>NC_083887.1:32520374-35020374 GCF_032452875.1 Bos javanicus | reverse complement strand
AACAATCCTAAAGGAAATCAGTCCTGATTATTCATTGGACAGACTGATGCTGAAGCTGAAGCTCCGATACTTTGGCCAACTGATGCAAAGAACTGACTTATTAGAAAAGACCCTGAAGCGGGACAGATTGAAGGCAGGAGGAGAAGGGGATGATAGAGGATGAGATGGTTGGATGGCATCACTGACTCAGTGGACATGAATTTGAGCAAGTTCCAGGAGTTGGTGATGGACAGGGAAGCCTGTCGTGCTGCAGTCCATGGGGTTGCAAAGAGTTGGACATGACTGAGCAACTGAACTGATGATGAAAAGGACATCTGAAATTAAGTGTCAGTTCTAAGAAGGCATTGTAAGTCTTCATAGAACCAGTCATCTTCAGTTTCTTAGGCATTAATGGTTGGGGCACAGACTTGGATTACTGTGAGGCTGAATAGTTTGCCTTTGAAACAAACTGAGATTATTCTATTGTTTTTGAGATTGTACCCAATTACTGCATTTCAGACTCTTTTGTTGACTATTTGGTCTGCTTCATTTCTACAAAGAGCTTCTTGTCCACAGTAGTATATATAATGGTCATCTGAATTAAACTTGCCCATTCCCATCCATTTTAGTTCACTGATTCCTAAGATGTCAAAGTTCAGTCTCGTCCTCTTCTGTTTGACCACGTCCAATTTACCTTGATTCATTGGACCTAACATTCCTCATCCTTATGCAATATTAAATCATATGACTTTAGGCACCATATATTTATTAACAGCTTGTGACTCAGCTGGTGAAGAATCTGCCTGCAATGTGGGAGACCTGGATTCAATCCCTGTGTTGGGAAGATCCCCTGGAGAAGGGAAAGGCTACCCACTCTAGTATTCTGGCCTGGAGAATTTCATGGACTGTATAGTCCATGGCGCAGAAGGCAATGGCACCCCACTCCAGTACTCTTGCCTGGAAAATCGCATGGACGGAGGGGCCTGGTAGGCTGCAGTCCATGGGGTCGCTAGGAGTAGGACACCGCTGAGCGACTTCACTTTATTTTTTCACTTTCATGCATTGGAGAAGGAAATGGCAACCCACTCCAGTGTTCTTGCCTGGAGAATCCCAGGGACAGGGGAGCCTGGTGGGCTGCCGTCTATGGGGTCATGCGGAGTCGGACACGACTGAAGCGACTTAGCAGCGGCAGCAGCATAGTCCATGGGGTCTCAAAGAGTCAGACATGACTGAGCGACTTTCATACTTTCTCAAACTTAAAACTTAATTCCAGACCTCCTTCCCAAATGTCAGACTCATAACATCAACTTACTACTTTATGTCTCCAATGGAATGCCAAATAGACATCTCAAACATAATCTAAAACTTAACTACTGGTCTTCTCCAAACCTGCTCTACCTGAAGTTTTCTCCATCTCAGCTGATAGCAACTCCGTTCTTCTGGTTGCTCAGAGCAAAAACAGAGTCATGTTTGACTCTACAACTGTCCTTTTCTGAAATGCCATCATCTCTCACCTAGATTCTTGCAATAGGTTTTAACAAATCTTTTTCCTTTTGCTACTAACTTTCATAATCTTGTCCCAACCATATCCAGAGTAGTCATTTAAAATATATTAAAGTATGTCAATCTTCTATTCAAAACATTCCAATGGTCCCTCATGTCACTCATTGAAAAAAGTCAAACTCTTATCACAGGCTGTGAGGCCCTTTATTATCTGATTCAAGGTAACCTCACTAACTTTTTCTCCTTCTGGTTTATTTTTTTGGGCTCCAAAATCACTGCAGATGGTGACTGCAGCCATGAAATTAAAGACGCTTACTCCTTGGAAGGAAAGTTATGACCAACCTAGACAGCATATTCAAAAGCAGAGACATTACTTGGCCAACAAAGGTCTGTCTAGTCAAGGCTATGGTTTTTCCTGTGGTCATGTATGGATGTGAGAGTTGGACTGTGAAGAAGGCTGAGCGCCAGAGAATTGATGCTTTTGAACTGTGGTGTTGGAGAAGACTCTTGAGAGTCCCTTGGACTGCAAGGAGATCCAACCAGTCCATTCTAAAGGAGATCAGCCCTGGGATTTCTTTGGAAGGAATGATGCTGAAGCTGAAACTCCAGTACTTTGGCCACCTCGTGTGAAGAGTTGACTCATTGGAAAAGACTCTGATGCTGTGAGGGATTGGGGGCAGGAGGAGAAGGGGATGACAGAGGATGAGATGGCTGGATGGCATCACTGACTCAATGGACATGAGTCTGAGTGAACTCCAGGAGTTGATGATGGACAGGGAGGCCTGGTGTGCTGCGATTCATGGGGTCGCAAAGAGTCAGACACGACTGAGCGACTGAACTGAACTGAACTGAACTGAATGTGCAAGTATGTTCCCATCTTAGGGACTTGTCTTTAATAGATCCTTCTGCCAGTTATATTTGACAATTTCCTCTCCTTCAAATCTTTATTCGGATCTTATCTTCTCAGTGAAGCCTATCCTAAACTTCTTATTAATTTTTTATTTTAATTTTTTGTGCTGAGCTGGGTTTTCATTGCAGTAAGTGTGCTTCTCTAGTTGTGGTGCACAGGATCAGTAGTTGTAGTATGCAAACTTAGCTGCCAAGTGGCATGTGGATTTTATTTTCTTGACCAGGTATTGAACCCAAGTTCTTTGCATTAGAAGGCAGATGCTTAATCACTGAACTGCCAGTGGAGTCCCCTAAGTTTCTTTTTAAATACTGCCATCTGCCCAGGACTCCTGATTGCCTTATGCTACTCTACTCTCTCTTCATTTTATTCTATAGCATCTGTCATTTTTTAAATAGTCTATAGCTTCCCTTTTTTGCTGTTATGCTTATTTTTAATCTATCTTTCCTGCTAAACTTTCAACTCCATGACAATAAGAATCTTTGTTAGTTTGGTTCACAAATGTATTCTAAGCACCCAGAACAGTGCCTAGCCGCGTAGTAAGTCCACAATTAAATAGTTGTTGAATGACTTCAAGGATTTTCCAACTGCACTCTTTGAGTGAGTGTGCATGTGAATAGAAGCAATGTACAGACCTATAAAAAACAGTTATATTGTTGCTGGGGACTGGGGGCAGATGGAAGGAAGGGATAGTTAGGGAGTTTGGGATGGACAGGTATACACTGCTATATTTAAAACGGATAATCAACAAGGACCTAGTGTATAGGACAGGGAACTCTGTTCAGTGTTATGTGGCAGGGGAGTTTGGGGGAGAATGGATACATGTATATATATTTGGTTGAGTCCCTTGCTGTTCACTTGAAACTGTCACAACATTGTTAATAGGCTATGCTGCTGCTGCTGCTGCTAAGTCGCTTCAGTCATGTCCGACTCTGTGCGACCCCATAGACGGCAGCCCACCAGGCTCCCCTGTCCCTGGGATTCTCCAGGCAAGAACACTGGAGTGGGTTGCCATTTCCTTCTCCAATGCCTGAAAGTGAAAAGTGAAAATTGAAAGTGAAGTCGCTCAGTCGTGTCCAACTCTTTGTGACCCCATGGACTGTAGCCTATCAGGCTCCTCCATCCATGGGATTTTCCAGGCAAGAGTGCTGGAGTGGATTGCCATTTCCTTCTCCAGAGGATCTTCCTGACCCAGGAATTGAACCCGGGTCTCCCGCATTGCAGGCAGATGCTTTACCGTCTGAGCCACCAGGGAAGCCGTCCAAAGATGAAACAAACCACTAAATCTGGATTAAATATTAAAAAACAAACACATTTTCAAAGTCTCAAATTAAATGTATGATTACAAAGTAAGCAGACAATTTCATATGCAATGCATATAATTTCATGGCATTGTTACTTTAGAAATACACTTTACAGTAAGTAGTCATCATTCTAAGATGTTGCAACGAATTACCAAAAAACTCCTGAGCATGAGTTAATTCTGATGAGAATACAGATTAAATAGTCTGCTACCACAATCTCAGTCAAAAAGAAAGTTCTGAATTCTTCTCTCTTTTTTTGGCTGCACACAGCCATGTGGGATCTTGGCTACCCCTAACTAGGAATCGAACCCGTGCCCATTATAGCAGAAACACAAAGTCTTAACCACTGTATCGCCAGGGGAGTCCCCAAAAGTGTGCTCTGAATTCTTAATATGCTTGTTCTGTTTGTAACCACAAACACTCACATTACAACTGAATTGAAGGGATTTTTCTCCAGTTAACTTTCTTCCTCTGGACCCTCTAGCTACCTACGCATTTGAAGATTTGTTGAGTATTATTTTTCTTTATCTTATGAGCACTATCTTTTCTAAACAATTAAACTTAAAAAAGCATGCTTGGTTAGTTTTCAAAATATTCCATTATATTTTCTATACTAAAGTTTGATCTTACCTGCTTAGCAGAATATGACGACAACAGTCTGTAAATATCATCTTTGGAATATGCAAATCGAAATTTAGCCTCAGCAGCCAACTTGGAAGGACTTGAGGTGCTTCCTTTGTCAGAATGTTCTAAATCTACACATTTATTCTTTTCAATTGCTTCAACAGGTGTATATTTTACAGATAAACCTGCATTAAAATTTAATTTCTTCTCTTCGATAATAGTTCTGAGTATCTGAATGCTTTCTTCATGATTTTCAGTTCTGAAATTCTTGTCAGCTTTGGTCTAAGAGAAAATATACAAAAAAACCCACCCACAATAAATAGGAAAAGACAAAAATCAGGCAATTTATTTGAAAGAGAGTAGAGCAAAGAAGTTAAGAGTGAAGGCACAAAAGTGAGACTGCCAGTATTTAAATACAGATTCGATAATCTTGAGATCATTACACAATAACCTCTCTGTGCCCAGTCTGATTCCTAGTCTATAAAATAGGGATACTCACCACACCTGGCCCAAAGGTTGTTATGAGAAATCAATGAAATAAAGCATACGAAGGGCTTAGAACATAGCAAGCTTTCAAAAGTTAACATATCAATAATTAAAAAGCAAGTTGCATAACAGATCAGATGTACAATATATTCCCATTTGTGTTAAAAAAAGAAAGAAAAGAAATGATAAAGCTAACGCTTTAGAAGCCTTATATACCAGGCACTGTTTTGAGCATTTTACACGTTAATTAATTTAAGTAGAAGTTTCAAGACTTGAGCCCTGTTCTGCCTCTTAACCTTTTCACTCCACTGCCTAATAGGAAAAAAAAAAAAACCCCAAAACAAACTTCTATGTGCATAGAAAATTACTGGAAAAATAGACAACCCACAGATTGTTCACCCTTGAGAAGGGGAACTGTGAATAGATAGATCTCTGGAGTAGTGGCAGGCTTGCTTTTTTTCTTGCATTATCTTTTATGTTGTTTGGACATTTTGATTTTTTTAACTGCGCTCATTTTTGCACGAAAAAGACTGAACTAAACAACCTAGTTGTTTAGTTAAAACAGCCTTGTTGTTTAGTTAAAACTAGTTTAGCTAAAACAACCTAGATGTTTAGTTAGCTGTTTAATTAAAACTTTCAATTTAAACACATAAACTTATTTACAAAACAGACTCACAGACATAGAAAACAAACTTATGGCTACCAAAGAGGAAAGGATGGGAGAGGGATAAATTAGGAGCTTGGGTTTAACAGATAACACACTACTATATGTAAAATAGGTAATCAACAAGATTTTACTGTATAGCACAAGAAACTATATTTAATATCTTGTAATCTATAATAGAAAAGAATTTTAAAAAGAATATATATATATATCTATCTGAATCAGCTTTCTGTTCACCAGAAATTAACATAACACTGTAATTTGACTATACTTCAATAAAACAGAACTTTCTTTGCCAACTTGGTTACTGTCAGGCAGCAGTGGGAGAGCTGTTAATCTCGACAATTAAACTCTCTTTCCAGAGGTCCCCTGAAGCAGGCCGCAACTCTTGTCTGGAAAAAGACACTCATCTCTTCAGTCATTGACACAGAGGGGACTTAGTAGCATACATTGAGTGACTTTTATGCACGGTGAATGGTGAGGTCTGATCGTGTATGTCTCCCCTTAAATTCATATGTTAAAATCCTAATGCCCAATGGGATGGTGTTATTAATAGAAGGTGGGGCCTGTGGAAGGAGCCTTCATGAAAAGATTAGTGCTTTTATAAAAGTGACTCCACAGAACTCCCTAGTCCCTGGAAACCATGTCAGGATACAGCAAGAAGTCTATAACCCAGAAGAGGGCCCTCACCTGACCCTGCTAGCACTTTGATCTCAGATGCCCAGCCTCCAGGACTGTGAGCAGTAAATTTCTGTTGTTTCAAAGCTACCTGGTCCCTGGTATTTCATTATAGCAATCCAAGAAGACTAAGACAAGAAACTCAAAGTTATCATCTAATGGGAAAGATTGAAATGTATATAATTTTCTTTAAAGGAAAGTGCTCAATGCAAAGGGGAAGAGTAACCTAACCATGTCACTTCCCTGCTTAAAATCTTTGTCTTCCCTGCCTTTGAGATAAAGTCTTGTTCCAAGTTAGTTTCTCCCTGTCTATACTCCAGCCCGCTGATCTCCTTTCCATTTCCACCGCCTATGTTTCCTCCCATCACAGGGCTCTTTTATGTTGTGTTTACTTTCTGGAAACTTCTGTACTTCCCCTGCCTCCTCCACCTTCCCATTACACAAACATTACACACACTCATACACAAATATGTACTATGTATCCCTTGGTCTGGTGAATCCCCACTACTATTTCAAGTCTGAGCTTAAACATCACTTCTTTAGGGAGATGTTTCCTCATCCCACCGACTAACAAATCTGTTTCCTATAAGCTCTCATGGTTCTTCTTACAAAATGAAAAACTCTTCCCTTTTATAATTGCTTATTTAATAGACCTTCAGATGGTAAACTCCTAGAATTCAGGGACCATACCCATCTTACCCACATGCGACTATAGTTTCACCATTTAGTAAATTGCCTGGTGAATAGTGGATGACAAGAAAAAATTTATTAAATTTAATATGCAGTTCCAATATAGCTAACATAACATATGTATTGAGTGCTTACTCTGTGTCAGTAGTTGCTAAAAGTATTTTACATAAATGTTTAATTTCCTATCTTTTAATTTCTCAAATTATCCCCATTTTACAGATAAGAAGATAAAGGTTAAAAAAAATGCGTCCAAGATCACACAGCTAGGGAGTGGCCCAGTCAGCAATGAAACCCAGGAAGTCTGATTTCAGGGCAGAATTGTTCATTTTTATTTTACACTGCCAAAGAGGGCTTGACAAATCCTCTGTGGTAAATGAAGAAAAGATTCATGGAAAAGATTTTCTTGAACATTTGGCCTTGAAATATTAATGCATATATATATTATGCTATAATATTATATGTTATATTAAACTGAATCACTTTACTGTACACCAGAAACTAACCCAGCATGGTTAATCAACTATACTTCAATTAACAAAAAGAGAAATGAATAAATTTCTATTGCCTTGAAATCTAAGGCTGGTAGAAGCAATTGAAGACAATTCCACTCAGTTTTCCATGCTGAGAAGTGCCAAAGCTGAACAAAATGGCACCAGAAAACTCTCTCTCCCTAACTCTTCTAGAAGGTAAGGTCTTCCTAGTTCATTGTCTTCTAACTGGTTGTAGGATTAGAGTGGCATAATTTGTAGGCTCTTGTGCTTACATCTGAATTGGCTAGAAAGGGACTAGCCCTGCGATAAGGATCAACTTAGCAGTGTGAAGGACTGCTTGCTGGTATAAAGGAATATTAGTCAGGGTGTCAGTTAGAATGCTGTTGAATGGTCCTGTTTCACTATGCTAGGATGGTAGTAGTGAGTAAAGCCTGAAATAGTGAGGGTTGGGTCACCTCCCAGAAAGCCTAGAGACAAGAGCTAGATTGAAAAGCCCCAAATCCATCCATTCAAAAATAAGTCTGAGCCCAATGATAGGCATTCAGAGATGGACCAATAAGTGGGATCATTCTGAAGAGGACAAAAGCCTTTGAATAGAGGTCAAGAGGCAAGATTACAGAAAGTAGGAAGACACAAAAATGGAAGTAAGTTTCTTTATGAGAATCAAATAAACAGATGTTGGAGAAGCTGAAATCAGAGAGGAGGCAAGTGTGGCTGTGTCTTCCAGAAGGTCTTTGTAGGGGTTAGAGAAATCTATCCTGTTTAAAAACTTATCAACTGATGCTTCCTGAATAGAAATAAACATTACTTCTGGCTCTGGGAATGGAAGAGATAGAACACCTCAGAAAATACTCCATAGTTCAAACTAAGGAGGTTTGGAGAGAGAGTGGAAATAAAAACTAAAGAGAAAAGATTATTAAAAGTTTCACTAAAAGTTTGTATGTACAAATAAAGAATAAAACCATACATTACTTACTATTATTATTAAGGGGATCTCTCACTAATTGACAAAAGGAACCTGGAAAGAGCAGATTGCCTGAAACCTCATGAGTCATCCTCAACTAAGGTACCTAGCCAAACCACATCCCCTTTTAACTGTTAAATTTCAGGATAATTTGAAAGGTAACAGTAGATAATGAATATAGCTCTCTATTATCTTCAAAAGATCATCTTCTCTGCCTTCAGTTCAGTTCAGTTGCTCAGTCATGTCTGACTCTTTGGGACCCCATGAATCGCAGCACGCCACGCCTCCCTGTCCATCACCAACTCTCGGAGTTCACTCAAACCCATGTCCATCGAGTCAGTGATGCCATCCAACCATCTCATCCTCTGTCATCCCCTTCTCCTCCTGCCCTCAATCTTTCCCTGCATCAGGATCTTTTCAAATGAGTTAGCTCTTTGCATCAGGTGGCCAAAGCATTGGAATTTCAGCTTCACCAGTCCTTCCGATAAACATCCAAGACTGATCTCCTTCGGGATGGACTGGTTGGATCTCCTTGCAGTCCAGGGGACTCTCAAGAGTCTTCTCCAACACCACAGTTCAAAAGCATCAATTCTTTGGCGCTCAGCTTTCTTTATAGTCCAACTCTCACATCCATACATGACTGCTGGAAAAACCACAGCCTTGACTAGATGGACCTTTGTTGGCAAAGTAATGTCTCTGCTTTTTAATATGCTGTTTAGATTGGTCATAACTTTCCTTTCAAGGAGTAAGCATCTTTTAATTTCATTGCTGCAATTGCCATCTGCAGTGATTTTGGAGCTCCCCAAAATAAAGTTAGCCACTGTTTCCACTGTTTCCCCATGTATTTCCCATGAAGTGATGGGACCGGATGCCATGATCTTAGTTTTCTGAATGTTGAGATTTAAGCCAACTTTTTCACTCTCCTCTTTCACTTTCATCAAGAGGCTCTTTAGTAATTCACTTTCTGCCATAAGGATGGTATCATCTGCATATCTGAGGTTATTGATATTTCTCCTGGCAGTCTTGATTCCAGCTTGTGCTTCTTCCAGTCCAGCATTTCTCATGATGTACTCTGCATAGAAGTTAAATAAGCAGGGTGACAATATACAGCCTTGACGTACTCCTTTTCCTATTTGAAACCAGTCTGTTGGTCCATGTCCAGTTCTAACTGTTGTTTCCTGACCTGCATACAGATTTCTCAAGAGGCAGGTCAGGTGGTCTGGTATTCCATCTCTTTCAGAATTTTCCACAGTTTGCCGTGATCCACACAGTCAAAGGCTTTGGCATAGACAATAAAGCAGAAATAGATGTTTTTCTGGAACTCTCTTGCTTTTTTCATGATCCAGCAGATGTTGGCAATTTGATCTCTGGTTCCTCTGCCTTTTCTAAAACCAGCTTGAACATCTGGTAGTTCATGGTTCATGAATTGCTGAAGCCTGGCTTGGAGAATTTTCAGCATTACTTTACTAGCGTGTGAGATGAGTGCAATTGTGCGGTAGTTTGAGCATTCTTTGGCATTGCCTTTCTTTGGGATTGGAATGAAAACTGACCTTTTCCAGTGCTGTGGCCACTGCTGAGTTTTCCAAATTTGCTGGTGTATTGAGTGCAGCACTTTCACACCGTCATCTTTCAGGATTTGAAATAGCTCAACTGGAATCCCATCACCTCCACTAGCTTTGTTCATAGTGATGCTTCCTAAGGCCCACTTGACTTCACATTCCAGGATGTCTGGCTCTAGGTGAGTGATCACACCATCGTGATTACCTGGGTCTTGAAGATATTTTTTGTACAGTTCTTCTGTGTATTCTTGCCATCTCTTCTTAATATCTTCTGCTTCTGTTAGGTCCATACCATTTCTGTCCTTTATTGAGCCCATCTTTGCATGAAATGTTCCCTTGGTATCTCTAATTTTCTTGAAGAGATCTCTAGTCTTTCCCATTCTGTTGTTTTCCTCTATTTCTTTGCATTGATTGCTGAGGAAGGCTTTCTTATCTTTCCTTGCTATTCTTTGGAACTCTGCATTCAGATGTTTATATCTTTCCTTTTCTCCTTTGCTTTTCACTTCCCTTCTTTTCACAGCTATTTGTAAGGCCTCCTCAGACAGCCATTTGCTTTTTTGCATTTCTTTTTCTTGGGGATTGTCTTGATTCCTGTCTCCTGTACAATGTCACGAACTTCCATTCATAGTTCATCAGGCACTCTGTCTATCAGATCTAGTCCCTTAAATCTATTTCTCACTTCCACTGTATAGTCATAAGGTCTTCTCTGCCTAGGTCTTCAATATTGGTATGTTCTAGGATTCCATTCTCTCTCTTCTTTCCTCTCTCATTATACACCTCCTGGATTGGCCTTAAGGACTCTCAAGACTTCAGTGATGCTCTGGTATATGCTGATGGTACCTAAATTTCTGTCTCCAGTTCAAACTCCACCCTCACATTAACATATTTTATATAATCTATTTTGGACAAGATAACTCTACCCAGAAGTCAATCGTTATCTTCTTGGAATTAACTCTTCTTTGGGAAGATTCCCCATCTCCCCTTCCAACACACACACACATATATCTCAGATCTTCTCTGATGGGCTACCATCCACTGGAGGTCTCCTTTGACTTTCTGTCTCCATATTTTTCATCTATGGTGAGTTTACTTTGTGCTGGACCCTGTTCTAAGCACTTTGCATTTATTAACACATTTAACCTTTTCCAAATTCCTATGAAGTATGTATTATTGTTACCCCACTTTATGATAAGAAACTAAGATTCAGGAAAGATAATTAAGTTGCCTGGAGTCATGTGGATGCTAAGTGAAGGAATTTATCAGAATTCAAACCCAAGGAGTCTTATTCAGAACTGAGCACTTGACCTTATGCTCTACTGTCTCCAATTCATTACTGAACCGTTAGTTCTTAAGACTGAGCTGCGTCTCATATCTCCTTCTCTGCCTCTAGTATTACAGATGCAGTTCAGTTTTTCATCATCTCCTTGGACCGTAAAATAACCTTCTTCAGTTATTATCTCTGTTGTTGTCTCCTCAAAATTCGTCTCCACAAAACACAAAGATTTGAAATGGAACTCTGACCGTGTGACGCTCCTCAGTGGTTCCTTTCATCCTCAGGATTATGCCCAAGTTACTTAGTATGGCATATGAGTATCTTCATAATTTGACTCCTACCTATGACTCCAAATTTGAATCCATAATAAGTTCATTGTAGACTATAGTTTCTTTCAAGATAGAAGCTTCTATAGGCATAGTTTTACTTGCTTCCCAAGAATATCAATACATAACAAATAAACTAGCATGTAAGTATATAATAAATTTTATTTGTTCACTGCCAAGTTTTCTAAATGGGTTCAAACTGCCTGTAGAGAGAGTAGTTGGAATGTTTATTAAGCCTGTTTTCATTTCCTGTCAACTTTGATGGCAATTCCAATTATATGTTCACTTGAATATGGGTTGTTTCCTCCATTAAAAAAAAGCATTTGCTTTCTAAAGCAAGAGTGTCAGTATTCTGCATGCATTTATTTACTAATTCAGTAATCATTTATTTCCCTGGAGGAGGAAATGCAACCCACTAAACTACTCTTATCTGGAAAATCTCATGTTCAGAGGAGCCTTGTGGGCTATAGTCCATGGGGTTGCAAAGAGTCAGACATGACTGAATGACTGAACACACAATTATTTATTTAGCATGATATATGATATATGATGTTAGTTTCTCAGGATTCCATGGTAAATAAAATGACTAGAAACTCAGCTAAAGCTAGATAGGATACAGCAAAATCAACACCTGAACAGAAAGAAAAAGCAAAGGCTATTGCATAATTTGCAGAAAAGGCATCTATTCAAAACAAAAGATTCAGAGGAGAAAGCTGAGAGTGGTGTGGCCATTAAAAGCCAGATGAAGAATGACCTTTTCCTCCCTGCCAAGGACATTGATCATTATCTGGAAGGCTATAGGGAGACAACACCAAATGTAAGCAACAGAGTGATAAGGTCAGATTTATCATATATCTTCATACTGAAGTGAGTGGAATGAATTGAAACTGAGCAAAACTAGGGGTCTCAGACTTATGGGAGGACTGATAGTAGCCCAGATGGAAATGATGAGAGCCCAAGGCAGTGGGCAAGGCAGTGGGAATGGAGAAGAAGAAACAGAGATAACAGACTTTATAAAATAATGGAACTTGCTGACTGATTGGATGTTGTGGGCTTTGAGGGAGATGCACCTGTAGAGGTCTTTAGGAAGATTTCCAGACTTCTGAGTTTAATGATTAGGAATATATTGTTTCATTTCCCAAGTAGAGAATTCAAGAGCAAGAAACAGAGGATTAGGAATAAGATGGGATATAAGGTTTGGATATGTGAACTGTGTGATGTTTGCAGTCAACTAGCTACACAGACCAACCTGAAAGTGAAAGTCAAAGTCGCTCAGCCCTGTCTGACTCTTTGTGACCCCATGGACTATACAGTCCATGGAATTCTCCAGGCCAGAATACTGGAGTGGGTAACCTTTCCCTTTTCCAGGGGATCTTCTCAACCCAGGGATCGAACCCAGGTCTCCCACATTGTAGGCGGATTCTTTACTAGCTGAGCCACAACACAGACCAACCTAGACAGCATATTCAAAAGCAGAGACACTACTTTGCCTACAAAGGTCTAGTCAAGGCTATGGTTTTTCCAGTAGTCATGTATGGATGTGAGAGTTGGACCATAAAGAAAGCTGAGTGCTGAAGAATTGATGCTTTTGAACTGTGGTGTTGGAGAAGACTCTTGAGAGTCCCTTGGACTGCAAGGAGATCAAACCAGTCAATCCTAAAGGAAATCAGTCCTGAATATTCATTGAAAGGGCTGATGCTGAAGTTGAAACTCCAATACTTTGGCTACCTGGTGTGGAGAACTAACTCTTTGGAAAAGACCCTGATGTTGGGAAAGATTGAAGGCAGGAGGAGAAGGGGATGACAGAGGATGAGATGGTTGGATGGCATCACCGACTCGATGGACATGAGTTTGAGTAAGCTCCAGGAGTTGGTGATGGACAGGGAAGCCTGGCGTGCTGCAGTCCATGGGGTCACAGAGTCGGACACGACTGAGCAACTGAACTGAGTTACACAGATACCTAGTTCAGAGGGAGACCTGGGCTGTAAATGCAGTATTTGTAAGCCATCAGGATGGAGGGGAAATCTAAACCCACAGGAGGGAATGAAATCGCTATAGAGAGAGACTGTGAAATAAGATAGCAACTCTGGTAGCAGCAATATTTAAGGGCTGTTTCAAGTAAAGAGAACTCAATGAAGTTTAAGATGAACTTTGGTGAAAACAGTTTGGGTAACAAGATAACAGACGTTTGGTGTTATGGGCTGAACTGTGATCCCCCAAAATCCACATGCTAAAATTCCTGATTTCAATTACCCCAAAATGTGATGGCATTTTGAGAAAGAATCTTCAAAAAGGTTATTAAGTTAAAATGAGGTCGTTAGGTGGGCTGTAATCCAGTATGACCGGTGACCTTATAAGAAGGGGATATTAGAATCAGTCCAGCATGGAGGGAAGACCACGTGGAGATACAGGAGATAGCTCCCTACTGCCAAAGAGAGGGACCTAAGGGGAACCAACCCTACTGACATCTTGATCTTAGACTTTCAGCCTCCAGAACTGTGAGAAAATAAATGTTTGCTGTTTAAACCATCCAACTTGTACTTTGTGATGGTAGCCCTAGGAAACAAATCCAATTGGGGAATTCATGGGAAGTACAAAAATTGAGGTAGCAGATGTAGATGAGAAGAGTATGTAGAGATGAGGGCATCCTTTCTGTGTTTTTGTTTTTTAAATGGGACTCTTAAAGATATTTGAGTATTAAGGACCGGGTGGAAAATGAGGGAGACAGAGGTTGAACTGAGCATCAAACAAGTTTGTACATAAGTACAACCTTGAAGAAAAAAAAAAAAACAAACCTGAGAAGATTCTTATCTGTGGCTTGGATCTTCTCTGTCC
Source organism: Bos javanicus (assembly GCF_032452875.1). Lineage (NCBI taxonomy): Eukaryota > Metazoa > Chordata > Mammalia > Artiodactyla > Bovidae > Bos > Bos javanicus. The sequence goes on along the minus strand of NC_083887.1, from coordinate 35,006,091 downwards.
AGCTGGAGCTCCTGCCATCTAATAAGGTAGGCAGAAATATAAGGTAAAGAGCTGGAGGAGGTTGTCTAACATTTTAAATTACCCTGTGGAGAGTGGGGAGGTGTGTGGACCTGTTGAGAAGGGTGGAAGACCTGGGTGTGGTTATAACGCTACCCATTCCTGAATTATTAGCATGATTTTCTCTATGGTGCCCAGCAAGGTAAGTTTATGTAGAAAAATAATAGGGTTCATCCAAAGATGGAGCTTTTCTTGAAGGACTAGAAAGCAAGAACAATGATAATACTATCAAGAGTGGTCAAAAATGGATATAGATTGATTAGAGGAAAAAAACTGGACATAGGAGGAGCAAAACAGACTGGAAGGAAAACAGATGACCCCAAACTGGGTCTGCTGCTGCCACTGCTAAGTTGCTTCAGTCGTGTCCGACTCTGTGCAACCCCACAGACGGCAGCTCACCAGGCTCCCCCATCCCTGGGATTCTCCAGGCAAGAACACTGGAGTGGGTTGCCATTTCCTTCTTCAATGCATGAAAGTGAAAAGTGAAAGTGAAGTCACTCAGTCTTGTCTGACTCTTAGCGACGCCATGGACTGCAGCCCACCAGGCTCCCCGTCCCTGGGGTTCTCCAGGCAAGAACACCAGTGTGGGTTGCCATTTCCTTCTCCCAAAACTGGGTCTAAATGGGGTTTAAGACTAGATTAGTGGTCACAAGTCTAGATGGGGTTTAAGACTAGATTAGCGGTCACAAGGGAGGATGAGAACTGAGCGACTGGATAGTTGTGATGAGGCAAAACGTAAGTTTCAGATTTCAGAGGCAGCATAGTTCTGGTGAATACAAGGTTAAGGATGTGTCTAGAAAATTAGTGACTCTACTAGAGTAGATATAGGAAGTTAAGAGGCAACAAGAAATTCCTGGCAATGCACATGATGTAAAATCACTCAGTATTTTGTTAGGATTTGGGGTGGAAAGGATGCTTATAATCCAGGTGCACTTTCCAAACCTTTGCTAACCTCCAAAATCTTACATTCTCAAGGAGATTCAGATTTCAAAAGAATTGTAATGAAAACCTGAAACCTGATTTACAAATTGTTACTTTCAACAAACAAAAGTAGAGATGACTAAAGATAAACAAGTGAAAAGGAACTAATTCATACATGTAATCATCACTTTTTTTTCCCTTCTATAATTGCAGGCTTCAGTTGTTCTTGGTCATCACTTCTGATTTACGGTAACCAATAAACCTTGAGTGAGAAGGTAACTGCTAATTAACCAGAACTGCATTTAATCAGAACTAAGTCTTTTTCTGTTTATACTTTTAAAAAGAATAGCAAATATTTATTGAGTGTTTGCTGTGTGTCAGTAACATGAATGTTTCACCTATTTAGACTCATTTATCTTTACAGGGTAGGCATTATTATTTCTATTTTACAGATGAGGAAACTGAGCCATGATGAGGAGAAGTAATCTTCCCAAAGGCTAGGATTTCAAACTCTGCAGTGTGCTCTGGAGCCAAAGCTGCATTTGAGACAAGACTGGAGAATCCCAGGGACGGGGGAGCCTGGTGGGCTGCTGTCTATGGGGTCACACAGAGTCGGACACGACTGAAGCAACTTAGCAGCAGCACTGAGGGAAAGTGAATGTGTCAGAGTAAGATGTCATTATTAAGGAATCGTCCCCATGGAATGATAGGTTGATAGAATTCTTTCAAAAAATGAAAGATAGTAAATTATTGCCCGTAAGTAACTAAACCAAGATTTTAAAAATTGTCATCCAGTACAATTTTGTTGAGCACCTATCTTACACATATATTGAGTGACAACTGGTAATAGGTTATAAGGAAGTGAAATGCGCATTCTCTGCCTTTAGGCACTATAATAAGAATATACATGAAAAAGTAGGTAAAATATGCCAAAGAGGATTAGAAGGCGTAGAAAATAACCCTTTCCTAAAAAGTAAAAATAGAGATTTTCATTCAATAAACTCAAGTTCTTTAATGTTGAGCTAGTCGTGGACCTGAACAGATTAGGATACTGGGAGCATTAGCATTACTAGCACCAAGGGCGGGGGATGATTTGGGGACTTTTTAACAGGCTGCCAGCCAACTCCAACATCCTTCCTCAGGTGGCACAAAATAAACACTCAGGTCCACAATCCCTATCAACTTTCTTATAAGCTTGATGCCAAAACTCATTTGGAGGCATTAATCTGATCTGAACTGATGAAAAGTTATTTATGGCCTTCATTTCTCCCACCTTTTGTAAATATCAGTTCATTTTGCCATAGATATGTGAATGCATTTGATTCTATGATGCTGTTCCCAATTCCACCTGGGGTGTAAGTAATATACAGGATAAGTACCACATCATCCTTGTAAAATTCAAAACCTTCCAAATTAGGAAACACATCTGTTTCCAGAGTTGTAGATAAGGGACAGCAGTTTGCTTACTTTCCAAATGTAGCTTCAAGATCTGTCCTGAGCAACCCTCTAGCCCTCATCTCTTGGTTCACACCTGTTACTAACCTTACAGAGAAGCTAACAGGCTGGTGACAGCGACAAAGAAAAACTGAACAGCACAGACCTGAGAACTAAAAAAAAAATAAAATAAAACAACACAATAAAACTTCTTGCAACAGCAATGACAAAATTTCCCTTCTTTGGTATACTCTTTCAAAGAAAGTAGAACATGTGTAATACTTCTTAGAAAGACGAAAACTTCTCTTCAAAAAATATGCTTAACGAAGGTTAACCTGGCATGATGGGAAACATCAATAATCCAGAATGTTCCCTGAACATTTTGTGGAAAACTGATTTTTTTCTGGACTTACGGGTACCAGAAATATGACAGTGTGCACATGGGGGAAAGAATGTCAGTCAAATATTTGAGACATTAAACATCTTGAACATTCACAAGACAGGATGATCACTTCAGGCTGCAATGGGTAGGGACTGATTTACAACATAGAAATAAAAGGAATACTAACTACAATTATGGAAAAGTAATATGTTTCTCAAACTGATGGGATTGACAGCAATAATAAAGGACATTGTCATGACTAAATAAAGTAAATTTTATGGATCAGAAAACAAAGATCATGGCATCCGGTCCCATCACTTCATGGGAAATAGATGGGGAAACAGTGGAAACAGTGTCAAACTTTATTTTTTGGGCTCCAAAATCACTGCAGATGGTGACTGCAGCCATGAAATTAAAAGATGCTTACTCCTTGGAAGGAAAGTTATGACCAACCTAGACAGCATATTGAAAAGCAGAAACATTACCTTGCCAACAAAGGTTCGTCTAGTCAAGGCTATGGTTTTTCCTGTGGTCATGTATGGATGTGAGAATTGGACTGTGAAGAAGGCTGAGCGCCAGAGAATTGATGCTTTTGAACTGTGGTGTTGGAGAAGACTCCTGAGAGTCCCTTGGACTGCAAGGAGATCCAATCAGTCCATTCTAAAGGAGATCAGCCCTGGGATTTCTTTGGAGGGAATAATGCTGAAGCTGAAACTCCAGTACTTTGGCCACCTCATGTGAAGAGTTAACTCAATGGAAAAGACTCTGATGCTGGGAGGGATTGGGGGCAGGAGGAGAAGGGGATGACAGAGGATGAGATGGCTGGACGGCATCACTGACTCGATGGACATGAGTCTCAGTGAACTCCGGGAGTTGGTGAGGGACAGGGAGGCCTGGCGTGCTGCGATTCATGGAGTCGCAAAGAGTTGGACATGACTGAGCGACTGAACTGAACTGAACTGAACAGAACCATTTAAAGAAACAGATTATTGTAGTTACTGGATCAGAGTAAGTTATTTATTATTCTTTACTATATCTTGTTTAAAACAAAAACTAATCTCTAAAAGTGATAAATGTTGTTCCTTTGAAGGGAGGCAGGCACAGTTTGTGGATTGTTTTAGAGAATTTAGGTGACTTACAGAAAGGCAGTAGGCTTGAGCTGGCATTTTGTAGAGTAAAAATCACTCTAGGAAATAATTTCACTAGAACTGAGGATGGGGGTTTTGAGGTCAAAACTCACATTAGTCAAGCAGGTGTTACAAAGGGGAGATGAAAGAAAATGAATCTAGAGATGTTCTTGGTAGGTTAGCCAAAACTTACCCTCAAGAGCGTGGCAGCAGGGTACTCAGTCCTTAAGTCAGCACTAATTTAATTTTTAGTTTCATCAGAATCTTAGATGATTCTTTTCAGAGATGAGGTATTTGTCAAAACTCTACCACTAACTGCATGCTGCTGAGGATTGATCATAGACTGCTGTATATTATCTAAAGAGACTCAAGCTACACCTCTTCTTTAAGTCAATCTTATGTTCACATTGAATTTTCATTCTACTGAATTTTTCACATCATTTAGAATGAAACTTATGGAAACAATTGGTCAGCTAAAGCTGAACAGTGTATTTTCTTCTAAGAAGACTTACGTCATAGGTCAGCGAAGCCACGTTCCAGGGCCTGCGGTAGTACGTCAAGGTGTTGCCGTCCCAAACTCGGTCACAGAGTCCATTGTAGTACTGGTTGTCAAAAGGGGTGCTGAGCGGATCCATGCCTAAGATGTTGATCCTGAGAGTGAACAGAGTAGCATCAGGCATGGAGATACCTGGAGCGAATGCCAGGCAGCCCTCAGGAACTGGGAGAGGAGAGCTTCAGCTCACCGTGTCCCCAAAACCCGTGTGATGGTGTGATAGAATCAGGAACAGAAGCAAGGGCCTGGTCACCTCTACTCTGTGTCCGGGGTGGGAAGTACACCTTAGGAAGGTCTTATAAACTCTTATAGGCAATTAGGCCACTGTTGAGCCCAAAGAAAGAAATTCAGTAAGTAGGAAGCAAGGGGCCATCTGGCTGTTAAAGTTGAATTCTCACTGATGTAACTCTTAGCTAACCTCCCTTGGTGAACTATAAGCCAATGCTACAATATCACCTCTTAAAATGATCTGAGAACAGAGCATCTCAGGGGGGAGTATAACATATGCATATGATTTTTAATCTGTGAATCAACATGGGGCCTCTTTCTCTCCCCATTCTCTTTAAACATTTTCCTCCAGCTGTCTCATTGTTTGTCACAAACCTTGTTCCCTCCAGACTTATTTTACTCTTATTACCCTTTCCAAGAGGAACACAAAAGTGTCATCATCCGGCAAGGCATTCTCAAAAGTTCTCCTTTTTTCTCCTAGCAAAATATTGTTATTTGGCAAACTTTAATTCAGAAATAAGAATCTTGTTTAGCCTAAAAAATATTGACTTTGATTTGTAGGCCAAAAATCAATATATGAACAAGAAACAGTTCATTCTTTGTGAAGTGCTAATTGGTGAAACAGTCCTTGCTGTCTAGACTGTATCTGGAATAAATGGCCCCAGGGCAGAGAGGCCAAAATAGAGGTTTGCTTCTCATATCCATAATGTAGCTTGGCACAAAAGCATAAATATGCTCTAAGCAAAACTCTAAGCAAAAGCTATTGCTCTGGACCACATCCCTGAGTCCAATGAGCTGGATTACAAATCTGAATGTTGGTTTCAAAAGCAATTTGTCAAAGGGTTTGGATAGCAAACCCATTGCTAATGCAAGAAAAATAATTGGAAAAGTATCCTATTTCCAATGGGTTAGTTAACAACAACATCTTTATATAAACAGCACATTCTTAATAAACTTTGAATCTACAAAGAAGATGAACATTATAGCTCAACTTAATGAAAGGCAAGTTAAGGAAATGATTTAGTAATATCTTTCTCAAGGCTGATTGTATAGTTAGAATTAACTCCTTCTCACTATTTGCCCCACCAAAAGTACTTTTCATGAAAAGTACTTATGGCCCTAAATTTCTAATAAAGGGCCAAACAGTAGACTTAGTCAGTTGAACAAGGAAGAGAGGAAAAAAGAAACTCTATATATCTAGTTTACATTCTTAAACATCTTATGCTGGATGGGAGATTAAATTTTGTCTTCAGCTTTTCACCCATCCCTGTATTCACAGACATGTGAACAATAAATATTTTAAAAAATATTGCTAAGGTTTAGATACAAATACATAGAATACTGGAAATAAGTGATCTGTGTTTGTTTCTTAAACAAGACCTCAAGTACTTTATTCTGTCGTGAACTTGTCTCCCATGTATCTTATTAACAATGACCCTGTACCTCTTTGTATTTAATGAATAATGACATTGAATTGGCTTATAATGATGCAAAGAGTCAACTCATTGGAAAAGACCCTGATGCTGGGAAATATTGAAGACAAAAGAAGAGGGCAGCAGGAGATGAGATGGTTAGATAGCATCACCGACTCAATGGACATGAACTTGAGCAAACTCTGCTGCTGCTGCTAAGTCGCTTCAGTCGTGTCCGACTCTGAGCAAACTCTAGGAGCCAGTAAAGAACAGAGAAGTCTGGTATGCTGAAGTTCATGGAGTTCACAAAGTTCATGCAGTTCATAAACAGTAGGACATGATTTAGCAACTGAACAACAACAATGGTGATGAACTCCTAGGTGACTGTGTATCTATGAGTAGTGTAGTGTTTGTAATAAACAATGGGTAATATTAAGATAGTTAATATAGTCTTTGATTTCATTAACATTATATTCAAGGTAGGGTTTAGATACAATTACCAATTTCAAACAATAGTCCAAGGATGAATGTGCATGTACCAAATGGGTAGTACAGGTAAGTGATGTACAAAGTTCCCAAGAGGAAGAGGTCTCCATGGCAGGGTCGTAAAAATGGTTTTAGAAGGAGTATCAGGATTTTATTTGAGTTTTGAAGATGGGGTCTGGAGGGCAGAAGGAATGAGTGTACAAAATACTGTAAGTGGAGGGACTGCTCTGGTGGTCCAGTGGCTAAGATTCTTCACTCTCAACGCAGAGGTTCCCGGTTTGAACCCTGGTCAGGGAACTAGATTTCACATTCTGCAACTCAGAGTTCTTGTGCCACAACTAAAGATCTCAGAGTGCTGCAACTAAGACCTACTGCAGCCAAGTACATTTAAAATATTAAAAATGTTCTGTAGGTAGAAATATATATAGCATATTTTGGGGTGGTGGTCTTCAGATTTTTTGGTTGTCTACTCTAATAAATCATGCCTCCTTGTGTGGTTTTAGTTTGACATCTAAAATATTTCCTTTTAAGTAGTTGCAAAGGATAAATTGATGAAAGTGAAAGAGGAGAGTGAAAAGGTTGGCATATTGAAAAGCAGAGACATTACTTTGCCAACAAAGGTCTGTCTGGTCAAGGCTATGGTTTTTCCAGTAGTCACGTATGGATGCAAGAGTTGGACTATAAAGAAAGCTGAGCACCGAAGAATTGATGCTTTTGAACTGTGGTGTTGGAGAAGACTCTTGAGAGTCCCTTGGACTGCAAGGAGATCCAACCAGTCCATTCTAAAGGAGATCAGTCCTGGGTGTTCATTGGAAAGACTGATGCTGAGACTGAAACTCCAATACTTTGGCCACCTGATGTGAAGAACTGACTCACTGGAAAAGACCCTGATGCTGGGAAAGATTGAAGGCAGGAGAAGAAGGGGATGACAGAGGATGAGATGGCTGGATGGCATCACTGACTCAATGGACATGAGTTTGAGCAAGCTCTGGGAGTTGGTGATGGACAGGGAAGCTGGTGTGCTGCAGCACAGGGGGTCACAGAGATTCGGACACAACTGAGTGACTGAACTGAACTAAAGGATACGTTTCCCAGCATGCTGTAAATATTTACACTTTAAAATATAATTATTGTGCTTCTTTTAAAAACAAATGGCATATAAATTCTGTAGTGATAGCAGATATTAAGTAATGACAATGTTTATATTTCTTTAACAGCTGGTTGTTTTATGGTATTCTTTTGATTCTTCTTTTTTAAAAAATAAACTTTATTTCTTAGAGCATTTTTAGGTTCATGGCAAAATAAGTAGACAATAGAGTTCCCATATTCCCTCACTCCATTTTATGCTTTAATCTATATTTCTATTTCATTTCTGCTATAGCATTTTAACCTAATGTAATGGATTTTTATGCATGGAAGTTTTAATTGATCACTTTTTCACACTTTCATGTACTCAAAAGATACTAATTGAAGTTTTAAAAACATTAAATATTCTTTGACCATAAGGCCTAAGTGTTTAATAAATTCTCTGGATTGAGTTACCATTTTTAGTAGTACATTTAAACAAATTAAAATTTAGCAATATTTAATAAACATAAAATTTTTATTGGAAAAGCATCTCTCAGTGAAATGAATGGGGCTTCTTTTTAATTAGTTGATTAGTTACTATTTGGCCACCTCATGCGAAGAGTTGACTCATTGGAAGAGACTCTGATGCTGGGAGGGATTGGGGGCAGGAGGAGAAGGGGATGACAGAGGATGAGATGGCTGGATGGCATCACTGACTCGATGGACGTGAGTCTGAGTGAACTCCGGGAATTGGTGAGGGACAGGGAGGCCTGGCGTGCTGTGATTCATGGGGTCGCAAAGAGTTGGACATGACTGAGTGACTGAACTGAACTGTACCCATGTTAGAATATTACTTACTGCTAGAAAAAACATAGCAGTGTTGACTTCATTTCTACTCTTCATTTTTATAGATGTAACTGCTGAGAAACTTTATGCACATAAATAAGTAGATAAGAATAGAAGGAATTTTGTCATAGCAATGTCACTCAATTACTCAATCTTCTGAGTTTTATGCCAAAAAAAGAACACAGACTAGTCTTTAGTTAACTGTTATTTTTATAGTCCATTACCTGACAATTGATTAGGACCTTTAAATGCTGTTGGTAAAAAGAATTGGAGACCACTTGATTTACAAGGCCTTAGAGTCTAAGTACAACTGAGTACAAAATTTGGAATTGTTTCTTGGTTTTTCTATCTCATAGGGAAATATGAGATGGGTGAGGGATGTACTCTTCTTTTAGGAAGTGGGAGTTAGATTGTAAAAGAAGAGGTGAGACAGGAGAATGGATTTGACAACTAAATGAATGATCCTGAATCTTCAAGCTTATCAGTTAAAAATCTGTATGTAAGGAATTTAAGATTTATTATTAGTTACATTCGTTAAGTAACTAATAGTTGGGGAAACTGTTATTGTAAAACTCACCTATCGCCACCCCCCCCCCGAAAAGTCTTTTTGCACCCCACAGTAAGATTATCCCAGTTTGAAGGGTTTTGTTCTATGGAACAGCAAATTGCCCAGTTGGCTGGATCCATTTGGAAAGTTACAATGAAGCTGATCCACAGACTAAAGGACTGCTAGGGAAGAAATGTTTCAAAACTTTTGACTTGGCTCCACCACTACAGAGACAGACAGTCTAGTCTAGAATGAGCCAATTTTCTTTCTGCCAAGAAACATGAAAACTTCTCATGGATGGAATGTCATCGCTTGGGAAATAAAAAGCATGTGTTCTTTGGCAGCACTTGGAGATGGCTGTTTTTACACCTGCACCTAAAACCCAAGGCAGTTCCAATTTACCAGGTGAGCCGAAGAGCAGGCTCGCTCCACAGAAGTGGTGTTATGCTTAGATCACACACAGAAGTAACTCCTTGTGTATAGCACATCATTTACAGCTGGTTTGAATTTTTTTTTTCCAATGGTTGCAAGATGGGTTGGGGATTTCCCTTAAACACTTCTGAAGAATCTCAGATACCAAGAGGCTGCAATATTTGTGATACAAGTGAATTCTCCTGGCATGAGAATTTAAATGAGAGTCCTTCAAATGAAAACAACTATAAATTTAATTAATTTATGAGTGCTTGTGACTTTCATGTGTAAAAGAATCTGACTGTATATGACTGATATGACTTGGTGAGGTTTTCCAAACTGGAGAGTTTATAAGCATGTAGCTATGATTAGTTTGTTTATTCCTATTATCTCTATTTCAGTATAGTCCCATAGCCCCATATAAGCATAATGGAGATATATAGTATTGATACATAAATATGTAACATCAATGGTATTGAAGAATACCATCATTATTGATATAACAAAGCATGCTATTTTGAAATCGATTGTTAAATATTAATTACTGATTTATACTACTCTCTACAGTCTTAATTCAAATATTTGGGTAATAAATAACTACTTAAGGAGTTTCATTTTCTAAGATTAGTTATGCTTTGAAGTTAGGGAGTTGACTTATGGGCTTTGTAGTGATGTGGGAGGAATGATGTGGGTAGTGAGGGGAATGTGGGAAGAAAGAGGGTTAGGTTACATGGTGAAAAAAAAAACACATAGTTTTCTATCTGTCAGGGAAACTTGGGTTTTAGTTCTGCTAGCAACTAATATTGGAGAAGGCAATGGCACCCCACTCCAGTACTCTTGCCTGGAAAATCCCATGGACAGAGGAGCCTGGTGGGCTGCAGTCTGTGGGTCGCTAAGAGTTGGGCACGACTGAGCGACTTCACTTTCACTTTTCACTTTCATGCACTGGAAAGGAAATGGCAGCCCACTCCAGTATTCTTGCTTGGAGAATCCCAGGGACGGGGGAGCCTGGTGGGCTGCCGTCTATGGGGTCGCACAGAGTCAGACACGACTGAAGTGACTTAGCAGCAGCAGCAACTAATATGCCAAAAGGCCTTGTTGATTTTACTTAGTTCTTATCTATAAAGTGAATATAACGCCGCCCCTAACTATCTCACAGGATTATTATGAATAGCTAAGAGAGGGAATTCGCAAAAAGATTTGGGAAAATTTAAAGTATTATGCAAATGAAAGCTGTCAGAGAACAATAGCTTTATGAAGACTAATTACGGGTGATTGCTCATGGTAATGGGATCTTAAAACGGTTGGTGGGCTGATTCTATCAGAGCCTACCTCATTTTCCACATCTTAGCCAACTTTCCACACAGCTTGGGCCCCACCCTCTCACTTAGTCCTGCAGGCTCAGCTCTGTGATGTCATCACCAGCCCTGATCAAGGTAAGGCGGGAGGTATTTAAGGAGTCTTGGCTGCTCTCTGGGATGCCTCATTGGGAAACTCCCTGGCAGATATCATAGAATGAATTTTCTCTTCATGTACAAAATAAACCTTCAGATTGCAAATGATTGTTTTTCAGCCAAGAGGGCTACAATTTCTGTATCCTTTTCCTATAAAATCAGATGTAGATCTGCATCAAACGAGAATCCGTAACACAAGTAATGCCCTGCTTGGAGTCTGTTTGTTCAGTTCAGAGAGAAAACTTCCTTAGATTCCACATAAAGCAGTAATTGCATGGAAACGAGTGAAACTTCAGCTCTGTAATGAGAAGCAGAGTCTCAACACCAGCCTCACATGGCATCAGAACTGCTCCCTCTGATCATTACCTCTTGGGCAAACTCCAGAATGCTGGGATGCCGTGAGAACTTACACCCAGGTAGAGATCCAAGACAAGTTCCAACAGAACTTTTCCAGTCTTCCTGGGCATTCAAATATTTGAATCGAATTACCAGACCTAACACTGGCAATTCAACTTCAAAAGTTAATGTGTCATTTCAATCTTGCTATCATCTTCTAGAGGTTGATAACCAAGGGATCTCCTCTCCTATTGACCTCATAAGTAATCACCTATTATCCTGATAGTCTAATCTATTCCGTAGACACCTACTGAAGCCAGGCAGTTTGTCCAAATTATCTTGAGATGCTGATTCAGCACTTAACTTCTTTCAAGCTCAAATATAATTCAGACAGAATACAGAGCCAGAGTCCACTCTTTGTACTAGCTCAATCATGTACCACTCCAGTATGGCAAGAGAGGTGGGGATCATTTTCACTCATCCTCATCTGCAAGTATACAAGTGGAGTACAGACCCAAATCCTGCCGTCCGTGCCAGCTCTGACTCTTCCACCACTCGGTTGCGGCAAGGGGGACGAGGATCCTGTTCACAGTTATCCTCATCTGAATAGTCTCCGCAGTCATTGTCTTCATTACACAGAAGTCGATTCTTTATGCATCTGCCTGCAATCAAAATCAGGAAAGACAGAAAGACACTGTGTATCTCACGCCAAATTTTCTTTCTTTCTGAAGTTATCAAACATCCTTTAAAGTTAGAAAGGAGTGATCACACATTATATTTGGATTTTTTTGTATCCACACTTGGAAGTATGAGGGTCAGGAAGCACATTTCCTTCTTTTCGCTTATAAAGGCACGCAGAAGCCCTCACCAGCCACGGGAGAATTACCTGTACTGCACTGGAAATCGTTGCCACAGCCCTCCTCGGGGTCTTCGCAGGCCTCTGTGGGTACACACTGCTGTCGGTCTCCCACGGCATCCACACACTTTCGCCCATTAAATTGTCCAAAGATCTCAATACTCCTTGAACGAAACTGCACAGAAACAGCGGAAATGTTAGCGTTTCTAAGGCCAAAAAGGGCTTCTGATCTAAAACTGGATCCACACCACTGCAAACCTCCAACCTCTGGTTGAGTCAAAGGTTTTAGGATGGAAGCCTGAAACGTAGTCCCTGACCTCACTTGGAGGAACACCTCATGTGGTGAGGTTGGCAGGCTCTTGTATAGAATATGGTTCCTCATGACATTTGTTCAGCCAACTGGGCAGCATTCAGGTTTCCCAGTAAGGTTAGCCTAATCCATTTAGATATTTTCCTTTCATTCTGAGTTCAGAACACAGTTGGTGGTGGTGGGGTGGGGAGGTGAGGCTCCTATCTCTTTGTCATTTTCCTGGCAATACAGTTGCCATCTGGGGACACCCGTGGGGAATGGAAAAGAATACTTACCATTTGTTTGAGGCAAGGGTCACATTTCGACCACTCACTCCAGGAGCTCATCCTGCAGTCTATGGGCAATGGTGTGCCTTGTCTTTCTGCCGGGTCGTAGCTATGATAATAAAACATATCCGTTAATAATGACCATTATGTGTGCTTGTTTCCAAGAAGTCTTCACAAACCAGATTAATTTATTTACTTCTTTCTCTCTTTTGAACCTCAGTACTTATTCTTTTACTCCACCTCTCATTTGACACTTGATCACAAGTTGTATTTTATTTTCAACTCAACTTTTTTGTTTAATTCTTCTATTGCATTATAATTTAACCTTCGGCCTAAGTTGAAGAAAACTAGTAAGTCGTCCAACTCAGGAATTTCTCACTGATTAGTCTTATTTTTTCAAAAAGTGTACAGACTCACTGAAGCTAGGAACAATCTTTCACTCTGTGCCCCTCAGAGAGTCTGGCAAAATTTCAAGTTGTCCTATTTCCTTGCAAATTTCAGCCAGTCCACCCAGCCATTCCTGTGGCAAGCACTTCATAAATCAAGCTTCCCCACCCCTGTGATTTGTATGTCCTGAACCTACAGCATCACACTCCACATCAGGACTCATTCCTCATCCTTTTTGAATTTCAATGTATACTTTTTGGCACTTTTAACCTTCCCTCGCACCCCTAGCTGTGCTTTTCTGGCTTTGAACTTTTCTTTCTGTCTTGGTTCTCCATTCCAGGCTCTTCCGGTTGAAACACCACCTTGAATTGCTATCTTATTCAATGGCCGAAAGAAAACCAAGAACAGAAGGTATGAAACAATAATCCTATAAACTTCCTGCCCCATTTTCCTGAAGTGGCACCTGTCCTTTTCATAATGCAGCTTTTAATTTTTATTTTGGAGGGATGGTAAGGCCAATCCCTCCTCCAAAGCTCTAGTTGTCAGCATCTCTTTGAACCCTTGTTAACTGAGTATTTCTTCCATTAAAAATTCTCCTTCACTACCAGCTCCTTTCCATTTGTAGTTGAATGTATTCAAGTCCTTGACATGAACATAAACAAGTGAATGAACAAATAGAACACTCTTTCTGAACTTTACTTTTCCTTCCAGCTGCCCCCACTTCCCCCCGGTCTTCACAATGACACTTTAAGGAATTCCTAGAGATATATTTTTGTTTCTCTCTGTTCCAAAATAATAATACGTCTCAGTTCCTCCTTTTAACCACTTCCCAAATTCTCTCATCATTTTTAGGCCCGCTTTCCGGAAAACGTAGTTTGCACTCTGGTGTTTTGTTCCTTACCACCCAATCACAGCTCAACTCCCCTGTCCTAAGATCATTGCTCTTGCCAAAGTCAACAGTGACTCCAAGAGGCCTTCTCCCTTGGTCCCCTTCAGTCCTTACCTCACTGACCACGTCACAGCCATCAATGAGGTTGACCACTCTTGCTGTTTAAGATAGTCTCTTTCCTTGGACTGAATGACACCAGGCCCCTTTCATTGCTTCTTTCCCCTCTGTCCTTTGCTCCTACTCTCCTGGGCAGGTTCCTTGTCTTTTGACAGTCTCAGAAATGCTGTTTGTTCTCAAGTTGCCATCCTTGGATTTCTTTTTCTCTCTACATTTTCTCCAAGGTTTTGGTGTCCTTGTATATGTTAAGGACACCCAGAGATAAGTCTGCAGCCCAGAAATCTCTTCTGAATTTTAAACCCTTGGATATAACCCCTAATTGGACATCTACGTGTGAATGTCTTCATGGCTCATGAACTTAAGAGTGTATGTTTTCTATGTGTTCAACATTTTGCGACCCCACGGACTGTAGCCCACCAGGCTCCTCTGTCCATGGGATTCTCCAGGCAAGAATACTGGAGTGTATTGCCATTCCCTTCTCCAGATGATCTTCCCTACCCAGGGATCCAACCCAGGTCTCCTTCATTGAAAGCAGATTCTTTACCATCTGAGTTACATGGAAGATTCCATGAACTTAATGTTTCTCCAAACAAACCTAGTACCCCTTCTCTCAAGGTTGTTCCTCCTGTATTTATTGCCTTGGTAAACAGTGCCTTCATTTATACAATCACCCTAACCAGAGACTAGAGTGGTATTTGTGTTATTGAACCTCATCCCCCAAATAGAATCAACCACTAAAACATTTTCTTTATCACTCTAAATGACTCTCAAATCCTTCTACCCTTCATCTTTTCCAGACATTTCTCTGGTCTACAAAAACATTTTATCTCTCCTAGATGACAACAATTTCTTTCTAATCTGGTTTCCAGAAATCATCCGGAGAGAAATGTTTAAAATGCAAAGCTGATCATTCATTCCCTTACTGAAATTCTTTAGTAGTTTCTCTCTGTTTTGAAAATAAAGTCTGAATTTCTTGACATGATACAGTAGGCAGAGTAACAACCCCCAAAGACATCTGTGTCTTAATCCCCAGAATCAGTGACTATGTTACTTCACAAAGATACTCTGAGCATGTGATTAAGAGGAGATTATTCTGTATTTAATCTGGATGAGCCCATTCCAATCATGTGAGTCTTAAAAGCAGAAGAGTGGTTCAGAGGGATAAGCAGTCTGAGTGGCAGGAAAAATTCAAAGCATGAAGAAGGACTCCACCCACTGTTTCTGGGTCTGAAGATAGGAGTTTCACCAAGGAATGCAGGCAGCCCCTGGAAGCTGGAAGACGCAGGGAAATAGATTCTCCCCTAGAGCCTCTAGAGAGGATTCTAGCCCCACCAGAGCCTTGATTTTAGCCCAGTGAGACCCGATTCAGACGTCTGACCTATACAACTGTAAGATAATAAATCTGTGTTGTTTTAGGCCACTAATATGTGTTCACTTGCTATAATTGTAATAGGAAACTAAGACATGTGGTTTAGAGCACTCTACATGGCCCATCTTCTTTCTAATTCTTCAACTCCACTTTTCCCTCTAGCTACACTGAGCTTGAAAGGCCCAAGATAAGCACATTTTCTCCCATCTTAGGCTTTTAAATCTACTGTTTCCTATTCACCACACTGATCTTATTTTCAACATAGATTTTTTCCTCAGAGAACTTCCCCTAACCCTTCATGTAGTTTACTTTTCCATGTACATATTCTTATAGCATCTTATTCTTCCCTATATCATAAGTGCCTCTGCAATAACATATTTCATTTAATCAATTTATATATTCACTTTTTTATTCATTCATCAAATATTTATTGTCAACTGTTTTCTAGGCTTTAAGGATACAATGGTATGCAAAACAACCAAAAATAGAAACCATGATCTTCCAACTAACAGAACTTATGTCCTAGATAAAAACATCAGTGAGCTAAGGAAATTCTCAATCTTGCTCAGCTTGCATATCAAGTGTCTGGAACATAATAGGTACTCAGCAAATGTTTTATGAATGAATAAATGAATAAGTACATGAAGATGAAGAAAGTTCTTGATCTTTGGTCTAGGACAGACTCAGGTCTGTGTTTCTCTAGGCTCTGATCTGGTGAACCACTTATATTATATTCTTACAAGACTTGCTTGTCATTCAGCAACCTTCATGACTGAAGATACCATTTTTGTAAGTCTGACCTTTGCCTATATCATTCAGAAAATCAGGACACTTGATAAACTTCAGTATTCTAAAAGTACAGGTTAAAAACATTTAAGACAAGCTGCCAAAACTCCTTAAAGAACCTGATTTCATGGAAGTTTGAATATTTACATCTATTTAAGATCACGTGGCTGAAAAATTCTCTTCGAGAACTTTTCCATTAAACTAAATCCTTGTCTGGAACTGACCAGCCCTAATCAAGAGGCAATGGTGGATGCACCTTTATGACCTAGAGAAACAGGAAGGTCTCACTATTGATTACATATCATAATCCTCCAATAGTGAAAATAGGAATTGTAAAGTTATAATCCCCCATTCCACACTAATTAAATCAAGCTTTCTAAGGATGGGCTTCAGGCACCAATGTTTTTTAAAAGTATCCCAGATTATTCTCACATTCACATGAAGTTGAGAAAAACAGCTTGGCACTATCTAGAGGATATCTATAAAATTTGGGGTGTAAGGGGGTGTCCATTACATTGCATAACCCAAGCTTGAGATCACCACTGACCCGAGTCACTGCATTGGTTTATCACTGGTTTTAGGAATCACTCTAGGCTTTACCTACTAATGTACTTACGGATCTTTGTAATCTACAAATCTAGCTTTTCTAGTATTAGTTAGGCCTGGTGCATTCAACTGGATTATTTGTTCCTATCTTTTTTGTATTTATCACTTATAATATCATGTTAGCATTTTGTTTCAGTGTCTTTCCCAAAGAGATTAATTCCTTGGTTTTAGAAATAACACCCTAAATATACCAGTGGTATGACACATTATGCACCCAATATGTCAACAAATCTGGAAGACCCAGCAATGGCCACAGTACTGGAAAAGGTCAATCCTCATCCCAATTCCTAAGAAGGGTATTACTAAAGAAAGTTCTAACTGCAATTAGACAATTGCACTCATCTTCCATGCTAGTAAGGTCTTGCTTAAAATCTGGCATGCTAGGCTTCAGCATTATGTGAATCAAGAACTTCCAGATGTCCAAACTGGGTTTAGAAAAGGCAGAGGAACCAGAGATCAAGTTGCCAACATTTGCTGGATCATAGAGAAAGCAAGGGAATTCCAGAAAAACATCCACCTCTTTTTCATCCACTATGCTAAAGTTTTTGACTGTGTGGATCATAACAAATGGTGGAAAGCTCTTAAAGAGATGGGAATACCAGACTGTCTCACCTGTCTCCTGAGAAACCTGTGTGTGGGTCAAGAAGCAACGGTTAGAACCCTGTGTGGAACGACTGATTGGTTCAAGATTGTGAAAGGAGTACAACAGGGCTGTCTGCTGTCACCCTGTTTGTTTAACCTATATGTTGAGCACATCATGAGAAATGCCAGGCTGGATGAGTTACAAGCTGGAAACAAGATAGGCGGGAGAAACATCAACAGTCTCAGATACGTGGATGGTACCACTCTAATGGCAGAAAGCGAAGAGGAACTAAAGAGCCTCTTGATGAGGGTGAAGGAAGAGAGTGAAAGAGTCAGCTTAAAACTAAATATCGAAAAAACTAAGATCATGGCATCCATCCCTATTACTTCATGGCAAATAGAAGGGGACAAGGGGGAAGTTGTGACAAATTTCCTCCTCTTGGGCTCTAAAATCACTGCAGATGGTGACTGGAGCCATGAAATCAAAGGCTATTGCTTCTTGACAGGAAAGCTACGACAAACCTAGATAGTGTGTTGAAAAGCAGAGACATTATTCTGCTGACAAAGGTCCATATAGTCAAGGCTATGGTCTTCCCAGTGGTCATGTACAGTGTGAGAGCTGTACTGTAAAGAAGACAGAGCGCCAAAGAATTGATGCCTTCAAACTGTGGTGCTGGAGAAGACTCCTGAAAGTCCTTTGGACAAAAAGGAGACCCAACAAGTCAATCTTAAGGGAAATCAACCCTGAATACTTGTTGGAAGGGCTGATGCTGAAGCTGAAGCTCCAGTATTTTGGTCATCTGATGTGAACAGCTGACTCATTGGAAAAGTCCCTGATGCTGGGAAAGATTGAGGGCAGAAGGAAAAGAGGTCATCAGAGGATGAGATGGCTGGACGGCATCACAGATAAAATGGACATGAACTTGGGCAAATTTCAGGGGATGGTGAGGGACAGGGAGGCCTGGTGTGCTGCAATCCATGGGGCACAAAGATTTGGACACAACTGGGAGACTGAACAACATGATACCTTAATCTTTCTCACCTGCCATTGAGACCAGCTTCAGTGAATAACTAGTTCAGAGAGTATGGTACAGACTTGGGGATTATGAATGGAAGGTAAAACTCACTGCAAATACTGTAGAGTGACTTACAGTCCTTTGTTTGGCAAGCCTAGAGTGCAGTCAGTACTGGGGACCAACCAGAAAGACTGTTCTTGATGTCACACATCAGTGACTAGGACCCTGCTCCCGTGACACTGGCATTGATCATAGAAGTTTCTCTAAAATCCTTCACATTAATGGTAGCCCCGCATTAACAATGTGCACACTAATTGACTCACATTGGACTTAGAACAGGGCACCAGATCTTTGCCTTTGATTTTTTATTGCCCTCCTAGACTGTGATTTCAGTTCATCCTCTGAATGATCCAACCTGGTCCCATGGGTAGTTCTTCACAGATCCCACTCTTGCCTCAGAAGGACTTACACCCCTCTAAATGTCAGGCTCAGCATATTTTTTCATTTGCTAGGACTGCCATAACAAAGTACACAGGCTTAAACCTCAGAAATGTATAGGTGTCTGCAGTGTTGAATTCTTCTGAGGCCTCTCTCCTTGCTTTGTAGGTGAAGGTCTTCTTCCTGTGTCTTCATTTGATCTTTCCTTGGTACCTTTGTGTGATCACAGTCACTCCTCTTATAAGGACACCAATTATAATGGATTAGGGCCTGCCCTAACGACCCCCCAGTACCGTCACATTCTGAGGTACTGGGAGTTAGACTGTCAACATATAAATTTTAGAGGGACACAATTCAGTCCATAACACTCAATAAAAGTTTTTTGATTAAGCAGTGTCTTATGTTTTCCGCTACTTTTTCTAGACCATTTCCAAAGCTTATTTTCTCAAAAAACCTTTATTTTACCACTGAGGGTAAATTCTACAGGTGTTATTAGTTATATTTTACAGACAGGAACCTAAAAACAGAAAATTATTCTGCTTATTCAAAGTTTGACAGTTAGTAGCAAAACTGGGTTAAGAATTTCTGTCTCGCCACTCTTTCTTGCTGCTATTTAATTGCTAAGTCATGTCCAGCTCTTTTGTGACCCCATGAACTATAGCTCCCCAGGCTCCTCTGTCTGTGAAATTCTCCAGGCAAGAATACTGGAGTGGGTTGCCATTTCCTTCTCCAGAGGATTTTTCCCACCCAGGGATCGAACCCTGGTCTCCTGCATTGGCAAGTGTATTCTTTGCCACTGAGCCAAAGCTACACTTTCGCTTCCTCTCTTATGCTATCTTTTCTCCCCATCTCAAATCCTCTTTGAAATAATCTAAAGAATCATAGCTTATTCCACAGTTTATGGATGTAATAGTCTGATGATTGTTAGACATTTAGAGACACATTAAGTTAATAAGGATATATTTATTTTTTAAATATAGCAGCTCTATGTAAAGGTCAGCAATTAGGCAATCTAGTTCTTGCCTGAATGTATTTTTAAAGCTTATATTCAGGTTAGCCATGAAGTTCACACCCAAATGAACTTTTTGGCCAACCCAATATATAAATGTTGTCAAATTAAACAAAACTGAAAATTACTGAAAAGTGTGTGAACACCTGAATGTTTTGCCTTCATTGCACCAGATACCTGGATATTTAGAGGCAAAATAAAGGTAGGGCTTGAGGGAATTATTAGGAGGAAATAACAGATTATGCAAGAGGAATGTGTTATTGAAATGAAAGCACTCCATAAATATTAAGAAAGAAGGTGAGTAATCTTGGATAGCTCCTTTTGTGCCCAGTACCCCCTCCTCAGACCCTTTAACTCACTAGACAGACAATCTTTTGTAGCACAAAGACTGTGTCTGTACAAAGTCTACCACCTGCCTTTCACCCTGCTGAGCTATTAGGCTGAGTGGAGAAGTATTTATAATGCACTTTCTGGATTCTTAGATGAAATGTGTTTATCAAGTAAAGCCTACTTCCAAGTGTTTCAATCTCAGCTTGAAAGTCATTTCCTAGATCAAAGAGATGTACATCAACTTGGCAGGGGGTCTAAATCTGGACCAGAAATGCAGTAAATGAAGAACCACTGAGGTACACCTGGTCGCATCTCCCTGCCATGAAGAGAGGTTTCCAGCTTCAGAAAATGAAAACCTCAGGAGAGTAGTTCACACCCAGGACACTTTGTGGTGGGCCCAGGCAAGAAAACGCCTGCTGTAGCAAGGAATCCTTTTGTCAATAAATAAGACAGTGTGGCTCCTTTGAGTGAAGAAATATAAACTAACACAGGATTGCATTCTTAACCCATGGATCCTCCAGCTTGTTTAGTTCCTGTGGTTCATCAGGACGAAAAAAAAATATAACGGCTGTGGTCACTACTCGAAAATTTCAGATCATCTCCTGGTTCCCCAAGTCTTAGTTAAGAGCTTCTCTCATGTACTCCCAATGAGCCAACATTCAGTAATATTTATGGAGGATCTGCTCTGGGTCAGGAATTGTCCTGGTGACTGGGGCCACAAGATAACATCTTGACCATCATGGAGCCTATGTTCCAGTGGGTGAGATACAATAAAAGAGTATCCTAAAAATGCAATATGCAGTGTCAGTTGAGATGCGAGCTGTGAAGGAAAATAAACCAGGGTAAGAGGACAAAAAGTGCCATAGGCTGGGGTGGAGGTGGGGTTTTTTGCAGAGGGTGGTGACTGAACCCTCTCAGAGAAGGGGTGTGTGTGTGCTCAGTCACTCAGTCATGTCTGACTCTTTGTGACCCCATGGACTATAGCCCGCCAGGCTCCTCTGTCCATGGTCGTGCTTTACAAATGCGTTCACAAATTTTTTCATGTTAAGACTATCAAGATGGGATCTATGTGACCCCTTTTGAAGCTGGTGGTGTCTTTGTCAATGCCTTTGATGAGTAGAACACAGGGGAAGTGAGCCTGTATGACTTTTAAGGCTAGGTTAGAGAAGCCCATGCAAGGTCTGCTGGTTTATCTAAAGACACTGGCCCTGGAAACCTTTTACCAATATGTATGAAGCCAGCTATCCTAAGCCCACCATGTGGAAAGTACACACACACACCCACACACACACACATACACAAGAGATTCCTAAGGAGAATCAATTGCTCCAGTCCCCCAGCTGCTTGGGTCTTCCCAGCTCAAGTGACAAACATGAGTGAAATTGTCATGATGACCCCAGCCCCAACCACATTTGCCTGCATCCATATGAGAGATCCACGACAACCACTCAACTGAGCCACGTCAATGCCGAATTCGAGTCAAAGAAGTAATTGGTATTGTTTTAAGCTCTTGTTTTGTAATGATTTGTTACACAGTAAAGGAAAAAAATGATGAGAACAGGGTCTGCTATTTGTTTCGATACCTGAATGAATTCAGAGAGAAGGTATGTGAGGGTCTGGAAGAAGAGTGTTCTATGCTAAAGGAGTAAGTGCAAAGGGCCTGAGATGGCATGTTGGAGGTACGGCAAATGGAGCAGAGTGGCCACAAAGGAGAGTGAGATGCATCTGGAGGAACAGGCAGGAGCAGCTCATGGCTTGTTGCCTATGACGAGGAGGTTGCATTTGATCCTAAGCTTGATGGGAATCCTTAGAGGAATATGAGAACAGTAGCAACACTCAGATTTGCGTTTTCAAAAGATTTCCCTGATTGTTGGATGGGTAATTGACTATTGCAGAGTGGACGAGAGTGGATGCAGGGCAGAAAGGATAGTGATTTGGGCTAATGTAGTCACAGTAGAGACAGTGAGAATTGGGCAGATTTGAGGCATATTTTAAAGGTAATACCAACCAGACATGCAGTTACATTGCATGTAGCAATGACACTAATAGAGGAATCAAATATGGTTCCCAGGTTTTGACTTAGTAACTCGGTAGTAGGGCTTCCCTGGTGGCAGAGAGGTAAAGACTCTACTTGACAATGCAGGAGACACAAGAGATGAAAGTTCGATCCCTGGGTTGGGAAGGTCCCTTAGAGTAGGAAATGGCAGCCCACTTCAATATTCTTGCCTGGAAAATTCCATGGACAGAGGAGCCTGGTGGGCTATCTAGTCCATGAGGTTGCAAAGCGTAGGGCATGATTGAGTGACTGAGCTCACACAACACAGACAACATGACTCCGTGACCAGTGGTGCAGGCTGGGTGGGGATGGGTGGAGAAATCAGTAAGTCTGTTCTGGACATGTTAGGTTTGGGATGCTTGTGATATTTTCAAGAAAAGATGTTGACTAAGTAATTGGAGACTGGGCTCAGGAAATAGATCTGTATCCTAGATATAAACCTGAGAATTGTGAGAATATAGGTTAGGTGACATTTCTCACCATGAGACTAGAAGTGGGTGGTGCATCTGGAGTAAGGCTGAGGACTGAGACAACATTTAAAGGAAATGTTACAACATGTCTGAAAGCTGATGGGAACGATTTGGTACAAAGAGAGATACTGTTGATGTCCAAGAGGGGGTAGAATTAAAGGAGCAGTTAAAAAAAAAAAAAAAAAAAAAGGAGCAGTTTTTAGTGAGGCTGAAGCAGATGAAGCCAGTGCACAAGTGACTGGTTAGGCTCAGGGAACGTGTCGCCTTTAGCATTGTGGGCCTCAGAGAATTTGGCTGAATTGCTCTAGCCATTTACTTGTTGATATTCCTCACTAGACTGTAAGCCCACTGAGGGCAGAGACCTCAGTAACAGGCTCTGTATTACACTATATCTCCTGAAGCAACACCCGGCCCATGTTGCAAAGTCAAAAAATAACTCCTGTATTAAATGAGTGAATAAATAAAAGACCATACTTGGCCAAGAATAGTTCATAAATAAATATCTATTAACTTGTATTAAATGTGGATATTAAAAACACAGATGGATACAGCCAAACAAGGAGATTTTGGATATTTTATATATATATATATATATATATATTTTTTTTTTTTTTCGGCTGTGCTGCATGGTCTATGGGATCTTAGTTTCCTAACCAGTGATTAACCCCACATCCCCTGCAGTGAAAGCACGGAGACCTACCCCCTGGACTACAGGGGAATTCCCCAGATATTTTCAGTTTAATAGTCAGGCCTAAATTTTCTATTAATGAGTGTTTGGGTATTTTTCCAGATTGCTAGGTTTAATGAAAATGAATTGAATGATAATTGCTAACTTTTGTGAGTGCTTAGTTTATGTCAAAATCTCTTCTAAGTTTTATATTTATTATCTCATTTAATTTTTACATCAGCCTTATGAGGTATCTTCTGCTAGTATCATCATACTTGAAAGATAATAAACTAAGCCACAGTAACAATGAGTAATTATTCTCAGGTTACATAGAAGCTTCTTGGTGGCAGAGCTGGGATTCAATCCCAGGCAATTCATCTCCAGAACTGCCATACCCAGCTACTCTCTGGATTCCTAACTCCCAGTCTAGAATTTCTTAACTGTTAGAAAAATGAAGAATAAAGTAAATATGCCAACTAGAAACATGCCACATATACAGCCAAAAGGTGAATGACAAAACTGGGAAAGATGTTTATTATTCATACCAGAAATAAAGGACGACTAATATATAAAGTCATCATAGAAATCTCTAAGGGACTCAATTGAAAAATGGGCGAAGAATACAGTTAATGAAAAACAAAACAATCCATACATATAGCCTTTAAACATATGAAAAGATGTATAGCCTGATGAAGAGAAAGGCAAATTAATTCTATTCAAGATACTATTTTTTACCTATGAGTTCTGCAGATACAAAACTTGGCCTACAGCAAAGCTTCAGAGAAACAAGCACTTTTATACTCGGCTGACAGAAGTGCGAAATAATACCCACCTGTGGGACTGTGCGGCAATTTCAGCAAAATCTCGAAGCAAAACCTTTTGACCCAGTGATATATTAATGTCACTTCTGGGAATTAATCCTCAGGTACAATTATCCATTTTCAAAATGCTCTATGAATGAGGATATTCATTGCAACATGGCTTATATTAATAATACAATGTTGGAAACAACCCAAGTGTTGGTCAATAAAAGACAAGTTCTCTGAACTGTATATACCTACAATGGAAAATCAATCATTTGTGAGAGGAGGAAGTTCCTTTCGACTGATGTAGAAAAGTTTCCAGGATATATTGCAAAATGTAAGAGAAGAAAAGCAAAGTACAAGATAGTGTATATGATATGATACCTTTTATGAAAGAAAGGGAGAGAGTAGGATTATAGTCGGCTCTATGCTTTAATCCACATAAAGACATACTGGCAGGACACACGGGAAGCTGAAAAGGTGGGTCCCTGTTGGGAAGGTGTGAGGTGAGGCAGGGTGTGTTCTAAGTACTTTATATGTAACACAAACCTCATGACAAGTCAACACTTCTCAGTGTTTATTTGCTATTTTTTTGATCTTTGAACCATGTACACGTTTTGGTATTTACAAACGAAAAGGAAGAAACTAACAATAGCCATACTCTGGCTTCCTCAAACCCCTTTGTACCTGATGTCTAGTAATCACTTTGCTGGGCACGTTGCATTTGTTATCTCGGCTTTCTCCCAGCAGGTCACGTTGGCGTTTCCCTTATGCAGGTGCTAGGAACAGGTTTAGAGAAGTTAAGGAATTTGCCGAGGGTCACATAGCTAGTAAACTGTAAACCCCAAACTCAAGCTGCCTGGCTCTGGAACCTACAGTATGAGCTGTTATTCTACTTGTATGATGTTTTTTGTTGTTTTGCTTTTTTTAATATTTCTAGTCTACCTTGGGATTCACAAGAGATGATGTGCCATGAGCTGGTCTCATAGGCACGATTGTGTTTGCAAACAAATGATCACTGAAAATCCCCAATGGTTCACCAGTTGCAATAGCAATCGCTTCAGATAAAGTGTCTGCAGTGTCTCTCCCCTGAAGACTGGCAGTAAGTCCCTCCCTTCCTCTCCTAAACCAGAAAGCATATCAAAGTGAAAGGAATACCAAGGTTATTACTTGAAGGAACACTTCACAATTATTGAGTTCTTATAGCATGCTGGGCACAGATACTGTAAGTCAATTACAGGAATAGAGATTTAATGTCTACATCGAACCTTCTTAGATAAGAACCACTATTTTCACTGGGGCTTCCCTGGTGGTGCTAGTGGTAAAGAACCTGCCTGCCAATGCAAAAGACATAAGAGATGTGAGTTCGGTCCCTGGGTCAGGAAGATCCTCTGGAGGAGAGCATGGCAACCTACTCCAATATTCTTGCCTGGGAAATCCCCATGGACAGAGGATCCTGGTGGGCTAAAATCCATGTGGTTGCAGAGTCAGACATGACTGAACAACTAAGCACACACACACACGTGTGTGCACGCGCACACGTGCACACACACACACACACACACCCCATCTTACAGATGAAGGAACCAAGGTACGGAGAGGTTGAGTAACAGTTCAGAAAGGTTGCCCAGAGTTATATTGTTAGTAAGTAAATAATGGCACCTCAATTTGAGCTTGAAAAGTCTGGCTCCAGAGGACTGCTCTGTTCTGATCAAATTTGTATTTTAAAATTGTTTGCAAACACATTTATTTGGCTGAACTATGTGTCTCACTCCATGACTCGTCTGAACACTCTGTTTGACTTCAACCCTGTATCAAAGGGCTGAGCACAGTGTTCGGAACGGGGCAGCCTTACCAGCCTCCTGAGGGCATGGCAATGAGAGTCACTGCAGCCCAACCCCAGCCAGTGCAGCTGCTTAGAGCTGGGGGGCAGCCAAGGGACTTTTCTGGTCCTCTCTGGTCCTCTCTGAAACTGCAGGGCATGACCAGAACCTACGGGATCCAAACTTCAAAGCCATGGAAGCCTTCCCAAAGGCCTCTCATTCTTGATCAGTAGGAGTCATGATCTAAGAATGTGGGTTGTTTAAATTATTTTTTAACTTAAGAAAGGGTCAGGGTAAGCACAAGAGGGCTAAAACAACTTTCAGTAACTGGCTTCCTCAAACCCCTTTGTACCTGATGTCTAGTAAATGCAAATAATGCTTCTTAGATAATATGAGAAGAGGTAGTGATGGGATAAAGGAAAGCCTGGTGAAGCATTCCCCCCAAGCATGGGCTGGTCTGTGTAGCATGTCTGTGTGTCCCCTCCTGGAAGATGCAGCCGTGTGAGCAAGCTCCACATGTCTGATGGGCCCCAAACAGAATTGTAGTCTCCACGGCAGCTGGGAGAGAGGCAGTGATGTGCTTGAGATGGGCACCAGCACCCAGATTGGTGAACCTGAGAGTCAAATGGGCTTCCCAGGTGGCTCAGTGGTAAAGAATCCACTTGCCAATGCAGGGGACCTGAGTTCATTCCCTCCAGGGTCAGGAAGATCCCCTGGAGAAGGAACTGGCAACCCATTCCAGTATCCTTGCCTGGAGAATCCTATGGATAGAGCTATATAGTTCATGGGGTGGCAAAAAGTTGGACATGACTGAGCGTCTGAACACCACCACTGAGCCATATGACTGAAGGGAAATTGAATACAGGTCACAGTCACATCGGGCAGAGGGACAGTGTAGTTGATTTCCCCAGGCTGTATTGTCAAAGGGTGGGATATTTTAATACTGTCACCAGGTGGGATCATGCTGTATCAGATGACACAGGACTGTGTGTTCTCTAACCATTCTGAATTACAACATAGATGGTCAATAAGCACATCTTGTTCGGTTGGTTTATTTTCTGGATTGGCTTGGAACGGGCTTCCTGTTCCCAATTAGGGTCAGAGCAAAAGAAGAGAAGTGTCTTTGCTGGAAGCCTGGCTTACAGGTCTGCACCATGGTGATTCTTCCTGAATGGAAGAAAACACTCCCCTAAACCTAAGGACAAAATGTATGCCTCTGGATACCTCTTGGGATGTCAAGGAAGAGAAGGAAATTGGCCAACCTCTGCCTGGTGTGGAGGCAAAGGCAGGATGTAGCCAATTATTGAGAGTGTTAGACATGGAGGCCAGAGAAGGCAGTGGCACCCCACTCCAGTACTCTTGCCTGGAAAATCCCATGGATGGAGGAGCCTGGTGGGCTGAAGTCCATGGGGTGGCTAAGAGTCGGACACGACTGAGCGACTTCCCTTTCACTTTTCACTTTCATGCATTGGAGAAGGAAACAGCAACCCACTCCAATATTCTTGCCTGGAGAATCCCAGGGATGGGAGAGCCTGGTGGGCTGCCGTCTATGGGGCCGCACAGAGTCGGACACAACTGAAGCGACTTAGCAGCAGCAGCAGCAGACATGGAGGCAGAGTGAGGGAGAGATTTATTTGCTTAAACTTCTCAGACCCTAGATACTGATGTGTGCATATGTGGCAGTCATTTGCGACCCAGTGGACTAGACCACCAGGCTCCTCTGTCCATGGAATTCTCCAGGCAAGGATACTGGAGTGGGTTGCCATGCCCTCCTCCAGGGGATTTTCCCAACCAAGGGATCAAACCTGCATTTCCTGCTTTGCAGGCGGATTCTTTACCGCTGAGCCACCAGGGAAGCCCCCTAGAAACTGATAAACCCAGGTTTATTATATCCTAGTGAAAACCAGCTTTGTTTCTTAAGTCCAGTATTTGAAGAATATCTCAGCCTTAACATTTAAATACCTTGTTTAAAAGAAATCCCTGGAAATGGCAGCAGGTTTCCTGGAAAAACTCTGAAAGACATACCTGAGCTTTTTCTCTTTCTTTTTCAAAGTTTAGATTCTCTGGTTCCATACCTTAATGTGAGTGAAAAATTTTACCTACTTCACTGCTATAGAAGCAGACTCTGAAATGGCAAAGCCCGCAGGGAAATTCCAGAGACAGAGAGAAAAGTGACTCACCTGGGAGTGGGCCCCGCTCTCAGGAGACTTATTTCTAGAATGCATATTGCAAAGGCGAACCTCTGGCCGGCAGACATTTGCACTAGCGAGCTAGCTCCCGGAGTGGAATGCCCAGACAGTTCCTGGAAGACACTAATTTGCAAAGGACTGGGGAACAATTATTGTTTGCTTTTGCTCAGGATTTCTTTAGAATTGGGCTTCCTGGGTGCCAAAGTCCAATCAAAGGAGAGTCATTTCGTAACCTGGGGCCTACCGTTTTGGCCAAGAGTATATTTATCAATTGTATATTCAAGCGAGAAGCCCATGACTGCTAAATGGCTGAGATGTGTTGAAAACAAAAACCCAACAGACAACTCCAGTGGTTCGCATTTTCAGAGACTCTGGGAGGGATCATGGGGGACTGTAATTTGGAGGAAAAAGGTCTGTGGATAATTCTTATAGAGGCAGAAACTCAAAATTAGTAAAAGAATTGCACTGACTAGAAACAGTTACAGACATAGCTGTTGCCCTCTGAGGATGAACTGTATGGTATTTCCACATGGACAGATCGTAAAATGCACTTACAAACCGACATCTTTTTATAAGTGAACTGAGTCATTTTGAAGAATCCAGGTACGTTCCCTAAGGCCTTTCCAGTGTCTTTCAGAAGGACATGGTGTCTTTATCTAAGAAGCACACCTGTCAGCAAGATAGATTCTAAGATGGAATTACTTGCTCCAACCCATCAGAAAGAATTTTTTCCCCTCATTTTCACATTCTTCAGAACTTGTGAAAAGGGCAGGCTATTTTGGAAGTACTGGAGAAGGGGGATATCACAGTTGCTTTTAAAACACTGGTTGCATAAGAGAATGACTTGGGGGACCTGTGAATAAACACTGATGGCAGCCCACTCCCACCTGATACTAATAATTGATCCAGGATGGGACCCTGCATCAGTATTTTTTAAAATTTTATTTATATTTGGCTGTGCTAGGTCTTTGTTGCTTTGCTTGGGCTTTCTCTAGTTGTGGCGAGAGGGGGCTACTCTTCATTCTGGTGCTCGGGCTTCTCTTGCTGAGAGCACAGGCTCTAGAGCACAGGCTCAGGAGTTGTGGCACGCAGGCTTAGTTGTTCCATGACATGTGGAATCTTCCTGGACCAGGGATTGAACCCATGTCCTCTGCATTGCCAGGTGGATTCTTATCCACTGTGCCACTGGGGTTGTCTTTCATCAGTATTTTTTAAATTTTGCTGGGTCATTCAAATGTGTGACCAGTGTTGAGATTTTGAATGATCACCTTGAGAAAAAACACAGGAGGTACAATATGTTATTGATGTTTAAAAATTTTGCTGACACTTAAGGGGACTTCATGGGTTTCCCTGGTAGCTCAGCTGATAAAGAATCCGCCTGCAATGCAGGAGACCCCAGTTTGACTCCTGGGTTGGGAAGATCCCCTAGAGGAGGGCATGGCAACCCACTCCAGTATTCTTACCTGGAGAACCTCCATGGACAGAGGACCCTGGTGGGCTACAGTTCATGGGGTTACAAAGAGTCAGACATGACTGAGCAACTAAGCACAGCACAGAACAAAGGGACTTCATAAGTATTCATTAATTAAAAATAGGCAAATTTCAAACATTAGTACATACCAAGGCTGGCAAAACAGAGAGTAGAGTTGGGGAGCTGGTTTTCCAGTACTGCCTACCTTTTGCATCTTCTCTATTATCTTATCTAGCGTAAGAGTTAACTACTTTCATCACCATTTCCTGCCCCCTCTTTTAAAAATTTTATTTTCTTTTTTATACAGAGCAAGAGCTTTCTAATGGGATTAATTTCATCAGTTCCCGAGTCTGCTGTGTAGATAATTTACATGGTCAATATGTAGATCTTGTAGAATTGCTAAGTAATGAGGCAATTCGAACGTGTGTGATGACGCTTGTAACTACATTGATGAATAAATTTTGCCCAAAGGACTCTGCTTGGGAATACTTGCTAATGACAAGTGGGCTGTATGTAGATATAGTGTAAATCTTTCAGATATAATGGAGGAGTGCTGAGCCCCCTCTCTTACATGGCCTCTCTGAACCCTGCCAGGATATTTGTGGAAAGAAGGTCTTGGAAGCAGGCATTGTAGAATGATGCTTTATGCTAATTAGACTTAAAGCTAATTGATTAGACTTTGCGATAATTGACTGATCAATTAGATGTAACTGGAGATTGAAAGGGATTCCCAGGTGGTGCTATTGGTAAAGAATCCACCTGCCAATTCTTGAGACCTAAGAGATGCTGGTTCGATCCCTGGGTTGGGAAGATCCCCTGGAGGAGGGCATAGCAACCCGCTCCAGTACTCCTGACTAAAGAATCCATGGACAGAGTAGCCTGGCAGGCTACAGTCCATAGGGTTGCACAGAGTCAGACATGACTGAAGTGACTAAGCAGCCGCAGGAGACTGAAAAGTCACCTCTCTCCTTGGAGACTGACTCACTGGAGGTGGAAATGGATAGGGGTATTTCTTAGCTGACTGGTTTAAATATTGAATTGCTCTGTAGAAGCTATTTTTTCCCCTATGGTTCAGGAAAAATGTAATGAAGCAAAGTAATGGGAGTGGCAAAGTATAATAATAACGTACTGTATTAATAATAATTATAAAAATATAGTGTGTCTTACATTTCTGTAGCATTTTTAACTCTTCTTTGCCCTTAACAGCTATCATGTATCAGACATTTTTTGAAATGAGATTTGTGTTCCCATGTGAATCTCAAGGAAATGAGGCATCGTGATGCATTGGACCAGAGAAATGAAAATGATAACATTTTAAATTTGGTAACACTTGGTGGCTTCCAAAGAACAGGATGAATAAATGTTTATGAAACTTCTCTAATGTGCCAGGTTGTGTATGTGTCATCTCATGTAATCCTCAAGATAACCCATTTTACAGTTGAGGAAGCTGAGCTTCACTGAGATAACCTCATTTGTCCAGCATCACCCACCCTCAGTGCTGAGTAGTTGGAATTTGAACTTGGTGAATCTTAGGCTTTTCCTACCACCTCATCAGTTCTGTTGGTACTATTCTAATTCGTCTGGTCTTGTGCTCAGTTGGGTCCAGATCTTTGCAATTCCCTGGACTGTAGCCTGCCAAGATCTTCTTGGTCCTCAAGGTACATGAGATTTCCCAGGCAAGAATACTGGAGTGGGTTGCCATTTCCTCCTCCAGGAGATCTTTCCGACCCAGGGATTGAACCTGTGTCTTTTTACCACATGGTCTTCCTTTACCTTCAATTTGTTGCAGCCTGCCTTTTACTCCACTAAAGACCTCCATATTGCTGAATCTGAGGTACATTTTTTTGGCCCTGTCTTTGTCTCATAGAAGCATTTGACCCTACTGGCTGCTCTTATGCCTGAAAGTTCTCTGTTTCTTTGGCTTTTATGATACAGCATTTCCTGTTCTTCCACTTTTCATTTGTTAACTCCTCTGCCTTGAAGGTCAGGGAAGTCTGGCGAGCTACCGTCCTTGGGGTCACAAAGAGTCAGACACGAATTAGTGACTGAACAGCAACTCCCTCGTCCATCAGATGCTACTATCAGATGCTCCTTATCCATCCAGCAGATGCTACGATTCTCCTTCTTTCCTCAATCTCCACCTACTTTTCTTATCTACTCTTAAGGTTATACCCATCATTTAGAACCAGCAGTTTCCAGAGGTGGTCTGTTGGAACCAGAAGTCTCAAAAGGTGGTCTGTTGAAGCTCCTTTACCAAAATCTTCTGGGTTCTTGTTTTGAAAGTATAGATATCTGGAAGCGACCATTTTAAAAGACGTAAAATGTATTGTGTTACTTTCCAGCTTAACAAGTACTTCTAAGAAAAGGATTTTAATTTGTGTTAAGTTGAACTTGTCATGTCTAAAGTCAAATGCATACTTCTTGCCCTGTCCCTGTCAAGGAAGTTCTTCTTATATTCCCTATTTCATTAATGAGTCACCATTCCCCTGCTTTTCTGTTTCTATATCTCAAAGTCATCTTTGTCTTTTATTGCCTTACTATTCTGATAGTATATGAAATGTTAAGCAGTTACTTCATAGTTATTTTATAGTTACTTAATGATCAGTTGATTTCATTTGTTTCAGGTATTTATATATTTGGCTTTGGAACCTGAGACTTTGACAAAAAGGAACTTGTATTTGAGGACCAAACTATATACAGACTCATTAGTTAACAGTATGTAAACCCAGGTAAATAGAATAAGGGATGATGCTTTGCAAATCTTAAATTCTCTTTCATTTTCTATTTTAAAAGTATGCTTTCTTAAAAATAAATAAATAAATAAAAGTATGCTTTCTTGACACTTCACAATTTCAGGACTGAACACCGAGGCATGCCCAGGGAGGATGGTGAAATACAGAAGCAATTGATTACCTGTGAATATCAAAGCACTGTGGACAGCACAGCCGATAGTACAGAGAATGCTGTTCCTCAAAGATTATAAGAAGGAAAGAACTAGAAGTGAGAGGAGCAGGCTTGGAGATGTGAGATCTGAGTCACTATTTCAGACCACAATGAGGCCAATATGTTAAGCAGGTTGAGGTCAAAGACAGATGCTTCAGTCCTTGCCATTTTGAACTCTGGAGAACAACTTCCAGACTTTCTCAGTTTGAGGCAAAAAGCTAACTTGAAATAAAAGTATTTGTGCTGTATGTTTGAGCAGAGAAGGAGTGACAGATCTGGCTTCCTAAATTTCTTTGACTGCCATGTGTCACAGTGGATATTTGTTCCCCTTTGTCCTGAGGAGGAGCCCCTGGAGGAGGGCATGGCAATCCACTCCAGTATTCTTGCCTGGAGAATCCACATGGGCAGAGGAGCCTGGGGGGCTACAGTCAGTCCATAGGGTCGCACAGAGTCGGACACGACTGAAGTGACTTCACATGCATGCATGCATGTCCTGAGGAGGGATGAGGTGGGTAGTGTCAGGCTTGCTGTGTCAAGGACAGAGTGACTCTGGAGCTGAGAGAAGGGTTAGGAAGGCATTTACAGTCAGATCTCAGGAGTCAGCATCAGTGAGGGCCAAGGTGAGGGTCCAGGCAGCAGGGTGGTCCACCAGGTCCTGTAGACTCCCCCAATTTCATGAAGAAGAACAGATCCGACATTCTTCAGTCAAAAATTCTAGCTACAGATACCAAGATGTTAGTGCCGAGGTAGATGAGATAAATGCTGTGAATATTGGAAGGAAGATTGTTTAAGGACCTACCTGAGGGTCTAAACTTCTTTCTCAACACCTCCTTTCACACCTCCCAGAAAACTAAACAGCATCATGGAGAGGAGCAGGAAGAAGGGGAAGAAATCTAAAACACTGTGTACGTATGAGAAAGAGATAGTGTTACCTAGCACAGAAACCCTAAGGACTGGATTGAGGTTCTAGGACCCGACTCTGCATCCAGGAGAGTGGAGACTTGTAAGGAAGACCAGATTCATAGGAATAAAGGAAGGAGGGAAGGAACGGAGGGAAGGAGAAAGAAAGGAAGGAAAGAAGAGACAAAAGAATGTGGATACATTTTTCTTTCTGCACTTGACTGAAAGTGTTAGTCCCTCAATCATGTCTGACTCTTTGCGACCCCAGGCACTGTAGCCCCTCAGCTTCTCTGTCCATGGAATTTTCCAGGCAAGAATACAAGAGTGGGTTGCTTTTTCCTTCTCCAGGGGATCTTACCAATCCAGGGATCCCACCCAGGTTTCTGCATTGCACGCAGAGTCTTTACCATCTGAGCCACCAGGGAAGCACCTAAATATAGTGTAAGCAAAATTTTGTCTTGTCTAGACATGTTTTACTAATCCTTCTTCTCTAGGGATGGGGCTAGTCCATAGCTATAGATGATTTAAGTCAGGAACTTCATCTTGTTTCTGGTCCAGCATTGTCTTCATTTTTTCCCTCTCTACTGACTTTTCCTTGTCTTGGGGTTTTGTATGACTCGTTGATGGACTGTAAGAAATCTCCCTGCTTTGAGTTCACCTGGTTAGTTTCCATTCTCTATAAGTCTAGAGTTTGTGTTTATCAAATTAGAAGATGAAGAAAGTTGCCACCACTGAAGAACTGAGGAGGAGAGAATAAGAAAGCACTGTAAAGAAAGAATAATTAAACCACCTGTCATCAACCCATAGCTTTGATCCACTTCACGAACAACATGATACATTAACTGGACGCTGGGTTGTAAAACAGTTGTGCAATTTTATAACAGTAGTCCTATTATAAAATGTGTGAACTTGTGTGAACAGCTTTCTTAACTGACTGTGAACCATGCACCTGGTCTGACCATGAGATGATGCAGGAGAGTTTGCTATTTTCAATGTAGAAGAAATTGGAAGAATATTACTCATAACTCATCATTCACTGTGAGCAGTCTGATTAAAAATACTTCAACATGCTGATGGGAAATATCTGAATTAGAATAAACTGAGCATGAGGTTAAGATGGTTGTTGCATTTGTAACAGCCAGAAAATTTACACTTTGAAGTGATAATTTATTTTATCCCAAAAATGAGCTCTGAAAGAGCCAAAGGAAAAAATGGAATGAAAAAAAATTTTTTTTTCATTCAATTTTGTAAACATCTTGGTTATACGACATGGAAGAGGAGAGAAATACTGGAGAAAGAATACGGTCTGGGTAAACATAAGACACACCAGTCTAAAGACAATGACACCAGTTTTTGGAGGGAGTGGAGTGTTTAACTCGAGGTTCAGTGCAAGGACACTCGGCCCAGGGTTGGGTTTCCACTTCAGCCACTTACTGGCTATGTGACTTTGGGCAATGACTCAAGTTCTTTGTGCCTCAGTGTCCTTTTCTAGGAAATGTTTGCAGTCAGTAGCAGCAGCCCACGTCATAGAATTAACATGAAATTAAATTGTTTATTGTTATACTCTCAGAAGAGCTTCTGCCTGTGATAAATGCTGGGTAGGTGTTTGCTGTTATCATTCCATGACTTCTGTGGACCATCCCTGAATCCACTCCTCTTGCTTTTCAAGTCTGGCAGTGTTGTGCTTGCAGTGAAGTAAAATGAAGAATTGTAAAGCCGTTTAGAAAGTAATTACTCAGGATTTTCACAGTCCTCCCCTCAGGATCACTTCAACTGAAATGGCACATCCCTTTGAGTTCAAATTAGGTTTGTATTAGCATTAAAGCCTCCCACGCAGAGACTTGTAGTTCCCCGCCCCCTTCTATTTGATTCTGTTTGGTAACCTCCTGGTATTAACTCACAGAGACTAGTCCTCTGCATTCTTTAGCTTCTAGTTGCTAGTTAAAGTGCCTCACCATTAACTTTGCTGAATATGCTCTCTGAAAGTGCTTCTCTTCTGCCCTTAGGGTGTTGTGGAGTCAAAGACTGCCACCACCTGCCTTGGGAGGTCAGCCAACTTGGGGTTAAACAATGACCCAGGCTTGTGGGAAGCACATTAGCTAATCCATCATCCATTTCTAAGCTCTCTGGCCAGGACTGGCTTCAAGACCATGTGAGCTAGCCCAGGGCTCAGCACTCGGGCAGGCCTCAGGCTTGGTTTAATGCTCCGGCGGCTGCCATCTTGAAATTCTGAATTTTATGTTGGGACTCTTGTGTTGAAAGTTAAGTTTGATGTAAAGTGGAACATGTGCACAAGCAGAAGAAATATGCACTGTGCACTCCTCCTTCCATGGCGCCCCATTTGCACAGTGTTTATGTTGCCCTGTGAGCATAGGATTCAAGGATTCAAGTGGATTTATGATGTGTGGAGTTCAGTGAATCAAAGTAAAAGTGAGTATAAGGTGAGACATAACACACATTATGTTTAAGACTGAGTAAGTGGGGGGTTAAGTGAGGGTGGGGGCTAGGTGACACTGACAGCCCTGAGAGGTCACACTCTGAACCAGAACTTGCTTCCAACACACACCTGCATGCGTGCTCAGTCATGTCTGACTCTGCAACCCTATGGACTTCTCTGTCTATGGGATTTTCCACACACAAAACTCCACAAATGACCAGGAAACATCAATAAAGGAACACTTTATTACTAGTGTTCCTTCTGTGCATTAGCATCCATGTAACGCTGCAAGTGATGGTTGGATGGCATCACCGACTCTATTGACAAGAGTTTGAGTAAGTTCCGGGAGCTGGTGATGGACAGGGAAGCCTGGCATGCTGCAGTCCATGAGGCCGCAGAGTCAGACACAACTGCATGACTGAACTGAACTGAACACTGAAAGCAACAATATAGAAGGAAGGAAAAAGATAGGGCAACACTTGGTTTCTTTTCTTCTGTCTGTTTTACTCATAAGCGAGATATGCTGGTGAGATATACATGTATCAAGAAGTGAATTAAAGACAATCGAGCTAATTTTGTGCAGTGTTTCTAATGGTTCTGGTAGGAATGAAATGGATGCAAAAGAGGGCAGGAGAAGGGGCAACAGAGGATGAGACGATTGGATGGCATCACTGACTCAATGGACATGAGTTTGAGCAAATTCCAGGAGATAGTGAAGGACGGGAAGCTGGGCGTGCTGCAGTCCATGGGGTCACAAAGAGTTGGACATGACTGAGGGACTGACCAATAGCAACATGTGCATATATGACTTATGAAATATAAATTGTATAATTTCAGTGATTCCACATATGAATTAAAGATTATAGGTAAAATTCATACTAATATTTTAACATTTTAATTTTTCTTTACTTAGAACAACATTAAATGGCAAACAAAATACATCATATTAAGAGAGAGATTTCATAAGAAAGGAGAGAGCTTTATATTTTACTGCCTTTAATAGCGCTTTTACCCTGCTTTGAACAATGGAGATTCCTCCATTTGTATTTTGCCCTGGGGCTCACGAATGAAACAGCCAGCGCTGCCTCTTCCTTAACTCCCTTTACCATGTTCTGCGCTCAGTTGTTCAGTCATATCTGACTCTTTGCAACCCCATGGACTGTAGCCCCCTCCAGGCTCCTCTGTCCGTAAGATTCTCCAGGCACGAATACTGGAGTGGTTTGCCATTCTGGTAGAGCTAAAAACATGGTTTCCCAGCCTCCCTTGCACCTCACAGTGACCATGTGACCACATTCTGACCAATGAGCCATAGTTGCCGTCCACTAGAAAGCCTTGGGGAAAACTGAAATGCTTGGTATGAGGAGCAGATATTGACTGCACCACCTTTTCACTTTTGCTCTCCTTGAATGGCTAACATCCCACTCAAGAGCTACACAGTCATCTTGTGACCATTAAGAAACAAACTGAAGAACAGAAAGCCAAAGCTACAAAAGTTGGAGTGAAAAGTTAAGAGTCTGTGTCCTTGAGGGTCGTGTTGAGTTGCTGAGGCAGCATCAGCAGCCATCAGTCTAGACTTTTATAGGAAAAAAATAACCCCTATTAACTTTAGCCACTATGAGCCTTTCCATTACTATTGTCTGTTCATTATGAGTGGACATAAGGACCATAAACTGCCTGCCTTGCCCAAGGTCTTTCATCAGAAAGAGGCAGTTCCTCATGTTTTTAGCCCTCTTGTTTCCACCATCAAGACTCAGTGAACCAGGTTCACTGGTCGTGGTGGCTACTCAGTGGCAAAGAAACCGGGCTTCTGTCATGACCAAAGATGATGTGGTTATACAAGAAAAGAATCTTTCCCACCATAGCTTTGACAAGATGGACCTTTGTCTGTCTAGTTCAAGCTATGGTTTTTGCAGTAGTCATGTATGGATGTGAGAGTTGGACTATAAAGAAAGCTGAGTGCTGAAGAATTGATGCTTTTGAACTGTGGTGTTGGAGAAGACTCTTGAGAGTCCCTTGGACAGCAAGGAGATCCAACCAGTCCATTGTAAAGGAAATCAGTCCTGAATATTTATTGGAAGGACTAATGCTGAAGCTGAAACTCCAATATTTTGGCCATCTGACGGGAAAAGACCCTGATGCTGGGAAAGATTGAAGGTGGGAGGAGAAGGGGACGACAGAGGATGAGATGGTTGGATGGGATCACCAACCCAATGGACATGAGTTTGAGTAGGCTCCGGGAGTTGATGATGGACTGGGAAACCTTGCGTGCTGCAGTCCATGGGGTTGCAAAAAGTTGGACATGACTGAGCAACTGCACTGAAATTAACTGAACTGAAGTCAAGCAAATAAAAATGAATTGACAGAAAACTCCACAACCAATGTTAGGGAAAACTCAGTCATGAAGACTTTCAAAGGTGAGTTGTTTTTTTTCTTTTCTTGTATAACCACGTCATCTTTGGTCATGACAGAAGCCTGGTTTCTTTGCCACTGAGTAGCCACCACGGTTGTCTCCCTGGAGACTGGTACTTGTATGATCTTTAGCACATGGTAGAGGTTGGAGAAGGCAATGGCAACCCACTCCAGTATTCTTGCCTGGAGAATCCCAGGGACAAGGGAGCCTGGTGGGCTGCCGTCTTTGGGGTCGCACAGAGTCGGACACGACTGAAGCGACTTAGCAGCAGCAGCAGAGGTCTAGTAATTAAGCACATTCAGAGAAGCAAGAGCGAATGAGGGGCTAAGTCCCTCACTGAGTGAGAGGATACAGGCTGAGCCTTGTTCATCAGCACTACTGTATTAGGACCCACTAAGAGGGCTGCTGCCACCACAGCCTGTGTGTGTCCACAACTGGCATAACAACTTAGAACGTGAGACTTAGTTGTTTTTAACAGAAGGGAGTTTGTTAAAATATAACATTTCCCAGCAATAATCTAGCATTTTATTATTTAGCAATCTCCTGCAAAGGTTACAATAGCTTAAATATTTACCAAGGACTGTTGGGGAGCTCTTGTCTTTCACTAGGAGACTTCATATTGAACCCATTCCAGGAATACGGGTCAGAGTCCTCACTCATCAGTTTATTGCAGGGTCAACCAAATGCCTGAGTTAGCTACATCCTCTATTCTTTCCCCTCCCTGCTGTCAGCACAGGAAAGACACAGAATCACACTCTGGTTCTTGAGACACAGTGCTAATACTTTGATGGAGGAATTTGAAACCACTGACTGAAAAGATCTCCCTATATAGCTGAATAAGACCTCAATAGCCAGAATATGGTCAGGTGACCACTGCTAGGAACAAGTGAGGCTGGGAGATCAAGCTTTCAGCTTTACCGACTTCTATAGTAAAGGTAGTTAAGACACAGTTTTACAGTAATATACCATGGAAACCACTCACTTAAAGAATTGAAGCAGATTGTAGCCATTTTAAAGCACAATGCCATTCTCAGATGAGCTGGAACAGTAATAGATCCCATCTTGCTGAATTACAGTGGCAAGAGAATGAAGTTATATTGTGTAAGTGGTAAAGTACTTCACAAATGCAAGATTATTTTGAGAAAATTAATACCTTCTCTCTTTGTATCACTTATGTGTGAGAGATTGGAAGGCACATTGGCTGTTAGAGTTCAGCTTTTAGCTTAGATTTATGTGATGCTTCAATGAAACCCTCTCCCAAGGATAACAGTTTTACCGTAAAAGTTGAATTCCCGGCTTCCAGGTGTAAACACCACTGCTACTGTGCTGTGCTTAGTCACTCCATCGTGTCTGACTCTCTGCAACCCCATGGACTGTAGCCCACTAGGCTGCTCTGTCCATGGGGATTCTCCAGACAAGAATACTAGAATGGGTTGCCATTCCCTCCTCCAGGGCATCTTCCCAACACAGGGATTGAATCCGGCATTGCAGGCAGATTCTTTACCATCTGAGCCACGAGGAAAGCCCAAAATACTGGAGTTTTGTAGATTATCCCTTTTCCAGGGGATCTTCCTGACCCAGGAATCAAACCGGGGTCTCTTGCATTGCAGGCGGATTCTTTACCAACTGAGCTACCAAGGAAGCTACTGCTGCTACTAAGAGACTCTAAAGAGGTCTGTTTCCACTTCACAGGGACACTTCAGGAGGCACCTCCCTCTGCTTGGTTAACAGTAGTTACTACTGCACTGAAGTGAATGTCATCCCCTTGTACACATGAGCAAGGATAAACCTTTGGCAAGAGCTTGCTTAAACCACATGGAAATATCACACAGGTTCAATGGGTTAGATAAACTGCAGAGCATTTGGATACACTGTGTAATTTGTGCAACATATTCTTATCAGCAGCCCTTTCCAGCTCATCTGTGGTTTACTGGAAACTGCTTACGCATGGAGTCTGTTTCTCTATATTCTACTCAGAAACAGATCAAATGTTTCAGTTAAAAGGAAAGGTAAGGCAGTACTATCAAATATCCCAGAACAATAAATGCCAATCAAAGACACTTATTCCATCAAGTTCATCTGATTACCTGAAGATGTCAAGTTTAACACCAAGACTTCTACACTCAAGCAATGTCTGCTTTGGGGTCATCTGTTTTGTAGCTCTAGGTCTTGAAATGAATGAGAACCTTGAATGCATTTTTTTTTTTTTTAAATAAGGGAGAGTGTTTAAGAGTGTCCTAGTGCTAAAGACATTTGACCATAAGCTTGCCCACCTGACTTAGAAACTTAGAAGCTCTTCTAAGTAGCTTACAGAAGCTTGAACCAGTCCACAGAGCTGTGTTTTGATGAAGTCAAACATCAATGAATTAAAAACAGGGGAGGAAAGGGTAAAAGGCATGAACCAATAGTTCACTAATGAATGATTTTTATACTAGACATAATTGAGGTTGTTCTGGCATAGGTCTTATCCACTGGACTCCCAGTAAACTCCCAGGAAAGGAGAATGTATAGGTCTGAGAGAGGAAAATTGAGTCTTGAAAGGCATCAGATATTAATTTACCTGTGGTCCTATTTCACAGATTTCTACTTTTTCATTTTGGTGACAATTCAGAATGTGTCATAATTAACATTTGCTCACCTTACACTAGTATATGTTATATATTGACCCTATCACATCAACCCAGAGCAGGGGTCAAATGAACTGACAGTAACACATGAGATTCTGCCATTCCAGTTTATTGAAATGAGTAAATTTATAGCTTTCTTTGCATACAGAAAAGTGCACAAGAAAATAAGTATGTACAAAACAATTGTGTGGCTGGTCATCAGTTTCAAAAAATTTGTCTACTTTCAAAAATTGAAACTATCTAGAAATAATTGCCTCCAGTTTAGCACATTTAGGTATTCAGACATATAAAATATTATTTCAAGTCTGTTGATAATAACTGAGTAGAAAGTCAGACATTGCCATACATGATCAGCTATTACCATTCAACATAAAACCATAGGACTTTAGCCTGGACTACTTGGGGCTAATCAATGGAGGTTCGTGAGGCCACCATCTTGTTTTGATCCTGAGCAGTCATCCTCTTCTTCCACCTAAAGATAACATTGTATGTGGTTGATTAACACCCACAAGAACCTGAGCACTAGGGGTCAATAAATCACATTAGAAACCCAACATAAACAAAATAAAACAAAACTCACTATGGCAAGAACAAACCCTTCAGATCCGTGCCAACAACAGGACTGAAAATGAGCTGGAAGAGTTTCCAAGATTGTGAGGAGACAAACACTGCACACATTAAATTTTTAATGATAACACCAAATACTTGCTCTACAGAATCCACCCCCCTCCCCACCACCCATTTATCTTCTGACTGTGAGACTGTGGCATCAAGAAAGCTTTCCAGTTACTTGATAAAGGTCTGGCATGACCCCAAATAAGCACCTAACATGTTTGGCACAATCACATTTAACTTTGATGTGCTTCTCTTAGGAATGCAGTCCTTCATTTCTGAGTCGAGTTCAATTTTTCCTCAACGTGAACTGTTCTGGAACTTCAGCTCAAGAAGATAGCCTCTTATTCCATAGAAAGGATAAAGGTTGTGTGCATTTGCAACTCTAGTTACTGAGATTAGAGATTACTGAGAAGGTAGAGCATAGAGGCTTCAGACCTGTGAATCATTAGATTTTTTTGCCCCATGAAACTCAATTGTTTATGAAAGAGAGAAGCCCAGGAGCAAAAATGACTGAAAAGAGAATTGGAGGGGAAAGAAGAGGAGAGATTAAAAAATGATTCTTCCCTCCTTTGCAATAGCTAGCAAGAGATAAGAGAAAGGACAATCTCACCCTTGAGAGAAAATGAATCTTCAGAAAGAAAAGTTGCATCTTTAAAAACATTCTTAGGTGTGTCAGATTCCAAGGAGATTCTCCTAAGGAGAAATTGAACTTGCTTCTAGTTTACTTTAAAAATGCTCTGTAAGTGACGGTCTGAAGCAAGATTTAAGCAGGTGCCTTGTTCTACAATCTTTAGGTTTAATGCTCTGAAACAGAACCCCCAAACACTATGAACAATAGGGATTTCAAAATTTATTCAAAACAGTATGATCTGAGGGGTTGTGGTGGCTGCATCGCCCAACCAGAGGGTACATGGGTCACATGGGTTCCAGAAGGTTCTAAGGTCACAATAGACAAGGGTCCACATAGGAAAACTACTTCGCTTACATTCGGCTAGTGAGTTTAGGTTCTTAATTTATTTAAAGCCATAGATTCAGTTTAGCAAAACAGAAAGTAGAAGGTATTCTACAAGTGGGAGAGGCTGCAAGAAATAAGGCAACTGATAATATGTCAAAGCTAGAACAAGGGCAAAAGTCAGGACTTGTCTGCCAATTAGCTTTGTCCTTGACTACCAAGGCCAACCTCTTTGTTTCTCTGGACAGTCAGCATGCCAAATTCCTAGAGAAGTATGGAGAAGAAAAAAAACCATGGTTAGAATTTTGGGGTTGAATATTTAATGTGGTAAACATTAAGTCATTATCTATGTTAATAATAATATCTCCTAGGACTGATTCAAGAGGATAAAACAACTGATGTAGAATCTGTAATAAAGTGATTAACACAAGTGCTCAATAATGTTAGCTATTTTGTCCCACTGTAGTTCTTCTACTCACGCCCCAACCTACCATTTAGCAGGTTAACTAGAATTACCCTTCCTTCATGACCTAAAGATGGAAGGGCTTCCAGAGAGAACTCTAGTCAATTCAATTAGGTGCAAACAATCCTCCTAGACTTTTAGTGCATGTTATTCCTTGTGCTTGGTTCATGGGTGCCTCCCTGGGAGAGGAGGCAAGAGTGAGTCTCTGTTAAGGTTCAATATATCATACCATTTTATTAACATTGTAACTCATCTGGATGCTTGCTAAAATTAAGCTTTTCCTCAGCACCAAGGGGGATTCCTCAGGGCTAGGGCCCAGGAATTTGCCTTTTCAATAATCTCACTCTGTAGCCTATTTTATGGAAAAGCATTTTCAGGAAGACTGTAATTACAGAAGTGGAGTGAGGGAGATAATCCAAACTGCAAGTAAACTCAAATCTTATTGTTAGTATCAGACTTAAGATATGTATCTATTTAAAGTAATTAAGTTCTACGTGGGTTGAGAGAGAGTTTGGGTCGAGAGAGTTTGGTAGGCCCACGTGAATGGGGGCCAGGGGGCAAAACTGGGAAAAAAAATGGGCTTGGGTTCTTTTTATTCTTCCTATTTTTCTCCTCTTCCAGCTATCCCCTACTTCCTCTAAAATGCAGATAAGCCTCTTCTCCTCCACAAACTGCAATCTTTTAAGATCAGATAAAGTTGTTTCTACTAACTGGTGAGAAAGAAACACACTCCCATCTTCACTCCCAGATCTCAATCTAAGGTGGTGGTGGTGGTTCAGTGGCTAAGTCGTGTCCGACTCTTGCGACCCCATGGACTGTAGCCTGCCAGGTTCCTCTGTCCATGAGATTCTCCAGGCCAGAATACTGGAGTGCATTGCCATTTCCTTCTCCAAGTCTAAGGTGGTAACACACAGTAACCGACTGAGGATAAAACCCACCAGTGGACTCATCTGAACTTGCCTTTCAAGGGGTTATAGGAAGCTGTCACCACTTTGAGATTTAATATCACCAGACAATTTCAGACCAATTGTGAGGCCCTCTCACAAAGAAATGCATATTGAATTGGATGGCAAAAGTGTAATCATGATTTGTTTGGCTGACCTCTTTGGTGGTTTCAGAAGGCCTTCAGAATTTGAAGCTTCTATAGAAAACTGAGTAGTTACTAGGAAACTTTGCAATCACTTCAATATGAAGATCAAAAATCTAGAAGGCTGTTATGTGTTATATGGAGTTTTACTTCTGT
This sequence comes from Bos javanicus, assembly GCF_032452875.1. Lineage (NCBI taxonomy): Eukaryota > Metazoa > Chordata > Mammalia > Artiodactyla > Bovidae > Bos > Bos javanicus. Next base: position 34,961,799 of record NC_083887.1, on the reverse strand, counting down.
ACAGAAGTGAAATGTTAAAAACACAGGACAAAAAAAAATAAAAAAACAAAAACACAGGACAGAAACCTATATCCATGAGTATATTACTATTTTTTTAATATGTGTAAGAACTCTATTCATAAATGCTCAGCTTAGTCATTATTGAATTAGTTAAGCATAGTGTTCCATATCTTTTACTTCTCCATTTCAGAAGAATTTTTTCTTTCCAATTCTAAAATTAAAATTTCACCTTTATTCTCTGTGCCACCCTTTCTTACAAAGCCTAAGCTTAGCAGGATCTTCTACTTACAGAAGTTAGGCAAAAGGATTTCCAAATGGATCTCTATATATATCGGATGATGTGGGTTGAAGAGAAGCCATCTATGGAAACAAAACCACCTAGTCAATAACTGTAATTACAATGATAAGAAAATACCTATAATTAAGACTTCTCAGATTCCTTTAAAAATCACTTAGGTCACAGACTAATCAGATATTGTATGGGTCTACAATGATTTGTGTTTTCCTGCTTGTAATGGATATATATTTAATATTTACATCAAAAGCAAGATTCAGAATTATGTTTATTCCCCCAAAATGCAAAATATTATTTTTATGAGCTCAGTAATTTTGCTTTAGGAAATTAAACGTTTGAAAGGTTCTTAAGCATAGTGTTTTGGCTCAATTTTCTTTCAAAGTGCTTTCCCAAGCTAGATTAAGTGAGAGACAAAGGACTTTTCTATATGATATTTGCTTCTCAAATTCAAGAGAGTAGTTCCTGTAAAAATAATCCTTCCCGTTTGAGCTGAGGTTTACACTGCAGTGGTTCTCAGTGATAAATCTTATTCAAAAGTCCTTTACCGTCAAAGATACAAGCAAGGTTAATTCAGGAGGTGATAACTCTATGTGGTGTGTACTTTGGAATATCAGCTTCTAATAGTTGGTACTTACAGAGGCTGGTGATGAGTGGAAAGAATCTTTAGAGAAGGGGTTCTCAAATGCATTGTCAGCAGATTTGGTAACTGGCGGGGCACTGTGTCGGGGAGCCGGCTTTGGTAGATCTAGAAGATGAGAAAGTAGTTAGTAAGCAAGCTTTCCTCCAATGCAAGCACAAGTCCTCCAGTCAGGCTTATCTTAGAAATTAAGTTCCATATTTTTGAAACTGATATTGACCAAACAAAAATTATCACACCAAATACCAGGATGATCACAAGCAAATTCATCCCTTCTTGGAAGAGGAAGCCAGGCACATTCACTTGAAGTGGAAGAGATTCAGAATTTCCTCACTTAAAAGCACCTACGTGGCAAAACTTCATTAAGCCTTGAGGCCAACACAGAAATAAAGGCTTCTAGAAATTCAACGGCAACCCACTTCAGTGTTCTTGCTTGGAGAATCCCAGGGATGGTGGAGCCTGGTGGGCTGCTGTCTATGGGGTCGCACAGAGTCGGACACGACTTGAAGCGACTTAGCAGCAGCAGCAGCAGCAGCAGAGATTCAATTACCTGATAGATTAACTAATAAAAGTACAGCTAGCATTCACATACTGGTTGCATTTCAAAGCTCTTTCTTTCTACCATGCCTTTTAACTTCCCTCGTTAGATGGGTAGTATGATCCATGCATATCTATTAATGAAAAAAATGAGCCTACAGCCCTACATACCTACCTGCAGTCCTCTGGGTGCCACAACCCATTGAATTTCAATAGCTCTCGGCAGCCCTTTTTAAGAATTGCCACAAGAGGGCAGCACTGGGCCAGTCCTTAGAAATAGCTAACTAAGGCACCCTGTTAACTCCATAAGCTAAGTGGTTAAGTTGTCTCCATAACCCCTGATAGATGAAAAAAGCAAGAGTACAGCTATTAAGGGTCTGGAGAGGGTTCTGAGAGACTCTCTGGATTCATACGACTGAAATCCTCATGGGTGCAGTTGCCAGAGAAGTAGGTAGCTTACCATTGATCTTTCTCAACAGTTGATTAGCGTCCAGGTCATCATGGTCTGCATTCTCCTGAGGAATGCCAACTTTGCTGTTGAAATAATTGGAGAAGGCACTCGAGGTCCCAGAGGAGTTCTGTTCTCCCTTCCTTGCCGGCACAGTAGGTGGCTGCCGCAGTTGGAAGTCCTTAAACATTTCTTTCACCTCCTTGACTTCTCTATCCCCAAGAGGGTCCAAGGCAATGAAGGCATCACTGGGGACATCCTTTGGAGGGCCAGTTCTGGGAGGTGGTTGAGGAGGAGTGGCCAGGAGAGAGGAGAGCATAGAAGGGGGCGGGGTGGACACAGCAGGAGCTGGAAAAACATTGCTCTGAAAAGGATTCCCCAGAGGGCTGTTTGCTGACCATGTATTGGGTGTTATGGATGCTGATGTGCCCCAAGCTACAGGGGGTGGAGAGGAAACTGAGACTGCGAAAGAGGAAGGCTGGTTCCAACCCGGAACACTTGGGCTTGTGGTAAAGACGATTGGCTGACTGAATCCTGAAGGCTGACCAGCCATCATGGCGCCCGGGACCATTGAAGGGGACTGACTGAAGACTAAAGGCGCTGGGCTCCATGGTGCTGCCTGAGCAGATAGAACCGGCACTCCACCTGAAGGAAGGAAGCGGGACAGAGGACTTAAATCAGAAGACCAGCTTGAAGAGGATTCGAGTTCCAGAAAGTCAGCTCTCTGGAGAGCATTTACAGAGAGCATCTACATGCCAACCTTTATTAAGCCTTGAGGCTGACATGGTTCTTATTAGATTAAATCACTCTAAAGATGAACTGGGCTTCCCTGGTGGCTCAGATGGTAAAGAACCTGCCTGCAATTCAGGAGACCCAGGTTCGATCCCTGGGTCAGGAAGATGCCCTGGAGAAGGGAATGGCTACCCACTCCAGTGTTTTTGCCTGGAGAATTCCAGGGACAGAAGAGCCTTGGTGGGCTACAGTCCATGGGGTGGCAAAGTATCAGACTCGACTGAGCAACACTTTCACTTTCTTTTCAAAGATGAATTAGCTGTGGCACATATTCAAATGTTTGTTGTACTTCGAAGCCCTGTTTTTCTACCACATGTTTTTAAACTTTCCTCATTAGATAGGTAATACAGTCCACAAGTACCAAGTCATAAAAGAAAATGAGCCCTTTTCATACATACATTGATGTAATTCAAACAGCTAGAATAGAGCCTGTCAGTAGTATGAATCTACAGGTTGAGTAAATACATTGACATATATAAGCCATGCTTATTATGAAGTAGTTAATTAAGATAATCCATTGGATACTCGAGTCATTGATGTAATCTTTTCATTTGGCAAATGGCTCAGGTCTGGAGTCTTATGGAGACTAGCTGTTAGGCATATACATTAGGCTTTAACATGCTTACATCCTGAAGAAACCATTTCAAAGTTTCTTTTCTTTTAAATGTTGCCAAGGTTGACACAGCTATATAAAAGGGTAGTAACATTTGGTTTATGCCAAGATAGTTTTAGACTTTTACATATAAAAATGGAGGAAAAGCTGGTTGTCCTAGGAGAGCTGTTTCAAATAAAAGTGCTTCCTGCCATGTGTCACTCACTAAACTCTGCCAGAAGTTAGGAGGGAGAGGAGATAACGTGAAGGAAAAACAAAGACAAAACAAAACAAAACAAAAAAACCCCAAACAAACAAACAGGAAACAAAAACATTTGCAATGTGAGTAACTACACCTGTCCAGGCATCTGCTCTTTGTGGGGAAATGGCTCTGTCACCAGACCCCTGCCATTGTTGATCTGTAATTAACTAAATCAGTAAAATCTAGGTCTCTTCAGGGCTCACCCTCCTCTTCTTGAGAAGCTCATTCCTGACATCTTGTTCTAATACGTAGGACATTTTCTCTTTTGTGTCTTCCCAAGTGTATTAACAATCCAGTTAAACTGTCACCACTAACAGAAAACCTAGATTCAGCCTCATACTGCTTCACAAACGATGTTCTGCTCTCAAAAACCTACTTGCTTTGGGCTTTGGAGCAGAGCAATTCTTTAGTTATGAACACTTTCTAACCAAAGAAGGAAAAGGCCTTCAGACTTGGGTTAGGAATGTTTTTGTTTCCAGAGGGAGAGATATTTTGAAATGGTGTTCAGGGGCTGATGGAGCAAGATATTCTACCTCGAATTTTCTTAGGCTTGGAGCTTGGAGTTAATTGATTCAGCTCTGTCGTCACAAATCCCCTCCATCTGACCATCAACACACAAGGTGTACTCATGAAGAGTGAGTGGCTTTAAGTGGTGGCTCATTTTATTAAATTAATATGCTTACTTTTGAGGTGAAGAAATTGGGTAGAAGAATATTAATTATTAAAATTGGGAAGGTCACAGTGTGCAATAGAGACCAAAACTCAGGCATACCACTGATTCCAGTCCCTACCCTCCTGTTCTGTCTCCTTGACATCAAGGAACAGAACTATATTTTTTATTGGAATGTTAATTAAAATGCTTATTTATTATTCTTGGCCACACTGTGTGGCATGCAGAATCTTAGTTCTCCAAGCAGGGATCAAACCTGTGCCTTTGCATTGGGAGCACAGAGTCTTAACCATTAGACTGCCAGGGAAGTCCCTCAAATACTTATTTACATGTATACAGAAATTAGACTTCATTTACACCAAAGAATATGCACACAGGCAGACCTTGGAGATATTTCAAGCTTGTTTCCAGACTGTCATAAAAGGGAATATGGCAATAAAGTGAGTCAAGCAAGCTTTTAGGTTTTCCAGTGCATATAAAAGTTATGCTTGTATTATACCATAGTCTAGTAAATATGCAATAGCATTATGGCTAAAAAAACAAAGTACATACCTTAACTTAAAAATAATTTATTGTTAAAAATGTTAACCATCATCTGAGCCTTCAGCAAGTCATAATCTCTTGGCAGTAGTAACATCAAAGATCATCAATCACAGATCACCATTTGAGAATAAAATGTTTGGAATACTGCAGAAATTACCAAAATGTGACAAAGAGACAAGAACTGAGAAAATGCTGTTGGAAAAATGGTGCTGATACACTTGCTTCACTCATGGTTGCCATAAACCACCAATTCGTAAAAAAAAAAAAAAATTCACTGTCTCCAAAGTTCAATAAAATGAAGTGTAATAAAACGAGGTATGCCTGCATTCCTTTTACAACCAATCAAGGGAACAGTTCTCTTAGATTCGATAATACAGGTTTCTTAAAGTAGGTTGAATTTAAACAAAGTTATTGCTATCATTTAAAAAAAATAATTTAAACTTTATTAACTGAAGCCAGAGTCACTCACTAATAATTTACTCCAGTTGGATGTACAAATTGGGTAAAACTGTATCATCTTTCAGCTTGGATGACTTGCCTTCCCTTAGGAAAATGTGTAGCTTTGGTCACAGATAGTCTTAGTGGGAGTGGTGATAAAGGAGAAAAATATATTGATATTTGCCAGGAATTAAAGACTTCCCCTGGTGGCTCAGACAATAAAGAATCTGCCTGAAATGCAGAAGGTCTGGGTTCAATCCATGGGTAGGGAAGAACCCCTGGAGAAGGGAAAGGCAACCCACTCCAGTATTCTTGCCTAAAGAATTCTATGGACAGAGGAGCCTGGCAAGCTGCAGTCCACGGGTTCACAAAGAGTTGGACACAACTAAACAACCAACACTTTCACTTTCTTTCTTTCAAAGACTTTCCTAGTGTATACCCAGGCCAGCTTCATTCCCATCTACCACATGTTGTGTTTCCAAGATATTTAAGGCCCTGCTGGAGAAAGTAAGGAAAAAGAAAGTGTGGGTATAAAAAGTTAATTTTATTAACTTCCTGATGCTGTATTAAAATACAGGGAAGCTAGTCAAAGCTTTCTACAATACCCTTTCCCCACCCCTGTTCTCCAGAGGAGATGGTCCCCTAGCTTGGTCCAGCGGAAGCCAGACCTACAACCTTCCATGGCTTGGCTGAGGATCCTTGCGAGTGGACAGGGGCTATACTGTAGGGTTCAGTTTGAGTCCCAAGTTCAAACTTAGAAGAATCATCAGTATTCGGCAGTTGTATACTCCAAGGCCTCAACAAGGGCACCTAACGAAAAAGCTTTACTTCATCTGCATAAATTAATAGTTATAGGGTCCAGCTGTGTTTTCAGGCTGATTTGTTAAATATTGGCTGTGAAAAATTTTCAGGGCCTTGATATCAGACTACAAAGCTCTGTGATGTGATCTCGTCACAGGCACTGCAGGCAAGCTCTCTACCCTTCTGCAGGGAAAGCACCAACCAGCTTCCCCTTAGGGGTGTAGGAGAAAGGGCTGCAGAAACAGAAAGACCCCAAGAAATCTGAGGTGCCTGGGGAGAGTTTCCTGATGGTGTAAATGCCAAGCAGGGACCTGAAATGAGCTGGCTTTCACAACTGCAGGGCTTGCAGCCACTCAGCAGTTGGGAACCAATTCCCTGTTGCCACCACACTCCAGATATGATTGAACTGATATAATATGACAGAATCAAAATATTTTCCTTTGCAGGAAAACAGCAGGAAGAAAGAGTCCTGATAACAGACTCTGCAGGAGGCAGAGAAAGCCAAGATCCCCGGACAACTTTTATAAAATAGGGGAGAAAGGCCCCTTCATTTATAGCCCTCCTTAGCTCTCTCAAGAGACAGAGTCTATTTGGGGCTTGTGGAGTATGAAAGGAGTAGGAAAGAAGTAGGAAAACAAACAGAATCCCCAGTAGGACAGCAAAAACCATTGTCAGAGTTTCTAAAGAACTGTTCCATGGAGGCAGGAAAGAACCGGAGGTGGTGGGCAAAAAGTAGCAGGACCAGCTCTCAGCCACGTGGCCTTTCCCAGAGTCCTGCCACAGAGGGGCTCAGTGGTCCATGTGAGCTAATGACATGGTTTTGAATGCTGCTGGTTTTGACAGCAGCAGCATGTCTTAGGTATCTGATAAAATTCCATCTCTTCCATTATTTCTGTGTTCTTTTCACCTTCAGGTTTCTGTACTGTAGACTTATCTTCTAACACTACTAAGCCACACAACTAACCAGAATATCAGCAAGGAGCTACTAAGGCTTAAGAATTCAGAGACCGATCAGGATACATGCCTTTCTCACACCCACCACATGCCGAAGAACAGAGCTGCGCTCAGAACCCTGCACTTTCATTCAGTGACTTACACTTGACTCAGATTTCACTTACACCCCCGTCGAGGTGCGTATCCCTTCCAAGAGGGGCATTAGTTTAACAGGGGATAATAGGGCTTTGATTTAATAATGACAAGATTACATGGAAGACATGCATGTTATTACTTTTTCAAATGGAGACGATCTCAACCCCATTTCTCCAATGAAACTGGTTTGAGCTTCAGAATCCCTTACAACTGTCTCCAGTAAGCCATGACTAGTTAGTTCAGGTAGGTGCAACACTTGGAAACGGATTTCTTCTCACATGCTAACTCAAGGAGCCCATTCCAGTACAAGTCAAGAGTTCCGAATGGAGGTGGATTGTAAGAAGTAAAAGTGGAAGAAACGTTCCCTAGGATGCTCAAATTATATGCCCCAGGTACTCCTATGGATATGAAGTGCTTCCTCCTATGAATTACCATCTGATGAAAGTAACAGAGCCAAACCTAACTCCATCTCTAAACACCTACCTAGACCTGGGAGGGGCCCCAATGGGGCAGGAGCACTTGTTTTGAAGAGATCCAGAGGGTTGGTCTGTAGGGTTGCAGGTTGTCCTGGAGATTGTCCTGGAGGTTCTGAGATGGGAGGAGCAAAGATGTCTGCTGCAAGTAAGTCTTTTGCTGGAGACTGATGGGACAGAGAGGGATATGGAGGAGTTACTCAGGAACAGTGAAATAAAGCTCTATTCGGTTTCCTAGTCTGTACCCAACTAGACTTTGGGTACACAAAAAGAAATTTATCCTATTGTTGATAAATTACTACAAAAAAACCCCAAAAGACAAAACAAAACAAAAAAGACACAGATCTGGGCAATGGACAGAATATTGGATCTTGGTGACTGATATAATGGAGGAAACTCAAAGTGAAATCTAATTTGCTTGTTCACACATTTGTATCTGTCTGACCTCCTTATCAGCTAAAAGCTGGAAGCTGGCAGTGAAAGGACAACTATAAGTGAGTAGCTTAAATATTTCGGTCATTCTGGATTTAAATCATTCTGCATAAAGATGATACAGTAATTTAATCATTGAGCCAGCTTGCATATTCCAATGAGATTTTTTAAATGAAACTTACATAAACCACATTTTAAATTGCTTTTGAATGAAGTGGTAATAGTAAATATATGTTTCTTTTAAGACATTGGATTATTCTGGCATTAGTCAGAGGAGACAGACAAGAATTTTATACCACCACCTGGACAGGAATGCAATATAAGGGGGTGTGTGTGTAGGGGGTGTGGGTTAGTATGGGGACGGTACAAAAGGAATCACAGGAACCCTTGTCCTCCCCTCCCATAACATGACGATCAAACTTACCAGAGGTACAGAAGCATAGCAGCATTAAAAATGGAAAAACTTGTGTTTAGTTAATAATACGTGACAAGACATGCAAACGGAAAGCAGAGGGTGACAAACACGGCCGAGTGAGAAGCTTAAAAAGGGTGTCGATTAGAGGAAAGTGTTCCTGGAGAACGATGTGCCTTATCCCACCTTCTATTTTACAGCCACACAGGAAACTACAAGAGCAGCAGGAAAGAGAGCTTGCATCACACCACCCTTTGGTACCGCACATGCATTCTGCCAATGGCTATGTGGAGAAGACAATTCACCTTAGCAGTCCTTCTGCCTCTTCCGGGTTTGGTACTTTGTGGAGGTGGGATAATGGCTATGGAGTCATGTGGTGAGGACTGGACAGAGCTTTCCAAGTCCTGCTTTACGCCATTCGGGACAGGCAGTCCTTTGGGAGGGCTTCCCACAAAAGGGTTCGGGGAGGATTTGATATGGAAGCCGTTCTGTTCTCTTTCAGATACCTCATTGTGAGTTCTCACTGCTGGCTGGGTTTGAGTACTTGATAAGGGCCATGGGCCTGCCTGAGCTTCCTGTTTGCCAGTCCGGTTAGAGATCTGGTCAAATTGCTGACCAAAGTAATCAACATCCCCATTCAGGGGCCCATTACTCAGAGGGGTAGACGAGCTACTCAAATTCTCTTTCTTCTGATCTGGAGATTTGAGAGAATCAGACGAAGAGGGTGTCGATTGGTCTGGCTGTGCAAAAGGATCATCACGGAAAGGATCAGGATTAGGGGTGGGAAAGAAGTTGAGATTGGCAGAAAAGGCATTTTCAGGCAAGAAAGATGCCTGAGGCTTTGGTCGAGGAAGAGAGCAGGAGGTGATGCCATTTGTTAAGAACAGATTTTCTTGTAAAGAATTCTGATTGGTGTCGATTTCAGAGTTTAGATCCACTAACAGGATATCTTTGCTTTCCTATCACATTTGGAAAGAAAAAAAAAAAGAAAGGGTTAGTCCATGTTGTGACTTCAAATGAGAAAGCTACATACTGATGACCAGGATTACAAAAATTTCCATTATATTTCAGTCTTACTGGTTGACCCTTACCTCCTCCCATCACGTCCCTGAGTTTATAGAATAGGTCCTCCTTGCACCTCTCAGGCCCTTTTAATTAGGTTTCCACTTCATTCACCCTTCATTCAGTGAAAACTTGGGTTTGTTTTACACGTCTCCCCTCACCCTTTCAGACTGACTGAGCTCATAATCATTGTTTCAATTTATGCCTTTGAAAGTCTTAAAGGGAACTGATTGTAAATCATTCCAAGTGACTAAGTATAATTGAACTTGAAGGAAATGACCTTAGACACCTAAACCCACTTCAAAACTGTTGTACACTCCTATTATACCCCTACAGTCACCTACCATCACCTTTCTCAATAAGTGAATCCACTGGCTAACATATTCATATTTGATAGTTTTGGCTGTGATAAAGTTTAATATATTTCCCTATAATTGGGTTTTCTTCTGGGAGGGGGTCAAAAAAGGTTGTCCCCTCCCATCACAGCCTGCTAGGTATGCCTCTTTAAATACTTGAGAATCTTTTTGAAGGTGCTGCCAAGTTGGATCTCTCATTCTCATCATCTGAGTCTCTTTTTTGGACATAACTTTTTGTCTACATCCTTCTCAGAACATGATACTCAAAATACTGATGTAATATAATAATTATATCTTTTGTCATAATACAGCTTAGCAATGCTTGTGTTGTGACAGTAATCTCATCTCTTTTTGTTCAGTCGCTAAGTCGCGTCCGACTCTTAGGGACCCCATGGACTGCAGCCACCAGGCTTCCTTGTCCTTCACTATCTCTTGGAGTTTGTTCAAACTCATGTCCATTTCTGTCAATAATACCATTAAGTAATCTCATCTACTCAATGGATAAATTCAACCAATTTTAAAGTCATCTTTAATTTATGTATAAGGTGGAGACATGGGTTTAAGAGTTAATTTGGAAGACACACCAAATTCTATTCCTTCTCTATCATTTTTCAGATATGTAATTATTTGAGTTCTCAATTGTCAGATAAGATATTCTTCTCAACATAAAAGCAGCAAATTTGATAAATCTGACATGTCTTTATTCAGGTCAATGACACAACTAATTAAGATTCACCCTAGGATACAGCTGTCATACTGATAGACCTTCCTTCTGATTGACTGATCACTTAAATACTTAACTATGCTAGCCATAGAAGAAAATAAACAATAAAAATTGCCCAACTGAAATGGAAGCTAATTTTCTATCATTAGCCTGGGCAGATTATTAAATATTTTGGTCATTGGGACAATGATCAAGACATCCTCAAGGGACTATAAAATTCTCAAACCAGCAAATAAAAAGGGAGATTGAATAGGCTTTCTTAGCTTTAAGAGAAAAGAATAAATTTTTTAAAATTTTAGGTCTAATTGGTATTTATCTTTTGGCTTCCTTTACTGTTAGGGATAAAGATACAATTTGTAAAAAGCCATATTTTCTCCTGATAACCATAAGAACTTGTCAGAAGAGACAGCTTGTGATTAAAAAAAAAAAAAAAAAAAAACACAAAAAAACCTTAAAAAAAATCAAAGAAATTGATTGGAAGATCTCAATGTAGGGATCTTTAACAATCAAAAGGTAGGACAAAATGTATTACAAAAGCTTGTGATTTCAATATTTATTCATTTATTATGAGCCACCTCTGGATTAGAACAGTTGGGTGTTCACAGCTGGTAGAGTTCTCCTTCAAATACTTCAGAAGAAGTTCTGAGGACACGAAACAGGAGCCACAATGTTAGACTTCTGAATAGTCACCCTATAAGTAAAATGTATAAGGCTCTCCTCAGGTTGCGTTTGTTGTTAATTCAAAATTAAAAACCCACTTCATAGACTACAACTGAAAAATGTAAGACTCCTCATCTACCTCCTCCATCAGCATTTATTTACTTCTGCACTGGACTGTAAGCTGTAAACACTTCATCCACTGGGCTGTCATGTGGGCACCTGAGAGACAAGAACTGGTGACATGAACGTGAAATATAGTCCCCGCTCTTAAGAGGCTCCTGAGAAAGGGCAAACAGGCAACCAAGAAGGTGTCTACACAGACCAGGTTTTAAATATTGAGTTCAGTAGACTAGCTTTTCTTCAGGTAATTCATCTTGCCTACCAAACCCTGGGACTCCCTGCTTAAAGCCTTTGCGGACTTCTTGCTGCTCCCCTATATCAAAATAAACTTCATTAACCAGACTTTCAAAATGACCCACATGGGTCACTTGCTTTTAGCCTAACTACTACTTTCTACTCTCCTACATACTTCAAAGACCTAACTCAAGTTCAGATTCTCTACAAAGCTTTTCCCCACTGATCCCTCTACTTCAGCTTCACTCGTGCCCATCCATTGCATCTTATATATACATGACACTGTGTTTTGTGCCCTGATCCCACCCCCGTATCAGATTTGATGGGGGAACCACATCTTATGCCTTTTTTCTTAATAACCAGGCTTTCAAATGGTGACGTTTTTAAAGTTAAAGGTCATTTTGTTTGTTCTTTTTTTCCCTTTTTCTTTCCTTCTTCTTTTGAGATACAGCACGGAAAAATATTGTTCAAGCGATTTTGTGATAAAAACTATGTTGTAAGGCATGTCACTTAGTTTGCAGCATGAGTTTTACTTGAAATGCAAAAAAACTATTCTTATTAATGTTGGAGGGAGGCACAGATGGGTTAAGAAACTGCTCATAAAGTCTAGGTAATTTAGATTTCTGCCTCTCTTCATCTCTTTCAGAGTAACTGCTGTGAGATTTCAAAATTTTTAAACAGGTTGGTTTTATTGAGTAGAAATAAATCTATTTCATGACTTATGAATATGGAGTCATATGTAGAAACACACTGGCAAAGTCTAATGAGCACATAATTAGCACCATTAACATTCTTTTACAGATATCATCACTTTCATGTTATTTATCATTTAAATTTACTGTTAGTTTAACTAAAACTTGCATTTTATTTCTACAAGCCAAAAATTCCTAGAAAGCACGAAGTCTAATATAAACGAGACTTAAGATTACTCTTGTTTTTCTTCATTTCATTTTTTAGAATTTTCTAGAAGTCTACAGAAGCTCATTAAACATTCAGTGCTTCCCTGGCTATCTCATCTCATTGGAATTTTACATACATTGAGTGTTTTGACCTCTTCCAGTATACTAGTTGTTTGAATGTTGTTGGAAAGAAGGTTTTTCAGGTGTCAATTTACTTTGGGAAGGGAGCTTCTCATGGAGGGGCAAAGTTGCCTAGCAACCAAACACCCTCAGAGCAAGGGTGGACCTTTCAGGATTATCTAATCTGGTATTTCAAAAAGTTTATCTTTACAATAGTAACAAACATTACAAAGAATGAAAGGTTTCACAGACAAATGAGTCAGGACTTCCTACTTGAAAGAATATTAAATGAGCTTCTCCACTGCAGGTTTTTTAGGGTTGCTAAAATGCTATGTTATGCATTTTGATTCTCATAAAGGTGGGGGTAGAGATGAATATCTGCAGCCCCTGCTCCTTCCCATCTCACTGGGCCTAGGTATTTGTGTGAAGTTTCGTAAGCATGCCATTCTCTACAGTACTCCACCAAGCAAGACATTCACCACTTCTCAATCCGCTGTTGCTCTAGTTCCTATGACCTTTTTGATCCCAGAGGTTTGCTTGACAGTTCTACAGGAGGTTCCCAGATAAACATTCTTCCCATCATTCTAGACCGACACCTTTTTTCTTGAGTTATGTCTAGGTGCTTTCTCATAATTTATGTTCAAGTCCAGAAACTCACTTACTCAGAGGCATTATCTGAACCTCTAAACTAAATAAAATCCTTGTAAGTAACATCAACTATTAGGCTTTGTGATTATTTTAACATTGATCTCCCTGATAGACATTAAACTCCATGATGTCACTGAATTATGAATCTCATTTCTGTGCCCTGCAAACAACTGATACTCAAGAAATTGTTAAATAAATAAAAAAGTTTTAAGAAGCATTCAAAATTACAAGTAATTTCACTTGAAGCCTGTTTTGGAAGGTCTGAGACTTAGGCTTAAGCATTGAAACTGAACCTCTGCTTGGGTAGATGAGAGGTTTATTAATCACCATTTCCTTGTTTTTAAAGGAAAATATCACTCCATTCTCAGAGTTGTTACAGATCAATAATAAGAAGATTCGATATACTATAATATCCTGTAAAGAATGATCATTTTTTTAAACAAAGACAAGCTTTGGTTAAACATAACTGAGCCTCTTAACTGTTTGGTCTCACTTTATACCACGCTTATGCTGCCAAGTTACAACAAAAGAATTAGAAAACAAGAAGAGGCCAGGAGTCTATACAATCAGTCATCTAACAAACATATTTCCTTCAAGTTGGCTTACATCAAGGATTAATATTCAGCTCCTCCTTCTGATCCTAAGTAATACCAAGATGGACTACATTGCCTGACCTATTGCTCAGATTTAACTTCTAAGCAATATTAATGTATCTGTTGTAGTGCTGATAGGCTCCTATGGTGACTTAAGATGCAAATTTGTTCTAGTAGCCATTTACACTTTATGCAGAAAAATCAATAGTCACCTTCCAAGTTTCAATGAAACCCTCAAGATTTCTGGTGAATTGCCAATTTGAGTTATAGATGCCATTTCTATTACATTGCGAATTTAAAAACAGACACTTACTGTTGGACTACTTAGGTCAGGAGGTGTAGACATGTCCCCAAACAAATCCATCTGGTCAACACCCTTAAAAAAGTATTTTGATTAGATTCAGATGTGTCTATTAAAAATGATTATTTTGTATATTGTTGTAATTGTTTCCTAAGCTAAAGTTTAGGAAAATAGTTGTCACAATGGGATTTTCACTTATCCAATATAGATTTGATATTAGGTTAGTTAGGTCAGGTAGTGTAGACAGGTCCCCAGACAAATCCACCTGATGTATACTTTTAAAAAAGTATTTGGATTAGATTCAGAAGTTTTTTACTAAAAAGATTACTTTGTATACTGACATAAATGTTATACTGATGGTTAAAGAGTTGTCACAATTGGATCTTCATACAGATTCCATACATATTCGGTATTAGCAACATCTTTAGGAAGTAAAACCTGTGTTCAGGTAAGTAAGAATCATAAAAATTCACATACATACCAATTTCAGTTTGCAAGGTGGGTCATCAAGATTCATTAGGGCATCACTCCCATTCTGAAAAGATGGCAAATATTAAAGAGTCAGTTGGCGAGTTTTCTCTATGCAATTTAATTTCCTAGTGTATTAACTTATTAGCAGTTAAGATTTTGGCGCTAATCATTCAACTGTACATCTTCTAAGATGAGGGGTCATGAACACACAGTAATAAGCCAGGAGGGAAGTCTGCTTGGGTAGATGGCAAACAGGGCTTATATATATGACACATGCAATTCACAAGAACAAAAGATGCTCTTTTACCTCTACTGTTTTGTTGGCTTCTTCCATCTAAAAAGAGAGACACAAATTCAATGATCTTAATAAATTATCGGTAAAGTGAGTTCAAAGTGAAAGGGACAGTTGCTCAGTCATGTCCGACTCTTTGCGACCCCGTGGACTATACAGTCCATGGAATTCTCCAGATCAGAATACTGGAGTGGGTAGTCTGTCCCTTCTCCAGGGGATCTTCCCATCCCAAGGATCGAACCCAGGTCTCCCACATTGCAGGCGGATTCTTTACCAGCTGAGCCAAAAGGGAAGCCCAAGAATACTGTAGTGAGTACCCTATCCCTTCTCCAGCGGATCTTCCAGACTCAGGAATCGAACATGGGTCTCCTGCACTGCAGGTGGATTCTTTATCAACTGAGCTATCAGGGAAGCCCAAAGGGAGTTCAAAAGGAGAATAAATATACCTATGGGTTCACAGGCATAAGGCATAAGAGAGTCTTGCATTTGATTTCTACCTTACATTCCCCACTGCTCCTCATATTAATACTGGATTTAAATAGAGCTGTTAGACTTGGTACTCATGTACAGTCCTTGGAATCAATGTGAAACTTATAAGGATAAAAGACAAGAGTCAGGGCCTGGAAATTAGAAGGGCCTAACTATAACACCCATCCATTGCCCTTTGGAAAGAAGAGAAATACATTTCCTTACATTCTACACGTTGAAGAGCCACATAGAAGCCAACTTTCCAGAGAGGACATATGTTCACATAATGTTAGACACAGTCTTGAATATTGTATTAAGTTTAATAAGGCCTGTATGGACAGTACTTGCCTTTTTCTTTTCTTCTTCCTTTTTCTTTGTATTATAGATAACTTGGAAAAGGTCTTTCAGATCAATGACTAACGGCTCAGCCTGAAGCGAGACAAAGCATCTTTATCAGCATTTTAATCTATTTTCTTCCCTTTGTTCCCCATCACTTCTGATTAGTATTAGTTTTTTCCTTTCTCTTAAAGCTCCTTCCTACCCTCCTCTGGTCTGTGGGAGATCTCCACCACTCTCACCCCTATCCCCAGAAACATAAAGTATACAGATAAAACAAGAAGTATTAATATAATCTTCCAAGTGCCTTCAAACTTTCTGGGAATAATTCACTATTGTTCTAAAATCAGCAATGACCTTATGACAAATTCTATTCCGACAGCCCTTGTGCCACACATTACATGGGTATCAATGACATTTAAAGAAGATCCCTTAGACCAATTAAAGAGAGTCATCCTCTGAAGCATTGTTAGGTCCTCCTATATCCAACTGTTTCCAGCAAGTTCTCTAGTTGAGAGACAGACACCCTTTTGCTTAAGTCCCCCTCCAGGCATATCTTGAGGATCAGAACTTACTTGTTGCCCTGTTTTTATGGCAAAAAACTGGTGTTGGCCTTCTCCTCCACACACATAACCAAACGCTCGGTTGTCTGTCACATCACGGGCAATGAAAGAAATCTTATTTACTGGATGTTCATGTTCTATAACCTTAAAAAGGAACATCAAAAATGATGTATTGAGAAAACTACAATCTATTTTCAAGCAAGCATAACTAAGTATCAGATACCTAGACATATATGAAAAGGCTAAAACATCTGAATATTTTCCCCTCCTGGTTGAAGGCCATATTTATCCTTGCTAGGAAGGGTTCAAAATGGGAAACAAACAAATAACAACCAAACAAAAAAAGGAAACTAACAACAAAGAGTAGAAAACAGAAATAGAAAGAATGATCCTTCTTATACTTCTATACTTGAGTCTCTCTGTCCCAAAGACATGATACCAAATCGCAAGGAAGAACTGAGGATTAGAAGACCAAGATTTTCTAAAGCAAAGATGGGGCATATAACCTCTAAAGCATTCCAAGTAGGTCTACTTTCCAAGTTCAGTTCAGTTCAGTCGCTCAGCTGTGTCCGACTCTTTGCGATCCCATGGACTGCAGCACGCAAGGCTTCCCTGTCCATCACCAACTGCCAGAGGCTACTCAAACTCATGTCCATTGAGTCAGTGATGCCATCCAACAATCTTATCCTCTGTCCTCCCCTTTTCCTCCCACCTTCAATCTTTCCCAGCATCAGGGTCTTTTCCAATGAGTCAGTTCTTCCCATCAGGGGGCCAAAGTATTGGAGTTTCGCTTCAGCATTAGTCTTTCCAATGAGTATTCAGGACTGATTTCCTTTAGGATGGACTGGTTTGATCTCCTTGCAGTTCAAGGGACTCTCAAGAGTCTTCTCCAACACCACAGTTCAAAAGCATCAATTCTTTGGTGCTCAGCTTTCTTTATAGGCCAACTCTCACATCCATACATGACTACTGGAAAAACCATAGCTTTGACTAGACAGACCTTTGTTGTCAAAGTAATGTCTCTGCTTTTTAATATGCTGTCTAGGTTGGTCATAACTTTCCTTCCAAGGAGCAAGCGTCTTTTAATTTTATGGCTGCAGTCACCATCTGCAGTGATTTTGGAGCCCCCCAGAATAAAGTCTGACACTGTTTCCACTGTTTCCTCATCTATTTGCCGTGAAGTGATGGGGCCAGATGCCATGATCTTAGTTTTCTGAATATTAAGTTTTAAGCCAACTTTTTCACTCTTCTCTTTCACGTTCATCAAGAAGCTCTTTAGTAATTCACTTTCTGCCATAAGGGTGGTGTCATTTGCTTATCTGAGGTTATTGATATTTCTCCCAGAATTCTTGATTCCAGCTTGTTCTTCATCCAGCCCAGCGTTTCTCATGATGTACTCTGCATAGAAGTTAAAAAAGCAGGGTGACAATATACAGCCTTGATGTACTCCTTTCCTGATTTGGAACCAGTCTGTTGGTCCATATCCAGTTCTAACTGTTGCTTCTTGACCTGAATACAGATTTCTCAGGAGGCAGGTCAGGTGGTCTGGTATTCCCATCTCTTTCAGAATTTTCCACAGTTTGTTGTGATCCACACAGTCAGAGGCTTTGGCATAGTTAATAAAGCACAAATAGATGTTTTTCTGGAACTCTCTTGCTTTTTCAATGATCCAGTGGATGTTGGCAATTTGATCTCTGGTTCCTCTGCCTTTTCTAAATCCAGCTTGAACAACAGGAAGTTCACAGTTCATGTACTGTTGAAGCCTAGCTTGGAGAATTTTGAGCATTATTTTGCTAGCATGTGAGATGAGTGCAGTTGTGCACTAGTTTGAGCATTCTTTGGCATTGGCTTTCTTTGAGATTGGAATGAAAACTGACCTTCTCCAGTCCCGTGGCCACTGCTGAGTTTTCCAAATTTGCTGGCATATTGAGTGCAGCACTTTCACAGCATCATCTTTCAGGATTTGAAATAGCTCCACTGGAATTCCATAACCTCCACTAGCTTTGTTCACAGTGATGCTTCCTAAATCCCACTTGACTTTGCATTCCAGCATGTCTGGCTCTAGGTGAGTGATCACACCATCATGGTTATCTGGGTCATGAAGATCTTTTTTGTATAGTTCTTCTGTGTATTCTTGCCACCTCTTAATAGCTTCTGCTTCTGACTTTACCAACTCAGATTTAAGTGAACGGCATATCTAAGCTAGAGGAATGTTCACAAGGATCCTTTGACAATGGCTCAGACAGGTCAGAGAACCACCATAAGTATTATTGGGGCAATTACCCCTGGGACATTCTGGAAGTCACCAAATTCTGTCACCAAGTACTTACTAACCTCACTTAGATGTTCATGTCATCATCCAGGAGTGTCATACGAAGGAGGCTTATTGATTTAGTAGTGCCTTCCCCTCAGTTCCCTACTCTCCTTTCTCTTGATCCTTTCAAGTAGACAGTAGGCCTCAACTCTTGAGTGATATTTTTAGGTGCCCAGAATGTGTCTTCGCTTTTGTTTCTCAGTAACTAAGGCCACTGAAAGTTTGTATTGGGCATATTAGGAGGTTTGGGAATAAGAGAATGCTTGTGAGGGAAACCTGTCACTATTCTCTGGCAGGCTTATGAAAACAAGAGTCAAAAGATCAGGGACAGTAGAGACAGCAGTGCATGAAGGTAGCAGGGTGGCTAAGCTGTACCAGGATTCCAGGGCCCTAAGTCTGACCAATGGATTTTTGCATATTAAATAATGAGAATCTCTAGGAAGGGTTGAATAGCAATGGGAGATCTCCGCACAGTATCCTGATACAATAAACTATTGTGTAGCAATGAAAACCCATTTTAAATAGATGAATCTGATGTTATATAGAGTAGAGGGAAGAAAAAAAAAATCCCAGAACACTTGAAGTATGATAGTTTTTTGATAAAACTCAAACAAACCGAAATTAACAGACTATTCATGTGATAGAATAACAGTAACCACAGAAAATGAGCAAGGTTACACCCATGGGGTGAGAAGGAAGGGGAGAGGGAAAAAGAAAGGAAGATGTTTTGTTCACCAAGTTCACCCATGACCAATATATTAAAATAGACCCATACACAGATCTATGACAGAATCACAAACAAGGGGTAAGGATTAATCTCTTAGTCCACAAAAATACCTGACTGATACTGGTATCTATGGTATACCAGTGTTGAGGTTAGACTTATTGACTTGAGGTTCACATCTGTTACAGGAAATAAATTTCAAAGTAAAGTATCATGACTCCTCACCTCCTATCCTGTCTGTTTTTTGCCTGTTACTCCTGGAAAAGTGCAGCAATATGTACTTTTTTTTTTTCCTACAGAATTTTGAAAAGGGAAAATGGCAGCTGAAATTTATGCCACAAATTATTTGTCAGACTCAGATGGTCAGAAAGGTGCCAGTGAAAGTGAATTCTTACCCCAGTTTTCTCATCAATGATTTTTATTCCAGAAAGAGAAATATTGACCCAGATCCTCTGCTTGTGTTGTCCCTGAGACCGAGCAGCTGCCGCCATTCCCTGATGAGATTGAAAGAACAAGAAAAATTCTAGTTAAAAGCACCTTATGATGCCTCTGATTCTAAAATTTTAAAAGACAATCAGCTTTGTTTTCAGCTTGGTTTACCATCTATGAAAGGATTAAGCATCCTTTATAAGAGACAGCAGGATTAAATGGAAGACAGCGAGCCAGGAGATCACTAGTTAGCTATGTGAACTTGGGCAAGTCCTTCTAATTCCCTTGGCCACTGAAGAGTCACTGGCAAAGACAAGAAGATTGAACCAGAAGATCTTCAAATGTCTTCAAAGATGTTTCTTCTAGGCCTTGTCTTATTTAATGAGTATTACTTCCTTAATGAGGTACATAGTGTGGCAGTATTAGAATTTAAAAATTTAAAAAAACCTAAAGGACTAACACTAAATAGCATTAGTTTCAAAGAAGAGTCCTGAATTTTACCCGTATACCTCCAGGCTCTGAAATTTGGTCTGCTCAAAGGAAAAGGCATCTCGGGTCCTTCTGTACATGACTGCACGCTAAGTTGCTTTAGTCGTGTCCAGCTCTTTGCTACCCCATGGACTGTAGCCCACCAGGCTCCTCTGTCCACGGGGATTCTCTAGGCAAGAATAATGCAGTGGGTTGCCACGCCCTCCTCCAGGGAATCTTCCCAATCCAGGGATCAAACCCCAGTCTTCTGCATTGGCAAGCAGGTTCTTTATCACTGAGCTACCAGGAAAGCCATAAATAAATACAAATTTCTAATATCACTCCCTCTGTTGGACATCTGCTTAACATAGCAACAAATTATGCTTTCCTCTGTTACCTTTAGTTTCATCATAGAATCTTGGCTCATTTTATCCCCTCTTGCATCTGGCACATCATCAATGCCAATTAGCTTGGCCTTGTATTTCACACCATCACCTTTGAATCTTGCCAAAAGATATTCATCTGTCTTTTCAGTGCCTGAGAAAAGAAAAAGTTAGAGGATCAAGTTCATACATGTGCTGAAATATCAGCCCCAGGTATGACCAAAAATGCTGTAGAATCTAAAAATCTGAGTTACATAAATCTTGATTATACTACAATTGATCAATGCAACATTTTACTATTATCCTTATTTCCTCTGAGTTAAAAAAAATCACACTTTGTAAAACTGTGTATGGCACTGGGGTCAAGAGAAAATAAACTCTTAATGATGCAGAATGGGCTGAATTATGGGAAACTTATGGGAATATGTGAGATAGGATTGGGGGATATTCTGGGATATTCTTCATCATAGTTGTAAAAATATTTTTAAAAAAGAATATAAGGAGGATAATATTTTTTCTAATAAAAGGAAAATAAGCCACTGCACAATTTACTAACATTTTCGAACTGTCAATAAAGCAGAACAGAACTGTGGGTAAAATCCCTTGAAAACCATCGAGATGATTATTTCATCAATATAACTTCTTTTGCTTCTCTTCTTATTACCATTTCTAGAGCATGGATGTGAAAGGCAAAGAAATCATGGCATATTCTCAAACTATGAATGATTAAGGATGCTGACACTTTCTAGTGGTCCTTTTGTGACAAAAGAAGAGGGTCTTATAAAATAAAGATCTTGATTTTTATAAAACAGCTACTTCAGTAAAGCAAAATCATACATAGGTTACTGAAAGATAATCATGTAATACTTCATAGGTGCACTTCCCAACTGAATAATATCTATGAAAGTTTCCCAGCAGGATCCAAGTTGAGGCAATTACTGGGCTCATATATATATTCATCTTATCATAGAGGAATTGAACCAATCTCCTCCGCCAAAGTCTTACTTTCATATTTAGGAGAACTTGAGATTTGGCTGAGATTGAATCAAGGCAAGGGCCAAATCTTACTTTCCCTTGAACGTCATCCTTCTTCACTGGTAACCACCACTAGCTCCCCTCATAGGGCTCAAGAAGATTCCTTCATACCTTTCTTCTTTTCCTTCTTGGATGGTGCCTTTGGTGCAGCCTGTTGGTCAGGCTGACCATTAGTTGCACTCGTTTCTACTTCGTTAGACATGGCAAGAAGGCAGACGGCCAGCTCCAGCACCAGCAGACTCTTAGTGGCAGCAGGCGATCCCTGATGGAGTCGTCTCAAACAAACATAGCCTGCTACAGACGCCTGTGGGCAGAGTTTAGAGGCACAATGAGATCACAACACAGCGAACCCAGACTTTATGTCCTAATAGGCCCACAACCAGTACTGCTGAGTGTAGTTCTTCAGACTCATTTTGTTCTTCTCTGTTAAACTGAACTCTGACAGCACGGGAGTGGGTAGGACTGTTTCCTTTGTAGTTGCCAAAATGGAAAGAAGGTATTTACCTTCTTTAAGTAATTTTATGTAATTAAGTAATTATGTAATTACTTCTTTAAGTAATTTTCTTTAAGTAATTATTATGGCAGAAAGTGAAGAGGAACTCAAAAGCCTCTTGATGAAAGTGAAAGTGGAGAGTGAAAAAGTTGGCTTAAAGCTCAACATTCAGAAAACAAAGATCATGGCATCTGGTCCCATCACTTCATGGGAAATAGATGGGGAAACAGTGGAAACAGTGTCAGACTTTATTTTTCTGGGCTCCAAAATCACTACAGATGGTGACTGCAGCCATGAAATTAAAAGATGCTTACTCCTTGGAAGGAAAGTTATGACCAACCTAGATAGCATATTCAAAAGCAGAGACATTACTTTGCCAACAAAGGTTCGTCTAGTCAAGGCTATGGTTTTTCCTGTGGTCATGTATGGATGTGAGAGTTGCACTGTGAAGAAGGCTGAGGGCCGAAGATTTGATGCTTTTGAACTGTGGTGTTGGAGGAGACTCTTGAGAGTCCCTTGGACTGCAAGGAGATCCAACCAGTCCATTCTGAAGGAGATCAGCCCTGGGAGTTCTTTGGAAGGAATGATGCTAAAGCTGAAACTCCAGTACTTTGGCCACCTCATGTGAAGAGTTGACTCATTGGAAAAGACTCTGATGCTGTGAGGGATTGGGGGCAGGAGGAGAAGGGAATGACAGAGGATGAGATGGCTGGACGGCATCACTGACTCGATGGATGTGAGTCTGAGTGGACTCTGGGAGTTGGTGATGGACAGGGAGGCCTGGCGTGCTGCGATTCATGGGGTCACAAACAGTCAGACACGACTGAGTGACTGAACTGAACTGTGACTATAGGTACGACTCTTATGTACAAAATAAACAAGCTACAAGGATATATTGTATAGATGGGAAATACAGCCAATATTTTATAATAACTATAAACAGTATAATCTTTAAAAATTGTGAATCACTATGCTGTACATCTTAAACATATAATGCTGTAAATCAACTACATCTCAATAAAATAAAAACTGTTATTATCTGGCTAAGAAATTCGTATTGGAACTTTGGATAAAAAGCTAGTATTAAAGATAGGGATCAAAATATGTCACATGTAGGGGCTTCCCTGGTGGTCCAGTGGTTAAGATTCTGGGCTCCCAGTGCAGGGGGCACAGGTTCAATATTTGGTCAGGGAACTAGATCCCACATGCCACAGCTAAGAGCTTACATGCTGCAGCATGCCACAACAAAGATGCTGCATGCCACAAATGAGAACCAGCACAGCCAAATAAATAAAAATTACAACATTTTTTAAATGTCGAAAAAATGTTCTCACTGAGTGAACACAGTTTGTGCTATTATTTAGCATTATTATCCTTTAAACAGCTTCCCAGGTGGCACAGTGGTAAAGAATCAACCTACTAATGCAGGAGACACGAGGGACGTGGGTTTGATCCTTGGGTGGGGAAGATCCCCTGGAATGGTAACCCACTCCAGTATTCTTGCCTGGAAAATTCCATGGACAGAGGAACCTAGCAGGCTACAGTCCATTGGGTTGCAAAGAGTCGGACACAACTCAGCACACAAAACAGTTTAGTTCTCCATAAAGCTCCCCCATGTATCACAGCTGCTGCTGCTGCTAAGTCGCTTCAGTCGTGTCCGACTCTGTGCGACCCCATAGATGGCAGCCCACCAGGCTCCGCCATCCCTGGGATTCTCCAGGCAAGAACACTGGAGTGGGTTGCCATTTCCTTCTCCAATGCATGAAAGTGAAAAGTCAAAGCGAAGTCGCTCAGTCGTGTCTGACTCTTAGCGACCCCATGGACTGCAGCCTACCAGGCTCCTCCGTCCACGGGCGTTTCCAGGCAAGAGTACTGGAGTGGGTAAAACAAAAAAGAGAAGTCATTGTAAGCACACAGAAGTGAGTTAACATTTCAAAAGGTTCTTTCACCTCTCAGGAGTGAACATTTCTATACTGCACCAGAGAGAGCTAGGGAAGGTTAATTTTCTATGTGAACTGAAGACAAAAGGCAGAGAAAAGCCACTCACAGTGTGTAATCCTGGGAAGAACACTTATGGGTTCGTCCACTAGTCTCACCCCCAAAGCTAGTTTCATTCTTTGCGATTTTAACAGTCTTTTGAAACACATACACACACACACACACATAAAATAATTGATTTTGCTCAAAGACACCTGACTGGTAGGTACCTGGGGAGACAGTCTATTTACAGGTAACAACATTAGGGGACCTGAAGTCCCATTTAGTCATGACTTAGCTGGGGGCCAGCTACTATCAGCCCTTTAACTGCATTAACTCCAGAACACTCATGGTAACCCTGTGAGTAGTACGATGCAGTATTATTTCACTTTTCCAGAGGGAAAGCCAAGGCACAGAGGTTTTAAACAACGCAGCTGCTGAGTTAAAACCAAGTCTCCAATCCAGGCTGTCTGGCCCCAAGCCAGAGTTCCTCAAATGCTACACTGAGTCTCATAGGGGAAACCTCATGTTGGCCATAGAGATGTTCTATTATATACTTGTCGTGTCCCTCACCTCCCCGCAAAAAAGATATACTCAAGTCCTGGCCCCTGAACCTTTGTATGTGACCTTATCTAAGTAAAGGTTATTTGTAACTGTCATCAAGTGAAGGCTCTTGAGTTGTAATCATCCTTGATTTGTGAGGGTTCTAAATTCCAAAATCACTGCAGATGGTGACTGCAGCCATGAAATTAAAAGACACTTACTCCTTGGAAGGAAAGTTATGACCAACCTAGATAGCATATTCAAAAGCAGAGACATTACTTTGCCAACAAAGGTCCATCTAGTCAAGGCTATGGTTTTTCCAGTGGTCATGTATGGATGTGAGAGTTGGACTGTGAAGAGGGCTGAGCGCCAAAGAATTGATGCTTTTGAACTGTGGTGTTGGAGAAGACTCTTGAGAGTCCCTTGGACTGCAAGGAGATCTAACCAGTCCATTCTGAAGGAGATCAGCCCTAGGATTTCTTTGGAAGGAATGATGCTAAAGCTGAAACTCCAGTACGTTGGCCACCTCATGAGAAGAGTTGACTCACTGGAAAAGACTCTGATGCTGGGAGGGATTGGGGGCAGGAGGAGAAGGGGACGACAGAGGATGAGATGGCTGGATGGCATCACTGACTCTTTGGATGTGAGTCTGAGTGAACTCCGGGAGTTGGTGATGGACAGGGAGGCCTGGCGTGCTGTGATTCATGGGGTCACAAAGAGTCGGACACGACTGAGCTACTGAACTGAACTGAACTGAACTGAACTAAATTCCATAACAAAGGTCATTATAAAAGAAAGGCAAGGGGAGATAAGAAGTATAGAGACACACTGCAGAGGTTATGTGAATACAGAGGTAGATATTGGATTGATGCATCTACAAATCAGGAATGCCAGGATGGCCAATGTCCCCCAGATGCTAAGAGACAGATGTGCAATGAGTACTCTTTCAGCACCTTCAGAAGGAATAAACCCTGATGACGTATTGATTTGGGGCTTCTGGCCTCCAGGACCATGAGAGAATAAATTCAAGTAACCCAGTTTTTGGTAATTTGTTACGGCAGCCCTTGGAAACTAATACAACACCTCTGTTTTTGTGTGTGTCTTGGTTGATTTCGAGTGGTTCCAAGCTTTATTTTCCAGCAATGTGATAAATCTCCTAGTCATATTCCTAGTCTTCTAATTTCAGGAAGCCAATAATAATGCTCTTTTTTCAAATCAAGAGGATATTTCCCCATGTTAACAACATCAGGCAGTGACACCACGCTCTGATCTAAGGAGAAACATCAACATCCATCCTCCTGCATCCTCAGCTTCTCCCCTTGGGCCCTTTCCTTTCTTAGTTACTCATCGTATCTTAGAAATAAGGAAAACACTTCCATGTGACCCCGCAGTCCTCCAGTTACTGCTTCATGATTTAAACATCTAAAATTGGTGCTCTCTTCCTCTCGAAGGACTATTCATCTTAATGCTAATCTCAGAAAGTCAGCTCCAACTGCCAATGGCTCTTCTGACCAAATCCAATTACTTTGCTTTCATTCTTTTGAGCGTATCTGACTGCATGCATCACACATCTATACCTTGTTGTGAGCCCCTTTCCCCTCATTTTTTGCTCCCATGACAATCAGGAAGCTCCAGTCCATGGCTTATGTTCATTGAATTAGGATAATCTGAATTTTTTCTTGATGATGGCATTCTTAATTTTAAAGTAAAGCTTTCCCACTTAACCTTGGGGTTCCTCTTGCACTTAGGACAAAGATGAGACGTTGTCATTTTATAGCAAATGTTTTACCCCTTGTTGTTTCTGTCGTTCAGTCGCTAAGTCGTGTCTGACTCTTTGCAACCCCATGAACTGCAGTACACCAGGTTCCCCTGTCCTTCACTATCTTCCGGAGTTTGTTCCAATTCATATTCCTGCATATCTTTAATATCCTTTTCTTTCATTCTTATATAGAAACCCCAACATTTCTCATCTCTTTCAGAAATTTTTTCTTTTTGACTCCTTTCCTTTCTGAATTAGCAGAGCTGCCTTCGCTCTCATTTTCCTACCCATTCCTGTTACTTGCTTGTCCCTGAAGACTTTCACTCCTTCCTGCTCAGTTCTGGCAGGAAAGAACCTGGCATAAGAATCTGTTGCCCCATCTTTGAAGTCTAATATCATGTTGTTCTGTAGGATATTAGTGCTGACAAGAAAAGTCTTAGCTCATTAAACATGGCAAATTTTATTCAAAAGTGAGTATTTTAAAGGAATTTGAGAAATGCCACAAAGCATTTTGAGGGGGCTTGCGAGAGGGAATGGTGGTGTGTGGTTTAGTCATAAGAATGATACAAGACGTAACAATGTTATAACTCAAGACCAGGCATTAAATCTGGTGTCAGCAGACAGCTTTCAAAATGGAAGAGGTCTACAGTGAGAGGTGCTGCCATGTTTTATGGAAAAACTTCTTTTGTTAGACACTGAGGTTCAACATTCATGGCATTAGGGTTATTCTAAGGTACTTGGTGTTCTTTGACTACATCCTTCCACGGTTTGGGGATGAGCAGTTACAAGGAGCAGGGGAGTAAAAAAAAAAATAGGTATAAAACATTCCTTTAGCATCTTAGCATATTTTTTTGAAGAAAAGCCATGTGTCTGTTGGGTTGTAATAGGCAAAGGCAAGTCTCTATTGCAGGCCATACAATTTAAAAGTTATCTGTGCTCCCTGAAATGATTGGAAGGTAGATTTTGCCCACAGGCTCCAAGACTCAAAGATAAATCTCTTTATAAAGAAACATTAAAGGTTTACCGAAAAATTTTTAGCCAAAGCGTACAACCAGTTATGTGTATGCTGCTGCTGCTGCTAACTCGCTTCAGTCATGTCCGACTCTGTGCGACCCCATAGTCGGAAGCCCACCAGGCTCCCCCGTCTTTGGGATTCTCCAGGCAAGAACACTGGAGTGGGTTGCCATTTCCTTCTCCAATGCATGAAAGTGAAAAGTGAAAGGGAAGTCGCTCAGTCGTGTCCGACTCTTCTTGACCCCATGGACTGCAGCCTACCGGGCTCCTCCATCCATGGGATTTTCCAGGTAAGAGTACTGGAGTGGGGTGTTATGTGTATAAGAGAGTGATAAACACTCACCTTTCTCCACAGCTTTAAAGAGAAATTCCCTCATCACAGATCTCCCAAATGCCCAAGTTACCATTTGACCTGCGGGAGACAGAGGAAGTCTTGCTTCCAGACTGAGGTCCCTCTGTACGAATAATCAACTTAAATCCAGTGTTTAAAATTCAAATGCATACTCCTTCCAACAATGTTACAGAATTGTCAACTGTGCTCATAAAACCTCTAATAGGTTTTATAATGAATTGATTTTTGGGAAGGCTTTGGGCCTGAAAAAGGAAGCTGAGGATGAGAAGAGGCCCTACCATTTTCTGTGACTGCTTTCCCAAATTAGGGTATCGTTCAAAAAAAAAAAAAAGGCATCTATTTTAAAGCTCTAGTAAGGTAAAAAAGATTTTTAACTTTTATTTTTAAAGGAGAACCACTGGGTGTAGTACAACCAGCAAGGATAGTCCTTCTGACTGAGGACCAAAAGTTAATCAGGAAACACACACAAAGGATGCTATCATAAAACATGGATTACTAATAAAGTCCAAAAACATAATCAAAAAGTCACATGGACTGCCACACTCCCCCCACTCCATCTAAACCTAGCTGGTTTGTTAGTCTAGTTTTTAAGAATGATCTGTTTATTTCTTTAGATGCCCGAGAAGAGAAATAAGACGATACATCTGAAAACAGACGAGAATCTAAAGTTACTATATATTTTGACCCCCTTTTAAGGTCTAATACAGAATAGAAAGTTGTAAATGAAAACTATGTTAAGTCAAAAAAAATGAGCTTCATTTGAGTGAAGATCTCTAACTTGGATTTTGGACTTCATGCAAACCATGTAGGGACTTCCCCGTCCCACAGCACAAGAATCAGATGATCAGGAGACATTTTGCAACATTTTTTGGTTTCTGAGAAAGTTCTGAGAAATGTATACCAGAAGATTGTGTGAGTCACCTTAAGATGACTATGTCCTTTGCACTAGAAAACAATCTGTTATAGTTTATTTAGCACTTAAAGTGATTCATGCAAATATTTAGAACCTTGCAATACTGAGCGTAGGGACATACTTGTGCAGGGACAAATTTGCCTGGTGCCTCCTTTTTCTTCCTCACCTTTTCCATCAGGAGGAACAGTATCAGCATCAGCAACGATTCTGATGAATGACTACAGGGTTTTAAAGCAACATCATGACACGAGTTTGCCACCTCCCTCCCAGTCTATCTTTTTACCTATTATTCGGAGCAGATAGGAATTTTCCTGGTCAGTCTCAATGCTGGTAAAAGGAATAACTTGAGTTAAAAACTTATTTAAAGGTGGCCCCATTCTACAAATGATAGAGGACCTGTTTTTAATGTTAAGGGGAATAGTACAAACCCCAAACCTACCAAGCCCTTCGAACACTTGTCCTGGCAGCTCTGTGAATAGAATGTGTCTCCATCTTATTAATACTGAAATAGACTCAGTAACACAAGATCAATCACTAATTAGCTGATGGGCTTTAATTGAACATGATCTGTGTTCCCTTTCTTTTTATATATGCTGCTGTTCTTATCTTTTTTTTTAATTCCACTGATGTTAACCTGTATTTTTCCAGCTGCTTTCAGAGTCATAATCCCATGGACTTTCACATATCAGTTAACTTTCCAGAAAGAGCCACATAAAACAGACACAGGAAAGGGAGTTAAGGAGAATCAAGGACAAAGCAACATCGATGTCTTTGCTAGTGTCCAGCACTTTGGAAGGGTCAGAAGTGTGCTTCCTTGTCCTTTGGAACCTTTTGCTTGTCTCAGCTGAGATCCTGAACTAGGACATGTGAAATATTAACCTCTAGGGCACATCTCGGGGTCCAAGAGGGCAGCAAACAGCCTTCAGCACTATCTTCAAAGTAGCCTTTTGAGAATAAGGGACCTTGCCAGAAATGATGCAGCCAAGTTTCTGACATTTGGTGCAAAACTAGTCTCCCTTAACTGCTTGAATCCCTATGCTTTTAGGAAAACTGATTCTACTCTGCAAAGACCAAGCTGAGTAGACAGTAAGATTTTTGCAGACTATTTAATTGGGGAAATGAGACTATGTTAACACACATTGAAAAGGAGTCCTTAGGAGATTTTCTTGTAAATGCTGACACTGCTGTAGGGGCCTCAGGAACAAAACGTGCCTGAGTCGAGGAGGTATGCACTGGTTAGGCATTTACAGAGAGCACATATCATTGTCTGTAACCCCTGGGAAGGATGCTGCAGAAAGATAGGACTTAGAAAGCTCTGAACTGGAAAACTTCTCCCAGCCTTTGAAACCAAGTCAGACCAGAGTTAAAAGTTCCCCAGACAGTTAATTTGGGAAAGAGGCCAGATAGTGTAGCAGGTCAGAGTTCAGGCTAAGAAGTCTTTCACATTTTCACTACTTTCTAGCTCTATGGTTTGAGTCAATCTATCTAATATTCATTTCTTCCTCTGTAAAATGGGAATATAATTTGTAGTGTTGTTATAAGAAATCAGTAATAACTGATGTAGAGACCTTAGTGCCTCGAATACAGAAAGCTCTCAACAAGTGGCAACTATGATTAAATCACATGTAGGTTTCATGGACAGTTCAGTTCAATTACTCAGTCATGTCCAACTCTCTGCAACCCCATGGACTGTAGCAAGCCGTGGACTATGTGTCAAGTATGCAGTCTTGTGTTGTAGTTGACATTGCTTTTCCACACCAAGTGCTTAAATAATTTTAGAACAAGTGGGACCAATAAGTAAATAGCTAATAAGTAGAAACACTGTTAAACCACCTCCTGTCCAACTCTGGCTTTGTGACTGTAGAAGGTAGGTTCTGACAGGAATGGGCTTCCCTGGTGGCTTGATGGTAAAGAATTTGCCTGAAATGCAGGAGACCTGGGTTCAATCTCTAGATCGGGAAGATCCCCTGGAGAAGGGAACTGTATCCACTCTGGTATTCTTGCTCGGAGAATCCCACGGGCAGAGGAGCCTGGTGAATTACAGCCCATGGGGTCACAAAAAGTCGGACATGACTGAGCGACTAACACACACACATCTGCCAGGAGTAGAACTATGGGAATAAAAGCTACACTAAGTTACCCAGAGAGGCCTGTTCTAATGAATTCCGAGTCAAATCTAGGCCTCCATTATCACCACTGGCAGTGTAAAAGGTCTACCTCACATTCCCCTGGGAAACTTTTAAGAGGACCTCTTAAGATGTCCAAGTCCGTGACACACCCAGATCCATTAAGTTGGAATCTATGTGGAAAGAGATGCAAGCACCAATATATTTTAAAGATTCGCAGATGATTCTAAAGCACTGACAAGTTTGAGGGATAAGTCTAACTTCCACAATCCTTTGTTGCCTTAAAGAAATAAATACCAAGTGGGTTAGACTACTGAGCTGCAAGAAACCTAGGGAATAATTTCGTCATACCCTTTCATTATAAGGATTAAGAAACTGAGGGCAAGAAAGAATATATAACTTGTCTAACTGTTAAACAGCTGGTTGTAGATAAGAGTTGGTACCAGGAAAAATCTAGATCCTAAAATGAGACTAGAGTGTCCTATTTTTAGAGTGTATGAGTCTGTTTTTTTTAAAAAAAAAAAAAAAAAAACAATTTTTAAGAAGTCCATACAAGGCCCATTATATTGAGACTGAACCAAGAACTAATTAATAGATATACCAAAGAACAGGAAGATAAGTTAGCAGAATAGCTTGAATCGATGTTTTCTGAACCAAAACAGAAAAAAGAGTTTATGGGGTCTAACAATAGGGTATCACTAGATCCTCTTTTGCTGGGTAGCTGGAGTCCTACCTGGTCAAACTAGCTCACAAATGCTAATTTGGTTGCTTGGAAGAAAGTATTTGGCTAGGCTTGAGACGCAACTCACAGATCAAAGAATTCACATTATTTCAGTACATTCTCTGCTACTCAGTACTTGGCCTTTTAGTTATTTTTTCTAAAGCCTGGTAGGAAGTTTGAGTTCTTCAGTTGGCAACTTCCAATATTCTTGACTCATTATGACCTCTCAATTTTGTACCCATCTCCACCCATTTTGTTTTTAAAATAAGTTTTTATTAGGAGTATTTCCTAACTGAGCCTAAAGAACAGTCATCATAATAAAAGTGTTTAGGAGAGTTTAAGACTTTAAAAACAGGCTTGCATGTGTCACTTCAGTCGTGTCTGACTCTTTGTGACCCCGAGGACTGTAGCCCTCCAGGCTCCTCTGTCCACAGGATTCTCCAGGCAAGAATACTGGAGCTGTTGGCTGTGCCCTCCTCCAGGGGATCTTCCCAATCCAGGGGTTGAACCTGAGTCTCTTATGTCTCCTGCATTGGCAGGCTGGTTCTTGACTACTAGTGCTGTATGGCAAGCCCCCAAAATAGGCTTAATGTTATTATCTGAATAATAACAGATATGTAATATCCGATATGTTATTATCTGAATGAAGGCCTATTCCCTAGACTGTGCAATGCAACCAATTCACTAAAAATGTCTAAAAATTACTCACAAGGTGAACTGAAGTATTGTAGATGATCAATTTTACAAGTGCAATGACTTATTTTGAAGACTTCACTAGGATTAGAAAAGGTAGAATGTATAGATTCACTGAGTAACTTGTGCAAGCTGGGCACAAGTTAATATGTTTGTGTGAACAAAGACACAGCAAACTGACTCTAGAATCTCTCCTTACACTTAGTCAAACTCTAGGAAAGAAGGTGCTGTTGGAATATCTCTGTGGTCTATGGACCGTGTAGAGTTTTTGTGAATACGTATGCATGATGCTTAGGATTGGATTAATTGACCTTACAGAGCACGCCTGTCTCAACGTTAACACCTCCTTTTACTCATGCCTCAGGAGCTATGTGGGGAAGAGAGGTAATGACTACATCCTTGAGTCAAGTTCATAGATGGTTCATTAAGCACCATCTTGAACCACGTTATTAGCTGCTTCTCTATTAGAGAGATAACGAATCACCTATGGAAGGAGCCATGAGTGATTCTCATTAATTCTAAGGAAAGGGATTCTCCAGGCAAGAATACTGGAGTGGATTGCCATGCCTTCCTCCAGGGGATCTCCCCGACCCAGGAAGATCTCTTATGTCTCCTACATTGGGAGGTGGGTTCTTTACCACTAGCGCCAGTTAGGAATCCATTGTTCTGGAGGAAAGGAAATTATGCCTTTTGAGGGGGTAGGAGGGGCTTGGAAACAAAGGTTACCCTTCTCCATACACGTTGGGCTTTAGGCTCAGAGGTAGCTGGCAACTTAGTAGGTAAATTTGTTTATCAAGGTAAGACATATCTGGAAATGGTCAGTGGATTGAAGTGGTCCAACATGGAGTGGGAATGTGGGGGGAGGTATGGGAAGAAGGGGAGGGAAAACTCCTTATGTCTGAGGAACAGATAAAAAATAAGAAGGCTAGATTCAAACCGGGGCTCAGGACTTTCCTGGTGACACCGTGGATGGGGATCCACTTGCCAATGCAGGGGACACGGGTTTGATCCCTGCTCTGGGAAGATTCCACATGCCTCAGGGCAACTAAGTCAGTGTGCTGCAGCTACTGATGCCCATGCGTCCTGGAGCCGCACACCATGGTTACAGAGCCCACATGCTGCAACGCTGCGGGCTTCATGCCTAGAGCCCATGCTCCACAGCAAGGGAAGCCACCACGATGAGAAGCCTGTGCACCACAATGAAGAGTAGCCCATGCTCGCTACAACCAGAGAAAGCACAGCAATGAAGACCCAGTGCAATGCCCCCTCTCCCCCACCCCACCCTTCAAAAAAGACTGGGCTCCAGTGTCAGGGTCCCCAGCTAACCCAGTCAGGAAGACGTGCTGGCACTTTGGGCAGGCTTCAGTACCCTGGTTCAGGTGGCGCTAGTGGTAAAGAACCCACCTCCCAGTGCAGGAGACGTAAGAGATCTTCCTGGGTTGGGGAGATCCCCTGGAGGAAGGCATGGCAATCCACTCCAGTATTCTTGCCTGGAGAATCCTGTGGACAGAGGAGCCCAGAGGGCCACAGTCCATAGGGTTATGACTGAATAGACTTTTGAACACACAATACCCTGGCTGGTGGGTGGTACGTATGAGCACACTGAAAGAGCTGTGTGACTTGAGGGCCTGTGGGGACATGATAGAGCCCTGCAGAGCACTTCTCCCCTGACCCTGGGACAGCCTGGCGGGACCAGAGACAGCAGCCCCTGCCTCAGTCACCAGTGCACTTGCTTCAGGGACAAAAGTCATCACGGTGTCATGGTAGCACAGTAACTCGCCCTGGGTGCTGTTGTAAGGCTGGGGACACCGAGCTGTAGTTTTAAAATCTGAAGAATTTAAAATCTTCTGAATTCAGAAGAACTTTACTTCATATTATTAGATAGTAAAAGATACTATATTTCATTCTGCTTCCCTCCCATCCTAAGGGCAAAGGAAGAGAGTAGAATACTCTTTTTAGAATAGAGAATAAACAATCTATGAAATATTTTTAAGGTTTTTTTTTTTTTTCTTTAAGGACCAAACTACTAACATGGAAGTATCTGAAATTCTTCTATTGCAGGGCCTCTGGGGAAGTAATTTGAGAAGCATTATGGAGCTGGTACAAAATCACAGAAACATATAATTTTTACTTTGAATTTTGTACCTAAATGCACAGTGGATAGTATGTTTGTCCCTTGTAAGAAAATGTAGTCAAAATACTAATAAATCAGAACAAGGGAAAAGGAGTGTCATACATTTGATTTCTAAGTGTATGTTCTTTGGAAGGAATGATGCTAAAGCTGAAACTCCAGTACTTTGGCCACCTCATGCGAAGAGTTGACTCATTGGAAAAGACTCTGATGCTGGGAGGGATTGGGGGCAGGAGGAAAAGGGGATGACAGAGGATGAGATGGCTGGATGGCATCACCGACTCAATGGACATGAGTTTGAGTGAACTCCGGGAGATGGTGATGGACAGGGAGGCCTGGCGTACTGCGATTCATGGGGTCGCAAAGAGTCGGACACGACTGAGCGACTAAACTGAACTGAACTGAACTGAACTGAACACTATTCACATCTTCTTCAATAACCTTCCCTCATATCTAGGTATACTTTCCCCAACTGACCAGTAAATACTTCATTGCTCTCATATCTATCCTTCCCAAGTTCATTTAACAAAACTCATCCCTCTTCTTAATTTCAAGCTAGCTTTTAAATAAATCATACAGATGAAACTTAGCAGTTTCTTTCCTAGAACACACAGCATCAATTTGTGCTTTCTCGTTCCCAAATGAAGTAATCCTGAATGAAGTCAGCCCGGCCATGTAGTACACCCAGCACATGGACTTCAGGATACATGGTTTATACATTTGCACCCCTCTGCGATTTTGCCTATGATTCTTGTACACATAAATCTTAACTCTTAAACAGGTCCCACTTTCTACTTGATTGCCATTGCAACAGTCACCTTGAAAGGTAGAGGAGTCATTTTGAATGTTAGAAGAATTCAAGAAAAAAAAATACATTATTTAGAAGCACCTGTATTTTTTTTATTTACTTAATTTTTTTCTTGCTTCTGCATCTGCTTTATTTTACTCAACACAATATTTATGAAGTTCCAGCTATGTTGTATCTTGTTCATTATAATTACCACATATCTCATTATATGAATATACCACAAATTTTATCCAGTTTGGAGCTGTTATGAATTGGGCTTCTATGAACATTCTACTACATATCATTTGATGTATATATGTATGCACTACTTTTTACACTATTTTATTTATTGCAGTATAGTTGATTTACAATGTGGTGTTAGTATCAGGTATACAGCACAGTGATTCAGTAAGTTAACTTACTGTTAACTATTACCTGTGTACTTGATATATCAGTTATCACTCTAAAAGTGATGCTTCATGATTTAGGTGATTTCCTTTAGGAAGATCTGGTTGCTTTTAAATAAGATAAAGGAAAAATGAGTCATTTAAAAATAAAAAGGAATTTTCTATCTATTAATATTTGTTGAATTTCAGGTTGACAGAGAAACAGCAACCTGATAACCAGCCCTCTCCTCTCCCAACATCAGCAATCTACCTTGCTGAAGGTTAGGAAGTCACCAGAATGAAATCTAAAAGGTCAGGGGAACTCATCTGGAAGAAATATGCATTTACACTCATTTGCTTACTTCTTGGTTACTGGCCAAATTAGATAAATTAACAGATACAAAATCCCTAGGTAATTGCAGGTTCTGTTAGATAAGCAGAAAGGTGAACCTACCAACTTGCTTTCTTGTTTCTTGCAATGATATATTAATATTACCCAAGTGTTGAAACTTTAGGTGACAGGTTCTAAAAATGGTCTGAAATAGCTAGACCACCTGCTTTGAACTTGTGAGCACATAGATAGTCTAAGAAGTTGCTGCAGAATGAGATGGAGGAAGTGGTGGAAATGCACAAGCATCCTTGAACTAAGGTTCACACTCCATCATTATTCCCTCATCTTTTGGGAAATGGTATTGGACCAAATAAGTATATAGGGATAAACCAATGCATTTTTAAACCAAGGGGTGGAAAAATTCTAAACAGCAGCACACTAATTCATGCTAAACAAAACAGTTTTGGGATTTTA
This sequence comes from Bos javanicus, assembly GCF_032452875.1. Taxonomy (NCBI): domain Eukaryota; kingdom Metazoa; phylum Chordata; class Mammalia; order Artiodactyla; family Bovidae; genus Bos; species Bos javanicus. The sequence continues at coordinate 34,925,478 of NC_083887.1, read as the reverse complement.
ATTGCTGGGCAGTTGAAGCAACTACGTTGAACAATGTCTGTAGTAAAGTGTTCCAAGTATCAAAATATGTATATATGGTTCATTCACTGCAGAGATAGATGACCAAAGGAAGTTCCAATTACAAGAAAAAAAAAATCTACCACTTAATATCAGACTTTCATTTCTAAAGTCTAAGTAGGTGAGACACTTTGTTTCATGAATTCTATACATAAATCCACATGAAAGCAGCCAAATTAAACCTGTTACTATTAGGTAAGTTGTCATCATTAACTGGTCCTCCCTTCCACAAACATTTCTAGGCATCTACCTTAGCAATCCTGATATATAATTCGCAAGTTGGGAAGAGTAATTCATGGATACTAAGGCAATGGCACCCCACTCCAATACTCTTGCCTGGAAAATCCCATGGACAGAGGAGCCTGATGGGCTCCCTCCATGGGGTCCATGGGGTCGCTAAGAGTCAGACACGACTGAGTGACTTCACTTTCACTTTTCGCTTTCATTCATTGGAGAAGGAAATGGCAACCCACTCCAGTGTTCTTGCCTAGAGGATCCAAGGGATGGGGGAGCCTCTAGGCAAGACGGATTGCAGTCTATGGGGTCACACAGAGTTGGACACGACTGAAGTGACTTAGCAGCAGCATACCTACTAAAGCCTTTAGGTAAAAGCCACTTCTATATATTCCAAACATTAAATGTTAATAATCTAAAGAAGTTTTCAGGAAGTCAATTTCTATTAGACGTTTAGGAATCATTTAAGTGACTTCTGCAAATTAAGTTAAAATGGAGGTGGTGTTTCAGTGAACTAAGTTAAGAGTTGTTAGAAAATGAAGATACAGGTTACTGGTTTTCTTTCTTGGTTGTACTAATCAAGAAATACAAGGAAAAATCTCAAATATCATCTTAATCTGTACAGATGTCGAAAAGTTTACTCTGGGATTTAAAGAGTGACTTTGAAGATTTTCTAACACATATAGTCCACTGGATTGTTTTCTTAAGTCATCTCTGCTAATATTAAAACCATCCCAGAGCTCGGTGGGTGGGGAGGGAATGACAAATTTGTGCCAGCTGCATTAAAAAAAAACAGGTACTTAAGAAAATTGTCCTGGTTATGTCATTATACGCATTTTCAAAGGCTCAAGTCTTGAATGTTTCATTTACTATTTTCTCTTTTTCAAAAGACAAGTTCCTGAGGTGGCATTAACCAATGACTTTGTGAGGAGCCTAGAAAAATGATACTTTTCTTGTCCAGTTCCAACATGATTGTTTTTTACTGTTGATCTAGATATTTTTCTGCAAGATTGAAGAAGTAATCAGTGTCTTAACTTTATATTTACATGAAGTAATATTTAATGCAGTATGTTGTTTCCTATGCTGCTGTTGCTGCGGCTAAGTCGCTTCAGTCGTGTCCGACTCTATGCGACCCCATAGACAGCAGCCCACAAGGCTCCCCCGTCCCTGGGATTCTCCAGGCAAGAACAATGGAGTGGGTTGCCATTTCCTTCTCCAACGCATGAAAGTGAAAAGTGAAAGTGAAGTCGCTCAGTCGTGTCTGACTCTTAGCGACCCCATGGATTGCAGCCTACCAGGCTCCTCCACCCATGGGATTTTCCAGGCAAGAGTACTGGAGTGGGGTGCCATTGCCTTCTCCGGTTGTTTCCTATAAACCTATATTATTAACCTGATTAAACAGCATAGTTTGGGTATCTAATGGGCCTTTCCTGGTGGCTCAGTGGTAAAGAATCTGCCTGCCAGTGCAGGAGACACAGGTTAGATCCCTGATCCAGGAAGATCCCACATGCTGTGGCGCAACCACTGAGCCACTGTGGCACCATGTGTCACAACTACTGAGCCTGTGCTCTAGAGCCAGAGACCTGCAACTTCTGAGTCCCAGTGTTGCAACTTCTGAAGCCCATGAACCTGAGAGCCTGTGCTCTGCAACAAGGGAAGCCGGTACACCACAACTAGAGAGTGACCCTCACTTGCCACAACTAGGGAAAAGCCCTTGCAGCATGAAGACACAGGACAGTAAAAAATAAATACATTACTTTAAAAATTTTATAAAGGCAATAAATGCATTAACTAAATAAACCATCAATTCACATAGAAGCAAAGGAACTGCTACTTCCCAAAGAACTTAACATATTTGAAATGATAAATTTATATACTAGGACAATCTATATAATTTTTCTGGCTTTCTGGACTATAAAGGCATTTATTAGATCTGTCTCTGTGTCTGTTAAAATGTGTTATTCATCTGCAGCTCAAGATGGTGTGAATCTAATACTGGGTAACCCTCTATCCTTTCCAATTAAATGAATTTAACTTAATAGTGGGAGTACTATATTGTCTAACAGTTGTGCTAAAAGCCTGTGTTTTCTAGTTCTCAGAGCTTTGACTACAAATTGTAAGAAATTAAAACAACATTGTAAATTAAGTATATTTCAATAAAAGTTTTTAAAAAAGAAATTGTGTTGAATATTTGTCTTTTGCATTAAGTTACCATTTATAACCTGCTTAGCACTCATAGTTGCCAAGTATCACCTCTTGGTCAAGCCTTGACTTTAAGGCAAACAATTGCTCAAAAATTTAATTTGCTATGGGAAGACTTTTCCAGAATAAGCTGATGAGATGGGAACTCTCCCTGCTCCCAGGCCTGTTGCATGTACACCATCCCTGTTGGTTTTCATTGCCTTCTTAAGATGACAAATCATGGGTGTGCCACACAGCTCTATAGATTGAGCATGAGATGAGCTAGTAGACTAGGGCTAGTAGAGCTCCCCAGGTGGTGATAGTGGTAAAGAACCCACCTGCCAATGCAGGAGACGTAAGAGATGTGGCTTTGATCCCTGGGTCAGGAAGATTCCCTGGAGGAGGGCATAGTAACCCACTCCAATATTCTTGCCTAGAGAATCCTATGGACAGAAGAGTGGGCTATAGTCCACAGGGCCGGAAAGAGTTGGACATGACTAAAGCGACATAATATGCACGCACGAACTAGTGGGCATGGTTCCTTATCACCAGCCACTTTGCTGGGCTTCTACTGAAACCTTCTGACCCATTATGAGATATCATATTTATATTCAACTACAAAAAGGTTTCTGATTAGTCTTCACAGTCAACATCAATGATTCACTGAGTAAGTGGTTTCATTAGCATTTAGAGCAATCTCATCTGTTATCTGAACAATTAATGACCTGTTGCAAAATTGTGTCTGCTAGGCAATTGACATTTAAATACTTAAGGAAATGGAGAAGGAAATGGCAACCCACTCCAGTATTCTTGCCTGGAGAATTTCATGGACAGAGGAGCCTGGCAGGCTAGAGTCCGTGGGATCGCAAGAATCGGACATGACTTAGCTATTAAACCACCACCACCACTTAAGGAAAACATGAATGGATATAAGTGATTGGAAAGGGACTCCATTTGTGGCTTCTCTTTATGATCCTTATTATATATGGTCATTAAATAAAAGGAACTTCAGTTGGTCCTTAGAGTTGGTCTTTAGAGTCACTCCACAGTGGCATCTGCTATTTTCCAGTCTCATTATGTAGGCATTTTTAGCATGAGGGAATGCAATTAGATCATTTGTTTCCTTAGCCGAACTCTATAGCCCTGTGCAAAGACAAGTCTTTGAAAGCCGCTATTAAGTTCCTAATCCAATCTTTATTAAAAAGACTCAATATTGTACACAAGGAGGTTAAGACAAGTTCTTTAAAAAAAGCAATGATCAAGCTTTTCTATAATCCAATGATGTCTGCTACTGCAGTAAAACTTGAAATTAGAAATATATTTATAGTTTTAATTTTTTCTTTTCCATTATGGATAATTACAGGATATTGAATATAGTTCCCTGTGCTCTATAGTAAGACTTTGTTGTTTATCTATTTTATATATATTAGTTTGTAATATAGTTGTAATCTCTTTAAAAACCAGAATGTATAGAAGCATGTAGACAATGAGTTTCACCAAAGAAAACAGTGAGAACAACAATAACATGCTTTCTTAGTCTAAGATAAGCAAAGTTTTACTTTTAAGATTAATTGTCAGCTCAGTTGGTAAAGAATCCACTTGCAATATGGGAGACTCAGGTTCAGTCCCTGGGTTGGGAAGATTCCCCTGGAGAAGGGAAAGGCTACCCACTCCACTATTCTGGCCTGGAGAATTCCATGGACTGTATAGTTCATGCGGTCGCAAAGTGTTGGACATGACTGAACGACTTCCACTTTCATTTTCATCGCAAGTAGCATGTGAATAAAATATCTGGCCATTCTCTCCAGAGTTGAGGTTCTCTAACTGAAATTGCATTCTACATTTTCATCTTCAACTAAGAGATTCTCTTAAGAGTCAAATGCCACGCCTGTTGACTCTTTAAGAGCGTTGTGCTTAGTCAGTGTGACTCCACAGATGGTAAATCATTGGCTACCCTAGATTTTGCTCTGAAGCCGTGCTACTAGAAAATTCAAAAGGCCTTCAAATATAAGCAGCTTTTTTTTTTTTTTTTGCTATTGTTGAAAGCATAAGGGTTTAGTGATTGATACCTGCTCAAAGCCATTACACTTTAGAGCCTGGAAACAAAGTTAACCCCTGAATGCCAGTGATTAGTGCCAACAAGGTAATAAATCTACATCCCTAGTATGTGCCAGGCACTCTTCTAGCACTTGAGATACATCAGTGAGTGAAATAAAGATCTATTCCCTTATAGAGTTTATTTATTAAATTTATTTATTTTTAATTGGAGGATAATTGCTTTACTCTGTTGTGTTGGTTTCTGCCATACATCTACATGAATCAGCCATAGGTATACATCTGTCCCCTCCCTCTTGAACCTCCCTCTCACCTCCCATCCCATCCCAGCCTTCTAGATTGTCAGAGTACTGTGCTGAGCTCCCTGAGTCATACAGCAAATTCCCACTGGCAATCTATCTTACATGTGGTAATGTATGTTTCAGTGCTACTCTGTCAGTTCTTCCCACCCTCTCCTTCCCGCTGCTGTGTACACAAGTCTGTTCTCTGTGTCGGAGTCTCCACTGCTGACCTGCAAATGGGTTATCAGTACCATCTTTCTAGATTCTGTGTATATGCATTAATAATCCAATATTTGTTTTTCTTTTTTTGACTTACTTCACTCTGTATAATAGGTTCTAAGACCATCTACTTCATTAGAACTGACTCAAATTCATTCCTTTTTACCTTATGGGGTTTACACTCTAGCGTGGGAAACCCATAAATGGACTACGGGTTTCAGAAGCCGACAGGTGGTCTGGAAAAAGACAGCAGTGTAAAGTAGGTTGGGAGTTCAGGGTTGGGGATGGCTTTAATAGGTTTTTTAGAAACACAGAAGGAATACTATATTTTTCAGCATTAAATATATTGAATATTTATTACTTGCCCGGTGTGAGGCTATGTATCTCTTATTTAGTCCTAGAAGAAAGTATTGTCCTCTCTATTTGACAGGTGTGGATGCTGAAGTACCGAAGTCAGTCAGCTCCCTGAAAGTCACATGCATCTAATATCTATGCTCTGAATTTCTTTGTTTTAGAACAATACAGGCAAAAAGAGAGGATTTTTGTAGCTCTTCTGATAGGTGAAATGAATGTTAGCCAGATAAGACATTTGGGAAAGAGGAAGTGATAGCAATGAGAAAAGGATATTTATGTCATCTTGGCTAGAATACTGGACCCGTGCTGGGTTATATTATGAAAAAAAGGTTGAAAAGTGGGTCAGACTGGATTAGAGTGGATTTACAGAACTCTCTTTTGTCTAGACAGTACTGAGAAGACTTGTAGATTTTGAGCAATGGTGTGGAGGTCGAGGTGGTGACAAGTCTGTGTATGGCATCAAAGAGCCAGATAGCTTTGTAGTAGGAGAGTTGCATGAACTTGCCATTTTGAGTGATTCAACACTGCCGGTTTCTTTCATTTACTTACGTGGCTAATCTTTTGGAAACAAAGCCTTTTAATTGAAAGGTTAAGGTCTGACAATGTTAAATGTCAGATTCAAGGTTATCCCATCTTACCAAGCTAAGATGCTTGGTGACCCTCAAACTTCAAATAAACAGTGTGTCCTAAAGATGGCTTAAAAAAAAAAGAGGGGGGGCAATATGTCTTATAACTTTCATTCTAAAACCTAAAAGAAGAATTCTCAAGTCAGTTTTATTACGTAAGTAAAGTGATATTTGCAATTTGAGCACCTGAAGGGACAACTTTTGTAAAAGGCAACTGTGAACTAAAGTAGTCATGTCATTAGAGCTCCTTGTTTAAAGCAGAATATATAGCATTCTCCCATCGTGTATATGTTTCTCTATAAAACCACTGAGAGACTAGAAGGATCAATACCAAGGAAATGCTGGCTAAAAAGACTGACAGTAGGGTGAGAGCCAGATTTCTGCTTCTAATAGATTTACAATAGTGATATTAGGGTGACATGTGCCTTTCTGCATTTCTAAAATGAAATTCCTTAGAGAAGTGCTAATTTGTCATATAGCAATATTTAAAATGTAGGTAAATCTATAGCTAACTTGGGCTAAAGACAGAACCATGAAGCTACTCTAGGATCAGTTACCTGAAATTAAACTCAAAAGCTAAAAGAACCTACAAATTGAACTTGAACATCTCTGGAAGCATGTGGACTGCTGCCCACAGCAAGCTTTCCATACTGTCATCTTAGACTTCATTAACTGATGTTTACTTATCCAAAGGTGTTGAGGAAAGCTCCTGATACATTAAAGCAAATGAACAGTAAGTTTTGAATCAAATGCTCACTATGGCTTGACAAAAACTCCTAAGCTAGGATTTTTAAAGTTGGTCAGAGTATGGCCTAACGCCAATTTCCAGATTGGTTTCCTTAGATCCAGTGAGGTCTCTGTGGAGACCAAAGTCAGCATTTAAAAAGCCTAATGGATATCAAATATTTACCTGTAATATAGTTGCACACCCAAATTAAAACTCAGCTTCCTTGATTTGAGCAGAAATTGTGCTATGAAAGGGATAACCTTAATTATCCAGTACTGAGCCAAAGGTTTCATTTATTTTTCTCAATTTCTATTAGTTCTTTAGTAAATAGTTTGGTGGATGCTTTTAAAAGGAGAAACAGGAGAAGAATAAGAAGCTGTCCTTGGAGGAAATACCAGGTTGAGAACTATTCACCTCTATGATTATTATCAGCCAGTGATTGTGTTCATGGGGTCAGATAGATTTGAGGGCCATGATGACCATTCCAGTGGAAGAGGTTAAACCAAGGACTCGAAAGGACACACTATCTGTTAAATTTCAGTAACAGCTTGTTGGCCTTTCTCAGGCCCTGTGCTGATATAACTTAGAGGAACCTAGGGATATTGCTCATTATAAATAACCTTAAAATTAAAAAAAAAGACTTAAAACTATTTTGCTTATACCGAAGATAAGGCAAGCTGAAGCTCCCCATCTGCTCAATTTACAATAAATTCCAAATAATGTTGCAGATGAGTAGCTTGAGTCACTCATTCACCTGGTGAATGTTTATTGAACACCTGCTGTGTACTAAGCACTGTATTATGCTATATATACAGTGACAAAAATAGATACAGCTCTCAAGGGGCTTACAGTGTAGGCAGAGGAGAGAAACTAAGCATGTAAAATAAGCTGAGTATTTTAGATGAAATATTTCCAATTAGGCTATAAAGTTTCACTGCCATTAATAACGTTTAGTAAAAGAAGGTAAAATTAGACTACTTCAAGGAATTCTATAAATTGCTCGCTTTTAAATATTGACCATGGAAAGATTAAAATTTTGTCTAAGAGCATAATTTTCCTTTTCAAGACAGTTTAAAATGATGGCATTTACTTAAAACATTAATTAGACGGGGGATATTTACATTGAATATTTGGGAGTATTCTATAACAATATTGGGCTTTCTTGGTGGCTTGGATAGCAATGCAGGAGACCCAAGTTCAATCCCTGGAACAAGAAGATCAGCTGAAAGAAAAGAATGGCTACCCACTCCAGTATTCTAGCCTAGAGAATTCCAAGGACAGAGGAGCAGAGTCGGGACACAACTGAGCAACTAACACTTTTCACTGTAATAATATTGCAATCTGGAAGACAATATTGCATCTCTGTGACAGAGCCAGTGGGAAGAAAAAAATCTTGTGATATGTTAGATCATTAAGGACTGTCAACAACGTTTCCTGCAAAGTATCTTAAAACTAGAGCCCTGAATCAATGCTGTTTTCATAAACATGGGAAAGAAACACCATGCTCCTTTGACAGCAGTTTTGTCACTTCAGGAGCACAAGCAATTCAGAGATGACACAAACCACTATGTTCTAGAACCAAAAAGAGTCTGTGGCACTCTTAATTACAAGGTTTTTCTAAGAGTACAACAGTGTCACTTTCAGATCAGGCCAAACAACTGAACTGTGGATGTAAATGAATCAATATTTTGAAAATATAACCATGGGTCCCTACTGGTATCTTTGGTTCTTTTAAAGAGCACCACGTCGTTTACAAAAGCATTAGCAAGAGAATATTAGGTAACATTTTGCTAAGGTCAGCCTTCATCAAGAAAATGGCTTTAGTATGACTCAGGGAATTCAAACCAGGGCTTGGTAACAACCTAGAGAAGTGAAAAGGGGAGGGAAGCGAGAGGGCTGTTCAAGTGGGAGGGGACAGGGATAAACCTACAGCTGATTCATGTTGATGTTTGGTAGAAATGAACACAATACTGTAAAGCAATTATTCTTCAATTAAAAGTAAATAATTTTTTTTTTTTTAAAGGAAAATGGCTTACCATCACCCTGAATAGCAAGGCCCTCAACAAGTGCTGGCTGCATGAAATACAAGAATCTGGATCCTAAAGCAGTGCACACTGCATCCACTGTTTCTATTATAGTATTACAGAGTTCTCGTATGGAAAGCTGAACATTTGTGTCTCTACACACTATCTGCAAACGGAAGCACAGATTTTCTTTTCTTCATGGATATACCTAAAAGATCCACAATGAAGTTAAGATTGTATCTTAGACTGTTCACATATCTACTGAATGTGGCACACTTCTGGCCCTCTATTTTCCATGACTGCTCTTCATTTTCATCCCTCCTCCTCTCCACCAAAAGTGAATTTGTTTTTACTTACTTCTGGCATTCCTTCCCCATCCTCCCTCATCACCATCCTGAATTCCTGCTTCCAAAAAAGCTGTACTCCCTTGTGGCACATACCTTGCTCCTCAAAATTAGCCAACTCTTAACACAGTGCTATTTTGATATTTTTTAATAAAAAAAAAATGGACTATTTTTCCAGTAGTCATGTATGGCTGTGAGAGTTGAACCATAAGAAACCTGAGCATCAAAGGATTGATGCTTTTGAAATGTGGTGTTAGAGAAGACTCTTTCGAGTCCCTTGGACTGTAAGGAGATCAAGCCGGTCAATCCTAAAGGAAATCAGTCCTGAATATTCATTGAAAGGACTGATGCTGAAACTGAAACTCCAATACTTTGGCCACCTGATGCGAAGAACTGACTCATTAGAAAAGACCCTGATGCTGAAAAAGATTGAAAGTGGGAGGAGAAGGGGAAAACAGAGGATGAGATGGTTGGATGGCATCACCGACTCAATGGACATGAGTTTGAGCAGGTTCCAGAAGTTGATGATGGACAGGAAAGCCTGGCATGCTGCATTCCATGGGGTTGCAAAGAGTCAGACATGATTGAGCGACTGAACTGAACTGAACTGATATACGCAGTACAGGTATTTCATAATAGTAGAATATTTGAAGTAAAGAAGCTCTTCGTGGGGTGAATTCTACCTTTCATCTTCTCAAAAGGATGCAATGAGAATCTAAATTGTAAGAGACTCTAGTTGTCCCTGACCTATTTTCATGGTTGAATTCTTGTAGTGGTGCCCTATCAGACCTCAGGGTTTCCTGATTTTATATTAATCAGGCATCAGTGTTCAGTCCCTCCATTCAAAGTCAACCTGAGATTCAAAGCCTTGCATAATTAGAATGCACACTAAATACATACATAGACACCTGTTCCCTGGAGAGGCTGATCACTTCTGTTTACCATGGACACACACACAATACCTTCTCTTATTATCTCCCTAGGCTGTAGCATTTGCTGCCTTACCTACTTGTATTCCTACCCATCATTCAAAGTCCATCCAAGATGTGTCTACTATGTGCAAAATAGATAACTAGTGGGAAGCTGCTATATAATACAGGGAGCCCAGCTTGGCACTGTGATGACTTAGAGGGATGGGATGGCATTGGGGTTGGAGGGAGGCTCAGAGGAAGGGGCTGTTTGTTGTTCAGTCGATAAGTCCTGTTTGACTCTTTGCAACCCCATGAACTGCACACAACAGGCTTCCCCATCCTTCACTATCTCCCAGAGTTTGCTCAAATTCATGTCCATTGAATCGGTAATTCTATCTAACCATCTCACCCTCTGCTACTCCCAAAAAGCAGAGACATCACTTTGCCGATAAAGGTCAGTATAGTCAAAGCTATGGTTTTTCCAGTAATCATGTACAGATGTGAGAGTTAGACCATAATGAAGGTTAAGCACTGAAGAATTGATGCTTTTGAACTATGGAGCTGGAGAAGACTCTTGAGAGTTCCTTAGACTGCAAGGAGATCAAATCAGTCAATCCTAAAGGAAATCAACCCTGAATAATCATTGGGAAGACTGATGCTGAAGCTGAAGATTCAATACTTTGACCACCTGACGCAAACAACCAACTCACTAGAAAAGAAGAAGAGGGTGTAAGTATATGTGTGTATATATATATATATAAATATATAATTATGATTGATTCATGTTGTATAGCAGAAACCAATACAACATTGTAAAACAATTATCCTCCAATTAAAAAATAACAACAACAAAAAAGAAATACTGTCTGAGGTCTTCACTGATCTCTCATTAGCCCTACCATTTCTCTACACTTGACCTATTGTTGCCCTCTGATCCATGTAGAAATCTTCCCCTAATTCAATGAAATGTTGAGGTCAGGGAATTATTTATCCTACTTTTCTAGCCCCACCCCCATCCCACTCAATATGCCAGCAAATTTGGAAAACTCAGCAGTGGCCACAGGACTGGAAAAGGTCAGTTTTCATTCCAATCCCAAAGAAAGGCAATGCCAAAGGATACTCAAACTACTGGACAATTGCACTCATCTCACACACTAGTAAAGTAATGCTGAAAATTCTCCAAGCCAGGCTTCAGCAATATGTGAACTGTGAACTTCCTGATGTTCAAGCTGGTTTTAGAAAAGGCAGAGGAACCAGAGATCAAATTGCCAACATCCACTGGATCATTGAAAAAGCAAGAGAGTTCCAGAAAAACATCTATTTCTGCTTTATTGACTATGCCAAAGCCTTTGACTGTGTGGATCACAATAAACTATGGAAAATTCTGAAAGAGATGGGAATACCAGACCACCTGACCTGCCTCCTAAGAAATCTGTATGCAAGTCAGGAAGTAAGAGTTAGAACTGGACATGGAACAACAGACTAGTTCCAAACAGGAAAAGGAATCTGTCAAGGCTGTATATTGTCATCCTGCTTATTTAACTTATATGCAGAGAACATCATGACAAATGCTGCGCTGGAAGAATCACAAGCTGGAATCAAGATTGCCAGGAGGAATATCAATAACCTCAGATATGCAGATGACACCACCCTTATGACAGAAAGTGAAGAAGAACTAAAGAGCCTATTGATGAAAGTGAAAGAGGAGAGTGAAAAAGTTGGCTTAAAGCTCAACATTTAGAAAACTAAGGTCATGGCATCTGGTCCCATCACTTCATGGCAAATAGATGGGGAAACAGTGGAAACTGTCAGACTTTATTTTTCTGGGCTCCAAAATCACTGCAGGTGGCTATTGCAGCCATGAAATTAAAAGACGCTTACTCCTTGGAAAGAAAGTTATGACTAACCTAGATAGCATATTCACAAACAGAGACATTACTTTGCCAACAAAGGTCCGTCTAGTCAAGGCTATGGTTTTTCCAGTGGTCATGTATGGATGTGAGAGTTGGACTATAAAGAAAGCTGAGTGCCAAAGAATTGATGCTTTTGAACTGTGGTGTTCGAGAAGACTCTTAAGAGTCCTTTGGACTGCAAGGAGACCCAATCAGTCCGTCCTAAAGGAGATCAGTCCTGGGTTTTCACTGGTAGGATTGATTTTGAAGCTGAAATTCCAGTACTTTGGCCACCTGATGTGAAGAGTTGACTCAGTGGAAAAGACCCTGATGCTGGGAAAGATTGAGGGTAGGAGGAGAAGGGGATGACAGAGGATGAGATGGTTGGATGCCATCATCGACTAGATGGACATGGGTTTGGGTGGACTCTGGGAATTGGTGATGGACAGGGAGGCCTGGCGTGCTGCGGCTTATGGGGTCGCAAAGAGTCAGACACAACTGAGCGACTGAACTGAACTGACTCCCACCCTTGCCCCTCCACCCCCAGTCTGGTAAACAGTAGCGCCCTTAAAACATTAGGGGTAATACAAGGTTCCATTTGATCCTTAATATTAAAATCTTTACTTTTCTGATTTTTCATGAAATACAGGTTTTTCTTCAACAGCTGAGCAATCACCACTCAAACTCTTACTGCCAAGATAGCTAGGTTAATTGATCTGAGTCAGCGTTTTGTTCTCCTGATTTAATAAAGGGATCCACTGCTTAGCAGATAAAGATCTAAGTTCTTGCCCTGACATCCAAAGCTCAGTGCAATACAGCTCTTGTGTTCAAATCTATCACCTCTGACCTCTCTACCATTTTGTACTTTCTGTTGTTCAGACTGGCCAGTCAGTATTCTTTGGGCATACATCTGCATGATATATTTATGAGCTTCTGCCTAGAATGCATTTTTCTTCCTCACTTTGCTGATCTGACTTCCACCATTCATTTAAAGACCAAGTCCATCATCACATGAGTCCTTTTCTTTCTCTGGACTCTACTGTATACCATTTAATTATAATAAAACAATATATTACTTGAGCGGTTGTCATTTTCTTTAAATTTCTTGTAGGAAGCAACTGTTGACAGTTATATGTTCCCTAGTGGGTGTTACCATTTAGATGCTAACTTTAAAGTTACCATTTAAAGTTACCACTAGAAAGTAGATATAAATACTTTTATCCAAATTTCAATTACAATCAACAAAAATTTCAGACCAGCTGACAAATCAAAACCCCCAAGAACAAGTTATCAGGCAGCCAAGCAAATATCTATGCATCAATATATCCTTCAGAAGACAGGTTGGACATTAAATAAAACTATTATTTCAATTTAAGTACATGAACACTTCTGAAAAGTTTCAGCTAACAGCCAAACCTTGGTCCAGGGAGCAATCAATATTAAATCTCCATACTGTCAACCACCTATGGCCAAAAAAGCCTGTTCGATCAGTTACATATTTGTTTTCTACTTTGAAGCTGGGGTTTTATTTAAGATGTCTGACTTCAGAGGCAAAAGTTTAAAAAAGAAATCCCAAAATGAAACTCCAAAATCATACCACCACCACTCAATGCTGATGTAGTAAAGCACAGCTGATATTTTCTTTGAAGGGAGATTTGAGCACCTACTATTTGTACCATTCCAATTTCTGATCCTTTGGTCTACAAGTTAAGTTATATGTTTCCCATCAGGATTAACGTTGTGTCCCAAAGACAGACTGGTTCAGCAATCTTCACAGGACTATGTGAACCCTCTGACAAATATTCACACACATGTGGCTTATTTCTGCTGCACTAAATGGTGACAAAGAGCGTGTTAGAATCTGCACTGCATATTATAGAAGATTAGAACAGGTCTTGTTCCCTTAATAGGACACTTAAAATATGAAGAATAAGTGAGGTCACTGGGTGAAATGTTTATCAATAGAACAAGGAGGGCAGTTGCACCCAGCACAGATCCATTAAGGAAGTTATTCTTCACTTTCCAGTTCTTTGGGCATAGATTAATGTTAACCTCAGGAGGACGCAACTGCCCTGCCCAGAGAACATTTGAGAGGTGCCTTAAGAGTTAACATCTGTATGCCTGGACTGGTCTACGAAGCGTTGCCACATTTTCTTGCTTGATCCTCACGTTTAATAGTTTCACGGTATGTAAGAAAGATGGGCTTCTTGTTTGCAGCCCGAATCCATTCATCTCTAGATTTCAGTTTGCTTAAAGACCACAAACAATGAAAACAAGACCATTTGTATCAGCTTAGTTACTATGGACACAGTCATTTGTGGTTCAGAGCCCAGGTTCTTAACCACTAACTTCTGCTGCCTCTTCAGAGTTCCAATTCTCTCCTACATCACACCCTTGTATCTTTCAATCTAAGAAGCGACCTCTGCTAAACACCAGTCTCTTTGATTAACACCGGTCACTCTTAGGACTGTTGTGCAAGGTGAGTGAAGCGACTCAGGGTCAGAGACATTGAGTATCATGCCTAAGAAGCAGCCATGCTGTCATTCCACTGCAGGACTAGAGTCTGCTCTCTTTCCTTCATGTAACTCAAACTTTCTTCTAGATTCCTACTCACTGGGAGGTCTTCCATTGCTAGCCTAGCCACATACTTCACATAAAGGTATTTACTAAGTATTTTGATAAACATCAAGATTTTAATCATAAAGATTCATGCTTTCATCCTGACTCTACCACTTTACTGGAATGACCTTGGGCAGGCTGGTATCTATTGATCACACTGGAGCAAAGAAATGGAGATACTGTTTCTACCTTAAGTTATTTAAAGTGAAAGTCAGATGGGAGAAGAACGGTACTGCATTAACCATAAAGCACTATAAAAACCAAATGCAACAGATTGATTTACCATGATGGAGAGGCCTTCATCTGTACTCTGGGCATGGCATGAAAAAACAAAATAAAACGTTTTATAGGTTAGAGAAAACCATCTGGCTCAAGAAGAATGATGTAGTTTACTGAAGTCTTTTTTTAAAAGAAGTAACTGGGACAGTTTTCTAATAAATGGAGATTAATTATGTTCCTTTAAAACCCCAGAAGAGGGAAAAGAATTTGGAAGCGAGGTGGTAATATAGAACTAAAGAGTAGATCGGTTTTCCTAGAATCAAAAAAGCAGTACTTGAGATAGCGGGAAAAATATCAGGATCTGTGCTTTTTCATCTTTTTAAGATTCAGTTAAACTGAGCTCCGCTTAAATGCTTTGCTTTATTATTTCCATGATTGTAGGAATTCAGTTACTTTGTTATGCTTTCCATTGAACAACTGAGTTATGAAAGTTTCTCTTAGATCATGTGAAGGGTTTGTTGGAATACAGCTGGATGGACCCTACTGCTCATATTTGGTTTCGTGGGTCTGGGATAGGAACCAAGAATTTGCATTTCCAGCAAGTTGCCAAGTGATGCTGATGTAGCTGATCTGGGGACTACACTCTGAGAGTTAGTCTGAGATGAGTTCTTTCTATCTGTGAACTACACACTCTAGCTAAGTGTCCAACACTGAAAGAATGAATGAATTTAACTGTTAAATGAGAACTTCTAGCATACCTGTCACACAAAGATCTAAGTCTGTTTCAGAGTATGTTACTCATTGCTAGAGAGAAATGGGGTCACTTTTTAGCCAGAGGAAACATTCAATCATAAATTCCTTGCCCAAATCTCTTCCAGGTTGGAGAATGTTTCAAACCCAGCTTTTCCAGTATTTTTACTTTCAACCCAGCAGCTCCTTCTCCTTTGTGGTTACCTGAATATCTAAGAGACAGCCTTTATGCATTCTGCCTCCTGGTAACTTGCCTGCAGCTGAACATTCACTCCCGCTGCTCTGTTGACACAAAGTTCTTACCAGTTTGAAGAAGTTAAAGGTCACTTGCCTCTAGCTATCCCAGAGGCTAAGTCATAACATAGCAGCAGAGAGACACTGCCGGGCTGCTTCTACCTTGAGGCAGCAGCTTTTATGTTCCTGAAATTTTATAAGTCTTAATGTTTTTTCTTTACTGTGATGATGTAAGTATGAGCTGGAGTTGGACAATTAGGAGTAAAGTTTTGGATTAAAATAAGTTTAGAAGGGAAAGATGAGGTAGGTAGAGAGGACATTCCATCTCACTTAAGAAAAAAAAGTAACTTCCATTTTTAGACCAGGAAGCAATTTGTTCAGATTTTGCTTACCCTAAGGTAGCAGGCTTCCTTCCAAGGTAGGAAAAAGATTTGGGAAGGGGAGTAACCATGGCAACCTGCCCAGCTCTATGGGCAAGAACAGTATGGGGCCCTAGGTACTTAGAAGGCTTTTTATTTCTAGTCTAGTTCCTCAGTTTAGTACAGGGGTCCCTCCCTTCCCCCTTCCTTCTACTCCAATGCTGACTTCTTAGGGAAGGACTGCTCCCCCTCTGTAGGGAGTCTGGGGGTGGGGGGAAAGACTGAAATGAGACCAGAGATCAGCTTGACCAAACCAAACTGCAAGCTCCAGGCAGAGAACAGAGAGTAACTCCCAGTTGGTTTAGTGTAAGCACAGCAAATTCCCTGGCTTTGTTCATATGAAGAGCTTAAGGGATTAACATTTTTCAGGTAGATGGGTGGTGTCCAACTTTGACAAAGATATTCCGCATTCTGCCTATAATTTTCACTAAAGATACGTAATTCAGCAGTTCAGGAGGCAAAATGAAAACAAAACAACGGAGTATAGGAATCTAAGCATATTAGATTAACAGTCTTCCCAGCAAAACTGTGGGTAGGTATTATTCTCTTTGGATAAGAAAGCTTAAGTACAGAGAAGTGATGCAATTTGTTGAAGGTCACACAGGCAGCAGTGCAGTCCCTGGGATTTGAACTGAGGCCACAGGACTGCAGAACCCACTTGCTCACCACCACTCCCTGGCTTAGCTAGGTGGGAGGCAGAAACGGCCTGTGGGCCAGCGCTTTGTGTTCACTCTCAGCATATTTGTTCCCCTCACAGGAAATCAGTGTGTTCTTTGTAGAAGAAGGGGACTCCAAGGCCTGCTTTCCTTCTGAGTCACAGGATTAATCCCGTCAGGATACATAACCATGAGTTAGGTTTCCCTTAAATACAGAGATCTGGGGTTACAGCTATTTCAGCTAAATGTGATTTTGGCCAACCTCTGTGCAATTCAGTGGCACGGCTTCAACTTTAGAATTACACAGCAGCACCAGAGAATTTTTAGATATCACATCCTGTTCCTCAGGTGTTTCATACTGCCAGTCCTCATCCTGGTTCTGCTTGGAGGGCACGTGCATGCTCAGTCATGTCCAACTCTTGCGACCCCATGGACTGTAGCCTTCCAGGCTCCTCTTGTCCATGGAATTCTCCAGGCAAGAATACTGGAGTGGGTTGCCATTTCCTACTGCAAGGATCTTCCCAACCCAGGGATCGAAACTGTGTCTCTTGCATTGGCATGTAGATTCTTTAGCACTGAGCCACCAGGGAAGCCCCTGGAGAGCAGAGAGCCCTAGAAAGTGAAAGAAAGAAAGTGAAGTCGTTCAGTCGTGTCCGACTCTTTGCAACCCTGTGGACTGTAGCATACCAGGCTGCTCCATCCATGGGATTCTCCAGGCAAGAATACTGGAGGGGGTTGCCATTTCCTTCTCCAGGGGATCTTCCCGACCCAGGGATCAAACCCCGGTCTCCGGCATTTCAGGTAGACGCTTTACCCTCTGAGCCACCTTCCTGGGCCCTAGAGAGCCCTAGGCGTTTGGTCAAATACCAAAACTTCCTCAACCAGTCCACTTTCAAGTCTTTTCTCCTTAGGGCAACTTAGCACTGTGGAGCTCTGTCTTTGGTAGCCTTTTTAAATATTTAAGTATCTTAGGTTTGTCTTTAAGAAAAACACTGATTAAATCCTCAAGTTAGGAAAGACTGAGGAAGGGAAACATATGGAACCTTCAAAACTATGGCTTCCCTGGTGGGCTTCCCTGGTGGTCCAGTGGTTAAGAATCCGCCTACCAATGCAGGGGACACAGGTTCAATCCTTGGTCTGGGAAGATCCCACATGCCACAGAGCAATTAACCCCACGTGCTACAACTAACTGAGCCCACACTCTAGAGTCCCTGTTCCACAAGAGAAGCCACTACAATGAGAAGCCAACACACCACAAAGAGTAAGTAGCCCCCATTCTTCGAAACTAGAGAAAGCCTGCACACAGCAACAAACATAATGCAGCCAGAAAAAAACAACTACCCAGGTGAAAAATATCTGCGGTAGCTAGTGTAGGTTTACAGACATATGAGGGTAGGATGAGAAATAAAACAGCACTTACTGGCTCTACCACCAAGAGTCCACGTCTCCACAAAGCCTCCTACTGACCAGGAACCATGACCGAGGCTTCGGTCTTCCTCTCTGTAAATCCTCAGGTAACAGAGGCATGGCTGAGCAGGAAAATAAAGGTCACCCCAACCACCTGGACAGCCGCTTCCTGGGGTCCCTTCATGCCAACAAGCGTCTCAAAAGCAATTCTGTTCAACCCAAACAGGGTGGTTGAAAGTCATTCGACCTTTCAGGCAAAGCAAGGAGCAAGCCTAAGGCACAGGAATTTGGACGTTTAGTTGAATCCACAACTATAAAAAGTCTAGAGTGGAAACGCAGATCCTAATTTCTGCCCTTAATAATGAGGCAAGGCCTTGAATAAGCAATGGGACCCCCCTTCCATCTCTCACATCCTCAGGAGAAAATCAGCTTGTGTCTAAGACCACCAGAATGGCAGCTACTTATGTGTCAGAGCTGAAAGCTGGGAGACAGTCCTCTATCTTCTATTTTAAAATGGAGGAGGGTAGAGCTTGAGAAGGACTGATTTCTAGGGCATCCATTTGGATAAGAAGGAAGAGAGCTGGGAGTGGGAAGGGAAGGGAAAAT
Source organism: Bos javanicus (assembly GCF_032452875.1). Lineage (NCBI taxonomy): Eukaryota > Metazoa > Chordata > Mammalia > Artiodactyla > Bovidae > Bos > Bos javanicus. The sequence continues at coordinate 34,906,663 of NC_083887.1, read as the reverse complement.
GAAGTTATTCATCATCAACAGGAGAAAGAATCCAAGTCTGCCTTAGGAGGAGACTGACCAGGGATTTAGAAGTAATCTGTCCCAGAAATACACACTGGAAAGAAATCCCCCAGGCCTCCTTTGTGCTTTTCCGACAAGATTGCACATTGTATTAGGTGTAGCCACATACCTAGCACTTCAACCAAAAGAGGTGAATTCTCATGGCAACAAACTTTCTTACAGTGTCATGGAGGCCCATCTCCCCTCAAAGAAGAGACAGAACCTGGTGGGAGGTAGGGTGGGCACCTGCCCCGGAGAAGAGTAGCCTAATCAAGGTCTGGCTGCTGGTTTAAGAAGCCAGGTGGAGGTGACCCAGAGCAAGGGAGACAAGCCTTTCGGTAGCTGTCAAGCTCCCCCGTTCCCAGTAGTTTTTCCCTCACCAGTAGCCAGGAGATGCTCCTGTGTGGGGAGCCAACCTCAAGCCTGCAGGAAGATCAATTAAAATCCCATCAAAGCTATTTCGAGAGCCTTATTGGACATCTCGAACGCATTTTTTTTGCAGCTGCTTTCTTTTCCTCAGCCATTCCTTCTATTTGAGTTACTTCTGTCTCACCTCCTTCTACCCCACTCCCCTGCTTTGTCTGATTAGAGCCAGAAATTTTTTCATTAAGTCACTTTATAGCGCAATAACAACATTTACTATTCATGAAGTCGCCCCTCCAGAATTTTTAAGTCTTTCCATGTGTCTGGAAGCTGATTTCTGCTCTTCTCGTTTTACAGAGTGCCTCTCTTCCTTCCAAACACAAACTAAAAAAAAAAAAAAAAAGAGGATAAGGTGGGGGTGGAGATAACATCCAGATTCTTTAAGCATTTTTATTTAATCCAGTTAGATTTCCCTTTGGACTCAAAGGGCTCCCTGCTAAAACTGACTGCGGACCTGAATTCCTTGCTAAGAATTAAGGCAAGAGGGAAGGACGGCAGGAACAAATAACACAGTCAGTTCCATGCTATGAAACCGGCTATGCTGACTGGGGCTCCACGGTGTTAACCCATTCATTCTTTTCCCCCCTTCCTAAAATTCATCCTTAATCTTCCTAGATTACAGCAAGCAGGCAAACACCTTTTAAATCCCCGGAGGATTTCAAACAAGTTTGTTCAGTCTCTTGGGCAGATACTTTCTTAAGAATGCGGGTGTAAGACAAAGTTCATATTTTAACGCCACACGTTGTCAGTCACTGGGAAAAAGCTTCTCGTGGGTACAAACCAGGTCCCCAGCCTTTGTCACACGGCAAAAATAAACACTCTTGGAGGAGTTAATTAGGCGGTCAGCAGCCACACCAGTAGGGCTTTTGAACAAGCAGACAGACAGACACACACACACACAAGGGAGGCGCTTGTTACATGTCACTAGCTGGACATCTGGAGACCGACCCCAAAGGTAAAGGCTTTTCGTGCCTTTCCGTGGAAGCATTCCTCGGATGTCAGGCCACAAAAGCGCCCGTCTGGCCAAGTACGCCGCCGTCTTCTTAATAAGACGCCCCAACAGTCCCAGTTTTGCATCCCAAGAGGGGAAAAGAGCACAGGAGGGAGGGAGGTCGCCAAAAATGGGGCCAAAGGGAAGAAGGAACCAGAGCTACTCACAGTCTAGCTAGCGCCTCTGCGATGCGAGCATGACTCCTCGGTGCCCGAGCCTCCTGGCTGCCGCGCTGCCCACACGGCTGCCGCGCTTAAATAGCCGCCGGCCGGGAGCCTCGGAGCCGCGGGCCACTCCCGGCGAGATATGGTTCTAATCAGATGCTGGCAGCTTTGGACTCCCCAGGAATGCGCCGGGATGTTTTTGCTGCCTGGGTTGGGTAACTCCCCCTCAACGTGTCTGCTGAGTCTTCCAAACTTAACTGTTTATTAACTCGAGCTGGGGCCGCGCAAAGTAGCCGGCTCCGGGGAGCCGGGAGCCCCACCAGCGGGGGGCGATCGCCCCGAGCCCAGCTAAGGGGAGGAGTAGGGAGTCGGGGCGCCGTCCGCAGCCCAGGCTCGCGGGGCTGAGGCAAGGGACCGGGGAGAGTGCGCTTAAGGACAGGAAAGGGAAACCCCGCAGGAAAGGGGTGGGACCCAGCGACCTTCATCTCAAAAATTCCTTCTCTGGACTGCCGCTTCCAGTGATGTGGCGTCCCAAGTCATCTGAACCCGATGGGGCCCTTGGAACAAAGGGCTGCCTTTACTCCTGACTTTCCTGGCTAGAGGCAGTGGATGCTAGCTCAGAATCTGCTGTCTCTACAGTTGCACGTGTGATCGCACTCCCACCCCGGTTAAAGGAATTCATGTCTCTTTCAGGGCAGATGTGGGTAATCTGTGTGTATATGTAAATTGGTGGGTAATCTGTGTGTATATGTAAAATACACTGCATTTATGTGTGAAATATAATCCTGTATATACACATAAAACAATACTCTATGAAATTGATACAAACAAAAATGTGCAGGTCTATATAACTTATCTAAGTAAGCTATATATTTGATGTAAACAGATTATTTACTGGCTTCCCCCGCAGAATGGGCATCCCTGTGTAGACATTTAATATGACTTTATCTGATTTCCATAGTGTTTCCTATACCTCTAAGAAAAATCTGAAATATGAGAAATAAAATATTTGAAAAAGGACTTCCCTGGCGGTCCAATAGTTAAGACTCCACTTTGAATGCAGGGGTCACAGGTTAGATTCCTGGTGGGGGAACTAAGGTCTCGCAAGCCTCCTGGCTTGGCCAAAAGAAAGAAAGAAAAAAAAAAGAATAAAAACACTGAAAATATTGATATGCAATACTCAGCAGTAGAAGGCATTCCATAGTTGTAACTTAGTGGAACTTAACAAGCTGGGGATTCATCTTTTCCATATTTTAAAATCATGAACAATTGTAAAACATCCCCAGAAGCTTTGCTGCTTTTTAAGAATTATGAAATTATCCTTGTGAAAATGTGTCTGTTTCCTTCCTTTTTTAAAAAGTCTGAGACAGTGTTTGGCATGCGTGCTCAGTTGTGTACAATTCTTTGCAACCCCATGGACTGTAGCCCACCATGCTTCTCTGTCCATGGGATTCTCCAGGCAAGAATACTGGAGTTGGTTGACATTTCCTTCTCCAGGGGATCGTCCCCACCCAGGGACTGAACGGATGTCTCTTGCATCTCCTGCATTGGCAGGAAGACTCTTTACCACTGGCGCCTCCAGTGTGTAGTAAATGTGAAAATACTAAACTGTGACTTGGATGGGAGGGGGTAATTGATTTTATTGAGTAAGCAACACACACTGGATTTGCATTTTATCTCTGGAAACTGGGGGCTCAAATCGGGCTCCTGGGACACGAAGAATGTATTTTGTGGTTCCAGCTTAGCCCCGACTGCAAAGCCACTGTGTAATTTGGGACAAATCAGTATGAGTGACAGTCCCTGCTCTCAAGTAGGTCAGATTTGGAACAGCCCAGGAGCTAGGGGTGCAGAGCAGCAAAACCTGGTAACAGTGAGAACACTACTCTCTGGACCTTCACTGTTTCTGCCACCTGTCTCACCCCCTCACATCTGGGGAGATAGGGGAAGGGAGGGTGGTGTTGACAGCTTTCAATATTCCTCTGAGGTAATTTACTATTATTAAGAAAATGATTTTGTGTGAATGACAAGAAGTATATAAAATTCAGTCTTGGGACTATTATAACTTTTATGCAGAGAACTTTAATTCTTGTATATCTTAGGACCTGGTGCTTTATTTCTAAGATCCAGGAGTGCAGAAGGTTGGTTTCATTTCCCAAAGCTAAGTAGTTAGAAAAATGACAGCTGATTTCAGGCACATACAGGCTTTGATAATTTGAAGGGGGAAGAAAAGGTTCTCTCTTTTAACCTCACTATGTAACACTTTCTCAGAAGTGACCACCCGCATCTATTTTTTCTTTTTAATTGAAAGACTCTCATCAAGAAATGTTGACTTATGTTTGCTCTATTCCACCAAATGGAAGGGATTTGTCTAAGAGGCCAGAGAAAATGATTTCATCTGCCATGAGTTGCAGTTTCAAGAGAAGATTTTGATGAAAACACTTCATTTTTGAGCAATGGGCTCATACATACAGCTTCAAGTGGACAGCTCTGTCATTTCATACAGAAATCTTGAGTCGACAGTAGAGAGCTCTGATTTGATTTGAAGTGTGTTTTTATATTTCTAGGGCTCTGATATTGCTTCTGGCAGTAATTCACTGTCCTTCTCACATTAAGAAAGAAAGAAAAAAAGAGAGAAGAATGAAAATAAACATAACCCTTTTTATCCCTGGTAGGACAGGGTACCCTGTCTCATGGAAGCTGTTGGCTTTTCAGTGGATCTAAAATGAACACACTCGCAGCTGGAGAATCACACCCAAGCCCACCCAGATGGTAACCCTGCCTAAACCGTGGTCTTTTCTTATCATTCCTGAAATGAATGTTTGGAAAATTAAGGTGAGGAAACTTGAGTGCAGTGCTTGAAAAGCTATGGTCCTTGCATGACTCTCCTTGCACAAAAGCTGCTTGGGAGGGAGAAGGAAGAAAAAAAAAAAGAACCCTAAACTGACGACGGTTCCCAGCTGAGGAAAGGGGTAGTTAATCTCGTGATGGCTTGCTGAAGAATGCATGGTTTATTATTAAAGTAATCTCTTAAGATTTTCCTGGAATGTGCTTCCACAGCAACTCTGCCTGTGTGAGCTCTCCTATGTGTATGTCTTTTCTTCCATAATTAAGCTGGCTTTTCCCCCCTTCAGCTCGCAGACCTAAGGCTTTCTTTCTTCTTGCTCCTGGCCTTCTTCTATCTCCTTCCCTACTGTTCTCATCTTCCTTAACCATTCCATTTTGAATCCTGCCATTTCCCATGAATGGTAAATGGTTCTTTAGACTTGGCCATGGGTAAGCCATCTGTGCACCTGGGTGCCTTGCTGGATGCTTCCAGATATTCTAATCAAACAAGGACTGGTTGAAGTCTGTGGCTCTAACAAGGTCACTTCTTTTTTCCTCCCCTCCTCAGTGTTGTTAAAAAAAAAAGAAAAGAATGGTTATTGTTCCCAGAAAATGTTCTTTGACCTTCATTTGTTCTGCACCTTCATACATGCAGTTAAACTGGCGCTATCAGATTTGGCTGTTGGCAAGGCAGGGCAAATATTGGAGAGTTTTCCGTATCATCTATCTCTTTACCTAAAATCCAAAATATGTGGAGCATAGTCTCACTGAAGGCAGCCTATTTCTGTTTTGCTTTGTTGGTTGCTTTTCTTTGTTTTCTTGGTTACAGCTGTATGTGTGTGGCGTGCATGCTCAGTTGTGTCCAACTCTGTGTGACCCCATGGACTGTAGCCCACCAGGCTCCTCTGTCCATGGAATTTTGCAGGCAAGAATACTGGAGTGGGTTGCTGTTTCCTGCTCTAGCACCTGTATAGCACTTCAGAACTCAGTATTTGTTATTTGCTTGTGATGCGAAACACTAGTGAAATGCAATTGTTCCTGGAGAAGCTAGAATGATGTAATGTGAAGAACATTTAAAAATTCCATGATAGATTTACATAGCTTGCTACATTTTGCTAATAATATAAATTTTTATAATGAGATGTAAAGGGAAAAAGAGTTCTCTTGTGAATTATGCATTAAAATACTACCTTATTTGGAAAATAAGTTAGAAAGTTGTTAAAAATATGTGTAATCCTGCAAAATGCTAATATCAATTATTATTGTAGCAAATGCTTATACAACTCTCTATCCTGTGAACAAGAATGCAACCCCTAGAAGTAAAACATACCTAAAAAATACAAAGATGTTAATTGCCACAGTATCCATAGCAGTTGGAACCTAAGAAAAAATGATGTCTGTCAATAGGGAATGAATGAATAATTTATGATTCATCTGCACTCTGAAATCATATGCAACCATTTAAAAGAATACATTGGAGCTGAACCTTGTAATATGGGAGGATTTCTATTAGGCAGTATTGAGTAAGAAAAGCAAATATAGAAAAAATGTAAAATATGTTTCTACTTTAGTAATACAAAAAGCAACATTCATCTATGTAGGTTTGAGTGTGTGTGTGTGTGTGTGTGAGTCTGTATATATGGTTATCAGGGAGACCAGATACTGGACTGCAGTACAGATTACTGGGGACCCAATGGAGATGAGGATAAACAAGGAGAGGAGATAGGGAGAGCGCTGTTAAAAGAGAAAAATATAAAGAGTCTTTATGCAGATATAGTTATAGATCACATTTGTGCATATAAGTGAAATGATATATGCATGAGCTTCCCTGGTAGCTCAGATGGTAAAGAGTCTGCCTGCAATGCAGGAGACCCAGGTTTGATCCCTAGCTCAGGAAGATCCCCTGGAGAAGGTAATTGCAACCCACTCCAGTATTCTTGCCTAGAAAATCCCACGGACAGAGGAGCCTGGCAGGTTACACCCCATGAGGTCGCAGAGTCCGACATGACTGAGAGACTAACACACACAGTGGATATATACTTAGATTTGCACAATTAAAAAACATGTACTCCAGGTGGACTTCCCTGTTGGTGCAGTGGATAAGAATCTGCCTGTCAATGTAAGGGACACAAGTTTGATCCTTGGTCCCAGAAGATCCCACAAACAGGGGAGCAACTAAGCCCGCTCTGCCACAGCTATTGAGCCTGTGCTCTACAGCCTGCGAGTCAGCACTGCTGAGGGCTTAGCCCAGGCGCCTGGAGCCTGGGCACCATAATGAGAAACTCTTGCACCACAACAAAGACGCTGTAGCCCTCGCTCACTGCAGCTAGAGAAAGCCCGCGCAAAGCAGGGAAGACCCATTGAGGTTAAAAAAAAAAAAAAAAGGTGAAAAAAATACACCAAGTATTGTTCAGGTCAGGAAAGAAGAGAGTTGTAGAAGAAATCCTATCAAATAGCATTTCTCTGAGGTGTTTTCCTCTAGGTCTTTCAGAAGTGGGTTCTCATCACCCTCATCTTTGGCCTCTAGAACAACAGTTCTCAAACTTTACTGTTCACCACATGCCTCCTGGGGACTTGCTCCAGGGAAAATTCCTGGGCCCAGCCCCAGAGCCTGGAAAGGTGTGTGGGTGGGTTGGTGGGGGAGGCGAGGCATGCAGTACATGCGAATCTGCGTGTTTAACCAGCTCTTCCTGGTCATTTGGAGGCTGTGGTCTTGGGGACCCTCTTTGAGAAACACCGTTTTTCTCTTGTGGTCAAGAAGACACTCAGTTTGTTCCTCTCTGAGCTCTGAGAACTGTGTGTCGAGGGAAAACAGTGAGGGTGAGAGGAAGCCAGTGCTATTGGTCTTTTCATTTCAGTTCAGTCGCTCAGTCGTGTCCGACTCTGCGACCCCATGGATTGCAGCACGCCAGGCTTCCCTCTCCATCACCAACTCCTGGAGTTTACTCAAACTCATGTCCACAGAGTCGGTGATGCCATCCAACAAATCTCCTCAGCCGTCCCCTTCTCCTCCTGCCTTCAGTCTTTCCCAGCATCAGAGTCTTTTCAAATGAGTCAGTTCTTTGCATCAGGTGGCCAAAGTATTGGAGTTTCAGCTTCAGCATCAGTCCTTCTAATGAATATTCAGGACTGATTTCCTGTAGGATGTACTGGTTGGATAAGATATGCCCTTTCTCCCTCCCCTTGACTCTCTGAATCCTGAGGTGGTATCCTGATTCTGGTGATGACTTCTCTCCCTGCTGCCTCCTATCAAGACTTGTTTTCAGAGGAAGACCTGATATTAGCCATTCGCATGCACCTATACCCAGGTATTTGCATTTCCAACCCTGACACTGTGAAAGTGAAAGGCACTGGCCAGTGTTAAATAGATCTTAGGCATCCAATAGTGAAGGACAGAATTTTTTCCCATTTTTGAGCAAGTGGAGGTGACTGTCAACTCTGCCCTGCACCCAGTTTAAGGTTACCCATAAAGAGAGAAGACTGTAGGACCTCTGACTCCTCCTCTACTACCCCTGAAGTCATTTTACATCTTGCCTTCAAAGAGGCCATTTGAAAATTAAAACTGTATTTTACATATACAATTGTTTTTCTGATATAGCAAAGAAACATGGGATTTAAGATCAGATCTGGACTAAAGTCCAGGCTCCATCTCCTACTAAACTGCAAATGTCTGCAAGTCTTTTAATTTCTAAAGGGCTCAATTTTAGTACATATAAAATGGGAATGTCATAAAATGGGAATGTCTTGTCTTCCCTTCCCATTTTGGCTTTTGGTGGGAAGACAAAGAAGTTATGTACATTCCTGGTAGAAGAAGTTATATATATTTCTTTGGGTAGTTTGAGATTATATAAATACTATGCATGCAAGCTCAGTCACTAAGTTGTGTCCGACTCTTTTGTGACCCCATGGACTGTAGCCCACCAGGCTCCTCCATCCATGGAATTTTTCAGGCAAAAATACTGGAGTAGTTTGCCTTTCTGGGAGACATAAAATTATGTAAAAAATACATTATTTGAGGGGACAAGAAATTTTTCCCCAAATTTTTTCCACCACCAATATCAGAAATCCTATTACTAGTAAATCACGTGTTTAGATACTGATGCTCCTCTGACTGCAGTGAATTTTCCTAAGACTGACCCCTTGGCTAATCCTAGACCCTAATTTTCTAGCAAATTAGTGAGGATTACTTTAACGGATCAGTTTCATCCTCTCAGAGAGAGATGAGTGAATTTCTGCTGAAATGGAGATATTAAAGGGGAGAGGGGGAGGCAGAAAATATGAAAATGGGCACCAAACTCTTTCACTTTGGAGATCTGTAGACAATTCAATACAAAAAAATTTCCACTCTGCTCCAACTCTGGCCACATGTTGTGCTGGGGTTCCTGGGTTGGCTTAGTAACCTCAGTTCTAAACTGGAGCAACCACTTGTGAACCAAAGGGGAATACTATTTGTTATTCTCATCCAATGTTCAGGTTCAATATCACCTCTTAATTAAAGAATGAAGAGAAACTGTGTCTGGGCTCCAGGGTAATTTTTTCCCTAATTATTCTGAAACTTAAGTATATGTATGTGCCCATGCTTATGTGCATTTTCTGAGGAGGTGAACCATAGATTTCACCGGATAATCCAAGGACCCCATGGCATAAGAGAAAATTAAATTCCATTGCACTGTGGTTGTTTAGTCACATTCTTCCTGTTCATTTTTATCTGAGTGTTTTGTACCAATCTGATGTGTGTTCTCACAACACCATTGTCAAACAAGTTAGGGCAAGCATTTCTTTTTCTAAAGGTTAAGAAATTTAAGCACAGAAACCTTGATTTACTTCTGTTTACAAAGTTGGAGACAGAGCTAGAACTATTACTCAACTTTCTTGAATAATCTAGAATGTATGGCTTATGTAGTCATGACCCAGTCATAACAATAGTGGTTAGAACAACTCTTAGGGTTTACTTGGAGAAGGAAATGGCAACCCACTCCAGTATTTTTGCCTGGAAAATCCCTTGGACGGAGGAACCTGGTAGGCTACAGTCCGTAGGGTCGCAAAGAGTTGGACACGACTGAGTGACTTCACTTTCCTTTTTCTTTCCTTTAGGGTTTACTGGATCCTGTACTGCTCTGTCCAATATCTGTTGTAGATACTCCTTCATGTGAAAGACATTGGCAAATGGAAGGGTGTCCAGAGTAAGGCTGCTTGGATAGTGAGGGAATTTTCTTGGTGACTTAGAACTACTGGGTGCCCAGCGAGCATGGTCTGACTGAATTGGGCACATTTGGCCAGGGGTCAGAAGTGGAGATCTATGTATAGTAGAGCTCTTTCTGAGTATCAGAAGGCTCACTCTGTGGAAAGTAGGTTAGATTCTTCTCTTTGGCCGCAGATGATAGAGGGGAATCCTTTGCTGGGTTGTATAGTGTTCCCCCACATAAGATTCATGTCTACCCTGGAACTTCAGACTGGGTCTTATTTAGAAAGAGGGTCTATGTAAATGTGATTAGTTAAGATGAGGTCATACTGGATTATATGAAGTCTCATCTCCTGCAATTAAACCTTTTTATCTGCTTTGTGATACTTTTCGGTCAGAATTTCTTGGCTTTTTGTTTACCTCATTTTCATTTAGCACAACTCTGGAACTGGGGGCTTCCCTAATAGCTCAGCTGGTAAAGAATATGCCTATGATGCAGGAGACCCCAGTTCAATTCCTGGGTTGGGAAGATCCACTGGAGAAGGGATAGGCTACCCACTCCAGTATTCTTTGGCTTCCCTGGTAGCTCAGATGGTAAAGAATCTGCCTGCAGTGCGGGAGACCTGGGTTCAATCCCTGGGTTGGGAAGATCCCCTGGAGAAGGGATAGGCTACCCACTCTAGTATTATGGCCTCGAGAATTCCATGGATTGAATAGTCCATGGGGTTGAAAAGAGTCGGACATGACTGAGTGACTTTCACTTACTTACTTACTTACTGGAACTGGTGTATCTAGGTGTGAATCCAATTGTGAGATCTGAGAATTGCTGAACTTACCCTCAGTAAAGTTAGGGAAATAACCTCCTACACAGTGTTGTTATAAGGATTAAACAGGTGAATCTGTCAAAGGAGTTGCAGTAATAGCTAGCACAAGTATAGTGCTGATGATAACATGATTTTTGTCTAAATATCTTAAAAGAACAGTTTTTTTTGTTTTGTTTTTTTGACCTCAGTGTGTGGTATGTGGGATCTTAGCTCCCCTACTGGGGCTCAAACCCTCCAGTGAAATCATGAAGTCTTAACCACTGAGTGCCAATAACCTTAAAATAATAATTTTAAAAATATCAAGTAAATTTGAAATAAGCTTACCTTAAACCTCAGAAATTTCACTTCTAAATCAGCTTAGAACTCTAACTCATTTGCTAAGAAATATGTCCAAGAATGCTTAGAATAGCAAATAGTAGAACATCTTAAGTGACTACTGACAGGAGAGCAGATAAATAAATCATGGTGCAGGCATCCATTGGGAATACTAGAGCAATAATAGGAATGACTTGGATATATGATCCAGAACTGCTTATATCAACACAGATGAATTAAGTAAGCAGAACAAGGAACAGATAAATACATAAAGCATAAAGCCTTTACATATGACTTAAAATATAAAAAATAAAATTATGCATTACTTAAGAGATACAACTATTCATATGAAGGAATATAAAAATGCTTCAGTTCAGTTGCTCAGTTTTGTCTGACTCTGCGATCCCGTGGACTGCAACATGCCAGGCTTCCCTGTTCGTCACCAATTCCAGGAGTTTACTCAAACTCATGTCCATCGAGTCAGTGATGCCATCCAACCATATCATCCTCTGTTGACCACTTCTCCTCCAACCTTCAATCTTCCCAGCATCAGGGTCTCTTCTAATGGGTCAGTTCTTTACATCAGGTGGCCAAAATATTGGAGTTCAAGATTCAGCATCAGTCCTTCTAATGAATATTCAGGACTGATTTCCTTTAGGATGGACTGGTTGGATCTCCTTGCAGTCCCAGGGACTCTCAAGAGTCTTCTCCAACACCACAGTTTAAAAGCATCAGTTCTTCGGTGCTCAGCTTTCTTTATAGTCCAACTCTCTTATCCATACATGACTACTGGAAAAACCATATCTTTGACCAGATGGACCTTTGTTGGCAAAGTAATGTCTCTGCCTTTAAATATGCTGTCTAGGTTGGTCATTGCTTTTCTTCCAAGGAGCAAGCATCTTTTAATTTCATAGCTGCAGTCACCATCTGGAGCGATTTTGGAGCCCAAGAAAATAAAGTCTCTCACTGTTTCTATAGTTTCACCATCTATTTGTGACGAAGTGATGGGACCAGGTGCCATGATCTTAGTTTTCTGAATGTTGAGTTTTAAGCCAACTTTTTCACTCTCCTCTTTCACGTTCATCAAGAGCTTCTTTAGTTTTTCTTTGCATTCTGCCATAAGCGTGGTGTCATCTGCATATCTGAGGTTATTGATATTTCTCCTGGCAATCTTGATTCCAGCTTGTGCTTCATCCAGCTCAACATTTTCCATGATGTACTCTGCATATAAGTTAAATAATCAGGGTGACAATATATAGCCTTAACATACTCCTTTCCCGATTTGGAATCAGTCTGTTGTTCCACATAAAATTTTAACAGTTGCTTCTTGCATACAGATTTCTCAGGAGGCAGGGGCTTAGGGATGATGAATCTTAATTTCAAGATTGAGGTTGCTTTTGAGAGAAATAAGAGGAATAAATAAAAGAGAGCTCTAATCATGGTAGTAATTTTTATTCCCTGAGACTTAATGCAGGGTACATGGGTATCTATTATTTAACTTTTATGGCTTTTTTAAATAGACTGTTTTCTAAAAAGTTTATAGACATTAATTTACTTAATCCTTGTAATAATTATGTGGGTTAAAACTTGCATTATTATCTCTTTTTTGCAGTTTAAGAAGTTGGGGCAACTGATTAACATCACAGAGCTAATAAATGGCAAAACCAGGCTTCAAAGCCAGGTAGTGTGGGTCCAGGGTCTGTGACTTAACTCCTATGCAGTCTTGACTTCCCATAGAATTTATGAATAAATGAAAAAGCTGCCAGAAATGAAATGAAAAAGCTACTCTCCAGTAGGGCTCTGGAAGGCGTGCCCGTTTCTTCCACCTCCTCGTTCCTGCATCTGCTCTGAGTCCTCTGGGCATTGACTATAAATGGAAAGTTCTGTCTTGACTTTAAGCCTGGGTCTGGCCCTTTTGCACAAGGGTTATGAGAGGGAGAAGAGAAAAGAAAAGGGGAGGTTTTGCTCTCCAGCTGAGGACTGCAGTGTCAAGGCCATGCAAGGAGTGTTTCTGAGAAAAGTTTTAAGAGAGACTGGGTAGAAGTAGAGGTAGTAGCAGATGTGTTCGTGTGTGTGTGTGTGTGTGTGTGTGTGTGTGTGTGTGCATGTGTATGTTGGTTCAAAATGCAAGCTGCTGATTTCTACAAGAAATACTGGTAGAAGATACAAGATATGGGGATGATTCAAAAGAACCAGTAACCCTCAAACAACTTGTACCTGGCTTTCAGAAGTCATCACCCGATTTGATTGGAGGTAATCTGACTTTTTTCCATGACAAGGAAAGCATACTTATCTTAGTTAACACTCAGGCTGATTGCTCTCCTCAATCTCTCCTTGGTGAAAGACATTCTTCCAGGCCATCCAGGCGATAGGCCAGCCTCTGCTATGGCTTTGATTTTCCATGGAGGAAATGAGCCCACCAAGGTGAGCTTGCTGGAGAAGTCCCACCAGCCAAGGCTAGGCTAGGTGTGTCTGGGTGGAGGAGGAAAGCTGGTCTAGAACTCTGCAGCTGCAGCTGACTATGTCTAAATCCTAAAGTCATTTTGTTGAGGTGAACCGGGAAACGTGTAATCATAAACTTTAAATGTATTTATCTGTCAAACCGACACTTTGTTATTTCATTTTATATTAGGCAATTTTTAAGCTACTGTTAGACATTAACTCTACCTAACAATTTGATAACACTCTCTCTCTCTGTGTGTCTCCCCCTCCACACTTTAATAGTTAGTTGTGATTGGAGTCTGAGTTATAGGTAATAGTATATTGGTAAACCAGTTCTCTGAAAAAGAAAGCTTTGTTTTTATTTTGGATAGTAGATTTTCTTTTGTGACTGAATGGTTTTCCTTTTTTACTTGGTATTTTGTACAGTTGACTAGGGCATAGCTGATTAACAATGTTGTGACAGTTTCAGGTCAACAGTGAGGGGATTCAGGCATACATACATCTGTTTCCATTCTCCCCCAAACTCCTCTCCCATCCAGGTTGCCACGTAACCATTGAGCAGAGTTCCATGTGCTAGACAGCAGGTCCTTTTCAGCTATCCATTTTAAACATAGTAGTGTGTAAATGTCCGTCCCAAACTCCCAACCATCCCTTCCCTCAATCCTTCCCCTGGCAACAATAAGTTCATTCTCTAAGTCTGTGAGTCTGTTTCTATTTTGTATTACTTTTTATATTATTTTATTTCATAATGAAGCATAGTTAATTTACAATGTGGTGTGAGTATCAGGTGCATAGCACAGTGATTCAGGGGGAAGGAGTAGTTGGGGAGAAAGCTCTGCTTTATTATGTTAGCTGATTTGCATGGACTAACTACCTCTTTGCTACCCCTTGGATTGTACAGGCCATGGGATTCTCCAGGTGTGTAGTTACTGCACCAGTACAGATCCAATAAAACAAACAAGACCAAAAAGAGAGGGTGTATATTGTTTAATTTAAGGATTGAATTTCTAGTAAGTCTAGAATATGGGTGTGCATACTTGGCATGTTGGAGAAGGAAATGGCAACCCACTCCAGTATTCTTGCCTGGAGAATCCCATGGACAAAGGAGCCTGGTAGGCTCCAGTCCATGGGATCACAAAGAGTCAGAAACAACTGAGTGACTTCACTCATACTTGGCATGTAGTCAGGCCAGATTGATTTCTGCCATTTGGTGCTTTTTCAAAGATTCCATGAGATGCTCTAGGAAGCATTCAGCTAACTATGAAGTACATTTGAAGTAGACTGCTTCTAAACAATCCTCTAGCTACATCTACCAGTTTAGGGAAGATATACATATAGGGGATCGAGTTAAATGACACCACTTGATGCAAAGAGCCGACTCATTGGAAAAGACCCTGATGCTGAGAAAGATTGAAGGTAGGAGGAGAAAGGGACGGCAGAAGATGAGATGGTTGGATGGCATCACCAACTCAATGGACATGAGTTTGAGCAAACTCTGGGAGATGGTGAAGGACAGGGAAGCCTGGAGTGCTGCAGCCATGGGGTCGCAAAGAGTCGGACATGACTGAGCTACTGAACAACAACAATGACAACCAGTCATGTAAGTCAAATCCAGAGTGTGGCACATTTTATGAGAAAGCCTGCTTTTTCCAACCAGTCAGTAGGATTAATAAAATGGAGGGGGATGGTGGAGAGGCCACAATAGATTTATGAAGGCAAGAAAAATACTGTGCTATTTTGTGAGTCTTGTATAGATTCTGATTCTAGCAAACAAATGTTAAAAAATATTTTTGAGACAGAAAAATTGGGATTTTAGAAGATGTTAAGGTGTTACTAATTTTGTCAAGTTGTGTGCAATGTCCTTATGAGTTAGAGATGTTAAGTGTTTATGGTAAAATAATGTGGTATTTTGGATTTTCTTTAAAATATTAATAATCTACTCCATTCCCCAAACTGAGGGAGAATAGACAAAACAAAATTCTTGAAGCAGAGTGATGGGTATATAGGGGGGTCCGTCTACAATTCTCTCTGTTCCAGTTTATACTTTAAAATTTCCATAATACAAAAATTAAAAATGACTGCTACCATTAGGTATTCCATGGAGTTTATTCATTCAGCTTTTCCATGTACTAGTTACTGTGGGGTTACAAATGGGAGCTGTAGATAAATAAGGCTTAACTTACTCTTAAGATTTCCATGATTTAGCTCAGAGAGCTTTTCACATGGAACTATTTCATAGGAAAATGAATATTCTGTCAGTGTTGAGCTCAGAAATCAGACTCTGGATATAATAGTACCCCTTGTCTGGAAGGGTGACTGTTTTACCCTAATTCCTCTCCGGAGGGGACCCAGACATCTGTGTGATGGAAGAGTGCCTTCTGGGATCAAGGATCAAGTGAATCATATGCATCACTCTCCACTCAGTATTAGGCTTTATCAGCAGGCCCGGGCCTGGTCCCTCTTTGATGCCCCTATGCTCCCAAGACTTTTTTCCTCTTGGTTACTGATTTCAAGCTGGAGTCAGATGATTTGAGAAATGACCTTGTCTGTCCTGTGGGCTTCACACCACAGGGGTGAAAACAAATAGGTACAAAGTCTGTTTGGCTTCTGAGCCCTAGAAAGAGGCCCATATTGCTGTCATGTGCTTGTCTGATAAGATGTTCCAGAGTTTGTTTTTTTCTTTTTTCTGACTTCATTAAGTCAGGAAATTACTCTACAGTGCTTCAAGTAGATCTGCTTTCAGGGGTGTCATTGGTAGTCAGGATGCAGCTACCAAAGCATTTCTACATCATGAAGTTACTGCTGATATTTGGAGCCGGGAGAGGGGAGACTTCACTTCTCTTCCTTATTATTCTGTTGCTCAAGAGTTGTGGCACCTCTACCAAGGGCAGAAAAGGAATGAGATAGAACTTGGAAATTAGTTTGAATTTGATGAAGATAATGCTGGTTATGCATTTTTATGCGTGTAACTTTCTAATTTAGTAAACTTTCAAATATATTCTTATTTGATCCTAATAGCCATCTTGCAAATTAAACCAGTATAATTGCCTCCATTTTAAAGATGATACAATTATATCTCAGAAAACTCAGGGAATGACTTCAAGTGCAATTAGATTGCTTGTGAAGGTGCCAAGATTCAAATCAATCCTTCTAAGTCTTATTACCCCATCCAGTGACCTTTTAAATACTCTGTATGACCTCTTAAACATTTGATGAAAAACAAGGAAGAGGAATTTAGATATTAGGGTTTTAAAATTATAATGTCTCCATAGCACAGATGCTATGAACTTAGCTATATCTTATCACTATTTTTTTTTTTTTTGCTAGATACATACTCATTTTAATTTCCAAGAATCTATGGGTGTTTTAATGTAAAATCAGTTTTCTATTTCACCTAAAATATTTTCATTGGATCAGAACATTATTTTGGTACTGTATATATGGCACAGTTCAGGGCTGTCTTCAAAAAAGTTGATTTCTTGCTGCCCAAAGGTAGGATCCTTGTGGCTTATGCCTGCTATCAATATAGGAAAATTGTCCTTAGTTATTTGGATTAACGTTAAATCTCAGAGTAAGTGATAAGTCAGCACACTTGCCCTTTATGAAGGAAGATTGCCCAGAGGACATGTGAGGGTAGCATTAACTTCTCTTCATGGCCATCTGGTTCTTCTTAGGTGAGGAATGCTCGCTGATCATGGCAGTCCTAAGCAAAGCCCATAGTAAGAGACAGAGTCTTCCATCCAAGCAAAGAAAACAGCATGAGGTTGGCAGAGAAGTGTTAGTCACACAGAAAATAAAGCCTGAGATGAATCAGGTGGAAAACTTACTCTTTGGACTGGGAAAACTTTGGGGTTGAAATCATGTTTTTGAAGAATTTGTACTCTTTATTGTTATTGAATAATCTCCAAGCTGAACTATTAATAAGTCCAGCCACAACAAAAATTCAAGGATTTTTTTAAAAAGAAACAATAAAAATACGATGTTAAGTAAAGAAGTGAGTTAAAATACTTGTTATTTATCTGAATAGGTCTTCTTAAAATACATTAGTAGACACGCCAAAGAACACAAATGGTAACGAGGACACGAAATCATAGGATAGTTTACTTGTAACAAGGAAGGATGAAGTTTGAGATTTCTCAGTAGAAGAGATACCCTTTTCAGATCAATAGATGATACACTGGGCTGAGGTAGAGCTGAGGTGGTGATTGATATCAACCCAATTGCTACTTTGTGTCCTATAGCAAATGACCCATCTCCACATGTGACATTCTTCAATTTGAAAAATACCTGTTCTGCATATCACGATAAAATAGATAAAATCAATCATGACAGAAATGTTATATAAAATTATTCTATTGTTATGCATTTTTGATGTGAAGGAGAATTAAACATATCAAGTTTGCTTTTGCTTTCAAATTATACATGTAAATCATCAAAATTTTAAATTGCAGATAATTTGACAAAACTCCGAGTCTTGTAAGAGATCATCTTACTTTTTAGGGCAAGATTTTTGTTTATTAACTTTTCTCCAAATTACAAATGAAAGACCAGACAGAGAAAGATACTGGTATTGCATTGAATATGCAATATGTCTACAGAGTCTAAATAAATACATGTCCCAAAGTAACCAGCACAGTGAAATTGAAAGTGGATTGCATGCATGCTAAGCCTCTTTAGTTGTGTCCAACTCTTTGCAATCCCATGGACTGTAGCCTGCCAGGCTCCTCTGTCCATGGGATTCTCCAGGCAAGAATACTAGAGTGGGTTGCCATGCCCCCCTCCAGGGGATCTGCCTGATGCAGGGATCAAACTCGAGTTTCCTGCGGCTCCTGGATTGCAGACAGATTCTTTACCACTGAGTCACAGGGAAGCCCTGAAAGTGGATTATTGCTCTTTTAATAATGACATGAGATAATTCATATTTGTCTCCTAGCAATTAAATACTATGGATAGGTAAAGAGAAATTCTGAATACAACTTTAATCATCATGATTATTATTATAACAGATGTAAATAGAGTATTTAAAAATGTATCCAAAATACCATCTCTTTTCAGTTATAAGCATTAGGGCCTCCCTGGTACTCAGATGGTAAAGAATTTGCCTGCAATGTAGGAGACCCACCCCTGTTCTATTTCTGAACTGGGAAGATCTACTGGAGGAGGGAATGGCTCAGTTCAGTTTAGTTCAGTCGCTTAGTCGTGTCCGTCCCTTTGGGACCCCATGGACTGCAGCATGCTAGGCTTTCCTGTTCATCACCAATTCCCAGAGTTTACTCAAACTCATGTCCGTTGAGTCGGTGATGCCATCCAACTATCTCATCCTCTGTCGTCCCCTTCTCCTCTCACCTCCAATCTTTCCCACCATCTGGGTCTTTTCCAATGAGTCAGTTCTTTGCATCAGGTGGCCAAAGTATTGGAGTTTCAGCTTCAACATCAGTCCTTCCAATGAATATTCAAGACTGATTTCCTTTAGGATGGACTGATTGGATCTCCTTGCAGTCCAAGAGACTTTTAAGAGTCTTCTCCAACACTACAGTTCAAAAGCATCAATTCTTCAGTGCTCATCTTTCTTTATAGTCCAATTCTCACATCCATACATGACTACTGAAAAAACCATAGCCTTGACTAGATGGACCTTTGTTGGCAAAATAATGTCTCTGTTTTTTAATATGCCAGGAATTAATATGAGGGGATGGCTACCCTCTCCAATATTCCATGGATGGGGGGCCTGGCAGACTATAGTTCATGAAGTTGCAAAGAGTCAGACATGACTGATGCAGACCCAGATACTGGACTATGTAGCAATGAAGTCAAGTATTCCAATTCATCCTTCTAGGAAGTAATCAAATTAAATAGATTCTTTTTATCTTAATAAATCTATAGGCAGATATGCAATATTGAATAGACTTTTTAACTCTTCTCACAGCTGTAGGATTCTTCACAAAAATATTTTATTCTGCCTCAATTCCCAACTTTACTCTTTTATACTTTCCTCTTTGTGTCAATAGAAATGAAAGTTTGTAATAACCAAAACCAGAGATTCTCTTAAAATTGTTAGATTTTTATCATAAAACATGTATGATGTAATCACACAACATGATGTAATAGAATAAGAAACATTTTGCTTCTTGTGGATACTTTTTGGAAGTTACTGAATACCAATCAGTGTGTCAGAAATTTTTGATTTAAATTTCAGGATTTACTTCCTCTTCAGCTTAAAGCTATTTGGGTGGTGGGATGGAGTGGAGTGGGGTGGGGAAGGAATATTCCTTTAAGGGTTTCTATAGTAATATGATTTATCTTTGAAACTCCAAACATTAATGAAGGCTTGGAAGGTGACACCTCACAGAAATATTTCAGTTATTTTGAATAAGACTGGAAACAACATTTCTACATTTAACTCTGGATGAAAACAGGAGGCTTAGGCATACAAACAATGCTGCTTCTATTAGAAAGCAGCCCGAAAATGAGCTAAAAATCATACTTTCATTGTCCTCCCCCGTTCTTTCTTGCTCTATCACTCAAAAGACAAAAAAAGAAGAAGAAGAAGAAAAAGCAAAGAAAGAAAACCAAGCTGAATCAAACAAAAGCTATCTGGACATTTTTGAGGAATGTTGCACGCATATGTGAGTGTGTTTATGATCGTGTGGGTAAGTGTATGCTGGATTTCAGCTAGAGAGTATTTTCTACATCTCTGCAATTTCTACACCAGCTTGAAACCAAATAATATTTAATCACTTCCATAAAAATGCCAAAATAAGAAAAACATGCATGAAAAAGGCAGGATTAAGAAGAAGGCATGCTATATATGTTATAGCTGACCACAAACGTCATTCACAAAACAAGCAAGTGGCCTAACTAGGAATTTTCCAAATGCTTTTTTTGGGTGAAGTTAACTCCCATACAGAGAGCTTCAAAATAGAAGAGGAAAATGACAGGTTAGTGCAGACCCTTTTTACTGATTTACCCCTAAAATAAAGACCACATCTTGAATTAAAATGCCAGTCACCAGAGGGTGCTTATGAGAAAGCTTCATAAATACAAATAATAATTTAGCACGCCAGCCCTTTTCAAAGAAATAAACCCTACTTCCGACTAGGAGGAGACCTCTGTATCAGAGGCTGGGCCTGCTATTCCAACCTGGCTCAGCCCTCCTGTTTTGGGAAGATTTTTACTTCTGTCTCTGTTCACGTCTCCTTTCGGTGTTTTAGAGAATGATAGAGTTTATCCAATAGGAAATATTGGAATAGTTTTTGCAATACCTTTATTTCTCCACCACTGGCTTGAACAAGACTATCATATGGTGGTGTTGAACTTTGCTAAGAGAACTATGAGGCATTAAATATAACATCAGTTTAACTTTAGCTACGTTTGGGGAAAATTGAAATAGTCCACATAGTACCCAGAACCACAGATTTTCAGGATCTTAAAGAACCCCACCCAGTCCCATCTCCTAAGTCTTTTATTTCTTCTACCATCTCCTCTCACCCCAAGAACTCACCCTAGAACACTTTCAGCAAAAGGGATTTCCTGAGGACTCTGTTGTGTGTATTCAGTTCAGTTCAGTTGCTCAGTCATGTCCGACTCTTTATGATCCCATGGACTGCAGCATGCCAGGCCTCCTTGTCCATCACCAACTCCTGGAGTTTACTCAAACTCATGTCCACTGAGTCAGTAATGCCATCCAACCATCTCATCCTCTGTCGCCTCTTTCTCCTCCTGCCCTCAATCTTTCTCAGCATCAGGGTCTTTTCCAAGGAGTCAGTTCTTCACATAAGGTGGCCAAAGTATTAAAGTTTCAGCTTCAGCATCAGTCCTTCCAATGAATATTCAGGACTGATTTCCTTTAGGATGGACTGGTTGGATCTCCTTGCAGTCCCAGGGACTCTCAAGAGTCTTCTCCAACACCACCATTCATACTTAAATATACTTAAATATATTTTCTGCTTGATCCTCATCAAAAACAGATACAATAAAAGATTCAGTCTCCTTTTGCAAGTTCGTTTGTTTGTTTTAAAGACTCAGAGACATTGCATAAAACTAACTCAGATGTCAGCTGATGTATTATGAACTTAGAGTGGGAACCTTCTTTCCTATCTCTCTGTGGATTCTGGAGGGGAGTTTATTTACAGTTTTCTTGGCTGACTTGGAGCTCGTGTTTCTGCTACTTTTTTTTTTTTTTCAGTTCATGGTTCACCCTGCTGTTCCTTGTCTGACATCTCTGTTTTGTACCACATCAAACTCGACATCCTTCCTTGATCAACTCACACTATAGCATATGAAATACATCTAAATAAAGATCTTTGTGAGTACAGTGGTCTTTTCTGAAGGTGTGTGGAAATAAAACGGGATTTATTTTTTTTAAGGTTTTCTTTACTTTTTGTTCTCCTAGTTGTACTGAGATCTAATTGACATACAGGACTGTATAAGTTTAAATTGTACAGCAGAATGATTTTACTTGCACCATAAAATGATCATCACATACATTTGGTGAACATGCATTGTTTCATACAGATACATTAAAAAATTTTTTTTCCTTGTGATGAGAACTCTTAAGATTTACTCTGAACAACTTTCATACATAACATACATACAACTTTCATACATAACAGATAGCAATGTTAATTATATTTATCATGTTGTACTGCTGCTACTGCTGCTGCTAAGTCACTTCAGTCGTGTCTGACTCTGTGTGACCCCATAGATGGCAGCCCACCAGGCTCCCCTGTCCCTGGGATTCTCCAGGCAAGAACACTGGAGTGGGTTGTCATTTCCTTCTCCAATGCATGAAAGTGAAAAATGAAAGGGAAGTCGCTCAGTCATATCTGACCCTTAGTGACCCCATGGACTGCAGCCTACCAGGCTCCTCCATCCATGGGATTCTCCAGGCAAGAGTACTGGAGTAGGGTGCCATCATGTTGTACATTACATCCCTAATGTAACTCATAACTGGAAATGCCTTCCTTTTGACCACCTTCATCCAATTCTCCCTCCCCCTCCTCCCTGCCTCTGGGAACCACAAATTTGATCTCTTTTCTATGAGTTCTTCTGTTTGTTTTCAAAGTATAGTTTATCTATAACACTATTTTAGTTCTTGTCATACAACAGAGTGATTTGATATTTCTGTACATTTCAAAATGATCACCACAATAAGTCTAATTATGATACGTCACCATACAAAAATATTGCATACTTACTGACTATATTCTTCACACTGTACATTTCATGTCTGTGATTCATTTACTTTGCAGCTGGAAATTTGTACCTCTTAATCTCCCTCACTTATTTCTTTCCTCCCACCCCCTCTAGCAACCACTTGTTTATTCTATGTATCTATAACTCTGTTTCTGTTTTATTATGTTTGTTCAGTTGTTTTATTTTTTTAGATTCTATATATAAGTGAAATCATACAAAATTTATCTTTCTCTGACTTATGTTGAAATATATATTTTATCTGACACACATATATTAATTAAATATGTATTATATACCTTGCCTGTGTGCTAAGTCCCTTCAATCATGTCCAGCTCTTCCAATAATATGGACTGTAGCCTGCCAAGCTCCTCTGTCCATGGGATACTCCAGGCAAGAATCTTGGAGCGGGTTGCCGCTTCCTCCAGATCTTTCCCACCCAGGAATTGAACCTGGGTCTCTCACATCTCCTGCATTAGCTGTGGGGTTCTTTACCACTCGTGCCACCTGGGAAGCCCCATTATATACCTTAATAGATACTAAAATGCATATATATATTTTGACATATATACAACACAGTGTATATTTGAATATTAGAATCCTTATTATTGAAAGTCTTATTCTTTGCTCCTTTGTAGAGTCATACTCTTTTTCCTAAGCCCAAATTCCTATTCTTTTCACATGCAGAGTATTCAGAAATCTTTTCTGTTTTCTCCCTAGAGTCTCTGCAACCATAAAACCAGAAGACAGCAGAGGCAGAACAATCTTTGACATAAATTGTGGCAGTATTTTTTGGATCTCTTCTAAGGTAAAGGAAACAAAAGCAAAAATAAACAATTGGAATCAAATCAAACTGAAAATCTTTTGCACAGCAAAGGAAACCATCCATAAAACAAAAAGAGAAGGTATCTGCAGGTGATATGACCAATAAGGAGGTAATATCCAAAGTATATAAATAACTTATACACAAAATATTAAAAAAAAAAAACCCCAAACAATCCAATTAAAAAATGGGCAGAAGACCTGAATAGAATTTTTTCCAAAGAAGACATACAAATGGCCAAAATGTACAAGAAAAGATGCTCAACATATTTAATCATCAGAAAAAGGTGAATCAGTACCACAGTGAGGGATCACCTCACACCTGTCAGAGTGGCTATCACCAAAAAGACCGCACATAGCAAATGCTGGTGAGGATGTGGAGCAAACAGAGCACTTGTACGCTATGGGAGGGGATGTAAATCGGTACAGCCCTGTGGAAAACAGTGTGGAGATTTCTTACAAAACGAAAAACAGAACTACCATGTGATCCAGCAATTCTGTTCTTGGGTATATATCTGAAGAAAATGAAAACGCTAATTCCAAAATATACATAAAACCTAATGGTCATAGCAGCATTATTTACAATAGCCAAGATTTAGGAGCAACCTAAGTGTGTCTCAACAGATGAATGGATAAAGAAAATGGAATACCACTTAGCCATAATAAAAAATAAAATTTTGCTATCTGCAAAACATGGAAAGATTTGGAAGGTATTATGCAAACTTCTAAATTCTTGTTAGTGACACGCTGATATAGCTTTCTATTTTACTTCAAACCTCTCCATGCCCTTAGGTTCTTTTCATCCATCCCAAAGGTTTATCAAGATATTTTAAACTATCCCCTAACTTCAGAGAATACATATATTTATTTGAATTTTTTTGGTGTCTGAGGCTCTTTCCAGGTTTTGCTCCATTTAGAGTGCATTTATTGAGAAAGTTACAAGGAAGATGGAAAAATCAAACAACTGAGCAAGCAAATAGTGAGTTCTGGATAAATTTGCTAAATGTACTACAAAATGCAGATTTTTAAGCCTTAGATGTTGGTTCAGTTGTGCTGTGCCATATATGAAAAAGTAAAAAGATATATCCTTCTGAGCTAAGAGTAGAAAAGTTGGCCCTTATCTAGATTAAAAATACATCTAAGTCTGAAATTGGATGTATTAATTCCTTGGAGTATTGGTAAAACTACTCTGGAGGAAGAGAGTGAGAAAGTTGAGATTGGGAGTGAGGGTTTCCAGGGTTCAAATTTTTCTGATGAATTACTGTTCTATTTTGGCTTATGACTTTAGAAAATTTAATTAAGGCCATAAAAGGTATGAAAATGAAGCATTTTTAATTGAAAATGTTAATTAGGAACTATGATTGTACACCTCTAATTTTTCAGGGTAGCTCTGATTTCAAATGTTCTACCATTCTGTTTCTCATAATGTTCTTAACATGCTTATTAATTTACAGTTCAGAAAATATGTTTATTCCATATGTAAGCTTAAGAAATTGAGTTAAAATATTGCAAATCTAAATCGCAAATATAGCATTCAGTTAAGGAAGACAAATTGAACTCACATGTTACCCTCCCAACCCCCACTAAACTATTATTAAATGAGTAAAAGGCTATACATTAAAGAATCTGCCTGCCAATGTCGGAGATGCAAGTTCAATCCCTGGGTCAGGAAGATCCCCTGGAGAAGGAAATGACAACCTACTGCAGTATTCTTGCCTGGGAAATCCCATGGACAGAGGAGCCTGGCCGGCTACAGTCCATGGGGTCGCAAAAGGATGGGGCACGACTTAGGGACTAAACACCACCACCACCACCAAAAGGTGTAAACCCAAAAGGACAAAAAGAACAGGAGAAGGCTTCAGCAGGCAAGGTATTTGAACAAACCACTGATTGATAGATAGTGGGATGAAGGTGTAGATATTGATTTCTTAAGGCAGAAGAATCTAGACCTCATGTATTGCAGGTAGCACAATAATCACAAAGCTGCAGCTGACACTGCAGAACCCTGGAGAGACTTACCTCATGGCAGTTGCTGGTAAGATATCTGGAGGGTTGAGGCATGGGACTGGATCAGGGAAATAGATAAGATAATATAAGTCGATCCTTTCTCCAGGGAATAGAACACTAACAATCAGGTCCTTCCAACTCTCTAAGGCCCACCATGGACAGAAAATTCATAACTACCACATCCCCGATTTTGTCCATCATTATCATAAGACACCAGGAACAGTGAAGGATGAATGAAGGGGAAAAGTCATAGTTCAGCACAAGGAAACGAATACAATCTACTCTCATAGGAAACCAATAGAATAGTTTTATCCCACCAGTCCCCTTTTCCTGTCTATGCACACAACATCACAATCAGGAAGCTTTCCCCAAGACAAGAGATTAGATGGTCTCTAGAAAAACTGAAAAACCTCCTACAGGCTAGTGCTTAGGAAGCTCTAATGGAATGGCCAGCTGCCTGCAAGATCTACCTGGAGGGAAATCAGCTAACTCTGGCCATGTGCACTGAACTTCCACTCAGGTCTTGAAGCTCCACTCTTAAATATGAATGAACAACCTTGGATCATCAGAACATAAAGAACTGCTATTATGTTTAAGGATGGAGAGAGAAACCAAAGTAAACAAGGTGAAAACAGAGAAAGAGAAGGAAATGGAGATAATATAGGGTAATACATATGCTAAAACTCTTTAATTGTATTCTTGGGGAAATGTGAAAAGCTATTAAATTTATAAATAATAACAGATTGCTGTAAAAGGAAAACCAAAAGCGTTCTTAGAAATTAAAACTAAGATCATTCTATCCCTTCCATAAACAATGAGTGTTAGGACTGGAGGATAAATTCTAGGAAATGTTTCCTGAAGTAGAACCATAAGATGAAGAGAAGAAAAATATTTTTCAAATATTTGAAAAAAATAAGAATCACAGAAAATCAATTTAGAGAATCAATAATCTAAGTTGTAGAAATTACAGAAAGAAATATTAGAGGAAGAAAATGATAAAGAAAGAAAGGAAATTTATCAAAATGGATAGATAGGCATCTCCAGAAGGAAAAAACAAAAACTGAGTATTCAAAACAATCTCAGTGAAACTTCAGAAGCCAAGGATAGAAAGATTACCCACTTATTCATGATTAATTTGATTCTTATCAAATACAAAGTGAAAGACAAAGTAAAATAGAAGGTTAAATTGATCTTGTCACTTTATGCTTAAGACCTTCATTGGCTCGCCAATGTCCTCTGAATCAATTTTCGTCTCCTCTGCACAATAGGCGAGGCCATTCACCAGCTGGTCCTAGATCACCTCAGTTCTTCCTGTTCTGTAGTTTTACAGACGCCTTTGCATTTGCCAGAACACAATGTTAAATTTCTCTTGCTGCCTTGTCCTTTCAAATGGCTAACTCTTCTCATTCATCTTTAGAGTGTGGCCCAGAAGCTGCCTTGCTCCATTGCTCTCCATAACTTCTGAAAGGCTGAATTAGATCACCTTTCACTGTGTTCCCATAGAGTTCTATGCTTTTGGCTAGTATAGTGATAGTCTCTCTATTATAATTTTCTAGCTGTTTTCTGTATCCATTCCCCAAACCAAAACGTCTTAAGCACAAAGACTATCTCTTATTTATTGCATATCCTCAGTATGTAGGTACTGAGGACATGCAATATATGGTAGGCACTTTTTTTTTGTTTGTTTGTTTGAGTAATGTAAAAATCAAATGAAGGAAGAGATAGGTAGGGCTGAAGACAATCAGGAAATCAAAATGAAAGACAGTAGTTCTGCCTTTATAAGGTCATTTAAAGTTATTTCCTTTTTATCTTGCCTTAAATTACTATATATAGTTCATTGATCCCAAGACAATTTTTTTTATGTTTTAATATTTCTGAAGTTGGAATATGTCATACATTTGATAGCTTGGATAGATTTTTAAATTGGTAGTATTATTGATCTTTTTAGTGGTAGATAAAATGGTGCATATTCCAATCAAGGAGTCATAGAGTTCATGAATCATGGCACATATAAGTTAAATATATGTATGTATGACATGTATGGGGCTTCCCTGGTGGCTCAGACGGTAAAGAATCTGCCTGTCAAAGCAGGAGATAAGAGGTCTATCCCTGGGTTGGGAAGATCCCCTAGAGAAGGAAATGGCAACCCACTCCAGTATTCTTGCCTGGGAAATTCAATGGACAGAGAAGCTAGGTGAGCTACAGTCCATGGGGTTGCAAAGAGTCGGACACGACTAAGAGACTGAGCACACACACATGTGACATGTAAATGAAGTCTGGGAAGGAATAGAATGGGAGTCCTGGGGTGGACTTACAGAGCGTGAGGAATGAGGACTGCAAGAACTTGGAGCTATCAACATTTCCTGGCTCAGAGAGAAAAGAGGAAACAGAGTCACAGATGAAGAATGGGAGCAGTGTAGAGAAGTTGTGCGGGTTTCCTAAATAAAAAAGATATGTTACAGGTTGATAAAGCTCCTTACCTCAATACAGTCACCTAGATCTATGATAGAGTAAGTTGTAAAGCTTAGGTTGACTTATTGTTTAGTAGTGTTAAAATAACAAGTTTTAACTACATTTCACAGGCCACCCTCCCAGAAAGGAGAACAAGTTATTGAAAAGAAAAATAGGATTCTTGTTTCAGGATGCGTCATCAGTCAGTTAAGAAAACTTGGAAAGTGGAAACCCTCCATGTTCTTATAGGCCACAATGCCAAACCAAAACCCAAATTAGCCACTGTTGGGCAAAACCCCTGATTTTGCAAAACCTAGTCCCAAACCAATTCTGGCTGAGTACAATCAAGTGACAGACAATATTTAGAAAGTAGTTTTTAGAAGAATAGCAAAATGTTCAGTCCATGAGGAAAATACCCTACCATTGAGCCACTACTGAAATTTAGTTATGGCAGGTTGCAATAATATTAGATACTTGATTAGGCTAAAAAATATATATATATTTTGGCAATTTGTGAGCAAATTAATAGTATATATTTCCAGATAAGCAGCACTTCCATCAATAACCTTGGTCAGTGAATGATGTAGGACATATAGTAATCTATACTACTTAACTTGGGACAAATTTAATTGCTATTCTGACTGCTTTCACCATCACTTTATTAAGGTTTCTGATCTTTTACATTTTGTCTAGATTTTGTTTGGTTCTTGATGTATATCTATGAATAGTTCTAAAAAAAATAAATCATTGTTAAGTGGAAAACAAAGAAGTAACCAACAAACACTTTGTAATCCATGAATTCTAGGACTTCCCTGGTAGCACAGTGGATACGAATCTGGTTGCCAATGTAGGGGATACAGTTCAATTCCTGATCCAGAAAGATACCACCTGCCACAGAGCAGCTAAGCCCATGTGTCACAACTACTGAGCCTGTGCTCTAGAGCCCCAGCTTCCCAATTACTGAGCTTGTGTGCTGCAGCTATTGAAGCCCATTCACCCTAGAGCCAGTGCTCCGCCAACAAGAGAGGCCATCCAATAAGAAGCCTCCGCACAGCAACCAAGAGTAGCTTCCACTCGCCGTAACGAGAGAAAGCCTGTGCAATGCAACAAAGATCCAGTGCAGTAAAAAAGAAATAAATAAAATAATTCAGTGTTAACGAGTGTTTTAAAAAATTGTGAATTCTAAAAGGGCTAAATAATATCTCTTTTTAATGTTGAG
Organism: Bos javanicus; assembly: GCF_032452875.1. Lineage (NCBI taxonomy): Eukaryota > Metazoa > Chordata > Mammalia > Artiodactyla > Bovidae > Bos > Bos javanicus. Next base: position 34,877,769 of record NC_083887.1, on the reverse strand, counting down.
TACACTGATCTTTGGCAATTAACAGCTCACCCCTAGGAACCGAATCAACTGTTCACTGGTAACAAAATTCTGTTAAAGTATAGCAGGAGAGGCCCGTGATTGAGTGTTCCTTATACAGTGGGATATATCATTAACATGCTCACAGATCATACAACCATTAGCTTTTATCACAAGTCAGTCATAGATATCATAAAGGTAGAATGTTTATCTTTTACCTGATGCTTTTTTTTTTTTTCCCTACTGTGAAGTTATGATTCCAGACCTTAATTATCAGGGAATATTTTCTTGAAATCACAGAGATAATGAAGAAATGGTATCCTTTACAACTGATAAAAGAAAAAGGGTAAATTTAAACCCTCAATTTTCTGAGCTACCTCACTGTACAACTGGGTGGCAAAAATCCTTTGATACAGAACTTCATTCTTGCACTGCCTTAAGTTTGATTTTCTGACAGTTTCTGAAAAGTCCAAGTGACTCATGATTGTACTTTCCTATATGATTTCTGAGCATTCTGGAGATATTTTATATTTCCAAAGAAGCATCATTGTTGTTTCTGCCCAGGTATAAAGAGATTTGTGTGAATTGGTGCTGCAAGCCAACAACAAGTATCTACAAATTGTCAGTGTTTCTTAGACAAAGATGGCTATTGTAGCCTCAAACGAGTCCATTTATTTGAGTGAAGGGATATCCTGTGAAGGGATGACAAGCTGACATGTATTTATTAATGTCTCTCATACTGTGTGACAATATTTGGCAGAGTAACCGAAAGGGACAATTTGTCATGATTTTATGGAATCCTTTCACACACAGAATTCATGCCTTTGTTCAAGCTGCCTAAAGTATTTAAGTTTTCTAAAAGATTTTTTGGGCAAAATTCCCACAAAACTTCCCCTTTTATTTTCAAGGCTTTCAGCTCTTCCATATATACATGAGATAACTTTCCTGTTTTTAACATTCTCCCCAGGAGAATATGTGTCTTTAGGAATATCTTGGAAATAAAACCTGAGTCTTCAAGGAAAAGCTGTAGAACTTTTAAGTTGGATGTTTTCTTAATCGTGTTAATCAAATTACATGATGAGTCTTTTCTATGCACAAATGTGTTTGAAAGGATCAATGGCAATAAGAATGTGATCACTTATTGTTTTTTAGGTAGCTGATTGCTTGTGTAATCAAATGCTTTCATTTTGGCATTTTTCCTTTATATGGTTACTACTTTTGTTATTTTGATATTTAACTCTAAGAAGTGGTTGCAACTGCCACTCAAATAAGACATGGGATGGAGCCCAAAGAGTCCCTTGATATATTGATAGTTGTAATATAAGTGTATTTTAATATATTTTAATACATTGTATAAAATATATATTCACACACATACATATACACATATATGTACACACATGTACTTTAAAATATTAAATCTGCATGTAATTATGCAAAGCTTAGATGTCTGATCACAGACAGATTGGTGAACATTTTAGGAAGGCAAAATCTGGCTCAGTTCCTGCTTTCTAACCATCAGGACTGCCGTGGCACAGAAACGGTAGCTTAAGAGAGCAGTAGCTTTTTCATTCCTAGAGGTGTTCACATAGAGACTGGCCCTTTCGCTGAAGACACTGTCGAGCACTGCAGGCATACACAAAAGGGTCTCTAAAGTCCCTTTCATTTCTGAAATTCCATGAAATAAAAATATTTTTTGAAGGAAATTGAGTTTTAACTTCCTGTTCTTTTCAACCAAAAGGAAGCCTTCCAAAGAGAGGAGAGAAGCATTGTTAAAATTAATTGAAAGCCGAATGTTGAGGTTTGGAAAATCAGTTTATATAGCATGGTATTTGTTGTCCAAATGTTTATCTCAGAAGGGACAAGGACCACAAATTATACTTCATCATCCTTGCTTCACTGAACTAGTAGTCTTTCCTTATTAACAAATCTTTAGGTTTCACTCCAAGCACGGATGGCTATATCCTTCAGTTATGGGTTGAATTATGTCTCCCCAGAAAGACAGGAGAAGGCAATGGCAACCCACTCCAGTACTCTTGCCTGGAAAGTCCCATGGATGGAGGAGCCTGGTGGGCTGCAGTCCATGGGGTCTCAAAGAGTCGGACATGACTGAGTGACTTCCTTTTCACTTTTCACTTCCATGCATTGGAGAAGGAAATGGCAACCCACTCCAGTGTTCTTGCCTGGAGAATCCCAGGGACAGCAGAGCCTGGTGGGCTGCCGTCTATGGGGTCGCACAGAGTCGGACATGACTGAAGCGACTTAGCAGCAGCAGCAGCAGCAGAAAGATATGAAGAAGTCCTAATCTCCAATACCTCAGAATGTGATCTTATTTGGAAATAGGATTGCTGCAGATATTAAGGAAAATGAAGCCATTCTGGATAACATGGATAACTCTAATACAATTATTATTCTTATAAAAGAAGACCATGTGAAGACATGAAGGCATGGGGAGAAAGTCATGTGATGACAGAGGTAGAAATGGGATTGACACATTTAGAGACCAAGGAACACCAAGGATTGTCAGCCTTCAGCAGAAGCTAGGAGCAGGGCATGGAACAGATCCTCCTTTACAGAAGGAATCCTCAGAAGGAATGAACTTGGCCAGTACCTTGACTTCTGACTTCTGGACTCCAGAACAGAGAGAATAGATTTCTGTCATTTTGTAAGCCTCCCAGTTTGTTAAAGCAAATTTTATTATGGTACTTTGTTATAGCAGCCCTAGGAAGCTAATACATTTTCCTTATAGTCAACCACCTATAAAAGGCATGTATTTATGTTCTTCCAGAAAATTCCTATGCATAAGCACACATAAATATCATTTTTTTCTTTCCAGTATACATTGGAAGCATATCATAACAGCTCTATACTTGGCCTTAGTTTTAAATTAACATAATTGAAGATTTTTCAAAATCAATACGCTCAATGTTACTCTGGTCTCTTGAGTGGCTGTGTACTAAGCCACTGCATGGATCTAATAATATATTTGACTTGTCCTTTACTGATGGTCATTCCAACTCTTTAATTACAAACAATGCTGCAGTGGACATTCTTGGATAAAGGCCTTTGTGAACTCATTCAAATACGTGTATATGATAAATTCCTGGAAGTGGAAATGTCAAGTCGGTATTTCAAAACATGACAGTTTTTGGCAAATTGTCTTCCAAAAAAGTAACAGCTAACATTATTAGTTAACATTTGAGCTACATATGACAGTGACTGTGTCTCACTGAATCCACATTTTTGATTTTTTTCCCTGTCTTTAATGATGAGTGAGATTAAGAACGTTTTCATACGTTTTGGCTGTTTGCAGTTTTTTCCTTTAAAATTGGCTATTTTTTTTTTTTTTTTCTAATGGGCTATTCTTATTTATAAGACTAGTGGTTGGATTAGGAGTCCCTTTAAAAAATTTATTTCTTAGCCCTCTTATATTGGTATAAGGGATATAATGCAGGTGGCAACTATTTAAGTGTGAATATTTTTGCCTTGAAAATAGTTTTTGTATGTGAAGTGAAGTGAAAGTCAGTCAGTCGTGTCTAACACTTTGTGAACCCATGGACTGTAGTCTGCCTGGCCCCTCTGTCCATGGAATTCTCCAGGCCAGAATACTGGAGTGGGTTGCCATTCCCTTCTCCAAGGGATCTTCCCAACCCAGGGATCAAACTCAGGTCTCCCGCATTGCAGGAGGATTCTTTACCATTTGAGTCACCAGGGAAACCCAAGAATATGGGAGTGGGTAGCCTATGCCTTCTCCAGTGGATCTTCCTGACCCAGGAATCGGACCAGGGTCTGCTGCATTGCAGGTGGATTATTTACCAGCTGAGGTATCAGGGAAGCCCTATTCAGAGATTCACTTTTGCTTAAAAATGTAGCATTTAATCTATTAAAGTTAAAAATCTGAAACCATACTTAAGCTTTTATTTTTCAAATAGGGTTTTCTTTTTACATAATTTTATTTGTGTATTTATTTTTGGCTGTGCTGGATCCTCTTTGTTCCTATGTGGGCTTTTCTCTATTGCAAGTGATCAGGGGCTACTCTCTAGTCAGGCTTCTCATTGCAATGGCTTCTCTTGTTGCAGAACATGGGCTGTAAGCATATGGGCTCAGTAGTTGGGGCTCTGGGGCTCTAGAGCACAGGCTCAATAATTATGGCACACAGACTTAGTTGGGCTTCCCTGGTAGCTCAGCTGGTAAAGAATCCTCCTGCAATGTGGGAAACCTGGGATCAATTGCTGGATTGGGAAGATCTCCTGGAGGAGGGCATGGCAACCCACTCCAGTCTTCTTGCCTAGGGAATTCTATGGACAGAAAAGCCTGGTGGGCTACAGTCCATGGGATGGCAAGGAGTCAGACACGATTGAGCAACTAAGCACAGCACAGCACAGGCTTAGTTGCTCCATGGCATATGGGATCTTACTGAGCCAGGGGTTGGACCTGTGTCTTCTACATTGGCAGGCAGATTCTTTACCACTGAGCCACCACCCCTTACTTGAACTTTTAAATTCAGCTTACAGATTTATTATTCTATCTGTAAATCTGGATAATTTTAGTAATGATTTTTAGGGTAATTTTAAATGTGTGTAATCACATTTATGCACTTAGTTAACCAAATTCCTTCATATATTTTAAAGTTAATATTGTAAAGTTCATCTGCTTGACTTCCTTTTCAAGTATCTCAATTGTCTATCTGAAAAAACTTCCCAAATACTTAATATTTAAAAAACAATGTTTTAAAGAATCCAAGAACATAAACATAGTGAAATTTAATTGTTTTCATACTCCAAAGTTTTTATTTATAGTATATGAGTTAAAATTGCAAGTCTAGATCAACTATTTCATTACACATTTTAAATTGCAACTACCCACCTCATTTCTCATTTTAATATGCCAAGTTCCTTCCAAACATGGATATATCAATCAAAAACATTAGTAAGATTGTTTTGATCCTTTTAAATACTTCTATACTTAATCCAAAGTTTTTTGAGAGTTGAAAGATGCTTAGCTACTAAAGGAATTATGTCATCTAATATTACTTTTGGAGCTGATTTCTCAGCTTGACTGAGGTTGCTTAACAACCAGAAATTTAGGTCAGGACATTCACTGAATTCTGACAGAACATACTGAGTCCTGTTTAAGAGTTCATAACAGGGACTTCATAATTTGAAGGCTGATATTTTAATCCTACCTTGTGTAGCAGAGATTTATGGTCTGTTGAAAGGATTCCTTATCTCTCATCCACTTGATTACTTGAGAAATTTAGCCATTTTTTGGAGTTTTAAGATAGAAACTAATGGAAATAGTGAAAGACTTTATTTTGGGGGCTCCAAAATCACCGCAGATGCTGACTGCAGCCATGAAATTAAAAGAAGATTGCTCCTTGGAAAAAAAGCTATGACAAACCTAGACAGCATATTAAAAAGTAGAGACATTACTTTGCCAACAAAGGTCCATCTTGTCAAAGCTATGGTTTTTCCAGTAGTCATGTATGGATGTGAGAGTTGGACTATAAAGAATGCTGAGCGCTGAAGAATTGATGCTTTTGAACTGTGGTGTTAGAAAAGTCTCTTGAGAGTCCCTTGGACTGCAAGGAGATCCAACCAGTCTATCCTAAAGGAAATCAGTCCTGAATATTCATTGGAAGGACTGATGCTGAAGCTGAAGCTCCAATATTTAGCCACCTGATGTGAAGAACTGGCTCCCTGGAAAAGACCCTGATGCTGGGAAAGATTGAAGGCAGGAGGAGAAGGGTACATCAGAGGATGAGATGGTTGGATGACATCACGGACTCGATGGACATGAGTTTGAGTAAGCTCCAGGAGTTGGTGATGGACAGGGATGCCTGGCGTGCTGCAGTCCATGGGGTCACAAAGAGTCAGACGTGACTGAACAACTGAACTGAACTGATTTTTCCTACCTAACTCTATTAGAGTTGTTTTATAACTCTATAGGTTATAAAACTTGGTGGGAGCCTGCATTCTTTATATATACTTCCAAGCATAACTCTTTTATATATTAAAGTAATATCAACTGAACCTGTATATTATCTCACAGCTTTCCTTTGCAACCTCAAAGGACAATCTGCTGACAAGAAGGCTGGGTGTTGGTTTCAACCCATCTGAATCTCAGCTACCTTTGTTTAATTACTTATGATTTGATTGAAAAACCTCATACATCCTGATAATATGGTCACCAAAAGGATTGATCAATCCAAAGGGCCACTGATGGAGGATAGGTTCTGTTGCTGCTAAGTCGCTTCAGTCGTGTCCAACTCTGTGCAACCCCAGAGACAGCAACCCACCAGGCTCCCCAGTCCCTGGGATTCTCCAGGCAAGAACACTGGAGTGGGTTGCCATTTCCTCCTCCAATGCAGGAAAGTGAAAAGTGAAAGTGAAGTCGCTCAGTCATGTCCGACTCTTTGAGACCCCATGGACTGCAGCCTACCAGGCTCCTCAGTCCATGGGATTTTCCAGGCAAGAGTACTGGAGTGGGTTGCCATTGCCTTCTCCAGGATAGGTTCTACCACCTATTAAAAGGCACTTAGAATTCTGCTGCACATTTCAGGACTAAAGATGACGTATTATTTGGCTTTAATTTCTGGCAAGCTCAGCACCAAACCCTCTTGACTTCAAGATTCTTGGCTTGCAGGAAAACAGTCTGAACTGCTCATATCATAGTACAGAGAAGTATGGAATGTATTTGGATGGAAACAGTGATCCTGATAATTATGGCACCACTACCAGTATATTCATCTGATTTACTTTTCTGCAATGTGGTGTTTGTGATGAAAGAATACATAGTATTTGGGAAGCAGTAGACCTGAATATCTTTTACCCCCAATGGGCAATGTTCTGGGCCTATAAACGGGAAAGTCTGTTTTTCTTAGCATATACTTCAAGTTTTTTTTTTTTTTTTAATTTTGTTCTTTTCCCCTAGGATTTGTGTTTTTATTTTTTAATATTTTAAAAATATTTATTTATTTATTATTTTTGGCTGTGTTGGGTCTTCATTGCAGTGCATAGGCTTTATCTAGTTGAGGCAAGCAGGGGCTACTCTCCAGATGCGGTGCATGGGCTTCTCATCTCGATGGTTTCCCTTGTTGCAGAGCACAGGTTCTAGGTGTGTGGGTTCAGTTGTTATGGCCCATGGGCTTAGTTGCTCTGAGGCATGTAGGATCTTCCCAGACCAGAGATTAAATCCATGTCCCCGGCACTGGCAGGCAGGCTCTTAACACTGGACCTCTAGGGAAGTCCTTCTGCATATATACTTTAAAAATAGGGACTATTGAGGCACTAGGCACAACTTTGACTTCAGAAATTTCTGATCAGAAGGAAGAATGTTTATCTATTCTGATAAAATTTTATATTATGAGAAATAAAAGGTTAAAGCCAGAAGAAATCATAAACTTCCTTTTTGCATGAATAAGATAGAACCCAGAGAGCCTAAATGATGTTCTCCAGGTTCCATCAGTGGGGGTAGTACTCTGAGTGCATTCAAGAAAGAGAAAGTCCATTTTTTTCTGAACCATAGGTCTGAATCCAACCAATCCAACCAATAGTGACTGAATCCAAACAGAGATAGTTGGGGAAAAAAAAGGAATCTAGAACCTATAGCAAAAAGATAAAGAAAAGCAATGGCCTCCCCACCCTCCCGCCCCCGCCGCTTTTTTTTCCTTATAAGTTTGTGAGGTTGGGTGGATGAGGTAGGATTTCAGGAGTCAACTGATGAGAATGATAGGATTAGTAGCATGGTTTGGGGTTGGGCAGACCAGGGAGCCACATTTCCCCAGTTTTTTTAAAAGCAAACACAATACAGATGGGTTTCTTAAATATAGGGCAGTAAATAAAATCTTGAAATGTTATGCAAACTTTTGCATTCATGTGAGTGTTTTTCATCTGGATGGAAGATCCACAGTTTAAAAAAGATGCTGAAAGGTCAGTGGAACTGGAAACAGTTAGGCATCCATAATGATTTCCTCCTAGATACTTTGACTAAAATTCTCTGCTTGGCGAGGAATACGGCAGCAAGAGGTTATCCTTTCTAAGATGTAGACCACTGTCTCTCAAGGTTTAGTCCACAAGTCAGTCAATGTTCTTTTTTTTTTTTTTCTATAGAGATTGCAACTTTTTCATAAAAAAATTAAGATTTCAACAAGGATGATTGTAAATTACTGTTTCTACAAGCTAAAAACATGCCGACATGACATAATATGAGACATGAGACAGTGGGAGAAATTATTTAATTTCCAACAGCTACATTGGAAATAAATAATTTCCCTCAATGAATTTTACCATCATTAGTGTTTATATAACCCATAGGTCAAGGGGGTCATCTCTCCTTGTACTTAAGATTTAAATGCAAACTGATTCTACTCTTCAGTCCATATTCTTACTGTTCCTCTAAATACATCCAGGAAGTGGTGGTATGGTGGAGGAAAGCTTAGGTTTCCCTTCCTGTCTCATTCAGTGAAGCTCCTCTTTTCTCTCTGTTCCAGGCCATTCTAAGCTTGAATCAAGCCTGTTACTTGGTAATTTTCTAAAGCCTTGGTGCACACGTGTGGAGCAGATTTTTTTGATGGTTTAGCGCAATGCGGGGGATTTCCATCGCGGCACTAAAGACGGTTTTAAATGGAGCATTAATGCTGCTGTTCACAAATGACCTCCAGTCCCCCACCCCTGGGCTTTCTCATGGAGCCCTGCTTCTACAGGATCTGCTGCCTGTTGTATTTCTGAGTCCCTTTTTCCTTCTCTTAATTTTCATCCCTCTTTTCTCTTTGTCCTTATTCCAATCACTAAATAACAGTTAGCTGTTTATGAAGAACAATTTATCTAACTCTTTAAAAGTACTCTCATTTCATATACCATGTTTTGGAAGAGGTCTTATTTTCTCTACTCAAAGCAAACTTTCAAGATATTTTCTTAGACAAAGCTAGTTGATCTCTTTAAGTGACCTACTGTTAAAATTACATTTGTAGGAGTTCCCTGGTGGTCTACTGGTTAAGACTTCACCTCCAATGCATGGAGGTGTAGGTTTGATCCTGGGTTGGGGAGTTAAGATCCCACATGCCTTGGGGCCAAAAAACCAAAACATAAAACAGGAAAAATATTGTAACAAAATTCAATGAAGATTTTCTTAAAAACTTTTTATTTGTATTGAGTATAGCTGATTAACAAACAATGGTGTGATGGTTTCAAATGATTCAGTAAAAACTTAAAAAATGGTCCACATTAAAAAAAACTTTAAAAAATAAAATTACAATTGTACATATAATTTTAATAAGAAAAATAAATAATAATTTTAATTTTTTTTCATCATGTTACCCTTAACTTCCCTCTTTACAACCACGAATTTATTTCTTCTCACCTTTTTTATATCCAGCTGTACTATTTGTTGTGTTAATATTTCCTTGCTTTCATCTAATGCTTGGTTTTGAGACCTCTTGAAGGTCCTTTGACACCTCCTACTGTTTCTCAGTTCTCAAAATTTATATTTCTCTGTCAGAAATAGAGTTGTCTTATGATCTTTGGGAAGCCTTGTATTTATCTTAGAGTACCTTGAGTTTTTTTCTTTTTTCTTAGCATGATCAGAAAAGTATGGGGAAAAAGTCTTACTCTCTACATTGCTAAATCCAACCTCCAAACCTTAGATGCTTTTCAATTAGGAGAAAGCAGCCAATAAACAACAGGGTTTCCCAGGTAGTGAAGTGGTAAAGAATCTGCCTGCTAATGCAGGAGACCCAAGAGATGGGAGTTTGATCCCTGGGTCAGGAAGAGCCCCTGGAGGAGGGTAAGGCAATCCACCGCAGTACTCTTGCCTGGAGAATCCCCTGGACAGAGGAGCCTGGCAGGCTACAGTCCAAGGGGTCAGAAAGAGTGGGACACGACTGAGCACACACACACACATAGCCAATAAACACACGCCTGACTCATCCCTTTTACTTTTCCTCTCCCCACAGTATCAATACTTGATTTGCATTGCAGCGTCTTTTATAATTCTATATCTTTAAAATAAACGTTGATCTTTACTTTGGGACTACATCTTTTATTCTCTGGATGTTTTAAAACACATGCTAAACAAAGTATAGCAAACATTTTACACTGAATCACCTGATATCCCATGGATATAAGCAGCTTGTGACGTTCTGGATATGTCCGAGAGGTTGAGATTTCAGGTAAAGCATTGTGGCTGCTCTGGAGGACTAGAGACCCAGAAGATGTAATCGGGAATGAATTAGCAAGCCCTTCTAGGATTTTCAGATAACAGGATGAGATGTGGCTCTGGGAATGGCAGTGAGAGCACTTGTGAAGGGAATGGTGTTGAGAAGGGGTTTCCCCGCAGGAGGAAGGTGATCCTGATGAGATACGGTGAGAACCACAGGGTTAGAAGTGTAGCATCTGGACTAAAGAAGAGGTATGAGCTACAGAAAGCCCATGTTGTGTTTGGTTAACTAACTGAACATGGAATGCCCAAAACAGTAAGAAGCTGAACATTTCTCATTACTTGAAAGATAATCCATGACTTGCTTTGGTAGGGTACAGGACATGGAGGATGAATTGTGAAAGCTTTGTAATTTTCAGGGTCAGTTGATATTTGTATACTCATTTCAGACAGTGCATCAAACATGACTGGTTTTCTGGGAAATTTACATATCTGAGAGAAAAGAGTTTCTAATTAGGGTCTGTTTCACTGAGACCATATACATGGCAAAGACCATTTGGGCAATCTGTCATGTGTCCTAAACTATTTGAAAAGCTGTCGACATTAATCAAATTAATTATATAGGGCTAGCCTTTAGATTCTTAGACTATTTTTAAACACACACACACAAAATGTTTCTCTTTGTTCTTTAAAAAGTCTATTTTTTAAAACATGGTCATGTCTACTGACTTTTTTTCTCTTCAAAATCCTGTGTTTAGAACAATCACTGATGGCTTGCAATAAATCATTTCCAACTTCACTCTCTTCTTAGGCAACATTATCCAAACCTGTGGTTTAAAAAAGCAATTATATACCAACAGTTCCCAAAGTTATTTCTCCATCTCTAATCTCTCTCCTGAACTCCAGACTCAAATACCTGCTTCCTCTTACACATCTCTACTGGGAGGTCTAAGAGGCATCACTTACTAACAGGACCAAAGCAGAATTCTTAATTCTATCTGTTTCTCCTTCTTCAACTTGCTTCTTCCTCATTTTTCTCAATTGATAATGCCAGGATCCACTTGGTTGCTCAAAAATTTACAGTCATTTTTGGTTCTTTTTTTCCCCCTCTCATTCTTAATATTGACATTACTAATGCATTGAGTTTACTCTATCTAAACATTCTTTGTGACTCTTCCACTTTTCTTCATCTCCTTAGCTGTTTTCTGGACAATCGTCCCTTCCAGTACTGAATCCAGAGTAACTGTAGCCAAATCATATTTGTTCAAATCAAATCAAATTATATCTGTTTCTCTCTCTCACACTTAGGATAAAAGCCTATGTGATCCTGCATCCATTTGTCTCTCTGGCTTTAACTGATCATTGTCCATGTTCACCTGATGCTACACTGGATTGTGTTATGCTTCTCAGAAAGTCCAAGGTTATTCATTCTTTATAGACTTGCGTGTTTATCAGCCTGGACTGTCCTCTTTCTAGAGCATCATAGGTCTGGATCCTTTTAGCTTTCCAGTTCTTATCTTAAATCTTGTTTCTTCAGCTTAGTCTTACCTGATCCTCTGTCACAGTCAGAGTCTACCCAGGAAAATGAAACTGCTCTTAAATATTTTAAAACAGGACATTTACACATAGTATTGTTTACATATGTGGTGGAAGAGCTGAGAAAACAAATAAAAGATGGAAAAACAACCCAGAGCTTGGCAACAACAGAAAGCTACTACCGACCCTGGGTTGGAGGGGACAAAAAGAGGAGGTAGTTTTACTGAAGTCCAGGAGCACAGGAGAGGCTAGAGCCACATGACTGACAAGAGCCAGGGAGGAGATGTAGTCTCCGATGAAGACATAACCTGGGGCAGGGAGAGCAAGTGATTCTATTGATTAAACCTAGCCATATGTTAGCTGACATAGGGGCCTATAGAATGTAACCTGCAAGGTCAGCTCTACCCGGGTACTGAGCAAAGTAGACCAGAGGGGAGAAATTAATCTGAATGGAATCAGATGAGAGACGGTTATATCACCCATCTTAAAGTAGTCACCCTTCCCCTGACACATCCTAACCCTAATCATTCTTTTTTCATCAGAGCATATACTCATTCTCAAAAGTTTCTTATTTGTTCATTTTCTGTCATTTATCTTTCTTTAGTTCACATCAAAGCCAGCATCTTGCATATTTTATGTGCTCAAAAATAAATACAGGGAGGAGGAATTTTTCTCCAAAAGTTTGCAAAAGTAAAGTTACATAAGGAAGTCCTCTAATAACTTTCCAAATTTGTGCACAGTGTAACTAGAAATCAAAGCTGGGTTTTTCATTAAATCAGTAGTAGATACACATTCCTTATACATTTTCTATCTTAATAGTGAAGGATGGTGCTATACATTTCGGGGGACATAATTATAATGCTTTAAAAAATAAATACTTGTTGATTCGTTCTTAGAGTTTTGTTTTTATCAGCTTTCTTCTTTAAGGAAAACTATATGGTATAATAATATGCTTTTAAAATACTGTAGAATGTTTTTCGGTTCAGTTCAGTTCACTTCAGTTCAGTTGCTCAGTCGTGTCCAACTCTTTGCAACCCCATGAATCACAGCACGCCAGGCCTCCCTGTCCATCACCAACTCCCGGAGCTCACCCAAACTCATGTCCATCGAGTCGGTGACGCCATCCAGCCATCTCATCCTCTGTCGTCCTCTTCTCCTCCTGCCCCCAATCCCTCCCAGCATCAGGGTCTTTTCCAATGAGTCAACTCTTCACATGAGGTGGCCAAAGTACTGGAGTTTAAGCTTTAGTCCTGATATCACTCAGGACTGATCTCCTTCAGAATGGACTGCTTGGACCTTCTTGCAGTCCAAGGGCCTCTCAAGAGTCTTCTCCAACACCACAGTTCAAAACATCAATTCTTTGGCACTCAGCTTTCTTCACAGTCCAACTCTCACATCCATACATGACCACTGGAAAAACCATAGCCTTGACTAGATGGACCTTTGTTGGCAAAGTAATGTCTCTGCTTTTGAATGTGCTATCTAGGTTGGACATAACTTTCCTTCCAAGGAGTAAGCGTCTTTTAAGTTCTTGGCTGCAATAACTATCTGCAGTGATTTTGGAGCCCCAAAAAAGTAAAGTCTGACACTGTTTCCACTGTTTCCCCATCTATTTCCCATGAAGTGATGGGACCAGATGCCATGATCTTCGTTTTCTGAATGTTGAGCTTTAAGCCAACTTTTTCACTCTCTTCTTTCACTTTCATCAAGAGGCTTTTTAGTTCCTCTTCACTTTCTGTCATAAGGGTGGTGTCATCTTCATATCTGAGGTTATTGATATTTCTCCCAGCAATCTTGATTCCAGCTTGTGTTTCTTCCAGCCCAGCATTTCTCATGATGTACCCTCCATAGAAGTTAAATAAGCGGGGTGACAATATACAGCCTTGACGTACTCCTTTTCCTATTTGGAACCAGTCTGTTGTTCCATGTCCAGTTCTAAATGTTGCTTCCTGACCTGCATACAGGTTTCTCAAGAGGCAGGTCAGGTGGTCTGGTATTCCCATCTCTTTCAGAAATTTCCACAGTTTATTGTGATCCACATAGTCAAAGGCTTTGGTATAGTCAATAAAGCAGAAATAGATGTTTTTCTGAAACTCTCTTGCTTTTTCCATGATCCAGCGGATGTTGGGCAATTTGATCTCTGGTTCCTCTGCCTTTTCTAAAACCAGCTTGAGAATGTTTTTGGTTACAGGTAAATATTTCTAAAATCAAGAAACTGTAAGACTTAAAAATATAAAAATTTCTGAGTTCCTCCTTTTTCTTCAAATTATCAATTCCTCCAGTCAGTTCAATCACTCAGTCATGTCTGACTCTTTGTGACCCCATGGACTGCAGCACTTCAGGCTTTCCTGTGCATCACTAACTCCGGGAGTCCAAACTCATGTCCATTAAGTTGGTGATGCCATCCAGCCATCTCATTCTCTGTCGTCCCCTTCTCCTCCTACCTCCAATCTTTCCCAGCATCAGGGTCTTTTTCAATGAGTCAGTTGTTCACATGAGGTGGCCGAAATATTGGAGTTTCAGCTTCAGCATCAGTCCTTCCAATGAAATTCAGGACTGATTTCCTTTAGGATAGACTGGGTGGGTCTCCTTGCAGTCCAAGGGCCTCTCAAGAGTCTTCTCCAACACCACAGTTCAAAAGCATCAATCTTCAGCACTCAGCTTTCTTTATAGTTCAATTCTCACATCCATAGATTACTACTGCAAAAGCCATAGCTTTGACTAGACGGACCTTTGTTGGCAAAGTAATGTCTCTGTTTTTGAATATGCTGTCTAGGTTTGTCATAGCCTTTCTTCAAAGGAAAAGCGTCTTATGATTTCATGCCTTCAGTCACCATCTGCAGTGATTTTGGAGCCCCCCAAAATAAAGTCTCTCATTGTTTCCATAGTTTCCCCATCTATTTGCCATGAAGTGATGGAACCAGATGCTATGAACTTAGTTTTCTGAATGTTGAGTTTTAAGTCAACTTTTTCACTCTCCTCTTTCATTTTCATCAAGAAGCTCTTTAGTTCTTCTTCACTTTCTGCCATAAGGGTGGTGTCATCTGCATATCTGAGGTTATTGATATTTCTCCCAGCAATCTTGATTCCAGTTTGTGCTTCATCCAGCCTGGCATTTCTCCTGGTGTACTCTGCATATAAGTCTATTTCTTCAGTTAATGATAAATACGTACATCCATGCTGCTTCTAACACCTTCAGCTCAAAGATTGCAGAGCGACTGCAGACACAAAGTTACCGCTCTCCTATTTTTCATTGAGAAATGTGAGATTTAGGGATACCAAGCCATTTTTCTCAGAATTACAGCATCAGAGGACCAAAGGACCCTTACCAAGATAATCAAATCCACTCTCTTTGCTTCTAAAGTATGCATTGAATTATTGAGCTAAAACAGGATTATATCTAAATCCTCATTTGTTAGCAAGGGCTCTTGGGGAAGGAGATTGTAAATGACCCCATTTTAATAACATTTACTGTGCATAAATGTTTCCTGATATTTATTCTATATCCCTCACACTATAATTTAAGCCTATGTGGTCTCACTCCTTCCTGACCTCCCATAATACTCTCAATTTTGAATGGCTTTTTAAGTTTTTCATACACAAAAACCTCGTCTCTATAACAAGATCATCAAAAGAATTACTTTGCTTGGCATTGGTTCAGTTTGCCCCAGATGCAGGTTCAAGGATGTGTCAGCTAGCTGATGGACTGTAGTGTTAGAATCAATTTCGAGTAGAGAAAGTGAGTGATTGAGTGATGTTCATATGATATTGGGGCATAAGGAGATATAATAATAACAATAAAAACAACATGAAGAAGAAGCAGAAGAAGAAAAGTTCACCTCTACTGAGTTCTTGTTATGTGTCAAACAATCTTCTAAGCCCTTTTACATATTTTAACTTGGTTAATTTTCACAATGACTCTGTGGGTTGGCATTATTATTAGCCTATCCTAAAAAAAGAAAGCTGACATATAGAAATTTTAAATGTCCAGGAATGTGTGGTCCATAATCAGCAGTGCTGACGTTCAAATCCTAGAACCCATGTTCCTAACCTCTAAACTACAGCTTCTGTGTGGGGGGGATGGGGACTTTAATAGGAAGTGTCCAGGAAATGGCACATGGAGGTTCTGGTTTCAGTTCTCACTACAAGAAGAAGTGACTGTTGCTTGCGACAGCAGACAGAAGACCACTGCTCTTCCAAAGGAAACACAGCTGCTGGGGAGAAGACATACAGACAGAGAATATAGTGCAGCAAAGCCATGGTCAGCATTTGAGGGCGAGCAGAACTTTATGAAGAATTTCATCAATAAAGAGTCGCTGTGGCATAAATAGTGACCTTAACAAAGAAATAAGGACCCGGCAGAAGAAAGGAATGGACGTTCCAGTCCAAACCAGACATCACATTGTGCAAATAAATGCATACACACAGAAAAGCATCAGACAAGATCAGATCTGTTTCCATAGCCCTTAGCCATGTAGACAAGTCTTATGACTAGTTGCTTAGTAGAACACGTTGACTGCCTTCTATACATCATCATTTATAATCAAAAAACTAAAGTCCATAAGATTCTTATTTTAGAGTATGTATGCTATCATTTTAGGTAAATTTTTTTCATCATCTGACAAAAGCTCCAAGTCAAAAGAGTCATTCTTTATATTGCTAGATATGAGTTCCTGATTGGAAGAGTAGAATGAATACACATTCTAACTGCAGAATTCTTTCATTGTTAACAAGGTTTCCATGCTAGCTGCTACTGATATACAATATATCTTAGTATTATCACCTGGTGTTAAGTTTGAAATGGAAGTTTCAACAATTTCCCCAACTAATTAAATAAACATGCATGTACATACACACACATAACCACACACACATATATAACCATACATACATACAACCATACACTATATAGCCATACATTTTCCTCCAACACACTGACCTCTCTCATTCTTATCTCCTCAGTTGATTGTCAAACTCTTCCCATGGTCCTGTCCCACTATAATGAATAGATACTATTTTACGATTTTTCCATTATTTTCTGCAGATGCAAAATGATGCCAAGTCATCTACATCCCTTCAGCTTGCTCTTGTTGTTTTGGCTAGGAATGACCTTCCAACTTCCAGATTTATGCAAATCCAATTGCTCTTTAAGGCCCAAGTCAAAATTTCTCAAGTGGTGTTCTCTATAAATGCCAATCATTCCCATCTCTGACCTCCTTTGGTATCTCCTGTGAGTGCTGCTTTGGTAATCAGTCAAATGGCAGTCTGCACATTGCTCTGTTTCATGTATGTATGACTTGTCTGACAAATCAATCATATACTTATTGGACCTAGGAACTGACTGTTAAGCTTCTTGCCCTTGCACATGTCCTGGGACAATGGCAAATACATAGCTGACTCTCAATGCACAATTGTTGGAGATAAAATGAATTGAAAGTACTAACTTCTTCTTTTTCAGACTAACTGATGTCAATAAGTAAAGTATTTTTAAAGGACTCTTTCCCCACTGTGCTCCAGAAGGACCTACGGGGCATGCTATAAATCAAAAAGAGTTAGAGTTCCCTTTAAATCCACTGCATGTTCAATGAGATCAATTGAGTATGTCCTCCTCTTTCCACATGCTTTTTAATCTGGGTAATTTATGCACCTATAATGTTGGACAGAAAAGCACTTCACTGGAAAAGAAATAGAGGGGGACAGTCTGATTATTATAGAAGCATGCAATCATTTGAGAATAAACAGATTTTCATGACATTTCTAGAGCTGAATATTCCCACATGGAGTTAATGCTTAAGTCATGAAAGTTTGAGTCCTCTGTTCAGAAATCGGTGCAATTCTGTTTTATTGGCATTGGTATTTGGGCAGGCAGCCTGAATGGATTAATGAGAAATAATAAGCATAAAATATAATTCTACCCAATGGGTTAAACTCAATGATCACAGGCCACAATGGTATTTCCCAACCTCAAACATGCTAATCCACTTTAAGAACTGCAATACTTGTGAGTCCATCAACTATGCAGTTACCTAAAACATTTTTCAACTAATTTGTTCTTTTAGTCTCCTAAATCACTTCCTGATGTGATGTTTAGTAATACTAGTATCACCAGCAGATAACATTTAGGACATACAATAGACCTATAATTATTTCTGTTAAAATCATTACAACAACCCTGTGTAGAGGGTACTATTACTACTCTCTATTAATCATTCTTTGGACTTTATCTTTTCTTTCTTCAGTTTTCAGTATTTTGAGTGAAATTTTAGGAGATGATCTCTAACCCTCAGCAATACATTATTTCATTTGCATGTCTATGGTCATTTTTCAGTCCTTTATGTGCTTCTTAAAAAGGCAGGCTAAAAGGAGAATGATGTTAAATCACATTTAGAGAGAGATGTTGTTTATCATTGTATGGGGAAAGTATAAGGACTCTTAAAATTATTTTTCACATGCTCAACACTGTGCCGGCTCCCTCAACCTCTAGCTTTATTGAGATAAAATTGACATAATTTTGTATTAGTTTAAGATGTACAACATAATTATTTGACATATGTACATATTGTGACATGATCACCACAGTAAGTTTCAGTTCAGTTCAGTTCAGTCACTCAGTCGTGTCTGACTCTTTGTGACCCCGTGAACTGCAGCACACTAGGCCTCCCTGTCCATCACCAACTCCTGGAGTTTACCCAAACTCATGTCCATTGAATCAGTGATGCCATCTAACTATCTTATCCTCTGTCATCCCCTTCTCCTCCTCCCTTCAATCTTTCCCAACATTTTTAGAAGATTATTTATAAGGAATAATAAAAACCAGATAAAAATCAATCAGTTCAGTTCAGTCGCTCCGTCATGTCCGACTTTGCAACCCCATGAATTGCAGCACGTCAGGCCTCCCTGTCCATCACCAACTTCTGGAGTTCACTCAAACTCATGTCCATCGAATTGGTGATGCCATCCAGCCATCTCATCCTCTGTCGTCCACTTCTCCTCCTTCCCACAATCCCTCCAGCATCAGAGTCTTTTCCAATGAGTCAACTCTTTGCATAAGGTGGCCAAAGTACGGAAGTTTCAGCTTTAGCATCATTCCTTCCAAAGAAATCCCAGGACTGATGTCCTTCAGAATGGACTGGTTGGATCTCCTTGCAGTCCAAGGGACTCTCAAGAGTCTTCTCCAACACCATAGTTCAAAAGCATCAATTCTTCGGTGCTCAGCTTTCTTCACAGTCCAACTCTCCATACATGACCACAGGAAAAACCATAGCCTTGACTAGACGGACCTTTAAGTTAACATCAATCACTACACGTAGTTACACATTGATTTTTTTCTTGTGACTTTTTAAAAAATTCAGGGACACACACTTACCAGTGACCTTAAGGAGCAATGACTACCACCTAGTAGAAAATAAGTGCTCACTAATAATATATGAAACAAGAAAGAATGAGGTAAATAAATATTTTCTGTATCCTTTGCTTGAGCCCTATATTATTCATTCACAACCATTCATTCCATAATTGTAACTGAATCCATGAGACTCTACCCCCCAGGCCTCACATTATTTCTGAACTCAGTGAATGACACACCATCTTTTCAGTTTTTCAGACCAGAAATCCAGGGGCTTTCCTTGATACCTCTCCTTTCTTTGTCTCTCTGTCCTTCTATGATTTTGCCTTTTAGATTTCTCTTAGATTATTCCCTACTTTCTTCAATTTAAGTCTGAATTTGGCAATAAGGAGTTAATAATCTGAGCCACAGTCAGCTCCTGGTCTTGTTTTTGCTGACTGTATAGAGCTCCTCCATCTTTGGCTGCAAAGAATATAATCAATCAGATTTCGGTGTTGACCATCTGGCGATGTCCATGTGTAGTCTTCTCTTGTGCTGTTGGAAGAGGGTGTTTGCTATGACCAGTGCATTTTCTTGGCAAAACTCTATTAGTCTTTGCCCTGCTTCATTCCATATTCCAACACCAAATTTGCCTGTTACTCCAGGTGTTTTTTGACTTCCTACTTTTGCATTCCAGTCCCCTATAATGAAAAGGACATCTTTTTTGAGTGTTAATTCTAAAAGGTCTTATAGGTCTTCATAGAACCGTTCAACTTCAGCTTGTTCAGTGTTACTGGTTGAGGCATAGACTTGGATTACTGTGATATTGAATGGTTTGCCTTGGAAACGAACAGAGATCATTCTGTCATTTTTGAGATTGCACCCAAGTACTGCATTTCGGACTCTTTTGTTGACCACAATGGCTACTCCATTTCTTCTAAGGGATTCTTGCCTGCAGTAGTAGATATAATGGTCATCTGAGTTAAATTCACCCATTCCAGTCCATTTCAGTTCGCTGATTCCTAGAATGTCAATGTTCACTCTTGCCATCTCCTGTTTGACCATTTCCAATTTGCCTTGCTTCATGGACCTGACATTCCATGTTTCTATGCAATATTGCTCTTGACAGCATCGGACCTTGCTTCTATCACCAGTCACAGCCACAACTGGGTATTGTTTTTGCGTTGGCTCCATCCCTTCATTCTTTCTAGAGTTATTTCTCCACTGATCTCCAGTAGCATACTGGGCACCTACTGACCTGGGGAGTTCCTCTTTCAGTATCCTATCATTTTGCCTTTTCATACTGTTCATGGGGTTCTCAAGGCAAGAATACTGAAGTGGTTTGCCATTCCCTTCTCCAGTGGACCATATTCTGTGGTCAAATTGCCGAATTCAGACTTAAATTGAAGAAAGTAGGGAAAACCACTAGACCATTCAGGTATGACCTAAATCAAATCCCTTATGATTATACAGTGGAAGTGAGAAATAGATTTAAAGGACTAGATCTGATAGATAGAGTGCCTGATGAACTATGGATGGAGATTTGTGACATTGTACAGGAGACAGGGATCAAAACCATCCCCATGGAAAAGAAATGCAAGAAAGCAAAATGGCTGTCTGAGGAGGCCTTACAAATAGCTGTGAAAAGAAGAGAAGTGAAAAGCAAAGGAGAAAAGGAAAGATATAAGCATCTGAATGCAGAGTTCCAAAGAATAGCAAGAAGAGATAAGAAAGCCTTCCTCAGCGATCAGTGCAAAGAAAGAGAGGAAAACAACAGAATGGGAAAGACTAGAGATCTCTTCAAGAAAATTAGAGATACCAAGGGAACATTTCATGCAAAGATGGGCTCGATGAAGGACAGAAATGGTATGGACCTAACAGAAGCAGAAGATATTAAGAAGAGGTGGCAGGAATACACAGAAGAACTGTACAAAAAAGATCTTCATGACCAAGATAATCACGATAGTGTGATCACTGACCTAGAGCCAGACATCCTGGAATGTGAAGTCAAGTGGGCCTTAGAAAGCATCACTACGAACAAAGCTAGTGGAGGTGATGGAATTCCAGTTGAGCTCTTTCAAATCCTGAAAGATGATGCTGTGAAAGTGCTACACTCAATCTGCCAGCAAATTTGGAAAACTCAGCAGTGGCCACAGGACTGGAAAAAGGTCAGTTTTCATTCCAATCCCAAAGAAAAGCAATGCCAAAGAATGCTCAAACTACCGCACAATTGCACTCATCTCACATGCTAGTGAAGTAATGCTCAAAATTCTCCAAGCCAGGCTTCAGCAATATATGAACCGTGAACTTCCAGATGTTCAAGCTGGTTTTAGAAAAGGCAGAGGAACCAGAGATCAAATTGCCAACATCCGCTGGATCATTGAAAAAGCAAGAGAGTTCCAGAAAAGCATCTATTTCTGCTTTATTGACTATACCAAAGCCTTTGACTGTGTGGATCACAATAAACTGTGGAAAATTCTGAAAGAGATGGGAATGCCAGACCACCTGACCTGCCTCTTGAGAAATTTGTATGCAGGTCAGGAAGCAACATTTAGAACTGGACATGGAACAACAGACTGGTTCCAAATAGGAAAAGGAGTATGTCAAGGCTGTATATTGTCACCCTGCTTATTTAACTTCTATGCAGAGTACATCATGAGAAACGCTGGGCTGGAAGAAACACAAGCTGGAATTAAGATTGCCCGGAGAAATATCAATAACCTCAGATATGCAGATGACACCACACTTATGGCAGAAAGTGAAGAGGAACTAAAAAGGCTTTTGATGGAAGTGAAAGAATAGAGTGAAACAGTTGGCTTAAAGCTCAACATTCAGAAAACGAAGATCATGGCATCTGGTCCCATCACTTCATGGGAAATAGATGGGAAAACAGTGGAAACAGTGTCAGACTTTACTTTTTTTGGGCTCCAAAATCACTGCAGATGGTTATTGCAGCCATGAAATTAAAAGATGCTTACTCCTTGGAAGAAAAGTTATGACCAACCTAGATAGCATATTGAAAAACATAGACATTACTTTGCCAACAAAGGTCTATCTAGTCAAGGCTATGGTTTTTCCAGTGGTCATGTATGGATGTGAGAGTTGGACTCTGAAGAGGGCTGAGTGCCAAAGAATTGATGCTTTTGAACTGTGGTGTTGGAGAAGACTCTTGAAAGTCCCTTGGACTGCAAGGACATCCAACCAGTCCATTCTGAAGGAGATCAGCCCTGGGATTTCTTTGGAAGGAATGATGCTAAAGCTGAAACTCCCATACTTTGGCCACCTCATGTGAAGAGTTGACTCATTGGAAAAGACTCTGATGCTGGGAGGGATTGTGGGCAGGAGGAGAAGGGGACGACAGAGGATGAGATGGCTGGATGGCGTCACTGACTCGATGGACGTGAGTCCATCCTGGAATGAACTCCGGGAGTTGGTGATGGAGGGAGGCCTGGTGTGCCTCGATTCATGGGGTCGCAAAGAGTCAGAAACTACTTAGAGACTCAACTGAACTAAATCATTCCACTTACCCACAAAACAGCTTCCCACATAGCCCACCCACATCTCCTCCTCCTTCTTCCTCCCCATCCCAATTCAATAGGCAGAATATCTATTTTAAAAACAAATCTGATTGTGTTACCATTCCCACTGGCTTAAAGTACTCAGTGGTTTCCCTTTGACCTTAAGATAAAAGCGAAACCCTTCAGTTGGTCTTAGAACTCCCTACCTTGCTTAGGTTCCTATCCCATCTTGCATGGATGATTCCATTCTCTCTTTATGACAACCATCCCAGCCTGCTTGCCTTTCTTCATATGTGTCATGCTTCCTCCCTTGCACATGAATTCTCTGTACAGTCTTCCCTCCTTTCTTTACTCAAAGAGCATCCTTCAGAAGTTAGTTTTATTTAAGGTCTCTTCCTTGACAACTCTGACTAAGTCATATCCTCCTACATTCATTCATTCATTTGTTTATTCATTCATTCATTCAAATAATTCAAGAAATATCTATTGAGCAACTTCTCTGTGCCAGGCTCTGTGCCAAGGGCTGGAATACAACAGTAAGCAAGGCACATGTGGTTCTTAATCTTGCTGTCCAAATAGAAATCAGAGCACAAGTCTGTCGTCTTGCACAGGACTTATTGCAAGCACAATTTGATGCCTATTTTTATTATTAGGCTTGCATCTGTTTCCTGTGTAGACTGCAGTCTCCATGCTGGCAAGAATTTTTCCCCACTGTTTTGTTTCTGGAATCCAGCGCCCTATCTGAAATATAATATGCACTCAATGAATATATATTAGTTGAAATAATTTTAGAAATGTAAATCTACTCACATTAAAATGTATCTACCACATATACACTTCCTAAATCTTAAAATATTTATTTTTTCTTAGTCTTGTCATTTCATAAATTGTGGTTTTATGTCAGTCACATTTTTATTAATTTATTTTTGTTTATTTCATTAATTTAATTTTGTATTAATTTATTTTAGAATGATTATCTATCACTCACTGATCAAGGCTAAGTCATTTCTATCTATAATCTCCCCAGATATTAAATGATAATA
Source organism: Bos javanicus (assembly GCF_032452875.1). NCBI lineage: Eukaryota > Metazoa > Chordata > Mammalia > Artiodactyla > Bovidae > Bos > Bos javanicus. The sequence goes on along the minus strand of NC_083887.1, from coordinate 34,854,196 downwards.
TCTTTGGGGAAAGAGAGTGGAAGTATCTGGGAACTTTATTTCCAGGGTAGCAGTACCCATTGGGAGCTTCCCTGGTGGCTCAGATGGTAAAGAATCTGTCTGCAATGCAGAAGACTCAAGTTCAATTCCTGGTTTGGGAAGATGCCCTGGAGAAGGGAATGGCTACCCACTCCAGTATTCTTGTCTGGGAAATCCCATGGACAGAGGAGCCTGGTAGGCTACAGTCCATGGAGTTGCAAAGAGTTGGACGCAAAAGAGTAACACTACCATGGGTACCCATTGAGTTTTCTATTTTTAAGCCTTATTTAGAATTTCTTATTCATGTCTAAACACTGCTTCCATATCATACTGACTAAAGTTCTAAAACAAATTTTACAATGACTTTCAAAATCTAAAGATAGTATATATACTTGTTACTTCCTTTCATTTCTTGCAAAAATAATATTTCTCAATTTGTGTTCTAAGGGTGCTATGGTCAAATACTACTGGCTTAAACACAGCAGAACAAATTTTTTGCTGCAGCATTTTATAGAGTCCTAGACCAGTTATTTTGACTGTAAATTCCCAAATGTGCGTGTGTGGCAAGGGCTGGAGGGAGTGTAGTATTACATATTCAGAACACCAGCTTTTTCAAAAACATTTGAGAACTGGACTCCTCTTTCCAAGAGCTCTTGTTCAAACACTTTGGGAAATGCTACTTTTAATTCAGCGTGATTCTAGATGTGGGATAAATGTTGGCAGATCACTCTTTTGATTATCATTAAAATAAATGAACTTTTGCAGTTTTCTCTGGAAGTCAACTGACTCGTGAAAGAACGTGTGTCCAATTCCGCCCACCAAATGTTATTGAACATCTTTTGTCTGATCATTTAGTACCGGCAGTTCTCTTGACCACGAAGACCACAGTGACATGCCTGCTTCTGTGGATGCAGAAGAGAATATTTGGGGGACTGAGTCCTTACTATGTGACAGCCTGCTGTGATGCCAACACAATGCACTCCTACGTGTGGGAGTTCTTATTCTCTGTGATAAGACATGGGATGCTCAGGTCACACAGTTAGCAGACAGGAGAGCTGAAAGTCAAACCAAGGCCTCCTTGCTTCTAAGCCTGGTCGTCTCTCTTTCTTGGCCATAGCATCCTGACTTATGTACAATTTTGTATGAGAAGTTCACTAAAAATAATGTGAATACTATATAAATAAATGAGTCCTAAGGAAAACATCAGGGCTGTTTTCCTGTTTCCAACAGATGGTATTCTTCCCCTTCCCTAGACTGTGTTTTTGCCCAGAATTTGAAGAGTGTTTTGAAGAAATATGTTGCTAGCAAACGTCCCCACTGCTCTGTCTCCTTTAAGTAAATTGTGAAATTTCCATTAATGCAGAAGTAGAACTACTTCTCAGCAGAAATTCTTAGCTTGTGTTTGTGGTTTAGGTTGGTGGCAGATGTGATTTCCTTCATAAAATCTTAGAGCTGGAAGGAAGTGAAAAGATTGTCATAAGGTCCCACTCGTGTACAACCAGGACAATTGAAGCCTGGAAAGAGTTAATGATTTGTCCAGAATCACATAGGAAATAATAATACAACTAAGCACGAATGAAGATGCCAGGATCATTACTTTTGTATATTGAGAATCTACCATTATAAGGTAAGTATTATATAGTATATATCACCCCTATTTTCAGATGGGGTATCTGAGGCTCAGATGGATTACATGACTTATCCAAGGACATGCAGTTAATAGATGGTAGAACTTCGGCTGAAACAGTCGGTCTGACTCTAAGGCTGAGGCCCTTTCTGCCACACTGCTCCCAGTCTCTGCACTGCGGGCTCATCAAGATAAGCAATAAGGGGTGATTCAGTCTAATCTCACTCAACCTCAAATCAAATGGAAAATTTGAAGGGCCCAAGAAAGCCTTAAAAATCACATCATTTACATGAGGTATGACTGAAGAAAAATGGACCTGGATTTTTAAAAAATGATGTCAGAGGTCATTGATCCAAAGAAGGGCATTTGATTTCCATACTCATCATTAATGGGATGGATTCATTTCAGCAGTGGTGCCACAGCCTGAAACCATTATGAACTTTCTTTTTATGCAGTTATTGTTGTAACCTGCTGTATGTGTTTTTTGCATAACCTCATCAGAGGTTTGAGAGCAGGTTTAATTTTTCTCATTTTCCTTTGAGAGCAGGTTTAATTTTCTCCAATGCTTAGAACTCAACTTTGTGAATAAATGATAATGGTCAATATCATATGATGAGACCAGTTTTCTCGAGTGACTTGATCTACAGACTCAGAAGGTTTTAACTAAAGTTAAACTTGGTCCTTTGAATCAACAGCAATGCCAGTGGAATCCAAGACTCAGATCTCCATGAACTCTGAGAGAGTTTATAGACTCAGCTTATATGTGCTGTATGAAAAGAAAATAATTGAAAACAGGTACATATAAATAAACAAATTCTTTACTATTTTTTATTTCAAGTAAATGTAAGATTATGATGATTATTATAGTCATTTAATTTTTTGTTTGTTTGTTTAATTGGTTCCTTCTTTTGAAATTTTACCTGTGTTTGAAAAGCCCAGCTGTATGCTACTTGGTTCAAGACAACACCCTACCAAGAAGAACCTCTGAACCATTACCACATTTGCTCTCTGTTCCAATTTCTTAGAATCGAGTCAAATACTACACTGCATTTTTATATCGCTTTTCATGGTGTCTGTCTTACCTTCCTACAAAGACTATAATATTAATACTTTTTAAGGAAACAAGCAATTCAATTTTTAAAGCTCCTTTGTTTTCTTATTTTGTTTTGATTTGCCCTGTGGTAGATGTGTGGTAAAATGAATGTTTTTAAGATGCATCACTTCCTTGTTTTTGTGTGTCTGCTTTCTGGGTATAAACTGAATTCCTGGGAGATTATCCATGTTCAATATCTTCTTCCCTTTGATCTTTCTCACTCTGATTCAGTTTTCCCTGAAAAGTTCCATTTGCTAACATTTCTTTCTTTTTTTTTAATGTGAGGAAACTGGAATGACTATGGTTATATTCAGCGGTTGACTGAAGTATAAAGTTGAGCTATGTTCAAGTGTTTTTGGTCAATGGACACAGACTTCATCACTAATTTAAGCCCAATCTTCTACAGAAAGTTTGCATATTCAAACCTGGGAAGTTTTCTGGGATAATAAACAAAACTTCTTTTCTACTGGATTAAGAGGCAAGCCTTTCTTGAATTTATGGCCTCAGGACCATCTGCCACAAGGTCTGTTTTTGCTGTTTGATTAAGACAGAGGTCAAATCAAAGGTATTTGCTGAAGTGTGTTTATAAAACACCTACTTTCTGCCCAGCACTTGTAGGTATTCTCTTTTCAGCAGTACTAGGTTGACTCATAGTTATAATTCCATTCTGAGAGAGCCTCAGGTCAGGGCAAGGCAGCATGAGTGAGTACCCAAATCCCAGAGTTTAAAATCCATCAGCTCCAGGGAGCAGAAGTCGGCAGTGAGAGGGAAGTGTACTTTTCTGCCAGTGGATAAGCCTCCTCACTGCAAAGGAAGTGTGCTTGGTTATAGAAGACTGGGGAAAAATGCAGAGAGGATGTCTTTCTACTTTTTCCGTAATAGACAAAAAAGTAAATTGAGAGGCCTAGGATACCACAAATAATAAACTATTGCTGGCCAGTGGCAATAGACACATTTGGAAACCAGGAAGCCAGCCTTCTTTTCCAGCAGTGGTGTCAGGGAAGGACACTCCAGCACTGGAAGTCCTTTGGGAGACCATGGAAGTCTGTAATGCTTGTAATAGGAAAACTTCTGAAGAGTCAGTCCCGGGGGAAAGACTAGAAAAGTGAGGTGATATATTATAGTAGAGATCTATAATGAAACTCAGTTTTTAGAAACCTGATATCTTTGTTTTTCTTCCTGGTTCACCATAAAAACATGCATGAGTGTTCACAGAATATATCTAGCAAGGAATTCCAAGAAGCCAACACACAGATTTATAAGGTCAATCTTTATCAAAGCAGGCTTACTACCTCGTAAAAAGTTGACAGAGAAAAACCATCTGGAAAGTTAAACTGGAGTTGTGTTGTATCAAGCAAAGTCACCCCTTCATGGATCATAGCCTTGTTGTGGTGGAGAGGCTTGCGTAACTCAATGGAGCTATGAGCCATGCCTCGCAGGGCCACCCAAGACACATGGGTCATAGCGGAGAGTTCTGTCAAAACGTAGTCCACTGGAAGAGGGAATGGGAAACCACTCCAGTGTTCTTGCTGAGAGAACTCCATGAACAGAATGAAAAGTAAAAAGATATGACACCAGAAGACAAGGCCCCCAGGTAGGAAGGTGTCCAATAGGCGACTGCAGAAGAGAAGAGAGCAATTACTAATAGCTGCAGAAAGAATGAACTAAAGAGCCTCTTGATGAGAGTGAAAGAGGAGAGTGAAAAAGTTGTCTTAAAACTCGACATGTAAAAAAAATAAGATTGGCCTTCCCCAAGGGCTCAGTGGTAAATAATCCACCTGCCAATGCAAGAGACATGGGTTTGATCCCCAATCTAGGAAGATCCCACATTCCATGGAGAAACTAAGCCCATTCACCACAGCTATTAAACCAGTGCTGTAGGGCCTGGAAGCCTCAACTAGAGAGCCCATGTGCTGCAATTACTGAAGCCCATGCGCCTAGAGCCCACGCTCCACAGCAGAAGAAGCCACTGCAGCGAGAAACCTGTGCACCTCAACCAGAGGGTAGTCCCCACTTGCCGCAACTAGAGAAAAGTCTGCGTAGCAAAAAAGACCCAGAACAGTCAAAAATAAATAAAAAATAAAAAAAGGAAAATTATTAAACAGACAAACAAAACTAAGATCATGGCATTTGGTCCCATCATGGCAAATAGACTGGGGAAAAGCGGAAGAAGGGACAGACTTTCTTTTCTTGGGCTCCAAAATCACTGCAGATGGTGACCGTAGCCAAGAAATTAAAAGACACTTGCTCCTTGGAAGAAAAGCTATGACAAACCTAGACAGCGTATTAAAAAGCAGAGACATTACTTTGCTGACAAAAGTCCATCTAGTCAAAGCTATGGTTTTTCTGGTAGTCATTTACAGATGTGAGAGTTGGACAATAAAGAAGACTGAGTACTGAAGAATTGATGCTTTCAAACTGTGATGCTGGAGAAGACTCTTGAACAGCAAGGAGATCAAACCAGCCAGTTCTGAAGGAAATCAACCCTGAATATTCTATTGGAAGGACTGATGCTAAAGCTGAAGCTCCAATACTTTGGCTACCTGATTTGAAAACTCAGCTCATTGGAAAATACCCTGATGCTAGGATAGATTGGAGGCAAAAGGAGAAGGGGACAGCAGAGGATGAGATGGTTAGATAGCATCACCAACTCAACGGACATGAATCTGAGATAGAAACTCAAACTCCTGGAGATAGAAAAGGACAGGGAAGCCTAGCATGCTGCAGTCCATGGGGTCCGAAAGAGTCAGACATGACTTAGTGACTAAACAACGGCAACAACAATCAAAGTGAAGGTGATATTCTCAATACGATTGAAAATAGTCTGACCCAAATGGCACAACTTAGTAGAGGATTCATTTTAGCAAACCAAAACATGAAGTATCAGAATTGTTCCAGAATTTGGATGGTACAGTGAAGAGATTTCCCATAAAGTATCCTTAAAATACAGACTTCTGCCCCTTATCACCATGTCACCAAACCCCTCCTTCACCAACTCCCATCCTTGAAGACTCTGATTTAATCCTTCTGTATTTAGGAATCTGTTTTCAAAAGCATTTAAACAGCCATGTTTGGGAACCACTGGTCATGGCAACAAACCAATCAGGATAATTTCTGCTGGTGGGATTCCATTCTGAATGCATGTTGAGCTACTTGGGGGCACTTTTAATGATATCAATGTTGGAGATTTCTCTCTCAGAGATTTTGGTTTAACTTATCTGAAGAGCAAATTTCTTGAAGCCCTTCAGTTAATTCTAACACATAGCCAGGGTGGTGAACCACTGACTTAAGCTAAATCAGACCCCAAACTTCTGATTTTGAGACTTTCTGACCAACATTCATTTTATTTTTAAAATAGTGACATCCATTTTTTAAAAATTTCATACATTATTACTTCTACCTTTGATCAAAATCTCAAACTATTATAAAGCATGCATTTATCTTTTAGCTTTAAAATTAATTTTGCTATTAATGACTTTTCTTAGGATATCACTGGTTGCAGTAGCAGCAGGAGAGGGAGCGTCTGTGACACAGGAGTTTTCCCCCCAAATGTTTAAATTTCTCCTGCAAATCCCATATACTTTTGTTCAGAAAATGCACCTGCCAAAAGATAGACAAGGTGAGGAGACCTATTCAGAATAGACAGAAGATCCCCTGTGCCCAAAAGGCTGGCCAGGAATAGGGAGATTGAACAGAAATGGCTCAGGCAACAGAGACTGCTGGAGCGGCAGTACAGGTCTTGCCTGGAGCTGTTGAGCTCCTCCAAGCCAGGCTCTGCTTCCTGACTCATTTGACTGAAATCCACTATGCTGCCCCATACACTATCCGAGACACCACAGCCCAATTAAATCTGCATTTAACTTAATCTGCAACTACAGTATTTGCATCTTCTGTACTACTTCTGAGTGCTGGAATCCTGGGTTCTGCCAACAACCTGACTACCCAATTTTTTATCATTCTATTCTAACATCTGTAAGATATTATGGAAAAACCCTAATGAACATCCTGGCCAACCCAAATTTAACTTATCTGATTTCATGTTGACTACCTGAAGAGTATAACCCCCGCCTACAGCAGTGGCCAGTGGAATAAGACCCAACATAGTAAAATGGATGTTCTGGACTGTCCCTAGATGGTTTTACCATTCTTTTTAGTTTTTATTTGACTTGTCCAGGTCATGGTAATGACTGGATGGGAGTTTGAAAATGTTAACCATTACATGGTAAAGCCTTTGTGGTTCTGAACTATTTCAGAGTTCAAGAAGAAATTCTTGTCAGAAGCTTGTAAAATGCATGTTGTGAATGAAGTAGTTGGAATAGACTTTTTTTGACAAACAAAACCTCAAAAAGTGTTTTAGGAAAGGGAGGGTATGGGAAGGGAAGACAATATTCAACCATCCCAAAATAGCTGGTTTATTACTACAGGAAAAAGATAAGACGAAGGCAGATTAGTCATATTTCCTTATTTGTTATTGTACCAAAATTATCCAGTGAATTGCAACATCATTTTATATTACTACTGAGACTTCTTAAATGCATCAGATCACCCAGAATGGAGTGGAAGAAAAAAAATTACTTAAAGCACAACTTTTTAAAACAGTGAGTGACTCAGGTAGGTAATTTGTAATCCTTTTCTTTTTTTTTTTTTTTTTGCAACAAGTCCAGCCTTGTTCCTTTAAGATATCTGGCTCACTCCAAAGCTGCAGAGCTGACAATGAAACCGTTTGGCCATCTTAGCTTGCTTTCATCTTCTTTGCTATTCTCATATACATACAGATTTGTTTTGGATCTTCTTGGCCTATAAGTGGGACCCTCACTTATTAATATATTCATTCAACATGTATTTATTAATCATCTATCTTGTGCCATGTGACACCCTGTGATTTTTCATCTAGGATGACATCATCTTCTGCCATAGGAGTGACTTATATGCAACGGTGATGTCTCCAGCTTCCGTTTTGGTTCTCTGTTTGCCTATTAGCAATAGCTAACACTATACGGCATTGACTTGTGCAAGGCACAGTTCCAAGTGCTTTACATATGTTAATTTCTTGATTCTCCTGAGAACCCCATGAAAAAGACTTCATTTTTATCTCTGTTTTCCAATTTGTTATTGTTCAGGTGCTAAGTTGTGTCTGATTCTTTGTGACCCCATGGACTGCAGCACACCAGGCTTCCCTGTCCTTCACCATCTTCTGGAGTTTGCCCAAGTTCATGTCCATTGAGTCAGTGTTGCCATCCAACCACCTCATCCTCTGTCACCCCCTTCTCCTCCTGCCTTCAGTCTTTCTCAGCATAAGGGTCTTTTCTAATGAGTCATCTCTTCACATCAGGTGGCCAAAGTATTGGAGCTTCAGCTTCAGCATCAATCCTTCCAATGAATATTCAGGATTGATTTTCTTTAGGAACGATAGGTTTGATCTACTTGCAGTCCAAGGGACTCTCAAGAGTCTTCTCCAGTACCACAATTCAAAAGCATCAATTCTTTGGTGCCCAGCCTTATTTGTGGTCCAACTCTCACATCTGTACATGACTACTGGAAAAACCATAGCTTTGACTATATGGATTTTTCTCAACAAAGTGATATCTCTGCTTTTTAATACACTGTCTAGGTTTCTTATAACTTTTCTTCCAAGGAGCAAGCATCTTTTAATTTCATGGTGCAGTCCCTGTCCGCAGTGATTTTGGAACCCAAGAAAATAAAATGTGTCACCATTTCCACTTTTTCCCCATCTATTTGCCATGAAGTAATGGGACTGGATACCATAATCTTAGATTTTTGAATGTTGGATTTTAAGCCAGCTTTTCACTTTTCTCTTTCACCTTCTTCAAGAGGCTAGATGTTAAATAATTTAAAGATATATCTGAGGATAGCACAGCTAATAAGTGACACAATTTGGTTTTGAACCTGGGCAGTCCAGCATTAGAGGCTGTATTTTTAACCACTGTGGAATCTCTGACTTCATCTACAAAGCCCTCATTAGTGGAATATCTCTGCTTTGACTTAACCCTTCGTGGAAGAGCTTCCACTTGACTCATTCCACTCTGAAGCAGAGCTCAGAAAGGACATTTGAAATGGAAGTCCTGCCCATTGCATGCTTTTAGCCTGAGTTACAAAGGCAGTTCTAGTAAATATAGTAATTTTTTTTCTAAGCTAGTTTTTTGTTTTGTTTTGTTTTTCAAAGTGTTAATTAGAACATTTGCTTTTTTCCAAGAGGCTGTATTTTCTGCCTATTAAGATATTGTATGTTCTCATCCCAATTAATTCTAAGATGATTTGTTTCTCTAGTGTCAAATGTTTCTTAAATATGAGGTCTTTCTGTGTATTTAATTTTTCTTGGCTAATGTTCAGCATAATCACTTACACATTAAAAGAAGTGAAAGTTTTAATTCAAGGTCAAAGCCTTTGGCACACATTACATTTAGACAGCCCCATTTGTGGCAGCAATGATGTTGTTTAGCTCATAATCCAAAGATGGCACATAGGCCTGTACCAAGAGGCTCATGAGCCATTTGTCATAACCACTCATTTCTTTCCCAACACTTCTTTGACTTCCATGGGCCTTCTCCTAGAGCCACCAAGATTCCTCATCTTCCACTCATGAAATTATACTGACTCACAGTCTCTGTTTTCTATATTTATTTTGGGATTTATTGGGATATAAATGAATGATTGAAAGGTTCTAAATAAAAAATATATATATACTAAATAGAGAAAGAGTCCCTTTTAACATTTCATAGCAACAAATAGTTTCACAATATCCAGAAAATGGTCACTTAAATCACCTATAATGAGAAAGAAAACAGACTTTAAACTTAATGGAGGTAACAATGATTGCTTTTTGTGGTGTGTGTTTTGGTAGACAATGTATTTGAAGACTGTAGAAATTTCTGAGATCTTGTTGGGAAATAACAGGATAGCAGGAATTAGGATCTCCCAGATAGAACCCTCACCCCATTACACTCTCACTTTTGATTCTCCATGAGTTGCCAGGGTAATCCTACACACACACACACACACACACACACACATCATACATCACATATGTATACTTCAACTCTTTTTTTCCTTTCTTTCAGCAAGGTACACCACCTCCTTTCTTTCCAAAGTAGGCAGAGGAGTAGGCATTTACTTTCAAATGTCAGTCTTACTCGGAGAAGAAAGATATCCCTTTATGTGCTAATTTTATAAAATATCTTCACTCGGAAATATATTATGGTTCAGACTGGAAATCAGGAGGTGACACTGTAATCTCACCCTCAATTCATTGATCTCTGGAGACAAATATGTTGAATAATTCAAAATGGGGAAAAAAAATCACTCTGAGAGCTGAGTCATGCAGTTTGTATCATTGATCCAATTAACTGGACGGATGCCAAATTGCCATTTTATTTTTTGCTGTGAACGCCTTTTTGGTCGGTATATCTTGTGAAAGTCCTTTGTGGTTCCCGGGGTAAAGTCACTCTGTGGTACTTATCAGCACTTTTTCTTCTTCTGACTTGTTAGGATAATAACTTTTGTTTTTACAGTCAACACTTAGAAATTCAGGATAACATAAAATGCTCTAAGCTTATGACCCAATTTTTATAGAACTATCCCGATTTGAAATATTTTATCTTACCATCCCCATAAACCACTGAAGTTCTTACAAATGTTGTCCTTGGACTTGAATGGACTGAAATTTGAATCACAGCTCTGCCACCCACTAAGCTGTGTGAACTTAGGTAAGATGTATTACACTTTGAAGCCTCAATCTTTTTTCATATGTTCTTCCATTTTAGAGTTTAAGTGAGGATAACATAAGATCCTGCATGTGAAGTTTTAGTATAATGGTTGTCTAGAACATTCTCATAAATATTAGTTTTTAACATTGGTTAATTCAAATATTTGGGGTCATATTGTTTATTCTAGATTGACTTTTATATCTTCAAACTCCCCAAATTATTTATTAAACCTAACATTTTTTATTTGTAAAATACGATGACTCTACCTAAAAAGAATGGAGATTATATTAAACAGATAATCACCATGTCTGCTCTAAATTAGTATCTTGAACTTTCCTTTCCTCAGTTACAATGAAATGAGCAACTGAATTGATTTACTTGAGACTTCTCTTATTCCTTTTTTGACTTTTGATGTTTTATGAAATTGTTAAGTGAAATAATACAGGGAAAGAAAAGATAAATGATTCAAATAGCAAATTGCATGGTTATTTCCTAAATATTTAGATAAGATAGAACATTTTTTTCTGAAGTGTTAAAATAAATCCCTATTTGTTCTAATTGCAACTTTGCGATCTGATGAAAGGTAGGAAAGATTAGCCAATTTTATAGTAGGGGAAACACTGAATACGGAAATTACCAGAAAACCTTGGCCCAGTTATTCACTGCTTATTAATGTTGCTTCCTACAATCACTGAATCATATTGTCCATTGGCTGATTCATTCTTTTATTTCTATTAGGAAAATATCTATCAAGCACTTTCTATATGCCAGGCACTTTTCCAGATGTTAGGGACAGAGAAGTGAGCAAAGTAGACCAAAAGCTCTTCCTTTGTGAAGCTGCTAAAATAAATAATTAAACTGCTTATTATGTTATATATACATACTATAGAGCAAATTAAAACAGGAAAGCAGGATGGAGAGTAGGGTTACAATTTTAATGAGAATGGTGATAAGCAAGGTGCTCCCTGATCATATGACACTTGAGTCAAAGTTTGAAAGAGTTGAGGGAGAGAGCCATATGGCGAACTAGGAGAACAACACATGCAACAACTTTCAGTAGAAGTATGTTAGTTGCTTGGTTGTGTTCGACTCTTTGCGATCCCATGAACTGTAGCCAATCAAGCTCCATTGTCCATGGAATTCTCTAGGTAAGAATACTGGGGTGGGTAGCCATTCTCTTCTTCAAGGGATCTTCCCAACCCAGGGATCCAGGCCTCTTGCATTGCAGGCAGGTTCTCTACCATCTGAACCATTCAGTAGAAGGATACAAACAAATTTAGGAACAAATTTGTAATGGAGTAATGGAGGCATGTCAGGAGGTGCAGAATCTGACAGGTCATTCCAATGACTTTGGCTTTGAATGGAACTAAGTTGCAAGGGTACTTGGAGGTTTCTAAACAGAGGAATGACATGATCCAACTTAAGTTTCATTGGAATCACTCTGTCCTAGGTGGAGAATAGAAACTGGGGACCAAGGACTGAAGCAGGAAACCAGCTAGGAGACTATTGGAATAATCTACTCAAAGCTCTAGCAGAGGAAATCGTGAGAAGCAGCAAAAGCCGACAGACTTGGCTGAGTATTCTGTATGAGGTCTGTGAAGGAAAGAGAAGAGCTGAGAAATGACTCCAGGGTTTTTGGCCTGAAACCTGGAAGGTTTGAGTGGACACCATTATCTGAAAAATGCAGTGTCTTTGGCCCTGAAATAAAGCTGCAAATTCAATCAATGGTAAAATCATTTTATTTGCACTGCACTCATTTGCAATGTGTAAATTTAATTTGAGCAAGGGCTGACGTAATATCTACCATTGCTTTTTCTGGAAATAATAGATGGTCTAAAGAAATAAATCACATGAACAAGACTCCAGAAAAGGCTCCTTGGACAGGAGTATGTTTCAAAATTTAGCAAACAGATTTTTAAGCAAGAATATTCTCCTGGATCCATCACAGGCTTAAAGATAATGGACAGGGTGGGTCCCAGGTTTGGGTGTTTTTAAAAGTCTCCCTAGGTGATTCCAACCACCAGCCCACTCCTTCCCCTCACCAACTCTTCCCTCTTGTCTGATGAGAATGATTGCATTCTGTGAAGATGATATTTTAAATATGTGCAAAGCAACTTGCAAAGTGCATTCCTTAAAGTGGGTTCCTTCAGGAGCTCTATCTGCATATTGGAATTACAGTGCTCCAAGCATCTTTGAAATCATTTTATTACCATCCATAGATTTAATGGTATATGTTGAGGCTGAGAGACTAATGACTGTTTACTGGAACTCTGTGCTAAGAAACATTTTGAGGGTGTTTCTGAAGATAATAGAAAGTCTACTAATTGAGTTACTTGGCATGCATCACATATCTGCCATCCCAACTTGTTCCAACCTCTCATTTCAGGGAATTTCACGTGAGGCCCAGGGACTGTTAGGAGTCTTAGTGCTTGGTTCAGCGCAGTCCACACACTAGGCCATCTACATTACCCTAGAGAAGAAATGCCCAGATACACACACACACACCTATCTCTAAGAGCCTCTACAGCTCATAATCCAAACTTTCCACTAATCTAGACAGATCTGAATCACTGAATTTCTATTGTATATGAAGGTCAATTTCCTTGAAAGAGCCTTTCTATTGTTTTTGTTTCTTCCATTCGTTTTATTTTAAAAAAATTTATGATTTGGCATGAAGTGGAAACAATGAAATAAAAATTATATTTTATAGACTACAGTGCATTTACAGCTAAAACTATGATTCACAAAACCAGGCATAAAGAATTTGTGCTTTCTATCTCCAGGGCCGTGGAATGTAAAGGAAAGGGCTGAACGGCAGCTGCAAACAATTACTAAGCATTTTCAATGGTCTTGCAAAATGCCATGAATTCACAGCACCCCACCAGAAACCTGGACTGCACCCCTCTGAAATAGCTCCCTGTCATTGGCCAAACACATATCCTGCCCCTCCTTGGCAGGGTCTCCCCATCAGACTTTATGGAGGCTCTGTCTCCTGACACCTTGAAATAAAGAGCCCCTCTCTCTTTTTCGTCTCGAACTCCTCCTTGCCTTGCTTTCATCCTGTCTTCCAGACGTATTCCTTTCAATTTCTTGAGTTTCAGCACATCACAATTCACAAATGCAGACATGGGCCACTGGAGAACCACAATGACCCCGCACATGCAGAAGGAAACTTTCCTTTCGTCCTGTCCAACACTAGTGAGCTAATCGTGAAAGGCTGCCCGCATGAACTTTCTTATGACTGCACTGGGGATTCCTGAGTTTTAGTCAAGGAGAAGAGAGACTTTTCTGAAAAAACTTAACTCCTTAGACTGACATGTGAAATCCACAAAATAAAACGCAACTAGAATGTGCATGGTAAACTCTGGTAACATGGCCAACTTTTGTCCAGAGAGAAAATACACCGTGGGTGATAGGTAGGAGATATAGGAGCTAGAGGCTGAAAGAAACTTCAGGGACTTAACTGAAGATCTAGATGGAAAGACTGGATGAACTGATCCATTTCAGGCCTGTTTGTAACTCTTAATCCAGACTGATGACTTGTGCCTCAGGTCACATTTTAGGGACTGGAGAAGGTTAGCACTTATGGACTCACCTGGTCTTTTGTTAACAATTTACCTTTCTGCCATGGCCACAGTGAAAGAATAACTTTGCAGTGTAGTTATTCAACCCAACTAAGCCAGGATCTGGATAAAATGAAAACCAATGGAGGCTTTAGAAAAGACACTTTGATTTTTCTTTGATAGTTTAAAGGAGTAAATAACTGAATGGACTGTAAGCAGTTTTTTACTACCATATATTCAGCTGTCCTACGAGTAGGAAATAGGTCAGATAAGGGCTGGGTTTGTTGATTCTCAGAAGGAAGGGCTAACTTTGTACTCTAGTCCAGAGGTCCCAAACCCCATGGCAGGATCATCTCCTGTGTGTGCTGGGTGACCAGCAGTCTGCATAGAATGATGAATCCATTCTCACATCATGATTTTGGGTGATGAATGACCTCTGCGTTTTTTGTTTTCAAGCAGTACACATTTTTAAATTTAATAGGCTGTCCTTGTAAGGAGAAAATAAAAATCGTAAACATCTGCCCTATGATTGTAGACGTTATAAAGCCCGACAGGAAGGGGACCAAAACAATAATTGAAGAAGTATAAGTGGGACCCTGCCAAAAACCAGAACTGTTTAAGCTCAAGTAACTCAGGCTAAGTATACTGCATTATTATTGAAAGAAACTGAAGTCGTAAACATATATTTCCCCAAGAAAATAAGTAAAAAAATTTTAAAGGAATGTTTTTGGCTCATAGCTTGCCTTAATTCTGGGAAAACAACCATGCACCTAATCTTAGAATTTAGTTTCCTAATTTTGGAATCTTCCTACATCAGACTTTGACTCCCAAATGTCATCGCCATTCCAACCAAGTGTTTGACTCCGCAGCATAGATTCTAATTTTCAGACATCAGTCAGCTAGTTAAAAAGAATATTATCTTTCTTTTAAACTTTAAATTCTTCAATTATGAGATATGAAGTATAGTCAGAAAAAAACAGAAAATTTAAAACTAAGGTTTAGCAAAGAGGTGATAAAGAGAATATCCATGCCACTATCACCCAGAACAGAAATGTAAAACATAACTCACCTGAAACCACTTTCCTCTGTGTTTTTCTCATCATAATATCCTGTCATTCACCATAATAACTTTTATGATATTTCTTTGATTTTCTTTATAATTTTTCTAAATTATATGCATCCGTAAATAATATAGTCTTGTTTGTCCTCTTTTTGAACTTTATATCAAGAGAACCATACTATATTCATTTACTCAATATTGTGATTCATTCATGTTGGTTAGTTACAGTTTTTTCACTTGCTTTTCAGTATAGTATTTCAGTGTATAAAGACATCCTGTGCTACTATTGGTCAAGATTTGTGTTGTTTCCAGTTTGGGGCCATTATGAACATGATACAAGTGTTCTTGTTCTTGTGTCCTGGAATTCAGGTCACACGTTTCTATGAGGTATATGCCTTGGATATAGTGCTACACCATAGGCTTCAACTTTACTATATGATATTGAACTGCTTTCCAGAGTTATGCAAATTTATCTCTCCGCCTACAGTGCATGAATATTTCTCTTGTTCCACATCTTCACCATCACTTGAACTTTCTAGCTTTGCTCATTTATGTATTCCTTAGCATAGTTTTAATTTGCACTTTCCTGGCCACCAAAGAAGATGAGCATCATTTTATGTTTATTGCCAATGCAGTTGCCCTTTTCCTGTGAAATGCCTCCTCAAGTCTTTTAATCGTTTTTCTATAAGATTGCTCTTTTTTGCTTACTGATTTGTAGTTCTTTATATATTTTGAAATTTAGTGCTTTGTCAGAGTTTTATATATATTACAAAGTTATACATATATGCATTATATATATTATATGTAAAGGTCTCTCAGTGAACTAGAATATATATTCTATTTATTCATTTTATGCATATATATAATTTATATTTTATATTTATATAATCTCCAACCTTTTCTTCAGTGAGCTTTAAGAATAAGAGGGTGGGATGTGCACTAATATAATGATTGGCATGGATTTAGAAGACAAAAGAGTGTTCAAATCTACACTAGCTTGAAGTTAGTATTGTATTACTTTCTTATTTACTATTGTACTATCAAATTCAGAGTATATAAAATCATTAGAAGACTATATTGTGCACCAAAAGAACAAAAGAAGATTCTAAACCTAGAAAGCACCCTAGAGGTAAATATAGACCATCAAAAAAATCCATGATGCTGATTTAAAAATATAGATTAGCGGTGGTTCATGAAGTGCCCAAGAACTCATGGTCATAAGTCATATGTCTTGACTCCTCCTCCAGTGCTGTGAAGAATTGCTAAGTGTTATGAGGAAATCTTCCCACAATTCCAGTTAGCATAGGTCGCCTCTTTGAGGCTGGCTCCCTGAAAACTGTTTTTAGTATTTAAAAAAAAAATCAGAGTCTTGAAGAGATGATAGCAAATTTAGTTGTTCTCTTACTTCTTCTTTAAAACAGGAAATACTCGGGGAGCAAATGTCCCTTATTTATTTCCTACAGATTGCTGGTTTTTCAAGCTTTCCGGATCAGGCTTCCTGCCTAGAGGGCTGGATCTTAAGTCAGAAATCTGCACTGTCATTCAGATGCAGAATCCATGTGTGGTTGATGGCTGCTGGGAGGCCCAGTGCCTCTGACCTATACAAGCATCATCCCTTCTTGACTCGCAGAGCTCCAGGCAGTGTGTTTATTCAGGACTTTGGCATTTATGTTTGCTTGGCACATTCAGTTCAATGGAATCTTTAATGGCCACTCTGACTAGTCAGTGCCAATTCCAAAGCTGGGCCTCACAGGAGAGAAATAGAAAAATAGGACTAGAACTTGGTAGGAAGGAAGAAGACAGCTCAGAAAAACTGCAATTAAATTTTTTTCATGTTATGCTTTCAGGAGTTATTCTATTTTCTTGATGGCATCGATAGAAACATTTGTAGGCTTATGCTTGAGTCTTTACAAACTGTATTTTATATGACACTAAAAATGAAATAGAGCAATAAAACTAATTTTAATCTTGCTGTATCCCCCTAGAGCAGAAAAAGGATGTGGTAATGTATAAGTGAAGCCCAAGCTGACTGTGACAAAACAATAGAGCAGTGTCATTTTAAAAAGCAAGCCCTCTATTGGGATATATAAACAGACATAAACTGGCAGTTCTCTAAGTGTGGTCTGATGACCACTGGTGGCCCTTAAAGATCCTCCAGGTGGCCTTTGGGCTTGTCTCATAATTTTGGTACTTAAGTATAACCGGCTTTTATACTTTCTCTATAGTCTAGAATAAATGGGTTTATAACTCTCATTAATGTCTCTTTAAAAACAGCATCTCTAAATCATTTTGGTCAGGATATGTGGTCTCTGATGCCCTGTGCCAATAGGAAATGGTCTGTGGGCCAGAAATACAGAAGATGCCCTGGAATCACATGGATGGACACTTTAGGTAAGCTAACACTTATTGCATGCTCAATATATGAGAGGAATTGCACCAGGTGGTCCTAAAATATGATTTATAAGCCCCCAACTACTCACTGCTCTATCCTAAATGCAGGATGGAAAGGAATGAGATCTAGAAGGGTTAGGAGTGTAGGCTTTAATTCTTTTATAATCTTCTGAGTGTTCACGTTTCTTCCAGAAAATGTGCATTTATTACTTATAAAAATGTTTTAAAAATATAATGCTATCTAAAGTTAATCAACTGTTTAGCCCATGACAGCACTAGTCTAAAGCCTTAAGTATACTAAGTAATTTATTTTAATTTTAAAGAATACTAAGTCTGGTGTATTATTTTCCCCATTTTATAGTTGAGGAGGGCGTCTAAGGTGGCTCAGTGGTAAAGAATCCACCTGCCAATGCAAGAACCGCAGAAGATGCAGGCTTGATTCCTGGATAGGGAAGATCCCCTGCAGGAGGAAATGGTAACCCAGCCCAGGAAACTGAGGTATATGAGCTTTTCTTAGGGTCACACAATTAATAAGTGATGGAGTCAGAGTTTAATCTCAAAGGTCTGACTGTAGAGTCCCACACCCAACTGAGACTTTGTATTGACTTGGTTCTCTAAGGATTTTATATTGGGGGCGGGGATTAACAACATAGAAATTTAAGAAATAATAAGAGATATAAAAGTCTACTGTTCTGTGAGCCACAACTACTGAGCCTCTACTACCGAAGCCTGTATGTTTTAGGGCCCATGAGCCATAACTAATGAACCCCTGTGCCACAACTACTGAAGCCTGCGTGCCCCAGGGCCAGCAACTACTGAGCCCACGTGCTGCAACTGCTGCAGCTCTGTACCTCGAGCCTGTGCTCCACAGCAGGAGAGGCCACGGCAATGAGAAGCCTGTGCATGGCAAACACGGAGTAGCCCCAGCCCTCCGCAACTAGGGAAAGTCTCTGTGCAGCAACGAAGACGACCCAGTGCAACCAAAAACAAAAAGACAATAATTTTTTTTAAGTCTACCATAATCAACACTGGGTTCAGGGATGTTTTTGCAGATTCTAGCTGGTGATGCTGGTGATAGAGAACCATTGATTTTACACGCTTATGGGCTCATTTGGCTACAAGACAATGTGTCCAAAAGTTTACATCAAAATCTCACTCTGACATGGTTGCAATCAAAGTGTCTGACTGGGGGGAGTGCACTGCTAGGGTTTCATTTAACTGTTTAGAGCTAAGCCGCATATTAGTACCTCTGGGGGGCCCTGGATTCATGCCATGAGCACAGAAGCAGTGAGTAGCAGGTGCTGCAAAAGTGTGAGCAGAACCACTGAGAGAGGAGGTGGCCACATCCAGAGAAGGCTGGATGGTCCAGGGCTGCTTCTGATTTGAAGATTTGTGAGCATCAGGGCCTCCAGTCAAGCATCAAGGCTGCATGAGGAAGGCAGGTGTGGGTATAGGAGTTATCATGGGGGTTGCTTGCTCCTTGGGGTTCTCCTCTCTCCGCACCACTTCTCAGGTGGCTAGGAACCCACAGGTGTCAGTCTTCTAGCTTAATATCTGAGAAATAGTTTTTAAGAGCAATCTAGGAACCCAGGAGTATATATGCACACAGAGAAATTCCCTACTGTACATTTTCTCATTCATACATGAGTAACAGAACAAAACAGCATATGGCCCATTAAAAGCATTCATAGCATGGAAGAAGAGATTTAACTAAAGGCACTGTGGGAACCACAAGCATTTGCAGAGATGAGAAATACCTGCTTTGGTTCTTAGTAAAAATTAGGAGCATATGGACTTGTGAACTAAGATGTTAAATATGAAGTTATACAACAGCAGACTGGGATTTCAAAACAGAACACGACAAAATTTTTCTGGCTGAGAAGCAAATAGAAATAAATAGGGAACTATAAAGGGGACAGGGAAAGTTCAAGAGAAAACCAAACTATGATTACAGGATTTGTGTCCAACTCTGCAACCCCATGGACTGCAGCACGCCAGGCTCTCCTGTCCTTCACTATCTTCCGAACTTGCTCAAATTCATGTCCATTGAATTGGTGATGCTATCTAACCATCTCATCCTCTGTTGTCCCCGTCTCTATTTGCTTTCAATCTTTCCCAGCATCAGGGTCTTTTTCTATGAGTTGGCTCTTTGCATCACGTGGCCACTGTATTAGAGCTTCAGTTTCAGCATCAGTCCTTCCACTGATAACATTTACATTAGAAGAACTGGCACAATGGAAACTGTAGGAAATAAATGGAATAAGTTGGAGGACACAGATGGAAATGGGTTCCAGAATCAGAAGGGACAAAGAGAGAAAATTATTTCAAAAGATATTTGATATAAAATGCATAGAAGGAATTCCCCAAATATGAATAACATATGCCCCAAGAAAGAGATCAGAATAAATAAGAGGGAGCAATGGCAAATATAATAGAAAAAGACAAATCTGATCCTGTAGGTTGAGTGTCTTATCTTTCTGGTAAGATCAGTTCAAACAGCAACACTTTAAAGGGCTTCTTGTTTCTGCTGCCCATTCCCCTCCTTGAATTCTTTTGAACATGGGAGGACCTCTTAGCAGGATTAAGGAAAGGTAAATCAGATAAAAATAGAAAGATAGAGGTGAGCTCTCAGACATGGCTTGTGCTCCAGGATACATAAGAGGGATATAATTAATATGTAAAACATGGAATCTCATGTGTTTGTGGGTATATTAGCTCCTCTATTCATAGGGACTCTCTAAGCAAGAATACTGGAGTGGGTTGCCGTGCCCTCCTCCAGTGGATCTTCCCACCTAAGGATCGAGACCAGGTCTCCCACATTTCAGGTGGATTCTTTACTGTCTGGCTTCCCTGGTGGCTCAGCCTGGAGGCTCAGTCTGCCTGCAGTGCAAGAGACCCAGGTTCAATCCCTGGGTCAAGAAGATCCTCTGGAGAAGGAAATGGCAACTCACTTCAGTATTCTTGCTTGAAAAATCCCATGGATCAAGGAGCTTGGCAGGCTATAGTCCATGGGGTCACAAAAAGTCGGACACGATTGAGCAACTTGACTTTCCTTCTTTTCTTTCATTCTTTACTGTCTGAGCCACCAGGGAAGCCCAATAATCTAAACACAAAAATTAATTGATCTTCCGTTTTGTTTAGCTAAGAGCAGAGAACAGGCCACGTAATCAAAAAGATGGAGCACGTAGTCCTGAAAGTGAAAGTATTAGCCGCTCAGCCGTGTCTGACTCTCTGCGACCCCATGGACTGTAGCCCACCAGGCTCCTCTGTCCATGGGATTCTCCAGCAGGAATACTGGAGTGGGTAGTGTATTGCAGTGTTAGTCCCTCAGTTATGTCCGACTGTTTGCATCCCCAGGGACTATAACCTGCCAGGCTCCTCCGTCCATCGCAATCTTCAGGCAAGAATACTGGAGTGGGTTGCCATTTCCTTCTCCAGGGGATCTTTTCGACCCTGGAATCAAACCCAGATCTCCTGCATTGCAGGCAGATTCTTTACTGTCTGAGCCACCAGGAAAGCCCATGAGCCCACTGCTAGTTCAGTGCACAGCTACACATTTCCTTCATCCTCTTTTTGCCTCACTTTCCTCCTCTGTGAAACTGGAAGACAAAAACTGTAATAACAACGACCTTCTGCAAGATGATGCTATGAGCAGGTGAACAAAGCCACACACATAAAACTTTTCCACAAATGTGAGGTTACTAGGAGCACAAGGACCATTAAGTCAAAGCTAGTAGCTGGACTGCATCTCTCAAGGTGAAGGAGCCATGCCCGGTGATTCTCTAAGAAGAACCTAAATTGAGAAGAAAGCTCTCTGCTTTGTGCATAAAACAATCTTCACTTGTTAAGAAAGAATCATACACTAACCTAAGCAATTGCATTTCTACATTCCCAGACACATCAGATAAAAATCATTAAACATACATCAATCATGTTGAATAATAGAAACAGGCTTAATAGTGGAAAGTTTTTACAGGATCCATATCTCTTGCTTTGAAAATAAATGTGTCAGCTTCACATCATCATTTATTTTCCATAATGTTTTCACTTTGCTTGATCAGCATTCATATACCAGGAGGAGATTACTATCTCAGAATAAATAATAACATATCCCTCAAGATTTTCTCTTCATTGTACTTTACGATTTTATACTTAACTAAAACAGCACCTCACAACAAAACTCAATACAAGAACAAATAAATAATGTTATAGGGAATGTGTCTTTAAAATGTTTTCCATAACATTCCTAGAAGGATTCCACAGAAACACAGCTACAGGAAGACATGCTGTTGTCCTGATTTCCAGCACCACTGACTCTGGTACAAGGGAATTTATTATTAGAACCCTGTATCTTCACAGCTGTATTAGTACTTCCAAAGAGCTTTGGTTGTTGAGGCCATGACAGAGAGAGGGCAATGACTGCTCAGCCTTTGAGTGTAACCCTGCTGATTAAGGCTTGAACAAGGGCAAGATCAGGGAGTCACTTGCCTGGGGACAGAATGTACAGAGCACCAAAAAAGCTTAGTCATCAAGATAAATAATATTTGAATATAACACTATGAAAAAGAAAACTGGATACCAAAAAAAAAAAAAAAATCTATGATGAACGAAATCTGGAGGCGATCACTGTATCAAAATTTCAAATGAAGACAAGATCATAACATCATTTACGGAGCTGAAATCAAATTTCAGTGAGCACAGGACAGTCTTGAAGAGGGGATAAAGTTAGGAAAGGACAGACCAAGGGAAATGTACTGCAGAGGATATGAAGATACTTCTGATCGAGTGATGGTGAAGGGGTTTTAGGACTGATTATTGGCACATTCACCTCAGGAATGCTTTTTATCCCTTATTAGACAGAGTCACAGCCTAGTTATCAAGACTCTTCCTTTTTTTAAAAAACATGGTTTAATTTATTTATTTTTGGCTGCCTTGGATTTTCGTTGCTGCTTGCTCTGAGCTTTCTCTAGTTGAGGCAAGCATAGGCCACTCTCTAGTTGCCGTGTTGGGGCTTCTCACTGTGGTGGCTTCCCTTGGTGCAGAACACAAGCTCCAGGGTGTGTGGGCTTCAGGAGTTGCAGCACATGGACTCAGCAGTTGTGGCTCTTGGTCTCCAGCACATGGGCTCAGCAGTTGTGGCTCTTGGTCTTCAGCACATGGGCTCAGCAGTTGTGGCTCTTGGGCTCTAGCACATGGGCTCAGCAGTTGTGGCTCTTGGTCTTCAGCACATGGGCTCAGCAGTTGTGGCTCTTGGTCTTCAGCACATGGGCTCAGCAGTTGTGGCTCTTGGTCTTCAGCACATGGGCTCAGCAGTTGTGGCTCTTGGGCTCTAGCACATGGGCTCAGCAGTTGTGGCTCTTGGGCTCTAGCACATGGGCTCAGCAGTTGTGGCTCTTGGTCTTCAGCACATGGGCTCAGCAGTTGTGGCTCTTGGTCTTCAGCACATGGGCTCAGCAGTTGTGGCTCTTGGTCTTCAGCACATGGGCTCAGCAGTTGTGGCTCTTGGGCTCTAGCACATGGGCTCAGCAGTTGTGGCTCTTGGGCTCTAGCACATGGGCTCAGCAGTTGTGGCTCTTGGTCTTCAGCACATGGGCTCAGCAGTTGTGGCTCTTGGTCTCTAGCACATGGGCTCAGCAGTTGTGGCTCTTGGTCTTCAGCACATGGGCTCAGCAGTTGTGGCTCTTGGGCTCTAGCACATGGGCTCAGCAGTTGTGGCTCTTGGGCTCTAGCACATGGGCTCAGCAGTTGTGGCTCTTGGGCTCTAGCACATGGGCTCAGCAGTTGTGGCACCGGAGCTTGGTTGCCCTGCAGCATGTGGGATCCTCCCAGACCAGGAATTGAACCCATGTCCCCTGTACTGGCAGGCAGATTCTTTACCACTGAGCCACCAAGGAAGCCCTCAGCAAGACTCTTTCAAAGCCTAGAATTTAGGAGGAGGTGAAGGGGGCATCAGGTTTCCTCTGCTTCAAAGCAATTGATAGACTTCTTTGGAGGCAGCAATGTGCCTTTGCGTTTGAGGGACTTAAATGTAGATGTTAACCCAAGAGGATAAATGTTTATTCTAAAAAAAAAAAAAAAAGCTGCCCTTAGCCACACTTTGAAAAAAATCCTTGCTACACAGATGCTGGCCAGTGGGCGTGGATGGAGCAATGTTCCTCTCCAGAGGGGACAGTGAGCTCCTCTGGGGGTAGCTGTGCTGCCCTCATGCGTGGTTGCTGGCAGCACTGCAAGCCATTTGGCTAATGTACACATGGCGCCCTGCCACAGCCCAGCAGGTCAGCTGCCCAGTTATGGGGGGGAAGTCATTCTCCCACCCACTCCCAATCTAAAACAGTTATGGTTGTTCTGGGCCTTGATTCTATCCCTTTCCCTCAGCAAAAAAGAGAGAAGTGGAGAAGGATACAGTTAGTAAAAAAAATACATCTCAAGCTGAGAAGTGCATAGATGATTCAACAGTCTTCCAAATTCTTTCTACTGCCTTGCTCAAAGTAAAGGGCACAGATTTATTTTTATTCTGTTAAATTCAAGCGTGGGTTATATGACTTTCTGGGTGGGCAGTTTATTTTTTGGTCCACATTCAGCTTTAGTTCATACCTTAGTACTGGAATATATATGTGTGTTCCAAAATTATCATTGATAATATCCACGCAGACCAAAGGGTTTAAGATCAAACTCAGTAACAAGAATCACAGTGATATTTGTTGTTGTTGTTCAGTGTCTGACTCTCTTACAACCCATGGACTATAGCTGCCAGGCTCCTCTGTCCATGGGACTTTCCAGGCAAGAATACTGGAGTGGGTTGTCATTTTCCTCATTGAACCTGAGTCTCTCACATTGGCAGGCAGATTCTTTACCACTGAGTCACTAGGGAAGCCGTACAGTGATATGCAAATCACTATTCCAGCCAGTAAAGAATTGGGTGAAAGCAGTGACAGATTTCGGAGAAGGCAATGGCACCCCACTCCAGTACTCTTGCCTGGAAAATCCTATGGATGGAGGAGCCTGGTGGGCTGCAGTCCATGGGGTCGCTAAGAGTCGGACACGACTGAGCGACTTCACTTTCACTTTTCACTTTCATGCATTGGAGAAGGAAATGGCAACCCACTCCAGTGTTCTTGACTGGAGAATCCCAGGGACGGGGGAGCCTTGTGGGCTGCCGTCTATGGGGTCATACAGAGTCGGACACGACTGAAGTGACTTAGTGTAGCATAGTGACAGATTTTATTTTATTGGACTTCAAAATCACTGCGGATGGTGACTGCAAACATGAAATTAAAAGACACTTTCTCCTTGGAAGGAAAGCTATGACAAACCTAGACAGCATATTAAAAAACAAAGACATCACTTTGCCAAAAATTTCTCATGCTGTTACTGTTTTTCCAGTAGTCACGTATGCATATGCAAGTTGGACCATAAAGAAGACTGAGTTCCGAAGAATTGATGCTTTTGAATTGCGATGCTGGAGAAGACTCTTGAGAGTCCCTAGGACAGCAAGGAGATCAAATCAGTCAATCCTAAAGGCAATCAACCCTTAATATTCATTGGAAGGACTGATGCTAAAGTTGAAGCTCCAATACTTTGGCCACCTGATGCGAAGAGCCAACTCATTGGAAAAGACCCTGATGCTGGGAAAGACTGAGGGCAGGAGGAGAAGGGAATGACAGAGGATGAGATGTCTGGATGGCATCACGGACAGTGGACACGAATTTGAGCAAACTCCAGGAGACAATGAAGGACAGGGAAGCCTGACGTTCTGCAGTCCATGGAGTTGCAAAGAATCAGACTTAGCAACTGAAAAACAAAAACAGCAAAAGGATGAGTGGTAGAATTGAGAACTTATTCCTGGGCCTTTAGCCAGAAGGAAGTCTCTACTCATTGTCCAGCAGTAGAAGTGCTGCTGACTGCCTCCAAGCATCAGATGAGGTAGAAACTTTGAATATACATAGTCACTGAAGCTCGTTTTATCACTCTTTCTTTTATATCAATATGATGAAACAGATCTGTAAGAACTGAATAACTGTCTAAAGTAGATTTGGGAAATAGAATTTTTATAATATTAGGTTGCTGCTGCTAAGTCGCTTCAGTCGTGTCCGACTCTGTGCGACCCCATTAGATGGCAGCCTACCAGGCTCCCCCATCCCTGGGATTCTCCAGGCAAGAACACTGGAGTGGGTTGCCATTTCCTTCTCCAATGCAGAAAGTGAAAAGTGAAAGGGAAGTCGCTCAGTCATGTCCGACTCTTAGCGACCCCATGGACTGCAGCCTACCAGGCTCCTCCATCCATGGGATTTTCCAGGCAAGAGTACTAGGAAGGGGTTATAGCTATTGTTCCTCACTCCCTATCTGGAATGCTTTCCTTCCAAGAAGCTTTCCCTGCCATAGTTGATGCTACAGGAAAAATGTCATATTGCATGTGGCATTTTTATACTGCCTTGAATTCCAATTACCTGTGAATATGTCATCTACACACATACATGTATATGAATTTCTGGAAGGAATCACTGAATTGTATTTATTCTGGAATTCCTTGCATACTGCCTTGAATATACTGTTTGTTAAGTGTGTTGAATGGATGAATAAAACTATAAAGTTTCATAAATTTAAGTTGGCCAACATGTTATTAGACAAATATATATATATTTTAAAATTTGGACCTGTAGAGTATAATGCTCCCCAAATTCATCTACATATTCAATACAATCACTATCAAAATTCTGAATAGCTTTTGCAGAAATCAACAAGGTGGTAATAAAATTCATTTGAAAGGGAGCTACATAGTTAAAATCATCTCGAAAAGGAACAAAATTAAGGGACTCAAATTTTCCAATTTCAAAACTTACTACAAGGCTATAGCAGTCAAGACTGTGAGATATTGGCAAAAAGATCAACAAAAAGGTCAATGGAATAGAACTGATAATATAGAAATAAATCGTATTTACAAGCAAACGATCTTTGGCAAAAGTACCAGGCAATTCAATGGAGGACAGAATAGGTTTTTAAATAAATGGAGTCGGGAAAATTGGATATGCACTTGTAAAAGAATGAAGCTGGACTCCTACCTCACACAATATACAAAACCTAAAAATGCATCAGCAATCTAATATGAGACTAAAACTATAAAATTCTTAGAAGAAAATGTACACTAAATCTTTCTGACTTTAGATTAAGCAATGGCTCCTTAAGTAGGATACCCAAAACATAAGCAACAATAGAAAAATATAAACTAGACTTCTTAAAAATTAAAAACTTTTGTATTTCACCATCAAGAAAGTGAAAAGACAACCCACAGAATGGTTTTTCAAATCCTCCAACAAAGAAACAAATCTTGAAGCAAAATACTTCTTTATAACTACTAGAACAAAGGTATTTGAACAGTTATACTATTCAGATTTGGTGACTGTGGGAATATAGATGCTGCCTTTATTCTCTGTTGTCTTTTAATAGAGTGCTTTGGCATTGCCTATCTGGAAAAGGTCAGTTTTCATTCCAATCCTAAAGAAAGGCAATGCCAAAGAATGCTCAAACTACCGCACAATTGCACTCATCTCACACGCTAGTAAAGTAATGCTCAAAATTCTCCAAGCCAGGCTTCAGCAATATGTGAACCGTGAACTTCCTGATGTTCAAGCTGGTTTTAGAAAAGGCAGAGGAACCAGAGATCAAATTGCCAACATCTGCTGGATCATGGAAAAAGCAAGAGAGTTGCAGAAAAACATCTATTTCTGCTTTATTGACTATGCCAAAGCCTTTGACTGTGTGGATCACAATAAACTGTGGAAAATTCTGAAAGAGATGGGAATGCCAGACCACCTGATCTGCCTCTTGAGAAATTTGTATGCAGGTCAGGAAGCAACAGTTAGAACTGGACATGGAACAACAGACTGGTTCCCAATAGGAAAAGGAATACGTCAAGGCTGTATATTGTCATCCTGTTTATTTAACTTCTATGCAGAGTACATCATGAGAAACGCTGGACTGGAAGAAACACAAGCTGGAATCAAGATTGTCGGGAGAAATATCAATAACCTCAGATATGCAGATGACACCACCCTTATGGCAGAAAGTGAAGGGGAACTCAAAAGCCTCTTGATGAAAATGAAAGTGGAGAGTGAAAAAGTTGGCTTAAAGCTCAACATTCAGAAAATGAAGATCATGGCATCCGGTCCCATTACTTCATGGGAAATAGATGGGGAAACGGTGGAAACAGTGTCAGACTTTATTTTTCTGGGCTCCAAAATCACTGCAGATGGTGACTGCAGCCATGAAATGAAAAGACGCTTACTCCTTGGAAGGAAAGTTATGACCAACCTAGATAGCATATTCAAAAGCAGAGACATTACTTTGCCAACAAAGATTCATCTAGTCAAGGCTATGGTTTTTCCTGTGGTCATTTATGGATGTGAGAGTTGGACTGTGAAGAAGGCTGAATGCCGAAGAATTGATGCTTTTGAACTGTGGTGTTGGAGAAGACTCTTGAAAGTCCCTTGGACTGCAAGGACATCCAACCAATCCATTGTGAAGGAGATCAGCCCTGGGATTTCTTTGGAAGGAATGATGCTAAAGCTGAAACTCCAGTACTTTGGCCACCTCATGTGAAGAGTTGACTCATTGGAAAAGACTCTGATGCTGGGAGGGATTGGGGGCAGGAGGAGAAGGGGACGACAGAGGATGAGATGGCTGGATGGCATCACTGACTCGATGGATGTGAGTCTGAGTGAACTCTGGGAGTTGGTGATGGACAGGGAGGCCTGGCATGCTGCGATTCATGGGGTCGCAGAGTTCAACACGACTGAGCGACTGATCTGATCTGATCAAGATAAAACTCTAAAGTTCTTTGCTCTCTAGTCAGAAAGTTTACCTCTATGAATCTACTCTAGTGAATTATTCAAAAAATCACAAAAATATTCAACAACTAAGGTACAAGGATGGCTATTGAAGAATCTTTTATGGTAACAAACATGGAAACAACCAAAACATATCAATGAGGAGAATCTTAATAAATCACGACACAGTCAGTATTCATAGGATGGCTATGTAAACTGACATTCAAAGTTATTTACAATAAATACAGTGAAAAATTCATGGTACATGACAATATGTACAATGCCTTATTTCATACTAAACATAAAACAAAGCTTTTATGTTCATTTTTTCTCAAGAATCACCTAAATATTATTAATTAAATATATACTTGCTGTAATTTATCTTGGCTTATGCTGTAGACCCTGGAAAATCCCATGGACAGAGGAGCCTGGTAGGCTGCAGTCCATGGGGTCGCTAAAAGTCGGATACGACTGAGAGACTTCACTTTCACTTTTCACTTTCATGCATTGGAGAAGGAAATGGCAACCCACTCCAGTGGTCTTGTCTGGACAATCCCAGGGACAGCAGAGCCTGGTGGGCTGCGGTCTATGGGGTTGCACAGAGTCGGACATGACTAAAGTGACTTAGCAGTAGCAGTAGCATGCTGTAGGCCAGTGCTCACAGGAGAAGCAACATGATCCCAAATAAAAATACATGGAATTCAAATGTTTGCCCTTTTCATGTTCAAATTTGGAGCAACAGTTGAAGCTGCTCTTTAACTAAGATGTCTTCAAGTATATATTCCAAATTTGGTGAATATTCATCAAACCAATTTCACATGATATAGTAAAAGACTAATAGAAATATGATTCACATTTAAAGATATGCACAAATAATAGGCTGGAAATATCTATAAAAAACAATTTTCAGTGGCAACTTCTTAGAGTATGGATAGAAAAAAAATGAAGAAATTAATAGCATGGGGGACATATTTTACCTTTTACTATCTCCTTTTCTATAGTTGAATTTATTATTGGCATTTAATACTAAATTTCATAATTTAAAAGTGAGAAAAAGTGAGCTAAATATACATAAATTAAAATTACTACAGAATTAAAATACAACTACATCTGGAAGATAGCTATTTTTTAAAATAGTGTTTGCCTTTTTAAAAAAATTATTTTTCTCTGTTCTTGGAGCAGTAAAAAAAAAAATAAAAGTTCATTTCATTGAGTCCAGTTTTTCTCTCTATAGATTTGTCTCTTCCTAGTTAAGTAGTATTGAGACAGACTAACGTAAACTTTTATTTAAAAGCCCCAGCATTTTCCAGTCTCTAATATGTCTTGCGTTCTGTCTCTCTATCAGAATAAGATCTCATTTGTGTTCAACTCAGTACTCACTTTTCATTATTCTGTTGGTTGGCCTGATTTTGTTTAAGATTACAAGAAAAGATGTGCCAAATGGCATGACCCATTATTAAAAATTTAGAGCATTCCAAGTTTTGAGACTTGCACCAAGTGCTTTCAGTATCACTTACTGTTTTATGTGTATGCTTGTCAAAAGCAATTACTCCTGATTCAGCAAAATTCAATGCTTTCTAACAAATGATCAGGAGGGTAAACAACTCATTTACATGGGGAGGTTTATATTTTCAGAAATGCCTCAAGGGAGCCTTTCCAAGAGGCCAGAAAGGAATTCAGCGAAAAGGAAACAGCAGGAGGATCCTGTATTTCTCTGCAGTTCAGCAGTACTGGTTGCCAATACCAACATCATAACATTTCAGAACTCAATTTTCCATATTTTGAAACTTCATACAGAGATTCCATCAAGCAAGTCAATCTGCTATCAAACTCAGCTTTGTCTGTTAGTTGCTGAACTTTCTACTTCATGACTTCCAAGCTAAGCTGTAAAAGTTTTATATCCCGAGAATAAATCAGAAATGATGGGGATGCATATTATTAACTCAGTGGTTCTCAGACTCTGGCGTGCAGCAGAATTGCCTGAAGGGTCTGTTAAAATGCAGATTGCTGGGCTCAAACACAGAGCTACTGATTCCATTGAGAAAGCCTGACAATTTGCACATTTTTAGGTGATACTTCAGTGATTCCTGGCACCACACTTTGAGAGCCGCGATATTAACTCCTTAGGCTGCACAAGCGTGCTCAGTCATGTCCGACTCTTTGCGACCCCATGGTCTGTAGCCTGCCAGGTTCCTCTGTTCAGGGAATTCTCCAGGCAAGAACACTAGAGTGGGTTCCTGACCCAGGGATGGAAACTGCATCTCTTGTGTCTCCACGTCTCTGTGGTGCACTGAGCCACCTGGGAAGCCTCTTTAAGCTACTACAGCCCTATAGCCCTGTCGCTCAGTTGTGTCCGACTCTGCGACCCCATGGACTGTAGCCTACCAGGCTTCTCTGTTCATGGGATTTTCCCGGCAATAGTACTGGAGTGGATTGCCATTTCCTTCTCCAGGGGATCCTCCCAACCCAGGGAATGAACCCGGGTCTCCTGCATTGTAGACAGATGCTTTACTGTCTGAGCCACAGCTTACTAAAATGTGTTCTTCTGGCTTTCAAATTTTAAGGAACCCCAGATATTAGTGACACAGTCTCTGAATCTGGTTATTCTAAGAGAAAAGAATGATGCATGTGGCTGCAGGCTTTCTATAAGAATTCATCTAAAGAGTTGGGAATACCAGACCACCTGACCTGCCTCCTAAGAAATCTGTATGCAGGTCAAGAAGCAACAGTTAGAACTGGACATGGAACAACAGACTGGTTCCAAATCAGGAATGGAGTACGTCAAGATTGTATATTGTCACCCTGCTTATTTAACTTATATGGAGAGTACATCATTCCAAATGCCAGGCTGGATGAAGCACAAGCTGGAATCAAGATTTCTGGGAGAAATATCAATAACTTCAGATATGCAGATGATACCACAAGAGAAAGTGAAGAACTAAAGAATCTCTTGATGAAAGTGAAAGAGGAGAGTGAAAAAGTTGGCTTAAAACTCAACATTCAGAAAACTAAGATCATAGCATCTGATCCCATCATTTCTTGGCAAATAGATGGGGAAACAATGGAAACAGTGAGACTATTTTTTTGGGCTCCAAAATCACTGCAGATGGTGACTGCAGCCATGAAATTAAAAGACGCTTGCTCCTTGGAAGAAAAACTATGACCAACCTAGACAGCATATTAAAAAGCAGAGACATTACTTTGCCAACAAAGGTTCATGTAGTAAAAGCTATGGTTTTTGCAGTAGTCATGTATGGATGTGAGGGTTGGACTATAAAGAAGGCTGAGCACCAAAGAATTGATGCTTTTGAACTGTGGTGTTGGAGAAGACTCTTGAGAGGCCCTTGGACTGCAAGGAGATCCAACCAGTCTATCCTAAAGGAAATCAGTCCTGGATATTCATTGGAAGGACTGATGCTGAAGCTGAGCTCCAATACTTTGACCACCTGATGTGAAGAACTGATTCATTGAAAAAGACCCTGACGCTAGGAAAGATTGAAAGTGGAAGGAGAATGGAACAACAGAAGATGAGATGGTTGGATGGCATCACTGACTCAATGGATGTGAGTTTGTGTAGGCTCCAGGTGTTGGTAACGGACAGGGAAGCCTGGTGTGCTGCAGTCCATGGGGTTGCAAAGATTCGGGCACCACTGAGTGACTGAACTGAACTGAGGAGCTGGTGAAAATGATTCAACATTGTTGAGATGCAGACTGTCTTTTATAGGTGTGCTGTTTATTTCATTGTAAACAGCCTCTCTCACCTTTGTTTGACACAGTTGAACTGTCGGGAGCGGAGAAAAGTGAAAGTGAAAGTTGCTCAGTCGTGTCCAATTCTTTGTGACCCCATGGACTATACAGTCCGTGGAATTTGCTAGGCCAGAATACTGGAGTGGGTAGCCTTTCCCTTCTCCAGGGGATCTTCCCAACCCAGGTCTCCTGCATTGCAGGTGAATTCTTTACCACCTGAGCCACAAGGGAGCGGAGAGTCTGGGCTTAAATGTGGGTATGGTGCTTTAAGATTTCATGATTTTAACATTCCAAAGTAGTGGCCTCTAGCCCTGTGCCAGTCTTTACTGGAATTATCCACAGCCCTCACGGACAGTATAGAAGAGTGAAAAATGCTTTTACGTCACTTCATTAGGCTTTTGATCATATAGATAGTTTTTTAGTCTTTAAATGGAGAAAGAAATGGCAAACCACTCCAGCATTCTTGCCTGGGAAATCCCGTGGACAGAGGAGCCTGGTAAGCTACAGTTCATGTAGCAAAGAGTTGGACACAACTGACCATGACCACGAACACAAGTTAGTCTTTAAATCAAAATCTATGTATTTCTGATTTACCATTCAGCGAAATCACCATGCTGGGGATTGGGTTCTTCTGGTGTGGAAACTCTGCTGGTTAGTTAATTATTCTACTATTAACTAAAAGTGAAGTCTATTAGTATTACAGCATAAACTGGCTCTATGCCAGGAAAAGTTGAACCATATAAATACCCAATTGAGTCAGCAAATCCAGTGTTCCAGAGGCAGTGTTAATTGTTTTATATATACTTCAGTGTTTTCTTTTTACTATGTTTCATTGAAATGGGCAGATCTTTTATTTTACCACCAATTTAGTCAAATTGATTTTCAACTGAATCATACTCATTGGCACAGCTTTCCAGAAAGCTGAGGT
Organism: Bos javanicus; assembly: GCF_032452875.1. Taxonomy (NCBI): domain Eukaryota; kingdom Metazoa; phylum Chordata; class Mammalia; order Artiodactyla; family Bovidae; genus Bos; species Bos javanicus. The sequence goes on along the minus strand of NC_083887.1, from coordinate 34,821,222 downwards.
TTGCCTTATAAGAAGCCAAAGGCAACTCCAATTTTTGCTTGAACTATCACTTAATGTGGGAGGAAGCTGTGTGAGCCATCCCTTCACACACACTGAGGCTGCAGGAGGAATATGAATTCATCTTCTGTGGGAATTTGGGGGATTTATAAAGTTGGATCACATTATTAAGTTAATAATGATATTTAGTATTGATAAATGTTTTCATAGCATTTTAATAGCTCTGGGATCATTTAAGCATTTTTGTAAAAGTATAATTGTCATTTCCATTTTACAGTGAGGAAAGATGAAACATAAAAAGGTAAAGAGGTTTCCTGAGGCCCTAGAGTAGCTACTGTGTAATAGAAGGGAAGGTGTTGGGGGGAAATGGCTGGGGCTGGGGAAAAGTGAGGTTCCCTCACTTTTATCTTGTAGGTAATAATGTAAAGGAGAGAATGGACTTTTTAGTCAAAAACAACTGATTTTGATTCCAGTTTTTGTCCTTATTAGCCACATGACAGTGAGCAAATTACTTAACCTCTCTGAGTCTCAGTTTATTTATCTGTAAAATGGCACAGTTATCTTCTTACTTTACACAGTGGTTGTAAATATTAGGGCTAGTTTGTGTAAAGTACTGAGCACATACGTATCCAAAGAAATGATGATTATTAGTGCATATCGGGTATTGGGGTTACAAATGATAGGTTCTGTGTGGCCAAGAAACAAGTCTCCCTTGCTCACTGTATTTCCAGAATCTAGCAAAGTGCTTGGCAAAGAAGACAGTCATTGAATACGTGTTGAATGATTAATGTACCACAGATAGTAGCTACTTGCAGTTTAATTAATCACAAGGCTTGACATGGCCATCCTCATCCAGATTTAAAATGCTAAATATGCCACTCCTGTCGACTGATTACATCTGCTTGTAAATGAAATCAGGGAACCACAATAGAGACTGTGTACCATTAGAGTTTTTACTGAGAAACCTGGTGGATATGCAAGTAGAAAAGCATTGGTGGGGTGGGGGGGGCAAGATTCTGAGTTATAAAACAAAACTCAAACAGATCCCTAATTCTGCGATGGGAATGCATGGTCCAGGGTTGATTGGTACGGAATAGACCCCATGTCAAGACTTCTGAAGCTCAGTCCATTAAGGGCAAGTTAGATCTTTAGCTTGTGCACAAATGTGTGTATTCATACCTAGCAGCACATAAAGTACTCAGTAGTACGTAAGGAAGAGCATCTTCTCAGACAGATTTTGGAATGTGCCTGGTGCCCTCCTCCCCTAAACTGGTAGCCAAAATTGATCATGTATGATGTAAGTGTATGGGCCAGACAAGTCTGGATTTGAAATCTGGATCATCTACATTCTAACTCTTTCAGATCAGATCAGATCAGATCAGTCGCTCAGTCGTGTCCGACTCTTTGCGACCCCATGAATTGCAGCACTCCAGGCCTCCCTGTCCACCACCAACTCCCGGAGTTCACTCAGACTCATGTTCATGGAGTCAGTGATGCCATCCAGCCATCTCATCCTTTGTCTAACTCTTTAAACCTGTGCAAATTGCCTAACCTTCCTGAGCCTCAATGTACCCTTCTACTAAATGGGGATGCTGACAGAACCTAGATACCTAACAGGGCCGTGACTGTTAGATGTGATAATGTATGCAATGTGCCTGCAAAGAGAAAACACCTGGTAGATACTGGCAATGGTGATAATGATGATGATGATGATGCATAAAGTTGGAAAGGGTCCTAAACATGATACACTGGTCAGGAAGCCTTGGTTAGAGCTCAGGAAACAGATGGGTGAGGAAAGGGGAATTTGTGGATATCAAAAGCAGAGATAAGGGCAACCCAGATGCATTTTCATCTGTTTAACAATTTTACTTGATGATAACTCTGAAGGCTGTGAATATTAGTGTGAACTGCCCCGTGATGGCACTTGAAAGGTCAGGATTATCTAGGCTTTTACTGTTCTGCAAATTCAGGATTGGTTCGAAATGTGACTTTCTTTGCATACCTTTGCAATGACAGCATAAGCAAAAGGCCAGAATATGCTCAGAGATGATGCTCATGCTGAGTTCTTGCAGAGTAAGTTTCCCATCACCATCCATCTCACTGATGATGTTGCAACGTGTGTTTTTGCTTCCCTGTCTTGACTACAAACAAACTTGGAGTTTATCAATTCTGATTCCTCTCACTTCCAGGTGTCTTGTGATCCCAAAATGACATTCTTTCCCCTCCACCAGGAAAAGGAGACTGATAGACTCAACCACACAAGATGTTGGTCGGGTATATATTATTTCTCTCAAATGATTTGCAAGTTGAAAAAAAGAAAAAGCCTGGAGAGGCTAATCCTCACCTTGAAGGGATTAATATTTAATGATGGAATTTGGGGCTCTGCAGTACATAATAATGAGCATGCACTGAGGTAGGAACAGGATATACATTGGGGGAAAAATGCTAGTGTGGTTTCTTCTCATCTCTACTATATTCCCCCAATTCTGTATGTCTCTGTCACCCCCTATTCTAGGTTTCACACTTAATTATTGGAGGGAAAATTCACACAGACTTTGAAGGTGTAGACAAATATATTTAATAAATACTGACCTATGTAATTGTTCAATCCCATGTATTAAAGTTAAAAGATTAGGGTAGAGCACAAGGAGGATTATTTGATATAGTTGTGATGAATTTCTGTGAATTTTCTAATAAGTAAATGGCAACAAATTCAATCTCAAAATAACACTTTCAATTAAGATCCAAAGTAGGCATTTTCTCAACCACTATTAGTGGGCAACGTGTCTTTAGCGAAGGAGATCCTCAGTATCAGGCAGTATTTACAAGGGTTCAATACACTATGCAATATACTCTATGAGGGTACATTGTTGTCCAGTTGCTCAGTCGTATCCGACTCTTTGCAACCCCATAGACTGCAGCATACCAGGAAGGACAGGCTTCCCTGTCCTTCACTATCTTTCAGAGTTTGCTCAAACTCACGTCCATTGAGTTGATGATGCCATCCAACTATCTCGTCCTTTGTCACCCACTTCCCCTCCTGTCCTCAACCTTTCCCAGCATGAGGGTCTTTTCCAATAAGTCAGCTCTTCACATCAGATAAAGTATTGGAGCTTCAGCTTCAGCTTCAGTCCTTCCAATGAATATTCAGGATTGATTTTCTTTAGGATTAACTGGTTGGATCTCGTTGCTGGCCAAGGGACTCTCAAGAGTCTTCTCCAGCACCATAGACTTTGCTTATTTCCTGTAGAATTTATAGAATGGGACATGGTGCCCAGCACGTAGTAACGATTTGTTTAATAAATGAGTGAACAAATGCAATCTGCAAACTTTGGTTTTGATGACACTTTTATTAATTAAAAAATTTTAATTGTGGTTAAAAGATATAAAACTTACCATTTTAACCACCTTAAGTGTGCAGTTCAGCAGTATCATGTATATTTACATTGTGGTCTCTAGAAATTGTTTACCTTGCAAAACTGAAACTCTACATTCTTAATAACTCCACATTCCTCTTCCCTCCAGCCCCTGACAGCCACTATTACTTTCCGTTTCTCTAAATATTGACTACTTTAGATACCTCACATAAGTGGACTCACACAGTATTTGTCTTTCTGTGACCGGTTTATTTAATGTGACATAATGTCCTTGAGGTTCATCCACATTGTAGCATGTCACAATTTCCTTCTTTTTTTTTTTAAAGCCTGGGCACTATTCCAGTGCATGTCTCTAGCACATTTTGTTTTCCCACTTATCCAGTGAAGGACACTGGCTTGCTTGCACCTCTTGATTACTGTGAAGATGACCACCACTTGGTTCCCCTGCAGTCAACATAGGTGTGCAAAGACCTTTTTGAAACACAGTTTTTAATTCTTTGGACTCTATGCCCAGAAGTGAAATTTCTGGATTATATGGTAGTTCTATTTAAAAATTTTTGAGGAAACTTCATATTGTTTTCCATAGTGGAAAACAATTTTATATTCCCACCAACAGTGTACAAGTATTCCAATTTCTCCACATCTTTGGTGAGGCTTTTATTGACAGAGAGTGGTGGACATTAGGATGTGTTATTCGAGTCAACTCTTGTAGGGAGCCTAACTGGCGGGGGCTTTCAGCTGCTGCCCATCTGGATCCATCACTGTGTTTGTGCTGCTGTCCTGCTTCCCAGGGGCTGCTCCTTGCCATGACTGAGCACAGAGTGTGGGGAGGGGATGGGGAAGATGAATACAGGCTAATTTCTGTGAGGCACAGGACTTTCCACCAGGCCCAAGGAGTTCCCATTGGCCTGGCCAAAACTATCTTGACATTTCACTGCCATCTGCAACTCTTCCATCCAACCCTCCTTCTTTTCCCCTCTCCTTCTACTGGTAGCAGGTCTGTATCCCCTTATCAAGGATCTCCTTGCCTTTTCCTGCTTCCTCCCTCAGTAAATCTCCTACATGTTTAATTCTGTCTTGGCATCTACTTCTAAGCAATCCTGAAATAACACACAGATATACAGTGGCCAATTCACAGAGAGACATGAAAAGGCCTAAGCCATGAATAGTTTAAATTTAACCTGTGCAAATCGAGCTCTGTAATTCTTTTTAAGAAATGAATAGGCAAATACATTTCATCATATCAAAATTGTCATTAGTCTCACTCAAGTGGACTGTGTCAACCTTTTTTTCCTAGAAACATCCTTTCTCACAAATCACAACAAGGTCACCCAATAGATATGAACTGAGAAAACTATTGATCAGAATATACATTAGAAGCAACAAATGCATTTATAGAACCCCAGCAATTTCAGATTTAAATGAAAATCCATCCACGTACGTTAAAAAAGCAAGAACAGAATTACTTACATGTTAAACTTAATGCTTCATATCCCTTCACAGAATCCAGCATTATCTGAAACCCTGGCATATGAACCAAAGCTTAGTTTTATAGCTGGGCTTAAAATCCCCACTTTGAGTGATTTCTGACATAGAGACACTTTATGTGCCAAATACATTTACAAATGAGAACATCACTTGGAATTTGAAAGTCTACCTAATTTTGACACTTAATCATGTATCAAATCTTACATGAATCAAGAATTGTTGGCTGTGTATAAGTTTTTCTTTCTTATAGAATGCTCATTTCAGATAATGTTTGTGCCATGTAGAGAGAAAGATAGGCATTTGATATCTATTTGTAGATGAATATATGAAAAAAATCGATTGCTAAGATATACAAAGATTCAAATGGACATTTTAGTATTTAGGTCAAGATGTCTTCAACAGACATAGTAGGTTAATAAAACACAGCAACTGAGATGTAAAAGATGATATTTGTTTTTGAACTTAAAAATGATTCTTTCCAGCAGGCAGGGAAGGCCATTACCCTGAGGACCTGCCTTGCCAGGTCCAAGCCGTTCCCAGAGATCTCACAGCAGCCAGCAAGCACAGTCATGAACTGGAATAACATTTACTGGAACGGGATGGAGAGGCCTCTTTCTGGATGACTAGAGGGTGATTCACAGGGACAATTTATAACATTTTCACAGGGTCTCAAATTCTTTCTTGTTTTGAAAAATATAAGTATTTCTACACATAGAGCAAAGGGAGATAAAGAGGGGAGCATGGATTCCCTGTGATTTCAATGCAGTTCTTTGTCCCTGGTGATTTCAATGAAGTCCCTGTGGTGTTGGTTGCTTTTTATTTTTTTAATGTTATCCAAAAGACTAAAGGAAACACAATCCATCAGCTGTGAAAAATGACTAAGTACTAGCGAGCTGTTTGCAAAGGTATTACCCATGTGACTCCTACACTTTGATGGTTAAGAAAAGCCAGCGTGGGTTTCTTTTTCATGCCTGTGTGTGCTCGCGTGCTTGTCTTAGGCTGGGTTGCGTTCGCTCTTGGCCGGGGTCTGGCCAGCTCCGGTTTCAGTTGTAGGCAGCCATGGACAATCTGCCTCTTTATTCTACTTGGAAGCTCTGCTGATAGAGCTGTTTAAAGGGCTCAGGTGCTGACAAGCTGGGCGCTGTCAGTATCTGGGATTACAGGAAGTCCATCAAATCTTAGAGTTGCTTTCACTCTACACGGTGCAGAAAAGAAATGAACATATCATTGTCTTCTTCCCTTGCTTGTCTGTCATCGGTAGCCCCAGTGCCTTCTTCAAACTCAGATTCAATATTAATTCTATATTCATGATGTTTTTGCAAATATATCATGCTGTTACTATAAATCAACAATAATCCCTTGAATTTGTTTTTCCTTTAAATTTTACAAATTTAAGGTCTTATTTTGAGAATTACATATTCAATACTCCCTTCCCCCAGCATCTTGACTCTAGGGAAAACACATACCTAGACACAGGCTGCAAAAGCCTTGGAGACAGCCTGGGTCTTTATTATATTCATAGGCAGTAATGATTCTCAGAATCATGGGGTGATGCAGTTGTTGTTAAAAAACATAGACTACTAGTCTTTACTCCAAGGAGTAAATCAGCATCTTTAAGACTGGATATCTATATCTTATACATCAAAGTGGGGCTTCCCAGGTGGCACAGTGGTAAAGAATCAGCCTGCCAATGCAGCAGGCCCAAGAGACCCGGGCTTTGATCCTTGGGTCAGGAAGATTCCCTGGAGTCAGAAATGGCAACTCACTCCAGTATTCTTGCCTGGAAAATTCCATGGACGGAGAAGTGTGACAGGTGACAGTCCATGGGATTGCAAAGAGCTGGACATGACTGAGTGACTGAGCACATACATCAAAGTCTGAGAACAACTGATAATGGATTCTCTAGTGTGGTCTCCATCCAGTACAGTAAGACTTTCAGGTTTCTTTTAAAGCTCCTTCTCTGATCACTTGACCCACCAGCTATTTCACGAGCCCAGTCTTACTTCTCCAGCTGAGTTACCCATCTTAGCCACCCTGTGGCTCTGGGGTATTTCTTTTTGCACCTGCCCCCCTCCCCTGCCACTCAGCTCCCTTGGGCACATCTTGATGAGACCTCTATTGTAAACACATTCTCCGGCTGGCTCTGTCCCCGTACCTGTGCCCAGAGTACTCATTTACTCTCCCACTGCCACCCAAGCCTTTGCTTTGTAGAACCAGCTGCCCACCCAAGTACAGCAAGTCCTACCAGGTACAGTGCAAACTGCTGGTTTTTTGAATTGCCAGCTCTGTAAGTATGATGAAATTGCTGATCTGTTTCCTGATCTGTATAATAAGAGTTCTATGAGGTACATTTCTAAAATTCTCTGCTTCTGGACAGCCAGTAATTTTCTGTACTCACATCATGTTGGATTATTAGCCTCTCCCCACAGCAGCTGTTTTGGCTCATATGATTTCTCAATCTGTCTACTGGCCGCCTGTTTGGGAGGTGTCCTGTCCCATGGGACACAACTTAGCAGAAATAGTGTCTGGGGCTCTGACTAGTCCATTACAGGAGGTCAAAGAGGAAGATACACTAACCAGAGATGGCAGGGTGGAGCCCGGAAAGGACCCCAAAAGACAAATGGGGTGATGGTGGACACAGGGTGAATATTTGAGTAGTCTAGGCTAGTGGCAGGTATATACAGATCTTAACTCCCAAAGCAAAGCTCATTTATGAACCAAAGGAAATTCAAGTATTATAAACAAATATTGGGGTTGGCATTTATAAGAGGGATGTTTGGGGAACTTAGGCTACTGGCAGGTAAACTCAGATTTAAATCCCCAAAGTCAAACTCATTTAAGAACCAGAGGAATGTTAGGCATCATAGAAAAAATCTGGGAAATGGTTACAAGAGGGTATCAGGAAAAGAGCTGCAGATTCTGAGCTGGCCGGCAATGACCTCAGATCCTGCCTTCTCCATGAGATGGCAACCGTGATGGCTCTCTGTTCCTGCAGACACAGAGCATTCCATCCCTTTTGTCCTTGGCTCACTCAGACCTTGGACGAGTCTGGCCAAAGCACTGGTGTGTAATGGGAGGGTTGGGCCCCCAGTGGAGAGTGTGAGATCAGTCTTCTTCTCTCTCTGGTGCCTGGGATTCATGGAGTGGGGACTGAGGTGACATGGACAAGTTGTAACCATCCCTCCTTACTTCTGCCACATCTACCTCGTCCCCATGACCACTCTTCTGCCTGGTGTCCTAAGTTTTGCTTGATGCTTTCTAATTGTGGTACTGGAGAAGACTCTGGAGAGTCCCTTGGACTGCAAGGAGATAAAACCAGTCAATCCTAAAGGAAATCAATCCTGAATATTCATTGGAAGGACTGATGCTGAAGCTGAAGCTCTAATACTTTGGCCACCTGATGTGAAGAACTGACTCATTGGAAAAGACCCTCATGCTGGGGAAGTTTGAAGGCAAAAGAGAAGAGGGCAGCAGAAGATGAGATGGTTAGATGGCATAACCGACTTAATGGACATGAATTCAGGCAAACTCTGGGAAATAGTGAAGGACAGTGGAGCCCAGCATGCTGCAGTCCATGGGGTTGCAGAGAGTTGGACATAACTTAGTGATTGAACAACAGCAACAGCTAGTTCCCTGGAGCTTTACCAGTTGACATGATTGGGGTTTATATTAGTATCCTCAGGCTGCCCTAAAAATGTACCACAAAACCAGTGGCTTCAAAAAACATAAATTTATTGTCTTATATTTCTGGAGCTTGAAGTCTGAGATCAAGGTGTCAGTAACACTGGTTTCTCCTGAGGGCGGTAAGGGAGAAATCTGTCTTATGCCTCTCTCCCAGCTTTGGTAGTTCGCTGACCATCTTTGGTGCTCTGTGGCTTCTGCCACACAACTCCACTCTTTCTACAGTGTTCTCCCTGAGTGTGTGTCTGTGTCCAAATTTCCCCTTTCTATAAGACACCAGTCATATTGGATTAGGTGTCTACCCTTCTCTTCAAGACTCTTGAGAGTCCCATGGACTGCAAGGAGATCAAACCAGTCAATTCTAAAGGAAATCAACCCTGAATATTCTTTGGAAGGACTGATGCTGAAGCTCCAATACATCGGCCACCTGATGCGAAGAGCCAATTCATTGGAAAAGACCCTGATGCTGGGAAAGATTGAAGGCAAAAAGAGAAGGGGGCAGCAAAGGATGAGATGGTTAGATAGTATCACCAACTCAATGGACATGAATTTGAGCAAACTCTCCACCCTGTTCCAGTATGCCCTCTTTTTAACTAATTGCATCTACAATTAGATTAGACCCTATTTCCAAAGAAGGTCACATTCTCAAATACTGGGGAAGTATATTCATCCTTCAATACATGAATGGGGGAAGGGACACAATCCAACCAATAATACAGTTCTTCCTTGTTTTTACCAATATATTTTTCTTATATCTTCAACTTCCTATCTGTATCCCTAGCTATTAATAGGAGTTGAGCCTTAAACCAGATGGACCACTTGGAATCATGATACTGATTGCTAGGTGTCTGACTTTATAAAGTACCCCAGCCTAGGAGCCTACTGTCATGTTCTGTCTACAGATTGGACCCCCCTGGAAAGCAATACTGACCCAGGAAAAGATCAGGTGTCCCTTGAAAGTTATTTTTGGGGCTTTGACCTATTTCCTCTCCCTTGTTTTGAGGCCTATCTTGTAAACAGGTTAGCATCCTGCATCTTCCTTTTTCCCAGCACCTTCTCTGTTTATTTGTATATATTTTCTCCAGACAACTCTGTGCAGGCAGTATCTCAAAGCCTCATATCTCATGTCTCTAAACAGTAATAGGACTTCCACAGGCTACATTGGCTTCCCTTATAGCTCAATCAGCAATGAATCTGCTTGCAATGCAGGAGACCCAGGTTCAATTCCCGGGTCTGGAAGATCCCCTGGAGAAGGGAATGGTAACCCACTCCAATATTCTTGCCTGGAGAATCCCATGCACAGAGGAGCCTGGCAGGGTACAGTCCATGGGATCACAAGAGTCGGACATGGCTTAGTGTCTAAACCACCACAGGTTGCATGGATTATTAATTACATCACTATATCATATGGGTTAAAGTAACAGTTTGTGCTTTTGAATTCACAAGTATAACTGAGAACACTACCAAGAAGTCATATATGACCTACAGTACTTCAGTTATAAGTAATTTATAGGAAATCTCTAGGTAATGTGACTTCAATGATGGATTAAATTATCAGAAAGTTACCAGATATCTCCCATATTTATTTACCCTTACATTTAACTCACTGGAATATTCCTGAATTCTCATGAATCATTTATTTGGCAAATCTTCTGATCTGAGCATTAGCTCTGCACTATTATGTTAGATTTGGTGGGGGGAGGGATGGGTGTACAAAATGGATGAGAATCAGTAAGAAGAGCTTGGAAACACTGATTTCTTATATCAGGGAGTGACAAATGAGTGTTAGAGGTGGGGAGTTTGGACTGTGTTTTTTGCTCCAACACCTAAAGCATCACATTCTCTGGAGATGGTTTGCTATTAAAGCTAATTGATTCTCTTGGAATGAACTTGGACTATTTCTTCCTTCTGATGTAACTGTGAATCCTCTCCAGGCTATAGTACATCAGGTCCAATTCCTGTAGTTGGTTGATGAGGAAAAGAACATCTCCAAGAAAAACAATGAGTCCAGTGAAGGAGCAGGGGTGGGATGGGTGGCAGGAGTGTGAGGGCGGGAAGTTGTGCGGGGATGCTAAAATAACGGGGACTGAAAAGCTGCTAGATTTTCATCAAAACACAGCAGTAATAGCTTCTGCCAACACAGCTGCCCTGAGCTCTCTCCTATTTGCAGTAATATGGCAATAAATGGAAATTGTAGATGGATACTACCCAAGGAGCAAGTTCTTTCTTAGAAGTGTAAATTGGCATTTAGGCAAGTTAAGAAACAAGGAAAGGAGAAAGTTTCTATATGGGACACAAGACAGTTTTCTGTCAGGTCAGGCTGCCGAGCTGGAACCATCTCAGCTCCCTGGGTGGACTTTCCTTAACACTTTCTCAGGTACCTAAGGTTTGGGTGGCCCATGGTTATGAGCCTCCCATATGGCACTAGAGCCTGCCCTGCAGCAAACCATTAGGCTCCCAACAGGATCTCAGCACAATCATGCTGGGTAGGCCAGAGACAGAGACTGTGGACCAACGTGATCAACCCAGCTCCATAGGCTAGACATAGACACTAGAAGTCACTGCCACTGAACTGCCTTGTTCTGGGGAACTCTGGGTATTATATTCTAATTTTACTCCTAACAACAACTGAGGTCCCTCGAGTGCTTTTATTTGAGCTGAACTGGTCCTCCTTCAGCATCATAAAGAGTTCTAATCTTCTGAACCAGTATGTTTTCTCTTATTCTTCATCTTCCTCCCCTTCCACACTCCAACTCCTCATCTGTTTTTGTTCTCATCATAGTTCTGTGCTCCTTAGGTTGCTCACGACTGGACTCTTCCTATTGCACGTCTTGCCTGTAGGAGAGTTCTAGCTGTGCAACTCTTCCTCCTGTCCACCTGCTGTCTGCCTTGCTATCACCTGGGTTTTCCTGAGGGGAGAGGCTGTGCCTCAGTCACCCTAGTCTCTGGCATAATGCCTGGCAACATTTCTGCAAACCTGGAGATGACAGAAAGGAAACGCTGATTTCCTCACAAACTTTTCCTGGGGACACCACTAGCATTTCACATCAAATCCAACCGTCTATGGAGTGAAAGATACCATGTGCAGCAGAGTATGTAAAGAACATTGTCACAGCTCCTAACTTCAGTGAACTGAGTGGCAGGACACAAGGAAATGATCCTATAATAACTTATGGTAGGTGGATGACATGGGTTAGTGCACAGAGCTCAAGGTTAAGAAACTCAAAGACTAGTCTCATTTTGTCAGCAGCTAGGTGGAAACCCATTTTCTCTGAGGCTAATTTCTTGAGCACAGTGAAAATAAGTTCCATCAGTGTTTCTCAAAGTGTGACACATAATATTTTTTGAGGGGGGGTGACCTATAGACTCAGAATTGAGTATGATTAAATAAAAATTGGCTTAAAGATCAACATTCAGAAAATGAAGATCATGGCATCTGGTCCCATCACTTCATGGGAAATAGATGGGGAAACAGTGCAAACAGTGTCAGACTTTATTTTTCTGGGCTCCAAAATCACTGCAGATGGTGACTGCAGCCATGAAATTAAAAGATGCTTACTCCTTGGAAGGAAAGTTATGACCAACCTAGATAGCATATTCAAAGGCAGAGACATTACTTTGCCAGCAAAAGTCCATCTAGTCAAGGCTATGGTTTTTCCAGTGGTCATGTATGGATGTGAGAGTTGGACTATGAAGAAGGCTGAGTGCCGAAGAATTAATGCTTTTGAACTGTGGTGTTGGAGAAGACTCTTGAGAGTCCCTTGGACTGCAAGGAGATCCAACCAGTCCATTCTGAAGATGATCAGCCCTGGGATTTCCTTGGAGGGAATGATGCTAAAGCTGAAACTCCAGTACGTTGGCCACCTCATGCAAAGAGTTGACTCATTGGAAGAGACTCTGATGCTGGGAGGGATTGGGGGCAGGAGAAGAAGGGGACGACAGAGGATGAGATGGCTGGATGGCATCACTGACTCGATGGACGTGAGTCTGAGTGAACTTCAGGAGTTGGTGATGGACAGGGAGGCCTGGCATGCTGCAATTCATGGAGTCGCAAAGAGTCAGACACGACTGAGCGACTGAACTGAAATTGCAAGCAGAGAAACTCATTGTGTTTTAAATTTTCCTTTGGGTCACAAAGAAATGAGGCAAGACACAGGCTCAGGCTCAAAGTTTGCCTACTCTAGCCACTAGGATTGAACAATGTTGTGTTTTCGTATTTTTTCTCAGGCAGATTATTTTGGAAGTTTTTCTCCATTTATGCCAGTAAGATTTACTTTTAAACAATTGTATTTCAGTAAGATAAATGAGTTGATTTAAATAAATTATAAAAAAGTAATAGACCATGACATGTGAGTATAACAAAAATTGTAAATGTGGTGCTGAAATATTTAAAGTTTGGGAAATACCAAATAAGTCAACTCTGGGATTGTTTTCAGCCCTACACTTCTTAAGATTTTGTGATATTTCCAAGGGAATGGTGTGGCTAATAGGAGATAATAAGTGCATCAAGATGATTTACTGACAACACAATACGTCAAATGATCCATTGAGAAATAATCTGTGATACAAGTAGCTATGGAGAGAGCTATGGAGAGAGATAAAGATAGATAGTAATATTGTAGATATAATTATAGATTGCTATACAGAAAGACTCAGATATTAATAATTAGTGTACAGATACCGATGTAGATGAGTATATGTTGATAATATCTATTTAACCCTGATTAGGTGGAACATACTGTCAGATGACCTTGCAGCAAGAAGTGGCAAGCCACCTGATTCTTGAGAAGTGAAGTTGCTCAGTTGTGTGTAACTCTTTGCGATCCCATGGACTGTATAGCCTACCAGGCCCCTCCATCCATGGAATTTTTCAACAAGAGTACTGGAGTAGGTTGCCATTTCCTTCTCCAGGGGATCTTCCTGACCTGGGGATCAAACCCAGTTCTCCCGCATTGCAGGCAGACGCTTTACCCTCTGAGTCACCAGGGAAGCCCTGTGACATTGAAAAAAAAAGTGATATATTTGCATTTTCCTCCCAAAAGGAAGAAGAATCTTTTACATTCTTTAGCCTGGATTTCTCTCAATTCAGGGGAAATGTTATTTTTTTCTTTATTTTTTCAAGTTTTAACCTGCAGAGATGTTTAAACTGGCTTGTCTAAAGCGAAGAGGATTCTTGAGGATATAGAGAAGTGATCTCATCTAAGGAAGGTGGTTGGATGGTGGGGACTAGAGAAAGAGAGGGTTGAAACTCTCTGTCTCTCACATGTGGCAGACTCTCAGGTCAGAGGGGGAGGATTCTGTACTAAAATCTTATCATTAAAACCACAGGTTCCCACCCTCATATACTTTTGGTGGGAAGGTAAATTGATGCAGTGCATGGGTGCTCAGTCATGTTCAATTTTTTGCAACCCCAGGGACTGTGACCTGCAAGGCTCCTTTGTCCACGGAATTCTCCAGGCAAGAATGCTGGAGTGGGTTGCCATTTCCTACTTCAGAGGATCTTCTTGTCCCTCAGATCAAACCCAAGTCTCTTGGTCTCATGCATTGGCAGGTGGATTCTTTAATCACTGCACCACTTGGCAAGTAACCTGGTGCCCCCACTAGGGAAAACAGTATAGAGGTTCCTTAAAAAACTAAGACGAGAACTATCACTTGATCTGGTAATTCCTCTCCTGGCTATGTGTGTGCAATTTTCCAGGCGAGAATATAGGAGTGGGTTGCCATTTCCTACTCCAGTAATATCACTTATATGTGAAATCTAAAAAAATAGTACAAATGAATACATATGCAAAAGAGAAACAGACTCACAGATATAGAAAGTAAATTTGTGGTTACTTAAGGAGAGAGGGAGGGGAGACAGACAAATTAGGGGTATGGGATGAATATATTAATACTAACTTCTATGTATAAAGTAGATAAGCAGTAAGGATATACTTTATGTGTACTCAGTCATTCAATTGTGTCTGACTATTTGTGACCCCATGGACTCTAGGCCCCCAGGCTCCTCTGTCCATGGAATTTTCCAGCCATGAATACTGGAGTGGGTTACAATTGCCTTCTCCTGGGAATCTTCCAGACCCAGGGATTGAACTCACATCTCTTGCATCTCCTACACTGGCAGGTGAATTCTTTAGCACTATGCCAGCTGGTTTGATTCCTGGGCCTGGAAGATCCCTGGAGAAGGAAATGGCAACCCACCCCAGTATTCTTGCCTGGAAAATCCCATGGACAGTGCATGGGGTTGAAAATGAGTGGGACATGATTTAGTGACTAAACTACAACAAAGGATATACTGTATAGCACAGAGAATTATGCCCATAATCTTATAATAACCTATAATGGAATATAATCTGCAAAAATATTGAATCACTATGGTGTACACCTGAAACTAATACCATATTGTAAATCAACTAAAAAAAAGACTAGAGGTTCCCATGATTTTTACGGACCCTCCCCACCCCTCTACCCCTACCCCCACCTATACACACACTATTTAAAATGGCCTGAGCAAACACCTGGGCAAGTGTCCACAGTGTAAGAGCCCTGACCCATGATGGAGCACCACAAATGATCAGCTTCAGAGTCTTGGATGGGGAAGACATAGAAGGTTGGATTGGGATGGAAAGTGTTCTCTTTTGGACATCTATGAGCTTTCAGACCCCAAGAACAATTGATATCAAACTTATCAATTGTATTGAGTTGAGGCACTGAAATTAAATTTATTAAAGAAAAAGTAAGGCGACATTTGTGCCTTGGTTTGTGGAAAACTTCATTCTCTTGACAGAGGAAGGAGAAATGGAAGAATCTGGAAAGCATAGGCTCTCTTTCTTCTCATATTTTCTTCCTTTCCTTCCTTCCTCCACTCCCTGGCCTGTCTTTATTTTCTTTTTACCTACTCATCATACATATGTGCACATAAATTAAATGTGGTTTTATATAGTATATGCAATGTTATTATTAATATAATAATAAATCATAAACCAACTTTACATTCATAAAGACATATAATTACATATAATTACTTGAGACATGATGTCTTAGAAGTAAAACAGATGGTTCATTCCATAGCCAACACTTGGAAAAGACATGGCCACAACACTGATGGAATGCCATGACGATATACCAGAATGGTTTTCATCATCATCTTATGAACACTTATTTAATTAAACCCGGTCTGGGCTGTGTTCTCACAGTTTCTGTTATTTCTGTGTTAATTTCCAGAAGCATCATGTACATCCATTGGAATATGTCAACTAAGTATAATTTGTAATTGTACAAAATCACTTTCCAAAAGTTTCTGCATAGCACCCAGCAGAGTGCCATGTAGATAACAACTATTTGTGAAATAGATGGATGAACACTGAATAAATTATTTTTAGTCTTATTTTCTCTAGAGTTAAGATTTTCCATCCCATAAAAACTTGAGTAAGCCTCTCCTCTGACTTAGCTTCCAGCTCTGTGAAGTAGAACACTATGATGAACATGGCACCATGTTATACAGTTAGTCCTCCTCCCCAAACTGTGACTTTTAGAAATGTGGTGTCATTTTCAGACACACAACTGATTAGAATTAATGTAATTTAGAGATTCTAGAAAGAGAAAGACCCCAGGAAAAATGTCTCACCAGGAGAAAAAGGGAAAATGGGCTCTTTTTTTCACTATCTGGTCATTCAGCTTTGTGCCTAGACAGAATATGAACCTTCCTTTAATTCTGAGGATGAAACAGGAATATTTAGAATTGCCAAGACAAAGGACCCACAATTATTTCCATGAGAATTGTGGCTAAGGGGACATTTTGACAAAATGGATTCATGTCCTTGCCTGATTTCTATTAAATGTTCTAGCCTTTCCTGTGAAAACTGGGTAGTGATTTCATGCTTTCATTATTCCAACTGATCTGAGTTTCACCAGCCACTTCATGGCTATACGCAATTCAAAAAATGATGAAATATATTTCCTTGATTTTAAGTGAAGTTAGGAGGGAAGCCTGCGGGGAATTAGACCCCCTGTGGAGGTCATTCTGTGGGGGACTTGATGGCAGAAACAGGTGACAATGATTACTTGTATTAAGTAATGATTAGTTCAAGTCATTGTACCCAATGATTACTTGTACTAAGAATATTGAACTTCACCTTAATTTTATCCATGTAGTGCAAGGACTTTTATCCAATTGAGAATATGTGCTTAAAAGTCTTCAGTTTCCCCAATGATCCTACAACATCTGCAATTGTATTAGAAGGAATTATTTAAATAAAAAATGAACAATGCCATCACCTTTATAATTTTTCTGCCCCATTTCCACCCAGTGTTGCCTGGAACCTTGAGTCCTAAGATTGACAGCCATTCCCTGCCTCCCCGTAATTCCCTCCTAGACTCTCCAGCTTGGTGATCACTGATTGATCACTTATTGATCACTGATTATGAGGCTTATTGATCACTGATTATGAGTTATTGATCACTGATTATGAGTTCGGTCTGACTGAAGATCAGAATTAAAAATAGAACAAGGTTCTAAACTCTTAGAGAATGAGAGATTTCTGGATTCTTCATATTGAATAACATTAACCCAATATCCTTAGTTCATGTACGGAATTAGCCTATCTAAGCCACAGGCAGTCCACGGGGCTGTAAAGAGTCGGACATGACTGAACAACTGAGCAACAACACCACCAAAGCCACAGTTCCCCCATCTTTACAATAGAGATAATAATACCATCCTCATGGGGCTGTTTTGAGAATTAAGCAAGTTATATGCAGATCACCTAGCATATTGTACGTGGTATACTACGTGCTTAATAAATGAGGAGGTTTTTGTTGTTGTTGAAAACAATACTGTCTCTTTGTATATGCTGTGAAAGCTACCCTCTTCTGTACTTCTTAACTAAGAATCACTTGAAGACTCTTTGGTGCAAAAAAGTAAAAAAGAGAAAGACAAAAATATTCTTTCAGAGATACTGAAAGTCAGATGGATAAATCATCAGTAAATGTATTTAATGAAAAGGAAGGCCAATGGCTAAGGGTGGCAGAAAGAGATTCTAATGTAGATTTTATTACTTATCCTGGGATTGTTTTAACAGGCTCTGAATAAATTCTGCACCATGAGTTTGTCTCCTGCTTTGTTTTCCTATACATTCCTGGGGGATGAATACAGTTTTGTCAGACTAAGACAATTCCCTGTTCAGAAACCTTCATTGACTTCCTGATCTTTACTGGATTACATCTCAAACCACATAGTCAGTTTCCAAATTTCTTTAAAACCTCAGCTCTTTTCATAAACTCTAGCCAAATCAGGCATGTTTTACCTCTGAGGCATGCCTTATTTGCTCCTGCCACAGGACTTCTGTATATGGCTTCTTCTCTAGAAATCTCACAAACACACCAGTTCAAATGTGATTTTCTCCCTAATATTCTTCCCTGATCTTACAAGTAAGAAGAAATCTTTTGAACTTTTGCATTTCTAAGTTCTTTTTATGTACATCTGTTGTTGTTTAGTCACTAAGTCGTGTCCTACACTTTTGTGACCCTATGGGCTGTAGCTGGCCAGGCTCCTCTGTCCATGGGATTTCCCAGGCAAGAATACTGGAATGGGTTGTCATTTTCCTTCTCCAGTGTATCTTCCCAATCCAGGAATCAAACCTGTGTCTCCTGAATTGGCAGGTGGATTCTTTACCACTGAACCACCAGGGAAGCCCATGTAAATTTGTAATGTCTGTTAAAATATTTTCTGCTGCATTATGTTCATTTTTCTTAATTTTATCTCATAGTCACTTAAAGCACCAAAGACATTTTAGTTATTAATGGCACCCCACTCCAGTACTCTTGCCTGGAAAATCCCATGGACGGAGGAGCCTGGTGGGCTGCAGTCCATGGGGTCGTTAAGAGTCGGACATGACTGAGCGACTTCACTTTCACTTTTCACTTTCATACATTGGAAAAGGAAATGGCAACCCACTCCAGTGTTCTTGCCTGGAGAATCCCAGGGACGTGGGAGCCTGGTGGGCTGCCGTCTATGGGGTCACACAGAGTTGGACACGACTAAAGCGACTTAGCAGTATGCAAGACTTAACACATGGTTGGTGATGAGTAAATGTTTTCTGAATAAATGAATGAATGACAGTGATTGCATTATAATTGCTCAGTGTGGTTGAGAGACAAGATAAAAGCTTAAACATAAATGACAATGAGGTCACAGGTAGTGCTAGTACCAAGTAGGGATCTGAAAAGCTGCTTCCAAGTCTGAGAGGAGGGTAAAGTAATAAAATAATTGGGAGATTCAATCTTGGCCATGGAAGACTTTAGTTCTCTCTCCACCAGGTGTTAATAGTTGAGAATAATGCCAAGACTTTCTCATTACCTACAAAATAAATTAAAGCCAAAAAGGGGAATAATTTTGCTCCATATGCCAAAAATTTCTGTATGTTCTGCATATAAATATTACTGTTTAAAATATGTTAAAAGTTTTTCCCCTCCTTGGGACAAAGAGACATTCTAGATTTCATATGTAGAATTTATATATTGTGTTGGCCAAAAACTTCATTCGGATTTTTAAG
Organism: Bos javanicus; assembly: GCF_032452875.1. Lineage (NCBI taxonomy): Eukaryota > Metazoa > Chordata > Mammalia > Artiodactyla > Bovidae > Bos > Bos javanicus. Next base: position 34,802,129 of record NC_083887.1, on the reverse strand, counting down.
ACGTTATGGAAAAATCCAAATGAACTTTCTGGCCAACCCAATACTATTTTTGTTGAAAATGAGAAAAGTCTTTGTAGACCATGTTTTGGGTTTAAAAAAATCTACAATTTCTCCTTCATTAGGAGAAATCTGTAGCAATGGCTTAAACCGTAGTAGTTTCTACAAAGCATTGAGATAGTGATGTCTGAATGAAATAACACACAGATTTAAATTTCTCTTATGGACATCATTAGTATTAAAATGATGAGAGTTTTTCACACATCTGGATTTTATTGATGTTTTAGAAAAAAAGATTCAAGAACTAAATGAATGAACCCATAAGACAGTTAGTTGAGTGTGAATGTACTTGTTTGCAGTTTTAACGTGTTCATTTGGGATGTGGGAAATGATTCATGTGGGAATCTTCCTCACATTATAATACAGTGAGGAAGATTGATATAAGATTGATATAATTGCTATGAGGGAAAAGGATGCTTCCTATCATGGCTTAGGTCAAATGTCAAAATTCAGGAACCCAGAGGTGGATGCATAAGGATCTGAGGGCTGGAGGCCCATCTTTCCTCAATGGTGTTTCCCATCCACATTGACAGGATCAGTATCACCATCTGAAGACGCACTCAGCATGCCCCTTTGACACATGGCAGGTGGAAAGCCAACACAGGGTGTACTTTCAGCCCAGAAAAGGGGAAAATACTCAGTGACGTCTCTTCGGAGAGTCCCAGTGCCTAGTCCTATAGTCAGAGTAACCAGCTCAGCCTGGTCTGCCTGAGACCTGCTTCGTTTCAGCACCATGTCCCATGCAGCCCTTAGTCCCAGGCGAACCAGGACAGTTGGCCACCCCACCTGTGGTCAAGGGTGCCATTTAAAGTTGGTGCCTCTCTTCCTTGAAGGTGCACACCCAACATCTGTAGTGTTTGTTAAGATTCACATCTGGACTTACTATCTTAGGCTGGGGCCCAAGTTTCTGCATGTCTAATAAGCTCTCAGATGACACTAGGGGCTGGTCTAGGGATCACACTTTGAGTATCAGGGTTTAGAGCATACTTTGTGGACTCTTAGAGGTTATGTGGAGACCTTGCCCCATTTACGAATTGAACATCCTTGGTGAAGTGACTTAACCTCACTGAACCCTGATTTCCACATCTCTAATAGAGACTGACTATCTTCTAATAGAGACTGACTGAACTATCTTCCTCACAGGGCAGTGAGGGTTAATTGAGTTAATTATGAACACAGAAGAAGCACTCAACAATTATTAATTGATTTTATTATTAAGATTCCCTGATGGCTCAGACAGTTAAGAGTCTGCCTACAATGCTGGAGACCTGGGTTTGACCCCTGGGCCAGGAAGATCTCTGAAGAAGGAAACCTCTTTTGTTATTACGGACATTTTATTGTGTGTCACTGAAGTAATCAAAGAGGTGGTTGACACTGAAAACACAAATAAGTTGAAGAAAGTTTCAGGTAAACCCCTAGTTGAAAGAGTCACAAGCATTGGTGTTTTTAAGGCAAATTAGAATGTTTGAGGCAGAGGCATATCACCAGGATGGGAAACAGGATTGACCCATTAGGTAAATCTTAAAATGTGTATTCATCATAAAACACTAGTCTTTTACACTTTGTTGTACATTCTGCTCCATATTCTGAGTTCCCTGGAATGGTAGGCATGTCACAAAAGTCTAAAACTCTGATTCATGCAGAGGAAATTGGACCCACTAAGCAGTTATGTCCATGGGGTCTCAAAGAGTTGGATACAACTGAGTGATTAAGCACTTTTGATGAGAATCAAAAGTGAAGTGCCTGTGCAGGTCTGGCCGATGCTAACTGCTAAATAAATACTGGCTAGTGTTATAGCTATCTTTTTGGTATTAAAACAGAACTATTTCAGCTTCATATTCATTAAGGAAGAAGAGCCATTGGATTGAGTGCTTCTTGGATGTATTGGTTCTCAAAAGATAATAAAGCCTTCAGACTTTGATGACCAGATGCTGCTGGTACCTGACTAAAAGGTGAGGAGCCATCTAACCTGAATTCCCTGCTCTATTATGAGCAATCTTGAAGCATAACTCATCTTCATTCTTACTCACTGGATCAGGGATACACTTTGATTATTTGTTACAAAGAAAACCATTGTTGGGCCAATGGTCTGTACCCGGATTGTCACTTTCCAAGCACTGGCTGATTTGACCTGTTTTATTACCAGGTCTGAACATTTGGATCTGAGAATGCACATGTATGAAACCAGTGCTAGGGAGCGGCAGTTACTGGTGGTGGTGGGCCAAGAAAGATGCAGCAATTTTTAGATTTGAGAGCTTGAGGCAGTAATGGGCACGTCAGCAGTTAGAGTCAGAACTAATTTATTTATAAATCCTCACTTTGTGTTCAAGACATATTTTCTAAAGCTAAGTCATATTTCTGATGTTGCAAGAAAAAGATAAAAAATACTTAATCCTAAGTCTAAGAAACAAGACTATTGTCCTATTCAAAATTTGGCAGGCCTATGTCTCAGAAAAATAAAACAGCAGCTCACAAATTCTTCTTTCAAATTGCTTGACCAAACCCACGTAATGCTTTCTTGCTTCTCATACCTGGATGCCCTCATTGGATACAGAACTGGGTTATGAATTCATGTCTCAGTCAGAAGAGGAGCGTTGGTTTGGAATCAGTTCAAATTCTGGCTGTTCTACTGAGGAACAGTGTAATTTTGAGGAACTTATTTAAACTCTCTGATCCTCATTTTCTTTCTTTATGAAATAGTTCTAATCCCTTCTTCAAAGAGTATTGGGAAACAAATGATATAATACTCAAAGAGACTCCCACGGAGCTCAGCTCATAGAGAGTATTTAAAACATATTCATTTTCTTCCTCTCTTCTCCTATGCTTTGCACCTTAATATGCACTGGCTTGTTCCTCATATTGCTGTCTGCCATCTGCTGCACCTTTGAGATACAGACAAAGTTTAAAGCCTCCTTGTAGGTGTTCATGATCTGATCTGGGGCATCCCTAGTTTCTGTGTCCCTCAGGCCACGACTGAGCAGGGGGTAAGCTCTTGATCCAGCTGTCCTAGAGAACGACATCATCAGCACTCCTTACCTAATATTGATTTGAAATAGTGAGCATCAATCCAAATGTTTCCTGTATACAGTTCTCTGGTGGCCAGGACACATTGACATAGCAATGTTGCCATTGAAAGGTTTTCAGAGATCTTCTGTTTTACCACTTACCAGCTAGGACAGAGCACCTGTCAGTGAAAAACCATATTGTATTTCAGAAGAATATTTCTCAATTTAGCCAAAAAAGAAAATTGAGGGTCTCAATTTTGAAACTGCATGCTTTTCTTTAAGTAGGTATCATGCCATTTGTTTGTAACAGTGTGGAAGATTTTAGTGCACAATAGCAATAATTCCTTACAGTTTTAAAAACAGATGAATCTAGGAGTTCAGTCACACCCTAAAAACCAAGATCTGGACTCATGTTTATCCCAAATTCCTCTAACTCTTGGCAAAGTGGGGCATACAACTTCCTGCTATTTAGTCCTTCATTTTTCATATTTTAGAGCTACTAAAATGTGAAATGTATAGGTTATGAAGCTCACTCTGTTGGAAGCTTGGATCAGTGAGGATAATTTGGTCCTACATGAATACTCAATAAAATGTACTCAATATAGAGTTGAATGAAAGCTTTATTTTTCCCTTAATTCTTCATAAGAATTTAATTTCCTTTGTACACAGCAAATATATGTTTTCCTGTGTTTATGAATAGAAAGAGCACAAGCTATGGAAATAAGTAATTTGAATTTTAGTTAGCATATTTTCTTTTTAATATGGACCATTTTTAAAGGCTTTATTTGAATTTGTTACAGTATTGCTTCTGTTTTTTGTTTTGTTCTTTTGGCCGCAAGACATGTGGGCTCTTAGCACTCTGACCAGGGATCCGTCCTGTACCCCCTGCACTGGAAGGCAAAGTCTTAGCCACTGGACCACAGGGAAGTCCCTAGAACCTTATCTTTTTGAGGAAGTAATTTTGTGAAAGTTGCTAACATTTTGGGGTTTAATTTTCTTTATCTCTATAATGAGGGCTTGGCTAGCAGACTCCAATGGCAATCTCCAACTTTTATAATTCTGTATAAAATCCTCATTTTTTGATCTAAAATGTGCAGTGGCTAATTTTCATATCTTTTGCTCCTCCTTTGTTGAAATGCATAGAAATTATTCCTAAGAATACATATACAGTTGTTTATTGTATTAGAAAGGAACTTTCCTTATGGTATAGCACAATGTCCTTATAACGAGTGTGCAATAACTTAAAAATCTGGTAAATTAGCTAGAAAGCTGAACAACCATTGGTGACCCAATATAATTGAAATTAAGTCATCAGTGGCCCAACATAATGGGGAGACTGGGAAAGCTGATATTACATTCTAAGAAAACAAGCATCTTTTAACTTCTTCCCTGACAGGTCATAGGGCACATTAGTTGTTCTAGTGTAAAGAAAAGTGTACTTTTCTGAGGACAATGAAATATTAGATACAAGCTGTGATTTTCAAAATATGTAACAATATGTATGGCATGGGGTCCCACCAGTCAGAAAATACAAAGAGTAACCAAGGATATAAGCCTTAAAAAACTAAACCACATAGCGGGGAAGGAGACAGTGGGATGAATTTAGAAAGTAGCATTGATATATATACATTACCATATATAAAACAGGTAGCTAGTGGGAACCTGCTATATAACACAGGGAGCCCAGCCTGGTGCTCTGTAATGACATATATATATATATAGTTATGACTGATTTGCATTTTTGTTGTACAGCAGAAACCAACATAACATTGTAAAGTAATTATCCACCAATTAAAAAAAAAAAAAAACTAAAAGCCAAACAAAAGAAAAAACAATTTAAAAGTACTTTTACTATTCCCATCCTCAATGAGAATCATTTATTTTTTAGCAAATATGTATATCCCCAGCTTGAAAAGAAACAACAAAGGGGGGAAGCATGTATCTGATTCCTGCCTACTTCCTATTCCATCTTGTCCCACCTTCCCCTTGCTGTCACTGTCCATCCACATTTGCCTGCATCCTTGGACAGGCATCCTTGGACAGGCATCCTTGGACAATGGGCTCCTAATTATCACCCACTCTCTGAGGATATCATGCCATCTCCTGAATCGGCTCTCACAGCCATCTTAGTTATTCCTAGTAATTCCCAGCACATTACCCTGCTTTGTTTTCTTCCCAGCATAGAGTAATAGCTGGAATTCTGTTTTATTTATGTTCAATATGTATTTATTTTCTGTCCACTTCAGAAGGTCTGTATAGAACAGACTCGGGCTATCTTGTGCATGCCTGGCAAATAGTAGGTCATTAATTAATATTTCAGTAACAATGACATGAATGTGTATGTGCTCAGTTGTGCAGTTGTATCCAGCTCCTTGTGACCCCATGGACTGTAGTTCACCAGGCTCCTCTGTCCATGGACTATTCCAGGCAACAATACTGGAGTGGGTAGCCATTCCCTTCTCCAGGAGATCTTCCCAACCCAGGGACCAAACCCAGGTATCCGGCATCTCCTGCATTGGTAGAAGGACTCCTAACCACTGAGTCATCTGGGAAGCCAATAACATTCATGATGAACCTAAAAACATATGGGCACCTACTGCATGTCAGACTCCACCTAGATTGGGCTTCCCTGATGGCTCAGTCAGTAAAGAATCTGCCTGTAGTGCAGGAGACCCAGGTTCGATCCCTGGGTCAGGAAGATCCCCTGGAGAAGGAGATGGCAACCCACTCCAGTATTCTTGCCTGGAGAATCGCATGTAGCCTGGTTGGCTACAAAACGTGGGGTTGCAGGAGTTGAACACTGACAGGGAGTAAACCACCACCACCCACTTAGATTATCTTCCTAGGTCTCAAATCAGCTGTATGAGATGGATCTTCTTTTTAACAAAGGAGGGAAAAAGAGGTTTCTAAAAGGTTAGAAAAGATAACATGCTCAAGATCTCAGTGTTCTTATAGGTGTTAACTGAGATTTTAATTTAAACCTCTGAATGCATTCTTTGCTGGACTGCCTCCTAATTAAATATGCTTCCATAGTTAATAAATCAAGCAAAACATGTCCATTGCCTTGTATTATCAGAACTATTGGATTATATTACTCTTGAGTAAGCAATTATTCTTTTTTTTAAATTTTATTTTATTTTTAAACTTTACTTTTTTTTTATACTAAGCAGGCCCGACCCTGCTTAGCTTCCGAGATCAGACGAGATTGGGTGCCTTCAGGCTGATATTGGCCGGAGCCTTAACATTTTATCTTCATTAAGGAAGTTAAAATGTTCTTTGCACTCCCTTCCCTAATGAACCATGTTTCTCTAAGAGAATACATTATTAGGGTGTATCATTTCTTACCATAAATACGAATTTTAAAATATATCACTTTGAACACCCAGATCACTGTATCTAATATTTTCCTCAGACATTTATAGGTTGCATATTTGTGTCGCTACATAATTCGTATGTTGAAACCTTTTTCCTCAACATGATGGTATTTGGAGGTGTTTAGGGTCATAACGGTGTGGAGCCCTCATGAATGGCATATTGTTGTTGCTCAGTCATGTCTGATTCTTTGCAACCCCGTGGACTGCAGCACGCCAGGCCTCCCTGTCCTTCACCATCTCCTGGAGTTTGCTCAAACTCAGGTCCATTGTGTCGTAGTGCCCTTATAAAAGAGCACCCCCAGAGAGGCCCCTCGTTCCCTCTGCCTTGTGAGGTGACAGCTAGAAGGCATCATCTGTGAACCAGAGAGTGAGCCCTCACTACACATAGAAACTTCTGGTGACTTGATCTTGGACTCCCAGACTCCAGAGCTGTGATAAATAAATTCTGTTGTTTATAAGCCACCTTTCTATGATGTTTTCATTATATAGTGACTGAGAGAAAGATGTTGGAACAATGAGGAAGGTCAGATGCTGAAATAGTAAAAAGGTTTTAACAGAAGGATAGATTTCCTGAATGTAATTCAGAAGCCAGTAAGTTAGAGGAAAAATAACTAGGAATACTAGATAGTAGATTCCTGTACACAGATAGAGTCTTAATTTTTGACTTTTAAAAGGTTTCTTAAAAATACCTAAAGGTTTCATACTGGGTCCTGAGAAAGATGACATGATTCTTAAAAATAGAAATTCCAAGGCCCAACTCCAGATCTACTGATTCAGAATCCCTGGGTGGAGGTGGGGGGAGGAAGGAAGAGGTATCCCAGAAGAACATTATATTTAAGCAAATTTGGCAAGACTGAGTCCAAGAATGCTTATTATGTGAGTAATACAGGATGCACAAAGTTGATAATGTGAGGCAAGCAAGAAAACTTTATGAAATTCTTTACATGAAAGAAAAACATTAAATCTATTATACACTCACTATTGTATTTTTGTTACTTTCCATTGCTTCTCATATAAGATCGGAATTCAATGACTACTTTAAAGATTAAAAATTTTAAGCGCTCAAAACTCCCATCATCAAATTTTGTTGTTGTTGTTGCTCATTTATTGACTCTAAGGGTATGTATGTTTCTTTCTTTTACTTATAATGTATGTATGCATGTCTGCAAACGTGTGCACACACACCATCACACATGTGCACACACATTCACACAGTTCCATGGCAGCAAAGAAGCCCTCACATTCCAGATATGTCTTAGTGAAGCATGATGGTTAAGAATTCTCAATATTTTCACGTTACTTGGAACACCAGTAGGTAGGTTACCCTGGCTCCATTCCCAGAATTGAACAGTAGGGGCCTTGTGAAATGCTAAATGATGTGTATAACAGTATTCAGGCGCTCCGAGAGCCAATCCGTCAAAACATTTGCTGCTTTGAAAATGTGTTCTTCAAAAAAATGGGCATATGGAACTTATTACGCTGCTTGGTGGAGTTCAGGCAGCAGAGTCCAAAGTAAGCATAAAACCCTTTTGAGGACACAATTCTACCTTAAGGTAACAGAGTCTCTAAAACTGTCCTTCCCTGACCCAAAGAGGTATAGAACTCTCACAGGAAGTAGCAGAGTTCCAAATATTTTCCTGGGATTCAAGTGTTAGAACAGCACAAAAATTGCTAGAAGTTTTGAAAAGACCAAAAAAGTAATATTTAAATAAGAGCTTGGAACATTTGACCTGTTTCAGTAACGATCCTTCAGTTGGTATCTCTTTATCACCCATTTCTACCACGGTCGTAGGCCCATAATTGTTGTTTAAGAAATATTTGTGAACAAATAAATCTGACATTTTACAGCTATGTGTTCAAGTAGAGATTAGAATGCACAGCTACATACTTGTGGAAATTTGATGGATGAAAGAGAAATTAAATCCTTTAATCTCAAAGGAAATAAAAGAAACATTTTAACAGAAGAAGAAAATAATCAAAAGAAGGTCCATGATTAGCTAATTCTCATTTTTTTCCCTCCCTGCTGATTTCTGTGACACCTGGATTTAAGAGGATAGACTTTAAACTTTTTCACATGTTCTTATATAATTGAAATAGTGAAATATCAAAGGAAGCTAATTGATAGAATTTATGAAGGATTAACTTACTTTGAACCTGCGTAACATAATGTGTGCTGTACGAGGTGTTAAAAAAAAACCTGTGCTTCTTTTTCGTTAGCAGAAAAGACAAAAAATGTTATTATCAATCATTGCAGACAGCAGGAACAGAATTTAGGTTTTGAAGCTGAAAAGCCTCAAACTCCTTGCTGTGTTTTATTATGCATAACTGAAATTCTTCACAGTTACAAAAGTGTAAACTCCTCCTGATTGCATCAATATGTACTTGGAACAGGGAGGCCTGGAGACCACTCATTGTGAAGGAACTCTGCAGCTACATTTTGATTTGCTTTGAAGGAATAAAAGTAAATCGAGAAAGTGTGCTCTTCTGTGAAAGCCATGCAGGCATCTCATTTCTACCTTCTTATGAATCATAAGGTGAATTCATTTGCCTTGAAAATCTCCTTCATCTGAAATTTCCTGACAGTCAGAGATAGTCCCTTCTCAGCATGTTTGAGCACCCAAAGAGCCTTGCCTGGACTGCTCTTTGATGGTTTAAATTCTCCCAATGCAATGCTCACTTCTGCCTGTTACCTTGTTTTTCACTATTTCATGATTCGTCTTTTATATTTTATGACTGCTTCCTTTGGGATTTTTTTTTTTCCAAGAAAAATGACAAGAATGATCCACATAAGTCCATAAGAGAGGTCGTAAAATAAACATTATACCATGCGTGTGGGGTAAAAAAAAGATAACTACAAATGGCTGTTCTCACTTTCTGGCACTTACACACATGGCCATCTGTTTGAGGGCTGTTTTACTTGGCTCTTTGCCAACATTTATGTAACTGGCCGATTGAAAGGAAATGACATCACCAAGTTTCCTGAAGACTATCACTGGAGCCACAAAAAAGTTAGGAAACAAATTGCTTAGTAAAGAGAAAGATGTTTTTCAAATGTCTCTTTTCTCTTCCATTTCTTTCTTTCTTTTTTCCTCGCATTTCTAACAGTATTTTCCCTTACTTCTGCACCTTCTGTGTTAATATTTTCAATGTCTGCTTTAGGGCTTCTCCTCTTTGAATTATGAGGCATTAAGAGGGGAAAAATGCTCTTCTTTGGGTCCACACGATATGATCATAACATGTTGAAAAGTAAGGAGCTTTCAGACCCACCTAAAATCCAGTAATAGATTTGATTGACTTCTTTCTCTTAAATGACAGCAGATTTTTGAACCTGTAGATCTAGGCTTTGAAAAGATCTGAAGTAGTTCTCACAAGACCTAAATTTTTTAGCTACCAACTTTCTCTTACAGCTTGACACACAGAGCACGATGGGATGAAGAGGAACATTTGGAAAGTATATCATATTTGTTGGCAACACCAAGATGTCAGAGGTAGGAATGATAGAGGTTTTTATATTAACAGCATAGTTTATAGATCCTCTTATCCCAGTGTCCAGTAATTTGCACCACTGGACCAAGGAGGCCTTTCATCTGATTCCAGAATGAAGCCATCTCTAGGGGAAGTCTAGCAGCTATTTTTAAGGCTCACAATTGGATGGAAAACATATTAAGTATTAGAGGAAATTAAGTATATCTGCTTAATATTTTCTCAGGAGTTCAGAGCAGAAGATTATCTAAACAGGGGCCTCTTTAAGCCCCTATGTTAAAAACTTTGGAATTTTAAATGCCATGTATCATTCCAGTGGCCTTCCACTTGTGGTCTCCTGTGATACTGGATGGTTGGAGCTGTGTCGTCCTGAATCAGCATTCTTTCAGCTGGGATGGGAGCATTAGTTTGAAAGTGTGCCTTTTTGATATTACCTGGATGGGTTTGAAACTCACCTCCCCACGTCCCTGTCCTCCCATCTCTTTTCCATCCATCATCATCATGGGTAGTGGATTCTGCTACTGCTCCACCCCGACTGGCTTTGCCAGCTGATGCATCCATCCTTCAGGTGTTTGGGGTTCTTTCTGGAGAATTGTCAGTAGTTGATGGGAGCCACCTGCTGGGGCTGTGGCGGTGTCACCCTTCCCCTCACCCTCCTATTTGGCCAATGATTGACAGGTTTAGATATATAAAATTCTTGAGGGGCTTCTCTGGTGGCTCAGTGGCAAAGAATCTGTCTGCCAATGCAGGAAACATGGGTTCAGTCCCTGGTCTGGGAAGATCCCACATGCTGTGGAACAACTACTGAGTTGCTCTAGAGCCTGGGAGCTGCAGCTCCTGAAGCCCACATGCCCATGCCCCACAACAAGAGAAGCTTTTTCCTAATAAGGTTTGGAAGGGTCTTCCTTTCCTGTAACAAGTCACATATATCTGAAGCCCTGTCATAGACTCAGTTTTTTAGGGCCTCCTACCCAAGGCATGGATTTCCCAGTACACAAGTGGTAAAGAACCCACCCGCCAATGCAGGAGACTTAAGAGACGTGGGTTTGATCCCTAGGTTCGGAAGATCCCCTGGAGAAGGAAATGGTAACCCACTCCAATATTCTTGCCCTGAGAATCCTCGTGGACAGAGGAGCCTGGAGGGCTACAGTCCATGGGGTCACAAAGAGTCGGATACAACTAAAGCGACTTAGTATAGTACAGCACCCAAGGCATGCTGATTATCAACAATGGTATCCAAATGATGAGACAATTCCAAGAGCAATTCTGTTGAAGTCAAAAGCATGAGAAAGGTCCCTATCAAAGTTTATACAGCAAGACAAATGGAGCAGTTGGGAGGTTATCAGTCAGTAGCAGCATCTAAAGAAAACAAAATTTAAGTTAAGACTGTAAGAAAAAAGAAATCATCAGTGATAGGTTACTTGAAAGATTTTAAAGCATCTGGTGGAGACTACAGAGACAGATAAAAATGTTGGATTAAAAAAAATGCTAACACATATGAATGAAAAAACTTTGGAAACATAGAGAAGTAGAAAAATAATATCAGAATCACCTGGAATCCTACTATCCAGGTATAATCATTTTAGATATATTTCATTACAATTTCTTTCTATCATTTACCTATGTTTGGATTTTATTCGTATGTATTAATTTACATACATTTATGCATTGGGAATTGCTATGTATACAATTGAATATGCTGTATTTTCTTCTTGAACATTACTACTAACTTTTCATGTCATGTAGTACTCTGGAAATCCTGTTTTCAATGTCTACAGAATACAAATTCTATAGATTGACTATAATATGTACTTACTGTCAGAATTTGGGTTTGCTAATAATTTCTTGCTGTTTACAACACTGCTGTAAGGAATAATAGGCTTGCACATAAATCTTGATGTTCATTTTAGATTTTCATTTATAGATTATATTAATAGTATACTACATTATACTAATAGTAAAACTACCAGGTCAAGTGCATGCAAATTTTAAATAGTCAACTTATGTTCTGATTTTTGGCCAACATACTGGCAGTTATTTTCCAAAAAAGATGTGCCAATGTGCAATTACTCTAATAAAAATTCCATTGTGTAGTGCTATTGCCAAATTCCATATGCAAATTAAATAGAAGCAAATTTAGTGAATTTTATAGTAAACAATAAACCATTGTTTTCTTTGTGTGTGTATGTTGTTTGGACCTTGTTTCCTCTTGTGTAAAGATGAAAACTTTTTTTGTTGTTGTTAATTTTAAAATAAACGTGTTCCTAGGAAGGAACCTGAGTGTCCAAAGATGAATGAATGGATAGAGAAGATGTATATACATATACAATGGAATAGTACCCAGACATAGAAAGAGAATGGAAATAATACCATTTGCAGTAACATGGATAGGCGTAGAGACGATCATACTAAGTATGCCAGACAGAAAAAGATAAACATCATATGATATGGTTTATATGTGGAATCTAAAAAAAAAAAAGATACAAATGAACTTATTTGCAAAACAGAAATAGCCTCATAGACATAGAAAAGAAATTTATGGTTACCAAAGGGAAAAAGTAGAGGAGGGATAAATGAGGAGTTTGGGATTAAAATATATATACGATGACATATAAAAGAGATAACCATAACTACAAGGACCTACTGTATAGCACAGGAAACTGTACTGAATACTGAATATCTCATAATAACCTATAATGGAAAAGAATATAAAGAAATATATATACATATATATGTGTATTTATATATATATATGTAACTGTTTCCCTTTGTTGTACATCTGAAACTAATGCAACATTGTAAATCAACTATATTTCAATACAATTTTAAAACATATGTTTATAAAAGATAAAAAGCATGTTCTTGGTTTTTTCCTTTTTAATATGTCTTATTAAGGTCTAGAGAAAAATACTCCAATGAAGCCCTAGGTTTCAAAAACATGAAAACAAACTGTTGATGAGGGAGGAGGGAAGAAAAAGGTGGTCGATTGGGTCACTGTTTTGGGAGACATGAGCCCAGCACACATGAATTTCTTTACTCCACTAGAGGAAATGGGTTCTTTGCTCCACTTGAATTGTCTTGATACACCGACCTACTATATTACATACACATCTACGGTGTGCCTTGTCTTGTGGACATTTCATCCCCAAATGAACATTACTTGTACCTGAGTAATTGAGGAATTGTGAACAAAATCACAGAACTTGATAAAAGTGAAAGCATAAAAGTCAGTCTGGTATAAGAAAATTTAAAATAATGTGCAACTATCACATGGAAGAAGAATCAGGCCGACAACTGGATGGCGGCTCTTGGGACTGAAAGAGGAACCGTGGAAGGAGGGGTGGGTACTAAGAACTCTGCAGTGCTGGACAGGCAGCGTAAAGGAAAGGAGACCGAGCCATCTTCCGGTTCTCGTCCACCTCCCCGAATGTCTCTTGTAGAATCGGGTCTGGTATGTTTCTAATTTTGTAATGCACTAGGTGACACTCTAGGTAAAGACGCAGTGTTGTAACGGTTAATTCACTCATTAATAAGTATGCTATTATATAGCCACTGTTTCCTTTACGTATTTGATTTACAATAGTAAGCAAACTGTACGTGCGTGTTTTTGTTGTATGTATACATACGGATTTGTGGGCATGTGATTTCAATAACAAACTGGCATTTTTCCATTTTTAACAAATTATAGGTTTTGCCAACATGGAGTCTAAAGAAAGAACAAAGGAACGAACACATAAGAGAAACAAATAGCGGAGGAGATGTCTAGAATGGTTGGGAAGGAGTAGAAAGGCAGAGGAAGGGGTCAGGATGTGGGCCTGGCAGACTCTGCTGGCAAACTGAACATTTTGATAAGAAACAGATCCAAGCTCTCTATACCTGATAAGTCGCTTTCCATTTGATGTTGCTTTGACATCCAAGTTCCTCGGTGGTTGAGGTACTTCAACCAGTGCCCTGATTCTGGTTTCCTTTCTCTCTCTCTCTTTTTTCTCTTTTAAATATGCTGCTGTTTACTTTTAAGAAAATTGTATCTTGTCTTAATACTTTGATATGTATAAATGTCATAAAATATACATTTTACCATATCACTTTAATGAAATATTTTTTTATTTAAAAATTTTATATATTTACTATTTATTTTAGACTGTGCTGGGTCTTAGCTGCTGTGTGGGCTTTTCTATAGTTGTGGCGAGTGGGGGCTACTCCTAATTTGTGGTGCGTGGACTTCTCATTGCAGTGGCTTCTCTTCTTGTGGAGCAGGGGCTCCAGGGTGCACGGGCTTCAGAGGTTGCAGCACATGGGCTCAGTGGTTTCCGCTCATGGGCTCTAGAGTAGATGCTCAATAGCTTGGCACACAGGCTCAGTTGCTCTGCTGCAGGTGGGATCTTCTCAGACCAGGGATGGAACCCGTGTGTCCTGCATTGGCAGGCAGAGTCTTTAACACTGAACCACCAGGGAAGCCCCTATTGGAATACTTTTTACAAACAAAATACAATTTGAGGTGTTTCAGGCTTTGTCTGTATATCAAAAATAATTTGACTCAAATTTTTTTTTCTTAAGGTTTAAAAAATGATTCTTATTTAGATGGTAAAAGATCCTGGGAAACAGGATCTTAGTCTCCCAACCAGGGATTGAACCTATATCCCGTGCACTGGAAGCATGGGATAAGTCTTAACTACTGGACCTCTAGAGAAGTCCTTGACTACATTTTAGTTTTAAAAATCTGTTAAATCCAGTCAAGTGATACTGGCTTTAAATCGTTTCACTTAAACAGTCTGCTCTGGTATCAGGCAGAGCTCTGTTAACGACTGTCCTTTGTTCTTGCCCTTTCTCGTCTACCTAAGAGTTCAAATACGAACCCCATGAAGTATTTAATTCCCTGGATAGTTACTGCTATGCCACACTGAACCATGTAAACTTTCACATTCTCTAACTTGTAATATAGAAATTTGACATGCCTTAAATCTGAATTTGGGACTGCTAATATCTAGCAAGTGTGCACCATCCTTTATCAATTCCCTAAATTTTATTTTCTACAGATGGAATTTTTTTTTTTTAATGTCAGGGGATAGATTTAGGTGGGCTTCCCTGGTGGCTCAGTGATAAAAACTCCACCTGCCATGTAGGAGCTGCAGGAGACATTTGAACCCTGGGTCAGGAAGATCCCTTGGAGAAGGAAATAGCAACTCAGTAGTTTTGCCTGGAGGATCCCATGGACAGAGGGGCCTGGTGGCCTACAGTCCATGAGGTTGCAAAGAGTTGAGCATGACTAAGCACACAGATGCACACACACATGAGAAAAGTAGCATGTGTGGAATGACCATTTGGGAACATTGTGGTTGCAAAGAATCAGACATTAGGGTTGTAAAGTTTCAGACATGACTGAAGTGACTCAGCAGCATACATTCAGGTGGTATTCATGAGGCTATTGCTGACTTGTACATGAACCTTAAAGCCAATGGGCCACTGGATTCTTTAGTGCAAGGAGTGATTACAGATGATATCTGAGATAGGCACTATGATTCCAAAAGTGCCCGATTTTCCACCTTTTCCTCTCAAGATGTAGTAATGGATATAACTGCTTTAAATAACTGGTGAAACAAAATCACATCTATGGGTATATTAAAGATTTTTGTGTAAAGATTTTAATGAGACAAAACCAAAAGCTGGTTCTTTGAGAATATAAAATAAAATAGACAAACCATTAGCCAGACTCATCAAGAAAAAAAGGGAGAAGAATCAAGTCAATAAAATTAGAAATGAAAATGGAGAAATCATAACAGACAACACAGAAATACAAAGGATAATAAGAGACTACTATCAGCAACTATATGCCAATAAAATGGACAACTTGGAAGAAATGGAAGAAATGGATGAATTCTTAGAAATGTATAACTTTCCAAAACTGAATAAGGAAGAAATATAAAATCTTAACACACACATCACAAGCACAGAAATTGAAACTGTAATCAAAAATCTTCCAACAAACAAAAGCCCAGGACCAGATGGCTTCACAGGTGAATTCTGCCAAAAATTTAGAGATAGCTAACACCTAACCAACTCGATGGATGTGAGTTTGAGTGAACTCTGGGAGTTGGTGATGGACAGGGAGGCCTGGTGTGCTGCAATTCATGGGGTTGCAAAGAGTCGGATGTGACTGAGTGACTGAACTGAACACCTATCTTACTCAAACTCTTCCAGAACGTTGCAGAGGAAGGTAAACTCCCAAACTCATTCTATGAGGCCACCATCACCCTAATACCAAAATCAGACAAAGATGCCACAAAAAAAATAAAACTACAGGCCAATATCACTGATGAACATAGATGCAAAAATCCTTAACAAAATTCTGGCAAACAGAATCCAAAAACATATTAAAAAGATCATACATCATGACTAAGTAGGCTTTATCCCAAGGATGCAAGGTTTCTTCAATATTTCCAAATCAATCAATGTGATATGCCACATTAACAAATTGAAAGATAAAAACCATATGATTATCACAATAGATGGAGAGAAAGCCTCTGACAAAATTCAACACCCATTTATGATTAAAAACTCTCCAGAAAGCAGGCATAGAAGGAACATATCTCAACATAATAAGATCCATATATGATAAACCCACAGCAAACATTATCCTCAATAGTGAAAAACTGAAAGCATTTCCCCTAAAGTCAGGAACAAGACAAGGGTGCCCACTCTCACCACTACTATTCAACATAGTTTTGGAAATTTTAGCCACAGCAATCAGAGAAAAAAAGGAAATAAAAGGAATCCAGATTGGAAAAGAAGAAGTAAAACTCTCACTATTTGCAGATGGCATGGTCCTCTACATGGAAAACCCTAAAGACACAACCAGAAAATTACTAGAGCTAATCAGTGAATATAGTAAAGTTGCAGGATATAAAATTAATACACAGAAATCCCTTGCATTCCTATACACTACTAGCAATGAAAAAACAGAAAGAGAAATTAAGGAAACAGTCCCATTCACCATTGCAAAGAAAAGAATTAAATATTTAGGAGTAAATTTACCTAAAGAGACAAGATCTATATATAGAAAACTATAAAACACTGATGAAAGAAATCAAAGATGACACAAATAGAAGGAGAAATATACCATGTTCACAGATTGAAAGACTCAATATATTGAAAATGAGTATACTACCCAAAGCAATCTATAGATTCAGTACAATCCTTATCAAACTACCAATCACAGAACTAGAACAAATAATTTCACAATTTGTATGGAAACACAAAAAACTGTGAATAGCCAAAGCAATCTTGAGAAAGAAGAATGGAACTAGAGGAATCAACCTGCCTGGCTTCAGACTATACTACAAAGCTACAGTCACCAAGACAGTATGGTACTGGCACAAGGACAGAATTATAGGCCAATGAAACAAAATAGAATGCTCAGAGATAAATCCACACAGGTATGGACACCTTATCTTTGACAAAGGAGGCAAGAATATACAATGGAGAAAACATAATCTCTTTAACAAGTAGTGCTGGGAAAACTGGTCAACCACCTGTAAAAGAATGAAACTAGAACACTTTCTAACACCATTCACAAAAATAAACTCAAATAGATTAAAGATCTAAATGTAAGACCAGAAACTATGAAACTCCTAGAGGAAAACATAGGCAGAACACCCTTTGACACAAACCACAGCAAGATCCTCTATGACTCACCTCCCAAAGTAATGGAAATAAAAGCAAAAATAAACAAAGGGACCTAATTAAACTTAAAAGCTTTTGTACAATAAAGGAAACTATAAGCAAGGTAAAAAGACAGCCTTTAGACTGGGAGAAAATAATAACAAATGAAGCAACAAAGAATTAATCTCAAAAACATACAAGCAGCTCTTGCAGCTCAATACCAGAAAAATAAAAAATGGGCCAAAGAACTAAACAGATATTTCTCTGAAGAAGACATAGAGATGGCTAACACATGAAAAGATACTCAACATTACTCATTATCAGAGAAATGCAAATCTAAACCACAGTGAGGAACCAACTCATGCCAGTGAGAATGGCTGCTATCGAAAAGTCTACAAACAATAAATGCTGGAGAGGGTGGGGAGAAAAGGGAGACCTCTTACACTGTTGGTGGGAATGCAAACTAGTAGAGCCACTATGGAGAACAGTGTGGAGATTCCTTGAAAAACTGGAAATAAAACTTCCATATGACCTAGCAATCCCACTGCTGGGCATACACACCAAGGAAACCAGAACTGAAAGAGACATGTGTGTCCCAATGTTCATTGCAGCACTGTTTATAATAGCCAGGACATGGAAGCAGCCTAGATGTCCATCAGCAGATGAATAGATAAGAAAGCTGTGGTACATACACACAAAGGAATATTACTCAGCTATTAAAAAGAACACATTTGAGTCAGTTATAATGAGGTGGATGAAACTGGAGCCTATTATACAGAATGAAGTAAATCAGAAAGAAAAATACCAATACAGTGTATTAACACATATGTATGGAATTTAGAAAGATCACAATGAGGATCCTATATGTGAGACAGCAAAAGAGACACAGATATAAATAACAGATTTTTGGACTCTGTGGAAGAAGGAGAGGGTGGAATGATTTTAGAGAATAGCACTGAAACATGTATATTACCATATGTGAAATAGATGACCAGTACAAGTTCAATGCATGAAGCAGGACACTCAAAGCTGGTGCACTGGGACGACCCAGAGGGATGGGATGGGGAGGGAGGTGGGAAGGGGTTCAGGACAGGGGGATACATGTACACTCATGGCTGATTCACGTCAATGTATGACAAAAACCACCACAATATTGTAAATTAATTAGCCTGCAATTGAAATGAATGAATTAATTAAAACAAAGATTTTAATGAGTTGCCTAGCAGATAGTTTAACTGAGATAATTTTTTATTATGTGGCATGGATGATAAAAATGATAAATGATCTTTATGTTTACAAAGGATACAAATTAACTTATTTGTGAAACAGACTCACAGGCATAGAAAACAAACTTATGGTTACAGAAGGGGAAGGGGGGAATCAGGGTTAACAGATATATAGTACCATATATGAAATAGATACACAACAAGGACCTACCGTATAGCACAGGAAACTATGTTCACTGTCTTGTAATAAACTATACTGGAAAAGAATCTGAAAAAGAATATGATACACACACACAAATATGTATAATTGATCACTTTACTGTACACCTGAAATAACACAACATTGTATATCTACTATACTTCAATAAAAATAAATATACTAAGTCATTCTACATCAAAGGTATTTTTAGCCAAGTCGAGGACTCCATAGAAGCACTAGGAATGTGTGATTCCCCAAACCGGGCTTGTGTAATCCATTCCATTCATATGCAGCTTCTCCATCCCACCCAACTTCCTGCTTTTTCCTCCAAAATTACTGGCTAATTTTAATACACTCATGTTGGCTCCATTTTGACTGCAATGGGATATTTACCTTGGCAAGTGTGTTTGCTTATGTAAAATGAGTAGATTACTTTGTGATAACAATAGCCTTCAGAACATTGCTTTTTTAGTATAGAATCACATACAGAAAAAATAAATAAGTAAATAAAATAGAAATCTATGTTTAATAAACCATAAAAGACATACCCTACTTTAGCTAGGTATGATTACATGTAGGTCTGTATGTACATACATATATATATATGTCAAAACTATATATA
This sequence comes from Bos javanicus, assembly GCF_032452875.1. Lineage (NCBI taxonomy): Eukaryota > Metazoa > Chordata > Mammalia > Artiodactyla > Bovidae > Bos > Bos javanicus. The sequence goes on along the minus strand of NC_083887.1, from coordinate 34,782,504 downwards.
TATAGTTTTGACACATCCCAATTTTGCTATATGATAGTACTACATGTATGTGCATGATTAAGAAACCCCATTTTAGCTGTGTGTAACTTTTTCCCCTACTAATCATATAATTCTATTTCAAATATGATGTAAAATAGCTTCAAAATATTAATTATAGAAGCCAAACCTCTCTGAGTCACACAGTGACCTTCCTCCATCCTACTGCCACCCCACCACCTCCCACTGTTATTTTTGTACATTTGGCATAATCGTTTCTCTTTAATGAGACAGAAATTTCCTTTCCAAGAAATGAGTGCAAGCTCCAGACTGAAATGATGAAAATGCTGATGGTGGTATCTAGTCTATTCAAGTTTATTTCTCCAAGTATGTGTTATATATACATGCACAGCTATTTTGCTCTCATCTAAAGTGTCAATTCTTTTAGCAGAATTGTCTACTATCTCTAAAATAACAAGAATGACCACTAAGAAAAAAATATATATGAAATTACACTGCTGAGAATTTTTATGCTTTTCCCCCTCTTTTGGTGGTGGAAGGATCTTTGTCTTGCAAAGGCAAAACTAGCGAGAATGTTATACTTTTGGCTTAAACATTAAACAGAAATATGTCCATTTAAATCTTTGAGTAGACAAGATGGGTTTAGGTTCAGCCTCAGGAAAGATGGAATGGGTTTAGGTGTGAAGTGGGTAAAAAGCATGTTTTTTTCTTTTTATGGCAGGTGTGGTCTAGAGGAAGTAAGAGGATTTATCTCTAAGTCTAAAGAATTAAAGGAGGATGAAAACGGGCTTACAGTATCTGATATGGACTCCCTATTGTTTGTGTCACAGTTTACATCATTTGTTCACAGTTGGTCACAAGACCTCAGTCTCTATTCTGTGCTAGGAGTGTAGTTTTTCAAAAACAGGAAGCAACACTTGAAGTTAACTGCAGATTTACAGTGACTACCAGGCTGATCCCTGGTCTTTGTCGCCGCTTTCCTGTTGAGGTCTGGAGGAAGTGGCAGAGAAAGAATAAAGAGGGTGGGGGAGGTGACTCGATTACAATGAGATTACAGTGATGGGTTAGACTGACCCTGGACTCATCTTAGTGCAAGAGTGATGAAAACACTTTAAAGAGTTGCCAACAGCTCAGTAGAAAGTATTTGACATCTCACCTACATCAACAAGCAAGAGTTAAAGGTTAAATCACACACACTCAAGTGCTGGGAAAAGGATGTGTTTATGTCATCAACTTTCTTTGTTCTAGGATGGCCTATGTCAACAAGGGGACAGACACATTCCCTGGTTGGAGCCACCAGGACAATAGAGATGGATCCACAATTTGTACATGATAAACCCCCTTCTAAGCATTTGTAGTTTGCTGCTAGTTACATGAGCTTCTTTATGGTTCTCTACATGTATTTGAATCACTATATATTTAGAATGATGTGGTTTTGAACTTTTCACTTTCTTCATTCAGATTTTTGGGGTCCCAAGAATGAAGCTAAGTTTAAAAGGAGAAAAACATGGGAAGGGAAAGGTTTTCTCTTCTTACATGTTTCCAGTGTTAACTCCAAATTCAGTGAGCCCCCACCCTAACGTAACTGGTGCTCACACACTAGAGGAGCTTTTTTGGAAAAGCATTTATTTAGTGCTCTTCACAAAGTTCTGAAAGGTTGAACAGGAGATTTCTCGACCAGGTTAACAAAGATCGAAATTGACATTGTGAAGAAAAGAGAATATACCTACCTAAAAGAGTAACACAAAACTATTGTCAAGGAGACCAACAGGTGTGCCTTGGAAGGGAAAAAAGAGTACAGAAAAATGCATCATATTGTAGGCAGGCCAAGTCCCTTTTGAAGATCTGATGAGAGCAATAGAATATCTATTTGCACTAAAGCTTATGCCCATGTTCAGTAGGGTCAGAGACTCACTGATGACTGTCCACAGAAGTCCTAAAGGTTCTTGTAGTATTAGGGGACAGCAAAGTGGTTCCCACGCTTCCTTATCGTATTTTGACAGTTAAATAAAAGACAATACAAAAAAAGGTAAGAATAGGTATAATCAAAAGCACCTTAACAAATAAATGTTTTTTTTAAAAACAAGATTCTGGACCCTGGATGGTGCATGGTGAGCAAGGCTTTGTACCTTCACATTTTCTGTTACCTGTAGATTTTGTATAACCATGAGTCACTAGATTCTTTCATATATGAATACCGTCATTTAAGCTACAACAATACTTACTTGTTATTCTTATTTTTGGCCTAGAAAACATTTGCTCAGGTCTATGGACTTATTTTCTTTCTGATCTCTGTGGTAAGGAATATGTCTAATTTGAGATGGATACATTAAGCCCTTACCATCTGATATCACAAAATACTGGCAACATTGAAAGAGCATCCTTCACCTATAATCTGATCAGTTTTCATGTAGCATTACAGTTACTACATCTGGTTTGAGTAAGTCATTCCTGACATGGGAGCTGAGACGTCACTAGATTTTTAAGGTAGTGTGACTGTATTTTCTTCTGTCATGTTGCTACTAAATGCTGCAAATAATGTCAGAATTTAGACTGAGACTTGCTTTCAGCACAGTATACCAACATGGCCTGGTGTGCTCCTCACCTACTCTGACCATCAGAGGCTATATAGATCCTACCAAGAGAACTTGACAGTTTAAAGCAGCCAGCTTGGCTTATGTCAATTTGCCTCCATTTTTCAAAATTGGTCTTAGCATTAAGCATTGCAGTGTTTTCCATGGATAACTGGTTTGTTTTTACTTTCCAACATTATGAACCTTGTATCTATTTTCTTTCCTCTGTGTGGTGGCTGTTTGACAGTTAAGAGTTGGTCGCCTGTAGCAAGTATATAAAATTTCATGGAATAACTTTCGTACTTCTATTTCATTTTTAGAAGGCAACACAGTGAGTGATTAAGAGCATGAGTTCTAGAGACAGACATCTTGGGTTCAGATCTACTAAGTCAGTAGTGCAGTGCCAGGACGTGTTAACCTTTCAGTTTCCTTATCAATCATCATAGGGACATCCATGATGGAATGAGATAGCACAAGAAGAGCACTTAGAGCAGGATCAGAGCCTTGGTAAAAATGAATAAGCATTAGATATGATTTTCGGATCCACTGTATTTTTCTAGTTTATTTTGGCCTTGCCCCCATTTTCTTCTTTTGTTTGTTGAAATCTTGCTATGATACGGGGTTGACTTCCCTAGTGGCTCAGATAGTAAAGAATCTGCCTGAAACATGGGAGACTCAAATTCAATCCCTGGGTCCGGAAGATCCCCTGGAGGAGGAACTGGCTATCCACTCCAGTATTCTTGCCTGGAGAATCCCACTGACAGAGGAATCTGGCTGCCTACAGTCCATGGGGTCACAAAGAGTCAGACACGACTGAGCAACTAACACTTTCACTTTACTATGATATAGAATACATGTGTTATAAAAGTGCCTTAATTTCTTCTTGTTCAGACAGCAATGTCGAGGGTGTATTTGGAAAGAATGGAATTAGAAGTATGGAAGTCAATTAGAAGAATATAAAAATAATCCATCTGATAGAAGATAACTAAAATAGCAGCAGTAGAGGAAGAGAGGTATTTGAGTTATTTATGAGATTGAATTGACAGGACCCAATGACCCATTTTGGAGGGAATGATGCTGAAACTCCAGTACTTTGGCCACCTCATGTGAAGAGTTGACTCATTGGAAAAGACTCTGATGCTGGGAGGGGTTGGGGGCAGGGGGAGAAGGGGACAACAGAGGATGAGATGGCTGGATGGCATCACTGACTCGATGGACGTGAGTTTGAGTGAACTCCGGGAGATGGTGATGGACAGGGAGGCCTGGCGTGTTGCGATTCATGGGGTCGCGAAGAGTCGGACACGACTGAGCAACTGAACTGAACTGAACTGAATGACCCATATTATGTGAAAGGTAAATAATAGTAAATCTGGGGTGATTTTTAACCTCCTAGTTTAGCTGATAGGCAGATGAAGATACCATCAATCAAGATCAGGGATATAGAAAGTGTTAGAGGTGGTTGGAGGCAGTGATAAATAATGAGTTAAGTTTTGGCCATGATGAGTTTGAATTAGTTTTGCCAGATAATTAAGTGAAGCCCAGTAAAGCATTGAAAATAAACATCTAGAGCTTAGGAAAGATTATAAAGGTGGAACATTGGTTTAGAATTTAGCAGAATATATGTTTTTGGCAATTATTATAGGTACAATCACCCAGTATTATGTGAAGGCCATGGAACTTTTGGGAAATTAATTTGAAGACAAAAGCTGTGTCTTCTTCATCTTTGTATTTCCATCCAGGGTACTAGCCCAATCTCTGGCACACGGGAGATGCTCAGAACACTTTTATTCCATGACCTATCAAATGGAATGAGTGAATAAGTATATAGAGAAAAGCCTCAGAGGAGACTAAGAGAGAACAATTAGAAAGATGACAGAGTGCTAGCAGAGAATGTTTTTTCATAAGAACAGGGTTTTAAGATGAGGGTACAGACAACATTTTGGGGTGTTGGGTGACATAAAATTGAGACAGACAGCAGGGACCCAGAATGCCAGAACTAGGACAGAGAGCAGAGAGTAGTTCATTGAATGACAGAACCAGGACTCACAGAGATCTCGAGTGTGGAAATGAGAGTTAAATCTCATTGTTATTTACTAGGGATAAGTGGAAAATCTTAACTTAGGCACATAAAATTAAATACATAAGTAGTAGACATAGATGACCTGATTTAATTGCATTCCTGGGGTGTAACAGCATGCTGAAAATTCAGTATAAATTAATACTAAAGCCTGCCTGCCAGGGTGTGTAATTAAGCACTGCCAATAAAAATATCCAGCATGAAAATATGGGGATAATAATATCGTAGTACATATCCCAGGTACAGTTTGGGACAATGCATTTCAAGAGAAAAAAACTATAAAACTACAGTATATGTAGGGAACAAGCAGAGTAAGGAAAAGTCTGAAAGTCATGCCATCACTTGAAGATGGTCGAGGGAAGTTGGTGTGTCTTAACTTCATGCTGTAAAGGAACTAGCTGTACTTTATGTAGTCAGGTCTAGATTAAAGGGCAAAACCATAGATGTGATAGACAGAGACTCCAACTCACTTTGAGAAAGAATTTTCTGTAATTAGGCCTATCTCTCAATGGAATAGCTATTAATGGGAAAATAGTTTCTTTATTTCTTTACTTACTTACTGAACTAATACTTTGAGGGCATCTACCCAAGTTTCTAAGGTACATATCCCTTGGCAATCAGGATACAATAGTAAACCAGTGACAGAGCTATTACCCTACTGGAGTTTACATTTTAGATTCATTTATTTGTTGAGCATTTATTGGGTTCATGCCCTATGCTAGACTTGTCGTATGCCTCCAGGCTACAGGGAAAAATGTCTCTGCTATCATGGCCTGAACCATCTGCAGGGGAGGAAGCCATTAAGCAAATAAGTATATAAATATACATGAAATCACAGACTAGACTAGAAGACAGTTTGTACTATGTAGCCAGATGAATTCTAAACAGAAGAAACTAACCAGAGGAACTCATGTATTTGGTGAAGTCTGGAATGGTCCTTCTAAGAACTGGCAGATTATGGGTAAACATGGAGGAACAGTTTATGCAAGGTTGTGCTCAAGGATGGAGAGAAGGCCAGTGAGGACAGAGATACCATAAAATAGGATACATAAAAGGAAAAAGAATCCTTTGAATTCTGTATGAAGAAGGCATTAGAGAAGGAAAAACTGGATGTGGAGAAATCAAGGACCTTATTTCCTCAGTCTCGAAAGGTCATAGTGATTTGGAAGAGGATGGAGGCAGCAGAGATGGAGAGGAACGGATGAATTCAAAGTATATTTCAGAGCAGGCTTAACAGTGATTGAGGACCTTGTCTGAATTGCACTGATTTTATGTGAGGAGTTAGGATGAGGAGGATTTCAAGAACAATTTTCAAGATGCTAGCTCCTATAATTGGCTGCAGTCTGACAAAAGGCCCTTGGAGAAGCTCCATATTTGTGGTGGTAGGGAGATTGATCATGGACATGAGTCCTCTTTGGACAGGTGACACTTGTTCAGATGACTGTAGACATCCTGGTGATAGCAGTTAGAACTAAATCAGAGTCAGGGAGTCAATGTCTCCTATGGATAGGTCCATTATATTCCTTGGACCTCAAGAGCTCTGCCTCCTTTTCACTTTGCCCTTTATATCTGGGATTGAAGGAAAATATGAAACTCCCTCCCTTCTTTTTGTCAACAGAAAACTGTGTAAAAGATTTTTCAAGATTTTTGTTGTTGTTGTTGAAGGAATTCAGATAAAAGCCTTGTTATCTGTGTTGATTCCAATCAGGGCTTCAGAAACGATATTTTTTCAGATTATCTGTGGTCTTGTATCCTTGGCTTTGTAGTCATCATTCTTTGTTGGTACTGAGGATAACTTCAGATGCCTCTTCCTATAAGGAAGATGTTTTCTAAATGTTTAACTGCTTGTCAGCAAGCTGAGAGAATGCATAGACATGTAGGTTGCAGATATTTCTCCTACTGAATTATACTGTACAAGAATCTCCTCTGAGAAATTGGGAAATCACCTAGAAGTTGTTAAACAGCAGTGCTTCTTTGGTAATATTGGTGATGGATATGAGAGAAAAAACCATTAAATCAGGAAAGGTAAGATAAGCATTCCTAAGAAAGTACACTTCGGCAGCTGTAATTAAGTGCCAAGAAGTCTTTCAAATAAACACAATAAAAGGAGAGACAAAATAGCCACCAAATAGAATGATCTCCTCCACCCACAATGCCATGCCATTTTTCTTTATAGTCTCTTGATCCACTACTTCTACACTTAAGCCAATAATTTAGTATATCACCTTATTTTAATGCATCATCTCATATGTGGGTTCTTGAAATAAGGTCTTGCTTTGGTTTCCTCTCCCCTCTGCCCTCCTGCACTATTATATCATCAAAGTGAATTTTCAAAAATGCTTCTTTCATAATACCTATCTAGAGTTCAAAATCCTCCTCTCAGCCTACAGGTTATGATGGTAAAGAAAAAAATCCCATCTCCTTAGGCTGATGGTTAAGAAACTCCGAAAGATGCAACCAATCCCAGCAATGGTATTTCATGCCCACTCCCCCTCCCAGCCACCTCCCCACCACCGCCATCACTGTCTTGTAAGCACATTGAAATATTTCCATCTCAGTGTTTGTTTATGTTGTTTACTCTTCCAGAATGTCCACCTCCTCCCTGACTTTGCCCTTCTTTCAAGCCTAACACTGAGCTCCACCTCTGGAAACACTCCTAGGCCATGATGCTCTCCTGCCCCCATTCTCAGTAATCCTCTCCAGAGAGGGCCTTCTGAATGCCTGACTGGAGGTCAGTGGGATCACTGAGGTCATTTATATTTAGATTCTAGACATTTTCCAGTAAGGAAGGAGATAGGCTCATTTGAAAATCTAGTGTTGGAAGTAGGAATGAAGAAAGACAGCTTTTGCCAAATGCTCTGGGAAGTATACTGTGCAATAAAATGTAAGGCATTTTTTATCTCTTTTCTCTTTCTCTGTCTCAGCTTTTGGAGCCAATTTCCCCATGTCTTGAACTGACAAATTTTCTGGTTTCTTCCAGAACCTGTTTCCTCCTTCAGTCTTTCCATAACCTCTAAGCATATGTCCTTTCTTCGTCTCTTTTTCTCTCCCAGATCATATGAATAAAATTATTTATTTCATGGTCTAATCTTTACTCTTTTTTCAGTTTTTAATACTTTATTTTCTTTTTGCTTACTTCTTAAACTTAATTTTTATTCATTCATAGTTTCTTGCTGAGTTAAGAGAGAGTTCCTTTTCTCTTTCCTTCCCTCTAAATAGTTTATCACTAAAGGCAGTGACAACTTTCTACAGAGAACATCTTGCATTCAGATTACCACAGAGCAGTAGCTTCTTTTTATTCCTCATGTTCCTGGCAAATTATAATTTTGAATACATTTTAATATTGTCTGAAAGTTTATTTGGAATAGAAGGTAAGGTTTTATAATAAATTACTCTAGAGTACTTGGTTTTGCCGTCAATTATGCTATACTATCTACCATATTGGCATATATTGTCACGGCAACCCACTCTAGTTTTCTTGCCTGGAGGATCCCATGGACAGAGGAACCTGGTGGGCTACAGTCCTTGGGGTCACAAACAGTTGGACACAACTGAAGTGACTTAGCAAGTATGCATAGGCTATATTACCTGTTACTTACATATTAGCTTGATCACTGTCTTTAAATGGCTCTGAGCTATCTGAAGGCTCCCCTGGTGGAATAATCAAGGAATGGTTTTGTTTTTGCCCTTAAGGTCCTACCATTTATATCTCTGGTATCTAAAGGAAAATGTTGCAGTAGCTTATTCTCCTGATATGCAGTAAAAATTATGTCAGACACATACAGAAGATGGGGACTGTTGTCATGTTTTAAGCAAATAGGAGCATTTCCTAGCCACATAATCTCATCAATTCTTTCTCAGATTAAGTAGTAGTTTCCTCCCTTCTGATGAAAATAAGTTCTTATTTGAAGAACAAGAGATGATTAAAAGACATATGCTTAGGGCTCATGAAAAAACTGAAGGAGGAAACAGGTTCTGGAAGAAACCAGAAAATTTGTCAGTTCAAGACATGGGAAATTGGTTCCAAAATCTGAGACAGTCCTAATCTTGTTGACTGTATTTACTCAGATTGTATTTACTCACCATTATAATAGGGACAGCATTATAATAGGGAAAAAGAACTCAGAGCAGTTGCCCAAATGTGGACTCCATCCCAGGAGAGGAAGGGGAGAATGACGTGCTTAACACTTAGGTGAATACTTTTCATGTCAGTACTTGGGTTCCTCTCTCTGCTGGGAGTAATTTATCCCTGACTGGGACCAGAAAAGTCAAAATCCTTCTACCACAGAACATTTCCAGGATGCAAATGCAAAATTCATTCATGTGAAAAATGTCACTTATTGTTTTGTAAAGCACAGTTTGAAACTGAATTTCTATTTTTATTTATTTATTTTTGTCCTTCCTGTCCAGTATTCACTGTACTTAGATTTTGAGGTATACTACTACAGCTTGCAGAGATTTCAGGTTTCTTTAGCTGAGTAGCTTGGACTCTTGTTTAAAACATATATATTTGAAGGTTTTCATATATCCTGGCATTCCATATTGCTCCTGTCTTAGTTTGCTTTATTTTCAGTAATTGAATAAAATGGAAAAAATAACAATACTGTGTGTGTCCTCAGTTGCTTAGTTGTGTCCAACTCTTTGTGACCCCATGGACTGTAGCCCATCAGGCTTCTCTGGCCATTGAATTTTCCAGGAAAGAACACTGGAGTCGGTTGCCATTTCCTTCTTCAGGAGATCTTCCCGACCCAGGGATCCAACCTGAGTCTTCTGTGGCTCCTGCACTGACAAGTGGATTCTTTACCTGGAAAGAATTTTTTACCTGAGCCACCTGGGAAGCTAAATAACAATAGTAATAGTAGTTTGCTGCTGCTGCTAAGTCGCTTCAGTAGTGTCCGACTCTGTGCCATCCCGTAGATGGCAGCCCACCAAGCTCCCTCGTCCCTAGGATTCTCCAGGCAAGAACACTGGAGTGGGTTACCATTTCCTTCTCCAATGCATGAAAGTGAAAAGTGAAAGTGAAGTCGCTCAGTCGTGCCCGACTCTTAGCGACCCCATGGACTGCAGCCTACCAGGCTCCTCCATCCATGGGATTTTCCAGGCAAGAGTATTGGAGTGGGGTGCCAATGCCTTCTCCAATAGTAGTTTATTAAGCACTTAATGTATGCAAGGTACTGTCCCAGACATTATGGATAAATTACATCAATTCATCTTCAAAATAATCCGATGATATAAGTAATATTGTTCAATATCCATTTTCAGATGAGGAAGGTCAGTTCAGTTCTGTTCAGTTGTGTCCAACTCTTTGTGACCCCATGGATTGCAGCACACCAGGCCTCCCTGTCCATCACCAACTCCTGGAGGTTGTTCAAACTCATGTCCTTGAGTCAGTGATGCCATCCAACCATCTCATCCTCTGTTGTCCCCTTCTCTTTCTGCCTTCAATCTTTCTCAGCATCAGGGTCTTTTCAAAAGAGTCAGTTCTTTGCATCAGGTGACCAAAGTATTGGAGCTTCAGCTTCAGCATCAGTCCTTGCAATGAATATTCAGGACTGATTTCCTTTAGGATGGACTGGTTGGATCTCCTTGCAGTCCAAGGGACTCTCAAGAGTCTTCTCCAACACCACAGTTCAAAAGCATCAATTCTTTGGCACTCAGCTTTCTTTATAGTCCAACTCTCACATCCATACACGACTACTGCAAAAACCATAGCTTTGACAAGATGGACCTTTGTTGGCAAAGTAATGTCTCTGCTTTTTAATATGCTGTCTAGGTTGGTCATAACTCTTCTTCCAAGGAGCAAGCGTCTTTTAATTTCATGGCTGCAGTCACCATCTGCAGTGATTTTGGAGCCCCAAAATATAAGGTCTCTCACTGTTTCCATTGCTTTCCCATCTATCTGCCATAAAGTGATGGGATTGGATGCCATGATCTTAGTTTTCTGAATATTGAGTTTTAAGCCAACTTTTTCACTCTCCTCTTTCACCTTCATCAAGAGGTTCTTTAGTTCTTCACTTTCTGCCATAAGGGTGATGTTATCTGCATATCTGAGGTTATTGATATTTCTCCCAGCAATCTTGATTCCAGCTTGTGCTTCATCCAGCCCAGCGTTTCACATGGTGTACTCTGCATTTAAGTTAAATAATAGGGTGACAATATACTGCCTTGACGTACTCTTTTCCTGATTTGGAACCAGTCTGTTGTTCCATGTCTAGTTCTAACTGTTGCTTCCTGAACTGAGACACAAAACAATTAATTAATTTTGCTCAAAGTAGCTCTGATCTACCTGGGGGGTGCCATTACTAAAATTGGACTTTATTTCCCATTTTAGTGGCTACCTCATAGTAAAGTTGTAGTGACAGAAAAGATAGGAGTATTTTTACATGGTGAAAATGATTGTTTGAGTAGATAGAGGATAGAACTGATTTTCCAAGCTTGATTTCTATAGTCCCTAACATGCTCAGTTAAGTCAGGAATTGAGATTATTTACTGGATGCTAAAATTCCATGCCCCAACTTTATCTGGGTTTCTGTGGAGGTATAATGCAAATACTTCAGAGAGTGTAATTCTTTTACCTTAGTGAGAAGACAGTAGCCAAAAGAGAATCTAGTGGTGAGTCATTAGAGAGTCAGTAGGAGAGTTTGTTGTAAGAAGGGAGTTTTGGAGAGAGGACAGTGAAATGTTTTATAGTAAGCTAATGGTGAAAGGATCATGGTGATTGCAGTATAGTTGGTTATCATTATCCAGTTAAAATCATTCTTGAAAATCAGCAGTAGTCTCTTTCCTTGCTTGTGATACTTGCCATTATTTCATAGGTTTGAAAATACAAACTTAGGAAGTTCAAGCCCTATCTGGGTTACATCTTTCTTTTTAGGACCATACACATTATTATGACAACTGCAGTGAAGTGAATAATGGTGTTCCTTAATGGAAGCATAGGTCCAAGGACGAGGTTGTTTCTGTGTGTGAATGTTAAAGAGGGATGGAAATAAATAATAAGAATAACATGGGGTTTTAGTACAGAATAGCTTTGCCCTAAAAAACCTAAATTTAGTGCTCTAAATTATGCACTAAATAAGAAACTTGACTTTTCTTCAGAACCTAAAGAATGAGATTATATAGAACAGTATTTAAAATCAATATTTAAAAACTCTTAGATGTCTTAAAGTTGTCAACTGTCATACTTACTGTTTAATAATAACTCTGGTATTTCCCTTAAAGCAGGGAAATCCTGCTCTCTTCTTATGGAAGAAACCTCCAGGTTTTGCTCACTCCCTGAGGGCATGTGTTCAGTGGCTCATTTGTGGCTGTTTAGTCCTAAGTTGTCGAGCTCTTTGTGACCCCATGGACTATAGCCCGAAGACTATAGTCTGCCAGCCTCCTCTGTCTGTAGGATTCCTCAGGCAAGAATACCGGAATGGTTTGCCATTTCTTTCTCCAGGGGATCTTCCCAACCCAGGATCAAACCTGTGTCTCCTGCGTTGGCAAGTGAATTCTTTATCAGTGGCTCTTTAGTGCTGTGTTAAATGGATCTTTCCTCTGTCCTTTAATTCTTTACACTATTTAATCCTCACAGCAACACTACATTACAATTGAGACATGGAGAAATCAAATAATTGGCCTCAGACTACATAGCTAGTGTGCGGATTTGAATTTTGGCAGCTCTACTCAGAATCTAGGCTTTAAATCACTACTAATCTGCTTCTTTAATTCTATTCACTTGTTTTGGAGAATTCCAATGATCTTAGTCTAAGAACAAATACCCATCACTCCACAGAACAGAACAAAGAGAACATACCATTTTGTAATAAGATGTCATGGAAAAGATTACTGGTACCTTCCAGATAACATCAGATGGCTTGTGAATCAGGTGAATTACATTCTTCAACTGACTCCCTCTGCTTGACTTTCTCAATATTAAATCACAGCTGGACTACTTTTACAACCTGTTCTTTAAGGGATGGTATCACATTTCAAACATATTTGAGCAAAGGAATTTTTAAGCCAGTATAATTGCCTCATTTGATAGGAGAGAATGAAGGAAATTAAATATTTTGAGTGTCTCTTAAAAGTATCAGTGTGTCACTAGGGGTGAGCATATTATTTATTTCAGTTAATCTTCCCAAAGAATGTGTGAAGTAATCATTATTATCTCTCTTGGCAGATAAGAAAGCTGAGATTCAAGAAAGCTTACTAACTTTCCTAAAGCCACAAAAGGCAATGCCAGACTATAAACCCAGATTTTTTGGTATTCAGAATCCACATCTATCATTTTAGGGTGCCGAAGACTGTTCTGTTGGACACAGAAAGTAGCTTTTAATTTTAGGGATATATTTGTGTTAAGCTACACACACTGTTTTGTTCAAAGATGCAGACTGCGGGCTTGGAAAGATGCCTTCTAAGGATCTCTGCAAGAAAAGGAATGTGGCAGAGAAGTAAGGACTTGGAGATTTGTAAAATGGTGTCTAGATGGCTAGTGGTGCATTTACTGACAGTTTGACTTGCTTGAAAAGCTAACTGCAAAGAAATTTAACGAGTCCAATTTGGGATGTATTAAGTCTGAAATGACACTGGAACGTATTGAAACAGCTGGCTGGAAGGCAACTGGGAACAGAGCTCAGGAGGGAAGTTGGAGTTCAGGTTGGGAGCACTCAGTGTATAGTTGGAGATCTGCATTAGGGAAAGGATGAGATTTCCCAGACTGAATATGTACAAAGAGCAGAGGACCAAAGACAGAATTCTGTGAACTGCCGAAGGGCTGGGAACTGAAGAGGATGATCTAGTGACTGAGACTGTAGAGCACTCATGGAGGGTGGACCTATTTCCAAGGACCAGTACTTCTGAAGAAAAAGTGGGAGAGACCTTCAAGTAGAAGGGAGGTGTTAGGCATGTACAACAATAAAGATAATTTAAGAGGATGAAAGCTGAAAAGGGTCCACATGATAAAAAATTAGTAAAGCATTAGGGATACACTTTAAAAAATAAATGTGTTTTAATAATGGAGTTTGTAGACGGTGTTTTCAAATCACAAAGAGAACTAGTTTTCACTGTAGACCAACCTATTACAAGCAATAGAAATCATTCTGAAAACAGAAAACTTGCCAGCAGATAAGTAAGCATATGGCACACAGTTATTTGAAATGAGACAAGTCTGGGAAGCTCAAGGAATGGTATGGAAGCATGAGGCTGGAGAGCATGGGTCCTGAGAGATTACTGTGGAGAGAATGCCACTCTCCACTCTGAATGGGATGGAAAGCTTCAGTGGGTTCTGAGCAGAGGAATGACATGATCTGACATATGCTTGAGCAGAATCACGTCCAGATGCTACGTTGGAAATAAAGTGGAGCAAACTAATGGCAAAAAACAAAACAAAACAAAACAAAAAAACCCAAAATGGGAAGACCATGTCAGAAACTGTTGGGATCCAAAAGACATGACAATGCCTTGGGCTAGAATGGTAGTGGTACGTGTCGTGATATGCAGTCAGACAGCAGATGTGTGTTGAAGGCAAAACCCACAGTGGAAAAAAAAAAACTCGAACAGGAAATGGAAACCATATACATACACCATTTTCTTTCCTAAGATTTTTTTTTTTTTCCCCCTGTAGAAAGTAGTTGGTTGGAGGTAGAAGCAGTGTTGAGGTGAACTGTTTTCCAGACTGGGAGAAGTCACAGCATATCTGTTTGGTTAATGAGAAAGCTGTAGAAGTAAGGAGAAAGTTAATCTGGGCAAATTTCCAGCATGGTGTCCTTGAATAAATGAAAGGGGAAGGGAGGCAACTATGCCAGCTGGGAAAAAAAAAAAAAAATGGCTCACTTCTACTCATTACTCTGTACTTAGACCTGGTATGTCCCGAACTTTTCATGTAAGATTTTTTTTTTAACATGAATGATTTTCAGTGACTATCTATGTTAGCTTTGTACTGTGAATACTGATGGATGAAGAAAATACACAATGATGACTGTGTTACTAACTATAACAGTTATACGAGAAGCATTGGTTTGGTTCAGGTTACCCTGATGTTTCGTGCATATATAGACCACAATATCGCTTGACACCACAGAGTCATGCCTATTGTCCACTGCGTGGCCCCTTGCTTTCTGAACATTGCCTGCGTGTTTCTGCACATGCAGTTTCCTTCAGGATGCTCCTGTGTCTTACACATCCTTCAGAGCATAGCACAACTCCTCTCCCACAAATTTTTTTCAAGCACAGGCTTCATCTCTATCTTTGTGTTCCAATAATTAATTTCTTCCTGTCCTTTATGCATATTCTGTTTGTATAATAATTGAATGCACACTGTATATTTCTGGACCCCTACACACTTTAAATAGTGTACTGTGAAGGTATATTATTTGTCTATGTATCTTCTTTCCTCTATTACCTGATATTACTTGAGCCTAAAATTATGTCTTGCTCATTTGGTTCCTCAACAATGGACAGTTCAGTATTGAATGAAATGGAAATATTTGAAAACTGGATTTATTTCATGGCGTTCCAGAGGACAGAATTAGTGGGAAAAATTAAGAATAAGATAGATTTTGGCTTGATCGATGGAAAGGCATTATAACATGATGACATTTTGAAAATGGGAAAGACTGTTATTTAAAATACAAATTCCAGGCAGTCTGGATGGGAAGGGAGTTTGGGGGAAGATACATACATGCATATGCATGGCTGAATCCCTTTGATGTTACCTGAGACTGTCATAACATTGTTAATCAGCTATACCTGAATACAAAATAAATAGTTAAAAAAGATAAGCTCCAGGTAACCGAAAGAACCCCAGTCTGTTTTTCTCCCAACTATCATTTAAGGTCAGAGCACTATACCAAGTATGTTATAAAAAATAGTATCACATTTAGTCTTGATACTAGTCCCCCAAAGAAGGAATTTTAATCATCCCAATTTTACTTTAAATGGTTAACCAACTTGCCTCAGTATACAGCTAATTGGTGAAAGTGGGCTGGTATTGGAACTCAAGTCTGTGTGGTGATTAGGCCTAGATATTTGATTCAGATGCTTCACAGTGTCAGACAGATTCCACATTGGGTAGAATGCAGGCATAGATAAATCTCTGAGGTTATAAAAGAATGTACAATTCAAGGAAAAGGCAAATTATCTAGGTAGACTCCCGTGTCTTTATGACTATTAAACAGGCTTGCTTTCCAAAAGAGAGTCAAGAGATGAAACCTGGAGAGACAAAGCAATCCATAGTGAGGTGCCAAGATAATCTTTTAATTTGTCCATCTCTATTTATTCTTGAAGTGAAATGAAAGTCACTCACTCGTGTCCGACTCTTTGCGACCCCATGGACTATACAGTCCATGGAATTCTCTAGGCCAGAATACTGGAGTGGGTAGCCTTTCCCTTCTTCAGGGGAGCTTCCCAACCCAGGGATTGAATCCAGGTCTCCTGCATTGCAGGTGGATTCTTTATTAGCTGAGCCACAAGGGAAGCCCCTATTTATTCTTAGATCCCAGTTATCCCTGACTCAAAATGAGAATGGGTTCATCGTCTTTGAAAATTGCATTATGACTGAATAAACAGAGTAAGGCTTGGGGAGCTTAAAAGACCTGTGCCAAAGTGGAGTACACCCAAACTCTTTGAGCACTGGACACAACTCACAGAGCTTGTCATGAATATTACCAGAATTTTCAGCACATGCCTGCAGTAGGCATTTAATTAATTTTATCAATATCTCCGTTCTCCTCCATCCTCTTTAAGTCCATATATATCACAAGATACTGTCTTAAGTAGCAATAACCTAAAGGTATCATTTTTATTTGACAATGTGTTATCTATGGATATAAGAAAGTAAAGTTGCTCAGTCGTGTCCGACTCTTTGCGACCCCATGGACTGTAGCCTACCAGGCTTCTCCATCCATGGGATTTTCCAAGCAAGAATACTGGAGTGGGTTGCCATTTCCTTCTCCAGGAGATCTTCCCAACCCAAGAATTGAACCCTGGTCTCCCACATTGTAGGCAGACGCTTTACCGTCTAAGCCACCAGGGAATTACACGAATATAAGAAAACATAATGTATATTTATATGATGAGCCTTTGATCCAAGACTTCACAAAAGGAGAATGCTATATTTTTGCAAAAGTTTTACTTTTGATGTTTTGTTCAAGAAAATATGCATTTACATGCATAGAATGGAAATAGAATGTTAAATAAATTCTACTTATGCATTTTCTTACCATATTTCAAGATGTTTACTCTTTCAGCAAATAATCTGACTTGACATTTCTAAGCTTGTAGAATGGAGAGAGGCATTACTACCTCAGCCTTTTGTGTTTCTGCTGGATTTTTTTTTTTTTTTGACCGTCCACTCATTATAACCAAAGAAAACTTTATTCATGTGAACCTCAACTTCACTTTTCATAGAACTATGACCTTAAAAAACCAGTCTCTTAACTTCCTTCAGGGAGCCATGTGACTGACTGCCTTGTCAGCAAGCTACTTTTCCTGAATCTAAGTTATTTCCTTTCCTACAGAGAAAAATTGCTGTTATCACTTCCAACTCTTTCAGTTATGGCCATTTTCATATATAGTTTACCCCTTCAAAACAAACAAACAAAAAAAATGCCTTTTTTTGCTTATTTGCTAAAAAAATGTTTATCCTAAAGAAAAAAATGTAAGGATATAAGCACATTTCATGGTCTATGGAAAAATCAGCATTTCCAGAGATTTCTGATCCAAGAGACAGCTAAAAGTTCTCTAAAACACCTATTTTAAGATATTCCTTTCAATTATCTAAACATAAGAAAAACATGGTCTGCTTAAAGTTAGCATCACCCCAGTACTTTGCAAGTTCTTTATCTCATAACCATTTCTTTTTGGTTTTTATTCTGCATACTTTTATCTAACATCTAACACTGGAACTACTTCTGTCTTGTTTGACATTCCCCTGGCCTTCCCTTTTGAGAGAGGCTGTGTCCTGATTTCTTCTCTTAATGATTTTTTTCTTAACCCTTTTCCAGAACTCCCTTCTCACTCCTTGTGGCCCTTTAAATGTTCTATCCTTTGCATCTTGCTCTCTTTCTACATATTCTCACTGGATATTCTCACAGTCACTCAGCTAGGCTCAAGCCTCGTCTGCTCACCAATTATTCCCACATTTAACCTAGACTTTTCTCCTGAACTCCTGCCCAAATACCTCCTAGCTTTCCCACAGTTCATCTCCAGTGTAACATGTCCCCAACTGCACCCTTATCTCCTCCTCAGCCAGATCTTCCTGTGCTCCTCCTTATCTTAGCAGACTATTTCCATGTACCCAGACACCCAAGCTTAAAATCACTGAGTCATTCTCAATTCCATTCTTCTCTGAAAGTTTTCTCCTATCTGTTCCTTCTCTTTCTTCCTGACACTGTACACGGAGTTCAGGCACTCATCAATTCCCTCCAGGTGATCACAACTGTTTCCTAACTCCTTGTTTTCTTATCCTAGTCTACTTTGAGGTCAGAGACTTATGAACACGACATTCTTTGACTTGGCCCTTTGCTTTAAAACCTTTGATATTCCCCATTTCACATGCAGAAAAACCCGAAACTCCTTAACAGACAATCTAAAGCCACCTGCAGTTTAGATTCAAGTGGCTCTGCTAGGCCCATCTTTTGGCGTCACTCCACCCCAAAGGATTCTCAGGTGGCACTAGTGGTTAAGAATCCACCTGCCATTGCAGAAAACATAGGAGATGAGAGTTTGGGGAACATCCTTGGGTGGGGAAGATCCCCTGGAGGAAGACATGGCAACCCACTCTAGTACTCTTGCCTGGGAAATCCCACTGGCAGAGGAGCCTAGCAGGCCCCAGTCCATAGAGCCACAGAGTCAGACACGACTGAGCGACTTAGCACACCCTCCAAAGGCGTATGTGCTGAGTCTTTGTCATTGCACATGCCATCATTATCTCTCTTTGAGATGTTTTCCCCTATTTTCTTTTTCCTACCTAATGACTGATGGCTTTCATTTTTCAAGAGCCACATCAGATAATGCCTCTTCTTTGAAATCTACCCCGACTTCTGGAGAAGCATGTCCTCTGTCTGCTGTTAGCGGCTTTAACCTATCTTCACACTAGCATCAGGATGCTGTGTTGTAAATATTACACAATAGTGAAGGACTCTGAAAGAGCAGGGGCTATGTCTTCTCTTCTGCAGTGTCAAAGTCTATCATTATGTCTGACTTGTGATAAACATTTGGTTCTTATTGGTTAAATGAAAATGAAGCTATTGTAATAGGTAATAATGAAAACTCTTAAGAATGGCCCAAATGATTCCAAATAGCTGTCCTAAGTATTTATGTTTACTCTATACTTTCTTTCTTCCAAAGAACTTTGTTTACTTCCATTTTGTTCTATCAGTGGGACAACCGAGATTGGCAACTAAGACTCAAGGGAAAGGACAGAGAAAGAACTCAGTAACTGTACTGACAGACACTGGAGTCAGACTCAACATTCCTAAGAGGTGATAAGTGTGGCCAGCTACTACCAGCCTCCATCTGCTACATTTTGTTGTTCTTTAGTCACCAAGCCATGTACAACTCTTGCGACCTCAAAGGCTGTAGCCCACCAGGCTCCTCTGTCCATGGGATTTCCCAGGCAAGAGTACTGGAAGGGATTGCCATATCTTTCTCCTGGGGAAATCTTCCTGACCCAGGAATCAAACCTGTGTCTCCTGCTTTACAGACAGATTCTTTACCACTGAGCCACCTGGGAAGCCCTCTGCTACATTGCCACGCTAAAAAACTGGCAGCTAGGGAGTGAGGAGGTAAACCCAAGGTCAGTAGAATAGAGTGTGTATGAGATGAGAGGCAACTCCCTTCTCATGGGGAATGGAAATCGGGATACCTGGCCTTTATCCCTAAAAACCTCCTTAGGGATTCTAAGAGAATTGTTCATAAAGACTGTTGTATCCTTTGGTCCTCCAGCTGGGCATTTGCTGAGGAAAAGAACTTGAATTTATCATGGGAGCAGGGAAGATGAGTCTTGGTGAAAGGGCTAGAGGGAGGGGACAGTGTTGGGGCACTCAGTTTAATGGCCAAGAAAGGAAATTTCTGTGGGTCAAGTGGATGCGGGTTTGAATGAATTTGAGGTTGAGTCGCCCCAATTCCAAGACAGTTTCCCCACCACACTCCAGCTACAGAAGACAATGGAGTGCATGGCCAGTGACAAGAGCTGAAAATGGATTTCCAACTTCTCAAATCGTTGGATCTCAAAGAACTCATACCTCTAGCCCCCAGAGTCAGAATTTGGAGCCTGCCTCACAGTGGACATCAATGGCCAGGCTGTGTCCAGAGAAGGAGCACTCATGAGGACAGAGACATTATGGTGGTATCTGGTTGGCTTGGTGTTCTTCCAATTCCTTGTGCACCTCTCAGCTCAACACCCCTGAAGGGTAATCCTAGAAGGGGGACACAAGGTGGTGGTACCCTTGAAATAGGCCTCAGATAGGGCACCAGTTCATACTTGGATTGGCAGTGGGTAGAAGGTGAAGATAAACTATAAATGAATGGCTGGACTGCGGCTTAATATCTGAAAGTGAAAGTCGCTCAGTTGCGTCCGACTCTTTGTGACCCAATGGACTATACAGTCCATGGAATTTTCTAGGCCAGAATACTGAAGTGGGTAGCCTTTCTCTTCTCCAGGGCATCTTCCCAACTCAGGGATTGAACCCAGGTCTCCCACACTGCAGGCGGATTCTTTACCAGCTGAGCCACAAGGGAAGCCCAAGCGCACTGGAAAGTGAAAGTGAAGTCACTCAGTAATGTCTGACTCTTTGTGACTCCGTGGACTGCAGCTCACCAGGCTCCTCTGTCCATGAGATTTTCCAGGCAAGGGTACTGGAGTGGGTTGCCATACTGGAGTGGGTAGCTTATCCCTTCTCCAGCAGATTTTCCCAACCCAGGAATCGAACTGGGATCTCCTGCATTGCAGGAGGATTCTTTACCAACTGAGCTATCAGGGAAGCCCTTAATATCTGAAAACAACTGGAAAACTATGACATTGCCTCGGATACCAGAGGAAACCTACTACCCAGTAGAGAATTAATACTTGATATTGTACAATTGGGACGAATGATTGAGAAACACAAAGGATTTATGTTTCTTGTTGAGTTAGCACTGCTTTCTAAAGTAGGTTCATGTGGAAACTCATTTAAATTCATAGACGCTGTGCACAAAGTTCAACCAAAATTCAACCCCAAACTGATATCAAAGCAAATCTTCCTTCACTGATTTATCACTAAATATGACAGGTAGCACCATTCACTAATGTCCCTACTGAACCCTCTGGGGATCAGAACATGGTCAGAGGTACCCATGGAGGGCGTGCAGAAATGCAGTCTTGTTCTGACCCAAAGGGGCTCACAATATAAAAATGAAGTGAAGATGTATGGCAGCTCCTACTCAGATCAGTTTAGAATGAGTAGCTAACCAGTTTCAGGATGATCTGAAACTTTCCAGAACCATTGAGAACTCTGCTGATTCATATATTAGGAGATATATTATGTAAGCCATCCATGTTTGGAAATAGCTGATATGTTTGTTCTCTCTAGAGCAGAAATGCAAAGTATTTCATGATACTAGAGAATATTAAGAGTAATTTCTCTCACAATTCTTCTGAGGGAAGACTAGGCCATGTTTGAGCTACTTCTAACTCTGTCTCTGTTCCCTCAACAATTTCACACCTCTGTTGTTTGTGGTTTGTTTAGTCACTAAGTTGTGTGTGACTCTTTGCAACCCCATGGACTGCAGCCCACCTGGCTCCTCTGTTCATGAGATTTCCCAGACAAGAATACTGGGGTTTCCATAAGCAATACACACACACACACACACACACACAAGAATATTGGAGTTGCCATAAGCAATACACACACACACACGTGCACACACATATATACATATATATATATATTGCATCGTTCTTGTTTGTAGACTCTGTTCCTGCCAGTCCCTTATTAGTCTAAGTCTATTTTCTGACCAATTTCTTGCTTTCTCAGGTCATCCTCCCATATTCACTCTGAAAATCTGAGGCACTCTGCTGTAATAGAATTCCTTGCACCATATAATATTAGTCTTTGAAGTCGTATGTGCTGTACTCTGCTTAGTTGCTCAGTCCTTTCTGCCTATTTGCAACCCCATGGACTGTAGCCCACCAGGCTCCTCTGTCTATGGGGATTCTCCAGACAAGAATACTGGAGTGGGTTGCCATGCCCTCCTCCAGGGGATCTTCCCAACCCAGGGATCAAACGCAGGACTCCTGCACTGCAGGTGGATTCTTAACCCTCTGAGACATCAGGAAAGCCCTTGGGGGTATTATATTACCTATATACATGTTTGGAGAGGTCTTCTGATTTTTCAGCTTCCTCCATGAATGATGCTTCTTCTCCTGTTAAATCCTTTATGTTCCAGCCAATTCCCCATCACCTCCCTCTTCTCTGGGACTGTTTCCCTGAACTTCAGCATTCCCTTAACTAACTCCCCTAGAAGCCTATTTTACTACTCCTGGGGATATTCTTAACAATGTATAAGTAACACTGACAGAAATGTGTATGAGATACTGTAGAATTTTAGCTCCAGAAGGTTCTATGCATAAGGATTCTGTTGATGCTAGAATGAAATAAGTAATCAGAGGTAGGGGGCCATGAGAATTAGCTAAAATGCATTAACATTCATAATAACACAGTTACAGGTAGTACAGTATATGTGTAGTAACAGTCATTTACTCCTTGACTGTGTGTGAAGTCCCACTGTGTGTTTTAATGTAGGACCTTAAAACAACCTGGTAAGAAACAGAGCAAATATTGTTTCTAATGATAATCAGTGAGTGTGGCCTCCCAACCTCTCCCTTAATTTTTAAATGGGCCAAATAATTTAAAAACCAGTATTACTGGAGAGAAGTAGTCTGGGCAGCATTGATATATCTTCTATGGTAAGGGTAGGTGGATTTTGGCAAGGTGGTTACAATGGCTCTTTGTTATGCCTTGGAAGTCCAATTCTAAACATCCACTTCTATCGGGGACTTTGGGACTGCAATAACTGTATGAGATATGCTTTATTACACGGTGATGGAAGTAATCATGAAATACTTTTATGTCTTGCAGATGCTGGAACTTCTTCCCTTTTGATGTAAAATATAACATGAAGTCTTTGCATTAAAATCAGAGGCATAAAATTTGCTAGCATCTGTAAATATTTTATTCTTTAGGTACTCCCTGGTCCTGAAAAGAAAAGGTAGAGAACCTTGCCGGAATTTCAGTCATCACCTCCGTCCAAGAAGAAACCACCCGCGGTTTCTTTATCATAACAGCGCCCCCTGCTGCTTCAAAGCAAAGGCTTCGAGATTGCCCGTTTTCCTTTCAGTCTTTGAGAGACTCTGGAAACATGGCTGGAAAACATTATCCTCAACTGAACCACAGCCAGGGAAGTCTCAGGAGGGAATTCTTTCCTGACATAAAATTAAACCTGGCTTCAGCATATCTTTTGCGGGAGGGGGTGGGGGTGGGGGGTGGAAAGGAAGAAAACTTACTGTTGATGTTTCTTGGCTTGGCTTTCTATTCTGTTCTTAAAGCAACATTATTTTAAAAATCTGTAACAAAACCTGTCATCTGCCAAGTCAGCCCCAAGCCTCCCAGTGTCTCTCAGCACAACTTTCCCTGTCTTGCCCTCTTCCGTCGCCGCACTCCACTCACATTTGGCAAAATTTATTCATAAACAGATGCCTTTTAACTCACCGTTGGTAGGAGCGGTGACTGACCGGCTCCGCTGTGGAAGGGAATCTGGTGCCAGGAGTCCCACGGAGTCCCAGGCACGGGGGCGGGGGTGGGGGGGGCACCGATGTGGCAGTGGGGCTGCGGAGGAAACAGGCCTCCAAGTGACTTGCTTTCAGCCTTGCTCAGTGGAGAGCTGGCCCTCGACTTCAGAGGTGGCTCAGGAGCAACTGGCAGCAGGCGATGTATTTTCAGGTCCAACTGGACGCACTGCTTGTTGAGAGCGGAAAATCTGGAAGCTGTGGTGGGAGAAGGCTTTTGCCTCTCCTCTGTGCCTGTGGGAGATGGTGTACTGAAGATTACCCTGTGACCTGATGCCACTGGTGAGAAGGTGCCGGGTTATTTATTCACCCAAGGGGCAGATGTTAGAATCATTGAGTTGATTGATTTATTTTTTTGAATATTGAATGGTCTCAACCAGCACTCTGATGTTCTGGTGGATGAAAAGGATCCTGCATCTCAAGATGAGCCCACACATACTTAATAAACCGGTGCTCGTCTGTTGTTCAGTTGCTCAGTCATGTCTAACTCTTTGCGATCCCATGGACAGTAACCCTCTAGGCTCCTCTGTCCATAGGATTTCCCAGGCAAAGATACTAGAGTGGGTGGCCATTTCCTACTTCAGGGGATCTTCCTGACCTGGGGCTTGAACTCATGTCTCCTGCATTGACAAGTGGATTCTTTACCACTGAGCCACCAGGAAGGATCATGGGCAGATCAGGGAGTCACCTTTTTCTCTAGCATGACCTTCCTTTCTATTCCCATCAAAAATAGTGACAAAAAGTTTGTCCATGTGTGTGAAGATTACAGCAAGAGAACTGCCACCCTTCAGCAGTTTTGTAGCACACAGCATGATCATTATATTAGGTTATACTGTTTAATAGGTTCTGGAATGTTCAGGCCTTGGTCCCTGGCTCTGAAGCTGCTACTCTCATTAAAATGCATTTGTAGGATGGGCTTCCCAGGTGGTGCTAGTGGTAAAGAACCCACCTGCTAATGCAGAAGATGTAATAGATGAGAGTTCAGTCCCTGGGTCAGGAAGATCCCCTGGAGAAGGGCATGGCAACTGACTCCAGTATTCTTGCTTAGAGAATCCCATGGATAAAGGAGCCTGGTGGGCTACAATCCATAGAGTCGCACAGAGTCGGACATGACTGAAGTGATTTAGCATGCACGCATATATGCAGGATAATACAAGGCAATGTTTGACATCATCTAACTGTACCCTGTGCAGACCAAGAAATTATATGTGATGCGCTCCACATAGTCTGCTAAGAAGGGGCCAAGATGGGGTGCTAGGATGCTAACACACTGAGAACTTGCCTGTGTGATCTGGTTTCAGAACTGCTTCTAACTGGTTTCCTTGCTTAAGAATATCTTCTTCAACTGGCTTATATAGGAGACTGCTTTTTGGAGGTGAAGTTGTCCACCTGGCTGGTGCACTGGGACAACCCGCAGGGATGGTATGGGGAGAGAGGAGGGAGGAGGGAGGAGGGTTCAGGATGGGGAACACGTGTATACCTGTGGCGGATTCATGTTGATATATGGCAAAACCAATACAATATTGTAACGTTAAAAAATAAAATAAAATAAATTAAAAAAAAATTAGTAGTAAAGTAATGTTTTATACTGAACTGTGTTTTTGAAGGGAACAGCTAGCCAGTTGCCTAGCCAGGCCCTGAGGATGGGATGACATTAGTGATTGGGAAGTTGTTCTTGGAAGAAGGTGGGTTGAAGCAGAAGGGTCAGGCCAGAGGCAGTGGGAGTCACTTGGGAGGGTGTGGGAGGGCCTGTGAGGGATCACAGGTGGGGACACCTGGGCATCTTGGGGACAAAGGAGAGCACTGTGAGCTGGGGCTTGTTCCATACGGATGGAAACTGGGGTCCTGTGAAAGGAGAGGTACAAGGAGAGTGGGCTCTGAAGATAAATCTGATTTCTCTTTCACAGTTTTCTGAGGCCTATCCTGAGAATTGGCCCTACATCCCTCTTTATCTAGATACTTAGAAAGTGACTTCATTGTTCCTTGTCCTAACAGGTGACTTTCCTCTCCATCCTCTTGTGTAGGTCTCAGAACAAAGACAAGAGAGTTGAGTCCCAGAAGAGAAGCCACAGTCAATACCAGCTGTCATGACATTAGCCTGCCTGTCTGTGTCTCCTACCTGGTTCAATACAGTCTTACTCTCTTCTCTACTCCTTCATTTCATCTCATATCCAGGCAACCCTGATGATCTCACTGGCCTGCTACAAGATATTAAATGTTGATGTATGGTCAACTGAATAATTTCTCACCTGTGGTAGAACAATTTCTTGTTATCAACTATTTAGCCCTCTTTCCTGAGAGAGGACTATATATCCTCATCCACAGCAATGTAACTTTTAGTGTCTCCTGCGTTGGAGGGGTATCCCTTGTTCTACTGATGTCAGGCGTGGCCATATGACTTATTTTGGGCAATAGAATACGAGCAGACATGACATAGGTCTTGTCTCTGGCAGAAGCTTCGAAAGACATCATATGTTTCTGCCAGTCCTTTGCCTTGGGGAAACCAGGTTTCTCAAGGAAGAACAGATCTTTCAGGCTGAGTCAAAGAATAAGTTGAGAAGACATATGATATGGAGCCATAAGAGCCACCAATATGCAACACAAATGAGAAACAAATGTCTGTTGTCGTAAGCCACTGAGATTTGGGGTTTGCTTGGTGCAACAGCACAACTGGCTCATACAACTCCACTCCAATTTATCCTCAACCTACTTTTCTAGACTTACACAGAATTACAACAGCACATGTTCCCTACACTCCTGCCAATCTAGAAGCATCTCCATTTCCCAGCCACTCTCTGTGTTTCTTTTTCCTTTTGGCTGCACCCCATGGCATGTGGGATCTTAGTTCTCTGATCAGAGATTGAACTCACATTCCCTGCATTAGAAGGCAGAGTTTTAACCACTTAGATCACTGAGTAAGTCCCTCTGTGTTTCTTTTATTATCTCCTCTTTCTCCTAGACCCCCATCTCGAACAAATCTTACTTTAGAGATTCTTCCAGCTAGCTCTAAATCTATCTTACCTACAAAATCTTTCTGAATGTCTTGGTTTGAAATGATTTTTCCTTTTTCTGAATTCCCAAGTTTATGCTACCAATCACTCTATTTGTTAATAATAAAAGTGCTATTTACAGAGCAAGTACTACATATCAGAGATAACTGTATATGTTTGTGTATCTTTGTACACTAGATGTTGATTTTTACCAACTGTGCTTGTATACACTAAGATTGGATAAAAACAAAAAGGCTTATTGTGGGTAAAAACATGTGAAAGGTAAACAAGAGGAGGTTGAAGAAAGTGGCAGGAGTCTTCTTACCACAGTGATTATCTGACGCTTGTGGAAGAAGATAGGGAGGATGGAAGACTGGATAGAAAGAGATTTTTTCAAGCTGCAATGCAATTCCAAGAACTGTTCTGCCAAGTCAATGGGAGTCTTTAAGCCAAAGTCACCTTTGTGGGCCAGAGGTCTTATAGCTCAAGTGATCTGCATTGGTGCCAGTGTTGTGCTTGACTGTTAACTGGGAGCAGCCTTGTGGGAATAAATGATAGTGGATCCCAAACAACAAAAGCTGGGGTTATTCATCAGTAATTCACACAACATAAAAGATGAGCAGTTCTTTACCGTGGTCACCACATCAACATTAGCTTGTTGAATCTTCATAAAACTCCTATGAGGTTAGGGCTGGTATCAGTTTTGCTTTAAAGTAAGGACACTGAGGCCTAGAGAGGTTAAATGACTTTGTTGCCATCACCCAGCTAGTAATGGGCTGGAAACTGAGCTTTTCCTCTAAACTACCATTGACTTCAACTCTTGTCTCTTACTAAGCCATAAATGAGTAAACGCACCTTAGTGTTGTCTGTAAGAAGGTGGAAACCTGGGCCAACACTAATCAATGCCACTCTTGTTTTTGTTGGATCCAGAAATGCACAAGCCTCCCTTCAATTTTTATGACATGCAAGCTCTTCCCCTGTGGGTCAAGGGATAGAATTAGACATTTTTTCCAGAAGACTATCAGGCACTGTTCAGATAAACTGTTATGAATTATTTTATGAATAAAACAGCTCATTAGAAATGCTTCCTAAAACCCCAAGGAAACAGGGTTCTCAGATATTTTATTCCTGTAACTCTTTTCTTTCTTTCTTTTTTTTTTTAAGAGAAGGAAGTTGAGAATAGAGTGGATGAAGAACAAGATTTCAGAATTCTGAGCAGGGTTGAAGAAGATGTCCAAGAGAATATAGAGAGCCTTATGGGGTAAGAGACTGGAAAAGTGAAAGGGTTGGGAGAGCCTGGCTCCTTGTGACCATAGGCATAGGGTACCCAGAAGGGCAAGATGGAAGGGGCAGACCATTGAAGGTGTAAACATCTGATGGTCAGGCTTGAATTGGTGAAGAGCATGGAGCCTGGAAGGTAGCTGAAGCACTGGTTACCTAGAGATGCCATCTAACACAAAATGGGTAAAACTAATTCTTGGATTTGGGGTTGCTGCTGCTCTGAGAGCTACTGAAATAAAGGCCTTGGGTCAATGAGAGCAGTGGCAGAGAGCTTCCCTCGTAGCTCAGTCAGTAAAGAATCTGCCTGCAGTGTAGGAGACCCGGGTTCGATTCCTGGGTTGGGAAGATCCCCTGGAGAAGGAAATGGTGACACACTCCAGTGTTCTTGCCTGGAGAATAACATGGACAGAGGAGCCTGGCAGGCTATAATACATGGGGTCAGCAACAGTCAGACGCAATTTAGCAACTAAACCAAATAAAACCAAAGGGTGGTAATAATGAAGATACTCACCAAACACTTGGTTAAAAATCCATGGAGGTCAATGCCATACTCAAAAGAAAGCAACCCATGGGCTCCAAGTCATGCGTGCATGTTAAGTTGCTTCAGTCGGGTCAGACTCTTTGCGACCCTTAGGACTGTGGACTCCTAGGCTCCTTTGTCCATGGGATTTTCCAGGCAAGATTATTGGAGTGGGTTGTCATGCCCTCCTCCAGGGGATCTTTCCCACCCAGGGATCAAATCCTCATCTCTTACATCTCCTGCATCTGTAGGCAGGTGGGTTCTTTACCACTAGTACTGCCTGGGAAGCCCCCAAGTCACAGATGTGAGGCCAAAAAGGGAGGAAAAAGAAACCAAATCCTCCCTGTGACAGTATAGTGGGTGGAGCCAAAGCTGCATGAAACCTCCAGAGAAAAATTAATACCTCACTTGCAAGTGCTGAAGAGGAACAAAGAAATTAAAAAATGTGAGGAAGGCAAAATCTACATTTTGCAACTGTTGTTATGACAGGGAGTTGCACCATTTCTGGAGAATACCAGGTGTATGTGTAGAGAGAAGTTAAGTAAGCTCCTATTCCAATTCCCTGCTCCAAAAATTTGTTCCATTTACTGTATTGTCCTCAGATAGATGATACAGCTGGTAAGAACAGATACTATACTTGCTCTTAGCTAAAAGACCTGGAAGGGATTCTTTCCTGTAATTCTTGAGCCATTATTCCAGCCCTATTTCCTGCTGCACCTAATCAATGCTGGGTTGTTTTAGAATGCCTATTGTTTTGGTCTTATGAATCCATATCTTTTTTCTCCTGAGTTTAATTTTTCTTTTCTTTCTTGTTCTGTGACTGTGTTTCCCATTATTGAGTTGTGAATGGTCTTGCTGAGAGAAGCAAATAAGGACCAACTTGATATTTTGAAAGGATACAAACTACTCTCCCCTCCCAAAAAATTAAAGAAAGCAAACAGAAGGACTTTTAGGGCTAGGGTTCATTTTCCTATAAACAAATATAAATAGGAGAGAGAGATGGGTATATGGTATGATATATAGCTATATCATGTGTATGGTGTGAATACATAAGATAGACTTCTTTTTACTGTAGTAAGTGGAGTTTATGCAGAATTCTGCCATGTGGTGAAATCAAAAGACTTCCTAGGCTGAATGCTCTGCAAGAATCTTCTGCAAGGGAAATTTTGTTGTTTTTGTTTAGTCGCTAAGTGGTGTCTGACTCTTTTGCTACCCTATGGACTGTTGCCCACCAGGCTCCTCTGTCCATGAGATTTCCCAGGCGAAAATACTGGAGTGAGTTGCCATTTCCTTCTCCAGGGGATTTTCTTGATCGAACACATGTCTCCCACATTGGCAGGCAGATTCTTTACCACTGAGCCACCAGGGAAGCCCAAGGAAAAACTAAAAGACACCAAACAAGCAAACATACACCAACCTTCCAGATCCTCCCTGGATCCTTCTATTTATCACTGTTCCCCTGACCACAGTGTATGGCTACCTTTCAGCTCTGTGTGAAGACCTGCCCGGGACATTAAAATGGGGGTGGGATCAACTCTGTCCTATAATCATTTTTAACTGGTTCTGTAAACAAGTCTAGTTTATGGGCTTATCATTAAAAGGCATTTTTGTTTGATTGCCACTTTAAGATGAACTCATTGGGGAAGATATTGTTTTCCTGCCTGTGGAAGAAAACTATCAAGCATAATGACATTTCTGGTCATTCTAATTTTATAAAATGAGACCCCCAATCTCTTAAGTCTTATTTCAGAAATTAAGATCTTCAGTCATAATATGTTAATTAACTCCAATTTGCATTCACAAATAAAACGTCCTCCATTTGCTAGAGCCAGAACTGGACAAGTTTGTCTTTGGAGAAAAGGATATGATGAACTTCTTGCCTCTTCGTTCATCTTTCTCATTGGTCAATAGCTATTCTTTCTGACTTTGAGGTTAAAGATAGGAGAGGAAAGACAAAAAGGAAAGAAAAAACCTACTTAATTATGCTGTCTGTAAGCTGCCTTCTTGTTTTCAGAGCCTCACAGATGGTCCTCTAGACTTCCAACCTGCTTGGCTTTCAGATGACAGCAGTTCTCCTCATCTCTGATCTATTGTTCCCTTCATTCCTCAGTCTCTGATTTTCTGGTGCTTCTTCTTGCATAGATCTTCTCCAACCCAATTCCCTGTCCTCTGGCAGAAGTTCTTTTATGCATGTCTTTAGGATCCCACATAAAAGGACCCTGGACATCTCCACCTGGCTATAGGTAGCACGGATCTTGACTTGCAGTCAAAGAGGGACAAAGTTATCTCCTAAGCACAGTTCTCTCTGCTCCTCTAGAGTACCAGAGGGGCTTTAGTATATGTCAGAGGAACCTCCCAAACTCAGCAACAGAAGCAGTTTCTCTTAGAGTTTCTCCTTTGAAAGCTCTCCTACTAAACTCCAAGGCAGGAGTCAGCCTCACACTCACTCCTTGTCCCAGAGTGGAGGGTAGAACTCACAGTAAGGCTTTCTCTATCTAAAAGTGTTGAGTTAGTCACTCAGTCATGTCCGACTCTTTGCAACCCCATGGACTGTAGCCTACCAGGCTCCTCCTAGCCATTCCCTTCTCCAAGGGATTTTCCGACCCAGGAATCAAACCCTGGTCTCCTGCATTGCAGGCAGATTCTTTATGGTCTGAGCCACCGGGCAACCCCTCTCTATCTAAAACTTTCTCTTAAATCTCCCTCTTAATTTCCAGTTGGGGAATCTTTATCCCCTTGAAGTGGGTGTGGTGAGGTTGCTCAGTCACGTCCAACTCTTTGGAACCCCATGGACTGTAGCCAACCAGGCTCCTCCATCCATGGAATTTTCCAGGTAAGAGTACTGGAGTGGGTTGCCATTTCCTTCTCCAGGGCATCTTCCCAACCCAGGGATCGAACCCAGGTCTCCTGTATTGCAGGCAGATGCTTTACCATCTGAGCCACCAGGGAAGCCCCAAAGTGGGTGAAGGCCCTAAATCATGTACCTGATTCCATGCAATTTACTTAGAAATTTGCATCTTGGTTTTCAGCTTCTCCCCTCACTTGATATCTGAGGTTCTTTATATGGCATCAGCTGAATCTTTCATTTGATACATTTGATATTATGTGTCATATCTTTTCAGTGTCCTCTGCCCCTTTTAGCACCTTCCCTGGAAATTTCCATGTTCTTATGCTGCATCCTCTACCAAGTCCCTAAAGTGTGTCACTTCCTGGGGCTTAGCCTTCCTTGGTCCTCTTCATCCTTTTTTGACACCTTACCTGTTCCAGTCACCCCTCCCCCCATAAGCACCCGCATCATATTGTAGATTTGGGGTTCCAGCCTCAAAGCTCTATTCTTTGCTAAGGGAGCTGCGGTGACTCTTGGGAATGCTGTGTCCTGTGTTCTTAATCCACATCGGCGCTGGGCATGTTCATACACTGTCAGCTGAAAGTGACAACTTGACTCAGAAGTTTTTTTGTTATTGTTCTTCTTGCTTTTACTTCTTAGTAAAACCCTTCTTACCAACTAAATAGCTCAATTCATTTGCTAGTAAAAATTTCAAACAAATAAAATAGGAATAAGTGGGAACAGAGTGAGAGTGGGGTCTGGGAGACCACCCATCTGGCATCCTCCAGAGCTCCACAGGCACTGATAAAGAAGCCCAGGGCTTCAGGAAACACACTTGGAAAATCTTGACTTTAAAACAAAATGTGACTTTTAAAACGGGAGCAAAGCATGGAAGATTGATTTGGGGGAAGGCTGTATGCCCCATAGTCCTTCAGAAGTCACACCATATGGGCCTCTGCCTCCTCTCTATGAAAATGAGTGAATGCTCGTGCCCCCAGCCCCGATTCCCCGCTTACTTCTGAGGCAATCAGCTTCTAAATGCCCCCTCTTGGCGAGACCTCAGTGCACTTGGGAATTTTGTTTATTTATTTCTCTAAAACCCAAGGTTCTGAAATGGAATCCCTATGATGAGACTCATAAAGGCAAGTGTGTCTTTTCTTTAAAAACAAAACAAAACAAAAAACCCCTAAACTAAAAACAAACAGTTCTCAAAACTTTATTCTTTGGATTATGTTTATGGCATTTTAGTGCCATTCCTTAAATCTCTAAACCGTATGAACTGCTGAGACTTGAACAGACAAATTATGTTGCTGGCTTTTTGAACCTTGACTGCCAGGGACTATGTTATTGCTTTGAGTTTTAAAAGAAGAGCCAAAATATCCCTTTACCTTTTCCATGTCATTTGTTTCCTGTACTGACACTGTGACATAGACATCATCTGGCCAACACAGAGGAATGGACTCTACCCTTCAGCTCTCCCACGTCCCAGCCACGTGGGTGTTTACACTTTCTCATACATATTCAGATTTTCTGGTCAGGCATGTGGAGCAAGTCAAGTGGTTGCTTCTTAGGGAGGAATTGGCAGGATGACTCCACTTCTTTTTGGGTGAGCAGAAAGATTCATAAAGACTAGAAGGAAAAGGATTCAGAAGTAACACTGGAAAAAGAAAATCATCTCTTTTCTCCCCTACAATCCTTTCTCTGTTGGTGACTCCATAAAAGCTAGTGTTTAGGAAATAGGACTGTTAAGGGCTCAGGTCTATTGAGTAAAATATGCTACCATGATCCTGACAAGCCACACACTAGGGATGATCAGAGTTGGAAAGGCCTGGACCTACAAAAATTTTGGAATGATTATCTTGCATTGCCTGCACTTTATCCCTGGGAGGAACAAAGTCCAGAGCTGGTGGTGGGGTTGGGGGAGCCAATGAGGAGGCTTGTGGGGCTTCTTGTGTGCTTTCCTTACCACCTGGGGATCCTTGATTGTTGAGCAGTCTGAAGAGAGCTGAGATTCTCAGAGCTTTGCTGAGACCGATGTGAGCTGTGGAAGCAGCTTTCAGGATGTGTCTGCTCTGAACAACCTCCTTGGGACATCTTAGGTGGCAAGAAACCCTCTGCACTAGTTGGACAACACTGTTTAAAACAATTGCTACCTTTAGAAAGTAACCATTTTTACTTAGAATTTATTTCCAGAGGATGTTGGACTGAAGGATTGATATCTAATGATTAACCTCTAGTAATTAACCTGCAGAAGGCAGAAAAAGGAATCAGCTTCATCACCAGGATGTCAGCCCAGCTCCTCCACAAACACCCAAGAACACCCCGAACCACTTTTCTTTCTTTTGATGTTTGTAGTCCACACACGCAGCTTGGCACACGAATATGTACTATCGTACACAGTGAATGATTGCTTTATGTGCTCTGTCTTAACTCCTCAGCAATATATTTCTTAAAAGCAGAGAATGAGAACATGTGTTACATTTTTAATGTATCACACAAGGCTTCTCAGCTCAATTCTGAGCACAGAATGGGTCCTCAGAAAATCTTGGTTTACTGATCAGTGACTGGCAAGTTACAGTAATTATCAAATGCATCGAATAGCCTTATGGTCAAGCTTTGGTCCATTTCAGTTGATTGACAATACTAACCACAGAAGCAACCCACAGACATTTGGGAACTTGTGGTCAGTTTTATGGCATTCCAGGCAGAGAAACATAATCTGTTCAAAATGCTTAAAACTAACTTGTATATTAAATATGACTAATTTTTTCTTCCTTGTCCCTGAGGAAAAAAAAATTTGTTCTTTTGTATTCTCACTGTAATAAAACATAAAAGGTTACATGACTTTTTATGGAGCATTCACATTCCAGCTCTGCTATTTATTGGTTGTGACCTTGAGGTCTTTTTTCTCTCTCTTTTTTTTTTCTTTCCTCTCATCTTCAGACACCATCTGGAGAACTTCTTTGCTTGGAAGTTAAATTTCCCACTCTATACTGTTCAGAAAACTAGCCATTTTGAATTGATGCAATTCAAAATACTTCCACAGACATACAAACCTAGATATACATACCTAGATAGAGAATGACCCATAGATAGACAGATGGTAAATAGATGATACATGAATGATTATTCTAATTGCTCTGTTAAGAGGTTAGATTATGACTCACTGACAGTCTAGACCTGGATGGGTTGAAGTGTGCAGTTTGGGCTATATACTTGGGGAAGAACATTGACATTTGTACAAAGAGCAGAAGCATAGAAAATATTGAGGCAAGGAGGGAACCTGAGAGAGGAGAACAGGTGGTCAAAGTGGAACACAGGATCAGAAGAGGAGGAAGAGCAGGAGGCCCCCACAGGTAGAGTAGACCAGAAGGAGCTTTGAAGAGAAAAATTACTATAAAGTTATTAATTTGTTCACCATGGGGTATGTTGGGATCTTTTGCCTTGTGTCTCACCCTTGTGTCTTTAATAAAATACCCTTCAAGGTATTACACTCCCTGAGGCTTTTCTGTGAAAGTTCTTTCTGATGGGACTGTTTAGAGGATAAGTTTCACTTTCTTTACCTCTAAAATGATGTAATGATGGGGTTAGAGCATATAAGTAAATAAGCTCATGCTTATGAAATATCGGCATATAGTGATTTTTTACATTAACATTTTAAATACATTGTGAATTGATTTATCTATTAGTTCAAGACTGCCTATGCTTTTACACTTACTATTGGTTAGAATTGCTTTTGTGCAATATCATGTTTGAGAGTGCAGGCATTAGACTCAGACAAACCTGGGTTCAAAGGATGACTCTGCCCCCACTCCCACTTTTTGTGAATTCAGGCAAATGCTCTCTCTTTTCTAATTTGTAAAATGGGGATATACCTACGTCTTAGTGACGTAGATGGTAGATAGATGATACATGAATGAAAGCGGGAGGGCTAAAGAGGCAGCATTGCAAAGCTGTATACTAAGAGTGCCCAAAAGAAAAACGATTGAACATTCAAGTGGGGGTAATTGGAAGAGATTTTAAGACATGGACAATTTATCAAGTTGTGGGTAGGAAGCAACACAATGGCTGGTGCTGTATCCTTAGACCAGCAATAGAAGATCTGAGAGCTGTGGAGAGGAGTAGGGAGGGGGAAGAGAGCAATCTGGAAGAACACTTGTGTGGAACAGAGAAGAAGGGAATCATGTGATGTGATCCACACTGGTCGCTATTTCTGGGCACAGAGCAGGCGTGGGAAGCAGGATGGAGACTAAGTACAGAGAGGCATGGGAAGTATCCAGCATAGAAATGACTAACACAGTGACTGGTGTGGTAACATGCGATAATTGATTGCACTTATTAAACAGAATGATCTTGAATCTATAGCTTTTTTGGTACCCCGAAGAAATCAAAAGAATATCTCATTTTATATGCCTGGAGAAATCAATTTGATTAAAATATTGGTTCTTGCCAAATTCACCAGGGGTCATTAGAGATCACTCATATGTAGCTCTTCCTCAGGAGTTAGGGGCAATGTTTCCAGGTTCCCTGCTAAACTGTTTTTCTCATGACAAGAGTATAAATATGCTTCATGAAGAGGAACTGCACTGCCAGTGATCATATACCCTGGCTCGCTCACTTTCTATCATACTACCCAAGCCGAGGTGCCACACATCTTGGAGCCTCATGTATAAAAATAGTCTTCAACATGGAGGGACCTTAATAGTATTATGCTAAGTAAGATAAGTCAGATGGAGAAAGATAAATACCATATGAATTCACTCATATGTGGACTATGAAGACAAAATAAAACAAAACAAAAAAATGAAAAGCCAAAATAAAAGAATTAACCAAGCTAAAACAGACACATAGATATAGAGAACAGAACAGGGGTTGTCAAAGGGAAAGCAGTGGGGGAGGATGAAATGGGTTAAGGGAGCGACTGTATAGTGATGGATGGAAAGCAAGTTTTTGGTGGTAAGCACACTATAAGGTGGGCCTTACTCAGTAGCTCAGAGGGTAAAGAATCTGCCTGCAATGCATGAGACCTGAGTTTGATCCCTGGGTTGGGAAGATCCCCTGAAGAAGGGAATGGCTATGCACTCCAGTATTCTTGCCTGGAGAATTCCATGGACAGAGGAGCCTGGTGGCCTCATCCATGGGACTGCAAGGAGTCAGGCAAGACTGAACGACTAACACTTTGGTGGTCCAGTGAAATGAAAGTCTTGAAAAAAGTCTTTCTAATTTAAAATATACCTGATCTGGGTTTTGGGGCTAGACTCTTAAGTACCTACTTATGTCTTATTGCCAGTAAAAGTGCTAATAAATAATGTAATTTTCAGTTGTTTTTGATGTTAAAGGAAATAAATGTTCATACTTAAATATCTTTTTCATGTATGAGTTTTAGGATAAAAACATTAAGACCACAAAGATTTCAGTGAAATGAGATAACATTTGTGAAATTATCTGTCACAGGGCCCAGGATACGGAGGCGTCTTAGCAGATGCTTGCTTCCTTCTGGAGGCAGGGGAACTTCTGTTGCTCCTGAACTTGGGGGTGGAGTACACGTTTTACCAAATCTGTTACTCCATTTACACAGTTCTTCCAATTCCATTCAACAGAAGCCATGTGGGCAGTTTGCAAAGTCCGGAGCACTACCATGAAGACGAGTGATGATTTCTGCAGATTTTCCAAGTGTTCTCCACTATAGCCAACAGAAATAATTACAGAAATAATTCCTACATTATCTTACAAAGTGCGGTGTTTCATAAACTGTGCTCCAAACCAATGCGAGCATCTGCAAGATATCAACTGAAGTCCCTCAAAGGAGATACTTCTGGTCAGAGAAATTTGGAGAATATGGGGTTAAATGAGACTAAACAGATTCCAAATTACCGGCCTTCTTTTTGTCTTTTATCTAATAACCTGTGCTGTGAGTATTTTGGATAAAAGTTATACATCTAAGATTTTCTAAACTTACTTTATCACAGAACCATTCTAACCCTCAAGTTCAACTAAACACACTTGGGAATATCCAGTGTAGTGTAGAAATACTGGATTTGATTTTCATAGAATCCTCTAAGTTGACAGAAAAAAATACGATTATCCCCATCTTACAGATAAGACAAAGGAAACTCTCAGCATGATAACTGGCTTCTGCATGGACTGTAAAAAGGTGGAGTGAACTAAACTATTAAATAGGCTCTTCTGTGGAGAATTTTAATTTTCATTCTTTTGCAGCATATTGCCATCTATATTAGTTTCCTATGGCTGCTGAAACAAACCACCACGAACTAGATTTCTAAACAGGGATTTTTTTCTCCCTCTCACAGTTCTGAAGGCTCTGAAGGAGAATCTGTTTCAGCCTTCTCCCTGGCTTCGGTCATTGCCAGCACTTTCCAGAGTTCCTTGGCACTCCAATTTCTGCCTTTGTCTTCACATGAGTTTCTTCCCTCGGGTGTGTCTCAGTCTCTCTCTCCTTATAAAGGCACTTACTGGTCATTGGGTTTTCTAATTTACTTTGCTACAGAAAGGCTTGTATGTGCAAGCTTGAAGCCCTCATTTTTCTAGACTAGAATCAAGTCTTTATTTTATGATCCCAAAGTGATTTTTCTTCACCCCTTTTAGTCAGAGTAATTACCTTTGTTTGAATATTTGTCAGCTAATTTATTTCTCTTTATTTGAATTTACCAGAATTCCATGAAATATTCTAAGCAGAACATACCCATTTGACGCAAAGAGGTTGTGATAAGAATTTCCTGATGATTCTCTGGATTTCCATGGTTTTTGGGTCATGCCAAACTTTTGGGACAATCTTGGTGAAGCTGTTAGAAGGAGTATTCTCCCCTTTCAAGACTGCTCAGTTAGTACAGTTTAAGTCTAGAGCTGCTGGTAGCTGTCCTTGTCACTTCTCGGAAGGAGACCACTGAGCATGGAGCCAACATCCATCCCAACATTGAGGAAGAAAGGAGGAAAAGACAGAGGAGAAGGAGGGCAGGAGAAAAGGGAGGGGAAGGAGAGATCTAATAAACCTAATCATATTAGGTTTATGTATAGTTATTTATAATATATATGTAATTATAAAGCCTAATATAATAAACCTAATCCAATTGAGGCCCTGGATCCAGCCATCACTGAACTTCCTTATTATAAAGGACAAAAAAATTATTTTTCATAGGTAAGCTTCTATATTTTACCTGACATTGTCCACGTATTCTTTTCATCCAAGTTTAATCTGCTAAAAGTGAGGGAGGTGGAGCTGTGAGCATGCACTTGCTTTGGGTAAGGGTGTGTTCAGTTCAGCTCAGTTCAGTTCAGTTGCTCAGTCGTGTCCGACTCTTTGTGACCCCATGAATCACAGCACGCCAGGCCTCCCTGTCCATTGCCAACTCCCGGAGCCTACCCAAACTCATGTCCATTGAGTCGGTGATGCCATCCAACCATCTCATCCTCTGTCGTCCCCTTCTCCTGCCCTCAATCTTTCCCAGCATCACGGGCATTTCAAATGAGTCAGCTCTTCGCATGAGGTGGCCAAAGTATTGGAGTTTCAGCTTCAACATCATTCCATCCAATGAACACCCAGGACTGATCTCCTTTAGGATGGACTGGTTGTATCTCCTTGCAGTCCAATGGACTCTCAAGAGTCTTCATGTTAGGTCCATTATATGTTATATCATTTAAGTCTTATAACAACTCTATCAGTTAGGTATTGCTAATGTGTAAATTAAAAAAACACTAGGATAGTAGTTTTATTTAACCTGTAAGAATGAAGTTTAAAAATAAAATGAGGATATATGTGTATATATGTCTCTCTGTGTTTATATATGTGTATATAAATACATATACATCCCCCCCCACCCCCCCCTCTCTTGGGCTTCCCAGGTGGCGCTAGTGATGAACCCACCTGTCAATGCAGGAGATGTAAGAGACACAGGTTCAATTCCTGGGTCAGGGAAGATCCCCTGGAGGAGGGCATGGAAATTCACTCCCTCCAGTATTCTTGCCTGGAGAATCCCATGTACAGAGGAGACTGGCAGGCTATAGTCCATAGGGTTGCACAGAGTTGGACACAACTGAAGCGACTTAGCACGTGTGTGTGTGTGTGTATGTGTGTGTGTGTGTATTGGTCTTCTTAGGTGTCTCAATGGTAAGGAATCTGCCTGCCAATGCAGGAGACACAAGTTCGATCCCTGGATTGGGAAGATCCCCTGGAGGAAGAAATGGCAACCCATTTCAGTATTCTTGCCTGGAAAATTCTATGGACAGAGGAACCTGGCAGTCTATAGTTCATGGGGTCACAAAGGATTGGGCATGACTGAGCGTGCGCATGCGCGCACACACACACACACACACACACACACACACTTATATTATTGTGAAATAAAATTCATCTGTCAGTGGTGAAGAGTCTTCAGTTCTTTATTTAGAATCAGTGGAAGGGTTTCCACGGTTGTCAACTCAACTTGTGCCAGGAAAGTCAACTTTTTATTAAAACCTTTGATTGCACATATAAATACTGAGAAATGCATTTTAATTGCTCCCACAGACAAGTAGTCTGAAAAAAAAACGACAACAGGAATGTTCTAAATTACTGGAATCAGGTGGAAGAAAGACTGCAGCCGTAGAAGAGTAGGAATAGAGCATCCCTTTCTATGTTGAGTACCTTGGAGGGAAATGTGTGATGCTTTTAAATGGAGCTTTACTCTATTTAATGCCCCCTGGATGCATGAGCTCCTCTGAAATGGCCATACCATTTAATGTCAAAATGAAGTAGGGGACCTACTGATTACCATACCAAGTAAAGTCAGTCAGTCAGAGAAAGGTAAATACCATGTGATATCGCTTGTATGGGGAATTAAAAAAAAATGATACAAACGAACTTATTTACAAAGCAGACTCACAGACCCAGAAAACAAACTTGCAGTTACCAAAGGGGAAAGGTGGGGGGAAGGGATAAATTAGGAACTGGGGTGAACATATACACACATTTTAAATATAAAATGGATAAACAACAAAGACTTACTGTATAGCGGTGGAAATTTTACTCAGTATTTTATAATAATCTAAATGGGAAAAACGATACCAACTATACATATATATATATATGTATACATGTATATATATGTACTTTAAATAAATTAAATAAAATTTAAAAAAATAATGTGGAGTGACCCTACTATGGAAAACAACCCGGTAGCTACATACTTACAGTGTCTTACCCTTGCCACACAGGCTATATCAACGCCATTCTCACACATATATATCGAATGCCTAGAATCTTTTAGTGACTTGACATTATCCATAAGGTAAAAGCTCCTTATCTCCAAACTGGGGAGAATGCATTCTCCCAAAGTCCCCTCTGACCAGACCTGACTGTTGTCTACTTGGCCAGCCTCTTTTCTTCTCCCATGGCTGACGCTTCAGCTAAGCCAGTCTGCTTGCAATTATACCAACACATGATACTCTGCAGAGATATGAGCCTTTGCATGTGTGTCCCCTGTGCCTGGGCTCCCTTTCCCAGCCCCACTTGTTTGACAAACATCATCTTTTTAAAAAAAATTTTTACATTTAAAAAATTTTTGCTTATACTGGGTCTTCATTGCTGCACAGGCTTTTCTCTAGTTGCAGCGAGCACGAGTCACTCTCCAGTTGTGCTGTGAGGGCTTCTCATTCCAGTGGCCTCTCTCATTGTGGAACACAGCTTTAGAATCTGCGGGCTTCAAGTGGTTACATCTCCTGAGCTCTAAAGTGCAGGCTCAACAGTGTGGTGTACGGCCTCAGCCGCTCTGAGGGATCCTCCTGGACCAGGGATCAAACCTGGGTCTCCTAAATTAGCAAACAGGTTCTTTACCACTGAGCCAGCAGGGAAGTCCCACGAGCATCATCTTAATCTCTTGTAGGGATTTCCGATCTCCTTGATGAGGCACATAAATCCAAGAGTTAATCACCTTGCTCCCTGTGCTACATATGCCTTTGCTTCCATAAAACATATGTACATTATTCATTCTGAGATAGTAAGGATAACACTTCCATCTAGTATTCATATACGTGGGGGATTTTGCTTTGGAAAAGTAGTCAACTGTAATATATACAGTCATAGGCTTTGGGATTAGACTGCTTGTGTTTAATTCCTAACTCTATCTCTCACTACTCACGAGACCTTGGCTATTTATTTTCCTTAGACCTCAGTTTCCTCATCTATCAAATGAGGATGGTAAACACTCCAGGGAAGTTCCATGAAGATGAATTGAGACAGTCTAAGCCAAATGGTTGTTGTCAACAAAAGATATGTTATTTTGTCTATTAACTTAGGGAAGAAGGATGCTCATTGCCAGAAATTGGCCAAAGGAGTGCTAGAGTGTAATCAGCCCATTTTTAGGACACTGTAGAACAACTGCTCTATTTTCCTCTCTTGCTTATACACATCAGGGTTAAGAACACCAGCCTTGTCAGTCATCCATGGAGACACCATTATCTTGCTGTTTCCAGACTCCCCTAAAGGTTCCAGTCACATTGTCAGCATCTAGCACTGCTTATATGGGACACATACAGACCCACATTCTAATTTCTTCAAAATTCTGTGCTCTATTTTGTCATCTGAGCCTTTAACATTTTGCCTGCTTAACTCTGTTGAATAGGTCTAGCTGCTTCTCACCCCATTACAAGAATCTTGTTGAGGAAGATTGAGCCAGACATGCTTCTGGCAGGTTATAGTGCTCCTGCTATAATCTAAGGATCTCAAACATTAGCCACCAGTCTTCCCTTTGCCTCCTAACCTCTAAGGCACATCACTGGGCAGCCATACAATGGGAACTCTGCAGGTCACAGGGTCTATTCTGAGCCCAGCCAGCTCAGAGTGCTCATTTGTGGCTTCTTAACTAGTGCATTTACCAGTGAATGTGATTCCATGTTGTAGACCACTGTGGAGAGGTTTATGAACACTTTCTGCTGGTGAAGCCTGGTGTAGCAGAAGTGCTGCCGGCAGGACATACTCCTGCCTATAGGTCAGTGTGTGTCTTACCAGTTGCTCCTTTTCAAAATCCATTACCATTTATTTGGTTAGATAATCCGAGGCATACTTTCTAATGAATCAGAGTCACTATATCTTTTCCCTCCAGAATGAAAGATGCATTTAAGTTCTCTGGGTTTCTCTTCTGTGCTAGATGAAGGCAATTTGAAAAACTGATCAAGAAATATTCCCTTTGGATTCGTCCTTCTACCTTCCTCCAAGGGCAGCATTAAAGGTGAATCAGCATCACACTGCACTAAGCAGGGCACCAGATTAGTTTTTAACAAAACTTTTTGAACTTTGGTCTTTAACTCTTGAATAATGGTCATAGAGAGCCATTTCATCTAATCTATTAGCATCTATAAAAAGAGTTTCAGGCATTTACTTTTAGAGAAAATAATCTGCTCATTTCAGTGGAACAAGATGGACAGCCAAGGTCAAAGAGGCATCAAAAGTAAGTTTTCCAGCCCTTTGTGGAGGCAGGATGGGGGATTTTTTTTTTTTTTTTAATGGTATTTAACAAATAGAGTCTGAGTGGAATTTTAAATCAAAATCCCAGATGATAAACTTTTGGCAGAAGAACTTTTTTTTTTTTTAACACTTTTTTTTTTCCCTCCTGACATCTGTTCTTCTCACTTTCTGAAATAAACATTTCACTTTGCTAATGCGAGGTGTGGGGCTGGGAAGTTACTCACTGTCTTCCTCACCCATAGAAACAATTTCTTAAGGCTTAAGGGAGATTTTTTTTTTTTTTACACACCCCTTTCACAAGAGGTAAATCCTTCCCAAATCTGAAAAGCAATCAAACCAGAATGTCTCAGAGCCTCGTGATGGAATCATGGCTTCCTTTTTTCAGGCAGGAGAAATACATCACGTGCCCCACCTAGAGGTACGACTTGGAATTGCCTGTAAAGGAGATCTAAAGTGGATTCTGGGAGAAGATCCTATTTACTGAATTTCAAATTTAAACCAAACACTTTGAAACGGAGAGAAGAGAGAATTAAAAGATAAAATGTCTATTCTAAAGAACTGATAAAGGGGAAAAGAAGTAAAGAAGTAAAAGTGGGCTTCACCAGTGGCTCAGATAGTAAAGAATCTGCATACAATGCAGGAGACCCGGGTTCGATCCCTGGGTCAGGATCGACCCAGTGTGGGAAAGAAGTAAAAATACTTAGTATTTTTAATAAAACCATAATATGCAGGTGTGCTAAGTCGCTTCAGTCATGTTGGATTCTTTGTGACGCTATGGACTGTAACCCAACCAGTCTCCTCTGTCCATGGGATTCTCCAGGCAACAATACTGGAGTAGGTTACCATGCCCTCTTCCAGGGGATCTTCTTCACCCAGGGATAGAATCTATCTCCATTGCAAGTGGATTCTTTACCGCTGAGCCCCTGGGGAAGCGCAAATCCTAACATATAATTTGTCAAAGATTCTGTGCAGATGGTGGGCTCAGTACATGTTCTTAACCCCTCTCTCCCACCAGGATCCCAGCTGGGCCTTTGAAGAGTTCGTTTGTGTGAGTTTGGGCCAGAGGAGAGGGAGGAAAACGTGAGCCATCTGTAAAGTTAGGAGAGGGAGAGCAAAGCAAAGATCTACCTGCATAGGAAAGATCCGGGGCTCCATAGTGAGCGGGCAGCCAAGTGAATAAGGCCCTGGGATGGGACAGAGGGGCTGAGAAACCCTTGCCCCTGGGAAGAAGCTAGGTGATTCAGAGGAGCCTGGGACAAAATCCACGGTCCCTGAAGATGTTTGAAGAGGTCAGCAGCTGCCAGGCCTGTCACCTCAGTGACCCCGGAAGAAGTCTGCTTGACCAAGATTCCCTCCGGTGCTAACTTTCCATGCCTTGAGGTCCAGGAGACGCC
Source organism: Bos javanicus (assembly GCF_032452875.1). Taxonomy (NCBI): domain Eukaryota; kingdom Metazoa; phylum Chordata; class Mammalia; order Artiodactyla; family Bovidae; genus Bos; species Bos javanicus. The sequence continues at coordinate 34,738,579 of NC_083887.1, read as the reverse complement.
CAGGAATCTTGGGGCTTCTCTCCCTAGCCATTAATCCCAAACTCACAGCTATTTGGCCCATTGTCACTAGCCTCCTGGACTGGTAAAGCTTTTTTTTTTTCCCTCAGTCTGCTAACTCACAACTCCCATGGAACAAGATCTGCTAGTTCTAAGGAATCTTTCTCCTAATAATAATAAGCTAGGCTGCTTGTGAGTCTGCAAGGATGGTGGTAAAATTGAAGAGGCTACTGTACTCTATTGTTTTTAAAGAACATACAAGTATATTATATCCCCTTCTCCAGGGTATCTTCCCGACCCAGGAATCGAACCCTGGTCTCCTGGTTTGTAGGCAGATTCTTTACCATCTGAGCCACCGGGGAAGCCCATATCATAGTCAAAAATATCTAAAGACAGAGAAAAAAAAATATTGGTTCTTACAAGACTATACTGGAAGATTATTAGGACAACTCTGCATGGAATGCATGTTTCTAAATGACACTTGGTGGGTGATGCAGATCCCCTGAGTCTTGTCCTGACAAATCTGGTTTGCTGCTATCTCTGCTTCAAACTCATCCTCTTCTTTTTCCTGCGTCTGCAGCTGGTAGGATATTCGGATCTGCAGAAGCTTCCTGTACTCCTGGGCTAAACCTTACCTCTTAGAAAACTCTCCTACTCTGTTAAGTTCTTTAAGATCTTCATTTACGTGATCCTGTTCTATAGCACCTTCTTCCTGTTCTTTTCCTTTTTTTGCAAGCTTTCTTGCACTTGAGCTTTTCTTGTGCACATGACCTCATTCCCAAGTTACTCCCTTTCCTCCCTTTCAGGTCTCAGCAACCTGTCCGTCTCAGGCAATTTCTTTTCCTCTGTTATCCTGTCCAATTCTTTCTCCGGAATATCCTCCTCCTCACATCGCTCCACTACGTAGCCCTGAGAAAGCTTCCATTTTCTTCCCACATCTTCTCTTTTTTGCTTCTTTGTTATCAGTCTCTTCTGGAACCTTTGAAGGGCTCTCTATATGAGCTTCACATACAAGTCCTGCTGTGTTCTCTACTCCGCCTGAATGTATCCTACTGTCTCGCTGAGGGCTTTTTGCAAAAAGTCCTGCTTTGTCTTCTCTTCCCCTAATTTATCCTGTCCTTTCTCAAGTTTACCCTTTGCATCATTGTTTTCTGCAAGGTGTGCCTGCCTCCTCTTCCTTCAGCTGCTGCACCACCTGTTTTGGTGATCTGATGGCAGTGACCTGTGTGCCCAGTACCAAGCGTGTATTCTCCACCAGCTCTTTCTGTCTCCTTGCCTCCCGGGCTTGTCACTGTTTCTCGGCTCATTGGTCTTCCTCCCAGGATTCTGAGAACATCTCCTCTTTCACCATTTTCTGCCTCTTCAGCTCCTCACTGAATTCTGCCGGTGCTTTCTGCTTCTCACCACACACCTTCAGATGGATACAAAGCAACTCAGCATAGACCCTTACCCCACACCCTCGGGACTTCCCTGGTGGCTCAGATGGTAAAGAGTTCACCTGCAATGCAGGAGACCCAGAGTTGATCCCCGGGTTGGGAAGATCCCCTGGAGGAGGGCATGGCAACCCACTCCAGTATTCTTGCCTGGAGAATCCCATGGACTGAGGAGCCTGGTGAGTTACAGTCCATGAGGCTGCAAAGAGTTGGACATGACTGAAGTGCCTGAGCACACATGCAGTCATACACTATAGTGTGCTCACCAGCAAAAGCTTAGTTTCTGTCCATCATGACACATAATCCCCTTTACCCACTTAGACCTCCCTTTCCCTTCTGGTAACCACTGCTCTGTTCTCTTTATCTGTGTGTTTACTTTTGCTTTGTTTATTTATTTGTATACTACATATGAGTGTATTCATAAGATATTTGCCTTTCTCCATCTGACTTATTTCACTTAGAATAATGCCTCAAGATCCATTTATGTTGTTGCAAATGGCGAGATTTCATTTTTTTCTGGCTTAGTAGTATTTCACTGTGTATATATTAACCACATCATCTTTACATCCATTCATCCAATGGTGAGTTATTTCTGTATCTTGGATATTATAGATAAGTGCTACCATGAACATAGGGCTGCATAAATCTTTTTGAATTAGGTTTTCATATTCTTCAAAAAATACTCAGAAGTGGAACAGCTGGGCCACATGCTAGTTCTATTCTTAATATTTTGAGGAATTTCCATATTGTTTTCCATAGTGGCTGCACCGATTTACATTCCCATGAGCAGGGTGTGTGGTGTTTCTTCACATCCTTTCCAACACTTGTTATTTCTTAATCATTCTAACAGTTGTGATGAGATAGTTCACTGTGGTTTGGACTTGTGTTTCCCTAATAACTAGTGATATTGAACATCTTTTGATGTGACTGTTGACCATCTATATGTCTTTTTTGGAAAAAAAAACTATTCAACCCCTTGCCCATTTTTTAAATTAAGTTGTTTATTTTTGTTGTTGTTGAGCTGTATGAGTTCTTTCTATATTTTGGATATTAACCCCTCATCAGATAAATGATTTGCAAATATCTTCTCCCATCTGGTAGGTTATCTTTATGTTTGCTTGACTGTTTCCTTTGCTGTGCAGAAGCTTTTAGCTTGATATAGTTCTATTTGTTTATTTTTACTTTTGTTTCCTTGTCTGAGGAGATTTATTCAGAAAAATATTGCCAAGAGTGCACACAATCTTGTATGCAAATTTTCATAACAACCTTATTCACAGTGGCAGAAACATAGAAGCAATCCAAAAATCTATGAAATACTAATATATAATAAAAAAGAATGCACTACTGTTATATAAACAACATAGATGGATCTTAAAATTGTTATCCTAAGTAACAGAATCCAAACACAAAAGACAGAATATGGTATGATTCCATTCATATAGAGTTCTGGAAAATGAAAGCTATAGTGATAATAGATTCAGTGGTTGCTAGAGCTTGGGAGCTCTTAGCTGTTGGAGGTAGGAACAGGGATATATGAAAAAGCCATAAGATACATTAGGGTGATAGATAATTCTTTATCTTAATTGTGGTTATGGCTATTCAACTATTGTCAAATTTCATCAAATAATAAATTTTAGTGTATGTAAATTATACTTCAAAAATCTAATTAATTTAAAACTAGCTAATAAAAATCTGTCATTTAATGATAGTACTATTATGAATTGGACTCACTGCTACCTTTTGGGATTATTTTTGCACAAGAATCCTGTCCTATCTATAGCAATATGCATGATACTAGCTATTAATTCTTAAGGGTTTGCTATATGGCAGCAGTGTTTTGAGTGATTTTATAATTTTTGTTAAAATAATTTTTCTAACAACCCTCTGAGGAACATATTGTTATCTCTATTTGACAGGGGAGGAAGCTAATCACCAAAATATTAATTAACAGCTAGTAAGTGTCAAATTGACATTTTGAAACAGGTAGTTTGACTTTAGAGACCAGCTCCTCAAGTATGACTGCATATTGAGAGGCAAACACAGGAAATGTACATGTCAATATATTGCAATCTGTTTAATCTCCCAAATGAAGGGTACATACAAATATGAATTCAAGAAGGGGGAGACTTGGCATAGGAATCCTTCACTGGGAAAGATAATTCTAGTTCTGAGTTTCAAAGGTTGAGAAGGAAACCTTTGAATTGTTGAGTAGCATCAGAAAATGTGATTTCTGAAAGTCACCTGATATCAGACAAGGCAATTTTCTTCTCATAAAAATAATCATTTTATTCTTAGACTCAACTGAAATATTCTCAGTAAAAAGGGTGAATATTCACAGTCTCACATAAGCAAAGCCCTTGTCAATTTGTTAATTGTAATTTGGTGTGCTATTCTATTAGACATTAAAACCCATATTCAGAGAGAACTTTTGAATATTGAAGCCAAACCTTTCACACGTTTGGAAAAAAGTTGCTTCAAATGTTGTGCTCTAATCATTCCAGCAGATGGCAATACAATCATTCTTTAAAAAAAACATGTTTCACCATCCAATTTAAAAAAAGACAAAAACAGCTTACTCTTTCTTATTTATTTTTTTACAGTCCTCTGGCAAGTCCTTCTTTATGGTAAGCTAAAACAATGCATTCTACACAAGAGTTTTTAAGATTGCAAAGTTTTCTAACACCCTATTTATAAAGGACCTTAAATGCTAAACTAGACACTGATCTTTATCCTGTAGAAAATGGAGAAAGCATAGATATCTTTCGAGTCATGACTGACATGGTCAGAACTGTACATTAGGAAAGTCACTCTGACCGCGAAAGGACAAGTGGCAAGAGGTGGAAAGAGAATAAATATTTGTTGGAATGACTTAGAACAGAGGTAATAGAAAATTGATCTTGAACATGGCAGTAAAAACTATGGCTTAGGGACTTCCTCAGTCATCCAGCAGTTAAGAATCCACCTTGCAAAGCAGACAACGTGGTTCAGTCCCTGGTTGGGGAAGAGACCCCGTGCTACAGGGTGACTAAGCCTGTCCGTTACAACTGAGCCTGTGCGCCACAGCTGGAGAGCCCGTGTTCTGCAACAAAAGATCCTTCATGACACAACAGACATCTCGTGGGCTGCAACTAGGACCCGATGCAGCAAGATCAACAAACAAACAAAAGCAAAAAAGCAGTGGCTTAGATGAGGAAATAACTGCAGACATCCGCGAGAGATAACTGAACAACTGATTGGATGTGAGAAGTTCAAAAGAAGGAAGAGCCATAGATAACCCTTGTGTCTTCATCATGGTTTTGGGGGAAGATAACTAGAAGGCGCAGAAATAGGTTTGGACAAAAGGGAATTTTTTGAAGTGCCAAGGTGCACCTTTATGTTGATTAAACTTAGCATCTCACAAGACAGTCTACTGTTTAGATGAGAAATAACATTCAGAGATAGATGCAGAAGTGGCAGATATTTGTAGCCACAGGAGTAGATGAGAAAGTCTGAGATGAAAAAGGCTGAAGTCCTAGGAATCTTCTGGAGAATACTTGCATTTAGGAGAATCTGAACATATGATTAAGTTTAGCAGGATTTTCAGGTGAGTCTGCTGTTTTTCTTGACTTCTTACTTTTGCATTCCAGTCCCCTATAATGAGCTCCTTATTGGCAAATTCAGACTTAAATTGAAGAAAGTAGGGAAAACCACTAGACCATTCAGGTATGACCTAAATCAAATCCCTTATGATTATACAGTGGAAGTGAGAAATAGATTTAAGGGCCTAGATCTGATAGATAGAGTGCCTGATGAACTATGGAATGAGGTTCGTGACATTGTACAGGAGACAGGGATCAAGACCATTCCCATAGAAAAGAAATGCAAAAAAGCAAAATGGCTGTCTGGGGAGGCCCTACAAATAGCTGTGAAAAGACGAGAAGCAAAAAGCAAAGGAGAAAAGGAAAGATATAAACATCCAAATGCAGAGTTCCCAAGAATAGCAAGAAGAGATAAGAAAGCCTTCTTCAGCGATCAATGCAAAGAAATAGAGGAAAAACAACAGAATGGGAAAGACTAGGGGTCTCTTCAAGAAAATCAGAGATACCAAAGGAACATTTCATGCCAAGATGAGCTCAATAAAGGACAGAAATGGTATGGACCTAACAGAAGCAGAAGATATTAAGAAGAGATGGCAAGAATACACAGAAGAACTGTACAAAAAAGATCTTCATGACCAAGATAATCATGATGGTGTGATCACTGACCTAGAGCCAGACATTCTGGAATGTGAAGTCAAGTGGGCCTTATAAAGCATCACTACGAACAAAGCTAGTGGAGGTGATGGAATTCCAGTTGAGCTATTTCAAATCCTGAAAGATGATGCTGTGAAAGTGCTGCACTCAATATGCCAGCAAATTTGGAAAACTCAGCAGTGGCCACAGGACTGGAAAAGGTCAGTTTTCATTCCAATCCCAAAGAAAGGCAATGCCAAAGAATGCTCAAACTACCACACAATTGCACTCATCTCACACGCTAGTAAAGTCATGCTCAAAATTCTCCAAGCCAGGCTTCAGCAATATGTGAACTGTGAACTTCCTGATGTTCAAGCTGGTTTTAGAAAAGGTAGAGAAACCAGAGATCAAATTGCCAACATCCGCTGGATCATGGAAAAAGCAAGAGAGTTCCAGAAAAACATCTATTTCTGCTTTATTGACTATGCCAAAGCCTTTGACTGTGTGGATCACAATAAACTATGGAAAATTCTTCAAGAGGTGGGAATACCAGACCACCTGATCTGCCTCTTGAGAAATTTGTATGCAGGTCAGGAAGCAACAGTTAGAACTGGACATGGAACAACAGCCTGGTTCCAAATAGGAAAAGGAGTTCATCAAGGCTGTATATTGTCACCCTGTTTATATAACTTCTATGCAGAGTACATCATGAGAAATGCTGGACTGGAAGAAACACAAGCTGGAATCAAGATTGCCGGGAGAAATATCAATCACCTCAGATATGCAGATGACCCCACCTTTATGGCAGAAAGTGAAGAGGAACTAAAAAGCCTCTTGATGAAAGTGAAAGAGGAGAGTGAAAACGTTGGCTTAAAGTTCAACATTCAGAAAACGAAGATCATGGCATCCGGTCCCATCACTTCATGGGAAATAGATGGGGAAACAGTGGAAACAGTGTCAGAGTTTATTTTTCTGGGCTCCAAAATCACTACAGATGGTGACTGCAGCCATGAAATTAAAAGACACTTACTCCTTGGAAGGATAGTTATGACCAACCTAGATAGCATATTGAAAAGCAGAGACATTACTTTGCCAACAAAGGTTCTTCTAGTCAAGGCTATGGTTTTTCCTGTAGTCATGTATGGATGTAAGAGTTGAACTGTGAAGAAGGCTGAATGCCGAAGAATTGATGCTTTTGAACTGTGGTGTTGGAGAAGACTCCTGAGAGTCTCTTGGACTGCAAGGAGATCCAACCAGTCCATTGTGAAGGAGATCAGCCCTGGGATTTCTTTGGAAGGAATGATGCTAAAGCTGAAACTCCAGTACTTTGGCCACCTCATGCGAAGAGTTGACTCATTGGAAAAGACTCTGATGCTGGGAGGGATTGGAGGCAGGAGGAGAAGGGGACGACAGAGGATGAGATGGTTGGATGGCATCACTGACTCAATGGACGTGAGTCTGAGTGACCTCCAGGAGTTGGTGATGGACAGGGAGGCCTGGCATGCTGTGATTCATGGGGTTGCAAAGAGTCGGACACAACTGAGCGACCGATCTGATCTGATCTGATGCTGTCTTTCAAAGCCTACGAATAAGGACAAATGGAGTAATAGTAATAGATATTTAAAAAAACTTTGTGCATTTGTAAAGAGATCACTGCACTTTGAGAAACCATTACACAAATGGGTGGAGGCAGAAAGATTATTATGAAAAAGCAATGGAGAAATGAAGAAAAAATGTAAAGTTTCTTCTGAAAAGTCTGGCAGTGATGGGAAAAGAACCTGTGGTTCTGTATGTTGACTGGATGGTGGGGACAAGGGAAAATCTTTACAAAGTCCAGAGTTTTCCATGTATTTGTGTCTGTCATGAAGGAGACAGTTGAAATTATACTAAAGCTGTTTTCTTTTTTCTTCTTAAATGACGTCTAGATAATTTAATGAAACTGCAGAACTTCATTTTCCTAGAAATTCATAGATGTAAGAAAGAATGGAGAATATAATTTGACAATGAATGTTGCAACATGTTTCTTATTATTTACTATTTATCCAGTGTTGCCTGTAGCTTTGAGACTATGAGACTTAGTCACGCTAATCAAGTCTGTTTGTAGAGTCCAAGATCTTTTGACATAGTGGTAAATGATAAGTCTGAAGAGGCTGCTGAAGTATCAACCAAGCATTTAGAATCATAGAAAGCTCTGAAGCCCACTGCTCCGTTACAATATGGAAGCATGTTTTCTTGTCCAAATTTAAATTTTATCCTTTCTGTTTTTTTTTTTTTCCCCCCTTAGGAAAAGAAAACTGAGTTGGCAATACTTTATCTTGCTGGCAGAATTACTGAGGTGTAGAATTTGTTTCTTGCCACTAGAACTTTGGTGTCATTTTTGTGCAAAGGAATCCGCAGAGGTTGCCAGTTGAATCTGTGTGAGGAAAAAATAACATAGCCCTGAATTGCAAACAACCAAGTCTGCTGTCAAATATGATAAACATACTGGTTTCATTAAAAACTAATAGCAAGGCAGAATTTTCAAACACAGAGGTAAAGGAAAATAAAGACAGGAAGAGGGCAGTTGGCAGGGGGGACTTCCAGGAACTGTTATCTGTTCTTTTCTGTACAGATAAAGAGTTTGTTTCTAAATTCCCAAACACCTGTCTCTGCTTTTAATTCTTGAGATCAGGGTGTACCATTTCTGTTAACAGTCCTATCAAATGAAAGATGATGAAATGACTCCCTTCTACTAGGTATCACTGCCCACGCGTTAGCATGTTTGGAGGCCTGGAAAGGCTGTGGTCTGCTAGAAGATAGAGCCCCCAGGGAGGGATGCACAACAATTTTTATGTACATCAGAACCCAAGCAGAGAAAGCAAAGAAATCAACTTTCTTTTTATATCTGTAAAGATTAGAAATGCAATTTTAACTCCCAGTTTCAATAAACAGGGATTTATTTTCAATGGGAAGGGCTCCTTTTTTTTATATCTTTGCAGAATGGATTGATCAAATGGTAAATACAGCATACACCTATTACCCTGATCACTGCTTTGAAAGTAGTGGGAATCCAAATTCATACAAAAAACAGATTCTCAAACTAGATTCTCCTGATTTCAATAAAGCTGTTTCCTAGGTTAAATCTCAAGATCCTTAAGGACAGAAACTTGTTCTTAATCTTTATTTATGTTTGACATACAGTGTATTTTAAAAATGCTACCTGTTAAACACTTTTAAATTTTGACAATCACTTGGCCAATAGTCATCACCACTTCTGTGGCAATAAAACTCTTTTTCTGTTTACCTATCTGGTGGTAATGGACTTTGGGAAGGGACGGAGTTCCTCCCCCAGCCTGGGAGTGAATGGTGATTGGATTAAACCAAATTAGACACACCTAACTCCACCAGTCCATCATAAAAGGAGACCAGTCCTGGGTGTTCATTGGAAGGACTGATGCTGAAGCTGAAACTCCAATACTTTGGCCACCTCATGTGAAGAGTTGACTCACTGGAAAAGACTCTGATGCTGGGAGGGATTGGGGGCAGGAGGAGAAGGGGATGACAGAGGATGAGATGGCTGGATGGCATCACTGACTCGATGCACATGAGTTTGGGTGAACTCTGGGAGTTGGTGATGGACAGGGAGGCTTGGCATGCTGCGATTCATGGGGTCACAAAGAGTTGGACATGACTGAGCGACTGAACTGAACTGAAAAGAACATTTCTTCAGGGATTAGATCTGATAGACAGAGTGTCTGAAGACCTATGAATGGAGGTTCATGACATTGTATAGGAGGCAGTGATCAAGACCATCCCCAAGAAAAAGAAATGCAAAAAGGCAAAATGGCTGTCTGAGGAGTCCTTACAAATAGCTTAGAAAAGAAGAGAAGCTAAAGGCAAAGGAGCAAAGGAAAGATATACCCATCTGAATGCAGAGTTCCCAAGAATAGCAAGAAGAGATAAGAAAGACTTCCTCAGTGATCAGTGCAAAGGAATAGAAGAAAACAATAGAATGGGAAATACTAGAGATCTCTTCAAGAAAATTAGAGATACCAAGGAAAATTTTCATGCAAAGATGGGCACAATAAAGGACAGAAACAGAGAAGAAAAGATATTAAGAGAAGCAGAAGATATTGAGAAGAAGTGGCAAGAATACACAGAACCATACAAAAAAGATCTTAATGACCCAGATAACCATGATGCTGTGATCACTTACCTAGAGCCAGATATCCTGGCGTGTGAAATCAAGTAGGCCTTAGGAAGCATCGCTATGAACAAAGCTAGTGGAGATGATGGAATTCCAGCTGAGCTATTTCAAATCCTAAAAGATGACTGTTAAAGTGCTGCACTCAATATGCCAGTAAATCTGGAAAACTCAGTGGTGGCCACAGGACTGGAGAAGGTCTGTTTTCATTCCAACCCCAAAGAAAGGCATGGCAAAGAATGTTCAAACTACCATACATTTGCACTCATCTCACACATGAGCAAAGAAATGCTCAAAATTCTCCAAGACAGGCTTCAACAGTACGTGAACTGAGAACTTCTAGATGTTCAAGCTGGATTTTAAAAAGGCAGAGGAACCAGAGATCAAATTGCCAACATCTGTTGGCTCATTAAAAAAGCAAGAGAGTTCCAAAAAAACATCTACTTCTGCTTTGGACTTCCCTGGTGGCTCAGACAGTTAAGCTCTGCCTATAATGCAGGAGACCCAGGTTCAATCCCTGGGTCAGGAAAATCTCCTGGAGAAGGAAATGGCAACCCACTCCAGTATTCTTGCATGGAGAATCCCATGGACAGAGGAGCATGGTAAGCTACAGTCCATGGGGTCGCAGAGTCGGACACGACTGAGCAACTTCACTTCACTTCGCTTCACTTCTGCTTTATGGACTACGTCAAAGCCTTTGACTGTGTGGATCATGACAAACTGTGGAAAATTCTTCAAGAGATAGGAATACCAGACCACCTGACTTGCCTCCTGAGAAATCTGTATGCAGATCAAAGAAACAACAGTTAGAACTGAACATGAGACAACAGACTGGTTCCAAATTGGAAAAAGAGTACGTCAAGGCTAGATATTGTCATCCTGTTTATTTAACTTACATACAGAGTACAGCATGTGAAATGCCAGGCTGAATGAAGCCCAAGCTGGAATCAAGACTGTTGGCGGAAATATCAATAACCTCAGATATGCAGATGACACCATCCTTGTGGCAGAAAATGAAAAGGAACTGACGAGCCTCTTGATGAAAGTGAAAGAAGAGAGTGAAACAGTCTACAGTCCATGGGGTCGCAAAGAGTCGGACACGACTGAGTGACTTGACTTTAAGTAAATTTGCTAGTCTTGGCTGGGCCACTTGCATCTGAAGTGGGATGTCCCCTGAATGTTATCTGATCTAGGATGACTTTGCCTGGGTGATCAGTACAACTTGGCCATTCTGTACATATTTCCTCTTCTAGCAGGGTAGATAGTTGTCCCAGGTATGTTCTTTTGGCAGTTTATGGTAAAGGGAAAAGAGCAAGCAAGAAAAAATATTTAAAGTTTCTAAAACCCCTAGGCTTATTTTTTTGGCCAAAGCAAGTCACCAAGGGCAGTCCAGATTTTATGAGGGGAAATACAGTGCCTCCACCTCTTTGGTAAGAGGAGCTGTGAAGTCACATGGCAAATGGTATAGATACAGGAAGGTTAAATAATTGGAGCCTTATTAGCAGTTTACCATTTGATACTTAATTTTGTTTTTTCTTGTTGCTTTTATTAAGAGATTGTTTTTATGCCAAGTGAAATAAAACTGACAGACAAATATTAAAAGATCTCACTTTTATGTAGAATCTAAAAAGTCAGACTCATAGGGAACAGATTGGTGGTTGCTAAAGGCAGGGTAGAGGATGAGGGGAGGTGGAGAGGGGGAAGTGAAGGCTCAACAAAATGGGTGAGGGAGATCAAATGTACAGATTTCTGCTTATAAGATAAACAAGTTCTGAGGATATATAGCATGGTGACTATAGTTAATAATAGTTTATTATATATATTTACAAGTTGCTAAGAAGGTAGATCTTAAAAGTTCTTATTACAAGAAAAAAATGTGTAACTGTGAGGTGCTGGGTGTTAAATCATGAGGTTGTACAGTTTAATGCAATAATATATGTCAATTATAACTCAATAAAGCTGGAAAAAAGAAATAAAAAAAAGAAGAGAGTGAAAAACCTGGCTTGAAACTCAACATTCATAAAATGAAGATCATGGCATCTGGCCCCATCATTTCAAGGCAAATAGATGGGGAAACAATGAAAACAGTGACAGACTTTATTTCCAAAATCACTACAGATGGTGACTGCAGTCACGAAATTAAAAGACACATGTCCCTTGGAAGAAAAGCTATGACCAACCAATTAAAAAGAAGACATATTAAAAAGCAGAGACATTACTTTGCTGACAAAGGTCTGTCTAGTAAAAGCTATGGTTTTTCCAGTAGTAATGTATGGACTATAAAGAAAGCTGAGCATTGAGGAATTGATGCTTTTGAACTGTGATGTTGGAGAAGACTCTTTAGAGTCCCTTTGACTGCAAAGAGATCCAACCAGTCCATCCTAAAGGAAATCAGTCCTGAATATTCATTGGCAGGACTAATGCTGAAGCTGAAACTCTAATACTCTGGCCACTTGATGCGAAGAACTGACTCATTTGAAAAGACCCTGATGCTGGGAAAGACTGAAGGCAGGAGGAGAAGGGGACAACAGGATGAGATGGTTGGATGGCATCACTGACTCGATGGACATGAGTCTGAGCAAGCTCTGGGAGTTGGTGATGGACAGGGAGGCCTGGCATGCTGCAGTCCACGGGATTGCAAAGAGTTGGACACAACTGAGCAACTGAATTGAACTGACCTTCTTATTTGTGATTGGCTTAGAGTGGGGTATATAAGCCTGTTCTGGCCAATGAGAACTGAGGGGAAGTCTGTGGGGACTTTTGAGAGTTTTCTTGCTTCTGATTAGAAAAGGAAAACACAGAAGAGACTCTTTCCTCTCTCCTACTTTCCCCTTCCTACTTTTCAATAAAACTGTGTGAGGACATGAGAGAAGGCAATGGCACCCAACTCCAGTACTCTTGCATGGAAAATCCCATGGATGGAGGAGCCTGGTGGGCTGCAGTCCATGGGGTTGCTAAGAGTCGGACACAACTTCACTTTCACTTTTCACTTTCATGCATTGGAGAAGGAAATGGCAACCCACTCCAGTGTTCTTGCCTGGAGAATCCCAGGGACGGGGAGCCTGGTGGGCTGCCATCTATGGGATCGCACAGAGTCGGACATGACTGAAGCGACTTAGCAGCAGCAGCAGCAGCAGTGTGAGGACATGCTGTTTGTAGCCATGGCAAACTCAAGGGAAAAGCTAGATAACTGAAGAGAGCTGTGGGAGAATGCTGACTAGGTGGCAGGATTCACCAACGCTTACAATTACTTCTGTGTTTCTGGCCAACAACAACGATGCCTTCATGACTTTGCCACATTGGTTATTTTGTACTACCTGGTCAAAAACATTTAAACTGAGGCAGAAATTTAAAAACATATCTCACATTACCTCATTGTTTTAGCTAATAATCTTGTGAATGTTAGCTGGAGCCCGCAGAGGATGTTAATACTCAGAACATTGATCCGACTTGATGAACATCACAAAACTAGTAGACAGACCTAACACTGAAAATCCTAACTTTGGATGGCCACTCATATACTTGGTGCAATGCACTTGATTGTTTGACTTGTGTCAAGTAATGACAGGCAAGGATTTGCCGACATGAGTGAAGCTGCAATCTTGAGGAAATTTCCCTTTTCCTCAGGCAAGTCCTCATGAACTTTCACATCTGCTAAAGGCTGATCAAATAAGACGGTCTGATGCAAAAGGGCATCAGAGGGCAGACACACTGAAACCATAATCACAGAAAAAGTCAATCTAATCACACTAGGACCACAGCCTTGTCTAACTCAATGAAACTAAGCCATGCCCTGTGGGGCCACCCAAGACAGGCGGGTCATGGTGGAGAGATCTGACAGAATGTGGTCCACTGGAGAAGGGAATGGCAAACCACTTCAGTATTCTTGCCTTGAGAACCCCATGAACAGAATGAAAAGGCAAAATGATAGGATACTGAAAGAGGAACTCCCCAGGTCAGTAGGTGCCCAATATGCTACTGGAGATCAGTAGAGAAAATAACTCCAGAAAGAATGAAGGAATGGAGCCAAAGCAAAAACAATACCCAGTTGTGGATGTGACTGGTGATAGAAGCAAGGTCTGGTGCTGTAAAGACCACTATTGCATATGAACCTGGAATGTTAGGTCCATGAATGAAGGCAAATTAGAAGTGGTCAAACAAGAGATGGCAAGAGTGAATGTCGACATTCTAGGAATCAGCGAACTAAAATGGACTGGAATGGGTGAATTTAACTCAGATGACCACTATATCTACTACTATGAGCAGGAATCCCTTAGAAGAAATGGAGTTGCCATCATGGTCAACAAAAGAGTCTAAATGCAGTACTTGGATGCAATCTCAAAAATGACAGAATGATCTCTGTTCATTTCCAAGGCAAACCATTCAATATCACAGTAATCCAAGTCTATGCCCCAACCAGTAACACTGAAGAAGCTGAAGTTGAACGGTTCTACGAAGACCTACAAGACCTTTTAGAACTAACACCCCAAAAAGATGTCCTTTTCATTATAGGGGACTGGAATGCAAAAGTAGGAAGTCAAGAAACACCTGGAGTAACAAGCAAATTTGGCCTTGGAATATGGAATGAAGCAGGGCAAAGGCTAATAGAGTTTTGCCAAGAGAATGCACTGGTCATAGCAAACACTCTCTTCCAACAACACAGGAGAAGACTCTACACATAGACATCACCAGATGGTCAACACCGAAATTCAATTGATTATATTCTTTGCAGCCAAAGATGGAGAAGCTCTATACAGTCAACAAAAACAAGACCAAGAGTTGACTGTGGCTCAGATCATGAACTCCTTATTGCCAAATTCAGACTTAAAGAAAGTAGGGAAAACCACTAGACCATTCAGGTATGACCTAAATTAAATCCCTTTTGATTATACAGTGGAAGTGAGAAAAAGATTTAAAGGACTAGATCTGATAGAGTGCCTGATGACCTATGCACGGAGATTCGTGACATTGTACAGATCAAGACCATCCCCATGGGAAAGAAATGCAAAAAAGCAAATTGGCTGTCTGAGGAGGCCTTACAAATAGCTGTGAAAAGAAGAGAAGTGAAAAGCAAAGGAGAAAAGGAAAGATATAAACATCTGAATGCAGAGTTCCAAAGAATAGCAAGAAGAGATAAGAAAGCCTTCTTCAGTGATCAATGCAAAGAAATAGAGAAAAACAACAGAATGGGAAAAATTAGAGATCTCTTCAAGAAAATTAGAGATACCAAGGGAACATTTCATGCAAAGATGGGCTCGATAAAGGACAGAAATGGTATGGACCTAACAGAAGCAGTAGATATTAAGAAGAGGTGGTAGGAATACACAGAAGAACTGTACAAAAAAGATCTTCACGACCAAGATAATCACAATAGTGTAATCACTGACCTAGAGCCAGACATTCTGGAATGTGAAGTCAAGTGGGCCTTAGAAAGCATCACTATGAACAAAGCTAGTGGAAGTGATGGAATTCCAGTTGAGCTCTTTCAAATCCTGAAAGATGATGCTGTGAGAGTGTTGCACTCAATATGCCAGCAAATTTGGAAAACTCAGCAGTGGCCACAGGACTGGGAAAGGTCAGTTTTCATTCCAATCCCAAAGAAAGACAATGCCAAAGAATGCTCAAACTACAGCACAATTGCACTCATATCACATGCTAGTAAAGTCATACTCAAAATTCTCCAAGCCAGGCTTCAGCAATACGTGAACCGTGAACTTCCAGATATTCAAGCTGGTTTTAGAAAAGGCAGAGGAACCAGAGATCAAATTGCCAACATCCGCTGGAACATGGAAACAGCAAGAGAGTCCCAGAAAAACATCTATTTCTGCTTTATTGACTATGCCAAAGCCTTTGACTGTGTGGATCACAATAAAGTGTGGAAAATTCTTCAAGAGATGGGAATACCAGACCACCTGACCTGCCTCTTGAGAAATTTGTATGCAGGTCAGGAAGCAACAGTTAGAACTGGACACGGAACAACAGACTGGTTCCAAATAGGAAAAGGAGTATGTCAAGGCTGTATATTGTCACCCTGCTTATTTAACTTCTATGCAGAGTACATCATGAGAAACGCTGGGCTGGAAGAAGCACAAGCTGGAATCAAGATTGCCGGAAGATATACCAATAACCTTAGATATGCAGATGACACCACCGTTAGGGCAGAAAGTGAAGAGGAACCAAAAAGCCTCTTGATGAAAGTGAAAGAGGAGAGTGAAAACGTTGGCTTAAAGCTCAACATTCAGAAAACGAAGATCATGGCATCTGGTCCCATCACTTCATGGGAAATAGATGGGGAAACAGTGGAAACAGTGTCAGACTTTATTTTTTGGAGCCCCAAAATCACTGCAGATGGTGACTGCAGCCATGAAATTAAAAGACACTTACTCCTTGGAAGGAAAGTTATGACCAACCTAGATAGCATATTCAAAAGCAGAGACATTACTTTGCCAACAAAGGTCCGTCTAGTCAAGGCTATGGTTTTTCCAGTGATCATGTATGGATGTGAGAGTTGGACTGTGAAGAAAGCTGAACACCAAGCCTCTTGAGAGTCCCTTGGACTGCAAGAAGATCCAATCAGTCCATTCTAAAGATCAGCCCTGGGTGTTCTTTGGAAGGAATGATACTAAAGCTGAAACTCCAGTACATTGGCTACCTCATGCGAAGAGTTGACTCATTGGAAAAGACTCTGATGCTGGGAGGGATTGGCAGCAGGAGGAAAAGGGGACAACAGAGGATGAGATGGCTGGATGGCATCACCGACTCTATGGACATGAGTTTGAGTGAACTCCAGGAGATGGTGATGGACAGGGAGGCCTGGCATTCTGTGATTCATGGGGTCACAAAGAGTTGGACACGACTGGGCAACTGAACTGAACTGAACTGAAAGGTAATCTCTTCCTAACCTTTTGGACAAGTCTTTTGTTAGCAGGCCCAGAAATAAAGATTTGGAAGAAAATTCTTTTTCACATTCGTCCCATCTGCTTCCTTCCTTTCACTGTTTTGTTACTGAAAATTCAGCCTACTCTAATGGAATGCCCTTTTTAAAGGACCTCACTGTGATCTGAGAAGTGAGATGGAGTCCAGTCTTACAGGAGAATTCCAGTTCTTCCTCTCTCCAATCTTTTTGGGCACAGGTAAGTGTGATTCCCAATTCCATTTCCATTTCCATAGGAGAGCATAGTTTCTCTGCTTCATTTCGGCTCTGACTTAGGTTTGTGACCATCCCTGGATTGTACCAGACCAATTTCTGCACTCCTTAAACTTCAATAATGCCTTATAAACTACTTCAAGGAGAAGGTGTGATTCTTATTACTCTTTGTCTTAACATGGGTTCTTTAGGATATAAAGCCTGTGGTATAACTTAGAAGCTAATACTTTATTCAGGGTTCAGTCTTGGGAAATCTAGAGTGAAGGACAGTGGGTGTATTACTGAACTGGCCATAGCTTTGCAAAATACACAACTGGTTGTTCATCTTGCAGAACATCTTTAGAAAAGTTGTACAGGTTACTATGTCTTAGAACTGCCCATAGAGGAAGAGGGTGAGTAATTTGTCTGCTGACTTTCCTCCATCTTCTGTTTTGCTTTGGTCCAAGTTCATCCCTGTGGGGTAATAACTTTCTTGTACTTATAGGTAGAATTATTCAGCCTCTTCAGGCAGATTTAGGGGGAGCCAGAACCTTGACAAATCTAATAGGGCTGTAACACAAAGTCTCTTCCTGACAACTGGTGTCACACGTGGGTCTATGGCCTTCCCCTGGTGGCTCAGACAGTAAAGAATCTGCCTGCAATACAGGAGACTCACGTTCAATCTTGGGTTGGAAAGATCCCCTGGAGAAGGGAATGACTACCCATTCCAGTACACTTGCCTGGAGAATCCCATGAACAGAGGAGACTTGTGGGCTAAAGTTCATGGGGTCGCAAAGAGTCAGACATGACTGGACGTCTAAGCAAGCACATGGATCTAAAGTGGTAAATCCACTAGCTTTTGGTGTTTATCTCTGGGACCATTCTTGCTGGCCAGTAATTAAAGAAAGTGGTCAAGTGTAGACATAAAGGGTCTGATGGGTTAGACTTACTGGCTTTGAGTGATACAGAAACTGTGTCTAAACCCAGTCTGTGTTTCCACAAGCTGAGAGGAGATCTTTTTTCCTTCCAGTTTTATTGGCATATAATTGGCACACACCACTGTTTAAGTTAAAGGTGTACATCATAATGATTTGAAAGAGATTTCTTTCTTATTTTCTTCAGTTTTCTTCACTTTAAAGGGACTGGATCTCTCCTAGGGGCTGATACCCTTACTCCCATGTCTTCTAGAACTTACCTATTCCTCCAGAGCCATAGAGAGATGGGTTTATTTTTAGGGGTGAATAAAGTCAATAATTCCCCTCCATCTCCAAGAATGTGCAAATTATGAAATCCTGTCTTGTATTTTCACTGTGTAGAACATTCTTTAACTGTAAGGGAATAAATTCATTTTTTAGGATCTGAGATCCTCTTGATAACTGCCTATTTGTGTTGCTACAATCATTACACTTTATCAGAACAAAACATAAATCTAAAACTTGTTTTGCATTGTACAGTGTGTTTTTATTAGTGGGCCAAATTTTTTTCTTTTTCTCTATTGGTTTCATAAAACACAGAAACTGATGAGTTTGAATTATGTAAACCAAACAGGAAAAGAAAACACTAGATTAGTTCAAGGGAAAGGAGATGAGGGTATGAGATAAACTTCAGATCATCAAAAATGGTTCAGTTCTGGGGCAGATTTTTGAATTATATATATATATATATATATATATATATTTCTTCTTGTCTAAATGTTTCTATGTTTATAGAAACTTTAAACATGGATTTGCCTTTCTTTAATAATGATCCAATCTCTACCAATGGAACTTCTCTGTAAAAATCTCCCAGAAATATATTTGGAAACTCATGTCTTAAAGGCAGAATTGGAGACATAAGTCTGATTTAACCCCAAATGTCAGCAGCAAGGCTTGGGTTGCATTCCTGTCAGTACTTGTCACGAGCAAATACAATTTAGCCAATGATTCTTGATGAAAAGCTTCACATGCAACACAGGCAGCCCAGGGATCCCAAAGTCTATGGTGAAGACAAGCTCTTGGGCCCACTGTGTCACATTCCCATCTCAGCTGCACATTACAGTGTGGTGACCAGGCGCTGCCTCTCAGGACAACTGTGTGATGGAACCAGAGCATTTTAGCTGCCCTCATAACCACAGCCCTGGACTAGATTTATGATCTTGGGGAAGCACTCTGAGTTTTGGTTAACACTGTCAAAATAAAATAGCTTTTGAATAAGAGTGACTGCTAGGGAAAAAAGTCAGCCACAGATGTGCTGACTGATCTGAAACTTCTTTTCGAATGCTAGAAAGAGTGTAGTGTCTGGATTTAGACACAGTTCAGTTTTATTCATGGGTTCATCATTTATTAACTCTGCCTACTAGAGTATGTATCTTACTTTCTTCTCTGCAAAGTGGGAACACTAATTATGATCTCAAATGATTCATGTGAAGATGACATGAGAGGCTGTATGGAACTATATAGTCTCATATCTGACTCCTTGCAGCTCTTCATTAGGGTTCCAAGTCTGTTTCTCCTTGCTCCCCTGCCCAGCACACCCTCTTCCCAGCATTTCTTCAGACCAGGTGTCCTGTAGATACTGTTGCTTGGCTTACGCAGCAGTTATCTCTGATCTGTCTTGATGCTTTCCATTATCCATGTGAGAAAAGATTTATCATCTTTTCTCAGCTTCCTCAGGGTCTAGAGACACACCTCTGGCCAATAAGACATAAAAAGATATCTCCTGAGAGTTTTCAGGGAAAGTTTTGGTTTGCTGATAAACAGACAGAAGTTACTGGAAACACTCTTCTTCCTATCTTGAATCCCTGGGTCTGGAACAGCCATTTTGTGACTGGATGGCAATAAGCACACCTTTCAGAGATGTGAGTTCTGACTTCGGCTTGCAGCTGCCTATCCCAGGCTTTCAGTAGGTACAATAACAAAACTCTTGTTTGGCCAAACCACTTGACATATATAATTAGGTAAGTGGGACCAGGGTTAGAGGAAGAGGAGAGAAAAAGGGAGTAAGAGTATGAGAGAGACAGACACACAGACAGAAAGATAGACAGACTACTCCCATGTAGCTGGGGAAGTAAATCCTCTGATTTCTGAGGTATAAATATGGTAGGTTAGATAATGGTACGCCCCAAAGATATCCAGGTCTTAATCTCTGGAACCTGTGAAGATCACCTTGCATGTATGCTTGATAAATTAGTTTTGTCTGACCCTTTGGGACCCTAGGGACTGTGGCCTGCCAGGCTCCTCTGTCCATGGGGATTCTCCAGGCAAGAATACTGAAGTGAGTTGCCATGCCCTACTCCAGGGGATCTTCCCAACCCAGGGATTGTACCCATGTCTCTTACGTTTCCTGCATTGGCAGGTGGGTTCTTTACCTGGGAAGTCCACGAAGATCACTTTATATAAAAAAAGATTTTTAATTGTTATTAAGTTTAAGATTCTTGAGACTGAAGAGATTATCATAGTGAGCCCTGAATACAATAATGTGTAGCCTTACAAGGGGCTTTCCCTTGTGGCTTAGCAGGTAAAGAATCCTCCTGCAATATGGGAGACCTGGCTTCGATCCCTGGGTTGGGAAGATCCCTGGAGAAGGCAAAGGCTACCCACTCCAGTGTTCTGGCCTGGAGAATTCCATGGACTGTATAGTCCATGGGGTCACAAAGAGTCAGACACAACTGAACAAGTTTCACTTTCACTTTATAAGAGGGAGGCAGAGGAGACTGACACAAACATACACAGAATATAAGATCAAGTGACCCCAGGGGCAGAGATTGGACCCCTGTGGCCATAAGCCAAGAAAAACTGGAAGCCTCCAGAGGCTTAAAGAGGCAAGAGTGGAAAACATCCTCTAGCAGAGCCTCTAAGGGACCATGGTCCTGTCAACAGCTTGATCTCAGCCCAGTGATACAGACTTTGAACTTAAGAACTGTGAGAAAGTGTTTGTGTTGTTTTAAACCACCCGGCTTGCAGTAATTTGTTACAGCAGCCACAGAAAATTAACACAGTGGGCTAATCCAAAATGTAATGATTTCATAGTAGGGGATGAGTAATAGTGATAACTGATATTTACTGAATGTCCTCTATGGACCAGGCAATCACCCTAAGCTCTCTGGATGGATTTCCATGTTAGTCCTTCCAAAAGTCCTCTGAAGCAACTTCGCCTCTTACACACATTTCCTAGCAAGAAGAGCCACTCCGAGGGAGGTAAGGAGCCTGCCCAGAGTCACACAGAAAGCGAGTGCTGGAGATGGGATTTGAACTTGGACCACGTGATTCCATACCTATTCCAGCCCTGCTGCTGAAGAAATGATAGGAAACTTCCTATGTTCCCAGTTACATCTCTAAGATCAGTTATTAAATAAAAAATTATGTAGTATTGGCATCTGTAATTGGACATACTAGGTCCTTTAAGAGAACATTTTCTTCACAGATTAAAAAATGAGAGCTTACTAAGTGTCAGATGCTGAGCTGAGCACCAGGATGGCAAAGATAACTAAGACAGACAGCTTTGTCTCCAGAGCAGCTCTCTACCCACCCATCTCACATGACTGTTTTATGAAACCCTAGCCATTATACCAAAATTCCACATCAAAGTATAACTTCTAAACTATTTCCTTAAACCCAATATAAATTTATATAACTTAATTGTAACTTTGAATGATTTATATTGTTATTCTTTTCCATATATCTAAATAATGGAAAATAAATAGAAAAAATGGAAGGAAGGAAGGAGGGGCTATTTTCAATAACCACAGCAGAGTTACTAATTACCTCATCCCTCTGCTGAAAAATTCCTTGGTTATTCTTTCTAATTGGCATATCAGTATTTTTCATGTAACAGTTTCAGAGCCTGATTATAAAACATGTGTTTGGTAAACACAAAACTTTTGTATTTTTTTTTACAGTTTTTTTGTTTTTTTTTTAAACAACATGTCAATGTGTCTAATTCTTGGTCAAATTATTTTTCCAATGAGGTTGTTCCAGAATAGTGAGCAGAGTTCCCTGTGTTATATGATAGGTCATTGTTGGTTATTCATTTTAAATATAGCATGTGCATGTCCTTCCCAAACTCCCTCTCTCTTCCCTTCTTCCCCCTGGTAACCACAGTTTGTTCTCTAAGTGTCAATCCCTGTATTATAAGGTTAAAGTTTCCTTGTATTTATTAAGCATTTCATTTTTAATTAGTTTCTGTGTTTCTTCTCATGTCTAAAAAGTGAGTAGGTGAAGAAAAGTTCTCTATTGCCTTCCAGGATTCCACAGAACTAGGTTTTGAGCCTGGTTAGATCATTGATGGGTTTCTCTCATGGTTCAGATGGTTAAGAATCTGCCTACAATGCAGGAGACCCGGGTTCTATCTCTAGGTTGGGAAGATCCCCTGGGGAAGGGAATAGGTACCCACTCCAGTATTCTTGCCTGGAGAATTACATGGACAGAGAAGCCTGGTGGGCTGTAGTCCATAGGGTCTCAAAAAGTCAAAAAGGGCTGAAAGACTAAATGATTTTCACACTTTCATTTTTCAAGTCATTGACACCTTAATTTGTGCGTTTTTTTTTTTTTTTTCCCCAGTTTACTTTCCTCTCCCATCTGATCCAATGAGGTAGGCCTTTGTAATTCCATATGCTAGGGCTTTTGCCAAGGAAAAGTAGAAATATCATCAAGTCAATAGTTCTTTCTATCTTTTGTTAGGGCTATTTGTCCTTGAACCCAGATTAGATCCATTGGATTAAAACTTCCTGCTAAGAGTGAAAATGGAACTGATATGGAAGGGTGTTCAATCAAATACTGTGTCAGTGCAGCATAGTTAACATAGATGATATATATGGTTGTTGTTGCTCAGTCACTAAGTCGTGTCTAACTCTTTGCAACCCCATGAACTGCAGCAGGCCAGGCTGCTGTCCTTCACTATCTCCCTGATATCCATTGAGTCAGTGAGGCCATCCAACCATCTCATCCTCTGTCATCCCCTTCT
Organism: Bos javanicus; assembly: GCF_032452875.1. NCBI lineage: Eukaryota > Metazoa > Chordata > Mammalia > Artiodactyla > Bovidae > Bos > Bos javanicus. Next base: position 34,715,689 of record NC_083887.1, on the reverse strand, counting down.
CCTTCTGCCTTCAGTCTTTCCCAGCATCAGGGTCTTTTCCAATGAATCTGCTCTTCACATCAGTTGGTCAAAGTATTGGAGCTTCAGCTTCAGCATCAGTCCTTCCAATGACTATTCAGGGATGATTTCCTTTAGGATTGACTGGTTTGATCTCCTTGCTGTCCAAAGGACTCTCTCAAAAGTCTTCTCCAGCACCACAGTTTGAAAACATCAATTCTTCAGCGATCAGCCTTCTTTATGGTCCAACTTTCACATCCTTACATGACTACTGGAAAAACCATAGTATTGACTTGACAGATCTTTGTTGTCAAAGTGATGTCTCTGCTTTTTAATATGCTGTCTAGGTTTGTCATAGCTTTTCTTCTAAGGAATATTGTGTGGTTAGCACAGATATTAATACATTTGCAAAGAAAGGGTATTTATATCATGTATTCAAACTGTTATAAACACAACTGCTTCATTTACAGCTCCTCAAAAATTTCTTCTTAAATGAGAAAACTGGCAATAGAGAAAATTAAAATTGAGTCTTTTAAACAAATGTTTATTTAGATATCTATAGCTTAATTCTCTTATTTCTGTGAATTTAAGCCAATTTTTTCTTCATTTTTTTTTTCATTTTGGACTTGATTTTTAAAATAACAAAATAAAAAAATTACCTTCTCTAAACTACTTATTTGTTTAAGTAGGCAAATAATTAGTTGTTGGCCTATTTAAAAAATATCTTCCAAATGTTGCATTAAGAAACATGTCTGGATTTAATTTGTGAGAAATGCACACACAAATTGAAAAAAATGAAATTCTGTCTTTTGTATTCCTTTGTACTTTCAAAAGCTGCTGATGCTTTAAAATCAACCTCTGAAAAGTATTTTTGATCTGCACTTACAAACTATGAGACTATGCTAAATAATCTTAATATTCTCTCTGTGAAATCTCCATACTTGTAGTTGTGATGAAATCACCCAAATCAGTTCCCTGAAATCTTGAAAAACAAAAATGCTCGTAAAGTGGATTAAACAAAACCAGCTTGAGCTCTTGATGAATACACTTGAAAGATTCCAGATCTCTGTACCATATTGGCATTCTTTTACTGAATTCCCTAAAATATTACAAAACAGCCATTTAATAAAGCACAGTTAAATAGATTAGAAGTCACTTCAGTGTGACAGAACCTTATTTTGACTGATTTCAGTAGAATCTCACAAAAGGGAAATCTGAATGGATCTTTGTGGGAGGCTAGGGTCTGGGCAGTATTTCAAACTGGGGAGAGGGTGAGATTGCTCCAAACTTATGATATGATAGTTTAGGATTGGTGGACACATTAAGGTGAGTATCTCAAGGAAAGATTTCATGGGTAAACTACCATTTCAGAAGACAATACTATGTGCAGTAATCAATGCATGAATATCTTGATAAACTAATATTTATTGGGTTTGGTCTTACCTTTTCTAGACAAACTTTTATTGAACAGCTCCATCATGTTATTATTGACAGTCTCAGTTTACACTTTTCATTTTGATATATATTTCTAGTTTATTCTTTTCCCAACGATTTAGAGTTGTGAGTCCAAGCCCCTTTAGAGGTAAGACTATGATCTTTGGAGAAATTAAAATACCCTTATGTTTACTCTGTTGCTTTCACCAAAAAGGGTTGTGGAAGAGTTATCATTAGTGGAAGATGGAAATAGGAAATGAAAGATGTATTCTAGTAATTCTCTGGCAATGAGCAATCTTGCCCATCTTTGAGGAGGAATAATTTTTATTCTAAGAATCCTCTTTAGGGCATGTCACACCAGGGCTGCGAATTGTCTCTACTTTTTACAGCATTCTCTGTTCAAGTGGGGCCAGGGAGCCTGGAGAAGGAAGCAACGTTTTCCATCAAGACTCTTCAGTGCTCTTATAATAGGTGTTGGTCCCAGAGTTTGTGTAGAAAAGGGGCAAGGTAGTTATTGATAATATATCTGTCTGGCAAAGTGATCTTGACATTCATTTGGTCTCAATTAATAAATTATTTTGGCTGCTTAAAAATAAAGCATGCAGGGTACTCTTTCTACCTGCTTCTGATGTCTATGTCAGAAGCTTTCTCTATCTCCTTTATACTTTAATAAAACTTTATTACACAAAAGCTCTGAGCAAACAAGCCTTGTCTCTAGCCCCGGATTGAATTCTGCTCCTCCTCTGCTGAATCACGCAAAGAATCCCGGAGTCTTTGAGTGATTCAGCAACAAGCTTTCATCTTGGGGGCTTGTCTGGGATTCTTCAGGATAAAGTAAGGATGCTTGGAGCTCTAGTTCTTTGTTCTCCTAGAGAACACATTTTCTGCTGTACTTTACTAACTCTATGGTGTGCTTGTGTGAATGAATGAAAGGCCCTGCATGAAGCAAGTGAGGAGCCCTGCTCTGGGGTTCCGTGGTGACCTCATACACCTAATGGCAGAAACCTGTCGGGGGTTTATACCAACCTGCCAATGCCAAGAGGCACCCAATGTTTCCTTTGAGAACCGACCAGAAATGGGCAAAGCGTATGGACCAAACTTTCCTTTCTCGGTTACATTTTCAGTCTCTTTGACCATTTCATAACTCTTTAGAAATTAGAAGTACTAACCTAATCTATCGGATCACAGACTTTCAAGGGACTTGTGATCTATGCTATTATTGTATACTATGACTTAGGTCCCAAACTTGGATTGGTAGTCAGGAAGTGCCTAGCTTCACTAGGAATTGAAAGTTCAGAAGTTAGATGGAGCTGTAGCTACAAGAGCATCTCTGAGGTTAAAGGTTATTCAGATTGGAACTACAATGGGTTTTTTTTCCTTTGGTAGCACTTGCTCTTAGTGGACCAGAGTAGACTCTTATACTGGTGCGGTGACGCTTGGAAGGAACATCTCAGTTTTATGTTTGTATTGGTCTTATTGTGGTCAAGAATATACTCAGGGTCGTGCGCAGGCACTCAGGTGACAAATGTTTCCCCCAGCGGTTTAGCCTGGGAGGCATTCCAGAAGGTTACTCTGATTGCACCCCGGGTGGCATCAGAGGTAATGGTGAAGAGCTGGATGGCAGTTAGGGGTGCCATCAGGTCTACCCCTGGTGCATCCCCATCCTGTCTTGGTGGTAGAACCGGGAGGGACAAGTATGGCGCCTGTGTTGGTAAGAGACAGATTAAGTCTACCAGGAAAGAAAAAGAAAAGCTTTGGTGTAAAATCTGTCTACACCCCCATCTAGAGCAAGGAGGGACACCTCTGGTAGAAAGATGGCGCTGGTCGCTTTTTTTCTCTCTTACAGATGGGAGCTAACAATTCCAGCCTCACTCATTTGAACTGTATCCTGAAAAACTGGGATAGATTTAATCCCCAGGGCTTAAAGAAGACACGCCTGGTCTTCCTATGTGATACTGCATGGTCATGGTATCTATTGGAGGATGCCGAACGGTGGCCGGTTGGAGGGTCTCTTAAGTATAATACTGTTTTACAATTAGACTGGTTCTGTAGAAAACAAGGGAAATGGATAGAAGTAGCCTATGTGTTGCCCTTTCTCTCTCTGCGAAATATGCCAGACTTATGTCCAAAGGGTATAGATTTGGGTGTGACTCCTTCAGCTCCCTCCTGTCCTCCTACTTTGCTAGATGAGATGGAGGACAGGAGACAAAGAGATAAAGAAAAGCAGGTTTATCCAATCTATCCCTGGGATCATATGTGCAGAGCAGCCAGAGAGACTGAGGAACAGCCTCACAAGCTGTTGCCTCTTCATGAAGCACCCACCGGGAGAAATAATCAATCTATGAGAGTTAATAAGCCTTTTTCTTATCAAGAAATACAAAGAATCAAGGAGGATCTGGGAGACTTCAGAAAAAAAAATATATTAGAGCTTTTAAAGGTGTTACTCTGCTTTATGACCTTACTTGGAAAGATGTGATGTATATCTTGGGACAAATGCTGACTCCCAACTCAAAGAGTCAAGTTTTGGGAAAAGTGGTTGCTTATGAAGATGAATGGCTTGGTAATGAATCAGTAGGGAAGAGAGAGAACGAGATAGTCACCCTCCCCACTGGAAATCAGGCCATCCCAATTAAAGAACCAGACTGAGACTAGAGACTACAACACAGCTAAAGGAAGGTGGGATCAGAGTCATTTTGTCAGATGTATTCCTGAAGGACTCAGGCAGGCGTGTGCTAACCCTTTAAACTATGGCAAATTGGCAAACATAGAACAGGAAAAGGAAGCTCCTGGTAAATTCCAAGATAGACTGAGAGAAGCCCTTAGCACATTCACTGAGATTGATCCCGAAAGTGAAGAGGAAAAAGTGATCTTAAAAGAGATTTCTCACTCAGTTGGCTCCAGATATCCGCCTTAAGCTATTAAAACGGACATATGGACCAAATTAGTCTTTAGATAATCTGTTACAACTGGCCCAGACAGTCTATTTTGGTAAGGAATATGAGGAAAAGAAAGAAAGGCAGAAAAAGACAAAGGAACAGGTGGAAGCCCTCGTAATGGCTATGAGAACCGTTCTTAAACAGTCTGAAAACAAAAATGCCCAGAGGGACCCAGGTGAAAAGAGATGGGCTTGTTATTACTGTGGAAAGGAGGGGCACCTCAAGCGGAATTGCCTTCAAGCATCTAAGCCGCACCGGGCTCCCTATCCGGTCTGCAAAGGATCACACTGGAAGAGAGACTGCCCCCAGAGGCGTAGGTTTCAGCGGTCAGATTCTCAAGGCAATCAGGACTGAAGGTTCCTGGGGGTCCCCACACAAGCTCCTGTCCTAATTACACCAGAGGAACCCTGGGTATTAATAACGGGAGGCGGGGGGTGGGCGGCGGGCAATCTGTTGATTTCCTTTTAGATACTGGGACAACTTACTCCGTGCTTACTGAAGCCCCTAGCCCACTAGCCCACTTTCTTCCTGATCTGCTTCCATAATGGGACTGTCTGGATGAGCCAAAAGATGGGTCTGATAATCTGTGTGACCCTACTTCTGCTGACTCCAAAAATCCTGAGTCTGCCATTTGGCCTTCCTGTCCTGGGCTCACTCCTACGCTGAATTCCACAATCAGTCTAACTGCTGGGTCTGTGGCGCATTCCCCTCTTCATCAGTGGAAGGCTTCCCATGGTGGACATCTTCACTTCAAGGAAAAGACTTTCTCCAAGTCTGCAAATACCTTCGACAACAATCACATGTGATGCCTCTTTTTAAATTGATGACTTCTAACAACCCTAAAATGGACTGGTGCAACACTTTGAACTTTAACTATGGACATAATGTGATTTTTCATTTTGATTTTAACTTGTTTTAATGACTATTTTGCCTTACGTCTGTAACTGTATAATGGGGTTTTCTAACCGTCTAAAAGCTTTTAAGTTACAAATGGTTGTCCAAGCTCCTACGAGTGCCACAGCCTCCTCCAACTATTACCTGGGGCCCCTGGATCAGAGACCCTCAATATGAGGGTTAGGAGAATATGTTGCCTCTACAATTTAGGGACCATGCCCCTAAACAGGAGGAAGTAGTTATGGAATGTAAATGACGCCCCCTTCCCTTGGCAACATAATTCTCCTAAAAGAAAAAGGGGGAATGAGAGAGTCGTTTTCTAGGCAGGTTGATAAGAAGTCTAGGGGTCCCCAAGGAGAGAGGGGGCTGGGATCCTCAAGGAGGAAGAAAGGTCAAAAAATTTTTTCCTCTACATTTCTTAGGATTATATAACAATAATGTATCCTTCCTGAGGACAGTCTCTGGATTAAACCTTCTGGCTAATTCTGTTATCTTAAAATATAAATTATGGGAAAAGGTCTGGTGAGGTCTTTACAACCTCCAGACATTCTTTGGATTCATCGGAGAGTATATAACTCCATTGCTAACACTAAGCAAGCGGGTACTCTTTCTACCCCCTTCTGATGTCTATGTCAGAAGCTCTCTCTATCTCCTTTATACTTTAATAAAACTTTATTACACACACACACACACACACACACACACAAATAAAGCATGCTCATTTCTAGTTTTTCCATATCTAGAAACTTGACTTCTCTTAGCTAATGTTTCTAATATCAGATTTCATATATTTTGGATGGTAAAATTGACTATTTGAACTCTAAAAGATAGAGTCCTTAACCAAGTTCATAATTATATTTGTAATCACTTGGGTATAATTTATATTTGCAATTGGCCTGTGACTTCTCTTGCTCACTATTTGGCTTTTCTTCTAGGGAACAGGTGGCTGCAAGTCCAGCCATTCTTTGATATCCAGAAATAAGACTGAAAGGCTATCATCTCTATTTTTCTCTGATAATAGAAGAGATGTGGCTGCTAAGGGATATTGAATTAGAATTGATAGCATGAAATACATAATACGATTAATAGATGCTTATTGACAGCATGCTTCATGCCACTGAAGCTCACTGAACCTCAGGTTCTTCATCTATCAATAGGAATAAATATAATGCTCATCTCTTAAAGCTGATATGAGGATTAAATGGAAAAAATGAAGGTAAAACATTGAGCAGAGTACTTGGCACATAGTTAATAAGTGATTGCTGTGATCATATTTATTAAAGATTAATAAAATGTGTTATATATTTATGATATATAATAATACATAGGATGGAACAAAATAATTTAGTGATTTATCTTTGTATTCTCAAAACCAATGATTAGATGGGTTGGTAGCCTTGTCAGTAGAAAATTAAAAGAAAAAAAAAATGACTGTGACAGAGAAATGATTGGAAATAATTATGTCTGTTTATAGTTAGCAACAGTTGGATACCTACAACATATGCATTTTATCTTACACTTTATTTTTTTACTGAATACTAGTGATATTCTAAGTATGTTGATAAATGTATTCTCCATAGTGGAACATTAGTTTCCAACCAGAGTCTGAACCAAATGTTAAGTATTCAGTAAGTAGGTCAGGGCTTCATTGAAGAATGTTTGATCACAGTGATATTTCTATTGTTGCTGTTGTTTAGTTATTCAGTCTTGTCTGACTCTTTTGCGGTCCCATAGACTATGACCCACCAGGCTCCTTCCTCTATCTTGCCTGGGATTTCCCAGGCAGGAATACTGGAATGGGTTGCCTATGCCCTCCTCCAGGGGATCTTCCCAACCCAGGGATCAAACCTGTGTCTCCTGCATTGCAAGCGGATTCTTTACCCACTGAGTCACCTGGGAATATGAATCTATATCTTCTCTTATTAGGATTTGCCCCAAAGAAAATGAGTTTTTCCTTACACATTTGTCAAATCATCTTTAAATAGGAAATGAAAATTGGGTTGAAGTTGGAACTCTTTAGAATGAAAACACTGTAAAAGTCAGAGTCAATAGTATTTTTATAATAAACTCTAAAGATAGAACAAATGTTATTTTTAAATACCAGAACTCATTTCAGTTTGCTTTGATTATGTTAGCTTTTTTAAAAAAAAACATACAAAATTAACTTACTGTCAAAATTGTTCAGTGCCACTTCATTTTCACTGTGTCTTACTTCCCACCAGTTTCAGTGGGTTGGTCTACTTTAGTGTCTTGGGTCAGGTTTTTATTATTTGGTGGAAGACTATCAAAGTAAAGGGAAAGTTGTTTTTCCTTACTTAAGTATACAGCCAGAAAGAACAACAATATTTTCAAGTTAAAAAGTCATTGCAACCTAATTGAAAACTTCGGGCTAAATGCTGGGAACACTGTGTAGTTGACTATTCTGAAAGAAATTGAAAACAGATTCTAGTTGGCTTTAAAACGAATCTAGCTAATAATCAAGATAGATAAGTAGACACATAAAGGACAATTAAAGAAGGAAATAGTCTGAAATAAATAGAAAAGAAAACCAGGTTAAGTCAACAGGGTTAACAAATGAAGATTTTCATTTGTGTGGTTAATATAGAGTAACTTTATTTTCCAAAGATAACATTGAAAGAATGTTGGAAAGAGCTCTGATGTCTCTGGATTTTGCCCTGTTCTAAACAAGGATTAACACCAACCATGCATATATCTGCTGTGAACCCAAGTGATCTCTTAACGCTGTTGCTTGTTTTCTCCTATTCTTTGAGGATCAGAAAACAAAAAGTGTGTACTTACAACCAAAGATTACATACAACTCATAGAACTGGCATATTCTGTAAAATTTAAGCTACTGGTTCACCAAGGTAGTGCATATGATTTGAGTTATTTTTCTGGCTTGAGAATGATTTTAGGTCATACCTCTGCTGGATTTTACATTGTTCACTGAAAAACACGTGTGTGTGTGTATATATGTGTAAATATACAAAATACATAAATATATATGTATAAATACAAAATATATATATGACATGTAAAACACACACAAATATATGCATAGATATTCAGTTCAGTTCAGTCCCTCAGTTGTGTCCGACTCTTTGTGACCCCATGAATCACAGCACGCCAGGCCTCCCTGTCCATCACCAACTCCCGGAGTTTACCCAGACTCACGTCCATCGAGTCAGTGATGCCATCCAGCCATCTCATCCTCTGTCATCCCTTTCTCCTCCTGCCCCCAATCCCTTCCAGCATCAGAGTCTTTTCCAATGAGTCAACTCTTCACATGAGGTGGCCAAAGTACTGGAGTTTCAGCTTCAGCATCAGTCCTTCCAAAGAAATCCCAGGGCTGATCTCCTTCAGAATGGACTGGTTGGATCTCCTTGCAGTCCAAGGGACTCTCAAGAGTCTTCTCCAACACCACAGTTCAAAAGCATCAATTCTTCGGCATTCAGCCTTCTTCACAGTCCAACTCTCACATCCATACATGACCACAGGAAAAACCATAGCCTTGACTAGATGGACCTTTGTTGGCAAAATAATGTCTCTGCTTTTCAATATGCTATCTAGGTTGGTCATAACTTTCCTTCCAAGGAGTAAGCGTCTTTTAATTTCATGGCTGCAGTCACCATCTACAGTGATTTTGGAGCCCCCCAAAATAAAGTCTGACACTGTTTCCACTGTTTCCCCATCTATTTCCCATGAAGTGATGGGACCGGATGCCATGATCTTCATTTTCTGAATGTTGAGTTTAAGCCAACTTTTTCATTCTCCACTTTCACTTTCATCAAGAGGCTTTTAAGTTCCTCTTCACTTTCTGCCATAAGGGTGGTGTCATCTGCATACCTGAGGTTATTGATATTTCTCCTGGCAATCGTGATTCCAGCTTGTGCTTCTTCCAGTCCAGCGTTTCTCATGATGTACTCTGCATATAAGTTAAATAAGCAGGGTGACAATATACAGCCTTGATGGACTCCTTTTTCTATTTGGACCCAGTCTGTTGTTCCATGTCCAGTTCTAACTGTTGCTTCCTGACCTGCCTACAAATTTCTCAAGAGGCAGATCAGGTGGTCTGGTATTCCCATCTCTTTCAGAATTTTCCACAGTTTATTGTGATCCACACAGTCAAAGGCTTTGGCATAGTCAATAAAGCAGAAATAGATGTTTTTCTGGAACTCTCTTGCTTTTTCTATGATCCAGCGGATGTTGGCAATTTGATCTCTGGTTCCTCTGCCTTTTCTAAAACCAGCTTGAACATCAGGAAGTTCACGGTTCACATATTGCTGAAGCCTGGCTTGGAGAATTTTGAGCATGACTTTACTAGCGTGTGAGATGAGTGCAATTGTACGGTAGTTTGAGCATTCTTTGGCATTGCCTTTCTTTGGGATCGGAATGAAAACTGACCTTTTCCAGTCCTGTGGCCACTGCTAAGTTTTCCAAATTTGCTGGCATATTGAGTGCAGCACTTTCACAGCATCATCTTTCAGGATTTGAAAGAGCTCAACTGGAATTCCATCACCTCCACTAGCTTTGTTCGTAGTGATGCTTTGTAAGGCCCACTTGACTTCACATTCCAGAATGTCTGGCTCTAGGTCAGTGATCACACCATCGTGATTATCTGCATTATTCAGTGAACAAAAAAGGACTCAGTAGAGGTGAGTCCTAAATTTAGGTGAAATTAATCACTTACAAACTGAGAACAAACAAAAAAATCACTTACAAACTGAGAAAATAACTCAAAGCATATGTTCTACTAATAGTTAATTAGTAGTTTAAATTGTACATACATAGTTGCTTAAACATATACATATAAATATATATACAGGTAAACATATATGTGTGAATCTATATATGTATTTTTCCCATTAAAAAGCTACATAATCTAAATATAAATGTTATATGTAATATGTATATAAATGCATAATATGTGTATATAATTTGAAGTGAGAAATTCTGAGATGGAGTATTGAATTCTGGCTCTGTTACTTCATAGCCGTATGCCCTTAGATAATTATTTAAGTTCTTTAATCCTGCAATAATGTTTGTAGAATGAGGATATCATCATGCACATTCTTAGTGAAAGTGAAAGTCGTTCTGTCATGTCTGACTCTTTGCGACCCCATGGACTGTACAGTCCATGGAATTCCCCAGGCCAGAATACCAGGGTGGTTAGCTTTTCCCTTCTCCAGGGGAAACTTCCCAACCCAGGGATCAAAGCCAGGTCTCTTCATTGCAGGCAGATTCTTTACCAGCTGAGCCACAGAGGAAGCCAGAACATAAGAAGGGATGCACATTCTTAAGTTTGTGAAAATAAATGAGAATGTATGCAAAGTTCTTAGTGTACTGGGTGGCACATAGTAAGTTTTCTGTACATGCCTACCATTGTGTGAAAAGCTTTACATATATTCTCATTTATTATAATAAACTATTTAATATACACACACACATATGTAACAGAAAGAGAGAGAAGGAGGGAGGAAGAAAAAGAGTCACAGAGAGAGGGAGAAAGAGAGATACCTTTTTGGAGTCAGATAAACTGTGGATCCCACTCAGGCCAATACTGTCATACCCTTGGCATAACTTCTGCAAATCTCATGTTATGAACAACGGAGCTAATGAACCTGGGACCAGTCATCTTTGCAACACGGTGCACAGCCTTTCATGCAGAGGACAGAGGTAGATTTGTTCACCTTGGTATGCAGAGTTGCGTTGGGGAGTATCTTCCTTCCACAGCTTCATAGACAGCTGGCCACAGTGGCTCTGGAGAGCAATGGAGACGAGGTATTTCACTGAGTGACAAGTGGAATGCAGGTAGATGACTGTAGGATGCATTCTCCAACAAAAATTGTAGGACTCAGAAGAGGCAATTGCCCAGGCATGGAAAACAGAGATTGCCGCATACTTGGTATGCTTTGGAGTGTGTTATATAAGTTTTATATAACACTTAAATATATCATAGAAAAAGTAAGAGAGTTGGATCATAGGAAAAACAACAGATCATCAAAAAAGCAAGACAGTTCCAGAAAAACATCTACTTCTGCTTTATTGACTACACCAAAGCCTTTGACTGTGTGGATCACAACAAACTGTGGAAAATTCTTGAAGAGATGGGAATACCAGACCACCTCACCTGACCCCTGAGAAATCTGTATGCAGGTCAAGAAGCAACAGTTAGAACCAGACATGGAACAACAGACTGGTTCCAAATTGAGAAAGGAGTACATCAAGGCTGTGTATTGTCACCATGCTTACTTAACTTATATGCAGAGTACATCACACAAAATGCCAGGCTGGATGAAGCCCAAGCTGGAATCAAGATAACTGGAAGAAATATCATAACCTCAGATATGCAGATGACACCACCCTTATGGCAGAAAATGAAGAGGAACTAAAGAGCCTCTTGATGAAGGCAAAAGAGGAAAGTGAAAAAGCTGGCTTAAAAACTCAGCATTCAAAAAACTAAGATCATGGCATCTGGTCCCATCACTTCATGGCAAATAGATGAGGAAACAATGGAAACAGTGACAGACTTAATTTTTTGGACTCCAAAATCACTGCAGATGGTGATTGCAGCCACGAAATTGAAAGACATGTGCTCCTTGGAAGAAAAGCTATGACAAACCTAGATAGCTTATTAAAAAGCAGAGACATTACTTTGCCACCAAAAGTCCATCTAGTCAAAGCTATGGTTTTACCAGTAGTTATGTATGGATGAGAGAGTTGGACTATAAATAATGCTGAGTGCCAAAGAATTGAAGCTTTTGAACTTTGTTGTTGGAGAAGTTGAGAGTCCCTTGGACTGCAAGGAGATCCAACCAGTCCATCCTAAAGGAAATCAGTCCTGAATATTCATTGGAAGGACTGATGCTGAAGCTGAAACTCCAGTACTTTGGCTACCTGATGTGAATAACTGACTCATTGGAAAAGACCCTGATGCTGGGAAAGATTGAAGGCAGGAGGAGAAGGGGACAACAGAGGATGAGATGGTTGGATGGCATCACTGACTCGATGGACATGAGTTTGAGCAAGCTCTGGGAGCTGGTGATGGACAGGGAAGCCTGGTGTGCTGCAGTCCATGGGGTTGCAAAGAGTCAGACACGACTGAGTGACCGAACTGAAGATATGTTTAAGGTCATAGAAAGAATTGAACTAATTTGAACTCACAACTGAGTCTTAGTTCTGAGTGCACGTTAGGGCTAATCATCAAAACAAGATCAGTAGTTTGCATCAGTGTTACTGTAGCTAAACGTTTATCACAGATTTTAGATATTTGCAGTTTTGCAATGATCAAGAACAGCATATACCACTGAAGTCATATTTGTTGTTCAGTAGCTCGGTTGTGTCTGACTCTCTGTGATCCCATGAACTGCAGAGCACCAGGCTCCTATGTTCCTCCACTATCTCCCAGAGTTTGCTCAAATTTGTGTCCATTGAATCAGTGATGCTATTGAATCATCTCATCTTCTGGGGCCTCCTCATCCTTTTGACTCTGATCTTTCCTAGTATCAGGGTCTTTTACAATGAGTCAGCTCCTCCTTTCAGGTGGCTAAGTATTGGAGTCACCTGATATATTATTCAATTTAAATATGAATCAAATTTAGCGAGTGGATTTTGGTATAAGAAGGCATAACCTTTCACTGAGCTTGTAGTAGATGCTAGGTGCTGTGCTAAGTACTTTCAAGCACTGATACCTAACCCTGTGGAAGAAGCACAACGGACAGCCCTATTTTTCTAGTAAAGGAATTGAGATTCAGAGGATCATATAGTTCACAAGTACAATAGTAAAGCAAGGAGTCAAAGATTAGAGGGACTTCAGAACTCGTCTCAGCTTGAAACTTGCTTGTCTAGTGTTTGTGCAAGAGTTCTTAGAAGTGGAATAACTACAAACAATTTAATGCAGAAACTTGAATAAACTTGCAGTTACCTCTTTTGACCCCTAGATGACACTTTTGTATTTTAAGGTAAACTACAAATGGAAACATAATTGCAAGACGTGAAATAGTGAAAAAAAAAAGTACATATATATACATATGTGTTGGCAGTGTGAATTTGGAGTAAAGGTATAAATTACCCTTATAAAATACTTTCTCTCAACTTCCCTGTATATTTTAAAGCATAATAGCTCTGTTTTATAAGTAAGTAAAGTTGCTCAGTTGTGTCCGACTCTTTGCGACCCCGTGGACAGTAGCTTACCAGGCTCCTCTGTCCATGGGATTTTCCAGGCAAGAGTACTGGAGTGGGTTGCCATTTCCTTCTCCAGTCTGTTTTATAACATGTCGCTTATTAAATGGGTGTATCAGAACAGTTAGGTGCTTGTTAAAAATGCAGATTTCTGCTTTGGCTTTGCCTCACACTGAAAGGTAAGAATCCAAAAACCGTATTTTTTAACAAGTACCAGGTGGTAGTTCTACATATGAAAATCTGAGAACCACTGTTTAGCTACTGCTACTGCCACTGCTAAGTCACTTCAGTCGTGTCCGACTCTGTGACGGCAGCCCACCAGGCTCCCCCGTCCCTGGGATGCTCCAGGCAAGAACACTGGAGTGGGTTGCCATTTCCTTCTCCAATGCATGAAAGTGAAAAGTGAAAGTGAAGTCGCTCAGTCGTGTCCGACTCTTAGAGACCCCATGGACTGCAGCCCACCAGGCTCCTCCGTCCATGGGATTTGCTAGACAAGAGTACTGGAGTGGGGTGCCATCACCTTCTCTGGAGAACCACTGTTTAGCCCTGTAATCCTCAAATCTGCCTGCATATTAGTCTCTTGCGGGAACTTAATGGAATACAAATGCTTTGTCCCCATTTAAAACAATCTCAGCCTTTCTAAGTGTAGGGCCTAAGTATTGTATGTTTAAAAGTTCCCTCAGTGGTTGCCCCGAGGAACCAGAGACTCAGGGTTGAGAAGCAGATTGGGTGGAATTCAATAGTGACCAACTCCCTTAAGGTTACTAAGACTGGAATTACTGCTTCTGTGATTTCATGGAATCACATTGTCCACTTACACATACATGCATGTATAAATGTATCTTTTGTGTTGTTTTATTATAAAAATGACTCATGGCTATAGTAAAAAGAAAGACATAGAGTGAAAGAAAGGAAGGAAGAAAAGAAGAAAGGAGGAAAGAAAAATACAGGAGAGAACTAAAAGCTAGAAACAGCAACCATTTCCCACAATCCAGAAAATGACTGCCAGCAGTTTGGTGTTGCTCCTTCTGGTATGTTTTGTTAAAATATTGGGACCATACCATACAAACAACTCTACATAACTGCTATTTTGTGTAACATCCTTATGAACATTTCCCCTGATAGCTAAAGATTCTCTGAAAACAGTTTGCACTGGATACATACAATTCCACTGATTAGAACACACCATAATATTCTTAATCATTCTTTTTCCAATGTAGACTCTTGAGACAGTAGCTCATCTTTATAATGTTTAAATAAACGATCTTATTTATAGAGAATAGATGTTAAGGGGCACTTTAGATTTTATATTCAGTTTATAGTCTTTAAATTAATTGAAGCTGAGTTAATTTCTAAAGCACCCACCTTGTGTGTTGGAAGAGATCAAGGAAAGACTGGCTAGGTCATCTATTAATAGATGCAAGTTTACTTCTGAGTCAACATCCATGTGCATGCTCTGCTGGTGGAAGATCCAAAATATCATGTATATCACTAATTAGCATCATTCATTATGACAAATAAAAGAGAGTTTTCTCATAACTTTTCATGGGGTTTCTTCCATACTTTTTGCGTATAATTTTCCTCAAATAATAATGATATTGTAGATAAAGAAAAGGAGTTGACGTCAAAGTATAAATATAGCATATTAATCTGAATCTTAAAACTCAATAGTTTTATGTATTCAGGATTATTTGGAGACTACTGCAAGCCTCAAAGGACAATATTTATTTTTTTATTAATTTTTATTGGAGTATAGTTGCTTTGGGCTTCCTCGGTAGCTCAGCTGGTAAAGAATCCGCCTGCAACGCAGGAGACCCCCGTTCAATTCCTGCGTTGAGAAGTTCTTCTAGAGAAAGGATAGGCTACCCACTCCAGTATTCTTGGGCTTCCCTGGTGGCTAGGACAGTAAAGAATCCACCCGCAATGCAGGAGACCTGGGTTCAGTCCCTGGGTTGGGAAGATCCCCTGGAGGAGGGCATGGCAAGATCCCCTGGAGGAGGGCATGGCAAGATCCCCTGGAGGAGGGCATGGCAACTCACTCCAGTTTTCTTGTCTGGACAATCTCTATGCACAGAGGTACCTGGAGGGCTACAATCCATGAGGTTGCAAAGAGTCAGACACGACTGAGTGACTAAGCATAGCACAGCACACAGTTTCTTTATAATGTTGTGTTATTTTCTGCTGTGCAGCAAAGTGAATCGGTTAAATATATGCATACACCCACTCGTTTTTTAGATTTCCATCCCATTCAGGTCACCACAGAGCACTGAGTTCCCTGTGCTATGCAGTATATTCACATTAGTTATCTATTTTATATGTAGTAGTGTGTATATGCGTCTGGAGAAGGCAATGGCACCCCACTCCAGTATTCTTGTCTGGAGAGTCCCATGGACAGAGGAGCCTGGTGGGCTGCAGTCCATGGGGTTGCTAAGAGTTGGACACGACTGAGCGACTTCCCTTTCACTTTTCACTTTCATGCATTGGGGAAGGAAATGGCAACCCACTCCAGTGTTCTTGCTTGGAGAATCCCAGGGATGGGGGAGCCTGGTGGGCTGCCGTCTATGGGGTTGCACAGAGTTGGACACGACTGAAGCGAGTTAGCAGCAGCAGCAGCAGTGTATATGTGTCAATCTCTAGGGACAATATTTTATTATCATATTATGGATACATACCCTTCTGACACACATATGGCAAATATTTCCCACTTCATTATTTTTCTTTTAACTTTATTCACTTGACTCATGCAAATCCAATAAAATTTTGATTTCCGGGTTTAACTCTTGGTATCATGGAAAAAAGATTATTTCTTATCCCATAGATAACCTGTGTTTTCATTTATGACTCATCCCCACTATTTTATTAAAAATTATTTCAAACTTAGAAATCATGAAAACAATTTACAGTGAAAACCTGTATTAGTACCCTCTGGATTGTACCATTAGCATTAGCATTAGCATGTACTCTTTCCTTTCTTATATATCTATCCATCTTTCCATCACTCTACCCAACACATCAATCTATTTTTATTCATTTCAAAGTGGCATCCATCAATTGCATCTCTTGAAAACCTCAGTATGCATACTGTATGTATTTGACATAAGTTTTGTCCTTTTTTTGTGTACTGGAAATGATTTTATTTTATGATTAAAGTCTTTAAAGTTGCTGCAAGGGAACAAAAATCATACTGACCTTAGATAAATATCAACACTAAAAGATGAAAGATTATTCCAGAAAATGGTTAACAGGTATATGTGCGAAAACATGGGGGTAGCTATCTCTGGCGAGATGGGAGAAGAGGGAGGTCCAAGATGTAGAAGATATATGGATATATATATAACTGATTCACTTCATTGCACAGCAGAAACTAACACAACATGGTAAAGCAACTATACTCTAACAACAGCAAAAAAGACTTTCACGTTTGTGATACTTTGATTTCTCAATTTCTTAGCCAGATAGAGCACATTTTAAATAGTTACTTCTGCCATCCCACATCAAAGAATATATGAGTGGTGTGTTATTTGTTGTTACTTGAGGATGTTTGAATGGATTTCTCTTGTTTTGGTATATTTTGACTTACACATATAGCTTTGTTTTCTATAGTAGCTGAAACTAATCACTATGAACTGGGTCGCTTATGGGATTCCCCAGTGGCTCAGACAGTAAAGAGTCTTCCTGCAATGTGGTAGACCTGAATTTGATCCCTGGTTTGGGAAGATCCCCTGGAGAAGGAAATGGCAACCCACTCCAGTATTCTTGCCTGGAAAATCCCATGGATGGAGGAGCCTGGTGGGCTACAGTGCATGGGGTCGCAAAGAGTTGACCATAACCTAGCGACTTCACCTTTCACCTTTGGTCTCCAAACTATGGTCTGCCGTAGTTTCCATGGCCCAAAGTGCAATTCACGTGGTGTGGGTGGCTTAAAATAACATATTTATGCTCTTGTAGTTTTGGAGACCAGAGTGTGAAATCAGTTTCAACGGGTTACAGTGGGCAGGACTGGTTCCTTCTAGAAGCTCTGGGGAGAACCCTTTTCCAAGACTTTTCTAGAAGCTTCTGACTGGCTGTGTCCTTTGACTTGCAATCCCTTTCTTGTTGTTGTTGCTTAGTTGCTCAGTTGTGTCTGACTCTTTGTGACCCCATGAACTATAGTCCTCCAACTCCCCTGTCCATGGAATTCTCCAGGCAAGAATACTGGAGTGGGTTGCCATGCCCTTCTCCAGGGAATCTTCCCAACACAGGGATCAAACCCACGTCTCCTGCATTGGAAGGCAGATTCTTTATGATTGAGCCACCAGCGAAACCCTAATCCCTTTCTTAAATCATTCCAAACCCTTTCTTCCATTGTCACATCTTTTCTACAGTCAAATCTCTGTCTTTCCCTTTCTTATAAGGACATTTGTGATTACACTTAGGGTGTACCCAGATAGTCTAGGATAAAGTTTCCAATTCTAATTCTAAACTTAATTACATCTGCAAAATTTCTTTTGCAAGACAAGATGACATTCACAGGTTCCAAAGATTAGGACTGGGTATCTTTGGGGCTATCATTTAGCTTAACATACATGCAACTATTTCATCTTTTTTGTTTGTTTGTTTGTTTAAGCAGTATGAAATAAGAATCGGATGGAATCTTTTCCAAACAATTGCCCCAATTTTTGGAAAATACAAATATAAAAGATTTTAAAATGAAAAATTCTTAACTCTAATTGAGATGATACTTTTGTCATATACAATAGTCTTCATGTTTTCTCTATACATTGATCTCTCTTAAAGTTTAGTAACTTTTTGTCATTAGTATGACAAAACATAATAATTTGATTTATTGAACTTTATTCTAGGTACTTCTCTCAGCAAAATGTCCTTAAAGTTGGAAAAAAGAAGAGAAAAAAATTGAAGAATGCAGCTTTGTTGCTCTACAAAAATGGATATTATTGTCCTATATACTAATTTATTCTTTGCCAGAAAGTTTATATCAAATAATTATTTTATATGAAGGTGTGTGTGTGTGTGTGTGCCTTCAGTGGTGTCTGGCTCTTTGCAACTCCATGGACTGTAGCCCTCCAGGCTCCTCTGTCCATGGATTTTTCCAGGTGAGAATGTCAGAATGGATTGCCATTTCCTACTGCAGAGGATCTTCCTGACCCAGGAATCGAACCAGTGTGTCCTACATTGGCAGGTGTATTCTTTATCTCTGCACCATCTGGTAGGGTGTTTCAATCCATTTTAGGAATATAAGAAAGAAAGAACAAAATTGCACTGGCTCAACTCTGTCAAATATTAAATTATAAGCAGCTAAGACAAGACAATCAACTAGAAAACAAGCCAGAAGGCTAAAAACTATATACATCAGAATCTTCATGCTAATCCTAAAATATGTAGGCCATTATAATTTGAGAGTTATCTTTGAGTGTTAGCTTCCTTCCAGTACAAGCAACACTTGGACTTAATAAACATTGTTTTTCCCAGTTGGCTGTTTTCTAAGCAAGTTATAGAATTACTAACATTAAAATATTTTAATTAAAACAAAACCTTTGGTACTGTACTATAGTTTTTAATCTTTGGTAAATAAACATGACTTTGCAAGCAAACACATTACAGATAAATGCTCCATGTTGAACTGATCAGACCCATTTCTAGAGTGTGTTGCCAATTAATTGTTAACACAGAACATGCTTTTTCAAAACAGTGGATGATGCATCGAGTTCCATGGACACACCCTAAATGAATAAGTTGCCATTTTAAAGTTTTTTTGTAATTACTATTCTAAACTATGGAGTCAGGGCTTAATATGTCTCAAAATTAATTATGAATAAATTCTGTCTGCATGTCTTCTATTTTTAATAGTACTTGTTTTTTAGGTTCACAGAATAATTGAGCAGAATACTGAGAGTTCTTACGTACTCCCAGCCCCCACCATCTGCAACCCACAAAAGATTGGTATATTTGTTATAATTTATGAACCTATATGGGCTCCCCTAGTGGCTCAGCAGTAAAGAATTTGACTGTAATGCAGGAGCCACAGGTTTGATCTCTGGGTCAGGAAGACCTCCTGGAGAAGGAAATGGCAACCCACTCCACTACTCTTGCCTGGGAAATCCCATGGACAGAGGAACCTAGAGGGCTACAGTCCATGGGGTAGCAAAGAGTTGGACCTGATTTAGTGACTAAACAACAATAACAATATGAACCTATACTGTTACACCGTTATCACCCAAAGTCCATAGTTTATGTTAAAGTTCACTGTTAGTATTGTGCCTCCAATGGGTTTGACCAATTTATAATGACATATATTCACCATTATAGTATCATATAGAGTAGTTTCACTTCCCTAAAAATCCTCTATGTTTGGGCAATTCATCCGCTCCTCCTCCGCCACTCCTAGCATTGCTCTTTTTACTGTCTTCATAGTTTTACCTTTTCCAGAAAGTCGAGGTTGGTATCATACAAGATACCTTTCTCAGGTATGTTTTGTTTTCAGATAGCAATGTACATTAAGGTTCTTCCATGTGTTTTCATAGCTTGATGACTCATTTCTTTTTAGTGCTGGATAATATTCCCACTATCTAGATGTACAACAGTTTGTTTATCCATTCATCTATTAAAGGACATCTTGGTTAGTTCCAACTTTGACCATTATGAATAAAGTTGCTATAAATATCCATGTCCAGACTTTTGTATAGACATAAGTGCTCAATTTATTTGGATAAATACTAATGACTGCAATTGATGGACTGTATAGTAAGAATATGTTCAGCTTTATAAGAAACTGCCAAACTGCTTTCCAAAGTGACTGTATCATTTTGCATTCCCACCAGCAATGAATGAAGATTTCTGTTGTTCAGTTCTTTGTCAACATTTGGTGTTGTCAGTGTTCCAGATTTTTACCACTTTCACAGGTATGGAGTGGTATCTTGTTTTAATTTGAAATTCCTTAGTGACATACGATGTTGAACAAAATTTAAAATGCTTATTTGACATTTGTATATCTTTGGTGAGGTGTCAGCTCAAATCTTTGCCCATTTTTTAATCAAGTTGTCCATTTTCTTATGAAGGTGCCCATTTTATCATTGTTCAGTACTGAGTTCTTTATATACTTGTTTAACAGTCCTTTACCAGATAGGTCTTTTGCAAATAGTTTCTTCTTCTCTTAGACTTGTCTTCTCATTCTTTTCAGTGTATGTATGTATTTTGTTTTCTTTGTTATTCTATACCTGATGTTTAATTTCTCTTTCCATTATAATGTTTATTTATTTAACGTTACCTATAATGATTGTTTAGGTGTTTCCCCCGGTGGCTCAGTGGTAAAGAATCAGCTTGCAATGCAGGAGCCACAGGAGATGTGGGTTCCATACCTGGGTCAGGATGATCCCCTGGAGGAGGGCATGGTAACCCACTCCAGTACTCTTGCCTGGAAAATCCTGTGGGCAGAGGAAACTGGCAGGCTACAGTCCACAGGACTGAAAAGAGTCAGACAGGACTGAAGTGACTTAGTACATAATGATTGTTTAATTAATGTTGATTTTTAGGCATTTGAAAGAACTTCCTGTGAAGTTCAGATACTCCTTAACACAAAGGCAAACATAAAATCCTTATCATGAATTGTGTGAATGACAAAGACTCAAATGTTACAGAATCACAGTGTGATGGATGTTGGGTCAGACAAGGCTTATTTATTAGCAGTGACTTCCTTGGACACACCAGTCTCAAGGGAAAGTTCAGACCGTTGTCTCTGCAAAATGATAAAAGTACTGAATGCCAAGAACCTTCTGAGTTGCTTCGATGCACAATACTGGATGCTTGGGGCTGGTGCACTGGGACGACCCAGAGGGATGGTATGGGGAGGGAGGAGGGAGGAGGGTTCAGGATGCGGAACACATGTATACCTGTGGTGGACTCATTTTGATATATGACAAAACCAATACAATATTGTAAAGTTAAAAAATAAAAAATAAAAAAAGGTGAAAAAATAGTTGAAATATGGAATGTTAAATATGCAAATGCTGAGAAATTATTACATTTCAAATGAAGAAATAGAAAAGTCTTTAAATTACATTCATTAAAGCTTAATTTTCTTCCTACAGTTTTAGAGCCTGGATTTCATGAATCCTTAGGAGATGCATAGAATCCTTAGGAGTGTTTCTCAGACTGCCTATTATGAAGGGCTATTTTGTTTTCCAGTTGGTTGTAGGTTGATACACTTGCCTTATATGTACCCTTCCTTTATTTTTACAGTTATGGGTGTGTGTGTGTGTGTGTGTGTGTGCATGTGTGTGTGTGTATGTGTGTGTGTGCGTGTGTGTGAGAGAGAGATAGTGATACAGGCTGGTAACGTTTGCAGCTTTGAAAAGCATTTTGACTGTTTTCTGTTGTCTGTAGGCCCTGGTGGAGAGAGTTCCATTTAAATTGGTTCCCATATTTCAGTAGAAATTAAAGAATCTCAAGTTGTTGGAGACAAATGGCCATTCTAAACCTGGCAGACAACAGATGAGCTGTGTTTATCAAAGTAGGCAGAAAACATGTAACAGTAATCAGAAAGATCTGAGTGCAAAACCAAAATATATGTGTTACCCACTAGTTTTGTGCTTGATTTTTATAACTGAAAGAAAACCAGAGGCCTGATTTAAGACATCACCAGATAAAGTCAAAATCTTCACCCCAAATCCAGATCTAGCATTCCTTGAATTGAAAAGAAGTTGGATAACTTTGAGGATGTATCCTTCACTTTAGTAACTTCACAAATACTTCCTATAAATTTTCTCCTTACTTGCCTCTAATATGCTGCCATCTGCTTATCAGAGTAAATGTGTTCTGGGCAAAGGGAAATAATCAGAGATTTCAGGTTTCACCAAGAACAGATTGTGAGTCAACTCTAGCTCCTGAGATCAGGAACAGCACATCAAGAAAAGTGAACTTTGTGTAGTGAGCTGATAAATGAGTTTTAATTGGATTCCATCTCATAGTAAGTCCAGTAGAATACTGAGTCCATCTCCATTTTTAAGTGTATGCCTGAAATAAATACGCTCAACAACTGGGGAATCCCAGCCTGATTTTCTGTCACTGTGGAGAGCCGTATCAATCTGTATAGGATATCTCCAGACTCCTGACTATGAGAGAGTAATGAGTAACTAACTTATTTAAGCCACTGTTACTTTGGGTTTTTCTCTTACAGTCAAAAAGATTAATCTTAACCAATACATTACTTAATATTCTTTCAAGTCTTTTTCTAAGTTATTTCTTTACTTCTAATCAAAAAACTTAAATAGGACCTATTCAGATTATCTCAGTCTCAGAAACACCAAGAGTTTGTTTTTATTATTTTTTTCATATTTTATTTTTAAATTTATTTTCAAACTAAAAAAAAATTTGGCCACATTACGCAGCATGTGAGATCTGTTCACCCGTCAGGGATCAAACCTGCTCCCCCTGCATTGGAAGCATGGAGTCTTAAACACAAGACTGCCAGGGAAATCCTGGCTTTATTGTTTTCATTTTTATATGTCAAGTGTCTGGGGTTCAGAAAGGTTAACGATATTGGAAAACATCACAGTAGTATAACTGCAGTAGGGAACCTCAGCTTTTTAATGCTACAAGCCATTCTCTTGATGCTTATACAGTATTACTTGGGCCTTTTTCTTTCTTTTTCCCTTTGGCCACGTGGCATGTAGGATCTTAGTCCCCCGACCTGGGAACAAACTTGTGCCCTCTGCCTTGGAAGTGCAGAATATTAACCACTGGATGTCCAGGCATGTCCCAGTATTACCTTTTATGTTGAGAGTTCCCTACTTATGGGATCTATTTTCTCTGTGAAATAGAAAATGAAATCATTTGCTCACCATGACAGGGATGGTGCTAGGTTAGTGGAGAGTGATGATGAGTATTTGAAGTAAGAGAAAGAGATATAGAACCTTGTGACACAGTGTAGCCATAGGTTAAGTAGTTTGACATTCCCTGGTAGCCTGATAGAAATGCAGATCTTAGTACCTGACCAACTGAATCAAATCTGCATTTTGAAATTTCCCTAGGTGATTTTTTTGTGTTCATTAAAGTTTGAGATGCCCAAGGACAAGCAGACTTAATGTCAAGCAGCAATAAAAGGCCAGCTGAAATGGAGACTATGCATTTATAAGCTTAAGTTTAGCAAACATCTCTTGTTGCCTATCCAGAAGTCATTTCATGATTGGTGACAAAATACTGAAATGGTCAAATTCTTGCTTTCTGTCTTGTTCTTGTATCAGGGGATTATGACCCAAACCCAGCCAATGAAAGCTTATGGGTAACACATTGAGAGAATTTTCAGAGACTTTCATCTCATTCAAGCAAATGAATAGGATTAAACTCCTACTTTCTTGGTCTGAATATTTTTCTAACTATGTGTGATACATGAAACTATAGCAACCATTTTGCAGTCTTGAAGGTGTAAGCCCCAAAACCAAGCCAAGATAACAATCTGATGAATTAATGCTACAAGTACCATCCCCTTGGATTTCTTATTATATGGAATAATAAGCATCTTTATTGTTTAAAGTGTTTTCATTTAGTTTTTCCATTACTTTCAGCTAAGAGTATCCTAAGTAAAATAAAATGGTTTTGTGGTTTTTCTCTTAAAATTCTTAGAACATTAGTTTAAATTAAAATAAAGCAGACTACCAAATTAATCAGTATGAGTTTTACAGAGTGAGCATGACTGAATAAACTAGTCAAAGGTATAGACAAAATAGCAGTCGAAGATATAGGCAAGTGTCGGCCTATGCCATAAGGTATGTTGAAGGGATGACCAAAAACATAAGGTCAATATTTGATGAGACTAAAAAATTGTCACATTGAGAGAAAGAGTTCGAGAGGAAGCTGTAGTCAGAAAAAGAACTTTAGAATTTGAGATTTCAGAGGTGAAACAATTCCTACAGATGCTATCCATGTAGATGGATGAAATAAAATAAATCTGAATATCATTGGGGTTCAGGAAGTCAAAGAAGTATCAAACCAGGTTATCAAGTGAGTCAACCACAGGAATATTGGAGACACTTGGAATTATAATAGATCTTGAGTGTTAGTTGCTCAGTTTTGTCCAACTCTTTGTGACCCCATGGACTGTAGCCCACCAGCCTCCTTCATCCATGGAATTCTCCAGGCAAGAATACTGGAGTGGGCAGCCGTCTCTTTCTCCAGGGCATCTTCCCCACCCAGAGATCAGACCTGGGTCTCCTGCATTTCAGGCAGATTCTTTACATCTGAGCCACCAAGGAAGCCCATTATAAAAAGGAGTTTGGGTATATTCTGATTAACTGGTTGTTGGTGATAGTTTTCTAAAGCTAGGGAATCAAGAGCTTTGACTTTGTATGTGTGTGTGTGAGAGAGGAAACTTTCTCCATGATGTGGATTAGACAAATATCCCCATCTCACCCTTTTCTTTTTGGATTTTGTGCATTACTTGGAACAGCTAGGAGGCAAATAGAGCTGACTTAATTACAGCTGTATTTCCTTTGCTTTATTGAATCCATTTGGGCATGAGTAGCTGTAGTTCATCTCCCATGTGTGAATGAAAACCAGAGAAAGAGGAGGTGATTAAGTATTTTCCAGGACAATTATTCTTGGCTTATCAGTCAGCTTCCCTGGTAACTCAGATGGTAAAGAATATACCTCTAATGCAGGAGACCCAGGCTTGATCCCTGGGTTGGGAAAATATCCTACAGAAGGGAATGGCAACCCACTCCAGTATTCTTGCCTGGAGGATTCCATGGACACAGGAGACTGGCAGGCTACAGCCCATGGAGTCTCAAAGAGTCAGACATGACTGAGCAACTAACACTTTTACACTTAGCTACGTTAGTAAACAATAGCATATGGGAAACAGCATTCATTTCTTGCTGTGATGATCTGCCACTCTTCTGGTCTCTAGTGGAATCTATTGGACCTCACTGGCACCACTGGGGTCTGTTGGTTTTTTGTTTTGTTTTGTTTTGTTTTAGACCTTTTTGAGCTCTGTTGGACTCAGCTCTACTAGTAGTTTTCAGAGCTCCATTGGATTCTGCTGGGCTAGACTCAGCTCCATGTACATTGTGGTAGTTACTTTTGGGGATATACAATTGAGGACCAGAGTAAGAGGGCCACATAAAAGTCATTCTGTGGTATTTAAAGCTTCTTCTGGATAACATGATGGCAAAGACACATTCTTTTAACTCCAGTCAATTTCTTCTGAGCCTTTTTCTCCAGAAGGCCTTAAACTTGGCTTATAATACATCAGATTCTTAGCACACCCTTCTTTCTTCCTTGAACCCACACACATCTTTGATGATCCCAGCCCTTCTCACAATGCATGCCTAAGGAAGTTCAGTACTGCCAGGAAAATTTCCTGTTCATTCCAGAGTAAAACTGAGCGACTGAACTGAACTGAACTGAACTGAAAACCTGGTGATAGGTTGACTCCTGAATTCTTTCTTAGAGGAGTTACTTGAGAAAACTTGCAAATATAAAATCCCTTCTTTGCCCTTTCCACCAACCAGAACAATCTCATCCAGACATGAGAGCCACCTCTTTGAAATGCGAACATTTCATGACTCTAGCTAATTTTCCCCTTGAGAAGATAAGAGCCTAACTTTGTACATCACTACCTCCTGTCATAAAGATACAGTAATTTTTTTCTCTTTTAGATAAACACCAACTGCTGCTGCTAAGTCGCTTCAGTTGTGTCCGACTCTGTGCGACCCCATAGATGGCAGTCTACCAGGCTCCCCTGTCCCTGGGATTCTCCAGGTAAGAACACTGGAGTGGGTTGCCATTTCCTTCTCCAACGCATGAAAGTGAAAGTGAAGTCGCTCAGTCATGTCCGACTCTTAGTGACCCCATGGACTGCAGCACAAACCAAATGACTTGGTCACAGTAACTGACACCTTTCTTGCTTTTTGTTAGTTTTCCCTTCCCCATCTATGCTCAATCTCTGTTCTCTCACTCGTCCTTAAAAGCCTCATAACCTCTGCGAAGTTGAAGTTGGACCCTCTTCCCTATTGCAAGAGTGTATTACTGAATAAGGGAGAAGGCGATGGCACCCCCACTCCAGTACTGTTGCCTGGAAAATCCCATGGATGGAGGAGGCTGGTCCATCTTCACCGCTTTAACTGGTGTTTATCTTCTACAGTGACAAACGTCACATTTTACATATTCCAAAGCACATCAAATGACCAAGCCCAGGGTTCATAAGGCAAGGAAACACGGCAAGGGCAGAGAATAAGCAAGTAGATAAACCAATGATACCATATATAGCTTTTTAATGAGTACTCTAGATTCTAGAAAGTGTTCTTCCTATCAGATTTCATGAAAGAAATACTAAAAACAGCATTTTGATACAGCAAATATAAATAGAAAAAATTATAGCTATGTTGCTTTCTTAACTGGTCAGTACAAAATTTCCTCAAGGGAACTAAACCCACAAATTTTTAAAAAATGTATAAACTTTAATATCAGAAATATGTTACTTGTTTTCATTCTGAAATGATGAGTAATATTCCAGCATTCTTTAAAAGAAAGCCAATTACATGTACTGCTTCATTACTAAAAATATGTATTTAATAGTGAAAAATAAGAAAAGTCATAACAATTACAGAAAAGTCGTCTAAAAAGTATCTAAGATCCCTACTTCCTGTAAATTTTGTTAAAAATCTCTCCACCAGATTTTTAGTTTACTTAACAAAAGCAAGGTACACTGTGTGATTGTCACTTAATGTGCCTCCTCAGATCTTTTACAACCATTTTTTGGGCCACATTAGTATAAATAATGGCAACTATTTAAGACTGTAGGGTCTCTAGTGAAATTGTTCAGTCTTGTACATTTCAATTCATTATGTTCCAGCAGACAGCACAAAATGTACTATTTGGATGATATTCACAGCCCAGTGTCAAGCAACAGTCTCAAAATATTAAATTCCTCCCAAGTGTATGTGTGTTTCCTTATGTTCTGTGATATTTGACTTGAAAAAAAAATAACTCTGTAATGTAGTGACAAATATGCAGTGACAGAGGTAATATATCTTCACGTCAAACTCATCTTTAAAATCTTTAGCAATTAATGGGAGGGAGGGCAAAAGGCACAATACCAAGTGGACAATTATATTGAAAGACTTGAAAGATTTGCTGTGTTCAAGGCATTAAATGATCATCTGTTAGGTGAAAAGATTACCTACATTTTGTGGGTGAGGGAATAGAGAAGAAGGGAAAATTTAATAAAGTATCATCCTTGCCCTCCATTGTTGGGTAGTGAAAAGTTCTAGGAATTGATGTTAAACATTTAAGTGTTTGTTGATGTTGGTGTTGATCGTGACATAGTCCTGTGTTCACAACAATATCACACTGAGTGGAGAATAGGGAGAAAAAGAGAAGGAAGCTGCCCTTTCAAAATTATTTGAACAATCAGAGACATAAATGAACATTGCCAAAATAACACTTAAGGAGATGAAAATTTATCTAAAAATAGCTTGTAGTAAGCTTGGAGAGATTGTTTTATATAAATATAACTAAAATTTACATGGTTACAGCAAATCAAATATGAAGTCAAACAATCTAAATTAGATCAGATTTAAAATAAAACTGTCAGAAATAACAATATTAACAATAGTAAAAATTACATATTCATTGAGTATTTACTCTGGTGTCAGTCATTGTGCTAGCCTATTTACATACTCTTTAACTTAAATTTTAATTTTTTTGCAGCCTTTTTAAAAATTGAAGTATAGTTGATGTACAATATTATACAAGTTACAGATGTACCAAATAGTACACCTGTTTAGTATAATATAGATTAACAATTTTCAAAGGTTATACTTTATTTTAGTTGTTATAAAATATTGGCTATATTCCCTGCACTGTACAATATATCCTGTAACTTATTTTATCTCTAATAAACTTTTTTATATATTCTCTTTTAATTCTTAAAACTGGCTTGTGAGTTTTGGTGCTATTATTATCATCATTTCACTAGTGGTGAAAACTAAGACTCGGCATGAAATGGTAACTCTCTCAAGTTTACAAGCTATTACGTTAGTGGAACAAAGATTTGGTTCAGTCTCCAGAATTTGTATTAGCTTGAATTATCTGCTAGGGTACCTTTTTAAGTAGTAAGAAGTAAAAAGCTTCTAGTTACATGATCATAATACTCTATAGACTACCAAATAAGATACTATGAATTGGGGGTTTTATTTTCTCTGCAGAAGAAATCTTAATTGGTCCCAGGACAGTAATTCTTTATGCTGGACCTTGTAATCCTAGGGGAGAGTAAGTGACATTAAATGAGGGTGAAGGACAGACAGAGAGAACAGACTGTGGTTGGCTGACAAGGCTGAGGGACAGAGGGAAGGATTGGGAGTTTAGGATTAGCAGATGCAAACTCTTATATATAGGATGGATAAACAACAATGTCTTACTGTATAGCACAGAAAACTATATTCAATATCCTGTGATAAACCATAATGGAAAAGAATATGAAAAGGAATGTATATGTATTTATATATATAACTGAGGTTTCCCAAGTGGTGTAGCAGTAAAGAACCTGGCTGCTAATGCAGGAGATGCAGAAGATGTGGGCTTAATGTCTAGGTCAGGAAGATTCCCTGGAGAAGGAAAAGGCAACCCATTCCAGTATTCTTACCTGGGAAATCCCATGGACAGAGGAGTCTAACAGACTGCATTCCATGGAGTCAACTACATGTATGCAGTTGCACATACCACATGTGTAATTGAATGGCTTTGCTGAATAGCAGAAATTAAGACAACACTGTAAATCAGCTACATTTCAATAACATTTTTTAAAAATGGGGGTAAAGAAGATGAGATTTTCCTGATGTGATTCTCTAAAAGAGATATGATTGTAAAGAAAGCAAAAACTGGAACAAATCTTCTTCTGGAATCTTTCCTGCTAGGAAGAAGCTATTTACAAATATTATTTTGCCTTATTGGGATTCTACTGTTTAGGAGTGAAGCCTGACTTCTAGCATAAAGTCGATAGTGGGCAAATAACCATGAGTCCTGGCATTTGGGAAATAAACATGAGGTTGTCCAAACTCCTGGGGTAACATTCCTGCCACCCCAAGTTCACTGAGCTGAGCTTGGGGTGGTGGTGGCAGTTAGGGCGACATTTCTCCTCATCACTTGCTTAAGAGAAGCACAGTGTAAAATTAAGTCAGTCAAAGAAAACTATTGGTAAAATAGATAAAAACTAGCTTATGTAGTCGGAGAAGGCAATGGCATCCCACTCCAGTACTCTCGCCTGGAAAATCCCATGGATGGAGGACGCTGGTGGGCCGCAGTCGGTAGGGTGGCTAAGAGTTGGACACAACTGAGCGACTTCACTTTCACTTTTCACTTTTCTGCACTGGAGAAAGAAATGGCAACCCACTCCAGTGTTCTTGCCTGGAGAATCCCTGGGACGGGGGAGCCTGGTGGGCTGCCGTCTATGGGGTTGCACAGAGTCGGACACGACTGAAGCAACTTAGCAGCAGCTTATGTAGAGAAGTTTGGCTGAGATAACCCTGTGTACGAGATAGCAAAAGAGATACTCATGTATAGAACAGTCTTATGGACTCTGTGGGAGAAGGAGAGGGTGGGAAGATCTGGGAGAATGGCATTGAAACATGTAAAATATCATGTATAAAACGAGATGCCAGTCCAGGTTCGATGCACGATACTGGATGCTTGGGGTTAGTGCACTGGGACGACCCAGAGGGATGGTATGGGGAGGGAGGAGGGAGGAGGGTTCAGGATGGGGAACACATGTATACCTGTGGTGGATTCATTTTGATATTTGGCAAAACTAATACAATTATGTAAAGTTTAAAAATAAAATTAAAAAAAAAAAAAAAAAGAGATTCCTGCTTCCTGGAGACACACCTCTATCCCAGGGGTGATTTCAGCGATGCTTTTTTGCTAGTGCCCCTCCCCCACTGGATCTACAAAGATAGAGATGCTCTTTGTGCTGGGAAGATTTTCCCAGGATAAGCCCGATTCCTGGTACAGTCCTTGGACATTGTCTTCTAACAATCCCAAACGGACTGACTCTGTCAGGACAAAGGACACATCACAGCCTTGATGAACTCAAGAAAGCCTCCAAAGACTCTCTGGGGGCAACTATTATTACAATTTCAGCAATATTATTTTTGATTTAAAATAGTTGGATTAGATGATCTTTTAAGTGCCCTTAGCTCTAACACTTTATGACTAAACAGTTTGTGGGCAGGCCTGGGAACACACCCATCACATTTCTCTGGGAAAAGACATTTCAAATCCAAACAAGCTCAATTAATAGACTTCTGGAACACAATTCATTAAAGGCAAGAATAGACTGAGTGGGACCAAAATGTATAGGCTTTGGAGGAGAACATATTGTGCCCATATTTGGCAGAGCCTAGGGTCACTTTCCGGAGAAGGCAATGGCACCCCACTCCAGTACTTTTGCCTAGAAAATCCCATGGATGGAGGAGCCTGGTAGGTTGCAGTCTATGGGGTCGATAGAGTCGGACACGACTGAGCAATTTCACTTTCACTTTTCACTTTCATGAACCGGAGAAGGAAATGGTAACCCACTCCAGTGTTCTTGCCTGGAGAATCCCAGGGACGGGAAGCCTAGTGGGCTGCCGTCCATGGGTCGCACAGAGTCGGACACTACTGAAGCGACTTAGCAGCAGTAGCAGCAGCAGGGTCACTTTCGGAGAAGGTGATGGCACCCCACTCCAGTACTCTTGCCTGGAAAATCCCATGGATGGAGGAGCCTGGTAGGCTGCAGACCATGGGGTCGAGAAGAGTCGGAAACGACTGAGCAACTTCACTTTCACTTTTCACTTTCATGAACTGGAGAAGGAAATGGCAACCCACTCCAGTGTTCTTGCCTGGAGAATCCCAGGGACAAAGGAGCCTATTGGGCTGCTATCTATGGGGTCGCACAGAGTCGGAGATGACTGAAGGGACTTAGCAGCAGCAGCAGCAGCAGGGTCACTTTGCTACTCCAAATGCTGAAGTAAACATGGGGCCTGTTTGATGGGTCTAAGAATGACACTGAATGCTTTGATGGAATTTGGTAATGACTTTTTTTCCCTCTAAGTTGAACTTCTTAGCTGGTTGTTTTATTGTTTAAACAAATATGTACTCACAAGGAAAGCTATGAGAATAATAGAAACATTAGAAAACCAACTTCATAAGGAAGAACTAAAATATTAAGTATATGAGGCTATGAAAGAACCTTAAAATTTCCTTCTTGAATTTGTAAAGGTGTAGTGTAGGTAGATATGTAGATAAAACAATGTTATATTTTGCTCAAAAAATGAGGACACAACATCAGCAAATTATGAGTATTTTTAAAGGGCAAAATAGAAAATAGTATTACTATCCTTGAAAATCTGAGGACTATGTTGGTGGTTTAGTCTCCAAGTTGTGTTCAACTCCTGTGACCCCATGGACTGTAGTCTGCTAGGCTCCGCTGTCCATGGAATTTCCCAGGCAGGAATACTGGAGTGGTTGTCATTTTCCTTCTCTAGGAGATCTTCTCAACCCAGGGATTGAACCAGGGCCTCCTGCATTGCAAGGCAGGCAGATTCTTTATTGCCTGAGACACCAGGGAAGCTATGAGGACTGTATGAGTGTCCAATTTATCGGCTACCTTTATATCTAAGTTTGGTGAATAAGAATATGAGATCAATGGACTGAAAGCTATGAATGAGACAAAATTCTGTTTATGAAAAAGAGGAGCTTCAAATGCTGAATAGTTGAAAATTCTTCTTTTAAGCTTTTGGGGAATAAATCTCCTCTTCTTCCTTCTCAAATATTGTAAATCACCAAGGGGTGAGAAGATGACATTGGATTTTAAGAGTGAAACAAGGTAATGCTCAGCATGAGACAGCAATGACCTGGGATTTGGAAATCATGCATGCTATTAAAGATTTGGGGATGAGATAGAGTAAAAATACCCAGTACTGCCAAAAGATGACCTAACCCCAGAAATAGACTGCAATAGTAGTAATGTGATGAACTAGTGGTAAGAATACACCCAGCCTGGATACAATAAGTGAGTAAGTGTTAGTCGCTCAGTTGAGTCTGACTCTTTGTGACTCCGTAGACTTTAGCCCACCAGTCTCCCCTGTCCATGGAATTCTCCATGCAAGAATGCTAGAGTGGATAGCCATTCCCTTTTCCAGGGGATGTTCCTGAGCCAGGGATCTAACCCAGGTCTCCTGCATTGCAGGCAGATTCTTCACTGTCTAAGCCACCAGGGATACAATATGTGGTCAGTTCAGTTCAGTTCAGTCACACAGTTATGTCTGACTTTTTGTGGCCCCATGGACTGCAGCACACCAGGCTTCCCTGTCCATCACCAACTCCCAGAGCTTGCTCAAACTCATGTCCATCGAGTTGGTGATGCCCAACCATCTCATCCTCTGTCATCCCCTTCTCTGCCTGCCTTCAGTCTTTCCCAGCATCAGGGTCTTTTCAAATGAGTCAGCTGTTCGCATGAGGTGGCCAAAGTATTGGAGTTTCAGCTTCAGCATCAGTCCTTCCAATGAAGACCCAGGGCTGGTCTCCTTTAGGATGGACTGATTGGATCTCCTTGCAGTCCAAGGGACTCTCGAGTCTTCTCCAACACCACAGTTCAAAAGCATCAATTCTTCAGTGCTCAGCTTTCTTTATAGTCCAACTCTCACACCCATACATGACTACTGCAAAAACCATAGCTTTTTTTAGACAGACCTTTGTTGGCAAAGTAATGTCTCTGCTTTTTAATATGCTGTCTAGGTTGGTCTTAACTTTTCTTCCAAGGAGCAAGTGTCTTTTAATTTCATGGCTGCAATCACCATCTGCAGTAATTTTGGAGCCCAAAAAATAAAGTCTGTCACTGTTTCCTTTGCCTCCCCATCTATTTGCCATGAAGTGATGGGACCAGATGCCATAATCTTAGTATTCTGAATGATGAGTTTTAAGTCAACTTTTTCACTCTCCTCTTTCACTTTCATCAAGAAGCTATTTAGTTTTTCTTCACTTTATGCCATAAGGGTGGTGTCATCTGCATATCTGACGTTATTGATGTTTCTCCTGGCAATCTTGATTCCAGCTTGTGCTTCATCCAGCCCAGCATTTCTCATGATGTACTCTGCATAGAAGTTAAATAAGCAGGGTGACAATATACAGCCTTGATGTACTCTTTTCCCAGTTTGGAACCAGTCTGTTGTTCCATGTCCAGTTCTAACTATTGCTTCTTGACCTGCATACAGATTTCTCAGGAGGCAGGTCAGATAGTCTGGTATTTCCATATCTTGAAGAATTTTGCTGTTTTTTGTGATCCATACAATCAAAGACTTTGACATAGTCAATAAAGCACAAGTAGATGTTTTTCTGGAACTCTCTTGCTTTTTTAATGATGTCATGGATATTGGTAATTTGAACTCTGATTCCTCTGCCTTTTCTAAATCCAGCTTGAACATCTGGAAGTTCACAGTTCACATACTGTTGAAGCCTGGCTTGGAGAATTTTGAGCATTACTTTACTAGCATGTGAAATGAGTGAAATTGTGCAGTAGTTTGAGCATTCTTTGGCATTGCCTTTCTTTGGGATTGGAACGAAAACTGACTTTTTCAGTCCTGTGGCCACTGCTGAGTTTTCCAGATTTGCTGGCATATTGAGTGCATCACTTTCACAGCATCATCTTTTAGGATTTGATAGCTCAACTGGAATTCCATCACCTCTGCTAGCTTTGTACATAGTGATGCTTCCTCAGGCCCACTTTTATTTGCATCCTAGGATGCCTGGCTCTACATGAGTGATCACACCATCATGGTTATCTGGGTCATGAAGATCTTTTTTGTATAGTTCTTCTGTGTATTCTTGCCACCTCTTCTCATTATCTTCTACTTCTGTTAGGTCCGTATCATTTCTGTCCTTTATTGTGCCCATCTTTGCATGAAATGTTCACGTGGTGTCTATAATTTTCTTGAAGAGATCTCTAGTCTTTCCTATTCTATTGTTTTCCTTTATTTCTTTGTATTGATTGCTAAAGAAGTCTTTCTCATCTCTCCTTGCTAGTCTTTGGAACTCTTCACACAGATGGGTATATCTTTCCTTTGCTCCTTTGCCTTTAGCATCTCTTCTTTTCTCAGTTATTTGTAAGGCCTCCTCAGACAACCTTTTGCCTTTTTGTATTTCTTTTACTTGAGGGTGGTCTTGATCACTGCCTCCTGTACAATATCACAAACCTCTTTCCATAGTTTTTATATCTATTAAATATTTATCCAATGAATAAAAGATTCTTTATATCAGGGATTCTTAATTGGGATTGTAAGAGGATGGGGCCATATCTGTGGGGTTAGAGTTGATTAGAATCATAAGTCTTTGGGGGATCATTTTTTTACTACATACTATATTTCAGAAATTCTAATATATACTTAGGGTTGTGTTTTGTATTTTCTGTCCTCCTTCTCCCAACTCCCACATTAAAGCAGTGATAAGCCCACGTGTTTAGGGTGGAACAAAGAAATCCTGACAACCAGTGTCCTACGTTATATGAAGCAAGAATGTATATGAGAGGAATACTTGCTGGAAACAAATCAGAAAGAAAAATATCCTTTTCAAAGTATAGAACTTTGGTCACCCTGGTATCTCTGTAAAATAAGCTAGTTTCTATACATATACCTACACCTCTATTTCTTTTTTTTTTTATTTTTAATGTAATGTATTACCTATTTTTATTATTGTTTTTTTTCTTTGTTTTAATTATTATTTTATTATTATTTTTTTTACTTTACAATATTGTATTGGTTTTGCCATACATCAATATGTACCCGCCACGGGTGTACACGTGTTCCCCATCCTGAACCCCCCTCCCACCTCCCTCCCCATACCATCCCTCTGGGTACCTTTGACTTTGTGGATCACAACAAACTGTGGAACATTCTTAAAGAGATGGGAACATCAGACACCTTACCCACCTCCTTCTACACGATGAACTATTTTTAACGCTAAGCATGAAATTAAGCAAATAACATTAGTGGCCAGAAATGATAATGAAAATTCTGTTATTGCTCTTTATAAATATATTTTACTTATATATAATTATGGCCATAAAAACATGAAAAATAGAATAAATACAACCATACTGAAATAAAAAATTAAGGGCTGATATTTTAAAATTACATTTATTCATGTTTTGAAACAAATACATAAATATTTATAACCACATATCAATCTGTCACACTAATAAATAACATTACACTGCCTGTTTTAAATTTCTAACTTCCAAAAAATTAAAGTGACTCCATGGAAATGATTTTTCTTTGTGTATTCCTTTTTAATAGAAAGCACAGTCAAATTTGTTCATACTTGATGGAAGAACAATTTTTATTAATTTCAAAGTTTTTCTTTCACATGCAGTAATAATATACAAATCATCATATAGTTCAAAGACAGTTTGAAGAGTTCCCATAGACCAACACCCATTTTCCTCTATTAACAAATTATTTTATACATTTGTTACAATTAACAAACTAATATTTAAGCATTATTTTTAACTAAAGCACATACTTTATTCATATTTCCTTATTTTTTTAAACTAATGTCCTTTGTTAGGAAAAGTTGTAAGCATAAGAATGTTAGGGGTACATCCATAAAACTCCCCATTTTATAATACATTCAGGAAGTTGCAAGACTGTCATGTCTGTTTAGATCAATTTTAGTCGCCTTCAAATGATATATTCACCAAAAATCATAATTTCTATATATAATTTGGAGAAGTTTGAAATCTAGTGTTATGTATTTATGAGTTTAATTTAAATAGTCAATTTGAGTGGAACGAGATGGCAGAATAGGAAGACCCTGAGCTTACCTTCTTCTACAGATACACCAAAATTACAACTACTTACAGAAAAACAAGCTATAAGAATGACGTGAATACTAGCATAGAAGACTCCCAACTAAAGAGAGAAAAAAAGAGACACAACAAGAGAGGTAGAAGGAGTAGAGATGTATCTAGACAGGATCCACATTCCATGGTCAGTGACTCATAAATGGAAAGGATATCACAACTGCAAAGATCTTCCCTAAGGAATAAGGGGTGTAAACTCCACATCAGGCTCTTCAACCCAAGGGTGCTGCACCAGGAAATGAATCCCCCAAAAAATCAGGCTATGAAAACAAGAGGCCTTACATGAGGGCTATAGGAAACAGAAACTCTGCTTTCTTTTTGCTTTTAATCAACAAAAAGTTAATATTTCTCATTGTTCTAAAAAATTATTTCTTATGATTCTATGAATTGGCTGGATAATTTTGGCCTCAGCTGGGACTGGAAGATCTAGAAGTTCCCTACAGTCACAAGTCTAGTGGTTGGCTCAGTGACCAGGCATCCCTCATCTTCCAGTGGACTATCCCAGCTCCTCCCCACAGAGTTGATTGCAGAATTCCCAACAGCAAGAGGCAAGAAGCCCCAAGGCACAAGTACTTTTCAAACCTTTACTTGCATCATGTTTGCTAGCATATAACATGCCAAAGCCACTCACATGGCCAGCTTAAACTTTGAGAACTGGAGAAATGGCTTTCACGTTTTTTTTTTTGCTCTTGAATGTAAATTTGTTTTACATTTTTAGTTATCAATATACAAGGTGGAAACCCATTGTTGTTTAGGAGACCCCCACTCTTGCATGCATGTGTGCTAAATTGTGTCTGACTTTTGTGATCCTATGAACCATAGCCTGCCAGGCTTCTCTGTCCATGGGATTCTTCAGGCAAGAATACTGCAGTGGGCTGCCAAGGAAGCATGTAAAAATTTCACACGCTCTGAGTCCTACAACAGAAGAAAGTGGTCAGAGCAACTTTGCTTGAGAGCCTCCCACAGAGGCAAGAGGCAAGGGGACGGCCCCTAGGGACCGAGGCACTAATGGCAGACATTTTGGGGACCTTGGATTCTTTTTATTTCTTTCGCTAGCCTGAATGCTATGGATGTTGTCCAATCTTCTTATATTAACTGAGATCGTTTTGTGATCTCTCACGAAAATATTCCATGTACACTTGAAAAGAATATGCATTTTGTTATTTTTGGATGGAATGTTCTATATATATAACTATTAAGTTCATCTGGTCTAATGCATGTCATGGGAAATAGATGGGGAAACAGTGGAAACAGTGTCAGACTTTATTTTTCTGGGCTCCAAAATCACTGCAGATGGCGATTGCAGCCAGGAAATTAAAAGATGGTTACTCCTTGGAAGGAAAGTTATGACCAAGCTAGATAACATATGCAAAAGCCGAGACATTACTTTGCAAACAAAGGTCCGTCTAGTCAAGGCTATGGTTTTTCCAGTGGTCATGTATGGATGTGAGAGTTGGACTGTGAAGAAAGCTGAGCACCAAAGGATTGATGCTTTTGAACAGTGGTGTTGGAGAAGACTCTTGAGAGTCCCTTGGACTGCAAGGAGATCCAACCAGTCCATTCTGAAGGAGATCAGCC
This sequence comes from Bos javanicus, assembly GCF_032452875.1. Taxonomy (NCBI): domain Eukaryota; kingdom Metazoa; phylum Chordata; class Mammalia; order Artiodactyla; family Bovidae; genus Bos; species Bos javanicus. Next base: position 34,677,784 of record NC_083887.1, on the reverse strand, counting down.
CTGGGAATTCTTTGGAAGGACTGATGCTGAAGCTTAAACTCCAATACTTTGGCTACCTCATGCGAAAAGTTGACTCATTGGAAAAGACTCTGATGCTGGGAGGGATTGGGGGTAGGAGGAGAAGGGGACAACAGAGGATGAGATGGCTGGACGGCATCACCAACTCGATGGACATGAGTTTGAGTGAACTCCGGGAGTTGGTGATGGACAGGGAGGCCTGGCGTGCTGTGATTCATGGGATCACAAAGAGTCGGACACGACTGAGTGACTGAAATGAACTGAACTGAATTTTCCATTAAAGCCAATGTATCCTTTTTGATTTTCTGTCTAGATTATCTGTCTACTAATGTAAATGAGGTGGTAAAATTTCCTACTGTTGTATTTCTGTCAATTTCTTCCTTTCTGTCTGCTAATATTTCAATAATAAAAATCTCTTGCATTTTTATACATAAATAATGAACCATCTGAAAAAGAAATCAAGAAAACAATTCCATTTACAATTGCATAAAAATATAAAATACCTGGGAATAAATCTAACCAAAGCATTGCAGCATTATTTATGATAGCCAAGTTATGAAAGTGACATGCATCTACTGATAAATGAATGGATAAAGAAGATGTGACGTATATATATAGTGGAATACTACTCAGCCATAAAAATGGAATTTACAACAACATGGATGGCAGTAGGGGGCATTATGCTGTCACACAAAGAAAGACAAATTACCATATTTTATCACTTATATGTGGAGTCTAATACAGAAAACAAATGGATAAATAAAACAAAATGAAAATAGATTCATAGACACAGAGAAAATGCAGGTGGTTGCCAGAGGGGTGAGGGTGTGGATATGGGCAAAATAGGTGAGTAGAATTAAGCAGTACAAACGTCCAGTCATAAAATAAATGTCATGGGGATGTAATATACAGCATTAGCATTATGGCCAGTAATACTGAAATAACTTTCTATATTTAATCACTATGCTGTATGCGTGAATTTAACATAATATTGTACATAATACTTTTTGGGGTCTCCAAAATCACTGCAGATAGTGATCTCAGCCATAAAATAAAAAGACACTTACTCCTTGGAAGGAAAGTTATGACCAGCCTAGATAGCATATTAAAAAGCAGAGAGATTACTTTGCCGCCAAAGGTCCGTCTAGTCAAGGCTATGGTTTTTGTAGTAGTCATGTATGGATCTGAGAGTTGGACTATAAAGAAAGCTGAGCACCAAAAAATTGATGCTTTTTAACTGTGGTGCTGGAGAAGACTCTTGAGAGTCCCTTGGACTGCAAGGAGATCCAACTAGTCCATCCTAAAGGAGATCAGTCCTGAGTGTTCATTGAAAGGACTGATGTTGAAGCTGAAACTCCAATACTTTGGCCATCTGATGTGAAGAGCTGACTCATTGGAAAAGACCCTGATGCTGGGAAAGATTAAAGGCAGGAGGAGAAGGGGACAACAGAGGATGAGATGGTTGGATGGCATCACTGACTCAATGGACATGAGTTTGAGTAGGCTCCGGGAGTTGGTGATGGACAGGGAGGCTGCAGTCCATGAGGTTGCAAAGAGTTGGATATGACTGAGCAACTGAACTGAACCGATTGTACATAAACTTTATTTCAATTAAAAAAAATTGAAATGAACAATGACACCAGAGTGATTGTAAAATTAAAGAAACATGTATTCATTTCTTAGTCTTGAAATGAATATATGACACCAATGGCAACCCACTCCAGGACTCTTGCCTGGAAAATCCCATGGATGGAGGAGCCTGGTAGGCTGCAGTCCATGGGGTCGCTAGGATTTGGACACAACTGAGCGACTTCACTTTCACTTTTCACTTTCACCCACTCCAGTATTCTTGCCTGGAGAATCCCAGGGATGGGGGAGGCTGGTGGGCTGCTGTCTCTGGGGTCACACGGAGTCGGACACGACTGAAGTGACTTAGCAGCAGCAGCAGCAGCAGCAGCATGCATATTTGGGAGCTGATGGTTAAATTGGAATTTCTTCAAATTAGCTTCTATGTAAAACATGGGGTCACAAAGAGTTGGACACGACTGAGCGACTTTCACTTTTCAAAACACAATACTTATTATTTTTTCACAATACTTATTAAAAAGTAATACAAATGTGTTAGTTCTCACCTTCCTTATTCAACAGTAAAAAGGAAAATTTTTTAGATTTAGAACTTAGAGCAATAAAAAACATTTTCCCCCTAAGAAAGAGTATTATATCTCTTATGTTGTTTAGAATTGCTAGACGAAACAGAAAGACATTTAGTTGACTTTAGTAGAGTCTTTGAATCTACAGACAATCCCCTTTCCCATCTTCGACTATGCCTCTTTAACCATCCACAGCTCTACACTTGGTCTATCACTGGGTATGTCAGCCCTCATAGCAATTTAGATACAAATCTTAGCTTCTTTCAACTGTTTTCTTAGGACATCCGTTTACTCCAATCCAAGAAAGCATTTTCCTCCCTTTTTTACTTTAGTGTAATAGACAAATAAAATTGTAAAATATTTGAAATGTATAATGCTATGATTTGATATACATATATATTATAAAAGGATTAATCCCATTAAGTTAGTTAATACATCCATAATCTCGTATATTTATCTTATTTTGTGGTTTGTGAGAACGTTTAAGTTCTACCCTCTTAGCAAATTTCAGTTATACAGAAACAGTTATTAACTATAGTCATCATATTTTACATTAGATCCTCAGAGCTTTTTCATCTTATAGCTTAAAGTTTGTACTTTTTATCAGCCTCTCCCTACTTCCCCCACCCCTCCTAACTCCTGGCAGTCACTCTTCTGTTTCAATGAGTTCACACTATTTTTTTAGATTCCTCATGTAATTGATAGCATGGAGTATTTGCCTTCTTCTATCTGTCTTGTTTCACTTACTATCACAGTCTTCAGGTTTATCCATGTCATTGCAAATGATAGGATTTTCCTATTTTTTAAGGCTGAATAAAATTCCACTATCAAATTTTAGATGTACTGATAATGTGATGTATCAAGGGCAGGCTTGCACAGTTTGATTTCCTGTTGGTGCCAAGGCTGTTATTGCCCCATCCACCCGTCTTTATCCTTTCTCAGAAGCAACAAACAAATTCCTATCTCCCTTTGTCACTGCATGCATGGCAATGCCCCTCACCACCCCCCATCCCCTCCACTGCCAAGATTATTATTGATTGTTTTAACAAATGGGTGTCCCTCCATCAAAGAATTCTACTAGAGACTGACAAGAAAATGCCATTTATCTATTTTGTTACATAAGTGATCAGATTATATGTAATTTTTTTCAAAGAGTAGTTCATTTTTTTCCCAAAAGATTTTAGTTTTGAGAATATAATGTATTGGTAGTCATCATTAGTCAAGCTCATGACTTGTAGCTAGAAAAGCATAAACACTAGGAAGCAAACAGGTTTCTCATTTTTAAAAAGACTCATTGGAAGCTTAATTTCACAGCATGTCCCAGGTGCTTAAAAACTATTACACTTAAGGTTTTTTCATTGATTAAATCCCTTTATTAACATTTTGAGGAAAGTAAAGGAATGGCAAAAATTCTTTTATATATACATATATTTGCATATTTGTAAGCAATTATTGATAAATGCTTGGCTGTTTTTTCCTTTTAACCAGATTGCATAAATTTTATGTGAAACTTTCCCTCATAGTTATTGCTTCTAAAACTTTAATAATGCCTCTTGCTTTTTTCTAACCTTTCTGCATTTAGCATTCTTTGTAGTTATTTGATTAGCTATGACAAAATGGTAAACCTATACACAAATATTTTAAATATTTTTACTGCTTGTAACATTTAATAACTATATTTTGATTTTAATTGCATTAATTTAGTGGATTATAATTTGATATAAGTACATTAATTGTCTTCCATGCTAAAATTTTGATTATTTCCTATATACAACCCATTTCCTGCTTTCACTGGAAGCTGAAGAGGGTTTTTCTATTTTTGTTTTTATTTTTACTGTTCCCCAAGGCTTTCTTCCTTGTGTTTTTCTTGGGTAGGCAACATCTTGCTATGAAATATTTGAGCCATGACTAAAGTAAACCCACATGCTACTTGTTAAATGAGTTTTTTTTTTTTAATGAAGTATTTGATTAACATGTAACAAAGAGAATTTCTAATACATTACTCCACAGACCGATGTCTAGAATTATCATAGAGAAATATAATTCTAGAAACATATTTTATATTTATTATTTGATTTATCATATAGTGGATCTCAGGAGTTGGTGGTTATAGCCAATGAAATACTATGCTTTAGGAATAAGGTAAATAATGTTATTTGAATGCATTTGCTAGTTTTGTGTTTTACATAAAATATTTTATTCTATTCTTTCAACTTTCATGAGTAATGAGGATGTTGGTGTTTACAGATGTTCAAAATCTTTGCCCAGGTCATATTAGTAAGTGGTAGTGCTCCTTTCCCCAACTGCTCAAACTGATTCTTTTCTGATGTTTGCAGAACCTGTGAATGATTTAAAATCATGAAACACTATGCTTTAGGAAGAAGGGAAGTACTTTTTGAATGCATTTGCTAGTTTTGTATTTTGCATAAAATATTTTATGATGAAAAATTTCAAGACAGTTACAACAGGGGACTAAAGTCAGGCCCATCTGAATGCAGAACCACAGATGACTGCAGTGGTTACGCTCTCGTGAAGCTGGCCCTGCCTGTGAACTTTGAGATGTGGCACTAAAAGGCTGGAAATGGGTGACTTTCTCAAGGAAAAGTTGAGACTGACATATGAATGCAGGAGCTAAGGGGCCAAGAAGGTTGTGGGAAAACGAGCTCACCAGCTTTAGGAATGTGCAGAAGTCCAGGGAAGGATTTTGACAGCAGCAGCTTAGAAGTCAACAGTTCAATGCACTTCATTTAAATCTAACAAAGACAAGTACCAAACCCACATTTGGGTTATACCTGTATTAGGACAATCTTTGGCTACATTGTCTTTTGGAACAGCTTTAACACCTTTGCAATTCATATCGAGTCTTTGTCACATTTGCTATTCATCTTCTCCATCCTATATTAATATTGTCTTAGATCAGGCTGCCATACATAGCAAGGTACCATAGTCTAGTGGCTTTAAATAACAGAAATTTAGTTCTCACAGTTCTGGAGGCTGAAATGTCTAAGATTAAGGTGTTGGTTAACTTGGTTCCTGATGGAAACTCTCTTCCTGCTTTATGGATGGCCACCTTCTTGCTCTATCATCATATGATCTTTCCTTTGTACATGCAGATGGGAGGAGAAACAGGGAGGTAGAAGTAGAGAGAGGGGCCCTTCTCTTCTTTTTACAAAGTCATCAATTCTATCCTATTAAGATCTAATCCTCATGACCTCATTTAATCTTGCTGCTGCTGCTGCTAAGTCGCTTCAGTCGTGTCCGACTCCGTGCGACCCTATAGACGGCAGCCTACCAGGCCCCGCCGTCCCTGGGATTCTCCAGGCAAGAACACTGGAGTGGGTTGCCATTTCCTCCTCCAATGCATGAAAGTGAAAAGTGAAAGTGAAGTCGCTCCCCATTTAATCTTAGTTACCCCCTAAGAGCCTTATCACTAAATATGATTATATTGGAGGGGATGGTGGCTAGGGCTTCAACATCTAATATTTTTTGGCAGGGGACAAAATTCAGTCTATAACAAGTTTAAATTTTAAAATCCCAAGTGATGAATTTCTTATTTATCCATATTCAACTTGATGTTTTTTTATTTGGTCCATCTTTGTAACTGGCTGTCACAGTTTGGGCTTTTATTTCATAGAGTAGACACTTGCATAGCTGTATTGCCATCTCATGCCCCTACGCTTTTTAGGAAACCCTATCTTCATGTGGAAAAATTGATGGACTCCAAAATTTGTCCCGTCTACCAACCCTGATCTATGAAGATGGTAACAGGAATAAAGTGTCCTTTCATTTGTCTAGATTTACCTCATTGAAAGGCAGTTTGGACTATAATAGTGATATTTTCCTGTATCAGAAAAATTGTCTATACAGCAGAAGAACTGGCTCTGCTTCATCTATTGTAAGGAGTTGACACTGAAAATCTGCTGTTCAGTTCTTGATGCTACACTTAGAGGGACATTGATTCACTGGTGTCTGGCCAATAAGGGTGGTTGAGAAGGCGATGGCACCCCACTCAAGTACTTCTGCCTAGAAAATCCCATGGAAGGAGGAGCCTGGTGGGCTGCAGTCCGTGGGATCGCTAGGGTCGGACATGACTGAGCGACTTCACTTTCACTTTTCACTTTCATGCATTGGAGAAGGAAATGGCAACCCACTCCAGTGTTCTTGCCTGGAGAATCCCAGGGACGGGGGAGCCTGGTGGGCTGCCGTCTATGGGGTCGCACGGAGTCGGACACGACTGAAGCGACTTAGCAGCAGCAGCAGCAGCAGTGGTTTTGGGAGCATGACCGATGAGGAACAGTTGAAATTCTTAGGAGAAAAGAAGATGTGGGGGACATGTATCTGATTTTAAATGTTTAAAGTCTTAGCATATGAAAGAGGAATTAGGGTGCCTTCAGAAGTCCCGAGTGCCTTCAGAAGTCAGAGCTAGTATTAATGGATAGATATGAGAGGAAGGCAAATTAGTTTATGAGGAAGAAAGTTTAGACAACCAGAGCTGTGCAGAAAGGGGTCAGGGGGGTGATTCCTCTGAATCATGAAATAGGAAGCTTTTCTTCATTGATAATATTCAATCAGGGGAAGAATATTTTATACCAGGGTCATTGTTCAAGACTGAATTTGTCCTAGGGCAGGGGAATTGTGTTTAAATAGTAGGGAATGGTTCTTAAATTGTGAAGCACCCTCTGGTGCTCTGAGAAGGCTGATTTTCTGTTATAAAGTGCTATGTCAGGACTTCCCTGGTGGTCCAGTGGTTAAGACTTCCCCTTTCAATGAAAGGGGTGTGGGTTCGATCCCTGGTTGGGGAGTTAGGATCCCACATACCTTGTGGCCAAAACATAAAACATAAGCAATATTGTAAAAAAAATCAATAAAGACTTTAAAAAATGGTTCACATAAAAAATATTTAAAAAATAAAGTGCTGTGTCAAGAAATGAATACTGTCTATATCAATTTTTTAGGCACGTCATAACAAAGTATTTAAAACTAGGTGATATCAAACAGCAGAAATTTGTTGTTTCAAATTTCTACAGGTTAGAAGTTCAAAATCCAGATGGTGGCAGGGACAGATTCCTATAGGGGAAAAAAATCTTTCCTTGACTCTTCCTGGTTTCTGAATGCCATTATTCCTTGGCGTTCTTTGGCTTGCAGTTTCATTGCTTCAGTCTTTGCCTCTGTTGTCACATGACATTCCTTGTCTCATAATGATACCTGTCATGTTTGATTAGAGCTCATTCTAATGATTTCAACTTAACATCTACTAAGACCCTCTTTCTAGATAAGGTCATGTTGACGGGTACCAGGGCTTATGACTTCAACATATTCTTTTGGAGGACACATTTTAACCCTTAACAGCATTCCCAGGAGGCTGATACATTGCACTTTCATAGTGGCTCTGTCCCTGCCATGCTCAATCATCTAAGCAAATCAATTTACCTCTTGGGACTTCAGTTATCCTTCTGTAAAATGAGAGCAATAACTTTCTCTGGCCAAACAACAGCGTCTGATGTGACTATGTAAAGTGTTGAAACACGGACATGTGTTCTAAGAAACCCTCATATATAGACATGTTTATTTTAACCCTCTTTTTATATGTGCATCTCTAAATGATAACTTTTTTCCCCTTGAGCATAATTAAGGAATGGAGTGCTTAATCTCTAACAGATATAAAAAATATCAAGAACACTAACTACAAAAGGCCAACAGGCAGGGTCTGCAATAAGAACATGAGAAACAGCACAGCTTTATTTCATTTTGGAGGAATCTGAGAAAATGAACTAACTTAGTCAATATAATCTTCCCAGTCCACATAAGGAAGAGGAAAACATGAGACCTGTTTTGGGAATTTATTCTAAAATTTATGATCTAATTTTTTCACCATGATAGTCACTTTGTTCCCACAACATCCTATTCAAAGACTTTCTGGTGACCTAAATCTGCATTTACTTTTAAAAGTCTGTATTTTCCATCCTGTCCTTGATTTCCAGGTACTCTTTGCACTCATTGTTGACTACCATAAGTGAAAATTTGGAGAGGTGGCAACATGCTTGCAAACAAAGGGGCTAAATGGTCTGGCATTTGAGGAAGGATTTAAAAGAAGCATTTCAGTCTAGAACCAAGCAAATTGGAAGAATGTGTTCTCAGTAGCTTAAAGTAATGGATATGAACTGAAAATGGCAAAAAATAATCTTGAAGAAGAGCAAAGTTAAAGTGCTCATACTTCCTGGTTTGAAAACTTATTACAAGGATACAGTAATCAAGACAGTGTGGTAGTGGCATAAGGGTAGATACAGAGATCAATGGAATAGATTTAAGAGTCCAGAAGTAAACTCTTACATTAATGACACATTTATTTTGAACAAATGTGCTAAGATAATTCACTGGAAGAAAGAACAATCTTTTTAACAAATGACACTGGGACAATGAAATATTCACATGTGAAAGAGTGAAATTGGGGCATCTACCTCACACCATATACAAACATGAACTCAAAATATTCATAGACTTAAACATAGGAACTACATCTAGAAAACTCTTAGAAGATAACATAGGAGTAAACCTTCATGACATTAATTTTAGAGAGTGGTTTCTTTGATATCACATCAAAAGGAAAGATATAAAAGAAAATAACAGCTAAATTGGACTTGGCCAAAATTAAAAAGTTTGTCCTACAAATGATATAATCAAGAAAAAAAAAAAAACAACCTACAGAATGGGAGAAGATATTTGCAAATCATATATCTGATAAGAGATTTGTATCCAGAATATATAAAGAACACTGACAATCCAATACAATAAGGACAGATAACTCAATTAAAAAGTGGGCAAAGGATATTTAATAGACCTTTATCCTAAGAAAACATTCAAATGGCCAATGTGCACATGAGAAAATATTCAACATCATCAGTCAGTAGGGAAATGCCAATCAAAAAACTACAATGAAATACCTACAACTTCAAATTAATTAGGATTATTATAATTAAAAAGATGGATAAGCAAGCTTAGTGAGATGAGTGTGTTAGATCTCTAAGCACTGATGGTCCAGGATAATTTCATCAGGCATGAGGATCTTAGACCAGAGAAAGATGAATGGAAACAGAGGCCTCTAGCCAGCCTGCAGAGGCCAATGCAAATACCCAGAACACGAATCACTGATCAGACACTTTCCACATGCCTTGTGGCCCAATGAGGGGCCAGGGTCTCAGAAACCAGAGCATTCAGAGCCAGCTGATGGAGATGACGGTGCATTTACAGTAGATCACTGAAGAGCGTAACATACAGCTGATACCCAAGCACTTGCAACAGAACCTGACACTGGAAGAGCAAAGGAACAATCCAGCCATTCAAGAGTAGGAAGCTCTCTTGGACCACTTAATCTGTCAACTGGTCTACCTCCTACAGTCTGGGGCCATGGGTGGCCTAGAGCTCCAACAAACTGTTTTGCCCTTTCCAGGACTCTAGGAGCAATGTCAGAGTTGGGCAATGAGCCCATCGTCCAGGTAGCCCAACCTCCTAGTTCATCAACTGAGAGATTTTGAAGCTTCATTTGTCAGTCTTGACCTATCCAACCGTAAGATTGACATCTCTGCCTTGTACCACTCCAGCTTCTAGGATGACAAGAGCTGCCATGGAGGTGAATACCAGGAAGATGAGAATACTTTGGGCTTCATTAACCCTGGTACTGATAAGCATAAGCTGTGTACTGATCTGATGACTGAAATCTTAAGTCAGAGTGATGTGAATGGCATTGAGGAGATCGTGCTGCAATATCCCAATTAGAGAGGGCAATCATCTCTGAGGAAGAAGTGACCCCATTCCTGACCTACTACTGCAAGGCAATTGCCCACCTTGATCCAGAAAACTTGGTTTTTCTAAATGGTTGTTGCTCTGTCTTTTCAATGCTGGCCACAGTTTTGTGTGATCCAATTAAGGCCTTTCTGACTCCTCATTCTCTTCTACGGTGGTTTCCTCTTCAGTTTCCAGCTGTGTGGGAAGGTTGAGCTGATGCTCCTTTCCAGCTCATTTTTTACAAGTTGGAGAAAGCCCTGCTTGAGGCTATGCTTATGAAGAATAAGCATAATTAATCCTCAGAATCCTCTGGATGACTTCTACTCCCTGGACTCACTGAAGGAATACCTGGAATTTGCCAAGAGATACAACTTACATGTCATCATAGATGAGATTTACATGCTGTCTGTGTTGGATGAACATGAAAACGTTCTGGGCATGGAAAGTTTGTCTGACCTCAAGAACACCCATGTGATAAATCAGTCAGCACCAATAAGGATTTCAGCATCTCTCGCTTTGGCTTGGGTGCTCTGTATACCCACAACAAGGAGGTGGGCTCAGCCATGAGCTCTGCAGCATTTCTGGCATCACCCAGGACAAGCCATGTTGGCTGCTCCAGCACAGGAAACAAATTGAAAAAGTGTATCTGCTCACTAACTCTCACAGGAGCATTATCAACAAGTGAAGGTGTTGAAGATCCCCTTTCTCAACTGTGGCTCTGGCCTCTATGTCTGAGTCAACTTGGAACACATCCTGGACCTGTATGCATGTGAGGAAGAGCTGCTCCTCCATTGCTGTTTCCTGACAGCAGGCTGATGTCCCATGGTGAAGTCTACAAGTATAAGGTGCCTAGAATTTTCCACCTAATCATGGTGGATAAACTCATCTGCTAAAACACACGATGCATCATTTCTATCAGGTGCCTCTATGGAGCAGAAGCAGGATTTGATAGTGAAGTGGTTGGAGGAGGTACAGAGGGAGTGAGTAAGCTTTCTTTCTCCAAGTCAGTCACTCCAGCCAATCACATGCTCAGGGAGGCTTGTTATCAGCCTCTGGTCTAGAACACTGGGGCATTGACCTAAACTGGTGCTGAGGCTGAGCAGAGTGGGCTCCTCCAGGAAGGGGCTCGCGTGACTCAGTCATCAACCTCCTTCAGCTGAGCATCTGTCATTTTTGGAAGCTTTGCATCCTTTCATTATTTGCTAGCTATTGCATGTGCAAAACATTTTTATGGGGTTGGAATTGGAAAGCCTACAGGAATAAAGGGAACTCCTTGGGGCCCTGTTTAAATGGGTTTATTTTTGTCTTTGATGTCTTCTAAATTCCATATTCTTTTGAATTTCAGGCCTGTTCTTTTTCTTGTTGATATTTTTCATAATCACCTTTGGAAGTTAGATGAATTTTTGTCCTTTTAAAAATTCTAAGGGAGATTACATGTGACGAATGCTGCCAGGGGCAGGCCAGAAAGGAAGGGAAAAAATGACCCCTAACTGATGGAATATATTCCAGGCATTAGAGGCACTGTCCCATAGGATCCTGACAAGATCACACTGTCCTTGCCCATGAGTGAATGAGTAGCAGGGTGTAGGCAGAATTCCAGAAGTTCCTACTTTTTCTTTTTCAAAAGGCTTTTAAAATGAATCTCTTGTGACAAGCCTGGGGTCTTTCATTTCCATCTCTGGTGTTTCCAGCTATGTTAATCACACCACTTGAGTTTCTCTGCAAAACTTTTGCATATCTGAGATTTAGTGTGAACACTGCTGATATAAAATGAGTCAGGCAGGGACCACCACCTTTTTATAGATGATAATAAGGCTTTTAGAAACAACTGGAGGCTTTGGTCAGTCATTTGGGCTTGTGCTTATCCTCCCTTTTGAGTCTAGGTTTGGGGGTTCTTGTTCTTCAGTAATAATGCTCTTTTATAAAAAAAAATAAAAACTAAAAAAAAGAAGTGTACCAACAAATCCTGATTCTTCAAATTTTTTTTTAATTAAATACCAGATAGTGTTCTTTAGAAATTGACTACAGCTAATAAAAAGAGAAAGGGAATTCATTGGAAAGATGAGGGAGCTACTGTGACCAGACATGCTCTTCTTAGGGCCTCTGAAATAGCAGCTAATAGACAGTCTTATCAGGGTGCTGTCCCTAAGACGGGAGGGATGATACATTCCATGGAAGAGATAGACTGTTTCTGTCTCCCGTTCCACAGATTCAAATAATAGAGTGGGGGGGGGTGGGGTGGGGAAGAACACTGTCACATCTACAAGTATGGAATCTCCCTCCATTCTTTAGGGCTTTAATTTCTCTCAATAAGGCTTCACTAGTTTTTGATGTAAAAATCTTATACATATTTTGTTAAATTTATCACTCTATTATTCTTTTCACATTATTTTAAATGTCTTGTTAATTAATTCATCTTTAATCATTTGTATACTGAAATAACTGATATCTATAAAATGAATCTTGCACCTACCAAGAACGTTGACGATTCTGAGGTTTTACCATGGTGTTTTGTCTTGTGTCCGTGTTCAGTTGTCTCCAACTCTTCATGACCCCATGGACTGTAGCCCACCAGATTCCTCTAGTCATGTAATTTTCCCTGCAAGAATATTGGAGTGGGTTGCCATTGACTTCTCCAGGGGGTCTACCCAACCCTGGAATTGAACCCATGTCTCTTGCATCTCCTGCATCAACAGGCAGATTATTTACCACTGTGCCACCTGGGGGACCTGAGGTTTTACCCTACTTGCAAACTCATAGATTCCATGGATGTTGACAGAAGGCATGAGAAGCTTGGATCACAGACAAATGACAACTTATTAACCACAGTAATAGCAGCAATCAGAGTATTAATTTTTGCTTAGGTTTCCCAAGCCTTGCTTCCTACAGGGCAAAGTGTGGAGGACCAAGGGATGCCTGCATATGCAATGGGGTGGGTTGCAGGAGAGGGAATCCACATTTAGGGAAGCTGATTCTTTTGTAATGGCCAGTAAGCCTGCCTAAAATTTGGCCCTGAGAGAGGCATTATTTTTACTATACTGAAAAATTGTATTCATAATTTTAGTTCAACAATCCTTGATTTACAGATAAGGATTCTGAGTCCAGGGAGGGAAATCAAGCTTTTACATCCATTTCTTTTCTCCTTATCCCCATGGTGCTTATTCTTGGTCAATTATTACCTCTTGTCTAGATTATTGTCACAGATTCCCATATTCATACCAATGTTCCTGAAGTTCTCCTTTGATTATTTACTTAGTTAAAATGTTATTAATTCCTTAAATAATGCATGTTGAACATTCCTTACTTTTCACCTACGTTCCAGGCTCTGAAGTACACATGACAGATAGAGAGTTGCACTGTTCACGCTGCCTGAAGTTTCTTTTTCACCTTCTAGTAGGGGAGACAGATAAGTAAAACAACAACAAAACGTATGTGTCCTGTCTGAGAAGGAAATATGAATGTTATGAAGAAAACCAAAGAAAATCATAAAAGTATAGAATGGTGGTATGGAAAGTGCTATTTTTGATCCATCCTTGTTTGAGGAGCCTGGTGAATAGGTACAACAGTGAAGTAAGGGATCCTGCTAAGGAAAGATCCCGGGAGAACACACAGCAGTAATGATGCACAAAACAGCAAGTGCAAAGGCCCTAAGGCAGGAGACCTTTGATGTATTTGAAGAGCCAGAAGTGGCAGCCACTCCAGTGTTCTTGCCTGGAGAATCCCATGGACAGAGGAGCCTGGTAGACTACACTCCACAGGGTTGCAGAGTTGGACATGACTGAGTGACTTCACTTTTCTAGTGTGGCTGGAACAGAGGAAATCTGGTAAGAGATAAAGTCAGAAAAGGTACAGAACGGCCAGGTCGTTAGAGTCCCCTATCCGAACCTGATGTTTCCTCAAATACAGGCTCCCCACTAATTTTTTTCAACCTTTTCCAACTTTACTTTAATAATCCCCTTACATGAATACTTCACATCAGCCCAACAACCTTCATCAGACCCCAAATTACTTCTCATGGATCTGCTACTAGAATGATTTTCCTTATGCAACCTCTGACTATTGAAATTGGCAGGATCTTCAAGGTCTAGTTCCGAAATTCTGCTTGTCAGTTCCACATATGAAGTTGTATCTGCACATTAGACTTTACATTTCTCTGTGTGTGTTTTGTTGTTTCTATGGTGCATTCCGGGTTCCTAGAGACTTGAAGATAGCACCTTTTATCCCATTTATATCTAGTGTGGAGCCTTATAGATATCAAAATATGATATAAAGGTTATTTGAGGAAAGAACCATATGTTTACAATTTTGGAAGAAAAAAGCTCTCTAAGTTGCATCCTCTCATCTGAAGAATAAAACAGGGAAGTGATAGAAACATACATTATAATTTATTTCTATATAGTTATCTGATATTGAGTGAATGAGAAAATGTCATAGAAGAATGGTCTACGTATTTTCCAAGTGTGGTAAATTCTCACAACTCTTTGAGATCCCATGTGGAACACTCCAGGCAAGGATACTGGAGTGGGTTGCCATTTCCTTCTCCAGGGGATCTTACCAATCTAGGGATCAAACCCATGTCTCCTGCATTGGCAGGTGGATTCTTTACTGCTGAGCCACCAGGGAAGTCCCCCTTAAATAAAAAATACTTTTTAATCACTTTTCATTTGGAAACCTAAACAGTGTAAACTAATCCATCACTTATGAATCTCCAATTGTAAATAATGAAACTATAAAATTGTAGGTATGACTACGCCAAAACCTTTGACTGTGTGGATCACAATAAACTGCGGAAAATTCTGAAACAGATGGGAATACCATACCACCTGGCCTGCCTCTTGAGAAACCTGTATGCAGGTCAGGAAGCAACATTTAGAACTGGACATGGAACAACAGACTGGTTCCATATTGGGAAAGGAGTACATCAAGACTGTGTATTGTCACCCTGCTTATTTAACTTCTATGCAGAGTACATCATGAGAAACGCTGGGCTGGAGGAAGCACAAGCTGGAATCAAGATTGCTGGGAGAAACATCAATAACCTCAGATATGCAGATGATACCACCCTTATGGCAGAAAGTGAAGAAGAACTAAAGAGCCTCTTGAAAGTGAAAGAGAAGAGTAAACAAGTTGGCTTAAAGCTCAACATACAGAAAAGAAAGATCATGGTATCCAGTCCCATCACTTCATGGCAAATAGATGGAGAAACAGTGGAAACAGTGGCAGGCTTTATTTCCTTAGGCTCCAAATTCACTGCAGATGGTGATTGTAGCCATGAAATAAAAAGATGCTTACTCCTTGGAAGAAAAGTTATGGCCAACCTAGACAGCATATTAAAAAGCAGAGACATTACTTTGCCAACAAAGGTCCGTCTAGTCAAGGTTATGGTTTTTGTAGTAGTCATGTACGGATGTGAGAGTTGAACTAATAAGCAAGCTGACAGCTGAAGAATTGATGCTTTTGAACTGTGGTGTTGAAGAAGACTCTTGAGAGTCCCTTGGACTGCAAGGAGATCCAACCAGTCCATCCTAAAGGAAATAAGTCCTGAATGTTCATTGGAAAGACTGATGTTGAAGCTGAAATTTGAATACTTTGGCCACCTGATGCGAAGAATTGACTCATTGGAAAAGACCCTGATGCTGGGAAGGATTGAGGGCAGGAAGAGAAGGGGACAACAGAGGATGAGATGGTTGGATGGCATCACTGACTCAGTGGACATGGGTTTGAGTAGCCTCCAGGAGTTGGTGATGGACAGGGAGGCCTGGGGTGCTGCAGTCCATGGAGTCACAAAGAGTTGGACAAGACTGAGCAACTGAACTGAAATGAACTGAACTAAAACAATATTTCTTTTAAGAGTTTCAATAATCTCAGAAGATTTTATCAGTACTATTGCTGACAAGGAAATTGTACAATTTGTTACAAACGCATTTAGGAAATTGGAATCAATTTTTTCTCAAGGCTTTTATAAACTCATCTTTCAAGACCTGCTAAAATTTTGATGTCTCAAAGTAATACAAGCAACTTTTTGCCCAGTTTATCTCTTTTTTCTCTTTCTCTTGCTTTTAGTCCTTTTTCTTTCCTTTCAAATTATGTTTTCTTTGTTGTTTTGTCAAAAGCATGCATACTAATTTTAAAGATCAAACACTATAGAATGTATATAACCAAAATATTATCCACATAAAAATACCATTTTAATGTAATATTTTTTAATCTGTATTTTTTGTATTTGACTTAGCATTATTTCATGGCTATGAATAAACATACTCTTTATCATTATTTTAATTATCTTGCAATATTTATTTGCATATTTGTGCATACCTAATTCCCACACCTCTCTGAGGATCATATTTCTAGTTTCAGGATAAACTCATTATCTTCCACTGAAATAATGGAGGAATTATTGTTATGAAATAATGCTTCTGTGAAATAATTTTCAAGCAATGTTATACATTTAAGGATGTTTTAATATTTGTCGTAGCATCAATTTTTCAATAGCAAATATTTGGCCAGGTGTGACATAGACAACACGTATTTGAGGTTAGGTGAGTTTCTAAAGATAAATTGAATTAAATGCTTTGTGATAAAGTTATTTTTACCATATCTCACTGATTCTTAATCTTGGCATACATATTACATTCATATACATGCTTTGAACTTTTAACAAATATTGACATCCAGACTGTATCCCAAACCAATGAGATTAAACCTTTGGATGAAACCAGAGCTTCTGCTGAGCCTAAAGAGAGAGAGTTGAGAACCACTGAGACTAATTCCAAAGTAATTTGTGCAGAATTTGTAAAAACTGTGTCCTTTTCATTTTGAGGAGAATGGAAGCTCATCTTAAAATTGGGGAAATATGTATACATGTGGAGTTTGTTCATCCTAGGTTGTAGAATCTCTTTTTGTGTATGCCACTTACTCCTAGATACTCTCTGAGAATCAAAATCAAGCTTTTGGATGGTTTTAAAAGACCATCTTATGGTTACTTATCTTTCTAACAAGTACATGCCACAGTGGTTGCCTTGAAGGCTCAAAGCTCCTGGAAACATATAAGTTTGTGGAAACTTCATTCTAAGTGGAGCATTTAATGCGGAATCTTGAATTAGCTGAATTAAAGTCATAGATGGCTTTCTTGAAAGAGAGCAAACTGTAAGAATGGGGAGGAAAATAGAAAAGATGAGAGGGAGTATATTGTCACTTTAAGTGACGTGAACTGGATTTTGATATGAATGATGCCTCAAAGCCATAGGTGTAAGTAATGACAATATCTTATTATTTATTTTATTAGCTATAGAAATAAATGGACCTTTGTCTACCTGCACAAACTTCACAACCCCCAAATCTAAAGCATCCAATAAATGTGGTTTTCACTGAAATAAAGTCTATAGAAAGCAATGTTTTCAATGAAACACTGACAAAAGATAGGCAAAAATGTCTCACAAACACATTGAATTTTTTGCTTTCTTTTCTTGTATTCTTTTTAAAAAAACCACACATAAAATGATGGTAGAGTAATGGCTAAAGGGCAACTTAGAACTAAATAGAAAACTTTTGTTTTCAAATTAATATTGTTTCAATTCTCAAGTACCAGGAGAGTTTGCATTTTGAATTTTAAGATATAATGTCATGAAAGAAAAGAAATGAAAATGCATTTGTTGTAGATAAGAATTTGTAAAAACGGGTGAAGATGTAGAAAATAAATCAATATAACTGGATTTTCACCCAATTATTACTGGGTGGATGTGGTTTTTTAATCTAAGAGTATTGTAGAATACATCTCACACCAAATAATTCAGTGGTGCTTTTTTTAAATTTCATAAGCAGCTATAACATATTGAAAAAATAATTTGATGCCATTTTATGATAGGTGTAATTTGCAAGGGGCTTCCGCGGTGGCTCAGCAGTAAAGAACCTGCCTGCAAAGCAGGAGCTTCAGGAGATACGGGTTTGATCCCTTGGTTAGGAAGATCCCCTGGAGGAGGAAATGGCAACCCACTTCAGTATTCTTGCCTGGAGAATCCCCATGGACAGAGGAGCCTGACCGGTTACAGTCTATAGAGTCACAGAGTCTGACACAACAGAAGCGACTAAGCACGCCGGCACACACGTAGCTTGCGAGTTTTGTTTTTTGATTAAGTCCATAAAGTACCCACATTGCTGCTAGAGCATAACTTATTGTTTTAGCAAATATTCCCTGATCAAGAATGATTATTTAATAGTAGACAGTCATAATTTCATATGAAAGCTAGATGGAAAAAAATAAACAGGATCACTTTGACAATTGTGGTGGCTTTCAATACCTAGAAATGGTAATATGTAGCTAAAATGTTAAGATAAATTATTTCCATGTTTTAAAATGTTGGGATAATCTTTAAGTATAAAGTTACATTTTCTCTTCTCCATAAATTAAATTATGTTTTATTTAAAGAGTTTTCTTTAGTTAATAGCACTTCTCAGATATAAGGATTTTGCAAAAGCTCTTGAAATCCAGACAACTAGCACTCTTAGAGCACTGGGTTCACAAAATGGTTTAGAAAACTGTCAAAAATAGAAGAGACAAATTAAAATTAAAAAAAAAAAAGCAGAATTTCCAAATTCATCACTAGAATCAATCAGAGTTTAAGTCATTTTTCGTGGGAATGATTTAGGACAAATAGGTATGAGATGGTGGGATTGGACTAAAAAGTGTTCTCTTTCTCTTTTTTTTTCCTTGCAGTTTTACTGAGATATAATTTACATACTGTATAAGTTTAAGAACTGTGTAAGTTTCAAGTGCACAGCATAATATTTTAAGCTAGATATATAGTGAAATGATTACCACACTGTTTCATGAACATCTATCATCTCAAGTAGATACAAAATAAAAACATTTTTTCCTTCTGATAAGGACTCAGGATTTACTCTCTAAACAACTTTCATATATAATGTAAATAGCGTTAATTATATTTATCATGTTGTATATTTTATTCCTAGTATTTATCCTATAATTGGAAGTGGGTACCTTTTGCCTATCTTTATCCAATTCCCCCTATTCCCACTCACCGTGTTCTTTTTTAATCTTAAAAGCACATACATATATCAATTAAAGAATTTAGTTATGATCACATGTTTTTTTCACATCACTATTTTTTTGTTTCAGTTCTGTTCTAGTATTAATTCAGAACTGTATTGTTTTGAGGCAGTGTTAATTTCAGCATATGTGAAAATTTTGTTCTAGAGTTGAATGTTGTTATATTATTTTCTTTTGTACTACATATGATAGTGGTGGAGGGAAGCTACAAAAAAAAAAAAAAAAAGTACAGTATTAAGGAAGCCTAAAAAGGAGAAGGCAATGGCAACCCACTCCAGTACTCTTGCCTGGCAAATCCCATGGACGGAGGAGCCTGGTGGGCTGCAGTCCATGGGGTCGCTAGGAGTCGGACAGGACTGAGTGAATTCATTTTCACTTTTCACTTTCATGCACTGGAGAAGGAAATGGCAACCCACTCCAGTGTTCTTACCTGGAGAATCCCAGGGACGGGGGAGCCTCGTGGGCTGCCGTCTATGGAGTCGCACAGAGTCGGACACGACTGAAGCAACGCAGCAGCAGCAAAAGAATGATGCTAAAGCTGGAACTCCAGTACTTTGGCCACCTCATGCAAAGAGTTGACTCATTGGAAAAGACTCTGATGCTGGGAGGGATTGGGGGCAGGAGGAGAAGGGGACGACAGAGGATGAGATGGCTGGATGGCATCACTGACTCGATGGACATGAGTCTCAGTGAACTCCGGGAGTTGGTGATGGACAGGGAGGCCTGGCGTGCAGTGATTTATGGGGTCGCAAAGAGTCAGACACGACTGAATAACTGAACTGAACTGAACTGAACTGAACTGAACTGAACTGAATTGCATATGGTGATGAGAACATGTGATTGTAGCCAGGAGCACTGATTTCCAGCTTAACATTTGCTTCATTCTCCTTGTGTGACCCTGGCTAATCATTTAACCCACCTGTTTTTCTGTTCCTTCAATAAGAGGGAGAGAATAATTTCTATCCATTCATACAGAAATTATAAATTTTTTAAGTACAGAGATCTTGACATTTTCCAGAGCTTTTCCTAGCATTTTTATTTTTACAGTTCTATGCACTCATCTCACACGCTAGTAAAGTAATGCTCAAAATTCTCCAAGCCAGGCTTCAGCAATATGTGAACCGTGAACTTCCAGATGTTCAAGCTGGTTTTAGAAAAGGCAGAGGAACCAGAGATCAAATTGCCAACATCCACTGGATCATCAAAAAAGCAAGAGAGTTCCCAAAAAACATCTATTTCTGCTTTATTGACTATGCCAAAGCCTTTGACTGTGTGGATCACAATAGACTGTGGAAAATACTGAAAGAGATGGGAATACCAGACCACCTGATCTGCCTCTTGAGAAATTTGTATGCAGGTCAGGAAGCAACAGTTAGAACGGGACATGGAACAACAGACTGGTTCCAAATAGGAAAAGGAGTTCGTCAAGGCTGTGTATTGTCACCCTGTTTATTTAACTTATATGCAGAGTACATTATGAGAAACGCTGGACTGGAAGAAACACAAACTGGAATGAAGATTGCAGGGAGAAATACCAATCACCTCAGATATGCAGATGACACCACCCTTATGGCAGAAAGTGAAGAGGAACTAAAAAGCCTCTTGAAAGTGGAGAGTGAAAAAGTTGGCTTAAAGCTCAACATTCAGAAAATGAAGATCACGGCATCCGGTCCCACCACTTCATGGGAAATAGATGGGGAAACAGTGGAAACAGTGTCAGACTTTATTTTTCTGGGCTCCAAAATCACTACAGATGGTGACTGCAGCCATGAAATTAAAAGATGCTTACTCCTTGGAAGGAAAGTTATGACCAACCTAGATAGCATATTCAAAAGCAGAGACATTACTTTGCCAACAAAGGTTCATCTAGTCAAGGCTATGGTTTATCCTGTGGTCATGTATGGATGTGAGAGTTGGACTGTGAAGAAGGCTGAGTGTGGAAGAATTGATACTTTTGAACTGTGGTTTTGGAGAAGACTCTTGGGAGTCCCTTGGACTGCAAGGAGATCCAACCAGTCCATTCTGAAGGAGATCAGCCCTGGGATTTCTTTGGAAGGAGTGATGCTAAAGCTGAAGCTCCAGTACTTTGGCCACCTCATGTGAAGAGTTGACTCATTGGAAAAGACTCTGATGCTGGGAGGGACTGGGGGCAGGAGGAGAAGGGGACGACAGAGGATGAGATGGTTGGATGGCATCACTGACTCGATGGACATGAGTCTCAGTGAACTCTGGGAGTTGGTAATGGACAGGGAGGCCTGGCGTGCTGTGATTCATGGGGTCACAAAGAGTCGGACACGACTGAGCGACAGATCTAATCTGATCTGATGCTCTGGTAAGCTCAGTTGGTAAAGAATCTGCCTGCAATGTAGGAGACCTCGGTTCGATTCCTGAGTCAGGAAGATCCCTTGAAGGGATGGGCTATCCACTCCAGGGCTTTCCTTGTGGCTCAGCTGGTAAAGAATTTGCCTTCAATGCAGGAGACCTGGGTTCGATCCCTAGGTTGGGAAGATCCCCTGGAGAAGGGAAAGGCTACCCACTCCAGTATTCTGGCCTAGAGAATTCCATGGACTATATAGTCCTTGGGGTCGCAAAGAATCAGACACAGACTGAGCTACTTTCACTTTCACTTCAGGCCCTGGCAGATACTTGAAAATAATTGTCCTAATGTTTAATAGATGAATGAAATTAATTCAGGCATTAGGCATACAATTTATTAAATTACTATTAAATCATTATACCATGGTATTGTCAAAGAAGACATATAGATGGTTTAGGAAGACATATGTCAAGTTTAATTACCTTCATTAAATCTAAGACAGTAATAATATGATATAGCAGAATATAACTGCACTGGGCTCAGGAGGCTTAGGGTCCAAGAACATCCTGAAGTCCCATCAAAATCATTAATTCATGGAGTTGCCTGGATAGAAATGTTTTCTAAGGTGTTCTTCTCTTTGTCATTTTATGGCAGAGGAAAGCAATGGTCTTGTATCCTAGACCTAGATATTTTTGCTTCGTTTTTTGAGTTCTTCCTTTCATGACTTGGTCAAGTTCTTGACTACTCTAGCTGGTTGACTTCTTCTCTAAAAGGTTGAGGTAGGTGTTCACAAGAGTTTCTCAGGTTATGAATTTCAGATCATTTATGGGGCAATGTCTGTTTCTTTGTTGATTTTTATTTCCTATTCACATTTTTAGTAAATTAAAACAAAGTTTCTTTCTGTTTCTATGTTCAGTCATGTTTATTGTCACCTTACTGACACTTTATTTCTGAACGAAACACATGACAAAATAACAACAGCAAGTCTGCTATACATTTAAAGGAGAAATAGAAGAGTTTGATTCTGATCCTTCTCCGCCAAGGAATTTGTGGGGCTTTTCCCCAGTCCAACTTGGGCAAGGCTTAATCCTGTTTCAAGGCAAAACATTTCCAAAGTTGCTAGTGAATGTGGAGCATACAGTTCTGGAATCACTCCTGGTAACTTGAATAAACTCTTCTGCAAAATTTCATACTATTGGAGAAAGGAGACCACAGTGACAGGAAGGCCCTTCTTGCCAAATGGATGGTTAGAAAGAAAACACAATGTTGACATGGAGAAAAAACAAAGAATTGCTTGAAATCCTTCAGAGAAGGCAGAAAACTCCACAATTGTTTTACTATCTGGTAATGATTAAGGATGCTTTAAATTTGTTGTGCCTTAGAAAGTTAGGTATTGAAACAGAATGAAATCTATTAACATTTTAAAATATGATATTTTTCTATCTTTCTTTTTAAAGAAATTCCTATGGCTGATTCATGTTGAGGTTTGACAGAAAACAACAAAATTCTGTAAAGCAATTATACTTCAATAAAAAAGATGAATTAAAAAGAAAGACAAAGAAATTTTTTTCCAAGAGATTTATTAGTTTACGAGGTTTGGATTCACCCTGATCCTTCCATGAGGATCCCAGCTCTCTCAGGAATCCATGTTGTCTACAGGCGTACACTTAGCTAGACTGTAGGCGGCTTAGCAGTATTTCCTGGCTTCCTATTCATTTGTGCAATTGTCAAGGCAATACATGGAAAGGTGAGTCTGAATACCTGGGTCTTACTCACTGTTAACTCTTATTTGGTGACACTGAGCAAAAATCTCTCTAGGCAGTTATTCTCACCTATTTTAACCTCAACCTAGGATCCCCAAACCTCTCTGGATCCTTTAGTATGTCAGGGGAATCTGAAAGCTTTATTGAATAAAAAAAAAAAAAGTTTAATTGAAATCAATTATGTTCTCCTCAATTAGGGTACATAGTCTGAAAGAAACTGTTTCTTTACTTTTTTAAAGCAATAATAGCAGTTTAATGTAACCCCACATATGATAATAAGAGCGTGTTACCCCACAAGTAGTCTCATGCTGAGCAACTATTCTGGTTGAACATCATCATATGCATTAAATTATTTAATTAATAAATTATAATTTGGTAGGTACAAATTTTTAAGGCAAAAGACATCAAAGGGAAAAAGGAACACTATATTTTTTGAAGAGTTAAAAAATGGAAACCCATGCACTGGATTATCTATAAAGTGTTCCAGCTCCAGGATTCTAGATCAGGAGTTGGTAAACTTTTTCTGTTAAAAGACCACATAGAGACTATTTTAGACTTTGTCTGCCAAATGTCTCTGTCAGAGCTACTCAATTTTGCCACTATAGAGTGAAAGCAGCCATAAACAATATGTAAACTAATGTATTTGTCTGTGTTCTAGTAAAACTTTATTTATAAACACTAGCAGTGGGCCAGGGAGAAGGCAATGGCACCCCACTTCAGTACTCTTGCCTGGAAAATCCCATGGATGGAGGAGCCTGGTAGGCTGCAGTCCGTGGGGTCCCTAAGAGCCAGACACGACTGAGTGACTTCACTTTCACTTTCCACTTTCATGCATTGGAGAAGGAAATGGCAACCCACTCCAGTGTTCTTGCCTGGAGAATTCCATGGACAGAGAAGCCTGGTAGGCTGCAGTCCGTGGGGTCGCACAGAGTTGGACATGACTGAAGCGACTTGGCGGCAGCGGCGGCAGCAGTGGGCCACTCTTTGGCCAGCAGACACTAGTTTGCTGATACCTATATTTGGTGATCCCTGAGACTCTGAGACTGCTTACTCATCAAAGAAAGGAATACAGAGATGGAAGGAAAGATAAGCAGGCAGGAATGTTTAATGCATATTAAAGGCTTCAGTTTCCAGTTTCAGGTGCAGTGATAATAAAATGGCATCAGATAAATTAAGCTTTTGGAAAAGATTTTCAGTGATTAATGTCCTCATGTTTTCCTATTTACTTTCATAAAGTCAAGCCTAATTTCATGGTAGTCAGCACTTGAGAACAATGCTGCTGCTGTTCAGTTGATAAGTTGTGTCCAACTCTTTGTGACTCCATGGACTGTAGCCCACCAGGCTCTGCTCTCCTTGGGATTTTCCAGGCAAGAATACTGGAGTGGGTAACCATTTCATTCTCCAAATGGTTACCCACAGGGGATCTTCCCAAACCAGGAACCGAACCAGCATCTCCTGCATTGGCAGGAGGATTCTTTACCATTGAGTCAGCAGGAAAGCCCACTGAGGACAACAGTGCAAAATAAATTGTAGCAAAGAGTATGCTGCAGGACACCAAGTTCAGCCGTCCTTTTGAGATTCCTAATTGGGACAAGTAGAAGATGGTGGTTGCAGCCATGAAATTAAAAGACGCTTACTCCTTGGAAGAAAAGTTATGACCAACCTAGATAGCATATTGAAAAGCAGAGACATTACTTTGCCAACAAAGGTCCGTCTAGTCAAGGCTATGGTTTTTCCAGTGGTCATGTATGAATGCGAGAGTTGGACTATGAAGAAAGCTGAGCGTCAAAGAATTGATGCTTTTGAACTGTGGTGTTGGAGAAGACTCTTGAGAGTCCCTTGGAATGCAAGAAGATCCAACCAGTCCATTCTAAAGGAGATCAGCCCTGGTTGTTCTTTGGAAGGAGTGATGCTAAAGCTGAAACTCCAGTACTTTGGCCACCTCATGTGAAGAGTTGACTCATTGGAAAAGACTCTGATGCTGGGAGAGATTGGGGCAGGAAGAGAAGGGGACAACAGAGGACGAGATGGCTGGATGGCATCACTGACTCGATGGACGTGAGTTTGAGTGAACTCCGGGAGTTGGTGATGGACAGGGAGGCCTGGCGAGCTGCGATTTATGGGGTCGCAAAGAGTCAGACACGACTGAGTGACTGAACTGAACTGAGAAGACTCAACATTGTAGACAGAAAGTCCTAAAAGATGGTTTTCACTCTCCTATGGCAGAAGGTCTTAGTTTGGATTAAATATCTACTTTTTCCCTTCTTTTTCAGCAGAACTTCTCATTTGTAGCTGCAATCATAACTGTTTGGGCTAAATATTTATCTTCTGGCCTTTTGCAGCTTGTTGTGGCTTTGTGACTAAGATTTGGCTAATGGGATGTAAACAGAAGTGTTGTGTGTGACTAGGAATAAGTTTTAGAAGGGAGACAATGTGTTCTTCTCATTTCCTTCTTCCTATTAGCTAAAATACAGACATGATGGTTGCAGTTCCAGAAGCTATATTGGACTTTGAGGAGAAAGCCACATGCCAAAAATAACAGAGCTGCAAAATGAGAGGAACCTGGGTCCCTAATAATTTTCTTAAGTTTGAGACTTCTTTTAAGTGAGAAAGAAATCAATTTCATGTTTCTAAGAATGCTGTTATTTTAGGCTATCATCAAAAAATCCACAAACAATAAATGTTAGAAAAGGAGTGGAGAGAAAGGAAGCCTTCTACACTGTTAGTGGGAATGTAAATAGGTACAGCCACTAGGGAGAACAGTATGGAGGTTCTTTAAAACACTAAAAATGCTAAAACACTAAAAGCTACCATATAATCCTGCAATCCCACTCCTGGGCATAGGTCAAGAGAAAACCATTGTTTGAAAAGATACATGTATCCCAGTGTTCCTTGCAGCAGTATTTAAAATAGTGAAGACATTGAAGTAACTTAAATATCCATTGATGTATAAATGGATAAAGAAGATGTGGTGCATATATACAATGGAATATTACTCAGCCATTAAAAGGAATGAAATAATGCCATTTGCAGCAACATGGATAGACGTACAGATTCTCACACTGAATGAAGTAAGTCAGAAAGTATGATATCTCGTATATGCAGAATCTAAAAAGAAATGATACAAAAGAATCTTTTTACAAAACAGAAACAGACTTACAGACTTAGAGAATGATCTTATGGTTACTAGAGAGAAAGGGTGAGGAGAAGGAAAGTTAGGGAGCTTGAGACTGACATGTACGTACTGCTGTGTTTAAAATGGATAACCAACAAGGACCTACTATGTTAACAAAGGGAACTCTGTTCAATGTTATGTGGCAGCCTGGGTAGGAGGGGAGTTTGGGGGAGAATGGATACATGTATAAGTATGGCTGAACCCCTTTGCTGTCTGCCTGGAACAACAGACTGGTTCCAAATAAGAAAATGAGTATGTCACAGCTGTATATTGTCACCCTGCTTATTTAACTTCTATGCAGACTACATCATGAGAAACGCTGGGCTGGAAGAAGGACAAGCTGGAATCAAAATTGCCAGGAGAAATATCAATAACCTCAGATATGCAGATGACACCACCCTTATGGCAGAAAGTGAAGACAAATTAAAGAGCCTCTTGATGAAAGTGAAAGAGGAGAGTGAAAAAGTTGGCTTAAAGCTCAACATTCAGAAAACATGGCATCTGGTCCCGTCACTTCATGGGAAATATATGGGGAAACAGTGGCAGACTTTAATTTTTTGGGTTCCAAAATCACTGCAGATGGTGATTGCAGCCAAGAAATTAAAAGACACTTACTCCTTAGAAGGAAAGTTATGATCAACCTAGATAATATATTAAAAAGCAGAGATATTACTTTGCCAAGAAAGATCAGTCTAGTCAAGGCTATGGTTTTTCCAGTGGTCATGTATGGATGTGAGAGTTGGACTGTGAAGAAAGCTGAGCACCGAAGAATTGATGCTTTTGAACTGTGGTGCTGGAGAAGACTCTTGTGAGTCCCTTGGATTACAAGGAGATCCAACCAGTCCATCGTAAAGGAGACCAGTCCTGGGTGTTCATTGGAAGGACTGATGCCGAGGCTGAAACTCCAATACTTTGCAAAGAGTTGACTCATTGGAAAAGACTCATGCAAAGAGTCATGCAAAGAGTTGAATCATTGGAAAAGACTCTGATGCTGGGAGGGATTAGGGGCAGGAGGAGAAGGGGACGACAGAGGATGAGATGTCTGGATGGCATCACCGACTCAATGGACATGAGTCGATGGACATGAACTGAAACTGAACTGAACTGAACTGAAAGTACATAACATTGCCAATTGGCTATATTCCAATACAAAATTAAAAGTTAAAAAATAAAGAATGCAATTATATAGATTTTCTTGCTTTAGGATGGAATTCTAACTTCAACTTCCCTTCAGAAAACAGTTTTGGTTTTACTTTAGACATTTACATTCATTTAAACAAGGGAAAACCCCTACATCTGTTCTGATTTGAACAGTTCTTGGATTTCTGGTGCATTTCAAAGTCATTCATAAATCAGGGAACTTTTAGAAGTTGATCTTTTGATGGGAGTGGAGGGAGCAGGGAGGAGGGACTGTTCCCTCCCTCTTGAACCTCCCGCCCACTACCCACCGCATCCTACCCCTCTAGGTCATCACAGAGCACTGGATTTGAGCTTGCTGTATCATACAGCAAATTTCAACCTGTTACCTAATTTTTTATATGGTGCTGCATATGTTTTAATTCTACTCTCTCAGTGCATACCCTGTCTCCTCCCCCACCCCTGTGCCCACAAGTTCTCTACATCTGTGTCTCTGTTGCTGCTCTACAGATAGGTTTATCAGTACCATCTTTCTAGATTTCAATGAAAGTGAAAGAGAATATTGGTCAGTCATGTCCAACTCTTTGCGACTCCATGGACTATACAGGCCTTGAAATTCTTCAGGCCAGAATACTGGAGTGGGTAGCCTCTCCCTTCTCCAAGGGATCTTCTCAACCCAGGGATCGAACCCAGGTCTCTCATATTGCAGGCAGATTGTTTACCAGCTGAGCCACAAGGAAAGCTGAAGAATATTGGAGTGGGTAGCTTACCCCTTCTCCAGAAAGACCTTCCTGACCCAGGAATTGAACCGGGGGTCTCCTGGTTCAATTGAAGGGGTCTCCTGATGCCGGGAGCCGGCATATTGCATACTGAGTGCATATTGCATACTGAGTGCAGCACTTTCCACAGCATCATCTTTCAGGATCTGGAATAGCTCAACTGGAATTCTATCACTGCCGGGAGCCAGCGTGAGGAGCTCCACCCATGACAAAGGTCATGAGGAAGGAGGCTCGGCATACGCAAAGGCGGGATCGAGCCTCAGGAGTCCCCCTGGAAATTCTCGAGCATCTCTGCCTACTTTCTGCTTTGTGCTTTCACCTACACCTCTGACTTTACGGGGGGCCGTCCCCCACTACCTCTCTCTGAAAAAGAGTTAGCTTACAGCTCCAGTTAATAATTCCTGGGTATGACAGTGTTTCAACCTACAAACTCCTTTGGAAGTCCTCTAGCCTGCCTGAATAGGTTTTTCCGGCCACACGTGATTGCTCAGAGCCTTCCAACTGTGAGAGGCAGGAGAGTTCTAAACTGTCTAAATACAGATTCCTTTGAGCAGTTAAAAGATTGATTAGAAATTGTATTGGTGAAGGGATTTTCACTTGTTGGGCCAATGTTTGCTGCTAAGTTTCCATATCCCTTACCTGCTGTGTCCCTGGCAGTGTATTGATTAATATAATTGGTGTAAGTAGTAGCTTTAATGTTTGTAACCTGGGACCCTTGAGTTAATTCT
This sequence comes from Bos javanicus, assembly GCF_032452875.1. NCBI lineage: Eukaryota > Metazoa > Chordata > Mammalia > Artiodactyla > Bovidae > Bos > Bos javanicus. Next base: position 34,648,868 of record NC_083887.1, on the reverse strand, counting down.
TTTTCTTGTTATAGCCCACCACACCTTTGCTCTGTAGGAATGCTACTTTATCTAATGCTTTTGGAGGGTGACTCCTGACCAATTACCTTTAGAGAAAAATAAGTTTTCTGAAGAAAGGGTCTTAAAATGTTAACAGGCCTCCGGGCCAGAAGATGATGCAAATCACCTAAGCTTTTGCATATGATAAGTTTGCAGGAAGAAAGCCTGGCTTACTGCATGACTCTACCCCTTCCCCCATAATCCTTTATGCATAACTTAAGGTATAAAAACTACTTTGGAAAATAAAGTGCGGGCCTTGTTCACCGAAACTTGGTCTCCCCATGTCATTCTTTCTCTCACCTTCTGGCTGAATTATTCAGCCTCTTTTCTTCACTGAATTTTCCTACTGAGCTATCCTTATTCTATTACTCTTTATATCCTTAATTAATGTTTAATTAAGCAGTTGTTTCCTGATCCTCGCCGACGCCGTCCCCGCTTCGAATTCCCTGGATCCACCGGGGCTGGACCCCGGCATCCTGCCTTGCAGGAGAATTCTTTACTAACTGAGCTCCCAGGGAAGTCCTAGATTCCATATATATATATGTAAATATATGATATTTGTCTTTCTCTTTCTGACTTACTTTACTCTGTATAATAGGTTCTTGGTTCATCCACCTCATTAGAACTGACTCAGATGTGTTCCTTTTTATGGCTGAATAATATTCTATTGTGTATATGTACCACTACTTCTTTATCTGTTGATGGACATCTAAGTTGCTTTCATGTCCTAGCTATTGTAAATAGTGCTGCTCTGAGCATTGGGGTACGTATATCTTTTTCACTTTCGGTTTCCTCAGGGTATTTTCCCAATAGTGGGATTGTTGGGTTATATGGTAGTTTATCCTTGACTCCTGTGTTTTCAGTCATTCTTGTTTTCTGATATGATGATAGCCATTTGTCATGTATAAGTGCTGAAATTTTGAAGTTGTCTTTTCATTGTCATTCACCTATAAATATTTTCTGATTTGCTTTATTTCTTTATTCTTCACACAAGGACTATTAAGTATTGTTTATTTATTTATGTACTTCTGAAAAATTCATTTTAGTTTCCATATGGTGAGTTTTTTTAAACTTCATTTTGCTGTTTAATCCACTGCAGTTTTCCTTCGAGCATGTAAATATAAACATAAATAATACATTTACATAAATATAAGTCCCCCGAAGCATCTCTTCTTCATCACCACCCAAGATTCCTTAACTTTTCTCATAGATGTTTCTTCTCCTATCATTTCTTCAACTTTATTTTCCCCCACAATTCTCAATTCTTATGTTCATTCAGTTTAAAAACAAAGAAATAGAAATAAAATAATGAAATTTATAACTCTGAGTAGAGAAGAGGCTTTATAAACCTAGAAGTTAAAATGTGTCAGGAAGTACAGGTTGGTTTAGACCAGTCATTTCTAGCTCTGAGAAGTTTATAAGGTTGTTTCTAAATTTGAATGCCATTCAAATGCTTTGGAAGACTTGTTGATTAATGCGGGAGGAGTAGCGGAGGAAATGTAAAAGTTCCCAGGAAATGAAAATATTTTCTCTAATACAGAATATAATAAATGGGACTAATAATAAAAATAAATTAAATAAATGTTTTTGGTATGTTTGATTTTTGAAAGGAGTTGTTCATGATAGGAAGCTAATGATAAATTTCCTTAGTTGGGAAAGAAGTGTCTAATTTGTCCCAGTAAACAAAATATTATGACCTGTAGTGTAAAGAAAGAGACTCATTAAAACATTGTCCACATTCTCAGAGTAGAATAGAGAGTTGGAGACAAACAAAATTTACTGAATGTCAGATTATTATAGGCATATGGATGTCATGTATTCTTACCAGCTACTTAATTGTACTGAATCTCAATTGCATACATTTGAAATAATCTGACCTATTCAAACATACCTAGAACTCTTTTATGTCTCAGATGAGGTAAAGATGTTCTGAAAATCATAGTTTCAGAGAAACTACCAAAAAAATGTCATATAGTAATAGTAATCATCTCCTTGGAATTAAAAGTCCACAATAACATGAAAATTGTTTTACGAAATTATAACTATAAATTTTTAAACATAATTCTTATAAAATACTTCCCAGAAAATAAAAGATAGAAATACTAATAGCTTGTATAAATTGAGCATTTTCTCTGTGGCAGGCAGTATGTTAGTTTTCATGATTATATCATTATGTTCTCACAATACTAGCTATTGTTGTTATTTGTAATGAGGAAACTGAAGCTTAGGGAATTTATGCCAACTTGCCCAGGGTAAAAATAAATGGTGGTAATAAGTGGTGGCTCTTGAATTCAAACTGAAGTTAGTCTGACTCCAGAATTCAAGTCCAACTGCTTCGCCAAAGTGCCCAACTGCTTTGCCAACTTGAAATCTGAAACTGGATTAAATTAATTGCATGAAAATAGTGGGATTGGCCACTGATGACAGTTAGGAAAATAATTGTTAATTCAATATAACAAACCTTCAGAACCATTATTGCCTATGACAATCATGCCTCAACTCTGGCCTAGACTTGTCTAAGCCTGGTTCTTCTGGGTGGGGGCAGGCAAGGAGATGAGGTGGGGTCATGGCTTCATGTAAACTGTAGTCAAGGGCCTTGCTTTTGTTTGGGGTGGTAGGTCCACCGGGCTTACTATGTTATTAAAAAATATCAATTCAAAACTTACTAACTAAAAGCAGACCTTGCCTTAAATACAACATGATGATGTTGTCATGAACTGGGATTATGACTAATCCAAAACCCAATCCTCTGTAATTGATATCAGCAAAATAAATGACAATAAAAGGGGAGAGGGAGAATTAAATTTGAATGTTCTCAGTTTGAGAACTTTCCTTTCAACACCATTTTAGAAACATCTGAGGGGACAATATTCTCTTTTCCCAGTGTGTGGCACTCTCCTTCCATCTGATCCCCTGCCCGTCTCTGAAAACCATCGCCTCAGGACTTAAAAGCTTCTGTTCTGCTTCTCAGTCTCACCTGAGGACTCATTTTGGCTGGAGTCTAGTTGTTAGAAGTTAAGCAAATTATTTTGTTATAGAGAATGTAGGAAACTGGATATGCAGGGACATCTTGAATAATCAGGTTTTGGAAATGGAAAGAGAATGAAATAAAAAGCTGACCTGCCTGATGTACTTATGGCCATGGATCAACAGTTTTAGAGATAGTTGGACCAAATATCCTACTACGATTGACTGAATGTAGGGCATGGCTGTTCATATATGGTCTTTTTTTCACCTGGTAATCAGGAAAACAGAAAGTTTGTTTTTTCATCTCTAGCTTCAGGAGTTAAGAAAATAATATCAATAGTTAAATGATTCTTGCTTATATTTTCTTTTATTCAATTTTAGGAGACTTGAGCAGATCATATTTAAGCTTCTCGTTACAGAAAGATCTAGATAGATAAGGTACATAGATATAGATCTCTCTCATATAGACCTTGAAGTACCTTGGCACGTTGAATAGTGAAACAAGTTTATATAACAGTATCCTTACTTTGCAAAGTATTTGTTGCATACTGAATACTTTGAAGAAGTATGAGTGAATGCCATAAGAAGATTAAGTTCATGCTTTGGTAGTTTATGCTGCAAAAGTCTTCTCTAAGTAAACCTGTTGCATACATGAAATGACTGCATGTTCACAAATGGCTTTTCTTCAACTTGGGCTCCCTAGGCTCTCTGCTATGACTCGTCCCCTTTCTTTCTGTGTGTGTTCTACACTCTTACCTCCTCTGGAGTCAATATTTATCCCTCCTTTGTTGTTGTTGTTTTGTTGTTAAGTCATGTCCGACTCCATGGGCTGGAGTCCACCAAGGTCCCCTGTCCATGGGATTTCTCAGGCAAGAGTACTGGAGTAGATTACCATTTCCTTCTCCAGGGGATCTTCCAGATGCAGGGACCAAACCTGTGTTTCCTGCAAGAATCTCCTGCAGGCAGATTGTTTATCACTGAGCCACCAGTATCCCTCCTTAGAGTATTACAAATGGGACTCCTTGTTTAGTCAGCTTGTTTTACTCTTTATTCTCATTCCCTGTAATTCCTCTGCCCTAGCTTGAGAATGGGAAGGGTGGAATTGGGGGAGGGGTGAGGAATACTTCCATTTAAGCAAAAGAAGTATTTCTGGTTTTAGACTTTGCAGCTGGTTTGGCTTTTGGTAGCCATGCATTGGAGAAGGAAATGGCAACCCACTCCAGTGTTCTTGCCTGGAGAATCCCAGGGATGGAGGAGCCTGGTGGGCTGCTATCTCTGGGGTCGCACAGAGTTGGACATGACTGAAGCAACTTAGCAGCAGCAGCAGCAGCAGCAGCCATAGGTTAGGGGGAAATACATGTCTATAAATTCAAATGAAGAAGATAATTTACAATCAGTGTTTAATATGCATTACTTCTTGTTTTCACAGTAACTCTGCAAGATATGATTAGTACAATCTTTATTTTACAAATGAGAAAACCAAGGCTTTCTGAGTTAAATAAATTGTCTATGGTGATGATGTTAGTGAGTGCTAAACTACAGTTGTGGCCAGGTTCCCTGACTGCAGAGTGTAGCACCCGCCAGGTACAGGGTGTTTGATAAATAAATTCAAGAGAGCAGAGACTATTGGGTGCCCTCTTGAATTTATTCACTGGACACTCTGTACATTAGATCAGTGATAAAAAAGAGAAGATATCTAATTACTGTTTTCTGTGGAACTTTAGCTTCCTGACCATCACATCAAAGAATTTAAGAAAGAAAATTTAATTTTATTGTTGATTTATAAGAAAATAATGATTTGTATTACTTATTTGACTAATATTGTAGTTTGACTTTGCTACACAGTTGATGATATTGTTTCCTGAAGCATCTGAATTGAATTCAGCAGTATGACTTTTCACATCTTACTAATATTAATATGGGAGTAAATCACTATAACCACGACAAATTCTGAAGCTAAAGGGCACACTAAGACGATTAAATTCAACCCTGGCTTGGCCTCTTCATACTTTTGAACTTCAGTGACAATATATCCATGAATAAGAACACATGCTTCTTACTTATTTCATGCAATAAAGAATAAAATTAATGAAGTTAATAAAACAACAAAAGAATGTTCTGGAAACTTTGAATACAGATCCAAGACAATTTCTTTAATTTAATTTTGTCCCTACTTATCAGCTATTCATTGTTTTTAACTTTCTTTTCTGGTTTGTATTCTTTTATCAATTTTAAATTTTTAAAAAAAAATTTTGTGACTGTTCTGGGTCTTTGTAGCTTTGCATGGGCATTCTCTAGTCGAGGTGAACAGGGGCCACACTTTGCTGCAGTTCACAGGCTTCTCATAGCAGTGACTTCTCTTGTTGTGGAGCACAGGTTCTTGGGGGATGGGCTTCGGTAGTTGCAACACTCTGGCACAGTAGCTGAGGCACATGGGCTTAGTGGCTCCATGGCATGTGGGATCTTCCTGGACCAGGGATCAAACCTTTGCCTCCTGCAGTGGCAGGTGGATTCTTATCTACTGTGCCACCAGGGAAGTCTTTTATTTTGAAGTCTCAAAATAAAAGAGACTTTTATTTCTCAAGGGATGAACTTAGACATACATCATCAGTGTTCATGTATATTTGTATCAGTTCACTGAGCAACAGTTCTAACACAAATTAGGGGGCACATGACAGTGGCAGGAAGATGCAGATTGTTTTTACTGGTGCTTGCATTGTCTCGGTATCTGTACATAATAATCGAATGGGTTTTACATTCAACCTCTCAAGTTTCCTCATATGATCTAATTTTTAAGATTTAGTTCATGTTTTACTCATCTAACTTTGCCGTTACTTGAAAAATAAGGACTTAGTAAATCAAATCTGCCCCTGGAACCACTACAAAATGGCCAGTTCTAGAAGTGTTGCTGCTGTAGCAACTTACAAGCTAAGCTACCACTTATGCTAATTGTAAATAGATTAACTAGATCAAGTTCATAGTATCTTTGGAATATAAACAGAGTTTTAACATGTATTGTGTAGTTGAAACTCCTGCGTGAAACTGAAGTTTGTTAGGGCATGCAGTGGACTTTCTTAGGAATCTCTGCTAGTCACGAAGGGAAATTGCTAGGAAGATCTAAAACTGTAGCCTTAATCTAATAAAAATGCTGTTTCTTTACTCTTGTCCCTTCTCTGTAGTTTCTGTTGACCCAAATAGAGTTGATAATGTGAGACTGACTTCGAATAGATCAATGGACTTAGATGAGAAGCTGTAGATCCTATGATCTCTTTGATTTAACAGGTGAGAAAAACTAAAGCTCAGAATCCAATTAGGCAGACTTCCGATTCCCAGTCTCTTGTTCTTTCTTCTATTCTCCTCTACTTCTGTTTAGCATCTTCAAACTACACTAGGTCTACACTTATTTGATGTATTAAGTCACTAAGTATCTTCCCTCTACTCCGCCTAGATGAGATTCCTTACAGACATGTAAAAGAGTTGCACATCTCTTGTTTCTACCTACAATGATAAATTCCCCTAAAGTAAATCATCCCTTACTCAAAAGCACTGTGAGTCAGAAATACATGTTTCTTGTTATGCAGTAGCAGTTTTTGAGAAAAGAAAATAAACGTTTTAGGCAGCTTCGAAAACCACTCCACTCTGTTAGGATGGATTTTTCCTAGCTTACACATGTTCATCTCCTTAGACATGTAGATTTTAAGTTTTAACAGTGTTTGACTTCTATGATAGAGTCATGATAGTTAATGATAAGACTCTCATGCCATTTCACATTTGAAAAATCTATACAATGCATTTTGGACTTCATAGACTCTTGGATTTAGAAAGATATTGTGGTGTAAATAATAAAATATGAAACAAATCCACTTAAGGCACCCTTCTCTGTTGGATGACACAGCTACTGGCAAATCACTTTTAAGAAACCTAAGTACTCTTTAATGACATGTGACTAAGAGAGCCCATTTAAAAATGCCATTTGATTTATGCTTAGTACCAAATCAAAATCAAGTGATTCCAGTGACAAGGATGTTCCATTTTCATATTATATTATGTACAAAATTGATATTTGAAAGGGTACAGTTTGGTTTTTTAAAAGAATGCTACATTTACTTTGAATTCTTAGTACTTTATAAAAACAGATAAGAGTACCAAAGTACAGTACTTTCCAGCTAAATGCACTACATGCTAATTTTTGAGAAGCAATTACTTTTAAAACTGTTTTTTTAAATATAATTTTTAGTACACAAAGTAATGGTTCTGGGTAGCATTAGGGAAAAATCAGATGTGCAAAAATATGGTTCCCTGCATGATGGAATATACATTAATAGAAACAGACAGAGGAAAAGCAAAGGGGCACTTTTTTGTCCTGAGGGTCACTACTGTCTCTATTTGATGCCTCTCATTTAGGTCAAATGAAGCCCAGCCATCACAGGTTCTGAGTAATAGAATCCCTGGGAGCATCCTGGCCAGGACAGCCGGCCACCAGCTCCCAGTCAGAACGCCTTTCATCGCTCCTTCCTTTCTTCTCCTGTGCTCGTATGTTGCTCCTCCTTATGGCCCTTCTCTTGGCTAATTTCTGAAATAGGTTTTCCTGGTTGGACTCTTTCATAAGTTTCTTTCATAAGAAACTATTTGAGACTGAAAACAATGGCCTTCGTTTTTACATTGCATTTGATCAGATGATGTCTTGTAGATAGCATGCCTTAACAGTGGCATTTTAAGCATTCTGTGGAGGATGTAGAAGGGACATTTAAAAACACAAGCTTTCCTGATTCCTCTACTTAAATGATATGGGCAGCCACCATATCAAGATAATCAATTCCAATAATGTGAATCTCTCAGGCAGTTCGTATTTTCATTCCTTCATTCAATAACTATTTACTGAATGCTGACAAAGGCCCAGGCACTGACTGAAGTGTTGGGCTAATAGAAATGAACATCACAGGCAAAATATTGACCTTCATGGCATTTATAATTTAACAGGTATGACAAAATGTGAAGGATGGGTTGTTATAGAAACACAGGACAGAGAGAACTAACATATTTGAAGAGGCCTAGAAAAACCCTGGGATGGAGTAATAAGCCAAAAACAAGGGCTGGCCAGTAAGTTAACCACTCAACAGTGCCCCAAACGCCTGCTACATCGTTAGCCAGAGACATTTCTCTGCTTTCTGTCAGGCTGTTCTTGTCATTCCCAGCCAAATGATGGTTGGCATAGAAATGAGAGAAAACACACCCTCTGCTGCTTTGCTGAGGACTGACATTTATTTTGCACTTTTTATTCTCTATTTGTGCTTTATCTCTCTAGAATAGAAATACAGAATGTTATTTTTAAGTGTGGTGTGTTTTCTGATCAGTTTTCATTAGCTTGATATGAAACTGGAAGTTTAGGAAAGAAATACTTAGAATTATAAAAGGTTAATGCACCAGGGGCTGAGCCAAAAAGGATGCTTAGAAATAAGGTGGAGTCAGAATATTTACTCAAAATATGACTGAACAGTTCATCAATCAAATTAGAAGAGATTTTAAGAGACCTGGTAAAAATTATAATTCACTTTTCATTGGACACTCCACACTAAAACATACACACACACACAACTCTAAATGACTGTTTTTCTTAAGGTTAGAATGGTGCTTCAGTAATAGGAATATTTTAAACAAAGTCCAGTTAGAAATTTTTGTTTGAAAACGAAGTCAATATCCTTTAAACAAATACTTTCCGGGCAGCTGCGGGCGGCACTTTGCCACACTGGAAATGAGGAAGGGCACAGGACAGAAACAGTCTTGCTTCTGAACTGCTTGAAATATATTTTTATCATTTTACTCAAACTCGGTGTTTTCACTGCTCAAAAAGCTTTCATATATGTGTTTTTATTGGAAAATTACTTTCAAACATTATTCTAAAATAATAGCATATAACATTTTGTCATCTGCTTCATATTAAGTGTACCATAAAATACTTTCAAGTTCAGCTGAGTGTGTTTTTCATTTGACCAGTCCGTTCAACAAGCATTGGATTGCTGAGGATTTTTACACAGTATCTACTTTTCATCTCTCAATTCCTGACACAGTCTATTACATTATTTCTTATATGACCGCACCTTTAATAGGTTTAGGGGAACTTATTTTCTTTAATGCATCCGTTGTTTCTGCAGTACCTCTTTAAAAATTGTTCACTCTTGTTAGGTAGCAGTGGCAAGTCGGGCCCTCTTCTATGTCTGGGGCTTTTGCTTCTGTATGTGCCATTTTCTTCTACATCTGAACTCTAAGAAAAAAAAGCATCATCATCTTTTATTCCACTCAGCACAATGTTTTGTAGGTGAAAGCAAGATATTCTGGGCAGAAAGCTAATTAAAGTAAGGTTAAGTATAGTGAGGAAGAAGTTATAGACCTTTTAGAAAATGTTTGATCAGTAAAAGTATATAGAGGAGTGTGCTAAGTCGCTTCAGGCATCTCCAGCTCTTTGTGACGTTATGGACTATAGCCCTCCAGGCTCCTCTGTCCATAGGATTCTCCAGGCAAGAATACTTTAGTGGCTTGCCATTTCCTCCTCCAAGGTATCTTCCCAACCCAGGGATCAAACCCACGTCTCTTACACCTTCTGCATTGGCAGGCAGGTTCTTTACCTCTGGGAAGCCCATGTATAGGAGACATTAGTTAAAATACAAAGGAGTTAGTTTTGGAATAGTCACGTAGGTGCTAATTTTAACAAGGGAATAAAATAACCTGTGAAACTCATTAATTTTAATGCTCGGTATTGACTGCCAGTAATCTTTCCATCAAACTCTGGCAAACTCTACCTTGCAGGACACATCTGGCCCGTTGTCCTTCTTTGCAAATAGAGTTATAGTGGGACAGAGCCTTACCCATTCTTTCATGTTTTGCCTATGACTGCTTTTACACTATAATGTCAGAGTTGAGTAGGTTGCAGCAAAGACTATCATCCACAAAGCTGAAAATATTTACTATCTGACGCTTTATAGGAAAAGGCCTACTCTAACAATTTTGCTTTGTTTCTGCTTTTTTGACTAACAGTGCATTAACTTCTAATATTCAAAGACAGTTACCCAACAGAAGCCTTCAATGTTATATGAAATTGAGCAAAAGAATCAGATTTATAAATTGATTATTATGTTGCTTTTTACTACAGACAGTGAGTTATATGATATATGAACTCAATTGATTACTGCAAAATTCTCTAGAACTCCTGCAGGGAGGCAAAATTTTGTAAAAGTACAAAATTCAGAGAAACATTATGTCTCATTACAAAGCTAAACAATTCACTAACTTTCTTCACTAACACAACTAGATATAATGATTACACCCTCTGACAGTAATCTGTTTCAAAAAGAACTGGCTATGAGAATGAGTGGTCTTCCCAGTGGTAAAGAATCTGCCTGCCAATGCAGGAGACACAGGAGACACATATTTGATCCCTGAGTTGGGAAGATTCCCCTGGAGGAGCACATGGCAGCCCACTCCAGTATTCTTGTCTGGAGTTATCCCAGGGACAGAAGAGCCTGTTGGGCTACAGTCCATAGCGTTGTAGAGAGCTGGACATGACTGAAGTGACTTAGCACAGTACACAGCATGGCACTGGAGGATCATCTCTGTGACAGCTGGAGAAAATGAATCCTGAGCTTTCAAAAATACTTCCAGCAAGACCGTGGCAAAACCGGTCCAAAGGTGATGATAAGCAGGACTGCTGCTTTCATTAGAGCTCATACTCTTAAATCAGGCTGTTTAATGCATGAAATCATTACAGCTTTCTGACAAAGCGAACTTTACCTGAACCTACTTCAAAGGAAACATACATAGGGCTGACATGGATGCATACCATTTTGATAATTTGAACATTAAGAAGAGCCAGATTTCCTTCTTTAAATATGAGTATATTAAAGGAGGTAAGGGAGAGAATATTCAAAACAGCAGCAATAACACAGTGTAATTATTGTTGGAACATTTTTAGTTCTTGGATATGATTACAGATGTGTCTTTGATCTTGGAAATTGAAATTATTTATACAAAATTGTTAAATACATATGCCTCAGAAAAAGCAAGGTGTGTTATAGTTAATGATATGTACTTTTTGGTAGAGATTAGAAGATGCTTATTTTTCTTTCTGGATAAACAAACTACAAATTCCATTTTCCCTTGCAATTCCATTTTCCTTGGTCTTGTCATGTGACTGAGTTACAGCCAATGAAATATCACTGGGAAGTTGGGTACTATTTCAAGGCTTGGGCTATAAAATCTCTCTTTGCATGATTACTTCTTCCTTTTCCTCCATCTGCTAGCCAGATTCTGAGAATCAGGCAAAGGCCTTGGTGATTGCCTAACTGTAAGATGGAAGGAGTTGGGTCTTGGAATCACTGAGTAGAATATTCCTCAGGAAACATTCCACTGGCCTGTGATGGACTCCAAATGGATGTCCAGTAGATTGTGTTAAGTCACTGAGAGCTTTCTGGGTAAGCAGCAAGAGATTATGTCAGCTGATACACTGTGTCACAGTCCCTCCTTCGCTATGGACTCACGCCATGTCAGTGACAGGTACATAAGAAGAAATGGTCAATTCTATTTAAAGAGATGGAAGATACCATCCTTGAGTGGCAACTTGAAAAATGTACATGAGGACAATTCATCTAAAAAAGAATTTGGATTTTTGGGTAAGACAACTTTTAATTTATAATATTGATTTTTTAAAAAAATGTAAGATAACAAGAAACACAATAAAAACCCTTCTTTCACCTTCCAGAAATACCATATCCTTCATGGCTTGTTATGGTGTACAAAGCTCCCTTTAGCTAAAGAGAATATCTTCAAAAGTCTGGCACTAAAACACATGTTTTAATTAAAAAAGAACAAAGTTATGAGGACTATCTTTTTAAAATATTGCACATATGTTCATTTATCCTAAGAGCTTGTCACTTCAGAAATCAGAGCATAGAATATCTAAATGTACTGAAATATTCCAGTGGGTTTTCTCTTTGCGTGCATGCTAAATCACTTCAGTTGTGTCCGACTCTTTGTGACCCTATGAACTGTAGCCCACCAGGCTCCTCTGTCCATGGGATTCTCCAGGCAAGAACACTAGAGTGGGTTACTATGCCCTCTTACAGGGGATCTTCCCAACTCAGGGATCGAAGCCAGGTCTCCTGCATTTCCTGCATTGCAGGCAGATTCTTTACCATCTGAGACACTAAGGAAGCCCCAGGATTTTTCTTTATTAATATCCAAATAACAAGTTTGAGCTTCGAGTCCCAATTTTTTAAGAAGTCTCTGCTGCTGCTGCTGCTAAGTCGCTTCAGTTGTGTCCGACTCTGTGGGACCCCAGAGATGACAGCCCACCAGGCTCCCCCATCCCTGGGATTCTCCAGGCAAGAATACTGGAGTGGGTTGCCATTTCTACCCTCTCTCAAATCATGGAATTTCAGAGGGGATTATATTATTGTACTTATTCCCTAGTCTATATTTCTGATAATGCTGAATGATTATGCCAATTGCTGCCTCATTTCCTTGACTGTCTTCTTTTCTTCACACCACTCTGGACTTCCTTCTTCCTTCCTCTCTTCTTTAATTCCTCAAATGATAATATAAAACTTTTGAATGCTTCCAATTGTAAAATAACACTTTTCCCCCTTTGACATCATTGATAAGTAGAAACTTCTGATAAATAGAACAATCACTATATCCTGAGTTAAGTTCAAACAGCAAAACAATACCAACAGCAGCAAGAAGAAGAAGATGGGTTTCTTATTGAATTCTAGTCTTTCAAAGAAAAGAAAACTCCAGCATTTCCCTTAAATTGCTGACTCTCTAACACAAACAGCTTTATTCCTGAATTTTGCAAGGTAGTACCCGATGATATGAAGATGTTTGTTGTTTCTTGTATTCATGAAAGAAAGTCATTTTCCACTATGAATAGATGAAATCTAAACTTGGTAATATGGTTAAACTTTTAAAATTTTATCATAGAGTACCTGTTTAATTTTTGTTGAACCAGTCTTCTAAGGTCTAGATCCTTTGTAATCATTTACAAAAAAACCTTTTTATTTTTCTAAATATTTCATCTCTAAAAGGAACCCTCTTACACTGTTGGTGGGAACTTAAGTTGGTACAGTCACTGGGGAAAACAGTATGGACAGTCCTCAAAAAAAAAAAATCCATAAACTCCTCTTCTGGTCAAAACTATAATTCAAAAACATACATGCACCCCTAATTCATAGAAGAACTCTTCATAATAGCCAAGACATGGGCTTCCATGTCTAAATGTCCCATCACTTCATAGCCAGTAGATGGGGAAACAATGGAAACAGTGACAGACTTCATTTTCTTGGGCTCCAAAATCACTGTGGATGGTGACTTCAGCCATAAAATTAAAAGACACTTGCTCCTTGGAAGAAAAGCTATGACAAACCTAGATAGCATATATATTAAAAAGCAGAGACATCACTTTGCCAACAAAGGTCTGTATAGTCAAAGCTATAAATTTTTCCAGTAGTCATGTATGGATGTGAGAGTTGGACCATAAAGAAGGCTGAGCACTGAAGAACTGATGCTTTTGAACTGTGGTGCTGGAGAAGACTCTTGAAAGTCCCTTGGACAGCAAGGATATTAAACCAGTCAATCCTAAAGGAAATCAATCCTAAATAGTCATTGGAAGGACTGATGCTGAAGCTGAAGCTCCAATCCTTTGGGCACCTGATGCAATGAGCTGACTCATTGAAAATGATGATGCTGGGAAAGATTGAAGGCAGCAGGAAAAGGGAGCAACAGAGGATGAGAAGATTGGATTGCATCATCAATTCAATGGACATGAATTTGAACAAATTCTGGGAGATAGTGAAGGACAGGAAAGCCTGGTGTGCTGCAGTCCATGGGGCTGCAAAGAGTTGGACAGGACTGAGTAACTGAACAACAATAACAGGATGCAAACTGTTGTATATAGAATGGGTAAACAAGGCCCTACTGTATAGCGTAGGGTACTGTATTTAATATCCTATAATAAACCATAATGGAAAAGAATATATAAATGTCTAACTGAATCATTTTGCTGTGAAGAATAAGTTAACACTGTAAATCAGCTACATTTCAATAAAAATAAAAATCTGAAAAAAAACAACAAATATTTTATCTCTGAGTATGAGAGAACAGGTAAAACTTTCTGCAATGTAGGAGATTTATATGTGTAGTAAAATGAAGGGGCATATTTTTTTTCTCTTATTTGATGAGGAATACACATTTTCTGGAGAAGGCAATGGCACCCCACTCCAGTACTCTTGCCTGGAAAATCCCATGAACGGAGGAGCCTGGTGGGCTGCAGTCCATGGGGTTGCTAAGAGTCGGACACGACTGAACGACTTCACTTTCACTTTTCACTTTCATGCATTGAAGAAGGAAATGGCAACCCACTCCAGTGTTCTTGCCTGGAGAATCCCAGGGACGGGGGAGCCTGGTGGGCTGCCGTCTGTGGGGTCGCACAGAGTCGGACACGACTGAAGCAACTTAGGAGCAGCACACATTTTCTAAAATGCATGTTTCTACAAAATTTACAACAAAAATATCAAATATATTTGGGAAACCATTCAAGTGAGTAAATTCATGTAAGTTGAAGGCAGAAAATAGTTTTGTTTGCTAAAATCTGAGGTGATTCTTTAAAAAAAAAAAAAAGTCTGAGTTGAATCCAGCATACTGTCACCTACTATCATAGCAGTAATTTTAATATAAAAATAAATCATTAAATACAATAATAAAATAAAATAATGCAATCACTCAGAAATATTTGTATTGTGTTTCCCAGTATAATTTGGCCTAAATCCTTACATGGACTCCTTTCTCGTGTTCTTAAAGATGTGTTTACTGTAGAAATAGACCATATGGTTCTCTAGTAATGAAGAGGTTGGACACTGGGCTGTGATATAAAACTCAGGAACATGGAAACAATTCCTAGCAGCTTATTTTTGTTGTATCCCTGGTTGGACTCATCAATTATTGGTGAACATACACAGAATTTTCCAAATGAAGACAAGTGCACGCTATTGGACGGTTGGGTCCTGTCATCTACTGTGCATTTGTTATGCACTATTTTGGAGTCTCCATTCCAGACAGTCTCTCTTAACTCAATTTTCATTTGCAAGGATTACTACATTAAAAGCAGTACCTCTATTAAGTCAAATGTCCAATTACAGAGCTATCTGTTTTCATAGGGAAGGGACTATAGGAAGAGAGAGTATATCTCCAAAAAACAAACAAACAAACAAACAAACCACAAGATTTTTATTTTATCTCAGAATACTAAGAAAAATAGTGAAAACAAGAGGAAAACTACTGGTTACTGAATCCACTTCTCATTTGAACAACTTAGATCCTTGACAGACATTGAGTTCTGGCTCCATTGAAGCTTTCTTTTGTATATTTTTCTTGTAAACTTTTCATTTTGTATTGAAGTATAGCCAATTAATTATGTTAAGCTAGTTTCAGGTGAACAGCAAAGGGACTCAGCCATACATTCTGAATCTGTACCTAAGGAAGGGATTCAGGATTTAGAAAAAGATTTCCCAGTGGGATCACTGTTTGACCAAGTTCTATTAAGATTATTTCAACATTTCCTCTATGTTTTTCAGTTGTGAATAGATTCTAGTATTTTAAATTATAAGTAGAATGATGTTCATTGGATTATATTTTAAGTCTCTATTGCAGATGATTTTTAAAAAGGGGCCTGGAAAGTCAAAGTAGAAATGTGTCTTTGAGTTTGTCCCCGATGAAATGAAAATGGATTCCAAGCTGTTGGAAATTTTGGTTCCTTCTAGACGATAACAGGGCTACCCGCAACAGCAAGAAAGGAGGAATTTCTGTATAGTAAGTGGGATAAATATACTGGTACAAAATTCCTTGTAGGATGATTTACACAGCTAAATTTGTCTTCACCCTCTTCCTTCCCACTCAAGGAACCAAACAGCCAACTTCATGTCTTCCTTTTCTGGCCTCTGATGCCAAAAAATTTGCTCAATTGTAAATTTAGGGAAATACGTTGAAAAACCATTTTGAAATCATAAAAGTAGTTATTCATTTGAATGAACTGTTTATTTTTTAAATTTTCAACAGAATTTCACAACTTTTTTCCCTCACTTTACTACTGAGAAGTAAATTGATTTGATTTAAAACGCCAGCTTTGCAACCTGAAAATTACATGGTGGTCAATAGGAAAAGTAAGACTCTAATTACATTACCTTCCCTTCTAGCAGTTTTGTTTTGTTTTTCTTACATACGCCCAAAGGTACAAAATGCCTTTCTAATGCTCCTGGTGAACTAAGCATGTCACTCCAGCTTGCCTCCTTCAGGGAGGGCTAAGGCACTGTACTAGCCCTATGTCCCTCATTCTTTTACAATCTACTTTTTTTTTTTTTCCTAATTTTATTTTATTTTTAAACTTTACATAATTGTATTAGTTTTGCCAAATATCAAAATGAATCAGCCACAGGTATACATGTTTGCACATACTTAGAAAGTAGTTGACATACTTAGCATGTTATTTGCTTCAAGAGTATTTCAATAAGAAACATGTTCATCTTATGACCAGATGAAGCTCTAGTGGTGAAATATTGGTATCTAGAAGTCCAGGGGGAATTACTTTATAGAGAGATTGTCCACCAAACCTTAAAATCCCAAACCTTCAGTTTAGTTCAGTTCAGTCACTCAGTCATGTCTGACTCTTTGCGACTCCATGAATCGCAGCACACCAGGCCTCCCTGTTCGTCATCAACTCCCGGAGTTCACTCAAACTCATGTCCATCTAGTCAGTGATGCCATTCAGCCATGTCATCCTCTGTAGTCCCCTTCTCCTTCTGCCCCTAATCCCTCCCAGCATCAGAGTCTTTTCCAATGAGTCAACCCTTCACATCAGGTGGCCAATGTACTGGAGTTTCAGCTTTAGCATCATTCCTTCCAGAGAACACCCAGGACTGATCTCCTTTACAATGGACTGGTTGTATCTCCTTGCAGTCCAAGGTACTCTCAGGAGTCTTCTCCAAAACCACAGTTCAAAAGTATCAATTCTTTGGTGCTCAGCTTTCTTCACAGTCCAACTCTTACATCCATACATGACCACTGGAAAAACCATAGCCTTGACTAGACGAACCTTTGTTGGCAAAGCAATGTCTCTGCTTTTGAATATGCTATCTAGGTTGGTCATAATTTTCCTTCCAAGGAGTAAGCATCTTTTAATTTCCTGGCAGCAATCACCATCTGCAGTGATTTTGGAGCCCCCAAAATTAAAGTCTGACACTGTTTCCACTATTTTCCCATCTATTTCCCATGAAGTGATGGGACCAGATGCCATGATCTTCGTTTTCTGAATGTTGAGCTTTAAGCCAACTTTTTCACTCGCCTCTTTCATTTTCATCAAGAGGCTTTTCAGTTCCTCTTCACTTTCTGCCATAAGGGTGGTGTCATCTGCGTATCTGAGGTTATTGATATTTCTCCCGGCAATCTTGATTCCAGCTTGTGCTTCTTCCAGCCCAGCGTTTCTCATGATGTACTCTGCATAGAAGTTAAATAAGCAGGGTGACAATATACAACTTTGACGGACTCCTTTTCCTATTTGGAACCAATCTGTTGTTCCATGTTCAGTTCTAACTGTTGCTTCCTGACCTGCATATAGGTTTCTCAAGAGGCAGATCAGGTAGTCTGGTATTCCCATCTCTTTCAGAATTTTCCACAGTTTATTGTGATCCACACAGTCAAAGGCTTTGGCATAGTCAATAAAGCAGAAATAGATGTTTTTCTGGAACTCTCTTGCTTTTTTGATGATCCAGCGGATGTTGGCAATTTCATCTCTGGTTCCTCTGCCTTTTCTAAAACTAACTTGAACATCAGGAAGTTCCTGGTTCACATATTGCTGAAGCCTGTCTTGGAGAATTTTGAGCATTACTTTACTAGCGTGTGAGATGAGTGCAATTGTGCGGTAGTTTGAGCATTCTTTGGCATTGCCTTTCTTTGCGATTGGAATGAAAACTGACCTTTTCCAGTCCTGTGGCCACTGCTGAGTTTTCCAAATTTGCTGGCATATTGAGTGCAGCACTTTTACAGCATCATCTTTTAGGATTTGAAATAGTTCAACTGGAATTCCATCACCTCCACTGGCTTTGTTCGTAGTGATACTTTCTAAGGCCCACTTGACTTCACATTCCAGGATGTCTGGCTCTAGGTCAGAGATCACACCATCGTGATTATCTTGGCCGTGAAGATCTTTTTGTACAGTTCTTCTGTATATTCCTGCCACCTTTTCTTAATATCTTCTGCTTCTGTTAGGTCCCCACCATTTCTGTCCTTTATTAAGCCCATCTTTGCAAGAAATGTTCCCTTGGTATCTCTAATTTTCTTGAAGAGATCTCTAGTCTTTCCCATTCTGTTGTTTTCCTCTATTTCTTTGCATTGATTGCTGAGGAAGGCTTTCTTATCTCTTCTTGCTATTCTTTGGAACTCTGCATTCAGATGCTTATATTTTTCCTTTTCTCCGTTGCTTTTCACTTCTCTTCTTTTCACAGCTATTTGTAAGGCCTCCTCAGACAGCCATTTTGCTTTCTTGCATTTCTTTTCCATGGGGATGGTCTTGATCCCAAACCTAAGATACCTTCTATACAGGCATCACAGGACAGTTCTTAACATAGTTTATTTCACCTCATCCAGGTCTGAATGCTTCTGTTCTGAATTGTGTATAAACTCACAAGGCTTGTTAATGTCTGCATGCCCAGCAGAAATAAATGTTATTGGTTAATTGGAGGCCCACCACTTTTGGCACTGAAATTAAATTTAGCAACTGTTGTTGCTACAGAAAATTCCCAAAACAATGATCTTGGGAATTTGGCCCCAAGAATAGTAAGAACTAGGAAAACTATTTTGAACTTGGGTACATAGAGCATTAGCTTTAGTCTCTTCAGATTCACAAATACACATTTACAAGAGCTTTTCTAATCATTACTCTTTGATTTTAATGACTCTAAGAAAATATTCTCTCATGATATAACCTCTTTACTTTTGTTGCTAAGCCAAAAACAAGCCTATCTGACTCTCCCATAGGCTTAAAGGAAGAGCAAAAGACGCCTAGTTAGTCAGTTTGACTACACATATTTTGAAGTGCATCAGGGCTATGCTCTTAAGGTTTGTAAAGAGCAATCTAGTCCAATTTTTCAACTGATCATCACTTAAGGTGGAAGTCATTTTAATTTTCAAGATCCTGAGTAATGCATTTTTCCACCAACCTGCTATTACAGAAAAATAAAGTTAGAAGTTAGCAATAGCTCTGTACTTTTAGTACTCTGATTAGAGGTCATGTTGATAGAGGACTGGCATTTTCAAGGACTCCTGATGAATTAGCTCTCAGATTTGAGGTTGGAAATCTATAATAACAGAGAAATATTTCTGATTTCTAATCTACCACAATGGGGGGAAATGCTAAGAATGAAGATGATACTGATGGTAAGGTTTTTTCAGTTTTATTTTTGTGTGTGTACATAAAAAGTTATATGACTGCATTAATTGAGATTAGGTTCAGTTGAATGTTATAGAAAATCCCAAATAACAGTGGCTTAAATAGGATGGAAGTTTATTTTTCATTCGGGTAAAAGTTCTAAAGGTGTCTAAGTTGTTGTAGTGCATTAATGACTCAAGATACTTATGGCATCCTTCTCCGCTATGCCTGACCACCACTGCATGACCAAAGATGGCTGTTGAAGATCTTAGTCTTTACATCTGTATCACAGCAATCAGGAATGAAGGAAAATAAGAGAATATAGTCTCTCCCTCTAGGATCACTTTCTATCACTTCTATTTTTACCTTATTTGTCAGCTATATAGTCAAGTGGTAGCGCCTAGTTCCAAAGCACTGTAGGGATGTAGTCACTGTTTTTGTGAATATCCGTTTGGCTAAGACTCAGGGGTCTAGTAATAGGAAAGAATGAATATAGGAAGAAAGCTACAAGTCTCCATTATAATTGCATACATAATGTGTGACTTTAGACAAGTTACTTTTCTTAGTCTCAGTTTTATCACCTACATAAAAAGGATGGTATTTCTCTATCTTTTGGTGTCATTGGCAGAATTATATGAGGTAGTATATATAAACACCTTTGCAAAGTGTCTGATATATGGCAAGTGAAGGGCCGTGATTGCAATATACAGCACTTTGGGTCCAAATAAATTTCCCTGTGATCCTTTATAACAATAGTTCTTAACATCTTAGAGAATCTCTAATGATTATATTTAGCTACCTACATCATTCCTCTAACTACACTCCTAGATTTCCCTGTGATCCTTTCATAAGAATATGACCACAGGATTAAGAATACTTTCAACCTGATGTTGACAGACAAAGGAAGCAGAGCTTAAACAGACTAAGAAATATCTAAGCATTTAGTAGTAAATTATTTACAGTAATGTTAGCCCCCTTAGGTAAGTGTTAGCTATTCAGTTCAGTTCAGTTCAGTTGCTCAGTCATGTCCGACTCTTTGCGACCCCATGAATAGCAGCTATTACTATTATTATTATTGTTTTAATATTATTATCATAATTATTTTAGTTGCTAGACTCTGTGTCAAAATGTGGTTGGAAATATTTGAGTGGGTTGAAATTAGAGATCATAGCTCTAAAATAGTAGGAATGCATTAGTCAAGGTTAAGTCAGGGCAGCAGAGCTCCTTTGAACATTTGGGGCATAAGAGATTTATCATAGACCTTAGATCTTACAGAAATATGGGAACAGGTGGTAAAGTGAAGGTCTGGAACAGAAAGTAGAGGTCAGACACAGACATTAACCAGTTCATGCCAAAAACTCTGGCAAGAATGACTAAGTCAGAGCTTGAAGACAAATACAGAAACTAAGCATGCCCAGACAATGAAATAGATGCAAAGGAGGATGCCATAGAGATGTCTACAAGAGGCTCTTAACTTCCAGGAAGCCATTGCCAAACATCTGCTGGTGGGCCCGGAACAACTGTTGCCCAGTCTGGCCCCCGGTGGGGAAGGCAAGCTGATCAGAGAGCAAGAAGGAGTGGGGATGAGCTAGGATCTGTTGGGCACTTCTACGAAGAAACATGGCTGTAACTCATCCCACTGTCCTTCAATAAATCATGACTGCTATTTAACTTTTACCTTCAAAGTCCTATCTAGCACCAAACAGAGAAGGAGCTTCAGTAAAACATAAATCCCAGCTTCACCAAGTTGATGTAGCACAATCCAACACGGGGATTTAATCAATGAAACCCTTATTTTCAGCCAAAAGTTCACATTAGTTAATATATTTGCCCCCCTTAAGCAATATTTATTTAGTAATTAAAATTTTTTAGATTCTTTAATAATTTGTTTATGATGTTACAGAGAACTATTCTTGACTTGGAAATAAATCAGCAAGATGATTGTGTAACCTTTTAATGTTATGCCAAAGTGCTATCCAACACACCTGACTCCCTCAGAAAATGGAATTTTCACTACAGCAATCGAACTTGATTTGGATCCAGGCACTTTACAACTTTGAAATACAGAATTTAAGTTGTAGAAAACTGATAAGATGCAATGGTTTGTTTTTCTTCTGTCAGACTTGAGGACTTCAAAATCACAGTAATAAACTGTGATTAGAACATAATCCCATTTGCACCTAATTTAGCCATATTATTTAAGCACCTTTCTTCACTGATCATATAAAATTCCTGTTTTTCATTCTATTGGTTCCCTCATTAATGAGCTTAAACTGTCAGGTATGCATTTATATATATATATATATATATATATATATATATATATATATATATGCTTCCCACGTGGCCCTAGTGTGTAAAGAACCCATCTGCCAATGCAGGAGACATAAGAGGCACAGGCTTAATCCCTGGGTGAGGAAGATCCCCTGTAGGAAGGCATGGCAACCCATTCCAATATTCTTGCCTGGAGAAACCCATGTACAGAGGAGCCTGGCAGGGTACAGTCCATAACATCACAAAGAGACATGACTGAAGTGACATAGCACTCATATAAATACATATATGAATGACAATTAATTTTTAAACATTTTTAAAATTTAACTTTGACAATCATCACAAGATGATTACTATTTTTATAAACAAGAGGCCTTTTCCAAGGTAGGTAGGACTGAATGTGAGGAATTTGAGAATATCAGCACTGAGAAACTCACTGGAATAGTGTAATGGTGAAAGGAAGCAATTGCCAAGATACCTAGCAGGCATAGCGATAACTAGCGTGTTTGCAGGAAGACCAGGCTGTAGAATGATGAGACAGGAAAACAGTCATCTCAAGCAAAATGAGCCTGGTTCCTATATAGTACTATAACCTGAGGAGGGTTCTGTAGGTATTTTAAAAGGCAATACATGTAAAGGCACACACAAATAGAAGACAGGACTCAGTAGATGTTTATCTATCGTAAAAAACAACAGTAGAGTATAACTTGGATAGCATTTCTTCTGGAAAACCAGACTCTAGATTTCCAACAGTTTATAAATAGCTCACCATTGTTAATGACACTATGACTTTCTTATTTCCACTCTCATCTCCCCAAAGGACCACCAGGAAAAAATGGTGACCAAATGATGTTAATCAGACTCAACCACATATAGGAAGAATAACAAATAGATAGTACCTGAATCATGTCTTAGAGTGGAAAGTTTAAAGGAAAATATCTGTAGAGTTTGGGGTTTGGGCTCCAGTGTTGGAAGGCAGATCTTTTAAGGGAAGGAATGAATTGGGATTAGGTAAAGTTTATGACTAAAGATCCCATGCTGAAAAATCAGCTAGGGATTCTGGATTATGCTGGTCCATTTTCCTGTACATATTCAGTAAGAGCATGATATACTTCACTCAGTTGCTTAGTTGTGTCTGACTCTTTGCAGTCCCACTGACTGTAGCCTACCAGGCTCCTCCATCCATGGGATTCTCCAGGCAAGAATACTGGAGTGGGTTGCTATTTCTTTCTCCGGGGGATCTTCCAAACCCAAGGATTGAACTCATGTCTCCTATATTGGAAGACAGAATCTTTCCTGCTGTGCCACCTGGGAAGGCCAATAGCATATTTGAAGGTAATTAGGCATAATATTGATAAATTTAATTTAAAAATCTGGTCTTCCTCTTCAGTACCTAAATAATTCAGGAGAAGAAACTTTGTGTGTTTTTTCCTCCAAATACCTATGCTCTAAAAACTTGAACGGAAATGATAAAACTGTGTTTTTGTTTTCTATTTTGAATTAACAGTAGATAAAAAATAGAAGATATTTTACTGAAAGGAAACTGAGGCAAAAAGAAGTTAATTAACTTTCCCAAAGTTGCCAGAGAGAAAGCATCAGAGACACTTAAAAATTTCTGGCCAGTCACAAAGGCTGTGAGTTACTAAATATAGATTTGTGAGAAAAATGAGACTAACAGGCTGTAGCCAGACTCGGAATTCCTTGTGTACCACATCTATTACCACAGCCTTAGACAGAGTCTGGCTTGAGGCTATTGGGATTGTAAAGTCTGGAAGACAGGTTCACACACCAGCCCTGTCTCACTCACCATTGCACTTCCCTTCCTGTGCTGCCTGGCTACAGACTTGTTCCCTGAAAAGTGGTGGAATTTTCTCCAAGGAATATCCTCAATCTCAATTCAAACAAAAACATCTCCTCATAAAACAAAGTTTTATCATTTCTGTTCAAGTTTTCATAGCATAGATATTCAAAGAGAAGCAATACAATAATCTTGATTCCCTGGAATCAAGAACAGACAGGAATACCAGATTTAAAAAATTAAATTTATCAACATTGGCATCTCTGTGGTATAGAATTGCCACCCTGCCCATGATTAGTTTGCAAGAAGATAGAATTTGCTATACTGCCTCATACTTACAATCTATTTAGCCCATGGTTTTATTGCCAACAAAGTCTCCAGAGGATAGACAACATATTTGATATATAGTCTTCAAAAATATTTGTTGTTATAAATTTCTATTTATAAACTCACTTCTTATGTAAATATTTCTTTATGATTTTTTCCCAATGATTTACTACTATTATTAATGTCCATTGGAACCGGGGGAGAGAGAAATATGAAATCCTCAGATTTCAGTCCTTGATCATGCTTCAAAATATATAAAATACAATTGCCATATAACTGAGCAATTCCACTTTGGGGTATAACCCAAAAGAACTAAAGTCAAAGTCTAGAAGAGATAAATTTACATCATGTTTGCAGCAGAATTTCTCACAAGAGCCAAAAGGTATTAACAGAAGCAGCCAAACTGTTCATGTATGGATTAGAGCATGCATGTGTACTCGGTTGTTCAATTGGGTTTGATTTTTTCAACCCTATGGATGAATAGATAAACACAATTGTGGTATCTATTTACAAAGGACTATTATTTAGCCTTAGAAAGGGAGAAAACTCTGACACACACTACAATACTGATCAATTCTCAGGATATTATGTGAAGTTAAATAGGCCAGTGACAAAAAGATGAATAATGTAGTTCTATTTATATGAAGTATGTAGAGTAGACACAATTATAAAGACAGAAAGTAAATGGTTGGTTGCCAGGGATTCAGAGGAGCAAGGAAGAAGAAGCTATTGTTTAATGAAAATGGAATTTGAGGTTTGCAAAATCAAAGAGCCCTAGAGACTGACTGTACAACAAAATGAATGTATTTAACACTACTGAACTGCATACTTCTAAGTGGTTAAGATAATAAATTTCATGTTATGTTTATTTTATCACAATTTAAAAAATTATCACTAAAAAATCAGCCATGATGCCAGACTCATGTTTTGCTGTTGTTGTTTGGTTGCTAAGTTGTGTCCTACTTTTTCGCAACCCCATGGGCTGTAGCCCACCTGGCTCCTCTGTCCATGGAATTTTCCAGGCAAGAATACTGGAGTGGATTGCCATTTCCTTCTCCAGGAGATCTTCCCAACCTGGGGATTGAGCTACATCTCCTGCTTTGACAGGCAGGTTTTTTACCACTGAGCCACTTGAGAAGCCTGCCAGACTCATGGTAAATGATCAAAAAAATTAGCTATTAAAACTTGAATGTAATATTCTCTTTAATAAATAATACTGCAAAGTTGAAGTGAGGCAGAAATTTTGTTTATGTTTTCAACTGAGTAAGCTGAGAAAGGAGGAGGGATAGCTGAGGGATATGGTCAGTCCTAAATAATGGATGGACTAAGTATGGCATTGGGAAAAAAGGCTATAACTGTCCATTCAGAATACATTTGTTGATCCCAGAGACAGGGTGAGTCTCGAAGACTATACAGATACTATTCAAAAGAACTAGCAGTTTTGAGTCCTTGCTGTTTAGAAAAACTGTCTTAAGAGCTTTGCATAGATAACCTCACTGAATCCTCAACCAATGCTTTCAGCTAAAAACCAGGTACTATTCTAACCCACTTTTGCCACTTCAGAGAAAAGTGAGGCAAAGAGAGATGGTGGAGGAGCTAGAGGTGGCACTGGTAAAGTGGAATAAGATACCGCTGACAGATGTGCCCATGCTGAGATCAAGCCCTGAGCCTTTGGAGTGGGAGTACTGAATCCAAGACCCTGGACTATCAGAGAACTGACCCTAGGGGGTATCAAATAGTGAGAACTCACACAAAGGAAACCACTGTAATACAAGGCTGGTATCACCCAACCACCAATAGCATCCTGTGCAGGACATCTCAACTAAACAACAAACAAAACAAAAATACAAACCCAATCATCAGCAGACAGGATTACCACCTCACTCAGCCTTGCCCATCAGAGGAAAAACAAATAAACAAACAAAAACTCAGCACAAATCTCACCCTATAACAAGCTTACAGAAACCACTGGACCAAAATTAGAGGGCAGAAACCAAAAGGAAGAAAGAATTCAACCTTGAAGCCTGGGAAAAGGAGACCTCAAACACAATAAGTTAAAAAAAAAATAATAATGAAAAGGCAGAGAAATACTACACAAATGAAGGAACAAACTAGAAACACAGAAGTCCAAATAAATGAAGAGGAAATAGGCAAACTACCTGAAAAAGAATTCAGAAAATGATAGTAAAGATGATCAAAAACCTTGAAAGCAAAATGGAGAAAATGCAAGAATCAATTAACAAAGATCCAGAAGAATTAAAGAATAAACATGCAGAGATAAACAACACAATTACTGAAATTGAAGGAATCAATAGCAAAATACCTGAAGCAGAAGAACGAAACAGTAAGCTGGAAGATAAATGGTGGAAATAACTTCTCAAGAGCAGAATAAAGTAAAAAGAAAGAAAAGAGCTAAGGACAGTCTCAGAGACCTCTGGGACAATATCAAATGCAGCAACATTTGAATAATAGAGGTCCCAGAAGAAGAAGAGGAAAAGAAAATGTATGAGAAAATTTTTGAAGAGATTATAGTTGAAAATTTTCCCAGCATGGAAAAGGAAATAGTCAATCAAGTCCAAGAGGCACAAAGAGTCCCATACAAGATAAACCCAAGAAGAAACATACCAAGACACCTACTAATCAAACTAACAAAGACTAAATACAAAGAAAGAATATTAAAAAGTGCCAAGGATGAAGCAACAAGTAACATACAAGGGAAACCCCATACACTTAACAGCTGATCTTTCAGCAGAAACTTTGCAGGCCAGAAGGGAATGGCAGGATATATTTAAAGTACTGAAAGGGAAAAATCTATAACCATATATTACTGTACCCAGCAAGGATCTCATTCAAAATTGATGGAGAAATCAAAAGCTTTTCAGACAAGCAGAAGTTAAAGAATTCAGTACCACCAAACCAGCTTTACAACAAATGTTAAAGGGACTTATATAATCAAGAAGTACAGCAGAAGAAAAAAGATTTACAAAATCAACCCCAAACAACTAAGAAAATTGCAATAGGAACATATATATCAATACTTACTTTAAATGTAAATGGATTAAATGTTCCAACCTAAAGATACAGACTGGCTGAATGGATACAAAAATAAGACCCATATATATGCTGTCTACAAGAAACCCACTTTAGACCTCAAGATACATATAGACTTAAAGTGAGAGGATGGAAAAATATATTCCATGCAAATGGGAAGCAAAAGAAAACTGGAGTAGCAATCCTCATATCAGACAAAATAAAGAAGATTACAGGAGATAAGGAAGGACACTGCATAATGATCAAGGGATCAATCCAAGAGGAAGACATAACAATTGTAAATGTCTATGCACCCAACATAGGAGCACATCAATACATAAGACAGACACTAACAGACATAAAAGGAGAAATTGACAGTAACACAGTAATAGTAGGAGACTTTACCACCCCACACACACGAATGGACATATCATCAAAACAGAAAATTAATAAGGAAACACAAGTCTTAAATGATGCATTAAATAAAATGGATCTCATTGATATCTTCAGGACATTCCATCCAAATGCAGAAGAATACACCTCTTGTCAAGTGCACATGGAACATTCTCCAAGATAGACCACACCTTGGGTCACAAATCAAACCTCAGTAAACTTAAGAAAATTGAAATCTTATCAAGCATCTTCTCAGACCACAACAGAGAAGGCAATGGCACCCCACTCCTGTACTCTTGCCTGGAAAATCCCATGGATGGAGGAGCCTGGTAGGCTGCAGTCTGTGGGGTCAATGAGGGTCAGACACAACTGAGTGACTTCACTTTCACTTTTCACTTTCATGTATTGGAGAAGGAAATGGCAACCCACTCCAGTGTTCTTGCCTGGAGAATCCCAGCAATGGGGGAGCCTGGTGGGCTGCCATCTATGGGGTCACACAGAGTCGGACACGACTGAAGTGACTTAGCAGCAGCAGCAGCAGCAGACCACAACACTAAGAGACTAGATACCAATTACAAGGAAAAAAAAAAAAAAAACAAACCTGTAAGAAACACAAACACAGGGAGATTAAACAACACGTTTCTAAATAACCAACAGGTTACTGAAGAAATAAAAATGGAAACTAAAAAATTTCTGGAAACAAATGACAATGAAAACAAGACAACTTAAAAACTATTGGAAGCAGCAAAAGCAGCTCTAAGAGGGAAGTTTATAGCAATACAATCCTACCTCAAGAAACAAGAAAAACATCAAATAGACAACCTAACTTTACACCTAAAACAACTGGAGAAGGAAGGAAAAAAAAAAAAAAACCCAAAATTAGGAGAAGGAAAGAAATCATAAAGGTCGGAGCAGAAATAAATGAAAAAGAAATGAAACAATAGTAAAGATTAATCAAAGTAAAAGCTGGTTCTTTGAGAAGATAAACAAAATTGACAAACAGTTAGCCAGATTCATCAAGAAAAAAAGAGAGAAGAATCAAATCAACAAAATTAGAGGTGAAAAAGGAGAGGTTACAACAGACAATGCAGAAATATAAAGGATTATAAGCGACTATTATGAACAACTAAATGGCAATAAAATGGATAATCTGGAAGAAATAGACAGATTCTTAGAAAAGTTCAATCTTCCAAGACTGAACCAGGAAGCAATAGAAATTATGAACAACCCAATTACAAGCACTGAAATTGAAGCTGTGACCAAAAATCTCCCAGAAAACAAAAGCCCAGGACCAAATGACTTCACAGGTGAATTCTATCAAACATTTAGAGAAGAGATAATGCCTATGCTTCTAAAACTCTTTCAAAAAATTTCAGAGGAAGGAACACTTGCAAACTCATTATATGAGGCCACCATCACCCTGATACCAAAACCAGATAAAGAAAACACAAAAAAAGAAAACTGCAGGACAATATCATGATGAACATAGATGCAAAAATTCTCAACAAATTTTAGCAAACAGAATTCAGCACACATTAAAAAGCTCACACACCATGATCAAGTTGGGTTTATTCCAGGAATAAATAACCCTTCAATATTCTTCAATATATACTAATCAATCAATGTGATACACCATATTAACAAATTGAAAGATAAAAACCATATGATCATCTCAATAGACACAGAAAAAGCCTTTGACAAAATTCAGCACACATTTATGATTAAAACTCTTTGAAAAAATGGGCATAGAAGGAAACTACCTCATCATAGTAAAAGCCATATATGATAAGCCTACAGCAACCATTCTCAATGTTGAGAAACTAAAAAGCCTTCCCCCTAAGATCAGGAATAAGACAAGGGTGTCCACTTTCACCACTATTATCCAACACAGTTCTGGAAGTCCTAGCTACAGCAATCAGAGTAGAAAAATAAATAAAAGGAATCCATATCAGAAAAGAAGAAGTAAAGCTCTCACTGTTTGCAGAAGACATGATACTGTACATAGAAAACCCTAAATATAGTATCAGAAAATCAGAGAGTTCTGACAAAACATGGTTTACTGGAGAAGGGAATGGCAAACCACTTCAGTATTCTTGCTTGAGAATCCCATGAACAGTATGAAAAGGCAAAAAGATATGACTCTGAAAGACGAACTCCCCAAATTGGTAGGTGACCAAAATGCTACTGGAGTAGAGTGGAAAAATAACTCCAGAAAGAATGAAGGGATGGAGCCAAAGCAAAAACAATACTCAGTTGTGGATGTGACTGGTGATGGAAATAAAGTCCAATGCTGTAAAGAGCATATTGCATAGGAACATGGGATGTTAGGTCCATGAATCAAGTTACATTAGAAGTGGTCAAACAGGAGATGGCAAGAGTGAGCACTGACATTTTAGGAATCAGTGAACTAAAATGGCCTGGAATGGGCAGATTTAATTCTGATGACCATTGTATCTATTACTGTGGGCAAGAATCCCTTAGAAGAAATGGAGTAGCCATTAGTCAACAAAAGAGTCCAAAATGCATTACTTGGGTACAATTCAAAAATGACAGAATGATCTGTGTTCATTTCCAAGGCAAGCCATTCAATATCAGTGTAATCCAAGTCTATGCCCCAACCAGTAATGCTGAAGAGGCTGAAGTTGAACAGTTTTATGAAGACCTACAAGGCCTTCTAGAACACCAAAAAAGATGTCTTTTTCATCATAGGGGACTGAAATGCAAAAGTAGGAATTCAACACACACCTGGAGTAAAAGGCAAATTTGGCCTTGAAGTACAGAATAAAGTAGGGCAAAGGCTAATAGAGTTTTGCCAAGAGAATGCACTGGTCACAGCAAACACCCTCTTCTAACAACACAAGAGAAGACTCTACACATGGACATCACCAGATGGTCAATACCGAAATCAGGTTGATGATATTCTTTGCATCCAAAGATGGAGAAGTTCTATACAGTCAACAAAAACAAGACCAGGAGCTGACTGTGGATAAGGATCATGGACTCCTTATTGCCAAAATCAGACTTAAATTGAAGAAAGTAGCAAAAACAGCTAGACCTTTCAGGTATGACCTAAATCAAATCCCTTACATTTATACAGTGGAAGTAACAAATAGATTCAACTGATTAGATCTGATAGAGTGCCTGAAGAACTATGGATGAAGGTTTGTGACATTGTACAGGAGGCAGGGATCAAGACCATCCCCAAGAAAAAGAAATGCAAAAAGGCAAAATGGTTGTCTGGCCTTACAAATAGCTGTGAAAAGAAGAGAAGTGAAAGGCAAAGGAGAAAAGGAAAGATATATCCATTTCAATGCAGAGTTCCAAAGAATAGCAAGTAGAGATAAGAAAGCCTTCCTCAGTGATCAATGCAAAGAAATAGAGGAGAACAATAGAATGGGAAAGACTAGAGATCTCTGCAAGAAAATTAGAAATACCAGTGGAATATTTCATGAAAAGATGGGTAAAATAAAGGATAGAAATGGTATGGACCTAACAGAAGCAGAAGATATTAAGAAGAGGTGGCAAGAATACACAGAAGAACTATACAAAAAATATCTTTGACTCAGATAACCACGATGGTGTGATCACTCACCTAGAGTCAGACATCCTGGAATGCGAAGTCAAGTGGGCCTTGGGAAGAATCACTATGAACAAAGCTAGTGGAGGTGATGATATTCCAGTTGAGCTATTTCAAATCCTAAAAGATGATGCTGTGAAAGTGCTGCACTCAATATGCCAGAAAATCTGGAAAACTCAGCAGTGGCCACAGGACTGGAAAAGGTCAGTTTTCATTCCAATCCCAAAGAAAGACAATGTCAAAGAATGTTCAAGCTACCCTACAGTTGCACTCATCTCACACACTGGAGTAATGCTCAAAATCCTCCAAGTCAGGCTTCAGCAACATGTGAACCGTGAACTTCTAGATGTTCAAGCTGGATTTAGAAAAGGCAGAGGAACCAGAGATCAAATTGCCAGCATCTGTTGGATCATAGAAAAAGCACAAGAGAGTACCAGAAAAACATCTACTTCTGCTTTATTGACTATGCCAAAGCCTTTGACTGTGTAGATCAGAACAAATTGTGGAAAATTCTTCAAGAGATGGGAATACCAGAGCACCTTACCTGTCTCCTGAGAAATCTGTATGCCGATCAAGAAGTAACACTTAGAACCAGACATGGAACAACAGACTGGTTCCAAATTGGGAAATGAGTGCATCGAGGCTGTATATTGTCACCCTGCTTATTTAACTTATATGCAGAGTACATCATGTGAAATGTCAGGCTGGTTGAAGCACAAGATGGATTTAAGATTGTCAGGAGAACTCAGATTCGTAGATGATACCACCCTTATGACAGTAATTGAAGAGGAACTAAAGAACCTCTTGATGAAAGTGAAAGAGGAAAGTGAAAAAGCTGGCTTAAAACTCAACATTCAAAAAACTAAAATCATGGCATCTGGTCTCATTACTCCATGGCAAATAGGAACAATGGAGACAGTGACTTTATTTTCTTGGGCTCCAAAATCACTGCAGATGGTGACTGCAGCCATGAAATTAAAAGACGCTTACTCCTTGGAAGGAAAGCTATGACCAACCTAAACAGCATATTAAAAATCATAGACATTACTTTGCAGACAAAGGTCCGTAGTCAAAGCTATGATTTTGCCAGTAGTCATGTATGGATGTGAGAGTTGGACGATACAGAAAGCTGAGTGCTGAAATTGATGCTTTTGAACTATAGTTTTGGAGAAGACTCTTGAGAGTCCCTTGGACTGCAAGGAGATCAAACCAGTCTGTCCTAACGGAAATCAGTCTTGGATATTCATTGGAAAAAACTGATGCTGAAGCTGAAGCTCCAATACTTTCACCACCTGATGCAAAGAACTGACTCCTTAGAAAAGACCCTGATGCTGGAAAAGACTGAGGGCAAGAGGAGAAGGGGACGACAGAGGATAAGATGATTGGATGGCATCACCAACTCGATGGACATGAGTTTAAGTAAGCTCCAGGAGTTGGTGATGGACAGGGAAGCCTGGCATTCTGCAGTCCATTGGGTCGA
This sequence comes from Bos javanicus, assembly GCF_032452875.1. Taxonomy (NCBI): domain Eukaryota; kingdom Metazoa; phylum Chordata; class Mammalia; order Artiodactyla; family Bovidae; genus Bos; species Bos javanicus. Next base: position 34,616,518 of record NC_083887.1, on the reverse strand, counting down.
AGAGTCGGACATGACTGAGCGACCGAACCTAACTGATGAAAAAAGGAAGGTGAATTATCCTGTGACAGTTGCTGCTGCTAAGTCGCTTCAGTCGTGTGCAGCTCTGTGCGACCCCATAGACGGCAGCCCACTAGGCTCCTCTGTCCCTGGGATTCTCCAGGCAAGAATACTGGAGTGGGTTGCCATTTCCTTCTCCAATGCATGAAAGTGAAAAGTGAAAGTGAAGTCGCTCATTCATGTCCGACCCTCAGAGACCCCATGGACTGCAGCCTACCAGGCTCCTCCGTCCATGGGATTTTCCAGGCAAGAATACTGGAGTGGTGTGCCATTGCCTTCTCCAATCCTGTGACAGTAAATGAGTAAAATTTACACTGTCACCTACCTGATTACTTCATAAGAAAATTAATTTAATGCAATAAAACTCCTACTACCTATGAATAAAAGTTCAAGGATGTTTATATGGCAGCAATGGTTATAGTGATAAAAATTTATAAACAGCTAGTCGATGGACATGAGTTTGAGTAAACTCCGTTAGTTGGCAATGAACAGGGAGGCCTGGTGTGCTGTGATTCATGGAGTCACAAAGAGTTGGATACGACTGAGCGACTGAACTGAATTGAACTGAACTGAGGACCTTCATCAGTTAAGGAGTGGAGAACTAAACTCAAACAACATAATGTTATATATTCGTTTCAAATGTTATACATTCGTGTGGCCTGTTTGTTACAATTGATGAACTGATGTTGGTACATTATTAGTAACTTAAGTCCATAATTTATTTTAGCACCACATGAATGCAAGATGTTAATAACAAGGGTGACTATGTGTGACCGTGTGTGTGTGTGTGTGTGTGTGTGAGAGAGAGAGAGAGAGAGAATGTGGGGTCTCTACTTTAGCTCCATTTTTCCATAAATCTATCATTTTCTAAATTTTATTAATTAAAAATATACAAAGCAATGATAGCAAAATGAGTCAGATGCATACTTTGAGTTGAAAAGGAATCTTTAATGTGTTATTAAGTGGTTAGAGTAGATAGGCTGGCTTATAAAAGCAAATATCAAAAAGTCACCCTACATTTTTTCTAATATGATTATATGAAAATCGACAAATAAATTAAATAATACACACTAGGTTTTTGATCTGTTTATTTCGATGCAGATATGTGTTGAGAGGATGGAGAAGAAAAAAATGGCATTATAAAAATGGAAAAATATATGTGCTATAAAATTAAAGAATATATTTTTCTGTTTTATAGTTAAACCATAACAAATACAAAAATATGAAACACTGTTCATCATCTTCCATAACTAGGATAAACCTAAGCTAAGATTAGAATTCCATGATTTACTCTTAATATGTAAGGAAAGCTTTTGTAATATAGAAAAAAGAACTTTCATATTTCAAAAATAGCCTTTCAGGACCATAATATTATTATAGATTCAAAGTTTATTTTGAGACTCGAAATACAATGAGATTTCCTTCTTTGTTCTAGATGATATCTGCAATCTGTGGCAGCTGCAGGGAAACTTGATATATGAGAAATTGATTTAATTATGCCAGTTTAAGTTTTTAAAGATATAATTTTTGTTATCCAAGACTTAATTTTAAAACAAAGTTTTACTACCCCCAATAAAAGTGAAGTAAAATGGTAAGAAAATAAATGTAAGTTCTTTGTTAAGTGTGTATTATGGTCTTTTCTATGTGGGACAAACTTTTCCCAGTGTAAATCTTAGAATGAAAGGTGAGTGGGTGATAATGACTTCCTAGCATCACAGAGACCTTCCTCACCTTACCTGCTAGAGTTGGTTGCCTGCCCTCCAGGTTATAGAGGCAAGTATAATGGATTAGGGAGGATAAGGCTTCCTGTCTGTATCTACATCTCTTAGTTCTAAATTTCTACACATTAATCATGAGTAAAGACTCAGATAGACTCAGTGCCACATGGGATATGAGGATGGGTGGATGAAGGGTACTGGACAACAGCTTGGGTGCAAAGGAGAGTAGGCTCCTAGAAACAGGAAGTGAAGTCATCAGTTGGAGAGTCAGCTAGAGTTTGGGGTTTAATCACACTCTCCTCCCCATCTTAGATATTTGCACATCAAATTTCAGTGGATAGACATTAATATATCACTATTATGATCAGTAGAATTGGTTTTAGAGAACATGACTTGGATTAAGAGACAGAGATTTTCTTAAGCTTTTTCATATTCCCTCAAATTGGAGTAATTACCTATATAGTCCTAGATTCTACGGCTCTCATCACAGAGGTAGACCTTATGAAACAGGCAAAAATCATATCTGTGTTAGCAGGTGCTCCAAAATAAAGGGACTGAACTATACATACAGCTTATCCCAACCTCACAAGTCAGATAAGAAGGTTAAAATGGTGGCCTTAAGTGTAGATTCAATGGATAGTTCCTAAAGGGAATATGAGGATTGGGAACCAGGATTCCTTTAACAGGAAGCCTATAATATCTCAAGCCTATAATATCTCAGGACTTCCCGGTGGCTCAGATGGTAAAGCATCTGCCTGCGATGCAGAGGACCTGGGTTCGATCCCCTGAAGAAGGAAATGGCAACCCACTCCAGTACTCTTTCCATGAAATTTCCATGGACAGAGGAGCCTTGTAGGCTACAGTCCATAGGGTCACAAAGAGTCGGACATGAATGAGCAACTTCACTCATTCACTTCACTCATAATATCTCAAAAGAGGTGATGGCTGCAATTATTTCACACTTTGCTCTCTAAAAGCAAATATGCATATAAGAACAACTAGAGGTAACTAATTATAAAAGGAACCTCTAAAATTTGTTGAATATTATATATTATTCCAGCCTTCCAGTTCAGAATCATTCAGTTCATTGTGATCTAATGCTGTCTAACAGCTACCACATCAGGCAGAAAAAAATATAAAGATGAGTAAAACATGCTCCCACTTCTCAAGGAATTTATAACTTATTTACTTTTTCTTGGCATTTTTATACAAGCTTCCCAAATTATTTGAAGGGTATTTTTAAAAATCTATCACTGCATAGCTGTTTCTAAATTTTTTTTTTTGTAAAACATTACACAATTTTTAAATTATTAAATGAAAAAATATCATTTGTTACATCATCACATTGCTAGTCAGAGAAATGTGCACTAATGAAGAAAATCATGCTGGATCAACTAAAGTCTATAGTTGGGAACCATAGTCTGAAACATAGTGTGGCAGGCATTGTGCAGGAAATTTGAATTGATGTCCAGGCTAGTAACAGATTCCTCCATGGAGGAAAGTGATCCAGGGAGGAATAGCTCACCTCTACCTACATCAGTCATTAAAGGTGGGTCCTCTTTGGAAGGACACGCCCATGGGTAAGCCAACTCTCATCAGATGAGGCTGACACCTGGAGATTACCCACTGACAAGCAACCTCAAACTGTTCTTTCTTGAAAGAGATCTGAGAGTTATAGCTTCATGTCCATTGTAGTCTACACCTGCACTGCTTAGAGCCACTTACATGTTGGGGAAGAGTTCAGCTAGGCCTTTGGTGGGTCCTTCTTCCCCAGAGAAACATAGGAGAAAGAGGTGGGCAGGACCAACTACAGCTTCCCCTATTGCAGCTGACATCACAACAAATGATCATGGTCTCCCTTCTCCACTATCTATTCCAGATTTCTCTCGTTCAGTAAACAGCTTTGCTGACATCAGTGGCATATCTGCTGTCAGGACTAAGACCATATCCCTGAGGGCTCTGAGACTGGGGTTATCAAGGCTTCTAAGGCTGTGATGCTGCACTTGTCCATTTAACATCATAATACAGCAAGGGAGTCAAAGGAAGTGCTCCAGTCTGAGACAGATATATTCCTCCCGGCTTCCTTGCTCCAGGGAGAATCCTACCTCCTCCCCACAGTCAGGGTTAATTGTCAGCCAGTATATCAGTTCTACTTACTGCTGCTACCTGTCTCAAGTGACCAGAGAGCAGCTGAAATTTATAGATCAATGGAATTCTTTCTGAAGTGTCCCCTCTTTGTGGACCAAGAATTCTTAACTCTGCAGAACCCAGAGTTGTGGGTATGAGAATAAGTTCCCCAAGCAGGTTATTGGAAATAAGATTTGGGAGGGTCATTCCTACTTCTATAACTTGATTCTTGAACTGTTGTATTCTTCTTATTGGGGCCATAGAACCACATAAAGTGATTTGATTAAAAGTCCATACTGTATCCTATAGTATGTAGACACCATCCTTAGAAAGAATTATATATGAGCTGATGCTTCAGCTGTGCCTTTGGGAAGTTGTTCCAGCATTCTGTGAGGCGAGCAGCTTCTGGACAGCTTGATATGTGACATGATTAGTGGAGCGGATGACATGGACCCACTCCCCAATATTCTTCACTGTAAAGTGATCTGCTTGGTCTGTTATATATGTGGGACTCCCAGTAGGTCAGGGCTTCCCTGGGTGGCTCAGATGGCAAAGAATCTACCTGCAATGCTGGAGACCTGGGTTTGATCCCTGGGTCAAGAAGTTCCCCCGGAGAAGGGATGGGCTACCCACTCCACTATTCTTGCCTGGGAAATCCCATGGACAGAGGAGCTTGGCTGGCTACAGTCCATGCAGTTGCAAAGAGTCATACATGACTGAATGACTAACACTTTCCCAGTAGGTCAAAACTTTTATAAGGCATGTGGTAGTGGTTCTGGCTGAAACTCTGTAGGCAAGAAAGAAAAAGAAAGAAGAAAATCGCTCAGTTGTGTCCAGCTCTTTGCGACCCCATGGACGGTAGCTTACCAGGCTCCTCCATCCATGGGATTTTCCAGGCAAGAGTACTGGAGTGGGTTGCCATTTCCTTCTCCAGAGGATCTTCCCAACACAGGGATCGAACCCAGGTCTCCCGCATTATAAGCAGACGCTTTACCGTCTGAGCCACCAGGGAAGTCCTTATACCCAGAAAATGTATGTATTTTATCAAAACAAATAGTGGCCTGTGCACTAGTGATTAACGATGCAGCTGGTGTGTCTGCTTGAGGAATGGTGCCAATTTTTTTTGTATGTATGTGTGTGCACATGTGTGTACTTTTTAATTTAATTTTATTATGATAAGAAACAGCATAAAATATACCTTCATTTAACAAATGTTAAGTGTACAATACATTACTGTTGACTATAGTACAGATCTCTATAGTTTGTTTAGCTTATTTAACTGACACTTTGTTGGTTAATAACTCCCAGCCCCTGGTGATCACCATTTCCATTATTTGATTTTATGAATCTGACTCTTTTAGGTAACTCATATAAGTAGAATCATGTAATATCTGTCTTTCTGTGTCAGGTTTCTATCAGTTAGCATAATGCAAAATGGACAAGAAAGGAGAAAGCTTTTTTGATGATATGGTCATTCTGATCAGTGTGAGATGATATCTCATTGTAGTTTTGATTTGCTTTTCTCTCATAATTAGTAATGTTGAGCATCTTTTTTGTTCTTCTTGCCCAGCTGTATGTTTTCTTTGAAGAAATGTCTATTTATGTCTTTTGCCCATTTTTTGATTGGGTTTTTTGTTGTGTTGATATTGAGCTTTGTGAGCTGTTTGTGTATTTTGGAGATTAATCTTTTGTCAGTTGCTTCATTTGCAAACTGGGAGATTAGGATTGACATATATACACTACCATGTGTAGCTGGTAGAAAACTGCTGTACAACACAGGGAGCTCAACTATGATCATCTAGAGGGGTGGGATGTGGGTTGGATGAGAGGGACATCCAAGGGGCAGAGGATATACATATACATATGACTGATCCACTTCATTGTATAGCAGAAAATAACACAATATTGAAAGCTGTTATACTCTAATTTAAAAAAAAAAGGAGAAAAAAATAAAGAGCAGGCATAATCGCATAGTCCTGCAGCTCTAAATATTTCAGTAACTTCATACTATATCCAGAATAATCAAATAAGCAATTCGTTGTAATAGATAAAGAGAAAATTCCAGTCTATGAGTTAACGCTAAATTTATGAAAGTTTAATGCATGAACAAATTTGTGTATTAGAAGAGAAATATTAAAGAACATTTTGGAAATAGATTATGCAGACTCTTATAACCAGTGCTGTGTGATGCACGAGAGGGAGAGAACACTGAGAAGGATGCTGAGACTTCTAGCTTGAGCTAAATCAATGGTAACACCATTTTCCAGGAAAGAGAATGAAGCAGGTATAAAAGTTGCTTATGTATAGGTGTTAATCTCTTCTGTTGAGCTCTGATCTACTTAAATATACTAATTCACCTTTTTACTCCCTACAGTACTACATATAATATTAGTCTCAAATCAAGTATTTGATATATGAGTGGATAAATGTAAACTATCAAAGTCTTATTTACAGACCACAACTATTCTGAGGTTATTTGAGAAAGCAGCTAGAGCAAAAAAGCTATTTTTTAAAAATCCTGACATTCTGATACACATGTAGGAAATCCATATTATATCACTGACATGAAGGTAAAAATGCATATTTCTCATTCTTTTTGATTCCACATTGGTCAGACCAGGATTTCTATTTTCTTTAAAGACTATTCTTAATGTTTATATGAATGAGTAGGGTGCCCTATAGTGAAAAATGAAGATTTGTTCATCAGCCACATCCATTGTGCTAGAAAAAAATGTAAAACTCTCATAGGATTGTGAGTTAAAATGCAACTTCAAGGCCTTCTTTCTTTAAACTACGGCTGAGGGTAACAGCTTAGTCTGCATCAGGGGCAGCTTCAATCTTTTCCACTTCATATTTTGGGGGCAGTGAAGCAAATTTTGAAGGGAGGAGGGCAAAATTCTAGAAAGAAGTGGTGACAGGGCCAAGAAAGGTGATTCTGAAAACTGAAGTGGAAAGAAAAACAAACTCACCAATTTGCATTGTTTGAACTCTGAAGAGCATCCAAGGTCAAAGGAGATATCACATGAACAGCCTGTGAATAAACCAATCATTGTCCTTGGAACAGGGCCAAATCAGAGTTTATCCAGGCAGCCTGGCTCCTTGTTAGTGGGACTGAAGAGATATTTGGCACTGAAAAGACATCAGAGAGGAAGAACAAAACCCTGCCCTGGGCAATGGCATCACTGAGGAGCACTAATTCACTTAGCTGGGGACAGTTAGGTCTTCTTTTTGTTTGCACCAGCATATGGGAGGTATTATTGGAGTAGCTGTTTTGCTCTTCTGCATCTGTTGCTAACACAAATAAAACTTCTCTGGCTGCCTTATTTATACCTTCTGCTTTCATGACCAAGAGAATGATTTTCAGTCCTGTCATGGCACATCTCATAGCAACAAGTGGCTGTTATTGTAAATAACCTAGTTTAATTTTATTGCCTCCCCCAAATATGGGGAGCAGTTTGCTGCCTATACGAACAGTGCTATAGGCTTGGATGGAGATTCCTGAGGCTTACGTGAATTGTAACAAGGGGGAACTGGGAATCAATTGCCCAGGAGAAAAAAAATTACAGACACTGCAGAATGGGTCATAGGGAGGACAATTATACCAAAGTGTTGGTCACTCAGTCATGTTCGACTCTTTGTGACCTCATGGACTGTAGCCTGCCAGACTCTGCTGTCCATGGAATTCTCCAGGAAAGGATACTGGAGTGGATTGTCATTCCATTCTCCAGGGGATCTTCCCAACCCAGGGAACCTTCTGCACTGCAGGCAGATTCTTTACCATCTGAGCCACCGGGGAAGCCCAAATATACCAAAACACTTCTTTAAATGCCACATAAGTACATAAGAAATGGGGCATATTGGTGAAACAAGCCTTAGAAATGGGAAATAAATTATTATACCGCTATTTTGTTGGTAATATCACTACAGAAAATAGAATTAATAATGGTCATCATTTTTGTCATTGTTTTACAGTTTACACAGCAGAGCAAGCATGGCAGCCACTGTGGAGAATAGTATGGAGTTTCCTTGTGCTCAGTAGCTCAGTCGTGTTTGACTCTTTGTGGCTCCTCTGTCCATGGAATTTTACAGGCAAGAATACTGGGCAGTTTGCCCTTTTCTACTCCAGGGTTCTTCCCCGAACGATTGAAACCACATTGGCAGGTGGGTTCTTTACCACCAGCACCATCTAGGAAGCCCATAGGGGTTTCCTTAAATTATAAAAATAGACTTATCATATGATCCATCAATCCCACTTCTGGGCATATATCCATAAAAACACAAAAATTTAAAATTAAAGAAATTACTTGCATGCCAATGTTCATAACAGCACTATTTATAATAATCAAGACAAGGAAGCAACTTAAGTATCCATGGACAGACAAATGGATTAAGAAGATATAGGATTCCCTGGTGGCTCAACCACTGAAGAATCAGCCTACAATGCAGGAGACCTGGGTTTATTTCCTGGGTAGAGAAGATCCTCTGGAGAAGGAAACGGCAACCCACTCCAGTATTCTTGCCTGGGAAATCTCATGGCTAGAGGAGCCTGGAAGGCTATACAGTCCATGGGGTCACAAAGAGTTGGACATGACTGAGTGACCATCTCACACACACACACACACACATGATGAAATATTGCTCAGACATAAAAAATAGAAAATAATAAAGTAATGTAGTTGCAGCAACATATTTGGACAAAAAGATTATCCTAATAAGTGAAGTCAGACAGACAAAGACAAATATCATATGATATCACTTACATGTGAAATCTAAAAAAAATGACACACATGAACTTATTTATAAAACAGAAAAAGATTCATATACATGGAAAACACATTTATGGTTACCAAGGGGAAAGGGGTAAGAAGGATAAATTAGGAGTTCGGAATTAATAGACATACACTACTATATATAAAATAAACAACAAGTACCTACTGTTGCGTCTTTTAATTTCATGGCTGCAATCATTACCTGCAGTAATTTTGGAGCCCCCAAAAATAAAGTCTGTCACTGTTTCCACTGTTTCCCCATCTATTTCCCATGAAGTGATGGGACCAGATACCATGATGTTTGTTTTCTGAATGTGGAGCTTTAAGCCAACTTTTTCACTCTTCACTTTCACTTTCATCAAGAGGCTTTTGAGTTCCTCTTCACTTTCTGCCATAAGGGTGGTGTCATCTGCATATCTGAGGTTATTGATATTTCTCCCGGCAATCCTGATTCCAGCTTGTGCTTCTTCCAGCCCAGCGTTTCTCATGATGTACTCTGCACAGAAGTTAAATAAGCAGGGTGACAATATACAACCTTGACGAACTCCTTTTCCTATTTGAAACCAGTCTGTTGTTCCATGTCCAGTTCTAATTGTTGCTTCCTGACACATTACTTTGCCAATAAAGGTCCGTCTAGTCAAGGCCATGGTTTTTCTAGTGGTCATGTATGGATGTCAGAGTTGGACTGTGAAGAAAGCTGAGTGCTGGAGAATTGATGCTTTTGAACTGTGGTGTTGGAGAAGACTCTTGAGAGTCCCTTGGACTGCAAGGAGATCCAACCAGTCCATTCTGAAGGAGATCAGTCCTGGGTGTTCATTGGAAGGACTGATGCTGAAGCTGAAACTCCAATACTTTGGCCACCTCATGCGAAGAGTTGACATTGGAAAAGACTCTGATGCTGGGAGGGATTGGGGGCAGGAGAAGGGGACGACTGAGGATGAGATGGCTGGATGGCATCATCGACTCGATGGACATGAATTTGGGTGAACTCTGGGAGTTGGTGATGGACAGGGAGGCCTGGCGTGCTGGGATTCATGGGGTCTCAAAGAGTTAGACACGACTGAGCGACTGAACTGAACTGAACTGTAACATCTTGGAAGTTGAGGCACTTGTCTTCTGCTTAAAGATCTACCAGACTAGGGAAGAGGCAATGGTATCAAAAGTTGTCTCCACCACCACAGTTGTCTCCACTGTGAGTTGAATGGAAGAAGAAACAGTTCCTATGAGGCAAAATAATCAGAAAACACACTTAAAAAATAATTAGGCACATAATATCAAGCAGGAAGGCATGGAAAGAAAAATCGCAAGACATTTAATTACCATTCATCCTACTGTCGGAGAAGGCAATGGCACCCCACTCCAGTACTCTTGCCTGGAAAATCCCATGGACCGAGGAGCCTTGTGGGCTGCAGTCCATGGGGTTCCTAAGAGTCTGACATGACTGAGCGACTTCACTTTCACTTTTCACTTTCATGCATGGGAGAAGGAAATGGCAACCCATTCCAGTGTTCTTGCCTTGAGAATCCCAGGGACGGGGGAGCCTGGTGGGCTGCCGTCTATGGGGTCACACAGAGCTGGACACGACTGAAGCGACTTAGCGGCAGCAGCAGCAGCATTCTACTGCCTCATTATCCTACCCTATTTTTGCCATTTATTTCTCTTTCATCTTTCACTCTGCCCTTTCCCCTCCTGCCATCTTAAAATCCCTCTTTCTTTCATTTGTTCTGTCATCTTTTTTTTTTTTTTTTGCTCTTGTCTTCCATTTCTTCTGTATTTCTGAAAAGTGGAAACAGGAGGGGCTTTGTGGTAAGATGGCTATATGCATTTGTAACATCCGATTATAGGATTTTTAAGTTATTGTTTTTTTCTTTAAGTAATTATATTTTAAAATGAATTCATATCTATCTACCTACCTAGCTATCAATCAACTATCCAGAGAGAGAAACAGAAAAAAAATTACTGAATGATAAACCTTGATATAATTTTTAATGCTCTATATTAAAATAGAATAAAACATTTTTCTTTGGTAGAACATTGACCACTAAGCCTGGAGGTTTAGTGCGTAATTCCTTGATAAATTGGCAGAGCTAAGAGACAGGCTTTTTAGCAAATACCATGTGTCAAGGTAGCCTAAACCTGGAACCCATTTTTCTCACTGATAGTTACACTTACTTTGGATTGGCTGTGTTTACCAATAATCTTAAAAATGTAATTAGTTAAGTCACTGTTCATCTTAGAGAGAATTTCAGTAGGGAAACGTGTAAAGAAGACATAAATATTCAAAATTATTCATGTGGTTTGTAAGAAAATGAAAAAGTACCAAGTTTCCCAAGGAATTTTCCAGTGCAACTTTAATTCACCCAACCTGGTAAAATCTGCATCTACTGAAGACAAATGTCTTACATTCATGCCTTAGTAGAGCTATATTTCTTTACTATTACAAGGCCCAGAGTTGTTTTCCTTTCAGTTAGGGAGTCCTAATTTTCCCACTGGCTGTGTAAAAGTATGTACATTCCTTTTAGAGCCTGATAAATAGAGAAGTAATTTGTCATCTCCGATATCATCTATGACAGCAAAAGTCTGAGCAGATATTTAGATTATGAACTATAGAAACTATTTATAATTTTCCATTGGAATTTTCCAAGAGAGAAAGGTGCTTTCCTATTCTTATCTGATGTAATTTTCAAAACTCTCTGGAGTTGGGAGACCAAAATAAAGCAAAAATTCCCAGAGGTCACTCAGAGAGGTTACAGTGAAGCTAGGAAATGAATCTGAGCCGACCTGGCTTTCCTTCTATCCAAATGATATGTGTGTTCAGGCCCTGATAGCTCCTTCTAGCTTCATATCACTGTGTTTTTTGGTCTGTACCTTTCCCATTCTGGAGCTGCTCTATCAGAAGTTGTTCATGGAATTCCAATTCCCAAAATAGAAAGACCTTGGCAATCATCTAGGTCATCTATACCTTTCATTTTTTATAGAAAAGAAATTGATCCCCAGAGAGGTAGAAGATTTTGTCACAGTTAATAAATTATAAATCCAGGAATAGAATTTGCATTTCTTACTTCCAGACCACTGCTTTATTTCCAGTTCTAATTTTCCAGTAAATCTTCCTATACTCTGGTCAAAATTTAATCTATGCATGTACTGATTTTCATGCTTGTCATTTTAATTGGAAAATTGTTTATCAATGATATCTTTATTTTTGTGATAGAGTTGCAATTTGTGTTTAACAGTTGCCATTCCACTGCAGTATAGCTTTTATTTCTTTTTTTGACTCAAGGGTTTAGGCATTTGTGCAGAGTGCTGGCAAAATGATACAGTCAAAAAAGGCCACAGTAGTGAGGCATACAGATAAATTTTTTACAAGTATTATATCCAAGATTTTAGGATTTAATTAAGAAAATTGAACAAAATTTGCCTTTATGTATGTTCCCCCTTTAAAGAAATAAAATTGCAACAAGGTACATGATGACCAATGCTGAATATTATTTTTTATCATTGAAATAAAGAGTAATACATTCAGATACTATTTCCAAGGTCAAATACTATTACATATAAAGCATATATTAATATTTCCATGTAAAAGTTGTCATTTTCACTTATTTACAGGTTTATTCTTTGCATAAAACTCCAATTAATCTTCACAGAATTTTAATAATTCAGGCAATCTGTATAGATGGTGATCAGAGTATAATTATAGTACTTTATGATTTATGCAGAACTTTCAACTTGTGCTCTTGGTTGAGGTTAATGATAGTCTTATAATTTATAGGTTTTTATTGTTATGGGCTTCTCTGGTGGCTCAGATGGTAAAGAATCTGCTTGTGATGCAGAAGACCTGGGTTTGATCCCTGGGTTGGGAAGATCCCCTGGAGAAGGGAATGGCAACCCACTCCAATATTCTTGCCTGGAGAATTCCATGGAGAGAGGAGCCTGGTGGGCTATAGTCCATGGGGTCACAAAAAGTCAGACAGAACAGAGCGACTGTCACTTTTATTGTTATATTATGAAAACTAGCATTTAGTGTGGAGAAGGCAATGACACCCCACTCCAGTACTCTTGCCTGGAGAGTCCCATGGACCGAGGAGCCTGGTAGGCTGCAGTACATGGGGTCGATAACAGTCGGACACGACTGGGTGATTTCACTTTTACTTTTCACTTTCCTGCATTGGAGAGGGAAATGGCAACCCACTCCAGTGTTCTTGCCTGGGGAATCCCAGGGACGGGGGAGCCTGGTGGGCTGGCGTCTATGGGGTCACACAGAGTCGGACACGAATGAAGTGACTTAGCAGCAGCAGCAGCATTTAGTGATATTAAATTATTTTCTCAGTCACAAAAAGAGTTAATGGTGTGGTTTGAGATTTAATCATGTTTTACAACTCCAGGCCTGAAGAGCTAGCATTTAAGGTCCAAGTTATGAGAAGAAATCAACTAAGTAAAGATCCTGGGGGAAGTGTTCCAAGCAAAGAAACTTGAGATGGGACTGCTCATGTTGTGTCCAAAGGAAATAATTAGAAGTAATGTTAAGAGATAAGGATAGTGACACAGGCAAAGGGGAGCTTCTGTAGAACCTCACATATAGTGTTGAATACTTTGGAATGTTTTAGAGTTTCAGTAGGAAGTTGAAGGAGTTTGAGTACAAGTGTGGTGGGGTCAGATTTGCAATTTAGAAAAAACACCCAATGTAGTGTGCAGGAGGATCTCCTGGGCTAGGGGAGAAAATTAGGGCTGCAGAGAAAATGATTAGGAGCCTGTGGAAATAACCCAATGAGATGGTGGTATCTTGGACTGAAAGTGAATAGCAATTAAGATAGTGAGAAATGCTAAGATGTAGGATGTATTTTGAATTAGACGGATGGGATGAAATGTAGAGAATGAGAGAAACAGAAGGATTAGGTATAATTCTGGGGATTTTTGTTCTGAGCAAATAGGCATAGCATGATGCCATTTTCTGAGTAGCAAAGACTTGTTATGAGGTATATTAATTTCACAAACATTTTTGAATATATTATTACTACTCCAAGATTATAGTTACCCTTGGAAATACAACTGTGAAGGCAATAGAATAAGTCTCTACCTTTATGGAGCTACCTTTCCTTGAGGGGAAGAGAGACAACAAATAAACAATAGATATCAGATGGTGATGAGTATAATAAAGAAAATTTTAATGTTACAAGGAAAACAGGAACGCTTAAGGTGGATTTGCTCTTTTATTTATTTATGTTTTTTAAGTTAATTAATTAATTTATTTTAGTTGGAGGCTAATTACTTTACAAGACTGTAGTGGTTTTTGCCATACATTGACATGAATCAGCCATAGGTGTACATATGTTCCCCATCCTAAATCCCACTCCCACCTCCCTCCCCATCCCATCTCTCAGGGTCATCCCAGAGCACCTGCCCTGAGCACCCTGTCTCATGCATCGAACCTGGACTGGCGATCTATTTCACACATGATAATATACATGTTTCAATGTTATTCTCTCCAATCATCCCACCCTCGCCTTCTCCCACAGAGTCCAAAAGACGGATTTGCTCTTCTAAATAGGTATATTGATAAAGTGTCAGCAGGGAGGTGATGTTTGTAGAAAGACCCAAAGATCATGTAGATATAAGCTGTGCCAAACCTGACTGTTTATTGGCCATCCATCACATGCATGAATTGAACAACTAGATAGTCAAGACTGGAGTTTAGAAGACAGGTTGAGGATTAAGGTGTAAATTTTTAGTATACAGTTGCAATTTAATAACATAGAATTTATGAGGAAAAAGATGAAGGCTTGAGATAGAGATCTTGGCCTTGAGGCATCAGTGTAGAGATCATATAGGGGAAAAGTGGCTAGGAGAGACAGACAGACTGATGCACATTCATAACACAGAGAGCAAGGATCCAGTAAAGTCTGAAGAAAGCTAAGACTATGATCCTAGAATTGAAGAATAAATGTGTGAAAAAAGGGTGAGAGGAGTGGCCAATTCTAATTGATGAGGAAATTGATATTTCTTCAAGATGAGGATGGAGAAGCAGTCACTGGCTTTGATGAGGTTATTGGTGACCCTGAGCAAAGTCAGTTTAAAGAAATGAAAACTAAACCTCAACTACAGTGGGTTGAGAAGAAAATGTGATGCAAGGAAGTAGAAACAGTAGCTCTAGACAAGCCTTGGGAGATGGTTTCTGTGAAGGAGATCTAAGGCATACAATTGAGGCTAGAAGCTCTCATGGAATCTAAGGAGGCTCTTTGTTTTTATGATAGAGACATTAATACATACTTCTAACTCAAAAACATTGACCCAGTATATAGAGAGAAATTGATGCTGTAAAAGAGAAGGAAGATAATTCAAAAGCAGTATTTTTTATAAAGGCAAAGAATAGGATCTAAGGCACAGGGTAAGAGGGGACTTAGCCCAGAAAGAGGATCTTTAATTCTACTGGAAAAAAACAAATTGAATGTGTAGACGGATGGTGGTAGTTTAAGGAAATTGGTAGTGGAAATTGAGACTGGGATTTTTGGTTTGAGATTTCATCTTTTTTTTTTTTTTCCAATGAACTATGTGTGGGAAGTTTACAATTTATGTGAGAGGCAGTTGAGCTTTAGAGATTTAAGAAGCTAAGACATTAACTAATTGGCTCAGAGTTAAAAAATAATTTACTAGAGCAGTATTGAATGCTCATAATGCCCATTAATTTGAACACAAATTTATAGTGAGTACAGTCAGCTAGTATATAGAATTGGTCCAATTTTTTAGCTGCTGTTGAGTAAGCATATCAGTTCAGTTCAGTCACTCAGTCATGTCTGACTCTTTGAAACTCAGTGGACTGAAGCACACCAGGCTTCCTTGTCCATCACCAACTCCCGGAGCTTACTCAAACTCATGGCCATCAAGTCAGTGATGCCCTCCAACCATCTCATCCTCTGTCATCCCCTTCTCCTCCTGCCTTCAATCTTTCCCTGCATCAGGGTCTTTTCAAATGAGTCAGCTTTTCACATCAGATACCCAAAGTATTGGAGCTTCAGCTTCAGCATCATTCCTTCTAAAGAATATTCAGGACTGATTTCCTTTAGGATGGACTGGTTTGATCTCCTTGCAGTCCAAGGGACTCTCAAGAGTCTTCTTCAACACCACAGTTCAAAAGCATCAATTTTTCAGTGCTCAGCTTTCTTTATGGTCCAACTCTCACATCCATATATGATTATTGGAAAAACCAAAGCTTTGACCAGATGGACCTTTGTCAGCAAGGAAATGTCTCTGCTTTTTAATATGCTGTCTGGGTTGGTCATAACTTTTCTTCCAAGGAGCAAGTGTCTTTTAATTTCATGGCTGCAGTCACCATCTGCAATGATTTCGGAGCCCAAGGAAAGAAAGTCTTTCACTGGTTTCATTGTTTCCCCATCTATTTGTCATGAAGTGATGGGATCGGACGCCATGATATTCATTTTTTTGAATGCTGAGTTTTAAGCCATCTTTTTCACTCTCCTCATTAATTTTCATCAAAAGGTTCTTTAGTTTCTCTTCATTTTCTGCCATAAGGGGGATGTAATCTGTGTATCTGAGATTATTAATATTTCTTCAGGCAATCTTGATTCCAGCTTGTGTTTCATCCAGCCCAACATTTCACATGATGAAGTCTGCATTATAGGTTAAATAAGCAAGGTGGCTCCCCTGGTGGCTCAGACCGTAAAGAATCTGCCTGCAATGCGGGAGACCTGTGTTCAGTCCTGGGATTGAGGAGATTCCCTGGAGGAGGCCATGGCAACCCACTCCAGTATTCTTGCCTGGAGAATCCCCATGGACACAGGAGCCTGATAGGCTACAGTCCTTGTGGTCACAAAGAGTCCAACACAACTGAGTGACTAAGCACAGCACAAGCAAGGAGACAGTATACAGCCTTGACATACTCCTTTCCCAATGGAACCAATCTGTTGTTTCATGTCCAGTTTTAACTATTGTTTCTTGACCCGCATACAGATTTCTCAGGAGACAGGTAAAGTGGTCTGGTACTCCCATCTCTTGAAGAAGTCTCCACAGTTTTTTGTAATCCACACAGTCAAAGGCTTTAGCATAGTCAATGAAGCAGAAGTAGATGTTCTTCTGGAATTCTCTTTCTTTTTCTATGATCCAACTGCTACTGCTACTGCTAAGTCGCTTCAGTCGTGTCTGACTCTGCGACCCCATAGACAGCAGCCCACCAGGCTCCGCCATCCCCAGGATTCTTCAGGCAAGAACACTGGAGTGGGTTGCCATTTCCTTCTCCAATGCATGAAAGTGAAAAGTCAAAGTGAAGTCCCTCAGTCGTGTCTGACTTAGCGACCCCAGGGACTGCAGCCCACCAGGCTCCTCCATCCATGGGATTTTCCAGGCAAGAGTACTGGAGTGGGGTGCCATTGTTTGTTGGCAATTTGATCTCTGGTTTCTCTGCCTTTTCTAAATCCAACTTGAACATCTGGAAGCTCTCAGTTCACATACTGTTGAAACCTTTCTTGGAGAATTTTGAGCATTACTTTGCCAGTGTGTGAGATGAGTGTAATGGTGAGATGAATGATTGCAATTCTGAGATGAGTGCAAATGTATAGAATAGGCTTCCTTTAAAAACAGTGCTGCTTGGAGAATGTAAATTTTGAATAATGCCTGGAAGAGACTCTGTTTTGATGGAAAGTAGAGTGTACAGTATTTTGTTCTGGTGCTCATTGTTGCAGTGAATAGAAAAAATTCAAGTTAATTCAATTTATTATGAACTGACCTTGAGAAAATAAATGGATTCTCATGGAAATTTGGGAAGAGCAGCTACACTAAGTTCTCACTAAACCTAGAGATTGGTAAGGGGCGACTGGTTTCTCAGAATGCTTAGCATTTATGGTTAATAGATTTTCTCCTCTAAGTCTTTGCAGCTATGACTTGGCCATACCCTAGGGAGTTTTGGTCCTAATATTTGTCAGTCTTCCAACTGTGAATTTTTGCTTCCCACTGCAATCAACAGAGAGAGTTTAACTCTCATGTTGGACAAAGTGATTAAGCATTCCATGGATAAACTGCCTCTAATCAGGGACTAGTCCTAATTCAATAAGCTGAGGTCAGCAATGAGAGGCATGTGACCATGTGGCTACTTTGGCAGCAGAGGTTGAGAGTGGCCAGAGTCGCTTAGAAGGATATAAGAGCACATGGGTGATGGACACCATCACTAAGTTATTTCAGGCCAGAGAAAGACATGCACAAGTGCCTGAAATTATTCATCTTTCTGGATTGGGGAGCGATCATCAGCATTCTGAATTCATGCATATGTAGTCTTCTATCTTTAATTTTTATTATGGCATATTGTTATGTTCCATTGTAGCTTATATTCTAGAACTCTTTTTAGAAACTAGTGTATGAACCACAGGAAAGGAAATGATTTAATAAGAAAGTTTTCAGAGGATTGTTGCAGTTACTTTTTCTGGAGTCATCTGAGCATCAAGTGTGGGGATATAGTGGAAACATATTTAACATGAAATTTACAACTTACTACTAAAATATGTTTCTGTTCCTAAAATTATACCAAGTGAATGGAAAAAGATTGTCCTTTACTAATACAACAAATGCAACCCTTAATACAATTCTGTCTCTGTC
Organism: Bos javanicus; assembly: GCF_032452875.1. Taxonomy (NCBI): domain Eukaryota; kingdom Metazoa; phylum Chordata; class Mammalia; order Artiodactyla; family Bovidae; genus Bos; species Bos javanicus. The sequence goes on along the minus strand of NC_083887.1, from coordinate 34,598,247 downwards.
AGGAGAAGGGTGAGATAATTTGAGGAACGGAAGCTGGGATACTCATCTTTGACTTTATTTAAACCTTGTTTTCCTTTTCCCAAGAAAACAGACTAGTCAACAACCTGGTACTTCCTACTTGTGCAAACTTTTAACCCAATATTGTAGAAATAAAAAAATGTGAATAAAATTAAGCTGTTACAATCTAAATGAGAAAAGAATTTGAAAAATAATAGATAGGTGTATTAATATGTGTATAACTGAATCACTTTACTGTACACCTGAAGCCAACACATTGTTAATCAGCAACACTTCAATATAAAAAATTTAAAAAGTTAAAAAATTAAACTTAAAAATTTCAACTAGTGCTTTTCATTGCTAAAATCTTTCTTAAAATCATGCAAAATTAGGTCAGCCACCCATCTTCTTTAATCTTTTCAACAGATCACCAGGATTCAATTGCTTTCTTCCTGTTTTGTAAGTGCTGTTCTAGCTGGTTGGACTTCCTTTCTGCCCTCCAAAATTAAGCTTATAAATGAGATACAGACACCCTAGTTCCTTTGGTATTTGTTTTTCTCAAAGATAATCAGGAAGGCTGCTGATAACAATAAAAAGTCCCCATAATAACTACAAAATTGCAAACATAAGGAATGACAAAACTTTCAAATTTCTTATTAAGGTCATTCCTAACCCACATCTAAATTGGTAACTGAAACTCCCATAGACTTCTACTCTTTTGTTTAATCCTTTGGATAGGATTTATCAAAACTCTCATCTTCTCTCACATTCCATTCTTTGCTGACAGAACAGAATAGATGGAATGCTAAGGCTTATCAAAGACTACCTGATTAATTGACAACTATTGTGCCACTAGATACAGGCCTTGCTTGCAAAAAACCTTGAGTGCATTTCCTCCTAAGGCCTACAATGACTGTTTCCTACTGATTAAGGATTAAAGGCTTGATCGTCGTTATGGCCTGCCCTGTTAGCCTGTGCCATGAACCCAGCTACTTGTTCTCTCTTCGGCTGAGACCCTATTTTATCTGTCTCCATTGGGCTTTCATTTTAGTTGCTTTAATGTTATTCTCCTTCAGGTGCGGGGTTACCTAGAAAAATCACCCCAGATCATTGATCTCTATTATATATTATAGAAGGGCTTCCCAGTTGGCTCAGAGGTAATGAGTCTGCTTGCCAATGCAGGAATCTTGGGAAATGTGTTTTCAATTCCTGGGTCAGGAAGATCCCCTGAAGAAGGAAATGGCAACCCATTCCAGTATTCTCGTCTGGGAAATCCCATGGACAGAAGAGCCTGGTAGGTTACAGTCTAGGAGTTTCAATGGGTCAGACATGACTTAGTGACTAAGCACACACACACACAGCACATATATTATAGAATGAATTCTGGGTTAACATATACACATTGCTATATATGAAACAGAACCAAAAAGAAACTACTGTGTAGCACAGGCAGTTATATTCAGTATTTTACAATAACCTATAAAGGAAAAGAATCTGAGTATATATAAACATATACAACTGAATCACTTTGCTGAATACCTGAAAATAACACATTATAAATCAACTATACTTCAATTAAAAAAAAAACAAAAAGATTGTAAAGGAGAAAAATATGGCAATAAATTTTATTTTGTCTCTTCCACATCTGATCACTAGCACCAGCCTCAAGCATTGCTTCAGGCCTCCAAAATAAGTTTGCATCCTTAGGACCATGTTTAATGTTGTCTTCTTGAAGTATCTGAGTGAGAGTTGGGGTATGGGATGGGGTATGACATTGTTTCTCTTCCTTTGGGAGTCATTTGTTCCAAAAGGGGCTCATAAGTCAGATCAAGGACAGATTAAAGAGAAATAGATCACTATAATCTCTAGAAGCTGTGCAACTGCCTTTATCAGTTGCAGCTTTCAAAGAAATTAATGGAATATTGACTCTGTCAAAAGACAAAGCAAGAAACTGTATCTTACTATTTACAACATAAATGGGATATTTTTCACAACCTAACCTTTATACCTACTTTTTCATCAGAAAATATATCAACATAAGAGAAAGAGAGCAAGCCAACATGTGAGAGAAAATATGAATGAATAGTGACAAATATGAAACTATAAATCTACTTTAAAGACAGCAGGCTTGAAATCCTTGAACACTGGGTGGAGTTTCTTGTTTTCCACATAAATCAAATGGTTTATCTAAGACAGTGTATCCTATTATTTGACTACGTCTTACACAGAATAGAAGTAGGTTTTGAATTTATAGTAAATGGGTTCCTTTTCCACTCATAACATAGACAACTTCCAGTTCTGATAAGAAAGTAACTGAACTTCATTTGATCAGGTTGTTTGAGGTCAAAATTAAAGAATGGAAAAACTAGATCACAGTAATATTACATCAGTGAATAGCAGAATGTTTAAACTGCAAATAATCTGTGACAAAAGAAATTGATGTTATTTCTATTTCTATTACTTCAGTATCTAGAGAAGTTATTCATTACAAACACAGTGCCATTCAAAGAGTAAAGATGTGTACCCTGAAGGTGTACATACATTACTGTGTTTTTGTTACATTTTTCTCATATTACTAATAGAAGTGAAATTCAGCCTCAACCACGCCATTCTGCAATCAAACAAAGGGTGGAAATTTTCTCCAATAACATTTCCAACATAACCATTTTTAGGACTTTAGCACAACTCCTCCTTGACTTTTCTGTGCCTTTTCTAACTCTCTTTTTCTTACACTTTTACCTTAAATAGTCTCATACTGTTTCAGTACTTATAAGGATTTATTTTTAATCAAAAAAGATACAAAATATATAGATTATCTCTTACTACCTATGCAAATAATGATATGACAAGCAAAAAGTCAGAAACAAGCGTTGATAACTTTTATCTGAGAGCTTTAAAAGATCATGCTTGTACACCTAACTACCCTTTGGTCTGTAAATTTTAACACTTTTTTTTTATTTGGGACATGACAAGTTGAAAGTTGCTAAAAACAAAAACAAACAAAAACAACAACAAAAAACTCCAGAGCTACCAACTTAATTTCTGGAAAGGGAGTACATGCTGAAAGTATTCTTATCTGGAATTCAGGTTGGGGAGACAAGGGTTTATACTATTCTGTTTGATAAGAGGTGATAGATATCTATATGAATCTACTAATTTACCAAGAGATTGACTTCCTGGGGTGGAAGGAAAAGGCTGGAATCCATGTTAATATACTAACAAATGGTATTGCAAACATATCTGATCAATCTGAGTGGCTTCAACAGTGCCCAGACAACAGAAAAAAACAACAGGGTCCCAAATGGAAGAAAGAGTCTGGAATTATGAGTCCACATGTAGCAAAAAGTCCTGTTGGTCAAAAGACATGACTGATTTTGAAACTTATTCCAGTTGGAGACTGTGAGTGTATCTGTATGACCAAGGACTGATGAGTAACTGTATGAGCATCCTTGAGAGTCCTTGAAGACAGACTCTTACTGAGGTGCTCTCCATAGGCAAATAGGAATTTGGAACTCAAGATTTGCCTACTAGTGAATATTAATGTTAATATCCCTACACTGTATTTGCTTTGTTGTGAATGTATTTGTGGAGACGATGTCTCCAATTTTACTCAAGAAAAGTCTTGAACAAGTTTTTCATAGACAATAAATTGGCATTTTGTTTCAAGTCACTGTGGCAACTCTTCATGCATATCATCAGATTATGAATTGTGGGTTTTAAATCTTTTATATAGCTAAAGTTTATTTACTAAAGTCGCAAAATTTTATTTTCAATGAGTGAATTCATTATAATGTTTTCTTTAGTTTCTTTCTTTAAAAAAATACTGTCACATTTGCTTATTTTAGTTTTTGCCTGGAGTTAAAAAGTAATGCTTGTTTGGCTTAGAAAAATTTGAAGATCAAAGGAAATAACATGCAAAATAAGTATTACCCATAATTCTATCATAATTCCTTTGAAAACCCACACAGTCAATGGTCAGGATGTATCAAACCAGAGAATTCTTTAATTTCTAACTTTTTGCCTCATCTAAGAAAAGTAATTTATACCCTAAATTCCTTTTATCTCAGATTTTCTAATGCATAAGTTAAATTGACTATTGTTTTTTTTGACTATTCTTAATCTATTAAAATAAAATGCTATGTTTGTAAGAATTATTATGCTCAGTTCTTGACCTGGTGAGTTGATAACATGGTTTCATGATAGCATGACAATGAACAAGGGGATGTCACCAAAATAATGGGTTGGCTCAAAAAGTTTCTTCAAGTTTTCTTCCATACCATTTTATGGAAAAACCTGAACAAACTTTTTGGCCAACTCAATTTTGATATCAATACTATCAAGAGCTAATATATTTTGTACTCAGCATGTTTCAGATTCTGTTCCGCGAATTTTACATATGTTATCTTATTCAGTCTTACAGGAATCCTATAAATGGTACTATTACCTCTACTTTACGAATAAAGAAATGAAAGCACATAACATTCCTGTAATTTGTCTAAGGCTCCACATGCGTGCATGCTAAGTTGCTTCAGACTATAGCCCACCAGGCTCTTCTGCCCATGAGTTTCTCCAGACAAGAACACTAAGGCTCCACAGTTATTGCCAATCTGTGGTCACAAATGCAGACAACTTTATTAAATACAGAATATTAGTGGATGGGCTGTCATTTACCCTATCCTTCCATTTGGTATTGGGTACTGACATACAATTAGGGAGTTTCTAAATTTAAGTAGGGTGTATATGCATGAGTGCTATGTCGCTTCAGTCATGTCTGACTCTGTGCAACCCTGTGGACGGCAGCCTGCCAGTCTCCTCTCTCCATGGGATTCTACAAGCAAGAATACTGAGTGGGTTGCTTTTCCTTCCCCTGGGGGATCTTCCCGACCCAGGGATTGAACTGATGTCTCTTACCTCTCCTGCATTGACTATGCTACAGCTTTTGAGTGGATCACAAAAAACTGTGGAAAATTCTTAAAGAAATGGGAATACCACCTTACCTGCCTCCTGAGAAGACCTGCAGGTCAACAACCAGCAGAACCTTACATGGGACGACTGCTGCTGCTGCTGCTAAGTCGCTTCAGTCGTGTCCGACTCTGTGCGACCCCATCGATGGCAGCCCACCAGGCTCCTCTATCCTTGGGATTTTCCAGGCAAGAACACTGGAGTGGGTTGCCATTTCCTTCTCCAATGCATGAAAGTGAAAAGCAAAAATGAAGTCCCTCAGTCATGTCCGACTCTAGCAACCCCATGGACTGCAGCCCACCAGGCTCCTCTGTCCATGGGATTCTCCAGGCAAAAGTACTGGAGTGGGGTGTCATTGCCTTCTCCATGGGACGACAGACTGGTTCAAAATTGGGAAAGGAGTATGTCAAGGCTGTATATTGTCACCCTGCTTATTTAACTTATATGGAGAGTACATCATGGGAAATGCCAGGCTGGATGAAGTTGAAGCTGGAATCTAGACTCCCTGGAGAAATATCAATAACCTTAGATATGCAGATGACACTACCCTAATGGCAGAAAGTGAAGAGGAACTAAAGAGCCTCTTGATGAAGGTGAAAGAAGAGAGTGAAAAAGCTGGTTTAAAGCTCAACATTCAAAAAATGAAAAGCATGGCATTGGTCCCATCACTTTATGGACAAAAGATAGGGAAAAATGTAAACAGCAAGAGACTTTATTTTCTTGGGCTCCAGAATGACTGCAGATGGTGCCTGCAGCCATGAAATTAAAAGCCACCTGTTCTTTGGAAGAAAAACTATGACAAACCTAGACACCGTATTAAAAAGCAGAGATATCACTTTGCCAATAAAGGTTTGTCTATTCAAAGCTATGGTTTTTCTAGTAGTCATGTATGGTTTTGAGAGTTGGATGCTTTTGAACTGTGGTGCTAGAGAAGACTCCTGAGAGTCCCTTGGACTGCGAGGAGATCAACCTGTCAATCCTAAAGGAAATCAATCTTGAATATTCATTGAAAATACTGATGTTGAAGCTGAAGCTCCAATCCTTTGGCCACCTGATGTGAAGTGCCAACTCATTGGAAAAGACCCTGATGCTGGGAAAGATTGAATACAAAAGGAGGAGAGGGTGGCAGAAGATGAGACAGTTAGTATCATCAACTCAATGGACATGAACAAAATCCTGGAGAGAGTGGAGGACAGGGAAACCTGGCGTGCTGCAGTCCATGGGGTTGAAAAGAGTTGGACACAACCGAGGGACTGAACAACAACAACAACTCTTTCCTCTCCTACATTTACAGGTGTGTTCTTTCCCACAGTTGCCACCTATACGGAGAGTTACATTTCAAAATGCTACTTGGCAAACCTCACAAAGGCATGCAATTCTCTTTAAGAAGCCAATCATTAGCATCTTTCCTGTTAGGGAGAAGTTGAATCATTGTGCTTTAATTACAGATCACATTTCCAGCTTACTCTGAAGAAGTAAAGGACACACTGCTACATTTAAGTGTTAGCGTTAAACAGCGTTAAATTGTTTGTGAAATTGGCCAATTTATTCCTGTCAAAGGAAAAAAGGTATGGAATTGCATATTGTAAACTCATGTTGCCTCATACAGTTCCTCTTCCAAGCATTGAAATTTAACTTCATGGTTTGGTAAATCTAATAAATTGTCTGAGAGCAGATGGATTGAGTTATTCCAGATGAACATAAGTGAACCATTTCCAGTGAATGGAAAGCATTATTATCCCACACTATTCTGTTATTTATTCAAGGTACAGAAATGTTAAAGCAATGAGCCTTATAGTTGGGGAAATTATTCATGTCTATTATCAGAAGCTGTACCTCATGTGATCTTTTTTTTGGGGGGGGAGGGGTCATGATGTATAGAGGGTGGGAGGATGAAGACATAATAGAGAAATTTAATCATAGAGAAATCCAATTTAGATAACTCGCACATTGTATAAAAGGAGCTCTTTCTACTTAAAGCAGGACTTGCCTAAAAGATATCAAAACTAAATGCCCTGCAGAATGCAAGATCTTCATTGAGGAACGCAAACTTTTTGTTGCAGGGACATCAGCTCTAGTTTCAGAACAGGAATCAAACCCAGGCTCCCTGCTTTGGGAGTGCAGGGTCTTAGCAGCTGGACCACCAGAGAAGTCCCAAAGACAAAGAACTTGGAGAGCTATCAGTGCGTTCACCCTCACCATATCTAAATCAAGATTCTTTCCTGAACAAGGGACAATAGGTTTTGTTTTAACCAATTAAGCACAGAATTAGTAACCTATTCCATCCTATCCAGAAAGTGATTTTCAGCCCTTAGTTAACATAAGTATAATGAACCCTACCTTTCTAGCACATTAAAACCCCTTGATTTTTCCCACTAGGAAAAAATCATCTCCTAGGAAATTTCTTTTTTGGTCTGTGTTCCTTTGCTTGGCAAGGAAATAATCTCATTGGTCACATTATTAATCATGGCAGTAGTCCTTGACTTTTCTCTAACAATTGCTTCCATAAATTTTTACGCTACATTCATTTTTCATTACTTAAATTTAATTTTCATTTAAAATCTAACTTTATGCCAAAATATAATTTTAATGCATTTAATTCTCTATAACTAAATCATTCTAAACATTTTTCATCTTGAAAGGGGAGTTTAACACCTCTTGCTGGAGTTAGGGCATGGAGTTACTGCATAGATTACATGTGTTGCCAACATCAAAATTATGTTACAAAGGATTAGGCCAGCCATCTGCAATTCATTAGATTCTCTTTACACTGTAGTTTTCATCTTCATGCCTTATCTGTGTTACCCTGTACTCCTTGGAGAACTTCTTCATCTAAAACATAAAGAATTGCCCTTTTAAATCTGATTTTAATAATTTAATCAGATATCTTCCTTCAAGAGCAGATTTAAAACTCATCTGCTGCAGATTTTCATTGATTAACTCCATCACTCTAATTTTGTTTCATCTTTGATACTAGTCCCCTGGAGAAGGGAATGGCCACCCACTCCAATATTATTGCCTGGAGAATCCCATGGACAGAGGAGGCTGGTGGGTGACAGTCCATGGGGTTGCAGAGTTGGACACAACTGGGAGACTTTCTCTTGGGCTTCCCTTATAGCCCAGTTGGTAAAGAATCTGCCTCCAATGCAGGAGACCTGGTTGTATTCTCGGGTCGGGAAGTTCCACTGGAGAAGGGATAGGCTACCCATTCCAGTATTCTTGGGCTTCCCTGGTGACTCAGCTGGTAAAGAATCTGCTTGCAATGAGGGAGACCTGGGCTTGATCCCTGGGTTGGGAAGATCCCCTGGAGAAGGGAAAGGCTACCCACTTCAATAGTCTGGTCTGGAGAATTCCATGAATTCTCATTCTATAGAACTATAGAATTCCCATTCCTATAGTCCATGGGGTACCAAAGAGTTGGACACTACTGAGTGACTTTCACTTTCACTTTGATATTAGTAAACTTAGGTAGATTGTTTTTTGATGTTTTTATTTAGTAATTGTTCTTTACCTGTGATTTTAACTTGCAAGACTATTCCAAGTTTCCTATTGTTGTTCACAATGTCCCCTACCTCCTTTATAATCTCTCTCATTTATATGTTGGTTAACTCATTATCCTTGGTAGCATTTGAGAACTGATCAGTTCAACCACTTGTTAATTGTTGATTTTTGGGGGGGGGGAGGAATAAACGTTAGTCACTCTAGATTTTAGAAGCTCCTTCACAGTCTCAGCATTTGATGAAATGCTGTGGTGAGAACAAGGTTAAAGCAGTATTTGTCAAATACAAAATAATTATTAGAAAGAAGAGACAAAACAGTAATAAATTCTAAAATCTCAACCACTTTGGACAATCACCTTGCAGCAAGAAAATATAAGAATCCAGAGTGTGTGGAATGGTGATCCCAAAGCTCCAATTTGTCCAGTCCCCTATTACTCTTGCAGAGGAATTTGTCTTATCTGACACACAAGGTAGATTGATCTTTCTATCAAAAGCAGCTTAAAACTAACCCTTTCTCATAGAGACCCAAGGATAACAGAATAGTCCCAACCAGTGTGGGAATACAAGCTAATACAAAACCATTCTGTAAGTCAGAGCATCACCAAAACGGTATTGAGGAGTATAATATAGATGTTGTAAAGCACATTTTGGGTATACATGAGAACTGGAAGGGCTTCTCAGGTGGCTCAATGGTAAAGAATCCTCCTGTCAATTCAGGAGACACAGATGTGAATTCAAACCCTGCATTGGGAAGATCCTCTGGAGGAAGATATGGCAACCCACTCCAGTATTCTTGCCTGGAAAATCCCATGGACAGAGGAACCTGGTGAGCTACAATCCATGGGATCACAAAAGAGTTGGAACGACTAAGCAGTCATATGCATGAGAATTGGAAATGAATCAGGTGATGATATTCAGGAGTCATTTTTACTTTTATTAAGCATTAATATTATCATGACAATTTAAAAGATACTTGTGTCTTTTTGGGGGGTATGTTATCTTGTCTTTAATGTCTGATTGTGATTTTCCCCATATTACCACTGCCCCCTTCATTTAACAGATAAATTGTTTTGTGAACTAACTAGAAGACTGGATAGTTCTGCAAAGACTAGCGTTTCAATTTTCTTGTGTGAGTATATAAGAACAGAATGGGGGTTCTCCCAGCTTGCATGACTAGACTGAGTGACTTCTTGTTGTGAATAAATGTTTTTATCTTTGGAGGAAGGAGGTTTAAGATTTGCTTCTATTATAATAAACCACCTGTTAACAAGAAGGGCATAGTTTTACCTTCTCATAAATAGAAGCTTTCTATATATAACAAAAAGAACTTCATAGCCTCTAAAAACAAAGTGGATTTACATTTGTTTCAACAATTCAATTATCATTGACTGAGCATTTGAATGATGTGTTCTCTAAAGCTTCTTCCCACAGTAAGACACTAATCATCTAAGACAGACTATACTGACCTATTGGTAATGAGATAAATTTCTTCTAGACCTTGCCTCTGAAACAGTAGCTGCTTCATGAAGATATTGTCTAAATTTTTTAAAATTATCACCTTCTTTCTTTAAGTAGTTCTAGATGTACTAGGAATCTAATCCAAGGGCTCATTTTACAGTGAGTATTGGTCAGTGTATTTCACAGGAAAGAATGGCTCGTGTAGGTCATCCAGCAAATCAGTTCAGATACTGTGGTTTCTGTGACAGTTCTTTTTCCCTGGCCCTTCCATGCAGCAGAGGGCAGTAGTGAACTGTGCATATCTCCTTTAGAATTAAGCCAAATAAATCAACATTTTTATGAAAACGTCTCCAATAGTATATTTAGTCCTCTTAATGAACAGTTATTTATCAGAGCTACAATCCAGTACATTTCAGATCTCAGACGTATGGTTCAGTTCAGACAATTTAGGATTTGAGTACTAATATTGTATCATTGTATTACATCTAGTTATTCACAAATCAGATGTAAGCAGAAATTAAACATTTTAATTTTTATAAGAAATTTCCTTAAGGAAATTTTATAGCATAAACATATTTTAGTTACTTCCTAGCTTAAAACATTGTCTTCTTCGAGGTAAATAGAATATTTTTATGAAATCACATTTTCTTTAAAGGAGTTTTAAACAAATAAGGTTAAAATATTTTTTTCTTAACAAATAAAACACATTTATGAAACTTTTTATTAATATTTTTCAATTTCTGCAATTAACCTGAAGTACTAAATTTCCACTTTTTTGTTTTTAAAATTTTATTTTCTGATATTTACTTACATATTTTTATGTTTTACTAATTTTTCCTTATTTTGTATCATAAATGTCATCTAATATCTTCATAGAAAAGAACATGAAAAATTTTTTCTCTTACACTCTCCTCAGATATTCCCTCATCTTTTTCCTCCAAAAGTACTGTTTTAAATTACTCAGTGTTGGGCCCTGTGCCTTCATCATTGAAAGCAGTTACTAAATATATGTCTATGGCAACATATTTAAACAGCTGAAATGGATTTTCAGTGAAGAAAATATTACTCACATTTACTGAGTTCCAACAATGTGCCCAGAATTTTCACCTGGTTTTAAATCACCATTAACACAAAATTCTGATTGTCTTTCCAGTTTGCAACTTTTAAGCAGATTTTTTCAAAGTAGAAAGGATTTGTGTTCTTGGGAAAAGGCATGGTAGAGCAAAAGTTGCAAAAAAAGCAAACTTCAGTTACATAGCCACATTTAAATCCCAGCTCTTCCACTTACTAGCTGCCAAACCTTTCATTTCCCCACTTCTGCTTCCCATCCAGGGCTTCCCAGAGCTGGATAGCAGAGTCAGTGACCATCTTCCTGTCCCACTTATCTTATTTGCTTACCTCTCATTGGGGAAACTTCAGTTCAGCAGTCAAACAGCCGTTTCCTGCTCTTCGTAACCCCATACACCACAGCAACTCAAACTCATGTCCATTGAGTCAGTGATGCCATCCAACCATCTCATCTTCTTTTGTCCCCTTCTCCTCCTGCCTTCAATCTTTCCCAGCATCAAAGTCTTTTCCAATGAGTCAGTTCTTCACATCAGGTGGCCAAAGTATTGGAGTTTCAGCTTCAGCATTAGTCCTTCCAATGAACACTCAGAACTGATCTCCTTTAGGATGGGCTGGTTGGATCTTCTTGCAGTTCACAGGTCTCTCAAGAGTCTTCTCCAACACCACAGTTCAGAAGCATCAATTCTTTGGTGCTCAGCTTTCTTTATAGTCCAACTCTCACATCCATACATGACTGCTGGAAAAACCATAGCCTTGACTAGACGGACCTTTGCTGGTAAAGTAATCTCTCTGCTTTTGAATATGCTGTCTGCTGCTGCTGCTGCTAAGTCGCTTCAGTCGTGTCCAACTCTGTGCGACCCCAGAGATGGCAGCCCACCAGGCTCCCCCGTCCCTGGGATTCTCCAGGCAAGAACACTGGAGTGGGTTGCCATTTCCTTCTCCAATGCATGAAAGTGAAAAGTGAAAGGGAAGCCACTCAGTCGTGTCTGACTCTTCACGACCCCATGGACTGAAGCCCACAAGGCTTCTCCGTCCATGGGATTTTCCAGGCAAGAGTACTGGAGTGGGGTGCCATTGCCTTCTCTGAAAATGTTGTCTAGGTTGGTCATAAGTGTCCTTCGAAGGAGTGTCTTTTAATTTATTTTAAAATATGTAAAATATAAAGTGAGAGCTGACAAAATTGAAACAAGAATAATTGCAAAATGAATATTGGACTTTTATTTTTAATACTGGAGAGTTTAACACCTCTTTCTTTAACCAATGGAAAAAATGTCAAAAATCAATAAAGATTTAGAGGATTTCAGCAACAAAATTAAGTGCCTCGACTTTATGGATATGTATTGACTATGATTCTCTAAAACTATAAAATATATATTCTTTTCAATTGCACAAGGAACATTTGTCAAAATAATATCTATTTTAGACCATAGAGTGAATATTAACAAATTGCAAAGAGTTGAAATCAGAATTCTTTCCATGTGGAATTAAACTAGAAATTTACAAGAGTAAAATCACTACAAAATATTTAAAAGTTTGGAAATTAATCAGTACATGTAAGTAATCCATCAGGCAAAGAAGAATTCAGAGGAAATTAGAAAATATTTTAAATTGAATGATAATTCAAAGTATCAAAAACTATAGAATGCTGCTAAATCTGTGTTTAAAGGAAATTTTAAAATTTAATATTTTAGAGCTTATTTTCCTATGATTGATCTATAGATGCAATTCAATCTCAATCAAAATTTGAATTTTTTTTTGTGTGTGAAAAATGTCATGTGTTATTTCTATGGAAATACAGAAGACCTGACATAGTAAGACAATGTTCAAAGAAGAAAACTAATGAAGGCTCTACTTGTTATAAAGCTACAGTATAAAGACCTGCTATAAGCTACAGTAATCCAAGACAATGTAAAAGTAACACAGACTACCAGCCAAATGCACCAGAATAAAGAGCCCAGAAACAGTTCCAGAAAACACAACATATGACATAATATATGACAGAATCAGCACTGCAATTGAATATGATAAACAGTGCTTAGTCAACTGGACATCAGAAAAATAAATGACCCAATCAAAAAATGGGCCAAAGAACTAAATAGACATTTCTCCAAAGAAGACATACAGATGGCTAACAGACACATGAAAAGATGCTCAACATCACTCATTATCAGAGAAATGCAAATCAAAACCACTATGAGGTACCATCTCACGCCAGTCAGAATGGCTGCTATCCAAAAGTCTACAAGCAATAAATGCTGGAGAGGGTGTGGAGAAAAGGGAACTCTCTTACACTGTTGGTGGGAATGCAAACTAGTACAGCCACTATGGAGAACAGTGTGGAGATTCCTTAAAAAACTGGAAATAGAACTGCCTTATGATCCAGCAATCCCACTGCTGGGCATACACACTGAGGAAACCAGAAGGGAAAGAGACACGTGTACCCCAATGTTCATCGCAGCACTGTTTATAATAGCCAGGACATGGAAGCAACCTAGATGCCCATCAGCAGATGAATGGATAAGAAAGCAGTGGTACATATACACAATGGAGTATTACTCAGCCATTAAAAAGAATACATTTGAGTCAGTTCTAATGAGATGGATGAAACTGGAACCTATTATACAGAGTGAAGTAAGCCAGAAAGAAAAACACCAATACAGTATACTAACGCATATATATGGAATTTAGAAAGATGGTAACAATAACCCTGTGTACGAGACAGCAAAAGAGACACCGATGTATAGATCAGTCTTATGGACTCTGTGGGAGAGGGAGAGGGTGGGGAGATTTGGGAGAATAGCATTGAAACATGTATAATATCATGTATGAGACAAGATGCCAGTCCAGGTTCGATGCATGGTACTGGATGCTTGGGCTGGTACACTGGGACAACCCAGAGGGAGGGTAGGGGAGGGAGGAGGATTCAGGATGGGGAACGCGGGTATACCTGTGGCAGATTCATTTTGATATTTGGCAAAACTAATACAATATTGTAAAGTTTAAAAATAAAATAAAATTTTAAAAAAATGTTAAAAAAAATAAAAGGTGAAAAAATGTATTTTGGACCTCTACATCCTTAATTAATTAATTAATTAATTAACATGATTCATAGACCTAAATGCAAAAAAAAGAAAAAAAAGGTAAAGTTACATGAAGAAAATAGGAGAAAATCTTCAAGACCTTAGGGTAAACAAAGATTTTTTAAACAGAATGCAAAGCGCCTAATGTAACACAGAAAACACTGAAAAGTGAACTACATTAAAATTAACAATTTATATTCAATGAAAGACATTTTCACATTAAAACTGCTATAAGGAAAATCACAGATTGGATATTTGTAATACACACTGTATAAAAGACATATGTAGTTCCATGAATCAAGGCAAACTGAAAGTGGTCAAATAGGCGATGGCAAGAGTAAACACTGAATTTTAGGAATCAGCGAACTAAAATGGACTGGAATGGGTGAATTTAACTCAGATGACCATTATATCTACTCCTGTGGGCAGGAATCCCTTAGAAGACATGGAATAGCCATTAGTCAACAAGAGTCCAAAATGCAGTACTTGGATGCAATCTAAAATATGACAGAATGATCTCTGTTCATTTCCAAGGCAAACCATTCAACATCACAGTAATCCAAGTCTATGCCCTGACCAGTAATGCTGAAGAAGCTGAAGTTGAACAGTTCTATGAAGACCTACAAGACCTTCTAGAACTAACACCGCAAAAAAAAAAAAAAAAAAAAAAGTCCTTTTCATTATAGGGAACTGCAACGCAAAAGTAGGAAGTCAAGAAACACATTGAGGAACAGGCAAATGTGGCCTTAGAGTCCAAAATGAAGCAGGTCAAAGGCTAAAAGTGTTTTGCCGAGGGAATGCACTGGTCATAGAACACACCCTCTTCCAACAACACAAGAGAAGACTCTACACATGGACATCACCAGATGGTCAATACCAAAATCAGATTGATTATATTCTTTGAAGCCAAGATGGAGAAGCTCTATACAGACAGCAAAAACAAGACTGGGAGCTGACTGTGGCTCAGATCATGAACTCCTTATTGCCAGATTCAGACTTAAATTGAAGAAAGTAGCAAAAACCACTAGACCACCCAGGTATGACCTAAATCAAATCCCTTACAATTATACAGTGAAAGTGACAAATAGATTCAATGGATTAGATCTGATAGAGTGCCTGAATAACTATGGACAGAGGTTCATGACATTGTACAAGAGACAGTGATCAAAACCATCCCCAAGAGAAAGAAATGCAAAAAAGCAAAATGGCTGTCTGAGGAGGCCTTACAAATAGCTGAGAAAGAAGGGAAGCTAAAAGAAAAGGAAAAAAGGAAAGATATACCCATTTGAATGCAGAGTTCCAAAGAATAGTAAGGAGAGATAAGAAAGGCTTCCTCAGTGATTAATGCAAAGGAACAGAGGAAAACAGAATGGGAAAGACTAGAGATCTCTTCAAGAAAATTAGAGATAACAAGGGAACATTTCATGCAAAGATGGGCACAATAAAGGACAGAAAGACTATGGACCTAACAGATGCAGAAGATGTTAAGACGAGGTGGCAAGAATACACAGAAGAACTATACAAAAAATATCTTCATGACCCAGATAACCACAATGGTGTGATCACTCACCTAGAGCCAGACATCCTGGAATGCAAAATCAAGTGGGCCTTGGGAAACATCACTACAAACAAAGCTAGTAGAGGTGAAGATATTCCAGTTGAGCTATTTCAAATCCTAAAAGATGATGCTGTGAAAGTGCTGCACTCAATATGCCAAAAAATTTGGAAAACTCAACAGTGGCCACAGGACTGGAAAAGGTCAGTTTTCATTCCAACCCCAAAGAAAGGCAATGTCAAAGAATGTTCAAGCAATCGCACAGTTGCACTCATCTCACATGCTGGAGTAATGCTCAAAATCCTCTAAACCAGGCTTCAGCAGTATGTGAAGTGTGAACTTCCAGATGTTCAAGCTGGGTTTAGAAAAGGCAGAGGAACCAGAGATCAAATTGTCAACATCCGTTGGATCATCGAAAAAGCAAGAGAGTTCCAGAAAAACATCTACTTCTGCTTTATTGGCTATTCCAAAGCCTTTGACTGTGTGGATCACAAGTAACTGTGCAAAATTCTTTAAGAGATGGGAATACCAGACCACCTGACCTGCCTCCTGAGAAATCTGTATGCAGGTTAAGAAGCTACAGTTAGAACTGGAACATGGACATGGAACGATGACTGGTTCCAAATCAGAAAAGAGTACATCAAGGCTGTATAATGTCACCCTGCTTATTTAACTTACATGCAGAGTACATCATGTGAAATGTCAGTCTTCTTGAAGCACAAGCTGGAATCAAGATTGCCAGGAGAAAAATCAATAACCTCAGGTGTGCAGTTGACACCACACTTATGGCAGAAAGCAAAGAATTAAAAAATCTCTTGATGAAAGTGAAAGCGGAGAGTGAAAAAGTTGGGTTAAAACTCAGCATTCAGAACTAAGATCATTGCATCTGGTGTCATCACTTTATGGCAAATAGATAGGGAAACAATGAAAACAATGAAAGACTTTTTATTTTGGGGCTCCAAAATCACTGTAGATGGTGACCACACCTGTGAAATTAAAAAACACTTACTCCTTGGAAAAAATGTTATGACCAACCTTGACAGCTTATTAAAAAGCAGAGACATTACTTTGTTAACAAAGGTCTGTCTAGTCAAAGCTATGGTTTTTCCAGTAATCATGTATGGATGTGAGAGTTGGACTATAAAAGAGGCTGAGTGCCGAAGAATTGATGCTTTTGAACTGTGGTGTTGGAGAAGACTCTTGAAGACTCCCTTGGACTGCAAGGAGATCCAACCAATCCATCCTAAAGGAAATCAGTCCTGAATATATTGGAATGACTGATGTTGAAGCTGAAACTCCAATACTTCGGGCACCTGATGTGAAGAATTGACTCATTTGAAAAGACCCTGATGCTGGGAAAGATTAAAGGCAGGAGAAAAAGGGGACAACAGAGGATGAGATGGTTGGATGGTATCACCACCTTGATGGACAAGAGTTTGAATAAGCTCTTGGAGGTGATGATGGACAGGGAAGTCTGGCGTGCTGCTAGACCATGGGGTCACAACGAGCCAGACATGACTCAGTGACTGAACTGAACTGAACAAAACAGTTTTTTAAAAGGATAAATAAAGTGATTTTAAAAACTGGCAATGACAAACAAATCCTTTATAAAAGAGTATATTCAAATGATCAATAGGATAACAAAACAAGCATTTTAACAAAAGATGTCAAATGGCAAAACAATCAGGGAACCTCAAATCAAAGTATAGTGAGATGCAGGTACATGCCTACCCCAAGAGCTTAAGTTTAGAAGATTTTCAGTTCTAGCAAGGATATGGAGAGCATGGTTTTGTATACATAATATAGAAGGGGACATGAGCTCAAAGAGAGGACCTAGCAGAAGCCCATTGGAAGAGATACCAAACAAGAATAGAATTCTCTAAGTATATTCTCCAGTAGTTCCCATCTCAATAATTGGACCTGACATCAATTCAAATTCCATATTATCAATGACAATTTCTACCCCTTGCATACCTTGAAAATTCTGTTCATCAGCAAATCCTGTTGGCTATTCTTCCAAAGTGACCTTCAGTTCTACCTTTCTCTATCTCTCTTGTCTATCATTACTTCTCACTGAGGAGCCTCAGAATTATACCTTTAGAGTATAAACCAGATCAGGAAATTCTTGAAAACTCTTCTGTGGATTCTCATTGCATTTCAACTTCAACAGACTTCTTTACTTATTCACTTAGATGGTGTCACTTTCTGTGTCCTTCCACCACCAGCCTCACTGTCAATTTCTCCGTATCTCCCTCCCATCCACATTAGCCTTTTATTTCTTTGAACAAGCCAAGTTCATCCTCATTTTAGGACTTTTGTACTTGCATTTTCTTTGCTTAAAATTCGGAGAAGGCAATGGCACCCCACTCCAGTACTCTTGCCTGGAAAATCCCATGGACGGAGGGGCCTGGTGGGCTGCAGTCCATGGGGTGGCGAAGAGTCGGACACGACTGAGCTGCTTCACTTTCACTTTTCACTTTCATCCATTGGAGAAGGAAATGGCAACCCACTCCAGTGTTCTTGCCTGGAGAATCCCAGGGACAGGGGAGCCTGGTGGGCTGCCGTCTATGGGGTCGCACAGAGTCGGACATGACTGAAGCGACTTAGCAATAGCAATTGCTTAAAATTGTCTTCAAGTTTCAATCTCTGTGTCAGGAAGATCCCCTGGAGAAGTAAACGGCAACCCATTTCAGTATTCTTGCCTGGAAAATCCTATGGACAGAGGAGCCTAGCGACCTACTGTCCATGGGGTCACAAGAGTTGGACACAACTTAGTGGCTAAACCAACCAATCAAGCGTTTAGTATCTCTACTCATTTTCATCTGTCCTGTCTCAGTTCACATGAAACTTGGACTAAAAGGTTTTCTTCAACTTTTCTATCTAAATAAATCACTCCCTACCTCAACCCATCTACCCTATCACAGGTGCATTCATGTTGGAAAATACATGCCCAAGGATATTCCAGCAAGGATACATTTAAGGGAATCTATCAGTTCAGTTAACTTTCAGACATTTTAATGTTCCAGGGTGTATAAAAAATCTCTCCATTGCCAAGAAGAGGGACAAAGAAAAAACTTACTATTGTGTTTAATTAAGAACACATATCTTTAAGGCTGCTCCTCATTTCCTGTCTTACAAACCTGTTTCTTAATGCTGAAATGAGGCATTGCCAGCAAGGTATTGTTAGGATGTTTTAAATCTGGATACATGGTGGAATGGAGACATGGAAACTACCCATTTAATAAGTTCAGACGAACAATGTCAAAGATTGCATGGCTCTCAAGGAAGGGTACTAGTAGAGCCATGCTAAGAAAGCATAAGAATAAAATAACTGAATGCAAAAAAAAAAAAATGGTTTGAAAACATTTAAACCCAAGTGTAAAAACATTTAAACACAAGTTATTTTCAGAGATTCTTAACACTCATCTCTAAAATGTTTTATTTTCTCTTAGAAACAATCTCTTGCAACATCAGCGCAGCATCAGTGATAGATGACTGACTAGATGCACTTTGACTATCTCATATGCACTGAATAGAATCCATGGGCAAAACTCATACATAATTTCTTTTAATTTGAATGTACATTAGCCAATAAAGTAAACAAAACTGATTTCATCAAATAACAGTTTTGACCTATTATTCCAACTTTACTAAATGTTCACTATTTCATTTCATAAATCATTTAATACTTTAATTTTTTTTATTGAAGAATAAATGTTTTATAGAATTTTGTTGTTTTCTGTCAAACTCAACATAATTCAGCCATAGGTATACATATATCCCCTCCCTTTTGAACCTCCCTCCCATCTCTCTCCCCATCCCACCCCTCTAGGTTGATACAGAACCCTTGTTTGAGTTTCCTGAGTGCAGCAAATTCCCTTTGGCTATCTATTTTACATGTGGTAATGTAAGTTTCCCTGTTACTCTTTGCATTCATCTCACCCTCTCCTCCCCTCACCCCATGTCCGTAAGTCTTTTCTTTGTGTCTGTTTCTCCATTGCTGCCCTGTAAATAAGTTCTTCAGTACCATTCTTCTAGATTCCATGTATATGTGTTAGAATACGATATTTATCTTTCTCTTTCTGACTCACTTCACTCTGTGTATTAGGTTCTAGGTTCATCCACCTCATTAGAACTGACTCAAATGTATTCCTTTTTATGGCTGAGTAATATTACTTTGTGTATATGCACCACAACTTCTTTATCCATTCATCTGTCGATGGAAATCTAGGTTGCTTCCATGTTCTAGCTATTGTAAATAGTGCTGCAATGAACAATGGGATACATGTGTCCTTTTTAATTTTGGTTTCCTCAGGGTATATGCCTAGGAGTGGGATTGCTGGGTCATATGGTGGTTTTATTCTTAGTTTTTAAAGAACTCTCTATACTGTCTTCATTTAACATTTTCTGTCTCATTCTGAGGAAAAAAAAAAGCCTTATAGACTATATGTTGTAATTTTTATTATGTTTCATTATTATCTACTAGCTTTAATGCATATAAAAAGTATAAACTTACTGCCATTATTACAGGTTTTTATTATAAACTCTTGTTTTTTATCGAAAGCCAAACATTTGAATTTGACATTGTACTCGCACATAAAAATATATTTTATCTTACATCATGCTCTATCAGTAATAATTTTAGTTACTGGTTTAGCATTACAAATTAAGCATGAAAAAGTATAATGATATATTATCTTGTTTTTCTAATTTATAAAAATGGATTTATAATTTATAAATTGGTTAAATTATTTCTACATCTTTTTACTCTCTACTGATTTTACTAGTCTATGTTTCATGTGTATGCTGCAATTCATTTTTCAGTGGCTTTTATGGTACTTCTTAAAATACTTTATTAACACTTCTCTGAAACTAAAAAGTAAGTATTTTTCTAAAATAAAATAAGATTAATTATATTTGAAATGACAGTGAGGGTTTGATTTACAAATTTAAATAATAAGGTATATATTTTCCATAGGTTGAAGACACTACTACGTCTCCAAGATTTGAAAAAAAGATTTTGTATACACATAATAAAATTAAAACCTTTTATCAGAAACATTGTATTGGTAAAGATCTCATACAGAAAAACCCCTTGATTTTTCAAAGTTTTCTGAGTTAATTGAATTTAGTGTGGAAATCTATAACTAATGTAATTAATAGTTATTTGATACTTCTTGGAAAGGTCATTTGGGGATCTATTCTAGAAACTGAAATAAATGAATGTCATAGTGGTCTATAATATATTATCTGGGAATTCAATTAGGTCTCTCAATGTCATTTTGACGTATAATTCATAAGATGTTCAAAGAAATAAATGAAATTGCTCTAGTACAATTCTTTCAATTACCCTCTAATTATTTACATGAACAATGTTTCTCAGAATTGATAAATATTAAAATAAAAAATAATAACAGAATAGACTGGCTTCCTTGGTGGCTCAGATTAAAGAACCTGCCTGCAATGCAGGAGACACAGGAGTCTCGAGTTCAATCTCTGGGTAGCGAAGATCCTCTGGAGGAGGAAATAGCAACCCACTTCAGTATTCTTGCTTGGGAATTTACATGGACAGAGGGGAATTTCCATGG
This sequence comes from Bos javanicus, assembly GCF_032452875.1. Classification (NCBI taxonomy): domain Eukaryota; kingdom Metazoa; phylum Chordata; class Mammalia; order Artiodactyla; family Bovidae; genus Bos; species Bos javanicus. The sequence continues at coordinate 34,577,039 of NC_083887.1, read as the reverse complement.
ACTGGTGGGCTACAGTCCACAGGGATCTCACAGAATTGGACACAACAGAGCGACTGAACATAAAACATGCAAAAACTGACTCTAGGATTTTTATTATGTTTACCCACAGGCATATAAACTAATTAAAGCATTAAAAAACCCTATTTGGTTCTTGAAGAGGTACATTTCCAAAAGTATATATTTACACTGCATACATTTAAAAGAGTACTATATAACAGTTTCATTTATTTATTATTTTTAAAATTAAATTTATTTATTTTAATTAGAGGCTAATTACTTTACAATATTGTATTGGTTTTGCCATACATCAACATGAATCTGCCACGGGTGTACACGTGTTCCCAATCCTGAACCCCCCTCCCACCTCCCATACCATCCTTCCATACCATCCCTCTGGGTCATCCCAGTGCACCAGCTCCAAGCTTCCTGTATCCTGCATCGAACCTGGACTGGTGATTCATTTCTTATATGATATTATACATGTTTTAATGCCATTCTCCCAAATCACCCCCCCCGCTCCCTCTCCCACAAAGTCCAAAAGACTGTTCTATACATCTGTGTCTCTTTTGCTGTCTTGCTTACAAGGTTATCATTTTAAAATGTCAATATGTACTATGTTACAGAAATCGCACTGTAGTGTTTGAGAGTGAAGTCATTCAGTCGTGTCTGACTCTTGCGACCCCATGGACTGTAGCCCACCAGGCTCCATGGAATTTTCCAGGCAAGAATACTGGAGTGGCTTGCCATTTCCTCCAGGAGATCTTCCTGACCCAGGGATTGAACCCAGGTCTCCCATGTTGCAGGCAGTTGCTTTACCATCTGAGCCACCAGGCAAGTGTTTAGGCTCCTATAAAGAAATCGGATGTCATTTTAAAATATGCTGAACAGAGGTCCCTTCAAGTTTAAAATTCCTTGGAGGAGTTGTGAGCAATGAAGTCTGGAGAAAATTTCATTCTCTTACCAACTTTTTTTTCCTTCACAGTCATTGACATTTCAGTTAATTACATTATTGTTCAGAGAGTCTCAGATACTAATAAAAGACTACTCTTTGGTATCTAAAGGCTTGCTGCTGCTGCTGCTGCTAAGTCGCTTCAGTCGTGTCCGACTTTGTGAGACCCCAAGGACAGCAGCCCACCAGGCTCCCCTGTCCCTGGGATTCTCCAGGCAAGAACACCTTACTGAATGTTATAAGCACTTCTAGAATTTCCAAGAGTACTAAAGCTCTGAACCCTAAGACTATGTTATACTGGTCACAATTTCCAACCACGTTGTGTGGTCTCTGGCAATAATACCAGAGACCACAAGCACTCAGTCATATGACACTTTGAACTGCAACCCTGGGATTCTATGTGCCTGTCCTCACACCTGCCAGGTGACTGACTCTGCCCCCCCACCCCTGACATTTGTTTCTTCTATCTTCTCATTTGCTTGGGTACTAAGGACTGGCAAAACCTAGACCGTCTACCAGCAACTGACCTAAAGGGAGTGGAGTGTATGATTTTTGTTCTGTCTTTACAAGCTAGAACTCAAAATACAGAACATTACCAAAAATGAAGAAGGATATGTAACGATTCTAGACAAGCACAAAGGAAAAATGTCTACTATAGAAATGTCTTTAACTGTATTCTCCAATAGAGAATAAGCTCCTTGGAAGTTGTGCCTTTGTCTTTTTTGACTCCATCCACAACGGAGAGACCATACCTTCAGGGGGAAAGTGTGTCACTCTCATTGCCTGGATTTGGAAAATAGAATTGGAATAAGGAGAGAATTTCTCTGGCAACATCAATGAGCAACATGTTTATAATTGATTGATCGGCTGCCTCATATTTTGGTTGATAAAGCCCAAGGTCTAGAGTTATAAGACATAGAAGGAAATAAATAAAATACCTTCCTTATCCTTCTTTGTGTGGATTCTCCTGCTTGTTCATAAGAGAAGCGTTGTTATTTAGTTGCTCAGTCATGTCCCTCTCTTTGCGACCCCATGTAGCCCTCCAGGATCCTTTGTCTACGGGGATTTCTAGGCAAGAATACGAAAGTGGGTTGCCATTTCCTCCTTCAGGAGATCTTCGCACTCCAGGGATGGAACCCACATCTCCTGCAAGTCTCCTGAATTGCAGAAAGATTCTTTACCACTGAGCCACAGGGGAAGGTTGGTGAAAGAAGCATAGAAAGGCCCCAATCAGCAATTTACATTCAGTATTAAAGACACTGCATGGTCTGTCAGTTTCTAAATTCAGAATGATTCGGGGCTTTTCAAAATATGTTGGGATGAATATTGTCTAAACATATTTGTTTTATGTTTTCAGTGGATTCACTGACTTTATATTCATTGATATATCCTGTGCATTACTAAGTTATTTATCACACCACATTCTATTAGCCTGGTATAGGTGAAAATTGATCTTCTAACTTCTGAAAACATGCATTATTACCAGAAACGCACTAGGAGCCAATAAAAAATGTTCTGATGATTGCACATTACAAAGCCAGCTTCATATACTTATCAACATTAAGTCTCACTGATCTTTGTTGTGAATTGAATTTTATTCATATGTGGAAATCCTAACCCCCAGCACCTCAGGATGAAAGCTTATCTGGAGAGATAGGAGGTAATCAAATTAACATGAAGTCATTAAGGTTGGCGTAATCCAGTGTGACCTGTGTCCTTATAAAAAGGGAAACTCTGAGCACAGACATGTGTTTGAAATGCTATGTGACTGTGAAGGCAGAGATCGGAGTGATGCATGGGATGAAGCCAAGGAATACTACAGACTGACAATAAAACCACCAGAAGCTAAGAGCATGGAACTGATTATCTTTCACCCTTCAGATGGAACTAACGCTCCTAACATCTTGATCTTGGACTTCCAGACTCCAGAACTATGAGAAATTAGATCCCCATTAAGTCATTTGGTTTGTTGTACTTTGTTATGGCAGTTCTGACAAACAAATAAAACCTTATTTAACATCGGCTCTTTTCATAATTTCTCTTTCTTACATGGTTCTCTACAGCCTTGAGGAATTTTTTAATCTACAAGGGAATATCAGAGCTTGTTTTGACATGGTACTCAAGCTTCTGGTGAAGTGCTCTGAGGCACAAGATCACTGAGCCTGATGACAACTTTCCTAGGGAACTGGAGAAAAAGGATACAGCTCTGGAAGTCAGACTAGGCAGCCTGGAAATGAGTAGCTTGGATAAACTGAGTCAGGGCAGCAATAGCTTATCTCTTCTTTCTTATGTTTTTTTGGACTTAGATTTCTCATTTGTTTGTGATAAAATAGTCACACCCAAATGGCTGAGACCCTGATACGAGCCAAAAGAAAATGATCAAGGAGGCAGCTCACTCTGTCCTTATTACCTGAGGGTCCTTGTAGCTCCATATTGCCCATGGAACTACGTCAAATTTATAGGTGAAGTTGGGAAGAACTGACATCTTAACAATATTGATATTCCAACAATACATACCCTTCTATCTGTGCATGTATTTACATCTTTCATATCTTTCATCAGAGTTCTGTAGCTTTCTACACATAGATCCTGTACATATTTTGTTGAATTGGTAACAAAGTTTTTTTTTTTTTTTTTTGGTGCTTTTGTAAATAGTGTCAAGCTTCTATTTTCAAATTTCAATCGCTCATTGCTGGGATTCAGGATAGCAAAAATAGGTTTTATATCTCAACCTTTTGCCCTGGAAACTCATTATATTTGCTTATTAGCTCCAGGAAATTTTTTGTAGGTTCTTTGGAATTTTCTATATAGGCAATCACGTCATCTGTGAACAAGGATAGTTTTGTCTTTGATTCCATTTCGTATATGTTATATTTAATCTTATCATCTTATTGCCCTGGCTATGACTTTCAGAATGACATTAATAAGTGTGGTGAGAGCACACGTCTTGATCATGAAGTTAGGGAGAAAGCATCCAGTTTCTCATGATTAAGTATAATGATAGTTGTAGTTTTTTTTTTTTAATACATGTTCATCAAGTTGATAAATTTTCCCTCTATTCCCACTTTTCTGAGAGACTTTATTATTTATAGCTATTAGATTTTGTCAATGGCTTTTTTTGGCATCAATTTATACAATCATACAATTTTACTTCCTTAGTCTAGTGATGTGATTTTTTTTTTTTTTTTTCTGAATGTTGAACCAGACTTGCATACCTGGAATAAGTCTCACCTGGTAAGACATATTATTCTTTTCATTCAGTTGGATTTAACCTGTTAATGTTTTTGTTGAGGATTTTGTATCTATATTCATAAAAAGCTATTAGTCTGTAGTTTTTTTGTAATGTTTTTACCTTGTTTTGGTATAAACACAACTCATAGGATGAGTTGCTGCTGCTACTGCTAAGTCACTTCAGTCGTGTCTGACTCTGTGCGACCCCATAGACGGCAGCCCACCAGGCTCCCCCGTCCCTGGGATTCTCCAGGCAAGAACACTAGAGTGGGTTGCCATTTCCTTCTCCAATGCATGAAAGTGAAAAGTGAAGGGGAAGTTGCTGAGTCGTGTCTGACTCTTAGTGACCCCATGGACTGCAGCCTACCAGGCTCCTCTGTCCATGGGATTTTCCAGGCAAGAGTACTGGAGTGGGGTACCATTGCCTTCTCCAATAGAATGAGTTAGGAAGCATTTATTCTGCTTTGATCTCCTGAAAGAGATTGCAGAGAGTTGCCGTAAGACCCACTACATTATAGAAGTATGATAAAACTCAGCAGTGAGTCAATCTGAGTATGGTTCTTTCAGCTAGGTTGTTAATTATTGATCCAATTTCTTCAGTACATATAAGCCTATTCAGATTATCTGTTTCTCCCTGTATGAACTTTGAGTGGACTGTATTTTTCAAGTAATTATTTCATTTTATCTAGAAATTTATAAGATTTGTGGCATAGACATGTTCATAATATTCTCATTATCCTTTGAAAGTGATCAGTAGTAGTAGCCCATTTTAAAATTTCTGATATTAATACTTTATGTCTTCTCTCATTTTTCCTTACTTTGGCTAGAGATTTCTCAGTTTTATTGATCTTTTAACAGAATCAACGTGATTTCTACGTGGCTCAGTGGTAAAGAACCTGCCTGCCAAAATAGGAAACACTGGTGATGCCAGTTTGATCCAGGGTCTGGAAGATCCCCTGAAGTAGGAAATGGAAACCCGTTCAATATTCTTGCCTGGACAACTCAGTGGAGAGAGGAGCCTGGTGAGTTACAGCCCATGGGATTGCCAAGTGTCAGACGACTAAGCATGGCATGGCAACAGAATCAACTTTTGATTTTGTTGACTTCATTATTATATCATCTTGTTTTCACTCTATTGATTTTTGCTCTAATTTTTACTGTTTTCTTCTGCTTTTGTTAGACTTACATTCATTCTTTGTCTCTTCTTTCATACGATGGACACTTTTGTTGTTGTTCAGTTGCTCAGTGCAGTTCAGTTGCTCAGTCATGTCCAACTCTCTGCGACCCCATGGACTGCAGCATGCCAGGCCTCCCTGGCCATCACCAACTCCAGAAGCCTACTCAAACTCATGACATCATGTCAGTGATGCCATCCAACCATCTCATCCTCTATCATCCCCTTCTTCTCCAACCTTCAATCTTTCTCAGCATCAGGGTCTTTCCCAATGAATTGGTTCTTCGCATCAGGTGGCCAAAGTATTAGAGTTTCAGCTTCAACATCAGTCCTTCCAATGAATGTTAAGGACTGATTTCCTTTAGCAATTATTCGTTGGATCTCCTTGCAGTCCAAGGGACTCTCAAGAGTCTTCTCCAGTATCACAGTTCAAAAGCATCAATTCTTCGGCACTCAGCTTTCTTTAGAGTCCAACTCTCATTTAGTTCTTCTTCACATTCTGTCATAAGGGTGGTGTCATCTGCTTATCTGAGGTTATTGATATTTCTCCTGGCAATCTTGAGTTCAGCTTGGGCTTCATCCAGCCCAGCGTTTCTCATGATGTGCTCTGCATATAAGTTAAATATGCAGGGTGACAATAGACAGCCTTGACGTACTCCTTTCCCTATTTTGAACCAGTCTGCTGTTTCACATCCAGTTCTAACTGCTGCTTCTTGACCTGCATACAGATTTCTCAGAAGGTAGTCAAGTGGTTTGGTATTCCCATCTCTTGAAGAATTTTCCACAGTTTGTTTTTATCCACACAGTCAAAGGCTTTGGCATAGTCAATAAAGCAGAAGTAGATGTTTTTCTGGAACTCTCTTGCTTTTTCGATGATCCAACAGATGTTGGCAATTTGATCTCTGGTTCCTCTGCCTTTTCTAAACCCAGCTTAAACATCTGGAAGTTCACAGTTCACGTATTGCTGAAACCTGGCTTGGAGAATTTTGAGCATTACTTTGCTAGTGTGTGAGATGAGTGCAATTGTGCAGTAGCTTGAACATTCTTTGGTACTGCCTTTCTTTGGAACTGGAATGAAAACTGACTTTTCCAGTCCTGTGACCACTGCTGAGTTTTCCAAATTTGCTGGCATATTGAGTGCAGCACTTTCACAGCATCATCTTTTAGGATTTGAAATAGCACGATTGGAATTTCATCAGCTCCACTAGCTTTGTTTGTAGTGATGCTTCCTAAGGCCCACTTGACTTCGCATTCCAGGATGTCTGGCTCTAGGTGAGTGATCACACCATCATGGTTATCTGGGTCATGAAGATATTTTTTTGTATAGCTCTTCTGTGTATTCTTGCCACCTCTTCTTAATATCTTCTACTTCTGTTAGGTCCATACCATTTCTGTCCTTTATTGTGCTCATCTTTGCATGAATTCAGACTTAAATTGAAGAAAGTAGGGAAAGCCACTAGACCATTCAGGTATGATCTAATCAAACCCCTTATGATTATACAGTGGAAGTGACAAATAGATTCAAGGCATTGGATGTGATAAACAGAGTGCCTGAAGAACTATAGGTGGAGGGTCGTGACATAGTACAGGAGGCAGTGATTAAGACCATCTCTAAGAAAAAGAAATGCAAAAAGGCAAAATGATTGTCGAGGAGGCCTTACAAATAGCCAAGAAGTGAAGAGAAGCTAAAGGCAGGTAAAAAGGAAAGATATACCCATTTGAATGCAGAGTTCCAAAGAATAGCAAGGAGAGATAAGAAAGCTTTCCTCAGCAATCAGTGCAAAGAAATAGAGGAAAAGAATAAAATGGGAAAGACTAGTGATCTTTTCAAGAAAATTAGAGATACCAAGGGAACACTTTATGCAAAGATGAGCACAATAAAGGACAGAAATGGTATGGACCTAACAGAAGCAGAAGATATTAAGAAGACACCTCTTCTTAGAAGATATTAAGAATACACAGAAGAACTATACAAAAAAGATCTTTATGACCCAGATAATCACGATGATGTGATCGCTCTCCTAGAGCCAGACATCCTGGAATGTGAAGTCAAGTGGGCCTTAGGAAGCATCACTATGAACAAAGCTAGTGGAGGAGATGGAATTCTAGTTGAACTATTTCAAATCCTAAGTCGTATCCAACTCTTTGAAACCCCATGGACTGCAGCATGCCAGGTTTCTCTGTCTTGCACTATCTCCCAGAGTTGGCTCAGACTCTTGTCCGTTGAGTCGGTGATGTCATCCAACTATCTCATCCTCTGTTGTCCCTTTCTCCTCTTGCCCTCAATATTTCCCAGCATGAGGGTCTTTTCCAATGAGTTGGCTCTTCTCATCAGGTGACCGAAGTATTGGAGCTTCAGCATCAGTTCTTCCAATGAATATTCAGGGTTGATTTCCTTTAGGATTGACTGGTTTGATCTCCTTGCTATCCAAGAGACTCTCAAGAGTCTTCTCCAGCACCACATTTTGAAAGCATCAATTTTTTGACACTCAACTTTCTTTATGGTTCAACTTTCACATCCATCCATGACCACTGGAAAAATCATAGCTTTGACTATAAGGACCTTTGTCAGCAAAGTGATGTCTCTAGTTTTCAATATGCTGTCTAGGTTTGCCATCACTTTTCTTCCATGGAGCAAGCGTCTTTTAATTTCATGGCTGGTTAGGTTGTTTACTTATTTATTTTAGGTCTTTCTCCTCTTATAATATATGTATGCAATGCTATAAATTTCCCTCTAAGCATTGCTTTTGTTGTGACTCTCAAATTTTGATGCTGTATTTTCATTTTTACATAGTTCAAAATATTTTAAAATTTCTTTTAAGACTTTTTATTTGTCCTATGTGTTATTTAGGAGTGTTGTTTAATATCCAAATTTTTGTGGATATTTTCCAGCTATATTTCCCTCACTGACTTTTAATTTAATCCATTGAATTCTGAGAACATGCTTCATATAATTTCTATTCTTTTAGCTTTGTTAAGCTGCATATTAAAGTTATGAAATTGGTCTCTCAGTCAATGTTCCATGTGAACTTGAAAAGGATATATATTTTGTTGTTATTAAATGGAGAATTTTATAAATGTCTATTGCATCAAGCTGTTCAGGTCAATTCTATTCTTACTGAATTTGTGCCTGCTTGATTTATCACCTGATAAAAGTTGGATGTTGAAGTCTAAATATAACAGTGGGTTTGTCTGTTTCTCTTTTCAGTCCCATCAGTTTTCAGTTCTCTATCACCTTTTGCCTCTACCTTACGTAGTTAAGCTGTGCTGTTAGATGCATACATATTTAGGACTTTTAGGTCTTCCTGGAGATTTGATCTCATTATCATTATTTCATGGCCCTTTTTAATCCCTGTTAACTTTCCCTATGTGCTTCCCTCATAGCTCAGTTGGTAAAGAATCTGCCTGCAATGCAAGAGACCCCGGTTCAATTCCTGGGTTGGGAAGATCCCCTGGAGAAGGGATAGGTTACCCACTCCAGTACTGTTGGGCTTCCCTTGTGGCTCAGCTGGTAAAGAATCCTCCTGCAATGTAGGAGACCTGGGTTCAATCCCTGGGTTGGGAAGATCCCCTGGAGAAGGGAAAGGCTTACTCACTCCAGTATTCTGGTCTGGAGAATTCCATGGACAGTATAGTCCATGGAGTCACAGAGTCAGACACTACTGAGTGACTTTCGCTTTCACCTTTCCCTATTCTGATTCTGCTCTGTCTGAAACTGATACAGCGGCTCTAGCTGTCTTTTGTTAAGTGTTAATGTGGTAACCATAAGGCTTCCCTCGTGGCTCAAACGGTAAAGCGTGTGTCTGCAATATTGGAGTCCGGGGTTCGATCCCTGGGTTGGGAAGATCCCCTGGAGAAGGAAATGACAACCCACTCTAGTACTCTTGCCTGGAAAATCCCATGGACAGAGGAGCCTGGTAGGCTACAGTCCATGGGGCAAAGAGTTGGACACAACTGAGTGACTTTACTTATTTACTTACTTACTTAGTGTGGTATGGTTTTCTTCTTATTTTCCTTTATTTATTTGAATTTTATAATTAAAGTGGGTTTCCTGCAAACAAAATATAGTGGAGTCTTATTTTTTAAATTTCAGCTTGGAAAATTTCTATTGATAAGTTTTCAGACTAACTGATTCTTTCCTTGACCATGTCCAGTTATAGATCAGAGGCATTCTTCATTTCTGTTACACTGTTTATATTTCTACCATTTTCTTTTGATTCTTTCTTAGTGTTTCCATATTTCTGTTTGGATTATTCATATGTGCATGTATTTTGTGTACTTTTTCCTTTAGAATTCTTAAAATATTAATTATGCTATTTTTACATTCTCAGTATGATAATTCCAATATCTGTATCATATCTGAATATGATTCTGGTACTTCCCTTTTATGTTTAGACTCAGAGGTTTTTTTTTTTTTTCCTTTTCTTTTCTTTTTGGCCTATCTTTTGATGTTTTTGAAAGCTAAACATTGAGATTAGTAATAGAAACTGTGGTGGAAGTGGAAAGTATAAGTGTTAGTTGCTCAGTCGTGTCCATTCCCTTCTCCAGAGGATCTTCCTGACCCAGGGATTGAACCTGGGTCTCCTGCATTGTTTACCATCTGAGTCACTAGGGAAGCCCTCAAAACTGTAGTAAATAGTCTTTTTAGTGTGAAAAAGTATTAATCTGGCTAAGAGTTTGGATATGTTTAATGCTTACTAAGTCACTGATTTTCAGTTTGTTCAGTTTTTTCATATAATAAAGACAGGACTGATAACTACCAAGCTCTTTACACGTCAGTGCTGAAACTGAAAGTCTTCACTCTCATTACTAAAAATTCAAATTAATAATGATGATGACAACAATAATGATTATCAGAAGCAGTAATAGTATGAATTCTAAGAACATGCTTGCTTTAGATTTACATATGTATTAAACAATTTCTTTGCTTGCCATCCTTCTTGCATCTCAGACACTCCTGATTCCTTCTGGGACAATTTTTTGTCTTTCATAAACTATATTATTTTATAGTTGTGTTTATTTTTTTCATTTATTCTGTTTTTTGAAGAAAATCTTAGTTCTATATTCTAATTTCAGATGCTAGTTGTTTGTGGGCCATGATTCTAGGTTAACATATATTTTCCATTAAAATGTTAGAGCTTCTATTATATTTCCTCTTGGCTTTCTCATTACCATTGAAAATGTTTTTGTCAGTCTATGAGACATTTCTTTGGATGGCATATCTTCCTCTTCATTTTCCTTTTGTATTTATTTTTCTTCCCTTTCGTCTCCTCTTTATCCTCCTTCTTCATCATTTTCATGACTGCCTTTAGATATTTTCTTTTCTTTTTATAAACTTGGAGATTCTTCATAGAGACAGCTCTCATCATATATATATAGTATCTATCTGTGCAATAGTTAGATGGCCTCATTATTTTGTCTACAATATGTCACAGTTCCTTTATAAGCTTAGCTTTCACTATTCCTTTTACTAAAACATCTATTAAATTATTTCCAAGAGCCAGAATTTTACAAGTCCCCCCACTTTATCCTGTCAGCAATATTATAAAATTAGGGATTATCACTGTCCTTATTTTATACATAATAAGACAGGCTGAGGTTTCTTAAGGAAAAGAAGTGGATTCTGAGCCCAGGTCTATCTGGCCTCAGAGTCATCTCTCCTAACTATCACCATCATGTGACCTTTCAACCTAAATTCTCAGCCTGGCTGGTCTACCGAGTCTTCCACATTTCAATTCTCCTACTATTTGGTACCTATACTACTTCAGTTCAGTTCAGTCGCTCAGTCGTGTCCAACTCTTTTCGACCCCATGAATTGCAGCACGCCAGGCCTCCCTGTCCATCACCAACTTCCGGAGTTCACTTAAACTCATGTCCATCAAGTCGGTGATGCCATCCAGCCATCACATCCTCTGTCGTCCCCTTCTCCTCCTGCCCCCAATCCCTCTTACTTGACTGATAATAATTCTTTAGTTATTTTCACCTAAATATTCACGTACCTTTCTCTTCCTCAGTATGGTATTAGTCTCATCAGGGCATAAAATGTGTCATTTGTCATGCTCCATGTACAGTGTTATGGAAAAATTGTGTGCAGTGTATACTCCTTGCTGCTGCTGCTGCTAAGTCACTTCAGTCGTGTCTGATTCTGTGCAACCCCATAGACGGCAGCCCACCAGGCTCCCCCGTCCCTGGGATTCTCCAGGCAAGAACACTGGAGTGGGTTGCCATTTCCTTCTCCAATGCATGAAAGTGAAAAGTGAAAGTGAAGTCGCTCAGTTGTGTCCGACTCCTAGCGACCCCATGGACTGCAGCCCACCAGGCCCCTCCGTCCGTGGGATTTTCCAGGCAAGAGTACTGGGATGGGTTGCCATTGCCTTCTCCAGTATATTCCTTAAATCATGAAAATATTATCTTTCAAATGTTAAAAGTTTTTTTCTAAACAAATGTGTCAATCAGAATACTATAATAATAATATTGAATTAAAATGCATGTATATAATAATTAGGGCATCCCTGGTGACTCAGTGGTAAAGAATCCATCTGCCAGTATAGGACATACACATTCAATCCCTGGGTTTGGAAGATCCCCTGGAGAAGGAAATGTCAACCCACTCTAGTATTCTTGCCTGGAGAATCCCATGGACAGAGGAACCTGGTAGGCTACAGTCCATGGAGTCACAAAAGAGTCAGACATGACTTAGCAACAAACAGAAACAAATACATTAGCCAAAAGTAAAAGAAAATCTATGGCCACTAAGGTGTGTGTGTTTGCTAAGTCACTTCAGTTGTGTCGGACTCTTTGTGACCCTATGGGCTGTAGCGCACCAGACTCCTCTGTCCACAGGATTCTTCAAGGCAAGAATACTGGAGTAGGTTGCCATGCCCAGCTCCAGGAGATCTTCCCAAACCAGGGATCAAAGCCAAGTCTCTTAGGCACTGGCAGACAGTCCCCCCCCTCTACCCCTCACCAGCCACTAAGGACAAAGTGATAAAGGAAAGAGTGATGTTTGGGCTCATAATATGTCACTAAAATCATTAAAATGACTGTGGTCTATTTTGTTCTTTGTTAACATATGTGAATACATTGGAGTTATACTCTTCATTCCTGAGTTTGTGTTTTAACTGAAGTAATTTGTCAGTTTTTAAATATACCCAAAGTTTCCACATTTCTCCAGGGCATACGGGATGATAATTTTAAAAGCAGGCATCAGAAATTAGCCTGTGACCAAGGCCACAGTCAATGTGGACAACAATGTGCTGCTGGCATTACAGTAACAGACTGAATACTTTGACATCAACAATATGCTTTCCCTACCGCAGTGTGTTCCCCTATATTGTTTCATCATTATGAGTATTTGTTTAAAACCCACTTACTAAGCTGAGTGCCAAGTACTGTATTGGCTAGAACCACTGCAAGAGATGTAGGTGTGTGAAGTTCACACGTGGTTATTAGACCTTTAACTACTTTTTGCTTGCCAAGCACAGTTAATACACAAAAACAAAATAATAGAGATGATGAAAGTTTAAGTTCCCTATGGTTGCCTGCCCTTCTCCACATCCACCTTTGATTTTTTTTTTCCAGAAAATTTACTGCCTCCCAAAAGATTCTTATGTTCTTGGAATCAGTTCCAGTAAGGCTAGTTATGTGGTGGTCTAATTCCTTCTTGCTGTGCTCCAAGTTGGCTTTTGATGGTTATTTCAAATAAAATATTTTTTACGGCCTCTCTAACATGTCCATGTAGTAAAAGTCTCAGAATAATCTTGACGCCTCTTTTTGAGATGAGTGAATGCAGCTTTGGGGAAACTGCGGGCGGATTCGGGTGGTTATTGACACCATGCAGAAGAACTCGTGATGAGCCTGTAATTCAGAAATGGCTATGCATGCAAGCGTGTCTGCACACACAGTTACTAGCCTTGTGAGCGGAGGCCCTGGCAAGAATGGGTGGCAGTCTGGCGACAGTGAAGTAGGGATTTGGGGAACACAGCCAGCGGGCTGCTGGCCTGTGGGGTCCCTGGAGTCCTCAACCACTTGCAACCACCGTGACGCAAATGTGCTGTCAAACTGAACTCAGGAACACAAAAGAATGGAAGGAATGACAGACAAATGTAGCGAGGAAGGCACATTAAGGGAAAGTGGAAAAGAACAAAGGAAATAAGAGATCAGTGTGGGGAAGACAGAATTTCTCAACATTATCAGCTCTCCAGGCGCTCAAAACAAGATTCCCAAGCACCATTTGTCTTGACGCTACAAAATGAGACAGGCAATCTCTTACTCACAGTGAGAATCACTTCATTTGTGCCATTCATTAGCGAAAACTACTTATTTGTTCTTATTGAACACAGATTAGTTTGTGGACAGAGACCTGTGACAGTTCTATGTACATTAAAAGCTGAGTTTGATTAGGCTCCTTAGGAAATTGATCAATGAGACAGTGCAGAGCAGCTGTGTTGAGCAAATGAGTTTCTCACTTCTCATCCAGACCATTTGGATGACAACTACTTTGAAAGCATTTAGAGGTAGAAATAATTACATGTTGCTATTGTCCCTCAAGCCCAGAAAAATTTGCTTATTTCTGGATACGAGTATATCTGTGGTATTTTAAAAATCATTTAATTTTTGGTTACTTTCTGGGATAGTGAGACTTAGAAATTGATATGGAAGTAAACACAATCTTCACTATAATTTTTGAATTGTTGTTTATAGACATTCGGTGGCTATGAAAGAGTTTAATTGGAATTGTTTGGACTTTCTTAAAGGCAAGATTTTTTAAAAAATTGAACTAGAAACCCAGGGACATAACTCTGACTCTGATCTTAGATAAGTCACTATCAACTAGAGATCTTAATGTGAGAAAAGCTAGTTTTCTTTCATTTCATATGTATATATATATATATTATATAATTCTTAAATATATATGTGTGTATATATATATATATATATATATATTACAAAGTTTAGTGTATTTTTCCCAAATTTTTTAGGATAAAAACAATCTTATGATTGTTACTTACTTGCTTCATGTAGTAAAATTTAAAGTAAATAGCTACAATGGATATTTGTGGGACTGTGTTTGAAGGAGTTATCACCTTAGTGTAATGTATTTAACCTTTTCCTGCCACTGGTTTGCAAAATTTGCAAAATTATAGAGTAGGATAAAGTAATTAACTCAAAATTAAATTAAAAACAGCTAATTTTAAATTATTGATTTAAAATGTGATATTCTACAAATGTTTTTACTGATAATCTTAATAATAATTTTGTTTCAGAAAAACTTAAATAAACATATAAAAATAATTTCAATGATCTGCTTTTATTTTCACTGTAGTTTACACTTCCAATGAAACTATGTTCAAAGATTTTATGTTCTACATACATTCACAGGGTAATTTTAATCCTCTAGATAGCCAGTGATGATAGAATAGAAATTATATGAAATTTTATATTGTAACAATGTATAGTGGTTCAAATTCTTCTAAATATCACTGGAACATCAATAGAATGACAGGTGAACTAAAATGATTTCATATACTGTCTTTGATATTTCACTGACTGTTAGTGAAGCCTTTCACATATTTTTAATTTTATTGTTTTGAATGTGTATTAATGTCAGAGGATGGGGCATCTTTTATTAAACAGTTTGTGGCTTGATTTACAGCTTTTAAACATATAGGCATATGGTACATAGGCCTTCATTTGTATTCTTGCCCCAGGTTGTGCAAATGTTGAGACAATCTAAGTTTGACAGCCTAGATACAGCACAAATCTTACCTTTGCCATAAGTGTGGAAAGTGTTGTTTCTTTATGTTTCTTTCATTAATGTAAGAATCCTGAAAAAAATGCTTTGTAATTTATTTTGAATAGAAATCAATTCATACAATTTTCTAAAATTGTAAAATAAATTATTTGAAAGTTGTTTAAAGTGCTTTTAAAATTTTATTTATTTATTCATTGGCTGGCTGGATCTTCATTGCTGCACACAGGCTTCTCTAGTTGTGGCAGCTGGGGGCTACTGTCGAGTTGCAATGCCTGAGCCTCTCATTTTGGTGGCTTCTCTGGCTGCAGAGCACAAGCCCCAGGGCATTCAGGCTTCAGTAGTTGTAGCGAGTGAGCTCAGTGGTTGGGGCTCACAGGCTCTATGGCATGGGCTCAGTAGTTGTGATACACAGGCTTAGTTGCCCCGTAACATGTGAAATCTGCCCAGACCAGGGATTGAACTCATGCCCTCTGCATTGGCAGGTGGATTCTTAATCACTGCACCACTTGGGAAGTTCCGTGAAGTGCTTTTTTTAAAATATGAGAACTTAGAACTTATTTATAATTTCAGTGAATATCCTGGGTATGAAGTTTGGAATTATCTAGTTGGACAATAGAGAAGCAAGACAATTCCAGAAAAACATCTATTTCTGCTTCATTGATTACACTAAAGCCTTTGACTGCGTGAAGCACAACAAACTGTAGAAAACTCTTAAAAAGATGGGAATACTAGACCACCTTACCTGCCTCCTGAGAAACCTCTATGTGTGTCAAGAAGCAACAGTTAGAAACTTACATGGAAAACTGACTGGTTCCAAATCGGGAAGGGAGTACGTCAAGGCTGTATATTGTTACCGTGCTTCTTTAACTTGTATGCAGAGTACATCAGGTGAAATGCCAGGCTGGATGAATCACAAACTGTGATCAAGATTGTTGGGAGAAGTATCAACAACCTCAGATATGTAGATGATAGTAATCTAATGGCAGAAAGTGAAAAGGAACTAAAGAGCCTCTTGATGAGTGTAAAAGAGGAGAGTGAAAAAGCTGGCTTAAAACTCAACATTCAAAAAATGAAGATCATGGCATCCAGTTCCATCACTTCATGGCAAATAGAAGGGGAAAAAGTCGAAGCAGGGACAGATTTTACTTTCTTGGGCTCCAAAATCACTGTGGATGGTGACGGCAGCCATGAAATTAAAAGACGCCTACTCCTTGAAGAAAAGCTATGACAAACCTAGACAGCATATTATAAAGCAAAGACATCGTTTTGCACCAAAGTCCACCTAGTCAAAGCTATGATTTTTCCAGTAATCATGTATGGATGTGAGAGTTGGATCATAAAGAAGGCTTAGCACTAAAGAATTTATACTTTCAAATTGTGATCTGGAGAAGACTCGAGAGTCCCATGAACTGCAAGGAGACCCAACCAGTCAATACTAAAGGAAAATAATCCTGAATATGCACTGGAAGGACTGATGCTGAAGCTGAAGCTACAATGCTTTGGCTACCTGATGCAAAAAACTGACTCATTGGAAAAGAGGAAAGATCCAAATGATGCTGGGAAAGATCAAAATGATGCTTGAAAAGATAGAAAGCAAAAGGGAAAGAGAGTGGGAGAGGATGAGATGGTTAGATAGGCTCACTGATTCAATGGGAAAGAATTTGAGCAAATTTCAGGAGATAGTGGAGAACCTAGGAGCCTGGCTTGCAGCAGTCCATGGAGTCACTAAGAACACCAGTAATATACCACCAATAAAACAGAGATCATGAACAATCATTATTTAACTGATTATTCACTGTTTTTTCTGATTATACACTCTTTTTTTTTTTATGAGGCAGTTCCATGTGACATACTATTTCCATCTGAAGAATGAAGATTGAGGCTCTTCACAGAGGGCCTCACTCATGACTCTCTCTCATCAGTCATCGTCTTTCCCTTTGACCCAATTGTTTGGTCTCCTTGACTCAGTGTTCATGACTCAAGATGTGAGTTTGTCTAATGCTTCCAGAGATGCTTGGTGGAGCCACCATGTTCAGTGGACATCTTTGATGTCTGACTCAACTGGAAACTCCCTCTTTTTTATACTAATCTCATAGTATATACTGAAATTTTCTATAGTTTTCTTTTCTCTTTTTTATATACACCCTCAACTTGTCTGCCCATGAATTGTTCATCTTTACTTTCCAAGAAATCATACTCCGTAACCTTTTGCCTACCTCCCAACCTTCCCCGTTCAAGTAGCCTCACCAGGCATGAAGCCAGGGCAAAGATCTATCAGTGATCTTTATTCTATTGAGGTGTTACTCATCTCCAATATGCTGCAGGGTTTTTTTTGTATTATAAGAACTTTACTGAGATGTAATTCACATTTTATAAAATTCACACATCCATATGACCAAAGATATGTTACATCACATAATCAATGTGAGATTAAATCAGAGTTTATATAGAGATAGCTGATGGAAAAAACTAGAAGCATATTTTCTATTTTACTTATAAATGTTTTGATATAACATCCCCCACCTCTGCAACACACACACACACACACACACACCCTTTTTTAATTGGATTGGAGAAAACAGCAAGAATGAAATGGAAGCATAATATATTTTATTCATGTATTGCTTTTATATGTTTGAGAAAATAACATTGCACTACATCTCATGTGACGTAAAATATAAGTCAGGTTGAGTATGGGTAGAATCCACGAACAGTTACAAAATAGAAGAGATCTCCTGGGTGTTAAAGTATCCAGGTTTAAGTTGGAATGATCAGCGGAAACCTTGTACCTCCATCTCTGTACCATGTTTGTAACTTTAAGTACATACGTACATTCATGCATACACACTGCCATTTCTATATAATATATTTTATTCATTCTCTTCCAAATATCAAGTAGTATTTTTAGAGACTTTTATCCTACTCTCAATATTTATTATTCTTTGCAGAGACTTTCAAAAACAGCATTCCTTAAACTAGGGTTCATGTATCCCAGGGGTATATAAAGACTTTCCATGTGGTAAGAAGGCAGAAATAATAATTTTAGTGGGATAATTTTAATATGATCAATTACTGTATCTTCAAAATTTACTCCTAAATTTAATCCCCTAGAATATATTTCCCTAAGAACTCATCTGTGGTCCAAATATCCCCTTCAAAATCACTCTTCCCTCATTTCTACACAATAAGGCACACCCTTTATCAATACTCAGTCTTACCTTACCCAGGAGCATGTATCAAAACTTTTGTGGCATCAAATAAAGAGAGATAATTTGAAATAATGGTGAGAGTGATGTGTAAAAATGAGTAACTATAATGAATAGGTAAGAAGTCCCTTTTTTAAATTTGGTGATTTGTAATTCTTTACTTTTAAGAGTGTTCAAGGAAAATGTAATAAAAATGTCAGCCAATTCTTCATTAAAAATTTTTTTGATGAAAGATTGCAAGGTGGCTTTTAGCACAAAACTTGGATGAGATGTAAAGAATTGATAGTACTCCAGTACTCTTGCCTGGAAAATCCCATGGACGGAGGAGCCTGGAAGGCTGCAGTCCATGGGGTCGATGAGGGTCGGATACCACTGAGCGACTTCACTTTCACTTTTCACTTTTATGCATTGGAGAAGGAAATGGCAACCCACTCCAGTGTTCTTGCCTGGAGAATACCAGGGACAGGGGAGCCTAGTGGGCTGCCATCTATGGGGTCGCACAGAGTCGGACACGACTGAAGTGACTTAGTAGCAGCAGCAGCACAAGGAAAACTCTTTGTGTTTTTATTTACTTAGTATGTGAACATAATTTCTCAGCCTGTAAATCTATAAAAGCAAAAAATAAGAATAGAATTTGTGCTGTCTAATCTAGCAAACACTAATATAATTGATAAATGTATTAACTCATTAGTGAATAAACCAACACAAATCAAGAGCAGATGCACTTCCAAAAATACTCTTTATAATGGGTATTTTGTTTCAAGTTTATATTTATATCATTTTGATCAATGATGAGCTAACAGTTGGAATGACTTTTTAATATGGAAGAACTTTCTTTTTAACACTTAGAGATTTGTTGGCCACAAAATTAAAAAAAATTAATTTCAGTATGTACATATTTTTCTTAAATAAGGCTAGGAGTAATGAGTAAAAGATCTGCAAGCATGAAATTATATGACATTAAGATAAAACACTATGTGGGAACTAGGATGAAAACTGCAGCTCATGAGAAAAAGAAATAAAGCTGAAGACTGTTGAAGACATTGTTTATGGTTTTGTAAATATAACAGTGAGTATTAAAATTAATAGTATTGAATCATCACTACAGGAGATACATTAAGAGTTATTACAGGGTCTTTATTTTAAAAGTTAATATTTACAATATGCTGGAATAAGAATCTTTCGCAACTAATTAAACTTTCATTGAAAAATTATCAATATCAACTTGTAGAAGTATGTAGGATGTTATTTGCAATATTACTTTAGGAGTAAATAAGAAAAAAAGCTTTGGAGACCCTAATCTATGGACTAAATCATCACATATCCTTCAGCCTCTTTTAAAAATAAGAAGTGAATGAGCCTGGGTAGCTAAACTACCCAGATATCCTCTAGACATCACAATTTTGTAAAAGTATTAAACATTTTCTTTTATGTAGTAAAGATATCAAGTTATTTCCTTTAAATGAGATGTTTAGTATTTGATTAAAAATTAACTTTATTATTATTTTGGACTTACTGAGCAAAGTTGTGCTTTAAGATATATCTATAGTGCCCTTCATATTGAATTAATGGTGCTCTCCGTCCCCAGCACCAGCCAAAATTCTAGGTCATGTTTCATGATGCTTCTCTGGTACTCCAGAACTCCAAATTCATCTTGGTCTTGCTGGGCAGAGTTCTATACTTCTATACTTTATATTTTACTAAAACTTATTATTTGAGAAACATTGCATAGAAAATGATATTCTAACTTGCTTAAGGGTCCTGGAAAGATGATATTAAAAGTAGTGATAATTATAACAATGTGAAAGTGTGTTAGTAGCTCAGTCGTGTTCGACTCTGCAACCCCATCAATTATAGCCCGCTAGGATCCTCTGTCCACAGAATTCTCCAGGCAGAAATACTGGAGTGGGTTGCCATTTCCTTCTCCAGAGTATCATCCTGACCCAGGGATTGAACCCAAGTCTCCTGCACTGTGGGCAGATTCTTTACCATCTGAGCCACCTGAGAAGCCCAAATAAAACAATAACATCATAAACAACAGTTAGAAAATTAACCTAAGGCTACATGACAACTAAGTAGCAGTGTAATTTGATACCAAAATCTGAACTATTATTCTCTTTTTTTTAGTTTTTATTGGATTTGCTACAACATTGCTTTTTTTAAATGTTTTGGATTTTTGGCCAGAAGGCATGTGGGATCTTAGCTCCCTGACCAGGGATTGAAACTGTAACCCTTGCATTGGAAGGTGAAGTCTTAACCACTGGACCACCAGGGAATTGCCCAAAATCTAAATTCTTAACTGTTATACTAAAATAGTAGCTACAATTATTACTAGGATGTAATAGTATACATACCTGCCCTTTCAACTTTCTAATATTTTTAAAACTAAACTTATTAATTCAAGTTTTAAGTGGTTAGGTCATAAAATAGTATAATTAGGAATAAATAGTCAAATCTCATCTATCCTTGATGGAGGATCACAGATCTCTCCATTGATGTGGTCCATCTGTCTTCAAAATGGTATTATCAGTCATATGACAGACCAGTGTGGCCAGAACTGAGCAAAGGAGCATGTCCTAAAAAGCTTAGAGTTTAAATTCTACAAAATGACACTATATTATATAAGAAAGTCATCTTTATTAATAGACTGTATTACTGAAAAGACAGAAATTAAATATTTTTTCTTGTTAAAAAGTTTCTTTTTTCTTCTTTGCAAGCCTAGTTCCCAAATCAGTTGAAAGTCAGATTTTGCTGTTAACAGTAGTCTTAAATTTAAAATGTCATAGTATGTTTTTTTAAAGTTGATTTATGCCAGCCCCAAGCATGCCAAGGGAAAAAAAAAAGATGGAAATCAAATTTTGCACTTAAAGTCCATCATGCCTTTTATTACCATCACTCTAAAATATTTTTTAAAAATAGTCACAGGAACTGAAAATACCATTTTATCCTCTGAAACAAATAGGACAGAATCAAATAAAATGATTTTTGGTAGCTTTTTACCTCTAATAAGAGAGTATTTAATCAAGTTGTTAACTTGATTAACACTGCATGTTAACCATTGCATAACACTGCATGTTCTCCAGAAATATCCTTCTTAAAAATACCGTTAATTGGTATTCTGCAGTCATCACAATAGAAAAATAATTCTATAGGTATGACAACCATAAAATAATATGATTTAGGAAGAAGGTTTCAGGACTAGAGTGAAATAAAAGAAAACCAGCCTACATAGGCCAAAATTGGAAGAAGAGAAAAGCTAGAAGCTGACTAATTCAAGATAAGTATCAGAAATAGAAAAATAAAAGTTATATTTTTTACTAAGATAAGACAAAAAACAATGAACAAATAGTTTTGAAATTGAATGCTTCTTTCCAGGGTCTTAAGAAATGGGTGAACATTGATGATTCTATACAAAATGGAAGACCAAAAAAACAACCTTTTGTGAAATTTTTGCTGAAAATATATTTAACTCTAGTGTTGACTTGTTCTTCATTGTTCCGTTCAGCTCAGTTCAGTCACTCAGTCGTGTCCAACTCTTTGTGACCCCATGGACTGCAGCATGCCAGGCTTCTCTGTCCATCACCAACTCCTGGAGCCTACTCACCGATGTCCATCATGTCGGTGCTGCCATCTAACCATCTCATCCTCTGTTGTCCTCTTCTCCTCCCGCCTTCAATCTTTCCCAGCATCAGGGTCTTTTCAAATGAGTCATCTGTTCACATCAGGTGGCCAAAGTATTAGAGTTTCAGCTTCAACATCAGTCCTTCCAATGAACATTCAGACTGATTTCCTTTAGGACTGATTGGTTGGCTATCCTTGCAGTCCAAGGGATGCTCAAGAGTCTTCTCTTGAATGAATGAATTATGTCTGAAAGGGATGTCCAACTGAAAGGGATTCCCATCCCTTTCAGAATTTTCCACAGTTTATTGTGATCCACACAAAGACTTGTTGTTCACTGTAATTTGAAAGAAATCAGTATATACATTGGGTTTTACACATGGAAATTTATGGAGCGGAGTTAAAGGACACTTCTAAGTGAAGTACAGCCATCATTTATTCATTCACCCATTTATTTGATATTCCATAATTCACTCAACAAATATATTCATCAATAGCTGGGGGCAGAACAGTGAATAAACAAGTTAAAATCCTTACTTGTAGGCTGGTAGGAGGATACAAATAACAAACAAGTAAATAAACACATAAAACAGCAATAAGGGCTCTGTAGAAAGAAAAACGATAAGGAATGGTGACAAAGAGAATGGAAATAATTGCATTGGTAAATGCAATTTAAATAGGATGTTGGGAAGAAAGTTTTACTGAGAAGATGGCATCTGAGTAAGATCTGAAGGGACGAGATGATGCCTGTAGATATTAGGCTGGCCAAAAATTCATTCAAGTTTTCCATACTAGCTGATGGAAAAATCTGAATGAAGTTTTTGGCCAACCCAATACCTAGTCGGAGAGTTGCTCAGGAGCAGCAAATGCAAAGAGCTTGAGATAGTGGTGTGCCTGGCATCAGGGCAGGTACCAGAGGTGTATTGTTATTTTTCAGCCACCCAGTTGAGTCTGACTCTTTGAGACACAATGGCCTGCAACACGCCAGGCCTCTCTGTTCCTCACCATCTCCCAGAGTTTGCCCAAGTTCATGTCCATCGCATCATTGATGCCATCCAGCCATCTCATCCTCTGACCATCATCTTCTCCTTCTCCTCTCAATCTTTCCCAGCATCAGGAAAATTTCCAGTGAGTTGGCTGTTCACATCAGGTGACCAAAATACTAGAGCTTCAGCTTCAGCATCAGTCCTTCCCATGAATATTCAGGGTTGATTTCCTTTAAGATGGACTAGTTTCATCTCCTTGCTGTCCAAGGAACTCTCAGGAGTCTTCTTCAGCACCACAGTTCGAAGGCAGCAATTCTGTGTCACTCTGCCTTCTTTACAGAACAGCTGTGACAATCTTACGTGCCCACTGGGAAGACCACAGCCTTGACTATACAGACCCTTGTTGTCAATGTGATGTCTCTGCTTTTCAACACACTGTCTAGGTTTGTCATAGCTTTCTTGCCAAGAAGCAATTGTCTTAAATTTCATGGCTGCAGACACAGTCCACAGTGATTTAGAGCCCAAGAAGAGGAAATCTGTCACTGCTTCCACCTTTTCCCCTTCTATTTGCCATGAAATAATGGGGTCAGATGACATGATCTTAGTTTTTTTTTTAAATATTTAGTTGTAAGTCAGACTTTTCACTCTCCTCCTTCACTCTCATCAAGAGATTCTTTAGAGGTATAGAACTTGCCAAAAGGCTCACTCTGGGCAGATAAACTAATAACAGATGTCCTGTTATATGGACTGATGCAGGATTTCAGTCAGGAGAACTCCTAGGTTGTAAGACATCCCAGGCAAATAATTTCTGTGGGCTCTGTCTTTATAAAGAATTTAATTAATTAGTATTACATTTTAATGGTACATTCAAGAAGATTTAGAATAATGAGTAGATTTATTCAAGTGAAAGTCATTCAGTCATGTCCGACTCTTTGCAACCCCATGGACTATACAGTCCATGGAATTCTCCAGGCCAGAATACTGGAGTGGGGAGCCTTTCCCTTCTCCAGGGTATCTTCCCAACCCAGGGATCGAACACAAGTCTCCTGCATTGGGAGTGGATTCTTTACCAGCTGAGCCACAAAGGAAGCCCAATGAGTAGATATGAGGCACTTACTTGTTTATTGGGAGCAGTCATTCTGGCTGCAGAAGGGCAGGGGTTCTATTCAGCCTTTCTGTTCCCAGCTCCTGGTATTCAGACCCTTACAAGAGGTACTTTCTATCAGTCTGTTAATTCCATTGCCTGTTTCATTAGCCTGCGGCCTAATCATCAATTCAATCTCTAGCCCTTGGCAAGATTTTGTCCAATTACTGTGCCATTTTATTAGACCAACTGGTGTACTTGAAATAGAGACTTCAGTAAGAAGACTATTGTAATAATCCAGGAAATGGATGATAGTGATGAGTTGTGTCAAATACTGCTGAGACATCAAAAAACTTGAGGTCTGATGAATGATCATTGGATCATCGGTCTTCCCTGATTGTTCATCTGGATTAATGAGTGAACACCACCAGAAATAGAAAATTCCTTGCTAAAGTACTCATTCTGTATTTCCACAGCTCTGCATGTTGCATTGCTGCTTAAGGTCAGAAATGTCTAAAATTCTATATTTAATTCCCTGATAAGTCCATGCACTAGTTTAGCTTTTATCTTCTGAGAGCATATCAACATGGAAAACTTTCCTCCATTGAATCTGTTATTAATAGTAAAGGAGAGATTCAACTAAGAATTTGGTGCAAGTAAACTTAAATTCTCATCCACATTCAGAATTCCCTAAGAAACTGATCCATTGTTGTTTTTTTGCCGAGGAGCACAGACCGAATTGGTGATTTAGGCATTGTGCATGCATGCTCAGTTGCTCAGCGTGTCCAACTCTTTGTGACCCCACGGATTACAGCCTGCCAGGGTCCTCTGTCCATGGAATTCTCCAGCCAAAAGTATTGGAGAGGGTTGACATTTTCTTCTCCAGGGGCTCTTCTCAACCCAGGGAATGAACCTGTGTCTCTTGAGTCTCCTGCATTGGCCAGCAGATTGTTTACCACTGCATCACCTGGGAAGCCCCAATTTAGGCATCAGAGCAAATTAGAGAATCCACCTGCAATGCAGGAGACACAAAAGATATAGGTATGATCCCTGGATTGAGAACATCCTCTGGAGGAGGAAATGGTAACCCACTCCAGTATTCTTGCCAGAAAAAATCGCATGAACAGAGGAGCCTGGCAGACTACAGTTCAAAGGGTCACAAAGAGTCAGACATGACTAAGCCACTAAGTACGCAGCTAAATAAGCAATGAAATTAGCAGGATAGCAAAAAGTGGCGCAAGTAAGGACCTGGTTACCAGGGGCTGGAAATGAGGGTGCTCTTATAACAGTTCCTGTCCCCTATCTATAACCAGGTTGATTGTTGACACTCAACCATGCACCTGGTTAGGCAAGGGTCATCTTCATGCTTTTCGCTTTGGGTCACAGTTGATTCCAGAATGTGGGTCAATTCAAACTCATAGATAGGTAAATAGGCACTTTTATCAGGATGTTTCTGAACATTAGAATGTGTTTAGAGACACTAACTGTGGAATGATTCCCAAGGATAGGAATTTAGAGCTAGGCCTTCCTTATGATAGCAGAAGTATATTCTACATGCAAAATAGGGTCATTAAATGGTTTAGATGAACTAATATATGTGAATATTTTATTATTTAAAATGGTATTATGATAGTTCAAAGAGCATTTTCTTTTATATGTATACATGGACATATATATATATATATATATATGGCATTTTCCAGACTCGTCTGAGATATTTCTGGTAAATGAGGTATAGAAATCAAAATATCGAAGCTGCAGACAGTAGATTTTTCTCTTTATGTTTTATTTTCTTAAAAAATGCTTGAAGAAATTACTTGAGAATTTGGTTCAGGTTATAAGTAAGAAGCATCCAGGGATAAGACCCATCTATGAGTCAGCATGAGTCAGTAATTCAGTAAGCCTGGGAACTGGAAATGAGTTGGAATGTACTAACTTTCTAGTGCTTAAATGTGAATAAAGCTTTTTGAACGCCTGGAATTGCAAATGTCTGTGGTTGTCTGTTTGAAGATGATTTTGTAACACAAAGAAATTCAGGGAAAGGTCTTTCAGACAGGACAAAGAGTGACTGCCCTGTCACATGAAGAGAAATTTTGACTTGAGTAACTCAAACATGATGAAGTAAGAAGTTCTATCGTGTGAAATCCGGGAGCATCCATAACTAATGAAAGCTTGGATTGCTGGAAATGAAATTTGAAACAAGCCATTTCAAGGATGGATGCCAAAAAGTCTAACATTATAAAACAACTAGGACTTTCAAGTTTTTTAACACTGTGAGATAAAGAGGGGTCCCCATTTATTGAAGGAAATAGCTAAATTTATTTCATCTGTGTCTTCAGATCTATAAATGGTAGGTTCTGTGGTGATGATAGTAAGATCTCTAAGTAAGTGGCTTGTGAATTCCTGTTATAGGAAAGCAAACAGCAAACAATTACTCACTGCCAACCACTGAGCTAATTAACCTAGACATGGAAACAGGGATATTGAGAAGTTATACATTATAAGCAGTAGTAACACTCTGCTGCTGCTGCTGCTAAGTGACTTCAGTTGTGTCTGACTCTGTGTGACCCCGTAGTTGGCAGCCCACCAGGCTCCCCGTCCCTGGGATTCTCCAGGCAAGAACACTGGAGTGGGTTGCCATTTCCTTCTCCAATGCATGAAAGTGAAAGTGAAGTCTCTCAGTCGTGTCCTACTCTTGGCGACCCCATGGACTGCAGCCCACCAGGCTCCTCTGTCCATGGGATGTTCCAGGCAAGAGTACTGGAGTGGGGTGCCATCGCCTTCTCCAAGTGACACTCTAAGTGATTACAAAAACAGAATAGCATAGTCAGAGATGAATCAGAATGGGCTGTAGCATCATGCAGAAAGGATACCTCCTGCAGCCAACAAGTAGAACCTTAGTATCTAGTGAAAGTCCCTGAGTTGTGTCTAACTCTTTGTGACCCCATGGACTATACAGTCCATGGAATTCTCCAGGCCAGAATACTAGAGTGGGTAGCCATTCACTTCTCCAGGGCATCTCCCCAACCCAGGGATTGAACCCAGGTCTCCTGCATTGCAGGTGGATTCTTTACCAGCTGAGCCACAAGGGAAGCCCCAAGTAGAGCCCCACTTGTAAGTAATTGATGAGTATCAGTCCTGATTACAAGCAAATTCATCGAACAAGTTAATGATATGAGTGAGACCTTAGTTTCAACCTAGTTAACTGAGTAACTCTCCCTGTCACATATACAACTTTTGTTCATTTTTTTTTTAATGTTGGGATTTGATCATTACTATCTAACCAACTATTTGGAAAAGAATACAAATTGCTGAAATTGTTGAGAAATAATCTTAAAAATTTTCAAGCAATGCTGTTGTTCAGTCCCTAAGTCCTATCTGACTCTTTGTGACCCCATGGACTGGCAGCCTGGCAGCATGCCAGGCTCCCTTGTCCTTCACTAACTCCTGGAGTTTGCTCAAATTCATGTCCATTGAGTTGGTGATGCTTCTCCTTTTGCCTTCAATCTTTCCCAGCGATAAGCAAATTAATTTCAGTAAGGGCTTCCTAGGCCCTAACTGTGGTACAGTGGTAAAGAATCCACCTGCCAAAGCAAGAGACATGGGTTCGATTCCTGGGTTAGGAAGATCCCCTGAAGAAGGAAATGGCAAACCACTCCAGTATTCTTGCCTGGGATATTCCACGGACAGAGGAGCCTGGCGGGCTAGAGTCCATGGGGTCGCCTAAGAGTCAGACATGACTTAATGACTAAACAACAACAAAGGGTAGATGATAATTGACTAAGTCAATTATTTCTCAAGAGCTTTATCAGAGCATAATTGCTACTTATTTGATTTTAGTAAAAAAACCTAAAAGTGGCTGAGTTTGTAGGATATATTAAGGAACGTCACCTAGTATATACACTTTCCTATGACTTTGAGTAGTGTTCTGTGACTGAGCAACTTCACTTCCGCTTTTCACTTTCCTGCATTGGAGAAGGAAATGGCAACCCACTCCAGTGTTCTTGCCTGGAGAATCCCAGGGACGGGGGAGCCTGGTGGGCTGCCGTCTCTGGGGTCGCACAGAGTCGGACACGACTGAAGTGACTTAGGAGCAGCAGAGTGATACAATCAGCATTGCTGACTCCTTATTTACAGTGCTGTAATTTTAAAAGCAGCAAATTGGAATTACTGATGTCGCAGCTGATATTTCACCACACTTCTAAATCATACTGTTGGCTGTGAATTAGAGTTAGATGATCCTGGATGCATTCCCAAGTGCCTTCAGACCCACTTGTGTGGTAGGCCAGTGCTAAGTAAACAAAAGCTTCACAATAAACTGTATCTGAATAGGTAGTTAAAAGTAAATGCTGTAGAGAAAAATTTCTAAGTAGGAGACCTTTTCCAAACTATTATTTTCAATCAGAATTATCATATTAGATAACATGAAAGACTTTTGATTTTCATACAATTCACATACAAATTATCCAAGATCTATTTCTTTAAACATTTTTTTTTCATTCTTATAGAGTATACAGAAATAAAATGGATTCAAAACAGGCAAAGTTCTGTTTTGCAAGATGAAGAGCTGTGGAGATTGGTTGTACAACCATGAGGATATACTGACCACTGAAATGCCCGTTTAAAAATGGTAAAGATGGCAAATTCATGTTATGTATATTTTACCAAAAAGTTTTAAAATGCTGAAAGAAAATGGGCAAAACACAAGCAAAAAACTATGATATGTGCTTGGGAACTCCTAACTCACTTCACTCATGAAAGGTCTAGCAAACTTCAAATATCTTTAGTCATGTAACTTCTTAATCAGCTGTCTTTGAAGCACCCACTGTAACTTACCTCCTGTAGATTGGATATATGAAGGCAGAGGCTTTTGTTTATTTTGTTCAGTGCTATATCCCCATTGCCTCGAACAGAATATGACATGGAACACACAATAAATGAGATCACATTTCTTATTTTCTATGTTAACTTATCTTCTAAGAGCTAAAGAAAAAAGTCAGTCCATGAGGATAAATTTTTTATGACCCTCAATTCTAGAGGCAATGTATTCTAAAGCTCTGGTTTTGAATATAATAGACAGTCCATTTCACAATATTATTTATGCAACCGTACTTTACAATCCCACAACACTATCTCTTCAACATACCTCACACGTTTTACTGCTCTCTGGAAATTTAGCAGATGTGTTGAACACAGAATTTTGGATTCCAGCAAGATTGGGAATGCCGAAGTTATACCTTCCAGCTTTTCTTTTTAGCAAGAATCCTCATAATGTTTATAAACCAATGAATATCAGGAACCCTCTAGAGGGAAATTATAACATACTGTGCTTCCCAAACACTTTTAATCACAGAACACTGTGAGTGTGTGCATGTGTAAAGTAGCTGTTAAATATTTCCTGGAAAGAATGTTCTCCAACCCAGCATTCATTCCAAATAGAGTTTGGAAATTAACCCTCAAAGAGGGTTGATTCCGATTGACTCTAAGTCAGTGGAACTATCTGTTGGGTGGAACCGTATTAGGTTTCCACTTAGTAAATGTGGCTCAGGTGTCCTGTTGCATGAGCTAATTAGTTTTAATATTTACAGAATCTCCAAGAAATCCATAAATCTGCTTTATTAATATAGCCTCTGACACTGAGACATGTGTAAAGAAGTAGTGTTCTCAGCACCATTCATTTTCAGACCACACTCAGCCTCTTAGCAGATTCTTCCTTTCTGCTACTTTTTATCAAAGCTCTCCACTATTCAGCTCTAAAGATCAACAGAGTTTGTTTTTCTAATATAAAGCAATTCATTTTATTTTTTTCTTAACAGTTCTTTAGTTCATTTGCAGCATTTTTGCAAGCACCTAACTCATCCAATAAGACAAGACAAAATACAGTATATGAAATATAAATTATGTATACAATATGTTCTTTAAATTATTGTCACATTTTGCAGATGTAAAGTTTTAGTAACATTTTAAAATTAAAATTGTAAAGCCATTCACTTTTGTTTTTCCAACATGAGACAATGTTTTTCAGTTCAGGAACAGGTAGAAAAGCATTTTATTTTTGGAGTCATGTTTTTGTATTATATTTAAAATCCATCTCACAGAGATATAGGTATATATATTATTTCTTTCTAGTTGATGTATATTCATAAACTGCTTAATGTTTTATTATGAGATATTACTGAAATATATGATGAACACAATTTATATGGAGCAACCAACTCCAAAGCAATTTTTTGGTGAAGATGAGAATCCTTTCTGTCTTATTTTAAAACAATAAATATATTTGGTTATTTGCATAAACTAGGATGTAGCTGCAATTGTGATATTTTAATTATGGTGGTGTTGGTAAAAAACATTATTGATAATTTGAAATCACCAAAGAGATTTTGTCTATTTATTCTCAACTAATATTTGCAATTTTCCTGCAAGGTAGATATTTTTATAAAATGCAAAATAATACTGAGAATCAAAGAAGTTGAGTCACTTGCTTATGTTTCTATAGTTAGTAAGATGAGATAAAACTTAAATCTAAATTTACCACATCCAGTTTTGAGTCTTCTTTCATTAGATGACAACTACTTGTGTTCTTGCTAAAAAACATATATAATTCAAACAATTCAGCAAGTTTTTGAATGATAAATTCTTAGGAAAGGAACTGATGAATCAAAAGACACATACATTAAGTATATTAGTGTAAGTTGTCAAAATCTTTCCAAAGGCTGAGCCACTTACATTTTTACACAGGAGTTTCTGTTTACTCATACCGCAGACAAATGCATGTATTATTAATATTAAAAAATTAATACATTCTTCTTTCCAGTAGTTTTGATTTCTTAAGGATGAATTACTTTGAGGACTTTCTAATGTTTTTATAGACATGTATAGTTTTTTTTTTAATAAAATGCTTTTATTTTACCCTTCTTTAGAAAAACTGTTAGTTTTTTTCTTATTGACATGTAAAAACTCATAGTAGCTAAAGAGAATTATCCTTAATTTACTGGCATATAAATTAGTGTGGAACCAAATTTATCCTTATGACAGCACTCTTCTCACACTGGCATTCCAATATATTTTCTTTAGTGGTAGAGAAGGAGTCCAGTGCTGACTAACACACTGGGGATTCAACACAACCCATGGTCTATTTTTTCTGTGCCTTACTCTGTCTGTAGCTTATTTGCTTTATTTCTCATCAGATTCTCTTTTATGTCAAAATATGGATATACTCATGGGAGAGTGTCACACATGCAAAAGTCATCTGCTGTGAAAGTCACAGAAGAAAGTTTGAGAAATATTTATCTAGCATATCATCCCATTTCTAATGAGTAGAGTGGTGGAAGTAATAGGTAGGAGGGGAAGTAAACCCATGCACAGGGACAGGGGTGACTCACTAAGAGTCATGGGGTTAATGAGCATCAAGGCCAAAGACTAAGACCCTCTTAGAACCCTTACTTTTCTATCCCCACTCTCTTTCGATGAGTAAATTCTACTGCCCTGGCATTCCATTTGTTCTTCAGATCCAAGCAAGGAAAAACAGCATCCTAAGAAGCTCTGCAACATTCTTGATATGGTTTCCCATAAAACCCCCTTGACAATTAGCTAATACGAAGCATTCACATGAGTTTATTTGGGAATTGGCCGCTGCTGTGTTTTCACTGTTGTTGCTGCTGCTGAAATAGTTTGAGTCTGAAATCATTATGGCTGTGGTTACATTTCTTTGGCCAAAGGACATTGTGAAAGACTCCATCACCACAGAAACAGATGAATATTCCTCTGCTCATACTGGAAAAAAAGTGAATTGGTGGCAGCAACTCCAGCTACTTCATGGGAGGCCTCTAGCCATGACTCAGGCTCGTGAGTTGATGTCCCCAAATAAGATGATCCATTTCCTCTCCTGTCAGTCCACGTGGCTGCTTGCAGGATCCTTGTACACTGACCACTTTCTTTGATTTGAAAAGTTATTTTTCCACCAACTATTTTCCAGGTTTCTGTTAGCTTTAGTAAAGGAAGGATGGCCCCATTATCCTGTCTGGAAGACGAAGCTATTCTCTTAAAGCTAATAATTGGTGTCTGACTTTTGAGTCATAATTTTTTCCTTTAATGTTTCGAAATAATAAATCTAAGTATAGGAAATTTGAAAAATACAAACAAAAATCCAAAGAAACCATCTTCTTTTTTTTAAATTTTATTTTATTTTTAAACTTTACAATATTGTATTAGTTTTGCCAAATATCGAAATGAATCCGCCACAGGTATACCTGTGTTCCCCATCCTGAACCCTCCTCCCTCCTCCCTCCCCATACCCTCCCTCTGGGTCATCCCAGTGCACCAGCCCCAAGCATCCAGTATCGTGCATCGAACCTGGACTGGCGACTCGTTTCATACATGATATTATACATGTTTCAATGCCATTCTATGCCAGCACCCCAATGTTAAATCTGTCGACATTGTAGTGAGTAGTTTCTTTCCTATGAATTTATGTCTCATGGCTTTTTAAAGGTTTGATTTAACTAAAGGAAAACATAAAAGAATACAAGATCAATTAATTTTATATACTCAGATGATGTAGTATTTTCATTTGATGAATCATTCATCTCTACGGTATGAAAAACTCAAATATGTAATGTAGGAGTGTGGCTAACAGGCTGATTTCAGAAAGCTAGTCATAAAACTGGCTTCTTGGTTAACTTAGTGGTGAATTTTTCTGTAAAAAAGAAATCACTAAGCACTTTAGCTTTACTTTGCCCATCCCCAAAATGGGGTTTCATGACCCCTAAATTATTTTTAAAATTTATACTTTTATGATTCTACTCAAAGGCACACATAGGGAAATCATTTAACCCAATTAAGTGTGTGATAAACATCAGAACTAGTTACAAAGTTTTAATTTACCATCTCAGAAACAGGAACATATCAGACTGGTAGTTATTTTTAGTTACAGATATATTTTGGTTTTTGGAGAAAGCAAGAAAATGACTCTTCCTTTGCAAGAATTCTATCTGTTGCATAGTTTAACATTTTCCTTTTGAATTTGATCACAGTTTTGAAAGGCTTCTGGCATTTATCAAGAGGGTATCTTTCTTTTTCTTATGAATTATGGTCTTATTATTTTAATTAAAGAAAATGAATTCTTTATGGAAATCCAAACAAATCCAAAAAAGTACAAAGCAGACATAAAAATATCTCCAAATCCCATCACCACAAAATAACTAGTATTAGCATTTGGTCAACATCATTACAAATACCATCTGGACATTTACATTGAGAAAACTATGAACAAAAAAGCTAAGAAAAAGGTAGAAAGGAAGCATAATAAATTTGCATAGTATGTAATCCCAGCTCTCTATATAGGATTACTTTTATAGTATTATAATCATTCTACATGTACAATTTTAATATGATTTTAAAGTTTAAATGTAATAGAAGCTAATAGAAAAAATAAGGAAACTGAATTTGAAGTGAAGGGTATACTGAACTTCACTCAGATCAATATTTCTTCAACCTGAAAAATAGAGGAAACAATTATGAAGAATATGAGAATGCTATAATCAATTCCCTGGTGGCTCAGACATTAAAGAATCTGCCTGCGATGTAGAGATCTGCATTCGATCCCTGGAGATCTGCATTCGATCCCTGGATCAGGACGATCCCCTGGAGAAAGGAAGAGCTACACATTCCAGTATTCTTGCCTGAAGATTTCCATAGACAGAGGAGTCTGGTGGGCTACAGTCCATGGGGCGGCAAAGAGTCGGACACGACTAAACGACTAACACTTTGACTTTTTCACTTATTATTTTTTAAAATTTTTTAAATTTCTGCAGACACAATTCTTACAGTTGTTTAATATTTGCTGTATGTTTAATTAATTCGGTGATCATCACCAGTTCTTTCCCCAAAGCCTCTATAAGTGTCTGGGCTGTGCTGTTGCTTGTGCTCACTCGCTTAGTCGTGTCCGACTCTTTACAACGGTGTGAACTGTAGCCCAGCAGGCTCCTCTGTCCATGGGAATCTCCAGGCAAGAATACTGGAGCGGGTTGCCATGCCTTCTTCCATGGCAGCTTCCCGACCCAGGGATCAAGCCCACGTCTCTTACGTATCTCCTGCATTGGCAGGCTGGCTCTTTACCACTAGTGCCACCTATTTCAGGCTACAGACAACATTGTTTTATGAAGATACAAAGCCAGCATGACTAAGCACAGGCAACAGAATACAAAGGTTACAGTTAAAGGAATACATCCAGTATGGAGTCAGGTTTGTTTTTCTCTGTTACAATTTCATTTCCTTTTCTAGCTGGTTTTTGTTGTTGCTGTACTAAATTTCATTAAGATGAATATTCTGAATTCTTTGTCAGACAGTTCTCAGATATTCATTTCTTCAGGGTCAGTCATTGAAGCTTTGTTAGTTTCCTTTGGTGGTATCACGTCTGCCTGATTCCTTATGATTTTTGCATTAGTTTCTGTGCATTTGCAGATGGGTCTTCTCCTCTAGCCTCTATCAGAAGTTGAGTGGAACTGTTGACTTGCTCCCTGCCCCAGTGGGCTGTAGGTTGTGCTCCACAGTTGCCTGACACCTCTAGCCAGGCTTCCTGATTTGATGGGGCTTGAGGCTATGCTCATCATCTGGGTGGCCCAGAGAACTTGCTTCTTTGTCCAGCTGGCTCTAGAATTGGCTCTGCACCCATAAGGGCCACTGGACAGGGATTCAAACTGAGCAGGACTACCCATTGAACTCCCTATGTTTGCGAACATAGGGATACAAGGGTAAATTCTCAATAATTTACTGAAGAATTTTCTCTTTTAAGTGCCAATTCTAAGAAAATTTAGCAACAGAATCATACTGTTCAGAATCTTGGGTACTTTTCCTCAATAATCATTTCTCAAGCAGCATTAAGTCCTACCTGTTTATCCAGTGAATTTTTATTGAGATTTTAAAAATTTCTATTTCACTTAGGTCTTAGGAGTGTTCAATTCTATAATCTTGCTTTACTCTGACATCTGTACTCGGAAAAGCAAATGGGCTAATTCTTCTTTTCTTTTTTCTTTCTTTATCCTTTTATTACCTTCCTCTTTCACTTTATTATGCTTTTTAAAAAATTAACTTCTTTGTAAATGTAATACACTAACATGATAAAAAAACTAACAAGCTTATTTAAAAAGATATGTCTTATTTCCATTTCCATCCTTTAAGTTTCCATGCATCGCCCATAAATCAAAGCTTCCATTGCTCTTATAATATACTTCCCAAGGTTTCTTATGTATATAAAAATACAAATGAATATAGCATCTAATTTTTCCCATTTTACACAAAACATGCCATATTATATACTTTCTTTTGCATATATTTTTCCAGTGCTCTGGAGATTTTTTCAAATTAGAACATAGAAAACTCATTCATTTTTTATAACAGCCTGAAATTCCTTTGCACAGCACATCAAAACATCATTTAAGCAATTTACTATTGGTAGATATTTGGGTTAGTTTCAAATTTTGATGTTAGAAATAATACTAAAATCTGCTACATGCAATTTTAAATTTGATGTTCTGGGGTTTTAAAAGCTTATATTTTTGTTTAGTTTCTAAGTTGTATCTGACTCTTTGTTGCCCCATGAACTGCAGCACGCCAGGTTTCCCTGTCTTTCACTGTCTCCAGGGGTTTGCTCAAACTCATGTCCATTGAGCTGATGATGCCATCCAACCATCTAATCCTCTGTCACCCCCTTCTCCTCCTGCCTTCAATCTTTCATAGCATTAGGGTCTTTCCAATAAGTTGGCTCTTCCCATCAGGTGGCCAAAGTATTGGAGCTTCAGCTTCAGCATCAGTCCTTTCAATGAATATTCAAGGTTGATATCCTTTAGACTTGACTGGTTTGATCTTCTTGCTGTCCAACGAACCCTCAAGAATCTTCTTCAGCACCACAGTTCAAAAGAATCAATTCTTCACTGCACAGCCTTCTTTATCGTCCAACTCTCACATCCGTATATGGTAACTGGAACAACCATAGCTTTGACTAAATGGACTTTTGTCAGCTTTTTATTACGTTGTCTAGGTTTGTCATAGCTTTTCTTCCAAGGAGCAAGCGTCTTTCAATTTCAAGGCTGTAGTCACCATCCACAGTGATTTTGGAGTCCAAGGAAACAAAGTCTCTCACTGTTTCCATTCTTTCCCCATCTATTTGCAGGATGTGATGGACCAGATACCATGATTTTACTTTTTTGAGTGTTGAGTTTAGGCCAGCTTTTTCACTCTCCTCTTTCACTTTCATCAAGAGGCTCTTTAGTTCCTCTTCACTATCTGCCAGTAGGGTGGTGTCATCTGCATATCTGAGGTTATTGATGTTTCTCCCATCAGTCTTCCAGCTTGTGCTTCATCCAGTCTGGCATTTCACCTGATGTACTCTGTATATAAATTAAATAAGCAGGGTGACAACATACAGCCTTGATGTACTTCTTTCCTGATTTTGCACCAGTCCATGGTTCCACGTCTGGTTCTAACTGTTGTTTCTTGACCTGCATACACGTTTTGCAGGAGGCAGGTAAGGCAGTCTGGCATTCCCATGTTTTTCAGAATTTTCCACAGTTCGTTGTCATCCACACAATTAAAAGCTTTAGCATAGTAAATGAAGCAGATGCTTTTCTGGAATTCTCTTTCTTTTTCTATGATCCAACAGATGTTGGCAATTTAATCTCTGGTTCCTCTGCCTTTTCTAAATCCAGCTTGTACATCTTTGTACATCTGGAAGTTCTGGGTTCACAAAGTTTTAAAAGTTTGTGTCCCTCATTAACTACATATGTTATTTCTCAGAGCTTCACCAACAGTCTGTTATGAGACTTTTGTATTTTTGCTCGTATGATCAGTGAAAAGTAATACATCTATGAGTGAAAGTGAAACTTGCTCAATAGTGTACAACTCTTTCAAACCCATGGTCCACCAGGTTCCTCTGTCCATGGGATTTTTCAGGCCAAAATCCTGGAGTGGGTAGCCATTTCCTTCTCCAGGAGATACTCCTGATCCAGGGATTGAACCTGGGCTTCCTCCATTGCAGGCAGACTATTTACCATCTGAACCACCAGGGAAATCCAGATACATCTTTAGTATAGTTTTAATTACTACACATTTTGTTTTGGATGTATTTGTGCAAGTTTTCATAAATGTTTATAAGTCATTTATATTTTGTCATTGTTTACTTAACTATTGGGTTCTTTGTATTATTTTCCAATTTCAAAAAGCTCTTTATATATTATGGAAATTCCTATAGCACATTCTTAACTCACTGTTGGAATGTTCTGTTATTGAGGAGATCCATATCTCTTCAGTGAGCATTAAGTTTAAGAACCTTTGAATTAGTCTTCATCCGTGTATCTCTACTATATGTGTATGTGAGCATGAGTTTAATGTACATGCTAATATAACTACCATATGTGATGCTGATCTTTCCATCATGAGACTGCAAATATGAGCATAGTTTCATTTTATTTTCTATCATAACGTGACTCCTTCCTCATCTCATTGCTGAGTTTTCTCCCTGTGCTACATGGTCCACTGTGGGAGTGCTGACTCCCATGTGCTAGATAATTACCTTGCCAAAGGGTGTACATATTTACCATACAGTCCTGGTAGAACAAAGGCAAGTTCTGCCCAAAGTAATTTCACCCATTATCCCAAAAGGCAGAAATTGACTTCAATCTCATAAATAACATTATTTCTATTATTAAAAAATTATTTGTATTTACAAGGGGAAATATGATGCTCTGCTGCTGCTGCTACTGCTAAGTCACTTCAGTCATGTCTGACTCTCTGTGACCCCATGGACGGCAGCCTACCAGGGTCCCCCGTACCTGGGATTCTCCAGGCAAGAACACTAGAGTGGGTTGCCATTTCCTTCTCCAATGCATGAAAGTGAAAAGTGAAAGTGAAGTTGCTCAGTCATGTCTGACTCTCAGCGACCCCATGGACTGCAGCCCACCAGGCTCCTCCATCCATGGGATTTTCCAGGCAAGAGTACTGGAGTGGGGTGCCATTGCCTTCTCCATATGATGCTCACACAAACACAAATATGAATGCACACACACATATGATGGCTAGAAGTTGTATGTGCAGTTCTCTATCACCTATAATCTATTTTTACATTTATATATCCATTCAAAAAATGAAGATCATGGCGTCCGGTCTCATCACTTGTGGCAAATAGATGGGGAAACAATGGGAACAGTGACAGACTTTATTTTCTTGGGCTCCAAAATCACTGTAGATGGTGACTGCAGCCATGAAATTAAAAGATGTTCATTCCTTGGAAGAAAAGTTATGGCAAACCTAGACAGCATATTAAAAAGCAGAGACATTACTTTTTTTTTTAATTTTATTTTATTTTTAAACTTTACAATATTGTATTGGTTCTGCCATATATAGAAATGAATCTGCCACAGGCATACACGTATTCCCCATCCTGAACCCTCCTCCCTCCTCCCTCCCCATACCATCCCTCTGAGTCATCCCAGTGCACCAACCCCAAGCATCCAGTATCGTGCATCGAACCTGGACTGGCGACTCGTTTCATATATGATATTATACATATTTCAATGCCATTCTCTAAAATCATCTCACCTTCTCCCTAACTTTAATGACAAAGTTCCATATACGAATGTACATGGACATCATGTAAGGATGTGAGAGTTGGACTATAAAGACAGCTGAGCATTGAAGAATTGATGCTTTTGAACTGTGGTTTTGGAGAAGACTCTTGAGAGTCGCTTGGACTGCAAGGAGATCCAACCAGTCAATTTTAAAGGAAATCGGTCCTGAATATTCACTGGAAGAACTGATGTTGAAGCTGAAGCTCCAATACTTTAGCCACAGGATGTGAAGAGCTGACTCATTTGAAAAGACCCTGATGGCGGGAAAGATTGAAGGCAGGAGGAGAAGGGGACGACAGATGAGATGGTTGGATGGCATCTCTGACTCAAAGGACATAAGTTTGAGCAAGCTCCGGGAGTTGGTGATGAAAAGGGAAGCCTGGCGTGCTGCAGTCCACGGAGTCTCAAAGCGTCAGATACAACTGAGTGACTGCATTGAAAATGAGAACAGAGTTAAATAAGGACCTAATATGAGCGACTTCACTTTCACTTTTCACTTTCATGCATTGGAGAAGGAAATGGCGACCCACTCCTGTGTTCTTGCCCGGTGAATCCCAGGGACGGGGGAGCCTGGTGGGCTGCCGTCTATGGGGTCGCACAGAGTCGGACATGACTGAAGCAACTTAGCAGCAGCAGCAGAAGTTAAAGTAAAAGAAATCTACTTTTCCTCCTTATTTTCCTTTAAAATCATGAACTTATCCATGATACAGACTCACAGACATACAGAACAGATTTGTCATTGCCAAGGGGAAGGGAGACGCAAGAGGGATGGACTGGGAATTTAGGATTAGCAGATCAAAACTATATATATAAGCTGGAGAAACCCAAGGGCCTACTGTATGGCACAGAAAACCATATTCAATATCTGGTAATAAACCATAATGAAAAAATTATAAATGGGTCTTCCCAGGTGGCTCAGCAGTAAAGAATCAGCATGCCAATGCAGGAGACATGGGTTCAGTCACTGGGTCGGGAAGATCCCCTGCAAAAGGAAATAGCAACCCACTCCAGTATTACTGCCTGGGAAGTCCCATGGAAAGAGAAGCCTGGCAGGCTACAGTCCAGGGGGCTGCAAAAGAGTCACACAATTTAGTGACTAAACAAAAACAACAACATAACTGAATCATTTTGCTGTATAGCAGAAAATGAACACAAAACTGTAAATCAACTGTACTTCAATAATATACATTTTTGAAAATATGCAGGAGGAGGAATCTTCTTTGGCTGGTACTCTGAACCTTACAGCTGATGCTTTTATGTATATACAATATATACACAAACAGTAAAATTGGCATTTCTAAGTATTAAATAAACACTAGATTATTAAACAAATAACCTTGAGAAATCTGGTTAACAATTTATAAAAAAAAAAGGGGGGGGGGAGACCCTTACTTCACAACATGCTACAGAATAAAATTACAAGTTGAGAAAAGGAAATGTAATAAACCAAAATTAAATAAATAAATGAAACCACTTAAAAGGATTAGTTGAAAAGTTATGTAAATATTTACCTTACTCAAGCCTGGGAAAGGTCATTCTCTGGGAAAAACAAAGTACAAAAAGTCAGGTCATTAAATTTACTACATGAAAATTAATATATTCTACATTCAAAAAGGCCATAAAATTGATAAGCTATCTGAGAAAATGTATTTGCAAAGATATATATAGCTAGATATCTTTCTGAAAAATAATTTAAAAAATAGCAATCTCAAGAAAAATTGCACTTTTGATCATGTTTAAAAAATGCTTAATGATACAGGAAAATGCTAATGATTTATTATCAATTAAAACTGTATAGAGAACTGATTGACAGAAACACCTTATGAAATGTTCATGGTCATTAGCTTTGCGTGATGGGATTATACAAGGTTTTTATGTTTTCGTACTTTTCTGAATTGTCTCAATTTTATTTTTTACTAAAAAAGTTACATTTTTAAAAATGCAAAAATCTGGAAAAAATAACCACAAT
This sequence comes from Bos javanicus, assembly GCF_032452875.1. NCBI lineage: Eukaryota > Metazoa > Chordata > Mammalia > Artiodactyla > Bovidae > Bos > Bos javanicus. Next base: position 34,536,444 of record NC_083887.1, on the reverse strand, counting down.
TATTTATCTTCATTAAATCCATTTCAGAGAATGGTATGGGGAGTTATTTGAATAATGTATGTGATCTGCTTTTGTAGAAAGATTATTGTTAGAAATGTTCATGTTTGTCCTATTTAAAATGTGATGGAGATGACTCATTTTATTTCAAAAAGGCTGTATTTGAAATACCAGAAAAAGATGTCCTTTTCATTATAGGAGACTGGAATGCAAAAGTAGGAAGTCAAGAAACACCTGGAGTAACAGGCAAATTTGGCCTTGGAGTACAGAATGAAGCAGGGCAAAGGCTAACAGAGTTTTGCTAAGAGAACACACTGGTCATAGCAAACACCCTCTTCCAACAATACAAGAGAAAACTCTACACATGGACATTACCAGATGGTCAATACCAAAATCAGATTGATTATATTCTTTGCAGCCAAAGATGGAGAAGTTCTATACAGTCAGCAAAAACAAAGCTGATAGCTGACTGTGGCTCAGATCATGAACTCCTTATTGCCAAATTCAGACTTGAAGAAAGTAGTGAAAACCGCTAGACCATTCAGGTATGACCTAAATCAAATCCATTACGATTATACAGTGGAAGTGAGAAATAGATTTAAGGGACTAGATCTGTTAGACAGTGCCTAATGAACTATGGACAAAGGTTCATGACATTGTATAGGAGACAGGGATCAAAACCATCCCCAAGAAAAAGAAATGCACAAAGCAAAATGGCTGTCTGAGGAGGCCTTACAAAAGCTGTGAAAAGAACAGAAGCGAAAAGTAAAGGAGAAAAGGAAAGATATACCCATTTGAATGCAGAGTTCCAAAGAATAGCAATGAGAGATAAGAAAGCCTTCCTCAGTGATCAGTGCAAAGAAATAAAGGAAAACAATAGAATGGGAAAGACTAGAGATCTCTTCAAGAAAATTAGAGATACCAAGGGAACATTTTATGCTAAGATGGGCATAATAAAGGACATAAATGGTATGGACCTAACAGGAGCAGAAGATACTAAGAAGAGGTGGCAAGAATACACAGAAGAACTATAAAATAAAGATCTTCAAGGCCCAGATAATCACAATGGTGTGATCACTCACCTACAGCCAGACATCCTGGAATGTGAAGTCAAGTGGGCCTTAGGAAGCATCACTATGAACAAAGCTAGTGGAGGTGATGGAATTCCAGTTGGACTATTTCAAATCCTAAAAGATGATGCTGTGAAAACTAAGATCATGGCATCTAGTCCCATCACTTCATGGCAAATAGATGGAGTAACAGTGGAAACAGTGACAGACTTTATTTTGGGAGGCTCCAAAATCACTGCAGATGGTGACTGCAGCAATGAAATTACTAGACTCTTGCTCCTTGGAAGAAAAGTTACAATCAACTTAGACAGCATGTTAAAAAGCAGAGACATTACTTTGCCAACAAAGGTTCATCTAGTCAAAGCTATGGTTTTTCCAGTAGTCTTGTATGGATGTGAGAATTGAACTATAAAGAAAGCTGAGTGCTGAAGAATTGATGCTTTTTAACTGTGATTTTGGAGAATACTCTTGAGAGTCCCTTGGACTGCAAGGAGATCCAACCAGTCCATCCTAAAGGAAATCAGTCCTAAATATTCATTGGAAAGACTGATGTTGAAGCTGAAACTCCAACACTTTGGCCACTCACGAAAAAGTGAGTCATTGGAAAAGACCCTGATGTGGGAAAGTTTGAAGGTTGGAGGAGAAGGGGATGACAGAGGATGAGATAGTTGGATGGCATCACCGACATGATGTCATGAGTTTGAGTAGGCTCCTGGAGTTGGTGATGGCCAGGGAGGCCTGGCATGCTGCAGTCCATGGGGTCACAAAGAGTTGGATGCGTCTGAGCGACTGAACTGCACTGTATTTGAAAAGTTTGCTTGTGTGCTTAACATTGTATATCCTATTATCATTTTGTAAGTTTAAAAAATGTCACAAGTGGGATAAAAAACACAGTAGGTTATGATTGCCTAAACTCCATCACTAGCTGTGTGTCTTTGGGTGCATCATTTACCTTTCTGCCTTTTAGCTTATTTCCCAGGTGGTGCTAGTGGTAAAGAACCCTCCTGCCAGTGCAGGAGATGGAGTAGACACAGGTTCCATCCCTGGGTCAGAAAGATGCCCTGGAGGAGGGCGTGGCAAACCAGTCCAGTATTCTTGCCTGGAGAATCCCCATGGACAGAGGAGCCTGGCTGCCTATAGTCCATTGGGTCCCAAAGAGTCAGACATGACTGAAGTGGCTTAGCATGCATGCATTCTACACCTGAGGTTTAAATTTTAAACTTAAGTAATGTCTAGGCATGTCAGGGAGCCTCTTGGCTTGGGAACGAATGAATGCATGCTAAGTCGCTTCAGTTGTGCCCTACCCTTTGTGACCCCATGGACTGTAGCCAGCCAGGCTCCTCTGTTCATGGGGATTCTCCAGACAAGAAAGAGGAGGGGTTGCCATGCCCTCCTCCAGGGGATCTTCCCGACCCAGGGATCGAATCTGTGTCTCCTCTGTCTTCTGCATTGGTAGGAGGGTCCTTTACCACTAGAGCCACCTGGGAAGCCCTTGACATGGGAAGCTAGAAGTCTATTTACATGGAACAAAGGGGACCATTTAGGCCATAATATCCTAATATTGGGCTGCACAGGTGGGGCTAGTGGTAAAGAAATTACCTGCCAACATAAGAAACAAGTAAGACACGCAGGCTCAATCCCTTGTTGGAGAAGGGGAAGGCACAGCAACCCACTCCAGTATTCTTGCCTGGAGAATCCTATGGACAGAGGAGCCTAGTGGGCTACAATCCATGGGGTTGCGAAGAGTTGGATACGACTGACTTAGCGTGCATGCGGATCCTGATATTATTAGCAGGGAGTCAGGTGGAGCAGGAGTGCCTTTTAATCAAGTTCTAACAGTACACAGAGAGAGTGAGTCTAAAAACACATAATTTCTCTTATTTGAATTTGTTTCTGGCTTATTCTTGTGATTTAAGAAAATAACAATCAAGTAAAAACCATGAAAACAATTTTAGTAAAACTTCCATAAGGTAAGAGAGTGTAAACTGCCTTACTAAGGAACGCAATTGTTATCCCATCACTTGAGGCTTCTATGGAGCTCTCTAAAGTCAGGATGAATGACGATGCCTGACAGAAGAGGAGAGACTGGCAGCGATGCCCAAAGACATGCATTGATTAGACTCCCTCATGGGTCCTCCCAGAAAAACTTTAAAAGGAAGGACTTTTCCATAAGGTTGGAAAAATGTACCATCCTTGGAGTAAGAAGAAGTAACAACGAGTCATAATTTTGAGGGTCAAATGAGATAAAGTGGGAGACCTGTGGAAAATACAGACTCTTATACTGTGTATTTCCTCAATTCAGACACAATGTGACCAACCAAAAAGAAGGAGAACAAAGCTCCGTCTTTGGACTGGCTCTTCATTTTCTGTTTTCTCTTGCAGGGACCATAACTCTTCACCTTTAATGCTCTGTGAGGCAGTGTCTCACATAAGTATTTGTGAAAAGATTAAAGAAAAGCAACAGGAAAGAATTTAAAAAATTAAAACAAGACCAAATTTAAAATCTTTGTTCAATTCATAATATTTCCATATGTGTAAACAAACTCATAAATAATTGCTGTATATTGGGTTATATTAAACATACTATTTGGCAGCTTCATTTTTGCACCAGTGCTATTCATTGACTATTTCCTGGAAGACAAACTCCATTCAATGTAGAGGTTGCATAGTATTTCACTGCGTGGAAAGATCATGCTTATTTAACCAGTCATGTACTGATGGAGATACATCATTCTATACGTTTTTATTGAGTATCTGCTATGTAATAGACAACTGTGCTGAACATTGTGGCTCTGCAGTGAGCAGAGTGGAGATTTTTAATCTGTGTTAAGAGCACAGAGCCTGGTGCAGAGCTTCCAAACAGATGTGCAGAGACATGAAATGATGAGCCAGGAGATGTTGGTCTGGAATGCCCTTGCAGTAGTTGGGCAGTGCCCAAGAGAGCGGGGAAAACTTGATTCTGTTGCCTCTCCCTGTTTGATGCTCCTCTGAGGAGGGCAGTGATTAATGAGGCAGTCTGTGGTCTTCGCAGGCTGGGAGCAGAATGAGTGACCTGAGCATGTGCTGTCCCATTACATCATGGTGAGAAGGTCAAGGAGGTGCTCTCAGCTGTCACCTGCTGAGTTCACCACGGTCACCCATTGTGACCCCGAGCTCGTGAGACCTGTTGAAGGAGTTTGTATTCCAGGTGCCCAGGAACATGTGGCAAGATGTGATCAAACGGAAGGGAGGCCAGGTGAGTTAACCAGGCAATGGCAGCTCCAGGTACCATCCTTTATTTCTGGTTCCACATATCAGGAACCATTTCTTCTTGATAAGAGTTTTGAGCGTTGGATTCAGGGAACTGCAGCATGACTGCTCTAACAATTCCTGCTCATTCTGAGAGTTAGCGCATCCATTCTTGCCTGGAGAATCCCAGGGACAGAGGAGCCTGTGGGCTGCTGTTTATGGGGTCGCATGCATGCACTGGAGAAGGAAATGTTCAAATACAAATTTCTCACTTAAAAAAATAAGAAAGTATTTTATTTGGCTCAACAATTAATACCTTCCTTGTTTGGAATTGATGCTTTTGAACTGTGCTGTTGGAGAAGACTCTTGAGAGTCCCTTGGACTGCAAGGAGGTCCAATGAATCCATCCTAAAGGAGATCAGTCCTGGCTGTTCATTGGAAGGACTGATGCTGAAGCTGAAACTCCAATACTTTGGCCACCTCATGCAAAGAGTTGACTCATTGGAAAAGACCCTAATGCTGGGAGGGATTGGGGGCAGGAGGAGAAGGGGACGACAGAGGATGAGATGGCTGGATGGCATCACTGACTCGATGGATGTGAGTCTGAGTGAACTCCGGGAGTTGGTGATCGACAGGGAAGCCTGGCGTGCGGCAATTCATGGGGTCGCAAAGAGTTGGACACGACTGAGTGACTGAACTGAACTGTTTTGAATTATGCTTTTCTTATTATAAATATGTGGTATAAAACTAATAATATTTTCACCCAATCCCAGACAGAAAGCAATTAAATACCCTTGATTTTACTCCCGTGTCCCACGCAAATATCACCAGTCTTTGTTTCATCTGTGCTGTGAAATGATACAGGCTAGGAAGCACTGGTTTATCACTACTTCTTAAACTAACTGCGGTAGAGGATAATTTTTCAAAGAATTTCCACTCTGCAATGTGTTTTTACTTCTGTGACAAATAAAATGAGCGTCAATATAAATCACAGAAACATCTTTTTTAATCTATCTCCCAGAATTATGGAAATAAAGTAAAAATAAACAAATGGACCTACTTAAACTCAAAAACTGTTGCAGAGCAAAGGAGACAATAAACAAAAGACAACTTACAGATTGTGAGAAAATGTTTGCAAATTATGTGGCAGATAAGGGATTAGTCTCCAAACGTTACAAAGAGTTTATGACACTTAACAGCATTAAAACAATCAAAACCCATTCAAAAATGAGCAGAAGACTGAACAGACATTTCTCTAAAGAGAATATATAGATGGCCAATAAGCACATGAAAATATATTCAACATCGATAGCTATTAGAGAAATGGAAATCAAAACTACAACGAGATAAGAGCTCACACTGGTCAGAATGGCTATTATAAAAAATTCACAAACAACAAACGATGGAGAGGGTATGGAGAGAAGGGAACCCTCCTGCCCTGTTGGTAGGAATGGAAACTGTTACAGCCACTATAGAGAACAGTATGGCGGTTCCTTAAAAAACTAAAAATAGAGCTACCATATGACCCTGCAATACCACTCCTGGGCATATATCCAGAGAAAAACATAGCCTGAAAAGACACATGAACCCCAATGTTCATTGCAGCACTATTTACAATAGCCAGGACATGGAAGCAACCTAGATGTCCATTAACATCCACTCCATAGAGGAATGGATAAAGAAGATGTGGATATATATGTACATATATATATATATATATATACACACACACACACATAAAGGAATATTTCTCAGCCATTAAAAAGGATGAAATAATGCCATCTGCAGCAACATGGATGGACCTAGAGAGAGTCATACTGAGTAAGTCAGAGGAGGAGAAATATCATATAACATCCTTTATACGTGCAATCCAAAAAGAAATGATACAAAAGAACTTAGTTACAAAACAGAAAGACTCACAGACTTAGAAAATGAACTTATGGTTGCAAGGGGGAAGGGATAGTTAAGGACTTTGTGAAGGTCATGTACACACTGCTATATTTAAAACAGAAAACTGACAAAAATATAGCACATGGAACTCTGCTCATGTTATATGCCAGCCTGGATGGGAGGGGCATTTGGGGGAAAATGGATACATGTATATGTATGACTGAGTCCCTTCACTATTCACCTGGCGCTATCACAGCATTGTTAATTGACTATACCTCAATATAAAATGTTTTTGGTGTTAAAAATGAAATTGAAAATATAAAAAGAAAAAAAAAGAACGTAAAAATGACTAAAAAAGAAAAGGGAAAAAGCCATAAAATACAAGCTTCTTTTTTAAAATCATTAAGTTCAACAGATATGACATTGTCTTGGCAAATTGCTACGAAAGTTTAACGTGTGCTGATCACTCAGCCATGGCTGACTCTGCGACTCTATGGACTATAGACAGCCAGCCTCCTCTGTCCATGGAATTCTTCAGGCCAGAATACTGGGGTGGGTAGCCAGCCCCTTTTCCAGAGGATCTTCCTGGCCCAGGGATCGAATCTGGGTCTCCTGCATTGTAGGAAGATTCTTTACCATCTGAGTCAACAGGGAAACCTTGTAAGTTTAATGCTTACTCTCAGTTCCTTATCATATCAGACTCACTAAACACCAAGTTGCATACTAACATTAGAAAGCAGACCATACTTTTTTTTTTTCAAGTTTTTTAATTTAAAAAAAATTTACTTATTTTAAAATGGAGGATAATTGCTTTATAATACTGTATTCATTTCTGCCATAAATCAACATGAGTCAGCCATAGGTATACATGTATCACCTTTCTCTTGAGCTTTCCTCCCACCTCCCATCCTACCCACTCCTCTAGGTTGTCACAGAATACTTGGTTTGTGCTCTATGAGTCATACAGCAAATTCCCACTATTATTTTATGTATGGTAATATATACGTTTCCATGCTATTTTCTCATTACTTCCACTTTCTCCTCCCCTCACTGTGTCCACAAGTCTGCTCTCTATGTCTGTGACTTCATTGCTACCCTGCAAATAGTTTCAGCAGTACCATCTTTCTAGATCCCATATATATGAATTAATATATGATATTTGTTTTTCTCTTTCTGACTTCATGCTGTGTAATAGGCTCTAGGTTCATCCAACTCATTAGAACAGACTCAAATGCATTCCTTTTTATGACTAACATTTCATTATATATATGTACCACAGCTTTTTTATCCATTCATCTGTTGATGGATATCTAGGTTGCTGACCAAATCCCCTCAATTAAGTCTCACTCTCTTCTCTGGTGGCTCAGTTGGTAAAGAATATGCCTGCAATTCAGGAGACCCTGGCTTGATTCCTGGGTTGGGAAGATCCTCTGGAGAAGGGAACAGCTATCCACTCCAGTATTCTGGCTGGAGAATTCCATGGACTGTATAGTCTGTGGGGTCGCAAAGAGTCAGACACGACTGAGCAACTTTCATTCTCTCTGTCACTGGCTCTAACAGTCCTGTTTAGAGTTAGCCTCGTTCTTCCTGAAATTCACCACTCCTTTGCTTCAAACCACACCAAAGACAGTCTCTGAAACACTGACAAGCAGGATCCTAAGCAGAGAGTGTGATTGGTAACTTAACCCCTTCATTCATTCAGTAAACTCGAGCCTCAATTCTGTGCTTGTCTCTTGAGTGAAGAGTTTTAGATTTTGGAGAAATAGGAACTGTGAAATTTGCCCTGTGGCCACCTAGAAACTTAAGGAAGGGACTTTCCTTGTGGTACAGTGGATAAGTCTGCCTGACAATAAGGCGACACGAGTTCAATCCCTGGTCTGGTAAGGTGCCACATGCCATGGAGCAGCTAAAGCCCATGGGCCACGACTATTGGAGCCCACAAGCTCTAGGGTCTGTGAGCCACAAGTACTGAGCCCGCATGATGCGACTACTGAAGCCCATGCACCCGGAGCCCGTGCTCTGCAGCAAGAGAAGCCACTACAACGAGAATCCTGTACAACCACAACAAAGAGTTGTCCCTATTCTCCACAACTAGAGGAATCCCGAATAAAGCAGCAAAGACTCAGCGCAACCATAAATAAATAAATACATGCATAATTGTTTAAAAAAAAAAAAAACAGAAGACTTAAAAATATACTACTGAAATGTCAGGGAGCCTGTATGACATGATGACTAAGAGAGGCTTGGGCTTCAGAGAAGGACAGTGCTTTTAGGCTTGACTCTGCCACTTACTTAACCTTTTTGTCAGTTTTCTTATCTGTAACATGGGGTTGTCAGGATAATGCATGTAGTAAAGTGAAAGTGAAAGTGAAGTCGCTCAGTCGTGTCCGACTCTTTGCGACCCCATGGACTGTAGCCTACCAGGCTTCTCAGTCCATGGAATTTTCCAGGCAAGAGTACTAGATAGGGGTGCCATTGCCTTCTCCAGGGGATCTTCCTGACCCAGGGATCGAACCCAGGTCTCTGGCATTGTAGGCAGACGCTTTACCCTCTGAGCCACCAGGGAAGCCCAATGCATGTAGTAAGCACTCATGAAAGATTAGCTATTGGTATTTGAGAAAAATTATAGGAGAGCACATGAGGTACAAATACTTTCCATTTGCACTGGACTTTACAGGTATGCTATGGTTATTGTTTAGGAGTTGGTTAATTAAACCAACTATTGCCATAATCATTTGGCAACATGTCAAATCATGTATTAGATGGTCAGTTATACACTTTAAACTTACACACTGTTACATCTCAGTAGAGGTGTAAAACATTACATCTCAATACAATTGAAAAAAAGTTTGTTAATCGAATGAATCCGGAGATGAAGCCACACCCTAGTAATTAAGGGGCAGAAGTATCTCACTGGAGGAAGAAATCATTTGGTGTCAGTAGTCAGTAAGAGTGGTGTATCTTCAGATCAGAATCCAGAGCTGAAAGGACAGGTTCAAAGTTGACTGGTAAGGTTTATCTATTCATTTATCTCTTAAGTAGTTTTTGAGCCCTCTTCTGTTATGCAGGGCATGAGGTGTTTCTTTTTGACCATGGAGGTAACACTGGGACTGAGAGGAGGCACCCTCCTGGGGGAGTTGACTTGAGACCTAAAGAGCAAAGAGCCTCTGACATGCTGCTTACAAGGCTCTAGGGCTGGAACTGGCTATCTGAGCTGGCTGAGGTGGGATCAGAACTCCTGTGTTGGGTCAGCTGGACTATTTTTGTACTTTTTTTTCACTTATATTTATATCCCAGTTGCCCTCCCTTGGTGTTTAGCTAAGTCTTTTGAAAGTGCTGTGCAAAGGAAAATGAGGAACGCATTTGTGGCCATCTAGAAATGGCAACCCACTCCAGTAGTCTTGCCTGGAAAGTCCCATGGATGGAGGAGCCTGACGGGCTACAGTCCATGGGGTTGCTAAGAGTCGGACACGACTAAGCAACTTCACTTTCAGTTTTCACTTCCATGCATTGGAGAAGGAAATGGCAACCCACTCCAGTGTTCTTGCCTGGAGAATCCCAGGGATGGGGGAGCCTGGTGGGCTGCTGTCTATGGGGTTGCACAGAATTGGACATGACTGAAGCAACTTAGCAGCAGCAGCAGCAGCACATCCATAATGTTTCAGTCATCCCTTGGAGGGCATTTTGGAAACGTATCTTTAGTGGAGACCATGATTAGGAGAAATTGGTTTTTCCAGTACTCATGTACAAATGTAAGACTTGGACCATAAGAAAGGCTAAGTACCGAAGAATTGATGCTTTCAAATTGTGGTGCTGGAGAAGACTCTTGAGAGTCCCTTGGACTTCAAGGAGATCAAACCAGTCAGTCCCAAAGGAAATCAACTCTGAATATTCACTTAAAGGACTGAGGCTGAAGCTGAAGCTCTAATACTTTGATCACCTGATGTGAAGAGCTGACTCAATGGAAAAGACCCTAATGCTGGAAAAGATTGAGGGCAGGATAAGAAGAGGACGATAGAGGATGAGATGATTGGATAGCAGCACCAACTCAATGGACATGAATTTGAGCATATTCTGGGAGATAGTGAAGGATGGGGAAGCCTGGCATGCTGCAGTCCATGGCATAACAGAGTCAGACTTGACTAAGCAAATGAACAACAACAATGAAGAATTCAGAGTAATGATAGTAAAGATGATCCAAAACCTCAAAAATAAAATGGAGAAAATGAAAGAATCAACTAATACATTTAACAAGGACCTAGAAGAAAGAAAGAATAAACAGAGATGAACAATACAATTACTGAGATTGAAAGTGGACCATACTTTGAATAACTCTGATCTGTTAGCATTTGGTTCAAAATGTGGGCTATTACAAGTACTACTGCAATTTAAATAGGTGTACAATTTAGTACAATTTTCTGATTATTTGCTTACAATAAATTCTTAGAAATGGAAGAATAGTCTTTTAACATTTCTTTCTTAGATTATATATGTCAAATTTTTAAACTGAAAGTGTGATTTTTTTTTAATACTATACATATGACTACAAGTCAGCATTTCTGTTGTTAGTTTTAAGTATCAGTAGAATATGCATATTTTCTTCAAAAGTACATATCCCAGCATAGCCAAAGCAATTTTGGAAAAGAATAAAGGGAAAGTGATCAGTCTTTCCAATGTTAAGATTACTGTCATCAAGACAGTGTGCTACTGGTCAAGGGATAGAGACATTGATTGAATAGAAACATATCATCCACACATATATGTTCAATTAATTTTTGACAAAGAGCAAAAGCAAGTGTAGAAGGGATTGGTTTTTCCATAAATGATGTTGAAGCAATGGAAAAATCTATAAGGAAAATGTGAACCTAACCTACAACTCATATTTTATAAAAAAAAAAATCTCAAAAATAGATCATGAACTTAAATATGAAACAGAAAACTATAAAAACTTCTTAAAAAAACCATGGGAGAAAATTTTTAGGATCTATTATTAGGCAAAGAGCTCTCAGAGGTTACACTAAAGTAAACAATAAGATCCTGCTGTATAGGAAAGAGAACTAGATTCAATATCTTGGGATAAACCATAATGAAAAAAAAAAAACAAGAATGTATATATGAGTATAATTGAGTCATTTTGCTATATAGCACAAATTAACATATTATAAATCAACCAAGCTTCAATAAAAATAAATTAAATATTGATAGATTGAAGTTAATCAAAGTTAAAAATTTGTACTGTGAAAGACTCTATTAATAGAAAGAAAAGGCAAATTATGAGATTGGAAAATATTTGCAAATTACACATATATAAAAGAACTTGTGTTTAGAATATATGAAGAACTCTGAAAACTCAGCATTAATTAAAAAGCAAATAATGAGCAAAAGGTACATATAGACATTTAACTACAGAGAATATACAGATGAAAAATAAGCACATGAAAAGATACTCAACATTATTTCAGAGTTCAGATCTGAGAGTGAAAAAGGCAGAGTTTACCAGCAGTTCTCAAAGAAGAAGCTATGAAAATATTATCATCATCAACATTGTAATTATCATTCTTAGTCATTAGAGAAATGCAAGTTAAAACTGAAAGGAAATACCACAATACACTTATAAGAATAGCTATTTTTTTAATGTTAACCTTAAATGTTGGAGAATATACAAAGAAACTGTTATTCATTCATTGCCTTCAAGAGTGTAAAGTGGTGCAGCCACTCTGAAAAAAGAGTTTGGCAGTCACTTTCAATATGAAAAATAAAGTTACCACAAGACTGGGACATGTACCACAGAGAAAACTCTTAAAAAGTGTATGCAGAAGTGTATACATGAAAGTTAATAGCAACTTTTTCATCCTAACGACCAAGAACTGGGAAACCCTCAGATGGTCCTTCAGTGGGAACATTTAAATTAAGGATTATTGCTGTTGTTGTTCAGTGATTCAGTCATGTCCAACTTTTGCAACCCCATGGCCTGCAGCATGCCAGGCTCCTCTGTCTTCCACCATCTCCCAGAGTTTGCTCAAAGTTTCCTCAGTTTGTCCATTGAGTTGATGATGCCATCTAACCATCTCATCCACTGCCCCCCACCCTTCTCTTCCTGTCCTCAATCTTTCCCAGCATTGGGATCTTTTCTAGTGAGTCAACTCTTTGCATCAGGTGGCCAAAGCACTGGAGCTTCAGCAACAGTCCTTCCAAAGAATATTCAGGGTTGATTTCTTTATGGAATACTATTCAAAAGTAAGAAAAAAAAAGAGCTACTGATACAGACAACAACTTGGAGGAGCCTCAAAAAAATTAGGCTAAGTGTAAAAAGCCAATTTCAAAAGAATACATACTTTTGATCCATTCAGAAACCACTTATATAATATTTATGAAGTGACATGATTATACATATGGAAATATAAAAATTAGTGGTTGCTAAGGGTTAGGCAGGGGTATCAGGATGGCCCGAAAGTGGCTATAAAAGAGGAGGACAAAGGAATCTTGTGGCAATGATATAGTTAAGTATCTACATTGCACTGATGGTTACATAGAGCTGCACATACAATAAAACAGCAGAAAAATACAGGTATACACACTAACATATACGGAAGTACATTTGTGACTGGCAATATAAAAATAAGGTTTTTGGATTGTATCTGTCAATTTCTGATGCTCATGTTGTATTATAGTTAGGCAAGACATTAACAATAGGGTAGACATTGAAAGCTATATATATAATCATTTTTACAATTTACCATTCTAATTTAATGACTCATTAAAGCATTTGGAGAAAAACATCATATAATAATCTGAGAAGGGGTTGGGAGGATTTTTAAAACAGAAGAGAAAGAACTCAGCATTAACCAATATAAACTATATGTACATTGACATTTCAGTTTTATATATTTATTTTATGGTAAAGAAAAATCAAAGAAAATAAATAGGGGCCTGGTAACAGAAATTCCAGGCAGACTGGTGAGTTGGCACTCAGCTAGTGAAAGTGTGCAGCATTCTTTGGTATAAGGGCACTGTCCAAGTTCATGGCATTATTATGTCTATGACTCCAAAAGCCTTATTGGGTAAAGGCAAGAGGACTTTCTATAAACATCCTGTTTTACCCAAATGGTTTCCTAGAATTATAATGAAAAATGATAGTGAAATATTAAAAGGCTAAGCACCAAGTAAGGAGATGCTTTTGAAATGATGCCTGGGAATATTTATACTTTACTCACTAAGATCTGAAAGAATTCTCACAGACCATTGGTGATAAAAGTATTGTTATGATGGAATCACCAGCCCACCAAATAGTTCCTCCTTTCTGATATACTCTTCCTGAATTTGGTTAAAAGTCTAGGACCTTCCCTGCCTGATGTGTTTTGAGACTAATTAGAAAAGTGACTCCAAAGGATACTTGAGAGAAAAAATAAAAGGGATTGACAGTGAGGGGAAAGGGAATGGTTCAAGTGAAAAAAAAACAAAAAACAACAACAAAACCAAGGAAACCTGTGCCCTCATGTGAGTTTGTCAAATAGAACATAACTCATGGCTACAATTTCTCGTCCTGCATATTCTCAAAGACAGAAGACAGAGAATAGGAGGCAGGTCCTGCCATAAGAAAATCCATGTGGGAGATCTCCATTTCAGGCATCCTGAGTGTGCAACCCACCCATAACATCAGGGATGGAATGGTGTGTGTAGGTTGTAGGGCAGGAGATGGGGGATGGGAATCTATCAGTGTTTTCCTTGGATGGTGAATGAAGTCTAACAGTAGAATTTTTGCTAACTAACATATAATGACAATAGATATTTAGAGTCATAGCTTTTACTAAACAGAGTTGATTTGTCATAATTTTAAATTAAACTCTTTGGAGGTATTATATTCTATTGCAAGTAGGTATCACACTGAGGCTTCCCAGTGGTGGTAGTGATAAAGAACCCACCTGCCAAAGCAGGAGATTTAGGAGACCCAGGTTCGGTCCCCGTGTCAGGTAGATACCCTGGAGGAGGGCATGGCAACCCACTCCAGTATTTCTGCCTGGAGAGTCCCATGGACAGAGGAGCCTGGTGGGCTACAGTCCATAGGGTCTCACAGAGTCGGACACGACTGAAGTGACTTAGCACAGCGTGGCATTACTCTGAAGTCAATCGTGATGTTAGAAATGCAAACCACTAAGAAAATTATTCAAAAACTACAGCTAAAACACTCTGCTGAGGAGAAAGTTGATACTCTCAAATATTTTTAACACAAAAAAAGGCAGTAAGGAAAAAGGAATATTAAAGACATGTGACAGAAACAAAGAATAAACTGATGGGCATTAATCCAACTATGTTGATGAGTGAAATACATGTAAATAAACACTCCAATCAAAAGACAGAGACGCGGTTACTGTTGTCTATGAGAGACAAATTTAAGTTAAAAGATACAGATTGGCTGAAGCAAAAGAATGAAAAAATATATATCATGCAGCAATACCCATAAAAGAGCCAGAATAGCCACATTAATATCAGTTAAAATAGACTTTAAGACAAGAAATATTTCTAGATAAAGAGAGATCCATGTTTTAGTACTAAAAGGATCAACATACCAGGAAGATATAACAATTGCAACAATTATAAAGGTATATGTACACTTCAAAATCCCAGCAGGGCTGAGAAGGCAATGTTTTAGGCTGCCCAGGTAGCACAGTAGTAAAGAACCCACCTGCCAATGCAGGAGATGCAAGAGACTCAACTTCCATCCCTGCATCAGGAAGATCCCCAGGAATGGGAAGTGGCTACCCACTCAAGCATTCTTGCCTGGAAAATTTTCATGGGGTTGGAAAATTCTCATGGGGTCGCAAAGAGTCGAACATGATTGAGCACACATGCACGCGCACACACATACACACACATGCACACACTTCAAAAGAGAGGCACTATATACATGAAGGAAAACCTTAACATTCAAAGAAGAAATAGACAAAAAATGTATAGATTGAGATTTCAGTACTTCTATTTAATAATTAGCACAATGAAAAACAAAGTTAAGCTATAGACTTGTGAACCCTATTAACATATATAGAACACATCATGAAATGACTGAAGAATACACACTCCTGTTAAGAACATGAGAAGAGATCCCTCAGGGTAGACTATATGTTAATACATAAGCAAAAGGAATGAAATCCTTTTATGAAATCCTTTCATAGAGCAAAATATGCTCTATGAAAACAAGAACTTAAATTACTAATAAAAGATATCTGAGAGATTCCTAAATATGTATACATTAAAAAACAAAATTTTAAATAGCTCATGACTCAAAGAAGACATAAAAAAGTAAATCAAAATTATCTTAAAATGAACACTAAAAAGGTATGTAATGCTACTAATACAGTGTTTAGAGGAAAATTTTAACTATAACTGCTTATATTAGAAAGAAATATGTAAAATCAATAATCTAATCTACCACTTCAAGAATTTAGAAAAAGTAGAGTAAATCAAACACATAGTAAGAAGGGAAGGAAATAATAAAAAATAGAGCAGAATTTAATTACATAGAGGTAAATAGAGAAAAAATCAATTAACCAAAATCAAATCTTTGTAAAACTCAACATAATTGATATTCTAGCTAGACTGATTAAGAAAAAAAAGGTGAGAAGACATGAATGATCAAAATCAGGAATGAAAGAGGGGAATCAATTCATATCCTACAGAAGGTATTATAAGAGAAGACTATAACTTTATGCCAACAAAATAGACAATTTAAATAAAATAGAAAATCTGTTGTCACGCACAGATATATAAACTTACTTTATTAATTGTGGATACAGCTATAAATTTTCCAAATGTCAGAATGATGCACATCCTGCTATAGACATGATAACATGGTTTGTTGTATTCCTCTTCAGTATTCTGTATATTGTAAATGCATAGCCAGAATCTATGCTTAATGAGCAGAGAAGGCAATGGCACCCCACTCCAGTACTCTTCCCTGGAAAATCCCATGGATGGAGGAGCCTGGTGGGCTGCAGTCCATGGGGTCACTGAGGGCCGGATACCACTGAGTGACTTCACTTTCACTTTTCACTTTCATGCATTGGAAAAGGAAATGGCAACCCACTCCAGTGTTCTTGCCTGGAGAATCCCAGAGACGGGGGAGCCTGGTGGGCTGCCATCTATGGGGTCGCACAGAGTTGGACACGACTGAAGTGACTTAGCAGCAGCAGCAGCAGCATGCTTAATGAGTGTATCTAAACCACCATTCTTATTAAGTCACGGTGTCACATTCAGTAGGTTACACTGTCAACCACAATCAGCTCTTTCATGTGGCTAATCCCAAATCCAGTTTGGCTGATATTCCACTAGAGAAAAGGTTCTAGTTCTTGCTCCCTATGAGTTGGAAAAGATCAGTCAATTCTATCTCCTTAACATTTTCTTCTCCTTTTTCACCTCAAATTTAGAGGCAGGAATATGGAGTAAGAGGGTCTGATATGCTTCACAAACCTGCTGAGATTCACCCTGAATAACAGCTGGTTCAGAGCCCATTATGTGGGCATAACGGGAGAATATATTATAATTTTCATTGTCATGGAGTCTGCTCCAAAGATGGCTGCTGCTGCTGCTAATTCACTTCAGTTGTGTCCAACTCTGTGCGACCCCACAGACGGCAGCCCACCAGGCTCCCCCGTCCCTGGGATTCTCCAGGCAAGAACACTGGAGTGGGTTGCCATTTCCTTCTCCAATGCATGAAAGTGAAAAGTGAAAGTGAAGTTGCTCAGTCGTGTCCAACCCTCAGCAACCCCATGGACTGCAGCCTTCCAGGCTCTTCCATCCAAAGATGGCAGGTAACAGATCTGAAAGGTTTTTAGTAAATTTTCATAAGCTGCCAAAAGGAAAAGCCCTGGACTTGACACTAGATACACTAGGTTTAATCCTGCTGCTCATTAGCTGCTCATCATCTGAATAAGTTATGACACCTCTCTGAACTTCTTTTTAAATATGTAAAAGGAGAATTCTATGTAATTAGTAGTCTCTGAGATGGGGCTTCTCAGGTGGCCCAGTGGTAAAGAATCCACTTGCCAATGCAGGAGATGCAGGAGACATGGGTTCTATCCTTGAGTTGAGAAGATCCCCTGGAAATGGGAAAGATCCCCACTACAGTATTCTTGCCTGGAAAATCCCATGGACAGAGGAGTCTGGTGGGCTACCATCCAGGGGGTCGCAAAGAGTCAGACATGACTGAGTGAGCGCACGCAATCTCTGAGATGCCTTCCAGATCCTACATTCCATAACTTTTATGACTTTAAGCTTGGCAGTGGTTCCAAACACCATCCCCTCCTCATACTAATCACAAAGGGATATTTCTGCAATGTATCAGGGACTTAAGGAAGTCCAATCCTCGGGGTTATTTATTTATTTAATTATTTGTAAAGAGATCAAATGTCCTATTCTTCATGTATTCCCACTTGTTTCTCAGTCTCTTTATGTTTTATTTAAGGCTTAGTGGTGCTTTATCTTGGGATCAAAAGCAGAACACAAGGAACAATGGAAAGAGAACAAAAAACATGTATTTACTCAGGTCTGTTGCTAGCTTCGGCACAGTAGTAAAAACTTGATGTGCATCCCACTAGAGATAAAGAGATCCCTCAATCATTGTCTCTATCCGAGAACAGATGGTCTTAGGAAACATGCTCATCGAATTGAGTTAGGCTGGTCCTAGATAAGAAGTGTATCCACATCCTTTCTTAACCAATCACAACATCCTGTCTCTGAATAGTATCAAAACCTGATACTCCTTTTTCTTATGATACATATGACCAACTTACAAGAAAACATGTACGTATATCACTGCCTAAAGTCTATATTTACTTAGAATTTTAGGCCAAAAATTGTAAATGGATCCTGAGTTGAAAAGCATAACAGTTTGTATGCCTTGGCAAAAAGCAAGTCCTACATTTGTCAAGAAATGAAGGTCAAAGGAGACAGGCAGAGATCACTAGAAAAACAAGTTATAAAAACAGATTCCCATAACACTTTCACCAGATTTTCCTTATACATGCTCCATTTCTTGTTTGAAGACTTTGGAATGCAGTGCTATGTTTTCAGTAACTACAAAAGAATGAAAATCTGTTTTCTCACATTGGGAATTATGTTTGGAACCGATGATATGCTGAGTTTGCTATGTCCTCAAAAACTACGCATTATGATAAAATGATTAAAGACTTTTGTCTGGGAACTTTAGTCTGGTAGAATGTGTCCATGGAGGGAAAACTGCTTCTGCCTTCCAAGTAAGTCCAATTTTCTCAATATTCCAAGTCAGTAAGACTCTTCCTTTCGGGGAAGCAGTTGGATTCCGTGTGAGCGTGTGGGGGCAACATTCTCAGAAGTCGAGGGGCCTTTGCAGCTGCTTTCACCAAACCAAGTGCTTCTCTCCTGAACCCTGAAGTCAGCTCTGGAGTACTTCCTGTTATTTTCTGCCTCCTTTATATAGATCTTGAATTGGGTGAAATCTTTGCCCAGAAATATGTAGCCTTGAATCTTAAGTTGGTGATGCTGATCAGTAGGTGAATGTGAATATTATTTGGCCATGTTTTACCTTAGCCAGACAGCTGTTGAAGTTCAGCTAAACTTAGAAACTCATAAAAAATGGCTCCAAACATTTCCATATGCATTCTTTAATTGTTTTTCCCTGAATCTGCTTAGGGGAAGTATTTTAGCAGATGTCCTGACCATATGTAACTGTCCTGGCAATTAATTTTCATAACTCTTGGGTTAAGAATGTGTGAAATGAAAATAAGCCTGCAGGATGTATATGTGTTGTTGGCATTCATATAGAAACAGCTAGATGTATACTGTGGCAAACACATCTTGTTCATGGAAAGTTTGTTCTCCTCTGGAGCCCTTCTCAGATATTCTTTTCCCATTAAACTGCCATGAAGTTCATCAAAATGTTAGATATGCTTTTCTTGGAGCAATTTAATCTTCTTTCCAGAGTTTCTGACACTTTTTTTTTTTTCCTATCTGAAAAGATAGACAAGTACATGTTTTCTTTTTTTCTGTCCAGCAACTCTGCCCACATCATTAAGCATTTCAAGTCTTACCCTTTATCTTCCCACACTCATCCCAACAGTTGACTATGGATTGGAGATTTTGAAACCCCCAATTTATTATCTCCACTGAAGCTCCACACTGATGGGCTTACTTCCTTTGGTGTGCTATTTCCTCTCCTGGCATGTAAGTACCCCTTCTTCAGTGATTATAGGGAAGCTGTCTTTTATTTACTTATTTATTTACCTAGTTACATGATTCATTCTTGAGGACAAAAGGTCACTCACCATGCACTCACTTAATATTTATATTTGCACCTTGAGTGGAGGTTTATTTTTTAGAGAAAATCGTGGTTTTATAACTCAAGCAAACACTGCCAATCCTACGAGGCTCACTGTGAGCATGCTCTCACAGTGGCCTTTTCAATGCTTCAATTCCCTTCCTAGAGGGCTTTGAAATGAATAAATTGTCTTTCTGGAGCCAAAGCCACCACTCCTGGGCTGGCGAGTGTGGTCGGGATTCCAGCAGTTCCTACTAGCTGCCTGAAACTGCCTTCACCAAGATACCAAACCGGAAGTTGTCTTTTAGACTTCTATCTGAGTCCTGCTAAAAACTTATAAGACAAAGAGTACTGAGAAGACCAGAGCACTGTTTAATGTGCTATCTGTTGGCTTCTTACAAATATAGATTGGCTATAAAAGAATTCATATGTAATTAATTGTATTATTTAATAGATTTGCATTGTTTGATTATAAGTATTTTAATCTGTGTGTCCTGCTTATTCTGTTGGCGCACGTAGGAATACATGGCCTAGCATCAGAGCGGGGCTGACAGTGAAGTCTGTTGTGTACATTGAGAGGATCCAGAAACACATTTTTTATCACCACATAAATGCGTCCATCCCCCTATTTAAACTGTTCCAGATCCCATATCCTCCCCTTGTTTACTCCTTCAACTAGTTTTTCTGCAAAGCCTCTAAGTTTTGTTGTTGTTTTCAATCAGCTTCTATCACTTTAAAAAGCCCGGAGGACAGGAGAGACCTAAGAAGTAGGAGGAAAGCTCGGGGCAGCAGTGTTCTGGTGTTCTGCTCTGGAACCAGCAGAAGGGCTGGTTCCCTGTGTTCACGGGACCACAGCCCCTGCCAGGTGATCGCCGAGAAGTCGTCTTTCACTTAGTAACAAGGAGGTCATCTTAATAGAGTGACAGTGGCAACATGGTTGTCATGGATTTAAGGAAAAAGAAAGAAAAACCGCAGGCAGGGAGCATGGCTAAAAATCGTCTAGGAAATTCTGTAGTGAGGAGAAGTGGAGAAACGGAGCAGTGAATTCAGGGGGAAAACCAGGCCAAGGTTTTTGGTTCTGATTTTCCCTTTAACAGAAAATATTACCTTTTCTTTTTCTGAATGTAAAGTAATGATTCAAGAGAAAGAGGGAAAGTCATGCGGCCACATCTGCGAGGAGGTAGGAGGGGACAGGCAGCAAGGGTGGGGCTTGGCCTTCACTGGAGCAGAGACCATTCATCCACATGAGTGATGGAGCACAGGGTATGTGGTCACACGTATGCTTGAGTGCAAAGTTACTTCAGTCCTGTCTGACTCTTTGCGACCCTATGGACTGTAGCCTGCCAAGCTCCTCTGTCTATGGGATTCTCTAGACAAGAGTACTGGAGTGGTTTGCCATGCCCTCCTCCAGGGAATCTTCCCAATTCAAGGATCAAACGTGCATCTCTTACATTTCCTGCATTAGCAAGCAGGTATGCCTTACCACTAGTGCCACACATGTGTGTAAATAGGTAGATTGTTGGTGCAAGAAGAATTTCAAAGGAATCTTCTGGTTGCTTCTATTTTTTCCATAAAATAAGAAGCAATTATTTTAATTAATTTATGTAGAGCCTCTGCAGAGAATATAAAAGCCCTTAATTCCACTCCAGTACAATTACTGAAGGAACATTTACCCATGCAAGTTTCATGTATTTATGTATTTCACTTTCTGTTTATAAAACTTCTCATCAACTTATTCCTGCCTCTTCTTTATAATTATAGCTTCAAACTCAATCCTGTACTCCCCAAATAAGGAAAAACTCGCCAAGTATACATGAAAGTAATGAGTCTGTGTGTGTGTGTGTGTCTACAATTTTCTTCTCAGTTGAGAAAAAAGACTTTTTCAAAAGACTCTGAGAAGTGTTGTAGCAAAAAGCACACACCTAATATGACTGAGGGTCATGTCTCTGGGGCCCTCTATCTGTTCCCCTGGCCCACCCCTGAGTTAAGCCTCAGAAGTAGTGAGGATTCAGAATAATCTGGCACTCTTGGCATCCTGTGTCAAAGCTTTCCACTCAAATGTCTCCTTCAAAACCCCATCCGGAACAAGAATAACTGAGGAGTCTCCATCGGAGTGGGACAGAAGCAGGGGAATAATCTAAGTGATTATATGTGATTTGTTTCACTGAATTAAAGGAGCCATTCTCATCCTTCAGGGAGCCTTTCAGGGAGCATGCTGTAAGCTCATGAGGATGTGAATAAACTGAGCCCCATGACCTTCATGGTGACGTTGTGAATGTCCTCTACTCCTCCTCCTCTTCTCTTGTCTCCTCCCTCACTGCTCCTTCCTGGAATGTCTTCCTTAAAAGACAGCCTGAGACCAAATGCCCAATTCAGGCTCTGTTTTGTGATCAGTTGAATCAAAAGAAAACATTTAAAGCCATGCTGTTGTGTACTTAGTTGCTCAGTTGTGTCCAACTTTTCGTGACCGCATGGACTGCAGCCTGCCAGGCTCCTCTGTCCACAGGGATTCTCCAGGCAAGAGTATTGGAATGAGTTGCCATGCCCTCCTCCAGGGGAACTTCCCATTCCAGGTATCAAACTGGGGTCTCCTGCATTTCAGGCAGATTCTTTACCAACTGAGCTACTGGGGAAGCCCCATTTAAAGTCATAGAGGGACAATAAAATAATAAAATAAATTTGAGCTAATATACTGTATTTGGAAGCAATATTTTATCTTGAAGTTTTTTGGTAGCCAAAGCTCAAAGAAGAAAAAATGGGCAAATAATGACTATTGTCTTACAAAAAGAAGCATACTGATTGATTTGAAAAAACTTATTTTTCTCTTTCTAAAAAATATAAAGAAAAGTCAAACTTGGGTAAGATATAGTAGGGTCTTAAAATGAAACCTTGCTCTGTAGCAGCTACATTCTTCATGTATTGCCATCAGGAAAGCTGAAATCTTAACTCGGTGATTTGGACAGGGAATGAAGCACATAGCATGCATCTCAAGTTGATCAGTCTGCATATTTTAGGTCACCCCCCAAATCAAAATTATCACGCTCTACCATGATACTGCTATCCAAAATCTTTATAGCTTTTAAAAACAGAATACAAAAACCTAATGGAATAATTTCTCTTGTACAGGCTCTAAAATAAGCTAATGATGCTTTGATTCACTTTGTAATTAGGCTGGCACATCCTGTCCCCTCGGGAAAGGGTGCATACTTCTGATTTGTAAAGCTATGAAAGGCAAAACTATGTCACACCTGGAACAGCACTGTCTTTCCAGTTTAAATGATGATGTTTGCTGAGATAAGAATCCCTGTTGTTTAGTCGCTCAGTCGTGTCCAACTTTCTGCAACCCCATGAACTGCAGCCCGCCAGGCTCCTCTGTCTATGGGATTTCCCAGGCAAGAATATTGGAGTGCGCTGTCACTTCCTTCTCCAAGAATCCCTAGATTAGTTCAAAAAGATTGTCCTTGTCCTATTGTTTGGGGCCACCCTTACACAGCCAGAAGTGAGGAAGCTAATGCCTGTTCCCTTGGATATGTTCAGTCTATGAACAGTAGTTTTGTGAGCCATTACTAGCAGAAACTTCTAACAATGCAGCACTCCCAGTAGGTAGAATGAGTTTTTTCCTGAGTAGTCTAAGATGTATACCAAATACAGGTT
This sequence comes from Bos javanicus, assembly GCF_032452875.1. Classification (NCBI taxonomy): domain Eukaryota; kingdom Metazoa; phylum Chordata; class Mammalia; order Artiodactyla; family Bovidae; genus Bos; species Bos javanicus. The sequence continues at coordinate 34,513,317 of NC_083887.1, read as the reverse complement.
CAGAGCTTCCTGGCTATGTTACCCCTTGTGTCAGCTAGAGTTCAACCAGAGAAACAGAACCAATAGGAGATATAGGCTTAGAAATTCATTATGGGACTGACTGTGTATGTGTGCTCAGTCATGCCCTACTCTTTTGTGAACCCATGGACTATAAGCCTTTCAGGCTTCTTTGTCTATGGGATTTTCCATGCAAGAATACTGGAAGGCATTGCCATTTCCTTCTCCAGGAGATCTTTTCAACACAGGGATCAAACCCACATCTCTTGCATCTCCTGCATTGGTAGGTGACTTTTTTACCACTAGCTCCACCTGGGAGCTAACAGGCAAGTCCAAAATTTGAAAGAAAGACTGGATTATTCAGGCATTGAGCAAAGCTGCTGCACACAGTGGAAATTCCTTCTTCAGGGAGGCCCCAGCTCCTCTCTTAAGGCTCCTGAATGAATTGGATCAGATCCACCAAGATTATCTAGGATAATCTCCTTTACTAAAGTCAACTGATTGCACTTAAGTCATATGTACAGAATACTTTCATAGCAACACCTATATTTATGTTTGTTTGAATCACTGGGGATTGTAGCTTAGCCCACTTGACACATCACACTGACCATCACACCCCTAAGAAAAATTGTAAACTTTTGTAGGCTTTAACAAAACAGAAGCAGTCTGGCAAAGCTTGTTTGGAGAAAAGTAAACAAGAAAAAAGAAATTTGTGAAAATCTCTCTTCTTGGCAGTCTATCTCTGATGAAGTACTTTATAGTTAATACGGTCAGTTCTTCAAGTGCTGCACTGATCCATCTTAAGTATTTGAATGCCTGTAATTGAAATGTCTCAAGGTTTCCAGGAATTAATGACCGAACTAGACATATTCCACAGAGAATCCCCAGTGACAACATTCTGATCTTCCAGGACATCTCTGATGAATTGACTAAGATCTTTTGAGCAGCTAACATCAGAAAGATCCAAAAAAATCTCTATTGGAGTAATCCCAGTGATATTACCATGGTCCCAGAAGATGTTTGCATTAGTCAGGTTTCTAGGGCACGGTGTCTACACCTCTCATGCTATATGGTACATGCACTAATAATATCAGGACACCTAAGACGAAGACTGGTAACAGCGTGTGACTGCTGCTGCTGCTGCTAAGTCACTTCAGTCATGTCCGACTCTGTGTGACCCCATAGACGGCAGCCCACCAGGCTCCCCTGTCCCTGGGATTCTCCAGGCAAGAACACTGGAGTGGGTTGCCATTTCCTTCTCCAATGCATGAAAGTGAAAGGTGAAAGTGAAGTCGCTCACTCGTGTCCAACTCTTTACGACCCCATGGATTGCAGCCCACCAGGCTCCTCCATCCATGGGATTTTCCAGGCAAGAGTACTGGAGTGGGGTGCCATTGCCTTCTCCCAGAGTGTGACACTAGCCCTTGTAAATTCATTGTGGGTATGGAAATTCTGAAGTGCAAAAAATGTAAGGGTTAATAAGAATTACAGACTGCCTGTGAGTAACGTGAGCCAAGAATACAGTCTACTGTCTTTTTACAAACTCGTAATTTACCTTTAGCTAGTCTTCCTGTATTAGAAAATCTCCATTGGTAATTGTATGAACTAGTTAACTATTATCATTTGGTTTCCCTCCATGTCATATTTTTGTGTGAATGATGAAGATTGTGCCTTTCAAAATTCTCATATTTCATCCCTGGTTTTTCTTGTAGCTTTGTTTTTATTACAGATGTTAGCAGAATGAGAAAATGCCACCCATGCAGAATAAAAGAATATGCCGTGCCAATCAGCTTGGCTTATTATCAATCTCTATTCACAGCTGAGTTCTAAGTGGGACTTAAGGTTTTACTGATTTTCCATATACCTCCCTGCACTAAAATGTTAAATAAGTATAGTTATGAAGTTAAGGAAATAACAAAAATTCTAAGTACAAAGTTGGAACAAACATTGTACTTTCAAATGTACTATCCCTTCAAAAAGGCATTACAAGCAACCAACTGGACATTCCATGATCAAGTCGTTAGCATATTTCTAGAAATTTACTTGTTTAAATTTTCCTCAGAGCCTGAATTAAGTACTTTTGCATATTTTTTAATAAATAACATATACATGTATACAAATAAAGGATTGGAGTCAACCCTAAAGCATAGACAAATTATCAAGTGAATAATTTTATCTTTGATCAATGAATTATAAAGTTAAAGTCATGTATGGGTATGCATCACTTAACTGAATCTGAAAATAATTTTCAAGAAGGATTTCCCACAAACTATCTTTAACTGTAATCTATATATATTTTCTTGCAGGAGTACAACACTTATTTGGATATATATTACTGGATATGTTTGCTTTAGATAGTGATTTCATATGGGTAGCACTTTACTTATTGATTATTTACATCAATTTAAAATTGCTGTTGTTGTTCAGTTGCTAAGTCCTGTCTGGCTCTTTGCAACCCCATGGACTGTAGCATGCCAGGCTCCTCTGTCCTCCATTATCTCCCAGAGTTTGCTCAAAGTTATGCCCATTGAGTCAGTGATGCTATCTAACCATCTCATCCTCTGTCACCTCCTTCTCCTTTTGCTTTTAATCTTTCCCAACATCAGGGTCTTTTCCAATGAGTCAGCTCTTTGCATTAGGTGGCCAAAGTATTGGAGCTTCAGCTTCCACAACAGTCTCTTTCACTAACAGATATCAATTATTGGGTGATCACTGGCAGGTAACAGAAATTTTGGGGTGAGTATTCAAAGGAACCTAGTTATTATTATGGGTAGGCAGTAGAAGACAGACTTAAAAGATCCATAACAGAAAAAAAAAAAGTAAAATTTAAAACTTCATTGTATTAGGTTGATACAGAGTCAGATTATGCTTTAAAATTTCTAATTAGGAATTGGTTTTCTAAGATGCTCATCACTGCTAATTATTAGGGAAATGCAAAGCAAAGCTACAGTGAGGTACAACCTCACTTCAGTCAGAATGACCACCCTTAAAAAGTCTACAAATAATAAAAGTTGGAGAGGGTATAGAGAAAAAGGAACCCTCCCACACTGTTCTTGGGAATGTAAATTTGAGCAGCCGCAATGGAAAATAGTTTGGCGGTTCCTCAAAAAACTAAAAATAAAGTTGACATATGATACACCAATCCCACTCCTGGGCATATACCTAGACAAAACTATAATTCTAAAAGACACATGCATTCCTATATTTATAGAAACACTATTCACAATAGTCAAGACATGGAAACAATCTAAATGTCCATCAATTAATGGATAAAGAAGATGTGGTATGTTGTTGTTTAGTTGCTAAGTTGTGTCTGATTCTTTTTGAATCCTGGACTGTAACCCACCAGGCTTCTCTGTCCATGGAATTTCCCAGGCAAGAATACTGGAGTGGGTTACCATTTCCTTCTCCAGGAGATCTTTTGACCCAGGGATCAAACCCACATCTCCTGCATTGGCAGGCAGATATTTTTACTACTGGATCACAGCATTAACTTGGTGAAGAGGCTTGGATAACTCAGTGAAGCTATGAGCCATGCCATGCAGGGCTACCCAAGATGGACAGGTCATAGTGAAGAGTTGTGACAAAATGTGATTCACCAGAGGGAGAAATGGCAAACCACTTCAATATTCTTGCCAGGAAAACCCCACCAACAGTATGAAAAGGCAAAAAGATATGACACCAGAAGATGAGTCCTATGGGTCGAAAGATATCCGGTATGCTACTGGGGAAGAGCAGAGGACAATTACTAAAAGCTCCAGAAAGAATGAAGCCACTGAGCCAAGTGGAAATGACACTTAGTGGTGGATGTGCCTGGTAGTGAAAGTAAAGTCTGATGCTATAAAGAAAAACATTGCATAGGAACCTGGAATGTTAGGTCCATGAGTCAAGCTAAATTAGATGTGGTTAAGCAGGAGATGGCAATAGTAAATGTCTACATCTTAGGAATCAGTGAACTAAAATAGATGGGAATGGGAGAGTTTAATTCAGATGACCATTATATCTACTACTGTGGGCAAGAATCCCTTAGAAGAAATGGAGTAACCCTCGTAGTCAACAAAAGAGTTCAAAATGCAGTACTTGGGTGCAATCTCAAAAATGACAGAGTGATCTCAGTTTATTTCCAAGGCAAACCATTCAACATCACAGTAATCCAAGTCTATGCCCCAATCACTGTTGCTGAAGAAGCTGAAGTCAAATGGTTTTATGAAGACCTACAAGATGTTTTAGAGATAGTACTAAATAAGATGTCCTTTTCATCATAGGGAACTGGAATGCAAAAGTAGAAAGTCAAGAGATACTGGGAATAACAGGCAAGTTTGGCCCTGGAGAACAAAATGAAGCAGGGCAGAGGCTAACAGAGTTATGTCAAAAGAGCACACTGGTCAGAGCAAACTCCCTCTTCCAACAACACAAGAGAAGACTCTACACATGGACTTCACTGGGTAGATAATACTGAAATCAGATCGATTATGTTCTTTGCAGCCTAAGATGAAGAACCTCTACACAGTCAGCAAAAACAAGGCCTGGAGCTGACTGTGGATCAGATCATGAACTCCTTATTGTAAAATTCAGGCTTAAATTGAAGAAAACCCAGGGAAAACGATTAGGCCATTCAGATATGACCTATATAAAATCCCCTATGAAGTCAAGGGGAAGCATTATTATGAGCAAAGCTAGTGAAGGTGACAGAATCTCAGCTCAGCTATTTAAAATCCTAAAAGCTGATGCTGTTAAAATGCTGCACTCAATATGCAGCAGATTTGGAAAACTCAGCACAAGCCACAGGACTGGAAAAGTCAGGTTTCGTTTCAATCCCAAAGAAGAGCAATGCCAAATAATGTTCAAACTGTGTTACAATTGTGCTCACTTCACATGCTAGCAAGGTTATGCTCACAATCTTTCAAGAAAGCCTACAGAAGTACATGAACTGAGAAATTCCAGATATAAAAATCAGGTTTTGAAGAGACAGAGGAACTAGAGTTCAAATTGCCAACATTTGTTGGATCATGGATAAAGCAAGGTAATTTCAGAAAAATAGAAATTTCTGCTTCGCTGACTACACAGCCTTTGACTGTGTGGATCACAACAAACTGTGTAAAATTCTTAGACATGGGAGTACCAGACCACCTTACCTGCCTCCTAAGAAATCTGTATGTGGGTCAAGAAGCGACAGTTTGAACTGGACATGGAGCAGCTTACTGGTTTGATGTTATATTACTCAACCATAAAAAGGAATGAAGTAGTACCATTTTCAGCAATATGGATGGACCTAGAAACTATCATACAAAGTGAAGTAAGTCAGAAAGAGAGAGAAAAAATAGCATATGATATCACTTATATGGGAAATTTGAAATACAAAACAAATGAACATGTCTATGAAACAAACTATGAACTGTGTTGGAGAAGACTCTTGAGAGTTCCTTGGACTGCAAGGAGATCCAACCAGTCCATCCTAAAGGAAATCAGTCCTGAATATTCTTTGGAAGGACTAATGCTGAAGCTGAAACTCCAATACTTTGGCCACCTGATGCGAAGAACCAACTCATTTGAAAAGATCCTGATGCTGGGAAAGACTGAAGGCTGGAGGAGAAGGGGAAGACAGAGGATGAGATGGTTAGATTGCATCACTGACTTGATGGACATGAGTTTGAGTAAGCTCCGGGAGTTGATGATGGACAGGGAAGCCTGGCATGCTGCAGTCCATGGGGTTGCAAAGAGTCAGACATGACTGAGCAACTGAAATGAACTGCACTAATGAAATAAACAGATTCACAGACATAGAGAACAGTCATGTATTTGCCAAGTTGGAGGGGTTAGGGGGAGTGAAGGATTGAGAGTTTGTGATTGGCAGATGCAAACTCTCAAATATAGGATAGATAAACATCAAGGTTCTAATGTACAGCACAGGGAGCTATATTCAATACTCTGATAAATCATAAGGGAAAAATATGAAAAAGAATTATATATATATATATATATATATATATATATATATATAAAATATGGCTTCCCTGATAGCTCAGTTGGTAAAGAATCCATCTGCAATGCAGGAGACCCCAGTTTGTTTCCTGGCTCAGGAAGATCTATTGGAGAAGAGATAGGCTACCCATTCCAGTATTCTTGGGCTTCACTTGTGGCTCAGCTTGTAAAAAAATCTGCCTGCAATGCAGGAGACCTGGGTTTGATCCCTGGGTTGGGAAGATCCCCTGGAGAAGGGAAAGGTTACCCACTCCAGTATTCTGGCCTGGAGAAAATAGTATATATTCCACTATACTGTATAAGTCATCGGCTCACAAAAAGTCAGACATGATTGAGCAACTTTCACTTCACTTTCATATATGTATATATATATATATATAATTATGTATATATAATTGATCACTGTTGTACAGCAGAAACTAATACAACATTGTAAATCAACTATACCTCAATAAAATGTAAGAACTGAATTGGTTTTTCAAATTTCAATGTAATTTGTGGGCAGTATTCTAATTTGTAGAAGATAATGCCAAAACTGAAGCCACTTTCACTAATGTGTTGAAAAAAAAATGAATGAATATTACCACATTGAGAGAAGAGCCCAGGTAATAAATAGAGATAATATGTAATGAGAGGCATCCTTTAGGATATCTAAGGTCCAGTATATACCCCAGTCTTGTTCCAGTGTGCCCTCGTGTATGGAAACTGACATTGGACACTTTGCAAACAAGAAATGAGAGAGGAAGGATAGGGATCAAACTGAAGAAGCAAGAGAAGAAGTGGGATGGAGTCCTTGTGCACCTTTACTTTTTGGGACCAAGCTCACTGCCCATGCTGACTTTTATTCTATTTTTTCTGTTTTCTGTATCTCCACCCTCTATGAAGTTCCTCTATGAAGGTCCCTATGAAGCATTTTTTTTTTTTTCTCTCTTATTTTCTTTTTTTGACCACAATGTGTCTTTGTTGCTGCCCACAGGCTCTTAGTTCTGGTACATGGGCAAAACTTTCTAGTTGCAAGTGGGCGGGCTTCTGTCGTGGAACACCAGCTCTAGGGAATACAGACTCAGCAGTAGCTCCTTGTGGGCTCTAGAGCTCCGGTTGTGGTGCTGGGCCTAGTCGCCCCGTGGCCGGTGGGATCTTTAGTTCTCTGATTGAACCCACATCCCCTGCATTGGAAGGCAGAGTTTAACCACTGGACCGCTAGGGATGTCTCCTGAAGCATTCTTAAGAAACACTCAATCCACTTTACTTCCCTAAGGATGCTAATGAAGATTCAACCACACAAACAAGTAACTATAGCCACCCTTTCAAATCCCATTTTGCAGATTTTGCTCTTCAGACTGCCTCTTGAGAGCCAGTTTTCAAATAGGCAGATTATGAACACCTTGACTCTTTGTGAATATTTTCCATTATTTCATCAGTGGTTATGTTAACCCTCTCCTTCTAGCTGGACAAAGATATTAGATTTCATAAGACTGTCTTAATGTATTACTTTTAAAATCAAATTGTAAGTATTCACTACATAATGATCTAACCAAAAGAAGCTACAGATATTAAAACTGCATCACACAATACACTCATAAGACAGTTAGGAAAAGTACTGCTTCTATTTTTGGGAAGATACATTAGCTCAATGTGAAAACGTTATTGTTTCAGGGATACTATTTTTATTTTAATAGAAATAATCTTCATGCATTTACAACCATTAGTTATATAAATGGAGCAATTAAAGTACATACCAAAGCATCAAAGTTAAAAGAATTAGTCATGATCACAGTCAGTGAGAATGAGCCAAAAATTTCAGCAAAAGTCACATACCTCATGACAGATAGGTTTGTTCAAATAAATAAAAGTGAATTCCTGGATATTGTAGAGACTTGAGTATCGTTTTTGGGAAATTGGGACTGACCAATAATACTATTGCTTGTCTAAACATAACAAGAGGACAGCATTCCCAACTCAACTGTGCCAGAAACAAAGTGAGACAGAAAATAACACAGTTTCCAGTACTGGCATTTTTAGTCTTGGTTTCAAGGCTATCTTTTTGAAACCTGTAGTCCTGTGTAAGAGAAGACTGTGTAGCATTCATGGGTAATCAATTCAAAATCTCTTTGAAAGGTTCTAATTTGTTTCAAAGTACCAGAAAGTCATTGTCAAACTCAAGGTTATAATTAAATTAAGAAATGATGAGATAATCTCCTTTTGCATTAACAAAATATCACAGACTGGGTGGCTTAAACAACAGAGGATTATTTTCTCACAGTTTTGGAGGCTGGAATTCCAAGATCAAGGTGTTGGAAGCTCTGGTTTCTCTTGAGGTCATTCTCTTTGGTCTGCAGATGGCCACCTTCTTATGTGTCTTCACATGATTTTGCTTTTTCTGTGAACTCACCTCCCCGGTGTCCCTCTTTGGATAAGGTCATTGGTCATACCTTATTGGATTAGGTCCCACCCACATGACCTCGTTTAACCTTAATTACTCTTTGAAGCCTGAATCTCTAAATCTAGTTCTTTGGGGTTTATGGCTTCAACAGATGAATTTGGTGTGAATTTCATTCATAATACCCTTCAAGTAAAATATTAAGAAATCTTCACTGATCTGCAAAATCAGGAAAGATGTAAAAACAAATTCCACTTCGCTGTACTTTTTAATGTACTTCACAAATTCATCAGTTTCCTTTCAATTAAAGGAAGAAGGAAACATATCATCCTAAGAATGGTGCATATAAATACTGGGTACTTTAAAAATAGTGGTTGTAGTTGCAATGATATGGGGGTAAAGCTGTTTTGAAGGACAGTCTAAATTCCCAGGAAAATGTTTCCTGTGTGTGGGAGGCCACTACTGTGCATAGCAGATGCTGAGTTCTGGCTGTAACCACTGGATCTTCCTTTACACTCAAGTGGACCTTCAATTGCCAGTATCTGTCCACGTATTCCTGGGGACTTTTTACAGGAACTGCAGAAAGTGACTATCCAAGCAGATAAGAAATTATGGGAAACTAACTGTCTGATTTCACCTCCTCAGCATTTCTCATGTGGGGGTCTCTGGAACTGGAACAATTAGATGTGTGTTTAGCAGCTTCCAGAGTTCCATATGGGATTAAGCCTCATCTGTCCTCTGTGGTAGATCGCTTAATACCGTACCCTTTATTGGCTGGCATCCCTTTCCTATACCTCTTTCCATTGCTCCTTGTATTCCATAGGTAAAATTCTTGCATTTGGATTCTTGTAGTAGAAATCTGCTTCTGGGGAAACCAATATAAAATCTTACAGTCAGCCACTATGGAGAACAGTGTGGAGATTCCTTAAAAAACTGGAAATAGAACTGCCTTATGATCCAGCAATCCCACTGCTGGGCATACACACTGAGGAAACCAGAAGGGAAAGAGACACGTGTACCCCAATGTTCATCGCAACACTGTTTATAATAGCCAGGACATGGAAGCAACCTAGATGCCCATCAGCAGATGAATGGATAAGAAAGCAGTGGTACATATACACAATGGAGTATTACTCAGCCATTAAAAAGAATACATTTGAATCAGTTCTAATGAGGTGGATGAAACTGGAGCCTATTATACAGAGTGAAGTAAGCCAGAAGGAAAAACACCAATACAGTATACTAACGCATATATATGGAATTTAGAAAGATGGTAACGATAACCCTGTATACGAGACAGCAAAAGAGACACTGATGTATAGAACAGGCTTATGGACTCTGTGGGAGAGGGAGAGGGTGGGAAGATTTGGGAGAATGGCATTGAAACATGTGAAATGTCATGTATGAAACGAGATGCCAGTCCAGGTTCAATGCACGATGCTGGATGCTTGGGGCTGGTGCACTGGGACAACCCAGAGGGATGGTATGGGGAGGGAGGAGGGAGGAGGGTTCAGGATGGGGAACACATGAGAAATAAAGGAATAAATAAAAATAAAAATAAAAAATAAAATCTTACAGTCAATGTTTATTGAAGCATTGTTCACAACAGCCAAGACATAGAAACAACCTAAGTGCCTGCCAAGGGATGAATGGATAAAGAATATGCGGTATATACAGAATATATAAAATGGAGTGCTAGTTGGCAATGAGAAAGAGGGAAATCCTGCCATTTGCAGCAACATGGATGGCACTACAGTTAGTGAGATAACACAGGCAAGGAAGACAAATACTGTATGATATAACTTACGTGGAATCTAAAAACCCAGAACTCAAAGAAACAGAGAGTAGAATACTGATTATCAGGGGCTGGATGGGGTGGTGGAGAAATTGAGGAGATGTTGTTAAAGGGTACAAACTGGCACATAAAAGATGAATAAGTTCTGGAGATCTAATGCTCAGCATAGTAATTATGGTTAACAATACTGTGTTATATACTTCAAAGTTTCCAAGAGATTAGATCTTGTATGTTTTCCCCACACAAAAATAAGTGATAGTTATGTGATATGACAAAAGTTATTAGAAATATTGTTACCGAGCCCACGTCTGACTGCTTGCTGTTTAAAAGCCATTAAAATGGCAAGCTTGGTGGAAAGGAACGTTTGCTTTATTTTGCATGCCAACAGTCAGTGGGGAGGGCAGATGCCTGTCCAAAGGCCAACTACTCCCCACCCTGCTACTCCCAAAAAGTTTTATAGATAGAGGGAGGGGGCTACATGCAGAAACAGTACAGTCAGCTCTGACAGTCATCTTGAAATTGGTTATCAGTTCACTTTCACTTTTCACTTTCATGCATTGGAGAAGGAAATGGCAACTCACTCCAGTGTTCTTGCCTGGAGAATCCCAGGGACGGGGGAGCCTGTTGGGCTGCCCTCTGTGGGGTCGCACAGAGTCGGACCCAACTGAAGCGACTTAGCAGCAGCAGTCTGACCTGCATCATCTTGATTGTTTTAAGTACAGTTAATCTTCAGTTCTAGGGTGGGTTTGTTTCCATTTCCTTGAGGCCAGTTCTTGAAACTGTGGAAGCTTATGTCATGGCTATAATCTGGTCATCACATAGCTAACTTCTCCACTTAATGGGGTATCAGTATCTATGAGCACAGGATATGGCTCAGAGTATTAACTATAGCCCTTGAGAAGGAGCTAAGGGTCCTTGACTATGCTTAATGAGTACAGTATTATTATTTGGCCTCCTTTGACTATTTTTCTTGGTTTCTGCATTTCTCATTTCTCTGATTAAACTTACTCTTTGACTAAAATTCTCCACACAGAAAAAGCAGGCAGAGGACATGGAGAAGCAAGGACCATAGGGTCCTGCTCCATTTTAGTATCAGTGTAATATATATATCAGATCAACACATTGTACACCTTAAACTTATATAATGTTATACATCAATTATATCTCCCTAAAATATACATAATTAAATTCTTAAAAGTGAAGAAAAAAGATCTTATGGTCAACTGAGAGCTCAATAGTTCTCCAGCTGAACAGGCACACTTATTACATAGGATATTCTTGTTTATGGATCTTCTCATGTAGGCTTGGGGATCATCTCTTATTTTCTTGAAACTGATGGCATGTGAGCATAAGGTGAAAATTTTCTAATCAGAGTAGATATAATTACCATTTCTCCAGAGGTTCTGGATTAATTGATTATTTACCAGATTTAGGTTTCCATGAATTATTAAACTAGGAGGGCCAAAGACATTGCAAGAGAGTTGCCTGTGAAGATGAAGAAAACATAAAGGGGAAGATCCGAGGTAGGAACAGCTTTTAAGGAGAATTGAGTAAGCATGTATAAGCCAGAGAGGGAGGATTTAAAAAGGTCATAAAAAATAATATGCTGGAATGGGCTCATTCCAGCTGGCAAGAGCCAATTGTAAAATTATCAAGAATTTTAAAGTTGTTTGTTTAAAACAGCCAAAATAAAAATTATATGAAGTGGTAATTAAATAGCATAATAAAAACAAAGCTAATAATCATTATTCCACTATTGTTTTACTATTTTCCATGCTCTTGAGGTTCTATGTCTACTGTATTTATATGGTGGAAATATTAATACTGTGGTGTGTTTTACTGAATTTCACTGCATTCCTTTCAACTTTGCATTTAGTGATATCTTGTTGGTAGCCTGGACCAGGAAATGGTGAGATTACTGTTATAAGTCAGCTTTTTTTTTTTCATCATGGAGATCTGGTTATTAAATACTTACCAGAACACCACTGATGACAAGGCAAAACATTTGTGATGATGGAGTATTCTGAATAGAGATGAGGTAAATTTGAAAGAGAAAGCTCCTCATCTTTTAATCATTCTAGAAACTGTGCACTGTGGAGAAATTGAAACTGTCAGTATAAAAAAGTACATCAAAACTTACCCACAGTGTGTTTCATAGGGCAATTCGAATCATAAACAGCACAGCTTAGTAGTAAATACCATGAACTTAGGATGGAAACCTAGTTCTGCAATGTACCTAACTTTATACATATTATTTAATCTCTCTTGGCCTCAATTCTCTCTTCTGTAATGAAGAATAATGTTTGTTTCTTGAAGACATTGGGAAGAATAAATAATTTGATTCTTGTAAAGTGCCTAGCAAAGTACCTGGCACATAGGAAATGCTCACTGGGATCACCTTCACCTGGAAGAAAGTGGTACCTGTAAAAATCCATCTTTATAAGATTCATGACCTAGGAACTCTTTGTCTTTGGATGTAGAAAGCATGGGTGACAAAAGGCAGCTAAACAGTTAGTGCAGCCATAGAACTTTGTAAAGCACTCCCATTAACTCACTCGTCTGGAAAGAACCACTATTTCCCTTTAAGAAAGTGTATTCCTCTCTAGCCAACACCCTACCTATATTTTATTTTATTGTGTTTCACAGATACTGCATTTTTTATGAATTGAAGAGTTGTGGAGATGCTGCATCAGAAGCAAGTCTATTGGTATCATTTTTCAACAGCATTTGGGTCTCTGTGTCCCATTCTGGTAGTTCTCTTAATATTTCAAAATTTTTGCTTTTGTATTCCTCACCAGCAAAAGTTCTCCATAAATGTCTCCAGATAATCACCTACATTCCTTTTCTCCACTTGCTGACATCACATTATTCATTACACCACTCCAACCTGAGTTTCACTCACCCCATCCACCAACTACTTCAGTGAATCTGCTTCAGTCGAGACTACTAAATTGTTCTGGGACCCATTCAAACAGTTGAACTTGGAAATGGAGTTTTGACAATGCAACTCGTCTTTGTTGTCTCTGTATATCCATTTACTGCTTGTACCCACGAATGAGACCAGTCTGTTCCAGTCTTTAGGTTCAGGTAAAGCCTAAGCTTTAGTCAAGCTTAGGCTTGCAGTTAAAGAATATTTCATGCTTATGTAAGTATCATAAATGCTTGTTTTGTTTTTTTTAGGTCATCTAAGAAGCGGATACTGAGATGGGATTAAATGGGCAAACATGATATTACACAGGAAATGCCTGAGTAAGAGAAAAAGATCCCTCATGTGTCTCTCCTTCTCTGGCCACCCTGTGCTGCACACAAATGCATGTACATTCCACGGACACCTTTTCTTCTTCAGTCCTTAAATTGCTCATGTCTCTATATAATCTCCCTCCCACCTTGAAATTAACCAGATTGTGGGAAGAGTGGGAGAGATGACCGTAAGCATTCCCTCTGACAAGCAGAATTCCCACCCAACCGTGACAATTCCTGAGCATTCTTATCCTGCCATGCAGCCTAGCACATGGCACAGGGCTTGGCATAAGGTGGGAGTCAGGGATTGCTGGAAGGATCTGGCAGTTGAGTTCCTGCTCACCTCAAAACTGCAGTCACATAAGGATCACCAGAGACTATTGAGGAAGAGGCCTAGGGAATGAATTATGTGCCCAACACAAGATCCTTCACAGCTTTGCGCCAGGAGACTCGAGCCTCAGTCTGTGGGCTCATTTAGCTGGGCCAGTTCCAGGTGTGTTTCAGAAGCTGGACTGTTACAACAGTTGTGTGCAAATGTGTGTTTCTTCTTTCATTGGCTATCATAGCCTGGAGTTCCTTTCATTCAGTAGAAGGCAGTTGCTTTATGTTCATTTTTTGGCAATTATCAAAAAGATGTTATAAACATTCACAAACAGGTTTTATGTGGACTTGTTTTTGTTTATTTTGGACAAACACCTAGGAGTGGCACTAAAGGATCATATGGAGTAAATATATGTTTAAATTTTTGTTTTTTTTTTAACAAGGGTTTTCAAGTAAACTGTGTGGATTGGAAGCTGCTGTAAATACTACCCCAAATAATCTCAGTCCATGCTTCTTAAAAGATTGCAGACTAGTCTCCTTAATATTTTAAATGCAAAGAAACTTCAGTTCTTTTTTTGGTGTGTGTGCACTTCCTTTTTTTCTTTTTACCTGCTGAAAGCACTCACCTCCTAACCCTCACCTCTGGTAACCACCAATCTGTTTTCTATATCTATGAACTTGGTATTTATTTTGTTTGTGTGGATTTTTTGCTTGTTTTGTTTTTAGATTTATCGTAGAAGAGAAATGATAGGAGTCTTTTTTCTGATTGACTCATCTCACTTAGCATAATGCCCTCAAGTTCCATCTATGTTGCTGCAAATAACAAATTTTATTCTTTTTATAGCTTAGTCATTTTCCACTGTGTGTGTGTGTGTGTGTGTGTGTGTGTGTGTGTGTGTATATATATATATATATATATATATATATATATATATACCACAATTTCTTTATCCATTCATGCATCAATAGATTGTTTCTGTATCTTGGCTATTGTAAATAGTGCTGCAATGAATGAGGGGTGCAGGGGCTTCCCATGTGGCACTAAGGGTAAATAACCTGCCTGCTAATGCAAGAGATGTGGATTCAATCCTTGGATTGGGAAGATCTCCTGGAGGAGGAAATGGCAACCCACTCTAGAAATCTTGCCTGGAGGATTCCAAGAACAGAGGAGCCTGGTAGGCCACAGTCCATGTTGTCACAAAGAGTTGGACATGACTTAGCGACCAAACAAGGCCAACATAATAGTTTTTTGTTTTTGTTTTTTTTAATAAATATTGGTTCCTTTAATTAACAAAATATTAAAATAATTGAAGTACTAACCAATGATGTTTCCAGAATTTCCTTTTGGAGTGCCTGTAGACATTAATCTGAATGGAAGTTTGGAGGTTAAGAAACTTCTCCTGGAAAGTCATCTATCAGGTGCCCGTGGTTGTTCCATATTGTTTTGTTTATTTGGGTTATCTTTGGATGGCTTAATGGTTAGAGATAACAGAAAGTGTTAAAGCAATGCTAAGTTTTCAAGCCTCCCCTTGACACTGCTGTTGGTGCTAAAGTTTGTTTCTTGGTGAAATGGACCATAACTCACCATTTTTATAGACCTCAGCTGGTAGTAAATGAGTGTTACCAGTCAAAGGTCATGGCTGTAGTTACGTGGCAGGCTTGATGGGAGCTCAAGGTGGTGACAACTATTAAATCATCTGGTAGACAAAGATTCCAAGAGGGGAAATGAAAGGTCAGAAGTACTGCTTATTAAATTCCTGAAATCATAGCTTCCTGTTTCACTGTGTTCATAAGCCTCAATGACTACAGCTGATGGGCCTGAATTTTCTCAACAAACCTTTCTAGAAGGCATTCAGGAGAATGGCTGAGCAACTTCGGACTGTGGACTCTATTTTTATAAGCAGTCTGTGGGCTGCTGTAAATGAACTCATAAAGTAAGAAATTCTCCTGTGAAAGAAAAGTGAAGCCACTGAAGTATACAGTCAGAGCTTAACTCTGAAACGAGACTAAAAACTCATCTGAATTTGAGTAAGTCAGACATTAGGATAAAATCTCAGTATCAGAACAAACTACCAGTCCTTCCCCAGGAAGAAAACAATTGTAATAATATAGAATCTGAATTTTTTCACTTATCTACAGGGTTAGCTTTTAAATAAGTATTGCACAGCAGTAGAAAAAGGAAGTAATTCCATCATATCAGATCAGATCAGTCGCTCATTCGTGTCCAACTCTTTGTGACCCCATGAATCGCAGCACTCCAGGCCTCCCTGTCCATCACCAACATGGGAAATAGATGGGGAAACAGTGGAAACAGTGGCAGACTTTATTTTTGGGGGTTCCAAAATCACTGCAGATGGTGATTGCAGCCTTGAAATTAAAAGACGCTTACTCCTTGGAAGGAAAGTTATGACCAACTTAGATAGCATATTGAAAAACAGAGAGATTACTTGGCCAACAAAGGTCCATCTAGTCAAGGCTATGGTTTTTCCAGTGGTCATGTGTGGATGTGAGAGTTGGACTGTGAAGAAGGCTGAGCGCCGAAGAATTGATGCTTTTGAACTGTGGTGTTGGAGAAGACTCTTGAGAGTCCCTTGGACTGCAAGGAGATCCAACCAGTCCATCTTAAAGGAGATCAGTCCTGGGTGTTCATTGGAAGGACTGATGCTGAAGCTGAAACTCCAGTACTTTGGCCACCTCATGCAAAGAGTTGACTCATTGGAAAAGACCCTGATGCTGGGAGGGACTGGGGGCAGGAGGAGAAGGGGATGCCAGAGGATGAGATGGCTGGATGGCATCACTAACTCGATGGACATGAGTTTGAGTGAACTCCGGGAGTTGGTGATGGACAGGGAGGCCTGGTGTGCTGTGATTCATGGGGTCGCAAAGAGTCGGACATGACTGAGCAACTGAACTGAACTGAACTGAACTACAAAGACACTTAGAAGTGCATGTAGGGCCCAGCCAGGTAATCTAAGGTAATCTCATTGCAAGATCCCTAATTTAGTCTCCAAAGACTCTTTTGGCATATAAAGTAACATTCACAGGGTCCAGCGATTAGGGGCTGGGTACCTTTGGGGACCATTATTCAGCCTACCACAATACTGTCACTATAGGAATTAAAGGGGATAATAAATATAAATTTCTTGACAAACATTCAACAAATATTGAATAGCGTTGTTATTTTTGTTACAAAGTTCTACATGGAAAAACAAAAGCATAGCCTACACATTTTATATCCAGTCAAACTTCCTTTCAAATATAATGATAACCAGCAACATATAAGCAAACAAGAATTCAGAGAACAGCACCCAGGAAGATGTCTTTTTTTTTTTTTTTTAACTTTACAATATTGTATTGGTTTTTTCATATATCAAAATGAATCCACCACAGGTATACATGTGTTCCCCATCCTGAACCCGCTTCCCTCCTCCCTCCTCCCTCCCCATACCATCCCTCTGGGTCGTCCCAGTGTACCAGCCCCAAGCATCCAGTATCTAACAAACAAGTACATAAATAAAAGTACAGTGAAACTTAAGAAATCATGATATACATTTTTTTTTAAAAGAAGAGAAAAAAGTAATAATGGTAACTAACCACTGGTGAGTATTGAATTTTTTTAAATACAAATTTTAGATGAAAACTTTTCTCATTATGGTTAAAGAACAGCATATAACATAATAAATCTCAATATATAAAAATATATATCATTAAAAGTTGGAAGAAAGTGAAGTAGAAGGAAATGAGCATGCTAAATTTTTCATTTCTTTTCTCAAAGATTCAATAAATGTGACCTAATGTCATATGCATCAAACAAGAAATAGCGACTTTTACTTTAAAATTTCTATAATCTTATTAACTTTATATATACATTTGAACAGAGGAGGCAATGGCACCCCACTCCAGTACTCTTGCCTGGAAAATCCCATTGACGGAGGGGCCTGGTGGTCCGCAGTCCATGGGGTCACTGAGGGTCAGACAGGATTGAGCAACTTCACTTTAACATTTCACTTTCATGCATTTGAGAAGGAAATGGCAACCCACTCCATTGTTCTTGCCTGGAGAATCCCAGGGATGGGGGAGCCTGGTGGGCTGCCATCTATGGGGTCGCACAGAGTAGGACACGACTGAAGTGACTCAGCAGCTTAGCAGCAGCACACATTTGAAGGAAATAACACGTTTTAATGTTTATCTGAATATATTGGAGATCTTATTTTTTAACCTACTGATAAGTTCAATGCTGATATTTGAATTATAAAATAGTGTTACATTTATGATCATATATTGATATGGTTCATCTACTTAGCTATGATGAGTGTATCACCTAACATAAAGAAG
This sequence comes from Bos javanicus, assembly GCF_032452875.1. Classification (NCBI taxonomy): domain Eukaryota; kingdom Metazoa; phylum Chordata; class Mammalia; order Artiodactyla; family Bovidae; genus Bos; species Bos javanicus. Next base: position 34,495,267 of record NC_083887.1, on the reverse strand, counting down.
GAACATTCTGAATGAAATAGAAAAAATCTTGATGCTAGTAATTTTATGCGTAACAAAATTTGAGTTTTTATATGCTTTTGTCCTTTATACTTTATTATTATTTAGGATTAAATCATAAGCTTTCTCCTTATTAATATAAAGTTATTATTTTTTCAATAATGAAGATGACAACTCTCCTGGAACCAAAAACGAAAACTCAAGATCACCATCAGCCTCTCAGTGAATAAATCTAATCGTTTATTATGGCTTCATGTCTTTTTAACATCTCTAGAGTATTTGATAATACTAGTTACCTTTTATTCTCTCTTCTGACTTGACTTTACCCTCTTCTGGTTTAGCTTACTATAAAAACCTATCTTTTGTCCTCTCATGATTCTAGAAGCTCTTTTTCTTCATGGTCTTACTTTTCCCTTTTATAACCCATCTAAATGATTGTTTTATCTCTTTGAAATTACCACTTTGACATCAGATAAAACTTGTGGCACATTAGAATTGCCTTGGGAAATAAATAGTAGTTCCCAGGCAGCTTTAAACCAAAAATGTAGTTAAACTTTCTGGGGTTAGAACACGGCATTGTTTTTGTTTGTTCATTTATGTGTTTGTTTTTTAATTTAAAAGTGATGTAGTTACTATGCAAAGCATGGTCATTAGACCAATAACTTGAACATCACCTAGAAGCTTATCAGACATACAGAATCTCAAGGCCCATCTCAGACCTTTAAGACAAAAAACGCATTTTTGAAATGCCAGATGATTCATATTCACATTAAAATTGAAAAGTACTGATGTAGATTACTAAGTTTAGCACTTGTCCTGACTTATCTCCTGCACTCTGTCCTTACATGTCCACTGTCATTTGCTTGTGGAATATCTTCAGTACATTCCAGTAAGGGTCTCAAACTCTCCACTTAAGCTCACAATGTAACTAACATTTCTTTGTTCTCTCAATCATGAGAAAACATTTTTCTTTGAGTTTTCATCTGCTAACAGTCTTTATACTGCTAACAGTATCACTTTAAACCTTATTAAATTTTGTCTTTTAAAAAAAAGTTCCTTCACCACAGTCTCAATGTCCTTTTGTATTATCCTCTTCCATATCTCTCAAGCAGTATTTCTTTCCATTTGCAATGCCAATTCAAACACAATTACCTCTCAGCTGAACTTTTGAGATGGCTTCCCAACTGATCTTACTGCCTTCAAGAATCCCTGATTTCAATGTATTGTGCATGGTTACATTGGATTAATTTTCCTAACACATCAGGATCAGCTAGCAAAGAGGTGAGACTAATGTTAAAGACGTCTAAAAGAAACTACATGAGCAACTCACTCATAAACTTCACTTTAATGGAAATAGAGCTCCCTTGCTGGCTCAGACAGTAAGTAATCTGCCTGCATTGTAAGAGACTGGGGTTCAATTCCTAGGTCAGGAAGATTCCCTGGAGAAGGGAATGGCTACCCACTCCAGTATGCTTGCCTGGACAATTCCATGGACAGAGGAGCCTAGAGGGCTACAGTTCATGGGGTCACAAAGAGTCAGACATGACTGACCAACACACAATGTACCATTTTAATGACCAGATTAAAGTCATTTTTACATTTTCTGATTTCTTTGGAGATGAAAAAATTGGTGATTATAAACTATGGTAGAGTGCAGACTAGCAAAATCTAAAACAGTGAAACCAAGAAAGTCACAATGCCCTTCAAGAGCAAATATAACAGTAATTATTTTCATTTTTTAAAAAAATTAATTTATAAAGAGTCCTGTATGTTTGCCATTTGATTTAGTTCTTTCCATCATTTATAATTCAAATAAAAAAATTAACATTTCTAATTACAGCTGAAAGTACTTCATGTATTTCCTCAGCAACATATTGTAATATAATTAGTTGTTCAGGTTATGTCATTTTAATAAATTTGAAATTTTTCTTCAACCAGTAATCATGCCATGCAAGAATAATTAAATTATATCTGAATTCGGATGTTAGTGATTATGCAGTTTTCTACTTATTTGAGCTTTTACCTTTTAAAAATAAAAAAATAAACTCAACCGTAAAAAGATGATACTTTTACTTCTTTATAATGTTTAAGCTCAATTTCAAAATTGAAGCAAGGCAGTCTTAACAAAAAAGGGTCTTTACACTTTTTACATGGGAAATTTAAAAGCAGATGAATTTTTAAAGGTTTTGAGGGAGAGTGTTTGCAGAATTCCAGAAACTCAATTTGTAGGTATGTTTCCTTACACATGCTCAAGCATACAGATACTTAAAACCACAGTTCCCTGAGGGCTCAGTGGTAAGGAATCCACCTGCCATGCAGGTGACACAGTTCAATCCTTCAGTCAGGAAGATCCCCTAGAGAAGGAAATGGGAACCCTCTCCAGTATTCTTACCTGGGAAATCCCATTGACAGAGGAGTCTGGCAGGCTATAGTCCACAGCTATAGTCCATAGGCATCGCAAAAGAGTCAGACACGACTGAGCAACTAAACAAAGAAGAAATTGTTGCTCTATTCCCTGATTAAACTCAAAACACATAGATTTACACATTCTTTAGAGTTAACAGTTCTCTATGCCTATCTTCTTCCTGTGCTATAAATACTGAGATGAGTCAGTTGCTGTTCCCCTCCAAGACCACCATCTTCTGTACCTTGTGTTAGAGAATTCTGACCAAGTGCTTGCAGTTAATCTGAGGAGAGTAGATGATGGGACATTTTTCGAATTTAATTGAAATCACTTTTCTTTGACATGTACTGCCTTAACAAAGATAGATCGAAAAGAAAACATCAACTATCAAGAAAATTCCAACTATCAGCTTGATTGGAACTGCCACTTTTCCAAAGCGAAAATTCAGAGGCATTGTACCTCTTTCCTTGACGTAAACATCTATTCATTCAGCATATCCTTTACTCTGCTGCTGCTGCTGCTTGGTTACTAAGTCATGTCCAATTCTTTCGACCCCAAGGACTATAGCACATCAGGCTCTTCTGTCCATGGCATTCTCCAGGCAAGAATTCAGAGAGGGTTGTCATTTTCTTTTCCAGGGGATATTCCCAACCCAAGGATCTAACACAAGTCTCCTGGTTGGCAGACATATAGTTTACCACTGAGTCACCTGGGAAGCTCAGCCTTTACTTCCTAAGTAATATTTGACTGTGTCCCTTCTGTATACCCACTGTAACTACCTCACCTCAGGCCCTTAAATTATCTTGTCTTGATTATTCCATTGGTTTTCTAACCAGGCACCACGTTTTCAGTTTTTATTCCCTGTGAATGATATCTTTTATCTTATAAAAACCCCAAATGAATTTTTCTCTGGTTAAACTAAAACCAAAACCATACTAAAACAAATGCCAACCTTCAAAAGCGTCATAATGCCTGGAAAATAAAATCTAAAGCTGTCGTTTAGATAAAGCCATCTCACAATCAGCATTATGTTCTTGCTGCTCCCAGGTTTAGAGTTTGAAATATAATAGCATTTTGTAACTACTCACTGTATTTATAAATGAACTCAAAAGAGCTGGTGTTCTATAAACGCTCCCAAAATATTTCTTAACACTTCTACTTAATATTTCTGTTACGTACTTCACTTTATCCACACTGCAAGTGTCTTCATTCCATATGAAGCCCTGTGACTTAGGTATCTTTTCTTATAGAATAGCTAGTGCAGAGTTTAAAATGAATGATGTTCCAATATGGAAAGAACTAAGTAGAGATTATTAAATCGTTAATAGTACAGTATCTGGGGGAGGGGGTATTGGTTCTAGGAACTACCATGGATACTAAAATCTGCAGATGCTTTAGTCGCATGATGGGTCCTCCATATCTGTGGTTTCACATTCACAGATTCAACCTGAATCTGAGCATCTTCACTTTCACTTTTCACTTTCATGCATTGGAGAAGGAAATGGCAACCCACTCCAGTGTTCTTGCCTGGAGAATCCCAGGGACAGGGGAGCCTGGTGGGCTGCCGTCTATGGGGTCGCACAGAGTCGGACATGACTGAAGCGACTTAGCAGCAGCAGCAGCACAGTTCAAACTCATGTAGTTCAGGAGTTAACTGTATATTCTGTTGTATTCATATGTATCAGTAGATAGGTAGGTAAATAGATTGATAGACAGATGAATATTGAAAGGAGAAATGAAGTGAGAAAGAAGGAACAAGGAAAACAAATTGGGGTTACCATCTAATTTTTCCTTCCTCCAAACCCAGTGGATTGAATTGCTGGGCCCTGTTATGGAATCCTATGTTTATCTGTCATTTTGTCAAACATACTAGGAAAATGTGGAAATAGATTTGTGATGCTTTGCTAGAAATAATCACTTCTAAAAGTTAGAAAAAATATCTGATGTAAGCGACAAATTTAGATAGCAAGTTCAGGGGAAGAAGCACTAACTTCAAAGCTGGAAAACATAAATTTCAGTCATGTCTTTGATGCTTATTTACTCTAAGAACTTAACAAATTACTGTACCAGTTCAGTTCAACTGTGTGCGACCCCATGGACTGCATACAGCATGCCAGGCTTCCCTGTCCATCACCAACTCCCAGAGCTTGCTCAAACTCATGTCCATCAAGGCGATGATGCCTTCAGCATCACCAGTGAATATTCAGGACTGATTTCCTTTATGATAGACTGGTTGGATCTCCTTGAATTCCAAGGGACTGTAAAGAGACTTCTCCAACACTACAGTTCAAAAGCATCAATTCTTCAGCCCTCAGCTTTCTTCATGGTCCAACTCTCACATCCATACATGACTACTGGAAAAATCATAGCTTTGACTAGACAGGCCTTTGTCAGCTAAGTAATGTCTCCACTTTTCAATATGCTGTCTAGGTTTGTCAAAACTTTTCTTCCAAGGAGTAAGCGTCATTTAATTTCAAGGCTACCATCACCATCTGCAGTGATTTTGGAGCCCACAAGAAAATAAAGTCTGTCACTGCTTCCATTGTTTCCCCATCTATTTGCCATGAAGCGATGGGACTGAATTCCATGACCTTTGTTATTGAATGTTGAGTTTTAAGCCAGCTTTTTCACTCTCCTCTTTCACTTTCATCAATAGGCTCTTTAGTTCCTCTTCATTTACTGCCATAAGGGTGGTGTCATCTGCATATCTGAGGTAATTGATATTTCTCCTGGCAATCTTGATGGCAGCTTGTGCTTCATCCAGCCCAGCATTTTGCATGATGTACTCTGCATACAAATTAAAAAAGCAGGGTGACAATATACAGCCTTGTACTCCTTTCCCAATTTGGAACCAGTCCATTTTTCCATGTCTGGTTCTAACTGTTGCTTCTTGACCTGCATACAGATTTCTCAGAAGGCAGGTAAGGTGCTCTGGTAATTACTATACATATTTTTATTATTTAGCTTTGTTAATAATAAGCTGCCCTTTATGAAACTATATTTCAGCCTTGATTGCTTAATAGATGAAATAAGGATATTAATAACTGCTCTATCTTTTGATGGGGCTTCCCAGGTGGCTCGGGATAAAAAATCTGCCTGCCAATGCAGAAGGCTCAAGTTCAATCCCTGGGTCGGGAAGACTGCCTGGAGGAGAAAATGACAGCCCGTTCCAGTATTCTTGCTGGGAAAATCCCATAAACAGAGGAGCCTGGCAGGCTACAGTCCCTAAGGTTGCAAGTGTTGGACACACCTGAGCAGGCATGCTATCTTTTGATATTCCATAGTTTCATATCATGAAGATCAAATCAGATAAAGAAAATACTCTAAAAATTTTAAAATATTATGGAAATTTGTCTCCCCCTCCACTCATTTAGCTCTTTAATAGATAAATTTTAAAGTACTTATTTAATACATCAATGAATAGTATTCCACAGTGCTAAGAAGTTTCAGATGTATCTATGGCAATCTGGAAATTTATTTTTTATAATGCTCTTCTGGGAATTTTATTGTAAGGAAATTGATCTTCAAGCACTTTTTCCTTCTCGGCTTTTTCTCTAGGGGCAAGATACGATAAAGGTTATGTTGGTATATGTTAAAATTTAGCATTTAAAAAGTGGAATGTTTTAAATCCACATGAAATAAAAGTCAAAAGCTTTTTTGTGTGAAATACTTTATTGCTAGCACACAATACCTCTGTTCAGATTTAATGTTTTACTTTGAGATCACATTTATGCATTTGATTACATTTGCTTTAGTTTGAATATTTTTGAAGAGTGTGTATAAAATGAAAACTTGTAAATTCTCCTTTGGTTGGAGAATTTAATACATGGTGAAGAGTGGTGAACATCATATCTTTCTAAGTGTGTTAAGCTATTTCAAATCCTAAAAGATGATGCTGTAAAAGTGCTGCACTCAATATGCCAGCAAAATTGGAAAACTCAGCAGTGGCCACAGGACTGGAAAAGGTCAGTTTTCATTTCAATCCCAAAGAAGGGCAATGCCAAAGAATGTTCAAACCACTGCAAAATTTCACTCATCAACAAAGCCACAGTTATCAAGACAGTATGGTACTGGCACAAAGACAGATATATTGATCAATGGAACAAAATAGAAAGCCCAGAGATAAATCCACGCACATATGGACACCTTATCTTTGACAAAGGAGGCAAGAATATACAATGGATTAAAGACAATCTCTTTAACAAGTGGTTCTGGGAAAACTGGTCAACCACTTGTAAAAGAATGAAACTAGAGCACTTTCTAACACCATACACAAAAATAAACTCAAAATGGATTAAAGATCTCAACGTAAGACCAGAAACTATAAAACTCCTAGAGGAGAACATAGGCAAAACACTCTCCGACATACATCACAGCAGGATCCTCTATGACCCACCTCCCAGAATATTGGAAATAAAAGCAAAAATAAACAAATGGGACCTAATTAAACTTAAAAGCTTCTGCACAACAAAGGAAACTATTAGCAAAGTGAAAAGACAGCCTTCAGAATGGGAGAAAATAATAGCAAATGAAGCAACGGACAAACAACTAATCTCAAAAATATACAAGCAACTCCTACAGCTCAACTCCAGAAAAATAAATGACCCAATCAAAAAATGGGCCAAAGAACTAAATAGACATTTCTTCAAAGAAGACATACAGATGGCTGACAAACACATGAAAAGATGCTCAACATCACTCATTATCAGAGAAATGCAAATCAAAACCACTATGAGGTACTATTTCACACCAGTCATAATGGCTGCGATCCAAAAGTCTACAAGCAATAAGTGCTGGAGAGGGTGTGGAGAAAAGGGAACTCTCTTACACTGTTGGTGGGAATGCAAACTAGTACAGCCACTATGGAGAACAGTGTGGAGATTCCTTAAAAAACTGGAAATAGAACTGCCTTATGATCCAGCAATCCCACTGATGGGCATACACACTGAGGAAACCAGAAGGGAAAGAGACACGTGTACCCCAATGTTCATCGCAGCACTGTTTATAATAGCCAGGACATGGAAGCAACCTAGATGCCCATCAGCAGATGAATGGATAAGAAAGCAGTGGTACATATACACAATGGAGTATTACTCAGCCATTAAAAAGAATACATTTGAATCAGTTCTAATGAGATGGATAAAACTGGAACCTATTATACAGAGTGAAGTAAGCCAGAAAGAAAAACACCAGTACAGTATACAAACACATATATATGGAATTTAGAAAGATGGTAACAATAACCCTGTGTACGAGACAGCAAAAGAGACACTGATGTATAGAACAGTCTTATGGACTCTGTGGGAGAGGGAGAGGGTGGGGAGATTTGGGAGAATAGCATTGAAACATGTATAATATCATGTATGAAATGAGTCACCAGTCCAGGTTCGATGCACGATACTGGATGCTTGGGGCTGGTGCACTGGGACGACCCAGAGGGAGGGTAGGGGAGGGAGGAGGGAGGAGGGTTTAGGATGGGGAACGCGGGTATACCTGTGGTGGATTCATTTTGATATTTGGCAAAACTAATACAATATTGTAAAGTTTAAAAATAAAATAAAATTTAAAAAAAGAAAAATTTCACTCATCTCACACGCTAGTAAAGTAATGCTCAAAATTCTCCAAGCCAGGCTTCAACAGTATGTGAAACTTGAACTTCCAGATGTTCAAGCTGGATTTAGAAAAGGCAGAGGAACCAGAGATCAAATTGCCAACATTCGCTGGATCATCAAAAAAGCAAGAGAGTACCAGAAAAAATTTCTGCTTTATTGACTATGCCAAAGCCTTTGGCTATGTGGATCACAACAAACTGTGGAAAATCCTAAAGGAGATGGAAATACCAGACTACCTGACCTGCCTGTTGAGAAACCTGTATGCAGGTGAGGAAGCAACAGTTACAATTGGACATGGAACAGACAGGTTCCAAATAAGAAAAGGAGTATATCAAGGCTGTATATTGTCACCCTGCTTATTTAACTTATATGCCGAGGACATCATGAGAAACACTGGGCTAGATGAAGCACAAGCTGGGATCAAGATTGCCAGAAGAAATGTCAATAACCTCAGATAGGCAGATGACACCACCCTTAGGCAGAAAGCGAAGAATAACTAAAGAGACTCTTGATGAAAGTGAAAGAGGAGAGTGAAAAAGTTGGCTTCAAGCTCAACATTCAGAAAACTAAGATCATGGCATCTGGTCCCATCACTTCATGGCAAATAGATGGGGAAATAGTGGAAACAGTGACAGACTTTTTTTTGAGGGGGCTCCAAAATCACTGCAGGTGGTGACTACAGCCATGAAATTAAAAGACTCTTACTCCTTGGAAGAAAAGCTATGACCAACCTAGACAGCATATTAAAACGTAGAGACATCACTTGGCCAACAAAGATCTATCTAGTCAAAGCTATGGTTTTTCCAGTAGTCATGTATGGATATGAGAGTTGGATATAAGGAAAGCTGAACACTGAAGAATTGATGCTTTTGAACTGTGGTGATGGAGAAGACTCTTGAGAGTCTCTTGGACTGCAAGGAGATTCAACCTGCCCATCCTAAAGGAGATCAGTCTTGAGTGTTCATTGGAAGGACTGATGTTGAAGCTGAAACTCCAATACTTTGGCCACCTCATACGAAGAACTGACTCAATGGAAAAGACCCTGATGCTGGGAAAGACTGAAGGTGGGTGCAGGGGACAACAGAGGATGAAATGATTGGATGGCATCACCAACTCAATGGACAAGAGCTTGGGTAAACTCCGGGAACTGGTGATGGACAGGGAGGCCTGGAGTGCTGCAGTCCATGGATCTCAAAGAGTTGGACATGACTGAGCGACTGAAGTGAACTGAACTGAAGCGTGTTCTAGCCCCTACTTGCTCTACTTTAATATGTATTTTCTCTCTCATAGTCATTGGATTATTGCATTCTGACCTATGCATATTTTATGAGAAATAATGGGCTAAATCACAGCTGGTAACTGAGTACCCTTTTGGAATTCACTGATATGTATCTCCTTGATTTATTACACAAAAATTGAAAACAACAAGTGGTTTTTCAGTTTCTCAGTTTTATGAACAATCCAAAGTGCACTGGTATTTCCTGTAAGGTCTTAATAGCAGAACAGGAGTCATTGTTCCCATTTCACAGATGGCTGTTCAGATAGTTTAAGATGCTTGTCTTATTCTCACAATAGCACAAGAAACCTTCAAAGGGAAATGAATCAGAATTCCCAGAGTTTTTTTTTTGGTAAACAACGCTGGTATTTACTAGCTGCTTGACCTTGAGTAAACCTCCTGTCCCTGTGGACCTCAGTTTTCATATCTTTAAAACTAGAGGATTAAAAAAATAAATAAATAAAATAAAACTAGAGGATTAGAAGATGATTGCTAAGGTCTCTTCCGACTGTAAAATTTTATGAACTTAATTTAAGTGTAAATGCTAATTTGCATACAGTAAATCAAATATGCTTGCATGGTTGAAAATGTTTTACTGAAAATTTTGGGTAAAGAATCACTCCATTTCGTGGCAGTCAATATTTTTATAGCAGTTTAAAATGCTTCCTTCTTTCGTTGCTCTTTTTTCTTCTTGCCATTTAGAAAAGTATTTTCTAACACTACAGACCATATATTGAGTAAGATAATTTCAAATTAGAAGGTTATTTACTGCAGCGATGTTTATTTATTTATTTTCCTAAGTGCTCCTGGCAGCACGTGGAATTTCCCTGACCAGGGCTCAAACTAGCACTCTCTACCATAGACCACTAGGGAAGCCCAATCACCATTCAATTTTAAAATCAACTTTCATATTTATTTGTCGCTTTTATTTCACATTTTATTATGAAAAATTTCAAAGATATAAGAAATTTGATTTAAACACAACCTAGAGTCTAAAATAACCATTTTGCTCTACTAGTCTTATCCCATATCTATCCAACCATCATGCGAAGAGTTGACTCATTGGAAAAGAATCCCAACTGGAGGGATTGGGGGCAAGAGGAGAAGGGGACGACAGAGGATGAGATGGCTGGATGGCATCACTGACTCGATGAACGTGTCTCCATGAACTCCGGGAGTTGGTGATGGACAGGGAGGCCTGGCATGCTGTGATTCATGGGGTCGCAAAGAGTCGGACATGACTGATCTGATCTGATCTGATCCAACCATCAATCATTCTTCTCTCCATCTGTCAGTCTATCTCAGTTTTGACACATTTTAAAGTAAGTTACAGATATATGTACTCTTCACCCCTGTACACTTAAGAATGCATATTCTTTAGAATAGAATTAGAGTCAATATTAGAGTCAATAAACTAATTCTAATAGAATTAGAGTCAATATTAGTTTAAAGTTTTTTTTTAGTTTAAATTTACATACAGTAAATTGCCCAATCTTAAGCAAACAATGTGATGAATTTTGGTAAATATATAATTATTTAGGAAACCCAAAACTTTGTCAAGATAAAGAACATTTCCATCTCCATAGTAAGTTTTCTTATGTTTCTTCCCATTCAGTCCCTGTATTTCCCTCTAGAGACAACTACTGTTTTGACTTTTTTCCCCATCAGAAATTAATTTCACCTATTATAGAATTTCATACAAATAGAATCATACACCATAAATAACATTTCTTTTCCTCATCAAAAATTTTCAGAGTCATCCATTCTGTTTATTCCTTTCTATTGCTGAATAGTATTACATTGTCTGAATATATCATACATTCTTATGAGACAAAAGACCAGTGATCTCGAGAAAGCTTCATAATATGAATAGTTTGGATATACTCTAAAGCCAAACCTGCAAAGCAGTAAATACCTCATTATGCAAATGGCATAGCAACTTTATGTATGGTTAGTAAGAAAAAGAAAGGTGGAATAAAACACAATTTCTACAAACTAATTCTAATCTTATCCTTAAAAAAAATTTAAAAATCAAATGCTAAGATTTTGCATATAATTAGGCTTCTGTTTGGAAGTCAATATAATTATCTCATAACTACAGCGATTATGGCAAAACCAGATCTGTCGCTGGCTTGACTGATGAGAAACCACGGAGAGTTAGCTAAGGTTCTGAGCTGGATTCCCTTCCTGATGTTTCTGTTCCTCACAACATACTAAGTCATGAGGATAGAGTTGTTAATGTTATGTATCAGTTGAAAATTTTATCAGCTCTATAACCTTGGTAATAATAGTTTACTAAGGCAACTCTATAAAGAAAATAAGGGTCTCAGATTAACTTTAAGGTGAATTCTGAAGTTGGGATAAGTGAGCTGGTATTTATACTCTGATGTAGGCTAGTCATTAGGTGTGGTCACCCTGGCAAGGCAACATGTCCTTGAGTGGCTCTCTCTTCAGCTGAGTCAATCTTGTACGGCCTGCCACTTGAAGGTTTTCTTTCAGCAGTGGGGGAATAAATCTCTCATTCTTAAAAGGCATACGCAGGTTACATCAGAGTGGCCACCATACTTTCTTGGAAGGTTCACAATTTACCTTTTTTTTCTCCCTCATATCAGAGTTATCTACTTATTTATGTACTTGGATGCTTAGTCATGTCTGACTCTTTGTGACCACATAGACTGTAGCCCACTAGGCTCCTCTGTTTATGGGATTATCCCAACAAGTATACTGGTGTGGGGTGCCATTTCCTCCTCCAGGGGATCTTCCCAACCCAGGGATCAAACCCACATCTTTTGCATCTCCTGCAATGGCAAGGGGATTCTTTACCACTAGTGCCACTTGGGAAGCCCATCATCTTGCTCACTAGATGGAAGACACCTTGAAGATAGGATGGTGACTTTTTCCACTTTGATCCACCTGGTAATGTCAGCTGCTCAACTTTATATTTGCATTATTATGCTTCATGAATGCATGTCCTTTTTTCTTTCATAAAATCCCTATGCTAAACCAAGTATTTTTGCTTATGTAAAGTCAAACCTGCTCAATCATTGCTCCATGTGACCTTTTCTTTCTTCTTCTTTTGCTGTTACCTTTTACTTTGTCTTAAAGGTACAATTATGCTATTAAGTTCTTTTCCATCCTAATTACATAGCTCTAGCTTTGTTGGCTTCCCTGGTGTCTCAGCGGTGAAGATTCTGCCTGCAATGCAGGAGCCTCAGGAGACATGTATTTGATCCCTGGGTTGGGACGATCCCTCTGGAGAAGGAAATGGCAATCCACTCCAGTACTCTTGCCTGGAAAATTCCATGGTCAGAGGAGCCTGGCCAGCTACAGTCCATGGGATCACAAAAAGCTGGATGCAGCTGAAGCAGCTTAGCACACAGCACACAGCTTTATTCAGAATTCCTCCCTTGTCTTCTATCTTGCTACCAAATTTTCTGTACTGAATATGTCACAAGAACACACATTATTCATCACATTATTCAAAATGTTATACATAGCATAGAGTCTTTCAAATGGGACCTAGTTAATAAACATGTTGAATTTGAATGAATCTTATCAGAGGCAGTTTATAAGTTCTTAAATATTTGAGTCTTAAGACATGTCCAAAATTTCTGTTAACTCATTTTATTATGACCTTGTGTGTGTGTGTGTGTGTGTGTTGAGATGATAGAAAAGATAAAATCTAAATAATACAAGATCATTGGGAATTTATCTTAATTATGCCTTCATTCAGCATAAAACTTGGTGCATATTGGATTTTTAGATTTTTCTTCTCTTTATTGAATTAACGTGTCAGAATGTCCAGTGCATTGGAGACTCTATCCAACACTGATGGTTAAAGTAATCGGGTCACTAGGTGATCAGCTTTCTAGCAATGAAAAGTACAAACTGACCCATACATACCTATAGTTCCCTCAGGACAATCTGCTCAAAATACAAGAACAATGGAAGGAAAGGTAAGCATGTGCAATGTCAAGCTTATATTTATAAACATGAATCAATTCTAGTTGGATCAGAGCTAGCTGAACCTTTGTCTAAGACTTCAAGGAGAAGAAAGTTAAGAAAGCTGCATACAGACATGCCATAGGAGTTGTTGCACCTTTTAGTTGTATCAAAATAGTAGACAGTTTTCCCATAAAACGGAGAAGGCAATGGCACCCCACTCCAGTACTCTTGCCTGGCAAATCCCATGGACGGAGGAGCCTGTTGGGCTGCAGTCCATGGGGTCGCTAGGAGTCGGACACAACTGAGTGACTTCACTTTTACTTTTCACTTTCATGCATTGGAGAAGGCAACGGCAACCCACTCCAGTGTTCTTGCCTGGAGAATCCCAGGTATTGAGGAGCCTGGTGGGCTGTCGTCTCTGGGGTCGCACAGAGTCGGACACGACTGAAGCGACTTAGCAGCAGCAGCAGCAGTTCCCATAAAAATTCCCTTTTCTGTTTGTACAGAGATATTGCTTACTCTCCACTTTCAAACTGTATCCTTTTGCATTCATGTATTTTGCTAGAGGTTATCAGTCATAGCTTGGTAAAATGACAGGTCCTTAGCAATTTGTTCGCTCTCCCTCTAGAAGCCAGCTCACAGTTGATGGGATTATACTTTTAGTGAGCTGCAGGCTGACAATATTTCATTATGACATAACAGCAACATTTACAAAAATAAAGCTTAAGTAAGCTTGGAAAGTGATTTCACCCCAGGGAAACTGAGAATACGCATTATTTTTCTGCATGGAATCAATAACCAAGAATATTTAATACTATACTATGACAGAATACCTATATGCATGAACTCCTTAGTTAATAAACAACCTAATAATATTCTTCAAACTTCAAAGTTTATAGAGTTATGGAACTAAAGAGGGAGAAATGAATCTAATTTGATTGTTGAAATGAATAAGGACATAGAAATGGTTGGTGGCATCCATTCTCTATTTAGCTGTTCAGTTTCTATGGAAATGGTCATTTCTAACAGAGTTTTTATTGCTTTAATATCACATATTTAAAGAAGAAATTGAAGTAATACAGAAAAAAAAAGATTAGTAATTTCCCCACTTAGAATTAATCAGGGTAGATAGGGTTGTTGTTTGGAGAAGGCAAAAGCACCCCACTCCAGTACTCTTGCCTGGAAAATCCTATGGACGAAGGAGCCTGGTAGGCTGCAGTCCATGGGATCACGAAGAGTCGGACGTGACTGAGCGACTTGACTTTCACTTTTCCCTTTCATGCATTGGAGAGGAAATGGCAATCCACTCCAGTGTTCTTGCCTAGAGAATCCCAGGGACGGTGGAGCCTGGTGGGCTGTGTCTATGGGGTCACACAGAGTCGGACACGACTGAAGTGACTTAGCAGTAGCAGCAGCATGGTTGTTGTTGTTTAGTTGCTAAGTTGTGATGGACTCTTTGCAACCCCTGGACTGCAGCATGCTAGGCTTCCCTCTCCTTCACTATCTCCTGCAGTTTGTAAAACTCATGTCCATTGAGTCACTGATGCTATCCAACCATCAGATATTAAGTGTTCAATATTCTAAACATCTATATACTTATGGAGAGAGAGAGACATAAGACAGCACTTCTATAAAAAATAAAATTACATCTTGCATGCTGTTTTTAGCAAAATTATTAAAATTTATTTTTTTATTATATGTAACAGAGAGAGAAAAGGAAACAAATTAAAATGAAGGAATGGTGAAGGTCAAATTCATGTTTTTAAATTGGAGATAGTAGTTATGAAAATATCCCTAAAACAAAAAAAATAAAAAAATTTTGAAACACTATTTTTCTTTTATTTCTTTTGTCTGTTTGCTTTGTTTTGTAAATTAACATTATTATGTGACTGTAGATCCCATGGTTATTTATTCTTAATTCTGTATTCAAATGTTCAACATTTGCATTTTAGCAAAGATCATCTATTATTGGTTAATTTATTTTTTATTTATCTTTGTTGTCCAGATTTGGTCATCAAGTAGTTATTTTTTTTTTTAAGGATCCTGGATTCTATATTTCCTCAATCCTTTCATGCTTGAGAAAAACTGTGACTTTAATAAGTTTGAGATTTAATAAAGAATAATGTGACTAGTATAAATTTCTTGCTATACTTTCTGTTTCTTAGACTTTTATAAATATATATATGCTCTGTTGTTCTCTGGCATAGCATGATGGTGAAAAGATATTTAAGGCCACCCTGACACTCCTTCATATAAATAACTCAATTTTTCATCAATATACTTAGCATCAACATGTATTTATATCTTTTCTTATAACTGTGTGTGCCATATATCCTATTGATCCATTTCAGGAAAAATTTCAGCTATTATATCTTTGAACGGTTTTAAAAGACACCAATTATTCAGAAAACGAAGATCATGGCATCCGGTCCCATCACTTCATGGGAAATAGATGGGGAAACAGTGGAAACAGTGTCAGACTTTATTTTTCTGGGCTCCAAAATCACTACAGATGGTGACTGCAGCCATGAAATTAAAAGACGCTTACTCCTTGGAAGGAAAGTTATGACCAACCTAGATAGCATATTCAAAAGCAGAGACATTACTTTGCCAACAAAGGTTCGTCTAGTCAGGGCTATGCTTTTTCCTGTGGTCATGTATGGATGTGAGAGTTGGACTGTGAAGAAGGCTGAGCACCGAAGAATTGATGCTTTTGAACTGTGGTGTTGGAGAAGACTTGAGAGTCCCTTGGACTGCAAGGAGATCCAACCAGTCCATTCTAAAGGAGATCAGCCCTGGGATTTCTTTGGAAAGAATGATGCTGAAGCTGAAACTCCAGTATTTGGCCACCTCATGTGAAGAGTTGACTCACTGGAGAAGACTCTGATGCTGGGAGGGATTGGGGGAAGGAGGAAAAGGGGATGACAGAGGATGAGATGGCTGGATGGCATCACTGACTCGATGGACGTGAGTCTGAGTGAACTCCGGGAGTTGGTGATGGACAGGGAGGCCTGGCGTGCTGCGATTCATGGGGTCGCAAAGAGTCAGACACGACTGAGCGACTGATCTGATCTGATCTGATACTTGAGTTGGATGGTCTTTGTCCTTTCTTTTTATACTTTTCTGTTAGTTACTTTCACTTGTTTCTATTTGCTAATTCTCTATATCTTTTCTCCTAAGCAAGTAATTAAAATTGAGCTCTGCTAGCAGCAGCAGCAGTCCTTTAAAAGATATTTTTATTCAATTTATTGGTTTGTAATAATGTCATTTTAGTTCTTTTTTCTGTAATATTTCTTTTAAATGTTATTTTATTATTTTTAACAATCTCATTTTTGAGTACTTTTTCCTAAAATTTGAGTCTTCACAGAATTCTCCTTTAATATGAAGCAGTCATGAAGGCTTTCTTATGATGTTTAATTTCTTTATCTGCCTTTGCGCATTTTTGGTGTAAAATGTTTTCATGTTTGCAGTAACAATTTTTCACTCATCCAGACATTCTATTTCCAGGTGGTGCTAGTGGTAAAGAATTTGCCAGCCAATGCAGGAGACTTAAGAAATGTTGGCTTGATCCCTGGGTCAGAAAGAGCCTTTGGAAGAGGAAATGGCCACCCACTCCAGTATTTTTACCTGGGAAATCCCATGGACAGAGAGGAGCCTGGCAGGTGACAGTCTTTCATGATGCAAAAAGTCAGGCACAAATGTCTCAGTCTGAGCACTGAGACATTTTATTTTTGTTCAGCTGTGATGATCTCTCCTTGATTCTTTTATTCCCTTTTTAAGATCCTGAACATGAAATTTGTGGAATAAATATAGGCATGCATGCACGCTCAATTGCTGGAATAAATGTTGCCTTCTAAACACTCCACTCAAGTCTGAAAGTGCAGGATAGGGAGGAGATTATTTGGAAGTTTCTGCAGTTGGAGGATTGAACTTTATTTGTTCCTTTGAATAAGTAAAGGATCTTGTTAAAATCCTCCAGTTAGGTTCAGTATATATAATGTTATGGGTTGAATTATGTCTTTCAGACTGAAGCCCTAACCCCCAGTGAATGTGACCTTATTTGGAAAAAGAGCATCTCCACATGATCAAGTTAAGATAACGTTATTAGGGTGGACCCTAACCTATTGTGGCTATATCTTTTAAAAAGGGAAATTTGAGCATGGAGACAGGAACAAATAAAGGGATAATGACATGCAATGCTGAAGGCTGAGACTGGGGTCATACATCTATAAGTAAAGAAATATCAAAGATTTCCACAAAAACCACAAGAAACTAGGTGAGAAGCATGGAGCAGATTCCCCCTCACAGCTCTCATAAGGAACCAAGTCTGCTAATATTTTGCCTTCAGAACTGTGAGACATTTCTTTGTTTAAGGTACTCAGTCTGCGGAACTTTGTTATGGCAAATCTAGGGAACTAATACTTAGGAATAATTCTTTTTCTTCTGGGTAAAAAGGAAATTCAGCTTTGGCTCATTCTTCCAATTCAACCTAGAGGTCTGAATGTTCAGGAAAACATTATTAAAAAAAAAAAAAAACTAAAAAAAAGATAAGAAAAATAATGCCTCTGTGGTTTTGTCATTTTTTTTAAAATATAAATTTATTTATTTTAATTGGCGGCTAATTACACTATTGTATTGGTTTTGCCATACATCATCATGAATTCGCCATGGGTGTACACGTGTTCCCCATCCTTAACCCCCTCCCACCTCCCTCCCCACACCATCCCTCTGGGTCATCCCAGTGCACCAGCCCCGAGCATCCTGTATCATGCATCGAACTTAGACTGGTGATTCATTTCACATGTGATAATATACATGTTTCAATGCCATTCTCCCAAATCATCCCACCCTCGCCCTCTCCCACAGAGTCCAAAAGACTGTTCTATACATCTGTGTCTCTTTTGCTGTTTCACATACAGGGTTATTGTTACCATCTTTCTAAATTTCATATATATGCGTTAGTATACTGTATTGGTATTTTTCTTTCTGGCTTACTTCACTCTGTATAATAGACTCCAGTTTCATCCACCTCATTAGAACTGATTCAAACGGTATTCTTTTTAATGGCTGAGTAATACTCCATTGTGTATATGTACCACTGCTTTCTTATCCATTCATTTGCTGATGGACATCTAGGTTGCTTCCATGTCCTGGCTATTATAAACAGTGCTGTGATGAACATTGGGGTACACGTGTCTTTTTCAATCCTGGTTTTCTTGGTGTGTATGCCCAGCAGTGGAATTTCTGGGTCATAAGGCAGTTCTATTTCCAGTTTTTTAAGGAATCTCCACACTGTTCTCCATAGTGGCTGTACTAGTTTGCATTCCCTCCAATAGTGTAACAGGGTTCCCTTTTCTCCACACCCTCTCCAGAATTCACTGCTTGTAGACTTTTGGATCACAGCCATTCTGACTGGCATGAAATGGTACCTCATTGTGGTTTTGATTTGCATTTCTCTGATAATGAGTGATGTTGAGCATCTTTTCATGTATTTGTTAGCCATCCATATATCTTCTTTGGAGAAATGTCTGTTTAGTTCTTTGGCCCACTTTTTGATTGGGTCATTTATTTTTCTGGAATTGAGCTGCAGGAGTTGCTTGTATATTTTTGAGATTAGTTGTTTGTCAGTTGCTTCATTTGCTATTATTTTCTCCCATTTTGAAGGCTGTCTTTTCACCTTTCTTATAGTTTCCTTTGTTATGGAGAAGCTTTTAAGTTTAATTAGGTCCCATTTGTTTATTTTTGCTTTCATTTCCAATATTCTGGGAAGTGGGTCATAGAGGATCCTGCTGTGATTTATGTCGGAGAGTGTTTTGCCTATGTTATCCTCTAGGAGTTTTATAGTTTCTAGTCTTACCTTTAGATCTATAATCCATTTTGAGTTTATTTTTGTGTATGGTGTTAGAAAGTGTTCTAGTTTCATTGTTTTACAAGTGGTTGACCAGTTTTCCCAGCACCACTTGTTAAAGAGATTGTCTTTTCTCCATTGCATATTCTTGCCTCCTTTGTCAAGTATAAGGTGTCCATAGGTGCATGGATTTATCTCTGGGCTTTCTGTTTTGTTCCATTGATCTATATTTCTGACTTTGTGCCAGTACCATACTGTCTTAATGACTGTGGCTTTGTAGTAGAGCGTGAAGTAAGGCAGGTTGATTCCTCCAGTTCTATTCTTCTTTCTCAAGATTGCTTTGGCTATTCAAGGTTTTCTGTATTTCCATACAAATTGTGAAATTATTTGTTCTAGCTCTGTGAAAAATACCATTGGTAGCTTGATAGGGATTGCACTGAATCTATAGATTGCTTTGGGTAGTATACTCATTTTCACTATATTGATTCTTGCAATCCATGAACAAAGTATATTTCTCCACCTATTAGTGTCCTCTTTGATTTCTTTCAGCAGTGTTTTATAGTTTTCTATATATAGGTCTTTTGTTTCTTTCGGTTCAGTTCAGTCACTCAGTCGTGTCCGACTCTTTGCGACCCCATGAATCGCAGCACTCCAGGCCTCCCTGTCCATCACCAACTCCCGGAGTTCACTCAGACTCACGTCCATCGAGTCAGTGATGCCATCCAGCCATCTCATCCTCTGGCATCCCCTTCTCCTCCTGCCCTCAATCCCTCCCAGCATCAGAGTCTTTTCCAGTGAGTCAACTCTTCACATGAGGTGGCCAAAGTACTGGAGTTTCAGCTTCAGCATCATTCCCTCCAAAGAAATCCCAGGGCTGATCTCCTTTAGAATGGACTGGTTGGATCTCCTTGCAGTCCAAGGGATTCTCAAGAGTATTCTCCAACACCACAGTTCAAAAGCATCAATTCTTCAGCACTCAGCCTTCTTCACGGTCCAACTCTCACATCCATACATGACCACAGGAAAAACCATAGCCCTGACTAGATGGACCTTTGTTGGCAAAGTAATGTCTCTGCTTTTGAATATGCTATCTAGGTTGGTCATAACTTTCCTTCCAAGGAGTAAGTGTCTTTTAATTTCATGGCTGCAATCACTATCTGCAGTGATTTTGGAGCCCCCCAAAATAAAGTCTGACACTGTTTCCACTGTTTCCCCATCTATTTCCCATGAAGTGATGGGACCGGATGCCATGATCTTCGTTTTCTGAATGTTGAGCTTGAAGCCAACTTTTTCACTCTCCTCTTTCACTTTTATCAAGAGGCTCTTTAGTTCCTCTTCACTTTCTGCCATAAGGGTGGTGTCATCTGCATATCTGAGGTTATTGATATTTCTCCTGGCAATCTTGATTCCAGCTTGTGTTTCTTCCAGTCCAGCATTTCTCATGATGTACTCTGCATAGAAGTTAAATAAGCAGGATGACAATATACAGCCTTGACGTACTCCTTTTCCTATTTGGAACCAGTCTGTTGTTCCATGTCCACTTCTAACTGTTGCTTCCTGACCTGCATACAGGTTTCTCAAGAGGCAGGTGAGGTGGTCTGGTATTCCCATCTCTTTCAGAATTTTCCACAGTTTATTGTGATCCACACAGTCAAAGGCTTTGGCATAGTCAATAAAGCAGAAATAGATGTTTTTCTGGAACTCTCTTGCTTTGTTTCTTTAGGTAGATATATTCCTAAGTATTTTATTCTTTTCACTGCAATGGTGAATGGGATCATTTCCTTAATTTCTCTTTCTATTTTCATTGTTAATTCTTCTCAGATGGAGATAGGGAACTTCACTGGAGCTTTCTCTTTGTATCTTACCTTATGCTTAAGTTTCACAGTAGTGAAAGTCACTCAGTCATGTTTGACTCTTTGCAACCACATGGGCTTTCACCTGTCAGGTTCCTCTGTCCATGGGATTCTCTAGGCAAGAATACTGGAGCCAGCAGGCATTCCCTTCTCTAGGAGATCTTCCTGACTGAGAGATCGAACCTGGGTCTTCTGCATTGCAGGCAGATTCTTTAGTCTGAGTCTTAACTTTACTATTCTTTTATTCTCAACAGCTCATTAAATTTAGAGATAGAAATTTTTTCAATGTAGATTTTACCTATATCCTTTATCTGGAATCATGGTTTGATTTAGATTGCTCTTAAAAAAAAAAGTTGTCTATGTGGTGCTGAATATAGTAAGTTTTATGCCAAGGATCCTCTGAGCCTTGGAGTGGGTCCTTAGCATGGATGGGTCCTATGCAGATGTACCTTCTCAATTTTCCTGGTCTCTGGGTTAGTATTAAGTAAAAGGCAGGGTGAGTAGACAGAGCATTCAATACATTTTTCCTACCTGGCCTTTTGATGATGTGCTTTGTTACTTTATCACACTATCACCCATCTGTTAGATCTATGAGCAATCTCTCATCTAGTTTAATAAAAGGAAGCATTATAGGAAAAAAGTCAAACATATCACTTTAATTAGATAAATAGTGGTACTTCTAGAATATTATACGCGTGTTTGGATATTCATAATTGAATTTTTAAATTCTCTTACGTCTCCCTTGCCTACCAAAGTAATTGTGACCAATAATAACCATTTGAAAAGTGAAAACAAAGTATTAGTCACTCAGTTGAGGCTGACTCTTTTTGACCCGGGGACTATGTAGCCCACCAGGCTCCTCTGTCCATGAAATTCTCCAGGCAAGAATACTAGAGTGGACAGCCATTCCCTTCTCCAGGGGATCTTCCTGATCCAGGGATCAAATCCCTGTCTCCTACACTACAGGCAGATTCTTTACCATCAGCCACCAGGGAAGCCCATAACCATTTACCTCTATATAAAAGTTATTTTCCTGAGTACTGTGAAGATAAGGGTGCATGTACCTTTTTGAATTACAGTTTTGTCTAGGTGTATTCCCAGGAAGTGGATGGCTGGATCACACAGCAGTTTTCTTTTTAGTTTTCTGTGGAACATTTACACTGTTTACCATAGTAGCTGCACCCACTTGCAATCCCACCAACAGTGTAGGAAGATTCCCTTTCCTCCACATCCTCTCCATTGTTGGTTATTTGTAGACTTTTTAATGAGGGCCACTGTGACCAGACTGAGGTTTTACCTCACTGTAGTTTTGATTTGCAGTTCTCTAATAATTAATTGTGTGCTTGTGCTCAGTCTCTCAGTCGTGTCCAACTCTTTTGAGACACCATGGACTGTAGCCCGCCAGGCTCCTCTGTCCATGGAATTTCCCAGGCAAGAACACTGGAGCAGGTTGCCAAGTCCTTATGCAGGGGATCTTCCTGATCCAGTGATTGAACCTGCATCTCCAGTGTCTCCTGCGTTGGTAGGTGGTTTCTTTACCACTACGCCACCAATGATGCTGAGCATCTTTTCATGTGCCTACTGCCCATCTGTGTGTTTTCTTCGGTGAATGTCTATTAAGGTCTTCTGCTCTTTTTTTAAATTTTTGTTGTTGAGTTGTATAGGTGCCCTTATCTGTTGCATCATTTGAAAATGCTTTCTCCCATTTAATAGGCTTTTTTTTTGTTGTTGTTTGTTTGTTTTTTATGGTTTCTCTGCACCAGAAAGATCTCCTGGAGAAGCGAATGGCAATCCACTCCAGTATTCTTGACTGGAGAATTTCATGGACAGAGGCTGCAATCCATGGAGTTGTAAAGAATCAGACGCGACTGAGCAACTAACACTCTGTTGTGGAAAAGTGTGTAAGTTTGATTAGGTCCCATTTATTTATTTGTGTTTTTATTTTTATTGCCTTGGGAGACTGACCTAGAAAAACATTCTTACAATTTATGTTGGAGAATATTCTGTCTATGTTCTCTTCTAGGAGTTTTATGGTGTCAATCAACAGATAAATGGATAAAGAAGATGTGGTACACATACACAATGGAATACTCAGTCATTAAAAAGAATGAAATAAAGCCATTTGCAACAACATGGATGCAACTAGAGATGGTCATACTAAGAGAAGTAAGTCAGAAAGAAAGGAAGAAAATCATGATATCAGTTCTATATGTAACTCTAAAATATGGCGCAAATGAACTTGTCTAAAAATAGCTACAGGCTCAGATATAGACAACAGATTCGTGGTTGTCAAGGAGGAGTGAGGGAAGGAGAGGTATATACTGGGAGTTTGGAGTTACTAGCTGCAAACATTTAGAAAGGATAAACAACAAGGTCCTACTGTATAGCACAGGGAATTATATCCAATCTCCTGGGATAAACCATAATGGAAAAGAATAAAAAAATGTATATATGTGTATTACTGAGTCATCATGCTGTACAGAAAAAAATAGCACAATATTGTAAATTAGCTGTATTTCAATAAAAAAGGGGGAAAAGTTATTTTCCTGCATGTAATCCAAGCTAAAAGGGATCAAGCTAACTCTCACTTCACTTCTATACAAATTTGGGCAAGGAGAGAAATTGTTTATAACACTGGAATAGCATAAGAACTGAAATCCCCAAGCTTCTCACTTGATTTAGATTTACAGTGTAATATCTTTTCTGTTAACTGCCAGCATAATTAAGGATAATTATTTTTCATAGCATTTCCCAATAACCAAAGAAGACTATCACTGAAACTTAGGAGAACTGCATTGTAGCAAACAAACAAACAAAAAGGCTTAATCATTAACAAAATCTCTGTGCTATTTCATCATAATTAATACACAATCACTACAGAATACTTTGTTAGGAGGTGATTTCTATCCCATTGTTAGCACAGTTGTTGTTGTCTATAGCTACCTTTTACATGTTGGTCTGTGGTGGACAATGATCCTTAGTGGTTAACATTGGTCCTGGCTGCATGTGTATTGAATATGAAGGTGTAGCAGTTTGGATGTGCACCCAGTAAATGAAACCCAATTGACTGGATTAGGCAAACAGAACTTAATTTTTGTCCTTAATTACAGAATATTTAATGAAGGGAGATTTCATTATATTGTTGATGGGTTGAAGGATAGAGTGGTGCTGCCAACCAAGATGGCCCCTTTTATTAAAAAAACAAAGGAGATGGAGAAACAAGTATTTGGCTAATTATATAAAGAGAAGCAGGAAGACAGGATTTGAAAATGCTTATTGAATCAACCATTCATCAGGAAATAATATGAAAATAACATGTTCTACATGCTCTTTGTTTTCCTTTTAGCATATTTCCCACATTTGTCAGTAAGTTCCTATTGAGTAATGAATGTTCATTTGTTTGATTAAATTTTTTGGATTTAAAGTATTCAAAGATCTGAAAATTTCTATTTAGAAAATAATTAAAACTGACTCACCAGTCAACTCACTTTAGATTCTTCTGACATTTCCATTTGTAAAATATTTGCTGTCTGTATATTGGAGTTTTACTTGTTCCAATCAAAATACACTTAGCAATCAAATGAAAAATATGATGGTTATAAATACTCAAATTTCTATACTGATCCATTTCACTTACATGTTTGTGAGGTCAAAACAACAACAACAACAACATCAAAAAAATCAGGATTAGTGAGCCAAATAAACAGAGAGTCTAAGAAATAATTCCAGAACTCTGAACTGATTTTAAAACTGAACAGTGCTCATGAGGATTTGCCTCCAGGGAGTCAAGTTATTGGGCTCTGTGGGTTAAAATAACAATGGAATTAAAGTTAATATTATATGAGCTTTGAACTGCTGGGGCCCCTTAGGTTAACTAGCTACATAATATTAATGGGAAAAGTTGGTTCTATCACTGTTTCCCATAGCATGCAAATATATTAAATTTGCTAACAAATGTTTAGCAAAAATATTTCAGAATATCTGATTTACTTAGGAAAAAGCACAATGTGGGAGAAACATTTTCAAAAATAATAAGAAAAACATAGAAAAATTTTTGACCAATATCAAAAAAGCAATTAAATTACTTTGAAAGGCACGAGTGAGCCTCTTAAAATTTTAAGACCTACTTGAGTACAATAGAGTATTCTCTTAACATTAAATCAGAATCGATGGCTTATGGGTGACTGGGGTGGGAAAATAAACAAAGAGCTGACTTCTTAACTGATTATTGACCAGGGGATTTTTGCAGAACCTAATGCCTGTGGCATTAATATTTCTTCAGTCAATAATGTGTTAAGATGTTTTTAGAAGCCTTAGAGCTTGGGAGTAAGTGTTTGCTAAAAAGAACAGAATGAATGGCACAAACACTTTTGGTGATAATGAATATGTGTGTGTAAAAAAATAAAAAAAAATTTTTTCCAGTAATTAGAAGCAGGAAGTAGAGGAAAGAATACTCATATGAATGAAACAAAAAAACAAAGACTTTTATAAAAGAAGGAAAACAACAAATTCTCCAAGATAGGATGTATTATTATGACCTAAACCTGCCCTTGCTACCCACCCCAACCTAATTCATTTTTCCCTTTAAGAAGGTACAGCAATCAGAGAAAACATAACAATCTGATTTGTAAGTCGGAAGAACTGGACCCCTGCCCTTACCATGCTTGCCACCCTACCAGTACTCTGTTTCCTTATCTACAAATTTCCTTGGAGCACTCTTGAGCTATGATTCTATTGAGGCTAAATAGGGCATGGCAGAAAGCTAAAGTTCTCGGGTCTATCAGCCTAGGTTTACCCTTTTCTATGAGTAAAACAGGCTGTGTTTTGCTATGATGACCTCAATAATTCATGTTCTGTTGCCCGTATCAAAATGGCAGCCTTTGCTGTTGATCACCATGTAAGGAATGGTTTTAGTCATTTGTGAAATTATTAAGGTATGTTTAAATTGTAAAAACCCCCATGTGCTTTTGACCAATAGCAAGCTGAACAAAGGGAAAAAGCAGCAGAGTGCCAGCTGTTACAAGTTTCACATCTTGTGCCAACTCGGGGCAACATTGAGTAGCGTATAAAGATTGTGTTCAGTATCATATCACCTCTCTTCTCAGTGTTTCCCTTAGCGATCCACCCTGAGGTCCTCAGAATATTCCTGGTTAAAGAACTCCATCTTCCCTGTACTTTCTTTGGATTACTTGGCTCTTGTCTGACCAACCTAGCCCCAGTTTCTCATCCCAATAACCATCTCAAAAGGTATTTATTTCTGTAACAGTGGCTAGTGTTTGCAATGGTGATATGTTGAAGTGTGAATTTCTTGCATGGCAAAGGTCCATATAGTTAAAACTATGCTTTTTTCAGTAGTCATGTATGGATGTGAGAGTTGGACCATAAAGTAAAGCTGAGCACTGAAGAATTGATGCTTTTGAACTGTGGCGTTGAAGAAGACTCTTGAAAGTCCCTTGGACTGCAAGGAGATCAAACCAGTCAATCCTAAAGGAGATCAGTCCTGATTATTCACTGGAAGGACTGATGCTGAAGCTGAAACTCCAATATTTTGGCCACCTGATGCAAAGAACTGACTCATTGGAAAACACTCTGATGCTGGGAAAGATTGAAGGCAAGAGGAGAAGGGAACAACAGAGGGTGAAATGGTTGGATGGCATCACTGACTCAATGGACATGAGTTTGAGGAAGCTCCGGGGAGTTGGTAATGGAAAGGGAAGCCTGGCATGCTGCAGTCCATAGGGTCGCAAAGAGTCAGACATGACTGAAAGACTGAATTGAACTGAACTGAATACTATTTTGGGTTACAGACCTTTTTGAGTACTCTTGGCATCTTGCCATTTGAGTAATTCTTGCTTTGTTTTAATAGATGTTTTAGCTTTGGCTTCCTTTTCCCTACAAAAGAGCTTGAGACAAAGATTTGTTTGTGGGAAGGAGAGGAATAAGCCAGAAAATGGAAGAAACAAGCAAAAAAGCCAATACAAGAATGTGTCACCTAATTATCCATAGTAGGTGACTGTGGCTTGATTCAACGTGACTTTTAAAACAAACATATGAAATATGCCTCAGAGCTATTTACCAGAGGACAAAAGAGAAAGCATTTATCCATCAGCCCCTGGTCCCTTTGGTCAAAAATGGGCTTCTGGGCATTAACTCCCCAACCTTCCTTCTGTTCCTGAATGAGTATCCAGAATATCCCTACAGCATATGAGAAGCCCCATGGCAGAAGCAGAGCCCTGAAATGAGTCTGAGATGAGAATGAGCATTGTCAGGATGCACTTAAGTGACACTTAAGCAAAGGTTCAGTGAATTTGTTTTGTAGCAGTGGCTGGAGGAAGAGGCGGGATGGATAGAATCTAAAGAAGTACATAAGAGGTTTCTGATACACCGGGGGAAGGCCAGTTTTAATAATCCTAGCCTCCAGCATAGTCTTGTCTCAAGATCCACAGTGTGGGGCTGGGTAAAAAACTTTCCCTAAGCGGGGGCCGTGTTAATCAAATAACAAAGTCATACTCTTTTTTGCTCCCATTTGGCTTCATTGACAGGAGAGCCCTAGATGACAAATAGACCTTCTTGGCTATGAGTAATTCTCAGATGTAGGCATCTTCTGAAATGTCACCAGCTTTTTAATAAAATGAATAGAGGTAAAAACATTACATAATCTCCAATAAAATCTAAAGTTTGAGAGGGATTACAGAGTAAAGCATTCTGACTTTTTCATTTCTCATGACTTCCCTCCCCCCTCCAAAGGAAGGCATGTTCTAAGAAACATTAAGAAAAGAACTGCTTGGAAATAAAACCAAGGCATTTAGGTAGGTGAGCAGAGGATTCAGAAATCTAATTCTGTGGAGAACTATGTCTACAAATCAGGAAGTTAGGATTTCTTAGTGCCCCCATGAAGCTATATAATTCCAGGTTTCCTGCTTCTGCCGCTTTGCATGGTTAACTCATCATTTTTATTAATCCTTCCATGCCAACTCAGTTCCACATTGCTTTCAAGACTTAACTCAAGACCTATCTTCTACATTAACCCGCCACTGAATCTGTCAGTCTGTGTAAGCCTATACTTTTCTTCAGCATTTTTAACAGCCAGTGTTTCCAAACTCTGCTTCACACACTGAGCAAAGAGAATATTTAACAACATTCCTCCGTTAGCCTCATTTCTCCTTCACTGATATTGAATTCATTGCCCAATTCTTCTTGTCTCTGTTTCACTATCTGATTTATATTTATATGAAGCATTGTATAGTTTGGAAAATATCAGGCTACCTTTGAAAAAATGTGTGTGCATTTATTCAGCCATTCATTCAACCTATGTATTAAGCACTTACTCCAAAGCAGGCTCTTGGGCTGTGAAACCATATGGAGAAGACAAACAGGGCTCCTGCTTCAAAAATCTTAAGTGGGGCAAGGAATGGAGTATAGGCAAAACATGCAGTTTGATTTTAAACATTCAAAAATGGGAAAGCTGAATAATGTCCTGAAGTGCTGAAGTGGAAAGCGACAGAGGTAGTCTTCAAACTCAGTGTTCAAGGAAGGGCTCTCTGGGAAGGTGATACTTAGGCTGATTCCTAAGTGATGGGGAAGATCTAGCCCCAAGGAGGGCTTAGAAGGACAGTATATTAGGAGAAAGGATAGCATAGGAAAAGTCCCAGAATTGAGTGGGCATAGGAAGGAGGACATGGAACAGACTGGTTCCAAATAGGAAAAGGAGTACATCAAGGCTGTATATTGTCACCCTGCTTATTTAACTTCTGTGAAGAGTACATCATGAGAAATGCTGGGCTGGAAGAAGCACAAGCTGGAATCAAGATTGCCGGGAGAAATATCAATAACCTCAGATATGCAGATGACACCACCCTTATGGCAGAAAGTGAAGAGGAATTAAAGAGCCTCTTGATGAAAGTGAAAGCGGAGAGTGAAAAAGTTGGCTTAAAGCTCAACATTCAGAAGATGAAGATCATGGCATCTGGTCCCATCACTTCATGGGAAATAGATGGGGAAACAGTGGAACCAGTGTCAGACTTTATTTTTTGGGCTCCAAAATCACTGCAGATGGTGACTGCAGCCATGAAATTAAAAGACTCTTACTTCTTAGAAGAAAAGTTATGATCACCCTAGATAGCATATGGAAAAGCAGAGACATTACTTTGCCAACAAAGGTCCGTCTAGTCAAGGCTATGGTTTTTCCTGTGGTCATGTATGGATGTGAGAGTTGGACTGTGAAGAAAGCTGAGCACCGAAGAATTGATGCTTTTGAACTGTGGTGTTGGAGAAGACTCTTGAGAGGCCCCTTGGACTGCCAGGAGATCCAACCAGTCCATTCTGAAGGAGATCAGCCCTGGGATTTCTTTGGAAGGAATGATGTTGAAGCTGAAACTCCAGTACTTTGGCCACCTCATGTGAAGAGTTGACTCATTGGAAAAGACTCTGATGCTGAGAGGGATGGGGGCAGGAGGAGAAGGGGACGACAGAGGGTGAGATGGCTGGATGGCATCACTGACTCGATGGACGTGAGTTTGAGTAAACTCCAGGAGTTGGTGATGGACAGGGAGGCCTGGTGTGCTGCGATTCATGGGGTCACAAAGAGTCGGACATGACTGAGCGACTGAACTGAACTGAGGAAGGAGGATGGTGCTCAAGAGAAGGTTGGAGAGATGGGCAGTACTATCTCCTGCTGGACCTGTGGCATGGTGAGGTTCGTGGCTTTTTCCATATATGCAGTGGCAATCCCTTGAAGGATCTTATGAAAAAGAATGGCATAATTGGATGTGCTTCAAAATGTTTAGTTTACTGTGTGGCGATCTGTTAGGGAGGGCAAAGACAGAAATGCAGGAACCAGATGAAGGAGGTATTTCAGGCAAATGATGATTGGTGACACCCACTAAGAAAGAAAATGACAGACTCAATATGTGTTTTAGAAAAGAAATTGTCAAGTGTTGAAGAATAGTAAGGAAAAATCCTTTCTGTATTATGTACTACCTTGGGTGTAATTTAAAATTTTTGTATGCTTATTTTTTCTCATCCATCAAATTAATGACTTTTCAGAATAAGGTCAGTTTTTTATAGGTACTCCGTACTTTTCTTAAATTTCTGAAAATGAGACAGATATTCAATAAATACATTTTCCTTGTCCATTTTATCTTAGCTAAGCTACATAATACTTTGTTGAAATCATATTAGATGCCAGAGTAAAATATCTTGAGTGCTTTCAAGTCCTTCCAATCTTGTTTTTATTACTCTGTTATTTGGTGAATGGATGCTAAAAACCACAATGTTGACTTTTTGTGGGTGTTTCATAAAAATGGGAAATCTCTTTGTTGGGTTAGCATGGATACTGCCAAACTATTAAGTATGGTTTTCAACAGAGCACAAACTTGGCACCTAAAACAGGGCATGGTGTGTCCTTGAAGTCAAAACAGATCAAAAGATTCTTAATCCGTGTAGACTCTGGATAACTTTCATAAAACAAAGTCAAAATCTACTCAAGATGGCTGCAAGCAGAGCCCTCTTGAAGCAGGAACACTTTCTCCAGTCATGTCCTAAAGGGAAATCTCATCCATACACTTCCCTGGCACACACCTTCATTCTTAGTGACATCTCTTTTCTTCCCAGGTACCAACAATTATTCTCAAGTAAAAGTCCAGTAAATTTATTCACAGTTCTTGAATGGTTTTATTTCCCAGAAATATCTGATGCCAAAGTTATTTCCACAGATTAATTTTCAGATGTGAAAGAGCTAAAGGGACAGTGTTCTTCCTAAGGAAAGACTAAGGGCAAAGATAACTCTGCTTCTCTGACTTATGTGAAGTTTGGCAGTGTCTGAATCCAAAACTCCCTAAGTGGATCTGACTGAGGACAATTGGGGAGGTTCTTGGCAGCTCTCAGAGACAGGAAATTTCCCTCAAATTGAGACATGCCCCTTTCTCTCTCTGGCTTCACTCTACCTATAGCTTTCAAAGAATTCCAGAAAAATGACACCACCTTCAATCATGGAGGCCCTCAGCCCCCTCTCCTAAAAACTGGAGGATTTAGATGCAGATGGAGGTTTGTCTCTCTTGCGTTGGTAAGTTTCATCATTTATGCTAACGTTTGAAGAGACTGTCAAATATTTTGAAGGATCAGATGATAGCC
The DNA here is from genome assembly GCF_032452875.1 of Bos javanicus. Taxonomy (NCBI): domain Eukaryota; kingdom Metazoa; phylum Chordata; class Mammalia; order Artiodactyla; family Bovidae; genus Bos; species Bos javanicus. The sequence goes on along the minus strand of NC_083887.1, from coordinate 34,464,201 downwards.
AATATACTCTTGAGACTTAAAAGCTCAATTTGGGAATCAGAGTCCTCATATTTATTAATGGTCCCCCAAGAACATTACTCTGTCTGCTAAATCCAGCTTGACCTGAACAATTCTCTCCTTATTGAATAACATGCTGCTACTGTGTCTTGTGGTTCCCTGATTCTGGTCCTAATATTGACTCTGACATAGTTTTCATGTTACACTCTTGATGCCATCTTTATGGAACAACAGTACAAGACTCTAGCGACAGACCTTCATATGTGAACACTGATCTATCCTGAACCTTTCCTATACCCTCTAATGCAGCAGTCCCCAACCTTTTTGGCACCAGGGATTGATTTCATTGAAGACAACTTTTCACAGGTGGTGGTGGGGCAATGGTTTTGGTTTCACCTGCCACTCACCTGCTGTGCAGCCCAGTTCCCAACAGGCTACAGACTAGTAGCAGTCCCTGGCCCAGGGGACTGGGGATCCCTGCTGTAATGTTTGAACCCTTAGCAGTCCTCTATCCTGCTGCTGCTGCTGCTGCTAAGTCACTTCAGTCATGTCCAACTCTGTGTGACCCCATAGACGGCAGCCCACCAGGGTCCCCCGTCCCTGGGATTCTCCAGGCAAGAACACTGGAGTGGGTTGCCATTTCCTCCTCCAATGCATGGAAGTGAAAAGTGAAAGTGAAGTTGCTCAGTTGTATCCGACTCTTAGCGACCCCATAGACTGCCACCTACCAGGCTCCTCCATCCATGGGATTTTCCAGGCAAGAGTACTGGAGTGGGGTGCCATTGCCTTCTCTGCCTCTATCCTATGCTTCTATTTTAGTAACATGGTAATGACCTCTAAAACCTCTTTGCAAAACTCTAGATCACATGAAATTTCTCTCTCTGATGAGAAATATTTCATCTCCATGTAGACCCATTCATACTAATTTTAAACCCTGAATGATACAAGGAGAATATTCTTTTCTGAGAGCTTTTCAAGTATTTGGAGTCAGTCAGTCTTCAACTATATGTCTTCTCTACACTAATTGGCCCTAATTATTTCAACCATTCCTGTTCTAAGGTTTTAGGACATTTTACTGTCCCATGTGCTCTCTTAATCACTACAGCTTTCCCAATGTTTCGTTCAATGAGTGAAGCATAACCCAGAATGCTGCTGCTGCTGCTAAGTCGCTTCAGTCGTGTCCAACTCTTCGAGACCCCATGGACTGCAGCCCACCAGGCTCCCCTGTCCCTGGGATTTTCCAGGCAAGAGTACTGGAGTGGGGTGCCATTGCCTTCTCCAAACCCAGAATACCATAACTCAAATAAGGAACAGGGAAAAGGCAAACCTTCCCCCTCCTTCATACTAGGTCCTTTCAACGTGACAGTTTCTTGAACCTGATCACTTCTCAGATGTTGATATTTATTTGGCCACAACTCCAACTAAAAACACTGCACAGTCTTCAAGATATCCCTGCCATGTTCTTCTCATTCTCTCAAATTATTGTTAATTGTTCATGACTGTATAACATTAATTTTATTTATCTTTATTTGATAAATATTCTTTTTATATTTACTTTTTTCTTAAAAAAATTGTTTTGGAGTATCTGCTATATGATAGTCACTGTGCTACTCAGTGGGAATATAACTCTGAACTAGATACCAAACCATACCACTTTTTGGAGTTTATAATCTAAGGGCAACAACAAATGACTGTGAGTGCTCTAACTAAAGGAGTAACTAAGGGAGCTATTGGAGTATATAGGAGGCAGATCAGGGAGGTATTTCTGAAATAAGTGGCACCTGAGTTTAAAAGTTAGCAATATGAAGCCTGGAAGGAGGAACAGTTCAAGCAGAGAAATTTCTTATCAAATGTCCAGACATGAAGGTGAGTATGGTGTTACTAAGACTGATAGATCAGTGGGTAGAGTTTACATGTAAGCTAGGTGGAAGATACTTCTAGGAGATGACTCTAGGAATATAGTTTAGTGCAGTTCAGTTGCTCAGTCATGTCCAACTCTTTGTGACCCCATGGACTGCAGCACGTCAGACCTCCCTGTCCATCACCAACTCCTGGAGCTTGTTCAAACTCATGTCCACTGAGTTGGGGATGCTATCCAACCATAGATTCCAAATCCTGAACAATTTTGCACTATAATCTGGAGGAAATTGGTAGCCAGAAAAGGATTTGATGGAAGGAAGTGATATGATCATTCTCATATTTTAAAAAGATTACTTTGGCTACTGTGTTAAAAATGAACTCAAATCAATGAAATAAGATAGGAAATTATTGCAGCTATCTTTGCTCAGTTATGTCCGACTCTTTGCAACCCTGTGGACTGTAGCCCACCAGGTTCCACATTTCATGGGATTCTCCAGGCAAGAGTACTGGAGTGGGTTGCCATTTCTTTCTCCAGAGGATCTTCCCAACCCAGGGATCGAACCCAGGTCTCCCACATTGCAGGCAGATGCTTTAACCTCTGAGCCACCAGGGAAGCCCCAGGCAGCTATCTAAGCAGAAGATAATGGGAGCTTAAACTAGGGAACTGGTAGATAGTAGGCTTAAAGGACACTAGAGATATAAGGATGTATGTTATCAGGGTGTATTTTATATATTTGATGACATTTGGCTGCTAGAATTAATCATTTTAGATACCTGTGTATTGGTAGATTGACAAGTAAAGTTGCTCAGTCATGTCCAACTCTTTGCAACCCCATTGTAGCCTATCAGGCTCCTCCATCCATGGGATTGTCCAGGCAAGAACACTGGAGTGGGTTGCCATTTCCTTCTTCAGGAGATCTTCCAGACCCAGGGATTGAACTCGGGTCTCCGGCATGGTAGGCAGACACTTTGCCATCTGAGCCACCAGGGTAGATTGACAGAGTATAAGTAAATTCAGGACTAACAGCTAGCTCTCTGGCTTGGAGAAGTGTATTGGTTGTATTATCTACTGAGAGAAAAACCGATTTAGAAATCAATAAGAATGAGGGAGTAGTTTGGACATGTTGTATTTGGATTTCTATGGGTCATTCAAATGTGGATGTTCAATAAGCACATACATCTTTGGGTTTAGAGTTTAATTATCTAACCTGGGAGATATGTGAGTCAAGCATACATGCACAAATTGGAATAAGAGACTGACTCATGAGCGTAGAATGAGAAAAAGCAAGCTCTGGATGGAATGCAGATAAACTCTACCACCATGAAAAGATGTGGGAAAGAATGGGAAACCCAAAAGGAGGATGAAGGGCATGGTCATAGAGATAGTGTTTAAAAGAAAAAAAAGCAAAATGTGTTATCACAGAAGCCAAAGGAAGAGAGTGCTTCAAAAGAAGTTAAGACTGTCAAATGGGGCAGAGTACTCGTGTCCATTATATTTAAAAAGAGGAATTGTTTAGAGCTCGTGATGACAGTAGCTTCAGTGGAGTGGCGAGGAAATAAGCACTGGGTTAGAGTAGAGGGAGTGATGAAGAAGAATAACGGGTTAATATGATACAATGATATGATAGTGGTATTATAGGCAACAGGCTGCAAAAAGAAGGTGAGATATAGGATAGTAGCAAAAATAGGATTTGTTTTAGGATAGAAAAGATGACAGCAAATTTAAATGACAATGAGGGAAAGCCTCTGGTAGATAAAGGAGTTAGAATTTAAAACAAGGTGCCTGTGAAAGCAAGGATTTTCTTCTCTGACGCTTCTGAAAATAGTGATGTAGATTTTGCTTAAATCATTCCAGTGACGACATTGTCATCACTTCCATTTTTTTGGACAGGTTTTTTTGTTTTGTTTTGAGTTTTTTTGTTTTTAACTTTAAAATAGTTTTATTCTGGTTCAATGTTGCAGATATGTGGGACCAATAAGTCTAGTGACCTAATGTACAGTCAAGACTGTATTAATAACAGAAGTGTGCCAAAAGGTAGGTCAGGTGCTCTCACCACCCACACATGAAAGGTAAGGTGAAGAGAAGAGATGAATATGCCAATCATCTTGACTGAAATGATCATTTCACTGCGTATACGTACATCAAATCATCATGTTGTACACTTATATAAGTACAATTTTTAAAAATATTAAACATGACAAAATACTCCTTTTAGGATCAAAATACTCTAGTGAATGGTTTTGTTAGAAAAAAATAATGCCTAAATTAGGAAACTGTGTCTTTATTCATTTATTCATTCCACCAATATTCACAAATATTGACTAAATATTACAGACATTGGGCCAAATGCTAGAAATTGAAGAATAAGGCATAATGCACGCATTCACAGACAGAAAAGCATATATTGAAAAGAAACATGAATAATATCTCTATTTGGTGCTCATTTAGCCTTCTGGTACCTCATTGAATGAAGTTAATTCACTTTAAAAATGGAAGTTCTTCAACATTTGAAGACATTTATTAATATTATGTTACCATTTGATTCTTCTGGCAATTATGCAGAATTTTAAGATATTCAATGTGGAAAACAAACCTTTCATCATCTAAGTAGTGTTTTGTATAGTAAGCTGTTAAAAATGTGAACAACAAAAATGGAAAGTATTACTCCTAGTCGTAATGAAATATGAACAGATAGTTAATCTAGACACAATTGATCCTGTATCATTAAAATGGCATTAGTTTTTTTGGCAACTGATTCTTGATCTTGGCAAATAATGATATTTTAGTCACCTAGTTTTGGATTTAATGCACAATTTTGAAGCCAATACTCTCCAATCTTGTTTATACTCAGTTGATACTGACAATGAAGATATATGACTTCTCACCTATTTTTAATATATTTCATTTTAGTTTATATCATTAATCCCAACTATTTTCATTCTATTTTCAAATGCACTGCTAACCACTCCTTTCTTCAGAAAACTTATTTTGATATCAATTAAAGTGACCTATTAAGACATCAAATAATACAGAACTAAATATAAATTTGAAAACTATTTAGCCTGATGTCAATAGATAATTCAATGTTCTTTAGGTTCTTTGGGCTTTATTATTCAGAAAGTAGTCTAAAGGAACTCATCTAAAGTTGCATTTTTCACCAATTATACTAATGACTACTATGAGAAAGTTTTAAAATTTATCTGATAGAAATTCCAGAAATCTGAGTCTTAGAGGAAATATGTCAACCACAGGGAAAAAAATCCATCATTTTTTAGTCAAAGGTTAATTTAATGGTATAAGGAGGTCAGTGGGTCATAGAACTTCAATTACCTTAACCAAAGAAACCAAAACCAAAACTAAAGCAATGGAAACAAAAACATAAAATCCAACAACAAAGCAAAACAAAATACACACAATTTTCTCCAGGCATAGCAAGACTTGTCCTACGCAAACAGTGATTTTCCTGTCTTTGCTTTGAGGTTTTAAATGTCAGCCAACAACCTTCTTGGCTTCTTTGTCTGGCACCAATTCTCTTTAGCTATTTCTAAAACCTCATGGAGACCCTTTGCCTCTCCATACAACATATAATTAGGAGTTGTATAGCTAAAAATATTGTTTCTGAATACATTTTTAAAGTAGCCATATCTATCTCTATATTTTAGTCTTATTTCTAATATTATAGACAATATTGTTTATCTTGGTATCTAATTTTAAATAATTATGGCAGAATTCTTTTAAAATTACATGCTACTTTTTATTAAGGAAGTAGACATATTTAATATTGTAGAAAATATGAAAACTGAAAATACACAAGATGAAAATAATGTAATTTTTAATAATTGCTAACATTTTGGTAAAACGCTAATGATGTTTTAAATACTATTTACAAGGTGCGCTTACAAAATATGGGTAATATATTACAAATTTAATTTTTCTACTTAAAAATGTATCTCGTTTTTTTTTTATGGTTGCTTAAATTTTTTCCTACAGAATGATATTGAGGATAATAGAATTTAATCAAGTGGATATACTATATTTAATCCACATGCTTATTTATAGATTTTATCTTTTTACTAAACATTATATTTCTCTAAACATTATGTAATAAATCTTTATATGTATCTCTGATTATTCCACAAGACATCTTTCTAGAGGTAGAATAACTAGGTCAAAAAAATCTGCATTTGTAATGCTTTTGATATGTGTTTCCAAGTAGCTCTACAAAGTTACCAGAAACTATAAGGCTTTTTAACAATAATATTGATATTTACTTTGCTTATTTTCTTATGTATCTATTCATCCCTCTATCCTTCCATTGAACCCATTTTACTTTTTAAGTATTTCAAAGTAACTTACAGATATCAGTACACATTCCCCTAAATTAATCAGCATACAGAATTAGTGTTCAACATCTGTATACAGTTTTTTCTTTTAATATAAAAATGCCCATATCATAGAGTGTTTTTGGTGAGTTTTGACCAATACATATGCCTATGTAGAGAACATTAAAATGTTCTGCCCTCCTATGTTTTGACTGATCTTTTTTCATTTGCTCTTTTCCTCATCTCCACATGTAACAAGTCTGACCAAGTCTATCTCAAATTGGCTTTCACTTTTTCTACATTTTTTTCCTCAAATTGGCATTCACTTTTTCTGCACTTGCCAGACTTCAACAAAAGCATTCCAAATAACTTATTTCTGAACATGCGCCCCTTCAGTCCATTTTTCATATGGCAGATTGAAAGATTTTTCACAGACATAAATTGAGTTTTATCACTCTCCTGCTTTCTTACTGTGGTTTCCATTCCCCTCATGACCTATTCACAGCTTCCTCTCCACCTGCATCCTGAATCTAGCTCCCACTTGGTCTCTGCACTTTAGCCACACTGGTCTAAAATGCTTCCAATATTTTCTCTTTTACGGACTTTTTACACCTGTTTATTATCTCCCCTTCCTAGAACACTGGAGCTCCCTTTCCTTGTTAAACTGACTATTGTCTTTATCCATCTCTTTTCAATGAAGTCATCCCGGACAACTTACTACATCCTCCCCAACTCCTCCCCCTCCATCACTGATCCCTGTGTTCTGTTCTTTAAGCACTTATTGTCATGCACAATTAGAAAATGAACTTTCTTATTTCCTGTGTTTTTCACTCACTAGGCTGTACACTCTACAAAAGGGAATGCAGGTTTGGGTACCACTTTCTCATATTCTTCTCACACTTTGTAGGTGCTTAGTCCACACACAGCAAACTGTGCAACAAATGAACAAACCAACAAATTCTTAAATTTTGCTTTCTCTGCAAAGGACATGCTAAGGACATCTCTAGTGAATTTTCTTTCACATTTATATATACGTACTTATATATTCACACACACTCACATATATAGGAAAAGTGAAAGTGTTAGTCGCTCAGTCATGTCTGACTCTTTGCAACCCTATGGACCATAGCTGTCCAAGGAATTCTCCAGGCAAGAATACTGAAGTGGGTTGCCATTTCCTTCTCCAGAAGATCTTCCCAACCCAAGGATTGAAGCCAGATCTCCTGCATTGCAGGCAGATTCTTTACATCTGAGGCACCAGGGAAGACTGTGTATTCTAAATATGACTGAAAATGTATAAATGCTTCATAAGAAATATCATAAAGGAAAATAATAATCTAATTTGGAGCTTACGGAAGGAGTAGTCAGTCATGATCTACTCTTAGTAATGTGATATTTTTCCCCAATTACACTTTTAAAAATCTTTCTGAATTAGTCACTGTTTTTTTTCCTTTTATCTGAAATCTGTAGCTTTAACAAACCTTAGCACACAAAATTAACACCCCACTATTACTAAATCAACAGTTTACAAGTTAAAAGAAAGCAACAGGATACATGATTATGAAAAATTCATAATGAAACAGAAACTGTTGACAGGGAAGGTGTTAAGTTTGCTTCCTGCTTCATATCAACAGGTCAAAAATCATACCACAGCTTGAGAATCTCATTAATTTTTTTGTGACATGCAGATAAAAATATTAGTAATTACCTATGAAGTTGTAACTATTTTCACACAAAAAATTCTTTCCGATAACCTTTCTTGTAAACTCTGACCATATGATTGTTTACATATGTTGAGATTTCAAACATGTCATTGTGAATTACATACCCATGCCTAATATTCGGGCTTCCCAGGCGGTGCTAGTGGTAAAGAACCTGCCTGCCAGTGCCAGAGACATAAGAAGCAAAGGTTCAATTCCTGGATCGGGAAGATCCCCTGGACGAGGGCATGGCAACCCACTCTAGTATTCTTGCCTGGAGAATCCCATGGACAGAAGAGCCTGGTATGCTACAGTCCAAAGGGCTGCAAAGAGTCAGACATAATTGAAGTGACTTAGCACTCATGCATGCACACCTAATATTCTGGTCACTGGAAAAGAAGGTGCAAGAAATGCTGAATTGCTCTATGGCAGAGGTCAGTAAAGAAGAAATATCCCTTTGCCTGTTATATTCTGCTACAAATAAAGGAGGAAAGAGTGGGTTCTGATTCGTTTCCTTATATCTTATTCTCTAATGTGAGTTTCAAAATATTCTCATTTTCTAGCAACACAGCACAGTTGGTAGGGGAATGGATGCAAAGCCAGCATTTAACAGCTCTGTCATGACTCTATTTCTTGAGTTTCATTCAATTTGTGAAGAAATCCCATTCATCCTTCAGAGGAACTAACAATCTGTTTTAATGCCCTCACAGGATGATAGAATTAAGAAGATTTCAGATAAGAAAGACTCAGAATATAGTTCCAACTCCACTACTGAGAACTTTCTGACTTGGAAAATTATGGCTTTGCTAAATCTCAGCTATTCTCATTTATAACAGAGTGAAATTAGTACTTAACTCTCAGATGTGGGTTCTGAATATTAAAAGACATTATGTGTGTACATTGCTTTCCAATTTACCTAAATGTTAGTTACTTGAGTTTGGGTGAACTCCGGGAGTTGATGATGGACAGGGAGGCCTGGCAGGCTGCGGTTCATGGCGTTGCAGAGAGTGGGACATGACTGAGCGACTGAACTGACTGACTGTAGTTACTATTATTTTTGGTGATATTGTTTTTATCCCCATTGCCTTGGACTCAGTGAGTTATAGGAACAAACTTTATATTCTTGTTAGGATCATGCCAAATGTATAACATTTCCTTAAATTAAAAATAGAAAAGAGTGGTTTGTAGTTTTATGAAATTATTTTGCTCCTTGGTTAGAATATGAAATAACCATATAATATAGTAGCAAGTGCTGCCATCTTATGTTGTTCTATGGTGAACAGAAGATTTAAAAAATAGAATTATTGATTGGCTAAAGATACTGAGTTTTCTAAATCTTGCTCAGCATTATGATGTTCAGCACTAATTTGACAACTAAAGTAAAATTCATAAAAACAAAGTTTTCAGTGCTTCAGAGATCACCCAAGCCAGTTGTCTCATTTTACAGATGAGAAAACTGGTGGGTTAAGAAGTACAGACAATTTGGTATAAAATACATAAATTACAAGGATATATTATACACAATGTGGAATATAGCCAATATTTCAGAGTGACTATAAATGGAGTATAACCTTTAAAAGTTGTGAATCATTATGTTATACAACTGAAGCTCATATAAAACTGTAAGTGAACCATACTGTAATTAAAAAAAAAAAACTGATTGTTTATTAACCAAATAGATAAAGTTACTTGAGGAAGTCATATACTTGGTTAGTCAAAAATACAAGACTTCAACTTGATGTCCTTATCTCACAATTAAGCACTAGTAGTCTTCACACCTTGTCACCCTGCTTATTTAACATATATGCAAAGTACATCATGAGAAATGCTGGGCTGGAAGAAGCACAAGCTGAAATCAAGATTGCCGGGAGAAATATCAATAGCCTCCGATATGCAGATGACACCACCCTTATGGCAGAAAGTGAAGAGGAACTCAAAAGCCTCTTGATGAAAGTGAAAGTGGAGAGTGAAAAAGTTGGCTTAAAGCTCCACATTCAGAAAACGAAGATCATGGCATCCGGTCCCATCACTTCATGGGAAATAGATGGGGAAACAGTGGAAACAGTATCAGACTTTATTTTTCTGGGCTCTAAAATCACTGCAGATGGTGACTGCAGCCATGAAATTAAAAGACACTTATTCCTTGAAAGGCAAGTTATGACCAACCTAGATAAGCATATTCAAAAGCAGAGACATTACTTTGCCAACAAAGGTCCATCTAATCAAGGTTATGGTTTTTCCTGTGGTCATGTATGGATGTGAGAGTTGGACTGTGAAGAAAGCTGAGTGCCGAAGAATTGATGCTTTTGAACTGTGGTGTTGGAGAAGACTCTTGAAAGTCCCTTGGACTGCAAGGAGATCCAACCAGTCCATTCTGAAGGAGATCAGCCCTGGGATTTCTTTGGAAGGAATGATGCTGAAGCTGAAACTCCAGTACTTTGGTCACCTCATGCGAAGAGTTGATGCATTGGAAAAGACCCTGATGCTGGGAGGGATTGGGGGCAGGAGGAGAAGGGGACAACAGAGGATGAGATGGCTGGATAGCATCACCGACTCAATGGACGTGAGTCTGAGTGAACTCCAGGAGTTGGTGATGGATAGGGAAGCCTGGTGTGCTGCGATTCATGGGGTTGCAAAGAGTCGGACATGACTGAGCGACTGAACTGAACTGAATCTTCACACCACTTGCTCTTTGGAAGAAAAGCTATGACAAACCTAGGCAACATATTAAAAAGCAGAGACGTCACTTTGCCAAAAAAAGTCTGTATAGTCAAACCTATGATTTTTCCAGTAGTCATATATGGATGTGACAGTTGGGCCATGAAGAAGGTTGAGCACCGGAGAACTGATGTTTTCTAATTGTGGTGCTCGAGAAGACTCTTAAGAGGCCCTTGGACAGCAAGGAGATCAGATCAGTCAATCCTAAAGGAAATCAACCCTGAATATTCATTGGAAGGACTTATGCTGAAGCTCCAATACTTCAGCCACTCAATGAGAAGAGCCAACTCACTGGAAAAGACCTTGATAGGAAAGATTGAGGGCAAGAGGAGAATTGGGTAAAAGGGGATGAAGTGGTAGATGGCATCACCAACTCAATGGACATGAGATTGAGCAAACTCCAAGAGACAGTGAAGGACAGGGAAGCCTGGAGTTCTGCAGACCATGGGGTCACAAAGAGTTGGATACGATTAGTGACTGAAAAACAAAACCTTCAAGCCAACCACTGCTATAGTCTCTCAGTTTGGAAGCCATCTTTAAACTTTCTGCTATTCCTTATATATAACTGAGGACCAACCCTGTTGGTTATTTCTTTGAAACGTCTATCAGGTTGGTCCATCTCTCTCTGTCACACCTGAATTGCTACAAAAGCCTCCTTGCTGGTTTATTTTCTATTGTTTTCTTCCACCTTAAATTTATACTAACTGTAGTTACCAATCTCTCTATAATGTAACTTCCATCATATCTCTCCAATATTCAAGAATTTCCAAAACCTTTATACCAGTTATCTTAACAAGTGTAAAGTTCTCTGCCCAAATTTGCAAGTCTTTAGAACATGGCACTTCCCAGCCAGTCTTATTTCTGACATTGTTCATGCAGACAGAAATGTTGCATTCAAATATGCTGGTTTCCTTGCTGTTGTCTATATAAGCCATCTACATTTTTGTTCCCGAGTCTATTTGCACTATTACCATAAGCTGTGCCTCTATCCCCATTCCATTCAATTTATCTAAATCTTTCTCATCCTTTAAGTTTCAGCTACATTTTTTCAACTGATGATATTTCTGACTGTAACACATTGGTTTCTTAATTGTCTAAATGTTTATTTCTTGCATATTGGAGGAATACATCTAAGTTCTTTGTCTTTCTATTATTTTATTATTAGTATTATGCCCATTAACAGTGAAACTGAAGGTTTAATACAGCCCATTTTCAAACAACTTTATGGTTAGATAGTAATATCTAATTCAGAAAATGTTCAAGACCTTTCCCTCCCTCATATGTCACAATTCAGAGAGAGAAATGGAAGCTTCCTCTAGACAACACATCTCTGGGTGTGAATTCTTCAAACTGGGATTTGGTGTCATCTTCATGACCAATACTCAGTGGTCATTAACAACCATCTGCCTTTGAGAGTCTCCATTTTTTCCCTTTTCTCTTTGCCCTTCATGGTTTTTGAGTTACTTGAATCTATCTGTTTGACCTGAAAAGTCCCACTGCTTCTCAGCCTCTGGGACAGTTGTGAATAAATTTTTTTGATGATGCTGTGAAAGTGCTGCACTCAATAGGCCAGCAAATTTGGAAAGCTCAGCAGTGGCCACAGGACTGGAAAAGGTCAGTTTTCATTCCAATCTCAAAGAAAGGCAATGCCAAAGAATGCTCAAACTACTGCACAATTGCACTCATCTCACACGCTAGTAAAGTAATGCTCAAAATTCTCCAAGGCAGGCTTCAGCAATACGTGAACCGTGAACTTCCTGATGTTCAAGCTGGTTTTAGAAAAGGCAGAGGAACCAGAGATCAAATTGCCAACATCCGCTGGATCATGGAAAAAGCAAGAGAGTCCCAGAAAAACATCTATTTCTGCTTTATTGACTATGCCAAAGCCTTTGACTATGTGGATCATAATAGACTGTGGAAAATACTGAAAGAGATGGGAATACCAGACCACCTGACCTGCCTCTTGAGAAATTTGTATGCAGGTCAGGAAGCAACAGTTAGAACTGGACATGGAACAACAGACTGCTTCTAAATAGGAAAAGGAGTACGTCAAGGCTGTATATGGTCACCCTGCTTATTTAACTTATATGCAGAGTACATCATGAGAAACGCTGGACTGGAAGAAGCACAAGCTGGAATCAAGATTGCCAGGAGAAATATCAATAATCTCAGATATGCAGATGACACCACCCTTATGGCAGAAAGTGAAGAGGAACTCAAAAGCCTCTTGATGAAAGTGAAAGTGGACAGTGAAAAAGTTGGCTTAAAACTCAACACTTAGAAAACGAAGATCATGGCATCCGGTCCCATCACTTCATGGGAAATAGGGGAAACAGTGGAAACAGTGTCAGACTTTTTTGGGGGGGGCTCCAAAATCACTGCAGATGGTGACTGCAGCCATGAAATTAAAAGATGCTTACTCCTTGGAAGGGAAGTTATGTCCAACCTAGATAGCATATTCAAAAGCAGAGACATTACTTTGCCAACAAAGGTCCATCTAGTCAAGGCTATCGTTTTTCCTGTGGTCATGTATGGATGTGAGAGTTGGACTGTGAAGAAGGCTGAGTGCCAAAGAATTGATGCTTTTGAAGTGTGGTGTTGGAGAAGACTCTTGAGAGTCCCTTGGATTGCAAGGATATCCAACCAGTCCATTCTGAAGATCAGCCCTGGGATTTCTTTGGAAGCAATGATGCTGAAGCTGAAACTCCAGTACTTTGGCCACCTCATGCAAAGTGTTGACTCATTGGAAAAGACTCTGATGCTGGGAGGGATTGGGGGCAGGAGGAGAAGAGGACGACAGAGAATGAGATGGCTGGATGGCATCACTGACTTGATGGACCTGAGTCTGAGTGAACTCCGGGAGTTGGTGATGGACAGGGAGGCCTGGCGTGCTGCGATTCATGGGGTTGCAAAGAGTCAGACACAACTGAGCGACTGAATTGAACTGAACTGATCGTGCTTCTCCTGATACAGGTCTGAGATTGGAGGTACGAAGGCACTTGGATTTTGTGCATAGAGAATATAAGAAAAACAAACCTTCAAACTACTACTCTTTATGTGGTACCGGGGTCCAGCCCCGGTGGATCCAGGGAATTCGAATGGGAGACAGCTTCAGGGATCAGGATACGATAGAATTAAAGATATAAAGAGTGGTTAAATAAGGATAGCTCAGCGAAGAAATTCAGTGAAGAAAAGAGGCTGAATAACTTGGTTTACATGGAAAACCAATACAATTTCAAGACAAGGAATTTGCGCCACCTACGTAGGCTGCAGGCATCCTCCCGTTCTCCCGAAGGAGAGGAGACACTAAGGCCTCTTCGGTCAGATCTTAGAAGCCCAGGCAAAATTAGTAGGCTTGGCGAGCCTCCACGTTCCAGATGGGAATTCAGACAGAAGATAAGAGAAAGAACGACATGGGGAGACCAAGCTTCGGTTAACAAGGCCCACGCTTTATTTTCCAAAGTAGTTTTTATACCTTAAGTTTTGCATAGAGGATAATGGGGGAAGGGGTAGAGTCATGCAAGGTCAGCAGTCCTTGATCCTTATCGAAGCCAGGCTTTCTTCCTGCAAACTTATCATATGCAAAAGTTTAGGTGATTTACCTCATCTTCTGGCCAGGAGGCCTGTTAACATTTTATGACCCTTTCTTCAGAAAACTTATTTTTCTCTAAAGGTGATTATCCTAAAGTCAGGTGCCACCCTCCGAAAGCATTAGATAAAGTTGCATTTCTATAGGGCAAAAGTGTGGTGGGCTATAATAAGAAAAGAATTAACTCAAGGGTTCAAGGTTACAAACATTAAAGCTACTACTTACATTCCTATACACCAATTGTATTAATCAATACACTCCCAGGGACACAGTAGGTAAGGGATATGGAAACTTAGCAGCAAACATTGGCCCAACAAGTGAAAAACCCTTCAACAATACAGTTTCTAATCAATCTTTTAACTGCTCAAAGGAATCTGTATTTAGCAAGTTTAGAACATCTCGTGCTTCTCATGGTTGGGAGGCTGTGAACAATCCCATGTGGCCAGAAGAACCTGTTCAGGCAGGCTAGAGAACTTCCAAAGGAGTTTGTGAACTAAAACACTCTTGTCACGCCCAGGAACTTTATTAACTGGAGCTATAAGTTAACTCTTTTTCAGAGACAGAGATGGTGGTGGGGGACAGCCCTCGTAAAGTCAGAGGTGTAGGTGAGAGCACAAAGCAGTAAAGTAGGCAGACTCTGGTTTTGGGGGTAGATGCTTGAGAATTTGCAGGAGGACTCATGAGGCTCGATCCCGCCTTTGCATATACCGAGCCTCCTTCCTCATGACCTTTGCCACGGGCGGAGTTCCTCACGCTGGCTCCCGGCAATGTGGCTTCTGGCTCTTATTTTAAAATAGTATATTTCCCTCCCTCTATCTGAAATACCCCTGTCTCATATTCCCAAGTGTATGTCTCGACTCAGAGCAAGGGGATGAGCATGTGCCAGACTGAAAGAAGGAAAGGAAGAGAGGAGAAAATCATCAGACTCCTCACATGCTATAGTGTTTTCTCTTTTCAACTCAACTGTAAACTCCTTGAATGCAAATACTTTCCTCTGAATTCTTTTGCCTAATGTACTGCGTTACATGGTAGAATTTCAATGAATACTTTGTGATTGAAAACTGTTATCATGACTCTTTCTTAAAAATGAACAATGATATATCATTCATAAGAAATTGATTTTTTTCATAGAAAATTTATGATTAAACATACACAGACACAGAGTCAGCATAAAACAATAGATCATGCAAGCCTTGGGCCATATAGTATAAAGAAAAGTTTTAAGAACTCTTTCAGGGCTTAAAATGCCTTACCAATATTTCTTTTCTGTTTGTACTCTCACTTCCCACGTTTATGGCTCTGATTTTATTGTGGATTAAGATAATGGAAAAAATATTGAGAATTTCATTATTATATCTTGGAGAGAAAAACATGTCCACATGCGCACAGAACTATATAGTTCAACAATAACACCTAGTTGTCACTATAATGGTCATGATTATAGCCTGGCAAATACCATGGAACTAGTTAGAGCTGAGATGGTGCCTGGAGCATGCTAAATTAACTTAGTCCCTTTATTAATTGAAATGTTGTCTCTGTTTATGGGTTGCAACCTCTTACTTGCCTTTGTGATTCAGATTCTCCAGTTGCTAAGAGATTTTTCTAAATGTTTCATTTATTCCTGAGTTAGAACATTTTGCTGTGGATGCAAAGTACCCAGAGTATCTAGAATATCCATCTTTGACATTTTATTTAATTATATTCTGGAACGAAGCAGCAATAAATCGAGACATCTCCCACCTTAGAGCCAGTGCCAAGTTCAGGGGATCAGCATAAATGCAGCTTAGAAGATAGTTTAAACCCAGTACTGCCAATTGCTCATGGTCTGCCTTGTTCTTGCAAGTCTAAGCTGGGCTGCAATGATGACTTGATGGTCAGCAGCAGAGATACTCTGAGTAGAAAATGCTTGTGATTCTTACTAATAATTTAAAAGACTTACAAAGTACCAATAAGAGTTTAATATTCACTTCAGTTAATCCTCATAATAATCACTGAGGCAAGTGCTATTATTATTATGTTCACTTTACAGGTAAGGAAATGAAGCTTTGCCAAAGTCACAGAGCCATTAAGCACTGGTAATTGAACTTGATTTCTGAAGTGTCTGGCTCCAGAATTCCTGCTCCTCATCCTTCTTCTCTGCTCTCTCCATCTGCATGGGAAGGAGATCTGGCTTATTGCTCCCAGTGTCTCTGCTTTTCCAGAAGAGGGGAAGGAGAGACACCTGGCATTGCCTGAGCTTGGCACGTTACCCTTTATTTGTTGTTGCTGCTGTTGTTTAGGCACTCAGTCGTGTCCGACTCTTGCGGCCTCATGGACTGGAGCCTGCCAGGCTCCTCTGTTCATGGGATTCTCCATGCAAGAATGCTGGATTGGGTTGCCATTTCCTCCTCCAGGGGATCTTCTTCTCGAGCCAGGCATCAAACCTGCGTCTCCTGCATTGACAGGTGAATTACTCATCACTGAGCCACCAGGGA
This sequence comes from Bos javanicus, assembly GCF_032452875.1. Lineage (NCBI taxonomy): Eukaryota > Metazoa > Chordata > Mammalia > Artiodactyla > Bovidae > Bos > Bos javanicus. The sequence continues at coordinate 34,447,540 of NC_083887.1, read as the reverse complement.
AGCCCCTCACTGTGCATTATTTTTTCTCTAAAAAGGAAATATTTGAAGATAAAAGATTTTTCCCTTTGTCATGTTGTATTCTGAACATAACTTTTAAAACATAAATCACCTCTATGAATACTTTCTTGGATAATTATCAAAATCTTTATTATTTTTATTGTTATTTTTAATAATATCACACTTCTGTTTCCCCAAACTCAAATTTAATCTTATTTCTCACTGTTAGTACTGCTAAGGTCTCCTTTTGTTGTTGTATAGTACAAATCTAAAATAATTTTTTGTCTCCAAGTATGCAAAGTAACTATTTTGAAACATCTGAATTTGAGAAAAACAAAAGGAAATAAACATCTTAAGAGGAATTTAAGTTTACCTTAGCCTAATTTTCCAAGGAACTTACATGTATATTATATCTAAGGTTTAATTAGATTTCATTACTTTTTAGATTTGTTTTTCATTTTGTTACAAAATGCGAAAGAAAAGCTGAAGATGTAATTAAATTTTATTATCTCAGTGATATAATCCATAACTTGAGGGTGAATAGTTTACAATAAAAAAAAAAGGAACCAAACCTCATTAGATACACAAATGAATAAAAGGAATGTTTTCATCACTGCAAAAAGATGCATTAATTCAGAGGGAAAACCCTTAATTAGATTTCACTTTAATTTTTTCCAAATTTCCAAATCTGAGAAAACAGAATATTTGGCTTTGACCCTATGATAGCATACCCAAACAACCTCGACCTGTATGTCTTTGTCACTTTTTATTTTTGTATATTCTTTGTCTCTCTTTTACAAGTCCTGGTAAACTTCTTAGGATTAGCCAGAGAACAGGGAACAGCCTTGAAGTGGTAGGTAAGTCTCTTATTTCATAAACAAATTCTTGGCAAATAGATATGTATATTCGTATGGTGACCAGTTTCCATTAGGCTGAAATGGCAACCTCTGCAAGACTGAGATGGATAGAGTGGCTTGAAGAGTATGCTGATACTTTCTGGAAGTTTTTGACTCACTTCTGTGTAGAGAATATGCGTTTATCATTTCTGCATTTCCCATATCCTATTTTATCCTGCCTCTTCCTTTCAACTTTCTGGCCTACCACATACTGGCTTCTCTGATAAAAGGACCTATGGAGAGGGTGAGACTTTCAGCTGTGAGCTTGTATAACTACAGATCGCATTAAAAAGGTCTCCAAGGACAGTTGAAACTTCAGTAAGGCACCATTACAGAAAATCAATCTACATCTACTGGCTGCTTCATTCTATTGTTGACCCTCACTGCCAGGCTGGTTCCTTTCCTTAGGTTCTGGCTCAGGCCTTGGTCATGGCTATAGAATTCATGGTTAAAAACTGAGTCAAATGTTAGAGTTAGAAGGAATTCAATTCCTTTCAAAGTTCTACTGCAGTCTATATCTAAAACCTCCACTATTATGGTAAGATCTATGGTTGTAAACATTCAGAACACTAAGATCATGGCATCCAGTCCAATCACTTCATGACAAATAGACAGGGAAATGATGGAAATGGTGAGAGACTTTATATTTTGGGGCTCCAAAATCACTGCAGATGGTGACTGCAGTCATGAAATTAAAGGACACTTGCTCCTTGGAAGAAAAGCTATGATCAACCTAGACAGCATATTAAGAAGCAGAGACATTAGTTTGCCAACAAAGGTCCATTTAGTCAAAGCTACAGTTTTTCCAGTATTCAAGTATGGATGTGAGAGTTGGAGTACAAAGAAAGCTGAGCACTGAAGAATTGATGCTTTTGAACTGTGGTGTTGAAGAAGACTCTTGAGAGTCCCTTGGACTGCAAGGAGATCCAACCAGTCTATCCTAAAGGAAATCAGTCCTGAATATTCATTGGAAAGACTGATGCTGAAGCTGAAACTCCAACACTTTGGCCACCTGATGTGAAGAACTGACACTAGAAAAAGACCCTGATGCTGGGAAAGATTGAAGGCAGGAGGAGAAGGAGATGACAGAGAATGAGATGGTTGGATGACATCACCGACTCAATGGACCTGAGTTTGAGTAAGCTTTGGGAATTGGTGATGACAGAGAAGCCTGGTGTGCTGCAGTCCACGGGATCGCAAAGAGTTGGATGCAACTGAGTAACTGAACTGAACTGATAGTCACAAATCACTAGGTCAAAGTTTCTAAAGGTAGAAAGGTATATTGTCTTATTATACTTTTTTTTTTTTTTTCTGGAACATCTTTCTTCATTGGTCATCAACATTAAGTATTTAGTTGGCCAAAAAATTCATTTGAGTTTTTCCATAAAATCCTATGGGAAACCTGAAGGAACATTTTGGCCAATCCAATACTTCATGTAACTTTAAGACCTAACCCAACCACATAATTATAAGGAACAAGATATGAAACCTCTGCAAATATCAAAATGTAGGCCAAATTTTATTTCAAAATAGCACTTTAGGACCGATTTTTTAATATTTTGTCATATGCCCAAACTATTCATAAGGGAGGGATTAAGAAGTTTTAAGTTTTTTATGGGATTTGATATTTTTCACTAAACCCTTTTCTATAGTGTAGCACTTATTTTCTAACTTATCATTTTTGAAGTGAAGTCGCTCAGTCGTGTCCGACCCTTTGCAACCCCATGGACTGTAGCCTACCAGGCTCCTCCATCCATGGGATTTTCCAGGCAAGAGTACTGGAGTGGGGTGCCATTTCCTTCTCCAGGGGATCTTCCTGACCCAGGGATTGAACCCAGGTCTCCCACATTGTAGGCAGACGCTTTACCATCTGAGGCACCAGGAACAAACTAAATAGGAGATGAGTGACTTTCATTTAAAGCTATTACTTTTCCAGCTGCACTTCTTTAGTATGAGATTTATCATGTAGTTATATAAAGTATTTCTCTCCTCCAAGGCAAGTGTGCTTGTGGCCAGTTCTGTAATAGAACAATTTATTAATTGCTGAAGAACAAGATATCATCCAAAGGAGTTAAGCTAAAGAAATTTCCTTTTTTAGACTTAATAGTTTGTTTATTTATGGAAATGGAAGTTCTTCACTAAAATTAATTATTGTGTTTTTGAGTGTGTGTGTATACAAAATCTTGCATATAATTTATATCTCCTATCTGTCAACCTGGCAAAACAGTCAGGTTTGAGAGTTACATTTTATTTGGTGGTCATCTTAGGATTTCAGGCCTGGCAGAGAGCATTTCAAGTAACTCTGAGAACTTTTTTGAGGAAATGGGGGGAGGGGAAGGAGTCAGGTTATAAAGAAGTTTGCAGCAAGGGGCAGGTATTCTGAACATCAAAAGATGATTGTTAATTAATTAAAGAAAACTAGATATCTCAAGGAATTTAGTGCTCTTCTATGTATGGGAAGATGCAAGTGTCTGGGCTCACTGAAATCATTCCTTTTATATGCATCTCAGTTATGTGGGGCCAGCATCTTCGTTCTTGATTATTCACACCCTTAGTTCCTCACTCACAATGGCAGCCAGCAGCTGAGAGTTCATGGCTTGCAGGCATTTTTCTCCCTTTTGGGTGCCCCTGGGGCTCAGAAGTTCACATGGAGGACCAAAATCATTGATGATTGTAACATCCTTATTTACTGATATGGCAGGAAATACTCCATTTCACATATCTTAGATGGCTAATTAAACACTTCTAAATATTTCCATTAAATATATAAATATAGAAATTTAATATTAAAATCCATTCATTAATGCTTATATCAAATCCAATCTACTTGAATGTCTACTACTTTGAGCCAGCACAATATCCTTAGCACTTGAAATTTATCTGTGAAGAAAATTATAAGACTTCTGCCCCATGGAACTTATATTTTGGTGGACATAAAATATCAATAAGAAATAAACATAATAAATATTTGAGTCAGTTCTAATGAGGTGGATGAAACTGGAGCCTATTATATAGAGTGAAATCAGAAAGAAAAACACCAATACAGTATATTAATGCATATATATGGAATTTAGAAAGACAGTAATGATGACCCTATATGTGAGACAGTGAAAGAGACACAGATATAAAGAACAGACTTTTGGACTCTGTGGGAGAAGGTGAGGCTGGGACAATTTGAGAGAATAGCACTGAAACACGTATATTACCATATATGAATTAGATGACCTGTCCAAGTTCAATGCATGAAACAGGGAAACAGGGCGCTCAAAGCCAGTGCACTGGGACAACCCAGAGGGATGGGATGGGGAGGGAGGGAGTTCGGGACAGAGGGACACATGTACACCCATGGCCGATTCATATCAATGTATGGCAAAAACCACCACAATATTGTAAAGTAATTAACGTCCAATTAAAATAAATTAATTCAAAAAGGGAAACAAACATAATAAATAGATTAAATAGTGTGTTAGAATATAATGTGTGCCATAAAGCTTGAGCAAGCTAATATGTTATGAATGCTAAGGGAAAAAGGTATGTTGTAATTGGAATAAGGTAGTCAAGGAATGCCTTACTGATGCCTTTTTACAAAAGGGCATTTGTAAAAGACTTGAGGAATGAGAGATGAGCCCTGTGGATACACGCAGAACTTGGAGACATTGTGGTTGGGTTCTAGACCACTACAATAAAATGAATATTACAATACAGTAAGTCACATAGTGCTTTTTGTTTCCCAGTACACATGAAAGTTATGTTCATATTATACGGTAGTCTATTAAATATGCAATAGGATTAAGTCTAAAATAAACAATATACATACTCTAATTTTATAAAACATTATTACTAAAAGTGCTATCACCTGAGTTTTCAGCAAGTCATAATCTTTCTGCAACAGTAACATCAAAGATCACTGATCACACATCATCATAACAAATGTAATAATAATAAAAAAATGAAATATTTTGAGAATAACAAAAATGTGACCCAGAAACACAAAGTGAACAAATGCTGGCAGAAAAATGCTGCTGATAGACTCATGGTAGGGTTTCTACCTACCTTAATTTGTAAAAAAAGTAAACAAAATAAAACACGATATTGCACTGCAAAGTGCAATAAAACAAAGCGTAATAAAACAAGGTTTGCCCATACGTGAAGGCAGATTGGTCTGGGCAGGCAAAGAGAAAAAAGCGAATGCAAAAATCCTAACATTAGAGTGTTCCTAGGGTGTCCAAGGTAGAGAAGGCAATGGCACCCGACTCCAGTACTCCTGCCTGGAAAATCCCATGGACAGAGGAGCCTGGTAGGCTGCAGTCCATGGGGTCGCTGTGGGTCAGACAAGACTGAGTGACTTCACTTTCACTTTTCACTTTCATGCGTTGAAGAAGGAAATGGCAACCCACTCCAGTGTTTTTGCCTCGAGAATCCCAGGGACAGGGGAGCCTGGTGGGCTGCTGTCTATGGGGTCGCACAGAGTCGGACACGACTGAAGCGACTTAGCAGCAGCAGCAGAGTGTGCAAGGGACAAAAAGGAGGAAAGAGGACTGGAGGGGAGTGAACAAAGTGGAAAGATAATAGGGTGACGGATAATTGGAGTTCAGCACATACGATGGTCTGTAGGCCTTTATCATGTTGTTGGCTTTACGTAAAATGGGGAGGCACTGATAAGATCTTAGCACCAGAATTCTATGATCTGACTTCTGTATTGAAGAAATCACTTTCTAGTGAGACTAGATCAGGTGGCAGGCAAGAGTCGAAAGCAGGGAGATCAGCTTGGTTAGGCTGGAATCCAAATGATGATGGCTCAGACAATGGTGGCAGCAATAAAGATGATCAGAAATGAGTTTAGATGGGCTTATGGATAGTTAATCAATGGGGAAGCTGAGCCTGTAGGTATGGATGGCAATTAGAGGGTAAATGAAATTTATCAGATTGCTTCAATTTTCTCAAGTAAGAAGTAAGATCAGCTGAGAGTGAGAATCAGGGATGAGGTCTCAGGAGTTTCTAGAGAAATGAGAAGACGTGAAATAGTCATCAAACAGAATATGAGACTGAAAAGATTGGGGAATATGGAAATGATTTCCTGAGAACCTTAAGCTCCCACTGTGACTTTCATGCTCATAAACATGAAGTAACACAAGCTCATCATGACTGTGTATTTCTCCACAAGATGAAGCTAAGCAGGGACTGGAAAAGGGGGAAGTGAGTTGGATTTAACCAGGCTTGTGGTTTGGCCTCATGTGTAAGGTAAAGGGAAAGAGTTATAAGCAAGAGACTAATTATGATTGACCATGGAACTTAAGCCTGCTAAAGAGAGACAGAGAACATCAACTGGATGGAGAATGCTGAAAAAGTGATCATATCAATGGAACATGTTGAGGGGATGAGTTGAAAATTTAGGAGGTAATCATGAGAGTGTGGATGCATGAAACTGGAATTACGATGTGTTGCTCTTACTGGCAATGGCTAGGCTTAGAATGGGGCATCCCAGGTGGGGCTAGTGGTAAAGAACACGCCTGCCAATGTAGGAGACATAAGAGACATGGGTTCGATCTCTGGGTCAGGAAGATCCCTGGAGGAGGGCATGGCAACCCACTCCAGTATTCTTGCCTGGAGAATCCCATGGACAGAGAGACTGGCTGGCTACAGTCCATGGGGTCTTACAGAGTCAGACATCACTCAGTGACTAAAATAACAACAAAAGAAAGACCCCCAGAAACATTAAAGAAGGAATACAGCATTGATTCCTTTTCCTATTAGGAAAGGAAGGAAACAGCTTGCTTAAACGGCTTTTGCAAAAGGTGAACTTTCTTTTTCAAGCAGAATTGTGATAACTTGAACTAAATTAGGAAGTGGAGTCTCAAAATAGCTATTTAGCATTCAGGAGACAGATGTTTCCTTTTTTTTTTTAAATACATAAACTAAAATACTTGGGCATCAGGAGACATTTTTCTCCTAGAGGAATTAGAATATTTCAGTTTTTACCAGTGAACTATTTCTATTTTACCTTAGTTAAGTTCTAAAATTCATCATTTTAGGATTAATCACAGTTAAGACATAGCATTGTGAGTAAAAGTTCTTTTAACTTCTGGGTTATAAATTGTGTTTTAATACATCACTTGAGCCAGTACCTACATAGACACACACACACACACACACACACACACACACACACACACACATACACTCTCTCTCCTACTTTTAAGATAAAAAAAAACTTCCTAAGTTTTAGTGCAGTAGTTGGGACTAAAGGGTAAATGAAGAATTAATAGCAAGTGAGAGAGAGAAAGAAATAGGAAGAGAAAAAAGAAATCAGATACAGTAGCAAGTGTAATTTGCCCACAAATTTTATAGGCACAGTGTTTCATCATTTTATTATCAGAAATTAGGTGAAAATAAAAATCACTAAAAGAGAAAGGCAAGGTTGGAACTAGGGAGAATAAATATAGCACAACCTATTTTTCTTTTTAAATTCGAATTCTTTCACCATATTCTACCTTCCCACCAACACATGATAACCAAACATTCCCCTAATTAATCCATTTCTTGGGAAAAAATTTGTACATTATTAAAGTAGAATTTCTCTTAGATTTTTTAAATTTATTATTTCTAATAAATATATTTTCTCCAATATTGTACAATTCAATTGTATATTTTTTATTTATGATCTAATTGACATATTATTTAAATAAATTAGTTAAATAATACATTACTTAAATAAAACCAGTGTAAGGGAAATAGATGGGGAAATAGTGGAAGCAGTGTCAGACTTTATTTTTCTGGGCTCCAAAATCACTGCAGATGGTGACTGCAGCCATGAAATTAAAAGATGCTTACTCCTTGGAAGGAAAGTTATGACCAACCTAGATAGCATATTCAAAAGCAGAGACATTACTTTGCCAACAAAGGTTCGTCTAGTCAAGACTATGGTTTTTCCTGTGGTCATGTATGGATATGAGAGTTGGACTGTGAAGAAGGCTGAGCGCTGAAGAATTGATGCTTTTGAACTGTGGTGTTGGAGAAGACTCTTGAGAGACCCTTGGACTACAAGGAGATCCAACCAGTCCATTCTGAAGGAGATCAGCCCTGGGATTTCTTTGGAAGGAATGATGCTGAAACTGAAACTCCAGTACTTTGGCCACCTCATGCGAAGAGTTGACTCATTGAAAAAGACTCTGATGCTGGGAGGGACTGGGGGCAAGAAGGGAAGGGGACGACAGAGGATGAGAAGGCTGGATGGCATCACTGACTCGATGGACGTGAGTCTGAGTGAACTCCGGGAGTTGGTGATGGACAGGGAGGCCTGGAGTACTGCGATTCAAGGGGTCGCAAAGAGTCGGGCAGGACTGAGCGACTGATCTGATCTGATCTGAAGAATGTAACACTTTAAAAAATAGCAAAGTCCATATTAGGCAGCTAATAATTTTAATAGGTACTTCAGTGACTTCACTAGACTTGAGCAGCCAGAAATTTGGATGAAGAGGGATCATAGTGTTATATTTAACCCCTCGAACTCAAGAAGAAAAATATGTGATCAACTAATTTACTATGTTTTTTTAAGTAATAAGTAATTATTCAGTGCTTACCAGTAGCAGGCATTGTTTTAGAAACAATTAGATTAACTTAACTTTTATAATGACCCTATAAGATAAGGTCTAGTACGCTTCACCTCATTTAAAAGAAAAAATTCCTGAGGCAACTAAGGGTTAAGAAACTTTCTCAAGATCATGAAAATGACATGTTGGACATCCTTACTCCAGAAGCCATGATCTTGATCAATGTGCTATGCTTTCTTGAGATAAGTTTAAAATAGGATTTCAAGTGCTTTGAAAAATCTTGAAATCCCTTCAGTTCAGTTCAGTTCAGTTCAGTCGCTCAGTCGTGTCCAACTCTTTGCGACCCCATGAATTGCAGCACACCAGGCCTCCCTGTCCATCACAAACTCCCGGAGTTCACTCAGACTCACATCCATCGAATCAGTGATGCCATCCAGCCATCTCATCCTCTGTTGTCCTCTTCTCCTCCTGCCCCCAATCCTTCCCTGCATCAGAGTCTTTTCCAATGAGTCAACTCTTCACATGAGGTGACCAAAGTACTGGAGTTTCAGCTTTAGCATCATTCCTTCCAAAGAAATTCCAGGGCTGATCTCCTTCAGAATGGACTGGTTGGATCTCCTGGCAGTCCAAGGGTCTCTCAAGAGTCTTCTCCAATTCTTCAGCGCTCAGCCTTCTTCACAGTCCAAATCTCACATCCATACATGACCACAGGAAAAACCATAGCCTTGACTAGATGGACCTTTGTTGGCAAAGTAATGTCTCTGCTTTTGAATATGCTATCTAGGTTGGACATAACTTCCCTTCCAAGGAGTAAGCATCTTTTAATTTCATGGCTGCAGTCACCATCTGCAGTGATTTTGGAGCCCCCCCCCAAAAAAGTCTGACACTGTTTCCACTGTTTCCCCTATTTCCCATGAAGTGATGGGACCGGATGCCATGATCTTCGTTTTCTAAGTGTTGAGTTTTAAGCCAACTTTTTCACTGTCCACTTTCACTTTCATCAAGAGGCTTTTGAGTTCCTCTTCACTTTCTGCCATAAGGGTGGTGTCATCTGCATATCTGAGGTGATTGATATTTCTCCAAGATGTACTCTGCATATAAGTTAAATAAGCAGGGTGACAATATACAGCCTTGACGTACTCCTTTTCCTATTTGGAACCAGTCTGTTGTTCCATGTCCAGTTCTAACTGTTGCTTCCTGACCTGCATACAAATTTCTCAAGAGGCAGGTCAGGTGGTCTGGTATTCCCATCTCTTTCAGTATTTTCCACAGTCTATTATGATCCACATAGTCAAAGGCTTTGGCATAGTCAATAAAGCAGAAATAGATGTTTTTCTGGGACTCTCTTGCTTTTTCCATGATCCAGTGGATGTTGGCAATTTGATCTCTGGTTCCTCTGCCTTTTCTAAAACCAGCTTGAACATCAGGAAGTTCACGGTTCACGTATTGCTGAAGCCTGCCTTGGAGAATTTTGAGCATTACTTTACTAGCGTGTGAGATGAGTGCAATTGTGCAGTAGTTTGAGCATTCTTTGGCATTGCCTTTCTTTGGGATTGGAATGAAAACTGACCTTTTCCAGTCCTGTGGCCACTGCTGAGTTTTCCAAATTTGCTGGCATATTGAGTGCAGCACTTTTACAGCAGCGTCTTTCAGGATTTGAAATAGCTCAACTGGAATTCCATCACCTCCACTAGCTTTGTTCGTAGTGATGCTTTCTAAGGCCCACTTGACTTCACATTCCACACTATGGTGTGAGTGATCACACCATAGTGATTATCTTGGTCGTAAAGATCTTTTTTGTACAGTTCTTCTGTGTATTCTTGCCACCTCTTCTTAATATCTTCTGTTTCTGTTAGGTCCATACCATTTCTGTCCTTTATCGAGCCCATCTTTGCATGAAATGTTCCCTTGGTATCTCTAATTTTCTTGAAGAAATCTTTAGTCTTTCCCATTCTTTTTACAAAGAATTTTGTACAACTACATCTATAAATGTTTGATGGAGATGATGTTAAGATTTTATAGTACTGAGCCATAATCTGATCAGTTTTATAGAAAAATCTAGGACAATAAGATGTACAATCTCTAGTAAGAAATTTCTTACTTCAAGCAAGGAGAAAATAATCAATCCAATTTTGTATTCCACCATAGTAAATAGAAGCCTAAACTATTTTTCAAGTACTGTTTTCTCAGTTTTAACTTATTATTTAACTTATTTTTACTCAGAGAATGGGCAACTTCAAGATTGACCACCCACATAAAATTTTAGCAATTATATGCAGCAAGTCATTGACCAAAAGAGTTATCATGCAAGAAATAGTTGAGAAATCAAGCTTGACCACATAGAGGCCCAGGGAAATATTCCAAAATGTCTTGCCAGAGGCAATAATGAACATTTATGTGTTCTGCATGGGAAAGAATTGTAAGGTCTTAAGGAAATGCTTTTACTATAATCTGACTTATTAGAGTGGATGAATTGATATCAGATATACAATATAAAGTAGCATAATAAGCATGAGAGGCATGAGAGTTTGAAGAGTTTGGAGAAGACTGATCCCTGTATAAGGTGAGAAAATGGTAGGAAGAAAAAGAGAGAAGGAAGGATACCCCAGTTGGAGCTACAAGATAAATATGAAAGTCTTCTTGCAATTGAGGAGTCCAGGCTTCTGAATTAAGGGTGCCCACTTTCACCATTACTATTCAACATAGTTTTGGAAGTTTTGGCCACAGCAATCAGAGCAGAAAAAGAAATAAAAGGAATCCAAATTGGAAAAGAAGAAGTAAAACTCTCACTATTTGCAGATGACATGATCCTCTACATAGAAAACCCTAAAGATTCCACCAGAAAATTACTAGAAATAATCAATGACTATAGTAAAGTTGCAGGATATAAAATCAACACACAGAAATCCCTTGCATTCCTATACACTAATAATGAGAAAACAGAGAGAGAAATTAAGGAAACAATTCCATTCACCATTGCAACGGAAAGAATAAAATACTTAGGAATATATCTACCTAAAGAAACTAAAGACCTATATACAAAAAACTATAAAACACTGGTGAGAGAAATCAAAGAGGACACTAATAGATGGAGAAATATACCATGTTCATGGATTGGAAGAATCAATATAGTGAAAATGAGTATACTACCCAAAGCAATTTATAGATTCAACGCAATCCCTATCAAGCTACCAACAGTATTCTTCACAGAGCTGGAACAAATAATTTCACAATTTGTATGGAAAAACAAAAAACCTCGAATAGCCAAAGCGATCTTGAGAAAGAAGAATGGAACTGGAGGAATCAACCTACCTGACTTCAGGCTCTACTACAAAGCCACAGTTATCAAGACAGTATGGTACTGGCACAAAGACAGATATATAGATCAATGGAATAAAATAGAAAGCCCAGAGATAAATCCACGCACATATGGACACCTTATCTTTGACAAAGGAGGCAAGAATATACAATGGATTAAAGACAATCTCTTTAACAAGTGGTGCTGGGAAATCTGGTCAACCACATGTAAAAGAATGAAACTAGACCACTTTCTAACACCATACACAAAAATAAACTCAAAATGGATTAAAGATCTAAACGTAAGACCAGAAACTATAAAACTCCTAGAGGAGAACATAGGCAAAACACTCTCTGACATACATCACAGCAGGATCCTCTATGACCCATCTCCCAGAATATTGGAAATAAAAGCAAAAATAAACAAATGGGACCTAATTAAACTTAAAAGCTTCTGCACATCAAAGGAAACTATTAGCAAGGTGAAAAGACAGCCTTCAGAATGGGAGAAAATAATAGCAAATGAAGCAACTGACAAACAACTCATCGCAAAAATATACAAGCAACTCCTACAGCTCAACTCCAGAAAAATAAATGACCCAATCAAAAAATGGGCCAAAGAACTAAATAGACATTTCTCCAAAGAAGACATACAGATGGCTAACAAACACATGAAAAGATGCTCAACATCACTCATTATCAGAGAAATGCAAATCAAAACCACTATGAGGTACCATTTCACACCAGTCAGAATGGCTGCGATCCAAAAGTCTACAAATAATAAGTGCTGGAGAGGGTGTGGAGAAAAGGGAACCCTCTTACACTGTTGGTGGGAATGCAAACTAGTCCAGCCACTATGGAGAACAGTGTGGAGATTCCTTAAAAAACTGGAAATAGAACTGCCTTATGATCCAGCAATCCCACTGCTGGGCATACACACTGAGGAAACCAGAAGGGAAAGAGACACGTGTACCCCAATGTTCATCGCAGCACTGTTTATAATAGCCAGGACATGGAAGCAACCTAGATGTCCATCAGCAGATGAATGGATAAGAAAGCTGTGGTACATATACACAATGGAGTATTACTCAGCCATTAAAAAGAATACATTTGAATCAGTTCTAATGAGGTGGATGAAACTGGAGCCTATTATACAGAGTGAAGTAAGCCAGAAGGAAAAACAGAAATACAGTATACTAATGCATATATATGGAATTTAGAAAGATGGTAACAATAACCTGGTGTACGAGACAGCAAAAGAGACACTGATGTATAGAACAGGCTTATGGACTCTGTGGGAGAGGGAGAGGGTGGGAAGATTTGGGAGAGTGACATTGAAACATGTAGAATATCATGTAAGAAACGAGTTGCCAGTCCAGGTTCGATGCGTGATACTGGATGCTTGGGGCTGGTGCACTGGGATGACCCAGAGGGATGGTGTGGGGAGGGAGGAGGGAGGAGGGTTCAGGATGGGGAACACATGTATGCCTGTGGCGGATTCATTTTGATATTTGGCAAAACTAATACAATTATGTAAAGTTTAAAAATAAAATAAAATTAAAAAAAAATAAATAAATAAAATAAAGAAAGCAAAAATCTAATATTCTATGAGATAATATTTGGGAGAAAGATAGAAATTAAAAATAGAGTCATATTGTACTATACACTAATGAATATGTCATACAGGAGTGATACATATAATCCACATGTCCAGAACCACCCCATGTATATGAATCTCTCTTCATTCATATGAGAAGAGTACAGAATTTCCAGTGAAGAAACATGGAGAACTAAGAAAGATCCTGATAGTGATGGACAGTGTGGAGAGGAAAGTATGGAGAGAATGGAGAGATAACAGAGCCAGCCAAGAAGTGTACTGAGGTTGAGATGGTTAGAGATCCACCCAGGTTCATGCACTCTCTTTCACACAATATAGAGTTGTCACTGGCAAGCAGTTGCCCATCCATGAACTGTGTTTCCCAGTCTTTTTTCTGTGACCATAGACTAGTGTATACCAATAAAAATCAAGGGCAAATTATGTATATTACTCCTAGGCATTTCATAAAAACTCCTGGGCATTATATCCCTAGTTTCCCCATCAAGGAGCTCTAATGTAGAAGGAACCTGAGTCCCTGAATTACCACATAGAGAAGTTACTTGCCAATCAGATATTGGCAAGTCTGACTGCCAATTTTAGTACAAAATTCTCACATGATATGTTGAGACTAAAAATTTGAGGGTTATTTATTACAGAAACTAGTATTACCCTGACACACACACAGACACAAATCCACCAGGAATGAAAAAATAGGATGTGAGTGTAAGCAAATTGTTAGTTAACTAAAACTTCTGTCTGCCACTGTCTACTTCTTGTCTATAGATTTATGATTGACACTTCCCAAAAATAAGTGATTAAGGCTATAAAGGTTTTTAAGAGTTTCTGAACTTTTGAAAAGAAACAGAACAATGGCAAGGAATGATGAAAATGTCATTTTTATTTTTCACTAAATGTTAGTACTTTAACATAAAAAGAGAATGTAAGACATGAGAAACACATGGTTGGCCAGTGAAAGACTGAAGCCCAAGGTCTTTCTTAAAACTTCAGTCTCTGGAAGTAATTCATTGGCCAAAAGGAAGTTTTAAAGTAAATGCAAAGAGGAGAGAAGATGCTCAAATAAAATTCAGAAGCTAGTGACTATAGGGAAAATATCATGACAGGAACAAATGGCTAACAATAAAAGAGGTGCCTGGAATTTCCAACAAAAACATTTTTATGAAAAAACAAGTAAACAAAGAAACAAAAAGAAATTAATACCAGTATGGTGTGTAGACTAAGTGTCTCCCAAAGGTGTCCATGTTCTAACCCCTAGAACCTGTGAATATGTTAATTACATAGAAAGAAAAATTAAATTTGCTGATGGAATTAAAATTGCTAATCAATTGACCTTAAAACAGATTATCCTGGAGTAGCTGGGGGGCCCAATATAATCAAGAGTGCTTTAAATGTATTTAAAAGAGGCAGAGGAGTAGAGTCAAAGAGAGATGTGAAGATGCCACCCTGCTGGCTGCAAAGAATGCAGTGAAAGTGTTAGTCACTCAGTTGTGTCCAACTCTTTGTGACACATGAACTGTAGCTCATCAGGCTCCTCTGTCCATGGAATTTTCCAGGCAAGAATAGTGGAATGGGTTGCCATTTCCTTTTCCAGGGTATCTCCCCAAACCAGGGATTGAACCCATGTCTAGTGCATTGCAGACAGATTCTTTACCATTTGAGCCATCAAGGAAGCCAAAGATAACACTACTGCTGCTGCTGCTAAGTCACTTCAGTCGTGCCCAACTCTGTGCAACCCCATAGTTGGCAGCCCACCAGGCTCCCCGTCCCTGGGATTCTCCAGGCAAGAACACTGGAGTGGGTTGCCATTTCCTTCTCCAATGCATGAAAGTGAAAAGTGAAAGTGAAGTCACTCAGTCGTGTCCAACTCTTAGCGACCCCATGGACTGCAGCCTACCAGGCTCCTCCATCCATGGGATTTTCCAGGCAAGAATACTGGAGTGGGGTGCCATTGCCTTCTCTGAAAGACAGCACAAGAGACCCTAAACCAAACAATACAGGTGGTTGTAGAAGCCGGGAAAACAGGGATGGATGGATTCTCCTCTAAAGACTGCAGAAAGAATGCAGTCCTGATAAAACTTTAATTTTAGCCCAATGAGACCAATTTCAGACTTTTAATCTCTAGAACTAAAAGAGTATAACTTTGCACTGCTTTAAGCCACTAAATTTGTGGTAATTTATCACAACAATGATAGGAAACTAACATAACTGATTTCTTCCATAGCTCCATGCTAATAAACAGAGTATAAATAATAAACTATGACTTTGAGATTAGGGCACAGTTTACAAACCTGGAAAGATGAGACTAAAAAATAGGAATAAGATGATGGAAAAGAGTCCTGGACCTAAGAAGGAGACATGTTAAGAGACAGTTATACAATATTTCATGAAGTTATACCCTTGTGTGGACAAAGACACTGAACATGAAGTGTTTTTGAAGAACACTGAGAAAAGTTTCAAAGAAAAAAAAAGTATGTGTTATCATTACTGATACTATACCTTTACCATGTGTTACTTTTGTTTAGATTTTAAGGAAGTGTGTCACTATATTTTTTCCTCCAATGATCTTGTGAAATAGTCAGGAACACAAATTAGGAAACAAGGGCTTTGAAAACCATTGTCCAAGAGACAGAGATGGGACTAGAATGAATGTCTTTTGCCCAGTTCACTTTCTACAATATTAACCGCAGTGGGAAAACAAAAACAGTATGATCACAAAACTATAAAAACAACAAATACTAGTAATGAAGAGTTTAAATCACTATTTTGTTGTTGTTCAGTCACACAGTCATGTACGACTCTTTGTGAACCCATGGACTGCAGCATGACAGGCTTCCCTATCCTTCGCTATCACCTGGAGTTTGCTCAAACTCATGTTCATTGAGTTGGTGATGACATCCAACCATCTCATTCTCTGTCACCCCCTTCTCCTCCTGCCCTCAATCTTTCCCAGCATCAGGGTCTTTTCCAATGAGTTGGCTCTTCTCATCACATGGCCAAAATTATTGGAGTTTCAGCATCAGTCCCTCCAATGAATATTCAGGTTGATTTCCTTTAGGATTGACTGCTTTGATTTCCTTGCTGTCCAAGGGACTCTCAAGAGTCTTTTCCAACACCACAGTTTGAAGGCATGAACTTTTCAGTGCTGAGCTTTCTTTATGGTCCAACTCTCACATCCATACATGACTACTGGAAAAACCATAGCTGAAATGTTAGACTTATTGTTATTGCTTTGGCCAGACCACCTCTGGAATATTGTAATCAATTTTTTCAAGTATTCCTTGCTTTCTTTTTTTTTTTTTTTTTTGAGAAATCATTTTCTTTTTTTTTTTTTTTATTTTTTTTTATTCTTCCAATTTTATTTTATTTTTAAACTTTACATAATTGTATTAGTTTTGCCAAATATCAAAATGAATCCGCCACAGGTATACATGTGTTCCCCATCCCGAACCCTCCTCCCTCCTCCCTCCCCATACCATCCCTCTGGGCCATCCCAGTGGACCAGCCCCAAGCATCCAGCATCATGCATCGAACCTGGACTGGCAACTCGTTTCCTACATGATATTTTACATGTTTCATTGCCATTCTCCCACATCTTCCCACCCTCTCCCTCTCCCACAGAGTCCATAACACTGTTCTATACATCAGTGTCTCTTTTGCTGTCTCGTACACCGGGTTATTGTTACCATCTTTCTAAATTCCATATATATGCATTAGTATACTGTATTTATGTTTTTCCTTCTGGCTTACTTCACTCTGTATAATAGGCTCCAGTTTCATCCACCTCATTAGAACTGATTCAAATGTATTCTTTTTAATGGCTGAGTAATACTCCATTGTGTATATGTACCACTGCTTTCTTTATCCATTCATCTGCTGATGGACATCTAGGTTGCTTCCACGTCTTGGCTATTATAAACAGTGCTGCGATGAACATTGGGGTACACGTGTCTCTTTCCCTTCTGGTTTCCTCAGTGTGTATGCCCAGCAGTGGGGTTGCTGGATCATAAGGCAGTTCTATTTCCAGTTTTTTAAGGAATCTCCACACTGTTCTCCATAGTGGCTGGACTAGTTTGCATTCCCACCAACAGTGTAAGAGGGTTCCCTTTTCTCCACACCCTCTCCAGCATTTATTATTTGTAGACTTTTGGATCGCAGCCATTCTGACTGGTGTGAAATGGTACCTCATAGTGGTTTTGATTTGCATTTCTCTGATAATGAGTGATGTTGAGCATCTTTTCATGTGTTTGTTAGCCATCTGTATGTCTTTTTTGGAGAAATGTCTATTTAGTTCTTTGGCCCATTTTTTGATTGGGTCGTTTATTTTTCTGGAGTTGAGCTGTAGGAGTTGCTTGTATATTTTTGAAACAAAAAACATACACAAAAAATGTTTCATTCGGATAACTAAACAAATCATGGTAAGAAACATGAAAAAAATCTAATATTTCCTAAAAGTTTTCTGCAAAAAGACATTGTTATTTTTTTCTCTCTTTAAACTAATTTGAAAGTCCTGTTTTGGGTCTAAAAATTATTTACAGAGAATTTGGAATAATTCCCTGACAAAAGGTTCTGAAATTGTCAAATATTACACATCTAAGTGCATGCGTGCATGTGTGTGTGTGTGTGTGTGTGTGTGTGTAGGGAAAAAATCCAAAGGCATAAACCCAAATGCTAATTCCAGTGAAATTCCACAGAATTTCAGTGAAATTAATCATATCAAAACATATGCTTTATTTCCAAAGCCAATTTGATTCTGTTTGTAAGCTAATTAGGGTTAAAAATTGGGGAAAGGCTTTACAAAGCACAACCACAAATAGAAGCTTAAAAATATAAGGATATTTTTCTTCATGACAGTTTTATATGTAAAATGCAAACCTTTACACAGATGTCAGCAGCCTCTCAATTGTGTCCACAGAAATTGACCTAGAAAGTCTTTTCTAAGAGAAATAGTGAACGTATGGCTTAGGAAATATCTTTTACACAGCTGTCCCACTGGTCACTGTTGTATGTGAAAATCTTGAAGAATTTATGTCCTGTATTTCTTCTGTTGCTGATATGAATATTCTAACTAGTAGCATTCTTGTACACGTTATTTTGGTGAATGTATGTATACATTTCTTTTGGGTATATATCTAGGACTGGGACTGAGGAGGGAGACAGAATACTAAAAAAGTCCTCCATGATTCCAGGCCCTAGTGAAAGGGGGATTATCCATGTGGGTTTTACGCTAGGGAGATACCCAGGTGGGGCTAATCTAAGCATATCATTTGCTTTTAAAGCAAAGAGTTTTCTCCAGGAGCAAAAGAGGAAGTCAGGGAGATTTGAAGCTTACGAAATACTTGCTGCATCACTGCTGGTTTGATGATACAGGGCTCATCATACAGGAGGACTGGAGCCAACTGTGTTGGACTTCTGATCTGCAGAACCCTGAGCTGAGAATGGTTGTATTTAAAGTGACAGTTTGTGGTAATTTGTACACAGAAAGAAAAAACTCATATCTAGAGTTTGTATGCATTTCATAGATGCTGCCAACGGTTTTTCAAAGTATCACTTTTAAGTATCACTTTTCAAAGTATACGTCTCACCAGAAGTGTATGAGAGTTCCAGTTACTCCATAAAGTTTACATGTTGTCCTTAGCGTAGTCACAGAACATAAAGCATCTAGTAGAAACTTTGGAGAAGGCAATGGCAACCCACTCCAGTACTCTTGCCTGGAAAATCCAATGGACGGAGGAGCCTGGTAGGCTGCAGTCCATGGGGTCGGGAAGAGTCGGACTCGACTGAGCAACTTCACTTTCACTTTTCACTTTCATACTTTGGAGAAGGAAATGGCAACCCACTCCAGTGTTCTTGCCTGGAGAATCCCAGGGACGGTGGAGCCTGGTGGGCTGCCGTCTATGGGGTCTCACAGAGTTGGACACAACTGAAGCTACTTAGCAACAGTAACAGCAGAAACTTTCCTGTTTAATGTAAAAGTATTAATCATTAACGAGATAAAACTAAAAATAAAATGTAGCATTCAATTTCCCATGTAAAACAAAGATAATTTTAATAAATTATAATATTCATTTCTCAAATTGAGCCTAGCACACACCAAATTTTTTGTTGTTGTTCAGTGACAAAGTTGTGTCTGCTCTTTGCAACCTTATGGACTGCAGCATGCCAGGCTTCATTGTCCTTTACTGTCTCCCAGAGTTTGTTCAAACTCGTGTTCATTGAGCTTGTGATGCCATTCAACCATCTCAGCCTGTCGCCCATTTCTCCTGCCCTCAGTCTCCTCCTTTTTCAGCTGATTATTCAAAGGAAATAGTAATGAGTATTTAGTATTATTTAATATGAGAGTCCCTTGGACTGCAAGGAGATCCAACCAGTCCATTCTGAAGGAGATCAGCCCTGGGATTTCTTTGGAAGGACTGATGCTGAAGCTGAAACTCCAGTACTTTGGCCACCTCATGCGAAGAGCTGACTCATTGGAAAAGACTCTGATGCTGGGAGGGATTGGGGGCAGGAGGAGAAGAGGACGACAGAGGATGAGATGGCTGGATGGCATCACTGACTCAATGGACGTGAGTCTGAGTGAACTCCGGGAGTTGGTGATGGACAGGGAGGCCTGGCGTGCTGCGATTCACGGGGTCGCAAAGAGTCAAACATGACTGAGCGACTGAACTGAACTGAACTGAATGTGACTAGTTGATGTTGAAATGATACCATTCGCCTTTTTCATAAATCAAATAGCTGTAATAATAGGAACATTTAAAAAATCCTATAGCTATTTCATTCAACTTGTTTCACTGGACTTTGTTGAACCCACCCCTAAAGAGATATTGGATAATGTCTTTTAAATATCAAGGATATACTACGTGAAACTTCCACAGGGACTCTGAAGAAAGATTTTATATTTGTTCTAATTTAATATCATTTGGCAATTGATGTCTTCATCTTTTCTTTTGATATTTTGCTTGTTAACTGTTCAAAATATCACTCTTATAATCATTTTGACTATATACATTTGTATAACTTTTTAGAGCTTACTCTAGGAATTAAAGAATTCTTATTAAATTCTTATAAATTCATACTTATTATTTACAGTCTATTAATACTTAGAATTAATATATAATCACCTAATTGAAATGTGGAAACTATAAATTCCCTTTAACTTCTCTCAGTTATTAACATATTACATTTTTCACCCTTTCTTTCTTTCTCTTTTTTTTTTTGAGGCACAGAAAGTCTTTATTGCCCCAGGAAGCAAGTTCATTCATCCCACCTCACCAACTTTAAGAGTCACAGAAATACAGATTTCTATAATAAAGTACAGCACAGACTTGGGGAGAAATGATCCCTTGGACTATATTGGTTGTGATAGTGAGGTAACCAATTGACCTTGTTCAGTGAAAATACCTCCAAGGCAATGAAAACTATAAACTAGCTATAACATCCAATTCATACATACAATTCAAATATAAATATATATTATATCCTTCAATGTATAGCAAGTTTAATACATTGGTGTTTACAAAATAAAAACTATATTATGCTTCAGCTATTTAACATAGTACCTCTACAAACATTGAAAACTTCCTTCTGAGAATGTTATATTTTATGCTTTCAACTATCAAACATACTCTGCAAAATTCAAGAGGAGAAAAATAGATACTATGTATACCCAGATATTTTCCCTTTGTGTTTCTCTGTCTTCGTTCCTGATGTTCCAAGTTTCCTTCTGCTATCATATCCCTTCTGTCTGAAGAACTTCCTTTAGCAATTTTTTTAAAGCAGTTCTGCAGCCAACAAATACTCATAGTGTGCGTTCATCTGAGAATGTCTTTATTTCATCTTAAGTCCTGAGGGACATTGTCACTGATATAGAGTTCTGAGTCATCAGTTCTTTCCTTTCAACATTTTAAAGATGTCATCCCACATCCTTCTGATACAACACACAGACTTCACAAACAACTTGGCAGAGTGACCATCCCAAGCTTTTCTGTTTATTATCTCCCAGGCATGCTCCCATTCCTCAGGCTGCTCTTTCCAGACTTCAACCAGAAACCACCCCCTTTCTACCTTGTTCAGGGTTATGCAGAGCAAGACAGAGGAAGAAGAAAAAAATAATCACAACAGGTCTGGTGACACTGTCTTGGAGCCACACTTCAGCCGAAGGAGAGGAAACATCCCTTCCCTTTAAGTTTTGGCTCCTACTGGTTTCTCACTTGCCAGTTGTACTTAGTGGAGGTTATTTTATGATTTAAATATTGCAATGTACATAGGAGGCATGTTACCTTCTCCTTATTTGTCTGCTTACCGTGTACTTTAATATTTGAAACGTTATGTCTTGGAAACTCAAGTGGGCCTTAGGAAGCATTGCTACGAACAAAGCTAGTGGAGGTGATGGAATTCCAGTTGAGCTATTTCAAATCCTAAAAGATGCATACGGAATGCTTCAATATGCCAGCAAATTGGAAAACTCAGCAGTGGCCATAGGACTGGAAAAGGTCAGTTTTTATTCCAATCCCTAAGAAGCGCAATGCCAAAGAATATTCAAACTACTGCACAATTGCACTCATCTTACATGCTAGCAAGGTAATGCTCAAAATTCTCCAACCGAAGTTTCAACAGTACGTGAAGTGAGAACTTCCAGATATTCAAGCTGGATTTAGAAAAGGCAGAGGAATCAGAGATCAAATTGCCAACATCCATTGGATTGTAAAAAAGCAAGGGGATTCCAAAAAAACATCTACTTCTGCTTCATTGACTACACTAAAGACTTTGACTATAGGGTCACAACAAACTGGAAAATTCTTAGAGATGGGAATACCAGATCACCTTACCTACCTCCTGAGAAATCTGTATGCAGGTCAAGAAGCAATAGTCAAAACTGGACAGGGAACAATAAACTGGTGCAAAATTGGGAAGGAGAATGTCAAGGCTGTATATTGTCAGCCTGCTTATTTAACTTATACGCAGAGTACATCATGCAAAATACTGGGCTGGATGAAGCTCAAGCTGGAATCAAGATTGTTGGGGGAAATATCAATAACCTCAGGTATGGCAGAAAGAGAAGAGGAACTAAAGAGCTAAAGAGCCTCTTGATGAAAGTGAAAGAGGAGAGTGAAAAAGCTGGCTTAAAACTCAACATTCAAAAACAAAGATCATGGAATCCAGTCCCATCACTTCAGGGCAAATAGGGAAACAATGGAAACAATGACAGATTTTATTTTCTTTGGCTCCAAAATCACTGAGGATGGTGACTGCAGCCATAAAATTAAAAAATGCTTGCTCCTTGGAAGAAAAGCTGTGGCAAACCTAGACAGTGTATTAAAAAGCAGAGACATCACTTTCCTGACAAAGGTCTGTCTAGTCAAAGCTATGGTTTTCTCAGTAGTCATGTACAGATCTGAGAGTTAGTCCATAAAGAAGGATGAGTGCTGAAGAAGTGATGCTTTTGAACTGTGGTGCTGAAGAAGACTCATGAGAGTCTCTTGGACTGCAAGGAGAACAAATCAGTCAATCCTAAAGAAAATCAACCCTGAATATTCATTGGAAGAACTGATGCTGAAGCTGAAGCTCCAATACTTCAGCCACCTGATGAGAAGAGCCAACTCATTGGAGTAGGAAAAGACCCTGTTGATGGGAAAGATTGAGGGCAGGAGGAGAAGTGGGTAACAGAGGATGGCATCATTGACTCAATGGGCATGAGTTTGAACAAAGTCTGTGAGATAGTGAAGGACAGGGAAGCCTAGTGTGCTGCAGTCCATAGGGTTGCAAAGAGTCAGACATGACTGAGTGATTGAACAACAACGTCTTGGAAAAGCCACTGATATTTCTAGAACAATGTGATTTTTATGCCACATTTTCTCCAAGGAAATAACTTTTTTTTTCTTCAAGGAATAATTAATACCAATAATATAAATGATAGATCAATAATTTTAAAACCACATATTACTACCATTTTCCCTAAATAATGGAGATAAAGAAGGGGAAAAACATTCAGGAAATCTCCTCCCTGCCTACAGCTGTATCTGAATTTTAAGAGTTTTCTCTCTTGTTCCTTTAACTAGAACTGGAAAGTTTCTCCTAGATTTGTCTTCTCCAGAGTATTCATTTCTGGGTTTGAAATGTGCAGAGTTCTGGCCAGGGCATATCAGAGGATGAAAACAATGACAAACTCACAGCTGTCTCAGGGGTACTCTGAATTTTGTTTTTCTTCCCCAACTGCCTTCTTATATTTACTTCTTAGAGTTCTCAAATAGCTGGTCACACATTCTGTCCAAGTTTTATAACTGAGTTCAATGGAAGATAAAGGAGTGTTTACTCCATCTTATCCTGAAACAATAGTCTATAACTTGGCATTTTAACTTAAGTATCTTTCCCTATATGAAATGTTTTTCATCTTTAACTTTCAAGCAAGTTAATCTAACTTCTCCTTCATGTCTTCTGAATATGGTATCAGTGTATGTTTCTCATCATAATTTTTAAACATCTTCATTTTCTACTAATTCATTCATAGATTAATAAATATACACACAGAGATACATATATATTTCACAAGATGTTACAGAAAAAACCCAAACTTTTTGCCAACCAAATACATGTACATGTATTGTTATCTTCCTAGACTCTTTTATGTTGATGGTTTTATATAATCTTTTACAAAGCATTTTATATTAATATTTTTTTCCATTTGGTAACATCGTAAAATAAGGTAGTAAGTTGCAGCACTAGATTTTCTAATGTTTAAAATGCTTGTATTTTTTCAGATAGACCCTGTCCATGGTAAATTATTCATTCAATATATCATTGCTTAATGATTTTTGTGTGTGCTTAATTCTTACTTATAATTTTTGTTTATTTATGAATGACTTTAGAGTATCTTTTTGTTTATGCTGTTCTTACTCTGTTTTTGTATCAAGATTCTTCTAAACTGACAGAAAGGCTTGGAAAATTGATCATTTTTTTGTCTTTATCTTAAGAATTCTGAACAGTTTGCTGCTGCTAAGTCGCTTCAGTTGTGTCCGACTCTGTGTGACCCCATAGATGGCAGCCCACCAGTCTTCCTCGTCCCTGGGATTCTCCAGGCAAGAACACTGGAGTGGGTTGCCATTTCCTTCTCCAATGCATGAAAGTGGAAAGTGAAAGTGAAGTCGCTCAGTCGTATCCGACTCTTAGCGACCCCATGGACTGCAGCCTACCAGGCTCCTCCATCCATGGGATTCTCCAGGCAAAAGTACTGGAGTGGGGTGCCATTGCCTTCTCTGCTGAACAGTTTAAGCATGTCATTTTTATTCTTTTTTTTCTAACATAAAATATGAAGTCTGGCATATAGAATATATTCAAGAAATATGTTTCCACTGATAAAAGGATGAATAAGTGAGTAATGAATTCATTTTTAAAAAATTATCTTGGCAGGTATAGTCATTGAAAACACAGCCATTCTACCAGGTTCATATAATCTATCAAGTACTATATTTGGAATTAGATTCCAGTGAAATAAAAGGCATTCTTAGCCTTCAGAGTTTCAATATACTGTTAAAAATCCTAAAAATATGCCCCCGCCCAAGTACTTATGTGCTCCTAATTAGTGCAATAGACACATAACTAAATAAAAATATATTAGCATATCACAAGTGTATTTCTTACATGTATTTTCCATAAATTTTATTTTGTATTAAATTTCATCTAACCATTGACTTTTATTATGTAAGTAGTACTGTGTTATTTTAAGAAAATTAACTTGGTCCCCAAATATGTTAATATAAAAATTAGAATTAAAGGCCACTCTCTCTTAATATAACAGTACTCCAGTATTCTTGCCTGGGAAATCCCATGGACAGAGTCTGAGCCTGAGGCTATAGTCTGTGGAGTTGCAAAGAGTCAGACACAATTTAGTGACTGAGTACACAATGTTTTATTAAAATATACATTTTATGTTTTATCATCAGATATGAGTATGTTTTAGCTAATTTTTTTTCTTTAGGCTTTTAAGTCATGTTACCAAGCAGAAAATAAATAAAAATGTCAAGAAAATAGTTTGAGAGTTAGACATTGATGAGTTTCTCATGTGAGAACAATTTTACAGTTATGATTAAACAACAAATAAGAAGTAAAATCATTATAAGCATTCCTCAAAATTCATATTAAAACTATATGAAAAATTTCTGGGAGCTTAATAAAATCTGTAGTGTTTTTACAAAAGCTGACTTTTTTCCTCCTCTGTCTTCTTTTTATGTACCCACTTGATTTCCTCCTAGAAATAATGAATTTCACAAGCATAGAAGAATACAGCACTTTATATCTGAACAAACAGAAATGAATTAACTAAATTGAGTCAGTGACACAGACATTTGCATTAAACTATAAGGCCCTGTAATAGCTATCAAAGTAACAAAAATGCATAAAATCGCTGTTCCTTTTCTAATCTTCAACTTTTTTTTTGAAACAGAAATGGTCAGGTGTGGCAGAAGCATATTGCTTTAAAGTAGTTCTCAACACAACTTTTTTTTAAGATATGTCTTAAAGAGAATGGTGTACAATAAGTATAAAATAAGCTACAAGGATATATTGTATAGCACAGGGAATTTAGCCAATGTTTTATAAGTTTAAATGGAATATAATCTATAAAATATTGAATCACTACATTGCACCCCTGAAACTAACATAAACTAACATAACATTATAAATTGATCATACTTCAAAAAAAATACAGTATGCCATCAATGCTGCTGAAATTAAATCAAAGAAATCCTCTGATAGTAACTGTTAATTCATTTGTTTTTGACACAGAGTGGGGCACGACTAAAGCAACTTAGCAGTAGCAGCTGTTCTCCATCGTGGCTGTATCAGTTTACATTCCTACCAGCTGTGCAAGAGGGTTCCCTTTTCTTCATGCCCACTCCAGCATTTATTTTTTGTTGATTTTTTGATGATGGCCTGACACCACCTTTATGGCAGAAAGTGAAGGAGAACTAAAGAGCCTCTTGATGAAAGTGAAAGAGGAGAGTGAAAAGTTGGCTTAAAGATCAACATTCAGAAAACTAAGATCATGGCATCTGGTCCCATCACTTCATGGCAACTAGATGGGGAAACAGTGGAAACAGTGGCTGACTTTCTTTTTCTGGGCTCCAAAATCACTGCAGATGGTGATTTCAGTCATGAAATTAAAAGGCACTTACTCCTTGGAAGGAAAGTTATGACCAACCTAGATAGCATATTAAAAAGCAGAGACATTACTTTGCCAACAAAGGTCCTTCTAGTCAAGGCTATGGTTTTTCCACCAGTCATGTATGGATGTGAGAGTTGGACTATAAAGAAAGCTGAGCACTGAAGAATTGACGCTTTTGAATTGTGGTGTTGGAGAAGACTCTTGAGAGTCCCTTGGACTACAAGGAGATCCACCCAGTCCATCCTAAAGGAGATCAGTCCTGGGTGTTCATTGGAAGGACTGATGTTGAAGCTGAAACTCTGGTAGTTTGGCCACCTGATGCAAAGAGCTGAGTCATTTGAAAAAACCGTGTTGTTGGGGAGGATTAGCGGCAGGAGGAGAAGGGGACGACAGAGGATGAGATGGCTGGATGGCATCACCGATTTGATGGACATGGGTTTGGGTGTACTTGGGAGTTGGTGATGGACAGGGAGGCCTGGTGTGCTGTGGTTCATGGGGTCACAAAGAGTCGGACACGACTGAGCGACTGAACTGAACTGATTCTGACTAGTGTGAGGTGATACCTTATTGTAGTCTTCATCTGCTTTTTCTCTAATAATTAATCACATTGCAGCACTATTTACAATAGTCAGGACATGGAGAAGCAACCTGCTGCTGCTGCTACTGCTGCTGCTAAGCCGCGTCGATCGTGTCCGACTCTGTGTGACCCCATAGCAGCCCACCAGGCTCCCCCATCCCTGGGATTCTCCAGGCAAGAACACTGGAGTGGGTTGCCATTTCCTTCTCCGATGCATGAAAGGGAAAAGTGAAAGTGAAGTTGCTCAGTCGTGTCCGACTCTTCGCGACCCCATGGACTGCAGCCCACGAGGCTCCTCTGTCCATGGGATTTTCCAGGCAAGAGTACTGGAGTGGGGTGCCATTGCCTTCTCCCGGAGAAGCAACTTAAATGTCTATTAATAGATGAATGGATAGAGAAGATGTGGTATGTATACACAAGGCAATATTACTCACCAATAAAAAAGAATGATATTGGGTCTTTGGTAGAGACTTAGGTCTGTGGGCCTAGTGTCTGTCATACAGAAGAAAGTAAGTCAGGAAGAGAGAAACAAATATCATATATGAACACATATGTATGGGACCTAGAAAAATGATACAGATGAACCTATTTGCAGGACAAGAATAGAGATGAAGACTTAGGGAATGAACATGTGGACCCTAGGGGTAGTTGAGGGGTGGACTGGGAGGTTGGGGTTGACGTATGTACAGTGCCACATGCAAAGGAAACAGCTGGTGAGAACCTGCTGCCTAGTACAGGGGGCTCAGCTGTGTGCTCTGTGACGACCTCGATGAATGGGATGCGGTGGCGAAGGAGATCCAACAGGGAGGATTTATGTGTACATATAGCTGATTCACTTCATTGTACAACAGAAACTAACACTGTAAAGCAGCTATATCCCAATAAAAAAAAATAGATTGGGATAATTGAGACAGAATCACAGTTATCCAGCTGCCAAGGCCACAAGATCCTCTGGGAGAAATTAATACCAGAAACTTCAAAAAGGGGATGCTGGAAATGATCATTCGTGAGCCTCCCTTGGGAGCATCAGCTAGTCAATTGTCTGGCTAAAGAGATATGATTGCTTACAATTCTCTGGCTTTCTCTGATTTAGAAGAATGAATCATCTTTGACATCTTAGACAAAGATACAGATTATAGATATTCCTTCTATTCTCCATTGAAATAATTATTTCCCAGGAGGAAATGGGTAAGGTTAGAGATGCAACTCTGGAAGCAACTAAAGTTTAGAGATCATTGCTTTACATCTGTTCTCATAGTTGTAGTAGGTGATGCCCCTCTTTCCCACCAAGGAGAATTATAGGAGTATCTGAAGTTGTTCAATCTCATACCTCACAGCTGGTCCTGAGAGGTTCATCTTAGACCCTTTCTTCAGTGCTTCTTATGGTATTTCTAGAAAAATTTAGCTGAAAGTGCTACTGAGCAACGTGGCAAAATTGTGCTTAATTTTAAATGTAATCCCAGGTATAGCATCTGTTAGAGACAATTCTGGCTCTAACAAGAATACTATGACTGCTACATACTTGATTCTTTACACAGTGCCTTGTGATCATTCTTATATTTTCATCTTAAATTAAATTTATTAAAAAGTCATTTTGGAGAATGCAGCCTTTGAGATAAGTAAAGATTTAGTTAAATAAATATCAATAATTAAAATAATATATTTAAAAATTAAAAACCTTTCAAGTAAATTCACACCTAGAGGATTCTTTAAACCTCTTACTGATAACTGAGGTCACAGTTATACCTATACATTTCTAGATGCTGCTCTAAAACATTGATTCTGCATGGCCTATGGGAAGCTGCAGGAGTGTTTTGTATGTGATTCTTGTGAGCATTTAAATAAAATTATTCTGCTTATTGTCTGATTGCTAAGTAATCTACTTTTACTCCTTAATATTCTTAAAGTTCTTACACATAAATGTCCTCTGCTTTCTAATTGGTTACTTTTAATCTGCTAAGGGCTGGAAGAAGATATGATCAAACTTATTGATATATGCAAGCTAAGAACATCTAGGTTCTGAGTGAAAATCTGGGGAGGTATCCAGGAACAAAATATGTGTGTGTAAGTACTTACTATTTGGCATCTAATTTGGCTACTTTTTTTTTTTTTTCTTGTTTATCCTTAGCAAACCAGCAATTTTATCTACCCAGATAAGAAAAGTTCCAAGAACTGTGAAGTATCACTGAATTGGATTATTCTATTTGTATTTGACTTTTCATGTATATTTTTCTAATCCACCTATTATATTTCAGTTCCTTACAGATATAAATTTTCCTGGCATCTTTTACAGTTTATTCCCAATAGTTAACTTCTAATAGACTCTGTAAGTTCAATGAATATGTGGGGGAAAAAAAGAGATGAGTTCCATCTCTAGAAAATAAAGCTTTTATTCAAGCATTCACAATGCAGAGTGATGATTTAAATGTCATCACAGAGATTAATCAGCAGTGTGTTCAGATGCAAACTCATCTGCGTTTCACCCTTGTCTCAAGGCAAAAGTGAAATGTCTTGCACCGATGGTGAGTCATCCTGACGTATCCCTCTTCCTTCTATTAGCAAACATGAGCTCACATACTCACGTAGGAGCAGGTGCTGATTAATTCATCCTCTAAAGTTTGGGAAGAATAAAATCAGTTACTAATTTCATATTGGAGATAATAAATTGTAAGTCAATTTTATAAGTTCTTTGTTAGTTGCCCACTTAAAATTTAGCTTCAAGCCATTTTAAGAGTTTTGTCACTCCACTAAAAGGCTAATTTCAAATGTACTATTCTTGAAATAGCGAAGCTCCACAGCTCTAAGAGATCTCGTCAAGAAAATCAGAGATACCAAAGGAACATTTCATGCAAAGATGGGCTCGATAAAGGACAGAAATGGTATGGACCTAACAGAAGTAGAAGATATTAAGAAGAGATGGCAAGAATACACAGAAGAACTGTACAAAAAGGATCTTCACGACCCAGTTAATCACGATGGTGTGATCACTGACCTAGAGCCAGACATCCTGGAATGTGAAGTCAAGTGGGCCTTAGAAAGCATCACTACAAACAAAGCTAGTGGAGGTGATGGAATTCCAGTTGAGCTATTCCAAATCCTGAAAGATGATGCTGTGAAAGTGCTGCACTCAATATGCCAGCAAATTTGGAAAACTCAGAAGTAGCCACAGGACTGGAAAAGGTCAGTTTTCATTCCAATCCCAAAGAAAGGCAATGCCAAAGAATGCTCAAACTATCGCACAATTGCACTCATCTTACACACTGGTAAAGTAATGCTCAAAATTCTCCAAGCCAGGCTTCAGCAATATGTGAACTGTGAACTTCCTGATGTTCAAGCTGGTTTTAGAAAAGGCAGAGGAACCAGAGATCAAATTGCCAACATCCGCTGGATCATGGAAAAAGCAAGAGAGTCCCAGAAAAACATCTATTTCTGCTTTATTGACTATGCCAAAGCCTTTGACTATGTGGATCATAATAGACTGTGGAAAATACTGAAAGAGATGGGAATACCAGACCACCTGACCTGCCTCTTGAGAAATTTGTATGCAGGTCAGGAAGCAACAGTTAGAACTGGACATGGAACAACAGACTGCTTCTAAATAGGAAAAGGAGTACGTCAAGGCTGTATATGGTCACCCTGCTTATTTAACTTATATGCAGAGTACATCATGAGAAACGCTGGACTGGAAGAAGCACAAGCTGGAATCAAGATTGCCAGGAGAAATATCAATAATCTCAGATATGCAGATGACACCACCCTTATGGCAGAAAGTGAAGAGGAACTCAAAAGCCTCTTGATGAAAGTGAAAGTGGACAGTGAAAAAGTTGGCTTAAAACTCAACACTTAGAAAACGAAGATCATGGCATCCGGTCCCATCACTTCATGGGAAATAGATGGGGAAACAGTGGAAACAGTGTCAGACTTTATTTTTCTGGGCTCCAATATCACTGCAGATGGTGACTGCAGCCATGAAATTAAAAGACGCTTACTCCTTGGAAGGAAAGTTATGACCAACCTAGATAGCATATTCAAAAGCAGAGACATTACTTTGCCAACAAAGGTCCATCTAGTCAGGGCTATGGTTTTTCCTGTGGTCATGTATGGATGTGAGAGTTGGACTGTGAAGAAGGCTGAGCGCCGAAGAATTGATGCTTTTGAACTGTGGTGTTGGAGAAGACTCTTGAGAGTCCCTTGGACTGCAAGGAGATCCAACCAGTCCATTCTAAAGGAGATCAGCCCTGGGATTTCTTTAGAAGGAATGATGCTAAAGCTGAAACTCCAGTACTTTGGCCACCTCATGCGAAGAGTTGACTCATCCGAAAAGACCCTGATGCTGAGAGGGATTGGGGGCAGGAGGAGAAGGGGACGACAGAGGATGAGATGGCTGGATGGCATCACTACTCGATGGACATGAGTCTGAGTGAACTCCGGGAGTTGGTGATGGACAGGGAGGCCTGGCGTGCTGGGATTCATGGGGTCACAAAGAGTTGGACATGACTGAGCAACTGATTTGATCTGATCTGATCTGACAGCTCTAAAATTCAGTGTATAATCTCCAGGTTGCTTCCTCTATAAACCCAATTCATTTTTTTTTTATTTTCCTTCTAAGACAAACCAGTTTTCTTAGGCCACCTCTTTTTAGGCTGCAGTTCCGCCTACCCTAAATAGTCAGGAGCAGAGTAAGAAGTTCAGTTCATCTTGAGAGTTAGAGTGAAAGATAGAAATTTTTACATGTGAAAGCAAACCATAACTTACATGTTTTTCAAAGCAGGCATTATCTTTTGACCTGTTACTGTGAGTTTTCAGAAAAACGAGATGATAGCCAGAACTCATTGCTTCTCTGTGTTCTTGCCCGGAGAATCCCAGGGACGGCGGAGACTGGTGGGCTGCTGTCTATGGAGTTGCACAGAGTCGGACACGACTGAAGCGATTTAGCAGCCTAGATGACACAGGCCCAAAAAAACTGGCCCTAAACAGTTCTATATTTTCATCATCTTGGGAATTCTAGAACTGGAAGTAAACCTTAAGATTGAAATTTTAGGATGGATAAACCCATAAAATTTCAAATGACTGACAACTGAATTACCCTTATGACACCTATACTTGAAGCTATATAGGTATCAGTTCAGTTCAGTTCAGTTGCTCAGTCGTGTCCGACTCTTTGTGACTCCATGGACTGCAGCACACCAGGCCTCCCTGTCCATCACCAACTCCTGGAGTTCACCCAAACTCATGTCCATCGAGTCAGTGATGCCATCCAGCCATCTCATCCTCTGTCGTCCCCTTCTCCTCCTGCCCCCAATCCCTCCCAGCATCAGGGTCTTTTCCAATGCATCAACTCTTTGCATGAGATGGCCAAAGTATTGGAGTTTCAGCCTCAGCATCAGTCCTTCCAATGAACACCCAGGACTGATCTCCTTTAAGATGGACTGGTTGTATCTCCCTGCAGTCGAAGGGACTCGCAAGAGTCTTCTCCAACACAACATTTCAAAAGCATCAATTCTTCAGCACTCAGCTTTCTTCACAGTCCAATTATCACATCCATACATGACCACTGGAAAAACCATAGCCTTGACTAGACAGACCTTTTTTGGCAAAGTAATATCTCTGTTTTTTAATATGCTATCTAGGTTGGTCATAACTTTCCTTCAAAGGAGTAAGTGTCTTTTAATTCTGTGGCTTCAGTCACCATCTGCATTGATTTTGGAGCCCCGAAAAATAAAGTCTGACACTGGTTCCACTGTTTTTCCATCTATTTCCCATGAAGTGATGAGACCAGATGCCATGATCTTAGTTTTCTGAATGTCGAGCTTTAAGCCAACTTTTCACTCTCCTCTTTCACTTTCATCAAGAGGCTTTTTAGTTCCTCTTCACTTTCTGCCATAAGGGTGGTGTCATCTGCATATCTAAGGTTATTGATATTTCTCCTGGCAATCTTGATTCCAGCTTGTCTTTCTTCTAGCCCAGCGTTTCTCATGATGTACTCTGCATATAAGTTAAATAAGCAGGGTGACAATATACAGCCTTGACATACTCCTTTTCCTATTTGCAACCAGTCTGTTGCTCCATTTCCAGTTCTAAATGTTGCTTCCTGACCTGCATTTAGGTTTCTCAAGAGGCAGGTCATGTTGTCTGGTATTCCCATCTCTTTCAGTATTTTCCACAGTTTATTGTGATCCACACAGTCAAAGGCTTTGGCATAGTCAATAAAGCACAGGGACAATAAGTAGTAAGGTAATATGCTTGTTCAGCCTTGCTCTAAAAAGCTCTTTCGGGGGCTCTCTTCACATTGAGCTATGTTTTGTATATGTGAAGATGCAGTACTGAACAAGCTAGAGGAATCAGAGAAACTCAAAAGTGAAGGACATATAGCCTCCGGGGAAGAATAAAAAAGATTTGGGAGGTGGGAAAAGGACAGGTGGGGAAGATATAAAAAACATTCAGCTGATGTTTAAGGGAAAAAAGAAAGAAAAAGGGTAAGAATAAGCAGACTGACAAGACATTTTTATTCTGTGTGACATTTTTCTTCCGAGGAAGATGGTAAGGGAGAGAATAGACATTCTGTTTTGTGTTTGAATATAATCCTTATTTGTCTTTTCAACAGACTATACCCTCTACTCAAGGACTTTGCTCAAATTGGTTGAGAAAGGCAGAATAGTGGGATATTCATAAACAGAATCTGAGGCCAGACTGTGGGATAAAAGCCCTTGCTCTTCTACTATAACTGTTTAATCTTGAACAAGTAATTTAAGCTCTATTCCTGGTTGGTTCATCTGTAAAATAAAAATAACAATTGTACTGACCCTATAGTATTTGAGAAATAATAGTATGTTTCATGAGTTAGTACATGAAACATATTTAGAACAGTCCTTGGCATATGTTAGGGGATCAAAAAATATTAGTAATTTACATATATATATATATATATATATATATATATATATATAGGAATCTGATACAGTGTGGTGTGAATAGTCACACTGAATCAAGTCTTACCTATGTTACAAATAATTAATGCCAAAATTTATTTGGAGTATTTATAAACTGCTGAAATAGTCATTTATTAAAATATATTTTTTTCTTTTAAAAAGACTACCCTAGAAGTACTTTCTAAAGCCAACCCTTACCATTAAAAAACAAAAAACAAAAAAATGATTTAAATTCCAGTTATTCCCTTACCAATACTCATTTATTTACAAATACTATAACCTGGCCCTATCTGGTGAATTTGTGTATCAGTGTTGCTAATTCAGTTCTATTGACACATCAAAATTAAAGGCTCTGAGAACCACTGAGCTTCTCATTTCTTAGTGAGAAAATTGAGACCAAAGAGATTAAGGAAGACTTGTTCAAGTCTGGAAGGATGGGTGACGGAGTAACTGAGTGATAACCTAAAACTAGATGTTTAAAATTATCTAGTGATAAATTCTTGGTGATAATATTTTGAAATTTGGGGGGAAATTTGCATGAAGATTACTCCTCACAGCTGATCTAATTGCTCCTCTTATCCACCTGTTACACAACAAATGTGAAAACATCCAAAGTTATCAGGGACAATAATTTCCATCTAGTAGAGGTCCATGTGAGAAGAGAGGTGTCAACTAGAATACAACATATTAGAATATAGGAGGTTGAAATTTCTCTCTTTACGTCGTCTTTCCAGAAAAGATCAGAAATTAGAAGGCTTAAAAGACATAACCAGAATGCCTAACAGCTCTGTTTAGCTGTTATGTGGTGTCCAACTCTTTTGGGACCCCATGGACTGTAGCCCTGCAGGCTCCTCTGTCCATGGGATTTCCCAGGCAAGAATACTGGAGTGGGTTGCTACTTCCTTTTCCGGGGGATGTTGCTGACCCAGGGATTGAATCCATGTCTGCTGTATTAGCAGGCGAATTCTTTACCCCTGGGCCACCTGGGAAACCAGTTTTACTACATGCCCAAAGAAGAAAATTTTTCTTCATTGGGTCTTTTAGAGATGATGAACTCTTGAACTCTCAGTATTTATTTTTGACAGGAACTTTTAACCGATGCTCAGATCACCCTAGAGTGCAACGGAAAACAGAAAAACCACAGAACTTTCTTTCCTTGTAAGACACATGATGTATACTTCAAGCTTCTGCAGGGCAGTGGGGTATCACTGACACTTAAGATTTGGGTAAGAATTTTACTCTCCTAAACTTTTCCAATTTTAGTGAAATGTAGTGGCCTATTTTTTCAATAATTTATAGCCCAAAAATTCTAGTTAAAACCCATCCTTTAGTGCCTGGGAATTATGACTGCTTTTTAGCTATAATCTGCTGAAATGGAAGGAAGGTAAAAGACACTGGTGCATATTCATTGCAAGTATAGCTATTTAGACCTGAAAGATGTACAGAAAGAGAGTTCTTCAGACCTCAATTAAAAAACTGTTGCCCAAAAGCACTGAGGACATGTTCTCTGAGTGTTAGGTTGAATATTAGATTAAAATAGTTAATGCAATAAATTACCCTTAATTTTTTGTTATAGTTTTCTGAAAGTCTGTAATGAATTTGTCTAATTTCTTAAAATTATAACAGTAATAATCCCAGTTTTCCTATCCATGAGGAGAAACAGCCTTTGTGACTCCATTTGCAGGATGGAGAGTTTGAATATTCCCTACTCTTGCATGACCAGCATGATGCAAGGTCCCTACTCCTGTATTCTTCACCTGGCACTTCCTAGGCCAAGACCTAGGGTCATTTTGATTCTCCTGAAAGGACTAGACTTTTAAATTGCTTATCCGTATAAAAAAAAGAGTCAGAATCTGCAGAAGATTGAAAAGTGTCAGAATCAATAGACATGAAAATAAATGCAGAAATTGGCAAAGAAACGTTCTTTCTTTCTACACTTGAAGACTGTGTTCTCTGTACATAATGAAGAGGAGAGTATGGCATGGTACCACTAAATATATTTCGCTTTAGCATCTTGGAATTATGGAAGTCAATCCATTAAACTGTTACTGAATTGTAGGCTTACTGGGCCTTTTTTTTTTTTTTTAAACAACTGTTTAATGTAGTAAGTATCTGCCTTAATAGGGCTTCCCAGGTGGCGCAGTGGTAAAGAATCCACCTGCCAAGCAGGAGACGCAAGAGACACAGGTTTGATCCCTGGGTTGGGAAGATCCCCTAGAGGAAGAAATGGCAACCTGCTCCAATATTCTTGCCTGGAGAATCCCATGGACAATGGAGCCTGGTGGGCTATAATCCATGGGGTAGCAAAGAGTCAGACATGACTAAGGATGAAGGCAGAAGTCTTGATAAGACTGGCATTATAAAAATTATGTCAAAATTGCCATACTATGCATTACAGGCAAAATAGATCACATCTTTCTGATCTCGGTATCCCCAATCTTTAGCAGAGTATCTAGAACACAATCAGAACTCAATGTATATACCTACTTCCTTACTGAAGAATGAAAGTTATAGCTGTCTTATTTATTTACAACATTCAAAATAGATAATTGGCATAGTATTTTACATTTTACAATATGCTTTTTACTTATTACATGCTCATTTTCTTTGCTTTATTGGAAAATGGTTATAGGCCATGCCTGTTCCCAGCAATCTCAAGTGACTCAATGGAACAGTAAGAAATAGAATTTGGAAGCATGTATTGTGGTTTAGCAAGAATTTTCTTACTGGAAATATAGTGGAGCTGGGAGACCTGGGTTCAAACCCTGGGTTGAGAAGATCCCCAGGAGAAGGGAAAGGCTACCCACTCCAGTATTCTGGCCTGGAGAACTCCATGGACTGTATAGTCCACGGAGTTGCAAAGAGTCAGACACAACTGAGTGACTTTCATTTTCACTTTGAATCCTGAGGTTCCATACCTCCATCATCCTCATCTGTGTCCACCATCTTCAGTTTCAAAGAATGTATATAAGCTACGTTCAGTTGGGAATCCTCTGAACTGATAGGTTTTTGGTCTCCTACACTATATCCAACCTATGGACATGCTTTTGGGAAGAAGAAAGGGAGGTGACAGAAAGCCATGTCCACTTACTTGTAACCTTGATCAGTTGTATCCTTTTGATTTTATGTTTCTGGTTTGGTTGTAAAGCAAAGAGGAACTGAGCTTGTATCCCAGTAATCATTCCATCTAGTTCTCAAACCTAAATTAGCTTTTGTGATCTGGCTTGTTCAGATGCCCAGAATATTCCAATGTTGATGGTTTCTGTTTTGACTTAACTTAGAATGCTATTTCTTTACGCAATTTTCAGGACAAAAAAAAAGTTTTACTTCATATATTTGATGCAAAAAGGTCTTCAACTATCAGATATACACAGGGGGAAGGCAAATGTGAAGACATAAGGGGAAATCAACCATCTGCAAGTCAAGAAAAGAAGTCTAGAAGCAGCCCTATCAACACCTTGATATTGGATTTCCAGCTTTTAGAACTGTGAGAAAAAAAATTTCTGTTGTTTAAGCTACCCAATCTGGTGAAATGCTTTGTTATGGCAGCCTCAGCAAACTAACACTGTTTCATTTTATGATTCTTGTTCACGAGAAACTTACACTTATTTCTGTGTCCGTGGATATGAGGTAAAAATGAGTAAAATTTAGGTTCTTTAGCACTTAAATACACTTACAATGAAATAGCATATTTCTAATAGCAGTCTTATGATAGTCTAAGAGGATTATTTGTTCTGTTACCAATCAGAAGAGGATTTACAAAATGACTGTATTCTTATGTGCAAAAAGCACTTAACACAATTTCTCCTCCTGCTGCTAAGTCACTTCAGTCATGTCCGACTCTGTGCAACCCCATGGACTGCAGCCTACCAGACTCCTCTGTCCATGGGATTTTCCCAGCAAGAGTACTGGAGTGGGTTGCCATTGCCTTCTCCCTCTAACCACTGAGATGCTATCAACTCCAGGTCACAGTATTCTTAACCTTTCACTTCTTTACCAAAAGCAATAGATCTCAGTGTCCATTTATTCAGAGCTGTGTTCTGCTATCTAATTTGATAAATGTTCCACTCTATTACAGTATGTTTGTTCCTGCATGTTTATTCTTCATTCTCCAGATAATTATAACTTAATGAAGATTGTAATTTCCATGTCATGCCAAAAACAACGACTTACTCTATAGTTATATCTGTAGTGGTTAAAAAAAAGATATTTAAGATTTGCATTGAACTAATCTTCTGTTTGGAGAAGGAAATGGCAACCCACTCCAGTGTTCTTGCCTGGAGAATCTCAGGGACGGGGGAGCCTGGTGGGCTGCTGTCTATGGGGTCACACAGAGTTGGACATGACTGAAGCGATTTAGCAGCAGCAATCTTTTGTTATTTATAAAATCACATTCATATTCAGTTAACCCTGTTTTGAATACCCATTCTGTGTAGGACATAGAATTTTAATACCCATTTCATGTATGTATCACAATCTCTATTTCACAAGGGAAGAAAAGATTTAAATAGGTGTAGTAATCTGTTCTACACCATATAATTGGTAAATAGTGGAATTGAAATTCGAACCTGAATTCTGTCCTAGGTTTTTTTTTTATTGTTATATTATTATGCTCTATTGTTTCCCATTTTGATGTCCCAGTATGTTTATAAATACTAGTAGAAACCAGGCAAAACAAAAGAGAAAATATTAAAACCAAGTATTTGTTTTTCTTTCTACCTCCCTGTTCCATATTTGCATCCCCAGGGAGAAATACAAAAATTGTCTGGAAGCCTAAGAATGTTGTAAGAAATAGCAGGCATCAGAGTGGCTCTTGTAAACAAGAGGTCCTGTGTGCTTCCCTAGAATAAATGCTGTTTAAAACACACATTCATGCAATATCTGGAAAGCATTCTAAAAGCACAGACACCTATTTAAATCCCTGCAGTTAAACAATTCACATAGATATTTCACATCTCAACACTATACTTATTCTTCTTAACCAGAAGAACAGGCTATGTGCTCTGAAAAATAAAACAAAACTTGTCCATAGAATTTTCCTTGGGGCAAAACATTGCTGAATTTGGCAGAAGTCATCCTGAAGAAAGTAAAAAATTATTACAGCTCAAGAGTAAAAGCATAAAAGCATAAAAATTATTACAGCTCAAAAGTAAAAGCTTGTCAAGTATGACAAGCATAAGCTTCTGGTTTTAGGGTGGGGAAACTATCTTACTATGTCTGAGCTGCATAAAAAGCAAGTAAGCACAAGCTTAACTCTGTAGTTACTTGTTTTTGTAATTTCTAAAAAACCACCTCCAGGGAGAATATGACTATTCAGAAATTCTCTGAAATAATTTTGATAACTTAAAGTTTGAAATATAATTCTAAAGAGAAGGATATACTCAAAAGGTAAAAAAGAACATCTTTGACATTCCTTTCCTTTAATGAACAGCCCAGTCAACATATTAGCAAATAAACTAAGAATACCACAGCATAGATCAGGCAAGACAAATACATTTCATTTTGAGTGCTAATTCTGTTACTAGTTACTAAATTATATCATTAAATTAAGAACAATGAGAGTGTTGTGATTGATTTGTTGACTTCTGCTAAGCATATACAAATTGGAGTTTCTACATCTGGGCATGTATCTGTAATCTTCAACCTAGTCACTTGAATGTGTTATGTCCAAATACTCTCATAGATAGAAAATGTGATGACAATAATATTGCAAAATTATAACTGGATATTTTCTATTATGTTCCATTAGTAAAGTGTAACTGTGAAAATCCATGACCTTGGATGGTTAAGTTCAAATTGTTCTAGTTTTTCCTGGAAGGAGAAAACAGCTCTGCTTAAAGAAACTTGATTAATTGGTAGGAGAAAGAAATCCAATTTAAGAAACCAAAGGGATGCAGTTGAGAGAGAGAGAGAGAAAGGAGGAGTCTAGAGAATCAACTGAGTAACTCAGTCCTGGTCCTTGGATATTTTTCTGATGAATCTACCTCTCACAGCATGAGAATACTTTCAGTGATATCCCTTGAAAAAGACAACAAATCATTATAGAAAAAGGACACACTTTGGGATTAAATTCTCCTTGTGAAATACTAGGTTGTTTACTAGAAAACTCATCTGATCCTCAATTACTTCATAATAAAATAGTGAGCACATCAATTATTCAGTTAAGTTGTTGAGAGTATTAACAATAATGTAAGAACAATGCCTGCCACATGGTAGATGAGTGGCAGTTAATATCATTGGCCTTTCTTTATGCAATCTTAGAAAATGTTAAGCACAAATTTATTTCAATTGAGAAATGAAAAATTTAAAGATGAGAATGAAAGTATGTATCTTCACATGAAAAAAGGCATGGTTATTATTTGCAAGGATGTAAACATATTCTGGTAGCTCAGTTGGTAAAGAATCTGCCTGCAATGCAGAAGACCCTGGTTTCATTCCTGGGTTGGGAAGATCCCCTGGAGAAGAGAATGGCTATCCACTCCAGTATTCTGGCCTGGAGAATTCCATGGACAGAGGAGCCTGGCAGACTACAGTGCAGGGGGTCTCAAAGAGTTGGACATGGCCGAGCAACTTTCACTTTCAAACATATTCTATG
Organism: Bos javanicus; assembly: GCF_032452875.1. Lineage (NCBI taxonomy): Eukaryota > Metazoa > Chordata > Mammalia > Artiodactyla > Bovidae > Bos > Bos javanicus. The sequence goes on along the minus strand of NC_083887.1, from coordinate 34,406,928 downwards.
TAATATTCACAGTCACCTTATCTCATTCCTTATGTTAGCATCTAATCCTGTGTCTCTCTCCTGATACCTGTTGCTAATCTAAATTCCCCCATCCCCAGACATGAAAAATTTCTGGAAAAAAGAGGGTTTAGTAAACAAAACAGAGGTTTTTTTTTTTTTTTTTTTTTTTAATTAAGCCAAGCCCTGTGAATCAAACTGCTGAGAAAAAAAGACCTTATGCTCCTCCACCCCCTTTCTTACCCCCTACTCTAGAAAGTGATAAATTGTTTATTGGAAAATTCATTTCTTGGCTTGAATAGAATGACCTATACCCTCAGTGTGCATAAATTTAGATTGGGAACTAGATGTGAAATCTTGAATCCTCTGGTGAAATAATTCATCATGACACTTTGATAATTAAAAGGCTACCTCAGGTCACTGGGAGGAAAAAATAGGCAACATAATCCTTGTCCTCAGTTTTCAGTGTTACCGCAGTCCTTTATCTGCCCCAAATGTAGATAGTTGATTTGAATTCAACTTCTTAGATGCGTAATTTAGAGCCATTCCTGGAATCTCATATGTAGTGAAGGGAGGGTGATAAATGGACATTTAAGAACAAAAATAAAATTGAAAATAGGCTTTAACTGATTGTCTTGAACAGAGCTGAGAAAAGCAATACACACTAAGACTTATAGAATAATGCTTTTTCCCTAAAGAAGCACCCTGCTCTTCCAGGATATTTTCCCACATAAGTCCTAGAGCTCACTTCGCACATCATAAGATCTAACAGAAGGCAGGCACAATCAGGGCCTTTTCAGGTGTCCATTTCTCTCCCCTGTTGTTACTTAGAAACATTCCTCTAATTCCTTACTCTGGTGATCACACTCTCTCTCCCATAAATTCTATCATTCTGCTCGAAATCTTCAGTGGAAAATCAGGAAGAGTCCCCTTGGAATATACGAATAGTCTAGAACTATCCTTTCACATGGGGTTTTCATGCCTGTGCCATTGCCCCTTGGAGTACATGAATAAACACTACTTATGGCTGTCAGTTGGCCAGCATGTCCCAGAGTGTGTGGGTTCAGCCACTGCTGGAAGAGCCCATGGCTGCTTACTACTCCACCCTCATTTCACACACAGCATGCACCGATTTCCAATTGCTTAGAAGAGACTGTTATAATCATTCATTACCACCTGCTTGTTTGCTACTTAACATGTAATTTCATAGAAATTCCCTAAAAAACTAAAAAAAAAAAAAAAAAACAAAAAACCCACACATGTTGCAAAATTATTCTCAGGTAAAAGTTTTCCACTGTTCATCCAGGAACTGAGTGTTTTTGTCAGCTCTTCTAAGGGTCCCACTGCCTCTGATTTTGAAAAACTCTTTCCTAAGAAGAAGGGTATTGGGAAAGAATGCAAATTTACCTACTGGTTTTAGAGCTTGGGGTTTATCTATTGCTCTTAACATCTCCTGTGCAAAGTCTGATTGTGACTACTCCAGTCTTTTCCAGGGTATGTCAGGAGTATGGTAGGCAGGATAATGATACCTTCTCACCATCATCCCAGCCAAATGGTCACATGCTAATCCTTGAACCCTCTGAACATGTCATCTTCCAAACAGGAGACTTTGTGGATGGGATTAAGTTAAGGATATGGGGATGAGGAGATATCCCCATGTCCTTGTGGGTGAGCCTTGTGAGTTCCATGTAATCATAAGGACCCTTATAAGTAAAAGTGTATGTGGTTACAGGGGGTAGGGTGGTCAGAGAAGCAAAAGTCTTGGAGTGATGTGATGACTGGATTTGAAGATGGAAGGGGCTTACAACCCAAGGTGTGCAGGCAGCTTCTAGAAGATAGTATGGACAAGGAACTGATTCTCTCCTAAAACTTACAGAAGGAGTGCAGCCTTACCTGTTTCTTGCATGTTTCATCTTGCCTAATGCCTCTTCCTAGTGCCTGGCAAAGATCCTGGCACTTGGTTAGAGTCTATAATTGCCCGTAAATGAATAAATAAAGAAGTTACATCTCCAAGCTCTGTCAAATTAGAGCCCCCTAGTATCTTCATTCAGAGAAGGCGATGGCACCCCACTCCAGTACTCTTGCCTGGAAAATCCCATGGATGGAGGAGCCTGGTAGGCTGCAGTCCATGGGGTCGCGAAGAGTCGGACATGACTGACTTCCCTTTCACTTTTCACTTTCATGCATTGGAGAAGGAAATGGCAACCCGCTCCAGTGTTCTTGCCTGGAGAATCCCAGGGATGGAGGAGCCTGGTGGGCTGCCGTCCATGGGGTTGCACAGAGTTGGACACGACTGAAGCGACTTAGTAGTAGTATCTTCGTTCTACAAGTTGCATATTTTAGGCCATCTATGAGTGCAGGGCCCTGATACAGATGTCACACTTCATGCTTTCCATACTTACTATCTCCACTACTTGCAACCTAGTTTTATCCCTCGTAACATCTACTTCACTGAGCACTGTGCCCTGCAGACAGCAACACACATATTTCACTATCAGTGATGGTGTCAGTAACAGAGGTCTTGTGATAAGTAAGAAGACTGTGTGATTTTACCAACTGTCAGGTGAAGACAGAGGAAATGGAGTGAACCAGTCAAGATCGAACCAGGAAAAGATCATCATTTCAAGTATTTAAAATAGAAGTGGCATTGGTTTAATAGATAGAGCTGAAACTAAGCAAGAGGAAAGGGTGGTAACTCCAAGATTAGAGGGAGCAGAAGCTGCTACTACCCATAAGCGGGGACAAAGGGAATAGATGGGGTTACTGGAATGCAGAAGCTTGGCTCCAGTGGAGAGAGCTCGGTGGACATGCTGGGTGGGAGCTGGTGTCAGGGAGAGCACAGATATGGATGAGCATGTTGTTTGAGATAAAGGGAGAAAGGAAAATGCCTTGAGCTCTCCTATCACCTGCCAGTCTCCCGATAGTGCCTATCACTAGCTGAACCCATCCAGAAGCTATCTGACACACAGAGAAGGAAGGTCAATCCAGGGTGCAAAGGGGAGTAAGATAAGGAATGATCTGAGTACAACACACCAAGGAACAGAATGAAGAGGGAAGGGAATTCAACTTCTTCTTGTGTGAAAGCCTATGGTAAATGTATAAAAGCTATTTGCCTCTTAACTGCTTTGCAATTTACTTTCGGTAAAATGATTAAATAATCTTAATTACAACCACCTATAACAGAGTCTGGAAAAACTGTGAAAAATGAAACATAAAAACCTGAGCCCCAAGGCACACCTCTTAAACTGTTCCAAGCAATAAAAATAATGTTACTTTTAAATATCAAATGGAAACTCTTTTAGAACTCTTCATACTTCTAATTTGCATTCTGTGCTAGGACATATGTCTCCTAAGATAAACATGAAAGAAATGTAAGCCATGAAAAGTCAAAAAAAAAAAAAAAAAACAAGAAATACAGCCAATGTCAACTGATAGATTCGTATTTTCCAAGAGGTCTACCTAAAGTGTGGCTTGATTTTTCTGTTGAAGACAATATAAACTGTCATCCAGGCCACGAAGAGTTGAAAACAACACCTAGAGCTAAAAAGATAAGGGAAAAAGTAAGTAATGTCATGGAATGTGTATATGAGAAAGTGACAAAGTACTTGCCAATTGTCAGTTTTAAGCTAACGGGAAATTTCCTATAAACCTAGAATAGTAGATTCCTGACATCAAGATATCCTAAGTATTGTTCCACTGCTACTATTTTTCTTCCCTACTTACTATCTGAGGAGAAGAAAAAAAAAACAATGTCAACACCTAATGATTCACAACCTAAATCTCAGAATGTTAACTCCAGTGCCAGATAGACAAAGGATAAGTCATTTTGTTATGGCTGATTAGCTATTGGGTTTATGCTGGGTACACAATTTATGTTATTGTTGAAATGTTTATGACAGTTCATTTTTCAGAGCTGAAAGAACATTTTTAAAAAAGGCAATGTTAGTCAATAGGATAATGACAAGTTTTGTGCTGTGAAAGCTATGTGGGTTTTTCTTGTTCCAGTGTCTTCTGATAACTGCACCATCACTGATTTCCACACCTTCGAACCAACCACTTAAAGTGTCTTGCTTATTCCCTTTCTTTTTCTTTTTTAAGATTTTTTTTTTCTGGGGTGTGGACCATTTTAAAAGTCTTTATTGAATTTGTTACAATGTTGCTTCTGTTTTATATTTTGTTTTATGTTATACTTTGGTTATCATGCCATGGCTGCGAGGCCTGTGAGATCCTAGTTCCACAGCCAGGGATCTAACCTGAACCACCTCTTTGGAAGGCAAAGTCTTAACCACTGGACAGCCATGGAAGTCCCTAGCCCCTTCATTCTTAAAGACGCAATTCTAACCTAGAGTCCTTGGTGAAGTCATGACTTTTTGTCACCAAAACCAGACAGTTTTTGAAACCACAGTGTAATCATTGCAACTACCTTCCCATTGATCCATACTTTGTCCATATTTTGTTCCTACAGGTTCCTAAACATTTGAACATATTTGTTCCTAAATTAGTTATAAGCTCTTTGAAGGTACAATGTTGCTTATGTTATCTGACATAGAAACCAATGTATATTAAATTAATCTCTTCTAACATATATATATATAGATAGATATTCTTACATGTTCTCTCATGATTTCTTTTCTTATGTTATTTTTAAGTAGAAAAATATATTCCTCACTATTCCTGAATGTATAGCAAGAGAGATTAGGAATTTCTTTATAAGAACAATTTAGTTGAAGGTAAGTTCCTTGGACACCCATCATTCCCAACCAAATGCATCAGTTCAGTTCAGTTCAGTCACTCAGTCATGTCTGAATCTGTGACCTCATGAACCACAGCATGCCAAGCCTTCCTGTCCATCACCAACTCCTGTAGTCCACCCAAACCCAAGTCCATCGTGTCACTGATGCCATCCAACCATCTCATCCTCTGTTGTCCCCTTCTTCTCCTGCCCTCAATCTTTCCCAGCATCAGGGTCTTTTCAAATGAGTCAGCTCTTTGCATCAAGTGGCCAAAGTATTGGAGTTTCAGTTTCAACATCAGTCCTTCCAATGAACACCCAGGACTAATCTCCTTTAGGATGGACTGGTTGGATCACTTTGCAGTCCAAGGGACTCTCAAGAGTCTTCTCCAATACCACAGTTCAAAAGCATCAATTCTTCGGCACTCAGCTCTCTTTATAGTCCAACTCTCACATCCATACATGACCACTGGAAAAACCACAGCCTTGACTAGATGGACCTTTGTTGGCAAAGTAATATCTCTGCTTTTGAATATGCTGTCTACGTTGGCCATAACTTTCCTTCCAAGGAGTAAGGGTCTTTTAATTTCATTGCTGCAAGCACTATCTGCAGTGATTTTGGAGCCCATAAAAATAAGGTGGGACACTGTTTCCACTGTTTCCCCAACTCTTTGCCATGGAGTTATGGGACCAGATGCCATGATCTTAGTTTTCTGAATATTGAGCTTGAAGCCAACTTTTTCATTTTCCTCTTTCACTTTCATCAAGAGGCTCTTTAGCTCTTCTTCAATTTCTGCCATAAGGGTGGTGTCATCTGCATATCTGAGGTTACTGATATTTCTCCCGGCAATCTTGATTCCAGCTTGTGCTTCTTCCAGTCCAGCTTTTCTCATGATGTACTCTGCATAAAAGTTAAATAAGCAGGGTGACAATATACAGCCTTGACGGACTCCTTTTCCTATTTGGAACCAGTCTGTTGTTCCATGTGCAGTTCTAACTGTTGCTTCCTGACCTGCATACAGGTTTCTCAAGAGGCAGGTCAGGTGGTCTGGTATTCCCATCTCTTCCAGAATTTTCTACAGTTTATTGTGATCCACACAGTCAAAGGTTTTGGCATTGTCAATAAAGCAGAAATAGATGTTTTTCTGGGACTCTTTTGCTTTTTCGATGATCCAGTGGATGTTGGCAATTTGATATCTGGTTCCTCTGCCTTTTCTAAAACCAGCTTGAACATCTGAAAGTTCACGGTTCACGTATTGCTGAAGCCTGGCTTGGAAAATTTTAAGCATTACTCTACTAGCATGTGCTGCTGCTGCTAAGTTGCCTCAGTCGTGTCTGACTCTGTGAGACCCCATAGACGGCAGCCCACCAGGTTCCCCCGTCCCTGGGATTCTCCAGGCAAGAACACTGGAGTGGGTTGCCATTTCCTTCTCCAATGCATGAAAGTGAAAAGTGAAAGTGAAGTCGTGTCCGACTCTTAGCGACCCCATGGACTGCAGCCTACCAGGCTCCTCCATCCATGGGATTTTCCAGGCAAGAGTACTGGAGTGGGGTGCCATTGCCTTCTCTGACTAGTGTGTGAGATGAGTGCAATTGTGCGGTAGTTTGAGCATTCTTTGGCATTGCCTTTCTTTGGGATTGGAATGAAAACTGACTTTTCCAGTCCTGTGGCCACTGCTAAGTTTTCCAAATTTGCTGGCATATTGACTGCAGCAAATGTAAAATGTCTTTACATGCCACATCACATCACAATTATAGTCTTAAACTTGTTGAATTCTTTAAATACGTCTTTAGTATCAAAGTCATGGATATAAAGAACACAAAGGTAAAAATGACATGATGCCTGCCTTCAAGTAGCTCATTTTAGTTCCAATAGAAAAGTGATCAAATGAACAAATGCAATGTATTTGCTCTTATGGGCTTTATTTGTCTTCCCTCCAATTTGTATTTTAAAGTCCCTACTCACAGTAACTCACAGTGTAACTCTCTTTGAGATAGTCTTTAAAAGATGACTAAGTTAAAATACCATCTGGTGATTCAGATGGTAAAGAATCTGCCTGCAATGAGGGAAGACCTGGGTTTGATCTCTGGGTCGGGAAGATTCCCTGGAGAAGGGAATGGTAATCCCCTGCAGTATTCTTGCCTGGAAAATTCCATGGACAGAGGAGCCTTGGCATGCTACAGTCCCTGGGGTCATACAGAGTCGGACACAACTGAGGGACTAATACCTCACTTCACTGTCAAGTTAAAATGAGGTGTTAGGGTGGACCTTGATCCAACCTGATTAGTGCTATTATAAGAGAAAATCTGGATATAAAAAGAGACACTAGGGATGTAAGAGCACAGACAAGGATCCAGGTGAAGAAAACAAAGAAAAGATGGCCATCTGTTAGTTGAGAGAAGCCTCAGTAGAAACCTGAACTGCCCACACATTGATCTTGATCTTCTAGAACTATGAGCAAAAATTTCGGTCGTTTAAGCACCTGTTCTATGGCATTTTGTTATGGCAGCCCTAGGAAGCTAATACTTACCTCTCAGTGTAAGTTCCACAGTGGGTGTAAGCGTGCAACCTTGGAAGAGCAAATAAAAGGAGACCATAATCTAGTTTGCAGTGCGTTACAAAAGCTGTGAAAAAAACTTCCTCTACATTGTACTCTGTGTTATCTGGGCACTCCCTGAGGAGTATTACTGGATTTCGGTGGACATTTATCTCTATGGGTATGTGTAAATATACAGAAAAATACTATAACTCAAACTGGTGATTTCCAAGATTATGAGCTAAAGAAAGCCAGGAGGCGGAAAGCCCAAATAACTATTAGGTTTGGCTAATGGCATTCAGAATCTAAATGTACGACCAGGACTGTGCAAATGGAAATTCAGAGAACAGATTTGTAATTGTGAGGGCCACCTCATGTGACAAGTTGAGTTGACTCATTGGAAAAGACTCTGATGCTGGGAGGGATTGGAGGCAGGAGGATAAGGGGACGACAGAGGATGAGATGGCTGGATGGCATCACTGAGTCTGAGTGAACTCTGGGAGTTGGTGATGGACAGGGAGGCCTGGCATGCTGCAATTCATGGAGTTGCAAAGAGTCGGACACGACTGAGCGACTGAACTGAACTGGTGTAGATATACCAAAAATACATGAAAGAATCATTGTAGAATTATTTCTGTTAATTAGCTTTGCAACAAACAGGGTTAAACAGCTACCATGCTGTGCTTAGTCGCTCAGTAGTGTCTGACTGTGACCCCATGGACTATAGCCCACCAGGCTCCTCTGTCCGAGGGGATTCTCCAGGCAAGAATACTGGAGTGGGTTGCCATGCCCTTCTCCAGGGGAACAGCTATCATAGAAAAGTATTTTTCTGGCTGTGCCTGATTTGCATCATAATGCCTTTAATACTTAACGCTCAATTTACCCCCACTGACACAAGGAGGGGCAGCCCTAATGGTGCAGAAGGAAAAGAAGGAATTCCTTCAAGTTCAAGGTAATTTGCCTTAGTCCTAAAACTGAAGTTTAGAGAGACCCTAAGCCCACAAACACGGAGAAGGCAGTGGCACCCCACTCCAGTACTCTTGCTTGGACAATCCCATGGACAGGGGAGCCTGGAAGGCTGCAGTCCATGGTGTCGCTGAGGGTCAGGCACGACTGAGTGACTTTACTTTCACTTTTCACTTTCATGCATTGGAGAAGGAAATGGCAACCCACTCCAGTGTTCTTGCCTGGAGAATCCCAGGGACGGGAGAGAACAGAGTCGGACACTACTGAAGTGACTTAGCAGCAGCAAGCCCACAAACAACTGTACCCTCAAGAGACAGAGTCAGGGAGAAGATAGGCTTGATGCTATCCAGTAGTGGGGTGAAAGCTTGAAAGTGAGTGTTCAGCACAATCAGAAGGAAAATGAAATGCACCATCAGCACTCTCAATGCTCCCACTGTCTGGCTGCCTGACTCTCTTAGACTTCTCCTCCCCAGGTTTTCATGGCCTCTTTGCTGATAACTTTGTAGAACTTCTACAAATTCACCCTACTCAGTCCCCAGAGTGCTCAAAAATATGTTTGCTGAAAAGTACTTTCTTTGCCAGAAAACACTTAATCTGCTAAGAGCAGTGTGAAATTGTTGTTGCTGTTATTCAGTCGCTAAGTCATGTCTGACTCTCTGAGACCCCATGGACTATGCTGTCCTTCACTATCTCCCAGAATTTGCTCAGACTCATGTTCATTGAGTTGGTGATGCCATCCAACCATCTCATCCTCTATCACCCTTTTCCTCCTGCCTCAATCTTTTCTAACATCAGGGTCTTTTCCTATGAGTCAGATCTTTTAATCAGATAGCCAGTTTCTTTGCATCAGGTGGCCAAAGAACTGAAGCTTCAGCTTTAGCATCAGTCCTTCCAGTGAATATTCAGGGTTGATTTCTTTTAGGATTGACTGGGTTTGATCTCCTTGCTGTCCAAGGGCTCTCGAGAGTATTCTCCAATACCACAGTTCCAGAGCATCAATTCTTCAGCACTCAGCCTTTTTTATGGTCCAACTTTCACCACTGTACAGACTCCTGGAAAAACCAACCATACCTTTTACTATACAGACTTTTGTTGGCAAGTGATGTCTCTGGTTTTTAATATGCTGTCTAGGTTTGTCATAGCTTTTATCCCAAGCAGCAAGCATCTTATTTCATGGCTGCAGTCACTGTCTGCAGTGTTTTGGAGCCCAAGAAAATGAAATTAGATGTATGATGAGATAATTAATAAACAATGGTATTACTGAAGGCAGTGCACAGAAATAAAAATGTGCTTAACTCTTGAGAGTAGAGTTAAGAAACATGAAAACCAGAGTGAGAAGTGCTTACATATGCATTAAAGGGGTTCTAGATTTTCAAAAAGAGGAGTATATAAGAAGGCAATGTTAAAAGGAACATTTATTTAGTGTTTTTCAGAATTTTTAAAAAATGTTTCCTCAGAAAGTGAATATCAAATGATAAGAGGCATAAATAAAATAAATCTACATCTAAATACACTGCAGTAAAATTTCCAAAAATCAAAGAGAAGAAAATACTAGTAAAAGTTATCTCTCAAATGACATTTCCCAACAAACAAAATTTATCTGTATGAAAAGGGCACTTAGATTGACAGCAGACTTCTCCATAGCAAAAAATTGTTGAGAGGAAATAGCAGTCAACCTGGAATTCCATAAACAGTTCAGATTTCTTATAATAAAATCAAGACATTTCAGACATAGAGGGAATAATGGATTTTAATAGCCCCAGAACATCACTAAAAAGAATCAGTGGAGAAGTACTTCACTGAGAACCATGATCACAAACAAATGTACAGAGACAGGTAAATGAAATTATTAGCTTTAAAAAATAGTTACTGTGGACAGCTATATATAGATATAGATTTATAAAATTAGAATTAAAATTCTAGACATGGAAGATGGCATGGAGGAGAGTTCAGATGGTAGTTGCGAAGTTCCATGTCTTTGTCTGGTAGACAGAGGATAGGGATACTGAATATTTTAGACTTAGAAATGTAACATTGAAAGAATAAAAAAAAACTTTTTTTTTGTATTATGTTAAACTGGATCATCGAAAAAGCAAGGGAATTCCAGAAAAACATCTACTTTTGCTTTATTGACTACGCCAAAGCCTTTGACTGTGTGGATCACAACAAACTGTGGAAAATTCTTCAAGAGATGAGAATACCAGACCACCTGACCTGCCACCTGAGAAATCTGTATGCAGGTTAAGAAGCCACAGTTAGATCTGGACATGGAACAACAGACTGGTTCCAAATCGGGAAAGGAGTATGTCAAGGCTGTATATTGCCACCCTCCTTATTTAACTTATATGCAGTGTACATCACGTGAAATGCTGGGTTGGATGAAGCATAAGCTGGAATCAAGATTGCTGGGAGATATATCAATAACCTTAGATATGCAGATGATACCACCCTTATGGCAGAAAGCAAGAAGAACTAAAGAGCCTCTTGATGAAAGTGAAAGAGGAGAGTGAAAAAGGTGGCTTAAAACTCAAATTCAGAAAACTAAGATCATGGCATCTGGTCCCATCATTTCATGGCAAATAGATAGGGAAACCATGAGATACTTTATTTTGGGGGGGGGCTCCAAAATCACTATAGATGGTGACTGCAGCCATGAAATTAAAAGATGCTTGCTCCTTGGAAAAAAAGCTATGATCAACCTAGATAGCATATTCAAAAGCAGAGACATTACTTTACTAACAAAGTTCTGTCTAGCCAAAGCAATGGTTTTTCCCATAGTCATGTATGGATGTGAGATTTTGACCATAAGGAAAGCTGAGTGCTGAAGAATTGATGCTTTTGAAATGTGGTGTTGGAGAAGACTCTTGAGAGTCCCTTGGACTACAAGGAGATCCACCTAGTCCATCCTAAAGGAAATCAGTCCTGAATATTCATCGGAAGGACTGATGCTGAATTTGAAACTCCAATACTTTGGCCACCTGATGTAAAGAACTGACTCATTTGAAAAGACCCTGATTCTGGGAAAGATTGAAGGCAGGAAGAGAAGGGGGTGACAGAGGATGAGATGGTTGGATGGCATCATCAATGCAATGGACGAGTTTGAGTAGGCTCTGGGAGTTGGTAAGGGACAGGGAAGCCTGGCATGCTACAGTCCATGGGGTCGCAGAATCAGACACCACTGAGAGACTGAACTGAACTGAAACTATTTTTAAAGAATCCTCTAAATTCAATTTTTATGTCTCTGTAAATAGACACACTTTAACATACTTTATTTTAATTATAAATTTTTCACAAAAAGAAGCCAATGATGTAACTGAAAGTGATATTTTATTATATAAATAGTAGGGTGTCTCAGATGATAAAGAATCTGACTGCAATGTGGAAGACCTGGGTTCAATCCCTAGGTCAGGAAGATGCCCTGAAGAAGGGAACAGCTACCCACTCCAGTATTCTTGCCTGGAGAATTCCATGGACAGAGGAGCCTGGTGGGTAACAGTCCATGGGGTTGCAAAGAGTTGGCACGACTGAGCGACTTTCACTTTCAAAAGTTCCATAAGGACATGAACATTATCAGAGTAAGATATTACTATCACCTACTCAAATAATATTCAAGAACAAATAGGCTTTGTATGCAGACAAAACTGTGTTCCCCCAAACCAAAACTGTGGTCCTCCAAACTTGGGTGACCATAGGCAGATGTCTTAATCTTTCTGATGCTTAGTTAACTTAGCTGTTATAAGGAGGAATAGCATTCACCCTGCAGAGTTGTGGGGTGAAGATTTGAGTTAAGGTTTGTGAAGAGTTTGGTACATAGTAAGCATTCCAGAAAGGAAGCAAGTCAATGCTATATAGCAGCCTGGATGGGAGGGGAGTTTGGGAGAAAATGGGTACATGTATATGTATGCTGAGTCCCTTTGCTGTTCACCTGAAATTGTCACATTATTTATCAGCTATACTGCAACACAAAGTAAAAAGTTTACAATTAAAAAAAAAGAAAGCAAGTATTTTTTTTTTTAATTTATTTGGCTGCACTGGGCATATGGGATCTTTGATCTTCATTGTGGCTTGCTGGATCTTTAATTGTGGCACGTGGGATCCAGTTCCCTGACCAGGGATCAAACTTTTGTCCTCCTGCAGTGGGAGCATGGAGGCTTAGTCTCTGGATGACCAGGGAAGTATCAAGTACTAATTTTTTTAATTAACAACAGTTCAGTCAGTGAGTTAGTTCAGTTGCTCAGTCATGTCTGACTCTTTGTGACCCCATGGACTGCAGCAGGCCAGGCCTCCCTGTCCATCACCAACTCCCAGAGCCTATTCACACTCATGGCCATCGAGTCGATGATGCCATCCAACCATCTTATCCTCTGTCACCCCCTTCTCCTTCGGCCTTCAATCTCTCCCAGCATCAGGGTCTTTTCAAATATGTCAGTTTTACTCATCAGGGGGCCGAAGTATTGGAGTTTCAGCTTCAGCATCAGTCCTTCCAATCAACATTCAGGATTGATTTCCTTTAGGATGGACTGGTTGGATCTCCTTGCAGTCCAAGGGACTCTCAAGAGTCTTCTCCAACACCACAGTTCAAAAGCATCAATTCTTCGGCACTCAGCTTTCTTTATAGTTCAACTCTCACATCCATACATGACCACTGGAAAAACCATAGCTTAGGAATCAAATAACACTAGTGAATACATGGGACATGAGTGTAACCTCAACATTCATGTATGTAGTAGACAGCACAGAGGAAAAAAATGAAAATTAAATGTAAAGTGAACCAACAATATAGAAACAACTCGTAATTTGTATCTCAAGTATAAAGTGAGCACATAATTTACAGAAAAAGTATTTAATATAGAAAGAGTAAATATGATCCAGAGTAAAATACTTTTTAATTTTGTTCTTTTTCTTAAGTTCTCAGCCCAGATGGACTGGCAAATGTGATTTCAGATCACCAGTTTTTTAAAAGTTGGATTAGGATGCATGGGAACTGAAGCAGCAGAGCTGAAAACCTTAGAAATGGGTTTTTAAATGAAATTTTTGACAGACTTTTGCTTATAGTCATAGAACCAGATGTCCTTGCAACTGGATCTCAGACATTTTCATACCTCATAAATAATCTTTAATTCCTGTCACAGTGGCTTTTTTTCCCTCAATTATTTCTTGCTGATGTTTTTGTCTTCCAAAGGATTATTGAGAGAATTTTAGCAAAGTCTCTGAAGCAGTATTTGGAAGGCAGGTATTTCTCACTAACTTCACTATGGAAAAAAGATATAAATTAACTTGATAAAAATACTCTCTTGGGTAAATATGAGTATCAATGGAAGGGTTAAAACAAGTTGAATCTATAATGAAGAGAAGAATTTTACAGTGCAGAGCTGTTAATATTTTAAAATAAACCATGTGTTCACTTTTTGATGTTGTATCAGAACTTTCAAATGCATCTTTATCTCTATAATTTATTATGTTCTCAAAATTACCAGTTGTGGATTTCATGGTTTCAAAAGTGATTAATACCAGGGCTTTGCTTTTTCATTAATCTGATATATTTTGTATTTCAATGTGTCATGTAAATATAGAGAATCTTGTTGAGAATTTGACAAATTGGAAGTTATTTACAGGAAGCCTCAGATGACACAGATATTCCTATGAGAGCACTGAAACTTTTTTCTTCGTAGAATACTCACAGAATAGTGTGGGTGTTCTGGTCAGGAACATGGTAATAAGACTCCAATTACAACCAGATTTTTTTATGTCAGCAAAATATGGTTCATGATAAGGCTGAAAACATTCAAATATTGAAAGTAATGTTTAGATGAAATGATACAGTGATTGGAGCTCAGGGAAGTAGAAATAGTTTCAGATGAAATACTAGCCACTTTAATGGTATGTAATAAGTACATGGGGTTCACTATACAATTCTACTTGTGTCTGTTTGAAGTGGTCTTTACCATCAAAGTTTTTAATAGGATGTTTAGCATGTTTTCAGATTATAATGTTTATAATAGAACATGTAAAAAAATACAAAGCAGTTCACAAAATGGTAAGTGCAATATAAACTTGATATAGAAACTATAAGGAGGAAAGGATTAAAACTGTTCCAGATACAAATAATAACGGATTCTTGAATGTGCAATAATGTAATTTTTCTGTATCATTATTTTTAAATTTTAAAAAATTAATCTTAACAAGCACAAGATATAATTGGAAGCACTGAAAAAATTAGTTTGTCTACGACTCATAAGAAAGAACTGGAAGAAAGAACTTACGTATTGATACAAAAGTCAATATTAAAAAAAAAAAAAAAAAGCAGAAACTTCCTTAATCAAGTTACCACCATACGGGAAAGTATAAAAGACAATCTTTGTTCAAAAGAGAGCTGTGGGGATCTAGATTTACCCTTGTGGTTTAGCCTTTGAACCCTGAATTGAGTTCAGCCATTTTTAATCTCTGTGACTTTGGGAAATTTACTTAATCCAAGCTTTCATTTCCTCACAATTGTAAACATACAACAGTACAATTATGCAACTCGACAAACGATAATAGAACTTACCTCGCTGGACTTTATGAGGAAGAAATGAGGTAATCTGGCAAAGCACTTATTACAAGGTCTCAAAAAGGTTAGCTAACACTCACAGCATGGCCCTGGCAGTGGCTCCCAAGTATTTCATTCATAGAATTTAATGTCTTTGATTTTATTAACACTTTCTTCTGATGTAAAGTTAATCAGTTTAACTGTTGCTACGGGCTTCCCAGATGGTGCAGTGGTAAAGAATCTTCTTGCCAATGCAGGACATTCGGGTTCAATCTGTGGGTCAGGAAGATCCTCTGGAGAAGGAAATGGCAACCCACTCCAATATTCTTGCCTGGGAAATCCTATGGACAGAGGGGCCTGGAGGGCTAAGGTCACTGGGTCACAAAAAGTCGGACATTACTGAACACACACACATGAAAGATTATTTAGTGCTATGGCACTTGATGGGTGAAGAGAAATACTAACCATTGTTTCCAATGTAATTAATGACCAATCTATTAAAGTTTGCAATGGAAAATGGGCTTGGTGTAGAAAAATGATTTATTAAGATACTGAGAACATTTTAGAAAGGATCTCTGGGGAAAAATTCTCATGTGGTTAATGTGATAGATTGAAGATGTTTGCAAATCCCTTGCCACTTCTTCCATTGAGATGTGGAGTCTAACCTCTTTCTCCTTGACTCTCAACCGGCCTTTGTGTCTTGATGACCAGTGATGCTCTGGATCTTCGAAGACTGGGTGATATGAAGCCTTGACATTTCTGTCCAAGTCTTGGAATATTCACTCTTGGAACCTAGACACCATGCAGTGAAAAACCTAAGCTATATGGAGAGGCCACATATATGTGCTCCAGTTTCAGTACCAATTCCAGTTGAGCTCTCAGCTACCATTACTTCTACTCATGTGAATAAACTTGCTTGGATGTCCAAACCAGTTGAGGTTTCAGAAGACTCGAACTTCTGCATCTATTTGAGGTTATGTAAGAGATCCCATGGAAGAACTAACCAGCCTAAGACAACCCACAGAACTACAAAAGACAGCAAGCCACTAAACTTGGGGGTTGTTTTGTCATGCAAAAATAAAATATTTATTTAATTAAATCCCATTATATTTTTAAGGGTAGAAGTAAAGGTGCTAAAAAAAAAGGAGATGTGAAAATGAAATGACTGAAATTAAGACACGTGTGTATTTTTTTCTTATATAAAATTCCACAGATTCTAACTAGCAGGGCTGCTCTACCACAAGGTCATTCAAGAATAGAAGTCCCTCCTATCTACGTCTAGGCCTAGAACATTGCTCATTGCTCTATAATAGAACTTGGGGCATTGCACATCTGTGTTCTTACTTGCATGGAGAAAGAGGAAGCCCATAGTAATCAACTTGTCTTTAAGCTGAACATAATCCATAAATTACAAACATATTTGTTCATATGCTTTGACTCAAATTTAATCACATGGCCCCAGTTAACTGCAAGGAAGACTGAAAATGTATATATTTTATAGCTGGGGAACCATGTGCCAGGCTTTCCTGGTAGCTCAGCTGGTAAAGAATCTGCCTGCTATACAGGAGACCCCAGTTTGATTCCTGGGTTGGGAAGATCCCCTGGAGAAGGGATAGGTTACCCATTCCAGTATTCTTGGGTTTCCTTGGTGGCTCAGATGGTAAAGAATCCACCCACAAAGCAGGAGACCTGAGTTTGATCCCTAGGTTGGGAAGATCCCCTGACGGAGTGCATGGCAACCCAATCCAGTATTCTCACCTGGAGAATCCCCATGGACAGAGGAGCCTGGTGGGCCTACAGTCCATGAGGTTGCAAAGAGCTGGACAGGACTGAGTGACCAAGCACAGCACAGCACACCACAGCCATATGCCAGCTTAAAATCTTAAGATTATATTATTTAAAAGAAGAAAAATAGTGAGAATAGATAATGAGGAGGGCTAAAAGTTTTCACTATGTCCAAGAAAAAGTGAAAATTTAACACGACCAGTTCTCTTAAACATTTAAAAGAGCAGGCAAAACATATGCAAATATGAAAATCACAAAATGCACTACTTTCTAAAACTATCAATGCTGTGAGTTTTCTCTTCATTATTTCTACTCTTGTGTTAATAAATTCTCAGGATATTTACAATAATAAGTATTTCAATACTGTTCTGGATTACAACAACCTTACAAGATCTCTCCCAGTCCCCAATACGTATGCAATTATATTGTCTCAAATCCGCTAAGGGAATGTGACTTGTGTTACCAAGCTGTCAATTCATGGTCACCACATAGGATCTCAGTGATGCAAACCTGAGTGACTAATGATGAGTCTGAGCCCTGGTGCCTTTCTTTGAAATTATGTTTTTGAAGTTTTATTGGGCCAATGTTACAAAATCCATCCTCTTGCTCTTCCTTATATTGCCTCAATGCAATAACAACACAAGAAATATTTGTGTCTAATAGGATAGAAACATAACTCTGTGTTGACCCAAAGGCAACAGGTTTCAGATATCAAAATGAGGTGGGAAACAGACTGCCGTTCAGATTTTTCAAAAAGGATGGTCAAAGGAGGACAAGTGAGAGACCTTGCCCAGATTGGGAATATAAAAATTGTTCAGAGACTGAGGATGGGAAAGAGCTGTGAGCTATATGAGGTGGAGTTCCTGAGAGACACAGCAAAGAGTGGGGCTTGAGTGTACTTCCTCTGTCACCACAAGGTGATTTCTCAGAGAAATTGCTGTGTGCTCTCTGAAGTTGGGGGTGTTTCAGTTTACTGTTAAATCTACCAGAAAAGGTACAAGGGAGCAACTGGAGGTTAGAAGATCTAGAAGCAGAAGCAAAGGAAAACAGCAAAGGTGGCTGTGGTGGGCAGTCCTGACTCCCAAAGTCTTTAAGGCAAGGAGGGATAACTACATCCCATGAAGCAGATATAAGCAGTGACAGATTTATTTTCTTGGGCTCCAAAATCACTGAAGACAGTGACTGCAGCCACAAAATTAAAAGATGCTTTCCCCTTGGAAGAAAAGCTGTGACAAACCAGCTGCTGCTGCTAAGTTGTTTCAGTCGTATCCGACTCTGTGCGCCCCCATAGACGGCAGCCCACCAGGCTCCCCGTCCCTGGGATTCTCCAGGCAAGAACACTGGAGTGGGTTGCCATTGCCTTCTCCAATGCATGCAAGTGAAAACAGAAAGTGAAGTCGCTCAGTCGTGTCCGACTCTAGCAACCCCATGGACTGCAGCCTACCAGTTCCCTCCGTCCATGGGATTTTCCAGGCAAGAGTACTGGAGTGAGGTGCCACTGCCTTCTCCTAGACATTGTATTAAAAATCAGAGACATTACTTTGGCAACAAATGTCCGTATAGTCAAAGCTATGGTTTTTCGAGTGGTCATGTCTGGATGTAAGAGTTGAACTATAAAGAAGGCTGAGCGCTGAAGAATTGATGCTTTCGAACTGTGGTGCTGAAGAAGACCTTGAGAGTCCCTTGGACAGAAAGGAGATCAAACTAGTCCATCCTAAAGGAAATCAACTCAAATATTCATTGGAAGGACTGATGCTGAAGCTGAAGCTCCAAAACTTTGGCCACTTAATGCAAAGAACTGACTCATTGGAAGAGACCCTGATGCTGGGGAAGATTGAAGGCAGGAGGAAAAGGGGGCACCAGAGGATGAGATGCTTGGATGGAATCACCAACTTAAGGGACATGAGTTTGAGCAAATTCCAGGAGATGGTGAAAGACAAGGAAGTCTGGCATACTGCAGCCGTGGGGTGGCAAAGAGTCAGACATGACTGAGTGACTGAACAACTAAATGAAGCAGATATGGAGCCACACAGGTCAGGATAAACTCATCTGGAGCCATTTTAAGTGCTGCCTAAGAGGGCACCTAGAGTGACAATGGGATCCCCAAAGAGTTATTCTCTATTTATTGGGCCACTAGAAAAGTAGGGCTAAGGGTAGAGGGAATAGCTAGCTGGAACAAGATGGGTAACCAACATCACAAACACAAAAATAGCTTATTAAAGTTCTCAGCTCAGGCCTTGGGGGAACTTAGAAAAGTGCCAGTGAGGCAGAAAAAGAAAACACAACTTGTGTTAAATATCTGACATATCTAGGAATTTTCTAGCCATTTTATGTAGTACCTGCAAATAATACCTTTCACAAGCCCATTTATACAACTAGAAATTCAACCTACATTTTATAAATTAAAGATAAAATTTTTAATGTATTTTATCAAAAAAAGATATAAAATAGCCATATATGTTAAAACTCTTCTCACTAAAAACAAGTTTTAGATTAAGAATATCCTAATATCGTAGGGCTTCCCAAGTGGCTCAATCAGTAAATAATCCACATACAATGCAGAGGTCCTGGGTTGGTAAGATCTCCTGGAGAAGAAAACAGCAACTCACTCTGGTATTCTTGCCTGAGAAATCCCATGGACAAAGGAGCCTGGAGGCTATAATCCATGGAGTCGCAAAGTGTCGGACACAACTTAGTGACTAAACCACCACCGCCAATATGGTCACTCTTCTTTTCCAGTACAACAATCCTGCAACATTAAATTTTTAATTGGCAGATATTAGTTTTTGTCTTTTATGCATCACTGATTTATGTCATAACCTCAATTTTCCATTTAACTATGATTATGTTTCTATTTGAGGTGTTTGATGATCACATATTGACCTAGGTTTAAGCTGACTGTATTACTTATTTGTACTCTCTGAGATTTGTTGAAATCATATTTAACTTATAGCAAAACCATGGTTTTCAAACCCACATTGACTTTTTCTTGACCCAAGACAAGAAAAGCTTTGGAGCTATTCTCCAAAGACACTTAATGCCTATAAATGGAGAATAGTATTAGAGGTCAAATATTTGGACCAAATAATCCATAGGTAATTGTTCCCCACAAACATGAGTGATGGTCTGGGTGATACTATTAGTGGATCATGTGGGTTACAACACTGAAGAGAGATTGTCTAAAATCATGAATTAAAAGTAATATATGAATTAATACTAGCATTATTATATCCTTTTCAATTTTTTTCCAACATACAAACTTCAAATTGATTTTCTTTAAAACATACTGATATCATGTAATGTTTAAGTCTAGCCCTCAAAATGCATTTCTCAGTTATAATCCATTTATATTTCATTGATCACCATCATGTGGTCATTTTATTGACACATTTACGTGGGATTGTTATAACTGTGATATTGGAATCTAATTCTCAAAATCTGGAGCCTGACCTCTGATGTTATACCTGGTAGAGATTAAACTCTTCTACCACAAGGAGTTTGGGCTTCCCAGATGGCTCAGCGGTAAAGAACCCATCTGCCAATGCGGGAGACTGGGTTCAATCTCTGATCCAAGAAGATCCCCTGGAGGAGGAAATGGCAACCTGCTCCAGAGTTCTTGCCTAGACGACCCAATGGACAGAGTAGCCTGGGGTCACAAAGAGTCAGACACGGCTTAGCACCTGAAAAACAACAGCAACGAGGAACTTGAATGAGGGAAACAAGACAGCTATTTCAAAATAAATCAGCCAGAAACAAAATGCTAAAAATACGTGGTGTGATGTAACACAATAGAAGAGTTGGCTCTCCCTACTGCTGAGCACAAATGTATCACATTCCCTGCAGGCCCCCAAACTCAATCTTTTTTTTTTTTTTTTGCTCCCAACTAGGAACAGCGTCATTTCAGCTGTGTTCTGAGAATCCTCTCTTCCAAATTCTTTCTTTTCACCGTTTAGCAGAACTTTATATATATATGATCAGAATTGCTGCCTAAAGGTCATCTATCAACTGCTCTTAGGATCTTCTGTTGGGAAAGCAGACAAGGAATCCAACAGACATAATGAAATAACAAGGAGAGTCACAAAGTATTCTGGGTACTGACAGGAGAGTCAGCCAAGACATTTTAAGATTACTGGTCAAGGTTTCTTGCCAGAAGATAGGACTCTGAAACTGCATCTATAGAACAAGTGGAGATTATCCCAGAGAACAGGGATAGAAGGTGTATTATAAGCAAGGGAAAGTATGGACAAAGGTCTGAAGGAAGTGGTAGGGAAGAACAAGATGGACTGTGGCTTTGACAGGAAGAGGGAGATTCTGGAGGGAGGGAAGCAGTAAGTCTAATAAATGGGAAGAGGAACGTTTGAGAAGGCCTCTGAATAGGCCCTCCAGAAGCATCACTCTGGATATAGTGTTGAAATCCATTTGAAGAGTGACATGATCCAAGGCAGGGAGATTAGAGTTAGAGAGCTGTTCTAAAATCAGAAAAAAATAGAAGCAAAACTAAGGTGGTGATATGGTAACTGCAAAAAAGCAGAGCAGTTTGAGAGCTTATCAAGGAGCACAATGAACAGAATCTGATGGAATGATTAAGGGACAGAATTTAGGACAGCTTTCAGGTTGTTGTTTTGGGCAAGTGGGCATTTACATTCTACCATTTACTAAAATAGAAAAACTCAGAGGAGGAGCACATTGGGATTTAATATGGATGTGCATACCACATACAAGGGAAGACATCTGTGTGCATCAGATGATGGATCTAAGAGGAGGGTTCTGAGCTACAGACATGGACCAGGTAATCAGAAGCACAGAGCCTTTGAGAGCAGAACTGCCAAAAGATAGTAGAGTGAGGAATGAGGAAAGGAGAGAAGAGTCTAAGACAAAATTCTGAGCAACACTCTCATTTAAGGAAAGATCATACAGAAAATAAACCCCCAAGTTTAACCAAGGAAGTCAAAGAAAAACCAATACTGTGAAGTAACTGGAGACTTCCTTGGCTCAGATGGCAAATAATCTTCCTACTAATGCAGGAGACATGGGTTCCATCCCTGGGTCAGGAAAATCTCCTGGAGAAGGGCATGGAAACCCACTCTAGTATTCTTGCCTGGAGAATTCCATGGACAGAAGATCCTGGTGGGCTACAGTCTGTGGGGTCACAAAGAGTTAGACCCCACTGAGGTACTAACACATACACACACACACACGCACACACACACACACACACACAACTGGAGACAACAAAGGGTAAAAATGCCTTTGCTGAAGGAAGAAATGATCAAAAACATCTAAAAGTTTTACAAATAAATTCCAGAAAGACATTACCATAAATCAGGTGTCAAACTGGGTGTCTTGTCAGAAGAAACCCTGCTGCTGCTGCTGCTAAGTTGCTTCAGTCGTGTCCGACTCTGTACGACCCCATAGACAGCAGCCCACCAGGCTCCCCCATCCCTGGGATTCTCCAGGCAAGAACACTGGAGTGGGTTGCCATTTCCTTCTCCAATGCATGAAAGTGAAAAGTGAAAGTGAAGTTGCTCAGTCGTATCCGACTCTTAGAGACCCCATGGACTGCAGCCCACCAGGCTCCTCTGTCCATGGGACTCTCCAGGCAAGAGTACTGGAGTGGGGTGCCGTTGCCTTAGAAGTCTTTAAAGTCAGTAGATATGAGAGAAAGTGTGAAGGTGTGGATAAATATTCTAAATGTAACCTCATGCAATGTCTAGGAACAATTACTACATTTTTTGTTGTTAAGGGAGGTAAGGTTTTCAACAGAAGTGGTTTAAAATGCAACAGCGTGTTTTGCAATCACGGGCAATTATACCATTTGGCATGTTGGGTGGTTAGTGATGCAGTGCATCCCAAAGGAAGATGGAGTTAATTTTATGGGCAGGACTTTCCACAGTGTCTTAATCCATTTAATAGAACAGGAATGAGGTTTCCTCAACTGTGTTTAAGGTTAACCACCATTTTAAACCCTTATAAATTCTCAAAAGCCCACCAGCCCACATTGCTCCTCTAAATACGAAATTGAAATGAAAAGAATCATTTTGAGCTAAAATTTTCCCATTTAAATATGTTCTTTCCTAATTTCTGTGGAAAATGACATATTTGAATCACATTGCTCACCTGTGTATAGATAGCATTTTGGGTGGTGGCAGGTGATATCTATATTAAAAATGAATGAAATAAGGGCCTCAGAGAGAACAAGAACAGGAAAGTAGCAAATGCATCCACCATATTTTTATACTACCTCATCTCCTGACTGATCTTCTCATCAATAATATTTGCCATGTATAAATGATTATAACAGAATCAATTGCACATGTGTATACATATATATGGATCCCCAGTGGCTCATCAGTAAAGAATCCACCTGCCTGCAGTGTAGAAGATATGAGAAGTATGAGTTTGATCCCTGGGTTGGGAAGAACCCCTGGAGAAGGAAATGGCAACCCACTCCATTATCTTTCCCTGGAAAATCCCATGGACAGAGGAGCCTAGCAGTTTACAGTCCAAAGGGTTGCAAAGTTGAACATAACTGAGTGACTGAGCATGCATGCAGTATATATATATATATATATATGTATATATATATATATATACACACACAGAGCTATACTTAGAAGTGGATATACTCATTTATCTTTCATTTTGATACCTTTTTTTTTTATACTTCATGAGAGTTGCTGATTTTCAAAGGATAGCTACAGTGATGCTTTCATTACTCTCAAGTTTAGGGAGTCCAAAAGGAGAATCAATTCAATAACTGTTCTTTGAAGTTATTTAATTACATAGTATGATTCCTGCTTGGGGTTTCCCGGGTGGCAAAGTGGTTAAGAATCCACCTGCCAATGTGGAAGAGTCAGGAGACGCAGGTTCAATCTCTGGGTCAGGAAGATCCTTTGGAGGAGGAAATTGCAACCCACTTCAGAATTCTTGCTTGAAAAATCCCAAGGAGAGAGGAGCCTGGCAGGCTACAGTCCCCAGGGTCACAAAGAGTCAGACATGACTGAATGACTAAGCACACGATTCGTACTTATTAAAAACATCACTTGGGAGTCCTTTTGAGATTTGTATCAAGATATAATTCAAAATCTTACTGCTTTTCCCTACGAAATCACGATATTTCTTCCCAAGTAGGAAAAAATGGTAGTCATGAAACCGAATCTTCTAATATATACACATTAAAACACAGCTTTCTTAACAGCAAGAGTATATCTATTCTGTGTATGTTAGTCACTCAGTCGTATCTGACTCTTTGTGACCCCATGATGGCAGCCCACCAGGCTCTTCTGTCCATGGAATTCTCCAGGCAAGAATACTAAAATGGGTTGCCATTCCTTTCTCCAGGGGGTCTTCCCGACCCAGGTACTGAACCTGGGTTTCCTTCATTGTAGGCAGATTCTTTACCTTCTGAGCCACCGTGGAAGTCCATACCTGTTCTGCCATTGATCAAATAAGGTTAAGGACTGGAACAAATAATGGTGTCTAGAAAAGCTTGAACAATATCTGTATTTAGCCATTTCACTTAAAATCAATTATTTACTATGCGAGGTAAACTTTTAACTTAAATTCTGAAATTTGACTCATTAAATTGTATCATCCAAGTTAAAATTCAACTGCAAGCAAAAGCTCTGTCTTTCAAATATCTCTAGTTATACCCCACATAGTACCAAAATATGAATTAGTTGAAATTCTTCTGTTAATCACAAATTTTTAGCTCATATGACCAGATATTTAATTTACTTAAATAATTTTTTAATGAGCACCATACGAAAGCTTTAAAGATTATAAAATTCCCTCTTAGTTTTGAGTTCATGATTCTTCCCATGAACTAATCTTAGACCTCAAGTGCTCTCAGGCACTTATTATATAATGGGGTAGATATGCCTAATAACATTAAACATTTGATCATAAAGAGTAATATTAAAGTTCCAAATCTGATGTAACTGCCAGATTACAAAGGATAGTCAACAAATCTTCTATAGATAAAATGATTAATATTTTGTTGACTATGTACTGTATTCATACATTAAATAATTTAAACCTTACTAGTAACCAATTACAAAGTTAGTGTCATTTTCCCATTGTTCAATGAGGAAAGTTGAGTTCTGGAAGAGTAAGTGACTTGTCCAGAGCTGCTTGACTACTAAGTACAGTGGACTGCACAACAAGGATGTGGGGTGTGTGTGTACATAGGTATATATTGTGTGAGTGCATTTAGCATATATGAGTGATGGGGAGACAATGACAAGTATATTAAATATCATAAAAATCTCATGCAGATGGCAATGTACATGTCTTCTTTCTATTCAACATTACCTTAATCCTATCTCATTTTGAAACTTTCGTGTATATCTCTTTACCTCACAGTAACTTCAAAATTTGATCCTAGAGAGATGAGTTAGAGATAGCTGTAGGACTTGCTGATTTAAAAGAAGAATCTGGGAACAGTCAACTAAAAGTTGAAGTACAACTTTTAAGTCCAACTGAGCTTCACACTAATAATATTTTAAAAGACAGTATCGAGCACCTATCAAACACCATCACTGACACTAATGTAGGATTCAGGACAAGTATAGTGAAACACAAAAAGGCCATATTGAAAAAATGAAAATGTTTACAACTCTTGACCATGTGGGATTATAAAAATCAAACTACATTTTCACATTTACTATTGCAATCTTTAATGACATACCATCATTTCTTGAGATTGGGAAATATTAAAGAAAAAAGGGAATTTTATTAATATAAAAATAGAAAATGAAATAACTTCTGAGTGAATTTCTGCCTTGTCCCTGTAAGATCATTTCCTGTTTTCAGCCAATTTCCTCATTGGAGAAATCTTACATGCAAAGTCAAGTAGAAATACAGTTTCTAATTTTAGTTTGCTTAACATTCATGAAGCTATGCAAACCTTCTTGTATTATCACAAGAAGCTTGTTTGGGAATGAAAATGATGCCTTGGAAAGTTGAAGATTTACAGTAAGTCACTATAGACTCTTACACGGGGCCACTATATTGCAAACCCCAGAAGTGCCATTTACTTTGTTTTCTCGCTTGCACAGGCAATATCTATTATATACAAATATCAGGCAAGTTTCTTAATTTCCCTTTTAATTTGTTGTTATTTTAGAAGAATGGTAACTATCTTCTGGGTTCCAAATAGGAAAAGGAGTAAGTCAAAGCTGTATATTGTCACCTGCTTATTTAACTTTTATGCAGAGTACATCATGAGAAACACTGGGCTGGAAGAAGCACAAGCTGGAATCAAGATTGCCAGAAGAAACATCAATAACCTCAGATATGCAGATGACACCACCCTTATGGCAGAAAGTAAAGAGGAACTAAAAAGCCTCTTGATGAAAGTGAAAGAGGAGAGTGAAAAAGTTGGCTTAAAGCTCAAGATTCAGAAAACAAAGATCATGGCATCTGGTCCCATCACTTCATGAGAAATAGATGGGGAAACAGTGGAAACGGTGTCAGACTTTATTTTTTTGGGCTCCAAAATCACTGCAGATGGTGACTGCAGCCATGAAATTAAAAGACGCTTACTTCTTGGAAGGAAAGTTATGACCAACCTAGATAGCATATTGAAAAGCAGAGACAATACTTTGCCAATAAAGCTCCGTCTAGTCAAGCTTATGGTTTTTCCAGTGGTCATGTATGGATGCAAAAGTTGGACTGTGAAGAAGGCTGAGCGCCAAAGAATTGATGCTTTTGAACTGTGGTGTTAGAGAAGACTCTTGAGAGTCCCTTGGACTGCACGGAGATCCAACCAGTCCATTCTAAAGGAGATCAGCCCTGGGTGTTCTTTGGAAGGAATGATGCTAAAGCTGAAACTCCAGTACTTTGGCCACCTCATGCGAAGAGTTGACTCATTGGATGCTGGGAGGGATTGGGGGCAGGAGGAAAAGGGGATGACAGAGGATGAGATGGCTGGATGGCATCACCGACTCAATGGACGAGAGTTTGAGTGAACTCCAAGAGTTGGTGATGGACGGGAGGCCTGGCGTGCTGCTATTCATGGGGTCGCAAATAGTTGGACACGACTGAGTGACTGAACTGAACTGAACTGAACTGAAGCTGTAGATGAAGTAACACATAAAGTAGTTATCGTGGTACTGATACAGAGAAGGGAAGGGTACCTCAAATCTTGCTCCTTTATTCTCTACTCATTCCTAAAGGATGCCTGCATCTGCAGGGCAAATCTTAGTATTTTTGTCACCAGATGCCATGAAAATAGCTTGGAGTTTGGGGTTTGTTACAGTCACTGGAGTTCAGCCGGTCATTGGTCTATTTTTGGCTAAAATTAGTAAGAAATTCTATTCACTCATAGTAGAGGAAGCCAACAAAGGTTGTCTTTCCACTAAAAAGATAATATGCTTTTAGGTAATCATAGCACTCCTCCTTAAACAGCATATCTCCTCAAGCATCCTTTATTTTCTTTAGTTAATTGAATTAGAGTTCTGCTTTATCTTCAGGTAATTGTGCTAGACAAAGGAACACTGTTTAGATTGGAGTGCCTTTGTTACTTTTGACACAAATAAATATTGGACTGATTGGAATATGTGCTAATACCAGAATACCAAATACTTCCTTAAGCACCAATAAAACTATATTATGAAACTTAGTGGTTTTATGAACATATTTTTCCACTGAAATTGCATAAAGAATAAGCACAGTTAGTAAAAGAAGCATTCTTAGGAATATTACCTGCCTTAGAAGACTGCCTTTTGTGTCATACAAGAGATTACTCTGAACATGTTACTGCTGAAAGAATACAAGTTGATAATGTCAAATAACAGATGACTTTAGTCAGTTCAGTGCAGACAAATGTCATGTATTCATTAAAATCATATTTACTAGCTCTGGGCTAGGTTATTTTCATTTTTAAAAATTTTTTAAAAATCTACTTATTTTTGGAGGATAATTGCTTTATAATATTGTGTTGGTTTCTGCCACACATCAACATGAATCAGCCATAGGTATAAATATGTCTCTTCCCTCTTGAACCTCTCTCTCACCTCACACCCATCCTGACCCAGAGTCGGACACAACTGAGAGACTGAACTGAACTGAATATTCCATTGTATATATATACCACAAATTCTTTATCAATTCATCTGTCAATGGACATCTATGTTGCTTCCACGTCTTCAGTTCAGTTCAGTTCAGTCACTCAGTCATGTCCGACTCTGACACCCCATGAATTGTGGCATGCCAGGCCTCCCTGTCCATCACCAGCTCCCAGAGTTAACTCAGACTCATGTCCATCAAGGCAGTGATGCCATCCAGCCATCTCATCCTCTGGCGTCCCCTTCTCCTCCTGCCCCCAATCCCTCCCAGCATCAGAGTCTTTTCCAATGAGTCAACTCTTCGCAAAGTCAACTCTTGCCAAAGTACTGGAGTTTCAGCTTAGCATCAGTCCTTCCAATGAACACCCAGGACTGATCTCCTTTAGAATGGACTGGTTGGATCTCCGTGCAGTCCAAGGGACTCTCAAGAGTTTTCTCCAACACCACAGTTCAAAGCATCAATTCTTTGGCACTCAGCTTTCTTCACAGTCCAACTCTCACATCCGTACATGACCACTGGAAAAATGATAGCCTTGACTAGACAGACATTTGTTGGCAAAGTAATGTCTCTGCTTTTCAATATGCTATGTAGGTTGGTCATAACTTTCCTTCCAAGGAGTAAGCATCTTTTAACTTCATGGCTGCAGTCACCATCTGCAGTGATTTTGGAGCCCAAAAAATAAAGTCTGACACCATTTCCACTGTTTCCCCATCTATTTCCCATGAAGTGATGGGACCAGATGCCATGATCTTTGTTTTCTGAATCTTGAGCCTTAAGCCAACTTTTTCACTCTCCACTTTCACTTTCATAAAGGAGCTTTTTAGTTCCTCTTCACTTTCTGCCATAAGGGTGGTGTCATCTGCATATCTGAGGTTATTGATATGTCTCCCGGCAATCTTGATTCCAGCTTGTGCTTCTTCCAGCCCAGTGTTTCTCATGATTTACTCTGCATAGAAGTTAAATAAGCAGGGTGACAATATACAGCCTTGACGTACTCCTTTTCCTATTTGGAACCAGTCTGTTGTTCCATGTCCACTTCTAATTGTTGCTTCCTGACCTGCATACAAATTTCTCAAGAGGCAGGTCAGGTGGTCTGGTATTCCCATCTCTTTCAGAATTTTCCACAGTCTATTGTGAAGCACACAGTCAAAGACTTTGGCATAGTCAATAAAGCAGAAATGGATGTTTTTCTGAAACTCTCTTGCTTTTTCGATGATCCAGCAAATCTTGGCAATTTGATCTCTGGTTCCTCTGCCTTTTCTAAAACCAGCTTGAACATCTGGAAGTTCACAGTTCATGTATTGCTGAAGCCTGGCTTGGAGAATTTTGAGCATTACTTTACTAGCGTGTGAGATGAGTGCAATTGTGCGGTACTTTGAGCATTCTTTGGCATTGTCTTTCTTTGGGATTGGAATGAAAGCTGACCTTTTCCAGTCCTTTTCCAGTGGCCACTGCTGAGTTTTCAAAATTTCCTGGCATATTGAGTGCAGCACTTTCACAGCATCATCTTTCAGGATTTGAAATAGCTCAACTGGAATGCCATCCCCTCCACTAGCTTTGTTTGTAGTGATATCCTCTTGACTTTATATTCTAGGATCTCTGGCTCTAGGTGAGTGATCACACCATCGTGATTATCTGGGTTGTGAAGATCTTTTTTGTACAGTTCTGTGTATTCTTGCCACCTCTTCTTAATATCTTCTGCTTCTGTTAGGTCCATACCATTTATGTCCTTTATCGAGCCCATCTTTGCATGAAATGTTCCCTTGTAAATAGTGCTGCAATGAACCTTGGGGCTCAAGGGTACATGTGTCTTTTTCAATTATGGTTTCATCAGGGTACATGTCCAGTATTGGACTTACTGAGTTATATGGTAGTTTTATTCCTAGTTGTTTTTTTTTTTAAGTTGCCATACTGTTCTCCATAGTGACTGTATCAATTTTCATTTCCCACCAACAGTGCAATAGGTTTCCCTTTTCTCGACATCCTCTCCAGCACTTATTGTTTGTAGATTTTTTGATGATGGCCATTCTGACTGGTGTGAGGTGACACTTCATTGTAGTTTTGATTTGCATTTCTCTAATTGAGCAATGTTGAGTATCTTTTCATGTGTTCATTAGCCATCTGTATGTCTTCTTGGGCGAAAAGTTTGTTCTGCTGTCCAGTTTGTAATTGGATTGTTTCTTTTTCTGGTATAAGCTGAATGAGCTGCTTGTATATTCTGGAGATTAATCCTTTGTCAGTTGTTTCATATGCTATTATTTTCTCCCACTCTGAGGGTTTTCTTTTCACTCTGTTTATAGTTTTCCTTCATCGGGTAAAAGCTTTTAGATTTAATTAGGTCTCATTTGTTTATTTTTGCTTTTATTTCCATTATTCTAGGAGGTGGTCATAAAGGATCTTGCTTGGATTTATGTCAAAGAGTGTCCTGCTTATGTTTTCCTTTAAGAGGTTTATAGTTTCTGTGTTGCATTTAGGTCTTTAATCAATTTTGTGTTTATTTCTGTGTATGGTGTTAAGAAGTGTTCTAATTTCATTCTTTTACAAGCAGCTGCCCAGTTTTCCCAGCACCATTTATTGAAGAGACTATCTTTTTTCCATTGTATATTCTTCCCTCCTTTGTCAAAGGTAGGTGCCCATAGGTCATCTTTTCTCCATTGTATATTCTTCCCTCCTTTGTCAAAGGTAGGTGCCCATAGGTCAGGGAGTTCCTCTCTGGACTTTCAGTCTTGCTCCACTGGTGTTTGTTTCTGTTTTTTGTGCCAGTACTGTACTGTCTTAATGACTGTAGCTTTGTACTATAGTTTGAAATCAGGAAGGTTGTTTCTGCCAGCTACATTCTTCTTTCACAAGATTGCTTTGGCTATTCAGTATCTTTTGTTTTTCCATACAAATTGTGAACTTTTTGTTTCAGTTCTTTGAAAAATACCACTGGTAGTTTGCTAGGGATTCCACTGAATCTGCAGATTACTTTGGGTCACAGAGTCATTTTTCACAATATTGACTTCTCCAATACAAGAACATGGAATAGCTCTCCATTTGCATCATCTTTGATTCCTTTCATCAGTGTCTTATAGTTTTCTGCATACAATTCTTTTGTCTCTCTAGGTAGGTTTAGGAAAAGGCAATGGCACCCCACTCCAGTACCCTTGCCCGGAAACTCCCATGGACAGAGGAGCCTGGTAGGCTGCAGTCCATGGGGTCGCGAAGAGTTGGACACTACTGAGCGACTTCACTTTTACTTTTCACTTTCATGCATTGGAGAAGGAAATGGCAACCCACTCCAGTGTTCTTGCCTGGAGAATCCTAGGGACGGGAGAGCCTGGTGGGCTGCCATCTCTGGGGTCGCACAGAGTCGGACATGACTGAAGTGACTTAGCAGCAGCAGCAGCAGATAGGTTTATTCCTGAGTATTTTATTCTTTTTGTTGCAATGGTGAATGGGATTGTTTCCTTAATTTCTCTTTCTGATTTTTCATTGTTATTGTATAAGAGTGCAAGATATTTCTGTGTATTGGGCTAGTTTTTTTACTTTCAATATATTGTTGCTGCAATACAATATAAATATGGGGTCTCAGCTGAACGGAGGGCAAGGAACTGTGTTCACAGCATAGGCTAACAGAGGAGCTCATAAGGACATTTGAATAGGATGAACCCTTTTATCCTTAACCAATAGGAAGCAGTAATTGTAAGTTGTAAGAGGAAATGCGCCAAAGATTTTTTTTAAGTAAAGCCAATGTCTAGGTGTGTGTATGTGTGTGTGTGTTTGTGTGTGTGTGTGTGTCTGTGCTCAGTCACTCAGCTATGCCCAACTCTTTGCGACCTCTTGGCCTGTCCTCTGTCCATGGGACTTTCTGGGAAAGAACACTGGAGTGGGTTGCCACTTTCTTCTCCAGAGGATTGTCGTGACCCAGGGATTGAACCCACTTGTCTTGTGTCTCTTGCATTGGCAGGTGGATTTCTTACCATTGTGCCAACTGAGAAAACCTAAGTAAACATCAGACAAACTCAAGTTGACAGTTTGAAAAGTAATAGGATTGTAATATTTGAAAATATCAGAGATTAAAGAGACATGAAAACAAAATATAGTACCTGGTTCTGAATTGGAACCTTTGCTGTAAAGACAATACTGAAAGTGGCAAAGCTGGAACTGTGTCTAAGGTTTAAATAGTAGAAACATTGGCACTAACTTCCTAATGTTGATGGTTATACTATGATTATGCAGGAGTTGTTCTTTGTAAGAATTACACAGTGGAATATTTAGAAGTGATGGGACATCAGGTTGGCTATTTTCCTCAAATAGTTCAGGGTAAGAATTTTTAGGGATTTCCCTGGTAGTCTAGCAGTTAAGAATCTACTTGCCAATGCAGGGGACATGAGCTTGAACCCTGGTCTTTGAAAATCCCACACACTGCAGGACAACAAAGCCCACATGCCACAACCACTGAGCCTGCACTCTAGAGCCCACAAGCCACAAAGTACAAAGCTTGCATGCTTTCTCCACACGAGAGAAGCCACCACAATGTGAAGCCCGTGCACCACAACTGTAGAGCAGCCCCCGTGCACCACAACTGTAGAGCAGCCCCCGCTCACCACAACCAGAGAAAGTCCATGTGCATTAACAAAGACCTAGTGCACCAAAGAATAAATGAATAAAACTTAAAAAAATTAAATTCTGAAAATGTATGTGTATCTCTTCTGTAACTTTGATATTGCTTCAAAATTAGCACTTATTTTTAAAGAGCAAAAATCTACTAACCTAATTTATAAAGCGAAGGTCTCAGAATATAGTGACATAGGTGTAATACAAAAGTAAATCAATTAGTATTTATCTATTGAGTTTTCAAGTGGGATTCAGCAGTCTTCATGATAAAATATGGCTACTACATAATCAAAATTAAGAAAGATATAGATAGGAATAGTGGATCACTGGCTACGTGTATACTGACATTAAATGCAATCAGCAGTCAAGAAGAAAGTGACCTGTGTGACCTGGAAAGGGCTTCAGGTGAGAATTTAAGTACAAGGAGGATTTCAGGGTGGAGAATAAGCTCAGGTTCAGCAAAGGATGGTCAGGACACCAATTTGACAGAGAGTTCAGTTCAGTTCAGTTCAGTCTCTCAGTCGTGTCCAACTCTTTGTGACCCCATGAATTGCAGCACGCCAGCCACCCCCGTCCATCACCAACTCCTGGAGTTCACTCAGACTCACGTCCATCGAGTCAGTGATGCCATCCAGCCATCTCATCCTCTGTTGTCCCCTTCTCCTCCTGCCCCCAATCCCTGCCAGCATCAGAGTCTTTGACAAAGAGTAGTTGTTTGCAATGGAAAGTACCTTATAGTACAGCAAAGGCAGACATAACATGGAGATACTTGAAAGTGATATCAAGGTGAGATGGTGAGACGAGTAACTTGCTAGTGCAAGCAAAAGGCTCACCTTAGCAGGTGAAATCTATTAGGACAAAAATCTATAATCATCTTCCTCTTTGACGAGCTGGCAACTAAGGCAATAGTTTTCAAGTGTATTATTTCTTTCCTCAAAGGTAATCCTACAGAAGCCCAATACATATAGCAGATTAAAATAAAGCTGCTCTCACTGAATACAGAGTGGGGAGCCCAGAGCCTGAACTCTTGAACTGTCTTTACCACTATGACCACTGATACTCTGCTGAGGAAGACCTAGGACTCAAGCATCTCAGATGGAAGATCACCACTATAAAGCAGTCAGAAGAGGCTCTCAGAGGTATTTATGCTCTGAAAGGTGCATCTTCAAGAGGAAAGGTTCACAATAACTAGCATATATGCTGTTTCTCTTTATCTTTAAGCTCTAATGTATCAATCTGCATTCAAAACCACCCATTCTTACTTCTGCCTGAAATTTCTAGGCCCAATGGAGTTATTTTCATCAAGAACTATTTAAAACTTTTTTCTTTATTCATTAAAGGATCATTTGGCACTTCTTTGTAGAAATATATATGGAGATAATACATTTAGCATTCATTTAAATACTTTTAATCTAATCAAAATATATCAAATTATTTTCTCTATCAGGCAGACACAGTTTGGGAAAATCTGGTTATATAGTCATTACCTTCAGGGATCTTCTTGAAAATATATGAGACTGTGATCCTGGAAAGGAGACCCCTTAACTGATTTCAGATTTCGGCACCCCAGAGTAATTACAAATTATAGACTAAGGTTTTTTCAAATTCAATATAATTAAAGTAATTTCAGAGTATTAAAATAATAGAACACTAGGAAAATATACTCAGAAATAATATTTAACTATAATTTCCTTTGAGCAACATAATTTTCATTTTTAATAGGTATTGATAAAAATGTAATAGAGTTATCAAATATAGACTATTATGTTTAAATTTTCATTTATTTGATAAGATCCTAAAATTGAGTCAGGACTTTTAATTTATCTAAGCCATAACTGGGAAATGTAAAAATACCTGTAACTTTAGCTGGAGTTTTTAGTTGAAACAATGCACTATATGAAAATTAGTGCAAAATATTAGTATTCTTGAGGTGTCTTAAAGTTTAAGTATGCCTCTGCTAATACTTCCAAAATGACCACGATTAATAATTATGTTAACCACTGTGTTTCTTGCCAATCCATGTTAGCTAGGTTTTACAATTTCTTTGGATTATAATTGTTTTTCTTCCCTATTAAACCCAACACTTCTCTTGACAGATCATCCAGAGATTTAATCCTAGTTATGGACCCTAAGAAGCCCTATGAGGGCTTCCCTTGTAGCTCAGTGGGTAAAGAATCTGCCTGCAGAGCAGGAGATCAGGGTTCGATCCCTGGGTTGGGAAGATCCCCTGGAGAGGAAATGGCAACCCACTCCAGTATCCTTGCCTGGAAAATCTCATGGACAGAGGAGCCTGGTGGGCTGCAGTCCATGGGGTGGCAAAGAGTTGGGCACAACTGAGCAACTAACACTAATGGACCCTGGTAGTCAAGAAAATGTATAAAGGCAGGTGCTAAAGAAGGAAACCATTGTCTTATAAGGCACTTACCTCACTGGAGGTAAGCAAGAAAGGTCTTAACTTCCAAAAAGGTAAGGCGTGTGTTCTGTCGCTTCCATTGTGTCTGACTCTATGGACTGCAGCCTGCCAGGCTCCTCTGTCCATGGGATTCTCTAGGCAAGAATACTGGAGTGGATTGTCATTTCCTCCTCCAGGGGATCTTCCCGACCCAGAGATGGAACCCACATCTTCTACATCTACTTGCACTGGCGGGTGGGTTCTTTACCATTAGCATCACCTGGGAAACAAGGGGAGTGGGACACTTTTGCAGACCCAGAGCATTCAGGAACTGAAGGCATGGAAGGATTTTAAGTGCCTGTAGCCTGATATTCCCCATTGCAAATCTCAGGATCATACTTTCTCCTTGTCAAAGCCAATGTTGGTGAAGGATACTTTCCTACACTGAGAACAGTTTAATCTCTTTTATAGTCAAGTACCATGTCTGGTTTCCAGCTCTGTCTTCTCTCTGGCTTAAGAGATGGGAATCTCTTTAAGTACAAGTTTAGTAGACTCTCTAACGGTCATACTTTGCTTTAAATTCATAAAGAATAGATCTGAGCTGGATATTTTTTTTTTTTGAGCTGGATATTTTATCTTCAACACACAAATGGTGTTTAGCAATAGCTACTCAATTCCAGTAATACTTATGGGTTTCCTCAACCCACTCCAGTATTCTTGCCTGGGAAATCCCATGAACAGAGGAGCCTGGCAGGGTACAGTCCATCGGGTCACAAATAATTGGACATGACTGAATTGACTAAGCATGCATGCATACATGCATAGTACTTAGACATAGATATTGACCATTTAATCTGCGCTCTTCTACCTGCATCGTATCTATCTTCACCATTAGTGAAAGACATAGAAATCACAAAACCAAAGCTAGCCACAGAACATCAACCCTTCCCCTACCGAGTGGATGGCCTCTCACTACCATACAGCTAGTGAGTTATCTAACTCTATATTCCCATCTTTAAAGTCTGTTTCCTGGCACCAGTTTCAGCCTTATCTCTGTTACTTTCTTCTGTAAGTAAATGATTAAGGATTCTCAGGAGAAAGGGAATAAGTAAAACAGTATAAGATAAAAAACCATTCAAAATAACAAACAAAAATAAAACAAGCAAGACTGTGGTCTCAGTTAGGGACTAGCTTTAGTCTAACTCCACGGGGAGTTTGAGCACAAGTTGCATCTTAAGAGTTGCTCCTCCCACGTGCAAGGGAATCAACCTGGTCTGTCAGTCAGTTTTCAGCCTCTGGCTGCCGGGGGTTTGAGGGCAGTGAAGTGGAACCACAACCTTCTATGTAATGTTGTATCTGATTCAGCAGAGGCCAACTGTCCTGGGAAGGACTAGCTGTGAGTTTTCAGCAACCAGTTTTTATGACTATTGTGAGAAAGTTGATTCAGACTGATGAAGGAGATCTGGGCCACTCCATCATTCAAACCAGGATACTCTTGAGAATAAAAGGGACACCCACTGATGAGTATGCAAAGAAAAATCAAGTGTAAAGGAAACCAAGACCACCCCAGGCAAACAGAATGTACGCTCATACTACCCTCGTCTCATTACTCCCTTGCTATATGGAACACATACATAGAGGCCAGGTTTCTCTGAGTGACATGCAGCCTTCTCCACTGAGGTCTAGAGATGAAAGGCCCCACATCTCCTCTATAAATCTCCCCCATACCTCTGTGGGCTTGGGTTTGATATGAGGGTGGAGATGAGAGAAACCTGAGACTAATTTCCTTTCTTTTACTCCTCCTTATTACAGCCCCTCAAGACCAAGAAGAGAATTGTTTACTTTATCCTAAACTACTGAAAAATTTAATCAGAGACATAAGGATCATTCTTCCCTTAAACATAAAATAAATTCAAGCCCACACTGCAAAATACATTTTGCCAATTGCATGATTGCAATGTTATGTCCAAAATCAAATGATTTTGATTTTCAAAATCAAATTTTTGCAATGATATGTCCAAAATCAAAATTTGAAAAAGTGCAGTAAATCTTTTAAAAATGGTATTAGAAGTGCTAAGTTTACAAAAATGTTAAAAATAAAGAAAACTGAGAAGGAATATCTTTGAAAAACACTACAGTCAAAAAACCAAAGGAGTTGAAAGAATTGTGAAATGTTAAAACATGTTTCAGAAGTTGCAGTTGTGAAGTCATTTTTTAGGGTTTCCAATATATAATTTTAATACATCTGCTTCTGGGAAAATTTTATGAGAAAACAAAACATAGTGAGAAGAAAATCGATTTTCCAAACCCATGAAAAACAGATCCTTGCAAAGAAAAAGAAAAAAAAAAAAGTCTAATACTGTTTTTTCTGGAATTTTACTTAGAAAATAGGGAGAAGCATTTTTTTGTTGAAAGGCAGTGATTCCAACTTAGTGTGTGAGAGGTTAAGGCACAAGGGTACATATTTTGCAACTTGTCACCACAGCCTCAGGCTGCATAGCTAATTCCCAGAGTCCTCTCATTCTGGGTGATAAATTAATGGACAAATCCATGAAACTAGTGCTGTTTTGATTTTGAGTGAATTATCCGATCAAATCATCAGAATAAACAGTATGCTGTTTTTGTCTTTCTGGGCTGTTCTTTAGGTTTTTTTAGTTGAACTGGTATATACGGATGTTGGAGTATGGATATAATATTTAGCAGCTGCATTGAGATTTCATTTGGCAGACAATAAGCTACATATGTACAATTTTTGACCTATAAGTACACTCATGAAAACATCACTGCAATCAAATTAATAAACATATTCAGTCATGCCCCCAAATTTCCTCCTGCCTCTTTGAAATCACCCTCCCTGTCCCTGTCTGACCCTACCCTATGTCCCCAAAACCTCTCATCTTTTTTTCTGTTACTGCAGGCTAGTTTGCATTTTATAGAATTTTATATAAATGATAACAGACAATGTACTCTCACTTCTCATCTGGCTTCTTTCACTCCATATAATTATTTTAATATTCATCCAGTTGGAACATATGTCAACAATATGTTTCTCTTTATTGGTGGGTACTATTCCAATGTATGGGCTTCCCTGCCTGCGATGCAGGAGACCTGGCTTCGATCCCTGGGTCCGATCCTTGGGTCAGGAAGATCCCCTGGAAGAGGGCATGGCAACCTACTCCAGTATTCTTGCCTGGGCAATCCCACGGACAGAGGAGCCTGTCAGGCTACAGTCCATAGTGTCGCAGAGCCAGACTCGACTAGAGCAACTTAGCAGGCACACAAGCATAGCATTGTATGGATATGCCACAATTTCTTTATCCATTCAACTATGGATGAGTATTTGGGCTATTTCCATTTTGGAGGGCTATTACAAATAAAACTGCTATGAATATTCATGTGCAAGTCATTGTGCACACATATGCTTTCATTTCTCTTAGGTAAACACCTAGGGATAGAATGACTGGATCAGACGGTAGATGGGTGTGTACATTTTAAAGACACTGCCAAGCTGGTTTTCCAAAGAGACTGCATATTTAACGTTATCACAAAGTAGGCAAAGTTTCTTAGCTATAACAGAAAAACCATGATCTATAAAGTTTTAAAAAATAACAAATTCTATTTCACTGAAAGGTAAAACTGTTCCTCAAAAGACATTGTTAAGTTTAGAATAAAAAGATAGTCCACAGATTGAAAGAAGATATTTTTAAATTACATATCTGATAAATGGTTTATATACTGAATATGTAAAGAACTCTCAAAATTTATTTATTTTTTAATATATTTTTTTTATTTTTTAACTTTACAATATTCTATTGGTTTTGCCATATATCAACATGAATCCGCCACAGGTATACATGTGTTCCCCATCCTGAACCCTCCTCCCTCCTCCCTCCTCGTACCATAAATTTAATAATAAGAAATAAACTACCCAATAAAACAGGCTCACAGAAAAGTGGGAAGACAAAAAGATGTTAAAGAGTAGGAGTGAATGCGAATAGAAACAAAGATGAATAAGTGTTTGCTAGATGGGAAAAGGTCTGCCTAATCAACTCTCGCAAATAAATATAAAAGCCTTTTTACCCCAAATTCAAGGCAGTCCAATATAACTCTGTTCACATTTCAGGATGTACACTAAGCTTTAGGAGTAACAAATTAAATGCAATTAAGAAGCAAAATATAGGTAAACAAATTCTAAATAATTGCTTCTAATGGCATTGGCACACACCATAGAAAGAATAGCATATGGCTACAGATAAGAGAAGGAGGAAAGGTGTCTGACTGGAGTATGGCAAGCCTGTCAACCAAAGCATAGCATGTGTATCTGAGTGAAAAGAAGTTCAAAAGTACCTTTTTTGAAGACTGTATTTTAAAAAAGGATAAAACACACAAGATATTATTTTCAGAGGTAAAGAAAAAACTTAATATTATCTCATTGAAATTTGACTCAGGATATAAAACTATTTGCTTCACAGATGGCCAGTGCATGAGATGCAAGAGACATGGGTTTGATGCCTGGGTCAGGAAGATACCCTGGAGGAGGAAATGGCAATCCACTCCAGTATTCTTGCCTGAGAACTCCCATGAACAGTGGAGCCTGGCAGGCTATAGTCCTTGGGGTCACAACAAGTCGGACATGACTAAGTGACTGAGCATGCACACATATGCACATCAAATTACTCAATGTATTATTGTTCTTTCTCAAATTTTTTTTTAATTTTACTCAATCTTTTTATTCCTATTGAACTTAAAGTTTTGCCAGTATTTCTGAAGATTCCAGGGGACCATGATAAGTTTTAAAGACAAACTTGTGACAGTCAGTTTTAGTAAACATTATTTTGTACATGAAATTATATATCTGATACCTAAGTTTTATTGTTTATTGGGGATAATTTAAAACTGCATTATCTGTAGGGTAATTCATAATAATATGAAGAATTCTACAGAGCTGTGAAACAGGAAATGGAGGACTGATGACATTTCCTGGGAAGTGATAAAAAAATAGTGAATGATTTCAAAGATTATGTGGCAAAGGGGCAGAATACAGGTGCATACCAGGGGAAAGACTTATCCATTAATACTAACCTTTGTTCAGTTGAATTGGTAAATACTGTTGAATTTCCTTCAGGGAAAGAGTAAGTTCTAGAAATGTTTACCTACAGATATTGCCAAAGATATAATCCAAAACTCTGCTCTTTTTTTTTTTTTTTACTCAAACTTTTATTTTTTTTACTTTACAATATTGTATTGGTTTTGCTATACATCAACTTGAATCCGCCATGGGTATATACAGACAGATTCCTGACTAGACTAGATTTCAGGCTGATAGAAACATTTCTTAAAACACTTGTTTGTTCAATACATAACTATCTATGAACATCATTATTTCTTCCAAATCTACTTTGTTCACTGACATAGTTTTCCTTTGAGAAGATAACCTGAACACAACATATAGAGAAATTTTTCTTAGTATCCATATGTATTATCCATATATATATATATATATCTGTATTATATATTATGCTGAATTTGTCTATGAAAAAACCAACAGTGATTCAGCTCAATTAACAAGCCAATCAATTCTATAGTGATTTGTAGATAAAGAATAGCCATCTGATTCAATGTTTTATGTTTTGTTGTCATTGTGGAATATTGAGGATAAAAGGAAGGAAAGGAAGATGAGGTCTCTGTCCTGATTAAATATTCAGCCTAGAGTCCATCACCAATGACACCAGTGAAATCATATTCATAAGCTAATGACAAGATATCCTTTTTAACAAATCCACAAATTTTGGTTGTATTTGAGACCAGTCTGTTATTTCATTAGTAGTATTAATGCTACTGTTCAGTCATTCTCCAACCTTCTCTTAACTGTTGTTTCATAACTTTTGCTTCCCCAAACCATGGTAGCTAGGGTTTTATTAATACATAAGCACATGTCAGTGCTAATTGCTCAGCCACTAACTTTCATGCTTACCTGCTTCTGTGAGACCATAATTTTCCTGCAAATGCCACTCTCCATAGTTATTTATTGACATTCTTTAGAGAATATTTCAAGTTCACTCATGTGCGAAGTCTATTAGACACCACGTGGCCCCACTATCATCTTGCTATTTAGCTCTGACCCCCTCTTGGGTGATGCATGAAACCAGGGCCTCTGTTTTGTTGCTCACAACTGAACTGTCCTTCTCTGTCCGCTGTTCCACCACTGCGTGTGTTCAGTTGCTTCAGTTGTGTCCAACTCTTCACAACCCCATAAACTGTAGCCCTCCCGGCTCTTCTGTCCATGAGATTTCCATGGCAAGAATATTTGAGTGGGTTGCCACGCCCTCCTCCAGGGTATCTTCCCAACCCAGGGCTCAAACCCGTGTGTCCTGCATTTCACTGCAGATGGAGCTTTACTATTGAGCCACCGGGGAAGCCCACTACCATGCCCATACTTTGAAGCTCTTTCAGGCACAAACCAGTGCAGTGTTTGGGGTTCCTCAATGTCTAAACACTGTGCTTGTTTCTTTTCTTTATTTATATGCTATCTTATAAATGACCGGGTTTGAAAAGAAATGAAGATTCTACTTATAAAATGATAATATAATACTTTTACTATGAAAGGTACTAGATAGGTTAAATGGCAGATATGATATAGCTAGAGGAAGAAAAATAAGTTGGAAGAGAACAGAGAAGAGAAATTACACATAGTGAAGTATAAAAAGAAAAACATGGAAAGTAATAAATTGAAGGTAAGAGAAGACCTGTTAGAGAGAACAGGAAAAATACAATATTCAAAGAGATTAATGATGGAGAATGATTCAAAATGGCTGCAAGATTAAAAAAATTCAGACTCTTAAAGCATAATAAATTCCAAGCAGAGTATATAAGATTAAACCTATTTCTAAGCACATTTCTGTGAATCTTAAAATATTAAGGACATGCAAATTCTAAAATTAGTAAAAGGGAAAAAAAAATGAGAAACAGACATATTTGTCAATTTATTATAAAATTAAAGCTAGAAAGGGTAGAATAGTATCTCTACACTAGCAGAAGTTAACTGATTGACCCTTTGAAATTATTTTTTAAAGAATAAGAATAAAATGAACTTTTCCACCAATAAAAAATAGCCTTGAAGGAGAAGAGAATGAAAGCTAGAAGAAAGGACTAAAATACAAAAATAAAGGATAAGCAACATAATTTATAAAATCATGGGAAATACAGAAAAACAACTTTTTATAAAATAATGATAGTAATAAATAGTAATCATTAATCAGGATGATAAAATACAGGGTTTAATTATAGTATACTCCCTTCTTAACATTTATAAAAGGAGTATTCTAGTAAGCATATAATTAGTAAGAGGGGAGAAATGAGTTAAATTTAGACTTTGTAAACTATGCTAAATGTCTAGATAGTAAAAAAAATAATAATAATTTTATATCTTCACATCAGCAGAAGGGGAAATAGAATTTTTTAAAACTTAGTCATTCTTAAAGAAGTCAGGAAAAGATAAAAAAGAAAACATGGGAAAAGCTGGAAACAAGAAAATTACCAAAAGTGATCTAAAAGTAAAACTGAATAAAAAAATCACAATAACTATAAATGGACTGTATCTGCCAACATCAGAAATTACTATATAGGAATTACACATAGATTATGAAAACTTAGTATAATTGTTGCTATGTAGGTATACATAACTAGCTCAGAAGAAAGACAAATAATATTAAGGGGACAAAAGAAGACTTTTTAAAGAAGGTGATACATGAGCTGAGTATCTGAGTATGTGTGGGAGTTTGCCAAGGACACAAAATGGACAAGAATATTCCAGAAATAAAATCTGCATTTGTGAAGAATAATCGTGGTGTATTTTTAACATTTTCCTTCAGTCAATGGAAAAATGACAGAGTGGGAGAAAAAAGGAAAAAATATTAAAAGTTAGAATCCTTTAACCATTATCAAAGATTTACCTGTTCTAGAAAATTTTCCCTGATAATTTTTTAAAATAAAAGACATTTCATTATCTGAGTTAGTTCTACTGAACTTTAGATAAGTGATTATAAACATTGGCAGTAGCACTCACAATAAAGTTTGCATGCATGCATACTCAGTCGTGTCTGACACTTTGCAGCCCCACGGACTATAGTCCACCAGGCTCCTCTGTCCGTGAGATTTCCCAGGCAAGAATATTGGAGTGGGTTGCATTTCCTTCACCAAGGGTTCTCTCCGACCCAGGGACTGAACCTGTGTTTCCTGCATCTCCTGCATTGGCAGGTGGATTCTTTACCACAGCACCACTTGGGAAGCCCCAGAGTTTGCATAGGGAGAGGGAAATAAAGCTATATTATATGCTTCAAACATGCAATACTCTTGAATCTTGGGTGTTAAGAAGATCTTTACATTATGATTAAGGGAGTAATGTGCAATAGGTTTTTCTTTGCTTTTGGTTTATTTATTTATTTTTTCTGGCAAAACAGGAGTTGGCAATAAAATCAAAACTCTTTTCCTCTTGTACTAAATTGCATTCTATTGTCCACAAAATTCAAAAGTCTGGAAACCACTAGATTAAATAACTCAAAACTCTTTTGCAAAGAACTATGCAGCTTGAAAAATAATGCTTTCCAAAGACTACACATGAAATTTAAAGACTTGGCTTTAAGTAGAACCAGTCTGAAAACTATATAAAGTATTTTTCTCCAATTTGATACATATATTTCTTCAGTAATGCATATTTGTCTCCTGTTGTCAGAACAATAAGCTAAAAATTAAGGATACAAACTTCATATCTGTTGCTCTCCTCCAGAGGGAAAATCTCTCATTTAATAATTCAGTTCCTACGCACATACGTATGCTTTTAATATTTGCATATAAGCTAATCAAATAAAAGACCATAATGATCAGCTAGTTTCCTGGAGTGATTAAATTATTTAACATTATGTGCTCACTGACACTTAGCAAATACACCATGTTTGACAAAGAATTAAATATGGTATCAGACAGTGGCAACTTACCATACCCTATTCAATATGGAGCTCATATTTCATTTCCAAGACCAAAGAGTTAAAAAGCAAAATTTAACTATGTCCATCCTGGCTTAAAGCTCAACATGCCAAAAATTAAGATCACAGTGTCTCGTCCCATCACTGCACGACAAATAGGGAAAATATGGAAGGAGTAACAGATTTTATTTTCTTGGGCTCCAAAATCACTGCGGACAGTGACAGCAGCCATGAAATTAAAAGACACCTGCTTCCTGGAAGAAAAGCTATGACAAACCTAGACAGCATATTAAAAAGCAGAGACATTGCTTTGCTGACAAAGCTAGTTGAAGCTATGCTTTTTCCAGCAGTCATGTATGGATGTGCAAGTTGGACCATAAAGAAGGCTGAGCACCAAAAAATTGATGCTTTCAAACTGAGGTGCTGGAGAAGACTCTTGAGAGTCCCTTAGATAGTAAGAAGATCAAAACAGTTAATCCAAAAGGAAATCAACACTGAACATTTCATTGAAAGGACTGATGCTGAAGCTGAATTTCCAATACTTTGGCCACCTGATGTGACGAACAGATTCATTGTAAAAGACCTTGATTCTGGGAAAGATTGAGGGTAGGAAGAGAAAGGTGGGCGACAGAGGATGAGATGGTTGGATGGCATCATCGACTTAATGGACATGAGGTTGAGCAAACTCCAGGAGATAGTGAGGGACAGGGAAGCCTTCTGTGCTGCAGTCCATGGGATCACAAGTCAGACTTGACTACGTGACTGAACAACAATAACAAATGCCCATTATATCTAAGTTATCTTACAGATTAAAGCACTGGAAGATTTAACAGAGCCATATTCTCTGTAT
Source organism: Bos javanicus (assembly GCF_032452875.1). Classification (NCBI taxonomy): domain Eukaryota; kingdom Metazoa; phylum Chordata; class Mammalia; order Artiodactyla; family Bovidae; genus Bos; species Bos javanicus. The sequence goes on along the minus strand of NC_083887.1, from coordinate 34,362,490 downwards.
TTCCTACATCCTTCAAGAAAAACATACTCTTACACAGTAGATCTCTCATACCTTATAGCTAGAATACATGAATAATAATATCTACTAGGCTTGCCATGATGAAATGAGAGTGTATATAATCAATGTCTCTTTCATGAAAGAACTGTGAGGTGTTTGATCATGAGGAATGGGATGTAATACAGGTGTATGCATGTAACTTTCATATTCATCTTTCTATGAGGTCTATGATCTTTCTATGATCCCTAAATGTATTATCACCTATTATTTTCATTTTATTAGTAAATTCAAAAAACCAAGAGAACACAGATGAGCCAAAGATAAAACTTTGCCAACAATTTCATTTTCTTTTCAGAGGAAGCTAATTTTCATAGAATATTAATTCTCAAAGTGTGGTCAAACCCTTAGGACTCTCCAAATCCCTACAGGGGTTCTCCTATCCTGATCCTGTTTTTTGCCTTTTTTGTACACACGCTCACACACTTGTACAGTGCAGTTTTCCAGAAGCTATGTTAGGTACTATTCAGTTTTTAACAGTAATTATCAATGTCTTCTGTCTCTGTTCTCCTCTCCCTTAAACACGGCATCAATGAGACATCTATCTCATGCAGGTAATTCCTATGCAACTCAAATTCTACATGTCCAAGGTCAAATGTGTACTCATGTTTCCCTTCATCCTTCACCCTGTGTTATCCCTTGTTAATGGTTACCCAAACCCAAAATCCAAGTGTCTGCTCTACCATTTTTCAACAGCAAGCAATTGAACAAATCTGTTAATTAGACTTTCCAAAGATGTGTACTCTTCATCTCCTCCTTCCTTTATATTCCCCTACTCTGCCCTAGGTCTCAGCTTAATAATTACTGTTTGGCTATTGAAAGAGCCAGCTTCCCATCCTGCCACCTTCAAATATACCTCTCCATGCCACATCTGGGTTGCTCTATTTAAAATGCAAATTTAGCTGAATCACTCACAGTTTGCTTAAAACCTTTACTTGCAATGGAATAATTCCAAGATACTTAGCATGGAATGTGACATGATTACTATCTTTTAAGTCATGTTTCCTCTATTCACTATCTCACGATTAGTGCTTTCAACATGAAAATGCCTATAATGTCTGCTCACCTTCATGCTTTCTATATCCTTTTGCCTTTGACCATGATATTCCCTCTTTCCAGAGTTCCTTCTTTACCTTTATCTCTCTTCACCTTTATTAAGTACATTTTCAAGTACTTAATACCTACAATGTTATCTTACCTTGTGCATGTACTGCCCCTAAAGCTTATCAAGACTCTTCAGGACTGGATTTGTACTTGAAAGGAAAACTGTATTCTTTATTTCAAGTGAATTTCCAATTCTAAAATTTTAAACTGTGATTTCCCCTACTACTCATACCCACCCCAATCCTTTTAAATCTGGTTCCTCCTCTCTTTTCAAGCTTTACACAGGTCTTTGTCAACTCAGAAAGAAAACAAATTCAAAGAAAACATGTCTGTCAGTTATCTGGTTCCGATAACTCAAGTATTAGGTGCCAAACTTAGATAAGCATCTACATAAACAAGATCCACTTCCTTCTTGAAACTTCCTTGCAACAGATTTGGCTGATATTCATTATTCTGCCAATTCCAAAAATTTCCCAATCTTTCTTCCAAAACAGTTTTATGTTTTGTGAAAAACATAAAAGCCAGAAAAACTGGCTGAGTATACAGACTCACAGAATTTTATGTCTATAAGAGACATTATATTTAAGTAAGCTAAACTTTTTTTATACAGAAAAGTGAATAAGCCCAAAGATGTGCTGAAGGACACATTGCTCATGAGTTTATATGTTTCTGCTACACATGTGTATGTGTGTATCACTATGGTATGTGTGTGTGTGTTCAGTCATGTCCGACTCTTTGCGACCTCATGGACTGCAGCCTGACAAGCTCTTCTGTCTATGGAACTTTCTAAGCAACAATACCAGGGTGGATAGCCATTTCCTTCTCCAGGGGATCTTCCTGACCCAGGGATTGAACCTGCATCTCTTGTGTATCCTGCATTGGCAGGCAGATTCTTTACCACTGAGCTACCTGGGAAGCCCATGTATCACCAGACTCCCATATATATTTACATACACTATACTACATAGTGTGTGAATATATCCCTTTCCTATCCCAGGTTTTAAATGGATGGAAATAATGGCATCTCCTTATTCACCCCTTCCTTTAAAAAAAACCAACAGTCTGATTTTGTTTTGACTCTAAAGAAAAAGGTTGACTGACCAAGTGATTGAATCCCCTACCACAACTCTCCTAACTGGTGTTAAGGCATCTCCTTGACCCTGACCTTGTTTCTACTGGCAGGAATCTCAATCACTCACGTCAATGGCAGCCATATCCAAGCACTTGTGGTCGGAACGGAGTCTAGTGTGCTGTTTTTCTCTAATGATTTCTACTTGACATTGTTCTGGCTTTTTCCCTCCACTGTGTGACTGGAAGTTGTAACAGATGCGATAGTGGCTGTGTAGGCACCTTGGACAGATGGACAGTAAATGCGATCTGTCATTCACGGACCACTGTGAGTAACTAACCTTTGCTCTCTCCTTTCTGATCTTCAATAAACGTTTCACAATCAATGTTAACTTCTGTGATGGCTCTAAAGACAATAAAAGTTAACACTTTCCTTGAGAGGGGCAGGGCCAAAATGCATTCTCCTTCTTCATAATCTTTAATAGAAGGTGTCTGAGTTATATGTGATTTGCCTCTGTAATAAGTAAAAGGACCAACATCTTATCAACTGTCTCCTGTAAGAAACTGGGTCATGAAGCCTTGCCACAGCTTCCTTCAAAGGAAATCCGGGAGATTCAGAAAGAATGGATTCCAGGGATAGGTATCAGGTTACCGCTGCTTCTGCCTGAAGCCTACAGTTTGAGTAACCTGTTACTTTCAAGCAACCTCCATACTGGCCAATGCACAAACCACTTCACTGAGCAAGCAGGCACTGAAGAAGCCCTTCCTTATGCTGTGATAGGCTTATCTCAACCTGTTTCAGCTCCTCAGTCTGGTCTTTGCTTTGTCCACATGCAATAAATAAGTTATGATAATGTATGTGAAGAAATAGGATTTTTTCCAATAGAAGTATTTCCAAAGCATATGTTCAAATTAAAGTAGTACAAGTATTTATGTCCCTATGAAAAGTGGGTATTTGTTTTGGTTTTGCCATATATCAATATGAATCCGCCACAGATATAAAGTTAAAAAATAAAATTAAATTTAAAAAAAGAAAGAAAAGTGGGCATTTAAACTTTATTATTATACTTTTTGTATTCAAAGAATTCTCTTTTATTTTGTTTAGAAAGTTTCATTTCCACATAACAAACTTTTAAATTAAAATTACGCTATACATCTTTGTGTGTATGTGTTAGTCGCTCAGTCGTGTCTGACTCTTTGCAACCCATGGACTGTAGCCCACCAGACTCCTCTGTCCATGGAATTTTCCAGGCAAGCATACTGGAGTGGGTTGCCATTCCCTTCTCCAGGGGATCTTCCTGACCCAGGGATCGAACCCGGGTGCCCCGCACTGCAGGCACTTTGTTTACTGCCTGAGCCACCAGGGAAATCTTTGTTTATGTCTAGTCAACTACAGTGAAGATCATGTGGTAAACCGAATTATATCTCACAATTAAAACACTCTTGGTTCCTTTCATACTATAATTTCGACTTAGAAGGATAAGTTAAATACCCGCTATAGAATTAAACACTTATTTGACAGCAGTAGGACAATTTTTTCAACCCTTTTTACATAGAAGAATCTTGATTCGTATGCCTAGTGACCAGCAGAGGGCACTACATACACAGTTGAGGATGTTTAAGTCCTCAGTGACCTGTCTCCACTCCCATTCCCTCCACAGGCACTCACAGCACCACTACCCCTGGAAAGGAACAACTCAGATCCACTCAAGTGAAGAGAAAGATATCTGTGCTTACTTGTTTGTTCCAGCACACCAAAAGTTAACCTGTATCTGGAGAATAAATTGCATCAATATAATTGTCCTGATGTAAATATAGCTTTAATTTGGAACTTCTTATATATTCACAGAAAATAGCTGGGTTACTCAGTACTTTGTTTCTGCTATCAACTGTAATTAAAAACTCAAACTGCATTTTGCTAAAACCATTTCTTCTTATTATACATAAACTCTCAAATATATAAAGTAAAATTTAATTGATATTTCTGACACTACATCACTTACAATGTATCTTTTTGTAACTCTTTGCTTCTAGATAAACTTGGAAGGCTTTTTGTAGCTGATGGCCAAGATGGTAAAGTGGAAAGTCTTTCAGCTCACCTATTCTCACGGGTCCATCAAAATGACAACATTTTACAGAGTAACTATGTAAGAGAAACCTAAAGACTAGCAGAAAATATTTTCAATACCTAAAATATAAAGAAGGAACTGCAACAAGATTGGTAGGAGGGGTGGAGTTGTGATATAGTCAAGGCCACATGCCCAGATAAATGATCCATGAACTAGAGGATAATCACAATTGCAGAAGTTCTCCTCAAGGAGTGGTGAGTCTCCAGTGGAAGGATCTTGCATCATGATGACAAGCTTTCAAGACATCTGGCTTTAAAAACCAGCAGGACTTGAATATGGAAGAGTCAGAGGGCTTCGGGAAATAGACTCCACTCTTTAAGGGCATGCACAAAGTCTCACACACTGTAAGAACAATAGCAGATGCTGGCTGCAGCCATTTGGGGGAACTTGTTCTATCACAAGGGCACTATTGCTAGTAAGTACCATTTTTTTTGTCCTTCTTTTAGCCTATTGGCACCAAGAGCTTACCTGCCCACCAGGAAGCTAGCATCAGTTCCAGGAACTCTCAGGCTGAGCAACAAGTCACCTGGGGACCTGGTCCCATTCACTGGGAGCCAGACCCAGAACCCATGGTCCCTACAACCAACTGTCCCAAGACCTAGACATTCACCACTGCTCCAGTGCCTGCCCTAATACCCTCAAGACTGACAGCCAGCTGCCCTCACACCAGACTCCCCTCACCAATAGGTCAGCATCAGCCTTGGGAGCCCCTGAGTAGCACAGATATCCAAGGCCCAGCACACCAATGGGCCAGCACCAGCCCAAAGGCCCCTGGCCCCACAGTCTGCCATGCCAGGACTCTACTACACCCACTAGTAGATTGGCAGCCACCACACAAAGCAGTCCAATCAAGCTGGATACCAGACCCACTCACCAGGGCACCCACAGTTGTCAGCCCCAACACAACAGAAGGACACACAGCCCACAGAGGGCACCTTGGAATACAAAGCTCGTGGGAAAAGAAGAGAATGTGCTAGTGTGCCCCACAGAACATCAACGACATAAGGCCACTTCTCTAAGATCAGGAAGATATAATCAACTTACCTAACACATAGACAAAAAAACAGACAATTAGCCAAAATGAGGCAGAGGCATATGTGCCAAAGAAAGGAAAAGACAAAATTCCAAAAGACAAATGGATTGAAATGGAGATAAGCCATCTACCTGATAAAAAGCTCAAGGAAATGAACACAAAGGTGCTTTATGAGTTCAGGAAAAGAATAAACAAACACAGGGAGATTTTTAACAAAGAATTAGAAAATATAAAGAAGAACCCAAAGAGCTGACAAATATAATAACTGAAAGAAAATATACACTAGAAGGATTCAATAGAAGATCAGATAGTACAGAGGAACTGATCAACAAACCAGAAGAGAGCAGTGGAAATCACCTGAGCAGAACAGAAAATTTACAAAAAGAAAAAACAGAATAAAAATAAATAAGGATAGTTTAAGAGAATTCTGAGACAGTATCTATCAAGCATACTAATATTTGAATTATGGAGGTCTCAGAAGAAAAAGAGAGAGAGGGAATGGGGAAGATAATGTATTTCAAGAAATAATGTTGAAAACTTCCTTAACCTGGGAAAGGAAACAAATATACAAGCTCAAGAAGCACAGAAAGTATAAAACAAGATGAATCCAAAGAATTCCACAAAAAGACACATTATAATTAAAATTTCAAAAGTTAAAGAGAGAATCTTAAAAGCAGCAAGAGAAAAGCAACTAGTTAAGCATAAAGGAATGAGACTACAGGCTAACTTTTTAGCAGGAACTTATATGCTAGAAGGGAATGGCATGATGTATTCAAAGTAATGAAGGGGGAAAAATCTACAGCGAAGAATACTGTACCTGGCAGGGCTCCCATTCAAATTTGAAGAAGAGATAGAGAGTTCTATAGACAAGCACAAACTAAAAGAGTTCAGCATCATTAAACCAGATTTATAAGAAATGTTGAAGAGATTTCTCCACGTGGAAGAGAAAAGAACACAGCTAGAAAAATAAAATTATGAAAGGAAAAAAATCTCCTTGGTAAAGGCAAACAGAGTAAAGGTATTATATGAACCACTTTTAATGCTAGTTGGAAAGTTAAAAGACAAAAGTAGTAAAATCATCTATATACACAATAAGTAGCTAAGTTATATACAAGACAAAAAAATGTAAAACACATCAAAACCAGTAAACATGGAGGAAGGAATGAAAATGCTAAAAGTCATTTGAACTTAAGATGGCAACAAAACATAACCATGTATATACATAGACTGCTAAATATAAAACTCATGGTAACCATAAACCAAAAATCTATAATGGATATGAACAAAGAAAGAGAAAGTAAGCCAAACACAACAATAAAGATAGTCATCAAATCACAAGTGAAGAGAGCAAAAGAAGAAAGGAATAAAAATGACTACAAAATAACCTGCTGCTAAGTCGCTTCAGTCGTGTCCGACTCTGTGTGACCCCATAGATGGCAGCCCACCAGGCTCCCCGTCCCTGGGATTCTCCAGGCAAGAACACTGGAGTGGGTTGCCATTTCCTTCTCCAATGCATGAAAGTGAAAAGCGAAAGTGAAGTCGCTCAGTCGTGTACGACTCTTAGCGACCCCATGGATTGCAGCCTACCAGGCTCCTCTGACCATGGGATTTTCCAGGCAAGAGTACAGGAGTGGGGTGCCATTGCCTTCTCCGAACCTAGAAACAATTAATACAATTACAACAAGTATATACCTATCAATTATTACTTTAAATGTGAATAGACAAAATCGTCCAAGCAAAAGATATAGGTAAATGATTGGATTAAAAAACAACAACAAAAAAAGATTCATATAATGCTTCCCAAAAGAGACTCACAGTAGAACTAAAGACACAGAAAGTGAGGGGATAGAAAAAGATCATTATATAATGACTAAGGAATCAATCCAACAAGAAGATATAACATTTATAAATATGCATGAACCTAATACAACAGCAACTAAACACATAGAGCAAATATTAACAAATTTAAAGGGAGAAATTGACAGTAACACAGCAATACTAGGGAACTTTAACACCTCAGTTACATCAATGGACAGATTATCCAGACAGAAAATAAATATGGAAACATTGGCCTTAAAAGACACTTTAGACCAGCTTGACTTAATAAAGATGCATATAGAGCACTCTACCCCAAAACAGCAGAATACAATCTTTTTGAGCATACATGGAACATTCTTCAGGAGAGATCACAGGACAGGCCACAAGTAAGCTTCAGTAAATTTAAGAATATTGAAATATTAAGCATCTTTTCTGTCCACAACACTATGAGACTAAAATAAACTGTAAGATGAAAAATCAGAAAGAGAAATTAAGGACTCAATCCCATTCACTGATGCAACAGAAAAAATTAAATATCTAGGAATAAACTTATCTAAGGAGACAAAAAAAAAAAAAAAACTGTACACAGAAAATTATAAGACACTAATGAAAGAAATCAAAGATAACATACACAGATAGAGAGATATTCCATGTTCCTGGATAGGAAGAATCAATATTTTGAATGAAAATGACTATACTACCAAATACAATCTACAGACTTCATGTAATCAATGGAATATCAAATTACGAATGACAGTTTTCACAGATCTAGAACAAAAAATTTCACAATTCATATGGAAACACAAAAGACCCCGAATAGCCAAACCAGTCTTGAGAAAGAAGAATGGAGCTGGAGTAATCAACCTTCCTGACTTCAGATTATATTACAAAGCTACAGTCATCAAGACAGCATGGTACTGGCACAAAAACAGAAATATAGACCAATGGAACAAGATAGAAAGCACAGAAATAAACCCATGCACCTATGGGTACCTTATTTTTGACAAAGGAGGCAAGAATATACAATGGGGCAAAGACAGCCTCTTCTTTAATGGTTCTGGGAAAACTGGACAGCTACATGTAAAAGAATGAAATTAGAACATTTCCTAACACCATACACAAAGATAAACTCAAAATGGATTAAAGACCTAAATGTAAGACCAGAAACTGTAAAACTCTTAGAGGAAAACATAGGCAGAACACTTGATGACATAAATCAAAGCAGGATCCTCTATGACCCACCACCTAGAGTAATGGAAATAAAAACAAAAGTAAACAAGTGGGACCTGATTAAACTTAAAAAATTTTGCACAGCAAAGCAAACTATAAGCAAGGTGAAAAGACAACCCTCAGAATGGGAGAAAACAATAGCAAATTAAACAACTGACAAAAGATTAATTTCCAAAATATACAAGCAGCTCATCCAACTCAATACCAGAAAAACAAGAAACCCATTCAAAAAGTGGGGAAAAGATCTAAACAGACATTTCTCCAAAGAAGACATACAGACGGCTAAGAAACACATGAAAAGATGCTCAACATCATTCCTTATCAGAGAAATGCAAATCAAAACTACAATGAGATATCACTTCACACCAGCCAGAATGGCCATTATCAAAAAGTCTACAAACAATAAATTCTGGAGAGAATGTAGAGAAAAGGGACTGCTCTTGCACTGTTGGTGGGAATGTAAATTGATAAAGCCACTATGGAAGATGGTATGGAGATTCCTTAAAAAACTAGGAATAAAGTCACCCTATGACCCAGCAATCCCACCCCTAGGCATATACCCTGAGAAAGCCAAAATTGAAAAAGACACATTTATCCCACTGTTAATTGCAGCACTATTTAAAATAGCTGGAACATGGAAGCAACCTGGATGTCTATCACCAGATGAATGGATAAAGAAGTTGTGGAACATATATGCAATGGAATATTACTCAGCTGTAAAAAAGGAGCACTGAGCCTATTATACAGAATGAAGTAAATCAGAAAGAGAAAGATAAATATTTTATTCTAATGCGTATGTACAAAATCTAGAAAAATGGTACTGAAGAATTTATTTACAGGGCAGCAGTGGAGAAGCAGACAGAGAATAGACTAATGGACATGGGGAGAGGGGAGGAGAGTGTGAGATGTATGGAAAGAGTAACATGGAAACTTACATTACATATGCAAAATAGATAGCCAACGGGAATTTGCTGTATGGCTCAGGAAACTCAAACAGGGGCTCTGTATCAACCTAGAGGGTTGGGATGGGGAGGGAGATGGGAGGGAGGTTCAAAACGGAGGGGATATATGTGTACCTGTGGCTGATTCATGTTGAGGTTTGACAGAAATCAACAAAATTCTTTAAAGCAAGTATCTTTCAATAAAAAATTAATTAATTAAAAATAAATAAATCATAAGAAAAAGAAAGCTCAAAACACAAACACCTAGAAGCTGAATAATGTGTTACTAAAAGTCAAGGAGCATTGCAGAACTCAAAGAGGAAACAAAAAATATCCGAGACAAATAAAAATGAAAACACAATCTAAAATATATAGGACTTAGCAAAAGCAGTTCTAAGATGGAAGTTACAACAACATAAGCCTACCACAGGAAATAAATCTTAAATAAACAACCTAATCTTCAACCTAACAGAATTAGAAAAAGAAGAACAAACAAAATCCAAAGTTAGTGGAAGGAAAGAAATGATACAAAGCAAAGCAGAAATAAATAGAGACTAATAAAACAATTAAAAATATCAAATAAATTAAGAGCTCATTCTTTGAAAAGATAAACAAAATTGATAAATCTTTTGCCAGATTCATCAAGGAAGAAAGTAACTTTACGCAGAAAACAGTTAGACATTGATGAACAAAATTTAAGATGAAACAGAAAGATTTACAATGCTCATGAATTGGAAGAATTAATAGTTGAAATGATCACACTATTCAAAGGAATCTATAGGTTCAATGCAATCCCTATCAAAATACCAATGGCATTTTTCACAGAACTATAACATATGATTCTAAGATTTGTATATGCATACTATAGACTCCAAATATCCAAAGCAATGTTGAAAAATAACAAAGCCAGAGGGATCATGCTCGCTGATTTCAAGCTATACTACAAGCTATGTTAATCAAAACAGTGTGGTACTGGCATGAAAACAGAAAAACAGAACAGAATGAGAGCCCAGAAATAAACCCATATTTATATGTTCAGTTAATCTACAACATGGAGAAGGAAATGGCAACTCACTCCCGTATTCTTACCTGGAGAATTCCATGGACAGAGGAGCCTGTCGGGCTACAGTCCATAGGGTCACAAAGGGTCAGATATGACTGAGTGACTGAGCACAATCTACAGGAAGGAGGCCAGAATATACAATGGTGAAGACAGCCTTTTCAAATGGTATTGAGAATACTGTATAGTTACATGCTACATGCAAAAGAATCAGACTGGAACACTTTCTCATATCATTTGCAAAAATAAACTCAAAATGGATGAAAGACTTAAAAGTAAAACATGACATCCCTAGAAGAAAATACAGGCACTATGCTTTCCTGACATTGGTCTTGGCACCTTTTTTTTTCACTGTGTCTCCTTTGGCAGGTGAAGCAAGAACAAAAATAATCATATGGAATTGCATCAAGCTAAAAAGCTTTTGCACAGTGAGAGAGACTATCAACAGAACAAAAAGGCCACCTACTTAATGGAAAAAAAAAAGATATTTACAAAGGATATATCAATAAGGTGTTAATATGCAAAATTGCAAAGAAATTATACAACTGAGCATCAGAAAGACAAACAATCCAACTAAAAAATGGGGCAGAGGATCTGAATAGTTATTTCCAAGTAAGTCATGTGGATGGCCAACAGACATATGAAAAGATGCTCAAAATCATGAATCATCAGAGAAATGCAGTTTAAAATCACAATGAGATACCTGTTAGAATGGCTATCATTAAACAGACTAAAAATAACAAACATTGGTGAGGATGTAAAGAAAAGAGAACCACTGTATACTGCTGATAGGAATGTAAAATAGTGTAGACACTATGCAAAACAGCATGGAGCATTCTTTAAAAATTAAAGTAGATCTACCATACAATTTAGCAATGCCACATCTGGGTATGAAGAAAGCTAAAATACTAATTCAACAAATTTATTGCACCCCTATATTCACTGCAGCATCATTTGCAGTAGCTGAGGTATGGAGGCTACTTAAGTATTCTAAGTGATAGATGAATGGATAAAAAAGGTGTTTTATATATATATACATAGAGAGAGAGAGAGTTGACCAAAAAGTTTGTTCAGGTTTTCCTGGGCAATATTATGGAAAAACTCGAATGAAATTTTTGACTAACCACCTTTCTCTCTCTATATATATAGATATAGATATATAGATATAGATATATCTCTCTATATCTGTATAGATAGATGAGTAGATAGATAGATAGATAGGTAGACAGATAGATAAATGAGTGTGTATATGTTATGTGTGTGTGTGAGTGAGCCATGCTATGCAGGTCTATCCAAGACTGACTGATGGATAATATTGAGGACTACTGGCAAAACGTGGTCCACTGGAGGAGGGAATGGCAACTCACTCCGTATTCTTGCCTAGAGAATCCCATGGACAAAAGGCAAAAGATATGACACAGGAAGACAAACAATCCCAGGCTGGAATGTGTCCCATATGCTACTGGGGAAGAGCAGAGGGCAAATTACCCATTGCTCTAGAAAGAATGAGGTAGCTTCCCTAGTGGCTTAGAGTGTAAAGAATCTGCCTGCTATGCAGGAGACTTAAGTTCAATTCCTTGGTTGGGAAGATCCCCTGGAGGAGGAAATGGCAACCCATTCCAGTATTCTTGCCTGGAAAATCCCATGGACAGAGGAGCCTGGTGGGCTACAGTCCATGGGGTTGCAAAGAGTTGGACACAACTGAGCGACTAACACACACACACACACACACACACACACACAAGAAAGAATGATGTGGTTGGGCAAAAGTGAAAATGATGCTCAGTTGTGGATGTGTCTAGTGGTGAAAGTAAAGTCTGATGCTGTAAAGAACAATATTGTAGAGTAATCTGAAATATTAGGCCCTGAGTCAAGGTAAATTGGATGTGGTCAAACAGGAGATGGCAAGAATGAACATCAATATTTAGGAATCAGTGAACTAAAATGGGCAGGAAGGGGTAAATTTAATTTGGATGACCATTATATCTACTTACTGTGGGCAAGAATCCCTTAGAAGAGATGGAGTAGCCCTCATAGTCAACAAAAGAGTCTGAAATTCAGTACTTAGGTGCAACCTCAAAAACGACAGAATGATCTCTGTTCATTTCCAAGACAAACTACTTAACATCACAGTAAACCAAGAGTATGCCCCAATCCCTAATGCTGAAGAAGCTGAAGTTGACCGGTTCTATGAAGATTTACAAGACTTTCTGGAACACCAAAAAGAAAAAAAAAGATGGGTCATATGGGATTGGAATGAAAAAGTAGGAAGTCAAGAGAGACCCAGAATAACAGGTAATTTGGCCTTGGAGTACAAAATGAAGCAGGGCAGAGGCTAACAGTTTTGTCAAGAGAACATGCTGGTCACAACAAACAACTTTTTCCAATAACAAAAGAGATGACTCTACACATGGACATCACTTAGTTGCTCATGGGATTCCCTGATTTAGAATCTTTGCCTCCTAATACCTTTCACGACCAAGAAGTCAAGCCCAAAGGGTGAAGTTCATACTCATAAACAAGGCTGCACAATATCTTAGATTTTGGCCTCCACTTCAACTATCCAGCCTCTCCAAACACTCATGCCTCCCTTCCCCAACTTTATCTACCCTCCTTCCCTTCACTTTAGCCAGATATGGGGGTCTTGGATAAAGGGAAGCGGTAGAAATTAGATAAAGATAATAAGGCTGCACCTGCTTTCAAAGAACACCAAGTCTCACTGGAATGGTTAAAAATACACATGCTCATATAATACAAGTGAAAACTAACAAATGAAATAAATGATACATAGGTGTAAATGTAACAGAATTTCTTCAAGCCCAAAGAGTGGGAATTTTGAAAAGTCACTGGGGCATTGTATCAAAGGTTTTAAAGTGGAGCCTGGTGAGTCTAAGAAATATTTTTATAGATAGATTTTAGTCTGAGGCAGACTTAAGAGCAGACAGGGTAAAACAGTAACACAATTATTAGGAATTTCACTGAAGGGATGAGAATCATAATGATACTTTTTAAGCAGCTATGAAAAGGAAAGATAGCTATGTAGTATGTATATATGTAACACATATATGTTTTATAATTTATATAATATTATAAATTCATAATTTATATGATAATTATATGATGTTATAGATAGTGTAGAAAATAATAAATTACAGGAAAAGATTGGGGAGTGATGAAACTTGGAATTATACGGAAAAAATTCAAAATTTTCCCTTTAGTTTTAAATAGCAAAAATTTTTTTAATTTGCAAAAGAAAGAGAGAGCAAAGCCAAGAGAAAAAAAGAGAAGAGGAAGAATGTTTCCCAAACTTATTGATTTGAATGTATTTATTGCTAGCATGGAGCTTATGGCTCATCTTCAAAAAGATGATACTTTTATCCTGATTTTTGGAGGGTTGTATTATTGATGAAACACAGCTTCAACTGGCTTAGTATTTAGATAAACTAGTTATGTAATGGAGCAACTTTTCTTTGAGTAAATGAATATATCTACAGTTGGCAATTAGATTAAGTCATAATTGCATATTCTGGATGAATCCAAATTCCTTCTCCTGCCATAGGTTATTATAGTTCAGTTCAGTTCAGTTGCTCAGTCGTGTCTGATTCTTTGAGATCCCATGAATCGCAGCACGCCAGGCCTCCCTGTCTGTCACCAACTCCCGGAGTTCACTCAAACTTACGTCCATCGAGTCAGTGATGCCATCCAGCCATCTCATCCTCTGTCATCCCCTTAGGTTATTATAAGATCACTGCAAATTTTAGCATCACATCAGTGGGCTCAGCAAAAAGTTCAAATGATTTTGCTTTTGATACATAGGCTGTGAGAGACAAAAGAAAACTGAAGCTCGTTCAGTCAGATTTCTCAATTCACAGATGAAAAGCTGAGGCCAACCATGATTCAGAAATTTTCTAAGTGAGACATATTTTATTATAATAGCTAAGAATAGAACATACAGTTCCTGAATTCTCATCAAGCATTTACCTGTTTTCCTATGTTTCCTATCTAAATACAATTAGAATTTCTAACAAAAAACAAATTTTAAGATCTAGCAATGTCTAAATTTAGTTCTCTGGAAATATTTAATTCAGTTCTACTTTATTTAAATGACTATGTGAGCAACCATGAAAGAAAGACTAGAGCTCTCTTCAAGAAAATTGGAGATACCAAGGGAATATTTCATGCAAAGATGGGCACAATAAAGGACAGAAACAGTATGGACCTAACAGAAGCACAAGAGATTAAGAAGGGAGAAGGCAATGGCACCCCACTCCCGAACTCTTGCCTGGAAAATCCCATGGACAGAGGAGCCTGGTAGGCTGCAGTCCATGGGGTCACTAAGAGTCAGGCATGACTGAGCAACTTCATTTTCACTTTTCACTTTCATGCATTAAAGAAAGAAAAGGCAACCCACTCCAGTATTCTTGCCTGGAGAATCCCAGGGACAGAGGAGCCTAGTGGGCTGCTGTCTATGGGGTCATGCAGAGTCGGACACGACTGAAGCAACTTAGCAGCAGTAGCAGCAGCAGCAAGAATACACAGAAGAATTATACAAAAAAGGTCTTAATGACCCAGATAACCAAGATGGTGCTGTCATTCACCTCATTCCAGACATCCTGGAGTGTGAAGTCAAGTAGGCTTTAGGAAGCATTACTACAAACAAAGCTAGTGGAGGTGATGGAATTTGAGCTGAGCTATCTTAAATCCTAAAAAAATGATGCTGTGAAAGTGCTGTGCTCAATATGTCAGCAAATTTGGAAAACTCAGCAATGGCCATAGCATTGGAAAACATCAGTTTTCATTCCAATCCCAGAAAAAGGCATTGTCAAAGAATGTTCAAACTACTGCACAACTGTACTCATTTCACATGCTAGCAAGGTAATGCTCAAAATCCTTTAAGTTAGGCTTCAACAGCATGTGAATCAAGAACTTTCAGATGTACAAGCTGGATTTAGAAAAGGCAGAGGAACCAGAGATCAAATTGCCAACATCTGGTGGATCATAGAAAAAACAAGGGAATTATAAAAAAAAAAAAAAAAATCTAGTTCTGCTTCATTTACTATGCTAAAGCCTTTGACTGTGTGAATCACAACAAACTGGAAAGTTCTTTAAGCAATGGGAATACCAGATCATCTTACCTGTCTCCAGAGAAACAGATCAAGAAGCAACAGTTAGAACCAGACATGGAACAACAGACTGGTTCAAAACTGGGAAAGGAGTACATCAAAACTGTATATTGTCACCCTGCTTATTTAACTTTTGGGAGCTGGTGATGGACAGGGAGGCCTGGCGTGCTGTGATTCATGGGGTTTCAAAGAGTCAGACACGACTGAGCGACTGAACTGAACTGAACTGGGAGATTGTGAAAGACAAGGAAGCCTGGTGTGCTGTAGTCCATGGGGTCTCAAAGAGTCAGATGGGACTCAACAACTAAACAACAGCAACAAACGACCATGAATAAGTTAACTTTTCCTCTTCAAAAATAACTTATTTCGATACAGAAAAAATAATGTTAAGTGATGATCTAAGATTTACCATATTTCAAGTCCCAAATGAATCTCCATATAAATATCTTTACATGTGGTTATATTTTAGAAAGTTAACATATTTTCAGAAGGGGATATATTTTAAAACAGGATATGAATTATTCCCGAATTCAAATTGCTTCTTAAAAAAGTTACTATAATTAAATTTATTGCAAAGATGTTTTTATACTGAGAAGAAACTGTTGCAAGGCAAAATGGAACCAGAGTTTATTTGTATTCAATTACAGGGCTTTAGTGAGAATATATAGACTTGGGATTGGGCCAGGGAAAGTGCATAAAAGTTCAAGATAATAACTATCATGAAAAAAAACAGGTTAATATTTGCAATATATTTTGAAAATACAATTTGGTATAATACTATCTGGTTTAAGGGATGATATTCAACTCAGGTATATAACACAACTGTTTTACTATTTTCAAGAGGGCTTTCTATGTACTGAATTAACATTATTCCAAAAGGAAGGCGGGGCATACACACTGAGGAAACCAGAAGGGAAAGAGACACGTGTACCCCAATGTTCATCGCAGCACTGTTTATAATAACCAGGACATAGAAGCAACCTAGATGTCCATCAGCAGATGAATGGATAAGAAAGCTATGGTACATATACACATTGGAGTATTACTCAGCCATCAAAAAGAATACATTTGAATCAGTTCTAATGAGGTGGATGAAACTGGAGCCTATTATACAGAGTGAAGTAAGCCAGAAAGAAAAACACCAATACAGTATACTAACGCATATATATGGAATTTAGAAAGATGGTAACAATAACCCTGTATACGAGACAGCAAAAGAGACACTGATGTATAGAACAGTCTTATGGACTCTGTGGGAGAGGGAGAGGGTGGGAAGATTTGGGAGAATGGCATTGAAACATGTATAATATCATGTATGAAACGAGTCGCCAGTCCAGGTTCGATGCGCGATACTGGATGCTTGGGACTGGTGCACTGGGACGACCCAGAGGGATGGTATGGGGAGGGAGGAGGGAGGAGGGTTCAGGATGGGGAACACATGTATACCTGTGGCGGATTTATTTTGATATTTGGCAAAACTAATACAATATTGTAAAGTTTAAAACTAAAACTAAAAAAAAAAAAGGCATGGAGGAAAACAACAGAATAATTATTTTCCACCATAACATTTACATGTTTCCACTTGGGCCTGGGCAATATGTGATGATCTCAATCATGTTAACTATACGGCTACAGTTATTTCCTATATCCTCCATGATATGTTGATATAAATCTTTATTTCTGTTTGTCCCCAATTTTAATCTAGCACAACCCAGTTTGTGTTGAATGGCCTCCTAATTTGTATCCCTGCTGCTCTCCTACTCATACAATCCATTGTTCACAATGAACCAGAATAATCTTTTAAAAACAACAACAATAAAATTGAATACATATTTGTGTATACTCCACTACAAGGCAACCTCTATTCTAAATGTTCTCCAAATATGAAACTGACTTGATTCTCACAAAAAACCCTATGAGGTTGACACCAATGTCATCTATATTTTATAGTGAGGAAACTGAGACACAGAGACGTGAAATAACTTGCCCATCACACACAGCGGGGAAATAGCAGCATTGGGATCTGCTCCCCGGCAGGCTGGCTCCAGAGCCCATGCCTTTTATACCAGCTCTATGCTACCACATTCCTAGTGAAAGTCTTCAACTGTTTCCTGTCAGGCTCAGAATGATTTCTTTACTGTGACCCTACATAGTCAGACCCCCACTGATCTTTTCAAGCTCCTTTATTCTGCATCCCCCTTGCCTACAGTGTTGTAATCACATAGGTCTTTCTTTTCCTCTGACAAGCCAAGTATCCAATATCAGGGTCTTTGCATGACTGTTTCCTCTATCATAATATCCATTCTCTTGATCATCATGTGGCTGGCTTCTCCTTGGTCTTCAGACCCCACTTTCAATGTGACCTCCTAACAGAGATCTTTATGACCACAAATTGAAAGAAGCCACCCCATTGTATAAAATTTTCCTCACTGTGAAATGTGGATGTCAGTAGCATCAACCTCATCGGGTTGTTGTGAGAATCAAATGAGTCAGTATTTGTAGAGCATTAAGAACAGAGGTTGGCTTGTATGGGGTTACATACAAGTATGTATTCAATTCTTGTTGTTCAGTCAGTAAGTTGTGACTGGGTCTGTATGGAGTGCAGCACGCCAGGCTTCTCTATCCTTCACTATTACTGGAATTTGCTCAAATTCATGTCCATTGAGTCCGTGATGCTCTCTAATCATCTTATCCTCTGTCACCCCATTCTCTTCCTGCCTCCATTCAGTCTTTCTCAGCATCAGAGTCTTTTCCAACAAGTTGTCTCTTCACATCAGGTAGCCAAAGTATTAGAGTTTCAGCATCAGTCCTTCCAATGAATATTAAGGGTTGATTTTCTTTAGGATTGATTGGTTTGATCTGCTTGCAATCCAAAGACTCTCAAGAGTTTTCTCCAGCACCACAATTCAAAAGCATCAATTCTTCAGTGCTCAATCTTCTTTATGGTCCAGATCTCATATCCTTACATGACTACTGGAAAAATAATAGCTTTGACTACACACACTTTTGTCAGCAAAGTGATGTCTCTACTTTTTAATACACTGTCTAGGTTGTCAAGATGTATTCGATTAGGGAAATAAAAAGTCTTATTTTTGTTTTTAAGCCTATTTTATGTTTCTCTGTTTTGAGTACAACACTGATATTTTTCTTACTTAAAAAAATAGTCATTTGCTATTATTTTATTTTCTTCCCATAAGAATGAGAACTTCATGAGAATGGTGCTTTTCATTCTCATTCACTGCAATCATTCTCAAAACACTGCTTTTCAGCCTTTTGACATTATAGGACAGATAGAAATGACAAAATTTGCTTGCTGCATTTGAGTAAATTAGAGGTGATTTGGTATATCTCCATGATGCCAAATGAAAAAATATTATATTTTTGTATAATTATGATAAGACCCACAGAATACAAATCCTAGGAATCACGTTAAATATTAAACATGTATAAAGTTTTCAAATAAAACCTTTATAAAAATTTTATATGGAATATGAGCTGGCTTTCATGAATATACTATCATATAGTAGGCTTTATAACAGCAAAACTGATGACTTTTAGAGCTATAGTATCTTAAAATTCTTGACAGTATCAATGAAAAAATTTTTTCACAAAAATAGGTGATAAAAATTTGCAACAGAAGAAATATATTTATAACAACTAGCATATGTTTATCATTTTCAATAAGAGATAGACATGGTTTTGGAATCTTATTATAATGCAAATATTCAAACTTTTTCATATCCAGTATTTCATAATAACAAAGAAGCTCTGACTTGCAGAATGTATATTCTTCATCAGAAGAGGCAGCCTTCAACTAGCCAGGCTGCTATTGCAAGGACATATCTGCCACAAGTAAGCGTAAGTGTCTGCCATATGTGAGGACAATATTCAACAATGCCTCTTGGTGTTCTATGCATCTGGAAGCATCACCTGGTTTATTTCCCTTTAGGTGATGGGATGCAGGCTGAGCTGCATATTTAATTGATCAGTATCAGGAATACATATTCTTCCTCAGCTCGACGGGTCCCATGTTCATGATAAGTAGAGAAGAGCTCTTAGCTAATTGTCCACATAGTAGACATTCCCTTTGGCCAGACTCAGTCAGTTGGTGCAAATTTGTGTGCACTGGAAGTTTCTTATGCAAACTGCATGAAAGGACCACAGGGTGCTCCTCTGAGGATCTCTTGATGAAGGCACTCAGGTAGTAAGTATTGGAGCCAGTGAGCTCTGACCTCTCAGAGGGTCAAGACAAGTAATATTTTGAGGCACAGCATTGTTGACTTACTTAGACACTTGCTTCTCAAAGCATGGCTCATATCATCTTCACTGACATCACTTTGGAATTTGTTAGAAATGCAGAATCTTAGTCCCTGCTCCATTGTATACTGAGTTCAATTTAGTCACTCAGTCATGTCCAACTCTTTGCTAGCCCATGAACCACAGCATGCCAGGCCTCCCTGTCAATTACCAACTCCCGGAGTCCACCCAAATCCATGTCCATTGAGTCGGTGATGCCATCCAACCATCTCATCCTCTGTCATCCCCTTCTCCTCCTGCCCTCAATCTTTCCCAGCATTAGGGTCTTTTCAAATGAGTCAGCTCTTTGCATCAGGTGGCCAAAGTATTGGGGTTTCAGCTTCAACATTAGTCCTTCCAATGAACACCCAGGACTAATCTCCTTTAGGATGGACTGGTTGGATCTCCTTGCAGTCCAAGGGACTCTCAAGAGTCTTCTCCAAGCCCACAGTTAAAAAGCATCAATTCTTTGGCTCTCAGCTTTCTTTATAGTCCAACTCTCACATCCATACATGACTACTGGAAAACCATAGCTTTGACTAGATGGACCTTTGTTGATAAAGGAAAGTCTCTGCTTTTTAATATGCTGTCTAGGTTGGTCATAACTTTCCTTCCAAGGAGTAAATGTCACCACCTCTTAATCCACCCTCCCACCTCCCTCTCCATCCCACCCCTCTAGTTTATCACAGAGTACCAGTTTTGGATTCCCTACATCATAGAGCAAATTCCCATTATCTGCTTTACATATGGTAATGTATGTTTCAATACAACTCTCAAGTCATCCCACCCTCTTACTCCCACACTGTGACCATAAGTTCATTCTTTATGTCTGCATCTCCTCTGCTGCTCTCCAAATAGGATTTATCAGTACAATCTTCTAGATTCCATGTGTGCTAAGTTGCTTTAGTCATGTCCAACTCTTTGAGACCCTATGGAGTGTAGGCCACCAGACTCCTCTGTCCATGGGATTCTCCAGGCAAGAATACTGGAGTGGGTTGCCATTTCCTTCTCCATCTAGATTCCACATATATGCATTAATATAAGGTATTTGTCTTTCTCTTTCTGACTTACTTCACTCTGTAAAATAGTCTCTAGTTTCATCCACCTCATTAGAACTGACTCAAATGTGATCCTTTTTATAGCTGGGTAATATTCGATCATATATATATACACTACCATTTTCATCCATTCATCTGTCAGTGGACATCTAGGTTGCTTTCATGTCCTAGCAATTATAAATAGTGTTGCAGTGAGCATTGGGGTACATATGTCTTTTTCTTTTTTTTTAAATTTTATTTTATTTTTAAACTTTACATAATTGTATTAGTTTTGCCAAATATCAAAATGAATCCATCACAGGTATACATGTGCTCCCCATCCTGAACCCTCCTCCCTCCTCCCTCCCCATACCATCCCTCTGGGTCGTCCCAGTGCACTAGCCCCAAGCATCCAGTATCGTGCATTGAACCTGGACTGGCATCTCGTTTCATACATGATATTTTACATGTTTCAATGCCATTCTCCCAAATCTTCCCACCTTCTCCCTCTCCCATAGAGTCCATAAGACTGTTCTATACATCAGTGTCTCTTTTGCTGTCTCGTACACAGGGTTATTGTTACCATCTTTCTAAATTCCATATATATGCGTTAGTATACTGTATTGGTGTTTTTCTTTCTGGCTTACTTCACTCTGTATAATAGGCTCCAGTTTCATCCACCTCATTAGAACTGATTCAAATGTATTCTTTTTAATGGCTGAGTAATACTCCATTGTGTATATGTACCACTGCTTTCTTATCCATTCATCTGCTGATGGACATCTAGGTTGCTTCCATGTCCTGGCTATTATAAACAGTGCTGTGATGAACATTGGGGTACACGTGTCTCTTTCCCTTCTGGTTTCCTCAGTGTGTATGCCCAGCAGTGGGATTGCTGGATCATAAGGCAGTTCTATTTCCAGTTTTTTAAGGAATCTCCACACTGTTCTCCATAGTGGCTGTACTAGTTTGCATTCCCACCAACAGTGTAAGAGGGTTCCTTTCAATTATGGTTTCCTGAGGGTAAATTCCAAGTAGTGGGATTGTGGGTCATATGATAGTTTTATTCCTAGTTTTTTAAGGAATCTTCATACTGTTCTCCATAGTGCCTATATTAACTTGCATTCCCACCAACAGTACAAGAGGTGTGCCTTTTCTCCACACCCTCTCCAGCACTTAATTGTTTATAGACTTGGTGATAAGGCCCTTCTGACCAGTGTGAGATGTTACTGCTTTGTAGTTTTGATTTGCATTTCTCTACTAATAAGAGATGTTGAGCATCTTTTTATCTGTTGATTAGCCATTTTTATGTCTTCTTTGGAGAAATGTCTGTTTAGTTCTGCTTACTTTTTGATTGGGCTGTTTGTTTTTCTGATATTGAGCTGCATGATGCTTTTGTATTTCCGAGATTAATCTTTTGTCAGTTGTTTCATTTGCTATTTTTTTCTCCCATTCTGAGGGTTGTCTTTTCACCTGGCTTATAGTTTTGATCATTGTGAAAAGTCTTTTAAGTTGAATTAGGGCCCTTTTGTTTATTTTTGGTTTTATTTCCATTAATCTAGGAGGTTGGTTCACAGAGAATCTTGCTGTGATTTATATCAAAGAGTGTTCTGCCTATGTTTTCCTCCAAGAGTTTTATAGTTTCTGGTCTTAAATTTAGGTCTTTAATCCATTTTGAGTTTATTTTTGTGTATGGAGCTAGGAAATATTCTAATTTCATTCCTTTATATGTAGCTACCCAATTTTCCCACACTACTTATTGAAGAGATGGTCATTACTTTTTCTCCAGTCATCTTTCTGAAAGCACTTATTTTCATAAAAGACATCATCCTGCTTCCTTCATTTTTTTGGTTGTGTTTCTATATATAATATATATATATATGTGTGTGTGTGTGTGTGTGTGTGTGTGTGTGTTAAATGAATAAATACATATAAATATAATGTATTGGGTTGACCAAAAAGTTCACTGTGGCTTTTCATAAGATGTTACAGAATTTTTTTGCCAACCCAGTATAAGCACATTTCAGACTGTCTCAAAGTATGATCTATCATTTTTTTCAAATCATGATTTAACTTTTTCAGTCACACAGCTTACTCTCTAAAACATCCAGCTTTCCAGTTTTTCCTTTCTTACCTCCTCCCTATTTCCTAACTGTCCTTTGAAATGAATATTCCAGGAATTGAGACACCAAGTATTTGCAACTCCAGGCTGTTCCAAACTCTTTCCGTATTTCTAAGGTCAATCAGAGTTAAGGACATTATTAAGCTTTATCTTGCATGTCAACACAAAAATTATCTTTGTTTTTTCTGTTTTTACTTTCTCATTGATATTCCTGATTATACTTGCTAGTTATAACTGGGCCTTTTCCAAAATGAATTATAAGTTGTAATTTACAGTTAATTTTTAAAATTCTTCACTCTAAATATTTACTGAGTGTTCACTATAGGTATGACACTTATCTTGGTTGTTTAGTTAGATAGACTATCATAGGTTATGCTGCAGAAACCAAAAATGCCCAAATCTTAGAAGCATATCAAAGGAACTATTTATTTCTCACTCAAGAGTACATATCCATCACAGTTCAAAAGTAAGCTCTAACACTGTAGTCATTCAAGGATCCAAGCTAATGAATATTCCGTCTTCATATCTGTTTCCATGGTATCATGGCAGGGAATGGGAATGAGGTAAACCACACACTGGCTCTTAAAGTGTATGCCTAAAGTGACATATTACATATCTCACATTTAATTGTCCAAAGCAAGTCATAATGCTATACTTAACTTTAAAGGGATTGAAGAACTACAATCTGATCATGTGTGCAAAAGGAGAAGAACCATGGGTGAATAGTCCTAACACCACACACCTATGTTAGGAAAAACCAATGATACATAAGCACCAGCCTATTTTCAAAGACCCAAGAAACTAGTTGTATTGACAGAATAAGATACATATAGATTATGTAAACAGAATTAAGTATCAGGCACAAGTATCAGGTTATCTCACTATAAGACAGAGTGCAGTGCTGAAAAAAACAAAAAAGTATTGAAGAATTTCAAAGCTAGAAGAAATAAATGTGGATGAGTGAGTCAGGAAGTATATAGACAAGGTAAGACCATGGACAAACTGCTGGATTCCGAGTGTGAATAGAAACAGCAAAGATATTCATGGCTGTAACCATATTGAATTAAGTGAGGGGGGCGGGGGGAGCAGTCTACTGGAAAGTGGATATAAATTAACCTTAAAATGCATTTAAAATATGTTTCAATAGAGGCAGAAAGTTTCTTATATCTGATATAAGGTAAACTGGATAGGCCAAGTAGAAAAGAAGAGTTATTAAAAGCTTTGAATGCCAAAAGATTTGATGTTTGCACATCACTTTTTATGGTCTCCTTTGGAGTTGCTCACCGTTGTTCCTCTTTAGCACATGAAGAAGGTCCACCACACTACAATGTACTGATGGTGGACCACCACATTACAGACTGACTGAGAAAATACAGAGCAGGGAAACATGTGGAGCATTATTAGAGAAGAGGGTTACATCAACACTTGTGTCATTCTTCACGGAATGTAGGTACATTAAGAGAGAAATAGGCATGAAACCAATCTGACCCTGAGTACTTCCAGGTCATCAGAAACAATTCAAAGGCCAAGAAAGCAAACGCTCTAATTTCAAAGCAACATAGCTGGTAATGTTTCATCAGAGCTGCAAGAAACAGCTTCTTGCATCAAATAAAGGGCAAAAACAGGAGGGAAGTAGGAAAAGCAGAGGTCTGGGCTCCAAGGGTCCTATAGCCTATAGCCCTCTTACTACCAGTAGAATTTTGGATCTGTCATGTTTCTGGATATGTTTCCCCGTTTGTGAAAATAATGGTATTGAATTTATAATCCTCAAGGCTACAAGTCTAAATATTTTCCTTCTTGGTTCATCAATAAGTAAATATTAAGGAAAAAGCATAAGGCATTGAATCAACAGAGATACTGTAAAAGATTGACATCTTTTTGACTGGGAAACATTTAGCAGATGAGAAAATATGTAAAATGATAACAATTATGGAGCATAGTTAACAATGTCAAACTCTCACCAGTCAATTTTCAAAGCAGTATTAATGATAGTTTGGTGGGTAGAACCTTATTGTGGAACTTAGAATAATCTGTTTCCATTAGTACCAGAAACTTGCTTTATGACTTACACAAGTTGCCACAGGCAAACCATGGATCCCATATTAAACTGTATGGGAATTAGCTTTTACTCAGCTGTCCAATAGAAAGATAACTTAAGTGCACATTTAAAGGAAAATTTGAATTTTCTCTTCTGCTATGTTATCTTTGCCAACTTCACTTTGCTGCTGCTGCTAAGTCGCTTCAGTCGTGTCCGACTCTGTGCGACCCCATAGACGGCAGCCCACCAGGCTCCTCTGTCTCTGGGTTTCTCCAGGCAAGAACACTGGAGTGGGTTGCCATTGCCTTCTCCAATGCATGAAAGTGAAAGTGAAGTCTCTCAGTCGTGTCTGACTCTTCGCGACCCCATGGACTGCAGCCTACCAGGCTCCCCTGTCCATGGGAGTTTCCAGGCAAAGTACTGGAGTGGGGTGCCATTACTTTAGCATCACATATATCCTATGACTTTATATTAAGCTCCTTGTTAGATTTTTGTATAACTTGTACACTTCTGGGGCTTCCCCAGTGGCTCAGTGGTAAAGAATCTGTCTGCAATGCCTGAGAAAAGGGTTCAATTCCTGGGTTGGGAAGAAATCTTGGAGGAGGGCATGGCAACCCATTCCAGTATATTACCTGGAGATTCCCATGGAAAAGGGAGCCTGGTGGGCTACAGTCCTTAGGGTCATAAAGAGTTGGACATGAATGAACCGACTGAGCATGCTCACACTTCTGATAAATTCTGACTAGAGCATAGTGTTTTGTAAATTTTGGTGGAGAACAGGATCAGTTCAGTTTAGTTCAGTCACTCAGTCATGTCCGACTCTTTGCGACCCCATGAATCGCAGCACGCCAGGCCTCCCTGTCCATCACCAACTCCCGGAGTTCACTCAGACTCACGTCCATTGAGTCAGTGATGCCATCCAGCCATCTCATCCTCTGTCATCCCCTTCTCCTTCTACCCCCAATCCCTCCCAGCATCAGAGTCTTTTCCAATGACTCAACTCTTTGCATGAGGTGGCCAAAGTACTGGAGTTTCAGCTTCAGCATCATTCCTTCCAAAGAAATCCCAGGGCTGATCTTCTTCAGAATAGACTGGTTGGATCTCCTTGCAGTCCAAGGGACTCTCAAGAGTCTTCTCCAACACCACAGTTCAAAAGCATCAGTTCTTCAGTGCTCAGCTTTCTTCACAGTCCAACTCTCACATCCATACATGACCACGGGAAAAACCATAGCCTTGACTAGACGGACCTTTGTTGGCAAAGTAATATCTCTGCTTTTGAATATGCTATCTAAGTTGGTCATAACTTTCCTTCCAAGGAGTAAGCATCTTTTAATTTCATGGCTGCAGTCACAATCTGCAGTGATTTTGGAGTCCCCCAAAATAAAGTCTGACACTGTTTCCACCGTTTCCCCATCTATTTCCCATGAAGTGATGGGACCAGATGCCATGATCTTTGTTTTCTGAATATTGAGTTTTAAGCCAACTTTTTCACTCTCCTCTTTCACCTTCATCAAGAGGCTTTTGAGTTCCTCTTCACTTTCTGCCATAAGGGTGGTGTCATCTGCATATCTGAGGTTATTGATATGTCTCCCGACAATCTTGATTCCAGCTTGTGTTTCTTCCAGCCCAGCATTTCTCATGATGTACTCTGCATAGAAGTTAAATAAACAGGGTGACAATATACAGCCTTGATGTACTCCTTTTCCTATTTGGAACCAGTCTGTTGTTCCATGTCCAGTTCTAACTGTTGCTTCCTGACCTGCATACAAATTTCTCAAGAGGCAGATCAGGTGGTCTGGTATTCCCATCTCTTTCAGAATTTTCCACAGTTTATTGTTATCCACACAGTCAAAGGCTTTGGCATAGTCAATAAAGCAGAAATAGATGTTTTTCTGGAACTCTCTTGCTTTTTCCATGATCCAGCAGATGTCGGCAATTTGATCTCTGGTTCCTCTGCCTTTTCTAAAACCAGCTTGAACAGGATACTAATGTCCATTTTGGAGACAAAAGCAGATTCAACAAGATAAAAAATATGGGAGGCTTCCTCTGTCATTTAAAAATAAATTCAGTGATCTTTCATTTGTCCCACTGTTTTGATAAATAAAGAGGAAGAATATTATCAAGTGATGGATTAAAATCTGCCCAGAATAAACCAAAAAAATTCCCTAGCAAGATGTACTGATTATAGATCGTCTGTCAGTTGTTGCTGATTCAAACTTTGACCCTTTATTATCTCATGGAAAACTGAAGTTTCCTTTGTGAAGGTCCTTATGTTATGTTATTCTTTATACCTGGAGTTCTAGGTAAGCCCAGATAGAAAAGTTTTGCTAAGGATTTTAATGTTATGCAAGTCATTTGGTCAATGTATTTTTTGGTACTAGAAATTCTGATCTTCAAAGTAAGGAAAGAAGTTCTGCCACTTGACTTTTCATAATTAGCCAAAGATGATTTTTAAAGTAATTTAGTTATGTCCTTTATTTAGCTTTGCTATCATCATATGATTCATCTTCCTGGGACTTTTATAAAGAGATACAAAATTGGATCAGTTTACAGAACTGAATTAGTTTAATTCATCTTGATTAGGACTCTATATGGCGCCCCACTCCAGTATTCTTGCCTGGAGAATCCCAGGGACTGGGGAGCCTGGTGGGCTTCTGCCTATGGGGTCACACAGAGTCGGACACGACTGAAGTGACTTAGCAGAAGTAGCAGCAGGAAGGAACCAGAAGTCATGACAAAGCTCAACATTCTTGGAGCCATCGTTGGAAGCCATGATGCATAAATCAGATGGATTTTGAAATCATGTTCTGTATGGCACTCTGAGAGAGACCTTGTTTCTCTCTAGTCTGCTTGTCAACTTCTCCACTCCATGCCCCAGTCACCAAGGACTTCCCAACAGAAAAGTCCTTTCCATTCTCTTTATCCACTCAGTCCCTATTCAGTTCTCTCCTTCATTATTGTAGGAACATCCTAACTATTCTCTCTCTTCCCCAATTTGCTTCTCTCCCCACTCATACACCTTCCACCACCATCCCTCCCAGCTTGCTTGAGGTTATTCTCACTTCCTCTAAAATGCCTTTGCTGATTCCTCTGGTCTGAATTTTGTGTGAGCTCCTGGGTGTAATCCCTGGTCACCCTGTTTTATCTCTAGTTCTAGCTCTTTTCACATGGTACAGTTACTGTGAATGTCTCTGCTCTCCATCAGACTAGAAGCTCTTAGGTCTCAAGGATGTTATCTTCCTTGAAGGCCTAGCACAATATTGGTACAAAGTAGTCCCTAAATAGATACATTGGGTGCCTATGTGACTAAACTAGTTACTAATAAGTTAATCATCAAACAAGGAAGAGAAATAGAAATACAAGAAATTAGTTATACAAGTTCCAAATCAATGAACTTTGATTTTTGTCTACTGTTTACCAAGGTTCCCAATAATTTAAGATGCAACTGAAAGTCATGGATGAATAACAGTAAATATACTATTATGAAGCATGCTAAGCAATTAATCTCATTTTATTTTGTACAATAGCTGTCAACAGTACATTAATCAATACAGAAACTTTGCAATAGGCATTGCTTGGAATTTGTTTCAACTGTGCAGAAGTTGGGAAATGGGAGCCATAAAGCTCCTGTACTCTATTATCAAACTATAAATCACTTCTGAGAATAGAAAAAAATCATATAAATTTCTTTCTTTTCTGCACCAAAATAGCAAGTTTCTCACTGTTTGTTCTTTTACTTAACCAAGAAATTTTGATTGATCTGATAATGCTGAAATAGATTACCCAGGAATTTGATACAACTTTCCCATGATACCAGTCAGGTGAAATTTTTCTTCAGTTTTTCTCTTGGAAACAAAAGAAAAAAAATTTTTTCTTAAGTTGCAAATGCCTGATTCCAACTTCACCATTAGCAGATCTGTTTAATACACATACATATTTACAGGGCATAAAATAACAGTCATGTTTGTTACCCTCAAGTTTGGTACCTCAAGGGTACCATAATAATTATGTGTATGACCTTGCATGTGAAAAAGGATGACATCGTTTACTGATATCATCATTCCAATATGTAAAACACCTTTATGTTTTCCTTATTTATGCTTGAATAGTACTCAGAATATATCTTAGCCCATTCCAGCTGCCATAACAGATCACCCCAGACTGGGAGACTTATAAATAACATAAATTTATTTCTTGCAGTTGTGGAGTCTGGGAAGTCCAAAATCAAGATGCTTGCAGATACCACATTTGGTGAGAAACCACTTTCTGGTTCATAGATGGCTATCTTCTATCTGGGTCTTCACATGGAAGAAGGGGCAAAATTGCTTTCTGGGGTCTGTTTCACAAGGGCACTAATCACATTCATAAGCGCTCTGCCCTTATGATCAAATTACCTCCCCAAAGCCCCACCTCCCCAAACCATCATATTGCAGGTTAAGAAGATTTCAACATACAAATTTTAGGTTGATGTGTTCAATCCATAATAGACTACTTCAAGAAAAAGGGTTTAAACATAATATGATTTATGTACAAGATGATTCCTTTCTCATCTGTTTGGAGGGGTTTTGTTTGATGGGTTTTTGTTTTATTTTCTAATGTGTTAGATATTGGTGTAATGTAATGTTCAGCTCCATTTAAGATATTCTCATCATCCCCCTTAGCTTTTGTATATTGAAGATGGATTAGCTTAATGACCAAATCAGGTTCTCCTTATTCATACCTAGAATATGTGCATCTACATTGAGTAACTCAATTGTATTCCTTAAAGGCCACATCAAAATTAAAGTGAAAACATCAGAATCTATCAAAGGATGCACACACCTCTACTCTATTAAATGAATATTTGAGTGCTAGTGTATCTTTCTTGAAACTATTATTCCTGAACATAATGGCTGATTCAAATGATACTTCCTATGAATAACAAACAAGGATTTTTGCAAAAGAACATTATGATCAGTTAATTTTGAACAAATGAGTAGCAGGCAGGCTTCCTGTGTGTTTGTATGGGTTCAAGTTCTCTTTCGTATTAAGGAGAACCACCTGGGTCCTTAGTGATAAGTACTGTAAATGTGCAAATTCAGACAGTCAGTTACTCTGTGATGCCAAGGGAAACAAGATATCAACTCTCCAGTGTGATATTCCTACTCTGCTATTTGAACATTAGGTTTGGACTGGATAACTTCCATGTGACAATTCAGAAAATACACCAGTAAAATGGTTTTTAAACAAATTGAGTTATACTAAGTGATGGATTCAGTTCAGTTCTTTGTGACCCCATGGACTGCAGCACGCCAGCCTTCTCTGTCCATCACCAACTCCCAGAGCTTGCTCAATATGTCCATTGAGTCGGTGATGCCATCCAGCCCTCTCATCCTCTGTCATCCCCTTGTCCTCCCACCTTCAATCTTTCCCAGTATCAAGGTCTTTTCCAAGGAGTCAGTTCTTCACATGAGGTGGCCAAAGTATTGGAATTTCAGCTTCAGCATCAGTCCTTCCAATGAATATTCCGGACTGATTTCCTTTAGGATGGACTGGGTGGATATCCTTGAAGTCAAAGGGACTCTCAAGAGTCTTCTCCCAAACCATAGTTCAAAAACATCAATTTTTCAGTGCTCAGCTTTCTTTATAGTCCAACTCTTACATCCATATATGACCACAGGAAAAACCATAGCTTTGATGAGATGGGCCTTTGTTGGCAATGTCTCTGCTTTTTAATATACTATCTAGATTGGTCATAACTTTTCTTCCAAGGAGCAAGCGTCTTTTAATTTCATGGCTGCAGTCACCATCTGCAGTGATTTTGGAGCCCCCCAAAATAAAGTCTGACATTGTTTCCACTGCTTCCCCATCTATTTGCCAAAAGTGATGGGACCAGATGTCATGATCTTAGTTTTCTGAATGTTGAGTTTTAAGACAACTTTTTCACTCTCCTCTTTCACTTTCATCAAGAGGCTCTTTAGTTCTTCTTCACTTTCTGCTATTAGGGTGGTGTCATCTGCATGTCTGAGGTAACTGATATTTCTCCTGGCAATCTTGATCCCAGCTTGAGCTTCATTCAGCCTGGTATTCCTCATGATGTACTCTGCATATAAGTTAAATAAGCAGGGTGACAATATACAGCCTTGACGTACTCCTTTTCCAATTTGGAACCGGTCTGTTTTTCCATGTTGAGTTCTAACTGTTGCTTCTTGATCTGCTTACAGATTTCTCAGGAGGCAAGTAAGGTGGTCTGGTATTCCCGTCTCTTGAATAATTTTCCACAGTTTGTTGTGATCCATGCAGTCAAAGGCTTTGGCATAGTCAATAAAGCAGAAGTAGATATTTTACTGGAATTCTCTTGCCTTTTTGATGATCCAACGGATGTTGGCAATTCGATCTCTAATTCTTTTGTCTTTTCTAAATCCAGAGTGAACATCTGGAAGTTCATGGTTCACATACTGTTGAAGCCTGGCTTGGAGGATTTTGAGCATTACTTTGCTAGCCTGTGAGATAAGTGCAATTGTGCAGTAGTCTGAACATTCTTTGGCATTGCCTTTCCTGGAATTGGAATGAAAACTGACCTTTTCCAGTACTGGGACCACTGCTGAGTTTTCCAAATTTGTTGGCATATTGAGTGTAGCACTTTCACAGCATTGTCTTTTAAGATTTGAAATAGCTGAACTGGAATTCCAATACCTCCTCTAGCTTTGTTCGTGGTAATGCTTCTTAAGGCCCACTTGACTTCACATTCCAGGATATCTGGCTCTAGGTGAGCAATAACACCATCATGGTTATCTGAGTCATGAAGATCTTTTCTGTATAGTTCTTCTGTGTATTCTTGCCACCTCTTCTAAATATCTTCTGCTTCTGTTAAGTCCATACCAGCTCTGTCCTTTATTGTGCCCATCTTTGTATGAAATGTTCCCTTGGTATCTCCAATTTTCTTGAAGAGATCTCTAGTCTTTCCCATTCTGTTGTTTTCCTCTATTTCTTTGCATTGATCACTGAGAAAGGCTTTCGTATCTCTCCTTGCTATTCTTTGGAACTGCATTCAAAAGGGTATATCTTTCCTTTTCTCCTTTGAAACCAAGAACATACTGATTCTATTTCCACATGTAATCACTCACTGCAACAGCTGCTTCATTACCACATACCTCTCACGTATGAGGACCCTAAGCCAACGGACAATGAGTCTGCCAGTAATTTCCAATTCACCACTTACACATATACCTCACCGTACAGAGCAGAGTGTCATCTGAAAGCTGTGTTCTGGGAAATGTTAACAGATGTAACTCACCCAAAAAAGAAGAACTGCATGTTTGTTGGATTAAATAAAGTTAAATGTCAAGAAGCTCTTTAATATTTTTTGAATATTAAAATGAACATATATAGAATAT
Source organism: Bos javanicus (assembly GCF_032452875.1). Lineage (NCBI taxonomy): Eukaryota > Metazoa > Chordata > Mammalia > Artiodactyla > Bovidae > Bos > Bos javanicus. Next base: position 34,330,061 of record NC_083887.1, on the reverse strand, counting down.
GTATTGTGACTCACACTTACTTGCTCACAGATCATTGTCTTTGAGGAAAACTTAAATACATTTCAGATAACACTGGAATGGGAATAGAATTAGAAAACACAGAAACACATGGAGCCATGAATCAAGAATAAGGATCCATGTTTTTCTTCCTGCCTCTGAAACCAATTTATCAAGTTGTCATAAGCTGGGTTCTGATTTCTCTTCGTATTAACTTGAGATCTTAAAATGTTCTCACTTTTTTTCCAGAAGGAAAAGGAAAAACCTGAGTAAAGCTATCTAGGTATAATAATTAAGATGGGCAATATAATCATAGTTGTTGTGTTTTTTTTAAGACAATTCTTCTCTTTAAGAGAGTATCATGTTAAATCTATATGTCTTTTCCAAGTTTAGATTGCTGGTAACACACAGAAGACCTTTTGCTGGCATTTTCCTCAGTTTCCTTCATAATTTGAAGTGGGTTATGAAAAATCACTTCGTCTGGGAAAGATGGCACACACACAATTGTTAGTACCACTAACCTCCACAGTATTCGTCTGTTTTTCTGCTAAGAATAGTTCATTGACCTATTACAGTGAAGACAGTAAGTTGACTCAATAAATTAAAGCTAATGCTTCCCAACTCCCTCTTTTATTTTGAAATACTGCTGCTATCAATAGACAAATTTCTTTGAATTAAAACTAATGTAGGGCTAAGAAGTGAAAAGAACATTTATCTAAGTCTTTGACAACTGCTACATTAATCTACATCATGCTTTGAAACTTGGTACATTGTGCTGTTATTGACCAATAGATTAATCAGTAGGATGTGGGTGAAACTTAAACATAATGACTGCACCTGCTTAAGCTCCCAGGAGTGGTTATATTTTAACAGGCAAGGAGTTAAAAAATTAGTTTGGTAACTACAGAGCCCTGCTCCTCAAATATCTATAAAAGTAAACTACTGAATATATTATAAATTATAAGAGAGATGACTATTAGTCAGCAGTGTATTTTGACAAAATACATCCCAAATTTGTAGGAGGTTGTTTCTGTTTGTATGAGCCTTTGGCAGCATACTACAACTGAGAATTACAACGTCACCTACTTTGAAAGAACACTAAGATTTTCCTGTTGATGGATTAGATATACCTGGCACATACTTCATATTTTATCATGTAACAATATACAAATTGAACACACAAACTATAACCAGTAAACATAATTTGAATAAAAAGTAAATGATGTAGAACTGATTAAAATGCTGGCAGATTTTATTAATATAATCAGTTTTAGGTAAAGAAATAACCAAATAGATTATTAATGACACTATTTTTACTTCTTTGACCATCCAACAGAGATGAAATAATTTAGAAGGGCTTCAGAGGCAGTTATGACTCATTGGTTGCCAAATTTTCTAGTTACTGTTCCATGTATGTAAGCAATATAAGCAGTCAATCTCAGGAATTAAGGCTCCAAATCGATTTGTGGACTCAATTTGAGAGATTTTAAATTCCTTACAAAAGGTCCTGTGGCAGAGACATTTATGTACTCTTCAACAAATATCTATGTGCTTTCCAACACTCCTATCCTTGAATGGTTAGGGACCATGTGTGACAAGTTCTGGTTTACAGATTACAAGAAGTGTCATGGGTAATATCATACTAAAACAGTCAAGAGGGACTTTCGGTTCAACCTCGATGACTTAGGTTAATATGTCAGGGCATCTGTCATCTTGGATTTTGAGTGATGGCATTGGCAAAGAGATTAACCAACCTACATTATCTATGTAATATGAGCAGAAAAAAAATCTTTTACTGTAATAGGCCATTGAGACTGGAAGTTACATAGTTACTTCAGCCTACCTAGACCAGTATTCCTTTGTTGTACATTCTCTAAGCATATAAGGATACAAGGCAAGATGACCCCATTAACTTTTTTTAAAAAGTTTCACTTGATATATTGAGCTAGTAGTTGTCAGGCTATATGCTAGATGCTACTGATGTAAACATTTAATAAACAATCCCTATCCCGGGGACAGGGGAGCCTGGTGGGCTGCCATCTATGGGGTCGCACAGAGTTGGACATGACTGAAGCGATTTAGCAGAAGCAGAATGCCTGGAAGATCATCAGTTCAGTTCAGTTCAGTTGCTCAGTTGTGTCCGACTCTTTGCGACCCCATGAATCGCAGCACGCCAGGCCTCCCTGTCCATCACCAACTCCCTGAGTTTACTCAGACTCACATCCATCGAGTCAGTGATGCCATCCAGCCACCTCATCCTCTGTCATCCCCTTCTCCTCCTGCCCCCAATCCCTCCCAGCATCAGAGTCTTTTCCAATGAGTCAACTCTTCACATGAGGTGGCCAAAGTACTGGAGTTTAGAGACTAAAACAGATCCCGTATTTTAAGATCAGTAGAAGTACACAATGGATGCAAGTGAAGGAAAGGTATCTAACCCAGACTAGAGAAAATCAGTAAAGACACCAGGTAGGGGTACCACTTGATTTGAGCCTTGAAGAAAGAGAAGGTGCTGGTCAAGTTAAGCGTATGTGAAATAGAATAAGAAGCATGGTCTGAGATGAATGGATAAAGAGGATGCGGTGGATATATACACAATAGAATGCTATTCAGCCATAAAAAAAGAATGAAATAATGTCATTTGCAGCAACATGGATGGACCTAGAGATTATCATACTAAGTGCAGTAAGAAAGCAAAAGACAAATACCATATGATATTACGTATATGTGGAATCTAAAATATGATACAAATGAACCTATCTACAAAATAGAAACAAACTCATAAAAAGTAGACTTGTGGCTTGCCAATGGGGAGGGAAGTGTAAAAGGAAAGGGAGTTTGGGATTAGAAGATGCAAAATATTATATATAGAATGGATAAACAATAATGTCTTATTCTGTGGTGTAGTACAGGGAACTATACTCAATATGCTGTGAAAAACCATTCTGGAAAAGAATATATATGTGTATATAGCTGAATCACTTCACTGTACAGCAAAAACTAACACAACATTGCAAATCAACTATACTTCAATAAAACAAAACAAAACAAAAAAAAGAAGTGTGGTCTGTATTGGGAAACCAGGGTGAATTATGGGCAAGGGTTGAAGCACAGACAGATTTGAATCCCACTGTGAGAAGATAGTTTTTATTCTGAATGCAATGAATTAAGTCACAAGCATCAAACAAGTGATCTAGAAATAAAGTTCTAGTTACTCTAGACAAGGAATTTTGCAGTTTTTCACAAAGAATGGGTCAAAATTAACTGGGAAGCTTCTTAAAAGATGAGCATGACAACAGATTTCCAAATCACATTCGAAATAAACTGAATCACAGCCTAACTGGTACGCGGAGCATAGAAATCCATGTTTTTATTTTTTATTTTCTTTTTTTAGGAGCTCTCTTTGAAAGGATAAATAAAATTGACAAACCATTAGCCAGACTCATCAAGAAACAAAGGAAAATTCATGTTTTTAAAAAGCATACCATGTGTTATTTGTACATAGTAAAGTGTGAAAACTATTAGAACAGAAGGTAATTGAGACTAGAATCCTAGAGTTCAACCAAGTATTAAGAGAAATGAGGGCCTACATGAAAGGAAGGTCAGCAAAAATGAGAGGAAGGCATTGTGTTCTGGGGGGTTAGGAGAGAATGTTTAGATGGATAAACAGGGAATGTGAGCTGAGTTTTCTGATATTAAACCAGATTTCTGGGTGCTATGTTGGTATGTTGTAGAACAGTGAGTAGGAATGTTTTGAAGGAGGAAGTTGAGAATGACTTGACTATTTTAGGTTTGAGCAAAGGTCATTTATCAATGTTAGTCTTACTTCTGGAAAACATATCCTACAATATAATAAAAAGTCTAAAATGTACTCGTTTCACATCAAACATGGTTCACCTAAAATGATATATTTAGCTTCTGGCTCTCAGATTAATTGAATATAATGGTATAAATCATTTTTATATTGAAGTTCCTTTTTTGTACCTTGGTGACATTCTTTTTTTGCTTTTCTTTTTCAATCTCAAACCTTCCCAAGATTCAGGAAGAGCTCTGAGTTTCTAGCCTTATTCCTAATGGATAAAAGTGTATATTATACATTCAAGTGAAAATGTGTAGGTGAATGGAACAAATAGTCCAGAAAAAGGATGGCAGGCAGGCTCGATAACCAAAGTCGACAGTTCTCAGTATGCAGAACTTTCTCTTTCACTTTCTCAGTGAAAGGAGTCATGAGAGGTTGAACTTGCCCCAAACGCAAGTGGTCTCATTTTTGTTGCTATCAAGTCTCTCTGCACAATAAAAAGTGCCCTAAATTAATGTAACACTAGATCTTTCTTTTTAATTGGTCGATAGTCTTATATAAATTTATCTACATTATTCTCACACTAGAATAAACCTAGTGTTTTTATATGGGAGTAACTCATAAGCAGACTAAAAACTCAATATCTCATTACATTAATGTTTCTAATTCTGCAGAAAAATGGTTAACCACAATGTAACTGTAGCTTTCCCTAATCATTCATACTTCTGTCTACCACTTATATATTCCTTGTAGGTACATTTTAATTTATGTCTATGCACAATTAATATCAGTAGTCATTTCTAATGGCTAATTAAGGCTTTATATATATATATAAAGTAATAAAATGAAGGGAGCTAAGTAAGTGACTTGCAAAAATTAACCAAGCACTTTTCAAACCCTCAAACAAATTTGGAATCAATTAGATAATTCTTTAAATTATTTCTCTGCATTTTTCATAATAGCAAAGCTTAAATTGCTAATTCTGGGAGTATAATTTAATGAAGACTTTCTGCCCTCTAATTTAAATGTTAGCCTTGGAGAGAGATCCTATGAACTCATATAACCACTATCAAGATAGCAAAATGTTTTTCATGATGTTTCTAATTTGATTCTAACAACCAATTAGACAGCCTAGAACCTGAGAGCAAAACAAGAGGTGGGAAAATGTCAAATGACAATTTACAACTCCTGCTTAACTGAGCCATTTATTATATATATATATATATATATATATATATATCAGAGAAGGCAATGGTACCCCACTCCAGTACTCTTGCCTGGCAAATCCCATGGATGGAGGAGCCTGGTAGGCATCCTGGTAGGCTCCTCCATCCATGGGATCACTAAGAGTGGGGCACGACTGAGCAACTTCACTTTGACTTTTCATTTTCATGCATTGGAGAAGAAAATGGCAACCCACTCCAGTGTTCTTGCCTGGAGAATCCCAGGGACAAAGGAGCCTAGTGGACTGTCATCTATGGGGTCACACAGAGTCGTACACGACTGAAGTGACTTAGCAGCATATATATATATATATATATATATATATATATATATATATATATATATATATAAAGCCGAGAAAGGCGTTATCATTAGATGAGTTCAAAATTAGTGGTTAAAATATTCAGTTGATTAGACAAATTGTATTGAATATGATACAATAGAAAGATACAAAGAATCTGTAAAAGAATTGTCTATACCCAATCATACACAAAAATAAAAGCCTAACCCTGTACTACTATTTTAAAAAGCATTTAAATACAAGTGGAAAATATGGTACAGAAAATAGACAGTGGGATTCAGCCCTATCTGGGTATGGCATTAAAAAGAAAATAACAGATGAATTAAACTATGTGTATGTGAATTAAATGAAACAAGAGTATCTCTAACGTAGAGAGAATAGGCTAAAAAGAAAGAGGGTTCAATGAGAAAACAAAATTATTCTTTTCCAATACAAAAAAAAAAAAAAAAACTTAGATTGAATGACTTTTCACAATTGGTTTTTTCATTTTCTCAGGAAAAAAAAATGATACACAGTTATTTTGGCTTATATGCAAATGGCTTTTAGCCTACTTAGATTTCTGCCAGATTTATTCATTTAATCAATGCAATAGTAAGTAATCACTAATTTTAGTAACAAACAGTATGTTTTATTTTAAAAAACAAAGCCAGATAGCGAAAAAGAGGGGAAAACCTGTGTTGGTTTTTTCCATGGAAAAGAAATGATTTGTACTTATTTTGATCCAAAGAGAAGGGGGAGTACAATTCCTTCAGATTGCCAAGATAATTTCTTCTGAATTTAAAGGAAAATCAAAACCAGAAAAGGGTGTGGAAGGAGTGTTTTGTTTTCGTGACATGCCAGGATTTTTTTAAATGCTGGCACATTCAGATTATATGATAAAAATTTCACCTGTGGAGATCTTTCTTTGTCTAGGTTATAGTTAAGAATTTAGAAGTCCATTGGCCACAAAAGGTAAATTGCAATTCAAAAAGAGCGCTATTGCCTTGGAAAGTAAAACGGGTCTCTATACCCCGTTCCTATCTTCTAGAAAACATATGCAACAAGATATGCATTCTGAGTACAGTAATCATTGGGAAGGCCATGTACACTCTGCTATATTTAAAATGGATAACCAACAAAACCCTATTGTATACCACATGGAACTCTGCTCAATGTTATGTGCCAGCCTGGATGGGAGAGGGTGTTGGGGGACAGAATGGATACATGTATATGTATGGCTGAGTTCCTTCGCTGTTTACCTGAAACTATCAAGACACTGTTAATTAGCTATACCTCAATACAAAATGTTTTGGGTGTTAAAAATATAAATAAATAAAATTAAAAAAAAATTAAAATACAGGGTCTGATTTGAGAGACCATTTCCTTCCTCGAGTTTTGATGGATGAATAAATGAAAGTTGCTCAGTCATGTCTGACTCTTTGCAACCCCATGGTGTTTCCATGTAAATCTCCAGGTGAGTATACTGGAGTGGGTCACCATTCCCTTCTCTAGGGGATCTCCCCAACCGAGGGATTGAACCTGGGTCTCCTGCACTGCAGGCAGATTTTTTACCACCTGAACTACAGGGGATTTTGATGAGTTCTGATAATTTGACCTAAATTTTCTGATGATTTTACATATCTACTTTCTTCTATCTTTTGATAACATTTCTTTTATCTTTTGATAAATCCAGAATATTTCAAACATACAGACAGGCAAGTCAGTTGATGCCAAGTATTTCAGTTCTCTGGCTTTGGCCGCATTCTTTTCGTGCTCATTCGGTTACATCGTATTATGTTTCTTGCTTCAGAAAGAACGCATGACCATAAAAGAAGTAACTTATCTAGAATATTCCCCTCCAGGTAATTCCTTCTAATACAGCAGATACTTTTGTTCCTAACCTTAAAATATTAACACTCAATGTGACTACCAGAATGTCTTCACTCTTTCACTGCTGACATACTCTCCGGGATCCTTAGATTCCTTATCAATTTGTCCCAAATTCCATGTCCTGCCCTCAAAATAAAAAGATAAATATTTTCTATCCTCTTTCTCTTCCTGTTTCAGGCACTTCCCGTATTTCCCAAACAGGTACTGACTCTTTTCGTAAAACAATACTGCTTATGTTTCCCTTAAAGTGTGTGCTACTTGATTTGCCTTTTCTTCTCATACTTTCCAAGCTCTGTATGTTTTTAAAGACCAAGTTCAAACATAATCATCTCTCTGCAACCTTCCTTGGTCATCCCCAGCAAGAATTAACTCACACTGGTAGCACAGAACTAAGAGTCTTGGGGGGTAGGAGATGGGGAGAATGGAAGACGTGCAGTATTTTACTTTTTATGCTATTTAGCTCATGTCCAAAAATTTTAACTGTGATATCACAGTTTACTATGCTCAGAAACTAAAGTGATAGATCTTTCTTGTTGGCTTTTTAGTTTGGGTTTGCTCAAGTTTATAGGAAAAATGTAACCATTATGGAAGATTTTAATGATCTCAGTGGCTGTTCCTCATTGATTTAAAGTATTCAATGAGGTTCTTCTTATTTAACTGTACTTCTACTTCCTGACATTTCTTGCCACTGATCCCGGTTGTGCTATTTTTTTATCCATTGCTCCTCACTTCATGTCACTATTTTTACAGTTCTGACTTTTAGGGCTTAAGTGTTTCTGAATACAATGTTTGGGAATTCAGAATCTTCTGTGTTCAGAAATCCCCCATCTTTAAAGATTCTCATGAACTTGGATAGAATTCCAGAATATCTTTACTAATACATCTCTTTGGAGATATGTTGTCACGCATGCTATTTTTAGATGATTCTGTGAAAAGAGTAGACAAGTAGGTTCCAGCTTCAGTAACTCCCATGCTTTTTATGCTTTCCCAAAACTTGCCCACAAATAGCACTTTGTCATGATTTCCCCTATTCTCACTTACCCTGCAGAAATAGAAAGATATGTGAACATTTTTAAGGTTGGAAAACAGTAGCCGAAATTAAAATCACACTCAAGGATTAGTTTTAGAACTTGCCCCTCCTTTTGTGTGTAAGACCCTTACTACATATAATAGGAAGGGGTTTGATGCCTACAAACTTAAGGGGAATTAGATTTTAAAAATAATCTAAAGTAGAGAGCCCAAGAATAGATTATACAAAAATAGGGACAATCACTTATTAATTTCATTCTTGATTGTCAATGTCTCCTAAGGGAGGTAATGTACACATCATTGATTCTTGTCTTGAAATAATGAATTTTTATGGTCAAATTATGAAATCTATTTTTCAATGCCAAATTCATTATAATGATCAGACTTTAGTTTCACAAAATAATATTATTAAGCCTAGAGATGTAGCTTAGGAAGAGTTCAAAAGTTTTCTAATCATTTTAATCATCATTATGTTCAAAACCTCTGTTTATATGCCAGCAAATTTGGAAAACTCAGCAGTGGCCACAGGACTGGAAAAGGTCAGTTTTCATTCCAATCCCAAAGAAAGGCAATGCCAAAGAATGCTCAAACTACCACACAATTGCACTCATCTCACATGCTAGTAAAGTAATGCTCAAAATTCTCCAAGCCAGGCTTCAGCAATACGTGAACCGTGAACTTCCAGATGTTCTAGCTGATTTTAGAAAAGGCAGAGGAACCAGAGATCAAATTGCCAACATCTGCTGGATCATGGAAAAAGCAAGAGAGTTTCAGAAAAACATCTATTTCTGCTTTATTGACTATGCCAAAGCCTTTGTGTGGATCACAATAAACCATGGAAAATACTGAAAGAGATGGGAATACCAGACCACCTGACCTACCTCTTGAGAAATCTGTATGCCGATCAGGAAGCAACAGTTAGAACTGGACATGGAACAACAGACTGGTTCCAAATAGGAAAAGGAGTATGTCAAGACTGTATATTTTCACCCTGCTTATTTAACTTCTATGCAGAGTACATCTTGAGAAATGCTGGGCTGGAAGAAGCACAAGCTGGAATCAAGATTGCCAGGAGAAATATCAATAACCTCAGATATGCAGATGACACCACCCTTATGGAAGAAAGTGAAGAAGAACTAAAGAGCCTCTTGATGAAAGTGAAAGAGGAGAGTGAAAAAGTTGGCTTAAAGCTCAACATACAGAAGACGAAGACCATGGCATCTGGTCCCATAACTTCATGGGAAATAGATGGGGAAACAGTGGAAACAGTGTCAGACTTTATTTTGGGGGGCTCCAAAATCAATGCAGATGGTGACTGCAGCCATGAAATTATAAGACACTTACTCCTTGGAAGGAAAGTTATAACCAACCTAGATAGCATATTGAAAAGCAGAGACATTACTTTGCCAACAAAGTTTCGTCTAGTCAAGGCTATGGTTTTTCCAGTGGTCATGTATGGATGTGAGAGTGGGACTGTGAAGAAGGCTGAGCACCGAAGAACTGATGCTTTTGAACTGTGGTGTTGGAGAAGACTCTTGAGAGTCCCTTGGACTGCAAGGAGATCCAACCAGTCCATTCTGAAGGAGATGAGCCCTGGGATTTCTTTGGAAGGAATGATGCTAAAGTTGAAACTCCAGTACTTTGGCCACCTCATGTGAAGAGCTGACTCATTGGAAAAAGACTCTGATGCTGGGAGGGATTGGGGGCAGGAGGAGAAGGGGATGACAGAGGATGAGATGGCTGGATGGCATCACTGACTCGATGGACGTGAATTGGTGATGGACAGGGAGGCCTGGCGTGCTGCGATTCATGGGGTCGCAGAGTTGGACATGACTGAATGACTGAACTGAACTGAACTGAACTGAAAAGATATTTCTTTGAATTTTTTTAAAAAAATTCAACCTCATACTGTAAAAATAACACCAATCTTACATCAAATATTTTGCTGCCATTTGTTTTGGGGGATATAGTCATAGTGTATATGGCTTCTTAGTTCCTAGTAATTCACTATATATAGAGTAAAGAGATACTAAGAAGGACACATCCACAAAGCACTCTCCAGTTTCTAGTTTGTTTTGTTTTGTTTTTTTACACCCAAATACCTATTCTCACTTGCAGGCAGATGCCTTCACTTCTCAGACCCAGGCAAAATGGTGCTGCAAGAGCCTTAGCCCAATTGGAACAGAAAATGTCAGTGACATCATCTGAGCCTGGTTAAGGGAAATGAAAACAGACCAGGTACTTCTGTTAAGAAGTTAGACATGAGCAACTGAGGAGTGACCTAGTGGGAAAAGGATGCAAGCCGATCTCTAAACCTCACCCCAGACACACTCTCAATCTCCTGTAAGGCCCAGGAGAGCTCACAGATATGCTACAAAATAATCACAGAGACTTATCCAACTACTGCCCATGTGCCCTAGGCATACAGTGGATACAACTAACCACAGGGCTTCTCCAGCCGGGCACTCGTGCCCTTGATGCACAGCTGTGTCCTCAAGTGACCTTAAGCAGCCAGGAGCCCATTAAGGGTTCATAAATATTCTATACATACATACATCTGATTATAACAGACTACATTATGGGAAAGACAAGCACAGTGGAGCCTGTTGTTACATAACTTGCAACTGTCAATCAAAACTGTCAGTTCAGAGGGAGGAGCTAAGATGGCGGAGGAGTAGGACAGGGAGAACACTTTCTCCCCCACAAATTCATCAAAAGAACATTTAAACACCGAGTAAATTCCACAAAACAACTTCTGAAAGCCGGCAGAGGACATCAGGCACCCAGAAAAGCAACCCAAGTCTTCGAAAGGAGAGAGAAGAAATACAGCTCCACTCACCAGAACACCGACACGAGCTTCCCTAACCAAGAAACCTTGACAAGCCACCTGTACAAACCCACACAGAGCGAGGAAATGCCACAATAAAGAGAACTCCACAAACTGCCAGAATACAGAAAGGACACCCCAAACTCAGCAATTTAAACAAGATGAAGAGACAGAGGAATACCCAGCAGATAAAGGAACAGGATAAATGCCCACCAAACCAAACTAAAGAGGAAGAGATAGGGAATCTACCTGATAAAGAATTCCGAATAATGATAGTGAAATTGATCCAAAATCTTGAAATCAAAATGGAATCACAGATAAATAGCTTGGAGACTAAGATCAAAAAGATGCAAGAAAGGTTTAACAAGGACCTAGAAGAAATAAAAGAGAGTCAATATAAAATGAATAATGCAATAAATGAAATTAAAAACACTCTGGAGGCAACAAATAGTAGAATAACAGAGGCAGAAGATAGGATTAGTGAATTAGAAGATAGAATGGTAGAAATAAATGAATCAGAGAGGATAAAAGAAAAATGAATTAAAAGAAATGAGGACAATCTCAGAGACCTCCAGGACATATTAAACGCTACAACATTCGAATCATAGGGGTCCCAGAAGAAGAAGACAAAAAGAAAGACCATGAGAAAATACTTGAGGAGATAATAGTTGAAAACTTCCCTAAAATGGGGAAGGAAATAATCACCCAAGTCCAAGAAACCCAGAGAGTCCCAAACAGGATAAACCCAAGGTGAAACACCCCAAGACACATATTAATCAAATTAACAAGGATCAAACACAAAGAACAAATATTAAAAGCAGCAAGGGAAAAACAACAAATAACACACAAGGGAATTCCCATTAGGATAACAGCTGATCTTTCAATAGAAACTCTTCAAGCCAGGAGGGAATGGCAAGACATACTTAAAGTGATGAAAGAAAATAACCTACAGCCCAGATTATTGTACCCTGCAAGGATCTCATTCAAATATGAAGGAGAAATCAAAAGCTTCTCAGACAAGCAAAAGTTGAGAGAATTCAGCACCACCAAACCAGCTCTCCAACAAATACTAAAGGATATTCTCTAGACAGGAAACACAAAAACAGTGTATAAACTCGAACCCAAAACAATAAAGTAAATGGCAACGGGATCATACTTATCCGTAATTACCTTAAATGTAAATGGGTTGAATGCCCCAACCAAAAGACAAAGACTGGCTGAATGGATACAAAAACAAGACCCCTACATATGTTGTCTACAAGAGACCCACCTCAAAACAGGGGACACATACAGACTGAAAGTGAAGGGCTGGAAAAAGATTTTCCATGCAAATAGGGACCAAAAGAAAGCAGGAGTAGCAATACTTATATCAGATAAAATAGACTTTAAAACAAAGGCTGTGAAAAGAGACAAAGATGGTCACTACCTATTGATCAAAGGATCAATCCAAGAAGAAGATATAACAATTATAAATATATATGCACCCAACACGGGAGCACTGCAATATGTAAGACAAATGCTAACAAGTATGAAAGGAGAAATTAACAATAACACAATAATAGTGGGAGACTTTAATACCCCACTCACACCTATGGATAGATCAACTAAACAGAAAATTAACAAGGAAACACAAACTTTAAATGATACAATAGACCAGTTAGACCTAATTGATATCTATAGGACATTTCATCCCAAAACAATGAATTTCACCTTTTTCTCAAGCGCACATGGAATCTTCTCCAGGATAGATCACATCCTGGGCCATAAATCTAGCCTTGGTAAATTCAAAAAAATAGAAATCATTCCAAGCATCTTTTCTGACCACAATGCAGTAAGATTAGATCTCAATTACAGGAGAAAAACTATTAAAAATTCCAACATATGGAGGCTGAACAACACCCTGCTGAATAACCAACAAATCACAGAAGAAATCAAAAAAGAAATCAAAATTTGCATAGAAACGAATGAAAATGAAAACACAACAACCCAAAACCTGTGGGACACTGTAAAAGCAGTCCTAAGGGGAAAGTTCATAGCAATACAGGCATACCTCAAGAAACAAGAAAAAAGTCAAATAAATAACCTAATTCTACACCTAAAGCAACTAGAAAAGGAAGAAATGAAGAACCCCAGGGTTAGTAGAAGGAAAGAAATCTTAAAAATTAGGGCAGAAATAAATGCAAAAGAAACAAAAGAGACCATAGCAAAAATCAACAAAGCCAAAAGCTGGTTCTTTGAAAGGATAAATAAAATTGACAAACCATTAGCCAGACTCATCAAGAAACAAAGGGAGAAAAATCAAATCAATAAAATTAGAAATGAAAATGGAGAGATCACAACAGACAACACAGAAATACAAAGGATCATAAGAGACTACTATCAACAATTACATGCCAATAAAATGGACAACGTGGAAGAAATGGACAAATTCTTAGAAAAGTACAACTTTCCAAAACTGGACCAGGAAGAAATAGAAAATCTTAACAGACCCATCACAAGCACAGAAATTGAAAGTGTAATCAAAAATCTTCCAGCAAACAAAAGCCCAGGTCCAGACGGCTTCACAGCTGAATTCTACCAAAAATTTAGAGAAGAGCTAACATCTATCCTGCTCAAACTCTTCCAGAAAATTGCAGAGGAAGGTAAACTTCCAAACTCATTCTATGAGGCCACCATCACCCTAATACCAAAACCTGACAAAGAACCCACAAAAAAAGAAAACTACAGGCCAATATCACTGATGAACATAGATGCAAAAATCCTTAACAAAATTCTAGCAATCAGAATCCAACAACACATTAAAAAGATCATACACCATGACCAAGTGGGCTTTATCCCAGGGATGCAAGGATTCTTCAATATCCGCAAATCAATCAATGTAATACACCACATTAACAAATTGAAAAACAAAAACCATATGATTATCTCAATAAATGCAGAGAAAGCCTGACAAAATTCAACACCCATTTATGATAAGAACTCTCCAGAAAGCAGGAATAGAAGGAACATACCTCAACATAATAAAAGCTATATATGACGAACCCACAGCAAACATTATCCTCAGTGGTGAAAAATTGAAAGCATTTCCTCTAAAGTCAGGAACAAGACAAGGGTGCCCACTTTCACCATTACTATTCAACATAGTTTTGGAAGTTTTGGCCACAGCAATCAGAGCAGAAAAAGGAATAAAAGGAATCCAAATTGGAAAAGAAGAAGTAAAACTCTCACTGTTTGCAGATGACATGATCCTTTACATAGAAAACCCTAAAGACTCCACCAGAAAATTACTAGAACTAATCAATGATTATAGTAAAGTTGCAGGATATAAAATCAACACACAAAAATCCCTTGCATTCCTATACACTAATAATGAGAAAACTGAAAGAGAAATTAAGGAAACAATTCCATTCACCATTGCAACAGAAAGAATAAAATACTTAGGAATATATCTACCTAAAGAAACTAAAGACCTATATATAGAAAACTATAAAACACTGGTGAAAGAAATCAAAGAGGACACTAATAGGTGGAGAAATATACCATGTTCATGGATTGGAAGAATCAATATAGTGAAAATGAGTATACTACCCAAAGCAATTTATAGATTCAATGCAATCCCTATCAAGCTACCAAAGGTATTCTTCACAGAGCTAGAACAAATAATTTCACAATTTGTATGGAAATACAAAAAACCTCGAATAGCCAAAGCTATCTTGAGAAAGAAGAATGGAACTGGAGGAATCAACCTACCTGACTTCAGGCTCTATTACAAAGCCACAGTTATCAAGACAGTATGGAACTGGCACAAAGACAGAAATATTGATCAATGGAACAAAATAGAAAGCCCAGAGATAAATCCACGCACCTATGGACACCTTCTCTTTGACAAAGGAGGCAAGAATATACAATGGATTAAAGACAATCTCTTTAACAAGTGGTGCTGGGAAAACTGGTCAACCACTTGTAAAAGAATGAAACTGGAACACTTTCTAACACCTTACACAAAAATAAACTCAAAATGGATTAAAGATCTCAACATAAGACCAGAAACTATAAAACTCCTAGAGGAGAACATAGGCAAAACACTCTCCGACATACATCACAGCAGGATCCTCTATGACCCACCTCCCAGAATATTGGAAATAAAAGCAAAAATAAACAAATGGGACCTAATTAAACTTAAAAGCTTCTGCACAACAAAGGAAACTATTAGCAAGGTGAAAAGGCAGCCTTCAGAATGGGAGAAAATAATAGCAAATGAAGCAACGGACAAACAACTAATCTCAAAAATATACAAACAACTCCTACAGCTCAACTCCAGAAAAATAAATGACGCAATCAAAAAATGGGCCAAAGAACTAAATAGACATTTCTCCAAAGAAGACATACAGATGGCTAACAAACACATGAAAAGATGCTCAACATCACTCATTATCAGAGAAATGCAAATCAAAACCACCATGAGGTACCATTTCATGCCAGTCAGAATGGCTGCGATCCAAAAGTCTACAAGCAATAAATGCTGGAGAGGGTGTGGAGAAAAGGGAACCCTCTTACACTGTTGGTGGGAATGCAAACTAGTACAGCCACTATGGAGAACAGTGTGGAGGTTCCTTAAAAAACTGGAAATAGAACTGCCTTATGATCCAGCAATCCCACTGCTGGGCATACACACTGAGGAAACCAGAAGGGAAAGAGACACGTGTACCCCAATGTTCATTGCAGCACTGTTTATAATAGCCAGGACATGGAAGCAACCTAGATGCCCATCAGCAGATGAATGGATAAGAAAGCAGTGGTACATATACACAATGGAGTATTATTCAGCCATCAAAAAGAATACATTTGAGTCAGTTCTAATGAGATGGGTGAAACTGGAACCTATTATACAGAGTGAAGTAAGCCAGAAAGAAAAACACCAATACAGTATACTAACACATATATATGGAATTTAGAAAGATGGTAACAATAACCCTGTGTACGAGACTGCAAAAGAGACACTGATGTATAGATCAGTCTTAAGGACTCTGTGGGAGAGGGAGAGGGTGGGGAGATTTGGGAGAATAGCATTGAAACATGTATAATATCATGTGTGAAACGAGTCGCCAGTCCAGGTTCGATGCACAGTACTGGATGCTTGGGGCTAGTGCACTGGGACGACCCAGAGGGAGGGTAGGGGAGGGAGGAGGGAGGAGGGTTTAGGATGGGGAACGCGGGTATACCTGTGGCGGATTCATTTCAATATTTGGCAAAACTAATACAATATTGTAAAGTTTAAAAATAAAATAAAATAAAAAAAAACTGTCAGTTCACGCCCACCTACATGAATATGTAAAAGCCCTGTGTTTAAAACCCCCTTACCTCCTACCTCATCATCCTTGTGCCAGTGCCTCCCTTGGCTGGGTCCAATTCTCCCTTGAGGTGCTTTTTCTGTTTTTTCTGCTTTTTCTGTTATTTTTCAATAAACTTGTTTGTGCCACAGGTAAGACCTCAGATTCTTCTTTGTGTCCATACCAAGAGCCAAGGTCCACAAAGGAAGATCTTCTTTGACCCTCTCCCTACCCAGTAATAGTTTCAAAACATGAATTTAACACAAGGAATTGGCTACATAGGTTTTGGAAGAGTAAGGAACAAAAAGAAGGAGGTGGGATCAATTCAAAAACTTTCCTTTGAATGTGATTAGAGATTTCATGGGTTTGATCTTCATGATTCAAAGTGTTTACTAACTTTCCCACCAAATAATCATCAACAGTAACTCTTGGAGATGCCTTTCTAATAAATACTGTTCATAAATTCCAACAGAAGCTGCACTTAAAATCTTTGGTGTGGTTGGTTTGATGTTTTCCATCTCTCTGTTGACTTGACAAAACTTCTAGCTGCTACTGGTCTATAACCTGGTATCCTTTCACTGTCATTCAGAAGAAGAGATGTGCCTGACCTCCAGTTTGCTGCATGTAATCTTTAAAAAATTGGAGTTCACACTGCCTATAAGAATGTATGTTGATGTATGGCAAAACCAATACAATATTGTAAAGTAAAAAAATAATAATAATAACATAAAATAAAAAAGAATGCTGTCCAGGGGAACTATGCAAATTTTCCCAAAATCTGCTGCCAGTTTCAACATTCATTTCTTTGTCTGACTGCAACCATTGTATTTTTGAACCACATACTTCTTTACAAATAATAAGCTATTTATTTGATTTTTCATGGTGTTGATATCATTACCAGCTGTATCTAGAGATCGAAGATACTGTAATTCTTCTGCTGCTTTACTTCTGACAGCTTCTAGCTCTCCAATATTGTCGCTCAATTTAATGATGTTAATAAAGTCCTCATACTTTCAATCAGAATCACAGATCATCCATAAGATATATTGATTAATATAATCAGGACATTGAGTTGATTTATTAATGGAAGAAGGATTTCCCATGCAAGGATTTTCCTGACAAAGATCACATGATCTTGTTCTGGAAATCTCCAGGAGGTAGCAATAAATACAATAAGACCTCACACAAAGCCCTTAGGAATCCTTCTTCATCTTTGAGAGAAGTGCACAGCACAGTAGGTCATGACAAATGTCCTTTTGCATTTCAGCTTCAAAGAAGGTATCTACGAGATCTTCTTCTGTACCTTTCACTTGATCATCTTTTTCTGTTATCTTTTGTTGAGCCTTTCTGAGTACTTGAGATGAAAGATTTTATCCTTCCTTCAGTCAGACTGCATTTTATGTGCACATGTTAGCTGAGCTGGATATGTTAAAAGACTCTAGTTTCAGAGGATTGGATGAGGCTGATGGAGAATCTTTTAATGGATCTCCTAAAGGAAGCATAAATTTATCTTTAGATGACCTTTCCAAAGTATCCTCTGCTGATTCAGTACAACTTCATACTTACATTTCAGACACTGGTGTTTGTAATGATCATGACAAGACATGCCCATTATATAACATCACTGTGCACTGGCCCAACCTCAACAGTGAGAAGATGTGGAAAACCTACTGCTGTCACAGTGACTTTCACAACTTCCACACGAGGAAGCTATGGAAGCAAAAGGAAGAAGGCATGACACCATGATGTGAGGCTGCTAGAACTACTGGGCTTGAACCCTTTAGCCTGCACCTGCTGCTGTGCTGTTACTAGAATCATTTGTCACAGTCACTCCTGGATTGCTGAAGAGGGGTCATATCCATCAAAGTGGGGATCTATCAAAGGTATGACCTCTACCAGATTCCTGTGGTCAAGAATCACACAACTCTCAACGTATCCACCACAATACTGTAATTCAATTCCCCTGCCTTTTCTCACTAGTGCCTCTTATTTACAGAACCTAATATGAATTGAGTTTTCATAGGAGGCTGGTAAATGCTATCTGCAGATTCCTGTTCTGCAAAAATACAGAGCAGAGTCCAGAGGGAAATGGGACCTGAGAATATCCAGATACTTGTCCAGCACAGGAGGCAATCTGCTACTCCACCCACAATGAGTTGTTTTTCTATTAATAGTGTTAGAAGTAGCTGCCTGCACATCCTCCACACTTTTTCAACTGGTGCTTTTTGTTTCCTGCAGCACATAGTGATGGGTCAAGTGAACAATCTAACCCTTTAAACTGACCTGATCTGATTGGCCCACAGGGAAGAGAAAGACATTTAGGGACTTACCACTTCAATCCTATTGTCAACTTGTGTAACGGAAAGGAAAAGCAAAGCATAATACTAAAGAGTAAGTGTGTGCTATTGGACAGTTCTTTGAAATCTATTAATAGAACACTGCATCAGGAAATTAATCATCTCAGTAGAAGAGAATCCAATCCCTGTTCTCTTGATCTCTGGTTGATGTTCCTGCAATAGCTGAACATCAGCCTAGAGGACAGAAAATAAGAAAGTATAGGAGATCAAATCATGCAGTAGGGAAATGTTTCCTTATCCTTGAGAATATTTAGCTCAGATTGCAAACCTAAATAGAGAAACTTGCTTAATTTATTTTTCTTAAACACAAAATGTGCTGTGCTGTGTACTAAGTCACTTCATTTATGTCTGATTCTTTGTGACCCCATGGACTGCAGCCCTCCAGGCTCCTCTATCCAAGGGATTCTCCAGGCAAGAATACTGGAGTGGGTTGCTATGCCCTTCTCCAGGGATTGAACCTGCATCTCTTACATCTCCTGCATTGGCAGGTGAGTGCTTTACCATCAGTGCCACCGGGGAAACCCTAAATACAAAATAGCTACAAAGTAATATTTACAAATTATATATAAGGTATTAAGTAAAAACACAATAGACACCTGAATATTTTGTTTCACTCTCCCTCCCTTCTTCCACTATTCTCAATTCTGCATTTATAACAATTGCTCATTGTTAGAATATTATGAAGTATGTTTGTATCCCCGAATAAGGCACTTCTTTATTTTGCATATTTTAATATTCATGTAAATGAATTATAATCTATATAATCTTGTAAAATAAACACATTTACTTTAAAATATGTTCTACTATTAAATTTTAATCTTGCATGTAGCTATGTTTTATTCATATTCATTGCTGAGTAATATTTCTATTTCAATTTTAAATATAATGAGTCAAAATTTCATGCTTCATTTATTCTTTCAGCTCTTTGTGGATTTTGCTTTTTGTTTCAATTTCTTTTAATATTCAGACAGTTCTGCTACAGAATCTTTGTCTTCAAATCCTAATGCAAATAAGCAGTTGCGAGTGTATCCTCAAAGATAGAATTTCTGAATAACAAGAAATACTGCATGCATTTAATTTTAAGAATTTAAATCTGTTTTCCAAAGTGGATGAACACACTTAAAATCCTTCCAGCTGCTTCTCCTTCTCATTAATACTTAATTTTTTCCCACTTAATTTTTTTTCCAGTGTGGTTCTGTTATTTTCAGAACATTTATCAGAATATTGGCCAGTATAGATTATGACCAAATGACCTATTGAAAAATTCATGCTATGACTGTCATTAGTTTGCAACTGGAATATATGGCTTTCTGAGAGTGCTTTGGCATTCTGATAGAGTCAATACATACAAAATAAAATTTAAGATGTGTCTCAAAGAGAAATTTTTAAAAATTATAAATTATTGAAACAAATATTTTCATGTATTAAACATCTTCCAAGGCTGGATTTTTGTGCAAGGGTATTTTTACTTATAAAAGATGGCAACATGGTGATGTTTAATTCACTTTTAAAGGTTGATCTCAGATGTTATGTACAGTTATCTGGTCAAGTAAGTAAACTGTCAAATAGATTACATGCAAAGAATAGGTCACAAACTCCACAGATGCGACCATCAGCTTTCAGTTTGCTAAGAGAAGCTGTATTTGTTCCTAGTTCAATGCCTTCCAGAATTATTAAAAAATTCATCAAACACAGTAAAGGGTTTTTTTACCCATTTTATCTGCAGATTGACAGACAGAGTTTTGAATTATATGTTAAAGTACACTGAAATAAAATATTACTTTGATAAGCAAATTATGAGGTATACTTTTATATTAGGCTTCTTGAGGAATTATAATATCAACAATACTCATAAGTACATTAGCATTCATGCTACAGGATGGAGGATGAATTAGTTATTCTTGTTCAAAAATAATTTATAAATTTCTAAATCTACAGAGTTAGGGAATGTGTTGAAAAAATACAGATAAATATAAGCCTGAACATATATGGGTATGAATCTGTGCTATTATTTTCAGAAATATAGAGAAACAAATGTAGATAAATTCTGTTTACTTTGTTTATGGTCTTATTTCCTTCAAATATCACAATATAATCACAAATAGAATAAAATTTCAAGTAGATCAAGGCATTAAATGTGAATCCTTCCTAATTTTCATTTAATTCTTATTAAAAACTTTGTCAAGTTCAATTTAAGATCACAGAGCTTCTGTCACACTGTGAGATAAACATTTTTTCATTAACCCTTTCAATACATTTAGAATATGAAGGAATAATCCTTTGGGGTGAGAAAGTACACTAGTAAAATTTTTATGGAAGGTATAAAGACACTTTTTTCCTGAGTCTCATCTTTATTTGGTCAAGTTCCTTCCTGATAATGCAGCCATGTGAACAGAGAAACCACAGGACATCACCCAGCCTCCCAAAGCACCCTTTCCAGTAAACAAGGAACCGAAAGTCCTCCTCCTCCCCTGTCATTTCATGTCACGATGGAGACAGCATGGATGCCAGGACAGTGGCCAAGCCCCTCCAAAATGCTCCTCCTCCCCAATCACAAAGCAGAGTGAGAACTTGACTCAGGGGCTGAGAACCTCATACGGATGTGTCACTGGGTTGTAGGGAGCTGGGTGGAAAGGAAAGACTGTCTTCAAAATTCAAAACTTATTAAAAGTTTAACATTTATGTAAGTTTACATAAGACTTAAATGTTTATACAAGACTCAGTCATTTCACTTCCAAATTGAAGCCATGCAAGGAAGAATGGAAGTAGGAAAATACAAAAGCTTCTGAAGATGACTCATCCAGGACATTTTCTGTTAAGGGTTGCATAGAAATTAGCTTTAGGTGGAGACTGTGTGAGAACAAGAAAGAAGAAATTATTAAAAGCTTTGCCCACATGACTGATTTAGCAGAAAAGGAGAAAGTGACTGTGCAGAAGCCACTGGGGTGGCTGGGAGACAATGGCCAGAACAATGCCAATGAGCAGGTGAGAGGGGTTAAGATCAGTGGATTAACTGAGTTGACAATGGGTGGATTGTCCATCATGTATATGTAGAGTGCAGAAGCAGTAGGCATGCAAGTGGAGACTAGATTTTGTGGAAGGAAGGGGAGTAGTTTTCATCTGTATGTCACAACAGGTTTGTGACCAAATGACCTACTGAAAAATTCATGCTATGACTGACTGTCATTAGTTTGCAACTAGAATGTATGATTTTCTGAGAGTGCTTTGGCATTCTGATAGAGTCAATGCATACAAAATAAAATTTACAATGTGTCTCAAAGAGAAGTTTTTAAAAATTATGTTATTAAAACAAATATTTTCATTTATTAAACATCTTCCAAGACTGAATGAGAAGAAAAAAGATGCTGAAGATTTAAGATAACAAAAGGATGAGAAGGATAAAAATAATGATGTAGGTGGGAAAAATAACTTGCAGTAGGCTTTCCAGAAATTGCTCAATGGTCACCCAATATTTAAGGTCATGTGTTTAAAGAAGGGTCACTTACCACACTGGTGAGATTATGGCACCTGCTCAGGTGATGAGCTCAGGCATGGAACAGATGACTGTTGGATTGAACTAAGGTCAACATTTTGTTCTGATACATATCATGGAAGCAGGAGGGCAAGGGAGTAAAGATAATTTGAGAGGAGGAGATTTGGGGCTGTCCCATGAAATCTGATTTGGATAAGCAGGGGCATGAGGAGACAAGGTTCAGCTCAGTTCGGTTCAGCCTCTCAGTCGTGTCCAACTCTTTATGACCCCATGGACTGCAGCACGCCAGTCTTCCCTGTCCATCACCAACTCTCTGATCCTACTCAAACTCATGTCCATTGAATCAGTGATGCCATCCAATCATCTCATCCTCTGTCTCCTTCTCCTGCCTTCAATCTTTCCCAGCACCAGGGTCTTTTCCAATGAGTCAGTTCTTCACATCAGGTGGCCAGAGTATTGGAGTTTCAGCTTCACTATCAGTCCTTTTAAAAATGGAAGTATCAATGGACAGGAGATGCCTGTGTGGTGGTCATTTCCAAAGCGGTTTCGTAAGTGAACTCAGGGATGGAAACCACCTCTTATTTATGCCAATGAAACAGCAAATTATTGTGATGAAAGATGGTAAACATACAGTGAATTGTGGACTTTTTAAAAAAAAACTCCTTGCTAAGATGCAAAGAATTCCAAGTGACTTAACAGTACAGTTGGTGAAGGAAGGTGTTTTCCAAAAGAATGTTGCTCATATGGTTAACTATGAAAAACTAAGACAAACTGCTCTCCATTCAGGCAAATAGAGGAACAAGGAAGAGCTGATGTTGTGTATCAGTGTACATCTGCTGTGATAGCTGGAAACCTTTAGCTTTGAATGTAAGCAGTACTACATAGATTTCTCTTACACTGAGTAACTCCAGAAATAAGAAGGTCAAGTTATTCAGCATGGCTCATTTTTCATCTTGTTCTGAACTTGGCAAAACTTTGCAAAATTCAGATATTCTGTTGAATTCTTAAGGGCACTGGAGCCTTGGCTCAGATGCATGAGCAAAATGGGAAATGGCCTCTTTGTCCTTTGGTCAATAAATTCAAACCAAATAAGGGCCAAGCTGGAACAGACTGGATGTGCAAACTTCCAAAGAGAGACCACAACATGCATAGAGCCACGCCACTTCAGCATTTCCCCCATTCCTCAAAAGTAGGAAGCCTGATGAATCGGTGGTAATTCTACTCAGCTCAAGTCATGCTCTTTCCATGCAACCATGATTACATTCTAATTAAAAAGGAAAGTTTTGGGAACTTAGCTTTTGGAGTAAAAAATTTTAGGAATAATGAGGTCTTTATAAAGTATTAAATCAAAAAGGCAAGACTTTTTTTTTCTAATGAATTCTTTTTTAATCTTTTTATTTTATTTTTAATTAATTAATTTATTTTAATTGGAGGCTAATTGCTTTACAGTATATAGTGGCTAACATGGAGCTATTTATCTCAGGGTGAGGACAGTTGAAACTCACCTTTATTTATCTAAAGTTGTATGAAATCACATCTAAGTAATTATTCCTCCCTCTAATGGTCACTACCTCAACTTCCAACAATGTGTTTAATATGCTGTTAGCTTTCTATTCCTTGATTCTTATTTCACTACCACCACAGTCTACCTCTCCTTGCAGTTAAAATCTTTCAATAGCTCTCATTGCTATAGAAAACAATACAAAATCTTTTTAGCCTGGTATTAAAGGATAACCCATTGACTCAAAATCTATAACAATATTTACAATGTATATGCAATGTTTTAAGAAATGCTATGATGGGTGAGATAGGTAAAGTCTCTGTGTTTACATTATAAGAGGAACAGGAGGAATGGAGAACATTTCAATAACATTAAAGTCCTATTTGCTGTTGTTGTTTAATTGCTAAGTCGTGTCTAACTCTTTTGTGACCCCATGGACTGTAGCCCACGAGGCTCCTCTGTCCATGGAATTTCCCAGGCAAGAATACTGGAGCAGACTGCCATTTTCTTCTCCAAGGGATCTTCCTGTTCCAGGGATCAAACACGCATCTCCTGCACTGGTAGGTGGATTCCTTACCACTTGTACCACCAGGAAAGCCCTAGGGTTCTATAGCACCATTAGAAAGGGGTAATGCATGCCATCTCATTTAATCTTTAAAACAATCTCATAAAAAAGAGGCAATCTTATTTTCATTTTACAGTTAAGAAAATTGAGGCTCAGATTAAGTAACTTGCCAATTTTCACTCAACCAGCAAGAGATGTGGCCAGTGTGAATATATCGCAACTTGGCTTCACAGACCTTAACCACTAAGTCTATTCCTTCCAGTACAAGTCTTCTAAGTCTATCCCTTCCTGAATACCTGATTGCATTCAGGTATGCACAAAATTTCACCCTTACTATTTGCAACACCAAACACAAATGTGCCCAGAATAAAGAAATGTTAATGTTTTAAATGGGCCTGGCGTGCTGCGATTCACGGGGTTGCAGAGTCGGACACGACTAAGCGACTGAACTGAACTGAACTGAACTGAATGTTTTAAATGGCTTCTTTTGGATAACTGGATATAAAGAGTCTCTGAGAAACATTTTTCTTGGTGATTTTCATATTCTTGTATAGATTGTGTATTCTTCATATAAGTGATTTTTCTTGCTTGTTTGTTTTGTTGATTCACTGACTGTTCTAAATCCTGGGAATCCTGAGAAACCAAGTACATTTTCCATTTTAAAATAAAAACCACAACATGTCAAACTTACTAAAATGGTAGAAATCTTATACTAAATATAACTTTTGAAATTCATAAATAATTCTGTCACTGTATTTGTTTACAACATTTATTCAAGAGTTAAATATCATATCAAAGTTGCAACTAACTTTAGATTTACAGAGATGAAAACTGTAGTCTACCAAAGAAATAACCAAATAAGAACTTGATATGGGTTGTTTAAAACTGATTCAATTTTGAAAACTCCCAAGTTGGAAAATGATTCATAGCGCTAAGCTTTGGAGAAAAAAAATAAATGCACATCGTCATTTTGTTATGCAGTAATGAAAACACAAGTGTAGATGTAGGGCATATTTTTAAATTCCTGCATCTTATCTTCATAAAAACCATCTCAAAGTTCTCTAGCATTTCATTCTCAAAGCTATCTTTCCAATCTGACAGTTACAAACTATATTTGTAACTAAAATAATAATGCATAATGACAGATTAATTAAGTCAGAAAACAAAATGCAAAAGCACCTTTTAATATCTTTCTTTACCCGTAAGCACACTTCTGGCCCACCCTATATCTTCACCAGTGTGACCTGCCACAAGTATTTCTGTGTCCTTTGGTCAGAGATGTTATTAAAATAACATGCAGATTCAAGGGGAGAAACGTGCTCTTCTCTGGTTGGTAAGGAAAGAACTGTTTGGTTTGGTTTAATTAGGTTTTCATTTAGACACATGAAATAGATTTTACCTTAAGATGATAAGTTAAAAAAAGAGGCACATTAAGCAACTGGCTGAGACACCAGTACTTAGGGTAATCTGACAGTACTCTTTGTATTAAAATTTATTGGATTAAATCAAGATGATAATGAGGAAGAAATAAAGACAGTGACGTAGGAAGATGCCGAATTCACCTCCTGCTACGAGCACTTCAAAGCTATATCGATATATGGAGCAATTCTCACTGAAAGCAAACTGCAGTCCTGTAGAAAATCTCTTAGACACCCAAGGCTGTTACAAAGATTCACACAAAGTCAGGTCAGAGGGGAAGGGAAGCAACTGGGTTAGGACCCACGGCCCTAGGAGGGACACAGAGCAGGAAGGAGATTACCTGGGCTGGGAGATCCTCCCTGGGGAGTGAGCAGTTGCATCCAGCCTTGGGATTGGAAACCAGGAGGATGAGTCCCCTTAGCTGGTTTGCAAACCCGTGGGATGGACTGATAGCAGGGCTGTAAGAAATACAGACTCTGCTCGTGAAGAGTACAGGCATACTTGCTCACTCCAGAAACAAAGTGGAGGAAGCAAACAGAAACTGCTTAGGACTCTGACTGATTACTCATGAGAGCCCAGCACATGCCCCCAGACCACGCTCACTGCCCACTCTGGCCCCAGCTCCAGCACTCTCCCCCCAGGGCAGAGAGGCTAATTCTGGAAGTAGCCAGGACACACACCAACAGAGAACAGAACCAGCTTGGACTCAACCCTCAGGGCTTTTGCTCCAGCAGCTTGGTACCTGAACACATCTCTCCCTCCCCAGTAATGTGCTATTGGCCACTGAGCAGAGGAGAAGGCTTGGCTGTGGCTTTAGTCCCTCCATATCCATTTATATGTCCTAGCAATGTGATATCTGAAAGCACACCTGTGGGAAGACAAACTAGTGCTCACTTAAGATCCAGCTCTCCCGCCAAAGCCACTGGGCACATGCAGACTGTACAGGAACACTGCCACACAAGGACACCCCTTCAAGACTAAGATAGGTAACTGTTTCACCTAACATCACAGAAACAAAAGTTAAGCAAAATGAGAAGACAGAGGAATTTGTTTCAAACTAAAGAATAAATGAAAAAAAAACCAACTAATGAAACAGAGATAAACGACTTACCAGATAAAGAGTTCAAAACATTAATAATATTGGGCTGCCAAAAAGTTCTTTGAATTTTTCTGTCCCATTTTATGGAATAACCTGAGTGAACTTTTTGCCAAATTCAATAAGAAGGCTAGCTGAACCAGCAAAAAAAATAGATGAACACAGCAAGAATTTTAACAAGGAACTAGAAAATTCAAAAAAGAACCAGTCAGAACTGAAGAATACAATAATTGAAATGAAAGACATGCTAGAAGGTATTAATAGAAGATAAGGTGATACAGAAGAAAGCATAAGTGACCTGAACGACAGAATAATGGAAATCAGCCAATCAGAACAGCCCAAAGAAATACAAATTTTAAAATGAGAACAGTTCAAGGGACCTTGAGACATCAAGTGAACCAACATCAAAGGGCTCCCAGAAGGAAAAGAGAGAGAGAAAAGAGTCAACAAAATATTTGCTGAAATTACAGCTGAAAATGTCCCAAACTGGAAGAAGGAAACATATAAGCAAGTACAGGAATCACAGACTCCCAAACAAAGAGACCCACAGCAGGATGTATCATAATTAAAATGTCCAAAGTTCAAGAGAGAATTCTAAAGGCAGCAAAAGAAAAACAAACAAAAAAAAATCATATCAAGGGAACTCTCATTAGGCCATTAGCCAATTTTTATGGAGAAATTTGGCCAACCAGAAGGGAGTGGCATTTTAATACATGAGCTGAATGGAATAAATCTGTAGCGTTGGATACCCAGCAAGATTTCATTTAAAATTGAAAGAGAGATAAATAACTTCTCAGAAAAGCAAAAGCTAAGAGTTCACCAAGACTAAACCTGCCTTAAAGAAATGTTAAAGGATCTTTTCCAAGTGAAATAGAGAAAGGCCATAGCAAGAGGTCAGAATCTATAGGAAAGGAAAATCCCAGTAATAAATGCAAATATACAGTGAAGATAATAACAACAATCGACATGGCAATTATAGTAATGACGTGATAGGAATAGGAGCATAGTTTACTCTGCTCTTTCTCTGACTCTCTCCTATTCCTTGGCTTGTTCTTCTTCTTATACATATTCTAGTTAGCACAGATTGCTATGAAGACTTTCATAGACCATGTAACTCTGAGGCTTTTATTTCGAGATTCATAAACAGACGTTAAGAAAGATCCAGAGTCCTCTCTGAAATTGAATGGTATTTGTTTATATATAGGTATGTTCATTTTTCTGGAAATTGAAACCCATTCTCAGTGTTCCAATAATTAAGAACAAAATTCTAAGCCAACATATACTTATTCTATAAATGAGGCAACTGAAGTCCAGAGAAATGGACTTCAGGTCCACAAATGAGATTCAGGTCAGGTATTACAGTGAGTTGATCTGAAAGCATTTACCTACATCCTTAAATTTAGGTTAAGTATTTTTAAAAATGCATTTTTTGCCTCAAACATCACACTGGTTTAAGTATATCTTATGTAGAAAGAATGATGAAATTGAATTTTAATGTAGAGTGAAGAGGTACTAACATACCTGAGAGTGGATGGGTGAAATAAGATTTACTCAGATTTCTGAAACCGACACCTAATATTTTCTCAGAAATTGCTTTAAGACGTAATGCTTTTTTAAAGCTTTAGGAGATGATAGAAGAAAACAGAAAAATATTCTTGAAGGATGTTAAGGGACAGGGTGTGCTATTTTGTGTCCTGAGTTACCCAGCCCAGAAATGTGTGAGCCACCTTCTATCCTGTACTCTTCCTCACCTGCCAGTTGGTTCCACCACTTTAATCTCTCTCTCCTGGGTTTGTCTTCCCTTTGTCTGTCAATACCTAATGCACGGCATCCTTATTTTCACCTGGACTATAGACACAACATCCAGACTAAGTCTGTATTTTGTTTTGTTGCTGTAAGTCTGCCATGCTCCCCCATCTCTCCATTCATTCACTTTTATATTGTCAAAGTTCTGCTTTTAAGACTGAACTCACATCCTTTTACATAGCTCTTTCCTGGACACTCCATTTTCTTACCACATTCCAAAACAATCCTTCCTACAGGGCATTCAGACACCTACTGATATTAATAAACTTGCCATACTTTTCCAGGTCTCTGCATCTTGTTTTTTCATATTTCTTTGCTAGAAATCATCACCCTAGTCCTCCCTCCCACAGAGACTCAGCTCAGGCATTTTCAAATTGAAGAAGTCTTTCTGGACACTTATCTCCTACTCTTGCCTCATGGTGCTGCTGATTCAGGTGTCTCTTCTCTGAAATTCAATGACCTCTCCATCAGAGCATCACTTGTACAATGAAGACTCTGATTCTCACGCCGTGTCCCCAGTCACACTAAATTTCTTCATACAGTTATCATACCCTGCTTACTTTCATAACCCTGAAGCACACAAAACAGATGAACAAAATTGAAAAATGTTCAACTTAAATTTGTATCAGTTCTCTTTATCTTTGTACCAAAGCCATAAAGCTGACTATATATTTTATTCAGTTGGCCCCAATCAGTGTTTTTCTTGGAAGTTTAAGGGAACACAGTCTTTTAAATAATAGCCAGTGTTAATAGTTAGTATTTATAGTGTGCTTCCTATGGACCCAGGAACAATACCAACTATTTTACAACCATTATGTCTTTTTAACCTTGAAACATAGCCCTACTTTATGCATATAAAGACTGAGGCCCAGGGTATTCAAATGAATTAATTTCTCAAGGTTTCCCAATCAAAATGCAGAATCAGAACTTAACCACAGTTTAGTTGATGTCCTCAAATGCTATACCGCATATGGAGTACCTAGTGTACCATTTTATGAAGAAGAATTTAACTACAAATATCTCATCTCTTTCCCTATGCAGTAAAATTCCACTCTAAGTGTCTATTCATTACTTTTCACATTTTAAAAGCAAGCCCAAAGAATGCACCTATTTAGTTCAGTGATGAGCTCATACATTATTTCATCTTGGCAACAATTTAAAATCAAAAGGTAGCAATATAAATAACACATCTAAAAGCATACATAACAATGGGAGCAAATAGATATTTATAGAGAATACCACGGCATTATAAGCTTTTCAGAGAACCGTCAGAATGATAAAATCTTTGGCATTATCTCAGTTTAATCCTTAAGATTTTGGGACTATATGTAGATTAGGAAAATGTAGGTACTCATTTTGCATATGGGTACAAACACTAAGGGCCCAGAAAAGCTGAGTGCCATTGTAAGAGTGATTCCATACTTTGTAAGAGTGAAGTCTACAACTAATGTCTCCTGGATCACAGTCCACTATTAGTTAGCTTTGACAGAATAGGAAGATAAGCCCTCCTCACCCTTTAAAATAACAACCTTTAAAAAAAAAAAAGAAACAAGAAAACACTCTTTGCATCCCATCCCCTTTGACTTGCAGAAACCAGGCCCATTCCTGTCAAACCACACCCCTCCAAAACCCACCCCCAGCTCTCACTCCCTTCTCCCACCCTAGAATCTCAGTAATTCATTCCTTAAATCACATGTGTGAAGCTTTGGAAAGCTAAATGGTTAGAACACAGAGTGTCCAGTGTGGCACATTAATATTTTCAAGTTCAACCAGATGTATTTGAAATGTTTATAAATCCAGCTGGCATCTGGCATTTGTTAGGAAAGTAACTCTGCTTTTAAAATGCCTGCCAGCCCTGTGGCAAGTCAAGTTGTACCCACTTAATGAGAAATGTAGCTGTTAGCTTCTCTCCAAGCTAGCCAGATGCTGCATGCTGCCACGCATCTACCAAAACAATATTAACAAAGTGCTGACACGTCCATGATTTGGGTTTAGATTCAGATTACGAAATAGAGCTGTGATACCAGAAAGCTGATTGATGACCCCAAAGGCAAAAACAGCTGTTTAGGTGGGTCCCCTGACATCTTCAGGAACTTTTTTTTTCTGTATTATATCCCATGCTTGTATTTTTATGATGTACATAGGATCATAGGATCCTGTTTCAATGCCCCATAGAGAACTGACTTGTAGGTCACACTATATGGGCTCCGAAATAAATCTCTACATGCTTGAATGCTAAAGCATAAGGCAAGAAATAAAATAGTGATGTAAATGAAAATTACATGTATTTTCTTCCTGCCACTATTGCTTTCTATGCTTTTAATTGTTTGGGGTTGTTGTTCAGTTGCTAAGTCATGATGGACTCTTTGTGACTCCATGGACTGCAGCACACCAGGCTTCCTTGTCCTTCACCATCTCCTGGAGTTTGCTCAAATTCACCTCCATTGAGTTGGTGATGCCATTCAACCCCTTCATCCTACATCACCCCCTTCTCCTCCTGCCTTAAACTTTCCCAGCATCAGGGTCTTTTCCAATGGCTCTTTGAGTCAGGTGGCCAATATAATGGAGCTTCAGCTTAAGCATCAGTCCTTCCAGTGAATATTTCCTTTAGGATTGTCTGCTTATTTATTTATTTATTGAAGGATAATTGCTTTACAGAATTTTGTTGTTTTCTGTCAAACCTGAACATGAATCAGGCACAGATATATACCCTTTTGAACATCCCTCCCATTTCCCTCCCCAACCCACCCCTCTAGGTTGATACAGAGTCCCTGTTTGAGTTTCCTGAGCCATATAGGAAATTCCTGTTGGCTAATTATTTTACATATGGTAATATAAGTTTCCGGGGTACTCTTTCCATACATCTCACCCTCTCCTCCCCTCTCCCCAAGTCCATAAGTCTCTTCTCTATGTTTGTTTCTCCATTGCTGCCCTGTAAATAAATTCTTCAGTACCATTTTTCTAGTTTGATCTCCTTGCAGTCCAAGGGACTCTAAAGCACTACAATTCAAAAACATCAATTCTTTGCTGCTCAGCCTTCTTTATAGTCCAACTCTCACATCCATACATGACTACTGGAAAAACCATGGCTTTGACTAGACAGACCTTTGTCAGCAAAGGAATGTCTCTGCCTTTTAATATGCTGTCTAGGCTTGTCATCACTTTCCTTCCAAGGAGCAATTTCATGGCTGCAGTCACTGTCCACAGTGACTCTGAAGCCCAAAAAAATAAAATCTGTCACTGTTTCCACCTTTTTCCCCATCTATTTGCCATTGTTTGGGAGTACAAAATGAATATTCAAAAAACAAGTCCAGGTTGGCAGAGAACGTACGTGTGCTACAGTTTTTCCCAATAATGGGATCTCAGTACATTTGGTGTCTGCTTATTTTGAGATTTCAAACTCTTACCAAGGTGTTTTCAGAACTGGTAAGTACCTTCATATCTCTTACTATCCCCCGAAGACATGAACTCTCCAGCAGTCCGCAGCTGTAAATTTTCCTCAGAAGAAGCATGATTTGTCTTTGGGGTTGTACGTATGATGAAATAGTCAAGAATTTTTATAGCAAGGATAAGAAGCTAACAAAACACAAAAGTCACAT
This sequence comes from Bos javanicus, assembly GCF_032452875.1. Lineage (NCBI taxonomy): Eukaryota > Metazoa > Chordata > Mammalia > Artiodactyla > Bovidae > Bos > Bos javanicus. The sequence continues at coordinate 34,297,852 of NC_083887.1, read as the reverse complement.
TCTCATTTTCAATTATGTTTTTGACATAGCAGAAGCTGCCCAAGGGGCAGAAGTTTAATTTTAATCTGACATGTTTTGACTAATAGCATGAAGTTTGGAGGAAAAACAGAGAAATGAATGTCGAAACTGAAGAAACTCTCTCTAGGATTATATTTGATTCGCTCTCTTCTCTACAGAGATATCTTAATTATGTGATATTTTGTAACTATCTTGTTCCCAAATTGGGTAAGATCAAGAAAATTTAAAATTGAGCAAAAATTTATATTCTCAGAGAATTTTTTAAAAGTCTTTGAAAATGAATATGTCCTCTTCCAAAGTACCCAGAATTTACCTTAAAACAGTATTTTGTCTTATTCTAGTTATAAGTATGGTACACAGATGAGACTAGACATTTGTCTAATGCAGAGACAATATAAATAAGTTGCGTGAAAATGGCCTCTCTCATTCTTATGCAAAATCAGCAGGTTTTCCAAAAAGAATTCCTTTGTCTAGTAGTCCCAATTCTTTTAACCGCAACCTAGTAGGTAGGATCTGTTCTCATCCTTCCTCACCTGGCCACAGAAATTATTTTTGGACTATAAGATGATTGTCTATATTTAATTTAGCATTTTGTCCTTTACCTGTGGTTCTTATGTTAAGTACATAAATTTTGAACCCCCTAACTACTGTTAACCACATACATACTGATTTGCTTCCCCCAAAAGGGAAACCCAAGGGAATATTAGAGATCATGACATTTAATGAATTATGGTTAAATCAAAATTTCCCTTCAAGTTCACAGAGTATAAATGGTTCTTTTAAGTACAGAAGGGTTACTTCTTCCTACAGTAGGCAGGGAAAGAGGAGAGGAGAGGCAGGAGGAAAGGGAAAAAAGCAGCAAAGGAAGGCGCGATGGAGAAAAGGAAAGATCATATGTGAAGCCACTGGGCTGGGAACTTACTAATTTAACTACCTTAACGAATCTCATTATTAGTATTTGTGCCTTAGAGATGAGGCAACTGAGCTTCTACGAGGTTAAATAACCAGCTGAGCCAGAATTTTATTTCAAAGGCCATAAATGCTCTTGTGAGTACGTAAGAGTATGACCTTTCCTGAAATACCTGAAATCAAAAAAGTAATTTGATTTGAAATTGAAAAGCTTTGCCTTTTCATATTGGCAAAGAGTTCATGTAAAGAACAGAAAAATTTTGGTATGAAAAATGGATATCTATTTTTTTTAGATTTTACATATAAATGATACTATATATTTGTCTTTGTCTAGTTTATTTCACTTAGTATGATAATCTCTGGGTCCCTCATGTTGCTGCAAATGGCATTATTTCATTTTTTATGGCTGAGTGATATTCCACTATATAAATATACCATTGTATAAACACTCAATTGTATAAATATACATCTCTATTCATTCATCTGTCAATGAACACAGGCTGCTTCCATGTCATGGCTATTGTAAATAGTGATGCAATGCACATTGGGGTGCCTGTATCTTTTCACTTATGGTTTTCTCCAAATATATGCCCAGAAGTGGGATTTCAGGATCATATGGGAGCTCTCGTTTTAGTTTTTTAAGGAACCTCCATACTATTCACCATAGCGGCTGTACCAATTTACACTTCCACCAGCAATATAAGAGGGCTCCCTTTTCTCCACATTCTGTCCAGCATTTGTTGTTTGTAGACTTTTTGATACTGGACATTCTGACCGGTGTGAGGTGATACCTCTGAACTTATAGAACAGAAATAGACCCACAGACATAGAAAGCAAACTTGGCTGTCAAAAGGGGAAAGGGCATGCGAGGGATAAATTAGGAGTTGGGGATTTACACATACGTGATGCTATGGATAAAATAGATAACCAACAAGGACACACTGTGTAGTACAGAAAACTATATTCAATATTTTGTAATAGGCTATAAAAGAAGAGAATCTGATAAAGACTAGACGTATGTATATATAACTGAATCTCTTGGCTGAACAACTGAAACTAATACAACATTGCAAATCAACTATACTTCACAGGAAGCTCAGCTTGGTGCTGAGCTTTGATGACCTAGAGGTGTGGGATGGGGGTTGGTGGGAGGATGGTCTACAAGGGAGGAGATATATGTACGTGCATAGCTGATGCACATCATTGTGTAGAAGAAACTAACACAACACTATAAAGCAATTTTAAAAAAATAGAAAAGAATAAAAAAGTTTTGAAAAAAATGGGGGAAACTCTTCCTTTTTAGGACCTGCCCATGTGCCTCTCTAGGTCTTCTTCATATTGTTTGTCCTCGATCTGCCTTTTGAGAAATTTGTATGCAGGTCAGGAAGCAACAGTTAGAATTGGACATGGAACAACAGACTGGTTCCAAATAGGAAAAGGAGTACGTCAAGGCTGTATATTGTCACCCTGCTTATTTAACTTCTATGCAGAGTACATCATTAGAAACGCTGGACTGGAAGAAACACAAACTGGAATCAAGATTGCCGGGAGAAATATCAAACACCTCAAATATGCAGATGTCACCACCCTTATGGCAGAAAGTGAAGAGCAACTCAAAAGCCTCTTGACTGAAGTGAAAGTGGATAGTGAAAAAGTTGGCTTAAAGCTCAACATTCAGAAAACTAAGATTATGGCATCCGATCCCACCACTTCATGGGAAATAGATGGGGAAACAGTGGAAACAGTGTCAGACTTTATTTTTCTGGGCTCCAAAATCACTACAGATGGTGACTGCAGCCATGAAATTAAAAGACGTTAACTCCTTAGAAGGAAAGTTATGACCAACCTAGATAGCATATTGAAAAGCAGAGACATTACTTTGCCAACAAATGTTCGTCTAGTCAAGGCTATGGTTTTCCTGTGGTCATGTAAGGATGTGAGAGTTGGACTGTGAAGTAGGCTGAGCGCTGAAGAATTGGTGCTTTTGAATTGTGGTGTTGGAGAAGACTCTTGAGAGTCCCTTGGACTGCAAGGAGATCCAACCAGTCCATTCTGAAGGCGATCAGCCCTGGGATTTCTTTGGAGGGAATGATGCTAAAGCTGAAACTCCAGTACTTTGGCCACCTCATGCGAAGAGGACTCATTGGAAAAGACTCTGATGCTGGGAGGGATTGGGGGCAGGAGGAGAAGGGGACAACAGAGGATGAGATGGCTGGATGGCATCACTGACTTGATGGACCTGAGTCTGAGTGAACTCCGGGAGTTGGTGATGGATAGGGAGGCCTGGGGTGCTGTGATTCATGGGGTCACAAAGAGTCAGACACGACTGAGAGACTGATCTGATCTGATGCTTTCTTTGTTTAAACATTTTGGCTCAGAAATAGATCTCCTGTAATTTTTCTTATTACTGACCAATTTTAATATTCTGTCCCCATATATTCTACTTTCTCTTGCACTCCAGAATCCTTTGTGATCTGAGTTTAACAAAGTAAAGTTTTGCTCATTTTCTCTACAAAACTTCAATTCTCATTGTTCCATTTCTCTCCCCTCTCCATTTACCACCTGCCTAGACAAAAACAAAGGAAACCCCAAGGAAGATTTTTTTCCCTACATGTCTCATGGTATCATTTTTAAACTGTTGACACACAATACATTTTAATCTATCAACCATATCCTTTCCAAGTATACATAAGTGATTTTTAGTAGTAGTAACTTATTTGGGTTCTCCTTATAAAAGCCAGACTTCATTTATTCAGCAATATCTACCTATTATATGCTAGGTAGTATTTTAAGTACTGTAGATTTAACAGTAAAGGAACTAAGAGAGATCCTCCTCTATTAAACAAAGTGAACAACAACAAAAGCTCTAAATATTACAACAAGTCATAGTAATGGAATCTCTTACAGTTTACCAAGATGACATGATTTTGCTATACTCATGAATCCTGGGGAATTAATAGTTTATGCCTATAACTGAAAAATCATATATGTCCCTTAAAGTTCATTCCTCTTGTAGCTGCAAGTGAAAAACTAGAAGCAGTGAAATACATATTTAACCACAGTAAAAATGATAGATCTTTCACTTACTTTTAACATAAACAGAGGCGCTTGATGTAGGGGATAGAATGCACAGTCTAGAGTGGAGAGTATTCAGAAGGCTTAATAGGATGCTTCTGAAATATTATACTAAAACTGTCTACTTATGAGAGTTATGTATTTGAACTTGGATGAATAATAAACCAAGAGTTTGCTTTCCTCATCTGTAAAAGGACAACTTTGGAGTAGATTATAATAATTTAAAATTATAAATTGTTTCACTAATTACAGAGCATCTTCACATTCATTCAGTTCAGTTTAGTTGCTCAGTCATGTCTGACTCTTTGAGACCCCATGGACTATAGCACACCAGGCCTCCCTGTCCATCACCAACTCCCAGAGTTTATACCAACTCATGTCCATTGAGTTGATGATGCCATCCAACCATCTCATCCTCTGTCGTCCCCTTCTCCTCCCACCTTCAATCTTTCCCAGCATCAGGGTCTTTTCAAATGAGTCAGTTCTTCACATCAGGTGGCCAAAGTATTGGAGTTTCAGCTTCAACATCAGTCCTTCCAATGAATATCAGGACTGATTTCCTTTAGGATGAACTGGCTGGATCTTGCAGTCTGAGGGATTCTCAAGAGTCTTTTCCAATGCCACAGTTTAAAAGCATCAATTCTTCAGCACTCAGCTTTCTTTATAGTCCAACTCTCATATCCATGCATGACTACTGGAAAAACCATAGCCTTGACTAGACAGACCTTTGTTGGCAAAGTAATGTCTCTGCTTTTTAATATGCCATCTAGGTTGGTCATAACTTTTCTTCCAAGCATGACATTCATTACCTTCTCACATTTCCATAATAAAGTATCATGTTAGAAAAACAGAAACTGAATTTCCATTGTATATATGCAGAAAATGAAACTCAGAAAATACACTAAAGGTCATATTGGTAGGAACTGGTGAAACCAGAACCCAAATCCAGGTTTTCTGACTCCTCATCCACTACTTTGACTTTTCACTACTAAATTATCTAGAAGCTACAAAACATGTGAATTTTTAGGTTTTACACCACCAGTATATTCTAGAAACACACTTTTTTTAAACTTAAAAATCAAGTAAACATTTATCAAACAAAAGACTCTTACATAATCATCCTAATTGTCACATTTTTTCACACTTGTATGAGGACCATTGAAGATTACAATCGGAGGAACCCCAAACTAGAAAGACTTCAAAGAGTACTTTGGGGAGTAATTTATGTGAAGAGGTGAAGGGGCGGGGAATGATGGAGGTCAAAAGCAACCTTTCCTACTCACAAACATTGCAGATAACACAGTGAAAGACAGAAAGGGAATTCATCAAATACATGTCAAAATTTGGACCTCATTCTATAACAAATTTCCTAATGGCTTTGAAACCTAAACTATTGATATAGTTTTCCCTTTTCATAAGAGAGCATTTAATTGCCCAGTTGCAAACACTAATTCTACTCCTGGTAGCTCAGCTGGTAAAGAATCCACGTGCAATGTAGGATTCATTTCTGGGTCAGGAAGATCCCTGGAGAAGAGATAGGCTACCCACTCCAGTATTCTTGGGCTTCCCTGGTGGCTCAGATGGTAAAGAATCTGCCTGCAGTGTGGGAGACCTGGGTTCGAGCCCTGGGTTGGGAAGATTTTCTGAAGAAGGGATAGGCTACCCATGTCATATTTCTTGCCTGGAGAATTCCATGGACAGAGGTGCCTGAAAGGCTACAGTACATGGAGTCACAAAGAGTCAGACATGACTGAGTGATTTTCACCTCATTACACTATTGTTTCAGCAAGGTAGCAAGATACATATAGGTGTTAGAAGCTTTAGAGAAAACACTGTCTGGGGCATTCCTTTGGGAATTCTACAGTTGTTTGCTGCTGCTGCTGCTAAGTCGCTTCAGTCGTGTCCGACTCTGTGCGACCCCAGAGACAGCAGCCCACCAGGCTTTCCCGTCCCTGGGATTCTCCAGGCAAGAACACTGGGATGGGTTGCCATTTCCTTCTCCAATGCATAAAAGTGAAAAGTGAAAGTGAAGTCGCTCACTCATGTCCGATTCTTTGCAACCCCATGGACTGCAGCCTACCAGGCTCCTCTGTCCATGGGATTTTCCAGGCAAGAGTACTGGAGTGGGGTGCCATTGCCTTCTCCGCTACAGTTGTTTAGTTAGCTCTTTTCACTGTCTGACAAGATCTTTCAAAATCAAGAAAGGAGCATCTCAAAATAGTAACAAATAGTAACTCTCTGTTGATTAGCAGACTTGGTTTCTGTGGAGGTTAAGTTCTGGACTGAGTATCTCCTGCCTACACCATATATTCCTTTTACCAAAAAGAAAAAAAAAAAAAAGTAATACTCCCAACTACCTGTCACTTGAACCAGAGGTTTTCCTACTTACAAAGGAAGTGATACCTATTTTAACAGGAAACTCTATGTATCACCAAAACTGTTTCTCAGTTTGTAGAGTTCTGAGCAAACGGTCTCACCTTGCAACATCCTACCTTTCATCACTACCACTGCTGATGGTCACACATTAATTCTTGGACTTGCATTCATTGGATATATAATCTCTTTGTTTTGGTGGCATCAAAGATTTCTTTTATTGTTTTATAATTTCTGTAGAACTGTAAGACTTTCACTCAAAATAGACATTGACCACTTACTTATTGGTCAGTCCAACAACATGAAGCAATTCTGGCTGCTGTCCTCTTCATATTGATCCAAGCCCACATAGCCCATCTAAACCAATGACTGCTGCTCCATGTCACACTAAGAGAGTGTGGGATGGAATATTTTCTAATGTTGGCAATAAGACTAAGTTTCAGAGTCTCCAGGTGAACTTCAAAGTGAAAGACCTTATAATCAGTAGCTCTCTTTCAACCCCTGCCAGCCTCCAGACAATTCCCCCCTCTAAGACCCTATCACTCTCTTCAACATGGCTCAGGCTTTCACAAAACATAAGGAAGTAGTATGATTTCCAACGTCCATTGCTTTCTGCCCTGAAATATTCCTGAGAATATTTATTTTGTTTATTTCAGAAAATAAAAACCAGAGGATGGAGAAAGAAATTAGAGACAAGACAAATACAAATGTATAACGTTGTGTAACATCCTACCACACAAGCAAAGAGAAGACAATGAAATCAATCACCTATTATACTTTTTTATTTTGATCACCTCCTCTTTACCCCATTAGTGAGGGAAGGATTACTGCCCTAGGGTTATGAAAGGACTAAACACAACATCTGACGTGAGACTGATGGGACAGATAGCAGTTCATATACTTAAAGCACAAGAGAAGACATAATGTTCCAAGCAGGATGACATGGAGGGTTGCACTCAGGAACTGAGTGAACAAGCAAGATCTGTGGGAGGCAAACTTTTGTAGTAACGAAAGAATGGAGTAAACTCTGTTCATCATGGAAAGATGTGACTGGCTTGTTTGAATAATTTGACACCCTGGTAGGGAGAGGCTTAATGCAATAGAACTGGTGTCTCAGAAGAGGAAGAGAAAATGGAGCATTCTCTCTCCCTCACCATCTCTTTTCCTTTCTCCTAGTTTTCCCTCCCCCCAAACATTTGCACAAAGGAAAGGCCATTGCGAGGACACAGTAGGAAGCTAACTAGCTGCAAACCAAGAAGAGAGGTAACTTATTTACAAAACAGAAACAGATTCACAGACTTAGAGAACGTGAACTGTGGTTACCAGGGGGGAAAGGAGGGGGTGGTTGATTGGGAATTTGGGATTGACATGTACACATTGCTATATGTAAAATAGATGACCAGCAAGGTCCAACAAGGGGATGCGGCTCATATTCCTAAATAACCTAAATGGGAAAAGAATTCGAAAAAGAACAGATGTATGTATATGCATAACTGAATCACTTTGCTGTACACCTAAAACTAATGCAACATTGTTAATCAACTATACTCAAGATAAAATGTAAAAAAAAACACTTTCCATTAGGTTTAGAAGAGGAGTCTGTTTATAAGGAGATATGACCACTGGAAACAAAGCTTTTATCTCTTTCAGATATAGTGCAATGTAGGAGAGACAACAAAGCTATTTGCTTCGATAAGAAGCCTCTTGGTTACTCCATCACTTTGCCTAATCTACCCAGGAGGTACTATTTTTAAAATATTATTCAGTCAAAAAAAAAAATCAGTGGCTCCTCTTCCTGTTTCTGTGTTATGTGAAGAAATAAGACTATGTCAGCAAGTTCACACACTACATAAAAAAGGGTCAAAACCATAGGTTTTTGTTAAAGCTAAGGACATGATCCACTAAAGCTTATCTAAGTGTGGTAACCATTTGGACTCAAAGTAGGGAGTCAGAAAGATTTCTCAATTTACCTAGTTATAAGTCTGAAGCTGATCATTTCTATGAAGACCTAGAAGACCTCCTAGAAATAACACCAAAAAAGATGTTCTATTCATCATTGGGGATTGGAAAGTGAAAGTAGGAAGACAAGAGATCCCTGGAGTAACAGGCAAGTTTGGCCTTGGAGAACAAAATGAAGCAGGGGCAAAAGCTAACTGAATTTTGCCAAGAGAACACACTGGTCATAGCAAATACTCTTTTTCAATAACACAAGAGACAACTTTACACATGAACATCACCAGATGGACAATACCGAAATCAAAAAGATTACAGTCTTTGCAGCCAAAGATGGAGAGACTGTATACTGTCAGCAAAAACAAGACCTGGAGCTGACTGTGGCTCAGATCTTCAGCTTTTCATAGCAAAATTCAGGCTTAAACTAAGAAAGTGGAGAGAACCACTAGGTCAGCCAGGTCTGACTTACATCAAATCCCCTATGAATATGCAGTGGAAGTAAGAAATAGATTCAAGAGATTAGATCTAGTAAACATGTGCCTGAGGAACTATGGATGGAGGTTCATAATATTGTACAGGAGACATCAAACAAAACCATCCCAAATAAAAAGAAAAGCAAGAAGGCAAAGTGGTTATCTGAGGAGGCTTTACAAATAGCTAAAGAAAGAAGAGAAATGAAAAGCAAGGGAGAAAGGAAAAGGTGCACCCAACTAAACACAGATTTCCAAAAAACAGCACAGAGAGACAAAAAGGCCTTCTTCAATGAACAGTGCATAAAACTAGAAGAAAACAACAGAAGGGGAAAGACTAGAGATCTCTTCAGGAAAATTGGAAATATCAAGGGAATATTTTGCCCAAAGATAGGCACAATAAAGGACAGAAACAGTTGAGACCTAGTAAACACTAAAGAGATCTAGGAGAGATGGAAAGAATACATGGAAGAACTGTACAAAAAAGATATTAATGAACCAGATTTCTACCTTGGTGTGGTCAGTCACCCAGAGCCAGACATTCTGGAGTGTGAAGTCAAGTGGGCCTTAGGAAGCACTGCTATTAATAAAGCTAGTAGATGTGATGGAATTCCAGTAGAGCTATTCAAAACCCTAAAGAATGATGCCATCAAGGTGTTTCAGTCAATATGTCAGCAAATCTGGAAGACCCAGTGGCCACAGGACTGGGAAAGGTCAATCCTCATCCCAGTTCCCAAGAAGGATAGTACTAAAGAATGTTCTAACCATCCAACAATTGCATTAATCTCCCAAGCTAGTAAGGTCGTGCTTAAAATCTTGCATGCCAGGCTTCAGCATTATGCAATCCAAGAACTTCCAGATGTACAAGCTGGGCTTAGAAAAGACAGAGGAACCAGAGATCAAATTGCCAACATTTTCTGGATCATAGAGAAAGCAGGGGAATTCCAGAAAGTCATCGAACTGTGTTTCATCAATTACGCTAAAGCCTTTGACTGTGTGGCTCATAACAAACTGTAGAAAGCTCTCAAAGAGATGGGAATACCAGAATGTCTTACCTGTCTCCTGACAAACCTGTATGCAGGTCAATAAGCAACAGTTAGAACCCGTATAGAATGACTGATGGTTCAAGATTGAAAAAGGAGTATGACAAGGCTGTCTGCTGTCACTCTGTTTGTTTAACCTATATGCTGAGCACATCATGAGAAATGCAGGGCTGGATGAGTTACAAGCTGGAATCAAGATAGGTGGGAGAAACAACAACCTCAGATATGCTGATGAAACCACTCTAATGGCAGAAAGTGAAGAGGAACTAAAGAGCCACTTGATGAGGGTGAAGGAGGAGAGTGAAAGTGTCAGCTTAAAACTAAATATTAAAAAAAAAAAAACAAAAAAACTAAGATCATGGCATCCAGCCCCATTGCTTCATGGCAAATAGAGGGGAAAAGGTGGAAGGAGTGACAGGTTTCCTCTTCTTGGGCTCTAAAATCACTGAGGATGGTGACTGCAGCCATGAAATTAGAACATGATTGCTTCTTTGCAGGAAAGCTAGGACAAACCTAGATAGTGTGTTGAAAAGCAGAAATATTACTCTGCCAACAAAGGCCCATATAGTTAAAGAAGGCTATGGTCTTCCCAGTGGTCACATAAGATTGTGAAAGCTAGACTGTAAAGAAGGCAGAGTGCCAAAGAACTGATGCCTTCAAACTGTGGTGCTGGAGAAGACTCCTGAAAGTCTCTTGGACAGCAAGGAGATCAAACTAATCAATCTTAAGGGAAATCAAGGGAATACTCATTGAAAAGACTGATGCTGAAGCTGAAACTCCAGTATTTTGGTCATCTGATGTGAATAGCCGACTCATTGGAAAAGTCTCTGATGATGGCAAAGGTTGAGGGCAGAAGAAGAAGAGTGTGTCAGAGGATAAAATGGCTGGATGGCATCACTGATGCAATGGACATGAACTTGGGAAAACTTTGTGAGATGGTGAGGGACAGGGAGGCCTGGCATGCTGCAGTCCATGGGGATGCAAGGAGTTGGACATGACTGGGCCCCTGAACTGCAAAAACAACGAATCCCTGGAGGAGGGAATGACTACCCACTTCAATATTCTTGCCTGGAGAATTCCAAGGACAGAGAAGCCTGGTGGGCTACAGTCCATGAGGTCCCAAAGAGTTGGACAGGACTGCGCGACTAACACACATGAATTACAGGAATGTTTGCCCTAATTGAAGAATAGAAATTCACTGCTACATCTTGACTGGAGAAGAGGTAGATATAAGGCATATCCCAGGCAGGATTTAGAATCAGGCAGACAACAAATATTTATTAAGTGCTTTTTAGATTTATCCTTGGCATCCTTCCATTTTTTAAAAATGTTCTCATTCTCTGTAATATAACTTGAAATGCCCAGTGCTCCCTTGCTGACCCAAGGATCCCCTGAGTCTCCTATTATTTCACTTCTTTGATGATTATTTTAATTGTAACAAAGAATTCCATAAAATCAGCATATTGAAACATGACCCTCTTAAACAATAAACTTGGGGAAATGGATTTGCAAAAATATTAATAAAGTAAAAGTAGAAAGAATTGATACATGTAAAACACAATTGATTAAAAAAATATTGAGTCTTAGTAGTCAAAATAAATAAAGTTTTTACACAAACCCATGTGTGCACACAAACAGACATACACATACACACCATGTTAAAAGTCTAGACTATTTGAATAGATACTAAAGTTAAAAAAAAAAAACAACAGGGCAACAATGTGATGCTGGTATTTCATTTTTCACCCTATTAGCAAAGTTTTATTTTCTTGCTTTTGTCTGTTTTTATAGAGTATTCAATGTAGAAGTTACGATAAACATTAATTCTGACACATTGCTTGAGAATGTACATATTGCCATAATTCTTTTGAGAAATAGAAACCACACGACAGTTGGCTTAAAACAAACATAATTGTTGCAATAATAACATTTTTGAGACTGTGTTTTAGGTAATAATCAGAAATTTAAAGATTAAATACAAAAATATTTCAGATTACACTGATTAAAGACAAAAAAACAATAATAGCAAATTGAAATGAATGACATCATCCAAAAGTGAAGAAATGGCATGTGTAAGGAAGACTACTCTGCACATATTTTAATAACTATTCATTTAAAAGTTTATTAACAGTTTACCATACATCAACATGTAAAAACCAATACAATATTGTAATTAGCCTCTAATTAAAATAAATAAATTTAAATTTAAAAAATAAAATAAAAAAATAAAAGTTTATTAACAGTTTAAAAACTGTACTTAAAATACTACCTCAACTCTTAAAATAATATCTCAAGATCTTGAGTGGTCTAAAAAAATAAACTTTAAAATCTTGTTATCAGTTGCCCTCTAGGGTTATGGGAATTTTTTCTGCTTCTTAATACTTTTTAACTCTCCCATGTCGACAATCCCCTCAAAAAAAAAAAACTGTTCTTTGTACCAACTCCCATTTTTCTACTTGGCAGTAACTGCCTCCAAGGCAATAGACAATAATTTATAGTCAGCATTGCCAGCACCACCTCTTATGGGCAATAAATTAACTACCCAACTTAAATTTTTGGAAAACACTCAGTTGAACCTTCTAGTGTCTCCTTTTTTCTCTTTTACATTTCACTAACTTTTCTTATAGACTAATGCAAAAACTTACTGAATTATCTCAACATCATTTTACTTTTCTTTCAACTGACTTCACAATGACTTTCTTATTAGTACTCTTCAATTATAGATACTGTCATTGTGGTTATTATAAAATTAAGAAGTATATATACACATACATACACTTTATATATATATATATATATATATATATACATATATACATACTAACACACACATACATAAAGAGCTCTTAAAATATAAAAATATAAGCAGAGATATAAGGAGAGAGGCAAAGAATTTTATAGGAAATTTATAATTAAACAAATACACATATATACAGATATATCCGTACATCCATACAGAGGTCCATAAACATTTATAAAGTAAAATGTTTTTCCTTATAAGTTCTATAAGAAATCCAGGTTAAAGGAATATGGTATTTTTCCTACCCACTGACAAAACTGTAAGAAAAAATACTAAGAGTAAAATAGGTTGTGATCATGAAATCAGTGTTTCCCCATCAGACTTGAGTAAATTCCTCTATTTAGATTGGTTCATCTGTGACTTCACCTGGACTCAGAGAAGATATCACATGACCTTGTAAAAAGGAAAATATAGAAAAAATCCAATTTTCTGAAATAAGTGAGTTGTTTTTCATGGAAAAATTATGGTTGAAAAGTTTGTTGACACTAAACAAAAATATGTAACATCTCAGCACTAACTTTTAGGTCTTCATAAAATTAAAAGACGCTTACTCCTTGGAAGGAAAGTTATGACCAACCTAGATAGCATATTCAAAAGCAGAGATATTACTTTGCCAACAAAGGTTCGTCCAGTCAAGGCTATGGTTTTTCCTGTGGTCATGTATGGATGTGAGAGTTGGACTGTGAAGAAGGCTGAGTGCCGAAGAATTGATGCTTTTGAACTGTGGTGTTGGAGAAGACTCTTGAGAGTCCCTTGGACTGCAAGGAGATCCAACCAGTCCATTCTGAAGGAGATCAGCCCTAGGATTTCTTTGGAAGGAATGATGCTAAAGCTGAAACTCCAGTACTTTGGCCACCTCATGTGAAGAGTTGACTCATTGGAAAAGACTCTGATGCTGGGAGGGATTGGGGGCAGGAGGAGAAGGGGACGACAGAGGATGAGATGGCTGGATGGCATCACTGACTCGATGGACATGAGTCTCAGTGAACTCCAGGAGTTGGTGATGGACAGGGAGGCCTGGCGTGCTGCAATTCATGGGGTCGCAAAGAGTTGGACATGACTGAGTGACTGATCTGATCTGATCTGATCTGATTCTAGAATTAGTATTAAAGTTTACACAGTTTGGAAACAATAGAAATTGAAAACTCTAAGTTGATGTCTTTAAAGACTGAATAGTATTTCTCGGTGAAAATTTTCTCCCAGTTTTAAGTATTTATGTGAGTATATGCTTATATTTGGAGATGATATAAAATACACTTTTTATACTGTTTTAAAACAGTGCAAAAGACTGTATAAGAGAAATCCATGCACATGAACATTAAGAGACAAAAAAGAGCAACTCAGTTGTAATAAAGGAAAACAATTTCAATGTTAATCAAAACATTAACATTGATTAATGTTAATCAATGATGGCTCAGATGGTAAAGAATCTGCTTACCATGTAGGAGACCTGGTTGAACCCCTAAATTAGGAAGATCCCTTGGAGAAGGGAATGGCAACCCACTCCAGTATTCTTGCCTGGAGCATTCCATGGACAGGTACAACAGAGAGTATGTCATGTGTTTCCCAAAGAACTTTATTTTCATTCTGGGCACATAAAAATACTATATTTTTCAGTCTTTATGCCATTTAGGAGGGACATGTAATTAAGTTCTGTCTAAAATGTGGGAAAAATTGTGTACATTCATTTCAGTAATAGTCCTAAATGCTTCCTTTCTGTTCTTGGAGTCATCTTTTCTTTCCCTCTCCTTTTCTTTCTCTCCCTCTTCTCTGTCTTTGCCTTTCTATTTTCTTTCTCTGGCTTTCTCAAGCACATGCACACGCATTTACAATGGTGACTACCATTCAGTGGTAGTAATGGAATAAGATAGGATGCCAAAGCATAAATTTTGATTTAATAAAATTTTTTTTTCCAAAAATGGGTAGTGGATATGTGGGCATTTTTATCTCTCTCATCTTATATACATTTTATTTAAAATTTTATTTACTTAGTATTTCATACTTTTAGAGAAGAATAATTTAAAAACTATCCAATTATTGCAAAATGGAAAAAAAAGAGTTTCCAGTTAGTAATTTCTCCAAAAGAATTTGGCAATAAGAAAGATCACCAGGCAGACATTCTGAAGAACTCCACTATGAAGCCAATAGAAATTGCAACAGAATTAGTTTGGAAAAACAAAAACATATTAGTCAAAAGTCAATTGAAATAATTAATTTCATTTATCATTTGTCCCAAATTGAGGAATCTGCTTAACTGAGATATAGTTCTCAAATGGAGAAATGTAAGCAGGAGTTCAATGAGTCTGAAGTTTCTTATAAAACTTATTCGGCAGAAGATGATTGGAGTATACTTTTCCTTAGAAGTTTTAAGAATAAAAAAAATAAAATAAAAAGAAGTTTTAAGAATAAAAGAATAATAAAATAGTAGCAGACAGAATAATAAAGTAATAAAATGAGCCCCTAGAATTTCTAGATGAAGATTTTCAATATTGTCTATGTACTGGAATCACCTAGGCAGTTATATAAAAAATTCCAATGCTTAAGCTGCATCAAAGACATTAAATCAGAACATCTGATGGTGGGACCTAGGCACTAGTGCTTTTAAAGATCACCAGATGATTCCACTGTTCAACAAACATTAACTCCCATCTTTTCACAGCTGAAGAGCCTGAGGTTGCAAGAAACGAACTGCATTGTGTAAGGTCACATTTCTTATTTGTTCTCTGTCTCATTCAGTCTTATCTCTTCCTTTTTAAAAAAATGTTGTTGCTTTCCCTATGTTTTAAACAGTTATTTATACCACTTCAGGTTCTCTTGGTCTCACCTGTCTCTTATTCTAGCCACCTGGCATCATGCCAGTACAATCTGATGATACTCCACCTCAGATCATTGACCTGCCTAACGGCATGTTAATAACACAGTAGTAGACACCTTACAAAAGCTCTTGATGTTCAAATATATGTGGTCTTAAAATGATGAAAAGTAATTATCCCATGGGATAAACCTATGACTACTGGGGAATGTGAACTGATGGATTTGCTTTCCATTTTTATTCCCTTGAGATAACCTTGAGATGCATTTGAAATGTGCCCTTAAGCAAATGTGGGAGTTTCAACTAGTCACTTATGGCAGTGGTCAACTTCATAATGAACCTTTGCTCTGCTCTTCCTCCTTCCCTGGTGACCCAGCCTTTTCTTCATTTCCTTGAGTCTCACTCCTTAATGAAACATTAGGTCTTAAGCCTTTGGTTGAAGTTCTACTTTCTAAAGAATCTATGTGAAGACATTACCTTTCTTCTGTTATCTAATCTCAATTTCATGGTCAATGCCTAATTTTCATGGTCTAGAGGCTTTAATGCTTTAATGATCTATCACTGTTATCATTAAAACATCAGTATCACCACACCATCAATCTATGCTCTTCAAGTATTGTTCTTCTCAAAAGTCTCAGCAGAGCCAGTGAGTGCAATGTATTTGGTGCTCTGATATCCTTCCATACTCCTTCTCTCAAGAAGGTAAAAGTAGACAAATGTCAATGGAAAGTAAAAAGTACCCAGAAAAAATAGGCCATCACAGAGAAAAACAAACTGATTAAAAGATGAAAGGAGACTGAGATGGAGAACAGGATGAAGAAAAACTTGGAATGAGAGAAAGAGTGGTTCTCTCACTATCTAGTTCAGTTCAGTTCAGTCGCTCAGTCATGTCTGATTCTTTGTGACCCCATGAATTGCAGCACGCCAGGCCTCCCTGTCCATCACCAACTCCCGGAGTTCATTCAAACTCATGTCCATTGAGTTGGTGATGCCATCCAGCCATCTCATCCTCTGGCGTCCCCTTCTCCTCCTGCCCCCAATCCCAGGATCAGAGTCTTTTCCAATGAGTCAACTCTTCACACGAGGTGGCCAAAGTACTGGAGTTTCAGCTTTAGCATCATTCCTTCCAAAGAAATCCTAGGGCTGATCTCCTTCAGAATGGACTGGTTGGATCTCCTTGCAGTCCAAGGGACTCTCAAGAGTCTTCTCCAACACCACAGTTCAAAGGCATCAATTCTTCGGCATTCAGCCTTCTTCACAGTCCAACTGTCACATCCATACATGACCATGGAAAAAACCATAGCCTTGACTAGATGGACCTTTGTTGGCAAAGTAATGTCTCTGCTTTTGAATATGCTATCTACTATCTGAACTACTCTCAAAACATTTATTTTCCCCATGTTAGTTCTAATGTCATCAGTGTATCAAGTCATCATCTTTATCTCTCTTTCTAGTAACTATATTGACATACAAGTTACTTACTCATTCTATACCAGCCCAGCATTAATTACATACATATGATATTCTAAAAACCCACAAAGTCACTATATTGATGAGATTAGAAATAAGTATTAAATTTCTACCTAATTCTCAAGAGTCTGGAAACTATGATTAACTACATCTGACTGACAAGTGGATAAAAATGGGGGCTTCCCTGGCAGTCTAGGGACTTCCCTGGTGGTCAAGTGGTTAAAACTTTGCCTTCCAACACAGGAGGTGTGGTTGGAGAGCTAAGAGTCTACCTATCTAACCACCAAAAAAAAAAAAACAACAACAACAAAAAACTCAACCAAACAACAGATGCAATATTGTAACAAACTCAATAAAGACTTTTAAAATAATCATAATTTTTTAAAAAAATCTTTAACAAGGGATAGAGTGGTTTACTCTTCTAGAGTGTCATAAAAATATCAGCACTATATCCTTACAGGCTCCTACTCCTGGATATATCCACACCTCCACCTGACTCACTGGTCATCATGAAACATACCATATTTTTAATTGACTTTTTTCTAGAACTTGATAGAGCCTCTATTTTCTCAATCATCTTGTCCCCAGATTCCTATTTCATGTATACAGCATATTAAAAGTAATTCTTGAATTCCAAAAAAAAAAAAAAGACACATGTATAAGCACTCCGAAGTACAGAAATGAATTTCAAATAATGCAGATGCAAAACTGGCCCATAACCACAGGGCAATAATCAATTGCGTTTATATGAATAAGATCATTTATATTATGATCAGTGGGATTTTAAAAAACTTGTAAAATAGCTCAAAGACTATAAAAGTCACAGATAACCAGAAAAATTAAATTACTCTCAAAAGACATCTGGTATTTTTTTTTTTTTTGCTTTTGTTCATTTCTAAGTATTTCACAATTTTTCCCGTCAGGAGCTTGGACAAGGACAGTGATAGTAAGTACAGAAAACTGCTAAATTATAGAGATGTTTTGAAATCTTAACTGATTGGGCTTGCTGGTGGATCAGGGGTACACTTGTGTGGATTAGTACAGGTGTGGGTGTGCATGTGTGTGTGCTTGTGAGTGTGAAAGTGTACACGTGAGGTTAGCAGATGAGATAAAGAGAGGAATCAAGGATGACTCCAAGTTTGTTCATTAAACTTTGTTCTTGTGGAATAGTCTCACTTGATGCATGATCCCAGCTAAATTCCTTCACTGGAATAGGGCATATAGAGACCCAGCTAGAAGATAAGATAATATTTTTTTGGAAGAGAAACAAGAGAAAATAGGTAGATTCTCAGATAGGAGTAAAATGTCTTCATAAACAAGTTATACATTTAAGGCTAAAGCAGAAAGAGAAAGGCAGGGGGTGGGGGGGTGGCGATGGGAACCTCTCTGAAGCACCAATATGTGAACATTTTCTAATCCACCCTTATGTGGCTTCAACTAAGGACTCTAAGTACAACATGGTTGGGATAATGGGGAGCTTTCATTCTACCTCAGTCATCGGTAGATCACACATACGAGTTTTGTCATCAGTGGGTTCTGGGTATTTGAGAAATCCCTATTTGAATATGTACATGTTACTGAATTTGGCACAGGAGTACAGGATGGGGATGAATGAATAGCTACAAGAGAACACAGAGAGGGGCAGTAGCTGATGAGATGAAATGGGTGGTTGGTCTGAGGCAATCCCAAGTGAGGCACTTGGAGTGGGCAAGTGGGCACAGCTGAGACTCTTAGAGACAGCAGACCCAAGTTTGGTCTATTGAAAACGTTGCTGAGAATCAGTGCTGGATTATCACAGCCCTCTTTATTAAGAGGAAATAAGAATCATGCCTGGCTTTTAAATTAAAAAAAATTTTTTGCTAATAATATGATTTACAGAGCCAAGGAAAACAACCACAGAAGTGTTTCCAAATGTTAATAGTGATGGCCTCTGCTGGTGAAACTATTGGTAATATTTTATATTATGTTCTGTACTTTTCAAGAGCTCTATAATGAGCATGGTTACAAGAAAAACAAATAATTACAAAATATGATTATGGATAACATGGCAAAATAATTCAAGACTATGCCTACTCAGTTTACTTTTGTGTCTCCTCGCTAAACTGCATGATACAAGACTGAACATATAAACCAAACCCTTGGTTTGTCCTTGAAATAATGGTTAATCCCCAAGCAGGGGATTTACCAGGTTAAAATCATATATTGTTCCTTTGTAGAATGAAGATAAAGAGATGGCAGAAAAATAATATTATGCATATTTTTACTCTCTTTGTAGTTTTCCACGAAAGGAGTTTAGCCAGTAGACATGACCTAACCCAGCATTTATGAAGACACAACATAATGTGTCACATCAAAGGAACTCACGACATCTTACTATAGTGAAGTGCAGTGTAAATCTCCCAGATGTCTGTTCTAAGCAATTTAGTATACAGTAAGTCCTCTACATATGGACCTTCAAGTTGCCAACTTCCAAAGATGTGAACATGCATTCACATGTTCAATCACATAAGTTAGTTCATGTGTCTGGTGTGCGTTGTCACACGTGCATCCTCTATAAGTGCTTGTGCTTTTGTGTACTTTACTGTCCAGTACTCTATGGAGTGGGACTTCCCTGTAGCTCAGCTGGTAAAAAATCCACCTGCAATGCAGGAGACCCCTGTTCGATTCCTGGGTCGGGAAGATCCCCTGGAGAAGAGACAAGCCACCTACTCCAGTATCCATGGGTTTCTCTTGTGGCTCAGATGGTAAAGAATCTGCCTTCAATGTGGGAGACCTGGGATCAAAGTCTGGGATGGGAAGATCCCCTGGAGGACGGCATGGCAACCCACTCCAGTGTTCTTGCCCGGAGAATTCCCATGGACAGAAGAACCTGGTGGGGCTACAGTTCATAGGGTCGCAAAGAGTCAGACACGACTGAGTGGCTAAGCACAGCACAGCACTGAATAGAGTACAGTAGCATGATATTTTACTTTCAAGCCCAGGATTAAAAAGCAAGCATAAAAGCAATGGTAATGTAACTGGTACCTATACTTTCCAAGGTACTGTACTGTAAGATTAAAAATATTTTCTTTATTATTATTTTTTTTTATGAATTACTTGTGTGAGAAGTATTATAAACCCATTACAGTATAGTGCTAGTTGCTCAGTCATGTCTGACTCTTTGTGACCTCATAGACTATAGCCCACCAGGCTCTTCTGTCCTTGGGATTTTCTAGGGAAGAATTCTGGAGTGGGTAGCCATTTCCTACTCCAGGGAATCTTCCCAACCCAGGGACGGAACCTGGGTATCCTGAAATGAAGGCAAATTCTTTGCTGTCTGAGCCCCTTGATTGTGTTAGTTGGGTACCGAGGCTAACATTGTTGGACTTACAGACAAATTGAACTTAAGAATGCACTCTTGGAACAGAACTTGTTCTTATGTAGGGGACTTACTGTATAAGATCAGCTTCCACTGAGAGCTCCTTTCCTGGAGTCCTTAACTGAAAAAGAATGTAATTCTGATAGTATCTTCGTTCTTTGGGCCTACCAGGCTTCTGGACCTAGCCCACCAGCAAGTAAGGCAATCTGTCTCTGGACAGGGTCTTCAGATTCCCAGGCTTCACATGACCTAACTTTTACACATTCTTGCAAGGACAGTCTATAGGTGCCTCCCACTTTGTCACTACATACCCTGGCCCCAGACACTTTCCAGGCAGGACAGAGAAGCCATCATTTTCCATCTCATCTCTGCATCACAGTTTTTGCACACCCTACATTTTCCACACCCTTTCAAATCCATCCCCTTACTCGTATTGACAAGCTGTGCTGTGCTTAGTCTGTCAGTCATGTCCGATTCTTTGAGGCCCCATGGACTGTAGCCCACCAGGCTGCTCTGTCCATGGAGATCCTCCAGGCAAGTATACTGGAGTTGGTTGCCATGCCCTCTGCCAGGGAATCTTCCCAACCCAGGGATCGAACCCAGGTCTCCCACATTTCTGGTGGACTCCTTACCGTTGAGCCAGGGACAAGCTGTGCACTGATACCATTTACTGACCTATTGTAAGAGACACTCCCAAATTCTCCATATTTGAATAAAACTTCATCTTCATGTTTTGAAAGCTTCCAAAACTTTGGGCCAATCTGCTAGTAATTTAGAGACAAGAAACATATACTTATGACAAGAAGCAAATCTATGGGTTCTTACAGAAGTCATTAAAGTTGTTTCCATCACACATTATCAAAACTCAAGCAGACTTGGAGACAACCCAACAAGATCACCTCCCATTGAAAATGAGAAAATACAAGCCCAGTTATGACGCCTCAATTAAGGGGCAGTCAGGTCTGAAAGCATGTCGTTTTTATTTTCTTTTTTCTTGCATCAGGGAGAGCCATGCTATAGAGAAGATCACAGAAAATCTGAAAAGTCTCACGAAGCCTACTGTTCTGAACACTCCAATTCTGCTTATCAAGGATGCCTGAAAAGAGGTGCTAGAGAGAGCAGCAATGAGAAGAGAAAGAGAAGAAAAAGCAACTTTGCTGCTAAGATCAAAATCATCTTAGTTTGGATGTAGCCACCATAAACTAGGTGGGAAAAAAGGCATTTAATCAACATGAGAGCAATGTCTCAGGAACTAAGTGGCATCAATCCTTCAGGAGCACAGGTGGTTGGTCTTTCTCCTTCTTGGTATCAGCTTTCTGGGATGGCGTAGTGAGACCCATAGAACTGTTTTCTCAGACTTGACAAGTCAGTCCGTCCTGAGTCCTGTGACACGGTCCTGGCTGTGTCAGTGAGGTCGGGTTGGACTCTTAGTCGGCCATCAGATCCTGAGTGCTGCATGAGGTGGCAGCATGAGGGTTGTTCAGCTGTGCTTGCCCAGAGCCAAAGAGCTGAATGAAATACACGTGGGCCTTCAGGGTTCCAAATCCGTCAAGGCTTGAAGCTTTTTTTAGGCCACAGTTCATACGGACTACTAAGTAAAAGCAGCCTGCAGAGCTGTCCTTTGCTGACATCTCGGCACTAATTTCTTCCAAATGTGCTTAACTAACTTTGGAGTCTAGACTGTGACACACTGGCAGTCTCCAATCTGCTGCATCTCCTTTCAAGATGCCGAAAAGCACTTACAGAAAACAATAGTCATTGTTGAATAGTCGAGTGATAATGTTCCAGGTTTTTTCAGTAATGTTAACTTTTTTCACTAGTCCCCACCCACAGGCACTTTTTCCCCTATATGCTGCTGCTAAGTCACTTCAGTCGTGTCCGACTCTGTGCAACCCCATAGAGGGCAGCCCACCAGGCTCCCCCATCCCTGGGATTCTCCAGGCAAGAACACTCGAGTGGGCTGCCATTTCCTTCTCCAATGCATGAAAGTGAAAAGTGAAGTCGCTCAGTCGTGTCCAACTCTTTGCGACCCCATGGATATTCTCTATTCTTTCTTATTCACTCTCTCCACAGCTCTTCCTGATTGTTGTCACTGACTCTTACTTTCTTCATTCTGAGACCACGTATGCGAAAACATTCTGTAAAATCTAAAATTCTATAGCAATGTCAGATATCAATGTTATTGTTGTCATTCAAACTTTTCCAATTGTAAGTAGAAATGGGTGTGCAGTGTGGGAGTTTATGTGCCCATGAGCGAAAGGGTTAGCTCTCATGAATGGTTCTCCATCCTGAACATTACCCCTTCCTGCCCAGAGACAGCCTGAACTCACATAGATAACAAGATATCTCTAACTCATGACAAACTCAGATGTGAAATTTTCTTTGAAGATATACTACAGCAGCAGAAGGTCTGTCCCAGTTAAGCCAAGAAGCAGAGAAAATATGTTTGGGCTCTCCCATCTTGCCTGTCTCCTAACATTTCTCTTTCTCCACTCAAGTATCCCACTGTTCTCTGCTGTTCTCCAAGTCCAAATCTTCCCGATTACTTAATGCCTCCAACATCACTGGAGGTGTTAGGTTTCCAAATTACCCTCCTTCCAAACCCAAATTGCCATGCCTTTAGGCTACAGAAGAAAAATGTCTTGTTAATCTAGTCCACAGGGGAGTGAGACAAAGAATAAGAAAATCCACATGGGAAATATTATGTTTGATAATTTGTTTAGTCATAGAAATAGAGATGGTTTTAAAAGATCCCTAGAAAACACTTTGGAAAAGAAAAACTTTCAAGAGATCCCTTAATTTTAGAGGTGGCTATCTGCTCTGACATGCATGAGGCAATCTTTAACCTGGAAAATGAAAAACAGTGAAATGAAGTGATAGATATTCTTTAACAACCAGCTGGAGTACTGGTCAAACACGGCATGGTGGCAGAGGTGATGCAAGGCCGCTGTCAGAGCTGCTTGAAGGCATCCATTAAAGCTTGGAATCAATTACATTTAATATTGATTAGACTATTTCTCCAGGCTATTTACCTATAGAAAACATTAATCTGGGCCCTTTCAACTTTTCTTTTAAAGTTTGTTTATTTTTTTCTAGAAGGAAGTCCAAATTGCCCTGCGGTCTATTTGAACATTAGGAATAGAGATCACAAAAAATATCTTCACTAAATGGACTAAAAAATTACTAAAAGAAATTTAGTCTCTTGGTCATAAGAGAGGATATGCCTATATACTTGATGACACTATGCACAGAGGATGGATCATAAGCATTGTTTAAAAGACACACACGAAGAGACACTGCAGGGCTTTATAGTGTATCCACTTGGGTATGATGATTTCCTATCCTTTTATGTATCCACAGGTGGTGAGCCACAGACAAACTCAGATTTGGAGGATGGAAATAAAGCAGCAACCATTTTCCCAGGTCATACAAATCATCACTTATCCTCTGGCTTATCTTATTGTTGTGAAACAGGGGCTAAGTCTGAAACAACTACTTCTTCCATTGATTTCTCTGCTTTTCCAAAGTGTGTGTGTGTGTGTGTGTGTGTGTGCATGTGTAGCTCCAGGATGAAAAAGGGCCCCAGTTTCTCCAGGAAACCCAGGCCATGGAGGTGAAAGAATAAGAACAGATGCTCATGGCTTCCAGCTTCTCCCTGCTCACCTCCACTTTCCACACAGCTCCCTTATTCTTGTGGACTTCCAGCTTTAGGATCAGATACAAGACAACAGCCTCACTGTGCCTGCTCATCAACTCTCACATCTGTGGAAAGTCAAACCCCTGTAATAAAACCCTTAATATAAATACATGAATGAATGAATGAATATAGCTCCTAATGGTTCTGCTTTTCTGATTGTATTTTGTCTAATGTGGACATATAAATCAACTTTATTGGGGCCTAGATAGAGTTGAAATTTATATTCCCACATGGCTTGAGCCCATAGAAACTGCTGCAGTCTGTCCAATGGAAATATGAGTCTCATATGTAATTTTAAATTTCCTAGTAACTGCATTTAAGAAAAACAAATGAAATTAATTTTAACAGTGCATTTTATTTAATTCAATATTTCCAAAATACTTTGACATCAATATAAAAATTATTTAGTGATATTTAATTTTTTTCATATTAAGCATATCTTTTGAGACTTGGTATACATTTAAAATTTCAGTATATCTCCATTAAGATTAGCCACATTTAAAGATCTCAGTAGCCACAGATAGTCCAATACCACATTGGTCAATGCAATTCTAGTGAGTGTGTTGGGTGAAGGTGACAGGTTTGAATATGCTTACTACACTCAGGCAGCAAAAATACAAGGTAATCTCCACCCACCAGAGACCATGAGGTCATACAGGCCAGGAAACCTTCAGGGAAAATTTTAGGATCTTCACTGAGGATGGCAGTTCCATGAGCAACCAAGATGAAATCCATTCTACTGCCTTAGAGTAGGCTATGCCTTAGGGAGTAGGCAAGACAGAGTATGTTTGGAGCCAAATTGGGTTTGTTAGCCCCTATCTAGGCTTATTGTAAAACTGTCCTCAGGCCTGCTTTGTGATGTCTCAGACCACAGAACTCTATGGGGTGGTCAGGGGCTGACTAAGCTGAGCTCTTAAGGCTCTGCAGGAATAGATCTTCTTCTTTCATGAACAATCTCAAATGAATACTTGGTGGAGAATTATATGGCTTGCACTGTGCATCTCTAGTATCACTAGAGGCGGCAGGGTCAGGGGTGGGGGTGGAGTAGGGAGAAGGGAGGAGCAACACTGGTAGAAATCAGGCTGTGAGAACAAGTGAGGGTCCAAGGAGGCTCCAGTTGACCAAATCCAATATGGCAGGGGTTCCCAAACTCCAAGATCTAACGTCTGATGATTTGAGATAGAACTGATGTAATAATAAACTACACAAATGCAATGTGCTTGAATCAACCTGAAACCATCCCACCCTGTCCATAGAAGAATTGTCTTCCACGAAATTGGTCCCTGGTGTCAAAAAGTTTGGGGACTGCTGCCATATGGGACACAGCATATGTGCTTGGACCACACCAGGGCATGGTGTGAGGAGAGTCATGTAGAGGTGTGAGAAAGTGAAAGTTCCTTCTGAGGATCTTATTCAAGTGGAAATCTAGATTTCAAGTTCATTTCAAAAATAACAACAGCCTGAATAGTACCTACAGATCAATGCTGATCCCCTGCCATTATGATACAGAACCTCTATGGTGACTACAATTGCAACAGGATATGCTGACTAGATGCTCAGCATGTGCCAGCCAGTGTTTCAAGTACTTAAACAAATATCCCATTATATTTTATAACTCTCCAAGATGAGTATTTTAGTTCTCATTTTAAAGGTAAAGCAACTGACACTCCAGAGTATCTTGTCTGATGTCACTCTGCTAGAAAGTGGAGCATGTCACTGACTTTGTTTTAACCTTATGACATAATAAAGGTGTTCTATTTGATAGCAGAGTTGTATCTTAGAAGAAACTTGATTACACCAGTAACCATGAGGATCAGAGTCGTTGTCCCTTCCAAGATGAGTCACTTTAAAACTATTACTACTATTAAACTATGAGACAGAAATAAACATCTCTGTTCTTTCATCTTCTATTCTGGGGCCTTTTTTTCTTTTTTGTACTTCAGCATATCTCTACCCTACATACACAGAGAAAGCTGAAGCTGTCAAGTTAAGGCTATGAATGTAAACACTGCAGAAAATGGAGAGCTCGCCCCATCACTTTATCCCCATATTTCAGCAACATAATTAAAACAGTACTCTAGATCTCTTCCAATGAAGACAGACCTCAAGGACTTGGAATTTTCAGAATTTTCTGAGAATGTTTTACTATCTGATGTCAGCAGATGTAACTCAAGAGGAGGACTATGCCTGTTAGAAGTAAATTTCATAAATGCTATCATAGAGATAAAGTATATATAAACCTGTCTATTCGTATTCCATATTTTAAAATAAACACAATGAAATATACAGCAAGCTTTATGAATAATATACAAAATTATATTAAGATACCAGATTTAATGCTAAAAGATATTTTGCTTCTTGGTCCACAAATTTCCATAAATGTACAGAGAGACTATCATATTCATGACCTTACAGACATGTTAAGAGATTAAATGGTAAATCATCTGAACAGCTTTGGGAAAAAATCAATTCTGCATTCAAGATAATTGAGTGGGACCATATAGTAGTCAGTGGTCAGTAGGTGCCCAATATGCTACTGGAGATCAGTGGAGAAATAACTCCAGAAAGAATGAAGGGATGGAGCCAAAGCAAAAAGAATACCCAGCTGTGGATGTGACTGGTGATAGAAGCAAGGCCCGATGCTGTAAACAGCAATATTGCATAAGAACCTGGAATGTCAGGTCCATGAATCAAGGCAAATTGGAAGTGGTCAAACACGAGATGGCAAGAGTGAATGTTGACAAGAGTGAACGTCGACAATCAGCGAACTAAAATGGACTGGAATGGGTGAATTTAACTCAGATGACCATTATATCTACTACTGCAGACAGGAATCCCTCAGAAGAAATGGAGTGGCCATAATGGTCAACAAAAGAGTTTGAAATGCAGTACTTGGATGCAATCTCAAAAACGACAGAATGATCTCTGTTCATTTCCAAGGCAAACCATTCAGTATCTCGGTAATCCAAGTCTATGCCCCAACCAGTAACACTGAAGAAGCTGAAGTTGAACGGTTCTATGAAGACCTACGAGACCTTTTAGAACTAACACCCAAAAAAGATGTCCTTTTCATTATAGGGGACTGGAATGCAAAAGTAAGAAGTCAAGAAACACCTGGTGTAACAGGCAAATTTGGCCTTGGAATAAGGCATGAAGCAGGGCAAAGGCTAATAGAGTTTCGCGAAGAAAATGCACTGGTCATAGCAAACACCCTCTTCCAACAACACAAGAGAAGACTCTACACATGGACATCACCAGATGGTCAACACTGAAATCAGATTGATTATATTCTTTGCAGCCAAAGATGGAGAAGCTCTATACAGTCAGCAGAAACAAGACTGGGAGCTGACTGTGGCTCAGATCATGAGGTCCTTATTGCCAAATTCAGACTTAAATTGATGAAAGTAGGGAAAACCACTAGACCATTCAGGTATGACCTAAATCAAATCCCTTATGATTATACGGTGGAAGTGAGAAATAGATTTAAGGGCCTAGATCTGACAGATAGAATGCCTGATGAACTATGGAATGAGGTTCATGACATTGTACAGGAGACAGGAATCAAGACCATTCCCATAGAAAAGCAATGCAAAAAGGCAAAATGGCTGTCTGGGGAGGCCTTACAAATAGCTGTGAAAAGAAGAGAAGTGAAAAGCAAAGGAGAAAAGGAAAGATATAAACATGTGAATGCAGAGTTCCAAAGAATAGCAAGAAGAGATAAGAAAGCCTTCATCAGCAATCAATGCAAAGAAATAGAGGAAAACAACAGAATGGTAAAGACTAGGGATCTCTTCAAGAAAATCAGAGATACCAAAGGAACATTTCATGCAAAGATGAGCCCGATAAAGGACAGAAATTGTATGGACCCAACAGAAGCAGAAGATATTAAGAAGAGATGGCACATTTTAAGAAGAACTGTACAAAAAAGATCTTCATGACCCAGATAATCATGATGGTGTGATCACTGACCTAGAGCCAGACATCCTGGAATGTGAAGTCAAGTGGGCCTTAGAAAGCATCACTACGAACAAAGTTAGTGGAGGTGATGGAATTCCAGTTGAGCTATTTCAAATCCTGAAAGATGCTGCTGTGAAAGTGCTGCACTCAATATGCCAGCAAATTTGGAAAACTCATCAGTGGCCACAGGACTGGAAAAGGTCAGTTTTCATTCCAATCCCAAAGAAAGGCAATGCCAAAGAATGCTCAAACTACCACACAATTGCACTCATCTCACACGCTAGTAAAGTAATGCTCAAAATTCTCCAAGCCAGGCTTCAGCAATATGTGAACCGTGAAATTCCAGATGTTCAAGCTGGTTTTAGAAAAGGCAGAGGAACCAGAGATCAAATTGCCAACATCTGCTGGATCATGGAAAAAGCAAGAGAGTTACAGAAAAACATCTATTTCTGCTTTGTTGACTATGCCAAAGCCTTTGACTGTGTGGTTCACAATAAACTGTGGAAATACCAGACCACCTGATTTGCCTCTTGAAAATTTTGTATGCAGGTCAGGAAGCAACAGTTAGAACTGGACATGGAACAACAGACCAGTTCCAAATAGGAAAATGAGTACATCAGGGCTGTATATTATCACCCAGCTTATTTAACTTATATGCAGAGTACGTCATGAGAAACGCTGGACTGGAGGAAGCACAAGCTGGAATCAAGATTGCCGGGAGAAATATCAATCACCTCAGATATGCAGATGACACCATCCTTATGGCAGAAAGTGAAGAGGAATTCAAAAGCCTCTTGATGAAAGTGAAAGAGGAGAGTCATTCAGAAAATGAAGATTATGGCATCCGGTCCCATCACTTCATGGGAAATAGATGGGGAAACAGTGGAAACAGTGTCAGACTTTATTTTTCTGGGCTCCAATATCACTGCAGATGGTGACTGCAGCCATGAAATTAAAAGACGCTTACCCCTTGGAAGGAAAGTTATGACCAACCTAGATAGCATATTCAAAAGCAGAGACATTACTTTGCCAACAAAGGTTCGTCGGGTCAAGACTATCGTTTTTCCTGTGGTCATGTATGGATGTGAGAGTTGGACTGTGAAGAAGGCTGAGTGCCAAAGAATTGATGCTTTTGAACTGTGGTGTTGGAGAAGACTCTTGAGAGTTCCTTGGACTGCAAGGAGATCCAACCAGTCCATTCTGAAGATCAGCCCTGGGTGTTCTTTGGAAGGAATGATACTAAAGCTGAAACTTGGCCACCTCATGCGAAGAGTTGACTCCTTGGAAAAGACTCTGATGCTGGGAGGGATTGGGGGCAGGAGGAGAAGGGGACGACAGAGGATGAGATGGCTGGATGGCATCACTGACTTGATGGACGTGAGTCTGGGTGAACTCCGGGAGTTGGTGATGGACAGGGAGGCCTGGCGTGCTGTGATTCATGGGGTCGCAAAGAGTCGGACACGACTGAGCGACTGAACTGAACTGAACTGAACTGAGTGCTAAGATAACATACAACTCTGAAATTTCCACTAACCAACAACAAGAAGTATTCATTTATCACTTCTTGGCCTAAAGATAAACTGTGGATCATCCACTTCACTCCAATTAGCAGTCTGAGCCCGCTTACTCTATATGCCTTCTCATTTTTTTTAAAGGACAGACCAACTTGGAAATGTTCTCCTCGGGCCAGTGCAAAAGAGAAAGGGAGAGAGGGGGAACATATGCTGCCTTTCATAGCCTTTACACTTCCACTAACATCCATTGGTCAAAGCAATTCCCATAGCCAAGCCCAACATCAAGGGGAAAGGAAATCTATTCCAGCCATAGCCGGAAACACTTCCAAGTCACATATCGAACCAATAATAACCCAATTTTTCACTGGCCAAGTGTAAGTTTATGTATATCTGATCATAATACTCACTTTGCCCTGAGTCATTCTGCCCTGAAATATTATTTTTTTACATATGTGTCCTCAGTTAATCTTAATAATATTCTTATGAATCTATTTTAGAGATGAACAGTTCATTGAGGTTGAATAATTCAGTCAATGATAAGAAGTTAAGCAACAGCAGAACTGAAGTTCAAATCAGTCTCCTTGAATGAGTGCTCCTTAAAATGTGAAGGAACTGAATGATCTGGCAGCACTTTGCCATGTGTACCCAAAAGGCATTCATTGCATGAACCACTCAGAAAGCCTTTCCCAGTACTTACTGTACAAGGGCACACACAGCACTAAGACTGCTTCAAGGCCTTGGGATAAACAAATCAGAGAACACATGAGCTTTAACCTGAGCTCTGAGTACAGGTCAATTAACATCCTCAGCCAAACCAAATCCCTCATCTCGTGTGATGAACAGGGAGCTATTTTACAGATTATAATAATTACTAGTCACACACAGCCTGCCTCCTTTTAGTCACTGGTGTTTCTTTTGCCTTTACTTTCATGGCCGCTTCAAGACATATTCTTTCTCCAAGAATCAAGTATTCATTTCTTTATGCCCATAAGGATATACATATATAATGTCAAAAAGGTATACTTGTTACAAATATGTACAAGTTAGCTTGCCCTTTAAGCCACATTTTCCCTCTTTTGGTGATTTTGAATTCTAGATTTGATCTAGCAGATTCTTTTGATCATAATTTTTTTTAATATTTTTATTATTATTTTTTTCACTTTACAATATTGTATTGGTTTTGCCATACATCAACATGCATCCGCTACGGGTGTACACATGTTCCCCATCCTGAACCCCACTCCCACCTCCCTCCCCATACCTTCGCTCTGGGTCATCCCAGTGCACCAGCCCCAAGCTTCCTGTATCCTGCATCGAACCTGGACTGGCGATTCATTTCTTATATGATATTATACATGTTTTAATGCCATTCTCCCAAATCATCCCCACCTCAACCACAGAGTCCAAAAGACTGTTCTATACATCTATGTTTCTTTTGCTGTCTCGCATACAGGGTTGTCGTTACCATCTTTCTAAATTCCATATATATGTGTTAGTATACTGCATTGGTGTTTTTCTTTCTGGCTTACTTCACTCTGTATAATAGGCTCCAGTTTCATCCATCTCATTAGAACTGATTCAAAAGTATTCTTTTTAATGGCTGAGTAATACTCCATTGTGTATATGTATCACTGCTTTCTTATCCATTCATCTGCTGATGGACATCTAGGTTGCTTCCATGTCCTGGCTATTATAAACAGTGCTGCGATGAACATTGGGGTACATGTGTCTCTTTGAATTCTGGTTTCCTCGGTGTGTATGCCCAGCAGTGGGATTGCTGGGTCATAAGGCAGTTCTGTCTCCAGTTTTTTTAAGGAATCTCCACACTGTTCTCCATAGTGGCTGTACTAGTTTGCATTCCTACCAACAGTGTAAGAGAGTTCCCTTTTCTCCACACCCTCTCCAGCATTTATTGCTTGTAGACTTTTGGATCGCAGCCATTCTGACTGGCGGGAGATGGTACCTCATTGTGGTTTTAATTTGGATTTCTCTGATAATGAGTGATGTTGAGCATCTCTTCATGTGTTTGTTAGCCATCTGTATGTCTTCTTTGGAGAAATGTCTATTTAGTTCTTTGGTCCATTTTTTGATTGGGTTGTTTATTTTTCTGGAATTGAGCTGCAGGAGTTGCTTGTATATTTTTGAGATTAGTTGTTTGTCAGTTGCTTCATTTGCTATTATTTTCTCCCATTCCGAAGGCTGTCTTGTCACCTTGCATATAGTTTCTTTTGTTGTGCAGAGCTTTTAATTTTAATTAGATCCCAACCAGCCACAATCGCTGTTGTGTATATTTTAAAGAAATCATAAATGAATTTATGCAATTCATGCAATGTAACTTGGATAAACAGAACTGAATATTTTCTGCAAATAGCTATCATTATCCTGGTGAAGGGAGAAAAGAGTAGAGACTTTGGTATGAATAAAACAGTTGGACACTTGAGATATTTTGGATAAGATAGATAAAGAAGTTGGATTGACATTTATTTGAATTAAGGAAAAAATATTAGAAATCAATGGACTGTAGCCCACCAGGTTCCTCTGTCCATAGGATTTCCTAGGCAAGAATACTGGAGTGGGTTGCCATTTCCTTCTCCAGGGGATCATCCCTACCCAGGGATTGAACCCACGTCTCTTGCATATCTTGCATTAGCAGGAGAGTTCTTTACCAGCTGAGCCACCTGGGAAGCCTTAGAAATTAAAGAACGTATTTTTTTTGACAAGCCTGAGATTGATCTGAACCATTTTTAATCATCTCCAAATGGAAGACAAGGTAGAAAATTCCCATGTATTTTGTGAATGTAGAGCATCTCAAATCTCATTTTGTGTGTCTTATCAATGAAATGGATGCTACCAGAGGATGTAACACATTTTTTTTATCCCACTCTAGTTCATTATTTGTTAAATTTTGTTTTAAAGGAATTCCTACAGTATGTTTCCCTCTCACTAAAAACAACTTACAGAGAATCTACTCTGTACCAGCAACTCTGGCAGGTCCTCTCTATCATTAGAGTCACACAAATCTAGTCAATGGTTCCCATTTTAATAAAGCAACTGCCTTTGAGTGCTCATAAATTTCTATTGGTATAACAATACACAGCTAAGAAAAATTGATTCTCTTTATGTATAACTCAATATTTCAAGCTCCTAAGAGGTTAAGACTAAGAGTACAAATAATAACTCAGAAGGAAGAAAAGTGTTAATTGTTCAGTCATGTCTGCCTCTTTGTGAGCCTGTGGACTGTAGCCTGCCAGGCTCCTCTGTCCATGGGATTCTCCAGGCAAGAATACTGGAGTGGGTAGACACTTCCTTCCCCAGGGGATCTTCCTGACCCAGGGATCGAACTTGGGTCTCCCTCATTGCAGGCAGATTCTTTACTGTCTGGCCCAGCAGAGAAGCCTCAATAATGTAAGAAAGGTAACTTCAAATCAGAGATGTCATGTTCAGTTTTCCTTTGCTTGCCTGGCACATATATCACATCTATCAAAATAACTTACATTAACTTCTTTAGAGAAATTTAATTTTAAATGCTACCTGCACTTGCAGGATTCTATTCACTTGCATTTTTTCCTTCTTTTTCTTTTTTCCTTCTTTCTTCATTCATTTTGGAGGTAATTTATTTAGTTATTTTCTTCCCAGGTGGTGCTAGTGGGAAAGAACCCAGCTGCCAATGCAGCAGACAGAAGAGACTCAGGTTCAGTCCCTGGGTCTGGAAGATCCTCTGGAGAAGGGAATGGCTACCCACTCCAGTATTCTTGTCTGGACAATCCCATGGACAGAGGAGCCTAGTGGGCTTCAGTCCATGGGGTCACAAAGAGTCGGACAGGACTGAAGCATTCTTTAGCATGCAGGCATTTAGTTATTTACTTATTTAATTGGGCTTCCCAGATGGTGCTAGTGGTAAAAAACCCACCTGCCACTTAGCATGCACATGCACACTTAATTAGTTTTGTTATTATTGTTCAATCGCTCAGCTGTGTCCACTCTTTGGGACTCCATGGACTTGCTTCCTTGTCCTTCACCATCTCCCGCAGCTTGCTCGAACTCATGTCCATTGAGTCGGTGATGCTACCCAACCACCTCATCCTCTATTATCCCCTTTTCCTCCTTAATTAGTTAATTTACATAATAAATATAATTTGTCTAGTTACTGGCATCTTTGATTGAGAACAAATAAATGTATATATTCTAACAGCAGAAGCTGCTTTATCAAAAATCCAACTAACTTTATTTGCCTGTGAGTATCATCCCTTTGGTTATTTTCCTACTAAATAAGATTAAAGTATGATATCTTGCTACCTAAAGAAAATGGTCTGTAGAATGTTACCACTTAATAAGTCAGCAAAAATATATAGTTTTGCTAAAAGTTGGTAGGTGAAAGCCAATTATTTGTGAGTGATAATACCCTCCAAATAAAACAAACATATTCCCCATTTCAGCATTGCAGAGCTGTATGGATATGATACCTTTACAACTGAAGCTGATCCTAATTCTTGCTTCTTGTCAGCACCATTGGCATTTAGCAACTGTTAAACAAATTCTAAGGACGATCTAACAAAAGATCTCTGTCATAGAAGGAAAGGGGAAAAAAAAAAAACTGGTTTCGGGGATGAGTCACTGAAAACATAGAGTTGAGAGGGAGGCTTTCATAAAAGTACTTCTTTCCCTTTTATTCTAGGGTTGAGTTCTATTGATAAGGAAGTTGACTCAAACAGCTTTTGGCTTTAAAAACCACCACAGACATGCTTACCTTGGGCAATGTGGTACCATCACTAAAAGGGAATATGTCAATAGAAAAAAATAACTTAAAAGCTATACAGTTACGTGCCATTTGAGCAGCAGAGCCTAATTAGAGAGTTACTGTCATCATCAATTCCTCTCTTTCTTTCTTTTTTTAAATTTTATTTTATTTTTAAACTTTACATAATTGTATTAGTTTTGCCAAATATCAAAATGAATCCACCACAGGTATACATGTGTTCCCCATCCTGAACCCTCCTCCCTCCTCTCTCCCCATACCATCCCTCTGGGTCGTCCCAGTGCACTAGCCCCAAGCATCCAGTATCGTGCATTGAACCTGGACTGGCATCTCATTTCATACATGATATTTTACGTGTTTCAATGCCATTCTCCCAAATCTTCCCACCCTCTCCCTCTCCCATAGAGTCCATAAGACTGTTCTATACATCAGTGTCTCTTTTGCTGTCTCATACACAGGGTTATTGTTACCATCTTTCTAAATTCCATATATATGTGTTATTATACTGTATTGCTGTTTTCCTTCTGGCTTACTTCACTCTGTATAATAGGCTCCAGTTTCATCCACCTCATTAGAACTGATTCAAATGTATTCTTTTTAATGGCTGAGTAATACTCCATTGTGTATATGTACCACTGCTTTCTTATCCATTCATCTGCTGATGGGCATCTAGGTTGCTCCCATGTCCTGGCTATTATAAACAGTGCTGTGAGGAACATTTGGGTACACCTGTCTCTTTCCCTTCTGGTTTCCTCAGTGTGTATGCCCAGTAGTGGGATTGCTGGATCATAAGGCAGTTCTATTTCCAGTTTTTTAAGGAATCTCCACACTGTTCTCCATAGTGGCTGTACTAGTTTGCATTCCCAGCAACAGTGTAAGAGGGTTCCCTTTTCTCCACACCCTCTCCAGCATTTATTATTTGTAGACTTTTGGATCGCAGCCATTCTGACTGGTGTGAAATGGTACCTCATAGTGGTTTTGATTTGCATTTCTCTGATAATGAGTGATGTTGAGCATCTCTTCATGTGTTTGTTAGCCATCTGTATGTCTTCTTTGGAGAAATGTCTATTTAGTTCTTTGGCCCATTTTTTGATTGGGTCATTTATTTTTCTGGAGTTGAGCTGTAGGAGTTGCTTGTATATTTTTGAGATTAGTTGTTCGTCAGTTGCTTCATTTGCTATTATTTTCTCCCATTCTGAAGGCTGTCTTTTCACCTTGCTAATAGTTTCCTTTGATGTGCAGAAGCTTTTAAGGTTAATTAGGTCCCATTTGTTTATTTTTGCTTTTATTTAAGAAGAATATAGGAAAACTGAAGAGGGTTCAAAGAAGAGCCCCAGAAATGATCAAGGAAGGGCAACGAACTTAAGGATTAATCTTAAAAGGATTTGAGTTTATATTGAAAGTGAAAGTGAAAGTCACTCAGTAGTGTCTGACTCTTTGTGACCCCATGGACTATACAGTCCATGGAATTCTCCAGGCCAGAATACTAGGGTGGATAGCCTTTCCCTTCTCCAGGGAATCTTCCCAACCCAGGGATTGAACCCAGGTCTCTCTCATTGCAGGCAGATTCTTTACCAGCTGAGCCACAAGGGAAGTCCAAGAATACTGGAGTTGGTAGCCTAGTCTAGAGAAAATTAAACACAAAATTTACAACTGCATTCAATAAGTAATGAAATATTCTATTTGTACTTTATCTCAAGATAGAACCAAAGAAATAAGGGTACAATCAAAACAAAATAATTTAGACATTTGAAAGAATTCTTGGAGAATGAAAATGATTAATATCAAATAGAAGTATTTGTAGAATCCTCAGAGAAGGCGATGGCACCCTACTCCAGTACTCTTGCCTGGAAAATCCCATGGACTGAGGAGCTTGGTAGGCTGCAGTCCATGGGGTCGTGAGAGTTGGACACGACTGAGTGACTTCACTTTCATTTTTCACTCATGCATTGGAGATGGAAATGGCAACCCACTTCAGTGTTCTTGCCTGGAGAATTCCAGAGACAGCAGAGCCTGGTGGGATGCCATCTATGAGGTCGCACAGAGTCGGACACGACTGAAGTCAATTAGCAGCTGTAGTAGCAGCATCTGTTAAGTTAAAGAGGCAAAACTATCCCCTTTGGAGAAAATTTAAGTGGATGAAGACTTCACAGGGGACAGAGGTATATACAATTGAACATGAGGCAACGTCTAGATCCAGAACTCCAAATCCAAATATTTGGATTTGACAACTATTAAATGTATCTGCTTTGCTGGAGCAGCCGTGAACAGATACCCCACGTCCAAGGTAAGAGAAACCAAGGTAAGAGATGGTAGGTGTTATGAGAGGCATCAAAGGGCAGACACACAAACCATAATCACAGAAAACTAGTCAATCTAATTACATGGACCACAGCCTTGTCTAACTCAATGAAACTAAGCCATGCCCTGTGGGGCCACCCAAGATGGGAGGCCCATTGTGGAGAGGTCTGACAGAATGTGGTCCACTGGAGAAGGGAATGGCAAACCACTTCAGTATTCTTGCCTTGAGAACCCCATGAACAGTATGAAAAGGCAAAATGATAGGATACTGAAAGATGAACTCCCCAGGTCAGTAGGTGCCCAATATGCTACTGGAGATCAGTGGAGAAATAACTCCAGAAAGAATGAAGGGATGGAGCCAAAGCAAAAACAATACCCAGTTGTGGATGTGACTGGCGATAGAAGCAAGGTCCGATGCTCTAAAGAGCAATATTGCATGAACCTGGAATGTCAGGTCCATGAATCAAGGCAAATTGGAAATGGTCAAATAGGAGATGGCAAGAGTGAATGTCAACATTCTAGGAATCAACAAACTAAAATGGACTGGAATGGATGAATTTAACTCAGATGACCATTATATTTACTACTGTGGGCAGGAATCCCTTAGAAGAAATGGAGTGGCCATCATGGTCAACAAAAGAGTTTGAAATGCAGTACTTGGATGCAATCTCAAAAACGACAGAATGATCTCTGTTCATTTCCAAGGCAAACCATTCAATATCACAGTAATCCAAGTCTATGCCCCAACCAGTAACTCTGAAGAAGCTGAAGTTGAACGGTTCTATGAAGACCTACGAGACCTTTTAGAACTAACATCCAAAAAAAGATATCCTTTTCATTATAGGGGACTGGAATGCAAAAGTAGGAAGTCAAGAAACACCTGGGATAACTGGCAAATTTGGCCTTGGAATATGGAATGAAGCAGGGCAAAGGCTAATAGAGTTTTTCCAAGAAAATGTACTGGTCATAGCAAACACCCTCTTCCAACAACACAAGAGAAGACTCTACACATGGACATCACCAGGTGGTCAACACTGAAATCAGATTGATTATATTCTTTGCAGCCAAAGATGGAGAAGCTCTATACAGTCAGCAGAAACAAGACTGGGACCTAAATGTGGTTCAGATCATGAACTCCTTATTGCCAAATTCAGACTTAAATTGAAGAAAGTAGGGAAAACTACTAGACCATTCAGGTGTGACCTAAATCAAATCCCTTATGATTATACAGTGGAAGTGAGAAATAGATTTAAGGGACTAGATCTGATAGATAGAGTGCCTGATGAACTATGGACAGAGGTTCATGACATAGTACAGGTGACAGGGATCAAGATCATCCCCATGGAAAAGAAATGCAAAAAAGCAAAATGGCTGTCTGGGGAGGCCTTACAAATAGCTGTGAAAAGAAGAGGAGTGAAAAGCAAAGGAGAAAAGGAAAGATACAAGCATCTGAACGCAGAGTTCCAAAGAATAGCAAGGAGAGATAAGAAAGCCTTCATCAGCGATCAGTGCAAAGAAATAGAGGAAAACAACAGAATGGGAAAGACTAGAGATCTCTTCAAGAAAATTAGAGATACCTAGGGAACATTTCATGCAGAGCTTCCCTGGTAGCTCAGAGGTTAAAGGTCTGCCTGCAATGCAGGAGAACTGGGCTCGATCCCTGGGTTGGGAAGATCCCCTGGAGAAGGAAATGGCAACCCACTCCAGTATTCTTGCCTGGAGAATCCCATGGATGGAGGAGCATGGTGGGCTACAGTCCACGGGGTCACAAAGAGTCGGACATGGCTGAGCAACTTCACTTCACTTCAGGGAATATTTCATGCGAAGAAGGGCTCGATAAAGGACAGAAATGGTATGGACCTAACAGAAGCAGAAGATATTAAGAAGAGGTGGAAAGAATACACAGAAGAACTGTAAAAAAAGATCTTCACAACCCAGATAATCATGATGGTGTGATCACTCACCTAGACCAGACATCCTGGAATGTGAAGTCAAGTCGGCCCTAGAAAGCATCACTACGAACAAAGCTAGTGGAGGTGATGGAATTCCAGTTGAGCTATTTCAAATCCTGAAAGATGATGCTGTGGAAGTGCTACACTCAATATGCCAGCAAATTTGGAAAACTCAGCAGTGGCCACAGGACTGGAAAAAGTCAGTTTTCATTCCAATCCCAAATAAAGGCAATGCCAAAGAATGCTCAAACTACTGCACAATTGCACTCATCTCACATGCTAGTAAAGTAATGCTCAAAATTCTCCAAGCCAAGCTTCAGCAATATGTGAACCGTGAACTTCCAGATGTTCAAGCTGGTTTTAGAAAAGGCAGAGGAACCAGAGATCAAATTACCAACATCCGCATGATCATAGAAAAAGCAAGAGAGTTCCAGAAAAACATCTATTTCTGCTTTATTGACTATGCCAAAGCCTTTGACTGTGTGCTTCACAATAAACTGTGGAAAATTCTGAAAGAGATGGGAATACCAGACCACCTGACCTGCCTCTCGAGAAACCTGTATGCAGGTCAGGAAGCAACAATTAGAACTGGACATGGAACAACAGACTGGTTCCAAATAGGAAAAGGAGTACATCAAGGCTGTATATTGTCACCCTGTTTATTTAACTTCTATGCAGAGTACATCATGAGAAACGCTGGACTGGAAGAAGCACAAGCTGGAATCAAGATTGCCGGGAGAAATATCAATCACCTCAGATATGAAGATGACACCACCCTTATGGCAGAAAGTGAAGAGGAACTAAAAAGCCTCTTGATGAAAGTGAAGGAGGAGAGTGAAAAAGTTGGCTTAAAGCTCAACATTCAGAAAATGAAGATCCTGGCATCCAGTCCCATCACTTCATGGGAAATAGATGGGGAAACAGTGGAAACAGTATCAGACTTTATTTTTTGGGGCTCCAAAATCACTGCAGATGGTGATTGCAGCCATGAAATTAAAAGACACTTACTCCTTGGAAGGAAAGTTATGACCAACCTAGATAGCCTATTCAAAAGCAGAGACATTACTTTGCCAGCAAAGGTCCATTTAGTCAAGGCTATGGTTTGTCCAGTGGTCATGTATGGATGTGCAAGTTCAACTGTGAAGAAAGCTGAGAGCCAAAGAATTGATGCTTTTGAACTGAGGTGTTGGAGAAGACTCTTGAGAGTCCTTTGGACTGCAAGGAGATCCAACCAGTCCATTCTAAAGGAGATCAGTCCTGGGTGTTCTTTGGAAGGAGTGATGTTAAAGGTGAAACTCCAGTACTTTGGCCACCTCATGTGAAGAGTTGACTCATTGGAAGATATTCTGATGTTGGGAGGGTTTGAAGGTAGGAGGAGAAGGGGACAACAGAGGATGAGATGGCTGGATGGCATCACCGACATGATGGACATGAGTTTGGGTGAACCCTGGGATTTGGTGATGGACAGCAAGGCCTGGTGTGCTGCAGTTCATGGGTCTCAAAGAGTCGGACACGACTGAGAGACTGAACTGAACTGAAATGTATCTGGATTTCTAACCAAAAATACAAACTTCACTGAATGATTTTGAGAATGTCACATCTGAACAACTTGGCAGAGCTGGGTGACACTAAGCGAACCCCTGTGGTGGACATCTCCCATTCCCCTCAGGGTTGGTCAGAACCCAAGGCTCTGCCAGAACACTGGGAATTTCTAGGTTTGCTCCAGCTGTACCAGGAAACCTCCTTTGACTATGGCATCCAGCCCTCGTTGATTGTCATCCAAGCTTGTAAAAATCTTAGAAGTCTACAAATCAAAATGCACACCTGGAAACAATTCGGGCCAACTCCCACCTGTTCTGATCCTTTCCTCTGTTGCAGAGGTACTTTTCCTATTTTCGAAAAACTGGCTGTAAAATTCATTCCTGGATTCAGGATGGGTTCAGGATCTAAGTATATATCTTTTAAGAATTATTACCTATTTGGTATTCTAACCTCTAAAAACGAGATGCCTTTCTTATCTTTTTCTAACATGAGTTTTGGCTATGCTTGTGAGATTTTTCTGACCTTGCCTTCTGCGAGACTTGCCCTTCAATGTGATCACTGGATTGCTGGAATTGTTTGTCTCCTTAGTTTAGTGTACAGAGCTAGAGCCACTAATTAATATGTCATATGGGTCCTTTGATTCCACTTCTATGGATATATTATTAAACTGTAACATTCATAATTTTAAATCATTAAAATTGTTGAAAGCTTTCTAAGCCATATACAGAAAATTTTAGAGCAGAATTAGGAAACCAATGCTGAATATTCATTGGAAGGATTGATGCTGAAGCTGAAGCTCTAATACTTTGGTCACCTGATGTAAAGAGCCAACTCATTGGAAAGGACCCTGATGCTGGGAAAGATTGAGGGCAGGAGGAGAAGGGGACGACAGAGGATGAGATGGTTGGATGGCATCATCGACTCAATAGACATGAGTTTGAGAAGTTCCGGGAGATGGTAAAGGACAGGGAAGCCTGTGCTAGAGTCCACGGGGTTTGCAGAGTTGGACACGACTTAGTAACTGAACAATAATAAAAACCTCATGTGAATGCCATGCTTTGTAATTCCTAGTATGTTGACAGAGGGGGAAATTACAAATAAAATATGGATTGGTTCTCAGATTGATTGGCGACAAGGTGAAGTTTCAAGCATCATCAGCCTTCTGGTTTCATAGACCCAGTCTAGGGTCTATGTTTTTGTGGTCAGCAGTTTTTCATCTGGATGAGTCTGCTTCCCATAAGAGCAACTTCGGAACATGTCTCAGGCCTTTATCAATATCTTTCAGGGAACTGGAGGTTTGGTGATTACATCATGCAGCAGAATTGTTGTCTAAATTGTTACCAGTTCCTCAACCCAACAGCTATTCTTTGTCTCTGCTGCTGCTGCTCCTGCCAAGTCGCTTCAGTCGTGTCGACTCTGTGCGACCCCATAGACAGCAGCCCACCAGGCTCCCCCGTCCCTGGGATTCTCCAGGCAAGAACACTGGAGTGGGTTGCCATTTCCTTCTCCAATTCTTTGTCTCTACATCTTCCTATTTCCCAATCATTAACTCTACAGTCACCATTTTACTTCAAAAGACAAGGACACAGGAGCTTGTACATGGTTTCAATTATGGGTGGAATTTTTCCATTTTTCTCCTTTTTTCTTTTTACAACTAACATACTTAAATGATTTTAATCATTCCATATATTTTCAAAATGTTCAGATCAAACACAAAGCAAATAAAGAAAATACAATTAAGTAATTACCTAATTATTCTAAACAAAGTAAAGCAAGTGGAATTCATTTATGAAATTAAAATTACTTTTTGTTAAGCTATCAATGTTTATGCATGTGTGCATGTACCTGTACACATATATTAGGGAAACCTTGACCTAATATAATATCATTTGAAAGCTGATGAAAGATATTATCTATTTTATAACCATATTTGATAAAGTGATGTAGAAAAGAAAATAATAATAAAAACTTCTTCAGCTGTGTTTAGGAGCCAGCAAGTTTGGAGTTAAATGATGCCAAGTAAATTTATTTCTAGTTTGTCTCATATTTGCACAATCCAAAATTCCAATACAGAATTCTCTTGAAAAATTCAAAAATGTAACTAGTGTTTAGAATTCTAACCTCAAAGCATGTGCATGGCCTATTTTTAAAACCAAAGCATGTTCTCGATATGTGCTTCAGTGGTTGGAATTAATTTTCCAAGCACAAGCTGCAAAGTGACAATAATTACCTCCATTTTGATTGTTTTTGATGATGTTCTATAATGTTCCAGTGGGAATTGGCTATAATTGGTATTGTTTTTTAGAATAGAATTGTTCATCTAATATGTGATTTTGAAAATGACTGTATTTCTGACCCAAAAGAAACGTTTTTGCTATAGACTGTCAGTAAGTATATATTTTGCTTCATAAGACAAAGATCTAAGAATAAGATAGGAAAATATTACTGAAAAACATCATTATACAAGAGAGTATATAACTAGATGCTAAAATTTTTTCATAATTTATTTGTTAAGGTGCTTCAAAGAGAGTTAAATATCTGTGAACTGGAAAAGTCAGGTAAGGCTTCATGAAGAAGGACTAGTTCAACCCTGAAAAGATGATAATGGTTTTGTTATTGATGCTGGTGACGAAGGTAATAGTGGTATGAATTGAGCACACAGCTATGCCAAGCATTGTGCTTTACATAATTATTTCATTTAGTCTTCATAGTACCTTATAAAGTAGAAATATGATTATCTTTATTTTACAGATGAGGAAACTGAGGTATAAAATATTGCCAAGTGATGATAGAATTCCAACCCTGCCAGCCTGTTTTCAGA
The DNA here is from genome assembly GCF_032452875.1 of Bos javanicus. Taxonomy (NCBI): domain Eukaryota; kingdom Metazoa; phylum Chordata; class Mammalia; order Artiodactyla; family Bovidae; genus Bos; species Bos javanicus. The sequence goes on along the minus strand of NC_083887.1, from coordinate 34,255,031 downwards.
TTTTTATTCTGATTTCCTGTCCTGGTTAAATAATCAGAGAAGTTTGACAAGTACCATCCAAGATCATTATTGCCTGCAAGCTTGCCTAGATTTCTCAGAATTCCCTTTCCTGCTGGCCTCTGCTGTTCTCAGTCTTCTTGTTGGGAACTGGCTAGTTGACCTTGGGCACTCTAATACTAAATTTGTGTTGAGTCATTAGTAAGACTGCCAAGAGCTTGAGAACTGACAAAGAAAAATATGACTGCACATTAGAATAACCTAGGTAGCTTGTTAAAATTACAGATTCACAGATCCCCATTTCTTGAAATTTGTACTTTAAAAAATAGTTCTCATATTAATCTAGGATTGGTAAAAGAGCATTTGAGATCAATAGTTTGTGGCTTATCCAAGGATCAGTTATCCCAAGATTTCACTGCCTCTGGTGACAAAATCTTTCTCAGGTCACAGTGTCTCTGAGGCTATTCTATTATTCATTTAACAAACAAACATTTAATCAAAACTAACTGAGTTAGCCACTATGTCAAATTCTGAAATAAAAAAGAAGGAAAAAATAAAAGACAGTGTCTTCCTTTAAGAAGGTCACCATTGACATAGAGAGATAAGCCAAATGCAGGCTCTGCTAAGTAAGTTTCAGAATCAATTTTTGTACGGGGTTCAGTGCGAGCACATTAAAAGGGCATTACAATCTCCTGGCTCATTACAATCTTGCTTTCTGTGCCTCTTCCTTTTGGTGGCCCTTCCCACACAGTCCACCAAAGATTTTACTTACGTCATTTCATTTAAAATCTCCACAACAACCCTTAGAAGACAAACATTAGTGATTTCAAAGATAAGGAAATTGGGACTCAGAGGGATTTACAAAATTGTCTAAGGATATACACCTAAGCAACAGAAGGAGAATTCAAAACCACAGCTATGCATCCCCAAATCCAAAAGTACACTGTTCACATATTGCAAATTGCCAACAATTTTAAGGATGTTTATCTCAGAAAATGAATGGTACAGTCAATCCTTTGCATAAGGAAATAGCTAGGATTTTAAGCCCTTTGCCTAGTTCCAATAAGTAACACATCCAGTCCATTTGAACAGCTTACGTATTGCTTGGTGAACAATGAGTTATGTTACAGTGAATGTAACAACAATTCAAAACCGGAAGCATCCCTCTTCATTCTGTGGGCTCATATTTGCTTTGGCCCCTGATAGGAGTCAAGCCACAAGTGAAGTTCCGTTCCCAGGGAGCCATTTTCTTTTCTCTCAGCAGAACCTACACCCATATATTTTTTTTTGCAAGCTGCTATTTATAAAGCATTTTGTGGTGGCTCAAGAAAATAAGACTGTAGATTTAAAAGACTAGACTGAAATTATCTCATATTCAAACTAATCCTTCCTCTAGAAGGTAACATTTTATGAGGTACTGAATTTTACTAATCAGTGTTAAGGTTAGAGTTATGATGATCATTTTAATCTTTCAGCAGGGGCAACTTTGAAAGAAATTAGGAATTCAATGTACAAAATAGATGAACACATTTTAATATAGCATGAGAGTATGATTACATGCTTTATCAGGTGGTTGTGGTGGTGGTATAGTCACTAAGTGGTCTCCAACCCTTACGACCACATGAACTGGACTGTAGCCCACCAGGCTCCTCTGTATATGGGATTCTCCAGGCAAGAATACTGGAGTGGGTTGTCATTTCCTTTTCCAGGGGATCTTCCTGACCCAGGAATTGAACCTGGATCTCCTGCATAACAGACAGATTCTTTACTAACTGAGTTACAAGGGAAGCCTGCTTTATCAGAGTACATTTAAAATAAACTACCATCTAGAACTATCATTTCATCAATAGGATTTGAGTGAAGTTTATAAAAAGAAGGAGATGATTTTCAGGATTTGAGGAATTTAGAATTCAAACGTTTGCCCACTCGATGAGGAATAGAGAGAAGATGATTATTAGAGTTGAAATATAAGTAACATATCAGTAAACAAGGATGTCATAGTCATAAGCAATACCAGACTTCCAATGTAAGCTGGGGAGCCCTAAAGGCACTCAAAAGGAGACAAATACCTGTGATCTAACAGCTGTCAGACTGCAGCCACTTCCTATGGTAGGCGAAATGAGAATGTGAAAAACACAGGATACTGCCCCCAGATAACTGAGATGCACATGAAAAGGATGATTTCAGTGAGTCCAAATTCTTTTTATCTTCCCATACTAGAAAAGAGCTAAATTTCGTAACTTGGATTATCTGGTTTTCTCTAATTAGCCATTATCTTTTGAGGGCTTCCCTGGTAGTTCAGTTGGTAAAGAATCCACCTGCAAAGCAGGAAACCTTGGTTCAACTCCTGGTTCAGGAAGATCGACTGGAGAAGGGATAGGCTACCCACTTCAGTATTCTTGGGCTTTCCTGGAGGCTCACTGGTAAAGAATCTGTCTGAAATGCAGAACACTAGGGTTCTATCTCTGGATTGGGAAGATGGAGACCTGGGTTCGATCCCTGGTTTGAGAAGATCTCCTGGAGAAAGGAAAGGCTACCCACTCCAGTATTCTGGCCTAGTGAATTCTATGGACTGTATAGTACATGGGGTCACAAAGAGTCAGACACAACTGAATGACTTTCACTTCAGTTTTGATGTTAAGACTACTTGCCCTTTGTGGAAAAACCTTCTATATAATTTGGTTGCTCTTCTTGCCATCTCAGAGCAGTTCTCTCAGGGTTACTTGAGATGCTATCTCCCAGGCTTGACATCCTAAAATTTCCCACCAAATAAAATGTAACTCTCAACATTCAGGCTGTGACTATTTTTTAAGTTGATGCAAGCCTCTTGATGAAAGTGAAAGAGGAGAGTGAAAAAGTTGTATTAAAGCTCAACATTCAGAAAATTAAGATCATGGCATCCGGTCCCATCACTTCATGGGAAATAGATGGGGAAACAGTGTCAGACTATTTTGGGGGGGCTCCAAAATCACTGCAGATGGTGATTGCAGCCATGAAATTAAAAGACGCTTACTCCTTGGAAGGAAAGTTATGACCAACCTAGATAGCATATTGAAAAGCAGAGACATTACTTTGCCAACAAAAGTCCATCTAGTCAAGGCTATGGTTTTTCCAGTGGTCATGTATGGATGTGAGAGTTGGACCATAAAGAAAGCTGAGTGCCAAAGAATTGGTGCTTTTGAACTGTGGTGTTGGAGAAGACTCTTGAGAGTCCCTTGGACTGCAAGGAGACCCAACCAGTCCATTCTGAAGGAGACCAGCCCTGGGATTTCTTTGGAAGGAATGATGCTAAAGCTGAAACTCCAAAACTTTGGCCACCTCATGAGAAGAGTTGACTCATTGGAAAAGACCCTGATGCTGAGAGGGATTGGGGGCAGGAGGAGAAGGGGACGACAGAGGGTGAGATGGCTGGATGGCATCACTGACTCTATGCACATGAGTTTGAGTGAATTCCGGGAGTTGGTGATGGACAGTGAGGCCTGACATGCTGCGATTCATGGGGTCGCAAAGAGTCGGACACGACTGAGTGGCCGAACTGAACTGAAGTGTTGAATTACACAGGAATAATGGATTTTGTGTGTATTTTGAGCTCTCCACCTGTCACCTTTCATATTTGTTTCCTTATATTAATATTTTCCCTGATCATATTTCTCTTAAGAATTCAAGAGTAAACATATACATTATTGGCATTTTATAACTGAGCCATGTAATAAGAAACAAATGTAACATGTAAATAATTAGAAAATATTTAAATTTTTTAAAAATTTTGTTACAATGTATGCCTTTAAAAAAAAATCTAGTCTCAACATTTTGAAGCATTTTAAAGTCTCACCCAATATTGCAAAAGAAATTCTAAAATATCTTTAAAAATTCTAAAGGTACCTAAAATGCTTTTACTTAGTTAATTCTAACAATTTCTCAGGAATAATGTAATGGGTCATATTAAGAGTTTTAATGATGCAAATAGCAAACAATGAGGGTTTTTTTCATTTTCCTGGTAGATGAATTCTGTCTGACCTCACTACTAAGAAATTCGGCTTCAAATTTTTTGTTTTCCTTTGTTCCAGAAGCTTAGGCATGACTTTTCTCCACTAGCTGTATTCAATTTCTCCAATAGTTTTATTCACCTCATCTGTTGATAAAGTAATGAAATTCATTTCTTAACTTGAACAACCATACCAAAAATTTATTTCAAGAACTTTCAAAGAAAAACATTGACTTTTGGGTATGAAGTATCAAGGTTAGAGCTGTTAGGGGTTAACATATTATAAAAATAGATTGAAAATCTGTTCTGAAGACCCTAAGGTTTGGGATGGAAGTAAGCCAAAATCACTATAAAGATATAAAATAATTCACATAAAATGTCTGAAGTGCTATGGTAAGGTTTCTATCAGGTCGTCCAAAATCAAGAAGGGTTCTTGGAGAAACTGGTATTTAATAAAAAAAAGTATTTCATAGAAGGATAGGATTTAGAAGAACAGATTAGAGGTGGGGATTGTGGTTATGTAGGAAATAATATCAACAAACCATCAGAGGAAGAAAAAAAGTACATTTAGGGGAATCAAGGCATTCCTTTCCTCCTTGGTGTTCTATACCTACTACAACTTGGTGTTTGTCACAGTATGCTCTGGTCTTTTTTAATGTGTTTTTGTCCCCACGAAAAGTTACATGTGTTGCTCAAAAAGAGAGACTTGATTTTATTATCTTTTATCTCTAATCAGTTCAGTCAGTTCAGTCACTCAGTCATGTCCGACTCTTTGCGACCCCATGAATCACAGCACGCCAGGCCTCCCTGTCCATCACCAACTCCTGGAGTTCACCCAGATTCATGTGCATCGAGTCAGTGATGCCATCCAGCCATCTCATCCTCTGTCTTCCCCTTCTCTTCCTGCCCCCAATCCCTCCCAGCATCAGGATCTTTTCCAATGAGTCAACTCTTCACATGAGGTGGCCAAAGTAAGCATAATTCTTTGTATACCAAAAGTTACTGGCTTTCATAATTTTTTTATTCATTTGAGAAATGTTCCTACAGCATTTGCTAATAAGAAGGGTATAAAAATAAATAAACAAGTAAGTGGACCACTCTTAACTCTGACATTGAGATTACAGTTGGAAAAAGATGTATGTAGCTTGGGATACTATGCAATCGAGATAAGAGAACTAAAATTTGCTAAATGTTTTTCATTGCCAGCCTTTCACCCACACTGCAAAGTAAGGTATTAATTCTACAGATGAAGGAACCTTAAATATGTGAAACAAGCTCTAATTTCTATCAAGATCTCACATCTTGAAAAGGGAATGGAAAATGGACTTTCTTTCTCTGTTCCTATGAACTTAAGTTTCTGGTATTTGACTTCCTAACATAGATTTAGTCTGTTTTAGTTTCCATCTGCCCATCTATCCTGAATCTCTTGACTCTGATGTTCCCCACTCCCTTGCTATCTTCACCTTCCAAATTCAACACAAATCTAAGAGATGGCATGCCCTTCATGACAGATAGTGTTCACACATCCCTTTCAGACCACCTCCTTCTCCTGACTTGTTGTCTGAGTGCCGCATGCTCCATTTGGCTCCTTTAGTAAAGTCAAACCTGTCTTCTTGGTTTCTCCTATTCTACCCTGCACATGACCCACACATGACTCAGTGTCCATGTTGATAACCCAATTTTTGTTGTGACGTTTATGATCCTATCTTCCGAACCATGCTCATCCAAGATTTCTTGACTTCAGCAGAGGAGATCTCTCCTAGAATTCCCAGTCATTCCCAGTATCCTATAACAGATTATTCTGAAAACCTAATGCAAAATATACACATTCTTTGCATTGCATAGTCTTCTATCTTTAACTTTTCCCTCCCTCAAGCATTAAAGACTTCTTTTCCTTTGGAAATTACCAAAACTATCTCTGTTTGGCTGTCCACTAGGTCACAGGTTTTGGCGAGGTAGTAATAACAAGAGAGGTTCCTCTTGGAATTGGAATAAAAAGATGTGTGTGGTCAGTTATCATAAACTCTTTGGATAATTTATATTCATAAGATCACCTAATCATCACACTTTACTATTTAATGAGCTTGACTAAAAGACAATGGAGTGAGCACAGGGCTTAAAATCAAGAAATGTTTTATAATTTGTTGAAAAGAGACAGAGACATTTACCTTGAAGTGTTTACATGAATTGTATTAGTTTCCTAAAGTAGAAGGAAAGAAATTACCACAAACTAGTGACTTGAAAAACTAAAATGTATTCTCTCACAGTCATGGAGACCAGAAGTCTAAAATCACAGTACTAGCAGGATCAGTTCTTTTAAAGGCTATGAGGGAGAAACCATCCTACACCTCTAAGAAATGGAACGTTTCCTGCCATGTCAGTATACAAAGGATGTCATAGTCATCAGCAATTGCAGCCACTATGGATGGTGGAAATTAAGTCCTGAGGGAACTCTGAAAGGAAATACCTGCCATCTAGTAGCCATCAGACTGCAACCACTCCCTATGGTGAGCCCCAAGGAAACTCTGGATGTGAAAACATGGGATAGTGGCCCCAGATAGCTGGGGTGAATATCAAAGGAATGATTTCAGTGAGGCCAGACTCTTAAATCTCTCCATACATACAAAAGCATTAAATTCCTTACCGTGGCATATCTGATTTCTTTAATAACAATAATCTTTTGATGTCCCAACTACTTGACCTTTGTTACACACTCCTATATATCCTAGCTCCTTCCCTTGACTTCTTGGAACAGTTTTTCAGAGCTATCTGAAATGCCACCTTTCTGGAGGCAGTCCTTATTCCTGGCTGCAGTCCTCATTTTGCCCCAAATAAAACTTAACTTGCAACTCTCACATTGTGCACATTTTTTTTTCACACTTTTCTTCTAGCTTCTGGAAATTATTCGTTGGCAATTCTTGGGGTACCATGGCTTGTAGATGTCATCACTCCAATTCCTGCCTCTGCTGCCATTTGCTGTTCTCTGTACCTGTTTTCTCTTCATAAAGACACCAAACATTGTATTAGGGTCCATCCTAATCCAGTATGATCTCATTTTAACTACTTACATCTGCAAAGACCTTATTTCAAATAAAGTCATGTTCTGAGGTTCTGGATGGACATGAATTTTAGGGGGACACTATTCAAGCTGATGTATGAGTAACAGTAGAAAGGATTGTAAAGCACCTAGCATAATATCTGGCACATAATTATGGCTCAATAAAGAGTAATTATAGGCATTTGCAGTCCATTAAATTAGCTAGTCAGTCTTGAGTGATGTTTGAGAGTGCTGAGCATGAAGCAGAAGCCCAGAGCAACTTACCGCAACCATGTCACCTTATCTTTTCCAGTGTTTCTTTTTTTTCTCCCAAATCCAGACAATTTAAGCTCATTGCTCAAGGCAAGTAAATTCAACCCTGAAATCAATCAGTTTGCTCTGGTTTCTTGAAAGCCACATTAGTACCCCTGAAATATAAGCAGGGAATTAGCAAAGACCTCTAATGCTTTGAATTAAATTTTGTGCCAAAGTGCTCTGGGCATTAATAACAGATTGTCCATTGTTCATTAGTAAAGGGAGGATCCATAAGTGCTTCAAATTAAGATGTGGGGTTTTATTTTTTGTTTTAATTGTATGCTTTTCTTTGCTAGTCTTTGTGGAGCCAATGACAGTGACTTCTCTGTCCCTTTCATAATTTTTTTCTGGGTGCTAAAATTAAAATTGTGGCATTCTTAGATACAGGGATTTTACGGAAAAAATATATTTTTCCACCAGAAAGTTAACTGTGATTATACCATGAATTAAGGCAGACTGAGAAAATTTCACATTGTTTTATCATCCTATACAATATTTTTACTGAATTATCCTCTGACCCGATGCCTTTAATTCACTTTGAGGGGTACTAAAAAATAGGTTACCGAAACACACTTTTGCATTTATTAAAAGAATGTTGTGGATAGCATTGTTTAACACATCACACCATAGTTGTGGTTTTTTTGTTTTGCCAATGTAATTCAAAAATATTTCTCTAGATTCAATTTAGAGAATTGCTTTATTCTTCTGGGTAAGTGTCCCTGTGTTCCCTGGTGGCTCAGACAGTAAAGAATTCACCTGCAATGCAGGAGGCCTGGGTTTGATTCCTGGATTTGGGAAGATCCCCTAGAGAAGGAAATGGCACCCCACTCCACTATTATTGCCTGTAGAATTCCATGGACAGGGGAGCCTGATGGCTACAGCCACAGGGACACAAAGAGTCAAACACGACTGAGAGACTAACACTCTAGGTAAGTGCATTTTTCTTATTGTATAGACACTTTGAGATAGGTGACCAACCTCATGATTCTGTGTTTTCATGATCTGCTAGATAATTTAAGATGTATCTGTTCCCTATTACTAGAAAATGTCCTCTCAGCATATATTTTGTTTCTAATCACATTCTTGTTGTTATTGTTTAGTTGCTGAATCATGTCTGACTCTTTTGTGACCCCATGGACTGGAGTCCACCAGCCTCCTCTGTCTATGGTGTTTCGCAGACAAGAATACTGGAGTGAGTTGCCACTTCTTACTCTAGGGGACCTTCCTGACCCAGGGATTGAACCCACATCTACTGCATTGGCGGGCAGATTCTTCACCACTGAGTCACCAAGGAAGCCCCAATCACACCTTTAGTTTCATCTTACTTTTCTCAACTTCATTCTTCCAGATTTGTTAGTCTACTTTTTAATTTCCTCCTTTCCCCCATTTTGAGGTCTTATTTGTATGCATTCTGATAATTGCCTTGGATTATTCTAGAACAAGGCAAACTAAAAGAAAAAATATTTAAATTAATGAAATGTAATTCACATATGTATTAGTTTCAAGAAAACTCAGTTGAGTTAGGCCTTAGTTCAGCTCAGTTCTGTCACTTAGTTGTGTCCGACTCTTTGCAACATCATGAATTGCAGCACACCAGGCCTCCCTGTCCATCACCAACTCCTGGAGTTCACTCAGACTCACGTCCATCGAGTCAGTGATGCCATCCAGCCATCTCATCCTCTGTTGTCCCCTTCTTCTCCTGCCCCCAATCCCTCCCAGCATCAGAGTCTTTTCCAATGAGTCAACTCTTCACACAAGGTGGCCAAAGTATTGGAGTTTCAGCTTTAGAATTATTCCTTCCAATGAACACCCAGGACTGATCTCCTTTAGGATGGACTGGTTGGATCTCCTTGCAGTCCAAGGGAGTCTCAAGAGTCTTCTCCAACACCACAGTTCAAAAGCACCAATTCTTTGGCACTCAGCTTTCTTTATGGTCCAACTCTCACATCCATACATGACCACAGGAAAAACCATAGCCTTGACTAGACGGACCTTTGTTGGCAGAGTAATGTCTCTGCTTTTCAATATGCTATCCAGGTTGGTCATAACTTTCCTTCCAAGAAGTAAGCATCTTTTAATTTCATGGCTGCAATCACCACCATCTGCAGTGATTTTGGAGCCCCCCAAAATAAAGTCTGACACTGTTTCCACTGTTTCCCCATCTGTTTGCCATGAAGTGATGGGACCAGATGCCATGATCTTAGTTTTCTGAATGTTGAGCTTTAAGCCAACTTTTTCACTCTCCTTTTCATTTTCATCAAGAAGTTTTTGAGTTCCTCTTTACTTTCTGCCATAAGGGTGGTGTCATCTGCATATCTAAGATTATTGCTATTTCTCCTGGGGATCTTGATTCCAGCTTTTGCTTCTTTCAGCCCAGCGTTTCTCATGATGTACTCTGCATATAAGTTAAATAAGCAGAGTGACAATATACAGCCTTGACGTACTCCTTTTCCTATTTGGAACCAGTCTGTTGTTCCGTGTCCAGTTAGGCCTAGTTGAGTTTAAAATTCCCATTATTTCCAGGATGGCCACTAGAAGGAGAGTTTAACTATGTACTTTTCCAATATACTTATGAGATTCTGTTCAACATGTAGTAAAAAATCACAGAATTAAAGAAAAAAAATGAGACTGCAAATACAAATTATTACCATTAAAAAAGCTATTAGGATCTAATTTTGCAAGGCCTTGCAGGAATTCTCTAGGAAGAACAGACCTAGCATCTGTCCCCTGGAATTTAGTATGAATCATGGATACACCATAAGCAAATCTAACAATTTGGGATCCAAAATTATTCAAGCTATGTTTACATCAGTCTATGAACATGAAGGGTCTATTCAGTTCTGGTTGAAAGTAGCTGCTGCAAAACATTTTCATAAATGGGTGTGTCTTGAGGTAAACAAAAGATGGTTCCCATGAGCTACTAGGATTTAAATAACTTCTGAATTAATTCAAACGACGTAAGTGGAATGCTTTAAGAGTTATCTTACAAAACGGTTTTCTATTTGCCTATTAATTTTCTTCAGACATCAGTTCACTAAGAGAAAGTAATAACCTCTAAAAGGTATTGCAAAATCTGTAATAAGCATGCAGTTTTAATTTAAATATCTCAAATAAACATCTAAGTTTGTAAAAGTATTAGAATATTTCCAGTGCTTGGTTTATTAGAAATGAAATTTCCCAGGCTCAAGTCCAGTGGGAGAGGAATGATTGCCGCATAATTCATCTTTTCCCAATTATGAATGCCAAAGATCCTTCTTCCTTTTATAATAAAAATATAGTAATCATCTCAAATGGTCAGAGTATGTAATGCCATATAATTGCCATGACACACCAAAAATGTAGGCAAAAATGTAGGCATGTCTTTGGATTTCTATTTTCCAGCTGCCAGGCCCATCATAACTTGACCACACAAGCTTTTGTACCATATTGCCATTCTGGCTGTTATGTGATTATAACTAATTATGGCAAAGCCAAGAGGCTTTGCTCACTATCACCATCATTTTCTGAAGATGTTATAGCAGGACCAAGATAAAGAGAGATAATTTTGTAATTAACTATGACAGATAATCAACTTCAAACTTAGAAATTCTGGAGAAAATTTGGTTACATGCTAAGACATAAATGATTCTACAAAGAAGGCAATTAAACACTGAAACAGTGCAGATGCAATTTGGTTTACAAACATAATGAATAAAATTCATTAAATCTCATTTCCATTAACTTTTATATGATTTTAGGGTCCAGCAGATCTATTCTAAAATGGTTACCTCCCACTTTCAAGTGATTCCAATTATTGAAATAACTCAATAATATTCTTGCAAAAATGAATTTTACATCCAAATCTTCAATAATTCACACAACTATTAAAAGAGCATTTGTCCTTAATTTGGAGAAATTTAATTTCCTGCCCGGATGAGAATTCCTACTTTAAAATATATTTTAACTAGTAAATATTTAAAATGTGATGCTTTTGTCTCTATATAAGATGCTCTTTCCTCAAAGTAAATGAAAAATATCTCCTAAGCCATAAACTTCATCAAGTACAGATGAATCTCAACCAGAATATTATACTGAGGAAAAAAGATTTAATTTAAATGTCCAATTACACTTCCATAAGGTATAACTCTAAGCTAACACTGCTTGCACTTGAAGCCTCTTGGAAGTTTTCATATTGGAAAAGCATAATTAAAATCTGTTCTTGATTGATTTGCTTTTATTTAATGAGAGATGCTTAGCACTAAAGCTAACAATTATATATTATATATGGGCTTCCCCAATGGCTCATTGGTAAAGAATCCACCTGCAATTCGGGAGACCTGGGTTCGATCCCTGGGTCGGGAAGATCCCCTGGAGGAAGGCATGGCAATCCACTCCAGTATTCTTGCCTGGAGAATCCTAGGGACAGAGGAGCCTGGCAAGCTACAGTCCATGCGGTTGCAAAGAGTTGTACACAACTGAAGTAACTCAGCATGCACACATGCAAATATATATATAGTCTTTCAAAAGTAAACAGTAGCTATTTTAAGATTATCTAAGCATTTAAAAAAATGTTCTTTTTTCTAAAATGTACTGTCAGACTGCCCACTAGACCACACTATTGAAATAGTTAACTGAGTATTGGATGATAAGTCATATATTCTTACTTGGTTAGTTTCAGATTTCAGTAGTCTATAAGTTTTTAACTCAGTAGAAATTATCTCCATTTATTTATTGCTGTGGATTGTTATTGACTTGCAAATGCCTCATGACAGTTGTGATTAATTATGTTCCTTAAATAAAGAGTTTTCAAACTGGAACTTAAAGGAGCCAGAAGCTCAGGGCTTCCATGTGTTCTACAAATTCTTTCAGGAGCTTTTCATTAGTGACTCCTCATTTTCAAAACACAGAGAAAGATCTATTGCTTCAATGTGCTGACTTTGTTTTTAAATACGTAGCATTATATTACCTGTTACTGCTGTTTCATAATTTAAAATATAGCCATAAATACAAAGAAATAATTATGAAAAAAGAACATATTGTTTTAAATACATGAGGCTTCCCCCGTGGCTCAGCCGGGAAAGAATCCGCCTCTAATGCAGGAGACATAGGAGATGTGGGTTCAATCCCACAGTCAGGAAAATCCCCTGGAGGAGAAAATGGCAACCCACTCCAGTATCCTTACCTGAAAAATCCCATGGACAAAGAAGCCTGGCAGAATACAATCCAAAGGGTCCGAAAGAGTCAAACACGACTGAGTGACTAAGCACAGCATAGCACAAATACATATCTTCAAAGTTGGAGCATATATATTCTCATTCTATCTTTTTCATGTCCCCTAAATAATATTTAATCATTTGTAGGTACTCAAGAGGCATTTACTCCAAAGAATGTACTACAGGTTAGCCCTTTGCTTCCATCTGAAAGTATAAATCAATTTTAAGAGAGCAATCAGAAAATTGAGGTTTTCTTGTGCTTTTTAAAGGAAAATACTATTAAGGAGATCTAAAATAAAATCTGTTTTAGTCAAAGATATTTAACCTTTAAAAGTCTTTCATCTGAGTCTACTGAATTCAAGTCAATTTTGCAAGCAATACATCATATTAACTGTATCTGTTTTTTAAACTTAAAAAGTTATAGAACATGTTCTCCAGTGTAGAGAGATTCAGTTCAGTTCAGCAAACATCTGTTCTCATTATGAACTAGGCATGATAGGCAGGGGTGAAATAAATACATGGTAGAAAATGTTGTCTTCTAAGAACTTCCACATGCGGAAACACAAGACCACACATCTCAGGAGGGTATGAATACTCTCTAGAAGTAGGCTTAGGAAAATCAGAAGTATTCCAGAGATGAGAATAACTGCAAACAAAGAAATCAAGATGAGGCAGTATTGTTGAGTATCTATGTTGAGTATCTGTATCCTAGGCACCAAGCTGGGAATATCAACATGGAGAAGACAAAGATTTTTGTTACCAAGAGGAACACAGGAAGGAGTCTGAGAACAGATGTGTACACAAGAAACCATGGAAACCCTGGGGAAAGTGCATCTCAGGACTGAAGATGTGAAAGTTGGAGAGTTTTGGAATCCAACATATGAGAGGGGAGGTCACATCCTTCATTCTCCAGATGACAAACCTGAAATAGTATCAATAAACCCAGCTTCCCAGCAATGAGCATTTAGAAAGACAGGTAGAATGGAACTAATTCCTTTTAGATCTGACTTTCATTAAGCCTGTAACTTAAATTTCGATAAGTACCAGCTGACTTCATTTAATCTTAGGAAGTCAGTGCTTATTTTTGTGGGCAAATTGATGCAGTATACACTGACACATTCTAGATCTTTGGATTATTTTCTGCATTTCAGTAAGGCCAGTATGAAAATATCAAATATCTTCAGGTTTGATCAACTTCCAAGAAAAAAATGATAGTTAAGTCCATGATGAAAGGTAGAAAAAGAACATTTTGAGATAAACCTTCAAATACACTAAATTTTTTTTGAAACTTATTTATGATAAGTTCTAAATTAGTTCCCAAACCCATGCATCTTCATCAAAAAGACAGATTTTGAAGCACACCTCAGACTTCTTTATTTGAATCTTCACAGGTAGACCTGGGAATTTATATGTTTTTCAAACTGTTTTAATGATTCTGGGGTACAGCCAGGTTTTGAAGCTCCAATCCAAATAATGCTACCTGTTAGTGAAAAACTATTTCAAGAAGAGATTATTTTGTAACATCTATTTCTTAATAAAGACATAGTGAGTGACAAAATATGCTTTAGCTATAAAACAATATATGGAATAAGTAAATTAAAAAATATTTGCCCTCATTGGAACTTTGGATATAATATTTGTTATTAAAGATATAATTAATATCTACCTAGGAGTTAATATACAGAATTTATAGAAAACTCATACAACTCAACAATAAAAACAAAACAAATCTGATTCCAACTACTATGAAAAAAATACAGAGGTTCTTCAAAAAAATTAAAGTATAACTGTCATATGATTCAGTCGTTCCACTTCTGGTTACTTACCTGAAGAAAACTATAGCACTAATATGCAAAATATAGACAACTCTGTGTTCATTGCAGCATTACTTTCAATAGCCCAAGATATGAAAGTGACTAAGTGTCCATACAGAGATGAATGGATACCGAAGATGTGATTTGTGTGTATACACACACACACACACAAACACACATGCACACACATCTGCACAATGGAATAGTACTAAGCCATTACAAAGAATAAGATCGTGCCATTTGTAACCTGATGACTGGGCCCAGAAGGTACCATATGAGTGAAATAAGTCAGGCAGAGAGGGACACATTCTGTATGATTTCATTTGTATGTGGAATCTAGGAAAGCAAAACAAACAAAACAAAATCAGAGTCATAGATACAAAGAACAAACTGGTGGCTGCCAGGTGGGGGGTGTGGGGGGATGGGCAAAACAGGTGAAGGGCACTAAGGGGCGGAACTTTGAGTTATGTGCACGCACACCCACAGCTGATTCCTGTCAATGTATGGCAAAAACCACCACAATATTGTAAAGTAATTAACTGCCAATTAAAATAAATTAATTTTTTAAAAATAAAATAAGTCATAGGGGTATAATATACAGAATAGGAGACATGGTCAATAATATTTAGTAAGTTATGGTACAGATGGTAGCTAGATTATCATGATGATCATCTCATAATGTATACAAATGTTGAATCACTATGTTGTACCCCTGAAAAAGTATAACATTGTAAGTTAATTTCACTTCAATTTTTCTAAAAGTTAAAAAAATATATAATTAGATACATAGGAAATTGAAGAAATACTAGAAAACAATAGAAGAGAAAGAATTGATATAGAAGAAGTTTAGGTTGTAAATGATAGGAGTGAGGAGAGAAAATGCCCTTTCAATGCTGGATGTTCATATTATATACATATATATATCTGCTATCCAAATGAAAAATGAAATCATACTTTAGAAAGTAATTTGCATTATTTTATGTTAAAATATGGTATAATAATATTTCTATTTTATTCTAATTCCCCCATCCTCCTTAATGTTGGATTAGTATTTCATTGTACTGGAGTACTGTTATTTAACTAATTACAGAAGTTAAATTCTTCTGCATATCTTGACTTCATATAAATAGACACCACCATCTCAAGCCAGACCTCAAGTCCCACACTCTTTACCCAATTTATATTTTAGTTACTACTAACAAAATAGTACAAGTTCACATTGTAAACATGACATCAGTTCAGTTCAGTTCAGTTCAGTCGCTCAGTCGTGTCAGACTTTTTACGACCCCATGAATCGCAGCATGCCAGGCCTCCCTGTCCATCACCATCTCCCGGAGATCGCTCAAACTTACGTCCATAGAGTCGGTGATGCCATCCAGCCATCTCATCCTCTGTCGTCCCCTTCTCCTCCTGCCCACAATCCCTCCCAGCATTAGTCTTTTCCAATGAGTCAACTCTTCACATGAGGTGGCTAAAGTACTGGAGTTTCAGCTTTAGCATCATTCCTTCCAAAGAACACCCAGGGCTGATCTCCTTTAGAATGGACTGACATAGTACTTACTTATTTATCATCTGCTTAAATTTTTCTAATGCTTCCCCACTATATACATGAATGCAAGTTTCTTTTCCTAGTGCTCTTTTCCTAGTAGAGCACTACATAATCTGGTCTTTTCTTTTTTTTTTTAATGTTAGCCTTCTGTCTCACACTCTTCACTTCACCCTCTCTGTTCTAGTCATATTGGCCTTTGCTTCCTACAAGTCACCAAGTTTGTTACTCCCTAAGAGCCTTTGCTCTAACCACACTCTCTAATGGTAATCTCATGTCCCCACTTTTTGCCTGGCTTCGGTTTGTTAGTCAGGTCTATAGCAAGATTCTAGCCTGTCCATATAGATACACTGACATTCATTATCATATCGTTTAGTTTAAATATTTGCAATGCACACATCACAACCTGATGTTTACATCACCTAGTTACTTTTTAGAAATTTATTTAGTATTATCAATCTATCAATGCCCCCCCCCAAAAAACAATGTGCAAATTCTATGATAACAAACACCTATATGGTCATTGCTACAAGCCCAGTGCTTACTTGCTACGTAGCTACATAGCAGGTAATAAATAGATGTTTGTTGAATAAAAGGATGAATACACAAAAGAATAAATATTCTAGCCCCTCCTTCCTGAAAACATGTCCTAAGCCAGCACATTTCACCTTCACTGATCATGTGAAATAGTGGTCTTTGCTTCACCAATCCCACTGTCCTCCACTGTGGCTTTTACAACTCCAAGTTCAGGTTGATCTTAGGAATCCTATCAGACTACTCCAGCCAGGTCTCTTGTGTCCTTCTCTTCTTCAAAGAGTTCATGTTATAGAAAAATAATTCAATTCATCTCCAATGATAAGGACTCCAAATACCATGTTCTCAATCTAAGTAATTCACAAAGAAGGTAGCATGAGACCCAGAGCAGAAGTTATAGCTTTGGCTCTGGAATGGTCTCCTCTGTCTGAAGCCCTACTTTTGATCATTATAAAAGGAGAGGAGCCAGTTACTGGGGATCCTACACATTGCACCCTATAAGAGAAGAAACCAAAGAGCCACATATTCTATCATCTAGATAATCCAAGAGCTTAACCTAAATTAATCCAAATCTAGAGGCAAAGACTATCTTCCATATTGATCAAGCTGTTCTAAATTCTTGGTGGATTTGCATAACCAAGGAGCAATTCAATGGGAATTGTCATAGGAATAGAGTACCTATGATAGGTCACCTGAATCAAGCCCTGGATGTGATAGCATTTGAACAAGCCCTTCTAAGCAGGAGTAAGCTAAAGAGACAGCTATGATTCATGCTGCAATAAAGAGTTAATTCCTTTGGCAATAAATGTGAAATTTATTGCAATTTCATTGGCTTATCAAGTATTGCACAACATTAATATAGATGACCTTTGAGTGAAGTCTTTCAGGAAACAAACTAGACTGAACTTTAAATGCATCCACATTTCTTGTTGTATTTAGATATGATGGTATTAATTTGTAAGTGACTATATCCATGTCAAAGAGAGTCTGCTTCGCATTGTCCTGTGGTCATTTATGTATAGGATAAATGTCAAACTCTTAGACAGAAGTATAAAATTAATATTCAAAATCAATTCAAGAATCCAGGAGTCATGGCAGATGACTGGATGAAAACCAAATTGAAATGTTTGCCTGGGTGCTAAGTTGCTTAGTCATGTCTGACTCTTTGCAACCCTGTGGACTGCAGCATGCCAGGATCTTCTGTCCACAGGATTGTCCAGACAAGAATACTGGATTGGATTGCCATTCCCTTCTTCAGGGGATCTTCCCAACCCAGGGATCGAACTCATGTCTCTTACATCTCCTGCTTTGGCAGGTGGACTCTTTACCACTGGTAAAGAACTGGGAAGCCCTTAAAGCTATTAAATATTAATATCAATCCTTTCTCAAACTTAAATTTTATTATATTTTATAGTTCACAAAAGTGGTTAACATTTTTCATGTTATGTTATTAATATTTAAGCCTCACTACACTCTATGAGTCTTAAATGAAGATTTTTATGTACACTTTATAAAACATCAAAAATCTGACTCTCATAAGGGTTGGTTTACTATATACTTCCTACATGTCTCCGATTTCCCAGTAAGCCTACTAGATGCTATAGAATCAAGGATGACTGGACTCCTGATAAGATCTGACTCCTGATAAGATGTGATGGGGCTTCCCTGGTGGCTCAGATGGTAAAGAATCCATCTGCAATTCCGGAGACCCAATTCAATCCCTGGGCTGGGAAGATCCCCTGGAGAAAGGAATGGCTACCCACTTCAGTATTCATGGGCTTCCCTGGTGGCTCAGACAGTAAAGAATCTGCCTGCAATGTGGAAGACCTGGGTTTGATCCCTGGGTTGGGAAAATTTCCTGGAGAAGGGAATGGCTACCTTCTCTAGTATTCTTGCCTGGAGAATTCCATGGACAGAGGAGTCTGGCGGGCTACAGTGCATGAGATTGCAAAGGGTCAGACATGACTGAGGGACTAACAGATGGTTTAATAATTCAATTAAATATAATAAGTGCTAACAAACAAGGTCTTATTGTATAGCACAAGGAACTCTACACAGTGTTATGTGACAGACTGGATGAAAGAGGAGTTTGGGGGAGAATAGATACATGTGTATGTATGGCTGAGTCCCTTTGCTATCCACTTGAAACTACCACTTGAAACATTGTCAGTTGGCGTTGTCAGTATTATCTGTATTAATCCAATACAGATAAAAAGTTAAAAATGAAATAAAAATATTTTAAAAATATATAATAAGTGCTGGAGTGGAGGTGTTCACAATTAACTGATCACATATCTCTGTATACATGTCCTATGTCATTATGTAGGCACATGAACTATATTATGTGCTGCTTAGCCATGTGTTTTGGTTGAAAGTCTGATACATTCTGAAAAATAAATGGACTCATATGGAAGGAATATTTTTTTCCAAAGAAAGATCTCATATTAATAAGAGAAGATTAAAAGTTATTTCTGAAAAGGATTCTTAGAATCAGAAAGTCAAGGTAGGGTCACCAGCCATCCTGGTTTTCCTAGAACTGAGGGGTTTACCAGGACACAGGACTTCCAGTGCTAAAATTCAGAAAATCCTCAATGGTTGGTCAACTTAAGTCAATATTAAGAAAATATAAAATAAGTTTCTTATCACAAGAAGCAATTTCAGTTAGGCTCAACTTCATGGTTTAGATCCATTTGTTTCTGACTTGGGTTGGTATATAAAAACCAACAAACAAGAGGAAGCCAAATGATAATTTATATTTGTAGAATATTTAAGGATTATAAAACTTGGTCTCAATCTTTAAAATTACCCATGTGCATCTCATGACACTGACAAGAACAAATATCCTTAACTCCATTTTACAGATAAAGAAACAAACTCAAAGAGAGAAGAAATTTGGCCAAGGACATAAAACTCATAAGCACCAGGAAAAAACCTAGAACCCAAGACTGTACAAGGATCCTTCAATGCCAGGCAGTAAAATGTTCAATTATGTAATAGCCTAGATCACCCAGTCAAAAATATTATTCATGAGTATTTGTATATTTAGAGTTGTACTTAAAGTGCAATCAATCAGCAGGAGAATGAGGGTGCCATAAAGTCAGAGTCAAGTGGAAATTTATAAATACTAAGGCACTCAACTTCTGGGGCAGTTTAACCAAAAGATGTGTGCATAACTTCTCTTAAGTACTCAACTTTATAACTGTCTGGTTAACTTTATTGCCGTGTTGCAATGGTGATAAATATCAACTCCAGATGGTGCTTTGGAAATCACAAAGCACTATACAGATATAATATTTTACGGTTATTATTTAATTTATGCACAGCAAAGTCAGGATCTAAGCACCTGGTACTTTATCACTCTTCCGGTTAGTTTTCCACCCTTGAATAGATGAGTCAGATATTGTTCCTGTTCTCAGTGTCTCTGGGGTTAAAGTCACATTTGCCACTCATTTCAGTGCTAGGGTGGCACAATGCACACTCATTTATTCTGCTTTAGTAGTTCTTCCACCTTCTTATCTGATTGCTAAAGTCCTTTTGGGTGGGTCAAACACACACACATTTTTGTGGTATTTCCCATTATAAATTTGACCATAAAAAACTTTCACATTATAAATTTTACCATACAAAAGTTCAGATCATCCAATGAATTTTTAAGAATGATAAAAATAAAATACCTCAAACTGAATCTTTCACACATTCAAATTGTGCTTCCTGTTATAACTGAAGAGGCTTACAGTTAGAAAGGAAACCTTTAACTGCTTATTTAAGAATGTCCTTATCTATTTGCATTCAGTTTCAGATCCATCCATAAAATCAGTTGCTCAAGATGAGAAAAATTATGGAAGACCATGTTTCTAAACAAGATAAGCCATTCTAATTTTTCTCCTCCTGCTAGGGAGTGATTTTTCCTCTTTTAAATATCTCATAAAAATATCTGTGATCACGAAGATCTGTATATTCCAAAATGCCAAATAGCAATTCTTACACTGAAAAATAAATATGATGTTTTGAAAGTTTCATATAACTGCCCAGAGAATGATGTAATTCAATGACATAACAGTATAGTATAATGACATAACCCATTAGCAGTGTGTAATCATTCGGGAAGTGTGGCAAAGATGGCTAGCTGTCCCCCAAAAAAATGTTCCACCTTCTAGAATATCATAGGTGTTTTTCAGAGGCATCTTCCCAGGCAGTGAGTATATTTCCCAGTACCCCTTGTAATTTCAAGGTACAGTCACATGACTAGTTCACACCAATAATTATGAGCAAAATGATGTGAGTTATTTCTGAGCCTGAATTTTTAAAAGAGGCAGTTGTTCACTCTTCACTCGGTTTCCCTCCACTAGTTGGAGCCTTGTGGATGGTGGAGCAACAAGATGGAATGATCCTGAGTTGTGAAACACTGTGCGGAAGGCCACCACCAAGTAGTAACATCCTCAACAGATTCTTCCAGGAATGATAAGCCACTGGCATTTTAAGTGGCATTTTTTTTCAGTAGGAGCCAGTACCCTAATCGAATATTTTAAGCAAATACATCCCACTACTAGCATCCCTCAGTTGTTCTGTCCAGGAAAATATGATATTTGAAAAAGCAGATCAACATTCAAGTTCTTAATTATGTGTGGACACAATACCTCATCTGCCCTTGATGTTTATGTTGACCAGGTGGCACTAGGCATAACGACCCGCCTGCCAGTGTAGGAGACCTAAGAGACATGGGTTTGTTCCCTGGGTTGGGAAGATCCCCTGGAGAAGGAAACGGCAGCCCACTCCAGTATTCTTGCCTGGGAAGTCCCGCAGACAGAGAAGCCTGGCGGGCTACAGTCTATGGGGTAGCAGAGAGTCAGACATTTTAACTGAAGCAATTTAGCACCCTTGACGTTTAACCACACTGCCTGCTGAAAGCTGTCATTCACATGGGCTGTCTTCTCAGGCTGCAAAACTTCTTCCTTATCTTCTGACTTTAGCTATTACTATTTGTCTCTCAGACTTCTGTTTGAAAATCGCTTCTTTAAAGAAGTCTTTTCTACCTCCCAATTTAGTCATTTCTCTTCTTTATGGCTACCACAGTGCCATGCATCTGTTCATAGAAATTATGACCAATGTAAATTTACATTGACTTTTCGAATTTTTTTATTGATATCTGATTTCTTTACAAGACTATAAGCTTTTGAACTTCAGAAATAATGGCCTCTGGTTTTTCTCATTCTTATGTCCAGCATATCTTGCACAGATCCCAACATAGTTAAATAGATTTAGATTTAATGAACAAGTAGCTCAGTGTGGTATCATGACAGATGAAGACCAGAGAATGTAAAGAACTTGATGAAGGTACTTTTAAGGAATTCATACTTTTTTCTTTTCCTTCAAGTTAATTACCAGCTTTTTAATGTCTCAGTGGAGAGAACAGTGAGTTGGTCACAGATAAATTGACATTAAATAGAAGACAAACTGACTTACGGTAATAAATTTAATATTTTATCCCTGACAAAAGACCATATATCTAATCTTACTCATTAAAAGCTTCAATTTTTGTCCTGCTAAGAATCATAGTCATGGGAGTAAAAAATATCATAGTGACATTTGCTGACTTTATAACCTATAAAATCTCCCCAGAAGGCTGATCATTGTACAAAACATGGAGAAATACAACTTCACTAAGACCCTATTTTGGTCCATTGGTGGAATGGTTTTCCCTTAACTGTCTCCTCTGAGGAAGAAGTATGACTATTCTAGGGGTGAAATTGAGAAAAGAACTTGATCGTATACAATTCAGCTTTTTCCTTTCTCTCTTTGGACTCTTTTCTGCTAAGAAACAGGAAACGTTGTGCGCCTCGTGCTTCCAAAAAGTAAACACATTAGGGTCAGTGCCTTGGTCAGCATTCTGGAAATGTTTTTGGCTTATCCTGTTTTGTTTTGTTTTTTTTTTCTCTCTACTTACCTTAGGAAAGTTATAAGGCTGGAATTCTGGGTAAACACATGTTACTCCTTAGGCTCAGACATCTCCTGCCTATCCACAAGTTTCCTATTTCATTCAGTTAATTGTCAGTATTGTTTAGATCTGAGCTGAATTTTATCTTCTTTAGAGTAACCTTCCTAACACCCTCCTAAGTAAATTCAAGAGTTCCTCCTTCTCCCCCAAATAAGGAAGCCTCAAGCAAAGGCACCTGGAGCTGACCTCTGCCTAAGGCCTCAGATAAAGAGACCCCAAAGGCAGGTGCCCACCAAATCCAAGAATGAAAATATGTGAAACACATGACTGGCCAGGGGGCCTGAGTCCTTGACTGCAACTGCCTTCGGAGACCATAATGGGTTGGCTGTACACAGGTCTGCCCTGGAGAGGGCAGCTTTCTCTCATCTGGTCTCCCAGGTAAAGCCTTGGTAATTACCTATGATCAGGTCTGAAAATTACTCACTGGCTTTTGGACAAGAGTCAGATTTTTCAGTGTTTGCTTCCAAGAGGCTCACTGACACAGTGGTCAGCAGAAAGTCTAGTTCCTCCCCATGTGGATCTTGCCATAGATTGGTTGAGTGTCCTCATGACATGGCAGTAGTTGTCTTCCCCCAAAGTGAATAGTCTAAAACAAAGAACAAGGAGGGAGTGACAGGGCCTTTTACACCTGAGTGTCAAAAGGTACAGTCATCACAGTTTCCTCTTTAGAAGCAAAAGACTGAAGGAGAGAGGAATTAGATTCCACTTTTTGAAGGGAGAAATGTCAAAGAAACTATATGCCTGTTTTTAAACAACCACACTTAAGGAGATCATCTTAAGAACAATATAAGAGGAATTCTGCTCCTGGTCATGCATTAAAGTCACACAGCTCACCTGCTACTTGACCTCCATTTGTTCAACTCTGAATAGAGTTGAACAAATGGATAGGGATAGTTTGTCTGTTCTTGAGCAAAACACTTAGCGAAGAAGATTTAATTAAACACCAACCTTAAACCCCATGCATTGAAACATGTATAATATCATGTATGAAACGAGTCGCCAGTCCAGGTTCGATGCACGATACTGGATGCTTGGGGCTGGTGCACTGGGACGACCCAGAGGGATGGTACGGGGAGGGAGGAGGGAGGAGGGTTCAGGATGGGGAACACATGTATACCTGTGGTGGATTCATTTTGATATTTGGCAACATTAATACAATATTGTAAAGTTTAAAAATAAAATAAAATTATTAAAATAAATAAATAAATAGAGTTTTTAACACAGTTAACTGATTTCATTTAATCTGTAAATTTACACAATCTATCAATTCAATAGTAGAAACATGATCAAATTATTCATGAACAGTTGACTGATTATTAATGCTTAAGATTATGGCAGATTCAGAAGACTGCTGCTGCTGCTGCTGCTAAGTCGCTTCAGTCATGTCCGACTCTGTGCAACCCCATAGATGGCAGCCCACCAGGCTCCCCCGTCCCTGGGATTCTCTAGGCAAGAACACTGGAGTGGGTTGCCATTCCCTTCTCCAATGCATGAAAGTGAAAAGTGAAAGTGAAGTTGCTCAGTCCTGTCCGACCCTCAGCGACCCCATGGACTGCAGCCTACCAGGCTCCTCCGCCCATGGGATTTTCCAGGAAAGAGTACTGGAGTGGGTTGCCACTGCCTTCTCCTGCTACAACAGTCTTAAGTAAGATCATTTTCTCTTTTAATATGAAATATTTACCATAGTTAACAGCAACTCTATAAAAAAGATAGAACGGCTACAGTCTAAAATATCAACCTCAGAAAACATAATGGTCATCAACATCTTTTTAAACCACATTTTCAGATGTCAATACCAAAAAGTGAAACATTAGAATTTACTTTTTTTTACCAGAATGCTTGCAAACAAGTGAACTGAGTTTAATTTATTACTGAAGGAAAGATGGCAACAACCTTTGAGGATTTGGAGTTTTGTTTTATTTAATTCTAGGAAACTGTCGCTCCCTCTCTACTTACATCTACAGTTGCAGTGTATTTACTTGAACAAAAATTCAGTTTATAAACTCTGCCGAGGAAATAAAAGCAACTTTACATTGGTGGTGGCATTACTTTTAACATGAGATTTTCTGAAAAACATTGTGCAACACATTATTACTTGAGATCCTCTTCCTGGATTATTAAGTAACTAATCCAAACAAAATACACCAAATCCCCTACAGATTTATGGGAAAATTACTGGCCAATGGACATCTCAACATTTTTCTTTCAAATGCTGATTTTTTTTTTCTCTATTCCATGGTTCACTGCCCAAGAAATAATTTTTAACTGTTTCTTTTAGTTGAAGAAATATTAGAAATTGAAACCAATTCCCAGGTAAGGAACCCCAAAGCTGTAGGTCTTCATGGTTTCTCCATGAAGATCATCTCTGTGTGTTCCAACTCCAAGTTTCATTAAAAAACAACAACCACGACCACCACTGTGGTCCATCTTGTTCGCTGTTGTCTTGCCTGGATCTTGCCCATGCCTGGCTGACTAGAGTAAACAGCTGTGGAAGAAATTAGGTAAAGCTACACTTTAGAACAAAATTATTGACCTACCATGAAAAAGGGGGGGGGTATTTTTATTAAATAATCCCCCTTTTTTTAATTTTTATTTTTTAATTTTAATTTTTAATCCCCCTTGTAGACAGGAGGAATTTTTTCAAACTGAGCTTTGAGAAGAGGATAACTATGTCCTAACTGCTGTGTGACTTTTAATTCCTTCAACTTTCAGGACTATTCTGATACTTGTTTAATTCATGACTGCAAAGTTTTCTGAAAATGGAAAATCCCAGACACATATTGAATTTTTTAACTTTAAGGAAAACTTTTAATGTATTCAGACACTTGGTGAGTACTGGAGGTGTGGGTGGGGGTTGGGATCAATACTGAACAAGATAGACCCAGACCCTAAGGGTTTACATTCTAGCAATGGATAGAGATACTGAACAGTTAACTACATAATCATTAGCTTAATTATCGATGCAATGGCTAAAGAGAGGACAGTGTATATATTGTAAGAGGACCTGAGCTAGTGTGGGGAGTCAGAGAGGACTTTCTTGACTAAATAATATTTAAGCTGAATTGTACATGATAAGTAAGAATTCATGAATAGGCAAGGGTTTCTTGAGAATAGAAGATGGGAGATAGTGAAGGGAGAGGGAAAAAAAGGTCCAGGGCAGAAAGAAGAGGAGTAGAGAAATATCTGAGTAGAAATGGAATATAGTGTATTCAGAATGACAGAAGACCATGTGACTTGAATCCAGAAAGCCTATTGATGGTTTACTATGACACTAATAAGGGGTAAAGCAATCTGAGTACATTTACTTCCTTAAAAGATTATTTTGGCTCCTGTTCTAGGGCAAGATGGTATAGAATAATTTCTTCTGTGCTCCTCTATAAATAAAACAAAATGCCAAGGAAAAAGTCCATTAGACCATGATGAAGGAACTCTAAAAGTAAGCTGAAAGAATGTCAACAGCACTGGCTAGGGAGGAAGAACAGACCTTGAGGACACAAGGACTGGCTATGTGGTGAAATTTCCTAGGTTTTCTTTTCATCTCCCATATGCTCCTAGACTGGACACAGGAGAGATCTAAAGCCCAGAACCACTGCAGGCATAAGCCAAACAAGTACAACCCAAAAGAAAACCTTGTCCTTTCTGGCCAAGGACCAGGGAAAGGAAAGCACAATGGACACAGTGAAGAGTCACGGCCCTTGTTCCACCATTTGGACCTGGCACTGGCCTGATCCACTGGCACCAAGAGCAGGAAGCCCCAACCACCCCATCCTCACTGCACACCCAGCTTCCAGGGACAGTCCTGTTCTTGGCAGGAGCAGCACCCACAGTGGCCTTTGTCTCCCTGCCCTCCACTCAGGCTCAAAGGAGGGCCAGGCCCCATGGCTTCTGCTCTCCTATCCCCTTCCAGAAGCTGGCCCAGGGACACCAGACAACCCAGGGAAGTATCATCTGTACCTGGAGATGAAACCAGCAGGGCTGAGTTGAGTGGCTTAAACAACAGACATTTGTTTCTCATAGTGCTGGAAGCTATAACTCCAAGATCAAGGGTCCAGCAGTGTTCTGTGAAGAACACATGAGTGGTTCCTAGGGATTCGATACAGGGGAGTGGATGGGTATGGTTTAATGGGGTAACAAGAGGGAGTCTTATGATGGTGCCACTTAGTATTTTGATTGTGGTGGTGGTTACACAAAGCTGACACCTGTGTTAAAATTGTATTGAGCTGCACACACACAAATGTGTGCCAAACTGGTGACATTTGAATTAATTCTGTGGATTATACCAATGTCAGTGTCTTGTTTTTGATATTTTGCTATAGTTGTGCTATGGTTGATGGAGGATAAGGGAAGCATACACGGGACTTCTTTGTTCATTTCTCCATAAACTCCTATGACTCTACAACAACTTAAAAACAAAAATTTGGAAAAAACCACAAAAAACCACAGTGCTTGGTTTTTATGAGAAAGTTGGACCAAGGGCAAGAACAAGTAGGGGAAGACCTGGTAAAGAACCAGCTCAGCTGGTAAAGAATTTGCCTGCAATGCAGAAGTCCTGGGTTTGATTCCTTGGTTGGGAAGATCCTCTGGAGAAGGGAAAGGCTACCCACTCCAGTTTTCTGGCCAAGAGAAGTCCAAAGATTGTACAGTCTTAAAACTCAACATTCAGAAAAATAAGATCATGGCATCTGGTCCCATCAGTTTGTGGCAAATAGATGGGTAAATAACAGAAACAGTGACAGACTTTCTTTTCTGGGGCTCCAAAATCACTGCAGATGGTGACTGCAGCCATGAAATTAAAAGACACCTGCTCCTTGGAAGAAAAGCTATGGCCAACCTAGACAGCATATTAAAAAGCAGAGACAGTGCCGACAAAAGTCTGTCTAGTCAAAGCTATGGTTTTTTCAGTAGTCGCGTATGGATGTGAGAGTTGGACTACAAAGAAAGCTGAGTGCCAAAGAATTGATAATTTTGACCTGTGGTGTTAAAGAAGACTCTTGAGAGTCCCTTGGACAGCAAGGAGATCCAACCAGTCCATCCTAAAGGAAATCAGTCCCGAATATTCATTGGAAGGACTGATGCTGAAGCTGAAGCTCCAATACTTTGGCCACCTAATGCGAAGAACTGACTCACTGGAAAAGACCCTGATGCTGGGAAAGACTGAGGTGGGAGGAGAAGGGAACTACAGAGGATGAGATAGTTGGATGGCATCATCGACTATGGATGGACACCAGTTTGAGTGAGCTCCGAGAGTTGGTGATGAACAGGGAAGTCTGGCATGCTGCAGTCCATGGAGCCACAGAGTCAGACATGACTAAGTGACTGAAATGAGCTGAACTGTCCAGTCCATGGGGTTGCAAAGAGTCAGACACGACTGAGAGACTTTCACTTTCACTTTCAATATAATATCAGTAAGATGTAATAATGATTTAGATATGAAGGTTATGGAGAAAGAAAAATAGAGGTTTCTGATTTGTAAGGCTTATGGAAGACATTGAGACAAGAAATAATGAAGTAAAAACCCACTGAGAGTGGGTGAATATGACAAGTACTATTTGGGATATGTTCATTTTGAAATACCTAGAAAGTATAGTGATTCAAATGTTATTGGTCGAATATATGAGTCAGGGCTCAGAAATTAAGGTTAAAATATGTAAGCTTGAGTTGTCAGTGGAGAGGTGACTATGGGTATGGCTCTCCCATATGTGTGTCTGCTCAGTCACTTCAGACAGTCTGACTCTTTGCGACCCCATGGACTGTAGTCTGCAGGGCTCCCTTTGTCCATGGGATTCTCCAGGCAAAAATACTGGAGTGGGTTACCTCACCCTTCTCGAGGGGAGCTCCCCGACCTAGGGATTGAACCCACAACTCTTGCATAGTAGGCAGGTTTTCTTACCCTCTGAACCACCTGGAAGACCATGGCTTCCAGCCCTACGAAGCCCATGGTTATCCTAAGGAAAGGAAAGCATGGAGTGACAGGTGAAGATGGAGGACAGAACTTGAGGAAACTACATTGTTTCGAGTTCAAGGAGTAAGAAAAGAAGGATGAAATTGTAAAAGAAACAAGGAAAGAGAGGTCAGTAGAAGTCAGAGTATATGAGTTAAGTGAGATTGAACTCAGCAAATGTACGATCTTTGATGGTTGCTGCTGCCGCTACTGCTGCTGCTAAGTCACTTCAGTCATGTCTGACTCTGTGCGACCCCACAGACAGCAGCAATATTGTTCAAATCAGGTAGAATTTGAGGAGGAAAGCAAGAGAGTCCCAGAAAAACATCTATTTCTGCTTTATTGACTATGCCAAAGCCTTTGACTGTGTGGATCACAATAAACTGTGGAAAATTCTGAAAGAGATGGGAATACCAGACCACCTGACCTGCCTCTTGAGAAATCTGTATGCAGGTCAGGAAGCAACAGTTAGAACTGGACATGGAACAACAGACTGGTTCCAAATAGGAAAAGGAGTACGTCAAGGCTGTATATTGTCACCCTGCTTATTTAACTTCTATGCAGAGTACATCATGAGAAACGCTGGGCTGGAAGAAGCACAAGCTGGAATCAAGATTGCCAGGAGAAATATCAATAACCTCAGATATTCAGATGACACCACCCTTATGGCAGAAAGTGAAGAGGAACTAAAAAGCCTCTTGATGAAAGTGAAAGAGGAGAGTGAAAAACTTGGCTTAAAGCTCAACATTCAGAAAACAAAGATCATGGCATCTGGTCCCATCACTTCAAGGGAAATAGATGGGGAAACAGTGGAAACAGTGTCAGACTTGATTTTTTTGGGTTCCAAAATCACTGCAGATGGTGACTGCAGCCATGAAATTAAAAGACTCTTACTCCTTGGTAGGAAAGTTATGACCAACCTAGATAGCATATTAAAAAACAGAGACATTACTTTGCCAACAAAGGTTCATCTAATCAAGGCTATGGTTTTTCCTGTGGTCATGTATGGATGTGAGAGTTGGACTGTGAAGAAGGCTGAGTGCCGAAGAATTGATGCTTTTGAACTGTGATGTTGGAGAAGACTCTTGAGAGTCCCTTGGACTGCAAGGAGATCCAACCAGTCCATTCTGAAGGAGATCAGCCCTGGGATTTCTTTGGAAGGAATGATGCTAAAGCTGAAACTCCAGTATTTGGCCACCTCATGGAAGAGTTGACTCATTGGAAAAAAATCTGATGCTGGGAGGGATTGGGGGCAGGAGGAGAAGGGGATGACAGAGAATGAGATGGCTGGATGGCATCACTGACTCGATGGACATGAGTCTGGGTGAACTCTGGGAGTTGGTGATGGACAGGGAGGCTTGGCGTGCTGCGATTCATGGGGTCGCAAAGAGTCAGACACGACTGAGCAACTGAACTGAACTGAACAGAAGAAGGTCTTCCCGGTGGCTCAGATTATAAAGAATCTGCCTGCAAGCCAGAAGACATGGGTTCAATCCCTGGGTCTGGAAGATTCCCTGGAGAAGGGAATAGCTACCCACTCCTGTATTCTTGCCCAAAGAATTCCATGGACAGAGGAGCCTGATGGGCTACAGTCCTTGGGATCACAGAGAGTTGGACATGACTGAGCAAGTAACATTTTACTTTCACTTTGGGGTTTTCCAGGTGGCACTAGTGGTAAAGAATCCTCCTGTCAATGCAAGAGACATAAGAGACACGGATTCGATCCCTTGATTGGGAAGATCCCCAGGAGGAGGGCATGGAAACCCACTCCAATATTCTTGCCTGCAGAATCCCACGGACAGAGGATCCTGGAGGGCTACAGTCCCTGGGGTCACAAAGAGTTGGACATGACTGAAGCGACTTAGCACACGTTAGGAGAAGATGGAAAATATATCTTTAGTTGGAAAGGAAGTGCCCATTCTCTTCTATTTTACTATGAGGCAGTTAGAGAAGAGGCTTTTCATGACTCAAAGTGGTTGTCCTGTGTTTTATAAGCCCAGAAGAATGCTGCAACTAGACAGGGGAATGTCTGTGCTGCATCCCGAGGTTAGTTTGAACATTTTAAGTAGCACTGCACTGACTCTTTATTGTTTTCCAAGTGCTTCAATAGATTCCTGCTTAAGAGAAACAAAAGAAAACAGAACCTTATTTGGCTATAACTCTTTTTTTTTTTTTTTTTTGAGAGTCCCAAGTATTCTTTGGACTTTATAAAAAAGATAAATACATAAAAACTCATATATAGATATATGCTCATAAATATATGCTAGCTCTGCAAAGAACTTAAAATATACCAGAACATAACTAATATTAAAAATATTACTCAGCTTTCTCATTAAACTCTGTTATACAGGTGTCCCCATCACTATCATCATCATCATAGCTACAAGTCTTGAGTATTTACTCTATTCCCATTTCCCAGGGGCCTCCCAGTTCATTAGTGGATAAAGAATCTGCCTACCAATGTGGGATATGCAGGAGACGTGGGTTTGCTCTCTGGGTTGGGAAGACAGCAACCCAATCCAGTATTATTGCCTGGGAAATCCCATGGCCAGAGGAGCCTGGCAGGCTACAGTCTACATGGTCGCAGAATCAGACAAGAGAGCATACACACACACATTTTTCAGGGACTACTGTAAGTTATTTATAAAACATTTGATTCACTCGTCAAATGCCTTTTAGATAGTATAAACCTTTTCATTTCTATTTTACAGATGATGAAATGAAGACTTAGTGATTTGAAGTAACTTGCTTGAGCTCCCAGAACTGGTTAACTGGCACAATAAGGATCAGAACCCACATGCCTGAGTTCTTAACCATTATACAATACTGTCTTTCCAAACATAAGCAAAGAGTGTTTTACTTCATATTATTACAATTTTGAAGAAAAGATAATCACATGAAATAAGTGTACAGAGATAGGGCACATCTCTAGGCTGCTGATATGCACCTCTTTTTCAGAGAACATAAATATTACAATATGAAATTCAAAGACTGCAGGAATGAAATGTGGAAATAAAGCTCCTGCGGGTGTGACTAAAAACAGAGATGTGTTGTAGAGTAAATGATCTGGAACTAGAGTTCTCATTTTCCACCTGGAGAAAGGGAGAGCCAAGGGCCAGGATGACAGCCAAGTCAGAATCAGGCTCAGCAGAGCGAGACCCTTTACAGATCTGCGTGGACCACACACAGAGAACTGAGGACTTGCATAAACTGGTTTCTCTCTCTCTCTCTCTTCCTTTTTAAGATAGCATTGCTCTTCATACCGCTGGAAAGTGGTCATCTCCATCTCAAGTGTAATAAATCAAGTCCATAGCTAAATGGCACCTTTAGAGTAAGCAAGCCTGAATTTGTTTACATAGAGAAGTTCTACCTATTTATACTCACATAAGGAGAAACTTTCCCCATCCTCACTGTGACCACCCAGGGAAAAAAATCAATTTTGAGCTCTTGAGAAGGGTTTTCTTAAATTTTGCTATTTATTGCAGATAATATCTTTGAATTTTTTTTTTAATTACTACAAATCATATCTCATTTCCCTCATTACGTATCACTACAACAAATCATATTTTGACCAAAACAATCAATAACTAATGTTTTATGTGCTGTGCTGTGCGGTGCTAAGTCACTTATGTTGTGTACAATGCTTTGAAACCCTGTGAACATAGCCCACAAGGCTCCTCTGTCTTTGGAACTCTCCAGGCAAGAATACTGGAGTAGGTTGCCAGGCCCTCCTCCAGGGTATCTTCCCAAAGCAGGGATCGAACCCACCTCTCTTGTCTTCTGCATTGGCAGGCAGATTTTTTGCCACTCGCACCAACTTGCAAACAGAAAAACAGAAGCTGATTTAATTATTCATAACAGAAGGTATTTAATACTGGAGATTGGTTAACCGGGTAATTGTCTGAGGTCACCAAACATTCCTAGGCTACAGGTTCAATTAGAGAAGATAATGTTACATGACTCCTAGAGCCAGTCACTCTGTGGAATCTGGAACCCAGCAAACTTGATGAAAAGATGCTGGAGTCACTGAGCTAGATAGCAAAATACTGCACAGGAGAAATAGGATGGAAAGGAGTATCCTGAATTTTTCCTTTGTTCACCTTCAAATATCTGCAGGTTCCTCCTCTTGGCCACACGCAGTGAGAAGCTTGCTGTCATGGGAGCCAGGGAATTGTAGCTTGGAGGGGTCAGCTTTCCTGTGATATAGAAGAAAGCCAGAGAAGGAAGCAACTGAGGGCAAACAGACCCCAGGATAAGCCAAGTCATAGGAGCAAGCACTATATTCAGCCAGCCATATTGTTTCATGTCATGATGAAAGTGAAAATGAAGTAGTTCAGTTGTGTCTGACTCTTTGTGACCCTATGGACTGTAGCCCTGTAGGCCGTCAGGCTCCTCCATTCATGGGATTTTCCAGACAAGAATACTGGAGTGCGTTGCCATTTTCTTCTCCAGGGGATCTTTCTGACCCAGGGATCAAACTCAGGTCTTCCACATTGCAGGCAGACACTACTTTCTGAGCCATGAGGGAATCTCCTCCATGTCATGATATATGTGATCAAAAATTAAGTCATAGAATTCAGAAGTATTGGGTTGGCCAAAAAGTTCCTTTGGGTTTCTCTGTAATGTATGGAGAAACTGAACAAAATTTTGGCAAAATCCCATACATGCTTGAGAAGATAAAAAAAAAAAAAAAATAGCCAGATTAGTAGCTCATCCAAGAGTTCTGAGTAACTTTAGTGATTCTAAGATTAGAACTTGGGAATACAACAAATAAGTAAGAATAAATAGTAAACAGCAAATAATAAAGAAGAAACTAGACAGAGAAGTTTTCTATTTTGCAGGTAGTAAAGACTTCATGGAGTGTCTATTGTGATACACTCTTATTTAAATCATACATTACCCTGGAGGTGATTTCAGACTCAACATTCAATTTATTGATCATTAGGTGCATGCTTAAAGATGCTCTGTGTCTAAATTGCATCTGTGGCTTGCATTTACAAAGGCAGTGAGTAGGGAAGGAAGAAAGAGCACTGACAACTGACAGCATGGTCCTGCTGTGCCTTCTCTACATTATTCAGAAGATAAAGCTAACAGCACTGCATTTCTCTTATTCTACACTTTCCTGCACAGCTGTATGACTTCTCTCTTTGGTCTGTCTTCAATGTTTATTATAATGATTCTAGCCCCAGAATTATTTTTTGATACTCAGTGCATATTCTTTTGATGAATAAATTATTTTGCTAAAATAAAAGCTTTGTGCTATATAATTTTTTACTTATCAATATATTTTCAGTGCAGGAGACACAGGTTCAATTCCTGGGTTGGGAAGATCCTCTGGAGAAGGAAATGGCAACCCACTCCAGTATTCCCACCTGGAGAATCCCATGGACAGGAATACATGGCAGGATACAGTCGATGGCATTACATGGCAGGCTACAGTCCACCAGGATTGCAAAGTTGGACATGACTTAGTGACTAAACCACCACAACAACCATATTTTGGATATCCTGCCATAACACTTTTAAACAGATAAAGATACAGACATGTATATGCATAACTATACAAAAGTACATATGCGTATATACATGCCATAAGATTTTTAATGACTGCATAGTTTTCCGTTGTATAGATGTGCTGTCATTTCATGAAATCACTGTTAACTTTTGGTTGTAATTTTTTGAAATTTCTGTAACAATGTAATAAGTATCTCTAATCTTGTATGTTTCCTCACTTAATCCAAGTCTATGCCCCAACCAGTAACGCTGAAGAAGCTGAAGTTGAATGGTTCTATGAAGACCTACAAGACCTTTTAGAACTAACATCCAAAAAAGATGTCCTTTTCATTATAGGGGACTAGAATGCAAAAGTATGAAGTCAAGAAACACCTAGAGTAACAGGCAAATTTGGCCTTGGAGTACGGAATGAAGCAGCACAAAGGCTAATAGAGTTTTGCCAAGAAAATGCACTCGTCAGAGCAAACACCCTCTTCCAACAACACAAGAAAAGACTTTACATATGGACATCACCAGAAGGTCAACACCGAAATCAGACTGATTATATTCTTTGCAGCCAAAGATGGAGAAGCTCTATACAGTCAACAAAAACAAGACTAGGAGCTGACTGTGGCTCAGATCATGAACTCCTTACTGCCAAATTCAGACTGAAATTGAAGAAAGTATGGAAAACCACTAGACCATTCAGGTATGACCTAAATCAAATCCCTTATGATCATACAATGGAAGTGAGAAATAGATTTAAGGGACTAGATCTGATAGATAGACTGCCTGATGAATTATGGAATGAGGTTCATGACATTGTACAGGAGACAGGAATCAAGACCATCCCCATGGAAAAGAAATGCAAAAATGCAAAATGGCTGTCTGGGGAGCCCTTACAAATAACTGTGAAAAGAAGAGAAGCGAAAAAAGGAGAAAAGGAAAGATATAAGCATCTGAATGCAGAGTTCCAAAGAATAGCAAGAAGAGATAAGAAAGCCTTCATTAGCTATCAATGCAAAGAAATAGAGGAAAACAACAGAATGGGAAAGACTAGAGATCTCTTCAAGAAAGTTAGAGATAACAAGGGAACATTTCACGCAAAGATAGGCTCGATAAAGGACAGAAATGGTATGGACCTAACAGAAGCAGAAGATATTAAGAGGTGGCAAGAATACACAGAAGAACTGTACAAAAAAGATCTTCATGACCAGGATAATCACAATGCTGTGATCACTAATCTAGAGCCAGACATCCTTGAATGTGAAGTCAAGTGGGCCTTAGAAAGCACGACTACGAACAAAGCTAGTGGACATAATGGAATTCCAGTTGAGCTATTTCAAATCCTGAAAGATGATGCTGTGAAAGTGCTACACTCAATATGCCAGCAAATTTGGAAAACTCAGCAGTGGCCACAGGATTGGAAAAGGTCAGTTTTCATTCCAATCTCAAAGAAAGACAATGCCAAAGAATGCTCAAACTACCACACAACTGCACTCATCTCACATGCTAGTAAAGTAATGCTCAAAGTTCTCCAAGCCAGGCTTCAGCAATACGTGAACCATGAACTTCCTGATGTTCAAGCTAGTTTTATAAAAGGAAGAGAAACCAGAGATCAAATTGTTCCATTGGATCATTGAAAAAGCAAGAGAGTTCCAGAAAAACATCTATTTCTGCTTTATTGACTATGCCAAAGCCTTTGACTGTGTGGATCACAATAAATTGTGGAAAATCCTGAAGGAGATGGGAATACCAGACCACCTGACCTGCCTCTTGAGAAACTTTATGCAGGTCAGGAAGCAACAGTTAGAACTGGACATGGAACAACAGACTGGTTCCAAATAGGAAAAGGAGTATGTCAAGGCTGTATATTGTCACTCTGCTTATTTAACTTCTATGCAGAGTACATCATGAGAAACGCTGGACTGGAAGAAGCACAAGTTGGAATCAAGATTGCCGGGAGAAATATCAATAACCTCAGATATGCAGATGATACCACCCTTATGGCAGAAAGTGAAGAGGAACCCAAAAGCCTCTTGATGAAAGTGAAAGTGGAGAGTGAAAAAGTTGGCTTAAAGCTCAACATTCAGAAAACGAAGATCCTGGCCTCTGGTCCCATCACTTCATGGGAAATAGATGGGGAAACAGTGGAAACAGTGTCAGACTTTGTTTTTTGGGGCTCCAAAATCACTGCAGATGGTGACTGCAGCCATGAAATTAAAAGACGCTTACTCCTTGGAAGGAAAGTTATGACCAACCTAGATAGCATATTCAAAAGCAGAGACATTACTTTGCCAACAAAAGTCCATCTAGTCAAGGCTATGGTTTTTCCCGTGGTCATGTATGGATGCGAGAGTTGGACTGTAAAAAAGGCTGAGCGCTGAAGAATTGATGCTTTTGAACTGTGGTGTTGGAGAAGACTCTTGAGAGTCCCTTGGACTGCAAGGAGATCCAACCAGTCCATCCTAAAGGAGATCAGTCCTGGGTGTTCATTGGAAGGACTGATGCTAAAGCTGAAACTCCAATACTTTGGCCACCTCATGCGAAGAGTTGACTCACTGGAAAAGACCCTGATGCTGGGAGGGATTGGGGGCAGGAGGAGAAGGGGATGACAGAGGATGAGATGACTGGATGGCAACACTGACTTGATGGACGTGAGTCTGAGTGAACTCCGGGAGTTGGTGATGGACAGGGAGGCCTGGCGTGCTGCGGTTCATGGGGTCGCAAAGAGTCGGACACAACTGAGCGACTGAACTGAACTGAAGAATAAATTCCAACAGCTGCAACTGCTAAGTCAAAGGGGTTTTATTAGTCAGTTTAGTCTATATATATTTTTCTATAGTAACAAAGAACCAGAAAATGTCAGCAGCTTATAACTGTTTTATCTCTTTTTCTCTAAGACAGCTGCTGCTGCTGCTAAGTCACTTCAGTCGTGTCTGACTCTGTGCTACCTCATAGACGGCAGCCCACCAGGCTCCTCTGTCCCTGGGATTCTCCAGGCAAGAATACTGGAGTGGGTTGCCATTTCCTTCTCCAATGCATGCATGCATACCTAGTCGCTTCAGTCATGTCAGACTCTGTGCAACCCCATGGACAGCAGCCCACCATGCTCCTCTGTTCACAGGATTCTCTAGGCAAGAATACTGGAGTGGATTACCATTTCCTTCTCCCTTTGGCAGACAGAGGAGAGCCTATATATGGGACTTCTGGGGGAAAAGAGATGGATAACTACAATCTGATTTGGAAAACTTCTGTTCAGAAATCTCCCATATTAATATGACTCACAATTCACTATCCAGAGCCTGTGCCAGCATGAATTCAAAAGGATAGAAAAGCAAAATCCCCCTCCAGAGAAGAGCTCTACAGTAAAATTCTTTTAGGGTAGAGAAGCAAGTATTTTGAACAATAATATATCAGAGTTGCCCATAACAATATCCACTGCTATGATAGCTACTATTATCGTAAAAAAAGGGCATGGGTAAATGTTGCCCTAGACTGAAAACAATGATTCTGAAAGAGAAAAAACATAAAATGTTCCAATCAATTCCTAGCAGGTAATTTAAAACCATATTATGAAGAAGTAATATGGATGAAAGATCTTGTAGCTACAAATAACACAGGATGATCATGTCCATTTCCACTTGGAAAAACAAATGCTTACCAAAATATGACCACCACAGATTTCCAACCCCCACCATTGGATGACCACAAGCCATAGTCATTGGCCTCTTGTCCAGATTTGTTCAGAAGAGCTTTGATTGTGTGCAGTGAAATTGAACCATAAATGAGAGGCTTTG
Organism: Bos javanicus; assembly: GCF_032452875.1. NCBI lineage: Eukaryota > Metazoa > Chordata > Mammalia > Artiodactyla > Bovidae > Bos > Bos javanicus. The sequence goes on along the minus strand of NC_083887.1, from coordinate 34,217,382 downwards.
TAGCATATAAACCAAACAACCTACTGATATGCTTGGATTTATAGCTTCAAGTCAGGCTTCCCAGGTGGCTCAGTGGTAAAAAGTCTGCCTGCAACATAGGAACTTGATTCCAGGTTCAAGAAGATCACCTGGAAAAGGAAATGGCAACCCACTCCAGCATTCTTGCCTGGGAAGTTTCATGGACGGAGAAGCCTGGCATGCTACAGTCCATGGGGTCGCAAGAATCAGACACAACTTAGCAGCTATACAACATTACTTCAAGTCATGTTTTTTCTTTTGAAATGATATGGAGATAGTAACAGAGTAAACTAGGTAAGACTGTTAAAATAACTGACAGTTGATAGCCACACCTAAATAAAAGTAGAAACATCTGACCAGTAGAACATAATTAAATCTCCTAAGGTTTAGAGCTAACCACTCTGGGGAAAGAAATTTTCCTATTTACATTTCAAAGGCAAACAAAGATGCACAGAGAAAACTAGACTGAAAATAGAGATGTGGGGGTTTTAGACATATGTTAACAACTTGGTTGTTTATTCATTATTGCCCCGCTTGTAGTTGACAATAGGAGGAAGCATAAGTTCTGATCAACAGGAGACTACATATTTTCACATTAAAATAACCACAAGGAAGGTTCTCTTCAAGTCTGTGAAGCTTTATGCTGAGAAAGAAGTGCTTATCCAAGAACAGGTATGTGGATGACAGACTCAGGAACATCCTTTTGATTGATTGGCTGATTTTTGCTTGTAAAGCATATCTGAATCTTATATTCTGAGGACAGATTAGTAGACAGCTCCCAAATCATTCTCTAGGCAGCCACTTCCAAGTATACTGCTTCCTACGGATCGGAGGTTACAGAAGCCTAATTTTTCAATCCTTATCCCCTGTGGGTTCCAACTACAAAAGGACACACCCAAGGATCTAAGTGAGGATTGTCTAAGTATCAGTTGTTTAAAGCTGTGGCAGGAACCATGCTTTCTTACAATGCTAATGTGGAAAATAGAGTAGAAGTTCTATTTCCCACCCCAAATACAAATAACACCCCAGCTGCAGTCAAAGAAGCCTGAGTTCTATACAGAAGGATTTAGATCAGGAAGGTACCTAAGTATACCAGTGTGGTTTCTGTTTGGTAATTGGAAATAGAAGAAAAGAACAGATGCTATTTGAGAACAAGCTGGTGTGTGTGTGTGTGTATGTGTATGTGTGTGTGTGTGTGACAGAGAGAAAAAGAGAGTGGGGGGAGAGAGGGGTAAGGAGTGAGAGAAAGAAAAGATAGAAAGGAAACTGCAGATAATAAGAAAGGGAGGAAAAGTTTTCCATTTCTCATTGAATGATGAGAGTGAAGAGGAAGATTAGAAGTTTACCCAGTATGGTTCTTCACGAGATTAGAGAGAAAGTTTCCTTGTGGACATAGGGGAACAGTATTTTCCAAGGTAAAAGTTTCAATATCCAGAACCACTTTATTCTTAAAAGAGGGAAGATGTTGTTCTAGAAAAATACTCAGTCAGAACTTAGTAGTATTACTTGTGGAAGAGTTACTTATATCACTGCTGCTGCTGCTGCTAAGTCGCTTCAGTCGTGTCCGACTCTGTGCGACCCCATAGACGGCAGCCCACCAGGCTCCCCCATCCCTGGGATTCTCCAGGCAAGAACACTGGAGTGGGTTGCCATTTCCTTCTCCAATGCAAGAAAGTGAAAAATGAAAGTGAAGTCGTTCAGTCGTGTCCGACTCTTAGCGACCCCATGGACTGCAGCCTACCAGGCTCCTCCATCCATGGGATTTTCCAGGCAAGAGTGCTGGAGTGGGGTGCCATTGCCTTCTCCAACTTATATCACAGTAATACATATTAATGGTACCAGATCATACTTTCATTTCTGTATCTAGAGCCAAAGAGAGCTGTTTTCACAAATGTAGGAAATTAGAATTCCAGCCAGCCCTCCCTTCCAGACCACATTAAGCAGGGTGTTGAAAGCTCTTTGAGAGAAGCAGAGACTGGAAAATCTAAAAATATAATTTGAAGAAGGGAGTACTAACTGAGTTATTTACTTCTTCCAAACATGATTAAAGTTTGTGAGGTAAAAGCAACACCCTGTATTCCTTGATGATTAACCACACTGCACAGATGTTAGTTCTTTGACATTTTTATTAAGATCCACAAACTATTGTTACCCTGAACATAACAACATTGGACAGAAACAGTTGAGAAAACAAAAAATCACCATCATAGCACCATCCAAATGTATGCTTCCAATGTGCAAGCTGTTACTAGAGGCTGGAATGTATTAGGCATGGTGGACTACCACTGAACGTGTCCTTCCTAAATAAATCCTTGGACAAGCCTTGAGCAAAACCATAGTGACAGTTAAAAGTCGCGGGCTTCCTGATGGCTCAGTGGTAAGGAATTCACCAAAAATGCAGTAGATACAGGAGACACGAGTTCGAGTCTTGGTTCAGGAAGATACCCTGGAGGAAGAAATGGCAACCCACTCCACTAGTCTTTCCTGAAAAGTTCCATGGACAGAGGACCCTGGTGGGCTACAGTCCAAAGGGCTGCAAAAAGTCCAACATGACTGAGCACCCAAGCAACACCACTGAACCTTTTCCTTTGGTTACTTATAATCTGCTCTTAGTGGCATTATTGGTCCATTTGGAGTTATACTGGGGAATTTCTTTGTAGCAAATCCACCACCTTTCTTTCATCATCTGATACTTGCTAAAACTATTAAACAATCCATGCAATTTGACATGAATTTATTGAATGTTACTGAATACCTGGGATGGAGCAGGAGCACGGTGGCTGCAACAGCACAGGAGCACGGCTGAGAGGTGCTACCCCACATCCAAGGTCAAAGAAGGCGGCCAAGAGGAGCTACTCCACGTCCAGGGTCAGGGGCAGCGGCTGAGAGGAGCTACCCTACATCCAAGGTGAGGAGCAATGGCTGCGCTTTGCTGGAGTGGCTGTGAAGACATAGCCCACATTCAAGGTAAGAGAAACGCAAGTAAGACGGTAGGCACTGAAAGAGGGCATCAGAGGGCAGACTGAAACCACAACACAGACAATAAGCCAATCTAATTACAAGGACCACAGCCTTGTCTAACTCAATGAAACTAAACCATGCCCTGTGGGGCCACCTAAGATGACCGGTCATGGTGGAAACTTCTGACAAAATGTGGTCCACTGGAGAAGGGAATGGCAAATCACTGCAGTATTCTTGCCTTGAGAACCCCCTGAAGAGTATGAAAAGGCAAAAAGATAGGACAATGAAAGAAGAACTCCCCAGGTCGGTGGGTGCCCATTAAGCTACTGGAGATCAGTGGAGAAATAACTCCAGAAAGAATGAAGGGATGCAGCCAAAGCAAAAGCAACACCCAGTTCTGGATGGGACTGGTGATAGAAGCAAGGTTCGATGCTGTAAAGAGCAATATTGCATAGGAACCTGGAATGTTAGGTCCATGAATCAAGGCAAATTGGAAGTGGTCAAACAGGAGACGGCAAGAGTGAACATCAACATTCTAGGAATCAGCGAACTAAGATGGACTGGAATGGGTGAATTTAACTCAGATGACCATTATATCTACTCCTGTGGGCAGGAATCCCTTAGAAGAAATGGAGTAGCCATCATAGCCAATAAAAGAGCCCAAAATGAAGTATTTGGATGCAATTTCAAAAACGACAGAATGATCTCTGTTCATTTCCAAGGCAAACCATTCAATATCACAGTAATCCAAGTCTATGGCCCGGCCAGTAACGCTGAAGAAGCTGAAGTTGAACGGTTCTATGAAGACCTATAAGACCTTCTAGAACTAACACCCAAAAAAGATGTCCTTTTAATTATAGGGGACTGGAATGCAAAAGTAAGAAGTCAAGAAACACCTGGAGTAACAGGCAAATATGGCCTTGGAGTACAGTGTGAAGCAGGGCAAAGGTTAATAGAGTTCTGCCAAGAGAACACACTGGTCATAGCAAATACCCTCTTCCAACAACACAAGAGAAGACTCTATACATGGACATCACCAGATGGTCAACACCGAAATCCAATTGATTATATTCTTTGCTGCCAAAGATGGAGAAGCTCTATACAGTCAGCAAAAACAAGACTGGGAGCTGACTGTGGCTCAGATCATGAACTCCTTATTGCCAAATTCAGACTGAAATTGAAGAAATGGTAGGGACATAACAGAAGCAGAAGATATTAAGAAGAGGTGGCAAGAATACACAGAAGAACTGTTCAAAAGAGATCTTCATGACCCAGATAATCACGAAGGTGTACACTCACACTCACCTAGAGCTGGACATCCTGGAATGTGAAATCAGATGGGCCTTAGGAAGCATCACTACGAACAAAGCTAGTGGAGATGATGGAATTCCAATTGAGCTATTTCAAATCTTAAAAGATGATGCTGTGAAAGTGCTGCACTCAATATGTCAGCAAATTTGGAAAACTCAGCAGTGAACACAGAACTGGAAAAGTCAGTTTTCATTCCAATCCCATAGAAAGGCAATGGCAAAGAATGTTCAAACTACCACACAATTGCACTCATCGCACACACTAGTAAATTAATGCTCAAAATTCTCCAAGCAAGGCTTCATCAATACGTGAACCATGAACTTCCAGATGTTCAAGCTAGTTTTATAAAAGTCAGAGGAACCAGAGATCAAATTGCCAACATCCACTGGATCATCGAAAAAGCAAGAGAGTTCCAGAAAAACATCTATTTCTGCTTTATTGACTATGCCAAATCCTTTGACTGTGTGGATCACAATAAACTGTGGAAAATTCTGAAAGAGATGGGAATACCAGAACACCTGACCTGCCTCTTGAGAAACCTGTATGCAGGTCAGGAAGCAACAGTTAGAACTGGACATGGAACAACAGACTGGTTCCAAATAGGAAAAGGTGTACGTCAAGGCTGTATATTGTCACCCTGCTTATTTAACTTATATGCAGAGTATATCATGAGAAAAGCTGGGCTGGAAGAAGCACAAGCTGGAATCAAGATTGCTGGGAGACATATCAATAACCTCAGATATGCAGGTGACACCATTCTTATGGCAGAAAGTGAAGAGGAACTAAAAAGCCTCTTGATGAAAGTGAAAGAGAAGAATGAAAGAGTTGGCTTAAAGCTCAACATTCAGAAAACGAAGATCATGGCATCCGGTCCCATCACTTTGTGGGAAATAGATGGGGAAACAGTGGAAACAGTGTCAGACTCTATTTTGGGGGGCTCCAGAATCACTGCAGATGTTGATTGCAGCCATGAAATTAAAAGACGCTTACTCTTTGGAAGGAAAGTTATGACCAACCTAGATAGCATATTAAAAAGCAGAGATATCATTTTGTCAACAAAGGTCCATCTAGTCGAGGCTATGGTTTTTTCAGTGTGATCAAGTATGGATGTGAGACTATAGTATGGACTATAAAGAAAGCTGAGTGCCAAAGAATTGATGGTTTTGAACTGTGGTGTTGGAGAAGACTCTTGAGAGTCCCTTGGACTGCAAGGAGATCCAACCAGTCCATCCTAAAGGAAATCTGTCCTGGGTGTTCATTTGAAGGACTGATATTGAAGCTGAAACTCCAATATTTTGGCCACCTGATGCGAAGAGATGACTCATTTGAAAAGACCCTGATGCTGGGAAAGATTGAGGGCAGAAAGAGAAGGGGACGAAAGAGGATGAGATGGCTGGATGGCATCACCAACACAATGGACATGGGTTTGGGTGGACTCTGGGAGTTGGACAGGGAGGCCTGGCATGCTGCAGGTCATGGGGTCACAAAGAGTAGACATGACTGAGTCAGTCTGAGTGTGTCTGTCAGTCTGACACACCTATTACAGTGTGTCAATATTTTGGTAATTAGAAAGAGCTATAAAGAATATTCTTGCAGAAGAAGAGACCTCTCATGATATCAGTTACTTAAAGAAAATCTGGCTATTATTTAGGCAGATTGATCAAGATTGTGAAAATGAGAATAAGAGACAGATTCTTAGATGCCAAGTAATACCACCCTTATATGTTCTCACAAAAGTTGCAGAACAAGTTATTAATATCTGGAAATCCATGTGTTATTACCAAATATGCAGGAGTTTCCATATCATTGGTAAATCTGTTGGGTACTTTGTTGTTTTTAGTAACTAAGTCATATCTGACTCTTTTATACTTTATGAAAGAATAATTTCTCACCATCGCCAGTAATCAATTTTCATGTATAAGTTGAAGGGAGATTCAGAGTGGTGTTTCTAATAGGATGTCACTCCTCCAAACTTTTGTTTGTCTTAGGGCAAATCCATGTAATCCAAGTAGCAAGAGAAGCTGCACATATCATAACATCCAAAAGGCAAGATAGAAAAGACAAAGCCACATGGAAAAGTTTGAGTATACCTAGAAGACAATAATTAAACACTACTTAGAAAAGGAGAATGCTCAGTCTTTATTTTTTTTAATTTAATTTTATTTTTAAACTTTACAATATTGTATTGGTTTTGCCAAATATCAAAATGAATCCACCACAGGTATACATATGTTCCCCATCCTGAACCCTCCTCCCCCTCCCTCCCCATACCATCCCTCTGGGTCGTCCCAGTGCACCAGCCCCAAGCATCCAGTATCGTGCATCGAACCTGGACTGGCAACTCGTTTCATACATGATATTACACATGTTTCAATGCCATTCTCCCAAATCATCCCAGCCTCTCCCTCTCCCACAGAGTCCAAAAGACTGTTCTATACATCAGTGTCTCTTTTGCTGTCTTGTACACAGGGTTATTGTTACCATCTTTCTAAATTCCATATATATGCATTAGTATACTGTGTACTGTATTAGTATATTAGTATACTGTATACTGTGTTTTTCTTTCTGGCTTACTTCACTCTGTATAATAGGCTCCAGTTTCATCCACCTCATTAGAACTGATTCAAATGTATTCTTTTTAATGGCTGAGTAATACTCCATTATGTATATGTACCACAGTTTTCTTATCCATTCATCTGTTGATGGACATCTAGGTTGCTTCCATTATAGGATATTCTGTCAAATAATCAATGCAGTATATGCAGTGTTTGATAATTGAGCTCTGGAGTCAGACTGCAATAATTTAAATCTAAGCTCCACCTCCTACTACTTGTATACTCTTAAACTCGTATTTTCTTTAGGTTTACTTTTCTCTAAAATAAGAACCAATATCAAACTGAAAGAGTGGAAATACAGGTTAAAATCGTGAATCCATAGCCTAGCTAAAGGAGCATAATAAAACTTAGACACTGAATGAAATGATGACACAAATATCTTCTTGTCTAGATTACTGGCTGCTCAAAGGAAGGAATCATACCTTCCTTATTTTTGCACCCCAGGACCAAACATTATGTCTAAAGAGCACAGCTAATGTTCCATGTTATTGTTCACTCACTGAGTCCCATCTGACTCTTTGTGACCCATGGAAGCACGCCAGGCTTCCCATCCTTCACTGCCTCTCAGATAGTGCAGGCGTGCTCAAACTCACATCCACTGAGTCAGTGATGCTATCTCACCGTCTCAACCTCTGCCACCCTTTCTTTGCCTCTTGCCTTTTAATCTTTCCTAGCATCAGGGTTTTTTCAAATGAATTGGCTCTTCGCATCAGGTAGCCAAAGTATTGGAGCTCTAGCTTCAGTATCAGTCCTTCCAATGTATATTCAGGGTTGATTTCCTTTAAGATTGGCTGGTTTGATCGCCTTGCTGTCCAAGTGACTCACAAGAGTTTTCTCCAGCACCACAATGCAAAAACATCAGTTCTTCAGTGCTCAGCCTTCTTTATGGTCCAACTCTCACATTCATACATGACTACTAGAAAAACCATAGTCTTGATTATACGGAACTTTGTCAGCGAAGTTATGTCTCTGCTTTTTAATATGCTATCTAGGTTTATCACAGCTTTCCTTTCAAGGAGCAAGCATCTTTTAATTTCATGGCTGCAGTCACTTTCAGCAGTGATTTTGGAGCTCAAGAAAATAAAACCTGTCACTTTTTTGATGCTCTATACCTGTTTTTTAAGATGAATGGATGATGTATTCAGTTCAGTTCAGTTCAGTCGCTCAGTCGTGTCCGACTCTTTGCGACCCCATGAATTGCAGCACTCCAGGCCTCCCTGTCCTTCACCAACTCCTGGAGTTTACTCAGACTCACGTCCATTGAGTCAGTGATGCCATCCAAGCATCTCATCCTCTGTCATCCCCTTCTCCTCCTGCCCCCAATCCCTCCCAGCTTCAGGGTCTTTTCCAATGAATCAACTCTTTGCGTGAGGTGGCCAAAGTACTGGAGTTTCAGCTTCAACATCATTCCTTCCAAAGGAATCCCAGGGCTGATCTCCTTTAGGATGGACTGGTTGGATCTCCTTGCAGTCCAAGGGACCCGCAAGAGTCTTCTCCAACACCACAGTTCAAAAGCATCAATTCTTCGGCGCTCAGCTTTCTTCACAGTCCAACTCTCACATCCATACATGACCACAGGGAAAACCATAGCCTTGACTAGACAGACCTTTGTTGGCAAAGTAATGTCTCTGCTTTTCAATATGCTATCTAGGTTGGTCATAACTTTCCTTCCAAGGAGTAAGCATCTTTTAATTTCATGGCTGCAAACAACATCTGCAGTGATTTTGGAGCCCCCCAAAATAAAGTCTGACATGATTTCCACTGTTTCCCCATCTATTTCCCATGAAGTGATGGGACCAGATGCCATGATCTTCATTTTCTGAATGTTGAGCTTTAAGCCAAGTTTTTCACTCTCCACTTTCACTTTCATCAAGAGGCTTTTTAGTTCCTCTTCGCTTTCTGCCGTAAGGGTGGTGTCATCTGCATATCTGAGGTTATTGATATTTCTCCCAGCAATCTTGATTCCAGCTTGGCTTCTTCCAGCCCAGCATTTCTCATGATGATGTATTAACACAATTATATGCAATATAAGTGACAAAATACTATGAATTCAGTGAAAATGTAAAGAAACTCAATTTTATTTCTTTCCATTTTATTTAACATCCTAGAATGAATGCAAGTTTTTACTTTTTATGAAATATGGTTAATTTGACTTATACAGAAATTTGAAGAGAAAAATAGTCATCCGAACTCTCTGGGTAGGACATCTGACCATAAGAGTGACTGTGGTAGGCTGAAAAAACAATGGCTTCTTAAAAATATATTCACTTTCTGACCTCTGAAAGCTATGAATATTATGTGACAAAAAAGTGAATGTTAACTTAAATGGTAAATAATATGATTACATTAAAGTTATTGAGATAAGAAACTTATTCTCGATTAAAGGTAGATCCTAAATGCCAGCACAATTATCCTTATAAGAGAGACACAGCGTGCTGTGTGCTTGCTCAGTTGCATCTGACTCTGTGACCCTCTCTAGCCCATCAGGCTCCTCTGTCCATAGGATTCTACAAGAAAAATACTGGAGTGAGTTGCCATGCCCTCCTCTAGGGGATCTTCTTGACCCAGGGATCAAACGCACATCTCCTGTATTGCAGGCAGGTTCTTCACCTACTGAGACACCTGGAAAGCCCAAAAAAAGCACAGAGTAGAGTTAAATCCAAACACAGGAGAGGCAACAAGAGGAGGAGGGACTGGAGTGATACAACCACAAAGCAAAAACTGCAGAGCAGCTCCCGGAAGCTAAAGGAAGCAGGACTGGGTTCTTTCCCAAGGACTCCGTAGAGAGTGTGGCCTGACAGCATCCCAATCTCAGATTTCTGGCTTTCAGAACTGAGAAAACAAGTCTCTATTGTTTTAGGCCACCAAGATTGTGGTAATTTGTTACCGCAGCCCTGGCAAACCAACACACACTCAAAGTCCCTGGGCTCGTGTTTGAAAGTACTTCCTCTATATCTGATACATGGATGAAAGGGATTCTCTAGAACTCAAGTGTTCCAAAACACAGGCTAAGAGAAGAGAAGTTCTGGATATAGAGACTGTTTATAATTTATCCCCATCTTGTTCAACTCTGGGGAAGACAGTATGTTCCATGGTAAACACACAGTGCTTGGGAATAATGGGAAGAAAAGAACACAAATTTTTGAAGAATCTTAAAAATTCCCTTAGAACCCACCTGAGTAATTCAGGTTAAGTTTCCTATTTCAGAAGCATGTATAGAAAATCTGGACCTAACTTTCTTAGGCACTGGTTCTTGTCACTTAACCAAATCACTGGTAGAGATTTTCTAAGTTACACACTTAATGAATTACACTCTGTGGGAAATGGGACCTTGACCTTTGTGGTTCCCGAGGCAGGAGCTGGGTGAAAGAACAGAAACTATTCCTTTGACTGCAGAAAACAATTATCTTTATATATCCTTAGTGACAGAAAGTCAACTGTAAAAGGGATTGCCCTAGAGAAATAGAATGGAAAAGAAAAAACTGTATCCCTAACATTTCAGTGACATGCCATCTACCTTTACTTGAAAACCAAGTACAGGCTCAGGTAAAGAATATTCCATTAGTGAACTCAAACAAAGCTGTCTCATTAACTTCCCATTTTAGTCTTCCATTCTATAACTTTCTTTCTAACCAGACTATATGAGATGTAATGGTCAATAAAGAAAGAAAAATAGAAGGGCTCTTAACTCATAACAAGAGCCTCTTAACTTTGACCAGACTGAATATAAACTTCACTTTCCTTTTATTCATTGTTACAAATGTAGCTTGCTAAATTCTTTGGTTCATTTATCATGTTCTATTTCAAATCAACAGATACACCATTGAGACATTTTTTGGGTTTTTGTTGGTATTAAACAAACTGACAAAATGTATCCTCTCTGTTCATCTCTAATGATGAATTGGACAATTTAACAAGTATCTTGGGAAATTTTTCATTTACTAAGCATCTGCCTTGTACATAGCAATCTTGCACCAAAGCTTGGACTTTGAAATCAAACAGAACTGGGTTCAAATCTTGGCCCAAACATTGATGCTATGTGACTTTGAGCAAGTTGCTAAAATATCTAAGCCTTGTTTTCTTTTCCACAAAATAAGATTATTAAATTTCCTTTATTAAAGAAATTATAGGTACAAAGCACCAAATTCATAGTAAGCACTCAGTCAGTCTAGGTTCTTTTTCGTGTTATGGGTTAAACGAACAGAAATCTAGACACTCTCCCAAGAGGTTAATGGTAAAAGCTGACAGTCACTGGAAGATAATTAGTTAAGTTCAGAGAGAATCTATCCAGCTAAAGGATATTATTTTTCTTAGTGTCCAATACCAGCCTATTACAAGAACTGAGGTCACAGAACTACCCAGAATGCAAGCTAGATTAAGAATCAGACTCAATAAAACATAGAATTAATATTTAGTTCTGCTGCTTTCTTGGACACCCAACAAAACTCTCAAAATGAGGCAGTGGCTTTTGAGCCTAACTATTTGAGACATACAAACCAATTTTGTTTATAGAATGAATCATCTTCTGGGACTAGTTGATCTTTTAATGTTTAAGCATGAATCATAAAGTCATTGGTAACAACAGTGAAATCAAGACAAGATTAAAATCAAGAAATTCTCTCATACACATATACAAGTCTTCTCTCTCAATAACAGCAATCCTGAAAACCAATGCTCCTAACCTGAAAATATCCATTTCCTTGTTGGAGAGGAACATATTGTTATCCATCAGTTAGTAACATGAATACACCTTTCCCTTTCCCTGTAAATCTTTCTCTACAACTTCCCTTTCCCTGTAAATATTTTCTTGGGATGATCTTCCTTGAACTGAAAATTCCCCTTGTGTTAGTTAATGCAACAAAGTTAGAAAGTACACATCAAACTCCAGAGGCATGCTCTTCTCCAGACTATAAAAGGACAGAGATATGCTGCTGCAGAATTATGTATCAATACTACTGTGCCATGGAGAATTTAGTTCTATGGGTGAATGTCCATTCTAATTTGCTGGAAATTGCAAAGATCAATGAAGAAGGCCAAGAAAGAAAGTGAACATGGACCTATGATTTTGAGAAAGAGTCCAGAGTTTTAGATACAAACAAAAATCACAATGAGAAGGCATTTTATAACATGAAATAGGAAAGACTCTAATTATATCTTTTATTAATGTGGGTAACATAATAAGGATTGTTTGACAAAGCTACCTGGTAGGGTCCATATTAATTTTATATGTCTACAACATCTTTAGATTTATTTAAAAAAAATTTGCTGTAGATGCATAGAAGTTAAGAAAGCACAGCAAATTGGACTTCAGTGCCATGGCTCCCACCCTTACATCCTTGCCTCTCTGCCATCATCTCCTATTGTTCTCCTCCTCACTCATTCTGCTCACTTCACTCCATGCATGTTGGCTTCCTGGTTGTTGCTCAAACATTCAGAACACTCTACTACTTCCCAATACTACAGAACTTCTGTTCCCTTCCCCTGGGCCACTTTCCCCCAGATATCTGTGTGCTTTGCTTCCTTACTTCCCTTAGATCTTGACCCCAATATTTTCTTCCTGATGTCCTGATCACCCTACGTAAAACAACAATGTACCTTCTCAATATTTCCCATCCCTTCTTCCCTGCTCAATTCATCCCATTGGCTTTTATTGTCTATAAGTTCAATGACATCAGGGAATTTTTATCTGTTTGTTTACTAGTGTGTCCTTAGTGTTCAAAATGATTTTGGCACATGTAAGTCATCAAAAATATCTGTTGGGTAAAGCAGGTTGCCCAGTTGTGCTTCCAAGTTCAATTATATTCATAAAATATTTTAGCTATTCTTGTTCCAAACAACATGTGGGTACAGTGTTGAAACCCAAGAAGACCTTCAAAGAATGCAGGACAGAGCCCGTGTCAGGTACTTGCAAACAGAGGGTGGGACTAAGAGCAAATTTCAGCAATCAGTGCTGTTGCAGCAGAGATAGGAGTTAGATGGATCAGCCCAGAGCACCTGCAAGATGGCAGCCTGGGCCCTGAGAAGCACGGTATAACATATGCACTGGGTTCCTGTAGGATACTGGGTGGTGGAGGGCAGGTTGAACTCGAGTTTGGGAGACATGGGCTCTTTCTCTGATAAGATGCAAGTTTGGGAGCCCGTTAGTTAAACTTTTCAAGTCTCAGTTTCCTCTGCTAAACATGGAAATCAACCAGATGTGTGATTTTAAACCTTTTTTAGAGTAATGAATATAAAAAACAAAAATAAACAAATTGGACCTAACTAAACATAAAAGCTTTTGCACATTAAAGGAAACCATAAACAAAACGAAAAGACAGTCCTCAGAATGCAAGAAAATATTTGCAAATGAAGCAGTGGACAAAGTATTAATCTCCAAAATATACAAACAGTTCATGTAGTTCAATATATATTAAAAAAAAAACCCACCCAATCAAAAAATGGGCAGAAGATCAAAATAGACATGTCTCAAAAAAAGATACATAAATGGCCAAAAGACACATGAAAAAATGCTCAACATCACTAATTACTAAAGAAATGCACGTCAAAACTACAATGAGGTGTCACCTCACATGGGTCAGAATGGTTACCATCAAAAAATCTACAAATAATAAATGCTAGAAAGGGTGTGTAAAAAAGGGAGCCCTTTTGCACTGTTGATGGAAATATAAACTGATACAGCCAATACAGAGAACACTATGGAGGTTCCTTAAAAAACTAAAAATAGAATTACCATATGATCCTGCAATCCACTCCTGGGCACATACCCTGAGAAAACCATAGTGCAAAAAGACACACGCACCCCAATGTTCAGTGTAGCATTATTTACAGTAAACAGGACATGGAAGCAACCTAAGTGTTCATCAGAGGAATGGATAAAGTGGTAGATGCAACTGAATATTAATCAGTCATAAAAAGGAATGAAGTCGGGTTATTTGCAGAGATGTGAATGAACCTAGAGTCTGTCATACAGAGTGAGGTAAGTCAGAAAGAGAAAAACAAGTATCATACATTAATGCATGTATGTGGAATCTAGAAAAATGTTACAGATGAACCTATTCGAACGGCAGGAATAGAAACCTACACACAGAGAATGGACGTGTGGTGTGAAGAGGAGAGTGGGATGAATTGGGGGATTAGGTTTTACATAAATACAATACCGTGTGTAAAACAGATAGCCAGTGGGATTCTGCTGTATAGCACAAGGAGCTCAGCTCAGTGCTCTGTGATGACCTAGATGGGTGGGATGGGGGCAGGTAGGTCCAAGACAGAGAGGATACACACACACACATATAGCTGATTCACTTTGTTTTTCAGCAGAAACTAACACAACATTGTAAAGCAATCATACTTCAATTTAAAAAATGACATTTTTTAAGAGGAAGGTAATTGGTATCCCTGCCCCCTGTGAAATATACATAAGGTATTGTTGAAAACAAAGAGAAAACACTGTTGAAAACAAAGAGAAGTGTAGCTGTTTAGGGGATTGTGGTCATCAGCAATGAATTGATGCACTGACCTTCCCCCTTACCTGCCTTTATCACAATGATCACTGTGGCACTTCCATACAGTCCCTAAGAACACAGATCAGAGTCTGAAAACTCTGGCTTGGAAGTCACCTCAGGCCATATCATTTCAATTGTCTTCTTCTAAAGAAAAGATGGTATTCATTGGATGGAAAAGGGCTTCCCTGGTGGCTCAGAGGTTAAAGCGTCTGCCTGCAATGTGGGAGACCTGGGTTCATTCCCTGGGTCAGGAAAATGCCCTGGAGAAGGAAATGGCAACCCACTCCAGTATTCTTGCCTGGAGAATCCCATGGACAGATAGAAAAAGAATATGAAGAATTGATTACAAAAGCAAGTTAAGTCAAAGGTCAGAAATGTCCTTTTCAAGAGACAGTTCAGTTCAGTCCAGTCGCTCAGCTGTGTCCAACTCTTTGGAACCCCAGGACTGCAACACGCCAGACTTCCCTGTCCATCACCAACTCCCAGAGTTTACTCAAACTCCTGTCCACTGAGTCCGTGATGTCATCCAACCATCTTATCCTCTGCCGTCCCCTTCTCCTCCCACCTTCAATTTTTCCCAGCATCAGGGTCTTTTTTAAAAAGTCAGCTCTTCACATTAGGGAGCCAAAATATTGGAGGGACTCTCAAGAGTCTTCTCCAACACCACAGTTCAAAAGCATCAGTTCTTCGGCGCTCAGCTTTCTTTATAGTCCAACTCTCACATCCATACATGACTACTGGAAAAACCATAGCCTTGACTAGATGGACCTTTGTTGACAAAGTGATGTCTCTGTTTTTTAATATGCTGTCTAGGTTGGTCATAACTTTCCGTCCAAGGAGTAAGTGTCTTCATTTCATGGCTGCAATCAACATCTGCAATGATTTTGGAGCCCAGAAAAATAAAGTCAGCCACTGTTTCCACTGTTTCCCCATCTATTTGACATGAAGTGATGGGACCAGATGCCATGATCTTAGTTTTCTGAATGTTGAGCTTTAAGCCAACTTTTTCCCTCTCCTCTTTCACTTTCATCAAGAGGCTTTTTAGTTCTTCACTTTCTGCCATAAGGGTGGTGTCATCTGCATATCTGAGGTTACTGATATTTCTCCCAGCAATCTTGATTCCAGCTTGTGCTTTCTCCAGCCCAGCGTTTCTCATGATGTACTCTGCATAGAAGTTAAATAAACAGGGTGACAATATACAGCCTTGACGTACTCCTTTTCCTATTTGGAACCAGTCTGTTGTTCCATGTCCAGTTCTAACTGTTGCTTCCTGACCTGCATACAGGTTTCTCAAGAAGCAGGTCAGGTGGTCTGGTATTCCCATGTCTTTCAGAATTTTTCACAGTTTATTGTGATCCACACAGTCAAAGGCTTTGGCATAGTCAATAAAGCAGAAATAGATATTTTTCTGGAACTCTCTTGCTTTTTCGATGATCCAGAGGATGTTGGCAATTTGATCTTTGGTTCCTCTGCCTTTTCTAAAACCAGCTTGAACATCTGGAAGGTCATGGCTCACGTATTGCTGAAGCCTGGCTTGGGGAATTTTGAGCATTACTTTACTAGTGTGTGAGATGAGTGCAATTGTGCAGTAGTTTGATCATTCTGTCGTTTTTGAGATTGCATCCAAGTACTTCATTCCGGGCTATTTTGTTGACCATGATGGCTACTCCTTTTCTTCTAAGGGATTCTTGCCCACAGTAGTAGATATAATGGTCATCTGAGTTAAATTCACCCGTTCCAGCCCATTTTAGTTCGCTGATTCCTAAAATGTCAATGTTCACTGTTGCTACCTCCTGTTTGACCACTTCCACTCATGGACCTAACATTCCAGGTTCCTATGCAATATTGCTCTTTATAGCATCGTACCTTGCTTCCATCACCAGTCACAACTGGATGTTGTTTTTGCTTTGGCTCCATCCCTTCATTCTTTCTGGAGTTATTTCTCCACTGATCTCCAGTAGCATACTGGGCACCTACCAACCTGGGGAGTTCATCTTTCAGTGTCCTATCTTTTTGCCTTTTCATCCTCTTCATGGGGTTCTCAAGGCAAGAATACTGAAGTGGTTTGCCATTCCCTTCTCCAGTGGATCACATTTTGTCAGAACTTTCCACCATGACCCATCATCTTGGGTGGCCCTACACAGCATGGTTTACAATAGTTTCATTGAGTTAGACAAGGCTGTGGTCCATGTGATTTGATTGGTTAGTTTTCTGTGATGGTGGTTTTTAGTCTCTCTGCCTTCTGATGGAGAAGGATAAGAGGCTTGACAGCTAGCAAATTACTGCCTTAGTACCTTAGACTTAGAAATCTAATAAGCAAGGGTTGGTGAAAGATGGCTCAATGAACTTGAATAGCAAAACTCTCTTTAAGGATGCCACCGTTATCTGTTGGGCAAGTTTCTTAATGTTCTTCATCTGCACAGCCAGACAATGTCTACCTTACAGAGCTGTTTTGAAATTTTAATTGAATGATTGAACAGAGTTTAGAATAGGACCTGACACATAGTCAGTTTTCAATAAATTGTTATTGGTGTTATTCCTTCTAAAACTGGGCTGTGTCATTGTTGGACATACCACAATACCTGTTACTTTAACAGGGCATTGAAGAGGACAGAAAAAGTTACTTACTGAACTAAAAGTTGGGCGAATTGTAGTTCCAAAATAAGGTAAGACTTTTACTAAGATAGCAAAGACGACCAAGAGTCAAATAAGGATTTCCATTATCAGTATGTAATTCTGCTAATGTCCCTTCTAAAATATATTTTTATTAATATACAACACACAGATACCTGGATTGTTTCCAGATTTATTAATATTAAATATATTTTTAAATACAGAGCAATAGATTTTCATATGGCAGTTCACAAGATCCTCCCAAATTTGCTCTCTAGGTAACACAGACTGTTGGCGGCCGGCGTGAGGCACTCCGCCCATGGCAAAGGTCATGAGGAAGGAGGCTCGACATACGCAAAGGCAGGATCGAGCCTCAGGAGTCCCCCTGGAAATTCTTGAGCATCTACCCCCATAACCAGAGCCTGCCTACTTTACTACTTTGTGCTCTCACCTACACCTCTGACTTTATGGGGGGCTGTCCCCCACCACCTCTTTTGGAGAAGGAGTTAACTTAGAGCTCCAGTTAATAATAATTCCTGGGCATGATAGGAGTGTTTCAACCTACAAACTCCTCTGAAGGTTCTCTAGCCTGCCTGACAGGCTTGTCCGGCCACATGTGATTGCTCACAGCCTCCCAACCATGAGAGGCACAAGATGCTTTAAACCTTCTAAAAACAGGTTCCTTAGAAAACTTAGAAAACCATTAGTATAAGTATAGTGGGCTGATTAGAAATTGTATTGGTGAAGGGTTTTTCATTTGTTGAGCCAATGTTTGTTGCTAAGACTCCACATCCCCTGCCCTTACACACATTAATGAATATATAGAAGAAATAAGTATTAACCTTTGATATAAATCACATTAGACCTTAGGCCAAGTAAATTCTTTCCTTAACTAAAACCCACTACACCCTCACCCTATAGGAACGTAACTTTATTTGAGTGACGTCTGTTTTAAGAATAATCACCCCTGGAGAAATAAGTGTTGACTGACGGCTGTCACAAGGAGAGGGTCGTAAATTGTCAGCAGGGCCCCTGGCCAGAAGATGATGTAATACCCCTAAGACCTCTGTATACATTTGTGTGAAGCACCTGACTTTAATAAAAGTCAGGACTGCTGTCCCCGCGTGACTTTTGTATAACATCTCAGTGTATAAAAACAGACTCTGGAAAATAAAGAATGGGGATCAGTTCCTCGAAAGACTGGTCTCCCCATGTCGCTCTCACTCTCACTCTGGCTGAGTCTCCATCTGGACCGTGGAACCCACCATGCTTACTAATTATGCCTGGGCTTCTAAGATCTGACGGGGGAGTCCTCAGTGTCTCCTCTCCTTCGGGAGAACGGAAGGACGCCTGTGGCCTACGTAAGTGGTGCAAACTTCTTGTCTCGAAGTTTTATTGGTCTCCCGCGTAAACCAAGCTACTCAGCCTCTTTTCTCCACTGAATTTTCCTGCTGAGCTATCCTCATTCTATTACTCTTTATATATTTGAATATTTAAATGGTCACTGACGCCATCTCCCCTTCGAATACCCTGGATCAGCTGGGGCTGGACCCCAGCGACAGACCATAAAGCTAAGAATGTCATACAGGGAAATGTTTTGACTTGTTTAAGTCCAAAGCTTTGAAATCAAGCTATATGAAATCATTCTATATACATAATGCTACTTCAATTCTCTCAAGTTATGTAAATCAACCAACCTATCAGCATTTATTACACCATTTTAAATCACTTCTGAGTATTAATTTCAGTTCAGTTCAGTCGCTTGGTCGTGTCCAACTCTTTATGACCCCATGAATCGCAGCACGCCAGGCCTCCCTGTCCATTACCAACTCCCGGAGTTCACTCAGACTCACGTCCATCGAGTCAGTGATGCCATCCAGCCATCTCATCCTCTGTCATCCCCTTCTCCTCCTGCCCCCAATCCTTCCCAGCATCAGAGTCTTTTCCAATGAGTCAACTCTTTGCATGAGGTGGCCAAAGTATTGGAGTTTCAGCTTTAGCATCAGTCCTTCCAGTGAATACCCAGGACTGATCTCCTTTAGAATGGACTGGTTGGATCTCCTTGCAGTCCAAGGGACTCTCAAGTTCAAAAGCACACAGTTCAAGAGCATCAATTCTTTGGCACTCAGCTTTCTTCACAGTCCAATTCTCACATCCATACATGATCACTGGAAAAACCATAGCCTTAAAAAACAGAATAAATTTGTTGGCTAGGCAGCCTAAAAACTACTTGAAGGTGAATGAATCCTCTGTCACATTCATTGTTGTAATCCTTCAAAACCCAGTTTACCAACTGACTGGAAATTTGAAGGGACTGGTGATTTCCAGGAAGAGCCTCTAAGTAGCCTTGTAATGTGGTGTTTGCTCTGTCATTTCCCATATGCTAAGTCCTTGGCTTTATGATTCAGAACTCTGATTCTGTCAGTATCATGAGAGAGGTTCATCTTTTAAACACTGTCTTAGATGAACTAGGCTCACAAGAGATGAATGTACACAAATAGGGCACTTAAGTATCAATCCACAGTTAAGTACTTTGGCAATCATGGATCCAGACAGGTTAACATGACCAGTGTATTCTTTCCTTCCAGGCAAAGTGGAAAATTACATAGAAAGCTAAATTATAATCATAAGGTTTCTTTGAATGCATGGAAATCAGTTGTGAGTTTTGAATATATAACATGTAAAGGTTACTCTATAAGGAGAGATTAAGTAGTTGTGTAAATTTATGCAGGCTTTTGGTGATAGAAACTTAAGGAGAGTTCATATCTATTTATCTCCAAACTATGTCCTATTTTAATAAATGTGACTCTATATTTGAAGTCATGAGAGATAAAAAGAAAGTAATTTGTCCCCAGAGAGATTATAAGTTCACTGGCTGAAAGTGAAAGTGCTAGTTGCTCAGTCATGTCCAACTTTTTGTGATCCCTTAGACTGTAGCCCACCAGGCTCCTCTGTCCATAGAATTTTCCAGCCAAGACTACTTGAGTGGGTTGCCATTTCCTTCTCTAGGGCATCTTCCCAATCCTGGGATTGAATCCCGGTCTCCTGCATTGCAGGAAGATTCTTTCACCATCTGAGCTACCAGGGAAGCCCAATCTCACTGGGTAATCAATGCTAATATTTTTATACTATCAGAAAATATTATTAATATAAAATAATACATAATTAATATCCAAGGTTCAGATGATAATGATGGTAAGAGAAAGTACAATAAAATCCAGAGGAGTCAAGGAAATGCTTCAGAAAGAAGTCAGAACATATTTTGGTGAGAATACTATAGGTAAAAATCCTGCCTAGAGATCTATCAAAACCCTTTACTTTCACTCATGTTTGAATTCACAGCCACTCATAAGAAGTCAGAGCAGGATTAAGTTTGGGAATGAAAACTCTTATAGTGTAAGTTTGTTTTTACAAAGGTTCATCTGTATATAATAAACATTAGTAAAAATGCTATACTGGAATACTGTGGTCTTCCCCAAAATACATGGCATCATGATTAATGAGTGGCAATTAACTTTAGTTGTCTGTATTCTTGTTTTTCAGTCACAAATCCAGCTGGGAAGCAAAAGGTATGTGTAATTTTTCATTATAGCAAAGTTATCAGAAAGTAAGAGGTTCTCAGGGCCTTCCCTGATGGCTCAGCAGGCAAAGAATCTGCCTGCAGTGCAGGAGATACGGGTTCAATCCCTGGGTGAGGAAATCCCCTGGAGGGGGAAATGGCAACCCACTCCAGTATCTGTGCCTGGGACATCCCCTGGACAGAGGAATCTGCCAGGCTACAAACCAAAGGGTTGCAAAGAGTTGGATACGACTGAGCACAACACAGACAGAAGACATTAGCAATCTAGGAAACTGTGCCTTCCAGAGGTCCTTTGGCAATGCATCCAAAGATAAACTTTTTTAGTCTCTATTGGAGTGGTAGAAGATGCCACTGGAAAATGGTAAGGTGAAGGTGAAGTCGCTCAGTCATGTCCAACTCTCTGCAACCCCGTGGACTGTAGCCTACCAGGCTTCTTCGTCCATGGGATTCTCCAGGCAAGGATACTGGAGTGGTTTAACATTTCCTTCTCTAGGGGATCTTCCCAACCCAGGGATGGAACCCGGATCTCCCACATTGTAGGCAGATGCTTGAACCTCTGAGCCACCAGGGAAGTAAGTAGAGTCCAAATACCTTACAATGCATCAGACAGCATCAAACACAGAATTATTTGATATGAAATTTTCATCACACTGAAGTTGAAAACAATAGAGGTTAAAAAAATATATACTATTATATGTTACCAGAACCTAATCCTCACAAACACTGAAGGTCCCACTTCAGATTCTTCTTGTTCTCACTATCAACATACACCTGACTTGATTCAGATTTTTATTTTAGGGATCATGGGTTGAGTTATGCAGGAAGAATTAACTGTGTGTATGCAAAACAAAGGGGCTTAATCCCTGGAACCTCAGCTGGTAAAGAATCCGCCTGCAACTCAGGAGACCCTGGTTCGATTCCTGGGTCGATTCCTGGGTCAGGATAGGCTACCCCTCCAGTATCCTGGGCTTCCCCTGTGGCTCAGATGTTAAAGAATCCACCTACAATTCAGGAGACCTGGGTTCAATCCCTGGGTTGGGAACATCCCCTGGAAAGGGCATGGCAACCCACTCCAGTATTCTTGCCTGGAGAATTCCATGGACAGAAGACCCTGGCAGGCTACAATCCATGGGGTCACAAAGAATTGGACATGACTGAGCAACTTAGCACAGCACAGCACAGCACATGCAAAAAAAAAAAAAAAAAATTCTATCTTGGCCTGTAGGTCACTGAATGGGATTATAGTAAAGTTTTTGGGTATTTTAAAAGATGTCTGCGTAGAATGTATTCTTCTCTTGCTATTCACATTCAATATGAAAATAAATGTAGAAGACTTAGATAGGCCAAAGATGTACACTGTTATGTTCATCAGGAAGAGGAAAATGTTTAGTGATTAAAATAATTTTGTAAAAGAAGGAAGAATGTCCAAACATGAATGTTAAAACACATGGATCTAAATAAAGATGTCTTCATGTTGGTATTGAATCTTCAGCTTTTCAACACTGCTGACACCTATGTTTTTCATTGACTCCCACTGAGATGGACAGAAAAAAATTATAATTTTTAAGATGGGAAAAGATCAATCCAAGAAATCTAACTAGCATCTCCAAAGATACATATTTTTTTAATCCTGCATTAAGCCATGTATGAAGTTATTTAGTACAAAACTTCAAGATGCAAGAAGATACAATAAGAAAGTATGAAGAGGAATAAGACACAAGATGGATAAAGAAATATTTGAATTCACAGGAATCAAAAAGAAATGTAATTCTTAAATGGAAAGAAATGGCCATATTTTCTCCCAGGAAATAATTTAAAAAAGAGCTATAGTGTTAGTGACAAAGAGATTAAAAACCAGAAAATCTGATTATTCCATGACTGCTGACTTATTATACGAGTGTGAAATAAGATATAGGCTTCACATGTTCCAGAAACCCAAATCACAAGCACAGTTTCACCACTTTCTGGCACATTTTATTTTCTTTGCTCAGGACAACCTTTCCATAAGACATGAGACTTGCTAGAAGAGCTATTCCACATTCAGTATTGCGTGATCTGTCTTTAATTGATCAAATGTTGTTGTTCAGTCACTCAGTTCTCTCCAACTCTGCAACCCCATGGACTGCAGCATGCCAAGCTTGCCTGTCCTTCACCATCTCCTGGAGCTTGCACAAACTCATGTCCATCAAGTTGGTGATGCCATCCAACCATCTCATCTTCTATCATCCCCTTCTCCCCCTGCCTTCAATCTTTCCCAAATGTTAGGCACAGTTTAAAAGAGTATTTGATACCTGTAAGTGGAAATTAAATTTGGAAACTCTCAAAAGACAAACCCCATTTCAATCAGAATGATAATAATGAAGAACCCTTTAGGATTCATGCTATATGAAGTTTCTTGTTTTTAAATGAATCACATACTCAATAAGATTTTTATTCACTTATATAATTTGATGTGATTAGGAAGCCACCCTTTACAAATAACCAATAAACTGTTGTGGTTATATGCCATCTTCCTTCAACATGAAAATGGATCTCCTCTAACTCACTCCTAGGTCCAAAGTTCATTTCATTGTGTAATTTGTTTAAATATGGTTTTCAAACATTCCTCAATTACTGTCAAGGATTTGAATGAGACCATCAGAGAGTCTACTTTCTTTATTCAATGTCTTTCACATAAAAATGACAATGATTTGACTACTCTAATAGTAAAGGTTTATTCTAGGATTTAATGTTTACATAAAGCTTAGAAAATTAAATAGTCACAAATACTGTCAGTACTTTTGACTAGTGAAGAAAATCCAAGAAAGGGACTTCACTTTTTCCTTCTAACGCCTAGAGAGAACTTTGTGGAAAGTTCTTTTCCACTGTGGACTAAGAATGCTGCCTGCCATATCAGCAAACAAAGGATGTTGTGGTGATAAGCTATCAAGTCCCAAGGATGGACCCTGAGGGGACTCAGGATGAGAAAGAACTGGATCCTGGCCCTAAATAGTTATGATACATATCAAAGGAATGATTTCAATGAGCTCAGGCTCTGGCATCCTCTCATACATAGAAAAGTGCTAAATCCATTACTTTGAGACATCTGATTTTCTATAAACAACAGTAATTTTTTGATGTTCCCACTACCTAGTTTGTGCTGCATAAACCTTTCTGTATATTGGCTCTTCCCTGACCTCTTAGAAGCAATTCCTCAGAGATATCTGAGAGACATCCCAGCTTGAGTCCTCAGAAAGTCTGCTGAACAAAATATAATTCTCAACTTTCAGGATGTGCATTATTATTGTTATTATTTGGTTGACACCATGTAATGAGAATTCAAAGCTCCTAATTTCAAAAGTATGTGAAACATGCATGATTTGGATAGAGCACTTACCATCCACTAAACGCATTTCTTAGCACACATACCATGAAGTTCTTATTTGTTGCTCTTGTCATTTAGCCACTAAGTCATGTCCAACTGTTTGTGACCCCATGGACTGAAGCATGCCAGGTTTCCCTGTCCTTAACTATCCCCTGGAGTTTGCTCAAATTCATGTCCACTGAGTCAGTGATGCTATCTAACAACCACATCTTCTGCGGCCCTCTTCTCCTTTTGCATTCAATCTTTCCCCACATGTGTGTCTTTTCCAATGAGTGGTTCCTCACATCAGGTGGCTAAAGTACTGGAGCTTCAGCTGCAGCATAAGTCCTTCCAATGAACATTCAGGGCTGATTTCCTTTAGGATTAAGTGATTTGATCTCCTTGCAGTACAAGGGACTCACAAGAGTCTTCTCCAACACCACAATTTGAAAGCATCAGTTCCTCAGTGTTCAGCCTTTTTTATGGTCCAACTCTCGCATTCATTCATGACTACTGGAAAAAGCATAGCTTTGACTATACAGACCTTTGTTGGCAAAGTAATGTCTTTGCTTTTTAATATGCTATCTAGGTTTGTCACAGCTTTCCTTCCAAGGAGCAAGCGTCTTTTAATTTCATGGTCGCAGTCACCATCTACAGTGATTTTGGAGCCCAAGAAAATAAAATTGTTCACTGCTTCTACTTTTTCCCCTTCTATCAGCCATGAAGTGATGGGACAAGGGGGGCTTCCCTGGTGGCTCAGTGGTAAAGAACCCACCCGCAATTAAGGAGAGACGTTCATCCCTGAGTCAGGAAGATGCCCTGGACAACCCACTAGAGTATTCTTGCCTGGAGAATTCCATGGACAGAGGAGCCTGTTGGACTATAGTCCATAGGGTCGCAAAGAGTTGGACATGACTGAATTGACTGAGTACGCACAATGGGACCAGATACCATGATCTTAGTGTTTTGAATGCTGAGTTTTATTTTATTTTTAAACTTTACAATATTGTATTAGTTTTGCCAAATATCGAAATGAATGCTGAGTTTTAAGCCAGCTTTTTCACTCTCCTCTTTCACCTTCATCAAGAGGTTCTCTAGTTTCCCTTCACTTCCTGTCATTAGAGTGGTATTATCTGCATATCTGAGGCTGTTGATATTTCTCCCAGCAATCTTGATCCCAGCTTTTAATTCATCCAGCTTAGCATTTCATATGATGTACTCTGCATAGAAGTTATATAAACAGGGTGGCAGTATACAGCTTTGTTGTACTCCTTTCCCATACTAACTTATATCAGGTCTCAAAAAGTTCTCTCTTTCTGCAGTTCTAACAGTAGCAGAGGAATCTCTGATCAGGAGAAACTTAGATGTGTCTATCACATAAATAATTTTCATCAGAAATGTGGGTAATTTTTTTGAACTTCAGTTCTTTAAAATAATAAATTATATTACAGCTATTTTCCCTATTATGATTCATCTTGAATGGATGATCTTAGGGAAATATGCAGGAACAATGGTCCATCTCCATCCTCATATCTTGATTCTCCCAGTTCTCTATTTTTTTCTCTATATTTTTGTGTTCTTATTTTCTCCCTTTATATTTGGTCAAATAAGTTCATAAAGGGTATCAGTTCAGGTAACCACTTTTAATTGTGGTTAACAAAAACTGGGTGGTCCTAGGAAATATGGAGTGGCCATGTGCTGTCATCTGTTCACGCATGTTAAATCCATTTGGAGACCTAATTCATTTCAAAAGAATCACTTCCAGAACTTTGGAAAATCTCCTGATTTAAATATTTTGCTGTCATTTTGATAAATCAAAATGTAAGTAGTGCTCTCAATGGATGAACAATTAAATAGAAGATGAATCAAGATCTCAAATGACTGAAACGAAAGCAAGAGGGTAATTAATACCCAAGAAATATTACCAACAAACAAATGAATAATGTGTATAGAATATTTAATATATGCTAGGCCCATGAATATGTTACATGCAGTTGATTTTGAGACAGGAGGTAAGAGGACAAGGAACAACCTTCAGAAGAATGATACAGCCAATATGGATATGACAAAAAATGATTAGAACCAAACAGGCCCAAAATGGTAGAAGATTGGACTTAGCATAAACCTGAGCCTCAGTATATGCTCACTGTAATACACTAGCATGCTAAATGACATTCACACAAGCACCATGACAATTTCAAGTGAAGTGAAGTGGAAGTTACTCAGTTGTGTCCGACTCTTTGTGACCCCATGGACTATACAGTCCATGGAATTCTCCAGGCCAGAATTCTGGAGTGGGTAGCCTTTCCATTCTCCAGGGGATCTTTCCAACCCAGGGATTGAACCCAGATCTCCCACATTGCAGGTGGATTCTTTACCAGCTGAGTCTCCAAGAATACTGGAGTGAGTAGCCTTAGGCATTCTCCAGCAGATCTTTCCAACCCAGGAATAGAACCAGAGTCTTCTGCATTCCAGGAGGATTCTTTATCAACTGACCTATCAGGGCAGACTATAAAAGGCCAAAAAGTGGGCAGTGGCCCAAATCCTGGAAATCCCCAACCCTTCTCCAAAATAACTGGAATAATCCTCCCACTTCTTAGCCTATAAAATTAACCAACCCATAAAAACTAACTACCCCATACTTCAGGGCCATTCTTGCCTTTTCAGACAGACTATCTCAAAATCAAAAGGTATTCTGTCTATGAAATGTGTATCTCTCTAAATAAATCCACTTCTTACCTATAACTTTATCTCTCACTGAATTTTTTCTGAGATGAGATATAAAGAACCTGAGCTTCAGTGAGTCTTCACAGCATGTGAGTGATTTTATTTAAAAGACAGTGGGTTGAAGCCCCATTCTGAGTTTTGACTGGTTTCGAATCCCATCTGAGGTGAGACTGGGTTTAAGACCAGGCAAGAAATTTTAGTTTTATTTAAAATTCACATTAAAAGAAAATATTATTTACATTTTACATCTAGATTTTTATTTTTTTAATTTTATTTTATTTAACTTTACAATATTGTATTGGTTTTGCCATATATCAAAATGAATCTGCCACAGGTATACATGTGTTCCCCATCCTGAACCCTCCTCCCTCCTCCCTCCCCATACCATCCCTCCGGGTCGTCCCAGTGCACCAGCCCCAAGCATCCAGTATCATGCATCGAAACTGGACTGGCAACTCGTTTCATATATGATATTATACATATTTCAATGCCATTCTCCCAAATCATCCCACCCTCTCCCTCTCCCACAGAGTCCATAAGACTGTTCTATACATCAGTGTTTCTTTTGCTGTCTCATATACAGGGTTGTCGTTACCATCTTTCTAAATTCCATATATATGCGTTAGTATACTGTATTGGTGTTTTTCTTTCTGGCTTACTTCACTCTGCATAATCGGCTCCAGTTTCATCCACCTCATTAGAACTGATTCAAATGTATTCTTTTTAATGGCTGAGTAATACTCCATTGTGTATATGTACCACTGCTTTCTTATCCATTCATCTGCTGATGGGCATCTAGGTTACTTCCATGTCCTGGCTATTATAAACAGTGCTGTGATGAACATTGGGGTACACT
The DNA here is from genome assembly GCF_032452875.1 of Bos javanicus. NCBI lineage: Eukaryota > Metazoa > Chordata > Mammalia > Artiodactyla > Bovidae > Bos > Bos javanicus. The sequence goes on along the minus strand of NC_083887.1, from coordinate 34,189,856 downwards.
TGTCTCTTTCAATTCTGGTTTCCTCAGTGTGTATGCCCAGCAGTGGGATTGCTGGATCATATGGCAGTTCTATTTCCAGTTTTTTAAGGAATCTCCACACTGTTCTCCATAGTGGCAGTACTAGTTTGCATTCCCACCAACAGTGTAAGAGGGTTCCCTTTTCTCCACACCCTCTCCAGCATTTATTGCTTGTAGACTTTTGGATCGCAGCCATTCTGACTGGCTTGAAATGGTACCTCATAGTGGTTTTGATTTGCATTTCTCTGATAATGAGTGATGTTGAGCATCTTTTCATGTGTTTGTTAGCCATCTGTATGTCTTCTTTGTAATAATAAGGCTCAGAGAAGACATGTAATCTTTTTGTTGTCATGCAATTAGTAATGAGCACAATTAGGGTTTGAACTTAGATCTGCACAGCCTCTCCAAGGGATATTTTAGAGAGTGATGGGGGCACAGATGGCAGAGGTAATGACCACACAGACATCATCATTGAGATGTGATCTGATAGAAAATGTCAAGAAGTCATGGAAAAGGGTAACTGCAAGAGTGTCCATCAGTAAGGCATGTTCTGAATCAGTCTTATCTCAAACCATGATTAAAAGCTTTTATTTTAATAGAAAAACCATGAGTTCATTTCACTTGTTCAGTAGCTCAATAGTAAAAGAGATGAGAAAGTTAAGTTCTGGCTAAATTGTACGTCAATTATCAGCCTAAGAAGTTGCTACTATTGTTTTTGATGCAAGGCATAAAATGGGAGAATGACAGACTCCTAGAGATATTTTTAGGTAGTTACTATAAAAGAAGCATGGTAAAGGATATCCTGAAGGGAGGAGAGATGGGAGATGGCAAAAAAAGAGTTCACAATATTTATGCCAAGAGAAGGTAAGAGTCTAAATTATGGTGATGGCAGGAAGATTGTAAATGAGAGCACAGATATAAGAAAAGGGAACCCCCATGGAGTTATTTAGCTGGACTAGGCAATGGCTTGGAGAAGGCAATGGCAACACACTCCAGTACTCTTGCCTAGAAAATCCCATTGGGCGGAGGAGCCTGGTAGGCTGCAGTCCATGGGGTCACTAAGAGTAGAAAACCACTGACTGACTTCACCTTCACTTTTCACTTTAATACACTGGAGAAGGAAATGGCAACCCACTCCAGTGTTCTTGCCTGGAGAATCCCAGGGACGGGGGAGCCTGGTGGGCTGCCGTCTATGGGGTCGCACAGAGTCGGACACGACTGAAGCGACTTAGCAGCAGCAGCAGCAGGCAATGGATTGAATGGAATGGGCAAAGGAGATAGAGGAAACAAATACTACTCAAGATTTTTAATCATGTTTTGATTGAGATAAGGGTAATTCAGTGATGTGACATAAGGAAGTAAAAGAAGAGGATCTGGCTGGGGAAAGGAGTGGTAGGGCTAAAGATGATCTGTCAGGTTCTGTAATATCCTGTCAATGAAACAACACTAGGCTGGTACAGATGTAAGTATTTTATTAGTATAAATAGACTAACCTTAGGTAGCTAATGTTGTCTGTCTGCTTAGTCACTCAGTTTTGTCTGACTCTTTGCAACCCCATGGACTGTAGCCCCTCAGGCTCTTCTCTCCATGGGGATTCTCCAGGCAAGAATACTGGAGTGGATTGCCATGCCTTCCTCCAGGGGATCTTCCCACCCAGGGATTGAACCCATATCTCTTGCATTGCAGGTGGATTCTTTACTAGTCCTCTTAAAAGCTGAAATTATTTTATAGTCAAAAATACCTACAGAGGCATATACTCCAAGTACATAATTAATTTATAAGTAAATTTTTTTAATTCAGGTTTAAAAGAAATAAAACTGAAGATCACAGGGAAACTGCTATAAGCCTTTCTGGTCTCACTAATGTTGAAGATTGTTATTAGGTATTTCTCCTGCAGAATATGTCCTGATAAGTATATAGCTCTCAGAGATAATGTCCAAGAATTTAACTTTTGAAGATGGACAAAGAGTAAGGAAGAAGAAAAAGGCCAAGACACCTGAATATCATAAAAGGACAACTTAAATTATCTCAATTATTGGGCACAACCAGTGTGGCCAGTGAGGAAAACCAGCAGCAGACGGATATTGGTGAAATGGCCAACGACAATTTCTCCCAGTGACCCTGTGACTCAGCTATTCCCTGAGCTTTACCGCCAGCACCATAAATAGATTTTTATAAATGGAGATGCTTAGTTGTAATTATTTCTGTTTCTGGAAATAGAAGAATGCTACTGGCAGTGAAATTCCATGATGAGAGACAAGAGTAGGTGAGGAAAGACTAAAGAGAAATCCCATCAGGCCATGCCTGGGAAATGAATTAAAATGACACATTCATATCATTATCTGCACTGTGCATAGAAAAGAAAGGAAAGCTTATTTAAAATGGGAGGTGTCTTTTAACATATATTTATGTTGTTTGAAGGAAATAGCTTTGAAGCCCATGTAGCAAAAAAACACTCCAGAGGTTAAACACTAAATATCAATCTACAAGAAAAAAAGCGAATTTTCAGTTGGATTTTGGGGGGTTTCCTTTCTTCTTATTAAATAGAATTTAACTGGTGCATTTAATAATGTTTGTAAATATAAATAAAGGTCAGCCTTAGAAATATGTGGTACAAATTAAGGAGCTTTGTAGGAATTGTCCTCAAATGAAAGTCTTCTATTTGCTTACCATTGATACAGGAATTCCATAATTAAAGATGTCATCATTTATCTTCACAGAGTCTCTAAAAGATTTCCTTTTGAAATGGGAATTTTCCTGAAAAGTATTCGTATTATTACCTTCCTATCAGTCACTCACATTACACAGAGAAAAAGATCCTAAGGAACAGCTAGCTACACGAAGGGAATGAAGTTTGGGGCTGCTGCTAAGTCGCTTCAGTCATGTCCGACTCTGTGCGACCCCATAGACGGCAGCCCACCAGGCTCCCCCGTCCCTGGGATTCTCCAGGCAAGAACACTGGAGTGGGTTGCCATTTCCTTCTCCAATGCATGAAAGTGAAAAGTGAAAGTGCAGTTGCTCAGTCGTGTCCAAGTCCATGGGATTTTCCAGGCAAGAGTACTGGAGTGGGTTGCCATTGCCTTCTCCGGAATGAAGCTTAGTAAGGGAGAATTTTACTACTTGGGGACAATACTAATTGAAAGGAGGAAGAGTTGAGATTTAAACAAGCTGGGGAAAATTCTACAGACTCTGACAAGGACATAGGATTTCATGATCATTTCTTTAAAGTTAACCTCCCCTTGTTTTTTGTTTGTTTAGTTTTGTCTCTTCTGGAATCTTCTAGGATTCTTTTCCACAACAACACTTTCTTCTTTGGGATTTCATATACTTGAGAAATGAGGTTCTAAAGCATAAACTTTCTCTAGTTCATCATGTACTACAATAAACCTGTAAATCCTGTTTGCATTCGCTAAGATTCTTCACCTCAGGTAGCTACGGGAGAAAAGGTAACACCTTGAGGAAGTTACAGAACGTAAGAGCTCTATTAGCTATATCAGTAGCCTTATCTCCATTGGGATATGACTGGGGCTGGGCCACACAGTATTTTAAGATTGAGAGTCAACCTTTCCCAGACCTTCAGCTGATCTAGATAAACCTCAAGCACCCATTTCTCAACTTTGTACAAAGAACCCATCACCTCCGACACCTTCCATAACGATAGCTCATTGTCAACGGTAGAATCAAGAAGAAATTCCAGACCAGAAACGGAACTTCACATTTAGACACCTCCTTCCATCTTCTACTTTGTATAAAATAAATGAGGAACAGAATCTACATTCTTGGAATTAAAATGATTGCAAACTTTTTTACACAAAATTGTTCTCATTCTTTTTTCTAGCTTGTAAAATGCATTTTAACGGAATTTAAAGCTTCTTGGTCTGCTTTTCACTTCAAGTAAAAATTAGGGCACCCTGACTAGTGCTGGTGATGTGGAATTTGGGAGTTGGACATAATTCCAGTGCTTTCTGGGCTTAGTTACTATGGTTTTATAAAACAATTAAAAAGCTTTCCTGCTGTTTCAGGCCAGTATGTCTGAAGCCTTCAGCAAGCTCCCATCATTTGGCACATGTCTGCTTTCTGTTCCCTGATCAACTCCTTTGAAAAGACAAGCCTGAACCATGGACTCACACTAGAAAAAAAATGGTCACCACGGCCAATCCTCACTGCCTTTTAGCTTTCCTTACTTTCCTATTTTGGGGGAACTTGAAGAGAACTAACTTTCAGATGAAAAAAGATATAAATGCATCTGGAAAGTTTATAAATTGGAAGTTTTGGTAATGAGAGTATCATTATCCACGTAATTTCTGGGCTTAGTCAAACAAAGGTGAGATTGAGATAGAAGGTTCTGGAAGCTCCACAGTGTACTGGTGTCTTCCCCTCATTCTCATCTGCAATCTTTTCAACCAAATCCTCCTATTTCAGACCCCAGACTGAGAAATTTTTGTAAGTTACAGGCTATTAGCCCCCTTCCAGTGACAACAGTTTCTGGCATTGAACAGAAAGTCCCATTAGGGTTTTCCAAAACAAAGATCAAAGGAGGGAGGAGGAAAATTAAGGTAGACAATAGTGGGGACATCCCTGGCAGCCCAGAGATTAAGACTCTGTGCTCCCACTGCAAGGGGTGTGAGTTTGATCCTTGGTCAGAGAACTAAGATACCCATATGCAGTACAGTGTGGCCAAAAAATAAATGAATGAATGAATAAACAGACTGCTATTTTTTTTAAATAGATGATAGATAACGAAGGGAAATTTCACAGGCAAAGTGAGACTATCTGAATTTCACCTCTGTCCATCATAGCTTCTCTGTCAATAAAAATTGTCCACATCTACATGTAGTGGTATGCTGAATCGGTGGTACGCTGGATATGGTTCCAACCTGCTTCCAAGTGACATGTATGTATACACCTGTTCCTAATTTCTAGTTCTCTTATGTCACACTTGTAGTTTGGAATAAGGCATGGCAGAAGTATTCATAACATTTAAATCAACAAATGCTTCAAATCAGACCGTTTTATTTTTGGTCATCCAAATTATCAGCACACTTCAAATTATGATTTATATCAGAGAAAAAGAAATGCAAAAGAAGTCCTATCTGACACATATACAGAGTTCTCCCTAAAATGAGGTCTGGTGAATATTGTTTTTCTAATTTCCAGCAATGTCTCAGTGTGCCTTATTTCCCAATTCCTTAATTAAAGCAGGATCACCATTTCCTGAAATTTCATGAATCAGAAACTCTGGGTTGGAAAGTAACAGTAAAAACCTCCAGGGGATTCTGAGGCTTGCTAAAGTTTGAGAACCTCAAGCTTGTACATTATATATGGAGAGGCCTCTTAATCTAGTGGTGTGTGTGTGTGTGTGTGTGTGTGTGTGTGTCCATGTTGAGGGAATCTGCCTGCAATGCAGGAGACCTGGGTTCAATCCCTGGGCTACAATCCATGGGGTAGCAAAGAGTTGAACATGACTGAACAACTGAGCACACACACACAGAGAAGGGACATAAGCAGGTATCAAGGTTTATCTGTGGTCTAAGAAACACTACTGGGAAAAACAGAGACGATATAAGACAGGTCAAGAGTAGTTCAACTAACTTCCTTGAAAGGCAGAAGATGGAATCCAAAATATAGATAATGAAATTCACCATGGACAAAAAACAAGGGCACACTTTTCACCAAAACATTAAGTCTTACCCTTTAAAGACTTGCCCCACTCTTAGCCCCAGCCATCTTCTTAAGGACAGGATGCCTACACTGTCATCTTTTTAAAGTAAAATAGATTTTTTTATAAGCAGATGCAAATCTGTTTAGATCTATGAACAACTGGTCTGTTGAATGCTCAGATAACACAAAATGTTAGTTGGATTTGCATGAAAACTAAATGAAAATTTCTTGTCATAATCATTACTAAGTAAAATAATTTGATGAGTCATCACTTTGACATATGAAGTGGAACAAAATATCTAATGGGCAAAAATGAACGTCGAACAAGAGTTATCATTTACTGAATACTTACTGTGATATAGGCATAACATATGTATTATTTTGTTTCTTCATAATATTTGTACAAGGCAGGTGTTATTAGTTATGTTTTCTAAATTGACTAAGTAAAGTTCAGTTCAGTCGCTCAGTCGTGTCTGACTCTTTGCGACCCCATGAATCGCAGCACTCCAGGCCTCTCTGTCCATCACCAACTCCTGGAATTCACTCAGACTCACATCCATAGAGTCAGTGATGCCATCCAGCCATCTCATCCTCTGTCGTCCCCTTCTCCTTCTGCCCCCAATCCCTCCCAGCATCAGAGTCTTTTCCAATGAGTCAACACTTTGCATGAGGTGGCCAAAGTACTGGAGTTTCAGCTTTAGCATCAGTCCTTCCAAAGAAATCCCAGGGCTGATCTCCTTTAGAATACTGGTTGGATCTCCTTACAGTCCAACGGACTCTCAAGAGTCTTCTCCAAACAACCACAGTTCAAAAGCATGAATTCTTCAGCACTCAGCTTCCTTCACAGTCCAACTCTCACATCCCTACATGACCACTGGAAAAACCATAGCCTTGACTAGACGGACCTTTGTTGGCAAAGTAATGTCTCCGCTTTTCAATATGCTATCTAGGTTGGTCATAACTTTCCTTCCAAGGAGTAAGCGTCTTTTAATTTCATGGCTGCAGTCACCATCTGCAGTGATTCTGGAGCCCAGAAAAATAAAGTCTGACACTGTTTCCACTGTTTCCCCATCTATTTCCCATGAAGTGATGGGACCAGATGTCATGATCTTCGTTTTCTGAATGTTGAGCTTTAAGCCAACTTTTTCACTCTCCATTTTCACTTTCATCAAGAGGCTCTTTAGTTCCTCTTCACTTTCTGCCATAAGGGTGGTGTCATCTGCATATCTGAGGTTATTGATATTTCTCCTGGCAATCTTGATTCCAGCTTGTGCTTCTTCCAGCCCAGCGTTTCTCATGATGTACTCTGCATAGAAGTTAAATAAGCAGGGTGACAATATACAGCCTTGACGTACACCTTTTCCTATTTGGAACCAGTCTGTTGTTCCATGTCCAATTCGAACTGTTGCTTCCTGACCTGCATATAGGTTTCTCAAGAGGCAAGTCAGGTGGTCTGGTATTCCCATCTCTTTCAGAATTTTCCACAGTTTATTGTGGTCCACACAGTCAAAGGCTTTGGCATAGTCAATAAAGCAGAAATAGATGTTTTTCTGGAACTGTCTTGCTTTTTCCATGATCCAGCATAAAAAGTAGACAGCTTTTTTCATCTAATGTGATTTACCTTTTACAATATGAATTTAAAAAATCTAAATTATTACAAAATATTCACTCAGTCTTTCCCCCGTTACTGGGCTGCAGCCTCCAGCAGTTTTCCCTTGTTTAAGGTATTTCCTCTAATTAATCTGGCTTCCCAGGTGGCGCAGTGGTAAAGAACTTGCTTGCAAATGCAGGAGACCCAAGAGATGTGGGATTGATTCCTAGGTTTGGAGGATGCCTTGGAAGAGAGCATGGCAACCCACTCCAGTATTCTTGCCTGGAGAATCCCATGGACAGAGGAGCCTGGTGGGCTACATTCCATAGATTTACAAAGAGTTGGACACGATTTAAGCAACTTAGCAGCAGCAGCAGCCTAATCAATTGTCTGTGTGTGAGGAAAAGAAAATTTTGCTTAGAACTATTACATTTAGTATTTATCACTCTATTTGATATTTCAATCTTATAATCTTCTGGCATAGCTTTCTATGACATTATGTGTTAAGTTTTTTCTAAGCACTTCAAGTGGATATCGCAAAAGGAATATTCTTTTTAATATAGTTTCCCCCCTCCATCTGAAGGAAGAGTGTTCCTATGAAACCTGTAAAGCCAAAATTATATAAACTGAAAAGTATCACCACTTTCTGAAAATTTTCATTAAGCCACTTCTCTTCTACAAAACAGCACCAGGGTTTTTTGGTAAAAGTAAAAATACCATGTGCCCCACCCGAGCATTCCCCTAAGGACTAGCCCTGCCCTAAACAGTGCCTCCAAAATAGCTCCTGCCCTGTTCACCTGGCAGACTGCCACAGCAGGCACTGGCAACCCTCCAAATTTGTTCTTGCCCATCTCACCAAGTGGGCCACCATGCCTGGCAGCAATGCTCCTCCAAAGTGGCTCCCACTCTGGGGGACCTGCCCTGCATACCAGAACACCAAAAACAGTAATGACCAGCCCTCACAGTCATGCTGGGGTCCATTCCCAAACAGAAGCATGCCCACATCAACCATAGCCAAACTGCCACAAGCCAGCTGGGCCAGGGGCCAACCCAACCTACCAGTGTGCCCACAGAAACTGCAGCCCAACAAAAATAGGCAAGAACACACAATCCACACAGGGAATACCCCTGGAGCACCTGCCTCTGGTGACCAGTGGAGTGTACCGCTGGGCCACACAGGAATCTTCTATGTAAGGCCACTTTTTCTAGACTGAGAGACATAGCCGATATATGTAATACACAGAAATAAACACAGAGGGTTAGGCAAGATGAAGAGACAAAATAATACCTTCCAAATGAAAGAACAAGATAAAGTATAAGAAAAAAACTACATTAATAGCAATAGCAATAGCAATTTATCAGAAAAAGAGTTCAAAGAATGATGCTCACTGAACTTAAGGGAAGAATGCATGAACTCAATAAGAAACGTAAAAAAGAGACAAAATATTTTAAACAAGCCAATCAGAGCAGAAGAATACATTTAAAACAATGAAAAATGCACTAAAGGGAATCGACAGTAGATTAGAAGATGCACAGCAGATCAACAATCTGGAATAAAGGGTAGTGGAAATCAACCAATCAGGGCAGCAAAAAGAAAAAAAAGAAGTTAAAAACTGAAGAAACTGTAAGGGACATCTGTGACAGCACCAGGAATACGAACATTCATAGTATTCGTATTACAGGGGTCCTAGAAGGAGATGAAAGAAAGAAAGGGGCAGAAAACCTATTTGAAGAAAAAAATGGCTGAAAACTCCCCTGACCTGGCAAAGGAAATATACATCCAAGTCTATAAAGCACAGAGTCCAAAACAAGATAAACCCAAAGAGACCCACAACAAGACACTGTGTAATTAAAATAACAAAAGCTACAGATAAGAAAGGAACATAAAGCAACAAGAGAACAACCAGTTAATACTATCAGTATATTTTTAGCAGAAACTTCACAGGCCAGAAGGGACTGGCACAATACTGTTCAAACTAATGAACAGTAATATTACCGCCAGGAAGGCCCACTTAGAAAGGTTGAATCATTCAGAGTTGAAGGACAGATAAAGAATTTCACAGACAAGCAAAAGCTGAAGAAGTTCTTCACCACTAAACTGGGCTCCCCAGATGGCACTAAAGAACCCACCTGCCAGTGCAGGTGATGTAAAAGACATGGGTTCGATCCCCGGGTAGGGAAGATCCCCTGGAGGAGGGCATGTCATCCCACTCCACTATCCCTGCCTGAGAATCCCAAGGACAGAGAAGCTTGGCTGACTGTGGTCCATAGCTTAGCACAGATTCAGACATGACTGAAGCAACTTAACATGCATGCATGCACACCACTAAACTAACCTTACTACTAGTTAAAGGGACTTGTTGAAAAGAAAAAGAAAAGCCTTAAACTAGAAATAAAAAAATTATACGTGAAAAAAATCTCACTGCTGAAGGTAAACATAGAACAAAGGTAGTAGATCTTCCAGATGAATTCACTAGTTTCATCTTTATCCTTCATACTATCTCTATATCTAAAATAAGTAGTTGTGGTACACAAAATAAGATATAATATATGGTGTCAAAACATAAAATATGCTGGTGGTGGGACAGTAAAAGCACAGTATTTAGAATGTGCTTGAAATTAAGTGACCATCAATTTAAAACAGACTAATTTATAAGTTGCTTCACACGTTGTCTGACTTTTTGTGGCCCCATGGACTGTTGCCCGCCAGGCTCCTCTGATCACAGGATTCTACAGGCAAGAATACTTTCAGGGGATCTTCCCAACCCAGGAATCAAACCCCACGTCTTTTACGTCTATCTGTATTGGCAAGCAGGGTCTCTCCACTAGAAGGAAATAGCAACCCACTCCAGTATACTTGGCCTGGAGAAGCCCATGGACAGAGGAACATGACGGGCAACAGTCCACGGGGTTGCAGAGTCGAACAGGACTGAAGCAACTTAGCAGCAACACCTGGGAAGCCCCTGTGCAGCAACACCTGGGAAGCCCCTGTGCTCCATCGCCAAGTTTATAAGGAGCTCGTTCTGGAAGAAACTGATGATGAACTACAAACCCAAACCTACAAAATACACAAAAAATAAAGAGAAATAACACAAACATAACACTAAAAAAGGTCATCAAATAACAAGGGAAGAGAAGAGGGATTCCACAAAAAGGAATTTCACACACAACTAGAAAACAATTGACAAAATGGCAGTAAGCACATTATCATCAATAATTACTTTAAAGTTGAATGAACTCAATGTTCCAATCAAAAGACCCAGAATGGATTAAAAGAACGCAAGACCCATATACTGCTGCATACAAGAGACTCACTTCAGATCGAAAGATATACACAGATTGTGTGAAAAGATGAAAACAGATATTTCATGTAATTAAAACCAAAACAAAGCTGGGATAGCTATACTTATAGAAGACAAACTGCAGAAAAGAGTGTAACAAGAAACAAAGAAGGTCATTACACAATGAAAAATGATCAATGCAACAAGAGGATACAAGTAGACATGGAATATGCTCCCAAAGGGATTACATGTTTGTCCATGAAACAAATGTAAAACTATTTGATATAAAACTAGATGTAAATGATATAAAACTAGAAATCAACTACAAAAAGATAATTTAAAAAAAAACAACTAACCTAAACACATGAAGGTGAAACAACATACTATTAAACAAAGGTAAATAAAGGGAAAAATACCCTGAGAAAAATGAAAATGGCAACTCAATGTTCCAAGATGCAGCAAAAGCAGTTCTAAGAAGGAAATTTGTAACAATCCATGTCTACCTCAGGAGAAAAGGAAATTCTGAAATAAACAATCTAACCTTTTACCAAAAGGAACTAGAAAAGAACAAATAAAGCTCAAAGTTAGTAGAAGAAGCAAAATGATAAAGAACAGAAGAAAAGGAAATAAAATAGAGTCTATTTTTTAAACATCAATGAAATGAAGACTTGGTTCTTTTAAAAAATAAACAAAATTGATAGACCTTTGGCCAGACTCAGCAAGTAAAAAGGAAAAGTCTCAAATAAATAAAATCATAAATGAAATAGGTGAAGTTACAACAGACAGCACAGAAATAGAAAGAAATTACTAAAAACAGTTAATCACCAAAAATTAGACAACTGGAAGAAAAGGACAAAAAATGTAAAATTTTATAATACTGAATCAGGAAGAAATAGAAAATCTGACCAGATAAATCATTAACAGTGATTTTGAATCAGTAATTTAAAAAATCTCCTAACAAACAAAAGTCCAATATCAGATGGCTTCACAGGCAAATACCACAAAATATTTTTGAAAACAGTTAATCTTTCTCAAACTATTTCAAAAAATGGAAAAAGAAGAAATGCTTCAAAATTCATTCTACAAAACCAGCATTATCTTGACATTAAAAAAAAAAAAGATAGACACCTGAGAAGAAATAAATAAATAAAAGAAATGGCATGCCAATATCCATGATAAATACAGGATAAATATTAAACAAACTGAATCCAACAGTACATTAAAAGGGTCATACATCATGATAAACTGAGATTTATGGGATGTAAGAATGGTTCAGTATCTGCAAATCAATCAATATGATACATCACATTAACAAAACAAAGGATAAAAATCCTATGATCATCTAATAAATGCAGAAAATGCTTTCGACAAAATTCAACATCCATTTGTAATAAAAATTCTCAACAAAGTGTGTTTAGAGGGTACATACTTTGACATAATAAAGGCCATATGTGACAAATTCACAGCCAACCAAATACTCAACAGTGAAAAACTAAAAGTTTTTTCTCTGAGACCAGGAATAAGACAAAGATGCCCAATACCACCACTTTTATTCAAGATAGTATTGGGAGTTCTACACACAGTAATTAGACAAGAAAAGGGAAGAAAATTCAGCCAAGTTGAAGTAAAACTGTCACTATTTGCAGATGACATGATACAATATATAAAATCTCTTAAAAATTACCCAAAAACTATTAGAAATAATAAATGAATTCAGTAAAGCTGAAGGATACAAAAGCAATATGCAGAAATTTGTGGTGTTTCTATATCCAAAGAAGGAATTACCAGAAATAGAAATTAAGATAACAACCTCATTTACAATTCCGTCATAAAGAATATAATATGAGTAAATCAACCTAGACAGCATATTAAAAAGCAGAGACATTACTTTGCCCACAAAGGTCTATCTAGTCAAGGCTATGGTTTTTCCAGTAGTTATGTATGGATGTGAGAGTTGGACTGTAAAGAAAGCTGAGAACCGAAGAATTGATCCTTTTGAACTGTGGTGTTGGAGAAGACTCTTGAGAGTCCCTTGGACTGCAAGGAGGTCCAACCAGTCCATTCTAAAGGAGATCAGCCCTGGGTGTTCATTGGAAGGACTGATGTTGAGGCTGAAACTCCAATACTTTGGCCACCTGATGTGAAGAGCTGACTCATTTGAAAAGACCGTGATGCTGGGAAAGAATGAGGGCAGGAGGAGAAGGGGATGATAGAGGATACGATGGTTGGATGGCAGCACCGACTCAATGGACATGGGTTTTGGTAGACTCCGGGAGTTGGTGATGGACAGGGAGGCCTGGTGTGCTGCGGTTCATGGGGTCGCAAAGAGTCAGACACGACTGAGTGATTGAGAACTGACTGAACAAGGAAGTGAAAGACCTGACTTTGAATACTGTAAGACTTTGATGAAAGAAATTAAAAACTACACAAACAAATAGAAAGATATATCACTGTTCTAGATCACAAGAATTAATAGTTAAAATGTAGATACTACCCCCTAAAAAATCTACTGATTCAATGCAATCTCTATCAAAATATCAATGACATTTTTCACAGGAATGGGAATAATTATAAAATTTATATGGAATTTTTATATGGAAAATTTATATGGAATTTTACCAAAAGGATTCCAAATAGCCAAAGGAATCTTGAGAAAGAACATAGGTGAAGTTATCACTCTCCCGGATTTCAAATAATACTACAAAGCCAAAGTGACTAAAACAGTATGGTACTAGCACAAAACCAGACACATCAACCAATGGAACAGAACAGAACTCTTACCTTGCAGGCCTAAGCAGGGCTTAGCTCAGTGTCTTAGTGTTCTAATTAGAACCAGCCTCCTCTGTTCAGCCTGATACTCTTTCTACTGTACTACAGGCTTTCCTTGATTTCCTTATTCTTCTCTGTTTCTTGAGAGACTAATTTTTCAAATAATAAACAGAGGAGCTAGAAAACTTAAAGCATCTCAGAAACTGAAAATGTTAAGCTACCCTTTTCTCCAATGTGTTGACAAGGTTACCTGCATTGAGAAGTTCAAGTTCCTGCCCAAGGTCACACAGATAGGAAGATGTGTATAGCAAGGGTTTCAATGCATTGGTGTTCACCTGGCTCTAGACAGCAAGTGTTCAACACTGTATATGTGCAAGGTGCAACTGAATCCAACAAGAAGAGGGGCATAAAAATGATGTATAACTTTAAGAACATACTTTTAAAATTTTATTTATTTATTTTAATTAGAAGCTAATTACTTTACAATATTGTAGTGGTTTTTGCCATACATTGACATGAATCAGCCATGGAATGCTACATTATAGTATTTCACAGGGGAAATAGTATCATGCCATAAAAAATGCAAATAATGTATTCTGTTAAGACTTACAGACCTGGAGTTGTTAGCCTTTTATTAAGAGTACATTATCACATTGCTTAGAGTCCCTCACTGTTTGAATCAAACTGGGACCGTGAAAGAATCCCCCATCTTTTGGAAAAGATGGGGAAAAGTTCCGATTTTTTTAAAATAAAAACTGTACTGAATCTAAGAAGCTGTGACTTTTATACTTCAGAAATAAATAGATTTAAAGAGTAGACAATTAAGTCTTAAATATAGGGTTTGAAATAGAATAAAGAACAGCTTATACAGAAGGAAAAAGTATCACAAAGGAATAAATGCATATTATTTTTTGTCTAATGATATAAGGTGGTATAGTAAAGTATACTGCATTTTTTATCTTAAAGCCACAGTAATTTTTAACTTTGATAGCAATTATCTTAAGCTCCAAATCCTTCTTAGGAACAAGATACATAGAAATATTTTGTAGGTAAATGGAGAACGTGAGAACTGATTTTCCAGAGATTAAACTTGTATGTGCCATTAGAGACAGGAAATGTACTCAGAATATCCAACTAATACAGGAAACCTAGGGATCCAAAGCATTTAGATCCCTTAATTCTTTATGATGACTTAAAAGTCAAAAGGCAGGAGTGTTCTGTTGAGTGTGGGACCATTAATCATATTGTAGACAGAAGCCTTTTTCAACTGTTCTTAAATTAGAATGACAGACTGCCTCGTTTTCTGGTTATAGTTACAGTGCTATTTGTTTACTTGCTTTACTGTTGTTGTTATGTTCAGTTGTTTATTTTTCAATTTATATTATCTCCAGAGTACTCTCTTATAGATTTAGAATCAGTCTAGACTCCAATATAGCTAAAAGGCAAAGCCAAAGGAACAGTGTTATTACTATTTCATAAATCACTGAAGCATCATCACCGAAGTCAGTATCTCTTACTGACTCTGAGTGCCTATTTTTTCTTTATACGTTATAACACTTTGAAGCCTGAGTGCAATGAATTATTCCTGATCCTAGGATCGAACCCATGTCTCTTACGTTTCCTGTATTGACAGATAGGTTCTTTACCACTAGCACCACCTGGGAAGCCCTGCTCAAAAATACACCCAAAATACCAAAATGCTTATATGGCCAATTAATGATAAGAAAGGCAAGAATACACATTAAGAAAAACACAGTCTTTCAATAAATGGTTTTAGGAAAACTGAACAGCTACATACATAAGAATTAAACTGGACCATTTTCTCACAAAACACACAAAAATAAAGATAAAATGGATCAAAGACTTAAATATAAGACCTGAAACCATTGCATTCTCAGAACCCATTGCATGCTAAAGATTTTGCATCCAAGTTGATGGTGATTTTGCAGTTTATTTACAAGTACAGCTGATCACCTATCCTGGACCTGAAAGACTCAAACTACATCTCCCAGAATCCTTTTTCACTTCTCTTCCTGCTAATGGGAAGGTCCTGCTAATGGGAAGCACCGATAGGAGAAAAGAAGCTGCAAGGCAGAGAGAAGCTTCCAATTTCTGATACCGATATAACAGCAACAGTTAGAGGTTGTTTAGCAGCAGTGGCGCTGGGTTATACAGACTCCTGGGCCCCCAGCACTGGTAACATTTCCTGTTGCTCCCCCAATTCCGCTAGGGCATCAGCAGGAACAGCAGCAGGAGCTCCAGTCTAGAGGTTCCAGTTGTTTCTAGTACACGATGTCATCCTTTCCTCCCTTTGGCTCCTCCTTTTCTCCCTTTTATTCCTCTAGCCTTTCCAGAACGTTGTTAGAAAGTTCCTATACAAAGTTTCCTCATTTTTAAATACTTAGCTTCCCTTCTATTTCCTTTACTGTGCCCCCACTGACACTGTGTCCAAAATGCCTGTTTTTTTTCCCCCTCATTTGACGACCACAATTTATCTGCAGGCCCCCCCCCCCCCCCCACCAAAACACACATCTAATTATGTACCTTAAGCCCTCAACATCTGTTTTGCTATTGCTACATTCATATCATGAATTCTGGGCAATTCATTACCACTCAGGCTTCAAGGTGATATAACATATAAAGAAAAAATAGACAATAGAGTCAATAAGAGGTACTGACTTCAGTGATGATGCTTCAGTGATTTATGAAACAGTAATAATACTGTTCCTTTGGCTTTGCCTTTTAGCTATATTGGAGTCTAGACTGATTCTAAATTTAGAAGAGAATACTCTGGAGATATATAAATTAAAATTGCAAAATAAACAACATAACAACAATAAAGCAAGTAAACAAGTAGCACTGTAACTATAACCACGAAACTAGGCAGTCTGTCATTCTAATTTAATAGCTGAAAAAGTCTTCTATCTGCAATATGATTAATGGTCCCAGACTCAACAGAACACTCCTGTCTTTTGGCTTTTAAATCATCATAAAGAATTAAGGGACCTAAATGCCTAAGACCCCTAGGTTTCTTGGATTAGTTGGATATTCTGAGTACATTTCCTGTCTCTAATGACACATATAAGTTTGATCGCTGGAAAATCAGTTCTCATGCTCTCCATTTACCTACAAAAAATTTCTATTTATCTTGCTCCTAAGAAGGTTTTGGGGATGAATAAGATTACTACTAAAGTTAAAAATTACTATGGCTTTAAGATTAAAAATGAAGTGTACTTTAGTATATACCACATAAAGCATAAGGCAAAAAATAATATACATTTATTCTGATATTTTTCCTTCTGTATAAGCTGTTATTCATTCTATTTCAAACCTCATTTTTAAGACTTGCTTGTCTATTCTTTAAACCTATTTAATTCTGAAGTATAAAAATCACAGCTCTTCTCAGATTCAGTACAGTTTTCATTCAGGAAAAAAAAAAAAAAAATCAGAACTTTCCTGTCCAAAAGATGAGGGATTCTTTCACAGTCCCAGTTTGATTCAAACAAAGTGAGGGGCTCTAAACAATGTGGTAATGCATTCTTAATAAAAGGCTAACAACTCCAGGTTTGTAAGTCATAACAGAATCCATTTGCAATGTTTTTGTATTGCATGATGCTATTTCCCCTGTGAAATACTATAATGTAGCAGTTTGCATTTAAAATTTATGCTTTCAAAGGTATTCATCATGTTTATGCCCCTCTTCTTGATGGATTCAATTACATTTGCACATTTACAGTATTGAACACTTGCTGTCTAGAGCCACATGAACACAAATGCATTGAAACCCTAACTGTGCCCGCCTTCCCCTCTGTGTGACCTTGGGCAGGAACTTGAACTTCTCAGTGCCTGTAACCTTGTCAACACATTGGAGATAAGAGTAGCTTGATATTTTTAGTTTCTGAGATGCTTTAATTTTTCTAGCTTCTGTGTTAATTACTAATATTTTAAAAATGAATCTTTCATAAATATAGAGGAACAGGGAAGTCAAAAAAGCCTCTAGTACAGTAGAAAGGGCATCAGGCTGAACAGAGGAGTGTGGTTCTAATTTGACCACTAGGACACTGAGCTAAGCCCTGCTCTTTAGGTCTTCTAGATAAGAGTTGGATAAAATCATCACAAAGGATCCTTCCACATGTCAAATTCTTTGACTATGACTAATTTTAAATATAAAGACATATTTGCCTCTTCGCCATTAACTGTAACTAGGCTTAATTCTATTCTGACACAGATATCATTTCTGCCTCTTCTCTGATTTTTCAAGCTTGAGTTCCACAGAATCAATTTTTGACCAGATTCCCTAGTGATTAATGTGTGATTTTCTCATCTCAATATTTTATCCTCATTGTTCATCTAATAAACTGAAACAGAATATAAATATTTACAGCAAGCAATACCTGTGGTCAAATTACCCATCGCTCTAATGGATTTACTATAAGCATATGCATTTGTTTCCAGGAAAACATTCATTTCAAATCTTCAGAGCAGAGTATTTTTAAGGTGTGTTGTGTAATATTCGGAATGAGATGGGAATACCAGACCACGTTACCTGCCTCCTGAGAAACCTGTATGCAGGACAAGAAGCAACAGTTCTAACTGAACGTGGAATAGTGGACTGGTTCAAAATTGAGAAAGGAGTACGTCAAGACTGTATACAGAGCCCCATAGACCTGTAGAGTTTATACTGCAGTGGATTTTAACTTGCTTTTTGGCAGGCCCCAAATAGGCTTTGTAAATGTGACTGGGATAAACGGCTATGGCTACTCTGAAAGCATGGCAGTGTCAGCTGATGCGTCAGGTGAAATGGACTAGGACCATTTGCTTGCTGGGCCCTAACTCCTGGACATGTGCGTTCCCTTGACAGTGGTAGGGCTAGCCTCATTCCCTTCATATGATGTTACCTGTTTCATGAATCCTTATGTCTATGTCATTCTTTTCACATTTAACCCATTAGACTCTGGCACTGTTCTGTCTAATGGTTCAGCTTTCACATTATTCATGCAACAACTAGTTACAGGGTATATTTGTTGTCAGCCATAAATTCAGATTAGCAAAAAATGTGATTATCCTTATTTTTCTTTTCTATCTTATAAATCCATTTATACCTGAGAAGAAAAGGGTTTCCTTAGAACTTTCCAGCTAAACTCAGTGACTGAAGAGATTTTTCAGTCAATTTAGGTTTAAACTCAATTGAAAAGTGTAATTTGCTCTCTGACCTCCTTTATCTCTAAACTCTGGGGCTTTTACCAAACTGAAGCATTGATAGGAGAACTGTCTGCTTCTTAGTCTCTGCATACAGTGCTACTGAGATGTTAAATAATTCTGTCATGGGCTTTGCTTGATGACACGTCCAGCCCAGTGCTGTCCAATAGAAATATAACATCAGCCACAGTTGTCACTTTTAATTTTCTAGGAGATATATTAGAAAAGGTAGTAAGTCTTTGAAATCTGGTGTATATTTTACACATGCAGCACACCTCAGTGCAAACTAGCCACACTCCAAAGCTGCTAGTGACTAAAATACTGGACAGTACAGTTCTAGAGTGAAGCTACTCATCCAAGCGGCATCTGCTGGCACATTAATTCACAGTGTTTGCTGAGCCTGCCATTCAAGGACAGGGGAGAATGGGCCAGTCCCACTGATTGAAGGGTTTGGGAAATCCCATCACAGACCAAGCAACGTGCGGTACTCACATTTTTAAATAAGAAGACAGCATACCAGGGTCAGGATTCAGATTTTAAGGTAATTACTGTAGGACATTGTCTGTGGTTTTCAGGACCCCAACTATCAAGGCTATACTTCTAAGAAAAAATTAAAATCAATAGGAGATGCTAGGTAACTTCCTCTGCCAGTTCCTGTGGTAACTCTGAGGCTACTACCAGGCCTTCTCCGTCTTCGTTCTGCCTATAGCCTGGCAAAGAGCAAATGCATCATCTCCTCCAGAACTAGAATCAGAGGTACTATACCCATCTCCTCTACTCTTAGGCCCCTACATTTAAAGGTTGATATTTGGCCTCCAGTCCCCTCTAGGAAACTCATGTATAGTACAAAAAGGGCACCTACTTTCACCCAGGTTCTTTTCCTCCCCCTTCCAAGCTCAGATTTTCAGGTAGGGGGATGGAGAGAAGCAGAGAGGTGGAATATGTGGTCAACTTTACTGGATCAAATCTTCTTCTAATCTTTCCTTCCTTACAATTGGAACAATGCTTTTATGCTTAAAAACCCAAGTCATTTAAAGTTTCTCTTCTGCATTCCTCTATGGTTCTTCCCATGTGGTATTTCTAGTATCAGATCTCCCAAAGTCAAAAGTGTATGGTATGTATGTGTGGAGGGAATTCTAGGGACAGAAGATATACCCATGACTACTTCACATGCAATCCTGTCACACGTGTGCCATGGCAGCTTCTCTTTCCAGGCTCTGTTTCATCATCCCCAAGATGAGTCCTTCACCAAGACTCTGAGTGCCTCCGCTACCACATGGCTTCCTGAGGTCTCCCAGTATGCTGCAGGAGTGCATTTCTGGGTCCTCTGCCCCCGGTCCTCTGTTGCAATCAACTAGCCATCTATGGACCAGTATTCTTACTCTACAGGCTTAATTCTTCCAGTGAGAATGATGCACGGGGCTTGGCACTTCTAGGCCTCTAGTATGTTTACACTGTCTCCCTCACTCAGTAGGATACTCCTTAGGGTCGGTGGTTGTCAAGTACTGAGACTCAAATGAGGCTTAACAGTTGGACTGAAGCAACTCACTGAAGAAAAAGAGAGGGACGCTGAAGAGAATGGATATTTTGAAGGGCATAGAAGATCAAGTACTACAGTAGCAGATTCTGAGATGTTTCGAGACACAAGGAATTTACTGGGAATTAAGGCCTGTGAGAGAAAGGAAGAGGATGCAAGACTAGGCAGAGGAAAAAGCGAATTGTCATGCAGACCCTTCAAGCTTCAGTCAAAATATGTGGGGAGCTAGGAGCAAATGTTGCTCATCAGTTATCCCATTACCAGGCCAAAATGGTCAGAAGGTTCTATCCCTACCTCACTGCACACGGGCTGACCTAGGAAGGACATGGCCTTAGAGGAAGGAGCTCTGCACAGCTGAGACTGACCCTGAAGGAGATAAATGGCAGCTGGAGAAAGATACACACTCCTTGCAGCTGGGTAGCAGGTCCTTTCTTAAAGGGGCATCTCGGAGGGGCATCTCCTTGCTTATGAGAGTTCAAGCCACAACTCTACCAATTTTGGGCAACTCTACCTTATATAGGCAAGGTGCCATGATAAAGGATTGAGGTCTTGAGGGTCAGATAAATATTATAGAAAGACTCTCCTTAGAGTTTGGGATCCCAGCTACCAGGATTGATATTTCTGAGAAGGGAAACTAACAAAACTACAGGAAAGTAGTAGGGTGCTTGGCTGTGGAACTGGGCTTTGGGGTGTAGCTCTAGTTCTAGATAAAAACTAGAGAACAAGGGAAACTAGAACTTAAGAGTAGACACCAGTGCAAGGCTCAGTCAAGTACAGCAAACCAACAGTACAGGCAGGAGAGCGAGGCAGTGAGTAGAGATGAAGACCCAGTGCTGGAAACGACTGCAGAGAAGAATTAGTGGAGCACAGAGGTCTGGGGAGACTCACTGTTACTAGAAGCAACAGTACTAAGGTAGGGCAAGTAATTCTTCCTATTACAAAAAGCATCAAATTGGGTAAGTATTGGTACTTCAATATTAAAGGATATAAAGCTATTACAAAAACAAGTTTCATCAACTAGTTAGCCAAGACTTCTATTTTTTCCAACAATATCTCAATAAATAGATGAGCTATCCCTCAATAAGTACTTAGTTGTGATTCATAAATATTTTCACATTTTGTGAATATTTAAATGGCACAAAGAATAGGCGCAGGCCATATTGCTTTAACTTAATATGATTCTAAGGACTCTGACTTAATTTGCAAAATATCAAAATTGGCTCTGCTTTAAGAAATAAAACCAGGCATCCAATCACATCACTTCAAGGCAAACAAATGGGAAAAAAAAATGGAAACTGGCAGATCTTATTTTCTTGGGCTCCAAAATCACTGTGGATGGTGACTGTAGCCATGAAATTAAAAGATGTTTGCTCATTGGAAGAAAAGCTATGACAAACCTAGATAATATATTAAAAAGCAGAGACATCACTGTGCTGACAAAGGTCTGGATAGTCAAAGTTATGGTTTTCCAGTAGTCATATATGGATGTTGACAGTTAGACCTTAAAAGAAGTCTGAGTGCTGAAGAATTGATGCTTTTGAATTGTGATGCTGGAGAAGACTCTTGAGAGTCCCTTGGACAGCAAGGAGATTGAACCAGTCAATCCTAAAGGAAATCAGCCCTGACTATTCATTGGAAGGACTGATGCTGAAGCTCCAATACTTTGGCCACCTGATGTGAAGAGCCAACTCATTGGAAAGGACTCTGATGCTGGGAAAGATTGGGGGCAGGAGGAGAAGGGGGAGACAGAGGATGAGATGGTTGGAGGGCATCACCAACTCAATGGACATGGTTTGAGCAAACTCCAGGAGATAGTGAAGGACAGGGAAGTCTGGCATGCTGTAGTCAATGGGGTCACAAAGAGTCAGACACAACTTAATGAGTGAACAGCAATGCTTTGTCCATCTGGCTTGGCCAGTTTTATGGGGGTAAAACAACATTCTGACAATTTGACTAAAATGCTTATTTCCATCCTCACATTGCTGGGGAAGACAACACTTTATTTTCAATCTTAGAGAAAATTAAACTGATATGAAACATTGAAAGCTAAAGCAATTTTTTTAAAGCTAAATAAGTTGATGCTTGAAAAAAAAAGATTAAGAACAAGATTATTTCTATTGGTAGCATGCATTTTATGACTACGTGAGGGGGGAGATAGGATTTTTCTCTGTCTAGAGTACTGAAGAGATCATAGATCTCATTGGATAACCAAATAGATCCTGCTTTTTCACAGAAAATAATCATTTAACATTCCAGGTTGTCCACCAAGCTACTTGTCATTCATTTCTTATGGAAAAGATGTTACAGTTGGCTCTTCAAAAATATGAAATACCTTTTCTTTGCATCAAATGAAATCTCAAGCACAATAGTGTTATTATAAAAAGCTACTAAGGCAAAAACCAGGAGTAAACATCACCAGATGGTTAGAAAATAAAGACACTAAGATTTTAGGGATTACGTGACAAGAAATCTTGATTTTATGGATGGATAATGGACTCTTACGGCAATGACTACAGGAATAACTCGTTTTATTATGCTTCACTTTATTATGCTTTGCAGATACTGCATTTTTATAAATTAATGGTTTGTGGCAACCCTGCACTGAGCAAATCTAACAGCACCATTTTTCCCCAACACTATTTGCTCACTTCATGTCTCCATGTCACATTTTAGTAATTCTTCTACTATTTCAAACTTTTCCAATATTATTATATTTGTCATAGTAATCTGTGATCAGTGACATCTTTGATGTTACTATTGTAATTTGGGAAGGACTATGAACCTTGCCCATAAAAGACAAACAAACATCGATAAATGTTGTATGTGTTCTGACTTCTCCACTGACCAGCTGTTCCCCCATCTCACTCCCTCTCCTTGGGCTTCCCTAGTCCTTGAGACCCAAGAATATAGAAATTAGGCCAATTAATAACCCTACAACATGCTCTATGTGTTCAAGTGAAAGAAAGAATTGTACATCTCTCAGTTTAAATCAAAAGCTAAAAACGTTTAAGCTTTACTGGGTAAGGCATGTCAAAAGCTGAAATAGGCCAAAAGCTAGTAATGTTGCACCAAACCATTGGACAAGCTGTGAAAGCGAAGGAAAAGTTCTTGAAGAAAATTAAAAGTGCTAGTCCAGTGAACGCACAAATGATAAGAAAGTGAAAGAGCCTTATTGCTGACTTGGAGGAAGCTATTTTTTAGTGGTCTGGATAGAAGATCAAGCTAGCCACAACATGCCCTTAAGTCAACGCCTAATTCAGAGCTCAGCCTTAACTCTCTTCAATTCTGTGAAGGCTGAGAGAGGTGAGGAAGCTTCAGAAGAAAAGTTGGAAGCTAGCAAATGTTGGTTCATGAGGTTGAAGGGAAAAAGAGGTCTCCAAAACAAAAGTGCAGGGTGAAGCAGCAAGAGCTGATGTAGAAGGTGCAGAAAGTTATCCAGAAGGTCTAGCTAAGATAATGAATGAAAGTGGCTAGATTAAACAACAGATATTCAGTTTTGATGCAACAGTCTTATATTGGAAGAATATGCCATCCACAACTTTCATAGCCAGAGAGAAACCAATGCCTGGCTTCAGAGCTTCAAGGAATAGGCGAATTCTCTTGTTAGGGATTGCTGCAGCTGGTGACTTGAAGCTGAAATCAATGCTTATCTGCTGCTGCTGCTGCTGCTGCTGCTGCTAAGTCGCTTCAGTCGTGTCCGACTCTGTGTGACCCCATAGACGGCAGCCCACCAGGCTCCCCGTCCCTGGGATTCTCAAGGCAAGAACATTGGAGTGGGTTGCCATTTCCTTCTCCAATGCATGAAAGTGAAAAGTGAAAGTGAAGTCGCTCAGTCGTGTCCAACTCTTAGTGACTCCATGGACTGTAGCCCACCAGGCTCCTCCATCCATGGGATTTTCCAGGCAAGAGTGCTGGAGTGGGGTGCCATTGCCTTCTCCGAATGCTTATCTACCAATCCAAAAACCCTAAGACCTTAAGAATTACATTAAATCTACCCTGCCTATGCTCTATAAATGGAACAACAAGCCCAAATGACAGCATATCTGTTGAAAACATGGCGTATTGAATATCTTAAGCCCACTGTTGAGAACTATTGCTCAGAAAAAGATCCCTTCCAAAATACAGCTCATTGACAATGCAGCTGGTCACCCAAGAGCTCCCTCTGAGAGAGATGAGGACACAAGATAATGTTGTTTTCATGACTTAATACAACACCCATTCTGCATCCCCAGATAAAGGAATAATTTTGCCTTTCATGTCTTATTTAAGAAACACATTTTTTAAGGTTATAGCTGCCACAGATAATTTTCCCTCTGATGGATCTGGGCAAAGTGAACTGAAAACTGATTCACCATTCTATATGCCATTAAGAACACTTGTTATTTATAGGAAAATGACAAAATAACAACATTAATAGGAGTTTAGATGTTGATTCCAATCTTAATGTGTTACTCAGTAGAGAAAAGTAACTGCAGATGTACAAATAGTAAGAGAAACAGAAGTGGAGTCTGAAGATATGACTTAATTGCTGCAATTTCATGATAAAATTTTAACAGATGAGAAGCTGCTTCTTACAAAGTACTTGAGCAAAGAAAGTACTTTCTTGAGATGGAATCCAATCCTGGTAAAGATGCTATGAAGGTAGCTGAAATGACAACAGAAAATTTAGAATATTATATAAAGTCAGTTGATAGAGCAGCAACAGGATTTGAGAAGACTGACTCCAATTTTGAAAGACGTTCTACTGTGGATAAAATGCTACCACACGCCATCATATGTTCAGAAAAGGAAAAGTCAATCGGTGTGAAAGACTTCACTGTTGTCAGTCACCTCAACCTTCAGTAACTACCACTTTGATCAGTCAGCTGCCATCAACATCGAGGCAAGATCCTTCACTGGTCAAAAAGACTACAACTCACTGAAATCTCAGATAATAGTTAGCATTTTTTAACAACAAAATATTTTTTAAATTAAGGGGCTTTTTCCAGGTGGCACAGTGGTTAAGAATCCGCCTGCCAATACAGGAGACGCAAGAGACGCCAGTTCGATCCCTGGTTCAGGAAGATCCCCTGGAGAAGTAAATGACCACCCACCCCAGGATACTTGCCTGGGAGATCCCATAGACAGAGGAGCCTGGAGGGCTACAGTACATGAGGTCATAAGGAGTTGGACACAACTGAGCACACACACACACACATTATTTTTTAAGACATAACACTATTGAACACTCAATAGATTACAGTATGGTATAAATATAACTTTTAAACACACTGGAAAGCAAAAAAAAATTCACATGACTTGCTTTATTGTGACATATGCTCTGTTGCAGTGGCCTAGAATGAAACACACTATCTCTGAAGTATGCCTATATTCACTCAAGGTAATTACTTATTGATTTATAGATTTATTATGAAGTAAATTATTTAGTACTTATTAGTAAGATGTCTTTCGAGGTGATGAGATCAGATATAAACTTTATTTGCTCTTTCTAGTCTGATTTTGTAAATATATGTATGTGTATGTGTACAATTACAGTTTTTTTGGAATTCTTCAAGCTGGAAACTTTTTGTAATCGATGCTTTCTCATATTTATAATACAACGACAAGTAACACTCTTGGCAATATCAGGAAGACTGGTAAGAGACCAAAGTACTGTCTGAATAATTAAAATTGCCATAAAAAATAATGAGGTAATGCCATTTGTAGTAACATGGATGGACATGGAGATTATCATATGAAGTGAAGTAAGTCAGAGAAGGACAAAGATGTGATATCACTCATATATGAAATATAATTTTTTAAAATGATACAAATGAACTTACTTAAAAAGAGAAAAAAGTCTTACAGATATTTAAAACAAACTTAAGTTTACCAAAGGGGAAATGTGGTGGGGAGAGCTGAGTCAGAAGCTTGGGATGAATACACACAGTGTATATATAAGATAGATAATCAGCAAGGACCTACCGCATAGCACAGGCAACTCTACTCAATATTCTGTAGTAATCTATATGAGAAAAGAATATAAAAAAGAATATATATATATATTTATGTATGTGTGTATAACTGAATCGCTTTGCTCTATACCTGAAACTACACATTATAAATCAAGTACATGTCTATAATATTTTAAATAATAATGATAATTAAAATTAACTCATGAACAGTAGACTTGTAGTGCTTTGAGTGTGTTCTTGTATAAAATGTTTAATTCCTTAAATCAGTTATACATAAATTAAATGTATATCTAATTTATGTGTTAAAATATCCCATCTCCTAATTCTCATATATGTACTTTTGTTAGTAAGCAGAATTGATAAGTCTCAGTTCACTTAATATTCCTAGCACAAAAGAGAAATTTAGAAAAAATTTCCCACTTTATGTGAGACTTCCAGAAATCTAAGGGGACTGACTGCAGCCATGAAATTAAAAGACGCTTACTCCTTGGAAGAAAAGTTATGACCAACTTAGATAGCATATTTAAAAGCAGAGACATTACTTTGCCAACAAAGGTCCGTCTAGTCAAGGCTATGGTTTTTCCTGTGGTCATGTATGGATGTGAGAGCTGGACTGTGAAGAAAGCTGAATGCCAAAGAATTGATGCTTTTGAACTGTGGTGTTGGAGAAGACTCTTGAGAGTCCCTTGGACTGCAAGGAGATCCAACCAGTCCATTCTGAAGGAGATCAGCCCTGGGATTTCTTTGGAGGGAATGATGCTAAAGCTGAAACTCCAGTACTTTGGCCACCTCATGCGAAGAGTTGACTCACTGGAAAAGACCCTGATGCTGGGAGGGATTGGGGGCAGGAGGAGAAGGGGACAACAGAGGATGAGATGGCTGGATGGCATCACCGACTGAACGGACGTGAGTCTGGGTGAACTCCGGGAGATGGTGATGGACAGGGAGGCCTGGCGTGCTGTGATTCATGGGGTCACAAAGAGTCGGACATGACTGAGCGACTGAACTGAATTGACTGAACTGAAGGGGACTGATAAAAATATACATATTTATATAAACGAGACTGAAATCCACACATTCAGATTTCAAAAACATATACCTTGATACAGGAAAAAAGGTCACTTGACATAAGCTGTAAACACAGATCTTGAGGAAAAAGGAAATTTTATATCAGTTCTTTTACTGTGTTAGAAGAAAAACAGATCTGAGGTGGTGAGTTCCTGGGTAAAGATGAAACATACAACTTCAGACAAAAAAGAACAGGATTAATATTTATTAGATGCAAAAAGAGCCAGGCAATGTGCTGGTTATTTTTGTCCCCTTGAATACAATTAATGGACTGAATTCAGTTCGAAATTCAAAAGTGTACTGCTGTGGTCATCGTAGTATTTTACAAAATAATCAATCAATAGTTCCATTCAACACTTAACTTTTAATAATAAATTCTCATTTTAATCATGAAATCTTATTTCCAGACTTTATTTCTACAGGTTACTGTAAAATAATCAAAATAAACTCTTCTCTTTCCCAAATCTTACCCTCATAACCTAGCATCAGATTAAGACTTAAGGGACCTTAGAAGTTAGTTTTCTCAACAAACTATCTTCATAGAATAACAACTTTACCTTTTGCTTATCCTTATTATAAAATGATAAAAAATAAAAACTTGGTCACTGGATGTCCCTGTAAACACAATAAAAAAACTCATTAAAAGTACCAATTCTTCTCTATCACTTGTCAATGACCTATGGAAGGCTGAACAGAATGTGCATTTGACTCAGGAAATGGAGACTATTTTAACACGATGTAATAAAGCTAAGTCTAATCATTTCATGACTAAAGCCCTTGAGTCACTAATACAGACAGTTGGACTATAGGAAAATACTGAATTCCCCTTAAATGAGCTGACAAAATGAGAAAAGTATTAGTTTGTTATACTGATGATCTATCTATCACTAAAGACTTCCCTTTTCAGTGAGTCATTTTTATAAATGATCAATCTGATAAAGGGCTTCCCTTGTGGCTCAGCTGGTAAAGAATCCACCTGCAATGCCAGAGACCTACGTTCAGTCCCTGTTGGGAAGATTCCCTGGAGAAGGGAAAGGCTACCCACTCCAGTATTCTGGCCTGGAGAATTCTATGGACTGTATAGTCCATGGGGTCACAAAGAGTTGGACACAACTGAGTGACTTTCACTTCACTTCACTTTAATCTGATAAAAACAAATATATATTATTTTTTGCCAATTTTCCCATATGCTATAAATGTATTCTGAAAAATATAGGATAATAGTACACAGGTACATATAAAATGGATTTCCAACAAATGAGATAACAAAGAGATCCAGAAATGAGATAAAAGGATCACAATAATGGTAAAGGTGGATTGGTCCTCAATTTCAGCATTCTCAAAATGTTAAATGAGAGAGAATAATTAAGACTTCTTATAACAGCATTTTCTATCACTGTGACTTTTCTTCATACTTCTGTGGTTTTTATTTAATATCCATTGGTCTGAACTAAAGAACATAAATTAACAAGCCAAGTGAATAAAACAATTATTATATGTGTGAGATTTATAGAGTTTTAGTGAGTGAAAGTTTCTCAGTAGTGTCCGACTCCTTGCAACCTCATGGACTACACAGTCCGTGGAATTTTCCAGGCCATAATACTGGAGTGGGTAGCCTTTCCCTTCTCCAGGGGATCTTCCCAACCAGGGATCGAGCCCAGGTCTCTCACATTGCAGGCAGATTCTTTACCAGCTAAGCCACAAGTAGCTACTTAGAAAATTTCAATACTAAAGCCCCAAGATCAATACTGAACTTTATCAAGCATCTTGTAGATGTAGTCTTCACCCAAAATAACAAAATGGAGTTCCATGTCATGGAGGGAAATTACTGCTAGTCACAAATTTGACTGGGAGAAGAGAACTGGGATGACTCATTACAACTTATCAGCTCCCAGAGGAAAAGAACACTCAAATGCTTTTTAAAAATAGCTTATAGAAGAGAGATTACATTGTGGACTTTGGATGAGGTATTTTTCAAGGCAGAAGCAGGAAGTGTGATAGTCAACTACTAACTGTTCCCCCTTCCCCACATCTGTTAAGGTTTAATTCAAATAAAGGGAGAGGAAGAAAGATTGTTAAGGATTATGCTAACTCAAAACATGTAGGTTCCAGAACACACTGCCTGTCGGTCAAAATATGGTTCTTGCCAGGTCACCATCTACTTGTTTATTCAATAAACTTTTATTGGGTGTCCTGTCGTGCCAATTACTGTGCCAAGCAATGGAAACACAAAGATGAACAAAACATTCTTATCCTTAAGGAACCTTTATTCAAGTCAAGTTCAGTTCAGTTCAGTTCAGTTACACAGCTGTGTTCAACTCTTTGTGACCCCAGGGGCTGCAGCACACCAGGACTCCCTGTCCATCACCAACTCCCGGAGTCCACCCAAACCCATGTCCATTGTGTCAGTGATGCCATCCAGCCATCTCATCCTCTGTCTTCCCCTTCTTCTCCCGCCTTCAATCTTTTTCAGCATCAGGGTCTTTTCCAAGGAGTCAGTTCTTCACATCAGGTGGCCAAAGTATTGAAGTTTCAGCTGCAACATCAGTCCTTCCAATGAATATTCCGGACTGATTTCCTTTAGGATGGACCGGTTAGATCTCCTTGCAGTCCAAGGGACTCTTAAGAGTCTTCTTCAAGACCACAGTTCAAAAGTATCGATTCTCCAGCATTCAGCTTTCTTTAGAGTCCAATTCTCACATCCATACATGACTACTGGAAAAACCATAGCTTGGACGGACCTTTGTTGGCAAAGTAACGTTTCTGCTTTTCAATATGCTATCTAGGTTGGTCATAACTTTTCTTCCAAGGAGCAAGTGTCTTTTAATTTCATGGCTACAGTCACCATCTGCAGTGATTT
Organism: Bos javanicus; assembly: GCF_032452875.1. Classification (NCBI taxonomy): domain Eukaryota; kingdom Metazoa; phylum Chordata; class Mammalia; order Artiodactyla; family Bovidae; genus Bos; species Bos javanicus. The sequence continues at coordinate 34,159,918 of NC_083887.1, read as the reverse complement.
TGGAGTCCAAAAAAATAAAATCAGCCACTGTTTCCACTGTTTCCCCATCTATTTCCCATGAAGTGATGGGACCAGATGCCATGATCTTCGTTTTCTGAATGTTGAGCTTTAAGCCAACTTTTTAACTCTCCTCTTTCACTTTCATCAAGAGACTCTTTACTTCTTTGCTTTCTGCCATAAGGGTGGTATCATCTGTATATCTGAGGTTATTGATATTTCTCCTGGAAATCTTGATTTCAGCTTGTGCTTCATCCACCCCAGCATTTCTCATGATGTACTCTGCCTATAAGTTAAATAAGCAGGGTGACAGTATACAGCCTTGACGTACTCCTTTTCCTATTTGGAACCAGTCTGTTGTTCCATGTCCAGTTCTAACTATTGCTTCCTGATCTGCATGCAGATTTCTCAAGAAGCAGGTCAGGTGTTCTGGTATTTCCATCTCTTGAAGAATTTTCCAGAGTTTGTTGTGGTCCAAATAGTCAAAGGCTTTGGTATAGTCAACAAAGCAGATGTTTTTCTGGAACCCTCTTGCTTTTTTGATGATCCAACAGATGTTGGCAATTTGATCTCTGGCTCCTCTGCCTTTTCTAAAACCAGCTTGAACATCTGGAAGTTCACAGTTCACTACTGTGGAAGCCTGGCTTGGAGAATTTTGAGCACTACTTTACTAGTGTGTGAGATGAGTGCAACTGTGTGGTAGTTTGAGCATTCTTTGGCATTGCCTTTCTTTGGGATTGGAATGAAAACTGACCTTTTCCAGTCCTGTGGCCACTGCTGAGTTTTCCATATTTGCTGGCATATTGAGTGCAGCACTTTCACAGCATCATCTTTTAGGAAATAGCTCAACTGGAATTCCATCAGCTCCACTAGCTTTGTTCATAGTGATGCTTCCTAAGGCCCACTTGACTTTGCATTCCAGGATGTCTGTCTCTAGGTGAGTCAATTCAAGGGACCAGATTAAAAAAGAGAATGATAACACAGTGAAGTGAGTGCCATGATTCACTCAAACTGAGGGCTAAGTGAGAGGTCAAGGACGCCTTCATTGAAGGGTAACCCAGAAAAATGCTCCACATGGATGAAGATGATGCTCAAAGTATGTAAAGAAAGCCTAGCACTGGGGAGACTCAGCTTAGGTCATGATGACTGGATTGTGGAGTTTATCATGAGCTATATTGTGAGAGCCCTCACTGTAAGCCATGCTAGTTTAGAGGAAGGCTTTGAAGAGCAAGTGAGAGATATCTAGCAGGAAATGTCATTCTATAGTAGTGGTGTCTGTGTTTGTTTGTGTGCTCAGTCATGTCTCACTTTTTGCAACCCCGTGGACTATAGCCCACCAGGCTCCTCTATCCATGGAATTTTCCAGACAAGAATACTGGAGTGGGTTGCCATGCCCTCCTCTTGGATCTTCCTGACCCAGTGATTGAACCTGTGTCTCTTGTGCCTCCTGCATTTACAGGCAGATTCTTTACCACTGTGCCACTTGGGAAGCCCATAGTAGAGTGGAGCCAGCTATAAAGGAAAACATCTTAGGAGATATACCAAAAGTCTAGTCATGATAGGGGACAAAAGTTTTAGGTGTGAAGAATATTAACGATGTTGAGTTAAAATCCTTCTGCACATGGGTATCCTGTATTTATATCCTGGTTTCCAAAAGTGAAGCAGCTCTTACAATTTATGACCTCTTAAAGACTTCCTAAAAAGACTTTTTCCTGCTTGCTTGGTAGTGTTCCCAGAGCATGAGTAAGCCCTGAATTCAAGTGATACTTCTCTCTTAAACCTTAATTAGGCACAATTAATCTAAACACACAAATTATGTTTAATAACAGATTTATCTTCAGCAATGTGTAACCCAAGTAAATATTTTATTAGTTACATTGTTCACATCAGGTTGTAGGGAATTATAAGTACTTTCCTCAGAACTCCTTAGCATTCAAAATATTAATCAGCTTTGACAATATAGGATTTTTCCCTCTCATTGTTTTAATTGGAATATAATTAATTTATAACATTGTGTTAGCTTCTGCTATGCAACAAAGTAAATCAGTTATATGTATACATATACCCCATCCCTCATGGACCTCATTCACCCTGCATCCTACCCCTCTAGGTCACCACAGAGCACTGAGCTGAGCTCCCTGTGCTATACAGCAGCTTCTTACAAGCTATCTATTTTACACGTATTAGTGTGTATCAGTTCAATTCAATTCAGTTGCTCAGTTGTGTCCGACTCTTTGTGACCCCATGAATCACAGCATGCCAGGCCTCCCTATCCATCACCAACTCCCGGAGTTCACTCAGACTCACATCTATCGAGTCAGTGATGCCATCCAGCCATCTCATCCTCTGTCGTCCTCTTCTCCTCCTGCCCCCAATCCCTCCCAGCATCAGAGTCTTTTCCAATGAGTCAACTCTTCACATGAGGTGGCCAAAGTACTGGAGTTTCAGCTTTAGCATCATTGCTTCCAAAGAAATCCCAGGGCTGATCTCCTTCAGAATGGACTGGTTGGATCTCCTTGCAGTCCAAGGGACTCTCAAAAGTCTTCTCCAACACCACAGTTCAAAAGCATCAATTCTTTGGCGTTCAGCTTTCTTCACAGTCCAGCTCTCACATCCATACATGACCACAGGAAAAACCATAGCCTTAACTAGACGGACCTTTGTTGGCAAAGTAATGTCTCTGCTTTTAAATATGCTATCTAGGTTGGTCATAACTTTTCTTCCAAGAAGTAAGCGTCTTTTAATTAGTGTGTATATGCCAATCCTAATCTGCCAGTTTGTCCCACCCTCCTCTGTCCCCCCGAATGTATCACACATCCATTTTCTACATTTGTGTCTCTATTCCTGCACCTGTATCATTTTTCTAGATTACACATACATGTTTTAACATATGATATTTGTTTTTCTCTTTCTGACTTACTTCACCCTACGACAGACTCATCCATATCACCACAAAGGACCCAATTTTGTTCCTTTTTATAGCTGAGTAATGTTCCATTGTGTATGTGTACCATATCCTCTCTATCCATTCCTCTGCTGATGGACATTTAAATTATTTCCATGTCCTGGCTCTTGTAAATAGTGCTGCAATGAACATCAGAGCACATATGACTTTTATAATTATGGTTTTCTCTGAGTATATGCGCAGTACTGGGATTGCTGGGGAACATGGACATGGTAGTTCTATTTTTACTTTTGTAAGGAACCTCCATAATGTTCTCCATAGTGGCTGTACCAATTCACATTCCCACCAACAGTGCAAGAGGGATCCCTTTTCTCCACATCCTCTCCAGTATTTATTGTTTGTAGATTTTGTGATGATGGCCATTCCGACTAGCATGAGGTGATATCTCATTGTAGTTTTTATTTTCATTTCTCTAATAATTCATGGTTTTCATGTGTCTCTTGGCCATCTGTATAGCTTCTTTGGAGAAATGTCTATTTAGGCATCTATTTTTTGATTGGGTTGTTTGTTGTTTTGATATTGAGCTGCATGAGCTGTTTATATTAATTCTGAAAGTGATCCCTTGTCAGTCGCTTTATTAGCAATTATTTTCTCCCCTTCTGAGGGCTGTCTTTTTGTTTTGTTTATGGTTTCATTTGCTAGACAGAAGCTTTTAAATTTAATTGGGTCCCATTTGTTTATTTTTGCTTTTATTTTCATTACTCTAGAACATGGCTTAAAAAAGATCTTGCTGTGATTTATGTCAAAGAGTATTTTTCCTATGTTTGCATTTAAGAGTTGTATAGTGTCTTCTCTTACATTTAGATCTTTAATCCATTTTGAATTTATTTTTCTGTATAGTGTTAGGTAGTATTCTGCTTTATCCTTTCACACATAGCTGTCCATTTTTATCATCACAACTGATCGAAGAGACTGTCTTTTCTCCATTGTATATTCTTGCTTCCTTTGCCATATACTCCTTTACCTCATCATAGGTGTGTGGGTTTATCTCTGGGTTTTGTACCCTGTTCCACTGATCTATATTTCTGTTTTTGCGCCAGTATCATATTGTCTTGATTTCTGTAGCTGTGTAGTATAGTCTGAGGTTGGGAAGCCTGATCCTTCTAGCTCCATTCTTCTTTCTCAGGATTGATTTGGCTGTTGTGTTTCCATACAAACTGTAAATATTTTGTATTATAATACTGTGAAAAATGCCATTAGTAGTTTTATAGGGATTGCACTGAATCTGTAGATTACTTTGGAGAGCACAATCATTTTCAAAATATTGATTATTCCAATCAAAGAACATGTTCTATCTCTCCATCTGTTTGTGTCATCTTTGATTTCTTTTATCAGTACTTCATAGTTTTCTGAGCACAGACTTTTGCCTCCTTATGGAGGTCTACTTTAGGTTCCTTCTCACTTTTTTTTAAATTTTATTTTTAAACTTTACATTATTGTATTGGTTTTGCCAAATATTGAAATGAATCCACCACAGGTATACATGTGTTCCCCATCCTGAACCCTCCTCTCTCCTCCCTCCCCATACCATCCCTCTGGGTCATCCCAGTGCACCAGCCCCAAGCATCCAGTATCATGCATCGAAGCTGGACTGGCGACTTGTTTCATATATGATATTATACATGTTTCAATGCCATTCTCCCAAATCATCCCACCCTCTCCCTCTCTCACAGAGTCCAAAAGACTGTTCTATACATCAGTGTCTCTTTTGCTGTCTCATATACAGGGTTATTGTTACCATCTTTCCGGAGCCTATTATACAGAGTGAAGTAAGCCAGAAAGAAAAACACCAATACAGTATACTGACGCATATATATGGAATTTAGAAAGATGGTAACAATAACCCTCTCATTTTTTAATAGTCACTTCTATATTCTAGATAAACAAACTTATCTTTAAATGTCTGTTTTATAATTATGTCTTATCTTAATTTTTCCTTTTTGGTATAACCTTAATCTGACATTATCTCATCCTGACTCTCTCTCGGCTTTGTTCACCCATCTCTTGCCTGTTATTGACACCCAAACTTTGCATCTGTCTACTTCTCTCCAAGTCATCTCCTCAATCACCATTCATCTATACATACTCTAAATTGTGATATGTACGTATCAAACCAGTCAATCCTAAAGGAAATAAAGCCTGAATATTCACTGGAAGGACTATTGCTGAAGCTGAAGCTCCAATATTTTGGCCACCTGATGTGAAGAGCCAAGTCATTGGAAAAGACCCTGATGCTGGGAAAGATTGAAGGCAAAAGGAGAAGACGGCAACAGAGGATGAGATGGCTAGATAGCATCACTGACTCACTGGACATGAATCTGCACAAACTCCAGGAGATAGTGAAGGACAGGGAGCCTGGCGTGCTGCAGTCCATGGGGTCACAAAGAGTCAGACATAACTTAGCGACTGAACAATGACACGTGTGTGTAAAGTCAGCATTTGAAAGCAATTCATGTCTACTCTAGCATCCTAGACCTGAGGCTCTTCATTTGCTAAGCACAGTCTGGGGCTCTTAAGTGACCCTGACATTAAAGTCCTCACACAAGACATTAAGTATTCTATCCATAGAGAGAAACTGATATTATTATCATGTCTGATCATGATATCTGATATGATACCATGTCTGATCATGATGAGAAAAATCAGACTCAAAATAGTTACCACGTATAGAACAAAAGGTTTATCCCCATAGAATGCCCTACATTCAATTCTAACAATGCTGTCAATAAAGATTCAATCCTTGCTTGCCACCTGATCTTTCTGTAATTACCCATATGCTCTTCATCATTTGGCTTTCTACCTGGTTACTTTTAATTTTTATCTTATCATCACTCCCTTATAGCCTCTTGCTAGCAAAATTGCTTTTCCTGATTTTCTTTCCAATCTCATGTAAAGTCTGTCTCAGCTTAGTTAGCACTGAGTTCTTCTAGGCAAGCTTTCTGGTTAACCCTGGAGACCTACTCATACCATCATTCTGAGAACAGAACTGACTTCCTCCTCATAGCCTTGTGTTATTCCTTGGAAACTTACAAAACTTGGCAATTCAACAATTTTTATGTGTGTACATAAAGCAAAACTCACTATGAGTGCCATGATTTTTCACCTCATAAGTGAGGAATAACCTCAAGCATTGGCCATAGTGATTATTTACAGAGGTTTTGTTTTGTTTTGCTTGAATTGCTTAGCTTTTGTGTTTTTTTAATCACAGCCTTCAAGGTCTTTGACTTCTGCTGTTTGTCAACTATGTAATTAATTCTAGTTTGTGTCAAGCTCTTAAACTAATGTTAGAAAAAGCATTTCCATATATGTAATTCATTATTTTCCTATAAATTAGAAGCTGCATGATGAAGAACGTTTCTTTCAATAATTTTACTCTACAAAAAAGGAAATTTTCTACTCAAATGCAATATTTTATCATCTTAATATTCCTGGAAGATAACTGTATGTTTCTTTCAAGTCAAAGGACAAAAGACACTAATATCTGAGTTCAAGCAGATGAGCTGGCTATTTTTGTAGCAGATTGTGTCTTCAATGCAGTTACAGTTTTAGTCATGCTTACACATCACATATGGAATTAACTTCTACACCTAAATCTAATTCGGTTTGTACGTGTGTGTGTATGTTATACAAGTCTCTTTCTTACCCCCCAAGAAGGTGAACTCAACCAGATTATCATCTGGTGCCAAATGTGATGAAAAGCATAGGAGACTTAATCTGCAAGTAATTACTTTGGGGAAATTATGTCTAAAATTAAGGAGAAATAAATTGCCCTTTTCTTTTTCCTCTAGTGCAATTTGGTAATTCCTCCATTTGCTTAATATAGCCACTAATCCCAACATTTTCTGTAGAGAGGACAAATTACTAATTCTATATAATTACAAACTGCATGCAACTGTTAAGAAATTATATCTTTAGGAAGTCATTTTAATATTCTTCCTTTATTGTCCCAATCCTAGCACTTAGAAAGTAATTCCTTAAACCTCAGCTAGCTCTGCCAGTTCCTGAATTACAAAGATGTGCTTATATACATTAGTCAAGTAAATGACACTAGGCAAAATTTATCTTAAAATCATATATGTCAAAAAATGTATTCATCAAGATTATTTTAAGAATAACTATTTTACTTTAAAAGGATCAGATTTTAGATTAAATATGACGTTTAATTAGCACCTTAAGTTATGACATCTTTTAACTTACCATTAAATACTTATGACAAAACAGGAGTGGAAATGCAGTTATAATCAATTGTGAATACAAGAAAAGGATATAGCCAGCAAAATATACAATAAATGGAGATTAATCCATTCATATATTACTCTCTCTGCTGAAAATCCCCAAATCTATGAAGGCATTTCTTCACATGCCGCTTCTGCTGCTAAGTTGCTTCAGTCATGTCCCACTCTGTGCAACCCAATAGATGGCAGCCTGCCAGACTCCCGCGTCCCTGGGATTCTCCAGGCAAGAATACTGGAGTGGGTTGCCATTTCCTTCTCCAATGAATGCATGCATGCTAAGTCGCTTCAGTCCTATCCGACTGTGTGCAACCCTATGGACAACAGCCCACCAGGCTCCTCTGACCATGCGATTCTCTAGTCAAGAATATTGGAGTGGATTGCCATTTCCAAACAAGCAATTTCATTATCCAACGTTTGGTCACTATAATATGAAAGTGAAAGTGTTAGTCACTCAATAATGTCCAGCGACATTGGGATACTGTAGACTATAGCCCACCGGGCTCCTCTATCCAATGAAATTCTCCAGGAATACTGGAGTGGGTTGCATTTCCTTCTCCAGGGGATCCTTCCGACTCAGGGGCTGAACCCAGGTGTCCTGCATCGCAGGCAGATTCTTTACAGTCTGTGCCACCAGGGAAGGCCATTATATATATATATATATATATATATATATATATATATATATGCCTATAATATAGATATACGATTGACTTTTGTACATTGGACTTGTATTTTGAAAGTTTGCTAAATTCACTTATTAGATCTAGTAGTTGTTTATAGATTGAGATATTCTACATAAATGATTACATTATCTGTGAAGACAAGTTTATACTTCTTTCCAATTTGTATGTATTTTTTTGTCCAATTAAACTGGTTAGGCCCACCAGTGTAATGTCAAGTAAAATTTATGAAAGAACATTTTTGCCTTACTCCCCATCTTACGGAGAAAGCATTCAATATTTCAAAGTTAAGTTTGATGTATAGCTATAGATTTATCATAGATGTCTCTTATTAAGAAAATTTCCTTATGTTCCTAATTTGTAGAGTTTTCATTATGAATAAGTGTTGAATATCATGAGAAGTCTTTCCTTTATCTATTGACATAATAAAAAAATTTTTTTTCAGTCTTCTGATATGGTAAATGATATTAATTTGTTTTTAACATTAAACAAAGCTTATATTCCTGAAATAAACTTTACTTGTTCAAATGTTGAGTCAATATTGCATTCCTGAGATAAACCTCAGTCATGATATATTATGCTTTTTATGTATTGCTGAGCTTGATTTATTATTTGCCATTTTTTAAAATAATTTTATTTGTGTCTTCTTAGGTATGGTTCTGTAGTTGTCTTTTCTTACAATATCTTGATCTTATTTTGGTATTGGGATAATCTATTCTTATAAAATAAATTATTCCCTCCTCCTATATATTTTGAAAGAGTTTATCTGGGTTGATATTGTTTCGTCCTTAAGTGTTTGACAGATTTTACAAATAAAGCTATATGGACCTAGACTAGTTTCTTCGGTAGAAATTTTCAATATACAAATTCATTTTTTAAAAAAGATATAGGCCGGTTTAGATTGTTTTTACATCAGGCTCGGTAATTTAAGTCAGTAGGTTTCCCCACTTTATCTAAGTCAGTTGTGTATTCGTACATTTATTGATGTAGAGTTTGTATTCATTTTCCACTACTGTAAAACAATTACCAAAACTTAGCTACTCAAAACATACATTTATTACCTCACAGGTTCTGTGAGCAAGAGACCAGGCAGGACTTAAGTGAGTTTCACAAGTTCTCACAAGACAGCAATCTGGGTATTTGGAGAAGTGTATCCCTTTCTGGAGTTTGAAGTCACATGATTATTGGCAAAATTCAATTCACAAATTCTTCATTTTCCTGCTTCCTTCCAGCTGTGGGAGTGGGGGTGATGGCGGGGGCGGGGGGGGGGGCGTCCTCGCTCAGCTCTTAAGAGGCCACCAATGATTCCTTGCCACGTGGCTCTCTAAAAGGCCCTGTTGAAACATGGTAGTTTACTTCTTCAAGAGCAGCAGGAGAATCTCTCACTCCAGTCTGATAAGACAGAGTTTTATATAATGTAAAGAAATCATGAGAGTGACTATCCCACCATATTCGCAAGTATTGTCCAAACTTGAGGAGAGAGTACTATATCATACAGGTATACCTGGGGGGCAATTTTGTAGTCCATCTTAGAATTCTGCTTATCATGAAGTTGTCACTAAATATCTTTATTATCCTTTTAATTTCTGTAGAATCTGTAATTATTTCCCTTTTATTTCTGACATTGGTAATTTGTGTTTCTCTTTTTTCCCTTGGTTGACAGAGCTAAATTTTTATTTTTTATTCTCTTGGTTGAATCGATTTTTACGGATTTTTATTTATTGATTTTCACTCATATTTTTCCTTCTTTCAATGTATTCTGGGTTTCATTTGCCTTTTTTCCCCTAGCTCACTAAGATTAGCTTTGGTGATTTGTTTTAGATCTTTCCTAATATAAATATTCATAGCTATTTCTTTACCTCTAATCACTGTTTTAGTCACACTCCATAAATCTTGATTTACAGTTCCCATTTTGATTAAGATCAAAATATTAACTACTTTTCTTATGATTTCTTTTTTAACTCATAAGTGATTTATAAGTTTACTGTTTAATTTTCAAATATTTCGGATTTTTAAGATAAAACTCCATTATTACTTTCAAATGTATTCAATTTTGACCAAAGAACATACTCTGTAGAGTTACAGAATATTTCTAAATGTAATGATTTTAATTCTTTAAAATTACTTGAGACTTCTTTCCAGCCCAAAATGTGGTCTATCTTCATAATTGGTTATATACACACTTTAAAAAAAATAAGATTTCTGCTATTATGGGGAAAAGCTCTAAAAATGTCAATTTGGATGTTCTATTACTTGCTATGTACACCTTTATAATCATCATATCTTCTAAATGAATTGACTAATCTTGAACTGAATGAATTGACTATTTCTTCTAGACTACAAATAGGCAGATCATATCTTTTTCACCAATTTGACATTTCTGAACTATTTATTGAAGTATTTGAAGTATGTATGTTTGATGTAATGATCATACTGATATTATACTGATAAATAGTTCAGGAATGTCAAATTGGTGCAAAAGATATGATCTGTCTATTTGTAGCCTAGAAGAAATTGTCATGATTAAGTTTGAATCTATCATCTTACTTTGTGTTTTCTATTTTCCCATACTGTTGTTGTTTCTTTTTCTCCTTCCTCTCTTTTGGTAGATTTAGTTTTTGCTTAATTTTTTTTAACTAGGCATTTACTATGTATATCTTTTTATTTTGCATTCTTAGTGGATGCTCTAAGGTAGTCTTGCCCAATATATAATTCAAGTCATGTATATAGCTTAAATTACCTAAAAACCACACTAATATTTTAAAAATAAAGGGAAGTTAATGTTAACAATATATTTTTGCTACAATACATCCAAAATATTACATATCAATATGTAGTTCATATAATCAATAGTGAGACATATTAGCATCATATTTCTCCTACTGTGATGCGCTGAAAAGATTACATCATTTACATGGTTTTCTACTACAAAATAATAATCTAAAGTAAACCACAGGAAGTATGGAAGCAAAAATTGAGAGTTACTCACAAAATAACTTCCTTGCACTCCTCCAAAATTCTACTATTTTAAAAAACAAAGGCTTAAGGTCTGTTCCAGGTCAGAAGAGACTAAGGAGATAACTAGATACAATGTGAGATCCTTGACTGGATCTGAGATTAGAAGAAATAAAATTGTTAAAAAAGACATTGTAGGGATAACTGATGAAATTTGATAATGCACTGTAGATTAGATAATAATATTGTGTGAAAACTAAATCTAGTGAACTTTATAATTTTATTCTTTTAATGTAATAAAATGTCCTAATTTTTAAGACATAAATACAGAACTATTTAGAAGATGTTTCTGATATCTACAGTTTAAGAAATTCAACAATAATAACAATAATAATACATACTATTTTATATAAAGAAACAGGTAAGTAAATAAACAAGGCAAAAGATTCAGTCAGTTCAGTTCAGTTCAGTCACTCACTTGTATACAACTCTTTGTGACCCCATGGACTGATGTACGCCAGGCCTTCCTGTCCATCGCCAACTCCTGGAGATTACTCAAACTCATGTCCATCGAGTTGGTGATGCCATCCAGCCACCTCATCCTCTGTCATCCCCTTTTCCTCCTGCCTTCAATTTTTCCCAGCCTCAGGATCTTCTCCAAGGAGTCAGTTCTTTGCATCAGGTGGCCAAAGTATTAGAGTTTCAGCTTCAACATCAGTCCTGCCAATGACTATTCAGGACTGATTTCCTTTAGGATGGACTGGTTGGATCTCCTGGCAGTCCAAGGGACTCTCAAGAGTCTTCTCCAACACCACAGTTCAAAAGCATCAATTCCTCGGTGCTCAGCTTTCTTTATAGTCCAACTCTCACATCCATACGTGACTACTGGAAAAACCATAGCTTTGACTAGATGGACCTTTGTTGACAAAGTAATGTCTCTGCTTTTGAATATGCTGTCTAGGTTGGTCATAACTTTTCTTCCAAGGAACAAGGGTATTTTAATTTCATGGCTGCAGTCACCATCTGTAGTGATTTTGGAGCCCCCAAAAATAAAGTCAGCCACTGTTTCCACTGTTTCCCCATCTATTTCCCATGAAGTGATGGGACCAGATGCCATGATCTTAGTTTTCTGAATGTTGAGCTTTAAGCCAACTTTTTCACTCTCCTCTTTCACTTTCATCAGGAGGCTCTTTAGTTCTTCGCTTTCTGCCATAAGGATTCATCTGCATATCTGAGGTTACTGATATTTCTCCTGGCAATCTTGATTCCAGTTTGTGCTTCTTCCAGCCCAGCGTTTCTCATGATGTACTCTGCATAGAAGTTAAATAAGCAGGGTGACAGTATACAGCCTTGACATACTCCTTTTCCTATTTGGAACCAGTCTGTTGTTCCATGTCCAGTTCTAACTGTTGCTTCCTGACCTGCATACAGGTTTCTCAAGAGGCAGGTCAGGTGGTCTGGTATTCCCATCTCTTTCAGAATTTTCCACAGTTTATTGTGATCCACACAGTCAAAGGCTTTGGCATAGTCAATAAAGCAGAAATAGATGTTTTTTTGGAACTCTCTTGCTTTTTCGATGATCCAGCAGATGTTAGCAATTTGGTCTATGGTTCCTCTGCCTTTTCTAAATCCAGCTTGAACATCTGGAAGTTCACGGTTCACATACTGTTGAAGCCTGGCTTGGAGAATTTTGAGGATTACTTTACTAGCGTGTGAGATGACTGCAATTGTGCGGTAGCTTGAGCATACTTTATTGAGCAAAATATTAACTGGTGGATATTTAGGAGTACTTTGCACATTCTTGCAACTTCTCTGTAAGTACTGTTTTCAAAATAAACATTAAAAACTAGTAAATTTAGAAAGATTACTATTCGTGGCTTGGGCTTCCCAGGTGGCACCAATGGTAAAGAACCTGCCTGCCAATGCAGGAGACACAACAGATGTGAGTTTGATCCCTGGGTTGGGAAGATCCCCTGAAGGAGTGCATGGCAACCTACTCCAGTACCCTTGCCTGGTGAATTCCCATGGATGAGGAGTCTGGTGAGCTACTGTCCATGAGGTTGCGGAGTCAGACACGACAGAAGTGACTTCCCACGCATTAATGGCTACATGATCCATCAAGACACTCAAATCCATTGCATTTCCATGTATTAATTACAACTATGCATAAAACTAAATTTTAAACACAATGCCACCAGCAACAGCATTAAAATGTCACATATATTTGAACATATTTAAATAAAAATTTACAAAATCTCTATAGGGAAACTACTAAACATTAAAGAGAGAAAGAAAGAGCAAAATAAACGTGAGATATGTGATTAGAAGTATCAATACTGGAAAGATGACAATTCTCACCAAATTAATCAATACTTTTATTGTAATTCTAATAAATATCAACTTGTTTCTTTCTAAATTGATGTCTGATTTTAAAAAACACATATGTGAGAACAAAGAGAAAACAATAGCTAGGATATTTTGGAAGAACAAAGTTCAAAGTCTTATTTAGCAGATATCCAGAGCTGTGATAAGTTACACAACAAATAAGAAATGTTGTTGCTACTGTTCAGTTGCTAAGTTGTTTCGAACTTTTTGTGACCTAATGAACTGCAGCACACCAGGCTTCTCTGTCCTTCACTATCTCCCTAAGTTTGTTCAAACACATGTCCATTGAGTCAGTGATGCCATCCAACCATCTCATCCTCTGTGGTCCCCTTCTCCTCTTGCCCTCAATCTTTCCCAGCATCAGGGTCTTTTCCAATGAGTCAGCTCTTCGCATCAGGTGGCCAGAGAATTGGAGCTTCAGCTTCAGCATCAGTCCTTCTAATAAATACTCAGGGTTGAGTTCCTTTAGGATTCACTGGTTTGATCTCCTTGCTGTCCAAAGGACTCTCAAGAATTTTTTCCAGCACCACAGTTTGAAAGTGTCAGTTGTTTGGTGCTCAGCCTTCTTTATGGTCCAACTCTTATATCCATACATGACTACTAGAAAAAGCATAGCTTCGACTATACAGATCTTTGTTGGCACAGTGATGACTCTGCTTTTTAACATGCTGTCTAGGTTTGCCATAGCTATTCTTCCAAGGAGTAAGTGGCTGCAGTCACTGTCCACATTGATTTGGGAGCCCAAGGTGAAATCTGACACCATTTCAACATTTTTCTCCATCTGTTTGCCATGAAGTTATAGGATCCGATGCCATGATGTTAGTTTTTGAATACTGAGTTTTAAGCCAGCTTTTTCACTGTCCTCTTTCACCTTCATTAAAAGGCTCTTTAGTTCCTCTTCACTTTCTGCCATTAAATAAGTAATGAGCAATATAGTAAGTAACACACTATTGCTTTGTCCCAAGGTTGGATAAAGTATTCAATATGACAGTAGAGTGAAAAAACAAATGAAAACTTAAAAAATTATGACATTTTGATTCTACTTGTTTGAGTTAGTATGAATAGAATGCTAGATTTCTAATTAAAAATAGATATTCAACAAGCAACAAAGGTTTACTGTATAGCATAGGGAACTGTAGTCAGTATCTTGTGATAATCTATGATGGAAAATAATTTCAAAAATAATATGTGTATAACTGAATCACCTTGCTTTGCATCTGAAACAGTGTAAGTCAATTATACTTAAATAATATATGTATTAAAAAACTAGTGCACATTTATGAAAAATTAATTTAAAAATTCTTGAAAAAGGTAATGGTGAATTGCAATGAGAATATTTACAATGATCTTATAAATAAATATTGCTATGTCAGGTAGATAAGCACCTAGCAAAAAATAAACTATGGCCACCAACTCACATGATACATAAAAAAAATAAGTTCTATGTGGGTTGTAGGTCTAAATGTTAACAGTAAAACAACAAACCATCTAGAGGGAAACATAGGACATTTTCCTAACCCTTGAGTCAGCAGATTTGTTAAACTAGAAAAAAACATAAAATTCAGTAATTTCACTGCCAGGATTTTATTCACAGTACTGCATATAATATAGAAAAAAAATGGAATAATCTATGCAAATATAAGTATAATGAAATAAATTATGGTAAAACTTTGATGAAGTATTAGGCAACTATTATAAGCTGAAGTTGAACGGTTCTATGAAGACCTACAAAACATTCTAGAACTAACACCAAAGAGAGATGTCCTCATGAGTGGGGACTGGAATGCAAAAGTAGGAAATCAAGAGATACTTGTAGTAACAGACAAGTTTGGCCTTGGTACAAAATGAAGCAGGGCAAATGCCAATAGAGTTTTGCCAAGAAAACACACTGGTCATAGCAAACATCCTCTTCCAAGGACACGAGAAACTTCACACATGGATATCACTAGATGGTCAATACTGAAATCAGATTGATTATATTCTTTGCAGCCGAAGAGGGAGAAGCTCTGTACAGTCAGCAAAAACAAGACTGGGAGCTGACTGTGGCTCAGATCATGAACTCCTTATTGCCAAATTCAGACTTAAATTGAAGAAAGTAGAGGAAAAAATAGACCTTCAGGTATGACCTAAATCAATCCCTTACAGTTACAGTGGAAGTGATAAATAGATTCAAGGGATTAGATCTAATAGACAGAGTGCCTAAAGAACTATGGATGGAGATTCATAACATTGTACAGGAGGCAGTGACCAAAACCATCTCCAATAAAAAGAAATGCAAAAAGGCAGAACGGTTGTCTGAGGAGGCCTTACAAATAGCTGAGCAAAGAAGAGAAGCTAAATGCAAAGGAGAAAAGGAAAGATATATCCATCTGAATGCAGAGTTCCAAAGAATAGCAAGGAGAGGTAAGAAAGCCTTCTTAAGAATAATACAAAGAAATAGAGGAAAACAATAGAATAGGAAAGACTAGAGATCTCTTCAAGAAAATTAGAGATACCAAGGGGACATTTCATACAAATAGGGCACAATAAAGGACAGAAACGGTATGGACCCAACAGAAGCAGAAGATATTAAGAAGTGGTGGCAAGAATACACAGAAGAGCTATACAAAAAAGATCTTAATGACCCAGATAACCACAATGATATGATCCCTCACCTACAGCCAGACATCCTGGAGTGGGAAGTCAAGTGGGCCATAGGAAGGATCACTGTGATCAAACCTGGTAGAGGTGATGGAATTTCAGCTGAGATATTTCAAATCCTAAAAGATGATGCTGTTAGAGTGCTGTGTTCAGTAGGCCAGCAAATCTGGAAAACTCAGCAATGGCCACAGGACTGGAAAAGGTCAGTTTTCATTCCAGTCCCAAAGAAAGGCAATGCCAAAGAATGATCAAACTACCACACTCCTGCACTCATGTCACATGCTAGAAAGGTGCTCAAAATTCTCCAAGCTAGGCTTCAACCGTACATGAACTGAGAACTTCCAGTGTACAAACTGAATTTAGAAAAATCATAGATCAAATTTCCAATATCCACTGGATCATAGAAAAAGCAAGAGAATTCCAGGGAAAAAAAGTATCTATTTCTTCTTCAGTGACTATGCTAAAGCCTTTGACTGTGTAAATCACAACAAACTGTGGAAAATTCTTAAAGAGATGGGAATACCAGACCACCTGACCTGCCTCCTGAGAAATCTGTATGCAGGTCAACAAGCAACAGTTAGAAATGGACATAGAATAACAGACTCATTCAAAATTCGAAAAGAGTACATCAAGGTGGTATATTGTAACCCTGCTTATTTAACTTCTATGCAGAGTACCTTATGCAAAATGCCAGGCTGAATGAAGCACAAGCTGGAATCAAGATTGCTGGGGGAAATATCAATAACCTCAGATATGCAGATGACACCACGCTTTTGGCAGAAAGCAAAGAGGAACTAAAGAGCTTCTTGATGAAGGTAAAAGAGGAGAGTAAAAAAGTTGGCTTAAAATTCAACATTCAAAACACCAAAGCCATGGCATTCTGTCCCATCACTTCATGGCAAATAGATGGGGAAACAATGGAAACAGTGACAGACTTTATTTTCCTGGACTCCAAAATCACTATGGACTATGACTGCAACGATTAGATTAAAAGACACTTGCTCCTTGGAAGAAAAGCTAAGACCAACCTAGACAGTGTATTAAAAGCAGAGACATTGCTTTGCTAACAAGGGTCAATATATGTCAATAACAAAGGTCAATATATAGTCAAAGCTATGGTTTTTCCAGTAGTCATGTATGGCAGTGAGAGTTGGAGCTTAAAGAAGACTGAATGCTGAAGAATTGATGCTTTCCAACTGTGGAATCCCCTGGACTGAAAGAAGATCAAATTAGTCAATCCTAAAGGAAATCAACTCTGAATATTCACTGGAAGGACCGATACTGAACTGAAGTTCCAATACTCTGACCACCTGATGCAAAGAGCTGACTCAATGGAAAAGACCCTGATGCTGGGAAACATTAAAGACAGGCGAATAGGGATGACAGATGGTTAGATGGCATCACGAATCAATGGACATGAGTTTGAGCAAGCTCCAGCAAACGGTAAAGGATAGGGAAGTCTGGTGTGCTGCAGTTCATGGGGCTGCAAAGAATTGGACACGACTGAGCATCTGAAGCAGAGAGGGCAATGGCACCCCACTCCAGTACTTTTGGCTGGAAAATCCCACGGACAGAGGAGCCTGGTGGGCTGCAGTCCATGGGGTCGCTAGAGTCGGACACGACTGAGCGACTTCACTTTCACTCTTCACTTTCATGCATTGGAGAAGGAAATGGCAACCCACTCCAGTGTTCTTGCCTGGAGAATCCCAGGGATGGGGGAGCCTGGTGGGCTGCCGTCCATTGGGTCGCACAGAGTCGGACACGACTGAAGTGACTTAGCAGCAGTAGCAGCAGCAGAGCAACTGAAGAACACATTCAAAAGTCCTATGAAAAACCAGTGATAGTTTAATAGTACCACAAAAACTAGGTCAATACAAAAATATATAATAATTTAATAGTTATGTATTCTGATGTTAATATTCATATATGAAATTATGCTCACAATTACACAAATACTAGAAGGAATGGGTCAAAATATTTGCAGTTTGTTTTATGGATGATGACAGACTACTATTTTCTTTATCTTTTAATGTTATCTACCTTCCCTACAATGAGAACATATTAATTTTGTAATGAGCAAAAATAGTATTTTATGATTACTATTTCATTTAAAAATATTGTTTTCAGACATTATTTTAGGCCACACATGAAAAGATTTGCTTCCTACAAGCTCCAAGTAATCATAAGCATATAAAACCTGGTAGCTTGTAGATCTAAATAAAAGCTGAGCAAAATCAGTATGAATAGCTCTGGGTAAGAGAATAAAATTAAAAACATATTTAAGGAGGTTTGTTTGTTAACAGTGTGTGATGAATCCCTGGATAGATCATTATTTCTTTACATTCTACCTTCCAGAGCTATCTTAGATTCTAGAATAGTGTTCCAATATGTGTGGCAATAGTTACAATGTGTGATTGAGGCTTCCAATGAAGAATCAATTATTTAGTTGAAAAATCAACCAAAATACTTACTCTATTCATGTCTAAAATGTAACAATCGTTTGTTTGTGTAGGTTCTTTGGAAGTCAAGGACCATTTTTATTAACCTTTCAATGTTCAACATTGGCACACAGTTTGGTGAAAACTGGATGAATGAAAAGCCTAGGAGACCCCTAGTACTCATTGACCCTTGAACTGCAAGTGCTTTCCCAAGGGATAACATATTATTCCCAAATACCTAAGAATAAATAGTTCATCAGATTAACTACCTCTGTGTTGAGCAGTCCATGAAAACATTCCCTATAGTCACTCCAGATTCAAACCTGGTATCTACTCCAAAATCTCAATGCACATTCCTCAAGATCTAGGGGGTATGAGAGAGGGCTGGGTCTATCAGACTACGGAGTTTGATACTGAATTTATTGAAGTCAGATATATGTACAATGTGCAGGAAACTAGAGGAAATATATCATTATGACAGGAAAGGTCATAATGATATATTTCTCACTCCAGATCCTCCACCACCACAGGCAAATTCTTTATGTGCCCAGAAGTCTGGGAAGTCACATTTGTAGATCTTTATTAAGTTTTAATGACACCAAAAGTTACTAATGAATCCACTGCAATGTAAGCAAAGCATCAGCTACAGCTAACTATAATTTGGTAGTCCCCTATATTGTTATTTATTCACCTATATTCTTAAACAACACTGAGTATCCCTTATCAGCTAAATCTTTCAAGGCCATAAATGTGTTTAAGACATGATCTCTGCTTTTCAGTATGTCTGTCATCCTCCCACAAATAAGATAATTTCTTTTCCTCTTCTTCTTCCTCTTTCTCATGCTTAATATTAAAGATCTATTGACTGCCCATAATCCAACTGCTCTGTCTCAACTTTTTATGTCTGTGAACTCATTGAGTCTTCACTATTCCCCCATTATACAGATGAAAAAAATGCATTGCTCAGAGGTTAACGAATTTGCCAAGGATTAATAGCCCATCAGACAGAATTTGAATCCAAGAAATAGGTCTTCAGAGCTTGAGCTTTTAGTCCTTATGTAAGTGTGTGCATTATATTTATATATAAAATTAGTCTATATTTACATATAATATGAATTATATATGTATATAATTCATATCTGTCTACATAAAATTAAAAGCATTCCAAATTTAAGTGCTCTCCTCTTGGCTACATCATTACATTATAGGCACAATAAGATAGAAATCTCAAAGTACCAAGGGCTTCCCTGGTGGCTCAGGTGGTAAAGAATATGCCTGAAATGTAGGAGACCTGGGTTCAATCCCTGGGTTGGGAAGATCCCCTGGAGAAAAGAATGGCTACCCGCTCCAATATTCTTGCCTGGAGAATTACATGGACAGAAGAGCCTTGTGGACTACAGTACATGGGGGTTGCAAAAAGTCGGACATGACTGAGCAACTAACATTTTCACACTTTCTCAAAATACCAAAAGCAGGAATTACTAATAATAAAAGGAACCCTCACTAAAATGGAGTCAGGAGGCCAGAAGAGTACCATTCTATGACAATGCAGATCCCAACAAGAAGAGACAGATTTTGCACTCTGGCAGGAAATGATACCAGTACAACTAGGAGAAAGATTTTCTCCCTGAGCTCCCTGGAAATAGATGATCCAAAGAGAGACTATCACAACTCAGCCAATGAAAAGCCACTTTGAACTACTAGTTTCCGCCTCTGAACTTTTTGTTTATACTGCTGCTGCTGCTGCTGCTGCTAAGTCGCTTCAGTCGTGTCCGACTCTGTGCGACCCCATGGACTGGACTTAGCCCACCAGGCTTCTCCATCCATGGGATTTTCCAGGCAAGAGTACTGGAGTGGGGTGCCATTGCCTTCTCTGATTACTCCTCTCCTTTATAGCAGCAATCCCCAACCTTTTTGGTCAGGCACTAGTTTCATGGAAGACAATTTTTTCACGGATAGGGGGATGAGTTCAGGATGAATCAAGCACATCACATTTATTATGCTGCCATTGATGTGACAGGAGGCAGAGCTCAGGTGGTACTGTGAGCAGTGGGGAGTGGCTGTAAATACATATGAAGCTCTGCTTGCTCACTCACTGTTTACCTCCTGCTGTGCGGCCCAGTTCCTAACAGGCCATGGGCCAGTAGCAGTCTGCGGTCCAGGGGTTGAGGACCCTTGATTTCCAGGACTTGTATGTCATTCATCCATAGTTGCATGTACTGAATTGCAATTCTTCACTGAGCCCAAACAAATCGTTTTTGCTGGTAAAATAACTGGCTGTTTAATTGTCTTAGGTTCAGTTCAGTTCAGTTGCTCAGTCGTGTCCGGCTCTTTGTGACCCCATGAATCGCAGCACACCAGGCCTCCCTGTCCATCACCATCTCCAGGAGTTCACTCAGACTCATGTCCATCAAGTCAGTGATGCAATCCAGCCATCTCATCTTCTGTCGTCCCCTTCTCCTCCTGCCCCCAATCCCTCCCAGCATCAGTCTTTTCCAAGGAGTCAACTCTTCACATGAGGTGGCCAAAGTACTGGAGTTTCAGCTTTAGCATCATTCCCTCCAAAGAAATCCCAGGGCTGATCTCCTTCAGAATGGACTGGTTGGATCTCCTTGCAGTCCAAGGGACTCTCAAGAGTCTTCTCCCATACCACAGTTCAAAAGCATCAATTCTTCAGCATTCAGCTTTAGGTTATCACTAGTCAAAAGGTTTCATATCCCATTTACTTGTCAGAAATACCCTAATACTCACACTGTTTTCATTTCTCAGCCTGAGGGTAATAACATCACTTTTCAGACAGGTCCAGGGCCTCAGTGTAGCATTGCCCATTTCTGTGATGGTGGATCAAAAATAATAATGGAGACTGGAAATGTTGATGATGGTCCCTGGGCACTTATACAATCCCAGCAAGTGGGAAAGGGGTACTTTCCTAGTTACAGAAGCTAGCCTGGGCCAAGAGTAACTAAAAATGAAATTTGAGCACAGACTCCCCTAAAGCTAATCTCAGAAGAAATTGCCCAGGGAAATTCCCAGCTCTTGCCCAGAGAAATTCCATCAGACTCTGAACAAAGGGAGCAACTTCTAAGTATATTAAAGAAGCAAGCATTCAAGGAGAATATTTGCATACATTATTCATCATCCCCCATTGTGGCTGACTTACAGAGAATGATGGCCACAATTTAATACATGTATTCAGGGTTTTTCCTGAGTTTTCCCAAGAATTTCTTATAATACCATATTATATGGGGGGAAAAAAAAGAAATAGGGAAAATGATAGCTAAGCACCATATGGCCCAGAGACAAAGAAATATCACCAGTAGGTAAGCAAAGTCTCCCTGGTTGAGAATAATACATGTGAGAAGTAGTGGGTAAGAAATTAGAACTAAGTGACTAACTAAGAAGTTGGCTATCACAGGCTAAGGGAGAATTGTAATGACGTGACCTCTGGTAGGGGCTTCTCAGGCGGTGAAGAACTTGCCTGCCAATGCAGGAGATGTATGGGACATGGGTTGGAAACCCTGGGCCAGGAAGATCCCCTGGAGGAGGGCATGGCAACCCACTCCAGTATTCTTACTTGGAGAACCTGTGGACAGAGGAGCTTGGTGGGCTACGGTCCATAGGGTGGCAAAGAGTCGGACATGACTGAGGCGACTTAGCATGCACGTGACCTCAGGTAGAGGTGAAGAGGAAGAGATAAAACCCAAAGATAACAGTAATATACAGTCAAATGAACTAGACAAGTGATTGGTATGTAAAGGGTCAGAGAGAGCTGAAAATATAAAGATTTTGCCCAAGTGTCTGACCTGAGTGTTTGGAAGAACTGATGATGCAATTAAGGAGAAGATGTAAATTCCTTTTTTTTGAGGGGAAAAAAACCTGGACTTGTTAACTTTTAGGCACTAATCAGATATGCTTATGGGGATATCCAGTAGGCATGTACACAAAAGTGATGAAAAGGTCAAAGCCAATAACTGTTATGCTGTTTTTGTAATTATTGAGACTTCCAAGTGCTTACTTGATTTGACTCTCACAAATAACCCTCACTAGGCAACCAGGAAAGCTATACTTACTCTCAGTGTACAAATTTCAAAATTCAGGCATTGTGATAAGAAATTCTACACTGTGCATAGCAGACCTTCGACCTAAATACTCCTGGTACACTTAGTACATTTATGCCATGAGCTACTATGTCACAGAACCTGAATATAGCATCAGTTGAGATATTATCCTTTCACAGATAATGTGAAAGAAGAACAGACTATTCAAAATAGAAAACCAATAACTTGGTTCTCAGTACATTTGTCATAGACTATTTAAAAATAAAATACTGACCAATTTCTCTTCAAATGGTCCTACCTTATTAACTCATTTGTAACCAACATGTTTGTCAAAATCCCTAGGATACCACTGTATTAATGATGCCTTTTATTTTCTCATGCTTTCATATCTTGGGGTCTTGCTGACTCTGAACAGATTCCCCTTTCCAGGACTATTTAATATCTGGAGATGGCAAATTACTTATCTGGAGCATGTCTTTCAGGTAAACCAAGCCAGAGTCCATATCCACTCCTTCCTTACTCAGTTCTCACACGCAGCCACTGTCTACCTTCCCGGTTAGGCCAGGTACCAGGCCACTAGGGATAGTCCTTGTGCTGTTCACTCAGAAATTATTCCAACTATCCAACCTCAGCCTGTTTTCTTGCCTCCTTCCTTCCTTTGGAAACCACAATAAAGGCTGTAACCAAATGCTTCCCCCTACACACATACCTCTCGGCAGACCCTGTTGCTCCCCTGTGTAGCTCCCGAAGGCATGGCATATCCCCCTTCTCTCTGAGTTTGTGAGTTTAACAAACCATCTTTTTTAATGGTTGTCACTCCTGACCTGCTGGCCTTGCCTACCTAAATAATAATACAATCTATATTTTAAGACAACCAGTCAGAAACTAGAAGCCAAACTAATTAAGAAAACACAAAGTGAACAGATTTTCATGTCATGGCTACTGAACTAAACTTGGATCAGCTCACCTAACATGCAGCAAAGCCAATCTACTGACAAGGGTTTTGGTGAAGTAAATTACAGGATTTATTTCAGGGCACCAAGCAAGGAGAACAGGCAGAAAGTACTCAAACGCCCCACACTTCCCAGTGACTTTCAGGCAAGATTTTCAAAGTTAACGTTAGGCCTGGGGGCACAGGGTACATCTTTTGTGACTAATCCATAGAAAAAGAGACCTAAGAGAATTTTGATCCCTGGGTTGGGAAGATTCCCATGGAGAAGGAAATGGCACCCCAATCCAGTATTCTTGCCTGGAAAATTCTGTGGGCAGAGGAGCCTGGCTGGCTAAGGTCCGTGGGGCCACAAAGAGTTGGACATGACTGAGCAACTGAGCACACAGACACGCACTTATTAAAATTTTTAGTTTTTAAATTGCTTCCTAATACTATTTTTTTTACTTTTAAATAATTTTATCTTTGTACCTTGATATATGTATAATATCACAAAAGATAATTTCACCAGTGATAACCATTGTTCATATTTTAACACATCTCTATGTATCCCAATACCAATATATGGTGAGTTTTTTTTAATATAATAATGTATCCCAATACAGAGAACCTTTGGAAGATGGGCAAATCTTGCTTGCCATCTGTTTGTAGATAAAGTTTAACAATAACAAAGCCATGCTCAGTCGTTTATGCATTGTCTACAGCTATTTTTCTGCTACAGAAGTAGAATAGCTACAATGGAGACCACATAGCCTGTAAAGCTTAAAATATGTACTATTTGACCATTTATAAAAAAAGTTTTCCAACCCCGATATACTGTGTACATTTTGTCATATTGTTTCTATTATAACAGTATTATTTTAGGTTCTACAGTAAGCAATTACAACTTATGTTATAATTTAATCTATTAAATAATTTTTGGATCATAATCTCAGCATCATGATTCTCAGAATTAAACTTTTTAAATTTGATTTTAGACCATGAAGATTTACAGAAGTCTGAAAGGCTAATTTTTAAATAATAGAATTTTTTTAATATTGTTAAATTTAAAACTGAAATTAAAAAGCAAAATACTGATTCTGTGTATTAGGGCTTAAAATCCATTGCTCTTTCAGAGAGTATAAAACAGTAACATAGCCAATATTGAGTATGAAGTTGGGAAGTCATTTCTACACATAGGCATTCAAAATCCCATGTTTTCCTAAGAACAAAGTTTTTTCTCCTTTTGTTTGTTAACTATTTAAAGGAAGCTGACACAGCACCTTAAGAGTTCCCAAACTCCTCTAGAAAGCCCCCTCACATTTGGCCAATTTGACACAGTAGAACTAGAGCATGTCTAAAAAGGAAGAGCAGAAGGAGGAGACTAATACTCTATGCCCTGGGTAAATCTTTCTCAAAATACTCATTAACAACTATGTTAAAAATCTAAATATGTGGGGAACAGGGGAGACTGTGCTGTCACTCAGGATCCAAGTTTATTCCCAATCAAACTCTCATCTCAGCTCTACAGAATGAAACAGGGATGTCAAAGCAAAATACAAGGATGGGATGTACACCAAGAGGATGTCTACACTATGATAATGGTAATAAAATATTTAGGCTTGTGCTTACTTTTTAAGTGAACTATAAATAATAAATATTGAGCTTGAATCGGCCATATTTGAATAAGCTGAGTTACTACAGAGATTCTAATTCATGCAAAATGATTATAAGCCAATAAAAATCATTTTAATATAAAGTTTATCTATTGATCTATGTTAAACCACATTATGTTTAAACAAAGTACTGCATATGTGCCTATCTCCTATATTCATATTTTGATGAGATTCCTTGATTTTATAATTTCTTATAAACCCTATATATAATTTTTTCATGAAATTAATAGTGGAAGAATAATATGAGAAGAGTAAAAAGGGAGGCAGTACTGTCACACATAGGTTGAACAGGAAAGAGATGATCAAGGCCACTGACAGACAAAGTGTGAGTGATTTTAAACTGTCATCTATGCCCTTAAAAGCAAGATTAAGGAATTATTTATAATCAGCAGGTTGATTAATTTAACCTTGAGAATGAGTGGGTCATTTGCTCACAATGTATAATTATCTACATTTTGAAAACCATAGCTTCCCAACATTGATAAATGCAAAAGTAAGAATTGATGCTTTTGAACTGTGGTGTTGGAGAAGACTCTTGAGAGTCCCTTGGACTGCAAGATCAAACCAGTCCATCCTAAAGGAGATCAATCCTGAATGTTCCTTGAAAGGACTGATGCTGAAGCTGAAGCTCCAGTACTTTGGTCACCTGATGCAAACAGCTGACTCATTAGAAAGACCCTGATGGGAAAGATTGAAGGCAGGAGGGGAAGGGGACGACAGAGGATGAGATGGTTGGATGGCATCACTGATTCAATGCACATGAGTTTGAGCAAGCTCCAGGAGATGGTGGAGGACAGGGAAGCATGGTGTGCTGCAGTCCACAGGGTCGCAAAGAGTCGGACATGATTGAGCAACTGAACAACATCAAGTATTGTATGTACTTGTTAAACAAAATTAAATATAATCAATAAATAAATCAATATGAAAGAGGAGAACTAAAGCTTTCTTTTCTCTGCCTCCACATTTTTTCCTTAATCTATTTTTTTTAACATCACTAATATTTAGGAGACAAGGTAAATTCAGGGCAAGAATGATTCTATCAAACCACGCTCCTGGTTTATCTTTTCAGACATACTTCTTTAATCCATCACAAGATGTGCTTAAAACTGACGCAGGAAGCATTACCAAAGAGGACAGCTGAGGTTAGACTGTTCATAAATAATTATAAACAAGTGAATTGTTTACTTAGTCTGCAATGTTTGGGGACTCAATTATGTTCCAGTTTTCAAAGCCCTGCAACCCCCTAACCAGTTTGCCACCAGATTCTTTTCCCTGTGCAAATCACAGGTTCTTACTGCATCACTCATAACTCACCACCAAAGATTTCAGTCCTACATATGTTATGCTCCACTAATTTGCAGAATTGAACTTATCAGTAAATCATCATAATATCAGACTCCTGTTGGGTAATAGTGCCCTGGAGAAATATATCCAGGGCTTAGTAAATGGATCTAGCCCTGTCACTATTTCAGAAGGTGTGAAAGAAGCCATTTAACATACGCACTGTACAGAGATAAGAGGCAGGTTTCTTCCCCTTTACATAATGTATTCCCTGGTATATAAAGAGGAACGTTACTCTTTTTTTGTTAATGGAGTATAATTGCTTTACAATGTTGTTGGTTTCTGCTGTACAACAAAGTGTATCAGCTATATGTATACATACATTCCCTGTTTCTTGGATCTCCTTTTCACCACCATCCTCCATCCCACCCACCTAGGTCACCACAGAGCACACAGCTGAGTTCCCTGCACTACACAGCAGGTTCCCACTAGCTCTCTATTTTGCACATGGTAGCATATATATGTCAATTCCAATCTCCCAATTCATCCTACCGTCTCACTCCCTGCTGTGTCCACACACCTGTTCTCTGCGTCTCTGTCTCTGTCCCTACCCCGTAAAGAGGTTCATCAGTATCATTTTTCTAGATTCCATACATATGTGTTAATATCCAATATTTGTTTTTCTCTTTCTGGCTTCAACTCTGTATGGCTTCATTATTTAATGTCACTTAAATACTCATGTAACCTGAAAGAAACACAAATCCACTTTTTCCCTAAAGAAGGGAGTGAGTAAGCTTCCAAGGTTAATTTTTTGGAGATATTAGGGGTAACAGTTGGGGCTTCCCTAGTGGCTCAGATGGTAAAGAATTTGCCTGCAATGTGAGAGACCAAGGTTCAATCCCTGGGTCAGGAATATTCCCTGGAGAAGGGAACGGCAACCCCACTTTAGTATTCTTGCCTGGAGAATTCCATGGACAGAGAAGCCTAGTGAGCTACAGTCCATGGAGTCACAAAGAGTTGGACACGACTGAGCGACACTCATACACACACACACACACACACACACACACACATGGGTTACAGTTAATGTTCAAGTTTTGTTTTTTTTTTAATTACAGAGGAACTCATATAGTTATCAGCCTCTTGCCTCTAATACTTCATGATTTTACCCTATTCATGACTGTGTTCTTTTCACCCCAGATCTTACTATATTTATACTGCTTTTAAAAATATGCTTTCTAGTCAAAAATAATTTAAACATTACAGAAGTGAATAAAGGAAAAGAAGTTTTTCCCATGTTTCCTCTGTGCCACGGCCATCCCTGCCACTATAGCAGTCCTCACAGGAAATCACTCAACAGATTGGTGTTAAGACACCAAGATCTTTGAGACACACACACACATAACATATATTTTGAAATATTCCAACAAATTTTTTATCATCCTGTTTTTTCTTTAATATTTACTTATATGTATCAAAGGTGGCATCTCTGGATCCACTTCATGTTCCTTAACAGCAATATGTTCCTTTGTATGGGTATTGTTTCACTAGCTCCTCATAAATGATTTTTTATTGTTTGCAATTCTTTAATTATATAAATCTATTGCAGTGAACATCTTAGTACATATGTTAGCAGAGTATTTATCAGCAATCATTTATAGTGTTTTCTATCTTCCCAGCACAAAAAAGTGTTCCACTTATCCTCATAGTAAGTGTTTGGATTCAGTACTATTATTATCTTGTGTCTGAAATTAGTGGGGAAAAGGAATCACAGAAATAGCAGTTTTTTTCCATCGCTATTGTGACAGTCAGAATTCAGACTTAGGCTGTCTGTCTCCAGAATCAATATCCTTAACCACTATGCTTCACTGTTTGGAGATGTCTTTGATTTTGGTGAAGTTTCAAAATTTTAAATCTCTGCTCTGTTCTGCGTGTGCTTAGACCCTTAATTACCAGTGCATTGCCAGGTTAAATTCTCCTCCTCAAGACCAAGTTTAGATGGGCAAGCCATTCTGCTGATCATATCCCTGTCCTTTGTTCTAAACCCACTCCTTGTTCTTCCAGCTCCAGAATTCCAAACCTGCTTAACCCACATCCTTCACTTGGAAACAAAAGAATTTTATCCTAGCCGTAAGTATGAAGAACTGTGAAGAGCTGGGGTCAGTTATGGGGAATGCCATGAATATTTAGGACACTAAATAATATCTTTATCACAGAATCATTGACCTGAATTTAATATGTAAGTTTGTGATCTTGGAATTTTCTTCACCCATACAATGACGGGATTTACCTAAATTACCCCTGAGATCTCTTTCAGTATGAAAATTCAGTGGTAAATTTCCTGTGTCAGACAGGACAGTTTGCAGTTTGCAGATTTCTGCTGAGCCTGTGAATCTAAAACTCCTAAGCATCTTAGCCATCCTAACTATCAAAACAAGAAATTCAAATAAGCCATCAATTCTAATTTTTACTGATCTAGCTGAGCTGGTGGAGCTCTGTAAATGCATCAGTCTTCTCCTTCCTCTACTTAAAAGGATATTACTCGAGACTGTTTTCTTCTTAATGAAATAAGAAAAGAATCCCTGATATGGTATTTTCAGATTATTTGTAATGAGCTTCAGGGAAAGATACATTTGGTACATCACTTGAAAGTTTTTTTATATTTGTGCAAGAGATTGAGCCCTTGGGCTAAGTCCAGACACTGAGGTGGGAGCCACCCAAGCCTTCAGACTACAGAGTATGAAAATAAGAGACCTGTGAAAGTTGCAGAGGAGAAGGCCAACAGTCGAGAACTGACTAAATGGTCCGCAAGTGATGGTACTCCTAAAGAAACAGAGTTGGCGGCTCAAGATCAGAGACCAGAGGCTGAGCAAGTGGGATTGGCAGGTGACAGAAAACCATGACAAAGACATTTTGTGAAGGACTTGTATAGATTTTCCCAGAGTTCAAGATTATGTATTGGTCAAACCAGACAGAAACTATTCTTAAGGTGAACTTTTAAGTGTTATATGACAGATACAGTCTAAGAAAAAAAAAAACTAAGATGAAAAAGACACCTTATTTAGAAGTCATTTTTCTTATTCAAATCCCAACTTATTAGTCATGTGAGCTCAGAAAAATTGTGTAACTTCTATGAGCCTCCATTTCAGGTTTATGAAAGGAAGAGATTGTTTCTGCCTCATAGACTTTTTGTGGGTATTAGCTGTGTAAAGGATTTGAAAACTTTAAATATAAAGCAAATATAGGAACAATTACTCTTATTACAAGCACTGGATTGCAAGTTCTCAAAGCAGAACTCCAACTGCATGAAACTTTATTGCTGAGTTGCTTTCGTACTGTCCTTGGTTGGCCCATAAGTGGCTACCAGAGAAATGAATACTCTAAACTTCATTTGTTCCTTTATACTCTTAAGAAGGGTTTCCCAGGTGTCAATGCAGGAAACATAAGAGATGTGGGTTCGATCCCTGGGTTGGGAAGATCCCCTGGAGAAGAAAATGGCAACTCACTCCAGTATTCTTGCCTGGAGAAACCCATGGACAGAAGAGGCTGGCAGGCTACAGTCCATAGGGTCGCAAAGAGTTGGACACGACTGAAGTGACTTGGCATGCACATACTTTCAACCACTGCTCTTCTAAACTTCAAGACCTGATCCTAGCTAGCTCCTTCAGTTTTCACAGTCCCATTCACTGAATTATTGGAACATGATCCTTGTCTTTGAACCTCCCTGATATTTTCATTTTCTTGGAATTCTTTTCCCAGGCTGGTCACAAATAATTACAGAACAAGGGGGAGGTGAATTCTTTTAAGTTATGAAGAAAGAAAATCCAATGATTAGCAACTCAGAACTTTTTTTCTCAAGAATTGTGCAACCACTGAATTGTTACTGGCTCACAAATCAGCAGCATTCACAGAGATTAACTAGGACAGATTTGGGCTTTAGAAACAAAGGTTAAAAACAATTTATTTTTTTTGAGTAAAGAAGGACAGTCACCACAATAATAGACACATTAAAGCTGCATCTATCATATTTAATCTAAGATGAGTGGTCCCCTGTTGCCTTTCCTGAAATCAGTACTAGGCCAGTAGCATCAAAATTATCTTGGGAGCTTTGGGAAAAATGACTAAAGTCCCCAGCCTTGATGATGACATACTGAATCATAATCTCTGGATATGAAACTCGGGAAACTAAGTAGTGTTCAAAGTTTCTCAGGTCATTCTGATATCAAACTGATATCATCTGATATCAGTTTGGAGTAGCAGTTTGAATAACAGATTTGATGATGGACAAACAGTTACGGCTTTGATTCCCCAATTCTAGGTATTATAATCTCTTTACATTAAGTAGTTTTCAAGGATTAATCTTTTGACTTCCTAGGTCTGTTATATTGTACAATGTGTAGTTCATGGTACTTACTGCAGCATCCAACACACAAAGACTGAATTCTACTAAATTTTAACCAAATGTATTTAAGAAGAAAACTCAGAGTTATATAAGAAAAGAAAGGGAAAATGAATGACACCACATGAGGCAAGTACATTTTCCCCTGTTATCTAAACAGCTGAATTTCGGCAGCTACTTGAAAATTATCTGCTGTTCTTTTCCAGTGAAATAAAAAGTAACTAAAAAGGAAAATAGCAAGATCTGTGAAAAATCATGTACAGTTTTGGCTGTCAGAGAGAATAAAACTCAGATAATGTGAAAAAGGATATGGCCTGTGAATAAAGTCATTCAAAAATACATCGGGGAAAAGTTAAATTCTTTAATCCACATAAAATTAAAATCAGGTCCAATATTAGCCACAGTGACTGCCATAAAGTAAATTGAGTTACATAATTTCATTTAAGAAATGGTACTTTGGGGACAAATTTTCTCAAAATGTTCCATTTCTCTTTCAGGTTCGGGCCATTAAAAAAAAAAAAAAAAGAGTCATTCAGGCAAATAATTTCTAGTTTTAGGTAACTCAATTTCTCTTCCCCAATACTGGAACAATTCAATTTAGGTTTCATAAATTACTGAAGAACAGATAGAATCCAATATACTGGATTAGCTGAGAATATGAAATATACATTGTTTTTACTCATTTAAAACACTGATTTGTTAAATATCCTATTCTCCCTATTATCTAATAGGCTAAGAAAGAAATACACATATCCAGGTCATTAGAACAATTTCATTGCTTTTCTTCTTGGAGAGATTTTAGCATCTCCCATTTCTCCAAGGTTAAACCCATTCTCTCTTTTCTTAAAGAATATATATTAGGTTTTGTAAAGTACTAATTTTATTCATGATGAGCACAAAATCTGGAATATGGTTGGTTTTATAATAAGTTAATTTACAGTTTAAGGATTTGAACAAATAGAGCTCCAGAAAAAGAATTTTTTTTTTTAGTTCATATGTTATTCTAGAACCTCAGTTTCCAAGCACCAAAGCATGAAAGCAGAAAGATTCCCCAGTACTCTACTGACAATGAATAATACTATTCATAAGACATATAACCGTCAATAGCTTCTCCTTATGAAGCATGTTTCTTAATCATCCAGGGAAAATCCTATTACAAGACTATTGCTGCTGCTGCTAAGTCGCTTCAGTCGTGTCCGACTCTGTGTGACCCAATGGACGGCAGCCCACCAGGCTCCCCTGTCCCTGGGGTTCTCCAGGCAAGAACACTGGAGTGGGTTGCCATTTCCTTCTCCAATGCATGAAAGTGAAAAGTGAAAGTGAAGTTGATCAGTCGTGTCCAACCCTCAGCAACCCCACGGACTGCAGCCTTCCAGGCTCCTCCGTCCATGGGATTTTCCAGGCAAGAGTACTGGAGTGGGGTGCCTGCTAGACTCAAACAAAGAAGGGCTTCTCAGGGGGTTCAGTGGTAAAGAATCTGCCTGCCAATGCAGGAGATGCAACAGATTCAGGTTCAATCCTTGGGTCCGATAGATCCCCTGAAGAAATGGCAATCCACCCCAGTCTTCTGGCCTGAAAAGTTCCACGGACAGAGGAGCCTGGCGTGCTGCAGTCCATAGAGTTGCAAAGAGTTAGACGTGATTGAGCAGCTGAGCACACACAGCACACACAGACCCAAAGGATTAAAATGGATCTATCTGTGAAGTAGTAGACAGAAGAGAATTGCTTTCTTTGTTTTCAACAATGTGGTAGATTGTGAAAATGATCGTAAATCTTTCCCTTTCTACATCTACTCTTGTTATGTGACACTGCAGCAGCTCCAATCAAAAGATGGAATCTGTTTCTCACCCCTTGAGTCTGTGTTAACTAAGCAACCTCCTGTGTCACATGATATGTGAGCAAGCCCATTGCAGAGACATCCAAAATACTCTACACTGGGCTTCCCTCTCTATTGTTGATCCTGGAAACCCTGAAGCTGCCACCATGTGGACAAGCCTGGAGGGTCTAATGGCTGTTGAGAGACATGTTGTTCAGGTACCCTCATCCCCGCTAGCTGTCATCCCAGCCAGCACAGACAAAGCTAGACTATAAGGACATGAACTGTCATCTGCATGAAGAAGCATGAGTGGTCACAGATAAAGAATGGCCCCACTAGACCCAGTCCAAATTGCTGCTGCATAGAAATATCAGCTAAATAAAGAATTGTTATCTTAAGAGATCAAGTTTTGGAGCAGCAAAAATGTTTGTTAAGCAACAACTGTTAAGTAGCAAAAACTAACTGATACAAGAAGATAAAATCAAATTTATTAATAAGAAAGAGGCAGAAGGAAAAATAAAGTTCTTCTCTTGCTTGATACTCCAGGAAAGCCTTCAGTTCAGTTCAGTTTAGTTCAGTCGCTCAGTCATGTCCCACTCTTTGCGACCCCATGAATCACAGCACACCAGGCCTCCCTGTCCATCACCAACTCCCGGAGTTCACTCAAACTCACGTCCATGGAGTCGGCGATGCCATCCAGCCATCTCATCCTCTGTCGTCCCCTTTTCCTCCTGCCCCCAATCCCTCCCAGCATCAGAGTCTTTTACAATGAGTCAACTCTTCACATGAGGTGGCCAATGTACTGGAGTTTCAACTTCAGCATCATTCCTTCCAAAGAACACCCAGGGCTGATCTCCTTTAGAAAGGACTGGTTGGATCTCCTTGCAGTCCAAGGAACTCTCAAGACTCTTCTCCAACACCACAGTTCAAAAGCATCAATTCTTCGGCGCTCAGCTTTCTTCACAGTCCAGCTCTCACATCCATACACGACCACTGGAAAACCATAGCCTTGACTAGACGGACCTTTGTTGGCAAAGTAAATGTCTCTGCTTTTTAATATGTTATCTAGGTTGGTCATAACTTTCCTTCCAAGGAGTAAACATCTTTTAATTTCATGGCTGCAGTCACCATCTGCAGTGATTTTGGAGCCCCCAAAAATAAAGTCTGACAGTTTCTACTGTTACCCCATCTATTTCCCATGAAGTGATGGGACCAGATGCCATGATCTTAGTTTTCTGAATGTTGAGCCTTAAGCCAACTTTTTCACTCTCCTCTTTCACTTTCATCAAGAGGCTTTTTAGTTCCTCTTCACTCAGAGTCTATCAAGTGGAGAGGTTATCTTGGCACTAGGCTGTATATGGTTCTTTGGTTCTTTACAAAAGAAAAACGAAGGGAACTAAGATTTGATATATGTATTCTGTGTATCAGAATGGCCATAGTCTTATATCCATTATCTCATTTAATCTTTGAAGCAACTTACGAGTTAACATTCAGTATACTATCTTAAAGATGAAAAAAAAACTACTGTGTACAGTGATTGCCCTAAAGCGACATTCTTAGACAGTGGCATAACTGAAATTCTAAGATAGTTCTGCCCAAATACAAAGCCTAGTAAATCAGGCCATAAGTGCAACCTCATCAGGAGAAATGAACATGAATTGTAAACTGGCGATTAAATGCCTGTTACAAATTCAGCACAGGTTTGACTTGGCATTGGTCTCTTTGGCCACGTCGTTCACAGAATTAAGTTTTTGAAAGACAGACCTGGTTTCATTGATTTTACATCAAAGACTCTTTCACTACGTAAGATACCTGGTTTCCCTTCTCTTGTACCCAATACTCTGGGAATTAAAACTCAAATGCAGTTCTCATAACACCTCAAGCTCTCTTTAAAAAAAAAAAAAACAAACTAATGAAATATTTCACATGGCATAAATTAGAGAAAACATAATGAAAATTCATGTACAAATGAGATTTATCAAACATAACATTTCATATTTATTACAGTTTTTCTTTTTTATGTGTTCGTATGCTATTTGGTGTCTCTTCCTTCTATGTTATGCTTTAGGTAAGCAGTTGTTTGCATTCGCTTTCTCCTTGAAACTATCTGTCTTTCCTAAGATTTCAGGTTAGTTAATTGCCCTTTGACTTTAGCTCTTAACTGGATTCAAAAAGGATGCCATTTTGTAGATTATCTGGCCTTTCCATGTCATAAAATGAGGAGTTATGGTCTTTGCAGCTTTCTACATCATACGTGAACTCCATCTTAGTACTTTTTACCAACATTCCCTATTTTTGCCTGCCCTATTCAGACTAAAGAATAGAACACTGCAAATCTCCTATCTCCCAAAAACTTGAATAGAAAATGTCAAATGACTTCCCAAAGGCGGTTGCACTGGTTTTCACTTTCAGCAGCAGTGGCTGAGTTCTCAGTGTTCATGGCCCTTACCCATACTTAGCACTGGCAAACTTCTAATTTTTGGCAAACTGGTATAAGTCCGTATGTCAGTTTGATTTTAATTTACATCTCTCTCCTTACTGCTGAGGTTCAGTATCTTTTCATTCGTTTACTGGCAATCTGTGTTTGGGAAAGACCATAATGCTGCAAAAGACTGAAGACAAAGGAGAAAAGGGTGGCAATGGATGAGACGGTTAGACAGCATCTTCAACTCAGCGGACGTGAATCTGAGGGATCTCCAGGACACAGTGACAGACAGAGAAGCCTGGTCTACTGAATGCAGTCCATGGGGTCGCAAAGAGTCAGATGCAGCTTGGTGACTGAACAACAAAAATCCCTGTTTGTCTTATGTGAACTTCCTATTCAAATCTCATTCTCATTTTACTTTTGGACGAATGGATTACCTCTTCTTTGGTACTGGTTGACTTTTCCTTATAATAAATTCCAGAAACTCTTTATATATTCTCATTATTTACCCTTTAGTTACATGTGTTGAAAATAATGCCCCCCCACTATGCTTTGTTTTTTTATTTCCGCTTTCTATAATAACTTTGATGGAAATAAATGGCTATATTTAATATAATCAAATTTCCCAAAATTTACTTTACCCTTATTACTTTTTGCATCTTAAGAAATCCTTACCTAACTAAAGCCATGATAATATTACCTTATATGCACATTATATTCTATCTTCAGATAAATCCTTCATCTACATAAAATTAATTTTTTTCCACAGCAGTCATGCTTTCTACTGATCGGCGTGCACAAACTATTTACTACGTCCTCTTCCTACTCATTTTACAAGAGTCCATTCAAACATTACCTCACGACAAATCTTTCCACTAAGTCAGAGCTTATTGCTTCAGGCTTGTTTTCATAGGCAGAAGTCATCCAACAAGGATTTTTTTTTTTTTAGAACAAACTATGTTCTAGGCACTAAATTCTGGAGACAGAGAAAAACTTATAGCTACTACCTTTAGCATGTTAATAGCCCACTCACGGGTTCTTTCTTTCCTTCCTTTATTTCTTTCTTCCCCATCCCCTTCTCTTTCTTCCTACCCTGGGTTCTTGGGCAGTCTGGTGACTATATGATTACTTTCTCAAAATATTATTTTTATCAATATAAAAATAAAGCAAACAATATAACAAAGGAACCTAATGTATTAGAAGGGTTATCAAAATGTTACAAATCATGATACAGTAATATATGTGCTTCTAATGGTCACATTAAATACCAGGATCTAAGGGCAATTACAGTAACTATTATAATTTTGTACTGCTGAGTTAAACAATATTTTTACATATCTGCAACAATAATAATATGATATAAAATATCTTATTTATTGGTGACAAAGTCACAAATACTGCTAATACTACAGAAGTTTGTTGCCTGCAATCATAATGGAAGGCAGTGCTAAATTTTCATTTAATTTTAGTACAAATAGTGATGCCATTTTTTTCCATTCAGGGGTGTGACTCAGTTTTCCATAGCCTCAGGATAAGGACCCTTGGTCTTCTGGAGCAATTTGAAACATTCATGATCATGGCCTGCAGTTAGATATTCCTTTGACATGACAAAAAATAAAAAGAGAGAGAAAAAAATTTTAATTCAATACTAATGTAATCTGTATTCCATTTTATTTCAGTTATTTTTAATATTTGGATAGTTGTTGTTCAGTTGCTAAGTCATGTCTGACTCTGTGACTCCATGGAGTGCAGCATGGCAGACCTCCCTGTCCTCCACTATCTCCTGGAGTTCATTCAAACTCATGTCCACTGAGTCAATAATGCTACCCAATCGTCTCATCCTCTGTCAACCCCTTCTCCTCTTGCCTTCAGTCTTTTCCAGCATCGGGGTCTTTTCCAATGAGTCAGCTCTTTGCATCAGGTGGCCAAATTACTGGAGCTTCAGCATCAATCCTTCCAATGAACACATAGGGTTGCTTTTCCTTAGGATTCCTTTAAGATTGATTGGTTTGATCTCCTTGCTGTCCAAGGAACCCCAGCACCACAACTCAAAAGCATCAATTTTTTGGTTCTCAAACTTCTTTATGGTACAACTCTCACATCCATACATGACTACTGGAAAAAAAATGGCTTTTGATAAAAACTATTTACTCATAAAATATATGAAGTTTGAAAACACTAGTCCAGTAAAGATGATAGAGTTCAGACTCATGCTGTTCTTTTAAAAAACAGAAGTTTCTTATGCTATACACCAGGGTTATTTTTAACAAAACTCTTAGAATTTTTTTCTTTGTATTGTAATTATGGGTTTTCATGTCTGATGCAATGAACCACAACAAGGTATTCATTAACTAATTTATTTTCATGATTCTTTGACCTAATGACCTAATACAGATTGAGTTAAAGCTTATAATACAACATCCTCATCACATGTTATCAGACACACACAGAGTAGACACATTAGCCAAGTTGTTAGCAGCCTAAGTGTAATTTAGCTCACTAAATGTGCGTTAGTCACACATTTTCCATAATAACCTACCTCATAGAATAGAATCTCTGGCTATTCCAGGCTTGTTCCCTACTGTTAACCAACCTGAAAGAACACATACAGGAGTCTTAACAGAGGGCATTTGCATTCCCCCTGTGATCTCTTAATCTCACCAAAACCAAAGTCTTATTATCTGTCCCTTATTGGGTTCTTGGTTCATTTATCACAGTGGGTTTGTGTAGGTACTAAGATTTCCAAATTTTAACTCATGAGCACTTTAAAAAAAGAGCTGTTCCAGAGGCATAAAGATGAGCTGAGTCTTACAGTGCCCGCAGTCTTTTGGTTCTATTATCTCTTCCTCCTCTGTTCAGTGGTAGCTTCCTTCCTCCTTCATAGCACATCTTTCTTCATCATTTCTCCTCTGTCTCCCTCCCTCTAGCATGTCTTTATGAGTTTCTCATTAATGAAAGTAAATGAATCTCATTGGATATATCCCTTGGATATATAATAGTTTTCATAATTGAAATCAGAGTCAAGCTTTGTGGGTTAAAATCTAGCACCATGATCACATTATTATTGTATACAATTATCTGCCCTGAATTTGACAAGAGGTTCTATGAGAACAATTACATTTTAAATATATTAATATGGAAGAATATTTTAGACAAGTGAAAATTTAAATTTTCAAAAAAGACTTTTATTGTTCTGCCTTTTTCTATCTCAGGAATGTATGTAAAAGGAAAATTTCTAAGTGATCCAAAGTACTTTTAATTAGACTCTTGCATGGTTGTACTAAAAATAATTCATTTACTTAACATATATTTATAAAGCACCTACTAAGTGCCAGAAACACTGAGGAACATCGGGGAACAATACTGAGAGTGCTATAGTACTTGGAGAATATAGTAAATAAATAGATACACATTTCAAGATATATGTTTAAAATTAAATATTCAGTTAGTAAGTGCTACAGACAGATGTTTTAAAAATGAGAAAGTATATATCCACCAACAGACATAACCATATGAACAGGATTAAACTTCTTGCTTCCAAAATAATTTGTATTGTTTTTCTTATTAACACATGTTCATTGCAGAAAACACAGAAATGTATTGAGAATAATGAAAACATCATGGTTAATCTTTATTGCAAATTGCACCTTATGCTTTTAATATTCAGTTTAGTTCAGTCACTCAGTTATGTCTGACTCTTTGTGACCCCATGGATACATCAGGCTTCACTGTCCATCACCAACTCCTAGAGCTTGCACACACTCATGTCCATTGAGTTGGTGGTGCCATTAAACCATCTCATCCTCTGTCGTCCCCATCTCCTCCTGCCTTCAATCTTTCCCAGCATTGGGATCTTTCCCAATGAGTCAGTTCTTCACATCAGGTGGCCAAAGTATTGTAGCTTCAGCTTCAGCATCAGTCCTTCCAATGAATATTCAGGACTGATTTTCTTTAGGATTGACTGGTTGGATCTCCTTGCAGTCCAATGGACTCTCAGGAGTCTTCTACAACACCACAGTTCAAAAGCATCAGTTCTTCAGTGCTCAGCTTTCTTTATGTAGTATCTCATATAATCTTCATAAATGCCCATTGAAATAAGCATAATTATGATCCCCGTTTTATACATGAGATAATTGGAAGGCAAATGAATTAACTTCCCCAAAGTCAACATATATTGCGTGCCAGCTTTGGAATACAACGTTTGTCTGTTATCCATCTTCAAAGCTCATGCCATTAACATTATACTATCTGTTGCAGTCCAGAGAATCTCCGGCCCAAGATATTTCTCCCTAATCCACAGATCCTCTGAATATGTCATGCTAAACTGGAAAAGAGATGTTGAAGATAAAACTAAGGTTGCTAATTGGTGGAACTTTAGAAAATCTTAAATTAATCCTTCCAAGATCTTAGAAGCAGAGAAACTTTTCTAGCTGAATTCAGTCAGAGAAAAGCCTTACAGACAAAAGGCAGAAGAGATGCAAAGCATGAGAGAGTTTTCACCCACTGTTGTGGACTTTGAAAATGAAGGGGGCTATGAGCCATAAAATTCTGACAGGCTCTAGAAACTGGGAAGAACTACCTCTAGTGACAGCTAGCAAGAAAATAGGGGGCTTTGATCTTAAAATCACATGCAGCGGAATTCTTTCAACAATGTAAAAGAACCTAGAAAAGCATTTTCCTCCAGAGACTTCAGGTAAGAGCCCAGGCTGGCACACACCTTGATTTTGGCCTGATGAGACCCAGAGCAGAGAAATCAGCTGGGCCCACTGGAATTCTATGGAACTGTGAGATGCTAAATTTTTTAAGCAGCTTAATATGTGGTAATCTGTTATACCAGCATTAAACAATGAATATGACATTCTTCCTCTCAATAAACACATAAAAAATTCTCTACTTGTACCACCCAGAGATAATCACTGTAAGCATTTGCAGATATACCTTTTTATCTTTCTTTGTAGGTATCTAGACATATGGCATAAATTTTAGATAATGCTGAACATACTATTTTTAACATCCTTTCAAACCTAGAATTTCACTGTGACTATGTTCTCAGGTTTTTAAAACATTACTCTAAGAGAATTTTAATGGCTAGCACTGTGCCACGGAGGTGGCGCCATGGTAAAGAACCTGCCTGCTAATGCACGAGGCACAGATTATGTAGGAATCCTGGGTCAGGAAGATTTCCTGCAGTAGGAAATGGCAACTCACTCCAGTATTCTTGCCTGGAGAATTCCATAGAGAGAGGAGCCTGGAGGCCTACAGTCCATGGGGTCTCAAAGAGTCAAACACTACTGAGTGACTGAGCGTGCATGCACCATGCCACTGAATAGTAAGGCCAGTTTAATGCCCCACATTTGAATATGTAAATTGCTCTGAATACTTTACTAATATTCACAAAAATTGGATATTTAATGAACCATCTTATCCCCAGAGATTCAGACTAGTTTTTCTGAAAACACTATCTGCAAACCCTCAAAGAGTCAAGATTCCAAAAACATCCAGAAATCTGTAGTTTTAAGATGGCTTCTGCTTTTCAACACTATTTCTAAGCTTTGCAGCTTTATTCCTCAGATGTGAGATGTATTGTTTCAAGTTCTTCAAAATGAATGTTCTGACCTTAAATCATTAATGACAAAAGGCAATGCCAAAGAATGTTCAAATTGCATACAACTGCACTGATGTCACAGCATCATCTCTCAGGATTTGGAATAGCTCCACTGGAATTCCATCACCTCCACTAGCTTTGTTCACAGTGATGCTTTCTAAGGCTCACTTGACTTCACATTCCAAGATGAATGCTGTGTAAGTGCTGCACTCAATATGCCAGCAAATTTGGAAAACTCAGCAGTGGCCACAGGACTGGAAAAGGTCAGTTTTCATTCCAATCCCAAAGAAAGGCAATGCCAAAGAATGCTCAAACTACCACACAATTGCACTCATCTCACACGCTAGTAAAGTAATGCTCAAAATTCTCAAAGCCAGGCTTCAGCAATACGTGAGCCGTGAACTTCCACATGTTCAAGCTCGTTTTAGAAAAGGCAGAGGAACCATAGACCAAATTGCCAACACTCCGCTAAATCATTGAAAAAGCAAGAGAGTTCCAGAAAAACATCTATTTCTGTTTTATTGACTATGCCAAAGCCTTTGACTGTGTGGATCACAAGAAACTGTGGAAAATTCTTCAAGAAATGGGAATTCCAGACCACCTGACTTGCCTCTTGAGAAACCTATATGCAGGTCAGGAGGCAACAGTTAGAAGTGGACATGGAACAACAGACTGGTTCCAAATAGGAAAAGGAGTACATCAAGGCTGTATACTGTCACCCTGCTTATTTAACTTCTGTGCAGAGTACATCATGAGAAATGCTGGGTTGGAAGAAGCACAAGCTGGAATCAAGATTTCCAGGAGAAATATCAATAACCTCAGATATGCAGATGACACCACCCTTATGGCAGAAAGTGAAGAGAACTAAAAAGCCTCTTGATGAAAGTGAAAGAGGAGAGTGAAAAAGTTGGCTTAAAGCTCAACATTCAGAAAACAAAGATCATGGCATCTGGTCCCATCACTTCATGAGAAATAGAT
Source organism: Bos javanicus (assembly GCF_032452875.1). Lineage (NCBI taxonomy): Eukaryota > Metazoa > Chordata > Mammalia > Artiodactyla > Bovidae > Bos > Bos javanicus. Next base: position 34,118,457 of record NC_083887.1, on the reverse strand, counting down.
GGGGAAACAGTGGAAACAGTGTCAGACTTTATTTTTCTGGGCTCCAGAATCACTGCAGATGGTGACTGCAGCCATGAAATTAAAAGACGCTTACTCCTTGGAAGGAAAGTTATGACCAACCTAGATAACATATTGAAAAGCGGAGACATTACTTTGCCAACAAAGGTCCGTCTAGTCAAGGCTATGGTTTTTCCTGTGGTCATGTATGGATGTGAGAGTTGGACTGTGAAGAAAGCTGAGCACCGAAGAATTGATGCTTTTGAATTGTGGTGTTGGAGAAGACTCTTGAGAGTCCCTTGGACTGCCAGGAGATCCAACCAGTCCATTCTAAAGAAGACCAGCCCTGGGACTTCTTTGGAAGGAATGATGCTAAAGCTGAAACTCCAATACTTTGGCCACCTCATGCGAAGAGTTGACTCATGAGAAGAGTTGGAAAAGACTCTGATGCTGGTGGGGATTCGGGGCAGGAGGAAAAGGGGACAACAGAGGATAAGATGGCTGGATAGCATCACCGACTCGATGGACGTGAGTCTGGGTGAACTCCAGGAGTTGGTGATGGACAGGGAGGCCTGGCATGCTGCGATTCATGGGGTCACAAAGAGTCGGACACGAATGAGCAACTGAACTGAACTGAAACGAACTGCACTTATGTCACATACTAGCAAGATAATGCTCAACCTTCTTTACGCTAGGCTTCAGCAGTATGTCAACTGAGGACTTCCAGATGTACAAGCTGGATTAGAAAAGGCAGAGGAACCAGAGATCAAATTGCCAACATCTGCTGGATCATAGGAAAAGCAAGGGAATTCAAGAAAAACATATACTTTTGTTTCATTGACTACACTAAAGCCTTTGATTGTCTGGATCACAACAAACTGTGGAAAATTGTTAGAGAAATGGGAATACCTGAACCAGACTTTACCTGTGTCCTGAGAAACTTGTATGTAGGTCAAGAAGCAACGGTTATAATCCGACAGGGAACAATGGACTGGTTCAAAATTGGGGAAAGAATATGTAAAGGTTGTATAGTGTCATCCTGCTTATTTACCTTTTATGCAGAGTTCAGTTCAGTTCAGTTGCTCAATCCTGTCTGACTCTGTGCGGACTCTTTTGTTGACCATGATGGCTACTCCATTTCTTCTAAGGGATTCCTGCCCGCAGTAGTAGATATAATGGTCATCTGAGTTGAATTCACCCATTCCAGTCCATTTTAGTTCGCTGATTCCTAGAATGTCGACGTTCACTCTTGCCATCTCCTGTTTGACTACTTCCAATTTGCCTTGATTCACGGACCTGACATTCCAGGTTCCTATGCAATATTGTTCTTTACAGCATCGGAATTTGCTTCTATCACCAGTCACATCCACAACTGGGTATTGTTTTTACTTTGGCTCCATCCCTTCATTCTTTCTGGAGTTATTTCTCCACTGATCTCCAGTAGCATATTGGGCACCTACTGACCACTGACTACTATATGGTCCCACTCAATTATCTTGAATGCAGAATTGATTTTTTCCCAAAGCTGTTCAGATGATTTACCATTTGCCATTCCCTTCTCCAGTGGACCACATTCTGTCAGACCTCTCCACCATGACCCTCCCATCTTGGGTGGCCCCACAGGGCATGGCTTAGTTTCATTGAGTTAGATAAGGCTGTGGTCCTAGTGTGATTAGATTGACTAGTTTTCTGTGAGTATGGTTTCAGTGTGTCTGCCCTCTGATGCCCTCTTGCAACACCTATGGTCTTACTTGGGTTTCTCTTACCTTGGACGTGGGGTATCTCTTCACGGCTGCTCCAGCAAAGTGCAGCCATTGCTCCTTACCTTGGATGAGGGGTATCTCCTCACTGCCGCCCCTCCTGACCTTGAACGTGGAGTATCTCCTCTAGGCCCTCCTGTGCCCCCACAGCCACTGCTCCTTGGAGGTGGGGTTGCTCCTCTCGGCCACTGCCCCTGACCTCGAAGTGGGGTAGCTCCTCCCAGCCGCCACCCCTGACCTCAGACGCAAGGTAGCTCCTCCCAGCCACCGCCCCTGACCTCGGACTTGGGGTAGCTCCTCCAGGCTGCCGCCTCTGACCTTGGACGTGGGGTGGCTCCTCTCGGCGGTTCCTGCGCCGTCGCAGCCTGGCACTCTCCGCCACTGCCCCTGACCTCGGATGTGGGGTAGCTCCTCTTGGCCACCACCCCTCGGGCATGGGGTCCTCCTGGCTTCTGCCCCTGATCTCAGACATGGGGTAGCTCCTCTCGGCTGTGCTTGTGCACCATCGCAGCCACCCGCATTTGCGCTATATGCAGAGTACAACATGCAAAACGCAGGACTGGATGAAGCACAAGCTGGAATCAAGATTGCCAGGGGAAATATAAACAACCTCAGATATGCAGATGATACCACTTTAATGGAAGAAAGTGAAGAACTAAAGAGCCTCTTGATGAAGGTGAAAGAAGAGAGTGAAAAACCTGCCTTAAAACTCAACATTCAAAAAATGGCATCTGGTCCCATCATTTTATGGCAAACAGTTGGGGAAAAAGTGAAAATAGTAACAGATTTCATTTTCTTGGGCTCCAAAATCACTGTGGAGGGTGACTGTAGCCATGAAATTAAAACACGCTCCTTGGAAGAAAAGCTATGATAAACCTAGACAACATATTAAAAAGCAGAGACAAAGGTCTCTGCCGACAAAGGTCCATCTAGTCAAAGCTATGGTTTTTCCAGTAGTCATGTATAGATGTGAGTGTGGGAGCATAAAGGAAGCTGAGTGCCAAAGAATTGATGCTTTCGAACTGTGGTGTTGGAGAAGACTCTTGAGAGTCCCTTGAACAGCAAGGAGATCAAACCAGTCAATCCTAAATTAAATCAATCCTGACTATTTACTGGAAAGACTGCTGCTGAAGATGAAGCTCCAATACTTTGGCCACCTGATTTGAAGAGCCAATTCACTGGAAAGGACCCTGATGCTGGGAAAGACTGAGGGCAGAAGGAGAAGGGGGCGAATGAGGATGAGATGGTTGGATGGCATCATTGATTCAATGAATCTGAGTTTGAGCAAACTCAGAGAGGAAGTAAAGGACAGGGAAGCCTGGTATGCTGTAGTCCATGGGGTTACACAGAATTGAACATGACTTAGTGACTGAACAACAAAGGAAAAAAAAAAATCATATGTGAACTTACATATAGAAGAAAGCTCAATTTCCTTCTTAATTGTTCACCATTTAACATAATCCAGCTTTCTTAAACTGTTTCACAGCATTGCAATAAATATTGTTCTACAAGTATGTTGCTGCTGTTGCAAGTATAGTTATACATATTACTGAGTTGTTCTTTAGGATACAGGCCTTGAAGTGGAATTACTGAATTCCCAATTTTACACACGTTTAAAGCTTTTTATTCTTCTTCAGAATATCCTAGCTTCTTTTTACAAATGTCTTTAAATAAAAGCAAATGCTCAAAGGTTTATTGAAGCAATCTTTGCATTAAAAGCCAGAAAAACTATCTTTGACTTTCAGATCTGTAAACTGTTAGGTTCCTCTAACTGTTTGGCCTCACCTTTTCCTCAAGTGAAAAATGAGGGTCTTTGTCATAATGCTTTCAAAAGCAAGCTGAGGACTTTATGCTCTAAGCAGTATGTAATGATAATGATCTAGGAGTAAATGTATTTCTTAAAACAGTTGCAGTCTCATGTTGACTCTACTCAGGGAGAAGTAATAAATATGCCTCTACTGAAACCTCTTATCTTATTAAAGCATATTTCCTTCACAGACATTTACCATGCAGGAAAAAGAAGGGTTGGACCTATTAGAAAATTTTGTGCATTGCTCATTTCCCTAATTATTAATGAATATTGTTCTTCCACATCACAAATTCACTTCTGAACTCATAATTAAATGACTAATAAAGGTAAGGTTTTGTATCCAGTAAAGGAAATGCCAAATGATTTCCTATATTTGATGGCATTTGGGTTTATTCAAAGCACATGACCTCACTCTTCCTGATGCCGACATCAGGGTGCCCCAGAGAGAAGTTGGTGGGAAGAAAACTTGTCAGTTTTTGGTTAGGATTTTAAGTATGACACACCAAAATTCACCTTTTTGTAAAAGAAACCTGGAAAACAAAAGCCATCTTTTATCAACTGAAAGAGGAAGTTTCTAATTTGTTAAATAAAGAAATATTATGACTTGAAACATAACACCTGGAGAAATTTCCTAAATATAAGCTAAACTTTAGTCTTTTCCCTGCTCCAGTAAATAGTTATCAGAGCTCTTTCCACCATTAACAAAGACCTGGGAATTTCTGTTTCTTAGTAGATAATCCTCACTGGAATGTTCTCACAGATACAGTATTTTTTTTATATATGAAAAAAATAAATGATCGTACCATGTGCTAAATATGCCTTCAGGTTACTGAAATTCCAGGTGTCATAAAATCCTCATGATTGTCATTGTATTGGATGAATTCCAGTGAAAACAGCACATACGGTTTGATTCTGTAATACAACCAGATTTGAAGAGAATATATCTCTTTTTACTATTTTTTTATTTATTCATTTTATTTTTGACTGTGCTGGGTCTTCTTTGATTGTCGTTGTGAGTGGGCTTCTTCTGGTTGAGGTGAGCAGAGTCTGCTCTTCCTTGCTGTGTAAGGGCTTCTCATTACGGTGGCTTCTCTGTTTCACAGGTTCTAGGGTGTGCAGACTTCAGTATTTGCAGCACACAGGCTCAGTAGTTGTGGTGCATGGGCTCAGCTGGCCCACAGCATATGGAATCTTTCCAGAGCCGAGATCGAACCCATGTCCCCTGCATTGGCAGGCAGGAGAAATCAGCTCTTTAATGTGTGCAAATTTTGAGCTTACAGATCATGAATAAGAAAACCATGTTCAAAAATTATGGTTCTTTAGCTTTGGTCAGTATCAGAATCTCCTAGGGAATCTTGTAAAAATACAAAGGTCGTTGGATCACAACGAACTGTGGAAAATTCTGAAAGAGATGGGAATACCAGACCACCTGACCTGCCTCTTGAGAATTCTGTATGCAGGTCAGGAAGCAACAGTTAGAACTGGACATGGAACAGACTGGTTCCAAATAGGGAAAGGAGTACGTCAAGGCTGTATATTGTCACCCTGCTTATTTAACTTCTGTGCAGAGTACATCATGAGAAACCCGGGGCTGGATGAAGCACAAGCTGGAATCAAGATTGCCAGAAGAAATATCAATAACCTCAGATATGCAGATGATACCACCTTTAGAAGAAGAACTAAAGAGCCTCTTGAAGAAAGTGAAAGAGGAGAGTGAAAAAGTTGGCTTAAAGTTCAACATTCAGAACACTAAGATCATGGCATTCAGTCCCATCACTTCATGGCAAATAGATGGGGAAACAGTGTCAGACTTTAGTTTTCTGGGCTCCAAAATCACTGCAGATGGTGATTGCAGCCATGAAATTAAAAGACGATTACTCCTTGGGAGGAAAGTTATGACTAACAGCATATTAAAAAGCAGAGACATTACTTTGCCCGCAAAGGTCCATCTAGTCAAAGCTATAGTTTTTCCAGTAGTCATGTATGGATGTGAGAGTTGGACTGCAAAGAAAGCTGAGTGCTGAAGAATTGATGCTTTTGAATTGTGGTGTTGGAGAAGACTCTTGAGAATTCCTTAGACTGCAAGGAGATCCAACCAGTCCATCCTAAAGAAGATCAGTCCTGAAAATTCATTGGAAGGACTGATGCTGAAGCTGAAACTCCAATCCTTTGGCCACCTGATGCGAAGAACTGACTCATTTGAAAAGACCCTGATGCTGGGAAAGATTAAAGGTGGGAGGAAAAGGGGATGACAGAGGATGAGATGGTTGGATGGCATCACTGACTCAATGGACATGAGTTTGAGTAAACTAAACTCTGAGAGTTGGTGATGGACAGGGAGGCCTAGTGTGCTGTAGTCCATGGGGTCACAAAGAGTTGGACATGACTAAGTGACTAAACTGAACTGATCTGAAGCCTATTCTACTCCAGTGAGTCTGGAACTCTGTCTCTCCAGTTGATTTTGTTACTCATCAAAGTTGGAGAACCACTATTCCTGAACCCTGTTATAAAGCTGCTGTTTCTTCTTAAGGTGCATATGAAAAACCTGAGAACCCTACTAAAATGCAGGTTCTGACTCAGTTCTGAATTGGTGTTGGGGGGTGCGGGGGAGTTTATCTAAGAATCTATACCTCAGCAAGGACCCAAATAACTAACACTATGCTCGGTCCACAGACCACATTCTGAGCTATAAGGCAGAGTCTAGCAGCACAGTTTCAACTCCTTTATATATGACATCTGCCTCAAGCCAATGTGAATAAAAATTTTCCACTTTCAGCAGCACTTGCCTAGGAGATATCAAAACTGACTGTTGTATTTTATCGCAGCTGGCTCTAAACAACCGAAGTTTCCCTGAACTTTGAGTGACCTGCATGGCAGATCTTTATGGAACCTAATTGCAGACACTTTCTGGAAAAATGAAAAATGAGACTATTTTAACCAAGTGTACACACATGTATGGACTTACCCTGCCCTCTCATTTCTATGCTTAATGTAATTACGTACTCCTCTCTCCAGCATATCAAGACCCCTGGTTTTCTCCTTCAGCAAATGACTCAATGAATTGAACTTTTCACTGTTCTGTGTTCTCTTGCCTGGTAAGTTAATGGGTTAGACTTGCTTTTTTTGTTGTTGCTGGTTTTGCTCTGGAGGTCTTTGTTTTATGCCTTTTTATTTGGAGTGTAATTGCCTTACAATGCTATGTTGGTTTCTGCTGTACAATGAAGCGAATCAGTTATATGTATGCATATATTCCCTCCCTCTTAGACCTCCCTCCCACCTGACTCCCACAACCCCACCCATTTAGGCCATCACAGAGCAGCCAGATGAGCTCCCTGTGCTATACAGCAATTTCCCATTAGCCATATATTTTATATGGTAGTGTGTATATGTCAATCTTAACCTCCCAGTTCGTTGCACTCTCCCCTTCTCCCCCACCTCCTTGTCCACACATGTGTCCTCTACTCTGCGTATCTTTCGTGGTGCTCAAATAGGTTCATCCAGACTGAAAAATAAATGTTTTATTCTTCGATACTAAGTTTTTAAGACACTGTTATTCCATAAAATCTTTGTTAAATCGACTATGCCTTTCTAAAATCATCTGCCTGGGGAATCCCTTCTTTCCTAAAAGGATTTTGCTCTGGTATTATCACTTGGTGAAAACTTCCATCACCTCCCAGTTGGAGCAATGTGACTATTCTCCACTCCATGCCAGCACCAGACCTCATCCTCTGGTCCTAATGTACACCTAGCGCATGACTACCCATCTGTGAGTTTACATCTTATGTTCTGCACTGCAAAGTGAAAACCTGACAGTAAGGGTCATTTTTTGTTGTATTATTTTTGTTATTGTTTTTATAGTTGTATCTCTGTTGAATTGAATAGGTGATGGTAAATAGTAATATTTTCTTCTTGTTACTTAACATCAGAATTCACAAAGTACTTTAATGTATGTTATATAATATGACCTTAATATATATATAAGAAAGGTTTTGAGATGTTAATAAAGCAAGAACCTTCAGAATATGAATTACCTTGAAAGCATCTGTAATTAATGTCCAAAAAAAGGATTTAAATTCAAATTTTTCCTCTAGATGTACATTAATCCATTTTCAATCACAAGCAAAGAAAAAGAACTTTTCTTACCAATTTTAAATTTCTTATCAATATAGAGTAAAATAAAATTCTGGGAAAAGATATAGGTATAATCTTTTATATATATCCCCATAATATATCCCCAAACTACAACACACAGGGGAAGCAGACTGAGCTATAATAGAGGTAGGTATATGGAAGAAATGGGGATACTGACCACCCCAATATGTGTGAAAAGACTAAAACAGCAGGAGAGAAGAGATACCAAGGTCTGCAAAGAAGTCAAGGAGAATTTTAACCTGAGTTCCTAGCAATAGTTTCTTTCGGCTCCACTCTACTTTCTATTATTTAATTCCACCTTGCAGCTATAGAATTTATTTGTTCATTAATTTTAATTTGCTTATATGTTTTAAAGTATTTAAGGCTGAATTTTATTTAAAGCATTGCAGAAGACTATATGTGTTTAAAACATCCAATTATAGAATACCAAAAATGATAGAAACAGTACAACAAAGTTTTTGTTTTGCCTTTTTTTTTTTTTTCTAAGTCAAGCTTACAGGAAACAAACTGTCCTGTGGACGAAAAAAAAAAAAAAAATGCTTAAACTATAGTGGTGGGCAAGCTCAGAAAAGATGGGTTAACCTAAGGAGTATTTGTCAATAATAAAAATCTAGTGCTCTATTTCATAGAATTATTCAGGAAAAGTGGGGGAAAGGCCTTGGACCCTTTAGGTAATCTAAAGGAAAAATTACCTGCTTCTGGAAGCAAAAAAAAAAAAAAGATGTCAAAGAAACTTAACCCTCTGCCTCAGCTCAGGTGAGGAAAAATCATCTTCCCTGAGAATTAACTGTATTCTTGCGAATTGACCATTGAAAGCACATTACCCACTTAGTCAATGTGTAACCCAAATTGGGGGGTGGGGGACAGATAAATTAGGTGTTTGGGATTAACATATACACACTACTGTACATAAAACAGACAATCAGCAAGGATCTACTTATAACACAGAGAACTACACTCAATATTTTGTAATAACCTACAAGGGAAAAGAATCTGAAAAAGAATAACTATGTATTTATAGATAGACATTCTTTTTTGTATATATCTGAATCACTTTCTATACGCCTAAAACTAACACAACATTGTAAATCAACTATACTTCAATAAAAAGAAAAAAATGTGTAAACAAAACAACTCCAAAGCAAGAAATAAGCTTCACATAATTCTAAGCTTAATATCTTAAGTATCTTACAAAGCAAAGTAGAATATATCAAACTAAAGTTGCCAAATTATGCTTCCTCCCAAAAAAAAAAAAAAAAGCCCTGAAGACGAAGCGCTAGCAGAAACGAAAACTAGATTTGAAAATTAAATTTCAAAGCACTTTAGGCATTAAAAGTATCAGAATCAAAGTACAGAATAAATATGCTACAAATATTTGGGGAAACAAAACATCAAGTGAGAAACAAAAAAAGCAGATGAACTAGATAGATTAAATTTACAGAAAGAGAGAATTGATGTGGTAAATTGATTATGAAATGGTCTTAATGCTTCACCCCTCCCTATAATTTACAACACCCTCTGTGATATAACTTGCAGATCCTCTCACCAAATGGTGGAGTGTATTTCCCCAGTCTTACAGGCTGGGCTTGTGCAGAAGTAGTGGTGTGCAGGCCTGATTTATCCATTAGTTTTGGTGGTCACAGTGCTGAGTCCACAATACTTTTAGAGGCTCATAAAAGTGTTTAATCTTAGTTTCTTTTAAAACCAGAATAAACAGAAATCAAATAGTGAATATATAGTAATAGTAATGAGTCCAGTCTAGATTACATTCATCTTTATTCCAAGGCAGTTATAAAATACAGTTTTTAATACTTTTTTATGACATGAGATCCACAAAGGACAAGATGCCAAGGGCTTCCAAAAGTAATAATGAAACCTGATAATGTGCTCATGTTAGTCCAGGGCTGAATAGGCCTTGTGTTCTGCTTGTTCTATTGTAACCCTGTCACCACAACACAAACATTCATGGCCTCGCCTACTGGAGAAGGAGAGATACCTGGAGCAGAACTGACTCACCCCAGATGAGGCCCCAGACATTTTGGCTGAAACCAGCAAAATCAGCAAAGCCACAAAGCCAACCCACAGATGCTTGTAATGTGTAAGTGAGCCCAGTCAAGCCCAGAAGATCAGTCTGCTGACCTGGTTCATGAACAATAATACACGCTTGTTGTTCTAAGCCACTGAGTTTTGGGGTGGTTTGCTATGCAGCGGTAACAAATTGATACAAATAAATTGAAATAAAACTTCTGCATTGAAACCAGAAGGGACAAAGTGAAATTTTCAAACTAAAAGCATGGAAGATAAGAAGGAAGAGTTTAAAATATGTCTATTGGAGTTTCCCATGGCAGCAGTAGGAAGACTATATTTGAAAGGATGATGACTAAATATTTTGGGATTAGTAAAGGACTCAGACTATAGTTCCAGGAAGGACAATAAATGCTAAAAGGCAGAATAAATGGAATCTATACTTAATACATCAAAGTGAAAAAGCAAAACAGCAAAAATAAAACATGTGAAAGCAGGTAGATTAGAGGAGGCAATGTCACAAAGGTATGGAATATAATATAATGCTTTCTATATTCATTGTATGGGCACAAACTCCATGCAAATCACATGCTCCATTTAATCTTCCTTCATCACCTAACATTGGGAGAGATTTTTATTCTCTTCTGGGTTTTCAGGACACTCTGTGGGAACCTCTTACATAGTATGTATCTCATAATTCTTATTATCATTGTTATTCATGGGTAGGACCAAATTTTTTTTGTTTTTTTTGAGCCAGACCTAATCAAGCAACTGGCCCAAACTTTTTATATAATAAGGGAAATTACCTTCTTTAATTCAAAAGCATCCTGGAAAATAATAGTAATACACTTGGCCTTCAGTATCCAACCAACTGTAGATCAAAAATGATCTTTGAAAAAAGAAATCTAGAAAGTTCCAAAAAGCAAAACTGAATTTGCTGTGTGCTTCCACAACTATTTACATAACATTTATATTATATTTATAACTATTTGAAATGGCAACCCACTCCAGTATTCTTGCCTGGGAAATTCCAAGGACAGAGGAGTCTGGCAGGCTACAGTCCATGAGATCACAGAGTCAGACACAACTGAGTGACTGAGCATGCATTCACACACATCATTTACATCGTATTAGGTAATATAAAGGACTTCCCTGGTAGCTGAGATGGTAAAGAATCTGCCTGCAAATGCAGGAGATGGGTTCAGTCCCTTGGTCAAGAAGATCCCATGGAGAAGGGAATGGCAACCCACTCCAGTATTCCTGCTGGGAAATCCATGGACAGAGGAGCCTGGCAGGCTATAGTCCATGGGGTCACAAAGAGTCAGACACAACTGAGCCACTAACACTATACTATAGGTATTATAAGTTATCTAGAAATGACTTAAGGTATGTGGGAGGGTGTGCATAGGCTATATGAAAATACAATCCACTTAACATAAGGCACTTGAGCATTCAAGGATTTTGGCTTCCAATGGATATCCTAGAACCAATCTCCAGCAGATACTGAGAAACAACTGCATTAATACACTGTTACTTGCTTTTGGATAGTCAGTCTTAACAAAATATTATATATTTTCTCATATTTTTTCACAGTCAAAAACCTAGTCAAAAACATTAAAAGATTTAATTGTCAGGAGCTCAATGTTTTATTTTTTCATGTCCAACTCTTTGGGACCCCATGAACTGCAGCACATCAGGCTTCCCTGCCCTTCATTATCTCCCTGAGTTTACAACTTAGCAACTGAGCAATGATGTTTTATTATACTCCTCAATGTCCACATTCAAAACATATTACAATTCTAGTTAACAGCATTGCATTGACAGAAAATGCAAGCAGTAGAGAACATCTCAAAGGGGAGTACATGCTAAAGATACTTTAAAAAGCCTTATTATATAAATTTTAATGTTTTTTAAAAAAATTTTAATAATTTTTTAAAATAAATAAATACATGTTTAATAGAACTGTACATTTCCTTATTATACAGACACATACTTACTGTCTCTTCACCTTTCCAATACATTTATTTTCCAATTTTGGAATAGTAAGTATTCACTTTCTGCATTACTACATCATTGAAATGCTAGTCAGAGCTGTGTCGGGTAGTACAAGGTGATTATCTTTCTTTTCTTGCATAATTTATTTTTCTCCATAAATTATATTTGTCTTAATTTTTTCAAGTTATTTTACTTTTTAGAGCAGTTTTAATTTCCTAGAAAAACTGAGTAGAATAATTATCTGAAGTTTGCATACAAGGTTTGTATGTTTTTTAAATTCTTATTCAAGGTCTTCCCAAAGTGCTTCAATACACTCTCAAAACATTTAAGTACATTATGCTTTCAATTTTGTCATTTGGAAGAAAGCTTTCTGGAACTTTTAAGACTTCTCCTATCTTGATTGTCTTCTATGATGACTAAACAGTCCTTTGGATCAAGGATTAGATTATTTTTAAGTCTTTGAAGCCCTTCCCATCAGCAAAGTGACTAGCATATTGTGAGCCTTCTGTAAGTTATTAAACAATGACCCTACTACAAGAAGAAAGCAAGTGGGAAGCGTCTGCGTGATTGAGCTACTTACTCTGGAATATTCAACTAAACAGACAGTCCATAGTAGTTCAACAAGGGCTCCAGTTTATAGTAGTTCAACAGGGGCTCCTAGATCTGGAACTCTGGAGCTTTGCCTCACTGATCAATTCTTTCTATCAACTGACAATGACATTTATTTAGCTGGTCTGTTATTTGGGTATCATATGTTACTGCCTGTGACATATTTGTCAGAATCAACCTTCTTGGTCTCCTACTCTTCCATTTTACAGAAACAGATAATGAAAAACAAAATACATAAGTACCATTGCATCATCATGGTCTGCAGAGCACATTTCAATGTCCCTGAAGATAATCAATGCAGTTAAATTGATCTCTGAAATCAAAAGAAAGAATCTCATTTCTTTCAACTTAATTGAAACTGTCCTAAAATTCAAATGCACTAACAGGTGAGAAAGGCAATTATATAATTCTTTTATGAATTTCATGTTTATGTTTCTCCTCCTTGCTGTAGAAACTCTTGTGTTTACAAGCAGTACCATAGGAAAAGCAATGAGTAGATCAAATTTAAAAAGTGGAACCCCAGCTCCAGAATCTATTCATTAGGCAACTGAATAATTTCTCTGTTTCTACCTGATCATATTTAAAAAAATAAGAAGAATGAATATCCACTCTCAATTTCAGTACTGCCTTGACTACAGGACAGAAGAGAGTACAACAGCATTTTATAAATCTTAAAGCACACTGAAAATACTTTAATTAGATACCTGTGGTGGATTCATTTTGATATTTGGCAAAACTAATACAATTTGTAAAGTTTAAAAATAAAATAAAATTTAAAAAAATAGATATTTTAGACAAAACCATGTGTTAAAGATTCATGAAATAATAAAAAAATAAAAGGCCATAGATACAAAAATACTATAGGGTGGCCGTGAAGGATCATGGCTACTGAGCACAGGATCTAGAGAAAATCAACTGTAGTTCAAATTCCAGCTTTACCACATACTAGCTGAGTGATGATAGATAATTTACAAATCCTTTCTTTTCTTGGTATTTTTATCTGTAAAATAGGAATAATAATAGAATATTAATGGAATGAAGTAAAAGAAGTATGTAAAGCATGTAACCCAGTATCAAGCATATGGTCATCATATAGTATAGATGAGATCTTTTTTCATTTGTTATTATTAGTGCTGAACAAGAACTGTAACTGGTCAGTTCAGTCAGTTCAGTTGCTCAGTCATGTCTGACTCTTTGCAATGCCATGGACTGAAGAACGCCAGGCCTCCCAGTCGATCACCAACTACCAGAGTTTACTCAAAACTTGTCCATTGAGTCAGTGATGTCATCCAATCATCTCATCCTCTGTCGTCCCCTTCTCCTCCTGCCTTCAATCTTTCCCAGCATCAGGGTCTTTACAAATGAGTCAGTTCTTCACATCAGGTGGCCAAAGTATTGGAGTTTCAGCTTCAACATCAGTCCTTCCAATGACTATTCAGGACTGATTTCCTTTAGGATGGACTGGTTAGATATCCTTGCAGTCCAAGGGACTCTCAAGAGTCTTCTCCAACACAACAGTTCAAAAGCATCAATTCTTAGGCACTCAGCTTTCTTTGCAGTCCAACTCTCACATCCATACATGAGTATTGGAAAAACCATAGCCTTGACTAGATGGACCTTTGTCAGCAAAGTAATGTCTCTGCTTTTTAATATGTTGTCTAGGTTAGTCATAACTTTTCTTCCAAGGAGCAAGTGCCTTTTTATTTCATGGCTGCAGTACCACCTGCAGTGATTTTGGAGCCCAAAGAATAAAGTCTGCCACCATTTCCACTGTTTCCCCATCTATTTCCCATGAAGTGATGGGACTGGATGCCATGATCTTAGTTTTCTAAATGTTGAGCTTTAAGCCAACTTTTTCACTCTCCTCTTTCACTTTATTCAAGAGGCTCTTTAGTTCTTCTTCACTTTCTGCCATAAGGGTAGTGTCATCTGCATATCTGAGGTGATTGATATTTCTCCCAGCAATCTTGATTCCAGCTTGTGCTTCTTCCAGTCCAGCGTTTCTCGTGATATACTCTGCATATAAGTTAAATAAGCAGGGTGACAATATACAGCCTTGACGTACTCCTTTTCCTATTTGGAACCAGTCTGTTGTTCCATGTCCAGTTCTAACTGTTGCTTCCTGACCTGCATACAGGTTTCTCAAGAGGCAGGTCAGGTGGTCTGGTATTCCCATCTCTAGAAGAATTTTCCACAGTTTATTGTGATGCACACAGTCAAAGGCTTTGGCATAGTCAATAAAGCAGAAATAGATGTTTTACTGGGAACTCTCTTGCTTTTTCGATGATCCAACAGATGTTGGCAATTTGATCTCTGGTTCCTCTGCCTTTTTTAAAACCAGCTTGAACATCTAGAAGTTCCTGGTACACGTACTGGTGAAGCCTGGCTTGGAGAATTTTGAGCATTACTTTACAGTGTGTGAGATGAGTGCAATTGTGCGGTAGTTTGATCATTCTTTGGCATTGCCTTTCTTGGGATTGTAATGAAAACTGACCTTTTCCTGTCCTGTGGCCACTGCTGAGCTTTCCAAATTTGCTAGCATTTTTTTTTTAATTTTATTTTATTTTTAAACTTTACAATATTGTATTGGTTCTGCCATATATCGAAATGAATCCACCACAGGCATTCACAGCATCATCTTTTAGGATCTGAAATAGCTCAACTGGAATCCCATCACCGCCACTAGCTTTGTTTGCAGTGATGCTTCCTAAGGCCCACTTGACTTTGCATTCCAGGATGTCTGGCTCTAGGTGAGTGATCACACCATTGTGATTATCTGGGTTTGAGGATCTTTTTCAAAAACCTCTTCTTAATATCTTTTGCTTCATAATTTTATTTACCTTAATTCTTCTGCAAAAATCTATATCATTCTGTAGGACTGTTTTCTAGTTATAGGAAACATACAGTTATTTCATTAGAATAACTGATGACACATTGTAACATAGAATTTGAAGCTAAAATAAAACTTTAGAGGAGATTTCATCTAACTTACTTTGCAGATAAGAAAATGGAGGTACAGAGAATGCACCCACTTGATTAAGATTACACCACTTGTAGTGGCAGCTTTTACAGTAAAATCAGAGCCTCTGACATCTAAGTACCAAAGATTGTTGTCTTCTGGATACCTTCAGTTATTTCCAAAGATATACCAAAAGCATCATCTTCTAAGTCATAAGAATTACTAGTTGTATATTCTATTTTAACAGTCAGTGGGCTTTTTTCCACACTGCTCTTTTGTGTAACTTTGTCATAGAATGTAAAAATTATTCAAACTACTATGTATTATATATATATATATATATATATAGGAAGTTAGAAACTCACATTTTGCTAGTTATTAGTTACCACTTACTGGAAGTAGAGCTGCCTTGAGAAAGTCAACAACTCATAATATATTTTCAATTAGCTTCTGCAACTTTTCATTTTGAAGCTTTAAAATACTAGCTAAACCCACTACACTCATCTCAGTTTTGAATTATGATAATCCCCATTTGAAATGTGACTACAAAAATAGCTGGCTTTGCACTTACTCTACAATCTGTTGCATACTACATGATATTTTTAGTACCAACCTTACACAAAATGGGGGCTTCCCAGGTAGCGTTAGTGGTAAAGACTTCGCCTGCCAGTGCAGGCGATCGTAAGAGACTGAGTCAGGAAGATCCCCTGGAGGACAACGTGGCAACCCACTTCATTATTCATAGCTGGAGAATCCCATGGACAGAGGACCCTGGTGGGCTACAATCCATAGGGTCACAACGAGTTGGACAAACTGAAGCAACTTAGCACACACACATGTATACAAAAATAATAAAACTAAATAGAATAGAAAACAAAAAAGAGGCAATTAAAAAAAAAACAGAAACTTGTAGGTAACCTCAACAACTTTCCACACTTTAGTAATTTCTATCTGGTGAAAAGAATCCATACAACTTCAAAACATTTCTGCCAAAATCCTGAGTTTCCCTGTGAGATGGGAGAATGACAGGTACATCCATCCTAAAATACAGTAAACCAGGACAATTGCCCCAGCACAGCCCTCAGGTGGCTTCATGCCAGCCACTGCTGCTAGGTGGATGAGCAGAAACTGAAGGAAGCAAGCAGTGACAAAAGACACATCTTAACAGCTCATCCTGATTTCACGAGAGTTCCTTGACATTGGTTTTGATCTAGTTTTATTAATATTTGGATACTACACAGTGAAGACTTGGAGAAGGAGAATCCACCAAGATCTGCACTGAGTATCTCCTTTTTGGTATAGTTTTTAATATTTGAAATCCCACAGGAAAGTTCAGAAAAGTAAGACAGTTTATTGATAAGAAATGAAAGCAATGCCATAGTGAAGTGAAAGAGTTAGTTGCTCAGTTGAGTCCCAACTCTTTGCGACCCCATGGACTGCACTCCACCAGGCTCTTCTGTCCATGGGATTCTCCAGGCAAGAATACTGGAGTGGGTTGCAATTTCCTTCTCCAGGGGATCTTTCCAACCCAGGGATTGAACCCAGGTCTCCTGCATTGCAAGCAAATTCTTTACCATCTTAGTCATCAGGGAAGCCCTTCATTGATAAGACATGAAACCAACATCATAATTTTTCTAAGTGTAATTTCATAAACTAATTATAATCTTTAATTGTGACTAAATTGTAAAATGATCTAGGGCAGGACCCACACCCCTTGCTATCTTCTTTCCTGATCCACTGTGTGACCTATGAGAAAGTGAGTGAAAGTCGCTCAGTCGTTTCTGACTCTGTGATCCCATGGACTGCACAGTCCATGGAATTCTCCAGGCCAGAACACTGGAGTGGGTAGCTTTTCCCTTCTCCAGGGAATCTTCCCAATCCAGGGGTCGAACCCAGGTCTCCTGCATTGCAGGCGGATTCTTTTACCAGTTGAACCACAGTGGAAGCCCAAGAATACTGGAATGAGTAGCCTATCCCTTCTCCAGGGCATCTTCCCAACTCAGGAATTGAACCAGGGTCTCCTGCATTGCAGGTGGATTCTTTACCAACTTAGCTACCAGGGAAGCCCTGTGACCTATAAGAGCCATTAGTAAACTAGAGCTGGAGCTCAGCCCTGTGCTGTTTCTGCTCTGCCTGGACTGCCTACTGGATGCAGGGGTGTGTGTGTGTGTATGTGTGTGCATGCATGCGTGCACACTCTCCTAAGGTCCACTGCACACTGCTCTCCATGTTGTCAACATATTATTCTTTTGGTCATAAATTCCCTTTGAGTTCAGCTAAGGTAATGGAGTCAGCCTATTTAATACAGAGGCAGTCAGTGGTTTGCCTCTGTATTAAAAAAGTCTATTTCTTTATTTTCAATATGGAACTGCTTTTTTTTAAAAAACAGAAGTTAGTCTATTTCCCAAAGGATAAGTCCACGTCTGTTGAAAGGAAACAAAAGTACAAAGATCACATGTTATTTATTCATTATGTTTTGTAATTATAGGAAATTTTCAGTATATACAAAATTATAGGAATTTTTAAGCATATTCAAAAGGTAGAAACAATAATGTGACCTATTCCCATATGCCCATTACTCAGCTTAAACAATGAATTCAGGCAAATCTACATCTGTTATGAATTCAAAGCAAATCTACATCCTTTACCTACTCATTCTCCTCATCGTGGTTTTGAAGAAAACATTATTATGTATTTCAAACATTTCAATATTTTATCTTTAAAAGATAGGGATGCTTTTCAAAACATACATAATCATAATACCATTATAGACTTAAAATAATCAAGAATAATTCCTTAGTACCAGCCAGTATCCAGTGAGAACCTCTGCTTGCAGCTATAACAGAGGAGCTTGTAACAAAACAGTTCAGCTTACCAAGGACTAGAAAAGACGGATGAGATACACCTCTGATGCTTGAAGTTGTTCGGGAGTTTTGGGGGCAGGCAGGACTTGAAGGGTCAGGACCCCTAGGAAGGAAGCTCACTGAGGGAAGCTTAACATTCTTCATGCTGCTACTTCTTTGACAGCATATGCCAGTTCTTCTACTTCAAAAGTGAGAGTCTGAGAACTTATATAAAAGTAGGTAGTGACCCTTACTAAGGGGTAGACAAGGAAACAGAGATTGGAATCTCCTTGGACTGGGGAAAAAAAGTTGGAATTTAAACCTGCTAAAACAACCAGGACTTGAGAAGCTGAGATTCTTGGGCAAAGAGAAAACAAGAAAAGCAGTCAGTTCAACACTCTTTGCTGGTTTTCCCCGTGAGTCAGGTGCCACATCTTTACACATGCAGGGCAAGAATCCAAGAATCCAAGTGAATGCAGGGGGAAAGCCAAGTAGTACTTTCAGCATTCTTACAAGGCTAGGGAGACCCAAAAAATGGAGTTCTGGGTCTTCCCAGACTTGAGATTCTTGATCTGAACCCCAGAGGGTCGCACCCTAGCCGGGGAAAAACAGAAGTAAACTGAGTGAGTAATACAGGGTGATCAGTTGATAATTAGTCAGATTAATAGGGTGTCTCCTTTCAAAAGGAAGAGCAGCAACTTTTCAAACACAATGTTGGACAATATGCCAAGAAACATGACCAAAACTAAAAATACTCACAGGTGTTTTAGATATTAGAATTACCAGAAACAGTTTAAAAAAAAATAACTGTGATTAATATTACATTCACAAAAATATGCATCAAACTGGAAAATTTGAGAACTGGAAAATGTTTTCTTAGAAAAAGAACTGTACATTCTAACAGAAATAAGTCAATAGAGAGAGAATCAACTCACCACTAATTGGCTACCCTGAGGCACAGTTCACATAGAAAAGACAAGATAAACAACTTTTTTTCTTTATTTACAAGTTTTCAAAATAATAACTTGGTTTACCAGCATCTTTCAACAGTGGCCATTTATATTTGAAGTAGCATCATGAATTCATGGATTTGAAACATTTGCTATATCTAGCTCATTTTATTTGTAACTCACTTTGGTGCTCCAATTAATGGAAGCTTATTCAAATTGACTCCAAAAAGGTTCAGGAGAACCCTTTTGCTATCATCTTAGTTTTCACTGATAACTTCCCAGGCCACAGATTTGAAGTCCAAATCATTTTCAAGGAAATAGAAGCATTATTAGAACATATACATGCGCATACCCACATATGTTTGTGTCTCTGTATATATACATATGTATATATATTAGAAATATTATGCAGAATAGCCACAGTGACTGACTGAAAATAAATGAGGAAAATCTAACATTAAAGGATAGATGAAATCCCTCTACTTACAATACAGTTCCATCAACTACCTGCCCTCCCCTGGTGGCGGTGGTTCAGTGACTAAGTTGTGTTCTACTCTTGGGTCCCCATGGACTGTAGCCCTCCAGGCTCCTCTGTCCATGGGATTTCCCAGGCAAGAGCACTGGAATGGGTTGCCATTTCCTTCTCTAGGGGATCTTATTGACCTATGGTCGAACCCACATTTCTTGAATTGGCGGGCGGATTTTTTACTGCTGAGCCATCAGAGAAGCCCGCTGTTTGCCCTAACTACCATATATTTTGTAGCCCTTTATATGTATCTACAAGAGAAGAAGGAGAAAAGATGCCAGTGTTATTTCTTCTTTGAGGACTGATAAAGAGGAAACTGTCTTAAGATACAGTGAAGCAACTATTTTTAAACTCTTGCATCATGCAGGCTGAGTTGGGTCTATGTAAAAAAAAAATTATGTGAATATAGGAAGGTAAGGAGAGTGGAGGAAAAACAGAATTTCTGAATAAGATTATAGCATTGCCTTTTAAAGCAAAAAACTATTTCTTGGGTGCATGTGATGGTGTGGGGACAAACCCTCTGGAAAAAAAAAAAAAAGAAGATAAACAGGATGATTTTTAGGCATGTGGTTCTTTCCAAACTTCTAATTTCATAGGATCATTTCACCAAAAATAAAATTGTCATAGTTTCTTATTGTTTGTCATGTTAAGGCTGGATAATTGGCATCCTATTGTTTGTACAGGACAAAATATTACAGGAAAAAACACCACGTGACTTGGGTGTCTCTGGGTTCTCGTGGGAACGAGAAGGTTCTTAGTGAGAAGGAGAAAATATTCAAACAGCATAACCACAAGCTCACTAATGGCCATTTTCTGCTTAAATGTGGGAATTGAGGGTATTTTGCATGTTTCATTTATTTTTCAAACATTTGAAAATACATTTTTTTTTTCAAAAGTAAAGCAGGAAGACTGGAATATTTATTATAAGTTTTGTCATCGTTTTTGCTTTGGTATAAACATTTGCAGCATTCAGAGAAAAGTATAATTAAAGCTATGCACTTTGTAATCTGCACTTATTTAGTTTTGTGTAATTGCCTTAGTCAGGTAAGCCTTTCCCAATTATTTGTGGTTGTGAAAAATAATAATAATAGTAACATCAATGGGGTATAGTATTAGTTTCCTCCTGCCGCTGTAACAGATTGCCACAAACTTAGTGGCTTAAAACAACACAGATTTATTGTACAGTTCTGGAGGTCAGAGGTGTACAGTGGATCTCAGGAGACTCAAATCCAAGCTCAAATCAGTCAGTAGGGCTGCACTCCTGAAGGCTCTAAGACAGAATCCATTTCCTTTCCTTTTATAGCTTTTAGGTATTGCCTGCATTCACTGGCTCACAGCCCTCTATTACTGTAACCTCTGACCCCTGGTCACATCTCTTTCCCTGGTTCTGATTCTCCAGCCTCCCTCTTTCACATATGAAGACCTTGTGGTTACACTGGGCTCAAAGGATAATTCAGGAAAATCTTTCCATCTTAAGATGCTTAATTTAATCACATCTGCAATGTCCTCTTTACCATAGGTAATATATTTACAGGTTCCTGGAATGAGTACACAGACATCTCTTCTTTACATCCTTTTCCCTCTACCATATTTACTCAATGTAAAGTCTCCAAATAGGCATTAAAAGAGAACAGCTCATGTGGTCAGGTTATTTGGGGAGAACAGAGCAGGGCTCTTGGCAGTTCAGGAGTCAGCTGCCTGAGCTTCCCTCAGGAAAGACTGGACTTGAGCCAAAGCCACCTCATGCTGTCCCTCAGGTCCATTTTTTTTTTCTGACTTGTTTTCTGTGTCAAATCCATCAAAGCTGTTACCCCTCAAATACTATGAGTTGGGCCTGTGGTCTGCTTTGTAGTTTTCAACATTGCTATACGTTTTGGTGTGAGTCCACATGTGGGCATGCATGTGCATAAGTGTGTGTGACTTCATACATCTTTAGTTGAAAGTCGAGAGCACAATCATGGGCTGCCACCAGGACAACTAGAAGTCTTCCCGTCCCCTTTGAGTTTTAGTTTTATTTGCCGTCACTGTCATTACTGCCTTTTTTAATTTGATTTTCAGTTTTCTGAATATCATGTCCACTTTAGGTTTTATGCTCACTGTAACCAATTATGTCATGGAATCTAAGGCTAGCATTTCTTCAAGACATTACTTTGTTCATAGTAAACAAAATCAAAGATAAGCTTTTGAGCAGGCGCAACACCTCAGACATCACTACTTGATGCAGATTCTATTTACCAATGAGCTCTGTTGCACCTTCAAGGTCCTTCTCATTCCCTCCTTTTGGGGAGCCACTATCAACCAATGCAGACATGTGATATTAAGTTTGTGTGCCGTCATGGGTAGAATGATCTCATTTTGCTTGAGTGGTTTGTTCAGTTAACAAGTACTTATTAAGCCTCTACTATGCACTAGGCACTGTGATCTTTCCTGGAGATAAATGGTAAATAAAAGTATATCCCATGTCATCAAGAAGCACTCAGTTTATTGGTAGAGACAAAGTTACACACAAAGGGAAAGGTGCTAAACAGATGTAAGCCCAGGATGCCCTAGGAGCACCTGGACCAAGCATCCATCATTATGCCAAGGGGCAGGAATGACCTCTTAAAGGACAGAGAGACCTGATGGATAAATGGGAGTTAATCAATCAGAGAAGAGAGACAGAGATCCCTGGTATTCCTTAAGCCCTTCTTAGCCTTTGCCCCATTTACCTCATTGCTGTTTAACCACTTCTCTGGTAAATTCTTTCTCCCAAGAACTCCTGTGCCTCAGGTATTTCGTGGAAGTGTGGACGCCAGAAATGTTATTATCTCATGGTGAATCACTTCTCTTTGGTGGTGGTGCTGAAATCGCAAAGAAATGACATAAACTTGCTGCAGTTCTTACTTGGGAAAACCTCCAAAAAGCCTCTTTACTCTTCTTTCTTTTTATAGAACTCTGCCCTCCATTGTCTCCTTAGGGGGGAGGAATCCCTGAGCCAAGTTCTTCAGCCTCAGTGAACTTCTCTGAACTCCTTTACGTTGGTCTAGATGAGCCTCCTCTACCCACCCAAGTCCGCTTTCATTGGTACCTCCACAGCAAAGCGATTTTGAGACTTCAAATCAGAAAGACAACCTCTTATGGCATCCTCATTAAGTGTATATATTGATTTAGTGATCATATGGGAAGAGATGTGCTCTGAGGATGTTTTTCTCTGATAGTTTCTTCATGGAAATGGCTCGAGGTGAGTTTGGAAGAGTCAACAATGTACAAACATATGGAATAATGGCCAAGAAATATGGGCAAGAATCCGCTGCCCTCAAACTTCTTTTTCTCTATCTCAGCCTAGCTTTTGCTTCCTTAATTCAATGTCACTACTTTTGAGTTGCCCACATGAATGTTTCTAGAGGGAATCACACTAGATCTACAGTACAAGCTTAGTAACATCAACCTCCTCTGATATTCTAGCTTAAATGTCTCCCGGTTTTGTTTTTGCTTTTGCTTTTAGATTAGCTACAACTAGCCGAGAAATGGTCTACTGAAACTAGAACCTTGCACAGAAATTTTCAGGTAGGACGTGTTTAAAAGGATTTGAATGAAAAATCACCATCAGAGCAAAACAGTTCTCCAGTTATACTTTCCATTAAATATTAAGTATGCAATGGGGAAACAAGTTGAAAATATAAATGTATAATAATTGAATTATTACAAGTTTAGAAGCCGAAGAGACACATCAACATGTTTCATATGTGAACTAAGTATCTCCTCCCCCTCTACTTTCACTGGCAGGAAATACATTAGTATATGCTGTTTCTGCTTAAGTCTGAGAAGAAAAGGCCAAGTGACAGCTTTAAAAGTTGACCTTGAATAAGTTATCAGTTGCAGCACTTCTCTAAATCTTGGGCTCAATTTACTCTGTTTAAGTGTAGCCTCTTTTATGTTTATCCTTAGATATTTTAACAAAGCATCATAATGTTATTTTTATTGTGTAATCACATGAACAAACATACTACTTTTAACTCTTACTAATCACCTGCTTTTAACTCTCATTTAATCACCTGGTTGGTGAGTCTAGGACAGTACAGCAAATTATTAGCCTAAAACTGCAAACCAGAGAGTTAAAAAATAATAAAACAAAATAAAGAATTTTTAAAAAGCAACCCTACACATCAGAGTTGTGAAACAATTGCAAGCATTTCAAAATATGT
Organism: Bos javanicus; assembly: GCF_032452875.1. Lineage (NCBI taxonomy): Eukaryota > Metazoa > Chordata > Mammalia > Artiodactyla > Bovidae > Bos > Bos javanicus. The sequence continues at coordinate 34,094,647 of NC_083887.1, read as the reverse complement.
ATTGAAATAATAAAATCTCAGTGAACTGAACCTAAACGGCACACATGTAAACTGCTGGATCTTTTAACTATGAGAAGTATTTTTAGTATTTAACTTTTTACAAGGAAGGATATGCTGCTGCTGCTAAGTCAACTTCAGTCATGTCCAACTCTGTGCGACCCCATAGACAGCAGCCCATCAGGCTCCCCGTCCCTGGGATTCTCCAGGCAAGAACGCTGGAGTGGGTTGCCATTTCCTTCTCCAATGCATGAAAGTGAAAGTGAAGTCCCTCAGTCGCGTCCGACTCTTGCGACCCCATGGACTGCAGTCTACCAGGCTCCTCTGTTCATGGGATTTTCCAGGCAAGAGTACTGGAGTGGGGTGCCATTTCCTTCTCCAGGAAGGATATGAGAAAGTGAGTAAATGTACTCTATTCAGAGATTCATAAACAAGGCAGTTTTCAGCATAAGTCCCGGGGATGAGAACACATTCTGTCTAGCCTCCCAAGCTTCTGTACTATAGTGCTCTGTGTTTAATCTGCAGGCTTCAAAGTGAGGAGAATGATTTAATGCATTTGAGAAAACATTTTGAATACCAGCTTTAAAGCAAAAAGGGGTTTTCCACGTTAGCCACAGCTGCCCACAAAATACAAGTTAACAATTTGCCCCATTTCCTAGCTATTCTAGTTGAGGTTTTAATGTACACAGCTAATAAAGCATCTTTCATATTGTAGTTGGAGCATCCCGACCCATTCATGGACCACTGACTTAGAGACAATCTTGTCTGCCATTGCTTCTGTGGCATGAGGTCTTGAAATGATCAGTTATCTCGTAGGATGACTCACATCACTAGCTCAATGTGGTTTCACACTACCAAGAGAACACAGTGCCAGCACATGCCCAGTAACTCACAGCATAGTCATTTCCCTGAAATCTTTATAAGGAGTGCCCCTCCATCTGGTGTAAAAATACATTATTCATTCAATACACATCCTATTCACTAAATAGGGAGAATATCATCCCTACACTTCCATTTATACTCAAACCATGTCACTTGGGTAATTGTGACTTCTCTGGTTTTATACTTTGAGATTTTGTAAGCATTTTATATCTTCCTTTTGAAAATTGCATTTTATTAAATATTCGACCAGAGATCTAATTTTCCATTTCCTTTTCTCTCCCCTGAGTCTCTGTATCATGCTCACATTTAAGCCACAGGTACACTTGGAAAGCTTAACTTTACTTCTGAGTCATGTTGCTGAGCAACTAAAATCTCCCTCCAATCCCAAGGGGCTCACTCCCCTACAGTTTCTCTTCTCGTCTAAGGACACCAGAATAGAATGAGTAAACTGTGCTCACTGTATTTCCAATTATGTGGGTTTTTAGTGTTATCTGCTTCCAGGAACATTTATGACAACACTTGGATTCTAGGATCCACTCTAATACATATACTCTAGTAAAAACTGGAAGAGTCTCTGCTGCTGCTAAGTTGCTTCAGTTGTGTCAGACTCTGTGCGACCCCATAGATGGAGGCCCACCAGGCTCCCCTGTCCCTGGGATTCTCCAGGCAAGAACACTGGAGTGGGTTGCCATTTCCTTCTCCAATGCATGAAAGTGAAAAGTGAAAGTGAAGTCGCTCAGTCGTGTCCAACTCTAGCGACCCCATGGACTGTAGCCCACCAGGCTCCTCTGTCCATGGGATTTTCCAGGCAAGAGTACTGGAGTCGGGTGCCATTGCCTTTTCTGGAAGAGTCTCTAGGTGTTCACAAATATATATATATATATATATATATATATATATATTTCATATTTTATATATGTTTATTTCTTTCAGTATGATAGAACCAATACTCAGGTTAGGAGATCAAGGTTTAAGTTGAATATCTATGTAACCTTGGGTTTCAGAACAACACAGACCTTCTGCTACTGCATCACCTAGTCTTGAGACCAGAGGCAGTAGGAACAGTTTGAGAATACAAACCCAAAGAACCCCATGAAGCAAGTAAAATCCCCAAGTGCAACATCAAGAGGAAGAGGCTTATAGAACCAAGAAATGACACAGAAGAGATCTTGTTTATTAATTTAATCAGGATATTTTATTATATCAAGAGATCTGAATATCTTACAGATCTGTCAATTGCTCTTCATTCCTACTGTTAGTTTCCTAATTCAGGCAATCACAAGGCTTTCCCAGATCACTCCAACCTCCCCTATGTGGTCTCCCTAATATCCAGGCCGGATTCCCTCTTCTCCACTATGCACTGAATAGCCTGATGAATTCCTCTGATTAAAATGCTAAAGTGCCTCCTCACTGCCCTCAAGTAAAGCTGATCTCCTCAGTATGGAACACCAGCTTTCTCCCTCTGCTCGTGCTTGCTTTCCTAGCATTACCTCTTGACCATCTCCTACTGCTTTGCCATCTAAAGTCCAGTCTGACTGAATGACATCTACAGCTTCCTACTTCCCAACTCTCTGTAAAAGCTCTGCTTTCTACTATGGATACCATCTCACTCCCAACACCTCTGTTCTTACCTAAACAAGTCTTACTCATTTTCCAGATTAGATGATGCTTCCTAAAAACTGAATTAAAGTGGCCCTTCATTGCCCACATACCAAGATAGCACAGGTACTGACACACATGGCAGCTCTTCATCCTATGAGTTCTGAACAACTCACCAAACTCTAAAGTCCGCAAGCAAGGAACTATAACAGTTGAGTGTTGAGACCATGTGTTCAGACTCTAAAGCTACAACAAATATATTTTCCTTTTCCCTCTAAGGGAATCAAGGGATAAGCTCATATACTCATTCAATCACCTTTAGTGAGGAGTTCCAGTGCCACAGCTTTAAATGGCATTTTTCTCAACATATGAGATGACTTTGACATTAAACCCACAAACTCAGGATACAAGAAATGTAAAATCCTTTTTTTTATGTTCACTTTGCACTCTGTGGTAGCAACTTAATCTTGTCAATTCTGGGTCATCTCATTCAAGTCAGTTCCATCTTTTCCTTGGAGTTGCACCCAAGTTGGAAGGAGAAGCACTGATTCTGCACTGAGGCAATGGAAATGGGGACGGAAATCTGATCCTCTGTCATCACCAGATATCCACTGGCTCCTTTGGTCATGTGTCTACACATCGGTAGCATCTTCCTCACTCCATCCCAAGGCCTCTCTGGATCTGATTCTATAATATGTCAGTTACGTTAAAACTCGCTCAGGCATACTGAAAACACTTGGTTGTTCCCTGAACCAAAAGAGCATGGGAAAATTCTATGAAGTTTCCTCAGGTTTGTATGCCTAGACAGTCTGTAAAACTGTTTACTCGAGTGCTTCTATGAAATACTTCTGTAAATGTTGATGCCAACTTCTACAAGTTTTAGCAGCCCTCTGACTTCATTTACTAACAAGGATACAAATAGATTTTTCACAGGTCATCCTGAATCTAGTGTGACATTTTGTGTGTTTCCTATATATTTTGTCCAACCCTGGATTCAACACCAGGCAGAAAGTTCATAGGGTGACTCAACTCTGTCTAGCTTATTCTCTGATTTTAATTTTCTTCTTTCTCCTAGTCAGGAAAAATTCGTCTGCTCTGGGTGCCAGTCATTATATTCTTCTCTGTCATTTGTCTCATGTTTTGAAATCAGGGTGTTTTTGAAGCCATATTTCAAACTATTTATGTTCTCTGCTTTCTGCGTGTAATTTACTCCCTGAGGCATATATATAGAATGTCACAGTTTCCCAGGTATGAACAAGTCACAAAACAAAAGGAGCTATGGTGAGGGGGTACCAATTAATATCTCAAGATATTATTCGACCTTATAAATCACTACCTATGAGCCTAAATTTCTAAAAGCAGAGTTTTCCAGTAAGTGCTGGCAGAACTCACTAGAATACCTCATGGAAATGTCCTGATGTCTTCCCACTCTTCCCTCCTAAATTAGAGTTCAATTTCACCCTTGTATTGTTCTGACGCAAATCAGCAGAACTGGAGGGAAATGACATAAATACCAAGAAAGAATGAATTTGCTCATGAAGCTTCTTGCGTCTGTGTAGGCCCTTTTTAGGCTCAGTCATTGGCTTGTGATAGGACAGAAGCCAGGCCAAGCTTCCACAACAAACAGGAGAGAACAGAGAAAAGATTTCTGCACAGTCTCTTTACAAATCCAAGAAGCGGGAAGTGAAAGAGGTAGAAGAGCATTGCCCCTCGAATGTTAAGGCACGACAACTTTTTTCATCAAAAAATTCAAAGAAGAAATAAATGAATGAGTGACTAAGCTAATAAATAAAGGGACTTCCCATGGTTCAGTGGTTAAGAATTCACCGGCCAGTGCAGGGGATGTGGATTCGATCCCTGGCTGGGGAACTAAGCCCACACGTTGCAATTACTGAGCCTGTGCAGCACAACTGAAGTAAAGCTTGCATGTCGCAACAAAGGTCCCTCATGCAGCAACCAAGACTTGACACAACCAAATAAATAAATGCATTTTTAATTAATAAATAAATTAGTGAATGAATGAAGAAAGTATGAAAGCTAGGAAACTGTAAAAGGAAAGGAAAACTGAAAAAAAAACAAAAAACAAAAACTGGAATTTAGGGTTTGTGAACTGGACATGGAACAACAGACTGGTTCCAAATAGGAAAAGGAGTACGTCAAGGCTGTATATTATCACCCTGCTTATTTAACTTCTATGCAGAATACATCATGAGAAACGCTGGACTGGAAGAAACACAAGCTGGAATCAAGATCGCCGGGAGACATATCAATAACCTCAGACATGCAGATGACACCACCCTTATGGCAGAAAGTGAAGAGGAACTAAAAAGCCTCTTGATGAAAGTGAAAGAGGAGACTGAAAAAGTTGGCTTAAAGCTCAACATTGAGAAAACAAAGATCATGGCATCCGGTCTCATCACTTCATGGGAAATAGGTGGGGAAACAGTGGAAACAGTGTCAGACTTTATTTTTCTGGGCTCCAAAATTACTGCAGATGGTGATTGCAGCCATGAAATTAAAAGACGCTTACTCCTTGGAAGGAAAGTTATGACCAACCTAGATAGCATATTGAAAAGCAGAGACATTACTTTGCCAACAAAGGTTCATCTAGTCAAGGCTATGGTTTTTCCTGTGGTCATGTATAGATGTGAGAGTTGGACTGTGAAGAAGGCTGAGCGCCGAAGAATTGATGCTTTTGAACTGTGGTGTTGGAGAAGACTCTTGAGAGTCCCTTGGACTGCAAGGAGATCCAACCAGTCCATTCTGAAGGAGATCAGCCTTGGGACTTCTTTGGAAGGAATGATGCTAAAGCTGAAACTCCAGTACTTTGGCCACCTCATGCGAAGAGTTGACTCATTGGAAAAGACTCTGATGCTGGGAGGGATTGGGGGCAGGAGGAGAAGCGGACGACAGAGGATGAGATGGCTGGATGGCATCACTGACTCGATGGACGTGAGTCTGGGTAAACTCCGGGAGTTGGTGATGGACAGGGAGGCCTGGCATGCTGCAACTCATGGGGTCGCAAAGAGTCGGACACGAATGAGCGACTGAACTGAACTGAACTGAACTGAAGACATACAAACACATTTGGCTGGAAATGTCATTGCCTTTGATCAAGATGTATAAATTGTTAAACTTATATCATTCTAAGTATGTTTGAGTCCAACAAAATAATGCATTTGAAAGTATGTCATAGGCTACAAAAGGGCCATAAAAGGAATATTATTGCTATTTTCGCTAGTGTTACCCTATGTTAATTCTGTAGATTTCAAAAAAGAGAGAACTCCATCAACACATGAGTGTTTGTGGAGTGCCTAATGTGGCTCATTTGCTACAGAGGTTAGAGCATTTTCAAAATCCAGGAGAACATGGGAAAGAAGCCCATATGGGCAGCTGGTTTGTCAAGCAAGACATTCTCCAGATGAGCAAATAAGAATCCAGTCACCCAAAGGAGTGGAAACGCCACAGCTGAAGTTTCCAAACCAGTCACTGATGCTGAACATTCACAAATGGCTGTGTTACCAGGAATTCTTACAGACTTTTTCCTGTTTCATCTAAAGCAGCAGATATAGATTAAGGCTGTGCCCAGCCCTTTGTTCAGGAACACAAATATTTGTATTTGTTTTCATTCTTTTTGCTTGTCATTTACTCTTTTCTCTTTGTAGCTTGTGTTGTGCTCAGTCATGTCTGACTCTTTGCAACCCCGTGGACTGTATCCTGCCAGGCTCCTCTGTCCATGGAATTTTCCAGGCAAGAATACTGGAGCAGGTTGCCACTTCCTACTCAAGGTGATCTTCCTGCCCCAGGAATCAAACTTGCGTCGCTATATCTCCTGCATTAGCAGGCAGATTCTTTACCACTGTGTCACCTCTTAGTCTCATTTTAAAAAGGAATCTGAAATTCATGGCCAAGAGCTCAAAATAACACAAAACAGAAATAAGTACATGAAGAAATCAGCACAACTCAAGCCTTATTAAGTATGATTGTTACAAGATTCACAATGTCCATAAGATAATGAAACAAGTTTTCAGGAGAAACATTTCAAATAGAAGCAGTATTGAGTCACTTGTCTTCAGCAGTCTACACACTGTAGGATCATTGCAATAGAAACTTCCAGGTTCCCCTGCCAATATTAGAGACAAATTCCAGCCTAATCCGATTCTTATGGACAAAATTTCTTTGCGGATGTACCATTAAACACAAAGCACATTGACAGAGAAGAATTCTCATCTTGCTAAGGAATCTGCTTGTTATATCACTAATTTGAAGCACCTGCTGCTTTAATAGAGGGTGGAGGGTTTTTTGGTTTTTACTTTATTTCATTGAATGTTTTCTGCTTGTCTCATGATTTGTACCCCTATGATGAGTCTGTTTTCATGCTCTTGACCCTACTTTTATGTGTGTTAATTGATGAAGTTTATTCTTGTTCTCTTTAATGTCTCCTATTCCTACCCTCTTGTATTATCTAAATGTCAACTCTTTCTTCATCTCATCTCTTCCCAGCTGCTCTCAATATCCTTCTAGGGGCCTGACGGCTGGGCTGGGCTGAAACTCTCCCAAATCAATGAGAAGGCAAAAGGCCAGTATAAACTAGGCTCCATGAGCAGCCTGCTCATTTCAGAAAATTGGCCTTTCACTGCCTGGTGGATGAAGCCGTTCCTTATGTGGGCATCTCTAACGTTGTTTGCTATGCACACTGAAATTCTTAGGTAGATGGAAATTTGTAAACACCTTAGATTCCCTCCTTCCCTCACACTCTACTACCCTAAGAAGAATTTCACCTACCACCCTTAAACAGGTGCTTTTCTTTGCTCCTGCACTGGGTATGCTCAGTCATTCAGTCAGGTCCGACTCTGCAGCCCCGTGGACTGTAGCCCGCCAGGCTCCCTTGTCCATGGGATTTTCCAGCCAAGAATATTGGAATGAGTTGCCATTTCCTCCTCTAGAGAATCTTCCCAGCCCAGGGACTGAACCCCCATCTCTTGCATCTCCTGCACTCGCAGGTGGGTTCTTTACCACCAGCACTACCTGCTTTGCTCCTGACTACTCTTGAAAAACTTCATTTGTTTGCCCTTCTCACTCTAGTTTTCTATTGTTGTCATAACAATTTGCCACAAATGTAGCAGCTTAAAAGTGCATCCACTTAACTGTCTCACAGATCTGTAGAATTTGAGCACAATGGCCTCACCAGACTAAAAGCAACATGTCACTGGGGGTTGTCCTTTACTGGGCCATCAGGAGAAGAATCTGCTTCCGAGCCCACAGAGATTGTTGGTAGAACCCAGTTCTTTTCAACTGTAGGACTGAAGTCCTGTTTCCTTGCTGACTGTCAGCTGGGGGCTACCTTCAGCTCTTGGAGGCCTCTTTCTCATCCTCCCACATGGGGCCCTACCTCTCAGAACAAGTAAGAGCACACCAAGTCCTTCTCATGCTTAGAAGCTCTCTGATTTCCTTTTCTGTCGCATCTCTTTCCAACTCAATAAAAGAAAGTTCTGTGTTTTTAAGGATTTATTTTAGATTGGCCTCACCTGAAAAAATTCAAAACAATTCTCTATTTTTAAGTCTGTAACTTTTATTAAATCTGCAAAGTCTCTTTTGCCCTGTAAAGTAATGTATTCACTGGTTCCAAGTGATTCAGGCATCAGTTGGATCCATCTTCTGTGGACCATCTTCTGTGGATCATTATTCAGCCTATCGCACACTCTCTCTCATCCTCAGTTAGAAGGCTCCATACAACTCCCATTTGGAGTTTCTCAAAGTGTCTAAACTCCCAAAAGACTTCTGTGAATTCCTGCCGTTCTCCCCGTCAAACCCAATCAAACTAGGTAATAAAACCATTAGCCAGTTCTCAAAGTGATGAGACTTTTCCTTGTTACCCTGTGTTCCTGTGAGCAGTCCCACCATCTCCCAGAGACACATCTGCATCACTGCTTCATGAGGTATTTTAACATATCTGCCCCCCTACCCTCTTCCTTCTTCAACCTTCAAGCCAGCTCTTTTGACACTTGTTTTTAATAAAAAGGCTAGGAAAAGAACATACATCTTGAATTTGCCTAAGTGGCTATTATTTTCACAAAAATAAACACATTGTACTTCATGACTTTCTATGGGACATTTTATTACAAACTCCGAATCATGTTATTCAAGTCCCCTCTAACAGGAAAAGAGATAATAAACCTGAAGTCTAAGTGATCTTGGATTGTTTCTCCACTGTGTTTAGTCAGAAAAGTTACCAAGTATCTCAAGAAATGTTCTCCCCAAGTATCTCAAGAAATGTTCTCCATTTAGCAAGGCCAAATGTAATTTAATATAGAGTGATGAGATCTAAATGCCCCAAATCTACGCAAACAATTTAACATCAAAACAGTTTATCAAATTTTATGAGATACTTATCAAGTATAAATCACATGATTTTAGGTAATTATTACTGTGTGTGTGAATCAATCTGTAGATGGAGTTCAATTTAGATAAGACAAGCAACCACTCAGATGACCTCCCATAATAATTCCCACCACCTCACTTTCATGCTTTTTAATTTAGCTGGAATGACTGAGTAGCTACTAATGAATAGAATATAGCACACATATGGGGATTTCCAATAATTAGGTTATAAAAGACCACAGCTTCTTTGGCAGTCCCCAATCATGTTGGCACCAGGGACTGGCTTTGTGGAGGACAATTTTTCCACATACTGGGATGGGGGAATGGTTTCGGGATGATTCAAGTGATTAATTTATTGTGCACTCTATTTCTATTATTATTACATCAGCTCCATCTCAGATCATCAGGCATGAGATCCCAGAGGTTGGTGCTCTCCCTTTTTTTCTCTTGGACAGCTTCTCCTGTAGGAAGCAGTTGCTATTTCATGAATCATGTCTGTCAAGAGGTCTATGTGAGTGATTCTGGAATAAAATCCTCCCTCAACTGAACTTAGAAATGACTCTAGACTTGGCCAGCTGCTGACTGCGACCACATGAGAGGCCTTGGAGCAACCAGCTATGTAGGCCATCTTAAGATTCCTGCTGCATGAAACTATGAGATAATACTTTTATTTCAACCTGCCAAGTTTTGGATAGTATTTTACACAGCATCTGATAACTAGTATAACAGATACACTTACAGCTCAAATCAATTCTCAAAACCAGCACTTTATGGAGAATTCCTAAAAGACTTTGTATCCAAAGCACTCAAAAGAGTTTGAATAAATGAAAAAAGTAATGATCATATTTTCTTAGTTTAAAAAGATAAGATACACATTTGGAACTGATGAGTCAGTCTCTATACTAAAGCAGTACTTGCTTGACCTACTCATCCCTGATATTATAGTTTACTTTCATGAACTGCAGGATCTGCTTAAGTTTCTTAGAAACTGCTACCATAAAGGAACAGAGGTGATTTAGAAGACCTAGAATTCGCCTTACCCCACTCTGTGTCTATACCGTTTAATGCTACTACAGTTAGTAAGCCCAGTCCGTCATAATTCTTTTACCGTAACTAGAAATTGCTGATTTCTTCTCAGTTAGGGAGTATCAAAACACCCTAGGTTTAAAAAGGGCTATAACACAAAATATCACTCATAGCAATAAGGAATTAAAAAAGCTAAAATCAGAATGAGAAATTATGACACATGGTTAAAATGTTTTACCAGTTCCCTTAGAATTATAACAGAGCTTTGAATCAGTAAGAGGTATATTGAGTCTCACAGATAAATGGACTGAAAGGATAAATAAAAAATCACAGAAACAGAAACTTGAAGACATAAGAAATATGAAAAAATATTAAAAACCTCCTTAGTAATCAAAGAGATGCAAATCGCCCAATGATTAAAGGAGTACCCTAACAAATTGGCAATGCTATAACGTTAGCAAAGATTATAATGAATAGTGGTGAAGCTGCAGTGGCATGAGCTCTGATAGGTTTCTGGAGTTATTTCACACTGTCACACCAACTACCATAGGAAGTTCTGCCCTTTGTCTCCTGAAGGCCACTACCAGAAATCCTTCCTAATGATGCAATTTGAGATGCACACATTTATGTAAAAATGTGTCACAATTAAAATTATGTATGTAATGCAATGAAATTACTAATTTAAAAAAATGGAAGGAAGGAAAGACGAAGCTATCCTAATGTTTATTCAGGGAAGGACATAAGGAAATATGATAGAACCATAGCATGGAGCATTATGCAGATATAAAAAGTGATGTTTTTAAAGATCATGTAATAAAAATAATAACAGCATATTTTAAAATATTGCTGTTTTTAAAGAATATAATATTTAAGTTCTATATGATAGGAATAATAGCATGAAAAGTTTATGCTGTATCTAATGTTAAGCAAAAATGACAGCACATAAAAATATTAAATGTCCTAATGCTGTATAAATAAAAGACTTAAAGATTATTATCTCTGCTGATGGGATTTCAGAATTTCAGGAACGCTTATATAATTTATACCATGTTATCTCATAACCTGAAAAACAGTTTCCAATGAATGAATGTAGAGTTCTTTCTTCTTTTCTTTGATTCCGTCTCAGAAAGTTTGGGGGCTTCCCTGGTAGCTCAGACGGTAAAGCGTCTGTCCACAATGCGGGAGGCCTGGGTTCGATCCCTGGGTTGGGAAGATCCCCTGGAGAAGGAAATGGAAACCCACTCCAGTATCCCTGCCTGGGAAATCCCATGGACCAAGGAGCCTGGTGGGCTACAGTCCATGGGGTCTCAAAGAGTCAGACACGACTGAGTTACTTTACTTCACTTCACTTCACTTCAGAAAGTTTTACTAAGAAAGAGCTCTTGCTGAATTTCCTTAAGCTGTCATTTAGTTTGAGTCCTACACATCATTTTCTTTCTCTGAAATTAATATCAAGATCAGGACTTAACACCTAGATCATATCTGCATAGTTATAAAACTGGCATGCCACTTCCTTAAGTGCAGTTTTTCACTATGCTTATTTTTTAAGCCACAGGATTTCTGTATATTAAAATGCATAAAAGAATGAGGAAAATAAGTCATAAAATCAATTATTTAGTTTTCATAGGGAAAAACATTGAACATGATTAAAAGAATCGGTTAAAAGCCAATCTACAAATGACCACATATGAAGCATTTCAGTAAAGTACGACTTTTGAAGAGGAAATAAAGGTGTGTGGATTATTTGCTGTTTGAAGTACACATGTTATATGCCTTTGTGGATGGTCCAGACTTTATGCTACCCTCATCATTTTTATCTCAGTAATAACTCTTGATGTTGACCAAGAAAATTTTATTTTGAAATTCAAATTTCAAGTTCCATAGAAGTAAATAAATTATTGAGCTACTGAACAAAAAAGGCAGAAAAATGTAACAGACTATATTTTGTCATCCTCCTCAGAAGGTGAGAATCACATCAGTCTCACTTAATATGCTTACTTGTTGAAAAGCAAATGGAACACCAATGGAGAAAAAAGAGAGGCCATGTCAGAGTTTCTGAAACATGGCATGCAGGTGCTATTAGTAAGTTGAAACATGGTCATCTATCTCTGTGGAAGTCACTAAAAATTTTAAAAGAAAAGAGATTATTATAATTGCTGGAAAGCAGCAACAATACTAAAATGCCAGAATAACAGTCTCAAAAAAAGAAAGTAAGAAAAAGAGAAAGAGAAAGCATGAAAGAGAGAACTATTATGTTTTTCAGAATGAAAGAGTGAAAACATTTTATGCAAGTATAAAAGGTACCACAAAGGTGAGTTTTTGCTGTTTTCCTTTCTGGCCTGATCTTCTTATGAACAAATAAAATCATGATGAATCATATTAACTTACTTTTTCTTTGGTTTCCAAAGACAAGCACCTAATAAGGCTTCAAACGCTGTCAATGCAGATAGAGGGTATTTACAATGAGGGAGATTTTGCTCTTTAAAAAATGTGATGGACCTGGGGAAGAACAATGAACACTCTAGAACACTGAAAAATGAAAGAATTCAGGATATATTTTGAGATTCACAGCTATTCACATGTTATTTTAACATGTCATTCTAAGCATAGATCTCACACAAACACACACAAAAACCTAACTGCCAACCAGGGATTAACTGTTAACCTACTCACCTCACAGAAAAGGACTTGAGTACTGACTGACTGTTTGTGAGGTGATCTCAAAAAGGAAAAAGCAGGGTTGAGGAATCATGGAGAGAGAAAGAGATGGAAAGAAAAAAAAATCAAGATAAGGATGTGTTGTCAAGGCTACTGCTATAAGAAATGGGAGTCCTCTGTGGTTTTGTTTGGCTTTTGTTTGTGTTTCACGTAGTTTTATTCTTTTCTTTTCTTCTTCTTCTTCTTTTTTTTTTTTTTTTGGTTTTGCTTTTTAGAAAATGTTCCAGGACCTTGAAGAAGTGAACACAATATTTCTCAGAAATGTCCATCTGTGGATTGGCTCCAGGGCATTTAGACACTGATTTCTGTCTACTATCCTTGAAGAGTAGTTCCTAAGGACACTAACACCCTCTCATGTGCTGAGAGTGTGCTCCACAGCTTCAGAGAAGACTCTGGGCAGAAGAGTGGACTGGTCCCTGAGCTTAGATTGTCATCCTGCAGCGGTGACCCATACCTGCAGAGGTGAGTGAGGGCATGGGTCTTGGGCCACCAAAGCACCAGCTACATTGTGCTCAGCCTGTCTTACACACCCTCACTCCTGTGTCTTGCTGGACACTTCACAAACAGGTCAGGAAACAGTACGTAAGACCGAACACAGGGCTCACTCCATGGGTGATGAACCAAACAAACTTTGATCTGGAGCAGCAGCAAACTGTTCTTTAAGAATTTATTAGCAAGGTGAAAAGACAGCCTTCAGAATAGGAGAAAATAATAGCAAATGAAGCAACTGACAAACAACTAATCTCAAAAATATACAAGCAACTCCTACAGCTCAACTCCAGAAAAATAAATGACCCAATCAAAAAATGGGCCAAAGAACTAAATAGACATTTCTCCATAGAAGACATACAGATGGCTAACAAACACATGAAAAGATGCTCAACATCACTCATTATCAGAGAAATGCAAATCAAAACCACTATGAGGTACCATTTCACACCAGTCAGAATGGCTGCGATCCAAAAGTCTACAAGTAATAAATGCTGGAGAGGGTGTAGAGAAAAGGGAACCCTCTTACACTGTTGGTGGAAATGCAAACTAGTACAGCCACTATGGAGAACAGTGTGGAGATTCCTTAAAAAACTGGAAATAGAACTGCCTGATTATCCAGCAATCCCACTGCTGGGCATACACACTGAGGAAACCAGAAGGGAAACAGACACATGTACCCCAATGTTCATCGCAGCACTGTTTATAATAGCCAGGACATGGAAGCAACCTAGATGTCCATCAGCAGATGAATGGATAAGAAAGCTATGGTACATATATACAATGGAGTATCACTCAGCCATTAAAAAGAAAACATTTGCATCAGTTCTAATGAGGTGGATGAAACTGGAGCCTATTATACAGAGTGAAGTAAGCCAGAAGGAAAAACACCAATACAGTATACTAATGCATATATATGGAATTTAGAAAGATGGTAACAATAACCCTGTGTACAAGACAGCAAAAGAGACACTGATGTATAGAACAGTCTTATGGACTCTATGGGAGAGGGAGAGGGTGGGAAGATTTGGGAGAATGGCATTGAAACATGTAAAATATCATGTATGAAATGAGATGCCAGTCCAGGTTCGATACACGATACTGGATGCTTGGGGCTAGTGCACTGGGACGACCCAGAGGGATGGTATGGGGAGGGAGGAGGGAGGAGGGTTCAGGATGGGGAACACATGTATACCTGTGGCAGATTCATTTTGATATTTGGCAAAACTAATACAATTATGTAAAGTTTAAAAATAAAATAAAAAAGAATGTATGTCAATCACAGAGGACCCAATAACCAGAACCAGTTTTACTTAGAACTAGGAAATGCAAGCATCTTATACAGTACTGCTATTTTCAAAATCTAAGACTTCCCTATATTTGGGGGAAGACAAGTGGATAGTTAGTAAAAAAAAAAAAAAAAAAAAAAAACTAGACTAGAATTTCTTAAGGCAGAGATATTCTCATTCATCACTCACAGTACCTAACACCCTGCATTATAACTCCGTATATCAGAAACAATTAAACAAAGGATGATTTGAGCAGCCTGGCTCATAAGTCAGTGATGATGCCTTAGCTACAGTTCATTCCTCCGTCCTAGTACTTATCATATTATATTTTAAATATCTCATCTGTCTCTTTATCCCACTAGATTGTGACCTTACTAAAAGCATAATGTATTCATCTTTGTTTTCCTAACACATAACCAACTGCATCCTGCTTAATGAGCTCTCAATAAATATCAAATTAATGAACTAATGTTTGAGATCTGTTCTTGGAGTTGTCTTTATTTGGCAGGGCTTTGCTCCCCAAGTAAATACTCTTTTTATATCAATGCCCAGGTCATTTTACAAATCTTGTTATTTCACTCGTGTTTTTAATACAGAGAACAATGTTTCAGCCTCCATCACAGTAAGTTTCAGTCAGTATCATATGGATGTCAAATGATATAAAAATTCTGTATGTTTCAATATGGTAAGCATTAGCCAAATATGGACATTTAAATTTTATTAGTTAATTAAAATTAAATATAATATAAAATTCATTTCCTCAGTCACACTTTTCAAGTGTTCAATAGTCATATGTGACTAGTGACTACCCTACTGAACAGTGCCGCTGTAGAATATTTCTTCCATCATGGCAAAATGTTTTATCATATAGTACTATCACAGAATTTGGAAAAGAAAAATCCTAGCTCCTAACAGTGGACTATTAAACTCTGAGGTAGATCTGGGCATTGCTGCTTCCCACCATCCTTCCCATCAAACAGATTTCTTCTGTCCACATGTTGGCCAGGGAGCCTGAACTGCTTATGGTCCCCCACCCTCCCAGAAATCTGACTCAGGAAGCAGAGAATGGGGCTAAGGCAAGGTCTGCAGCACTCGGAGAAAGCAATGACACCCCACTCCAGTACTCTTGCCTGGAAAGTCCCATGGACAGAGGAGCCTGGTGGGCTGCAGTCCATGGGGTCACTAAGAGTTGGACACGACGGAGCGACTGCACTTTCACTTTTCACTTTCATGCACTGGAGAAGGAAATGGCAACCCACTCCAGTGTTATTGCCTGGAAGAATCCCAGGGATAGGGGAGCCTGGTGGGCTGCCGTCTTTGGGGCCGCACAGAGTCGGACACGACTGAAGTGACTTAGCCGCAGCAGCATCAGCACTGGGACTGCACAGAAGCCAGTTTCTCCTCTTCACTCCATCTGAAGAACAGTGTCACTTCTGTTAAATTCTTTTGTGCTTTCAGAAAATGGAAAGCTAATTCTCTAGGTTAGTAGTTCCTATTTATATTCCATGACAGATAAAGAGAAGCTGATAAATTGCATTAGCTGAAAAGAACTTAGAGTAATGTTATTAGCTCTGAACAGAATCCCTGATGTATTGTGGCTCTGAGATACTCTGGTGGTGTTCTTTCAGTGGTAAACACCATGATAGTGTCTGAACTTTGTGACTTTTGGAATTCCATTTACTAACCATAGGTCTTAAACAGGACAGTGCAATAATTTTCCTAGATCTCTTTGGGTTATATATTGCCTTTTAGGTTGACTTTTGAGTAAAGATATTTAAATTCAAGTGACCTCTATTTTGGGGCTTCCCTGGTGGCTCAGTGATAAAGAATCTGCCTGCCAATGAAGAAGCTACAGGTTCAACCTCTGGGTCAGGAAGATCCCATGGAGGAGGAAATGATCTCTACCTTAACCTTTAGAGTCCTAAACCAACCGCTTCAGTATAGGAAATGCCAGGCTAACTTTCCTGTTGGCATTCTAATTCTGCAAAACTACATGGTGCTTATCTTACTAGAGTTCAGGACATGTTTCCTTTAGTGGAGTACATAGCAATGATGATTGAGTTAGTACTTTTTCAAAGAAACATGTAGACAGCGCCCATCCCTTGCTAAAAGCAGAAACATTTTTTTTTTTAATTACAGTAGCCAAAAACTATAAAACATCCAAACATTTCTGGTAAATCTCAAAACCCTGCTGTGATGAGTGAAATCCCATATGTAAATATAAATGAATCATCCTGTGGTTTATACTCACGTGTTCCCAAACAACTTTGTGTTTATTTCAGCTTAACCAACACGACATTTAGATGCTATTACTAAGATAGTTAAAGACAGTAGGAAATTGAAGAATGGGAACTTTACTGTTAGTAAAATAATTCTTTTGTTGAAAATCCGAATCACTCTATTTCCTTGAGTTTTGTTTCATATGTGTGTGTATTTTTGTTGGGGCTCTCATCCTAGTTCTTTCTATTCTCACAATTCCATATCCGTCTGGTATTCTGGAAAATTATTTAAAATCCACGTCTAGAAGCCTTTGTTGATTTACCAAGTTAAGTCTTGATTAAACTCTCAGTTTGCCTGAAGCAAAGATGCTTGTTCCATGGAAGAAAAGCTATGACCAACCTACAGCATATTAATAAGCAGAGACATTACTTTGCCAACAAAGGTCCATCTAGTCAAAGCTACGGTTTTTCCAGTAGTCATGTATGGATGTGAGAATTGGACTATAAAGAAAACTGAGCACTGAATAATTGATGTTTTTGAACTGTGGTGTTGGAGAAGACTCTTGAGAGTCCCTGGGACTGCAAGGAGATCCAACCAGTCCATCCTAAAGGAAATGAGCCCTGAATATTCATTGGAAGGACTGATGCTGAAGCTGAATCTCCAATACTTTGACCTGGTGCAAAGAAATGACTCACTGGAGGAGACCCTGATGCTGGGAAAGATTGAGGCAGGAGGAGAAGGGACAACAGAGGATGAGATGGTTGGATGGCATCACCGACTCGATGGATATGAGTTTGAACAAGCTCTCTGACTTCAATATATGTTATAATTTTTACCTCAGATGAATAAAGGAGAAAACTAAGTGTCAACTACAAATTGGCACTTTCCAAGAGCATTGTTAACTAACTGAACATCAAAGGCATTTACCATCTGCCTCTATGGAGATTGAACCCCATGCTGCTATGGCTATTGACTTTCAACAGTCACTGAGGGAGTTCAGGTGGACTGAGGCACTCTGTGCTCTGGGGAATCTGGTGGGACAGGTCTTTAGATAATTGGATGTTATTAGGAATAGATTTTATGACCTCAATCCTTGCATCTCCTCATATCTAGAGAAGCACTAAATCCCTTTATGGTGACATCAGATCCTCATGACTAACAAAAAAAAAAAAAAAAACACCTTTTGTAAAATAAGTGCTTAATGGTATTGAACTCCGCCTTCACCAAAACCTTATATATTGACCTTCCCCCACTGCCGCTTAGGAGCAGTTTCTGAGAGCTATTTGAGATGCTGCCTCTCAAGCTGCAGTCCTCACTTTACCCCAAATAAAATTTAACTTGCAACTCTCAAGTTGTGCATCTTTTTTAGTCGACATAAGTTTTTGATTTCTAATTTAAGAAGATCATCAGGGGAAATGTTAAGAAACATGCTAAGTGAAAATAACTAATTCACATGCACATTCATAAATTCCCTCTTTAGGAAAATGGAGCAATGAAAATGTGATCTGAAGAACTTGTGCTTTTTAAAAAACAGATTGTGACAGAGAACCAGGCTGAGGTCCTTGTGCTATTAGAGGGGTGAAAGGGGAGGAGGGGTGGGAAAGAGGGTTAGGAGGGAGGGGATATATGTATAGTTATCACTGATTCATGCTGTTGTACAGCAGAAACCAACACAACATTGAAGAGCAATTATCCTCCAATTAAAAATAATCTTCTTTTAAAAAAGCAGATAGTGAATGGTCAGCTACAAGACTGAATGAATTACTCATCAAGATATATGGATGAAACTATAGAGATCCCAGAATTGTGTGGAGCATATAATGCTTTTGATTTTCCACCTTGAGTACATCAGTTCTTATTTTATTTGTAATCTTCTGCTTGGGTTGGAGTTATTCAGAATGAAATCCAACTCAGCTAAAGGAGGGTAGTGCAGTACCTTTCTTAGAATGAAGTTACTTTGAATTTTTTTTTTTCTCTAGTCCTTCATGTGGGGCCCACAGTTAATGGAAATAGGGGAGAAAGAAGGACCAACGTGTTGGTAATATGATAAAGAAATCAATAGCACCCTAGGCTAATAACAAGCATCCTATAAACCAGAACGCAATATGGCCAGAACAATATGTCTGTCTCCTGTAACAAAACACTGAAATATCACAACTTCTTTCTGTTATTGTTGTGATAAAAGGTGATGTTTCTGTAAGTTGTATCCCAGGGATAAAGTTTAGCTATCAGACAAAAGTATGACTACAGATAATAAAATTCTCATTCAGTGACTGACTCTGTGAGTTCTTCAAATACGTCTCAACATTCAGATCACATTCTTTCCACTTTCACATAACATGAAATCCTCTTCCAGTGTAGACAGCTTGCCTCAGCTGCAATAACATCAATTCCAATTGGAAAAATAACTGTGGAACTGCCTCTCCTTCAATACATTCTGATTGTGAGTACTATTTTCAACTTTTGACAATGAATATGAAAAATTCTGGATTCTAGACCTAAATAGGTCACCAACTTTTTCTACTCTTCAAAAAATTATTTAATCTTCCTGGACCTCAGATTTCTGATCTTGGAAGTGAGGATAGTAGTTTAAACTGCTTCTGGTTCTACATTCTATTGTCTTCTACTTACATTTAATCTGTATTCTTAAACAGCATAGCTCTGAGAAGAATAAAAACTCCCCCAAAGAAGTAACGATTTCCAACCTAAATTATATAAATTTTGAAGCACCTAAATGAGTGCAGAAGTCCCATACAAGCATGATGACTGTTCTCAGAAACCAATGACTTCAGGATTGAGTTTCTACATAAACTTCCTCAATAGATCTGCTTCAGTTCAGTCACTCAGTTGTGTCTGCCTCTTTGTGACCCCATGGACTACAGGAAGCCAGGCTTCCCTGTCCATCACCAACTCGTGGAGCTTACTCAAACTCATGTCCATTGTGTTGGTGATGCCATCCAATCATCTCATCCTCTGTTGTCCCCTTCTCCTCCTGCCTCAATCTTTCCCAGCATCAGGGTCATTTCAAATGAGTCAGTTCTTCACATCAAGTGGCCAAAGTATTGGAGTTTTAGCTTCCGCATCAGTCCTTCCAATGAATATTCAGGACTGATGTCCTTTAGGATGGACTGGTTGGATCTCCTTGCAGTCCAAGGGACTCTCAAGAGTCTTCTCCAACACCACAGTTCAAAAGCATCAGTTTTGGGTGTTCAGCTTTATTTATATTCCAACTCTCACATCCATACATGACTACTGGATAAACCATAGTTTTGACTAAATGGGCCTTTGTTGGCAAAGTAATGTCTCTGCTTTTTAATATGCTGTCTGGGTTGGTTACAGCTTTTCTTCCAAGGAACAAGAGTCGTTTAATTTCATGGCTGCAATCACCATCTGCAGTGATTTTGGAGCCCAAAAATGAAAAATAAACAAATAATGTCTGTCACTGTTTCTATTGTTTCCCCATTTATTTGCCATGAAGTGATGGGACTGGATGCCATGATCTTAGGTTTATGAATGTTGAGTTTTAAACCAACTTTTCACTCTCTTCTTTCTCTTTCATCAAGAGGCTGTTTAGTTTCTTTGCTTTCTTCATAAGGGTGGTGTCATCTGCACATTTGAGGTTGTTGATATTTCTCCTGGCAATCTTGATTCCAGCTTGAGCTTCCTCCAGCCTGGCATTTCACATGATGTACTCTGCATATAAATTAAATGAGCAGGGTGACAATATACAGCCTTGATGTACTACTTTCCCTATTTGGAACCAGTCTGTTGTTCTATGTCCAGTTCTAACTGTTTCTTCTTGAAATGTTGCTTCTGCATACAGATTTCTCAAGAGGCAGGTCAGGTGGTATGGTATTTCCATCTCTTTCAGAATTTTCCACAGTTTATTGTGATCCACACAGTCTAAGGCTCTGGAGTAGTCAATAAAACAGAAGTAGATGTTTTTCTGGAACTCTCTTGCTTTTTCAATGATCCATAAAATGTTGGCAATTTGATCTCTTATCCTTCTGCCTTTTCTAAACCCAGCTTGAACATCAGGAAGTTCATGGTTCACATACTGTTGAAGCCTGGCTTGGAGAATTTTGAGCATTACTTTGCTAGCATATGAGATAAGTGCAATTGTGCAGTAGTTTGAACATTCTTTGGCATAGCCTTTCTTTGGGATTGAAATGAAAACTGACTGTTTCCAATCTTGTGGCCACTGTTGAGTTTTCCATATTTTCTGGCATATTGAGTTCAGCACTTTCATAGCATCATCTTTTAGGATTTGAAATAGCTCAACTGGAATTCCATCACCCCCACTACCTTTATTCGTAGTGATGCTTTCTAAGGCCCACTTGACTTTGTATTCCAGGATGTCTGGCTCTAGGTGAGTGATCACACCATTGTGATTACCTGGGTCATGAAAATCTTTTTTGTATAGTTCTTCTGTGTATTCTTGCCACCTCTTCTTAATATCTTCTGTTTCTGTTAGGTCCATACTATTTCTGCCCTTTATTATGCCCATCTTTGCATGAAAAGCTCCCTTGGTATCTCTAATTTTCTTGAAGAGATCTCTAGTCTTTCCTATTCTATTGTTTTCCTGTATTTCTTTGCATTGATCACTGAGGAAGGCTTTCTTTTTTTTTTTTTAATTTCATTTTATTTTTAAACTTCACAATATTGTATTGGTTTTGCCAAACATCAAAATTAATCCACCACAGGTATACATGTGTTCCCCATCCTGAACCCTCCTCCCTCCTCCCTCCCCATACCATCCCTCTGGGTCGTCCCAGTGCACCAGCCCCAAGCATCCAGTATCGTGCATCGAACCTGGACTGGTGACTCGTTCCATATATGATATTATACGTATTTCAATGCCATTCTCCCAAATCCCACCCTCTCCCTCTCCCACAGAATCCAAAAGACTGATCTATACATCAGTGTCTCTTTTGCTGTCTCGTATACAGGGTTATTGTTACCATCTTTCTAAATTCGGCTTTCTTATCTCTCCTTGCTATTCTTTGGAACTCTGCATTCAAATGGGTATATCTTTCCTTTTTTCCTTTGCCTTTAGCTTTTTCTTTTCTTAGCTGTTAAGTTCCAATGGTAAAGAATCCATCTGCAATGCAGGAGACCTGAGTTCAATCCCTGGGTTGGGTAGACCCCCTGGAATTCACTCCAGTATTCTTACCTGGAATATCCAACAGACAAAGGAGCTTGACAGACTACAGTCCATGGGTTGCAAAGAGTCAGACACAACTAAGAGACTAACACTTTCACAAGAGAAGGCAAGTCAAAGAAACAGTTTCCAACATGGAGTCAGAATTGGCTTTTTCTCTGAACAAACCCAACCCACTGCTGCTGCTTCTGCTAAGTTGCTTCAGTCGTGTCCGACTCTGTGCGACCCCATAGACGGCAGCCCACCAGGCTCCCCCATCCTTGGGATTCTCCAGGCAAGAACACTGGAGTGGGTTGCCATTTCCTTCTCCAATGCATCAAAGTGAAAAGTGAAAGTGAAGCCGCTCAGTCGTGTCCGACTCCTCACGACCCCGTGGACTGCAGCCTACCAGGCTCCTCCATTCATGGGATTTTCCAGGCAAGAGTACTGGAGTTGAGTGCCATCACCTTCTCCGAACCCAACCCACAACCTGAAATAAATCCATCCAATCCGCAGTCTAAAGCCAAGCTGCCTACCTGAATAAAGTCTAGATGAGTGAACTCCAGCTGACCCATAGATTCTTGAGGTGGTACTTGCCTGCAAATCAAGAAGAGACACCTCAGGATTAAGCCTACCATGCCGACACTTTGATTTTGTACTTCTCATTTCCAGAGCTGTAAGAAATAAATGTCTGTTGTTTAAGTACTCAAAAATAAAAAAAAAAAAAAAAGAAGAAGAAAAGAAAGAAAAAACACTATAAGGCACCATTTTTTAAAAATCGGTTTGTTATGCAGCATTATTATGGCAATATCTGATCAACAAAGAGTGGTTTTGACACAATATATGGGCCTCCAACATTTGGCCAGCAACTATTCATCTCTGCCTTTAGTACAAATGATAAAAACATAAGTTTCCCAAAGCTCTGGACAGAAGCATCCCGAAACTCAGAAAGATAACAGGAACAAAATTAGGGAAAAGTCAAACTAAAAGTTACTTGAGTAACAATGAGATGCAGTGGGGGTCAGAAGACCAGGAGTACCCAGCCTGGTACTACTGGTAAAAATCTTGTAATTTTAGCAAGTCAATATTTTTTTTTCTGAAGACCATTCTTTAGCTTATTCATTTGTAAAGTGAGGTTAAGCCTTGTCTTCTATCTCACACTTTTTACACAAATAAATTCTAAATGGGCTATACTAAATCTAAAATCATAAAATCACATGACTTCTAGATGAAAACATAGGAAAATTTCTTGGTGACTTTTGGTTATACAAACATTTTTAAAATACGATAAAAGCACAATCTATTAAAAATTTAATAAATTAAGCTTTACCAAAAAATGTTTGCTCCACAAAAGGTAATATTAAGAGAATGAAAAGACAGGTCACACACCAGGAAAAACTAATTTGCAAATCACATGTCTGACAAAGTTGTTAAATCCAGAATACACAAAGAACACTCAAGTTCAACAAGAAAACAAACAACCCAATAAGAGAGCAGGCAAAAGATCTACACAGGTATTGGAATGGCCCAATATACACTTGAGAAGATGCTCAGCATCATTAATCACTAGAAAAGGCAAATTAAATGTAAATTAAAACCACAATGAGACATCATACATATTAGAATGACTAAAAAAATCACTTGACAATAACAAGTGATAATGAGGATAAGGAGCAACTGGAACTCTCATGCATCCCCTTAAGGAATGAAAAATGATACAGCCACCTGGGACACGAGCGACTTATTATAAAGTTAAACATACACTTAGCACTGACTCAGCCAGCCCATTTCATAAAACCTTATCTTCACATAATGCCTGTTCACAAATGTTTACAGCTGTTTCATTAAAATCATCAAAAATTAGAAACATCCAGATGTTCTTCAACTAGATGTACTTATAGTACATCCATAAAACAAAACACTGTTCAGTAACAAAAAGGAGCAAATTACTGATTTAGTAAATAAATGAAAGAATCTCAAATGTGTTTTGCAAAGTAGAAGAAACCAGTTATCCTGTGGGAACTGGTTTGCATATCTTGTGATTTTATTTATGTGACTTTCTGGGAAAGGCAAAACTACAGGGACACAGAAAAGATCAGTGGCTGCCAGGGTTTAGAGGATAGACAAAATGCTAATTATAAAGAGGAAGCAAAAGGTAATTTTTGAAATGATGAAACTGTTCTATTCCATAACTATGGTGGTGGATACATGATTATATACAATTGTCAAAATCCATGAAACATTATACCACAAAGAGATAATTGTATTGCATATCAATTAACAGTCAAGAATTTAAAGACTGTTCTATACATCTGTGTCTCTTTTGCTGTCTTGCATACAGGATTATTGTTACCATCTTTCTAAATTCCATATATATGTGTTAGTATACTGTATTTGTATTTTTCTTTCTGGCTTACTTCACTCTGTATAATCGGCTCCAGTTTCATCCACCTCATTAGAACTGATGCAAATGTTTTCTTTTTAATGGCTGAGTAATACTCCATTGTGTATATGTACCACTGCTTTCTTATCCATTCATCTGCTGATGGACATCTAGGTTGCTTCCATGTCCTGGCTATTATAAACAGTGCTGCGATGAACATTGGGGTACATGTGTCTCTTTCAATTCTGGTTTCCTCGGTGTGTATGCCCAGCAGTGGGATTGCTGGATCATAAGGCAGTTCTATTTCCAGTTTTTTAAGGAATCTCCACACTGTTCTCCGTAGTGGCTGTACTAGTTTGCATTTCCACCAACAGTGTAAGAGGGTTCCCTTTTCTCCACACCCTCTCCAGCATTTATTGCTTGTAGACTTTTGGTTCGCAGCCATTCTGACTGGTGTGAAATGGTACCTCATAGTGGTTTTGATTTGCATTTCTCTGATAATGAGTGATGTTGAGCATCTTTTCATGTGTTTGTTAGCCATCTGTATGTCTTCTATGGAGAAATGTCTATTTAGTTCTTTGGCCCATTCTTTGATTGGGTCGTTTATTTTTCTGGAATTGAGCTGTAGGAGTTGCTTGTATATTTTTGAGATTAGTTGTTTGTCAGTTGCTTCATTTGCTATTATTTTCTCCCATTCTGAAGGCTGTCTTTCCACCTTGCTTATAGTTTCCTTTGTTGTGCAGAAGCTTTTAAGTTTAATTAGGTCCCATTTGTTTATTTTTGCTTTTATTTCCAATATTCTGGGAGGTGGATCATAGAGGGATGGTACGAGGAGGGAGGGGGGTTCGGAATGGGGAACACATGTATACCTGTGGTGGATTCATGTTGATATATGGCAAAACCAATACAATATTGTAAAGTAATTAAACTCCAATTAAAATAAATAAATTTATATTAAAAAAAGAAAAAAATTTTAAAATTAAATATATTTAAAGTTATATTAAGTTAGATGACCTTTGATATCACTTTCAAATGTACATGTTAATGACATATGCACACTATTTTCTTTAACTTTTCTCTTTTGTAAATTGATACTTTTGCTATAAGAGAAAAGCATCATTTCAAACGGCTATGTCTTCTTTGCACGGCCATAATGAAACATCTTCTGCTATACTTTGGAACACTGCTTCAAGTCTTACACTTTCTCTTTCTAAAGAGCAGGCTACAGAACAATCTGCCAATCCATGTTTAGGACAGTGTTCGCATTGAGCACATGTGAATTTCAATTAAAGAATGGCCCTGAATTGGGCATGTGACAAAGAACTTGTATAGCTAGTGGCAGTCTGTTTGTCTTAAGAGTTCAAGTGTCTTCTCAAGGATTGCCTCTTTTAATTTAAGGTAAACTGGTAAAGCCTATTTCTTGCAGAGAGCATGGGCCTTTGCTGCTGCTGCTGCTAAGTCGCATCAGTCGTGTCCGACTCTGTGCGACCCCAGAGACGGCAGCCCACCAGGCTCCCCCGTCCCTGAGATTCTCCAGGCAAGAACACTGGAGTGGGTTGCCATTTCCTTCTCCAATACATGAAAGTGAGAAGTGAAAGTGAAGTCACTCAGTCCTGTCCGACTCTTAGCGACTCCATGGACTGCAACCTACCAGGCTCCTCCATCCATGGGATTTTCCAGGCAAGAGTACTGGAGTGGGGTGCCATTGCCTTCTCTGCCTGGGCCTTTAGATGAGACATTAAGACCTAAAGCAAAGGCTTTGTTTTTGCCTCCTAATCTTCACTCCTCTGGCAGCCAGCTTCACAGATGGCTGTGATGATTCCTGACTCCTGGTATTCTTAGAAGAGTTCACTGAGGTTAAAGAGTTGGCAAGGCCAACAACCCAGAACCTCTTGTTTAAGTATGAGCATGTGGGTATATATTATTGTATTAGTCATGGTCATGTATTGTTGCATAATAAATTTTCCCTGTGAAAAATTATTATCTTGCTATTTTTGTGAGTCAGTAATCTGGAAACCACTTAAATGGGTGATACTGGTGACATTAGAACTGCAGCTTCTTGAGAAAGCTTAAGCCATGTCTTCAGTTCAAAGTCTGAAAAGGAAAACAAGTTCCTGATCTGTCTCTTAGAATTGGTGATGGTGGGAATCAAGGGTCACTTGATAAACCAGTTAAGGCAGAATAGTGAATTCAGTCTTGCTACTGGCTTAAGAACTGCAAAACACAGTCCAGCTTTAGAAATAAAGTCTCAGGGCTTCTTGCAACATGAATATTTCAAGAGAACTGATCTTTATCATATTTCTACACAGGAATCAGGTTTTATCAGAGTTTAAGAGGTTCCTCCAAAGAAATTAGAAATGAATCAGCACTTGTAACACAAAAAAGCATTCAAGACTCTGCCTCTGAGATTTTGAGACTCTACACAACTTCCTACCTCAGGATAAAACCAGATGGATGAATATTTGATCATGGGCCTCCACATGTAGAACATGCAGAACCAGGAACACATGTAGATTCCCTGCAGTCATTAGCCTCTTGATTTCCCAGAACATTTGGTTGAACTAGAGACCCATAAACGGTAAAGGGTGAGTCTGGGCTTCTAACCAATTTTCTGCTTCTCTGTCCACTGTTTTCCATCTGACTCTTTAAGCACTTACTTGCCTCTTGATATCAGAAATATCCACCAGAACATTACCAGCCTGTGCTTGAGGTGCCTGTCTCCTCATTTGGAGACAATAAGAGTATATTCTTATGATCCAGATCAAGGCAACCACATTGAAAGAGACCTCTAGCCTGAAAATCATTGAACTTCAGCTCTACTCCAGGCTTTTCCATTAGCCAAGGACAAATTACTTGACTTCTGTGGGCTTCAACGCAGTCACTGGGCTTCAACATAGTCATTCTGAAGATTTTGAAATAAATCACGCTTTTTACATTTATGGACTTGGGGAGGTAGTAGTGATGGGATAGAAACTGCAAATACCTGGAAATGTAGTAGAACTTTAACTTGCTCTTTTTTGCTGAGACACTTTCATCAGATTTGTTTTTAATTGGAGGAAAATAGCTTTACAATGTGTTGGTTTTTACCATACAACAACACTCATCAGTCATAATTATACATGGTTTGTGACTTAAAATTGAAAACCACTGGACTAAATACTTTTATTCTATAAACATAAATTTAACATGCTTAAGGCATTGAGTCAAGCAAGGTGAAAAATACGAAAATGAGTGGGACAAATAACCAAATCATCAAAATCAAATGGACAACACAGCAGTGCCACAGAGAAGAAAGACTGTCATTAAGTATTTAAAGAAGTGAGAGATTATAGCTGTCTGGAGGCAGGAAAGTGGGAATTAGAGAAAATAATTCAGCTTTGTGCATATTAAGGGAGCAAAGCATTTCAAGTTGAGGGCATAACAAAAGCTAAACACAGCAGCCAAGGGAAAAAAAAAAAATCTGTGGTATATGAGGCAGCAGTAGGCAATCAGATACACTTGGCTAGATCAGTTCCAAAATCAGAGGATGAGAGGAATAAAGCAGAAAGCCAAACAATGACAGAATCTAAAAAATAAAATGACACTTGCCCATGAAAATGAAAACAGGATCCTGGCTAAAACTTACACTAAGTCTACTGCAGTACTTGGCTTTCCCAGTGGCTTCTGATTTTGTGGGAGTATGGGCTTAGCTTCCACTAATGGAGAACATCTCATACCTAAACATATCATAACACCTTGATATGTATTCTCCTTTGTACAAAAATGCAAATCATGATACTAACTAGATCATGGAAGGATACTTGTTTGCAGTATGAGAGCTGAAAAAAGGAGGCAGAGCATATTTTGTTTAACTCCAATTGGAAATTTTGTCCCTTTGCACATGGTGGTGAATGACTGAAACATTGCCCCATGTATTGGTTTGGGGTTACAGATCAATATAATGAGTAGGTGAATTTACAAATGTGAAATACATGAATAATGAGCACTGACTGAAATTATGTATGTATGTATGTGTATATATATATATATATTTACATATGTACCTTTCTTTCAATTTAACAGAGTTACTGAATAAAAATAGTTGTGCATTATAAATGATTGTTATTCAATTTTCTTCTAAATACCTTCATTACCATTGTGACACTGTCATGTTATCCACCAACCACCTAGCCACAGAAATATTTTGTAAGCAGACAGAAACAGGTCCATGTCTCAGGGACAGACTCTTTGTCAACCAGCTCAAGGCAGATGAGTAAATTTGATATATTCCTTTATGAACAAACTACTCAGGGGACAAGGCATTATAATCCTCTAGCCAACACATTATTTTCCTATTAGCCATTATAAATGGGAGACCAAGAAATACTTTGAAAGTGGTTTGGTAAGGACGGAACTAGAGAATGCTAGTTATTTGACTGTTTACATGTATCAAGCCAAAGAAGCCAGGCCTTAAGTGTGATGAAAAATTAATTACTGAAGACTCTTGAGAGTCCCTTGTACAGCAAGGAGATCTTTAAGGAAAGCAGTCCATCTTTAAGGAAATCAGTTCTAAATATTCATTGGAAGGACTCATGCTGAAGCTGAAACTCCAATACTTTGTCCACCTGATGCGAAGAATTGACTCATTGGAAAAGACCCTGATGCTGAGAAAGACTGAAGGCGGGAGGAGAATGGGACAACAGAGGATGAGATGGCTGGATGTCATCACTGACTCAATGGACATGAGTTTGAGTAAATTCCGGGAGCTGCTGATGGACAGGGAAGCCTGGCGTGCAGCAGTCCATGGGGTTGCAAAGAGTCAGACATGACTGAGCAACTGAACTGAACTGAAATTAATGTCAAGGAAGATGCTTTGGGTAAAGTTACCCAAGCACCTACTTGGCTATGGTAGCCTGGATTTTTTAATTACCATAGAGTGAATAGTATTTTTCCAGCACTGTCTTAAGAAGGCTTGTTTTCAAGTGATACCCACATCTCCAGTTTTATAAACTGAACTTTCTCCTAGAGAACATCCACAGAGAAAAATAAAATCATTTTCCTGCTTTACTCAAGGGAGAAAATATTGCAACCCACATGAAGAAAAGTATAACTAAGTTCAGGCAGAGACGAATAGACAGAATTGGAGGCAAGATACTGGATTTAGGTACTGATTATTGTCCATTGGCTCAAGACTTCTACTTGGAGAGAGGTACCACTCAGAGTGAGTCTCCATTACTTGTCCCTCTCACCTAGATCCACGAGTCTTATCTTGAAAGCACACCTCAGTATATGCACATTTCTCTCTACCCCTTACTCTTGGTACTCCAGCCACACTGAATTCCTTTAGTCCTTGAATGATACAAGCCCTCTCCGTCTCATCATTCCCTCTACTTGAAAAGAGTATCTTTTAACTCCTCAACAGATGACTGATCAGCCTTCATCAGGCCCCAGCTTAAATTTCTCCTCCTCAGTGAGTTGTCTCTTGTTTATGTCCACTCAATCCTAGATGGCCTTTGCTAGGTCCTCTCTCTTCACTTTCTTCCCATACTTATACAGACTATAGTGGTCTTGCTTATTTCCTTGTTCACACCTTTGTGATCTAGCTCCATCCTCTGGCATACAAGCATCATGAAGATTAGATACATATTCCCTCATTTACCACTGTGATCCCCAATACATAAAAGTGTTTGCTTCAAATTAGATACTTGATGTTTGTTGAATATATAAATATAAATCTACCTAATCATACAAAATAAATGAGTGAAATCCTAGTTTTATAATTACAAGATTTCAAACTGTTGGATGTTTTCTGTGGCTTTACAAATTAAGGCCAGGCAAGTTCAGCACATAATCCTAATCATGACAATAAGTTTGGGAAATAGGTTGCTTAAAGCCAACTCTTCAAATTTATTTTTCTTGCTGACAAATTTTCAGCAGATGTAAGATCTTATTTGATTTCTAAACTTAGGTACAATAAAAATAAGTTTAAAATAACTTGATATAATGAACTTTTTGTAAGTAAACTAAATATTAGAAAAAGATTATGTTTCAGTGGAAGTTGAGTTTTAGTGCTAATTGTTTTTGAGGTTTTGTATCTACTGAGGTCTTGTACTTATTGCCTACTTCCTGTAATGCTCCTTATTGCTATGTTACATTAATATAAAGTTAAATTAATAAAAAGACATTCTAAGTTTGCTTCTGTGGCTTATCTATCTTTGGATGAAGATCAGATACCCCATGACCCACAATTAGGTTATCATTCGTACTGAAAATGACATCATTTAAAAGACCCTGTCTTTATCCTAGATGAAAGGACCTCGATCAGGCACTTTTCACTATGGCATGCTCAGTAAAACTGAAGGAAATTGATTCTTGTTTTGTTTTGTTTTTTTAATATAAATTTATTGATTTCAATTGGAGGCTAATTACTTTATAATATTGTAGTGGTACACTGACATGGATCTACCACGGTGTACACGTGTTCCCCATCCTGAACTCCCCTGCCACCTCCCTCCCCATCCCATTCCTCTGGGTCATCCCAGTGCACCAGCCCCAAGCTTCCTGTATCCTGCATTGAACCTGGACTGGCAATCCGTTTCACATATGATAATATGGAAATTGATTCTTGAATTCACATTTCACACTTAACAAGGGCCTCTGCACTGAACAGATCAATTAAAAAAAAAAAAAAATTCTGACCCCAAGCAACACCCACACCAGGAGAAGAAGACAGCAGTTGTAGACAACTGATCTCGGAATTCGGACCAAGACTGTAAGAATCATTCTACTAATTCAATAGAATTATTTAACAAAAGCTTACCTCCCTATCAGAATAGAAAGCTTTGGTTTACCCCTAACCATACTGTTGCCCACAATGTTCAGGATGAGAAGAAAATTGGCCAGTGAAGTAGTTACAGAGTATAACTACTCAGGCATCACTGCTCGCTTTAAGTCTACTGATAAAAGCACAAGTACAAGGTTTGTGTGACAGTTCAGTATGTCTGATCAATTGTATAGCCTATGAAATGTTTCCCCATTAGCACAGCTCATAGAGCTTATTCACTATGTCTGGTTAGTTTTCCCCCAAAGTGGGTAACTAAGCACACACACACACACACACACACACACACACACACACACACACATGAGTTCTAGCACCAAGGGACATGAACCCTTGGTGACCACACTAACCTTAAAGGGCATCATCAATACTTTCTTTTGAAAGACAGGCAAATAAAACAGGAACTGATAGAAGAAATGTTTACATTTTGCTGCTGCTGCTAAGTCGCTTCAGTCGTGTCCGACTCTGTGCGACCCCATAGACGGCAGCCCACCAGGCTCCCCCGTCCCTGGGATTCTCCAGGCAAGAACACTGGAGTGGGTTGCCATTTCCTTCTCCAATGCATGAAAGTGAAAAATGAAAGTGAAGTCGCTCAGTCGTGTCCGACGCTCAGCGACCCCATGGACTGCAGCCTTCCAGGCTCCTCCGTCCATGGGATTTTCCAGGCAAGAGTACTGGAGTGGGATGCCATTGCCTTCTCCATCACATTTTAAGGTATGAGGAAATCATTCCGGATTATGCACCACCTGACTTAAACTTTATGATAACCAAAATGACCTGTTCTGTGGCCTGTCAGAAAAGCATTGCACGTATGCTTTAACCATTAAGAAAAAGAATGCATTTAAAAAATCAAAATAGAGTAACTGATTCAGGCATCCAAAATACAGCTAGGTGGCCATTGTGGACACAGCTGCAGATATGTTTCTGTATTACTAAGAACTTGAGTTTTCTGAACTGTATCAGACTCAAGGACACACTCAGCCATTAAAAAAAGAAAAGCTTCTAGCAGTTGTCAAATCTCACCTTATGGTCCTAAGGTCTCCTCTTCTAACAATCAAATTTTTTCTAACTTTAGGAGTAATAACAAATGAAATAGTTCAAACTGTACCCTCCCCACAGAAGGCACTATATTCTTTTGGCCAGAATAGTACTAGACAATAAAAATTTTTTTTTTACTAGATTTCAGCAGAAAAAGGAGACATATACACTGTGACCAATCGCCCCATTGTGTATATATTAATACCACATTAGAAGTTAAAACCTCCTTAGACAGAACCAGGCAGCTGGTTACTTGACCACAACTCTCCCCAGAAGTGCCAGATACATGCTTGTTTTCAGGACTTTCTCCTGAATTCCCCAAAGGATAAGATCTATTTTCCAAGGTTTATTAAAGCACAGGTTATCATTGTTCTTCCTACTTCTAATTGGGCACCTGACTACAGAATGTCCTTTTAGCTGTTGCACCAAAATAGTGTACCAAGGGACTGAGATCTTAATCATGTAAAACTCAAATCCCAAACCTGGAACTCAGGAATATTTGTCACATGATGTACAGAATTTCCATGAAGAAAACTGAGACAGAACTATGCCCTGTTTCAGCAGGAAGTAGCCAGAGTGGTCATCACCTCTTTCCCCCAAAGATCTGAGGAAAATTAACACATGATTGGGACATGAAGCTCAGTGCCCCTAAAACTGAGCTCCCCTGCTGAGTTTATGATTAACTCCTCTGCTGCTGCTGCTAAGTCGATTCAGTCATGTCCGACTCTGTGCGACCCCAGAGATGGCAGCCCACTGGGCTCCTCTGTCCCTGGGATTCTCCAGGCAAGAACGCTGGAGTGGGTTGCCATTTCCTTCTCCAATGTATGAAAGTGAAAAGTGAAAGTGAAGTCGCTCAGTCCTGTCCGACTCTTAGCGACCCCATGGCCTGCAACCCACCAGGCTCCTCCATCCATGGGATTTTCCAGGCAAGAGTACTGGAGTGGGGTGCCATTGCCTTCTCCGATTAACTCCTCTATCCATGACTTTATTCCCTTTCTTGTCACCTGTGATCTCAATCCCATGCTAACTGAACACTACTCAACCAGAGTCAGATGACTAACATCACTGTTGTCAATAGCATCATTAAAGGAAAAACTCAGGTGGTTTCTCCAGGACAAGAACTCACAGACCATCATGGACCACCATAAATCATAGACATCCTGACTCCTGAAACTACAGTTAAGAAACGTCACGTGATGGCGATTAATCCCTGACTCTTTGTTCATCCCCTTTTGAAAACCATTAACTGAGAGACCAGGCTTGTCTCCCTTGCTTGGTACCCTGCAATAAACCCTTACTTTGCTGTCAAAAGTTTGGCTCTCCAGGCCAGGGGCACACAGCATCTTTCGCTTGGTTATTTGTAAGCATAAAGTAGAATATTCAATGTTTCATGTCAAAATGCCTCGAAGGAGATTTTTGTAGGTATCCATAAATCCTCTCAAGATCATGATAATTTAGGTTGAACCACGTGACATAGGACTTCTGAAGATAAAATCAGTCAAATATTGCAATTTCATATCATACACTTTAATAGGATTTGAGAGATGAATGGGATCTTAAAAGTTACATGGTGCAATGAAACTCCTACTGAAAGCTAAAGCTTATCAGAGAAAAACAGTTTGCGAGAGTCACTCGTCAGCTTGTGGCTAGACTTTGCTCTGAGAACCAGACCTTCTGATGTTTGTCCCACTGCATCCTGCTCATGGGTTGTGCCTTAAATTCCTGACAACTTTTTAAAAGTAAAATATTTTTTAAAACAAATGTATTTTGGACAAGCTAGTCTACTGATTTATTCAATATGTTTAGCTTGGAGATGGTTGGATGACCATTCACCTATTTTTGCTTCAGTTCCCAATTAATAGGATATTATTTCACAATAAAGTGAGATTGTCATGTTGCTCCAGCTGGGGCTCACAGGCCCCTTGGGAAATTTATTTTGGAACAGCTAATCTTTGCAGTAGACTCATCATTCTTTAACTAAGATTCACTGTGCCCAGGCACATAAGAAGTAGTTTCTGCTAATTGGCTAATGATACAGACACACACGTGACTCACTTCAAAGCCATTCACAATACTTTTTTCAGTAGTAGTGTCTGCAGAATATTCAGTTCCTTAAGGCAATGGCACCCCACTCCAGTACTCTTGCCTGGAAAATCCCATGGATGAAAGAGCCTGGTAGGCTGCAGTCCATGGGGTCCCTAAGAGTCGGACAGGACTGAGCGACTTCACTTTTACTTTTCACTTTCATGCATTGGAGAAGGAAATGGCAACCCACTCCAGTGTTCTTGCCTGGAGAATCCCAGGGACAGGGGAGCTTGGTGGGCTGCCGTCTCTGGAGTCGCACAGAGTCGGACACAACTGAAGCGACTTAGCAGCAGCAGCAGGGCATTTAAACAATGGCACCTCAAACTGATACTTTTTCAGTAATTTATTTTATAAAGTTCTTTCAACAGGTTGGAAATCACTACATAATTCACAAAGACAGTCCCTTTTGCCAATGTTAAAGGGAATCTGGTTGTGCCTATGGACTAAACTTATATTAGACTCTGGGCTTGAGTCACACCACAGATCATCAGACACCCACAGCAGTATTCTCTGCATCAGTCCTGTGTTCTTGTGGCTTCACACAAGAATGGAAGACTGCAATTGCTACAAAGAAAATAAAACACTCAGTAACCTCCCATACTATTTGACTACATGTTTATAACAGTGTATTAGAAAGAAAATCTCCCTGCTTATGTCTATTACTATACCTGCTACCCTGCTGCTGCTGCTAAGTTGCATCAGTCATGTCCAACTCTGTGCTACCCTACAGCTCTCTAATGCTCAGTGTTTTAACTATTTAATGTTTAATACCTACCATTCTTTATGATACTTGACTTCATGTAAAACCCTTGTTAGGAATGGTTTGAAATGGCAGAAAATATGTCTAGGGTAACAATAAACAAGCATTCCCAATAGATAGCCTTAGACCATCAATACTGCAGCAAGTCATAACATTCACAGCAAAAATCGTTTATAATAATTATAAATCCAGAAGAAACTTTCCCCCAAATCTGGAGGCAGACATTAAATTTGCTTGATGTCCAACAGTAATGTTATTGTTAGTAGTTCTAAGGTATGTTAGTAGTTCTAAGGCATGTGTGTGGTTAATAATTAAAAGTGAATTTAAGGAAATGGATTATACATCACCTTTCAGAGTTACTGTCTCTACCAAGCAACCAAGATATCTTTGCTATAGGTGCTGTGGTTCAGTCGCTAATTTGTATCCAGTTCTTTCTAATGCCATGGACTATAGCACACCAGGCCTCCCTGTCCTCCATTATCTCCCAGAGTTTTCTCAAACTCATGTTCATTGAACTGGTGGTGCTCTCCAATCATCTCATCCTCTGTTGCCCACTTCTCCTCCTGCCCTCAATCAGATAACTTTACCCAGTAAAACCGATTTTCAAGACAGAAATATCTGTTTTTCTGTTTTTTTTTCTTTCATTTCTTCTTGATCTATATTTCATATGTTTTATTTGCACTTGATGGATTGGCAGAATTCTGAAGTATAAGTTGCTGACATTGCAATTCCATTCAGTCTTCCTACTTTGTAAATTCAAGGACTCAGACGAAAGAATGGTGATGGAGACAGAGCAAAACTGCAGTAATCTGCTCGTTAATGTGTATGTATTGCCTCTCTTCCCTGTTTCATTTCCTCAGATACTTACAACTTACAAGTGCTTCTTAGGACTACTGCACAAATAAACTAGGTATATTCAAATCCTTTTGTCAGGCTCCACTTCAGGATAAATCCAAATAAAGACACGTTACGTATTAGATATGACATTTTGTCAATTATATGTGTTGTAAATATTTTCTGCAATTCTCTATCTTGATTTTTCAATTTAATATCTCCTGATTTACAGCTCTTGTTTCTAATGTAGGCAAATGTATCAATCTTATCCATTAAGGACAGTGCTTTGTATTTTACTTAAGTATTTTCCAACACAAATTCATGAAAATAGTATCTTATATTCTAGAATTTTGGTTTACTTTTCACATTGAGATTTAAATTTACCCATCTGTAGTTTATTTTTGTATATGGTACAGGGCTTTCCAGGTGGCACAGTGGTAAAGAATCTGCCTGCCAATGCAAGAGATGCAAGAGTTGTAAGTCTGATCCCTGAGTCAGGAAGATTCTCTGGTGGAGGACATGGCAATCCACTCCAGTATTGTTGACTGGAAAATTCCATGGACAGAGGCGTCATGGGCGCCTATGGGGTCACAAAAGAGTCAGACATGACTGAGCATACACACACACATGCACATGGTATGAGGTAAGAAACAGACTGATCTGCATTTTTTCCCTTATGCATATCCAATTTTCTCAGTATCACTTGTTAAGACTGATCCTTTATGCCTTTGCCATAAATCAGATGTCCTTGAACACTGGTCTGTTTCTAAGCTGTCTATTCTATTCCACCGGCTTACTTGTCTATATTTGCAAGACTATTGTTTCCCCTTACTCCTTTGATGCAGCAATATTTGGACTCTCAACCCAATGTAAATGAACTCACCAGGGTTTACTCCCACTTGGCAAACCTATACCCCAATTTATCTCTTATTAACCTCACTGTCAAAAATGCTATTGAGGCTTGTTATATCTGCCCATCACAAAATCAGGAATCATCCATAGGAGAAAAATATGCTAATGTGCAAATCCTTTATTCTCCCTGGCCTGGTGATTCTCATATCTTGTTACATTTCAGTTACTTTAAATGAATTTTCCCACTGTCCTCAGTAGACAGACTGTTCCAAATTACCTAGTATGCCATTAGCAGAATCAGAAATAGTTTTTATATTTGGACTTATGTTTAAATGTTTATTTCACATTCTCTCCCCTTTACACAGGGGAGTATTTTTCTCCAAACATTTTTTGTGATATTTTTAATGTTTCAATATATTTTACAAAAATCAGTACTTCTACTTTTCTTTCTCATCCCCTAC
Organism: Bos javanicus; assembly: GCF_032452875.1. NCBI lineage: Eukaryota > Metazoa > Chordata > Mammalia > Artiodactyla > Bovidae > Bos > Bos javanicus. The sequence goes on along the minus strand of NC_083887.1, from coordinate 34,057,673 downwards.
TCCCCTTCTATCTTGCATCAAACATATGTTTTTATCAATGTGCTTTTTTATATCCTTGATGATTGCTATTGTACACAACCACTGTAGATTTTTGATAAGTGGTACTTTATTTATCAAAAATTAAAATGTTCAGTTCTTAATGGATTTTTTTAACGCAATATGTGGATTACATCATTACATTTATAAATCTGGCTATTCTAACAATTTTTAAAGAAGGCTATTTCCACTGCTGGCTTGAAACTCAGCATTCAAAAAACTAAGATCATGGTATCTGGTCCCATCACTTCATGGCAAATAGGTGGGAAACAATGGAAACAGTGACAGACTTTAGTTTCTTGGGCTCCAAAATCACTGCAGATGGTGACTGCAGCCATAAAACTAAAAGACGCTTGCTTCTTAGAAGAAAAGTATGACCAACCTAGACAACATATTAAAAAGCAGAGGCATTACTTTGCCAACACAGGTCCATCTAGTCAAATATATGGTTTTTCCAGAAGTCATGTATGGATGTGACAGTTGGACCATAAAGAAAGCTGAGTGCCAAAGAATTGATGCTTTTGAACTGGGGTTGGAGAAGACTCTTGAGAGTCCCCTGGACTGCAAGGAGATTCGAACAGTCAATCCTAAAGGAAATCGGTCCTGAATATTCATTGGAAAGACTGATGCTGAAGCTGAAGCTCCAATACTTTGGCCACCTGAGGTGAAGAACTGACTCATTGGAAAAGACCCTGATGCTGGGAAAGATTGAAGGCAGGAGGAGAAGGGGATAACAGAGGATGAGAGGGTTGGAGGGCATCACCGATTCGATGGACTTGAATTTGATCAGGCTCCGGGAGTTGGTGATACGACCAGGAAGCCTGGTGTGCTGCAGTCCCTGGGGTCACAAAGAGGCGGACACGACTGAGTGACTGAACTGAACTATTGCCTTTTGACAAATTAAATTCCCCTAAACAGTTTTAAATTAACTAAATATATCAATTTTATTTTTAAGGACTATCAATGAAGAGTCATCAAACAATACCTTTCCAATTTAATTCTCTTAAAGTATAAGTATGAATTGAAATAACTAATGAACAGAATATTTTCAAACTTGCTTAACAATACCAATAAAATGACTCAATTTATCTCATTATCTCCATCTTTAATGTTAAACCTTCCCAGGACTGGGACTTCCCTGATAGTCCAGTGGTAAATAATCCACATTCCAATGTAGGGGACATGGGTTCAATTCCTATTCAGGGAACCAAGATCTCACATGCCAAAGGACAACTGAGCTCACAGAACCACAACAAAGAGCCTGTTCTGCAATGAAGACCGAGTGCAGTCAAAATAAAATTTAAAAAAATAAAAAATTTCCCAGGACCAAATTCATTAGCCACTTAAAAAAGTGATCTTGAGCAATTTGGCCTTAAATTCTTACATTAATGTAGAGAACATTTCTTACCTGACTAAATGTTTTTCACAAAAAGAGATTTTGGGGCCTTAAATATAGAGCACACACATGCTGGTTGATTTTTCTCAAGATTATGAGGAACAAACAAGCCTTACTCTATAGACACTACATCAACAGAGGTTCTTAGACCATGGCCTCCAGATAGGGTTGTCTTCAGCCCAATTACCATAGGTTCAATTTACAAATTAATTAATTCAGATCTTATTTCAGTCTCTAATCTTCCTCTCAGGTATTTTTCAATGGATTCAGCTAATCTACTTTTTTCTAATATTATACTGAATTATTTTCAAATTATATCCACACAGTAAAGCTACAGTGTGTATAGTCAAATGACATTCAATTTAATTCTCTAAATCCTTCATGAAATTATTGGACTACCCATATGTTTGACTAAGTTACGGAAAGGACAAGTTATATTTCTACTCTTATATTGCCTATGGATAATGTCTACATTCTACTCTATCACCATATTTAAATGATCCATGTTTGTTTCATAGGACTTTAAACATTGAAAAACAATGGTATTCCCATTATCATGACTGTGTAAATATTTACTACAGAACCCAGCAAAAGTTATCCTTTAGGATAACCTTTTATCCTCCTTGTGTTAAATGTCACAATCTTTGTGCCATGTAAAGATATTCCTAACATACTAGGAAGCCAGGGCTCTTTCTTTAAACTGCATTAGATCTGTAAAACCATATGATCATTTTCTTGAAATCTGAACCATTTATTTCTCATGGAGCTTTTGATTTTCACCTAGAAACTAATTGGCTTTTTCTCCCCTTTGTGAGCTATGAAGCAGAATGCTGTCCAGCTCTTTAGTTCATTTTTCCATTGCTGGGATCCATTTCATTCCTCTTATTGAGGACATTCTTCTTGGAGTTAATTGACTTCCTGTTTTAATTTAGAAGAATTCCTTTCTTTTTTATTAGTTTTATTTTGAGAAAAAGGCATAAAAGTATAAATCATAATATTAACAAAAATAAATACTGTACACTCAGAATTAATAACTACCTGTCACATTGCCTTATCATTATTTTAATAAGTATATTAAAGCATTCTAGATAAAGATAAAACCTCATTTATTTTAATTTCCTAGTCTCCGTCTTCTATCTCTCCTCACAAACCTACAACCACTATCATGAATTCAGTGTCTGTATTTTTCCAGGGTTCATAAATCCCATGGACGGAGGAGCCTGGTGGGCTACAGTCCATGGGGTCACGAAGAGTCAGACACGACCGAAGCGACTTAGCAGCAGCAGCAGCATACTTCTCATACATAGGCATAAGCATTAACAATATAGAATACTGTCTGAAAGTTATGTGTATCTATATATAATGAAGGGTTAAATGTTTTAGTTTTGAATTTTGTGTTTTCCACAATCTGTTGCAGACCATGTCTGATGCCATGGTCAGGTGGCTGATATGCAGCTTAAGCCACAAACAATTCATTAGTGAGTTCAACCACACTAAACGAATCTCTAACTTTGAGGTTCAATGAGGCAAATCCACTGAATGCATCCTCAGATGTTGTGGCAATATTGAACAGCCATACATTTTTAAAAGCATTTCTGATTTTTTTGTAATGAGCCATAAGAAACAGTTCACAAATCCACACTGATTCTCAGAACACACTTTAAGTGTCTAGAGGATGCTGTCTTTACATTAAACGATTTAATACTAACTATACAATTTACCAATTTGATTTATTTCACTGACCACTATGTGTTTTACCAAGTGCATACTCTTTAATTTATAGTTTTTTTATATCTGACATAATAGTATCCAGTATTGATGTACATTTAATTTGTTTCCAGTATTTTGCTTTAACAAGCAATATTATTACTCATTAAATATCTGAATGTCTAATATGCCAGGTTTTGATGGAGGTCCTGTTTAGACGAGGAAGTAGAAAAGGTCATCTCTCTCCTGCTAAGTGGGAGGATGTTCTAATTTAGACTGGATAGTTATGGAAGGCCTTATAGTAGAATCAAGGTTTGTACTAACATTGATGAAAGTAAACCAGTCTTACAAAGATCTTTTACAGATTCAGAAAAGTACAGGTAGAAAAACTGCTGATACAAGCTCCCTATACACATTTCCTATTTAGGGAATTTTCCATATAAATGCCTAGAAATGAAATTTCTGGGTCATATGGAGTGCATATATATTATTTTCAAGATCCTCTTATATTCTAAGTGGTTTTTTTCCCCCCTGAAATTACATTCCTACCCTGAGGTTCTAATTTTTCCTCATTTTACACATTAAAAATTGTTGTCAATAGAATATGAAATGTTACCTTGTATAAAGTCAAATATTACTGATTATTCTAGGGTTTGAGTACTCTCTTGTTTTTGTAAGGGGGAACTATTAAAAGTGTCTCTTCTATAAATTGCCTTTTTGTTTTCTTGTCCATTTTTAGACCCACTATTAGTCTTTGTCTTATTATTTAGAAAAGTGAAATCAAAAGTCACTCAGTTGTGTCCAACTCTTTGCAACCCCATGGACTATACAGTCCATAGAATTCTCCAGGCCAGAATACTGGAGCAGGTAGCCATTCCCATCTGCAGGAGAATCTTCCCAACCCAGGGATTGAACCCAGGTCTCCCACATTGTAGGAGGATTCTTTACCAGATGAGCCAGGCATTTGTTTCTTCAAGTGCAGGTGACTGAGGCGTCAGTTCAGTTCAGTTCAGTTCAGTCATTCAGTCATGTCTGAGTCTGCGACCCCATGAATCGCAGCACACCAGGCCTCCCTGTCCATCACCAACTCCCGGAGTTCACTCAAACTTACATCCATCGAGTCAGTGATGCCATCCAGCCATCTCATCCTCTGTCGTCCCCTTCTCCTCCTGCCCCCAATCCCTCCCAGCATCAGAGTCTTTTCCAATGAGTCATCTCTTCGCGTGAGGTGGCCAAAGTACTGGAGTTTCAGCTTTAGCATCATTCCTTCCAAAGAACACCCAGGAGTGATCTCCTATAGAATAGACTGGTTGGATCTCCTTGCAGTCCAAGGGACTCTCAAGAGTCTTCTCCAACACCACAGTTCAAAAGCATCAATTCTTCGGCGCTCAGCTTTCTTCACAGTCCAACTCTCACATCCATACATGACCACAGGAAAAACCATAGCCTTGACTAGACGGACCTTTGTTGGCAAAGTAATATCTCTGCTTTTTAATATGCTACCTAGGTTGGTCATAACTTTCCTTCCAAGGAGTAAGTGTCTTTTAATTTCATGGCTGCAATTACCATCTGCAGTGCTATACAAAAAATTTACCAGTTTAAAGTGTACAGTTGAAAGGGTTTTGAAAAATAACAATTATTTAACCAATGCCACAGTCAAGATACAAAATACTTCCCTTATCCCCAAAAGTTCATGTGTCCATTTGCAGCCGTCTTCTCACTGCCCTTCAGTCTCTGACAACCACTAATCACTTTGTTTCTCTGAGTGCTTTGATTATTTCCCCCGGGAGCCTAACAATCTTCCAAAAGAAGCCTTGTCACCATTTCCTCTTAATTCAAAAATGCCCTTTGGCAATAGCTAGACCTATCTCTTCTTCTGTCTTAGGTTTGAACCCATCCTGGATCCTCTTACCACCTGGCTTTCAGCTAGATTTGGCTGATGGGAGGTTAAAGCTCTTCCTGGGTGACCCTTTCTTTATGGCTCTGATTCTCACTAAGTTCCAGTAATACTTCATAATACTTAGCTAGGCTGTTGACAACTCTGTCTTAGCCTTCACTTCCTACTTGTACAGGATGTCAAAAAGAACCAGAGGTGAAAACTTAGGGCCTTCTTGGGTCTTTACTGAGCATCCTCACATCTCTATGCATGTACATGGCCTTATAGACTCCCTGGAATATGTTAATATGTTGTTGCTGTTGTTTAGTTGCCAAGTTGTGTCCAAATCTTTTGTGACCTCATGGACTGTAGTCCATCAGGCTCCTCTGTCCATGGGATTTCCCAGGCAAAAATACTGGAGAGGGTTGCCATTTCCTTCTCCAGGAGTTCTTCCTGACCCAGGGGTTGAACCCATGTCTCCTGCATTGGCAGGCAGATTCTTCACCACTGAGTCACCTGGGAAGCCTCAGGAATATGTTAGCATTTTTCAAAGCCCCTGTGGAAATTTTATTTCCCCGATTTTCCTCTATAGTTTTATGGCTGGTATATTGTTGGCCCCAACAGTTATTCCCTGCATTAGACAGCTATGCAATTAAGGCAACTGTTTCTGACAAACACCCACAGAGAAGAGGCCTGTTCTGCTCTGGTGATCTCTAACTGAGCTCAAATGACAGTCTTGCTGGTAGGATCTCCTGGTGAGCCACCAAACAGGACAAATAATGGCAATGCTCTGGAAAATGGTTGTTGAAGGAACTTTTACCCATTTATAACCCTTCCAGTTGCTGTCAGGCTGCTGGTTTCACTGTGATTGCATAGTGATGATCTTCAAAGCTACCACAGAGCTGGAGACTAGAAGATGGGATTACAATAAATTAAAATATCACAGAGCACTCTGTTCTTACTAAGATTCAGCCACTTTTCTTGAATTATTGTACTCATATTGCCTCTTATTAATTTCCAACATTCTGAAAACTTTAATTCTGACAATTTTTGCAAGTTTTCTCATTGCTTTTCTGAAGGAAAGTATTTTCAAAAGTCTTTGACCTGTCATTTTCACTAACATCCTATGAATCAACTTTAAAGCCCCCAATTATCCAAATAAATCAATTTAATAAACACACTTCCCACCCAGAATTTATTTGACAACTGATAAAAGAGTTTTCCTCCCCTTCTAGATAGGAATTATTCTTCTGATTGATTACGCGGCTGAAATCTCTAAATAATACCTAACTGTACACCTGGCATTAGCTGCACAGTTTATAAAGATTGTGTTTGAAGTACAATCTCTTTGGAGCTACAAAAAACATGGACATAAATGCCTTTTTAATTATTAATAGAAATTACCTATATAGTTCTTTCTTCAAAAGGAATAAAACCTAACTGATAGAATGATTTTCATTGTCTTAAAAATTCAGTACTCTGATTTCAACTGGCACTTTTAAATAATGAGACATCTTAAAAATAAATCATTTGCTGAAAATATAAATATGACTTATCTCTGAGTTACCTTAAGTGAGTGTGATTTGATGCATCTTACTCACACAACACTTGTTGCTGTGAAATGTACCAGTACCTTCTCTTGTTTTCCTCCTATCATGTTCTGAGACTTAAAGCCACCCTGTGAGTATCATGAAAAACAAAAATAACTGTTTTAATTTCTGTGTGCTTCAAACAAAACTTTTATATAGTCACAACAACACTTGACATATACTTATCTCTTTGCAATGCACTTTCCATGGTCCAATTCTTCAAACAGATCCTCTCAAATGTAATATATTTCAGGAAAATACACTGTATTTTAGTACAATTTATGAACAATTTGAAAAATGGTTTGAAAAAATTACATGTACAGTCATTTATAACCTCCCACATCTGCAGATGTCTTTCATACTTGTACTTTTTGAAAAAACTGTACTTGTACTTTTGAAAAATTTATGTACCAAATGCCATTTGGCTTAGTGTGTGCGTGCTCAGTCACATCTGACTCTTTGCCAACCCGTGGACTATAGCCCACCAGGCTTCTCTGTCCATGGAATTTTCCAGGCAATAATACTGGAGTGGGTTCCCATTTCCTTCTCTGAGGGATCTTCGTGATCCAGGGATTGAACTCATGTTTCTTGCATCTCCCACACTGGCAAGTGGATTCTTTACCACTGTGCATTTGGGAAGCACCATTTGGCTTAGCAGAGAAGATAAAAAAAATCAGGCTATTTAAAGAAAAACAGAATTAAATTCCAATCCTCTTGTCCTTGCTCAGTGTATCTAATTTTTCTCTTCTATTTAGGTGAGTTTATGGAACTGAGAACATAGCTTCTCTGCAGAGGCCATGCTGGAAAGATGGATGATATAAGAATGGGTTGATGTAGTCAAACAATCAGTAACCACAACAAAAGTGCCATTAACACACAAAGGATGCACTTCCACATAATTTTTAAAACTGTACAATTGCTGAATAATTCCGGGGAATTATAGTTTACTGGAAAACAGAGTTGGTGCTTCCTACAGTCAAAGTACCAAAGATAGACCATATATAGATACTGAAATCTCAAGAGGAATCTATCCTCACTAGTTGCTTTCATGACCTCACATACATATTGTGGGCAGAAGGTTAATACTTGACATCATTTTTGTAAGGTGTAATAACTTCAACATAAAGAAAGGCTGCAGAATTTTGCCTCCAAAGACATGCCAATCTCTATAAAAATGTGTCTAGAAATTCAGAAGCTAGAAAAGCAGTAAAACATTTACTCCAAGTAGAGGATAAAGCCTATAGTCAAAGGGAATGGCAAGAGTCAAAGAAGAGAGGTAAGTAAACAAAATTAGCTCTCAAACAGCCATGATGTTGTTTAATAATCTGTTGTTATCACTGCCTGATTGAATAAACTGAGAGCTTATAAATTCCAAAAATTAACAAAAATATTCTCAGGCTGAGGGTGTCTGGGTTCTAGAAATACTCTGTTCATCTTTGAATTTCCTTAATAAACTGGAGTTCAAGTTTTTTTCTCCAAGCCAGATGGTATCATGCAGTGGATTGTCTAACAATTATAGAGATAACCAGCAGCACATTAGAATTAAGGAGTATCTTTCATCTAATCTCCTTGCTTTGGCAAAAATTCCAAAACAATCAGAAAAGTCCCACTGCACATCCTGCTAAACATATGAGTGACTAACAACTAAATATGTACTTGGTGACAATATTGAGATAACAGTCACAGTTGTCCATGCCTGCATGCTCAGTCTCTAAGTCATGTCCAACTCTTTGCAACCCCATGCATGGACTGTAGCCTGCCAGGTTCCTCTGTACATGGGATTTCCTAGGCAAGAATACTGGAGTGGGTTTCCATTTCCTTCTCCAAAGGATCTTCCCAACCCAGGGATAAAACCCATGCCTCCTGCATTGGCAGGTGTGTTCTTTACCCCTGAACCAACAGGGGAAAATGGCAACTTGAATAAAGGTTCTGATGATATAAATAAACCTGGACAGAAATATTATACAATTAATACATATCTGTAAGTGAACCAGGTAAGTATATTGGATTTAGGGGAAAGTGACAAGTTAACCCTTACATTTGGGACATACCTAAACATAAGGATAAAGGTTAGAAAATTGGTCTAGGCTAGAAAAACAATTCTGGGAGTCATCAGAATACATATACATGGTCACTGAAGTCATGGATGAGGGTAAGATTTCTTAAGATAAGAGTGCAAAGTAAGAAAGAAAAAGGCCTACAAATGAGATTTGAGGAACTCCAGTGGTTAATATCTGATAGAAAGTGACAATGTCCTTAATGAAGACGTGAGATGAAATTTCACTGCAAGCAGAAAACACACTGACCCCTACTCACTCCCCACCTTGACCCCTTTGCCCACATCATTGGATGTGTGTCCTAGATCTTTAGATTAGCCGGAAACACGAGGGAGGCAAAGCCAAATCTTTACTGTTTGACATTCAGTTCTCCTCACCTGGGATACTGAGACACGAGTTTTGAAAAAGGGATAGAGCCTACAGCACATGATTTGGACATGATCCAAAAACCCCTTTCATGTAAGTAGCAATTCAACTTTCAAATCTATATTTACTCATGAGAATATGTCACATATTGGGTTAGCCAAAAAGTTCGTTTAGATTTTTCAGAAAGATCGTGTGGAAAAAACCTGAATGAATTTTTTGGCCAACTCAATATCAACGTATGTATCACAGTAGAAACAAGATGAAGAGCCACAGTTATGAGGTAAATCTCAATTGCTTCCAAAATCGCTTAGAATGGTTCCACTCAGAAAAAGTTGGCCCAATGGTAAAATGTTTCTCCCTCTTAGAAAATGTCAAATTGTAAGTGTATCACATAGGGTACCAACAACTGTCTGACTCCCCCAAGCAGTATAATTCTTTCAATTTCTCAAAAAAAAAAAATAAAAATAAAGTTTATGGTTAGTGAGATAAGAGTGGTCTCCCTTTCAAATCGTAGTCCAGAATTTAACATGCCCTGCAAATCTAGGAGATGAATATAGTGGGTGCCGACAAGATCTCCCTGGGCAGTGGAGGGGGAGAAGAGGCATATAGTCATCATTTGGCTTTGATGCCAAGCCAAGCAAATACAGCAAGCTAGTGCTCACACTACAGTGTTTCCCTCATAGTTCAGCTGGTAAAGAATCTGCCTGCAATGCAGGAGACCCTGGTTCAATTCCTGGGTCAGGAAGATCCTCTGGAGAAGGGATAGGCTACCCACTCCAGTATTCTTGGGCTTCCCTTGTGGCTTAGTTGGTAAAGAATCTACATGCAATGTGGCAGACCTGGTTTGATCCCTGGGTTGGGAAGATCCCCTGGAGAATGAAAAGGCTACCCACTCCAGTATTCTGGCCTGGAGAATTCCATGGACTGTATAGTCCATGGGGTCAAAAAGAATTGGACACAACTGAGCGACTTTCACTTCACTTTGGTGCCCACACTAGCTTCCTTGCTTTGATCCCTGAAAACCCACTGAGACTCAAAAGACTAAGGAGGTAAATTACAGTTTGGCACAACTTGATTATTTTCTAGGCAGGTAGCCTGGTTTGGAATAGGAAATGACTTCAATGACCTAACAGAGAACTAAACTGTTGTCAATAGATTGAATATGATTCTCACCTGCATGATGGTGTCTTCTGAGGCTAGTTCCATGCAAAGAGGAAACGTTGCCTCTGGAAGATTGTCCACATTACCTGATCTTCATTTGACTCCTAGGACCTTAGGATGTCTCTATAATGACAGACGCCTAAGAGCCAAGGCCTGGGTATTAGTGGGGATGTGTAGGGAAAAAGCAGATGAAAATGTTCTCTGTTTGGAAAGAACAAATAAAGATTAATTTCCACTAGAAAACTAAAAGAAAAGTAGCTATCAATTCAAGTTTCTCAATAGCAAATCCCTCTGATGAATGGTGGCCTTGCTTTTCTGGTGTTTCATGAAAGCCTTAAAACCCAGAGAAATACCACCTTATTTGTAATCCTTTCCCAAATCGATTTCCTTTCCCGAATACCATGAGGAGACAGCACCCTTTGCTCGTGCGTGCATGAGCAGTCATGTTTGGCTCTTTGTGACCCCATGGATCGTAATCCACTAGGTTCCTCAGTCCATAGAATTTTCCAGACAAAAATACTGGAGCAGATTGCCATTTCCTACTCTAGGGGGTCTTCCCAAGCACAACTGAACCTATGTCTTCTGCATGTCTCCAGCACTGCAAGCAGATTCTTTACTACTGAGCCACCAGGAAAATACCCATTGCTCTAGACCCCCAAAATCAGCACCTATCTTCCTAAGATTTATTCCATTATGATACACTTGTGTGATTCTCCACCTACGAATGTGCCTGAGTAGGCAATGACTTTGCAAATTTGTAACACATTTCATAAAGAATGGACAGTTGGCATTGAAACATGTATAATATCATGTATGGAACGAGTTGCCAGTCCAGGTTTGATGCACGATACTGGATGCTTGGGGCTAGTGCACTGGGACGACCCAGAGGGAGGGTATGGGGAGGGAGGAGGGAGGAGGGTTCAGGATAGGAACGCATGTATACCTGTGGCGGATTCATTTCGATATTTGGCAAAACTAATACAATTTTGTAAAGTTTAAAAATAAAATAAAATTTAAAAATATAAATAAATAAATTAAAAAAAAAAAAAAGAATGGACAGTTGGGTAGCACTGTCTCGGTTTTAGAAGTGAACCATGAACTACATCACCAGAGCCAAATGAGAACCCTTTTGCTTAAGCTGTATCCTCATGGGACATATAAAAAGCAGTGCCTCTCTTTGATTTTTGGCTTACATTTTTCAGGTGCCAGCAATTTTCTCTTCAGACTGACATTAATCAAATGTGTCAACTGTCACCTTGTAAATAAAATACAAGCTTTGAGCCAGTTACAGGGCATATAATAACCTCATCTGTTCAGAAGAACTACTCAAGTCATAGTCAGTTCTTGAAGTGGTCACTTTTAAGATACTAGGTGCCAAATAATGGACTTGTTAAATAGCAAATGTCAAAAACAGATTTTTATGTAACTAACAGGCATCCACTGAAGCAAAAAGCAAATATTTTGAATCCAATGGAATGCTAATCTAATATAAATACGCTTATGCTAGCAAACACTAAATCTAGCTGAAAAGCAGACATGTTTTTAAAAAGAGTAACATCAAACAAATATGCTTATACTATAAAATGCTAAAATTTAGACAGATAACATTTTTTTAAATGGTAAGCTATGCATATTTTCACATACAATATGTAAAATTTCATCTAATTTAAACTGATTCAAAATCTCAGTCTAATTTTTGGAATTACAATGTTTTGATAAATAACATCAGACTGAACTGAATAAACTAAAACTAAAAAACTCAAATTAAAAAAGGAGAATTGATTTTATTTCCAAGATCCGCAGAGATTCCTGATAGATGTTTAGATTGAACTTTACTAAGTGACAATTAAAGGAAGCAATGGATGCAGAAAAAGCAATCCAGTGATTAAAGTAAAAGATGTGGAGTTAGATATAGTTTAAAATGCTAGTTCACTTTTTGCTCTAAAATCTCAGACATGTTACTTAACCTTTTTAAACCTCCACTTCCTGTATCTGTAAGACATGAGTAAAAACATCTGATTCACTGGATTGTCATAAGGATCACATTAGGTACCACTTGTAAAACCCTAACCCGGAACTCGGTCCACAGCAAGTGCCAACTAAATGAGAGTTTCTATTATAACTTCAATTGCTTTGCATGCAGACTTTTTGTGAACTCTTACTGGAAGATATTCCCAGATGCTTGTAGTCAGTGGACTGTAATCCCAGAACAATAATTTATTCTTATTTACTGCAGTTTTGCCCATTTCCTTTATCAAGATTAATTTAATTAATCATTTGCCAGCATACTAAAATTTTCCAAATTTGTTTCATCTGCACAGTTATTATCATTCTACCACTGAACACTATTATAGTTCTTTATAAATGAAGACACTTAATTCCATTCATTTCCTAAATTTCCTCTTTCAGAAAATTTCATGTCCTCTAAATTTTTTAGGATAACTAAAATAACTATTTACTATTATATTACTATAATTACTATTTACTATTCTATACTAATATATTATCTAGTATTCTTAATTTATTCAAAGCTTTTCAAACAAAAGCTGCTTGAAGAAGTAACTTCGTTCTTTCCAGGATGATACTGGGTTATCATGACCTTAGTTCAAATTCAGATGTAAATTCAGTTAGATTTTTTGGAGCCAGAAACAACTACTTCTCTCAAGAATCCCAAATATCGCTAGAGAACTTTATCATCAATCTATGTCCTAGTAAGAAATGCTTTGATCCCCTGTCAGCCTGCTTAATCTAATGTTGTAGAAAAGACATATTGTTCTCTGTCCTAGAAGACTATCCTTATTTTCTTACATATGATGAGGGAAAAAAAAATTTCTCAAAGGTCTCAAAGCCTGAGAAAAATACTGCAAGAAACCATAGATTCAGACAGTTCTCTGATGTCTTTTACAATTTTTTTTGTACATGTATTAGTTTCCATGACTCCTCCCTCCATCTCACTCTTGGAAAAGCAGAGAGAATTCCCCTCTGCATTATAAGATAGGTTTAACTTTACATTTTGACCCTTATGAAAGTATTTTATTATCTAGTCTCAGATGTGCAATGTGCCTTGTGCTCAGTTGTGTCCAACTCTTTGCGATCCCATGGACTAGGTTGTAACCTGCCAGGCATCTCTATCTATGGGATTTCCCAGGCAAGAATACTGGAGTGGGTTGCCATTTCCTTCTCCAGGGATCTTCCCCACTAAGGGATCCAACCTGTGTCTCCCGTGTCTCCTGAATTGCAGGTGGATTCCTTACCCTCTGAGCCGTGGTCAAACTCCCTCCCCTCCAAAAAAAAAAAAAACCACACTTTAAATGGGAGTGGACATTTCTGACTCAGGAGGGGAAAAAAAGCATCAGATACTTTGATAAATGAGACCAAGAAACTATTGAGGATGAAATAAAAGAGCACTGCCCCCCTGGACAGAGCACGGACTGTCTCTGTAGTCCAGATGGGTAGGGTGGTCTTGCCACTACCTCGTGAGTTCTTCCTGATAAACGAAGCTCTTTCTGCAGCAGCTAATGGTCTTCATTTGTACTCTCCAGTCTGACTCTCAGCCCTCTTTACTTCCTCACTTTATTTAATTAGGGTATAGTTGCTTTACAGTGTTGTGTTAGCTTCTCCTGTATGACAAAGTGAATCGGCCATATGTACACATATATCCCCTCTCTCCTGAAGCTCCCTCCCACACATCCCCACCCCAATCCTTTAGGTCACCACAGAGCACCAAGCTGAGCTCCCCACACTATACAGCAGGTTCCCACCAGCTAAAGGGCTGGAAGTGAGTGAAAGTCATTGAAATTTCACTGGGGATCTAACCAGGAAGTGGCAGGAAAGCTACTGGATCTTAAACAAACCATTTCCCCTTCCTTGACATCACTTTTTTCTATTTATCATGCCAGGTTGAGGTGGAGAGAAAGAGACTTCTAAGGCACTTTTAGCTCTGGCATTTTATTTTTATGTATTTTTTTAATTCTACAGGTGTTTTACTCTGAAGACTTTCTCAAATACACTGTCATTTGTAACTGTTATTTTTAAGTTACATGGATGAGATGGCTGGATGGCATCACGGACTCGATGGACGTGAGTCTGAGTGAACTCCGGGAGTTGGTGATGGCCAGGGAGGCCTGGAGTGCTTCGATTCATGGGGTCGCAAAGAGTTGGACACGACTGAGCGACTGATCTGATCTGATCTGATCTGATGCATACAGATACATATACAAATGCATACAGAGTTTAAATCTTTCTGTTAGCCAACTGTCTAACCACTGCTAAATGTAAAGATGGCCTTCACATTTGATGAAATGAACCTTCCCCAGTTCAGACCACTAGTTAACAGACTACGGTCATAGATGTTGGAATGTAGTCCAAGAGACTAACTTGGAGACTACTCCTGGACATTTGGCAGCTTCTATTTCATAAATTAGGCCTTCCCAGGTAGTGAAGTGGTAAAGAATCTGCCTGCTAATGCAAGAGATCCAAGAGACATGGGCTTAATCCCTGGGTCAAGAAGATCCCCTGGAGTAGGAAATGGTAACCCACTCCAGTATTCTTGCCTGAAAAATTGCACGGACAGAGGAGTAGGCTACAGTCCATGGGGCTGCAAAGAGTTGGACATGACTGAGAGACTGAGCACAATAATTTTATAAATCACCATGCTCATATGGTGTTCTCAGAAAGATTCCCATTGTTACTTACTCTTCCGTATTTGATGCTAAACATCAAAAGAACCAAAACACCAAAATGTCAAGCCCAGGGAACAAACCTTTTAAGAGAAGCTATTTTTGTACCAGTTTAATTGTTCTCTCAATTTGAAGAGCAAGGGTGTGGGCCTGACATCAGACCACTATGTTAAATAGGATTCATCCAGTTCTAATTACTACTCCCTATTACAAGGCCCAAGGAATGTCAGGCTACTTTTGGCACAAGTAAGTTATTGGCTGGACAGATTGTACTAAACAAAGAAATCTCCCTAATTACAAATTATTTTTTATAAAGGGAAAGAAAACAAGAACCCTACACTACCATTCTGAAATTTGTGTTAGCATTACCCTGGGGTATAAAGGATCTGAGAGAGGGCAAGGAGAAGAGACTCCAGTTGTTTAAAACATTTCTCTGGTACATTTCTTCTGAACTTAGAATGCCAGGCGATTTGTCCTATAGCAGTCATTCGTACACAGCTTTCTATTTTTTTTTTTTTTTTTTTGCAATCTCTTTCTTTCATCTTTTCAATGAAAAACAGCCCAGGAACAGTTTTATTAGTTCTGAGTACACAGGTGGCAATTTCTTGAGTGGCTGTTTTCACAACTTATTCCATAAAATTGTCTTTTTTAAACACTCTTGCATCTTTTCTATTTGTTAATAACTACATTAGTCTTTCTCTGCCATCTGTTCTGCTTATTGTCTTTAATTTGTTTTATTTTCATGATCTGATTGTCTTAGTCAAACAACAGGGGAAGAAGAACAACTGAAAATTCACAAACATATCTTTATGAAGTTAGTGTGTGCAGTAGCTGGTCCGGCAAGCCTCCCATATGCAAAGAAAGTAAAGTTAGACATTGAACAATAAGTGGCAACGGCAGTAGGGTCAAGAGAAGTTCAGGAAAAAGACGAAATCTCACACTATCTGATCTATTATGCAGACACAGTTAAAGTCGAGCATACATGCTTGTCCAGCAGATTAGGCTTGTCCTGTCAAGTTAAGTAAGGAACGAGGACTTCAAAGTATTAGTCCCGAACTTATGAGACCTGTGTGAAGCCCCTGTAATAGATTCACCAGAACTTATAAATTCATGCAATTCTACTCCACCTATCTAAATGAAGGTATATTTTCCCAGCTTAAAATATGTTTTTCTCTTTCAAAGAGAGAGGGCTTTCAAATGTCAAAGTTTTGCAATCTCTTAAGATACTAGGAAATAGCATGTAATGTTAACCTGAAAAGCCTCAAGGGCCATGAAACTAAAACAATGGTTCACCGCATCCATTACAACCTCATACTAATGTACTTTACGACAGGGAGTGGGCAGGACGGAAGCTATCTTTAATTTTTTCCCAAAGCCATGAGACTTTTTCAGTATGAGCTACTGAAGACATCTCTCTGAGGATGAAACTAAGAGAAGCATGATCAGGACAAATAATAAGGGATTAAAAGAATGCCTGTTGGGAAATTTGTAAGTCAGAAAGCATGAGTTTGAAAGCTAACTGTCACACATAAGCTCGCCTACCAAGTTTCACAGCTGAGCACTCCATTGTGGTTGACTCTTTTTAAAGCATCATAACATTTACAGAAGTGGTTTTCACATTTGCTTGGCTTACTAACCAAGTGTCAAGTATGGTACTTGGGTTGCAAAGACATCCTTTAATCTCTCAAAAAATAAAAAATGTATACTTTTTATCATACAATATAAAACTAAAAAAAAAAAAAAGGCCACATTCTCTAAAGCAGTGGTTCTACAAGGGTGTTCTCTGGGTCAGCAGTAGCAGCTGGAAACTTATTAAAAATGAAAATCCTAATAGAATCAGGAGCAGAAACCTTGGGGAAAAGGGCCCTGTGATCTCTGTTATAACAAACTCTTCAGCTAAGATGTGAAGAACCACTGCTCCATAGTAGGTAGAAAACATCACTCTTAAAGGTTCAACTTTTAAGAGACCAGGGTTCTAAATCAATTAATAAAGAAGCTGCTGTGTAATTAGGCTGTTGCTGTGAAAGCCATAAACCCTGAGCTAAGGGCACAGCTTCGGCCATGTGTACAGAACGATGGAAGGGCCGGTCAAGACTGTATCATCCAGGAATCAAACAGGAGGGCTGAGGAGTGCTATGAGCAGGCAGGGAGGACATAAAGGAAAGATGAGCTACAGGCATCCAGAGAGCACAAAGACAAGATGTAATGGGGTCCTTATAGGATGCTTACCTAATCACCGTTTCCAATTCATGAGAGAATTTGTATTCCACTTATCAAAGAAGATGATCAAGAAAGAAACTAAAAAAAAAAAAAAAGCTACCCACTGCATCACGGCCATAAGCGGCAGACGATGCACAAACTGATGACCTTCTTCAGCCTCTGCTTTGTCTCAGATGTGCTGAGGGTTTGCATCTAGCCAGAGCCCATTCAGAATTCCACAGCCAATCTTTTCTTCAGAGTTCTCAAACAAAATAGATGGGGAGGAGTGCCCCATTGTGCGGCAAAATTGACAAAGTCATCTCTACCCAGAGTGGCACAGTCTGGCTGCTGCTGCTGCCAAGTCGCTTCAGTCGTGTCCGACTCTGTGCGACCCCGTGGACTGCAGCCTACCAGGCTTCTCCGTCCATGGGATTCTCCAGGCAAGAACACTGGAGTGGGTTGCCATTTCCTTCTCCAGGCACAGTCTGGAGGCAGAACCAAAAACTGGTCCAAGCAGCTCTGTTCAGGTCTCTCTCCCAACCACTGGCAAAGAGGGATCTACTGGAAAACGACATGCTATTCCCTCTCGGCTTTGAATTCAGTGCAAAGGAAACACTCAAGCGTCCCTGCATTGCCTACTGTGCTGTGCTGTGCTCAGTCACTCAGTCGTGTTTGGCTCTTTTCCAACCCATGGACTGTAGCCCGCCAGGCTACTCTGTCCATGGGATTCTCCAGGCAAGAATACTGCAGTGGGTTGCCATGCCCTCCTCCAGGGGATCTTCCCAACCCAGGGATCAAACTCAGGTCTCCTGCATTGCAGGCAAATTCTTTACCATCTGAGCCACCAGTTGCCCACTGTGCATTGTTAAATGTAAATTGAAATCCTTTTGATGTTACCTACACCTTCACAGAGGCCTGGGCTTCAGTATTCTAATGTGTGCTAAGTCATCTCAGTCTCGTCTGACTCTTTGTAACCCTATGGACTGTAGCCTGCCAGGCTAATCTGTCCATGTGATTCTCCAGGTAAGAATATTAGAGTGAATCACCCTGCCCTCCTCCAGGGGATCTTGCTGACCCAGGGATTGAGCCCGTGTCTCCTATGTCTCCTGCAATGGCAGAACTTACTGGACTGTGATGGGCTTCTGGACTGACAGCTCCATACCACTCTACATCAGTTTGTGATTGCGGACTAAGGGAGTCCTGCCTTCCTTCAGTGTTCTCCAAAGCATGGCTCGATGGCCATCTATCCAAGATTCTCTCAGGGTCTTGTTTAAGAAGTAGGTTCCAAGGTCCCATTCCAGACCAATAAAAGCAGGTAGAGCTCAGGGATACAAATTTTTAACAAAATTACCAATTGATTGGTATGTCCATCAAACTTTATTTTTTTTTCCCAGTTCTTTTCTTTTTTTTTTTAATGTGTGATTATTATTTTTTAATTTTATTTTATTTTTAAACTTTACAATATTGTATTGGTTTTGCCAAATATTGAAATGAATCCGCCACAGGTATACATGTGTTCCCCATCCTGAACCCTCCATCAAACTTTAAAACATAGTTAATTTGGTTTAACAGTCAAATCAACTTTGCAGAAGTCAGGTATTGGAGAAGACTCTTGAGAGTCTCTGGACTGCAAGAAGATCAAACCAAGTCAATCCTAAAGTAAATCAACCCTGAATATTCATTGAAAGGACTGATGCTGAAGCTGAAACTCCAATACTTTGGCTACCTGATGCAAAGAGCAGACTCATTAAAAAAGACCCTGAGGCTGTGAAAGCCTGAGGGCAGGAGGAGAAGGGGATGACAGAGGATAAGATGGTTAGTTAACATCACTGACTCAATGGACATGGGTTTGAGTAAGCTCCAGGAGATGGTGAAGGACAGGGAAGCCTGGCGTACTGCAGTCCATGGGATTGCAGAGTCAGACCAAATGAGCAATTGAACAACAATACATCAGAACCTGATGCAGTATTTATCAGTATATGATTTGTCTTGACAGTAATGTGACAATGAGAGGGAGAGACACACAGAGAGAGGCTGAGATAATTTGATGGAAGGCATAATGGACAAGTGCACTTAAGGATAGAGGAATTCAGTTCAATTCAGTTCAGTTGCTCAGTCCTGTCTGACTTTTGTGATCCCATGAACCACAGCATGCCAGGCCTCCCTGTCCATCATCAACTACTGGAGTTTATCCAAACTCATGTCCATTGACTCAATGATGCCATCCAAGCATCTCATCCTCTGTCATCCCCTTCTCCTCCTGCCCTCAATCTTTCCCAGCATCAGGGTCTTTTCAAATGAGTCAGCTCTTTGCATCAGGTGGCCAAAATACTGGAGTTTCAGCTTTAACATCAGCCCTTCCAGTGAACACCCAGGAGTGATTTCCCTTAGGATGGACTGGTTGGATCTCCTTGCAGACCAAGGGACTCTCAAGAGTCTTCTCCAACATCACAGTTCAAAAGCATCAATTTTTCTGTGCTCAGCCCTCTTTATAGTCCAATTCTCACATCCATACATGACCACTGGAAAAACCATAACCTTGACTGGTCTACACAGACCTTTGTTGACAAAGTAATGACTCTGCTTTTCAATGTGCTGTCTAGGTTGGTCATAACTTTTCTTCCAAGGAGTACGTGCCTTTTAATTTCATGGCTGCAGTCACCATCTGCAGTGATTTTGGAGTCCAGAAAACTAAAGTCTGACACTGTTTCCACTGTTTCCCCATCTATTTCCCATGAAGTGATGGGACCAGATGCCATGATCTTCGTTTTCTGAATGTTGAATTTTAAACCAACTTTTACATTCTCCACTTTCACTTTCATTAAGAGGCTTTTGAGTTCCTCTTCACTTTCTGCCATAAGGGTGGTGTCATCTGCATATCTGAGGTTATTGATATTTCTCCCGGCAATCTTGATTCCAGCTTGTGCTTCTTCCAGCCCAGCGTTTCTCATGAGGTACTCTGCACAGAAGTTAAATAAGCAGGGTGACAATATACAGCCTTGACGTACTCCTTTTCCTATTTGGAACCAGTCTGTTGTTCCATGTCCAGTTCTAACTGTTGCTTCCTGACCTGCATATAGGTTTCTCAAGAGGCAGGTCAGGTGGTCTGGTATTCCCATCTCTTGAAGAATTTTCCACAGTTTACTGTGATCCACACAGTCAAAGGTTTTGGCATAGTCAATAAAGCAGAAATAGATGTTTTACTGGAATTCTCTTGCTTTTTCGATGATCCAGCCAATGGCGGCAATTTGATCTCTGGTTCCTCTGCCTTTTCTAAAACCAGCTTGAACATCAGGAAGTTCATGGTTCACGTATTGCTGAAGCCTGGCTTGGAGAATTTTGAGCATTACTTTACTAGCGTGTGAGATGAGTGCAATTGTGCGGTAGTTTGAGCATTCTTTGGCATTGCCTTTCTTTGTGATTGGAATGAAAACTGACCTTTTCCAGTCCTGTGGCTACTGCTGAGTTTTCCAAATTTGCTGGCATAGTGAGTATAGCACTTCACAGCATCATCTTTCAGGATTTAAAATAGGTCAACTGGGATTCCATCACCTTCACTAGCTTTGTTCATAGTGATACTTCCTAAGGCCCACTTGACTTCACATTCCAGGATGTCTGGCTCTAGGTGAGTGATCACACCATCATGACTATCTTGGTGGTGAAGATCTTTTTTGTACAGTTCTTCTGTGTATTCTTGCCACCTCTTCTTAATATCTTCTGCTTCTGTTAGGTCAATACCATTTCTGTCCTTTATTGAGCCCATCTTTGCATGAAATGTTCCCTTGGTATCTCTAATTTTCTTGAAGAGATCTCTCGTCTTTCCTATTCTATTATTTTCCTCTATTTCTTTGCATTGATCCCTGAGTCAGGCTTTCTTATCTCTCCTTGCTATTCTTTGGAACTCTGCATTCAAATGAGTATATCTTTCCTTTTCTCCTTTGCTTTTCGATTCTCTTCTTTTCTCAGCTATTTGTAAGTCTTCCTCAAACAGCCATTTTGCCTTTTTGCATTTCTTTTTCTTGGGGATGGTCTTGATCCCTGTCTCTTGTACAGTGTCATGAACCTCTGTCCATAGTTCATCAGGCATTCTGTCCACCAGAGGAATTGAAAGGGGTCAAAAAGGAAACTCAAAAGGAAGCCTTATGCAGCAGTGTCCTGTGGCTGGTGTAACAAATTACCTCAAAGTGGGTGGCTTAAAACAACAGATATTTATTCTTGTCCAGTTCTGGAAGCCAAAAGACAGAAATCAAGGAGTCAGCAAGGCCACACTCCCTCCAAAGGCTCTTAGAAAAACTCTTCCTTCCTTCTCAGAGCTTCTGGTGGCTCTTAGCAATCACTGTCTTACGGCTGCATCGCCCCAGTCTCTGCCCTGTGGCCACACTGCCTCCTTCTTTCTCTGAGTGTCTTTTCATGGCCTAGTCTCTTCTGAGGATACTTGTGATTGTGCTTCAGGTTCACTGGAATAATCCAATATAAGCTCCTCCTCTTAAGATGCTGAGTTTAATTACATCTGCCAAGACCTTTTCCCAAACAAGGTCATATACAAAAGTTCTAGGGATTAGGACGTGAACATATCTTTTGTGGGGGATACTATTTCAGTCCACCATGCATGCTAAGTCACTTTGGTCACATTGGACTCTTTGCAACCCTATGGACTGTAGCCCACCAGCTCCTCTGTCCATGGGATTATCCAGACAAGAATATTGGAGTGGGTTGCCATTTCCTTCCCCAAGGGTTCTTCCCAACTCAGGGATTGAACCCACATCTCTTATGTCTCCTGCACCGGCAGATGAATTCTTTACCATTAGCGCCACCTGGGAAGCCTGGGCTCCCCAAACCATAGAAGCAAAGAAAAAAGAAGTGAGAAAGAAGTAAAGGGAGAAGACAGAAGCTTCCCTGCCCTTATCCCAGAAGGTCAGGGATGTCTTGAAGTGTAGATGAGAATTTTGTGCCAAGAGAGACTGAAATTTAAGTTAATAGAAAAGGGATCTCCTCTTCATTGGTCTTTGTTCCACATGAAATGGAGGAACTCAGTTTAACTCCTCCTCTTGAGGTCAGTAATGATTTGGTCAAAGGGAAATTACAAGTTGAAAAGGCCAAGTACAACTAATCAGATGCAGGGCTTTAGCCTAAGGAAGAAGTGTTCTGGAAATGCAATGTCCATTAGCAATAAAACATGTCAGTACCAACCACTTCCCTCATCCTTGGAGAAGGGATACCTAAAAATGAAAACTCCACCCCCTCATACTTGCTAAATCCTCTACTCTTAGAAAACTTACTCCACGTTTTAAAACCATGTGATCCAGGCAGCAAAATCTCATTGTGCAAATCATATATCCTATTTGCAATGAATCAGTAACACCTGGCATACATTATTTGTGTGAGTGTGTGTTAGTCACTCAGTCATGTACAACTCTTTGCAACCCCATGGTCTGTCCGTGGGATTCTCCAGGCAAGAATATCCCCGACTCAGGGATCAAACTGAGGTCTCGTGCATTGCAAGCAGATTCTTTACCATCTGCACCACAGGTAAATTGATTTAGGAGTACAGGAAGCTACAGTCCAATTCATGTCTAAGATACAAGGAACTTTAGAAAGTGCCACTTAAATATTCTGGTTCTAAAAACCTTGCAGTGCACAGGAAGTCACTATAGACATGAATGGAATGTCATGTATTGTCATTGCATCGTCACATGTGACTCACCCATACTGAACAGTGCATGGCCTAAAATACAGTTCTTCAGAACTCTGCCACCTCAGATGAAATCACAAAACAGAATTTCCTATGTACTGGACTTGATGAATGCACAGAACAGGAGAGAGAATAGGATCCTGGGATGCCCAAGAGATCCTGGCAAGATGGCGAAATGACTTCCAGATCTTTCTGGACACTTTGAGGCCCTGGGCCCTTACCAGAAACTCTCTGTGCCTGAACACTGGACACTGGCAAAAACTGTTGCTGGCTCACCTCTTCCAGTGGCAAGAGGCAAGGAGAACACATTGGAATTTACAAAGCCAATCTTGGAAGTTAGTGTCTTGCTAACCTAGAATATTTCAGAAGAATTTTTCATTATTTCTCGAATGTGATGTGTCCACCTAAGGACACAGTCTTACTGCTAAGGATCAGAAACAAAGTCTTTACTGAGAATGAGTGATGTCTCCTTGTCACATGTTGTTTTGCTTCATTCCCCATCTCTAAAAGGGAGATGGTGACCCCAGTTTCACAGAGAATGAAACAGACTCACAGAGGTTAAAGCAACCTGCCCAAACTCTTAGTTAGGAGGGAGAGAGCCAAGCTTCACTTCCAGGCTATCTAACAGCAGATCCAGTCTCTTCTGTTTGACTCCCACTGAAGCCATTTCTTCCCCTGCCAAGATATCACTTAGAATCGTTCCTCATTTTCTGGTGCTGCTGGCATCGTGGCTACACAACATGCTTATCTTATCTTGATTAATTTTCTCCTTTCAGCCCCTTTGATGTGGATTCAAACTTTAAATCTGTGAAACCTAGAGTAAGCATCTTTGCTTCCTTCCTCGATTGGGTTTGTAGCACACACCTTTAGATCCTCATCTACTTTCTTCTACAAAAATGTAACCCTTCCAGGAAGTAAGATAAACCATGTGGAAACTGATCGTTATACTTTTGAAATGAATCATCTAAGCCCTACCTTACACATACCCTTCAGAGAAAGAGCCATTTTCTTCCAGCAACAGACAACTTAAAAAAAAAAAACAAAAAAGTATAACGTGAGCTTGGCTGGAGCTGCCCCATATATCAGCCTCTACACTCTCCTTAGAATCCAAAACCCCAAGGCCCAAGTTATTACATTCAGTGACTTCTGATGAACATAAATAATTTTGCCAATTCTCCTAAATTGTGCCAAGTCGGCAACTGTTTATCCTCACCTTACATGGGCCACCTTTGATAAGTATTCAAATATCTAAAATTGATGCCTTCTTGGTTTTTTCACAGTACTAAACATCAAATAAGCATTAAAGCAAGACAGTCTTTCCATGGGAACTTTCAATGAGTCTTATTTCGACATTAAAAAATAAAATCCGTATAAACACAAGATGAAAACAGAATCTCTTTGTGTTTTCTTCTGTTAAGATAGAAGGCTTCCTGAACACAAATCAAGTCAATCTAAAGGCCAGCTAACTTGGCCCAGCTCAGACTGTGTTCATAGAGCCAGCCCATCTGTATGGAAGCTCTTGTTCTCTTTGGCCTTTGTTTGTTTGTGTTAACGTCGCACACTTCGTGGGGTGGCTTGCATCTGTCATCACGTAGCAGGGAGAACACTGACACAATCTCACTCTGTTGGCAGTCTTGCTGCCCAAATCCCAAATGTCCCCCCAAAGTTTTTACAAGACTTTCCCGGTAAGTGATGAATGCAGCAGGGAGGAGAAACTGGTAAGAATTTGGAGTCAGAATTAAGGGCTGGAAAAGAAGATCCTAGAAACAGATAAGAGATGAGGGTTAGGCAAGTAGTAGAGAAAACCGGACATGATGTAAGCATACCTAGATTCTGCTATTTAAGTAAAGAAACAGGAAGGCCTAATGATATTCTCACGGAAGGGTCAGTTGGCTGAGCTGAAGGGCTGGGTGACAGCCTCCAACCTGCAGCTCTGCTGTTCTTGCTAGGAGGAGCCTAGCAGCAGGTTTCCTCCACAGTCCTTCTCCCCACCTCTCTTTCTCATCCACTTCCCAGCCATAATTCACAGTTATAAAAAGAGGCTCCATTCAGATAATATTATTTCTCTTTTTACAGAACTCAACAGAGAGTGGTTGATTATTTAAGCATACTCTCTGGGGCTGCGTATTTTAACACACTCTCTGGGAAGATTAATTCTAGATGAGGGCAAGAAGGGTCATCCCTTTAACAATTCCCTTTGTGTTCCTTCCCTTAAGAGATTGCTCAGTGCCTCAACTAATGGATACTTATAGACTAGGAAAGAAAAAGGACTTACTATAAAATGAAGAATACAAATCAGACTATTCCCTACTCTACTTGCCTTACCCATCTCAATTTCTTCCTATTTTATATAAGAAGACCAAAACGTACTTCTGAATTTGAAAGATGACTGAAATTGAATTATATTCTGATCTCTTTTACATTTATCAGATAATTTATCATAGCCATAGCCATATTAATGTAATCATTTACCCTTGGAATCAAACAAAAAAAAAAGTATCATAGATCCATAAATGATGCCAGTAGTTCTGATCCAAAGTCTGGTTAAATAATCTTATGTTCCATTTGAAGCTCTCTCAACAAAATTTGAAGAATCCTTTTTGATGAATGCTACCCAAAGTCCTAACTACCATCTGGAATTTTCTCAATGCCACTTGCTACACCCAAATGACTATTGCTAGTTTTATTTAAACAAGCTGAAAGTGCTCAGAACCATTACGGTAAAACAAAATAATTTATAGGGCTGTGCAATCAGTGTTTGTTTTGGTTTTAAAATAATTTGAATTCTGTAGTTGATACACATGAAAAAACAAGAAATTAACAAATACATATCTTTTTTAAAAAATTCCTAAAAAATCTACTCAGTCAGTTGATATATAAGCAGAGAATGATAGAAAAGAAAAAAAAAACAGAAACTTGAAAATTGGAAAATACCCTAAAAATTCTTACAAAAAAATGAGTCAGCCTCACCCAGAATGAATCTCTCAAATGCTTCATCTTAGTGTAACAGGCCTGGAGTCATATCAAAGACACTGGTAACAAAACACTGTCTTTTTTTTTTATATAAAACTAAAATTCGTCAAGGGACCATTTGGCAATCCATGGGAACCATTTAAAAATAACACACACCAAAAGAAATATTTATAGCCTTTGTTCTATTAATGATTTTAAACATATGTGGCCATACCCAAACACGAAACTCAAGTGTGGCAGCTCCACATGTGTTTCTATCAAAGTCAGCTTTGTGAAGTAGACTCTGGATCACATATGACTTGAGCAGAACACAAACAGGTACAGAGTTATTCGTGTAAGTCAAATCTATGCAATAAAAATCAACAATTCATAGTGTTGTGGTAACTTCTGAACTTATTTCATAATATGAATCTTCTGGGGGAAAAAAATGAGCCTTCCTAAGCACTGTTGCACATGATTCTGAGGGCTATGCATTCCGAAGTTAACTTACAAAATTCATGCTAAGAACCCCTGATGCTAATGTAAACTTCTAATGGAAAGAAACAGGTTAAGCAAGTATTTAGATAGTATTTCATAATAGCCTTTGTAAAGTGTGAAATCCATCAGCCCAGAACCAACTGAGAGCTTGGTGGCTCCTCTACTGCGCTGGGATTCCAAGAGAGCTGCAGGAGGTCATGACTGAAGGGCCCTAAGACTGGGAGAGTGGCCCGGGTTGCTGGTGATGATTAAAGGAAGGGGATATTTTTCAGGTGCCCAGAAAACTGGATGACTTGGAAGCTGTGAGCAGGCACTGGAAATTGTCCATTGAGCAGCAACAATAGGGTGATGGTCATTTTCTCTTCACCTCTCAACTTTCCCCAGGTCTCTTAGAAATAGGTGGCTTAGAGGCAAACTATTATATGTAGGGTAGATAAACAACAAGGTCCTACTGTTTAGCACTGGGAACTATATTCAATATCCTGTGATAAACCATAATGGAAAAGAACATGAGAAAGAATACCTACATGTATAATTGAATCACTTTGCTGTGCAGCAAAAATTAACACAAAATTGTACATCAATTTATTTATATTTCAGTAAAATAAAAAATAAATAAGTGGCTTACAGTTGGTTTCTTGGAACCTGGATAGATGTGGGGCTGGCTTTTTCCAGTTACCCATTTGAGAAAGAAGGCAGGAGTAAAACCCCGACAGTGGGAAAGAGAAGGTTTGTGGCACTGGGATTTTCACTGTAAGTACCTCTTCCATTAATACACTTGGAGTGGATTCTGCCCTCCGCGATAGGAAAGAAGAAATAAAAGAACCCAACATCATCTCTCCCACAGATAACCAGACCAGAAATTTCACAAAAGGAAGAAGCTACAGCCAACATCAGTATTTCCCAGAGTGGGTCTGGCCATAGCACATAATGGATGCGATGGCAATGTAAACTCTAGCAATGTGGCAGGCATCAAGAATGAACAGACACCCCTCTAACTCCTAGGACAGGGCCTGCACAAAGTAGGTGCTTTACAGACACAGCTGGAAGGAAGGGATGGAAGGAGGAAGTTAGGAGGAAAGGGAGGGGTGAAGGGAGCGAGAAATGTATGAAATAATAGAGTAAAATACACAGAGAATGGAGATCAGAGGGTGTATTTGTTCACTAGAGCTGCCATAACAAAGTAACACAGTCCAGGTGGTTTAAACAACAGAAATTTATTTCCTCACAATTCTGGTGGGCTTCTCTGGTGGCTCAGAGAGTAAAGAATCTGTTTGCAATGCAGAAGACTGGGATTCGATCCCTGGGTTGGGAAGATCTTCTAGAGAAGGGAATGGCAACTCACTCCAGTATTCTTACCTGAAGAAATCCCATGGTCAGAGGAGCCTGGCAGGCTACAGTCTGTGGGGTGGAAAAGAGTCTGACACAACTGAGTAATTAACACTTTCACAATTCTGGAGGATGGAAGTCCAAGTTAAGGTGTTAGCAGGTTTAGATTTTTCTGAGGCCTCTCTCTTCGACTTGTCTTCTTACTTTGTCCTCACATGGCCTTTTTCCTGTGAGTGTGCCCCCAACCTGGCACCTCCCCATGTCCAAATGTCCTCTTCTTTTAAGGGTAGTGGTCCGATTGGATGAAGCTCCACACTAACCGCCTCCTTTTAACTTGGTCATCTCTTTAGAGGCCCTATCTTCAAATACAGTCACAAACTGAGGTACTCGGGGCTAGAACTCCAACGTAAGATATGGAGGAGACATAATTCAGCCCGTAAAGAGGAAAGTATCCATTTCTCTGCACTCTGGCTGCAGCGCTTCTCCCCCTGAGACCCAGAATCTTGACTCGTAGAAGAGGTTCTCAGAGAGGAGGCACAGAGAACCCAGGACCTCAGGTGACACAGCAGTGACGGCATGGAGGCTCTCCAGCTTTCCCTGCAGGGTCCCTGCTGACTCATCTGACAGTCACAACCACAAGGAATGGCCAGGGACAAACACAAAGAACAGAGGACCAACCTCACAAGTTGCCTAAGAATATTTTTTTCCTAACACAAAAGGCCGCAGGTGGGAGAGTCAAACAGTTTACTGGTGACTTGAGAATCTCAGTATCTCTGGGAGAGTCTTCATTCCCCAACCAGAGAAGGAATCAAAATGAGGGAACTCTCATCTCTTATTCAAGGGTAAACTGAGGGAACTTGTCAGGACTGATCATGTAATTATCCAGACATCCCTGGAAACAAACAAAGCATCTCACACTGCTAGTTGCAGCTTGGCTGATGCCTTTCTAAAGGCAATGGGAATTGTCAGGCCTTTAAAAACGTCTGCTCTTCTCCTAGAGTTCTTATAGAATATCTGCTTTCATTATGCTTGTCTAAATGAAGACCTCTCATAGGAAATCCCCCGTCTTGTGGATTTCAGGGCTTCCTACTTGGGGTTGCACTCTGGCACAATATGCAGTGGATCACAGTCATGAGCTGCAGTGATGACCCCACCACACTGATCATATGTGCAACTGTTACTAGTCCCTTAACCTTTCTGAGCTTTCATTTCCACATCCACAATTGTGAGCAGTTAATAACCTCAGTAACCTCAGTCCTGGAGCTGCCACGCCTTTAATGCAAGTAGTAAAAAGTCATATAGTACAGAATTCAGTAGTTCCCAAACACACCCACTCTCATAATTATTTACTCCCTCTGTGGAAATCTTTGACCCTTTGGTACAGTATTTATTTTAAAACTTGCTCACCTCATCTTGTGAGAGACTAACTGAGGTTGTTACCATGACTAAAGGGTTACTTATACCTTAGAAGTTTCAGACTAAAAACAAGAAATGTTGTTCTTTATAGTCAACCAGAGGCTGCTGAGAGTGGAGACAGAAGCAGTAGAATGCAAGAACATTCTGTTCTGCTACCTCTATTTCTTTCCCAGTTTCCCTTCAAAATTTATAAAATTTGTGTTACTAAGACAGTTATAAAGTGAAAGTGAAGTCACTCAGTCGTGTCCGACTTTTAGCGACCCCATGGACTGCAGCCCACCAGGCTCCTCCGTCCATGGGATTTTCCAGGCAAGAGTACTGGAGTGGGGTGCCATTGCCCTCTCCGCCCCACTGTATGAAGTGACCTACAAATCTCATTAGAAATTTCATCTATTATTTAGGACCTAAAAATCCTGTTTGATGCGGGAAGGAAGGACTTGGGGGGCCACATAGAATACTTCAGGCCTTTTCCAGCTTTGCTGGTGCCTCTTGATTGCCAGTAGGCTCCCGACCCAGGAATCAAACCTGGGTCCCTTGCATCTCCTACATTGGCAGGTGGATTCTTTACCATTAGCACCACCTGGGAAGCCCTTTGATATTATTGTGTGTGCTTCATCACTCAGTCGTGTCCTATTCTTTGAGACTCCATGGACTGGAGCCTTGTGGGGACTCTCCAGGCAAGAATACTGGAGTGGGTTGCCATACCCTGCTTCAGGGGATCTTCCCATCCCAGGGATCGAACCTAGGTCTCCTGCATTGCAGTCAGATTCTTTACTGACTTGAGCCACCAGGGAAGCCCTTGCTATTATTAGCAAAGCTTACTAAAGAACAGAAGTTATGGTATATATGAGTTTGATTTGACAGTGTATACTTTGTATTAAGCCAAAAGTTATTACAAATATGTTGTTAAATATATTACTTGGTACATAATAATTTATGCAATTTTAATGCAAATTTTAAGTTTTAGTTTGTTTCTAAATATTCTATATATTCTACCATGCTATCTTAGGATTTTGATCATTTTATTTCTTGCTTTCCCTTATTTGTGCCTTTTATTAATTTATATTTTTGATCTTGTATGTTAATTATGGACTCCAGAACATTATTATTAACTCAATTTAAGAAGAAAAGCATTTAAGTATTTCATCATTAATTATGATGTTAGCTGTAGGTTCTTTTGTAGTCCTCTGTGCCAGATTAATAAGATTATCTGTTTCTTGTTTGCTCATAGTTTATGATTTTTTTTGAAAAATCATGAGTGGATGTGAAACTTTATAAATGTTTTTTCTTGTAATGTACAATGATTTTCCTTCTTTAATTCACAATTTGGATATTGATGTAAAAAGTAAATTGATTATTTTAAAAATCTTTTTCATGGCAGTAAAACTTCATCCAGAAAAGAACAGCATTGCAAGAGGTCAAAGACCAGTAAAGTTCCAGAAATGTGTTATTATTATGGTTACCACTGGTGGCTCAGAAGGTAAAGCATCTGCCTGCAATGTGGAAAACATGGGTTTGATCCCTGGGTCAGAAAGATCCCCTGGAGAAGGAAATGGCTTGTTCTATTTCTGTGAAAAATGCCATTGGAATTTTGATAGGGATTACATTAAATCTGTCAGAGAAGGCAGTGGCACCCCACTCCAGTACTCTTGCCTGGAAAATCCCATGGACGGAGGAGCCTGGTAGGCTGCAGTCCATGGGGTCGCTAGAGTCAGACACGACTGAGCGACTTCACTTTCACTTTTCACTTTCATGCACTGGAGAAGGAAATGGCAACCCAGTGGGGACATTTTATATGAGGTTTCACCAAGTCATGAAACATCTCATTTTATAACCTGGGGAGTTTTATAGTTTCATTGACATTCTCCAAGGAGCCATGTCTTATAAATCCATAAACTGTAAGTTTGTTTACAAGTAACATTAAATCAGAGACATCCTGCTCTAATCATTCCATAAGTAAGGACTCCTTCTCTAGCAATTGCCATTACTCTATTTGTCTGGAAGTCTAGTTATTATGTTTATAAGAATAGACCAAGTCAATAATCAGAGGAAAGTTTGCTTTAAATCCTTCCTGCCTAGATCTCTAATCAGAAAACTATAAAATAATGAGAGATATCAAATAAACAGAGAGATCCATTATTTTATGGATAGAATTATACAAAACTCATCAATCATTTTAATTGAATTTCCAGGTTTACTGTCATGTTAATAAAATTCCCAACAGTTTTTTGTCTGTAAAACATGACAAGCAGATCCTAAAACATATATGGAAATACAGTAACCAAAAATAGCCAAGTTATTCTTGAAGAATAGGGTAGGTGGTTTGCTCTACCAGATGTCAATCTAACCATAAAGCCACAGTTAGTAAGACTATGTACTCTTGGCCAAAACTAGGTGAGGAACAGAACACAATATCTAAACACAGCAGTTACATATTTGTTGATACTTGATTTATATTAAAGATGTTACGTAGAGTACTGGGGGAATGACCATCTTTTTAATAACTGCTGGGTAAATTTGATATCTATTGTTGTTCATTCACTAAGTCATGTCTGACTATTTGCAACCCCATGGGGGTTTGTACACTAGGCTTCCCTGTCCTTCACCATCTCTCAGAGTTTGCTCAAACTCATGTCCATTGAGTCAGTGATACCATCCAACCATCTCATCCTCTGACATCCCCTTCTTCTCCTGCCTTCAATTTTTTTCCAGCATCAGGGTCTTTTCCAATGAATCAGCTCTTAATATCAGGTGGTCAAAGTATTGGAACTTCAGCTTCAGCATCAGTCTTTCCAATGAATATTCAAGGTTGATTTCCTTTAGGATTGACTGGTTTGGATACTCACTTACTTTGATGGAAGAGGTCAAAATTCTTATTTTTATTTTGACCCCTTACTCAAATCACAAAAATTAGCTTTATGTGGAATAAATAGGAAAATCTGTACATGTGAATAAAGTTTCAAACCATTATTATAAGAAAATATCTTTACAACTTTGGGATAGACAAATATTTCTGAAATAAGACACAGTTTTTAAAAGAGAATAATATAATTTTACTAAATTTTAGAACTTCTCTTCCTGGAAAGATAGCATAAAGAGACTAAAAATGCAAACTACAGAGTGAGAAGTGATGTTTTAATTCAATAACTGACAAGCATCTTGTATCCAGAATATATAAATATTTCAGTATGAAAAACATGGTCCTTAAGAAAAATGGGGAAGACATTTCAATGGGCCCTTCAAAAAACAGAAATCCAAATGTGTAATAAATACATGAAAAGATGCTCAAAAAATGCAAATAATAACCACTTTCAATAAAAAACCTTCCTAAATGGCTAAAAACAAAGGACTATCAATGTCAAATTTTGGCAATGACATGGAGCAACAGGAATGTTCTCTTTTGGCATGTAAAAGTGTATGTACTTGGCACAATTATTTTGAAAAACTGAAGTTTCAGCTATTAATTTATTTATTATTTTCTTCTTTTTTTATTTATTTTCTTCTTTTTCTACAATATTGTATTGGTTTTGCCATATATCAAAATGAATCCGCCACAGGTATACATGTGTTCCCCATTCCGAACCCTCCTCCCTCCTCCCTCCCCATACCATCCCTCTGGGTCGTCCCAGTACACCAGCCCCAAGCATCCAGTATCCTACATCAGCTATTAATTTAAAAATCATTAAAATAGAAAATAATATTTTGAAATAGCAGGAAACATAAGAGACATGGGTTCAGTTCCTGAGTCAGGAAGATCCATCCCCTGGAGGAGGAAATGGCAAATCACTTCAGTATGATTGTCTGGAGAATTCCATGGACAGAAGAGTCTGGCAGGCTACAGTCCATGGGGTCACAAACAGTCATACATGACTGAAGAGACAACACAACGCTGTTAAGCACAGGTATACATTCCAAGACCCCCAGTGGATGTCTGAAACCATAGAGAGTACCAAATTCTATGTATACATATGCAGTGCTTTTTTCTACACCCTCAGACTGGTAGCCTATACAGTGAGAACAGGCTGGACAAAGGGATGATTCACAGCCAGGCAGGATGCAGC
This sequence comes from Bos javanicus, assembly GCF_032452875.1. Taxonomy (NCBI): domain Eukaryota; kingdom Metazoa; phylum Chordata; class Mammalia; order Artiodactyla; family Bovidae; genus Bos; species Bos javanicus. Next base: position 34,024,659 of record NC_083887.1, on the reverse strand, counting down.
AGGACTGCACAAGATTTCATCATGCTACTCAGGATGGTGTGCAATTTAAAACTTATGAATTGTTTATTTTTGGAATTTTCCATTTAATATTTTTGGACCACAGTTGACTGGGTAACTGAAACCACAGAAAACAAAACCAAGGATAAGGAGGGACTACTGTATTGTATCTTCAAGATGTTAGAAGAAATGTGTCATTTGGTTTTGGTATTCAGTATAATGTGAAATATGAGAGTCATTGTATTGCAAATCACGTGGTTACATTTTAATGGTACATTCTGTGTATTAGACCAGAAAGCCGAGATCCTGCCTTTTTCACATATTTTGTTCAATTTCTATTTCTTGAGAACACTCAGAGCAAGCCTACTGTCTCTTTTACAACACAATCCTTCAGAAATTAGAAATGTCCCTGGAGTGTTCTTTGCCCTGAATGGCTCTTTCGCCTATGTTTTTTCCTTCACCAATCTGAACACTACCCTATGAATGCATTTTGACTTGGTTCATGTCTCTTGAATTGCTGGGGTCCAGCATTAAACACAGTTTCCCTGGTGGCTCAGCAGTAAGAATCTGCCTGCAATGCAGGAGCTGTAGAAGACACAGGTTCAATCTATGGGTCCGGAAGATGCCCTGGAGGAGGGCATGTATTCCATGTATTACATGGAATACTGACTCCAGTATTCTTGCTTGGAGAATCCCATGGACAGAGAAGCCTAGCGGGCTACAGTACATGAGGTCACAAAGACTCAGACATGACTGAAGTGACTTAGCATGCACACGTGCTGAATTAAACACTTCATTGTGTGTATATTTTGACAAAGCGGATTCAAGTGACACAGAGACTTCTCTTTTATTAGATACTAGAGTCCCTTGGACTGCAAGGAGATCAAACCAGTCAATCCTAAAGGAAATCAGTCCTGAATATCCATTGGAAGGATTGATGCTGAAGCTGACACTCCACTACTTTGGCCACATGACGTGAAGAACTGATTCACTGGAAAAGACCTTGATGCTGGGAAAGATTGAAGGCAGGAGGAGAGGGGATGACAGAGGATGAGATGGTTGAATGGCATCACCAACTCGATGGAAATGAGTCTGAGCAAGCTCCAGGAGTTGGTGATGGACAGGGAGGCCTGGTGTGATGGACAGGGAGGCGTGGTGTGTTGCAGTCCATGGGGTCGCAAAGAGTCAGACGTGACTGAGCAACTGAATTGAACTGATATTTCCCATTGACTTTCTGATAGTTACTTCAAACTTTTATACTTTTGAATATATGCTTCCTATGAACTAAAGCTTTTAAGTCTTTCCTATACATATTATTACAAAGCTACTCTCTCTAGTGCATTTTAAACCATTTGCAGTCATTTATATTTATCAAATCTTAAATGCATTTGTTAAACAGCACAATACTCCAATCTTCCTTCAGGATTTTGTTTTTGCCATAGAAAATATTCAACAACTGACAAAACAGCAAAGTACAATCTCTGTTTGCTTGCAGATGAGGTGAGGGGAGGGGAGTTTGTTGTATTTGTGTATAGATATGGATATAAATAGATAGAGATAGGCATAGACAAAGACATTGATATATATTACTACAAAGATATATGGCAAGTTTTAACTACAGTCGTTCTGAGCTGGTAGGATTATGGGTGATTTATATTTTCTAATGTTTGATTTTGAGCTTCTTTTGTAATGTGTATCTAGTAAGATCAAATACTCAAAATTAATAACACCTTGTATGCTTAAAGGGAGAGAAGGCAAGTCACACTGGGACAGGTTAGGCTCAGATAGGATTTGTGTTACAAATGTTTGAGATGAATCTTAAAAATAAATAGAAAGTTTATTTGCTCACTTGCCTGTTGTTTACCACCTGCTATGCAGTCTGGTTCTGGGGGTTGGGGACCCCTACATTACAAGACTCTTGAGTGAGATGGTTGGATCTGCATAGAAAAATGAAGGAAATGAAGAGAGTCAAGGAAATGAAGAGAGTAGATTTAAGCAGTATTTCCCAAACTAGAACACTAGTATTTACTAATGAATATCTTTGAATATTCATTAGTATCGATGTTATCATTAATATTTATATAATTGGTGAGCCAGAGGAATTATTTATCAAATAAACTTTAGAAATGCCATATTTTGCATTACACTTTTGACATTTGAAATGCACACAAATATATTAAAGTCCAGAGAGCCTTTCCATTAAAGAAACATGTTAACTTTTCTTAATGCATCATTTTCCAAACTGGTTTGATCCTCTGGAAAGCCTGTAAACATGCTAGCATTCCATGCACTCAATTTGGGAAATGCAGCATTAGAGAAACGCTGAAGGGGAAAAGCAACAAAGCACAGTATTTGGTTACCTAAGGAGAAAGAGAGATGAGGAGAATTAAAAGATGTTGCTCTGTTTTCAGTCCCCTGACCAGGGAAACGGTGCTATATGATCAGCAGGTTTAAGAGATTCGGTTAGATGGAAATTATCATGCAAGCCTGCATTATTTAGGTGTCAGGGTCAGCATACCAATGTTTGAAGATATTCATGTAGTAAGTCTATATACCTACAAAAGACATGTCAAAATCTGCAGAAAAAATTCTAATAAGCTATTCACAGAACTTTGCTACTAATCAAAATGCATTGCCTCACAGTGTTCCAGCACAACTGCTAAACAACTCACAGTAAATGGGTCTTATAAGTATGGAAGCTGAAATTATTTCCATGGGATATTCTTTTTCTAGATACTGTAACTAAGGGACTTGGAGCCTCCTTCCCACTGGCATGTGAGATTCTGGGAAATACCTTTAATCTGTATTGCCATTTCCTTGAGTTTTCTGTTATTTAAGAGTTTTATTGGTGTGTCTGTACTAAGATAAAACTCTAGAAAGTAAAACAAGACATGAACGGCTAGGGGCTAAAATCACAGGGCCTGAAGCAAATTCTCAGAAAGAATATTAACATCTAAGAACTGTCAGTGTATTTCCCACCTGGGAGAAGCAGGGGGATTTACCAGCTTCTGGTATGCCCAGTCAGACTGAGCTCTGAAAATGCGTAAGTCGACTTCCCTTCTAAAAGAAGAAGGTGAGAAGGCAAGGACAGTTTGTTCTCATTCCAGGTATTTTGCTGACCTGATTTGTGAGCGGAAGCAATTGCAGGAATTCACCTTCCTCAGTCCCACATTTGCAGAAGGAAAAGACCAGTCACAGCAGTGTGTCTTGGCTGTCCACTCCTCAGGTTTGCCAAAAATTACCAGAGCACCATAAGTATGGCAGCTGGAAAAGGCTTTGGGGTTAGGAAAAGGTTTAAATCCCACAACTCCTTTACCAAATTAAAAAATATGAAAGAAAAAAAAAGAAGAAGAAGAATGAAATTCTGCCATTTGAGGCAACATGGATGGGAAATAGATGGGGAAACAGTGGAAACAGTGTCAGACTTTATTTTTCTGGGCTCCAAAATCACTGCAGATGGTGACTGCAGCCATGAAATTAAAAGATGCTTACTCCTTGGAAGGAAAGTTATGACTAACCTAGATAGCATATTCAAAAGCAGAGACATTACTTTGCCAACAAAGGTTCGTCTAGTCAAGGCTATGGTTTTTCCTGCGGTCATGTATGGATGTGAGAGTTGGACTGTGAAGAAGGCTGAGTGCCGAAGAATTGATGCTTTTGAACTGTGGTGTTGGAGAAGACTCTTGAGAGTCCCTTGGACTGCAAGGAGATCCAACCAGTCCACTCTGAAGGAGATCAGCCCTGGGATTTCTTTGGAAGGAATGATGCTAAAGCTGAAACTCCAGTACTTTGGCCACCTCATGCGAAGAGTTGACTCATTGGAAAAGACTCTGATGCTGGGAGGGATTGGGGGCAAGAGGAGAAGAGGATGACAGAGGATGAGATGGCTGGATGGCATCACCGACTCGATGGACTTGAGTCTCAGCGAACTCGGGGAGTTGGTGATGGACAGGGAGGCCTGGCGTGCTGCGATTCATGGGGTCGCAAAGAGTCGGACATGACTGAGCAACTGATCTGATCTGATCTGATCTGAGGTTAAGTGAAGTAAGCCAGACAGAGAAAGGCAAAGTATGATATTACATGTAACACCTAAAAAACTAATAAATATAACAAAAAAGAAGCTGAATCACAGATATAGAGAACAAACTATTCGTTACTAGTTGTTGTTTAGTCAGTAAGTCATGTCTGACTCTTTTACGCAACCCTGTGGACTGTAACCAGCCAGGCTCCTCTATCCATGGGATTTTCCAGGTAAGAATACTGGAGTGGGTAATGATTTCCTTCTCCAGGGGATCTTCCCAACCTGGGGACTGAACCCATGTTCCCTGCATTGCAGGTAGATTCTTTAGTGTGGAGCCACCAGGGAACCCACTGGTTACCAGTGGGAAGTATCTATCTTGAAAGTGAAAGTCGCTCAGTTGAGTTCAACTCTTTGTGACCCCACGGACTATACAGTCCATGAAATTCTCTAGGCCAGAATACTGGAGTGGGTGGCCTTTCCCTTCTCCAGGGGATCTTCCCAATGCATGGCAGGCAGGTCTCTTTAGGGCCAGGTCTCCAGCATGGCAGGCAGACTCTTTACCAGTTGAGTCACAAGAACCACTAATCAAAGCACCCAAGCAGGACTGCAAGGTAGAACCTGATCACTGATCAATTTCCCACTTGTATCACCTGAAGCCACCTACTTCCCTAGTAACAAGTTGGAAAAAAATTGAAGAAATTACTTCCATTCAAACATATTTAGAGTCCCTTGCCCCTGAAGTGAGCTTGTAACTGACTGAAGCCTGGCCAAGACATCCTCTTTCTGCACTAGAGTAGGGGGAATACCTGCTTTAATAAAATACAGAGGCAACATCCTTCCCACTTCTGCACTACTTTCCATCCTCCTAAAAAACACTGACTTTTCCAAACATATTTTTCTATGTACAGCATTGCCCAACTTGCAAATGGAAAACAATATTGGACAGTACATTTCAGCTAGTAGGAAAAAGGCAAATATTTATGTTTTAGGTTCAGTTTCCTGGAAAGTAGACTGAGACAAAGTTTTGCATGTGAAATGTTTATTTAAGAGTGCCCTTGGGATCAATATTTGGGGAAGGAGGGAATGGAAGTAAAAATGGACAAAACAGGAAGTCAGACTATAATGACAGCCCAAACAACCCTTGGTCAATGCCATGGGGGAACTCTGGAGATAGAATGGACCTTCTGAGTTGTCCTGAATTTAACCAAGATCATCAGACTTTTACGTTCCACTAGACATAGGTCATTTTGGAAACAGTACGACCTTGGGCAAGGAATCTCTGGAGTGGTTGACACTGAAGGATGTCTGTCTGCTGAGAGCACTCCCAACAAATCCTTCATTACAGGGGATCAGGACTGTGCATGACAACATCCCCTACAAACTTCAGTGCTTAAATTTGGTATGAGCTAGCCCTTTTTAAGTTCACTTAAACTTACTATGGGATCACTGCCAGCCCTGGCCACCGTGTCCTCATGGTAGAATCAACTGTGCTAAAGTTTCTGAGGGTTTCCCTGGTAGCTCGGTGGTAAAGAATCTGCCTGCCAATGCAAGAGACCAAGAGATGTGGGAGACGTGGGTTGGATCCCTGGATGAAGACTATCTCCTGGAGAAGGAAATGGCAACCCATTCCAGTATTATTGCCTGGGAAATCCCATGGACAGAGGAGCCTGGCAAGCTACAGTCCATGGGATCACTAACACAACTTAGCAGCTAAACAACAACAAAATTCTCTGAAGTACCTATCTTGTGGATATTCCATGAAGTCTGTTGAGCTGGAAATGACGTTCATGCATCTGAAAGCATGTTTTAATGCATCCTTCAGGGTGCTTGGTGCTTCCTTGAAGAACACTGAAGGAATACATTGAATTTAAGCTGGACATATCAAACAGCTCTCCATAATCCCATGAGTAATGAGCTGCACAAAGGACTGAGCACCACCATTTATAAAAGTGATTGTAAAATAGCAGACTCAGCTCAGAAATCTAAACTAAGAAATATTACTAATCTTGATCAAAATATACAATTAGTCAAAAATAATTCTCATAAACTAAATAAAGTTAATGCTATTTCGGCAGTTTGCTTTACTTCGTAAACTTTCAAGAGTCAGGATGATACTGTGCAGCTGTTCCATAGCATTTATAAGAACAAGGTCTCCTTAGCTATGTTCACATCCCAATTATGAAGAGACAAAGCACATGGTCACAAAAAGTATTAATCACATTATTTATGGGAACTCCTACTTAACCTTATAACTTGAGACATTTAATAGTAAAGCCATTCTAGTCATCTGAAGTCAGAGTCTGGTTCTGCTCCTTTTGATGTTTAAGAAGGAATAATCCAAGACCAGTGTAGCAAGGTGAGAATGTTTCTGGGGTGAGAATTGGTACAAGTTCCTAATATACTTCCAACTGAGGAACCTTGGGCAATTCAGCTTTATTTCCTTCATCTGTAAAGGGAGAGGATTAAAATTTTAAGTAGTCTCTAAGTGTCTTTCTGATCTAAAAGTCTATGATTCTCTTAATCTTTTAGATTAGCTAGTAGTTGAGTGCTCAGAAGCAGATTTAGATTCAGTAACACAAGAAAATAACTGTAATTATTATGTAATTATTATGTCATTGACTGATAGTAACCATTACTCTGATAATCATTTCATGATACACACACAATGTATCAAATCATTATGCTGTACACCTGAAGCTAATACAATGTTATATGTCAACTATACCTCAATTTTAAAAGATACAATAAGAGTAACTGCAAGATTTCCCTTTAGAGAGGTGAATTATAAAAGTTTCATATGTGAAACATTCAGGATAGGATATCTACCCTCTGATCATTCATCAGGAGTAAAGACATTTCCTTTCATTACCAAAGATGGTTAATAAGATACTCTGAAGTTGAGAGTCTGACCTGTGAGTTGAATATCATAATTCTGCATAGCTCTAGTTTTTTATCAAAATTGAAAGGGAGAGTTAACGAACCACTTTTTCTTTTTCCTATTACAATAATCTCATTTCAAAGTGTTAATACTGCTGTAATATGTCTCTCTTACAAATGATGACCCAGAAAATGGAATCACCCAAGTCTGTTATTCATGTACTTCATTTAAGAATATCTTTAAAATGCCTTTTTTATTTTTAGTTTACTAATGCCTCAGTTTCAGAGTTAATCTAACAAAATCTAACAATTTTAGTTTCCTCCTCTGTAAAATGGGGGTGATATTAGCATTGACCTCACCAGTGGTGGTTGTAAGTGTTAAATGAAATTATGAATTTACATTTGATAACCCAGTTACTGTGCACACAGTAGGGACACAATGAGTATTGTCACTGCCATTGATATCATTCTTGAGGCCTGGACTACAAGAAACCACTGGGACTAGTTATAGTTTTCAAATCATTCAGGATGGCTGAAGTGATGACAGTAGTTAAGATTGCCTAGGGAGAGAATATGGAGTGGGAAAAAAAAGCCAAAAGAGAAAATGCCAAAGATTCAGAAGGAAAAAAAAAAAAGGCAATATATAATGGGTTAATCAGAGAATGAGAAAAAAGGGCCAGGAAAGTTTGGCATGAAAGAGGACAAGTGATTTATTTCTTTCCTATTCATTGATTACCTTAAAATAAATCTGTGCTTTGGCAACTGGACCTTAAAATGACTGGGAGGCAACGTCACCATGAAAAAGTAAAAGTACTTATTGAGTTCTCTAGAAATTATGTACTTTGGCTTAACAACATTCTTACAATTTAGAATCCAGGAAGTCAATGTTCTTTCCTCATTATTATATCAGAGAATAGTTTCCTTAGTCCTTAGTTGATCTGAAAAAGACCGTGATGAAACAACACGTTGACGGAAGAGGGAATTGGCTTAAAGAATTTTCCAACAAGCCCTCCATCAAACCCAGGGTATTTTGTGTACCAGGAATCTGCTGCAGGAAACTAAATGACTCTGAGTATATGTCATTCTTTATGGCTGAACTAACAGCAAAAAGCAGCAGCCTGCTGACAAATTTCATATCCAATTCAATGCACTGTATTTTCATTCCTAACTACACTCCATTAGCTCTGACATTTCAAGAGTCGATGGAAAACCAGAAATTACACATTTCATTTATGGTATTCTCTGCTTTTTCTTCAGGAAAATTAATGACTGTTCAAAAAGCTGTCATGAGAAATTCATCTTCAAGGGCTGCTCCTCTACCAAGTGACCACACCCTTTTGTAGCCACATACAGAGATGATCCGGCAATCAAGAATGAACACACAATCAAGAATACACACACACACACACAAACACACACAATGACTCCTCACAGTGCTTGCTTCCAGCTGGTAAACCAAATAATCAAGTCTCAATTTAATTAGATTTTAAAATGGCACTTGGGCTACGTTATGGCATTTTCTACAAATAAATAAGTGCTCTTATAATTTTACAAATAGTGGATATGACAAGAGAAAAACTAGAGTGTTCCAATTATCTTACCAGATTAAAAGTGCTGAATCAGAGTTCTAAAGTCACCCAGCCATCTATTCCCCATGAATAATTCAGAGGACTATGGCTGTATATTATTCTGATCCAACTACAGTTCAACATTTAGAGTTGCTCTGCAGGACTTCTATGGACTGTTCTCTTCACTATTTCTGGAATTTGCATCTTTGAGTGTAAGCAATGAAATAACAGATTTGCCTCCATTCATGAAAGCTTCCAGGTTCATTAGACAGAATACATCAAAAAATTTAGTCTATGTGAGCTAGGACAGAAAAATCATGCTCTATTGATATTCATTGTACTAATTTAGAGAATTCATCATCAATAGGAATATAGATACACATCATCAGTCTAATGATATTATAGCCAGTGGAAAAGAATCTCTTTTCTGAGCTGGCTTGTAACTCAGAGAGGTATTGTAAGAGTCACAGCTGCTTTAGACTACATCTTGAAGTCATAGTGACCAGAAATACTAGCTTTAATTTGGAAGTTGCAAATATTATTTCTCTGGGTTCTTATTACCTTGGTCAGAGGTAGTTTTACCACTGGAATCAGTTTTATCCATTACAGTCCCACATAAAGCCCAGGAAAAGAATGGTGGGTAGGGAAAAATTATGAGTGTCATAATTATGAGAATAATCATGAGTGTCAAATACCATACGTAAGCAGTCAGCAAGTGTATCGATTACACCATGACCAATAGAGCTTAAAAACCATTATCATCATCCTCTGGATGGTAGACAGCAAAGTAGGAATTTATCTCCGGAGTTACAACAGTTCATTTGGGCATATCCATTACACATCACTTTTCACTTAGGAAACATTCTGGGAAGCAGTAAGTGAATTCAGGGAGGACAGAAAATGGGGAGGGGGAGCAATATATTTTGAAATTTGCTTAACCTTTATATAGTCAACAAATGTGACAGCCTGCTACAGATAAGGTGCTGAAGGCAGTGCTTAGAGCATGGTCTCTGCCTTCCAAAAGACTAGAGTGTAGTTAAATTCATATAAATCTAAATTTTACATGGTCTCTTATTTCACTAGCAGCAAGCTGTTGTCCCCGTACAGCTTCCTAGAACTATAATTTGAGGACCAATTTATTCCTTTTTAGTGCATTTCTGTTCTCTCCCTTTGAATTCTCAACAATAATAATCTGGTCAGCAGGAGGGCCAGGACCAAATATTAATGAGATAATTATGATGTTTTCTTACACCAGGCAACCAGGGATTTCTGGCAAGAACCAGGCAAGATGGAAAACAAGAGGACATGGATAAAACTCCAAAATAATAAGGATAATAAGTCCAAAAATGACTTAGGCTCCCTGATATCCTCATTGAAGAAGCAAAATCTAACAATAAACATCAAAATTCTAGCATATACCAGTGAGGTGGAGAGAAAAGTAAGGAAAAGTACCTGTAGCACAGGGACCTAGTTTATGGAGCTTTTTTGCACATCCTCATGTAAATACATCTCCCCAAACTAAAGCATATTTTCTAAAATATTTTATTCTTACACATAGCAAAGTCTTTCTTTGCATGTAGGGAAGTTGCAAAAGTTAAGTCATGCCACAGTTTAGATGGTACATAGAAAATTTAATTTCTTAATTTTTCTTTACATAATGCCCTTAGACACAGAAGGAATTAGAGATACCAAGGGAACATTTCATGCAAAGATGGGCTCGATAAAGGACAGAAATGGTATGGACCTAACAGAAGCAGAAGATATTAAGAAGAGATGGCAAGAATACACAGAAGAACTGTACAAAAAAGATCTTCATGACCCAGATAATCACGATGGTGTGATCACTGACCTAGAGCCAGACATCCTGGAATGTGAAGTCAAGTGGGCCTTAGAAAGCATCACTACGAACAAAGGTAGTGGAGGTGATGGAATTCCAGTGGAGCTATTTCAAATCCTGGAAGATGATGCTGTGAAAGTGCTGCACTCAATATGCCAGCAAATTTGGAAAACTCAGCAGTGGCCACAGGACTGGAAAAGGTCAGTTTTCTTCCAATCCCAAAGAAAGGCAATGCCAAAGAATGCTCAAACTACCACACAATTGCACTCATCTCACATGCTAGTAAAGTAATGCTCAAAATTCTCCAAGCCAGGCTTCAGCAATACGTGAACCATGAACTTCCTGATGTTCAAGCTGGTTTTAGAAAAGGCAGAGGAACCAGAGACCAAATTGTAAACATCAGCTGGATCATGGAAAAAGCAAGGGAGTTCCAGAAAAACATCTATTTCTGCTTTATTGACTATGCCAAAGCCTTTGACTGTGTGGATCACAATAAACTGTGGAAAATACTGAAAGAGATGGGAATACCAGACCACCTGACCTGCCTCTTGAGAAATCTGTATGCAGGTCAGGAAACAACAGTTAGAACTGGACATGGAACAACTCCAAATAGGAAAAGGAGTACATCAAGGCTGTATATTGTCACCCAGCTTATTTAACTTATATGCAGAGTACATCATGAGAAATGCTGGGCTGGAAGAAGCACAGGCTGGAATCAAGATTGCCGGGAGAAATGTCAATAACCTCAGATATGCAGATGACACTACCCTTATGGCAGAAAGTGAAGAGGAACTAAAAAGCCTCTTGATGAAGGTGAAAGAGGAGAGTGAAAAAGTTGGCTTAAAACTCAACATTCAGAAAACGATGATCATGGTATCCAGTCCCATCACTTCATGGGAAATAGATGGGGAAACAGTGGAAACAGTGTCAGACTTTATTTTTTGGGCTCCAAAATCACTGCAGATGGTGACTGCAGCCATGAAATTAAAAGATGCTTACTCCGCAGAAGAAAAGTTATGACCAACCTAGATAGCATATTAAAAAGCAGAGACATTACTTTGCCAACAAAGGTCTATCTAGTCAAGGCTATGGTTTTTCCAGTGGTCATGTATGGATGTGAGAGTTTGACTGTGAAGAAAGTTGAGTGCCGAAGAATTGATGTGGTGTTGGAGAAGACTCTTGAGAGTCCCTTGGACTGCAAGGAGATCCAACCAGTCCATTCTGAAGGAGATCAGCCCTGGGGTTTCTTTGGAAGGAATGATGCTAAAGCTGAAACTCCAATACTTTGGCCACCTCATGCGAAGAGTTGACTCATTGGAAAAGACTCTGATGCTGGGAGGAACTGGGGGCAGGAGGAGAAGGGGACGACAGAGGATGAGATGGCTGGATGGCATCACTGACTCGATGGACGTGAGTCTGAGTGAACTCTGGGAATTGGTGATGGACAGGGAGGTCTGGCGTGCTGTGATTCATGGGGTCTCGAAGAGCTGGACACGATTGAGCGACTGAACTGAACTGAACTGAATGCCTTTCTCCTGAGCTGCATACACTGGCTAGCAGAAAAAGAGACAAAATGCCTGAGCTAATTTAATGCTTAACTAAATTCAATAATTTATATATCTTTCCCTAAAATAATGAGTGTATGCTGGTGAAAGAAGTGTGTGACTTTAAAAATAATTTAGCTATTTATTTTAATCGGATGCTAATTCCTTTACAATATTGCAGTGGTTTTCACCATACATTGACATGAATCAGCCACAGGTGTACAGATGTCCTGCCATCCTCAACCAAAAAAAAAAAAAAATATGTAGCTTACACTTCTTTTGGGATGAGTCCTCAGAGCTGTTCTGGCACCCACTGGTATACAACATGACACCACTTACCCTCTTTTAGTCAGCAGCCAGTGCTGAAGTCAGCACCTGGCTATTCAAGGTCTACTTTTTGTCTAGAGATATTGCTCCCACACAGCTCCCACACTTCCTCTCTTTCTGACTCAACTCATAGCTTTACAAACCCAAATAGATCTCTTCCTTATTCCTCATGACCCTAAAACCTAGCATGTCACTTCCTCCAACTTTGACTATGGGATTGCCTCATCCCACCATCTTTACTCTGCGTGCTTTTTCAGTTCATCCTTTGACAAAAGTTTTACTGACAACTCTCCATACTGTTAGTCAAAAATATTTTTTTTTAAATACATAACAGAGCAGACAGTATCTGGCACTCTAGACATCAGTACAACAGGAGTCCCTTCTCATACTGGTAAAAACAAAGCAAAACCTTAAGAGAAAGCAAAACCTATAGAACAGTCTTATGGACTCTGTGGGAGAGGGAGAGGGTGGGAAGATTTGGGAGAATGACATTGAAACATGTAAAATATCATGTAAGAAACGAGTTGCCAGTCCAGGTTCGATGCACGATACTGGATGCTTGGGGCTAGTGCACTGGGACAACCCAGAGGGATGGTATGGGGAGGGAGGAGGGAAGAGGGTTCAGGATGGGGAACACATGTATACCTGTGGCGGATTCATTTTGATATTTGGCAAAACTAATACAATTATGTAAAGTTTAAAAAAAAAAAAAAGCAAAACCTTAAGACAAAGCAAAACCTAAAAACTTAGTTTTGGTGCTTAATTTTGGTGATGGACAGGATCTCCAGTCTCCCTTCAAATGAGCTAAAGTAATTCAGAAGAGAATGAAAACAAAGGTATAGGGTTAGTACCTTTTTTAAAAATTATTGCTTTTTTAAAATAATTGCTTTTGTGACCCCCCCCCCAAAATGGAGTTGTGAAATGCAGGTTTGGGCTAGGCAGTGTCTCTGACTGTAACTCTCCCTCTGTGTTCTTCCTCTTGTTTGCCCAATGTCCTTAGTGCTGACCGGAAGTATTGCTCTCAAAGGTCGCAGGGCAGGAATGCATACAAGGCACCATGCTTGTGCTTCATTCCCCACTCCCCAACAGACCAACTCACTGGCAGGCTGATCACCCCTACAGCCCGCTTCCATATCAAGTAGGAGACCAGATTCCTGAGGTCAGCTTGGCTCCACCACAGGCATCGCCTTGGTGCCAGGCCCACTGGGGTTTCCTGATAACTAGGAGCACCACATGAAATTCAGCCAGCTTTCACCCTTTTAAGAACTCCTGATCCTATTCTACTAGCAATCCTTGAATCCAACTTATTAATGAGGGCTTTCTAGAGTTTTCAAGCTATATAAATATTTTGGTGTGGTCCTTTTTTTCCCTTCCAAAGCAACATCAAATCTCCAGCTGCTGGGAAACAGTGCTTTTCCCTATCATTGGAATCAATGAGTCAAGGCATATGTCTTTAATGGAGGTTTTGGCAAGGGTCATATTAGAGTTATTATTAGATAGAAGTAAACTGAATAGTTTGTTTTCTGTGCTGCACATACAAATCAATGGTTTAAATCAAACACTGCAGTTTATAATGTGATAGAAATATTTACATGGGGATAAAAGCACTAATCAAAGTACAGCATTAAGATAATGCAAGTTTTGAAAATTCCAGAAGCCAACATATTTTACAGATGACTAGAAAAGAAAGAACAAAGAAAACCCAAAGAAAGTATATCAGTTTTGTTAGGAAATGGGCTTTACCCGCAAAGAGGTTCACGTAGCATGTTCTGGTTGCCCGGGAGAGGAGACTCACTTTAGTTATCCAAGTAATAGAGTAATGATGGTGATAGTGACAAGGTGCAGTACAAATACAACTACACAGAAATTCAAGAGAAGTCTAACAACTAGAGTGGGATCCACAGTAGAGCCAGGCTGCAGAATCTCCACCTGCAGCCCGGACACCAGGTCTACAGAAGCAGTAAAAATACAATGAATGGTTTATTGGTATTACATCTTAATGCAAGATGAAACAATATTATCTGTTTCCAGATTTTGTGGCTACCCTGAAGTAACATGTCACTAATATTTTTGTTTGCCCTTTTCTATCCCATCACTGATTTCTTGATTTTTTCCCCCACCTTCACACATTTTATTGTTTTTCCTTTAATAGTCTATTCTTAACTCCAGCTTGACCTTGACTTAAGACCTCACCCAGATAGTCTAATTCCCTCTATATGTCCTTTGATATGACTTCCACTTCTCTCTGCATTTCCTAATTTGGTCTAAACAAGACAAAGTCAGATTGGCCTATACATTTTTTTTTACACCAGACCTCAAAATAGGTCACTGGCCAGTCTCTGAATTTGGGAAGGGAAGACTGCAGTCACCTTGTACTCTAGACCTGCCTTGTTAGCTATGAGCAAAGAAGTGAGGACCAAGGGCATAGCACCAAGGTTGGTAGACTGAACGAACAGCCCTATAATTCACTTACATGATGAGAAAGTAACAAGAGTTCCACCATCTTACTCCTTCCAGAAAAATTATTTTTTCATATTCAAAGTTTTAGGTAGATATCCCTGGTACCATGGATTTCCAGAATATACACACGCAACATAATCAAAATAATAAATGAAAAATATAGTAATAATCGCTGACTCAAGGCATATGTCTCTAATGAGAATAAGCTGCTACCTTTAAAAAAAGTACCATATGCATTCCAAAGATAAATGCAAATAATATTCTGATTCTTATGTGGTCCTCATCACCCTCCCTCTGAATGCAACACTTTCCAACCACAACTGATCACCTTTATGGGCATTATTGCTCAAATCCTAATGCAGCCATTGCAACTAATTTCATCTACATGTCTTGCATCTTGAAAGTTTTAAGTACTTTTGAAACAAAATAGTCTTGTTTCAAAATACTAAAGAGATTAAAGCTGCTGCTGCTGCTGCTAAGTCGCTTCAGTTGTGTCCGACTCTGTGCGACCCCATAGACGGCAGCCCACCAGGCTCCCCCGTCCCTGGGATTCTCCAGGCAAGAACACTGGAGTGGGTTGCCATTTCCTTCTCCGATGCATGAAAGCAAAAAGTGAAAGTGAAGTTGCTCAGTCGTGTCCGACTCTTCGCGACCCCATGGACTGCAGCCCACGAGGCTCCTCTGTCCATGGGATTTTCCAGGCAAGAGTACTGGAGTGGGGTGCCATCGCCTTCTCCAGATTAAAGCTATATGTACCTAAAAAATATAAATTAATAGAATTGATATAATTATAACTGAACTTAAAACTCATTAAAAGAAGGGACTATCTCTCTTGCTCATTTCTCTGCCCTAGACTAGTACAATTTCTGACATGTGAGTATGTGCTCAATATACTTTTCAAACTAGTCAATCAATCAATAAACGAATACTATACCTACTTCCAAACAATGGAAAGAATGGAGATTACAGTCTAGAGAGGATTATTTTTTGAACAGTATCAAAAAGTTTCTCTAGGTCCCCTAGAATCATTGAGTAGACAAAGTAGAAATAAAACAGTTTAGAAGCAGGTCTCCTAATTTAAAATGCGTTTTTAAAGAAAAGCAAAAGTACAATGAAAACACTGCAGACTCTAACAGAAAAAAAAAAAAAGTATTTCATTATACTTAGCCTGGATAGATAGATAAATCTATGCACACATTTATTCCTAAAAGTAGCTTCTATTATCCAAAGCTTTATGTTTACTCTCTGGTGTTTTCAGATAGAGTCTCAGAAAAGGGGCAGGATTCCTTTACTCTTTCTGAGAAGGTAAGATTCTTAAAAATGGCCGTGAAACTCCTCATAACCGAGGGCCCCTCCCCGCATCCTCAAACAAAAGTTGGATACCCTCTGCCATCGTGTAGCTGAGTTTGTAGGAAACAGTCTTTGCTCTTAATTTCCTCTCTCATTTCACTTGACAACAGAGAACTTAGATTTCCAAACTCATCTTCCTTCTCTAAACAGGAAGAACAGAAGGCAGAAAGCCCACAGAATGTTATGTGTGACTCATTTTCAACTTTATGTGAATAATTTAGCACTTGATAAAGACAAAGGCATGATTTTGCTACCGATGAGAAATATTTACATTTGTTTTCCTCCCTGTACAGTGAAGCACCCAGATGAGAGATTCATTGCTCTGTACAAGGCTGCCACCTTTCTCCCAGGGCTGGCTGTCATTAATTAAAATCACAGAAAGGAGCTGATTCACTGAACTGAATCATTCTCATAATGGCCAAAGTTCTAGAAACGCGCCCTGGGGCCCAGGAGCTGGATTTTTCTGCTTCTAGTTTGGACAGCTCTGAAGCCAACTCAGTTGGTAAAGATAGCTGAAACTCTTTAGTCTCTTTAAACTAAAAAGCAACACGTGAATGCTCAGTCTCTTCAGTCGTGTCCGACTCTTTGTAACCCCATGGACTGTAGCCTGCCAGGCTCCTCTGTCCATGGGATTCTCCAGGCAAGAACACTGGAGTGGGTTGCCATGCCCTTCTCCAGGGGATCTTCCCCACCCAGGTATCGAACCTGGGTCTCCTGTGTCTTCTGCATGGCAGGCAGATTCTTTACCAAAGCAAGATACCTATTGAATTTATTTGAACCATGATTCTGAAGTTAACTGAGAAACAATAATGTAATAATATCTCAGTGTTAAGAAATTAATGTTTGCATTCCACCACCATTTCCCCAGAAAAATTCATATGTTGGAAGTCCTAATCCCTTCGGGAGGTAACTAGGTGGGTGCAGTCATGACAGTGGTGCCTTCATGATGGGCCTGGGGCCCATATAAGGAGAGACCCTAGAGCTCTCTCATCCTCAGCGCTATGACAAAGAGGCCAAGAGAGCACACAGAGAGACAGTGGCCATCTGCAAGCCAGGAAGAGGATTCACACCAGGAACTGACCCTTCTAGCACCTTGATCCTCGACGTCCCAGCACCCAGATTTGTGAGAAATCAACATTCGTGGTTTCAGCCACCCTGTCTATGGTATTTTGTTACTGTAGCCCAAGCTGACTAAGACATGCAGGTAAGACAATTATGATTAGACTAGTTACAAAACTGATTCAAATAGCATTCTAAACCTCTACCTAAAAACCTACTTGAGAAAGTCAGCTTCCTTCTGAGAGCACATTCCAGTGCTATGTATCCTTCTCGCCCCACCCTCAACTCTAAGAGCATAAATTTCATTGCTAAAGAGAACACTGTCTCCTTTCAAGTCAAATGACAAATGCCCCTATTAATTTAACCCTACAGTGTGTTAGCCAGTTTCTATATATCTGCCACTCCTCCACCCCTTCATCCCCACAGCTGAATAAGCAAGAGACAGGAAACTCTTCATAAATGAAAAAGTGTGCATACAAACAGTATTAGTAGCAATTTTTTAATTAATTAATTTTAATTAGAGGCTAAATACTTTACAATATTGTGGTGGTTTTTGCCATACATCGACATGACTCAGCCATCCGTGTACATGTGTCCCCACATCCTGAACCCCCCTCTTGCCTCCTTCCCCACCCCATCCCTCTGGGTTGCCCCAGAACACTGGCTTTGAGTGACCTGCTTCATGCATCGAACTTGCACTGGTCATTTATTTTGCATATGGTAATATACATGCTTCGGTGCTAGTCTCTCAAATCATCCCACCTCTTTTTCTCCCAGAGTCCAAAAGTCTGTTCTTTACATCCATGTCTCTCTTGCTGCTTTGCAAATAGGGTCATTGTTACCATCTTTCTAAATTCCACATATATGCATTAATACACTGTATTGGTGTTTCTCTTTCTGACTTACTTCAATCTGTATAATAGGCTCCAGTTTAATCCATCTCATTAGAACTGACTTTTTACAGCTGAGTAATATTCCATTGTGTATATGTACCACAACTTCCTTATCCATTTGTTGGCCAATGGACATCTGGGTTGCTTCAATGCCCTAGCTATTGTAAACAGTGCTGCAGTGAACATTGGCGTACATGTGTCTCTTTCTCATATTAACAATTTTTAATAGTAGAATTGTGGATAACTTAGTTTTTAATTCATTGGATTTTTTCCTTTATTTTTTACCTTACAACATTTCTATATAATTTTGTCAACATCAGGAGAAACCCCATGCTTTTAAACGAGTGGCCTTCAACCTTGAACAGACTTAAGAAAAACGCGAGAACTTCTACTTACAGATGATGGACACACACTATGTCTCATCTCCCTCAGCTTTGATCATCTCAGGTTTATGAAAATTATAGAAAATCATCTTTTCCTCTTCAATTCATAACTACATTTAAAATTAAGAAAAGGAACCTCAGTGAACCAGAAACCACTGGAATCTCTTGGAGATGGGTAAGCAAAAAGAAGCCATCAAGTCTAAGAAGTAAAGTCAAGCTAGTAAGAAAAATAATAAATATCACAGGAAAATGGTGTTGAAGTTAAAATCCAAGGCTTAAATAAAATTAATAGTAGAAAAGACACAAGTTGAACCCATAAGACAGAAGACTGAATTGATAAATTTTCTATAACATATCATAAAGGAACAAAAATTGGAAAGTATGAAAGAAGAGTCAAGAAATATTAAAGATAAACTCAGAACGTTTAACATCCATCTTCTAGGAACACCAAGAAGGAGAAACTAAAGAGATCTGTGGAGAGGGAACATTCAAAGGAAAAAAAAAAATGTGGCTCTGATTATTCTTAAACTTTTTTTTTTTTTTTTTTTTTACTAATGAGGGGACCATTTGTAGAATTCTTATTTCATTTGCAATTCATTCACATAAAATTTATTCAGTTTCATCAATATGCCTGGTATAGTGCAAGGTAATAGAAACCTAAGTATGGTAATAAATCCCCTGTCCAGAAAATGCATATATGCACAGATCACAATTTTCCACATTATTTTAGAGGTTAAGAGTTCACTGACCCATAATCTTAGTTATTTTTATTACAGTTCACCTGTTTTGACTGGAATGACTTGGCAAAAGCCACACTATTTTCCCCTATTGAACTGCTGAATTGTTTGACAAAGTATCTTAGCAACTGACTGTTTGAAGGCATGAAATCATACAGAGACTCAATCTATAATAAAACTGCAATTGGTAAACTCAGTCTGAGGCTTATTTCACAACCGTTATGGGATGGTCAGCTTTCATGAGGTAAACTGGAACTAGTTTTCAAATTTCAAATGAAGTACACTGAAGTCATTGAAAAATTATGAACTATGCTGAGTAATAAAAATCACTAGCTTCGTACTCAGGGTTAGTAGACTGTCTCATGGATCATCGTAGCCACAAAGAAAATCAGCAACCAAAAAAAAAAGGACAATCTCCTTACAGGCTATTTAGGGAAGAGAAATTTGTTGTAAAGTATCCACCTGCAAAGCAGGAGGTCCAGGTTCAACCCCTGAGTTGGAAGATCCTCTGGAGAAGCAAATGGCAACCTGCTCCAGTATTCTTGTCTGGAGAATTCCATGGACAGAGGAGCCTGGCGGGCTACAGTCCATGCGGTCACAAAGAGTCAGACACAACTGAGTGACCAACACTTTCTTTCACTTTTTCAGGGAAATTTTTTATAAACAAGTTTGTCTGAGAGAATCAGATGTAAACAAAGTATCTGTTGAATTAATTTCTAGAAAATTAAAAGTATTTAGAATATCACAAACTCACAAAAAACTCACTTTTTTTTTTGGTTGCTGATTTTCTTTGTGACTAAGGTGATCTGTGAGACAATCTACTAACCCTGAGTAGGAAGCTAGTGATTTTTATTTGTTGAATTTTAAGTCAGATACTGATTGACAGAGAGAAGGACTAAAGAAAATAGGAAAAAAATATTGGAAAACAGAAGATAATAGAAATGATTTTGATAAGAACTGAAGATGGAAGACAAGTTTTATCAATAAGTAGAAAACAAACTTGAGGACAAAAAGATTATCAGTCAAAAGACTGGATCTGCAACTGATAGAAGGAACTCACATGTTATACAAAAGAATAAAATTTATGATATAAAAAAAAAGAAAAGCTGACTATTTATGTAAGATATGAGTGCATATGTGAAGAATTTAAATAGCTGGGATGAAGTTGACATCTGGCTGTGTTTCTATCTTACCCTGCCTTCTATACCCAGTGGTCATGAACATTTTACTGAAGGTATATTTTCACAGTGTACTTTAATTGAATATGATACAATGATACATCAGTGAAAGGCATGGTGTTTTATCATCAGTCCCAAAGTACACCTTGGAAGCAAACGTTATAATCTCTTAATTTTAGTTATTATAACAGGTGCTCTGAAGCAACACAAAGAGAGAAGTGCCAATGGAACACCATCAGATGTGTATTTTTAGTTAACAACTCATATCACTGCAAACTTTACCAATTATTTTTATTCATTGTTTAGATTTCTATTTTCTCAGGCCTCCCTGAGTGTCCATGGTTCTTTCTGAGCTACTGAAAAATTTTCACAACTTGTCATATGTGGTCTGAGCAAAATACAGCAGAGTTGCTAAACTGGACTGAATCTGTGTGAAAAGAGTTTACTCATAAAGTTGACCACCAAAGGTCATGGTTTTTTATGTACTTAAGATCTCATGCTTTTTCTGTGTGTGGACAATGACTAGCCATACCTTTGTGCTCATTCTTTGCATGGTTTCTTGGGTATATGCAATATTTGATGACCATCTACCCTCCCTTACATTCTTCATTCAGCATAAGTTGTTGAGCGATTTTCCTGTAACACAAGAAACTTCAGCAGCTGTAAGTTAACTATCATGTTGCAGAAGTTGTCAGGTTTTTAAACCTGATAATGTTCAACGTTGTTATATTTTGCTCTGAAATAAATGTTAATTGTTAAAAATTGGATCTCTAAGGAAGTAAAAAAAAAAGTGAATCTGATTTATTAGAAATAAACTTTTGATGTAGAAAGTCCTCATCAGGAAAAGAATAATGGATCATAAAACCCAGTAACAACCTGGCAAGCTCTGAATGCTGTTATAGACTTCTTGTTCCTGGGATCAACAGGAATAAGCTTTGCAACAAAAGGTTGGGGGCCTTTTCTAAGTAACAATAATACTAATTATAACTAATCAATCAAGTTTCTTACAAACCATGGGAAGGCCAGAACAAGCCGAGAATAAGCAGGAAGGGGATAGGGTGGCCAAGATGGCAAGGAGGAATAATAGGTGAAACAAAATGACCCCTTGCTGCTGTCCAGACACATCTCTTGCACTATGTTGCAATGAATTCTGAGTTAATGATTTTGGGGAGGACTGCCATGGGTAACGGAGAAGGCGATGGCACCCCACTCCAGTACTCTGGCCTGGAAAATCCATGGACAGAGGAGCCTGGTAGGCTGCAGTCCATGGGGTCGCTAAGAGTCGAGAACAACTGAGCGACTTCACTTTCACTTTTCACTTTCATGCATTGGAGAAGGAAATGGCAACCCACTCCAGTGTCCTTGCCTGGAGAATCCCAGGGACGGGGAAGCCTGGTGGGCTGCTGTCTCTGGGGTCGCACAGAGTCGGACATGACTGAAGCGACTTAGCAGCAGCAGCAGCAGCCATGGGTAAAGGCAGGTCTTCAGGAAGAAAACCTGAAAGCTACCCTAAAGGCAGGAGACACAGTGTGGTCAGTAAGTCCTGTATATGCTGTCAGAAGACCTGGGTTCAAGTCTTATCTTTATAGGTTCTTGTTTGCAAAACCTTGCATACAGCACAACCTAGGTCACAGTTTCTCATCTGAGTAGAATGGATCCTTATATGATTTTCATGAGGACCAGGTGATCTATGTATTTAAGTTACCAAGCTTCTTTCATAAGGAAATTTCTTATTTTGAATAACAAAACAGAAATTATTACTAATACATGTAGTAATGACTACTAGAACACAGCTATAATAAGGGCAAAAGTTAGAGCAAGAACCAAAGAAGTTGCCAAATGTGGAAGCCACATAGTCCACAAGAGGCATTTGGTGAATCCGTCAGAGTTTAGACTTTGAACCCAGCCTGCCTGGATTCAACTCCTGACTCCGGGACTCAGCAGCTGTTTGACTGCGGCAAAGTCACTTACCCTCTCTGGCTTCAGTTTCCAGAACTATAAAATGCAGATGATGGTACCGTCATAGGTTTGTTGTGAGGCATCAGTGGTATCTATGTATTAGTGTTTAGCACAGTGGCAGGCACGTAGGAGACATTAAACAAGTGTTTGTTATTAATAGAATGCTGAGCTCAGGCACTATGGTGCTTAAACCCTTCTTCACTGGGAACTGAGCCCATCAAAAACTCTAGGATTAGGCTGTGTGACCCCAGACATGTAGAACTACAGGAACCTTGAGCAAGCTCTTAAGAAGGTCACTACATAAACAACCAAAAAGCTACCCTCACTGACCAGGATTGAAATTGCAATTCATAAGTGAGAACAGGACAGAAAAAAGTTCACTTTCCCATCATATCACTACTTTCTAGCTGGCTAATGGTTGCATGTTAAGAAAGGACTTGTTCAGGACACTAGTTGGGCCCTGGTCATTATCTGTATTGTATGGATCTTCATTTAATCACCTCCGCTAATCTTATTTTACTTAACTTCGTGTAAAGTTTGTAAAGGGGCCAGGTATGTATTTTCCCTTATATAATGTATACCAGTTGCATAAAACACCTGGCTTTCTTTTTCTTTTAGGATCTACTCTCTTAACAACTTTCAAATATGCAATGCAGTATTACTGACAATAGATCTTGGTTTCTTTGTTTTGCTTTCACTGGTTTCCATTTAGATGATAGATTTCTATAGTCTATTTTATATTCATCTGTTCTTTATGATACCTAGGATCATCCAAAGCACCACAAAAGTAAACAAGAAAAAATGTGATCAAAGGATAAATAAGATGAATAGATGAGTGACTTGAAACATAAACATAGAGATTTTTCTTCCTTCTTTTTTTTTTTTTTTGGTGCTTTAATGCAAGAAAAAACAGGCTTACAAATTGCTTAGCTAGATTTATAACAATCTCCTCAGTTTTAAATATATATATATTAAAAGTAAAAAAAAATCAGAAATAGGATATATTACCAGTAAGAAAATCAGAAATAGTATGCAGATAAATTCATTTTTTAAATATTTGCTTAGGAAAAGTTAGAATTTATCAAAATATAGAATAAACATTATTATTTTGTCCCTTTTGTAGAACAGGTAAATAATAATATAGAACAAGTAACAGTAGTGAAAAAATATAGATGGATTCAACAAAATATAAAATCTTTATCACATATAACAATTAAAATTAGATATGCAACAACAGCAGCTTTGTTATAATTAAATGTGAGTGTAACTCTAAAATGATAACATGTTTTATGTGTGCTTTAAAAAGTAGATTTGTTGTTGAATGAAATATGTTGTTCAATGCATTTTGAGGAAAATAAAATGTAAGGTATCCTTTATATAAATCTTTCCAAGGAAACTGTTCCACATTTAAAGATAAGAGCGTTGAAGAATTGATGCTTTTGAACTGTGGCATTGGAGAAGACTCTTGAGAGTCCCTTGGACTGCAAGGAGATCCAACCAGTCCACCCTAAAGGAAATCAGTCCTGAATATTCATTGGAAGGACTGATGCTGAAGCTGAAACTCCAATACTTTGGCCACCTGATGCGAAGAACTGACTCATTTGAAAAAGACCCTGATGCTGGGAAAGACTAAAGGTGGGAGGAGAAGGGGACGACAGAGGATGAGATGGTTGGATGGCATCACGGACTCAATGGACATAAGTCTGAGTAAACTCTGGGAGTTGGTGATGGACAGGGAGGCCTGGCGTACTACAGTCCATGGGGTTGCAAAGAGTTGGACATGACTGAGCGACTGAACTGAACTGAACCACTAATGACAGAATACGATATTTTTCATATAATTCACAAGAAAGTAATAAGATCTTAAGTCAGAATTTTCTAATTTCTAACACAACTCAGAAATAATATATGTCAAAAGTCACAAGTAAAGACAAGAAGGGTTCAGTTTTGGATTACAAATGGTATTGGTCATATAAAATTAACTTCATAAAATAAAAAGATCCAATGGAGCTATTCATTTTGGTTGGCATTCTTAACAATAAATCTCCAGGTCTCAGTTTATTTTTGACAAATAAGCTGGTTATTCACACAAAATAAGACAGCACCCAGGAAAGCACATTATGAAAGAGCTATAAAGCAAAGCACAAGTGAAAGTTCTAAATGTAATAAAATTATGTAAAGTTTAAAAATAAAATAAAATTAAAAAAAAAAAAAACATGGCACAGCCATTGCATGTATTAAATGTTTGATAAATATCTTAAGTTAATGATTGAGGCACTGCAGGTTGTATTTTTCTCACCATGACAATGTTTTGGCTAAAGGTATATTGTATATCATTTTCTAAATATTTATTTGGCTGTGTCCAGTCTTTGTTGTGTCATGCAGGATCTTAGTTCCCTGACCAGGGATTGAACCCATGTTCCCTGCATTGCTAGGCAGATTCTCAACCAGTGGATCACCAGAGAAGTTCCTGAAAGTATATTTTCTGTATGAATGTTTTCAATCTAAATAGTATTACCCAGTATGAATTTATCTTATTCACCATTACTTAGTATTATTTCCAGTATTCAAATTCAACAGATTCATCATAATTTCAAAATATTTCAAAATATTCATCATAATGGGAACTACTCAATGAAAAAACACAAGGTCTGGATACAAATCCAAGATAAGAGTCTACACCAGTATTGAGAAAGAGACATCATCAAAAACAGTACATTATAAGTCAAAGCGATTACACTGAAGGTATCAGTAGTCACAGAAAGAATAATTCTGTGCATCTGCACATTCATCTTTCTATCATCTAACATAGATACTGTGAGGGGTAGGTATTGCAGAGTAACTGATTCAAAAACCTGTCAACCATTTAAGATGTACCCTTCAATAAGGCAAAAATAGGAAATTAAAATAACGTTTCTCAGATTCTCCTGAAGCTAAATTTCCAAATATGATTTACACCCTGATGTGACTTAGACGTGGGTAGCAGAATGTGATAGAGACCACTCATCTGCTGTTTCAAGTATTTTTGCTGGCAATTCTGTGGCAGAGGTAGCTGGATTTCTACTACAGCAGTAAGAGAAGTTGTACTGATTAATTGGTCTATTTCATGGCTGTTAAGAGAGTGAATCCACTTTGTTGGCATGGACGACGGGGTTGTGATTTTTAGAGCCAATAATTGTGGTGGTGACTTCCTGATCCCTGGACTGCTGCTGAGGCTCTGTGTGCTGGCAACAGCAGTTGGGCTGATTCCCAAGCTGAAGGAGAAGTCTCCCCCATGCCGGTCACAGTGCAGAATGCAACCCCCTTGACAAGCCAGTTCTATGGTGTTTGTCAGAGATTTATTCCTGGAAGCTTGGCCCAGAGCCTGTATTCTAGCTCGTCTAATAAAATGGAAAGCACCCAGTTCCCTGTGTTACACCTTTTTCTATTTAAGCAAACTCAGAGAGTTTCTGGTTTCTGCAACTGAAACTTGACCAATACAACAGTCATGATCCATGTATACACAGACAGAATTGCTCTGATTTTATGAAGAATGACAGGCACATTCCCTGAACATACCAAAATTAGATCTGTTTAGCAGAAATGCATTCTCTACCATGCCTGATTCAACTTTCTCAAGCCGATTCTGCACTTTTCTCTCTTTCCTCCCACAACACACATGTACCTACCTTCACTATAATAATTATTATACTGAACTCCATTTCTCTGTCTGGTTGTACACTTTCCAAATAGACTTTTAAAAGGCATGTTGTATTTAACTCTCTGTATGCCCTATGGCTGGCTTATTTAAAGTAGGTCCTCAATAGTATTGGTGGAAAAAAAGAGGGGAAAAGAAGGATCTGAAATCAAGATAATTGGGTTGTATTTGCTATTTTTAAAATCCTCTCAGGATGAAAGCAACCTAAGTGATCATCAACAGATGAATGAATAAAGATGTGTGTGTATATATACATAATGTGTGTGTTATATACATATATACATATAATGGACTATTACTCAGCCATAAAAAAGAATGAAATTTTGCCATTTGTGACAACACAGATGGATCTAGAGGGTATTAAGCTAAGTGAAATAAGTCAGACCAAGAAAGACAAATGCCAAATGACTTTATTTATATGTGAAATTTAAAAAGCAAAACAAATGAACAAGCAAAACAAAACAGAGACACACTCACAGATATAAGAACAAACCAGTGGTCATCAGTGGGGAGGGAGGTGGAGGATGAGTGAAATAGGTAAGGGACATTAAGAAGCATAACCTTTCAGCTATAAAATAAGTCACAGAATGTAATGTATGTAAGTGTATGTAAAGCATAAGGAATACAGTCAATAATACTGCAATAGCTCTGTATGGTGACAGGTTGTAACTAGACTTACCATGGTGATCATTTCATAATATAGAAAAATATTGAATTACTATGCTTTACACCTGAAACTAATAGAATACGGCATGTCAATAATAGTTCAATAAAAAAGTAAAAATAAAAAAAACTCTCATAACAAATCATAGCCATCACATTTTAGTCTATCTGCTGTCCAAAAAATTATGGCAAATTTTCACCTTCTATTTTTTCTTCAATTTGTTTTCATAGACAAGCAGCCCAAAGAGACACCTCCCTAGGTTACTGGAAAATAGAATTCCAGTATTTCTTCTGATCATTTCTCAATGCTAAGTTTTAGGAATCTTACTTATATTTCTATTACATCACATCACAAAATAAGTCTTCTGTACTGGACATAAATTAACTTCTACATCTAACAGTAGCCTATTAAAGCTTACATTTTATTGAAGTCCATAAATTTTATAGATACAACCAGATCAGAACTTTAGTAAGTTTGGGTGTATAATTTATTACATGATAGGCTTTAAAAAATCTTAAGTATAAGCTATATCTTTTAAAACCAAATGGAAATTTTAGAACAAAAAAAAATTCCAACCAAACTAAAAACTCACTGAATGGGCTTAATAAAATACGTCAGTAAAAGAGGAACAAAATTAATAAACTTAAATATGCATCAATAAAATTATCTGAACAACCAAGAATTAAAAAGATTTTTCTTTTAGTGAACAGTCTCTCAAGGATATAAACCAAAAAAGCTAACATTGGTGTCATCAGAGTCCCAGAAGGAAAAGGAGAATTTGGGGCAGAAAAATATTTGAAGAGATAATAAATGGAACTTCCCCAAACTGGGTAAGAGACATAAACAAATACAAATACAAGGTAACACTAAATAAGTGGAGAATAACTAATTAAATATTGAACATTGATTTGATGAAGTGGAATAGAACCGTCATGAAATAGTGTGAAATTATGTATATAAATATGGAGTATATTTTTTCATGTAAATATGAAATTTGTTTTATTAGAATAGTGAGAGGCATAGGTATTTTTTGGGAGGCAATCTGTCTTCAGTTTTGTGCTTTTACAATAAAAAAAAAAAAGAGAAGGAATATGCCAGTACATTGGTATTATTTGTTGAGGTATCACATCAAAGTATTCTGTTTCTCACACTACAGAGAAAATTAAAACATCAGTTAATTACTACACTCAACAGTACCTCTGTATGGATGGTATCATCTGCCTAATGACACCAGGCTGCAGTGAAGACAGAAACTTATAACAACCGGACATTATAGGGTTATGACAAAATACCCTGTAGAGTTCCCAAAATAGTTTCAAGAACTTTGACAGCTTTGCTGGAAAATATGTTTCCTTAAGATGGATAGTCATGAAGCTAACCAACTCCAGATTACGGCTGTTTATTACAAAAATTAAACATCTGCTTTCTCTTTATCTATGGCTTTCTCTCTACTTTCATGGAAAAGGGGAAAAAATATGCTTAGACTTTGCCTGAATAGTTCAGAAGATGGGTAAGTGTTGATTATTATATTAATAACTAGAAACATTTCAATACATAAAATTGTTCAAGTTCCTCACTGTATCCCTTTTCACTAGCCATATTCCCAAGATGCTTATGTAATTAAAGGTAATTTCAAGCCAAGTCCTCATGTCTACAAGTTCACGGATTAGTTGTCCAAATTTCTTCCTCTTAATGTTTTATTCTCTGATTTGGAAAATATGATTTATTGAGCCAAACTTTCATTAAATACTAAATTCTTTTCTGCCAACTCCCAGAGGGCAGGTACTTTTATTGCAGTGTATCAATAGCGATACACAGATTTTTGAGACATTTGTGGGCAAGATGCATATATCTCATAGTTCACTGTACCAGTTTTTATCTCATGAGCCAAATTTACATATCCTTCCAAATCCAGGCTAGAGATCCCCTCTAGAGGCTGACAGGAATAAAAAGGAAGAAATGTTGTACAGCATACCTAAACCTAAAAACTCAAAGTATGTTAAAATAGATCATATTTTTACAGCATGAGGTAGATAGCAATTTACTTTTAGTAAACCAGAAACTAACATCCTACATCTAATGTTCAAAATTCAACCACAAGAAAAATACATTCCTATCAGAGAAAGTTGGTAATTCATCTATATACCTCATATCCATATTTAATTATTTATGAGTTCATCCATTCAACCACTGTTTGATGAGTGCCGCGGTAAGTAATGCACCTTCCTAAGCCATGGAGATACATTGCTGAACCCAAAGAAGATGGTCCCTATGCTCATAGAGGTGAATATGAACATTAAGTGCTCAATTACATGATTATGTATATCCACACATGTTGCGAAGAAGACTACGCAGAAGTCTGCTTATGCTGTGCTGTTGCTCAGTCATGTCTGACTTCTTGCGACCCTTGGACTGTAGCCCACCAGGCTCCTCTGTCCATGGGATTTCCCAAAGATCCTGGAGTGAGTAGCCATTTCCTCCTCTAAGGTATCTTCCTGACCCAGGGATTGAACTCACATCTCTTATATCTCCTGCACTGGCAGCAGATTCTTTATCACAGAGCCACCCTGGAAACCCCCAAGGAGAAGTCTACATCTATGAAAAAAGACTAACACTAAGGAGGATTAGTAGCATACAACACAGGGAGTTTTGAAGGACAAATAAACAGGAGCAAAGCCAAACTGATAATGAGAAGATAGAGAAAGGGGAACAAAGGACAAGGGAGCAGCCTGTGCGAAGGACTTGAGACAGAGTAAACAGAAAGATGGGCAGAGCTGGAGGACAGAACATGAAACGAGGCTTATGAAAGGGCAGAGGAAGACTGAGTCATGCCTTACAGGTCATATCCGGATTTGGCTTTTACTCTAAGAGCAGTGCAAAAACACTGAAGTTCTGGGAGCAAAGGAAGGACATAAACAGGTTTATGAGTTACTGGGATTTTTTCATCACTGCAGCAATAGATGAAAAGTGACTCAAAGGAATCACATAGAATAGGAATAGGGAATCAGTTAGCCTCTAACAGACCAAGAAAGAAAGGATGGTGACTTAGACAAAGCAGTGGTTTTCAAATCAGGGCAGTCTTACACCATGAGCACACGCTGAATTTCTGGAGACATTTTTGGTTGTCGTAGGTAGTGATGGTGTTACCACTGGCATATAGTTGATACAGGCCACGGATACTGTTCAACACCCTCAGTGCACAGGACGGCCCCACACCACAAAGAATTACCCAGTTCTCTAACGTCAACAGTGCCAAAGTTGAAAACCTTCGACTAGAGGGATGGCAGCAGAAATGAAGAGAAACAGATACATATTTGGCTTCCCAGGTAGCACTAGTTATAAAGAACATGTCTGTTAATGCAGGAGGCATAAGAGACGTGGGTTCAATCCCTGGGTTGGGAAGATCCCCTGGAGGAAGAAATGGCACCTGACTCCAGTATTTTTGCCTGGAGAATCCCATGGACAGAAGGGCCCGGAAGGCTACAGTCCGTAGGATCGCAGAGAGTCGGACATGACTGAAGCGACTTAACACATACACAAATACATATTTAGAAGTTAGAAATGACAAGACTACAATGATTGAACACAGGATGAGTGTGAGAAAAGGAATAAAAAATGACAAAAATAAACCGCAGGTTTCTGACTTGTGCAGCTGAGTAAACTGTGGACCCTTCAAGTTTGGAGGAAGATGATCAAGAATTTGGGTTTAGATGAATTGAGTTTGAGATGCTTTAAAGGCATCAAGTTAGATAAGCAGTCATACATACTGATTTGAATTTCAAAGCAACAAGCACAGAGTATGCTGACAAGTCAAATAAAAGAGGAGCCATGTCATTTGGCAAAGTGGTTTGTTGGAAGCAAGGTCAAAAGACTAGTAAGTGTTAGGTGTGACTAGCAGTTAAGAAAATGGAAACAATGAATACAACTCCCAGAAATTTTACTGTGAAGTAAGGAATGGCTCAAAGTGCAAAAGAGTTCACTTTTATTTTTTTAGGGTTTTCTGAACACAAAACTGGGGAAGTCTTTTAAATGTTTAAAAGGCTTATAAGTAAAGACTGAAAAAACAGTAGAGGACACAAGTAGAAGAAATAACAAAATGACAAGATTGTTTCTAAAATTCAAATTCTTCTTGACACCTGCATTTGAATGTCCAAAACATTTCAAATGGAATGTTATTAAAAGCTGAGTTTTTCTTTCTCCCTTGCAGTGATTTCCTTCTCAAAAGACATCACCATCCAGCCATTCAGACAACCCAGTAATAGAAGAGTCAGGCTTGACAGCGCTCTCTCATTCACCTCTATTCTAAATCCACCCTAAAAATCTCTTGGATTATTTCATTTCTCTCCACAACCCCATGATATCCCAGTCAAGGCAATCACTCACACATCTAGACTACCCAGTAGCTTCCTGTTAGTTTGCCCTTTATGAGCTATTCTCCCACTCTGTACCCACAAAATCTGATTTTGTCACCTCACAGATTAAAACCCTTCAGTGACTTTTCATTTTTGAAGCTTTAGAGCCAAATCCTTAATATTGCTTACAAAGCCCTTTATCTGTTCAAGTGTCAATTGACAGCAAGTTGCTCCTCACTCTTTCTGCTTTAGCTTCACTGGCCTCCTTTCAGTACTTGCTCTTCTTTCTACTGGGACCTCTCTTGATTTCTCACCCTTTGCTCATCCTTTAAATTGAAGCTCAAAAGCCATTTACTCAATGAAGTATCATCCAACATGACAAGTCACTCTAGCTCCAGAATCATAGTATCCTTTGTGGAACCTCCCTGAGAAGTGATTCTACATGTATTCCTGTTTGTGTCTGAGTGGGTGCCATCTGTCTCTCAGGCTCTAGGACAGCACAGATCCAGCCTGAAGAAAAATCAAGGGACAATCACTGCCATATGGATAGTGTCCAGCATGGTGCCTGACAAACAGAAGGCACTCAATGACCACCTTAACATTAGATGTTAAATAAATACATATTTATAATTGCTCCATAAAATGAGTGT
Source organism: Bos javanicus (assembly GCF_032452875.1). Lineage (NCBI taxonomy): Eukaryota > Metazoa > Chordata > Mammalia > Artiodactyla > Bovidae > Bos > Bos javanicus. Next base: position 33,993,106 of record NC_083887.1, on the reverse strand, counting down.
AGTTGGCTTTTTGCTGTTATTACTGTATCTCTGTTTCTCACTAACGATATATCTAAGACCTAAGGATTTAAATTACTTGCACAAGGGTAACAGTCCTCACCGGTGGACCAGTATTTTGGATACCTCTCTCCTCAGTTCCTGAGCTAGTGCTTTTTGCACTCTGCTAGAATGCTTCCATCCCCAGGTGCAAAGTGGTAAAGAATCCACTTCCCAATGCAGGAGATGCGGGAGACGCAGGTTCGATCCCTGGGTCGGAAAGATCCCCTGGAGGAGGAAATGGCCACCCACTTCAGTATTCCTGCCTGGAGAATTAGAGAATTCCATGCAGTCCAAGGAGTCGCAGAGAGTCGGACATAACTGAGCATGCACGCACACACAATGCTTCCTAAATTCAGGAAATTTCCAATGGAATGTACAGACAAGTGACTCTTCAGGCTAATTCTAAATTTGAGTGGTGTCTCTCATGATTCCACCTGGATTTTGTTTTATATCAGCAAGTTATAACAAATTTCAAATACTGCCAAAAAAGATGAAATAGGTAATTCACATTAAAAATTAAAAAATAAAAAACCTACCCCTGAGAACTGTGGTTTTCCTGTCAGAACTTTCCAATAGCACTTATAGTGAAACATTTCACTATAACTTGATCATTTGTGCTCCCTTAAAATCCTAATTATCAAGAGTGCAGTATCAATTTGTAAAAGATTCAGAACAAACTTATTTTGAGAATTAATGAGTACAACTTACAGATTTTCTTTAATAAAACTGCTAATTCACATTTACCATGTCATACTCAATCCACTACTTTATCCTAAAGGAAACCAGTCCTGAATATTCATTGGAAGGACTGATGCTGAAGCTGAAACTCCAATACTTTGGCCACCTGATGCGAAGAACTGACTCGTTGGAAAAGACCCTGATGCTTGGAAAGATTGAAGGCAGGAGGAGAAGGGGATGAAAGGGGATGAGATGGTTGAATGGCATCACTGACTTGATGGACATGAATTTGAGCAACCTCCAAGGGTTGATCATGGATAGAGAAGCCTGGCAGGCTGCAGTCCATGGGGTTGCAAAAAGTCAGACATGACTGAGCTACTGAACTGACTCAGTCCACTAAATTCTACATGTACCAAAGACAAATCAATCTTAGCCAGAAATTTCTAAGAAAGAAATGCAGGATATGATTAAATTGAAATATATAAATAAACTGCTAAGTTACTTCAGTCATGTCTGACTCTGTGCAATCCCATAGACGGCAGCCCACCAGGCTCCCCCGTCCCTGGGATTCTCCAGGCAAGAACACTGGAGTGGGTTGCCATGTCCTTCTCCAATGCATGAGAGTGAAAAGTGAAAGTGAAGTTGATCAGTCGTGTCCGACTCTTAGCGACCCCATGGACTACAGCCTACCAGGCTCCTCCATCCATGGGATTTTCTAGGCAAGAGTACTGGAGTGGGGTGCCAGTGCCTTCATAAATAAACTATGTCATAGTTTATTAAAATATGTCATTTTTTTCATTTTCAACATCACAAAGCACTCAGAGTACACTGAAATGCCAAGTATTCTGAAACCATAAGATTTGTCATATTCATTATCACCATTTTTCAAAGAGGTAAAGTGCTATAAAATACACTGAATATTGAAGTTATAATAAATTCCCTTCCTTCTAACATTAGCCCCACCAAAGTGCTAGGCCATGGCTCATTATAAACATATGACTTACGGCAGCCCCAGGGTCCCCTCTGTCTTTACTGTCTGCACCAGATATTAGGCACATTAGCAGTTTCTACCTTGTCTTATTCATGACTCTATGTCATTTTGTTGAAATTTCCAACACTGTCTTAGAGTCAAGGGAACATAAGAACCTCATCACCAGGTACCTATTCAGTTGTGTAGGAACTCCAAATATATCATTTTATTTGATCCTCACAAAAGTCCATCAGATTAGTATCTCTGTATTATGGAATGATAGATTCAGGAATGATCCCTAATCAACAAGAGTCCAAATGTACCGATTTCTAGAAAATTGAGGATTTGTATACTTTTCCAGTGTGAGTGCAGAAAGCTTGAACCCTGAAAATATGACTGGTTTGGCTTCTTTCAGGCCAAATAAGATCAGTTTCTTAATCAGTGTCATCTGATAAGATTAATTTGACCTTGTTTATCATCAGTTTTATATTGTTTCTAACAAAGTCTCACTTGGGGGATTTAAGAAAGCCAGAAATATTAATATTATAAATTGTTTAGGAAACAAATTTTATTTGGTGCAAGTCTCTGGTATCTTTTTCATAGTAAAATTATGAACATATGTCTATTTGCAAGGAAAAACATATAGTTGCCACTTGACTTTCAAATGTTTTTTAGGAAGATGACTTTAAAACTTACCCTAAGCTGACAGACCAGCACAGGCCTGTCTATTGTTAACTTTTATATAATAAAATCCACCAAGATTATTAACCCAGTCCTGGCAGGACATGTCTATGATTTGAGACATGAACATGTTTTTAGCCCAGTTTATCTCAGAAAATCATCAGTTCTATTTTGCAATGCAAATCCTCTGGTTATGTTTGTTTGTGTGTCTGTTGGCTTGTTTGCCTTAGTCTATGATTCATTTTATAATGATAACCTAAGTATGTGCCTTAGCTGAGGTTTATAGTGAATTAATAGATGAAATTTGAAGAGCGCCATGGTGTCTGGAATTAGGAAATGATTTGCTTTTGCTATTCTTGAAAGAGAGGAAGTAGTTTTGTTTTAACATGCAAGTACCACGTTTTCTCAAAAAGAACAAGCTGAAACTGATCTTTAGTCTGGAGAGGCTTCTGTGAATTTTTGTGAAGTTGCATTGGGATTTAAGAAATATCGTATTTCCTGATTTAATAATACATATGATTGAGATGAGAAGGGCAGTGTTTTAATATTACTCTGAATCAGAATCTAACACATAATTTTGAAGAAGGAAGGAAGGCTTTGTTACTCAAATTTGTCATTACTATACTGTATGGATTTTAAATTATTTGATTTTCAAGTAGCTAACAGAAAGATGCACCCTACATAGGCCCTAATTTTTAGTCTGACATCAATGATGCAATAATCATAGTCACTATCATTTATTGAGCTCTAGTCAAGGGCTGGGCATGTGATAGGCACAATTCATCTTTATGCCACCTGGTCTTCACCACGCTCCAACAAGTGGGTATGATTATCACACATACTTTATAGATGAGGCACCTGCAGCTTAACGAGAGTTATGGAACTTGAGAAAGGTAGCAACACTAGAACTACAAAGCAAGAAGCTCTGACAGGTCTGACTCCAGAGGTCATGTCCATTACAAGCTTGTCCATTCGTTTACTTTTTTCATTTTGTTTTCCTGTTATAGAGAGGTACACATTTAAAAGTATTCTCAGAAAATCACCCTTCCTTTTAAGCCCTAAGTGTCCAGAGATGAAATAGTCAGTGACTACAAGATCCATTCAAATCTGTTTAAAACACATACACATATAAAGCATTTCTTCCTGCATATCCTCACAAATCAGATCAAATGCTGTATGAGACAAGTCATGCTACAGTAATAAGACTCTGGACTTAATTTGTACATTATCTTCCCATGGCTTTCAGATGCTATGACATCTTAGGAAGTAAAGGAATAGATCATAGATCACAGGAGGTAATATAAATTGGCTATCACCTGAGATACAGTCTTTTTATTAAGTTTTACTATACTCTTTAATTAAATAATATTTGGTAAAACATCTTTTTTATGTCCTGAAAATGTTACTAATAAAATGAAATGTAAAGTTCAAGGAGATAATTTTTGCAAAAAAAAAAAAAAATCCCAGTTTTCAATTTTATAAGATTAGCACCTAATTTCAAATCAATCCATCTTGAACTATGCTAAACAACAGAGAATAAACACATTGCCTAAAAGCCAAATCACCATATTCCACAATTCCTTTTAGGACTTTCTAGCATGCAATTTCTAGAAGAATTTAAATTATTTCTTTTCTTCATCCGTGTCATCGCTTTTACACAGTGAAACTGATCATTTTTTGCTTGTCTGGGAGATCCATACTAGACGTAGGTCTACACCATGATAGAATACACCCAAGGGGACACACTTTTCTGCTTCAAGAACATAAAACAGAGGAAACCACCTTGTTCTATATTTATATATATATATATAAAAGAAAGGAAATGTCCAGGTATCAGTAAAGAGAGAAAGAAAGCTCTCCTCCATGCCAGGGCAGCATTGTGAAGGAGGAGCAAAGGGTAACAAGCTGAGGCTGTGGTTTATCCCCAGGCAGGGACTGACAAAGAATGCGACAGGCACTGGCAGTGCTCCCTCATCCACATTTCTTGGGATTCTTTACCACCCTGTGCCCAGCTGCCCCCTGCACTCTCATGCCAATAGTCAGTACCCGTGTTTTGTTGGCAGGAAGTTGGCCTCGGGCTGCTGGAATCTCTCTGAGAGCTCAAGTAAGGCAGAAACTCCCTAGGAATTTACATCCCTCTGGGGGGAAGACTTAAATAACAACTGGCATATATAATGAATACTCTAGCTCCACCCCATCTGATGAGGAGGACTCTTAAGATGTAAACTTCAAATTTGCCCTTCAAACCTGAGAGCATGTTGCCTGGCTGGGACTCTGCTTGATACTATGCCCTTGCCTGACAAAATTCTTTTTCCAGTCTTATTTTTCCAAACCCCTACCTTTTCTGGGAACACCTGCTAATAAATTACTTTACCATGGATCTTCACCTCAGCCCTGCTCTGGGAAAGTTAATCTGAGACACAAGATTGAGTCCTTACAAAGTAGCAACTAAAACTATAGGCTACCCTGCCTATATCCAGGAGCCTAGAAGAACAGCCCTCTCAGTGCAAGAAGCACTAGCAGCCTGGTCAACCCATAAGGAAGCTCTCTGAATGCAAGTAATTCTACCATGAGAAAATAAGATCCATGCCTCCAAAACACAAGCATACAGAATCAGAATTTACATGATTTATGAAATGCAAGAAGCCTCAAGCTAGGAAATTAACATAACTTAATGTGGAGCAGGTGAGATACGGATGGAAATGCCAGACTATTATCCAACATTTCTGCCATGAACAAGACATACAATTCCCACAGGAATGCGGGTGGGGAAGAGGTGTGTTGAATGATGAGAAAGGCTCACAGTCAAAAAAAAAAAAAAAATACAAACCACAGAGGAAAATAGTTTCACCTTGATAAAAAGTCTCACTTCAGCAATTTGAGGGTTTCTATAATGTGAAAAAGTTAGAAAATCAGCATATGTGAAATGATTAAAGAAAATAATAATATTATTTAATATAATGATAAACCAAGATAAAATCATTATAAAAAATAGCCTTAAGAAGAACATAATAAAGTACCTATATAAAGGTTATGATGGCAGACTGAATTTGTTATTGTTGTTCAGTCAGGTCCAACTCTTTGTGACCCTATGGGTATCAGCATGCCAGGCTTTCCTGTTCTTCACTGTCTCCAGGAGTTTGCTCAGATTCATGTCCACTGAGTCAGTGATGCCATCCAACCATCTCATCCTCTGCAGCCTACTTCTTTCGTCTTCAATCTTTCCCAGCATTAGGGTCTTTTCCAATGAGTCAGGTCTTTTCTAGTGAGTCAGCTCTTCAAATCAGGTAGCCAAAGTATCGGAGCTTCAGCTTCAGCAGATTGAATACATTCAAATAATTTTACTGACTCCTACCAAACATAGGGAAAAAATATTTAATCCACAAAGATGAAGTGAGCAACAGGAGAGACAACAGTGACAGAATTTTAAAAGCTGGAAAGCAGGACCAGTGTAAATGACTTAGGAGATCTGAGAAGTATGAAAACAAAATTGGCAGTCAGAAAAACTAAGATCAAGTCCTTTCCACCACAGAATCCCAGAAGATTCTGGAACTCACATACTCAGTAACTCTGGAACTATGAGTAAAGTAACATCATATGTTATTTGGCTTTCTCTTTCTGACTTACTTCACTTAATATGATAATCTCTAGTTACATCCATTATTTCATTCTTTATTATGGGTGAATTATAGTCCATTGTATACATAAACACTAAATCTTCTTTATCCCTTTGTATACTGATGGACACTTAGGTTAGGTTACTTCCATATTTTGGCTATTGTAAACAAGGTTGCTATGAATATTAGTATATATGTATCTTTTCATTTTCTTCAGATATATACCCAGGAACAGGATTGATGGATAATATGGTATTATAGTTCCATTTTTAGTTTTTTGAGGAACCCCCATATTGCTTTCCATAGTGGCTGTACTAATTTACATTTCCACCAGCATTGTACAGGGTTCCTTTTTCTCCACATCCTTGCCAACATTTGCTACTTGTGGTCTTTGTGATGATAGCCATTCTGACAGGTGTGAAGTAATTATCTCATTGTGGTTTTGATTTGCATTTTTCTTATGAATATAGATGCTGAGCATCTATTCATGTGCCAAGAAGAGAGCTTTGGGAAATTTTTTTAATTACAATGAAGATGAAACACTCAATGATACAGTGGAAGATAAAGTTAAGGAAATATTTCAGAAAGTAGAACAAAAAGAAATGAAAAAACCAAAAAGATAAGAAAATTAGAGAATCATCTAATAGGTCTAAGAAAAAGGAATAGAAAATACAGAAAGAGAGAACACATGCAAATTGAAGAAATGAACATTTTAATGAGCTATTACAAGAAATATCACTCCAAAATAAGGATGCAAGTTTCCAGACTGAAAGGGGCCCAAGAGTCTCACCAACATATATCACTATAACTCGGAACAAAGGAGAAAAAGAAAGGGATAAAGATTCAACAAACATCTGAATATGAAAAACAGGTCACATACAATGTAAGTAAAGTGACATTATAATCCACCTATCATCTAAAAAGGATACTTTAAAATTAGACAATTTTAATAAATTTCTTTACTGACAAACTGGTTACTTCACTGACAGTTCTAATTCAAAAACTAACTTCAAAAATAAAATTGCCTCTAAGAAAAGTAGCATGTGTTTATAAATTTCAAACAAAATAACTTCTTTTTAAAAATTTTTTATATTTTATTTATGTGTTTATTGACTGTGCTTTTTACTGCTGCACGTGGGCTTTCTCTAGTGGCAGCAAGCGAGAGCTACTCTCCAGTTGCAGTGCACGGGCTCCTCATTGCAGTGGCTTCTCCTGTTACAGAGCACAGGCTCTAGGTGCACAGGCCTCAGTAGCAGTGATGCCTTAGCTTAGTTGCCTCACGACATGTGGGATCTTCCCAGACCAGGGATAGAACCTGTGTCCCCTGCACTAGCAGGCAGATTCTTAACCACTGGATCATCAGGGAAGTCCCCAGATAACTCCTTTATATTGATTTTTAAATATTAATTTAAAAATTAAATAATAAGCAGAACAACTATTTTTGGTACATATTCATTTACAATAGCAATTTTCTAAGCTATCTCTAATAATGTGTCATTTGTGCTTTTATTTTTTTATATATATATATTTTTTTTAGTTTACAGCTTTTATTTTTTTTAATTTTATTTTATTTTTAAACTTTACAATATTGGATTGATTTTGCCAAATATCGAAATGAATCCACCACAGGTATTCATGTGTTCCCATCCTGATCCCTCCTCCCTCCTCCCTCCCCATACCATCCCTCTGGGTCGTCCCAGTGCACCAGCCCCAAGCATCCAGTATCATGCATCGAACCTGGACTGGCGACTCATTCCATATATGATATTATACGTATTTCAATGCCATTCTCCCAAATCATCCCACCCTCTCCCTCTCCCACAGAGTCCAAAAGACTGTTCTATACATCAGTGTCTCTTTTGCTGTCTCGTACACAGGGTTATTGTTACCATCTTTCTAAATTCCATACATATGCATTAGTATAATGTATTGGTGTTTTTCTTTCTGGCTTACTTCACTCTGTATAATAGGCTCCAGGTTCATCCACCTCATTAGAACTGATTCAAATGTATTCTTTTTAATGGCTGAGTAATACTCCATTGTGTATATGTACCACTGCTTTCTTATCCATTCTTCTGCTGATGGACATCTAGGTTGCTTCCATGTCCTGGCTATTATAAACAGTGCTGCGATGAACATTGGGGTACACGTGTCTCTTTCAATTCTGGTTTCCTCAGTATGTATTCCCAGTAGTGGGATTGCTGGATCATAAGGCAGTTCTATTTCCAGTTTTTTAAGGAATCTCCACACTGTTCTCCATAGTGGCTGTACTAGTTTGCATTCCCACAAACAGTGTAAGAGGGTTCCCTTTTCTCCACACCCTCTCCAGCATTTATTACTTGTAGACTTTTGGATCACAGCCATTCTGACTGGTGTGAAATGGTACCTCATAGTGGTTTTGATTTGCATTTCTCTGATAATGAGTGATGTTGAGCATCTTTTCACGTGTTTGTTAGTGATCTGTATGTCTTCTTTGGAGAAATGTCTATTTAGTTCTTTGGCCCATTTTTTGATTGGGTCATTTATTTTTCTGGAGTTGAGCTGCAGGAGTTGCTTGTATATTTTTGAGATTAGTTGTTTGTCAGTTGCTTCATTTGCTATTATTTTCTCCCATTCTGAAGGCTGTCTTTTCACCTTGCTTATACTTTCCTTTGTTGTGCAGAAGCTTTTAAGTTTAATTAGGTCCCATTTGTTTATTTTTGCTTTTAGTTCCAATATTCTGGGAGGTGGGTCATAGAGGATCCTGCTGTGATGTATGTCGGAGAGTGTTTTGCCTATGTTCTCCTCTAGGAGTTTTATAGTTTCTGGTCTTATGTTTAGATCTTTAATCCATTTTGAGTTTATTTTTGTGTATGGTGTTAGAAAGTGCTCTAGTTTCATTCTTTTACAAGTGGTTGACCAGTTTTCCCAGCACCACTTGTTTAAGAGATTGTCTTTAATCCATTGTATATTCTTGCCTCCTTTGTCAAAGATAAGGTGTCCATATGTGTGTGGATGTATCTCTGGGCTTTCTATTTTGTTCCATTGATCTATATTTCTGTCTTTGTGCCAGTACCATACTGTCTTGATGACTGTGGCTTTATAGTAGAGCCTGAAGTCAGGTAGGTTGATTCCTCCAGTTCCTTTCTTCTTTCTCAAGATAGCTTTGGCTATTCAAGGTTTTTTGTATTTCCATACAAATTGTGAAATTATTTGTTCCAGCTCTGTGAAGAATACCATTGGTAGCTTGATAGGGATTGCATTGAATCTATAAATTGCTTTGGGTAGTATACTCATTTTCACTATATTGATTCTTCCAATCCATGAACATGGTATGTTTCTCCATCTATTAGTGTCCTCTTTGATTTCTTTCACCAGTGTTTTATAGTTTTCTATATATTGGTCTTTAGTTTCTTTAGGTAGATATATTCCTAAGTATTTTATTCTTTCCGTTGCAATGGTGAATGGAATTGTTTACTTAATTTCTCTTTCTGTTTTCTCATTATTAGTGTGTAGGAATGCAAGGGATTTCTGTGTGTTGATTTTATATCCTATATTTTATATTTTACTATAATCATTGATTAGTTCTAGTAATTTTCTGGTGGAGTCTTTAGGGTTTTCTATGTAAAGGATCATGTCATCTGCAAATAGTGAGAGTTTTACTTCTTCTTTTCCAATTTGGATTCCTTTTATTTCTTTTTCTGCTCTGACTGCTGTGGCCAAAACTTCCAAAACTATGTTGAATAGTAATGGTGAAAGTGGGCACCCTTGTCTTGTTCCTGACTTTAGAGGAAATGCTTTCAATTTTTCACCTTTGAGGATAATGTTTGCTGTGGGTTTGTCATATATAGCTTTTATTATGTTGAGGTATGTTCCTTCTATTCCTACTTTCTGGAGAGCTTTTATCATAAATGGATGTTGAATTTTGTCAAAGGCTTTTTCTGCATCTATTGAGATAATCATATGGTTTTTATTTTTCAATTTGTTAATGTGATGTATTACATTGATTGATTTGCGGATATTGAAGAATCCTTGCATCCCTGGGATAAAGCCCACTTGGTCATGGTGTATGATCTTTTTAATGTGTTGTTGGATTCTGATTGCTAGAATTTTGTTAAGGATTTTTGCATCTATGTTCATCAGTGACATTGGCCTGTAGTTTTATTTTTTTGTGGGATCTTTGTCAGGTTTTGGTATTAGGGTGATGGTGGCCTCATAGAATGAGTTTGGAAGTGTACCTTCCTCTGCAATTTTCTGGAAGAGTTTGAGCAGGATAGGTGTTAGCTCTTCTCTAAATTTTTGGTAGAATTCAGCTGTGAAGCCGTCTGGACCTGGGCTTTTGTTTGCTGGAAGATTTTTGATTACACTTTCAATTTCCATGCTTGTGATGGGTCTGTTAAGATTTTCAATTTCTTCCTGGTCCAGTTTGGGAAAGTTGTACTTTTCTAAGAATTTGTCCATTCCACGTTGTCCATTTTACTGGCATATAATTGTTGATAGTAGTCTCTTATGATCCTTTGTATTTCTGTGTTGTCTGTTGTGATCTCTCCATTTTCATTTCTAATTTTATTGATTTGATTTTTCTCCCTTTGTTTCTTGATGAGTCTGGCTAATGGTTTGTCAATTTTATTTATCCTTTCAAAGAACCAGCTTTTGGCTTTGTTGATTTTTGCTATGGTCTCTTTTGTTTCTTTTGTATTTATTTCTGCCCTAATTTTTAAGATTTCTTTCCTTCTACTAACCCTGGGGTTCTTCATTTCTTCCTTTTCTAGTTGCTTTAGGTGTAGAATTAGGTTATTTATTTGACTTTTTTCTTGTTTCTTGAGGTATGCCTGTATTGCTATGAACTTTCCCCTTAGGACTGCTTTTACAGTGTCCCACAGGTTTTGGGTTGTTGTGTTTTCATTTTCATTCGTTTCTATGCAAATTTTGATTTCTTTTTTGATTTCTTCTGTGATTTGTTGGTTATTCAGCAGCGTGTTGTTCAGCCTCCATATGTTGGAATTTTTAATAGTTTTTCTCCTGTAATTGAGATCTAATCTTACTGCATTGTGGTCAGAAAAGATGCTTGGAATGATTTCAATTTTTTGAATTTACCAAGGCTAGATTTATGGCCCAGGATGTGCTCTATCCTGGAGAACGTTCCATGTGCGCTTGAGAAAAAGGTGAAATTCATTGTTTTGGGATGAAATGTCCTATAGATATCAATTAGGTCTAACTGGTCTATTGTATCATTTAAAGTTTGTGTTTCCTTGTTAATTTTCTGTTTAGTTGATCTATCCATAGGTGTGAGTGGGGTATTAAAGTCTCCCACTATTATTGTGTTATTGTTAATTTCTCCTTTCATACTTGTTAGCATTTGTCTTACATATTGCTGTGCTCCCGTGTTGGGTGCATATATATTTATAATTGTTATATCTTCTTCTTGGATTGATCCTTTGATCATTATGTAGTGACCGTCTTTGTCTCTTTTCACAGCCTTTGTTTTGAAGTCTATTTTATCTGATATGAGTATTGCTACTCCTGCTTTCTTTTGGTCCCTATTTGCATAGAAAATCTTTTTCGAGCCCTTTACTTTCAGTCTGTATGTGTCCCCTGTTTTGAGGTGAGTCTCTTGTAGACAGCATATGTAGGGGTCTTATTTTTGTATCCATTCAGCCAGTCTTTGTCTTTTGGTTGGGGCATTCAACCCATTTACGTTTAAGGTAATTATTGATAAGTATGATCCCGTTGCCATTTACTTTATTGTTTCGGGGTCAAATTTATACACCTTTTTTGTGTTTCCTGTCTAAAGAATATCCTTTAGTATTTGTTGGAGAGCTGGTTTGGTGGTGCTGAATTCTCTCAGCTTTTGCTTGTCTGTAAAGCTTTTGATTTCTCCTTCATATTTGAATGAGATCCTTGCTGGGTACAATAATCTGGGCTGTAGGTTATTTTCTTTCATCACTTTAAGTATGTCTTGCCATTCCCTCCTGGCTTGAAGAGTTTCCACTGAAAGATCAGCTGTTATCCTTATGGGAATTCCCTTGTGTGTTATTTGTTGTTTTTCCCTTGCTGCTTTTAATATTTGTTCTTTGTGTTTGATCTTTGTTAATTTGATTAATATGTGTCTTGGGGTGTTTCGCCTTGGGTTTATCCTGTTTGGGACTCTCTGGGTTTCTTGGACTCGAGTGATCATTTCCTTCCCCATTTTAGGGAAGTTTTCAACTATTATCTCCTCAAGTATTTTCTCATGGTCTTTCTTTTTGTCTTCTTCTTCTTCTTCTGGGACCCCTATGATTCAAATGTTGTAGCATTTAATATTGTCCTGGAGGTCTCTGAGATTGTCCTTATTTCTTTTAATTCGTTTTTCTTTTTTCCACTCTGATTCATTTATTTCTGCCATTCTATCTTCTAATTTACTTATCCTATGTTCTGCCTCTGTTATTCTACTATTTGTTGCTTCCAGAGTGTTTTTTATTTCATTTATTGCATTATTCATTATATATTGACTCTCTTTTATTTCTTCTAGGTCCTTGTTAAACCTTTCTTGCATCTTCTCAATCCTTGTCTCCAGGCTATTTATCTGTGATTCCATTTTGATTTCAAGATTTTGGATCAATTTCACTATCATTATTCAGAATTATTTATCAGGTAGATTCCCTATCTCTTGCTCTTTTGTTCGGTTTGGTGGGCATTTATCCTGTTCCTTTATCTGCTGGGTATTCCTCTGTCTCTTCATCTTGTTTAAATTGCTGAGTTTGGGGTGTCCTTTCTGTATTCTGGCAGTTTGTGGAGTTCTCTTTATTGTGGCTTTTCCTCACTGTGTGTGGGTTTGTACAGGTGGCTTGTCAAGGTTTCTTGGTTAGGGAAGCTTGCGTTGGTGTTCTCGTGGGTGGGGCTGGATTTCTTCTCTCTGGTGTGCAATGAAGTGTCCAATAATGAATTATGAGATGTCTACAGTTTTGGGGTGACTTTGGGCAGCCTGTATCTTGGAGCTCAGGGTTGTGTTCCTGTGTTGCTGGAGAATTTGCTTGGTATGTCTTGCCCTGGAACTTGTTGGCTCTTGGGTGGTACTTGGTTTCAGTGTATGTGTGGAGGCATTTGATGAGCTCCTGTCAATTAATGATCCCTGGAGTCAGGAGTTCCCTGGAGTCAGGATTTGGACTTAAGCCTCCTGCTTCCAGTTATCGGTCTTATTTTTACCGTAGTTTCAAAACTTCTCCTTCTATACAGCACCATTGATAAAACATCTACGTTAAAGATGAAAAGTATCTCCACTGTGAGGGTCACCCAGAGAGGTTCACAGCGTTACATGGAGAAGAGAAGAGGGAGGAGGGTGTTAGAGGTGACCCGAATGAGATGAGGTGGAATCAATAGAGGAGAGACTGGGCTAGCCAGTAATCACTTCCTTATGTGCACTCCACAACTGGACCGCTCGGAGATGTTCACGGAGTTACACAGAGAAGAGAAGAAGGAGGAAGGAGACAGAGGTGGCCAGGAGGATAAAAGGGGAAAATGAAAAGGAGGGAGACAGATCCAGCCAGTAATCAGTTCCCTAAGTGTTCTCCACTGTCTGGAACACACAGAAATTCACAGAGTTGGGTAGAGTAGAGAGGGGTTAGGGAGGAGACACAGGTGACCCGGTGGAGAAAAAGGAGAGTCCAAAGGGAGAGAGCAGTCAAGCCAGTAATCTCACTCCCTAGTGAAATATGGGTCCTGAAGATTGGGTTCTTAAAGGTACAAAATTGGTAACAAATACATAAAAGCAAAAATTAAAAATCTAGAGTAGAGTTTGGAATTTCAAAAATACAATGTTAAAGAAAAGAAAAAGGAAAAGAAAGAGAGGGAAAAAAAAAAAAACAAAGTCGCAAAAATTATAAAGAAAATATAGGTACACAATTGATAACAAATACCAAAAAGCAAAAGTTAAACATCTAGAGTAGAGTTTGGAATTTCAAAGATACAATGTTAAAAAAAAAAAGAAGAAGAAAAGAAAGAGAGAAAACAAACAAACAAAAACAAACAAAGTCGCAAAAATTATAAAGAAAATATAGGTACAAAATTGATAACAAATACCAAAAAGCGTAAATTAAAAATCTAGAGTAGAGTTTGGAATTTCAGATATACAAGGTTATATAAAAGAAGAAGAGAAAGAAAGAGAGAGGAAAAAAAAAATGTTGCAAAAATTACAAAAAATATATATATATATATAGGTACAAAATTGATAACAAATATCAAAAAGCTAAAATTAAAAATCTAGAGTAGAGATTGGAATTTCAAAAATACAATGTTAAAGAAAAGAAGAAAAGAAAAAAAAAAACAAGGTCACAAAAATTATAAATATATATATATATATGAAGTTTGCTTTAAAAAAAATAGGGTTTTTTTTGCAAAGTAATAGTTATAAAAGTGAAAACTAAAGGAATAATAGAGGACTTAAAAAAATTTTTTAATTAAAAAAAAAAAGAAAGAATGATCGTAAAAATAGTAAAAATATATCTAGGACTTTCTGTGGTTTTGTTGTGAGTATTGTGGGGTCAGTTCATTTTCGGCTAGTTCCTTGGTCCAACTTATATTTCTCAAGATCTATAGGCTCCTTCCTATGTAATCGGTACTAACCACAGGGTTTAATCTATTGCCTGTAGCTTCCAAGGCGGTTCCCTCTGTTATAGCTTCTTCTGTTTGCTGGTCTCTTCAGTGTCTGGTTTCCGCCCTGACACAAAGGGGACGGTGGTGGACACTTCTTTTTTTTTATTTTTTTTTTTAGGCTCACTTTTTCGGTCGCACTGTGGGGAGGGAGGGAGGCTGCAAACAAATAACACTGGCGTGTGCTCGCAGTGCCTCAACCACACTGGGTCTGCCCCCACTCACAGCACGTGTAGCCTCCCTGCCCACACTGCTCAGGCTCTCGGTTGCCCCGCCAGGAACCATCCGTGGCCGGCCCTGGGCTGCTTGCACCTCCCAGGTCCAAGCCACTCAGGTTCAGGCACTCAGGTAGTCCTCAGAGGCGCAGACTCGGTTGGGCCTGCATTTTGTGCCCTTCCCAGGTCCGAGCAGCTCAGATGATGTGTTTGGCGAGCCCCAGTGCTGCGACTTATCGCCTCCCCGCAGCCCGGTTATCTAGGTGTACAACCGGCTCACCTTCTCAGGCGGATGTTGACCGCCAGACCTCCAAGAAGTTTTAGTTAGCAAAAAAGCCTGCTTACAGTTTTATAGATAATGTCTCTCTGGGGCTGCGATTGCCCCCTCAGGTTCTGGCTGCCTGTCACCAGAGGGGGACGGTCTGCAGCCGGCGATCTCTGTTCAGTCCTTTGTTACGTGCGCAGGGCTGGCGGTGTCTTAGGTTAGGGCTGGCTTTTTGCGTGGTAGATATCCCACAGTCTGGTTTGCTAGCCCAAATTATTTCGCTCAGATAGCGCTTGGGGTATTCAGGCCAGATCCTTACTCTAAGCGGTGCAGCCCGTGCCGCACCTCCCTGCCCAGCCCCCACTTGCTAGTGGCGTGTGTAGGCGTCTGCGCTGCTTCTCCGCTGGGGGAGTTACCCTAGGGCTGGCAATCTGCAGGTTTTAATTGTTTATTTATTTTTCCTCCCTGTTATGTTGCCCTCTGTGTGTCCAAGGCTCAGCACAGATTCGGCAGTGAGAAGGTTTCCTGGTGTTTGGAAACTTCTCTCTTTTTAAGACTCCCTTCCCAGGACGGAACTCCATCCCTCCCTCTTTCGTCTCTTTTTTTGTCTTTTATATTTTTTCCTACCGCCTTTCAAAGACTTGGGTTGCTTTTCTGGGTGCCTGATGTCCTCTGCCGGCATTCAGAAGTTGTTTTGTGGGATTTACTCAGCGTTTAAATGTTCTTTTGATGAATTTGTGGGGGAGAAAGTGTTCTCCCCGTCCTACTCCTCCACCATCTTATCTCCTCCTCATTAGTGCTTTTAAAGAGTGTTTTCTTTTGCTATGATCATGTAGTTTTGTTTTCATAAAATTGATCTCATTATTCTATATTTAAGGGTTACTAAACTTGAAAATGTTGACGGCTTTTGTTGGCTTTTCTCTCTGGGCCATATTTTGAACTGAAAAACTGCTTTCCCTAGAGGTACTGAAGTATCCAGTAACTTAAGAGTAACATTAATTTTTATCTTCTGCATTTTGTGATTATTTCCATCCAAATATTTTCAGAGTATATTACTTAGAAAATAGTTTTGCAAAATAAAATTCATCAACTAAATTCTCTCCATGACTAATTTAAATTTAAAGGCTACAAAATTTAAATCCTTCTCAATATATCCCATTCTGGTAAAAAAGAATAAGAATAAATTTATCAAAGTCAAACTAGGAACTCCATCAATAGTCTTCCTATAAATCCAAGTGATTGAAATCAAAAGATGAATGGATAAGAAAGCTGTGGTACATATACACAATGGAGTATTACTCAGCCATTAAAAAGAATACATTTGAATCAGTTCTAATGAGGTGGATGAACCTGGAGCCTATTATACAGACTGAAGTAAGCCAGAAAGAAAAACACCAATACAGTATACTAATGCATATATATGGAATTTAGAAAGATGGTAACAATAACCCTGTATACAAGACAGCAAAAGGGACACTGATGTATAGAACAGTCTTTTGGACTCTGTGGGAGAGGGAGAGGGTGGGATGATTTGGGAGAATGGCATTGAAGTATGTATAATATCATATATGAAACAAGTCGCCAGTCCAGGTTCGATGCATGATACTGGATGCTTGGGGCTGGTGCACTGGGACAACCCAGAGGGATGGTACGGGGAGGCAGGATGGAGGAGGGTTCAGGATGGGGAACACATGTATACCTGTGGTGGATTCATTTCGATATTTGGCAAAACCAATACAATATTGTAAAGTTAAAAAATAAAAAATAAAAATAAAAACCAAACAAACAAAAAATTAAAACAGCATTCAAGCTCTCATCATTTACTTTACTCAATACCTCACTTGTTTTTGTAGAAAAAAAGGCTACTGCCTTCCTATTTTCAAGGTTCATTTTAATTGCAATCAACTAAACAATTTCAAACCAAGTTTTTGTGCTTCAGTCATTGAATAACTTGATTAAAAATTTCCAACAGACTTTAAATGAATGCAAGCACAAGTTAAAGGACTTGTTTCCCAAACAAGTCCATACAATTGCAAGAAACTTATGGTGATTTATAAATTAATACCTCGAATGCTCAAGGTCTTCTGAAATGAAATTTATGAAGAGCGAGAAGAAAAGAGACTGCTGACATACTAATCTATTTCCTGAGCTCTGTTTTCTATCCTAACCTTCTACATGAAAAGGCACAATTAAATATGATGATAGAATAAAAATGGTAGGATCTCAAATCATTTTTCCCATGCATTCACTCTCTGAAGCTATTAGAGGATGTATCCAACAATTCTATATATTAATTTTCTATCCTACAACTTTACCAAATTCATTGATGAGCTCTAGCAGTTTTCTGGTGTATCTCGGAGGGCTTTCTATGTAAAGTATGATGTCATCTGCAAACAGTAACAATTTTATTTCTTCCTTTCCAATTTGGATTACTTTTATTTCTTTTTCCTCTCTGATTGCTATGGTTAGGACTGGAATGGCCTTTTGAAAACTTAGTTACTGTAACAGCTAAGTGGGAGTTCTTTTCAGAGTGGGGGGAAAGGTTCTCCAGGAAGTGACATATGCTCTGAATCAGTATCCAGTATATGGTTCTGTTTCTTCCATAACAAAAATTCATGGATCAGGAATCAAGGGGTGGAAATGGAAGGGGTATCATTCACTAATACCTCTAGTGACCCAGCAACAAAAGTTTTGCCTCCTGTTCCCCACAACTTTATGTTCTGCTGGCTCAGAGATCTTACTTCCAAAGGGAGGAAAATGCTCCCACCAGGAAACACAATGATTCCATTAAACTAGAAGTTAAGACTGCCAAGCAGCCACTTTGGACTCCTCATTCCTAAATCAACAGGCAAAGAAAAGAATTACTCTACTGGCTGGAATGAATACTCTTGCTTACCAAGGAAAACTTGGATTGATACTGTATAGTGGAGAGAAGGAAGAATTTGTTATGTCCAGAATACAGGAGAACCCATGATTAAAGTCAGTGGAAAAACATGACAACCTAATCCAGAAAGATCCTTCAGGAATGAAGTTGAGATCATCCTGCCAAGTTAAGATTTATGATCAGTTGAGGTGTTTACTGAGGGGAATGGGAATATGGAGTGGGTAGTGAAAGAAGTGAAGTGAAATGAAGTCACTCAGTCGTGTCTGACTCTTTGCAACCCCATGAACTGTAGAAGGTAGTACTAAATACCAGCTACGACCACATGACCAGTTATGAAATTAAGACTATAACTGTAATAAGTATATCATCCTTTTTTTGTTATGAATATGTTTGTGTGTTAGTTTTCCTCTTTTATTTCTTAACCATGTAACAAAAATATATTGACTTTCCATGATGTCATTTAATATTATTAACTTTAAATCATCATTTTTAACTTACAGAATGTAAAGGAAAAGGGTAAATATCACATAGGAATTATGTATCCTCTTACGAGGAAAGTGTTAATGCATTTTCAGTTGTGTACAGAACAGCATTTTCATGTTAGGTATAATTGCTACCATCTTTATTTGGAGATTAAGTGTAGTTTAAGGAGATGTGTCTGGATGCCAGGTTGACAAGGGGTAGACCTGTGATGCTTAGTTTTAAGTGTCCACTTGGCTGGACCACAGTGCCCAGATATTTAATCAAACATTATTCTGAATGTTTCCATAAGGATATTTTTGTTGACGAGATGAACAGTAGACTTTGAATACCCTCAATAATGTGAATAGGCCTCATTTAACCCATTGAAAGCCTGAATAAAACAAAATAGTGACCTGAGATGAGCAAGAAAGAATTCTGCTAGCTGACTCACTTTGCACTTAAACAGTAACTCTTCCCTGGGTCTCCATCCTGAGAGCCATCAAACTTGACCTGCAACACAGGTTACTCCTTGGGTCTCTGGTCTGCTCACCTATGCTACAGATTTTGAACTTGTCAGCCTCCATAATCACATAAGCATAAGCCAATTCTTCTTTATATATTTATACATATACATCCTATCAGTTCTGCTTGTCCAGAACTAATATATATATAGCTAACAAAAATTCAGGGCAATGGTACCTGGTGGTTGGTAGATTATTGGAGAGAGGCACACAGGAGTTTAAGGTATTCGTAATATTTGATTTTGTTACCTGGGTGGAGAGTACATGTATTTTATGTTATTGCTATACATGGTTGGCATACCTTTCTGTGTGAATAATACATATCACATACACACGTTTGCACACACAGAAAAGTTTAACCTAGGACAGGTAAAATAGCTGACTTCCAGCTGAACACAGAAAGAGCAAACTAGAAAATACATGTAAAAAAATTGTCAAATATATATCAGAAGAAAATAACAAGATGTAAAACATGAAAGATTAAGAAGCAGAACAAGAGAAGAAAAACTCAAGCTCAAGTTTTTCAAGGAGAGCATATAGATAATAGTGAAGTTAAAATATTCAAAGAGATCATGACTGATAAATTTTCTTATATAGAAACATGACTAATAAAATAAGTATTAATAAATAGGTGCAAAATATCAAATACTAAAAGAAACTGCAGTAAAGGAAATCTTAAAGACAACAAAAATGGACACAAAAATTAGATGTACAAGAGATTTCACACCAACAAAAAGTCAAAGAGACAACTAGTAAAGTGTGCCAAGAGAAAAATAACTGTCAATCTCAAGCTGTATTTCCAACTAAACAATCATTCAAAAGTTGAAAAGTAAACTTCTGGTTCAAGGGAGAAAAGAAGCTCTCTTTTCAGACTCTAGCTAAAAGAATTAGTGGAAGAACACTTCTGCAAAAAGGAAATTGAACCTCTAATAAAGAAATAATCTACAAGAAGCAACAGTGAGGAAATAAAATTATAATTTGAAAAATAAAATTAGTAAATCTTAATAAAAACTGATGGTTAAAATTATTAATTTGAAATAAGAGGGTTAAAACAACGAGTTGGAAATAAAGTACTATATAACATAGACTATAGAAGAGTAGATACTGTGTGCTCTGTTGCTCAGTAATATCTTACTTTTTGAGACCCCATGGACTATAGCCCGCCAGAGTCCTCTGTTCATGTGATTATCCCAGCAAGAATACTGGATTGGGCTGCCATTTCCTCCTCCAGGGGATCTTCCCAACCCAGGGATCGAACTCATGTCTCCTGCATTGCAGGTGGATTCTTTACTAACTGAGCCACCTGGGAAGTCCAGAGAGAAGAGAGACTTGTTGTTTGTTGTTTAGCCACTCAGTCATGTCTGATTCTTTGTGACCCCATGGACTGTCTTCCAGGCTCCTCTGTGCATGGTATTTCCCAGGCAAGAATACTGGAGTAGGTTGCCATTTTCTTCTCCAGGGGATCTTCCTGACCCAGGGATCTAACCTCATCTTCTGCATTGGAATGTAATCATTCTAAAATCTTTGTATTATTTTGGAGAAAAATAAAGACACTTATTTAACTTCAAACTTTGGTTAAGTATATATACTAAAAATTTAAGAGAATCACTGAAGTAGTAGACTGTGCAATTTCCCAAAATGTGAAGGATAAAACAGAAACAAGAAAGTAAAAAGGCATAAAGCAACAACAATGAAAAAATGGGGAAAAAATGGTAGGAATACATCCAAGTATTTCAGTAAACACAGTACATAGTAAATGCAAATTTAATTGATAAGCTACACTATCGATGTTTTAGCATTAGATGTTCTAACTCTTAGAAACTGAATAGATCAAGCACTCCAGAAGTTAGCACTGCATGAGGTTGAACATGAAAATTTAGAAATTTTATAGAATGGACATATATGATTCATTCTCTGAGTGCATAGAATATCTACAACCAACAATTAGAGATTAAGCATCTTTTCAAGCACACAAAAAACACATAAAACTTGATTATCTACACAGATAATTTTTGAAAAGTATAGCAGACACTGTTTTTTGTCTGCCCAACACACTGTCTAGCCCATTTCCCTATTAACAGAACCTGCTTTTGTGTTCTGATAGTAATGAGTCCCCTTGATCTGCAGTAAGGGCTGCTTTGCTACAGCTCCAGGGAGTGAATAATGATCAGCTCCAGCCAGTTAATTCATAAGTGCACATGGTTAGTGTATAGTCCTGGAAATGATTTTCTTGTACAAATCCAGCAATTAGATTTTAAAAGATACTCTTGAATTTTTTATGTGGACAATTGTATGTTATAAAAAACATTGTTTTATTTCTTTTCAGTCCTTGCAAATGTTATTTTTTTCCTTCCTTGGACACAGGCTAAGACCTATGATATAGAGATGAAATCATACATTATTGGCAAACACTATTATTTTACTCCTAATTTTCAGGGGAATGCTTCTGATGTGTCATCAGAAATAATATAGTTTGTGTGTGCTTATGTGCTCAGTCCTGTCTAACTCTTTGTGACCCTTTGGACTGTAACCTGTCAGGTTCCTCTGTCTATGGGATTTCCCAGGCAAGAATACTGTAGTGGGTTGCCATTTCCTTCTACAGGGGATCTTCCCAACCCAGGGATGGAACCTGCATCTCCTGTATCTCATGCATTGCAGGAAGATTCTTTACCTGCTGATCCATTGGGGAAGTCAATAATTTTTGTTTTAGAACTTGTGGATAAATCTAACTTGGTCAATAGGTATTTAAGTATATGTGTATTATTTTATATTTATATATAATGTATATGTTTATGTGTGCTGTGCTCAGTCATGTCCAACTCTTTGCAACTCCATGGTCTGTAGCCCACCAGGCTCCTCTGTCCATGGGGATTCTCCAGGCGGGAATACTGGAGTGGGTTGCCATGCCCTCCTTCAGGTTAAATCCCTGGGTTGGGAAGATCCCCTGCAGGAGGGCATGGCAACCCACTCCATTAGTCTTACCTGGATGGTTGAGTATGTATATGTGTATATTAACATACATATATGTGAAAGTGTTAGTCAGTCATGTGCGACTCTTGGGGACCCCATAGATTGTAGCCTGACAGGCTCCTCTGTCCACGGAATTCTCCAGGCATACACATACACATGCACATAATGTATAACATACACATTCCTATTTTTATTTATGAATACTTTATTCGGGATTTTTAAATCTCTGTTCATGAATGAGACCGATCTATAAATTTTCCTCTCTCATATTTTCTTTATCTCTTTCTATATCTAAGTCTTATTATTTATAAAAATCAGATGTTCAAGTCCTCAAAGCCTCTCTAAATTGCATTACATAAGATCTCTGAGACATTTCTGAAGATTTTGTCAATTTTTCCTTGCACTTTTGTTGATTTTTGTTTTATATATTTTAATTTTATGTCATTGGATGCCTACAGATTTAATATTGTTATATTCTTTTGTTGAAATATATATTTCATCATTATGAAGTAATCACTTTAACCCTTAATAATGCTTTTGCCTTAAAGTTTATTTTCTCTAAAAATATTATAGATTTTTATAATAAAATATTATAGATATTTCTCTAAAAATATTATAGATTTCAACTGATACTTTTTTTAACACTTGTCTGAAATATATATATGTATATATATATATATTTGATTTTCAATGTTTCTTTGTGCTTATCATAGGTATGTTCCTTTTAATTACATATACTTCTTACAATCAAGCCTGGCTATTAAATATTCTATCTCTTCCATCCCCTCTTATACTGTCTTGACATATGTATGTTAGATCTTTTCTTTCCTCCACGTTTCTTAACCTGTCCTTCAGGAGAGATTAGAGGAGGCACAGTACTATTTTTCTTATATGGATATTTTTCTAATAATTTCTTCATATTCTATCTTCTTATAAGTTCAGCCATGCATTTTAAAGAATGATTGTTGTATTATACCCAGCATTTCTCGGTATTTGAATTGGAGATGATCTTATGACTTTGATTCCTTTTCAACTGATAAATGAATCCCATATTGAATGTCTTTTTTTCTATTTAGGCATTAAATGCTAAAAATATTTGCCCTCCCTCTTTCAGCATCCAAAGCTGAGGGCACACATGGGGAGTCAGGAAACAGGCTGTTTCTAAAGCTATGCCAAATTATGTGTATTTGATCAAGTTGCTTAAAGCTTGTTTACCTGCACTTCCTTCCCATGGTTCCAGATGTTATGGCTTTAAAAAAACAGAGCATATAAATAGCTTGGACTAAAGCACAGGGACTAGTCTGCTTGTGAACAGGAAGTGAGGACCTTAAAAGAAAGATTAGGAAGAAAACAGGTGCCCTGTCTTCCTATTGCTGCTGGTGACCCCTTCTTTCAATTCTTCTTACTGAATTTTAGACAAAAGTGAAAGGAAGAGAAAAAACAGTATTTTAATTTCATCACTGAACTTGAGTCATATGTGTACAGGAAAATCATCAAGAGTCTTATGGTGTAAAGAACAATTTCTGTGGACAGTGCCCACTATGACTAATGCAGTGGGCCTTGCTAGGATCAACTTCAGAAGATTGGAGTTGAAGCAGACTGGGCAAGGAGCATTCATTCGTTCTCAGTAGATCTTTGTCATGTTGGTTGCAGAACCATCCTATTCTAAGTGAGGTCTCTAACATCTGCTCCCTTCTCCCCACCTTCATCCTCTCAAGCTTTCTCTCCATGTTTAAACACTGATGAGGGTTCAGCTGGAGTCTAGCTTCAGCCAGATCCCACAGCAAGTGCTGGAGCCTGAGTGGTTCAAAGTTATTCCACCTTTGGGTAAGAGGACTGGGTTTAAGAATACCTGTGTCACATGTACCCCAAAGTTCATTGCAGCACTATTTACAATAGCTAGGACATGGAAGCAACCTAGATGTCCATCGGCAGATGAATGGATAAGGAAATTGTGATACATATACACAATGGAATATTACTCAGCTATAAAAAAGGAGACATTTGAGTCAGTTCTAATGAGGGGAATGAACCTAGAGTCTATTATACAGAGTGAAGTAAGTCAGAAAGAGAAAGACTAACACTGTCTATTAAAGCATATAGATGGAATCTAGAAGGATGGTACTGACGATCCTACATGCAGGGCAGAAAAGGAGACACAGGCATAAGGAACAGACTTTTGGACTCAGTGGGAGAAAGCAAGGGTGGAATGATTTGAGAGAACGGCACAGAAACACACACATTACCATATGTAAAATAGATGACCAGTGCAAGTTTGATGCATGAAGCAGGGCACCCAAAGCTGGTGCCCTGTGACAACCTAGACAGATAGGGTAGGGAGGGAGGGAGGAAGGGGGTTCAGGATGGGGGGGACATATATATACCTATGGTCAATTCATGTTGATGTATAGGCAAAAATACCACAATACTGTAAAGTAATTATCCTCCGATTACAATAATTAAAAAAAAAAAAAAGAAATCCCTCTGTCAGTTCCTCACTCGCTGAGAACTGCTCCTTAGGGCTGGGAATATAACCTCCCATGACATAGTTCCTATTTGACTCAGGGCACTTCTCTAGAGAAGCACGCAGCAGCAAACCGCAGCACTTAACGTACCCAGGGTGTTGGAGCAGGAAGTGCACCAGCTGGCAATGCAGTCTAGGTAGGGCACCTATACAGTTTCATATTGCTACAGCAAAATCTGCTAGCAGAGTGACTGTGGCCCTGTGAAGGGTGTGTGATTCAAAGGAACAATTAGGCTTTCCCAATCTCCTAAGACTTTTTTGGAAGCTGTCCTGGTTAGAGTTTGCCATTAACTTCTCAATAGTCAGTTACTCTTTATAGTTTGGAAAAATTACACATAATCTAGAAAGAGTGAATAAAGAAGAAGGATGTTCCTAAAAACTATCCTTTCAGAACCCAGTTCCACCATGGTATTTTGCTGCCTTATTTCAGGGACCAGTTTTTGAAACTCATTAAAAAAACCAGAGCTAATTTCAGACTTCCTATGTCTTGCAAAGGGCAGAATATTCTTTGTAAGGAAAATATATTTACATCAGGGTGCACATGTACCAGTCAATTTAATTAAGCACAGAAAGTTCTTTGTCATCTGGGCTTAACCATATTGAACTGCCATAGAAATTCAATATAAAACAAGGTAATGTTTGGCACAAATACTAGAGCCATAAAATATGTCTCATAGTGCTACAGCCTGGATGTAAGATAAATTTTAGGTAAGGTCTTAGAAAAACTACAATAAACATATACATATCAAAGTGGCAAGGACCTCAGGTCCCTACAAAAACAATAATAATTCTTTGTATCAGTATAGATGGAAAATCTAGATATAAAAACACTTTCTAAAGCAATCAGGGGGGAAATGCCATTTTGTTTTTGTTGGCAGATGCATCAATTTTTGTCTAGTAAGATATTCAAGAAACTGGTGACGTGAGTTACTTGTGGCAGGGAAACTTTCTGGCTAAACGAGGTGAGTGAGACAAAAGCTTTTAGCCATTTTATGTTAAAAAAAAAAAAAAACCTTAAGCATCTGCAAATTTCAGCATTTGGTATTGGAAATCAATCCTCTGTGAATATAAAGGAATGACTGTATGTTTAAAAATAACTACATCAATACAGGTGGGTAAAAGGTGAAAGGGTTAGTCACTAAGTCATGTCTGACTCTTTGTGACCCCACGGACTGGGCTCCTCTGCCCATGAGATTCTCCGGGCAAGGATACTGGAGTGAGTTGCCATTTTCTTCTCCAAGGGATCTTCCCAACCCAGGGATTGAACCTAGGTCTCCTGCATTGCACACAGGTTCTTTACCATCTGCGCCATGCCCCAGGTCCTCAAAAACTTACTCCTCTGTCCATAGAATTCTCCAGGCAAGAATACTTGAGTGGGTAACCATTCCTGCCTCCAGTGTATCTTCCAGAGCCAGGAAATGAACCCAGGTCTCCTGCACTGCATGTGGATTCTCTACCATCTGAGCCACCAGAGAGGTAGAGATAAACTTTCATTGAGGAATGAGTATAATGAAGTATGCTGACCATTTTGCTAAGGTATTTATGTATGTCCTTATTAATTTTTACCACAAGATTTGGGGTAGGTGATGTTACTTTCCCATTGTACAGATAAGGGGATGAAGGGCTATGATGAATAAGTAGCTTCTCTGAGATCTCATAGATAGTAAGCTAGCAGTCTAACTATAATGCCTTCTGGCTGAAGTTAGAGGACATTTCCCAACTGAGTCCTTCTTTTTTTAAAATCTTTGATAGAATCCAGTTAATAGTTTTGTAATCATTCATTTCCCTTCAAATTAGCATTAGGAAAATTGGTGTCTGTGACTGTGGTCCTGCTGGGATGACTCTAAATCAGAGCTGGAAAATGTAGACTTCCAGAAGGTACTTTGCAGGTTAACTTTCCAACTTCCAGAGGAAGCCTAACCTTGAGAAGATCACTTTCTCTCCAGTCTCATGTTTTACCTAAAAGCAGTTATTTGATCTACGGATCTGAAAGCCACCTAACAAATGGACATTTAACTTTCTAATAGCCCACTGGGGCTGGTGATACACACGGTGCAAAGCAATCATCACCTAATCCATTTCATCACATTCTCGTACAATTTTTCAGAAACTTGACTAGTTTGTGACCTTACTTTCCTAATTACATGGATATACGGTCAATGCCAACCTATGGAAATTAGAAGAAGAGACTTCCCAGCTAGCTTTGATGTGTGTCCTCCTTTGTTCTAATTATGGTATTGGGAATTACTCCAGCAGATCCACCTTCTGCCTAAAACATTCTAGTCTCGTGCCTAGTCCATCCCAGGTGAAAAGGGTTAGGGTTAGCCCCACCTGTGTATTCAGACACAGGCCCTAGCCACCAACCTAATCCTGGAAGAAAACGTATATAGTCTGTTTGTGTTGTTTCCTCATGAAATCAGTTAGAAAGACCCAAAGGGAAACCTTTGAAATAATCCAGGCAAAATATAATAGGACCTAAAGGAGGAGAAGAGCATGAGATAGTTGGATGGCATCACCGACTCGACGCACATGGGTATGAGCAAGTTCCGGGAGTTGGTGATGGACAGGAAAGCCTGGTGTGTTGCAGTCCATGGGGTCACAAAGAGTCGGACACGACTGAGTGACTGAACTCAACGTGGCCACAGAGATGGAGAAAGAAGGATATGAACTGTGGGTGTTTAATGGGTAAAATTTCAATTGGCCCTGAATAGTCATAAAATGTAAAGTCTGAGGGAGAAAAAAAAAGTAAAAAAAAAGACTACCAGATTTCTTAACTGAATAACTTAGTAGGCAATCAATGCCATCTATGGAGATGGATGTCTTCTTCATCTTTCATTTGGTTTCACTTATGCTTGTTTGCTTTTGATTTTGGTGAGTTAGAAGGTGGTGAGAGTAAAATGATTGATTTCATGTCAGCTATGACAAGGCCTAAACAGCTTATTGTTTCCAGTGCTTTTGTTTCTATCAAAGTATCTGTGGTTTTTAAAGGGACAAAAAGGGACCCAAAGCACTCAGGGGACAGAAGTCCAGATTCCCACATGACACTACCAGTCGGGGCTGACCCTTCAAACAAGGCATTTGCTCTTCATGGCATCCCATGCTCTACCCCAGTTTCAATTTATGTATCACCTGCTGGCTTCCCTAGGCAATCTATTGTCAATCTCCTGCCTTAGGCCAAAGGCCTTGACTAGCTTTGAAACTCCTTCCCTACTCTATATCCCCCACCGCCAACCCAGAGTTGTAATAACTGCTCTTAAGGACCAACCAAAGTACATAGAGAAAAATATTTTCTTCTAAATTATAGGTCAGACATTATTCTACCTCATTCCACTGAATTCTGGGGAGGTACCAAAACTGTTCTGCACTACTGTGGTAATACCAACCCCAAGCCCTCTGTCCACCGTTAGCCACTATTAGGCCTTTGCAAGCTAAGTCGCATCCGTTGTGTCCGACTCTGTGTGATCCTATAGACTGTAGCATGCCAGGCTCCTCTGTCCATGGGATTCTCCAGGCAAGAATACTGGAGAGGGTTGCCAAGCCCTTCTACAGAGAATCTTCCTGACCCAGGGATCAAACCTGCATCTCTCAGGTTTCCTGCACTGGCAGATGGATTCTATACCAGTAGCACCACCTGGGAAACCCCACGAGGCCTTTCAGTTCAGCTCAGTCGCTCAGTCATGTCCAACTCCTTGTGACCCCACGGACTGCAGCACGCCAGGCTTCCCTTGTCTATCACCAACTCCCAAAGCTTGCTCAAACTCATGTCCATCAAGTCGGTGATGTGATCCAACCATCTCATCCTCTGTCGTCCCCTTCTCTCCTGCATTCAATCTTGCCCAGCATCAGGGTCTTTTCCAAGGAGTCAGTTCTTTGCATCAGGTGGCCAAAGTATTAGGCCTTTAGTTAACCCCAAAAGAGATGTGGCTGAGAGAGAAAGATGTAAAACCAGTACTGCCCAGGTGTTAAGTGCCCAGAGCCCTGGATTTAGACCAGTCTTTATTTTTATAAGACCTCTATTACCACTCTTCCCTGCCTTACACTAATTTCCTAATATAAACTTCAGGTTAGATTTTGTGAATCTATCCTCCCACTTAAAAACGATTTTAAATTCAGGATATGTGCTTGCTGCCTACTATGTCTCAATGCCTTCCTGCCCCACTCAGAACACTAGACACTGATTCTACCATTTATCTCAGTGAGTCTAAAAATAAAAGTGGGATATGGGTTTTAGCAAAATTATATAGTTAAGACAGAAGTCTCAATGAAAATCTATGTTACAGTTAGCCATTTCTACAGCTAGAAATGTCTCTCATCTCTTGGGTGAGTTGGGATAGAAACCTACCTGGCTCCTATGTCCAGCATCCACTTCTTTCCCAACTATAGCCCTAGAAAGCTGGTCTTCTATTCATTCTGACTTTGAGTGTGTTAGAAGAAATGTCAAATGAAATCTAAAAAATTCTGCATGGAGCTCTGAACAACTAATTTTGCTATGGGCAAGTCTGCTTATTCACTCACTCAACATGAATTAAACATTCAAGAAGTGCCAGGTGATTAGGAGTGCAGAAATGAGTAACAGTTGATGACTGAACTGGAAGAATGGGCAAAAATTAATTATGCAATTCAATGTGGTAAGTAATAGAGCCATGATCAGTTTTATGCTATATTAGGAGACAAAACTGAGGAGCACCGAACTTCTAGAATAGTGTTTATGAATCTTTATTGTGCTTCCAATGTACCAGGAATCCTGTTAAAATGAAGACTCTGTGTCAGTAAGTCTTGAAAGGGATGTAGAATCTGCATTTCTAACAAGCTCCCAAGTGACGCTGATTATGCTGGTCCATGGAACAGACTGTGAGAAGCAAAGTCCTAAGGGACCTGAAAATACTTCAAAAAAGAGATGGTGCTTGAACTGACACTTTAAGGAATAAATAGGAGTTGCCCAGTAGCATAGCATAAAAGTCATCCAGGCAAAGAAGCAGCATATTTAGAAAATAACAAAAGGCATTTCTAGTGACTTGAAAATTAGCAAGAACAATACTAGAATTGAAAAACCTCACTGGTGAAATCAACAGCATTTAAGACATGTGGATTGGCTAAAATATTTTAGAGATACTCTCTATCTTTGCCTTAATAGTATGTAAGAATCCACTGGGGCCTTTACCCCAAGTTCCAAGGAACAGTACCAATAGTTTAGAAGGACACAAAATCCAACATCTGAATGTTGCTACAAGTGCCTCAAGTATTTCTTTCTTATGAAGTGTGCTTACAGAGCCTCCAAAGATAGTCCCAGATAGTAGTACTGGAGTTTTATCAGGCTTTAAGACCCATTTTGTGCCTAATTTTCTAGCAAGTGTCCATATATATCACAGACAATCATCAGTTTCATTACATTTTGGCCTTATCCTTTCTGAGAAACAGTTAACCAGCCCTCATCACTCCTCAAATTGTTCTCTTTGTTTTTTGGCTGCATTGCAGCATGCAGGATCTTAGTCCTCTACAAGGAATCGAACTCATGACCCTGCAATGGAAGTGCAGAGTCCTAACCACTGGACAACCAGGGAATTCCCACCTCAAAACCTTTAACTGCTGCTGCTAAGTTGCTTCAGTCGTGTCTGACTCTGTTCGACCCCATAGACGGCAGCCCACCAGGCTCCCCCATCCCTAGGATTCTCCAGGCAAGAACACTGGAGTGGGTTGCCATTTCCTTCTCCAATGCATGAAAGTGAAGAGTGAAAGTGAAGTTGCGTAGTTGTGTCCGACTCTTTGCGAACCCATGGACTGCGGCCTACCAGGCTCCTCCGTCCATGGGATTTTCCAGGCAAGAGTACTGGTACTGTTATCAAACAAAACTTTAAGAATTGTTAGCTTTGATAGCACCATATCTATGGTAGCAATTCTTGCCCTACTGACCTTACAGACAAAACTAAGATAGATGTACTTGAAAATATTATGTGATATATATCAATTATTTCTCAATGAAACTTTAAAAGAGGAAAAAATAAATAAGGTAAAAAAAAATTAAAATATGAAAATTCTGACTGTAATTAAAGACAGCCAAAGAGGTACTTACAGTATCCATCAAGGTAAAAATTCCCTGAACAATCAGAATAATCTGAGATTCTTAATTAAAAAAAAAAAAATATCCCCAGATCCTACTACTGAAAATTTCAGTTCTGTTTTCTGTGGGGAGGCCCAAAGATGTGATAAATACCCCTGTACTGTGCTTAGTTGCTCAGCCGTGTCCAGCTCTTTGCGACCCCATGGACTGTAGCCTTCCAGGCTCTTCTTTTCATGGGAATTCTCCAGGCAAGAATAGTGGAGTGGATTGACATGCCCTCCTCCAGGGGATCTTCTCAACCCAGGGA
Source organism: Bos javanicus (assembly GCF_032452875.1). Lineage (NCBI taxonomy): Eukaryota > Metazoa > Chordata > Mammalia > Artiodactyla > Bovidae > Bos > Bos javanicus. Next base: position 33,962,308 of record NC_083887.1, on the reverse strand, counting down.
TCAAACCCAGGTCTCCCACATTGCAGGTGGATTCTTTACCATCTGAGCCACCAGGGAAGCCCAATAAATACCCCAAATGATACTGAAAATCATGTGAGTTTAGGAAATTCCACACTATGCAATGGAATTGGGGACACAGGAGAGAATATGCACACTCTCCCCCATCACCAATATTACCTCATAGAAGAGCACATCTGTGTCATTACCGTTACTACAAATGACTCATGGCAAATATTTCCCAGTCATGTAACTCTCTTATTTTCTGCTTCTAACAGTTTAGGTAAAACACAAGACTGAGTCAACGTTACATGCTATACTGCCTACAAACATATTTGAGATGCTAAAGTTTGAGCCTGCCAATCAATTGTATTTTTCTTAATTACCATGAGATTAGCAAATTGCCCTCACTTTAAGTTTCTTTAAGAAACTTCTTTAAACTTTGTCCTCAAAAGTGAGCAAAAAGTGATGAGTCACTTAAAGACATAATCTGGTAACTATTTCTTTATGAAGCTGTGCTATATTAGGCTTCTACAAGGTGTGGTCATGGGAAGAACATTGTGCCGTGCTTAATCACTTAGTCATGTCCAACTCTTTGCAACCCCAGATATCTGGGGTCTGTAGCCTGTCAGGCACCTTTATCCTTGGGATTCTCCAAGCAAGAATACTGGAATGAGTTGCCCTTCCCTTCTTTCGGGGGACCTTCCTGACCCAGGGATCAAACCTGTGTCTCCTGTATTACAGGAAGATTCTTTAGCCACCAGGGAAACCCAAGAATACTGGATAGGGTAGCCCATCCCTTCTCCAGGGGATCTTCCCAACCCAAGGATCAAACCAGGGTCTCCTGGATTGCAGACAGATTCTTTACCGGTTGACCTACCAGGAAGCCCAGAAAAAAATATTATTTAATGACAGTTAGGTATTCAGCTTTATGTTTGTTAAGTTTATGTAACATGTCCATGACTAAAACAGCATCTATGTACCTATTTATAACTACCACATAAAGACCTACAGGTGGAGAGCACAAGTACACACACACACACACACACACACACACTGCATTCCTTCAGAAATTCTTTTACCTGGGAGTCACAACTAGCTGGGTGGGTCTGCTTATGCCTCCCTCACAGAACCAGACTCATAAGCTCTGTAACCAGGTTAGATTCAGACCGAATTGCCTAAAGAATCCAATCAAATAAAACTGTCAGTTCAATTGTAAAATACTGCTTTAGTTAAAAGGTGGTAAAAGCCCAGATCTTATTACCCCTAGAGGTGCTGAAAACATCAGGCCAAAAACATCAGTTGGCTTAAGATGAATCTATTGATAGATTGTGAATGGAGAAATTAAGGACCCTTGGGAATCATCCTTTACCTTGAAGTCTGACTGAAGGATGAAGACTAGATGCCTGCAGGGTGACCTGGGGTAAATGTTATAAGCAGACTGGGTGGACTGTACCTCTGAGCCAGTCAGCATATGCTAAAGGTCTGCTGCCATTTGTTCTTATTCTCATCACCCAATATGATCAAAACTTTACAGGTTTAGCCCTGTAAGCATTTCCCCAATTACTGATAACCAGAACAAAAAATACCTGTGTAACAAAATACACAACCTAGAGAGCAAACCATTTTATAGAAGCTTCAGACACATTAATCTCTTTTACCAAAGACACACCCTTCAAACACATCTATGTGATACTGTCCACTTTGCTCTCAGCCTGATCATAGACTAATTTCGCCACTAACAGATTTGGTCTTTTCCCCAAATCATTGCTTACAGAGTATTTTGAAAACTGAAGAAAAAGTAATAGCAACTGTCTTATTAATAAAAGAAATATATTTAAGTCTCTATGGTTGCCAGACACCAGATAGTTAAAAAGATATCAACAGATGTTTGACATAAAACAATAAAATTCTGTAAAGTAATTCTCCTTCAATTAAAAAAAAATTTTTTTTAAAAAAAGATGCCAGCAGATACAGAAGACAAATTCACAAAGCAGTTAAATTGCAAAGTACTTGCATGAAGCAATCAGGCCTATTTCCCTTCACAATGAAAACTGTGTACTGATGATTTCAAATAACAGGCAGCTAAGGGGTTTCCATTGGAGAAGGCGATGGCACCCCACTCCAGTACTCTTGCCTGGAAAATCCCATGGATGGAGGAGCCTGGTAGGCTGCAGTCCATGGGGTCGCAAAGAGTCGGACACGACTGAGCGACTTCACTTTCACTGTTCACTTTCATGCATTGGAGAAGGAAATGGCAACCCACTCCAGTGTTCTTGCCTGGAGAATCCCAGGGACAGGGGAGCCTGGTGGGCTGTTGTCTATGGGGTCGCACAGAGTCGGACACAACTGAAGCGACTTAGCAGCAGCAGCAGCAGCAAGGGGTTTCCCTGGTGGTCCAGTTAAGATCTGCCTTGCAATGCAGGGAACACTGGTTCAATCCCTGCTCCGGGAAGACCCCGCATTCCACAGGGCAGCTAAGACTGTGCGCCACTACTGAAGCCCATATGCCTAGAGTCCGTGCTCCGCAACAAGAGAAACCACCTCTATAAGAAGGCCCGGCACTGCAATTTGAGAGTAGCCCCCTCTCACGGCAACTAGAGAAAGCCCACACAGTAATGAAAACCCAGCACAGCCAAAAATAAAATTTTTTTTTTTTTTAAAGGCAGCTAAGACCTAAACCAGGAAGTCAGTTTATACTGTCCTGTTTTGAAAGGGCAGCAAGAGATGGACAAATGTTGCACATCACAACTCTCCTGTTAAGAGTGTTTTCTTGGGAATGTTTTTGAGTGAAAAGTCAAAGTCACTCAGTCGTGTCAGACTCTTTGCGACCCCGTGGACTGTAGCCCGCCAGGCTCCTCTGTGCACGGAATTCTCCAGGCCAGAATACTGGAGTGGGTTGCCGTTCCCTTCTCCAGGGGATCTTCCCAACCCAGGGATTGAACCCAAGTCTCCTGCATTGCCGTGGATTCTTTACCATCTGAGCCACCAGGGAAGCCCAATGTTTGTGAGCTGCTCCTAAATACTGACAGTTACTCATGACCATTACACTATAGATGAGATTCCTGAGATCCCTGAGCTTCCAAATAAAATTCAGAATCAAAATTCTGGTTGTCGCTTCATCCCCAGCCCTAAGTGAACCAGTTATGTCATTATATATCTCCTGCCTCAGCTTCCTCATTTACTTAATGGGCGGAGTATCTGTGTTGGGTCTTGGAGGATTACCACGGGGATGAAGGCAGCACAGTCTCAAATAACATTGCCTTTACCATAATTTTTTACTAAACACTATCAGCATCTGAGTTTTCAGCCCTTGGTTCAATTTAGTCTTTATTCTCCTCTCCTAACACCCTTTGTAACTAGTGTGCTGACTTCCTGCTTTGTAATTCCACAAGACTCTTTTATTTTCCTTCTCTATTTCTCTGCATAACCACCAGCCCTTGCTCCAGTACAGTACTTCACTTTTTTTTTAAATATAAATTTATTTAATTGTACTTCACTTTTGAAGCTACACCATGAATGGCCAATAGGACATATGCTCACTGATTAGCCTACAGCATAGACCGGTCAGGAGGTTGGCACACTGACCCAAACAACCAGAGCAAAGGTGTTTCCCGAGATGAGTGGCTAAATGGCTAAACGGCTGTCAGAGCAAATGCACCAGAGCAGAATTACTGATCTGATTGTTGGAGCTGTATCAGGTAACTTGTAACAGAAGCTTCATAAGCAAAGGTATTTCCATTAAACTATGAAGAAGTCTGGAGTCATGGCCTGTTTCCAAGATTGCCAAGTTCATGGAGTGAATTGGAGCAAATCTTACCTACACTTTCTCATCTATTGATACATGTTTCAGAGATCAGTTCTTTTCATCATAATCATAGACAAGCCTCATCTATGAAGCATTCACTTATGTTGTGTCTGTGATTACATGGTACATACCTTCCCCCATCAGCCCCTTTTAGATTTAAGAGAAAAATAGTTTGAAATTGAAAACAAACAACAAATTACACACTTAAAATTATGCACTCTTCAACTACAAAACATCACAGTACATCTTTAGCACAGTGAGATTAACAAAGAAGGTTTTGATGTCATTTCAGCCAGCTAACACTCCATACTCCCTAAGCAATCACTGCCCTACTATAATTACTTTGGTCAACACCGTTTAAAATCCATACACACAAAAAATAAATAAATAAATAAAATAAAATCCATACACAAAACACCGAATATACATTTCACTCTTCCACAGTCTTAATTTTTTTCAAAAGGTTGGCATGAGGAAAAGGGAGCTGAGTGAGAAAAGAGGTAATGAAGTAGATTGCAAAGAATATTATGAAATTGTTCATTTCTGCTTTTTTTATTATTATTTTTGCCCTCCTCTGAAAGTAAACACTGAATTACTTCATTTTTCTGTGTGTATACATATAAGTTGTTTGTGCACACAGAGATACACAGTTAAAGCCTATGGTTAATTCACACAATACTAAATCCCAACAGAGGAGGAGAAGAGGTTAATTGTTTTTACCCAAAAGAAGTATGGAGAAACTATTTTTGATTATTAAAAGCATATTAAAAAAAATGAAACTGATCCAAGAGTGAAGAGAGTATTTTTATATGTAAAAACATATATATATATATACACACACACACACACACATATATTAGCCAGGCACTGTAACATCAGTAACATCCCTTTGGAAACCAAATTTCCACTCTGCAACTGGGCCTCTGATGATTTAGAACTGAGTCAGTTTGAATGTGATGCCTTTGGAATGCAAACTGGCAGCAGAGTTCGAGGAAGCCCACGTGATCAGGGATACCCCAGAGGCACTTGCAGTCCTGAAGGATGTTCCAGGAACGCCTCCTACGTGCTGTGTGACATCACAAACAGGTAGAGCATTTCCACTCCTCTAAAAGGAAGAGAATGTGGCCCCACCTTGCCAGGAAGAAGAATCTGACAAGCTTCCCAATAAGGCATTTCTAATGTGAGTTGCCCACACTACTTGGACACAGGCAGGAAGGATCATTTTACCTTCTAGGCAGCAATTAGCTTCTGAATCCCAGTATTCAACTCATCTCCAAACACATTCCTCTTTAAATTTCTAAAGCCAAAGAATACACCTAATCACTGTCTCCAGCCTTCTCTCCTTTTATAGGATCGTTAATCCCATAGATATTTAAATGCCTATGATGTGCAAAACATCGTATTTGTTCTTTGATGGAGAATGATTAGTAGGAAAAAAATGCCCTGTATTGAGTCAAGTGGGAAAATAAAGAAAAGAACTGAGAAAAGTTCTAAGAAGGAAACAAACAGGCCACTGTAATAGCGACTCACCATTGGACTTCCCTGGTGGCTCAGACAGTAAAGAATCCACCTGCAATGTGGGAGGCCTGGGTTCGATCCCTGGGCTGGGAAGATCCCCTGCAGAAGAGCATGGCACAGTGAAGGGAGGCTTTACTGTGGGCAGCCTCCTGTTCTAACTTTAATGTACATTCCTGTTAAAATGCAGGCTCCAGTTTAGTTGGTCAAGGGTGAGACCAGGGATTATGCATGTTTTACAAATTCTAAGGTCTGCTGCTGGTCCACAAACCACGTTCTTGAATAAAGGCATTAGGGTTTCTCTTTATGGGTTATTCTCTAAGTGTGGTCACCAGATTAGCAGCTTCAGCATCACCTAGAAACTTGTTAGAAACACAAATTCTCAGGCCCCACCTTAAATTTACTGAGACAGAAGTTCTGGGGCTGAGGCTAGCAGTTGATATTTGAACCAACCCTTCAAGTAATACTAATGCACACTAACCCCCAACACAGTAGCCACTGGCCACCTTTTGAGGCTACTGAACACTCAATGCAGCTAGTCTGAGTTGAAATACGTGTTAAGTGTACATCACACACCAGATCTCAAGGACTTAAAATAGAATGTAAAACTTCTTATTAATAATTCTTACACTAAATACATGTTGAAATACTATTTTGAATATATTGGATTAAATTAACTATATAGGATGTGGCCTGAGAATTTGTGTTTCTAACAAGTTTCTAGGTGATGCTGAAGCTGCATCACCTGGCTAGTGGTTAGTAGACCAGCAGCAGAACTTGGGTCTTGTAAGATATGCATAATCCCTGGTCCTGCCCTTGACCAATTAAACTGGAACCTGAATTTTAACAGGAATGTTATTAATATTATTAATAATATGGTATTAATATTATTGTATTAACAACATATTATTAAGAATGTTATTAATATTAACATTTAACAGGAATGTTATTAATATTAATTTCACTTTATATTTATTTATTTTCATGTGGCTACTAAATTTTTTAATTTAGCTATAGTTGATTTACAATGTTATATTAATTTTAGATGTACAACTTGGTAATTCAAAATTTTTATAGATTATACTCCATTTAGGGCTTCCCTGATGGCTCAGATGGTAAAGAATCTGCCTGCAATATAGGAGGACAGGTTTGATCCCTGGGTCAGGAAGATCCCCCAGAGAAGGGAATGGCAACTCACTCCAGTATTCTTGCCTGGAGAATTCCATGGATATAGGAGCCTGGCAGGCTACACTCCATGGGTCAAAAAAGTCAGACACGACTGACCATTTACAATTATCATAAAATACTGACTATGTTCTTGAGCTGTACACTATGTCCTTGTAGCTTATTTATTTCATACACAGCAGTTTCTACCTCTTAATCTCCTACCCCTATCTTGCCCCTTCCCTCATCTCTCTCCCCAATAGTAACCATTAGTTTGTTCTCTGTATCTGTGAGTCTGTTTCTGTTTATTATATTCATTCATTTTTTAGATTCCACATGTAAGTGATAATATATAGTATTTGTCTTTTTCTGTCTGACTTATTTCACTAAGCATAATCTCCTCCAGATCAATGTTGTCATTAATCGCAAAATTTCATAATTTTTTCATGACCAAGTAATATTCCATGGTGTATATGTGTGTGTGTGTAGTATATATGTGTGTGTGTGTGTGTGCATGCCTATATATATAAATATATATGTATATACATATATATATCACTTATTTATCCATTTATCTGCTGATGGACACTTAGGTTGCTTTTATATCTTGGCTATTGCAAATAATGCTGCTATGAACAGTGGGTGCCTATATCTTTTCAAATTAGTATTTTTGTTTTCTTTGGGTACATGCTCACAGTGGAATTGCTGGTCATATGGTAGTTCTATTTTTAGTTTTTTTAGGAACCTTCATACTGTTCTCCATAGTGACTGTACCAATTTACATTCCCACCAACAGTGTATAGGGTTTCCTTTCTCCATATCCTTACCAATATTTGTTATTTGCAATCTTTTTAATGACAGCCATACTGATGGGTGTAAGGTTTTATTTTGCTTATTTTCATGTGGGTACTAAAAACTTTTGAATGACACATGAGACGAGCATTATAATTTTACTGGCAGTTCTTCACTAAACGTTGAGAACTGTTCCTATGGAGCAACAGTTCATAACTAGGACCATGGTGCCTACCTGGGGACATCTGGCAATGTCTAGAGACATTTTTGGTTGTCACAAATCAGACAGAGCAGGGGTTTTATGGACATCTCCTATATAAAGGCCAGGGACCCTGCTAAACATCCCGTAATTCATAGAACAGTTCCCCACAACCAAGAATTATCCAGTTCAAAATGTCAGTAGTGTTGAGGTTGAGAAAAATATGGTCTACCATAGTGATCCTGCATGTTAGAATCACTCAGGGTGAATTAAAAATACAACTGCCTTTGCCCTTGGCCTATCCCTAGACTAACTAAATTGGAATCTCTGGTACAGAGGCCATCGCATGGTTGTTCATTTTGTTTTGCTGTTTAAAATTCTTTAGGGTTTCCAATGCGTAGCCAGAGTTGAGAACCTCTGTTCTAGAGGGAAGGATAGAAACCTCATTCATTTTTTTTTCTTTTTTTAAAATTTTAATTAGAGGTTAATTACTTTACAATATTGTATTGGTTTTGCCATACATTCATTTTTAAATGCTGTGGGCTGCTAGCACCCACTGCCCCTTAGCCCCAGACCTGAGAATCTGCATTTCTATCAAGTTTCCAGGTGATGCTTAAGCTGCTGGTTCAGTGTCCTAAGGTGCATTTGTGTACCATTCAACACAGCACTGGGCATTTCTTCTCTCTGGATGGCCCACCACACAGAGACAGCAGAGATCCCCAGCAGACTAGGGCAGTAGCCTCCTGCATCAGAGAGGGCAACTCCCCCTTGACTGAAACCTAAGGCTCTATCAAAGTGACTTCTCCATTCTGCCAAGACAGAAGCCACTCTTTGAGGAAGGGGAAGTGAGTAAATATGTTAAATATTCATTTAGATTCTTTCTGCCCTGCTTTGCAAGCAGGAAACAAAAATATCGGTGACTGGGTCATCTTAGCAAAACCTCTTTCACTTCACTCTTCAATTTCTGTCAGTACACAATTTAAATCACTTAAAATTTTTGCAGATTATAAAATTTTGAAGATTGAAACACCTTTCTTCCTAACATTTCTAAGAAAGCGTAAGCCAGGGAAAACAAGCTTGAAACATTTAATGGTTCCCTATTCAATAATTAACTTTTGAAATGTGTGAAAGTTGCCCAGTCATATCCAACTCTGCAACCCCATGGACTGTAGTCTGCCAGGCTCCTCTGTCCATGGGATTCTCCAGGCAAAAATACCAGAGTGGGTTGTAATTTCCTTCTCCAGGAGATCTTCCCCATCCAAAATTCATATATATATATATAAATCTAAAATAGATTGCCCTACACACATACACATTTACCTGCTGGACACTTTGCCCACTTTCTATGCTCCAATCACCATGGCCTTGATCCTGATTTTGATCATCTCTCCTCATTCACCGTGGCACACTCACAGTGACAGCGTTTCAGCTCCAGAAGGTCCTTGAATTCTTATTTTCATTAGTGATGGCCTGTCTAATGGGCCTCCTGCCTGTGCTTCCCACATGCCAGGCATGAAGACCCTTGCACCAGTATCATCTGAGTGAGATAATGTCTCACATCCTCCAGTCTTTGCTCAGCTGTCATCTCCTCTCTCCCTTCTGGACCCCTCTTTCTCAACACCTTTGCTCTGCTCTTCTGCTTTTCCATAGCATACACTACATACAACCAGCACTACCTGATTCACTTAGTCTTTTTACTGTTTACTGTTTGCCTCTCATTCAGGAGTCTATGCTCCATGAAGGTAGAAATCCCTGTTGTGTTCATTGACAGGACTTAAACGCCTAAAATAATTGCCTGGTACTTCGTAGGTATGCAAGAAACATTTGTTGACCAAACAGGTGTTTTTTTTCAGGTGGTTCACTGGCAAAGAATCTGCCTGCCAATTCAGGAGACTCAGGTTTGATCCCTGGGTCAGGAAGATACCCTGGATAAGGGAATGGCAACCCACTTCCATATTCTTACTTGGAAAATTCACGGACAGAGGAGCCTGGTGGGCTACAACCCATGGGGTCGCAAAGAGTCGGACACCTGAGCAATGGAGCACACACACAAATATTTCCTGTTTCCTACAACTTTATTGCTTCATCAAATTATTTACAAAATTCTGTTTGGAGCCTGTATCTTTACTGCAGCCCAAGCAAACAACGAGAAAAGCTACTAGACAGGCCATCACCAAATAAAATAAGAATTCAAGGACCTTCTGGAGCTGAAATGCTGTCACTGTGACTGTGCCACAGGGAATGAGGAGAAATGATCAAAGTCAAGATGAAAGACATCCACAGAGGATATTAAGGGTCTCATGAAGCAGGGTAAAAGTTTGAATTGTGTTTTTAGGTCATTAGGAAGCCACCAAAGGTTTTAGGCAAAGGGTTGGGTAAAGACTGGGCATCATAACAGGTGGTTGATAAGGGCCCCTTGATTGCTCTGAGAGCCCGGCACCGCCCCTGTTTTTATTTAAGGTTCTATCTGTCCCTAATCAACTGATGATACACGGTTTAGCAGGCGTGCCTGTGCTGGGTAGAGCTGTATTAGCTCTAAGTGCAGAGTCAACTCATCTTTAGGAAGCCCAATCTAACACCTAGATCCTTGCAACTCAATGTGTGGTCTGCAGATCAACATCAGCAACATCACCTGGGAGTTGGGAAGAAATACAGAATCCCAGGTCCCTCTCTGGACGGAAGAAACTGAAATCTGCATTTTAACACAATCCCCAGGTGACTTAGATCCATGTTAAAGTTGAAGTATTTCTATCCTAAAAGAAATCAGTCCTGAATACTCATTGGAAGGACTGGTGCTGAAGCAGAAGCTCCAATACTTTGGCCACCTAATGCAAAGAACTGACTCACTGGAAAAGACCCTGATACTAGAAAAGGTTGAAGGCAGGAGGAGAAGGAGACAATAGAGGATGAGATGTTTGGATGGCATCACCGACTTTATGGACATGAGTTGAAGCAAGTTTGGGAGTTGGTGATGGACAGGGATACCAGGCATGCTGCAGTCCATGGGGTCGCAAAGAGTCGGACACGACTGAGCAACTGAACTGAACTGAACTATACTAAGTGACTGAGCACACACGTTATACTAACGTTATACTAACATGCAACAGGTTTATTATTTTAAACAAATCAATATTTTTCATTTCTGTTTTAATTTCTAATATAGTATATGTCAATATATATAGTCCATGTAAACAATAGCTCTGAGTCCTCAACAACTTTTAAGAGTATAAAATGTCTGGAGATTAGAAAGTTTTGAGAACTGCTACATTAGAGCAAAGTAAAATGAAGACTGAAAAACCTCTTGTGGGAAAGAGATTTTTCAAGTAGACTGCTGGGTAAGCAGGATGGAACATACTGGTAAGAAAGAAAAAAAAGTCAACCTGCTTATAATATAAATAACCATGAGCAGGAATGGAAGTGTCTAAATTAGGTTCTCAATATTCTGTTTATTGTGGTTATTTCCTCTGTCATAAATAACCCAACTGCTAAACCCAGGCACATTCTCCACTGAGCACCCTGCTGTTCTCTCCTCCCAGAATGCTCTTCTAACAGTTATTCATTTAATCAATTTCCTCACCCACCTCAGGTCCTGGATCAAAATTTATCATCCCAAAGATGTCCACCCTTATCACCCAAACCAAAAGTGCAACCCACCCCCATGCCATTCACACACATTTCCGCCTCCCTTCAGCCAGCTTGATTTCTTTTTCACAGGCTTAACCACCTACTAAAATACCATGTAACACATTTGTTTAGTACATCTGCTGATACTATCTTCTCTTGCCAGAATGTAAGCTGCATAAAGGAAACTTTTGTCTGTTTTGTAATCTATCCCCATCAACTTTTCTAGAACAGTGCCTGGTATCTGGTGCCTTACAGTAACTATTTGTTAAGTATCAGGAGAGTGAGTTTCGCATATAGAGGTGGTGAAACTTAGAGATCAAGATTGGATGTTACAATGAAGCAAAATTTGGACTTGAATATTGGTTCAGACAATTACTGGGCTCAAGCTCTTCAGCAAACTATTACTAATAAATGCTCTGGGCCTCAATTTTCTCACAAGTAAAATTCTACCTCCCAGGATTATGGTGAGAACAAATAAGAAAATACCTGAAAACAGCATGCTGCCTGGAACTTAGTAACTGAGCATTAATCACACTGCTGTGGTTATTGCACCATTATTCACTACTTTATCTTTTATGCTCCCAGGAACCAGTATCCAGGGTGTACTGATTGGATTAAAGGCAATGCAGAGCCTCAGGTTCACTTTTGCTACATAAAGAGTAGCTCAATTTTCCATTGCTCAAGAAGATAATACTTTTCCAGACTCAGGGATATAAGTAAATTAGGTTTGACTCATTGCATGTCCATGCTAGAAGCATCATGAGAGGTTATTTAGTTCAACCTTTATTTTAACTTAACAGGTAAGTAAATGGAGGTCTGAGGTGAAAAAGTGTTCTAAAGATCATATAGCTTGTTAGTACAGAAAAGAATCTAAAATTCAGATTTCACATTCCCAGGCAATATTTTTTATACTCCAGCTGGCATGGAAGCTGTTTATTTGAGTACTTAATTCCAAAGTTTTTATCCTGTGCAAGATTAACATAGAGACATAGAAGAAAATATTTTATCTGCATGGACCCAGGATGCAGCTTGAGTGCTCAGTAGCCGCTGACAAAACATGCCCATTATCTTTATAACTCATTACTAATGGTTTGCACAGCAATAAACACTGAACAAATAAATCCCACTTATATGCTGATACTTTATCATGGGGGCTTCCCTGATAAAGGGAGGCTTCCTTGATAGCTCAGTTGGTAAAGAATCCACCTGCAAGGCAGGAGACCCAGTTCGATTCCTGGGCCGGGAAGATCCCCTGGGGAAGGGATAGGCTACCCACTCCAGTATTCTTGGGCTTCCCTTGTGGCTCAGCTGGTATAGAATCTGCCTGCAGTGCGGGAGACCCAAGTTAGATCCCTGGATTGGGAAGATCCCTTGGAGAAAGGAAAGACTACCCACTCCAGTATTCTGGCCTGGAGAATTCCATGGGGTCACAAAGAATCAGACACAACTGAGTGACTTTCATATATACTGAAAGAACACTAACTTCCTTCATAGAACCATGTAGAAGATTCTAGTCAAGGAAGGATAAGTCACTGAAGTTATTGCTGCAGAGATTTTTTCAACCTTAGTATATTAATTTTAGATCTGTCAAGTTGTGTCTATAAGCTGCACATTTATATTAAAATTCATTAATCAATTCAGTCAACTATTTTGGTTAACTTTTCCCCTGAATATTGCTCAAAAGTGTCAGACAGTAAAATCCATGAGATTTAGTTCTATTCTTATGAGCAACATTTCCTAAATATATATTCAAAATTGTCCCACTTATATACACTTATATACAAGTAACTATAAAGCTGGCTCTCCCACTTGCACAGAGAAATTACCAAATTATATGCATGAAAAGAGAAGTTGTATAAAATTCAACTATGTGAGATATGACAGGCTAGTCTATGATCAGGTCTCAAAAAAAATAAAGGAAGCTAACAAGAGTTGTCATGGAAATATGTTTTAGCCACTGAAAGTGCTTTAAAGATCCCTCCTATTTGCCAAACATAACCAGATACACAACTCTAGTGCACAATACAGACCCATGCAAATCAACATCATAAAACAATATACGGAATGCAGTGCCATGGTAGACCTCCAAGGCACAACAAAACACTGAAGAACAGGCAAGTTCCCTCTGGTAGTTGTATGTGAAGTGCTTTACCTGAGAATCTAATCTTTAATCCACCTTGCACTCATTCATTTACCAAACATTTATTAAGCACTTGCCAAGTAGGTTTTGAGCCTCTGGAGTTCAAAGATGAATGACATTTTGATATATTATCCAGCTTAGAATTTAGGAAAGAAATTTAGTCCAGACTAAATTTAGTCCAGACTAAATCTGTTTTGAAAGCAATGGGTAGATAAGAAAATGAAAATTAAAACTTTCAAGTTTAGCTGGGGTGGATGTCACACAACCCTCTCCATTGGGCAAAGGCTAAATATATAATTATCCAGGGTTAACTGAAGGAGAAAAACAACCAGGAAATGTAAACACTGTTCTAACAGATTAAATCTAAGTTTCAAGGGTTGAATAGGAAATACAGGCAGTAATTTCATCATGGCTAAACAGGAAATACATGATCAAGGAAAGGCAAACCAATGATAAGTACGTAGAATGAGAAGGGATGAATAAATGGAGTTATGAGTCTAAAGAATATTTATTCATCCACTGAGGAAACAGTCATGATATAGTCATAGATGACATTCTCCTATGTGGGCAGTAGGACATCTCAGTAGTAAAGTTCATTTATTCCTACCACATTTATTACCCAAATAGATAATACTCAGGGCCAACACAAAATACACAACAGATTAGGTGGTAGTTAGCAAAATACCAAATAATATGGGATAACAAAACATCTTGGATCATTTTAGTCTTCAGGAAATCGAGTGAATAAATATTGCCTATTCATTTAGTTCTGGAAAGTTAAGCAATGGGCAATATGTGGCAAAGCAACTTACTTTCGCCAGCTGCAAATAAAGAATTCTGGAAAGGTTCTTTATCTTTTAGGGCCCTAAATTTCTATCTACCAGCTCTGAAATCATGGCAGTCAACCAGTTTCTCAAATAATCCCATGAAAACAATTCAGCCCTACTCATTCACATTTATTTGCTTGCATGTTTCCCCAGTTTTCCTGCCTAAGGAGACACATTGCAGACTGGAGCATAGAGTCTAAAGTGGGATAGCCTGGGTCAGAATCAGACCCATCCCTGCTGGTTGTGTGATCTTACAAGAGTTAATATTCTCAGCTTCAATTTCCTCATCTGTACAAGGGAAACTATAGAAGTAAACTACCACTAGAGATTGCTGTGAGGCTTAAGAAGACTACCACATGGTGAGAGTTCAATAACCTTGGCCATGACTAGCAAATGGTATTCTGAGCAAAGAAGAATGTGGTGTGGACTTCCCTGGTGGGACAGTGGATAGATAGGGATCCCCCTGCCAATGCAGGTGAACGCGGGTTTGATCCCTAGTCTGGGAAGATTCTTTATGGTGCAGAGCAACTGAGCCTGAGCACCACAATCACTGAGCCGTAGTGCTGCAATTACTTAAGTCTGTGTGTAGAGCCTGTGCCCTGAAACAATAGAAGCCCCTGAAATTAGAAGCCTGTGCAATGAAACTAAAGAGTTGCCCCCAGCTCGTGGCAACTAGGGAAAGACCACATGTAGCAATGAAGACCCAATGCAACAAAAAAAACAAACGTGGTACCGATGGCTATCACTGGCCTGAAGAGACAGAGTGCAATCCTATGGCTTTTTAATGTATTATTGTCCTTCTTACTAGGCTCCTGTTTAAATGAATTCAAATATAATCATATGTCACTATTTAGTTCACCTATGCTATATGGCAGAGAGGGCAATGGCACCCCACTCCAGTACTCTTGCCTGGAAAATCCCATGGATGGAGGAGCCTGGTGGGCTACAGTCCACGGGGTCGCTAAGAGTCAGACACGACTGGGAGACTTCACTTTCATTTTTCACTCTCATGCATTGGAGAAGGAAATGGCAACCCACTCCAGTGTTCTTGCCTGGAGAATCCCAGGGACGGGGTAGTCTGGTGGGCTGCCGTCTATGGGGTCGCACAGAGTCGGACACAACTGAAGCGACTTAGCAGCAGCAGCATGCTATATGGCGGCTTCCCAGGTGGCACTAGCAGTAAAGAACCCACCTGCCAATTCAGGAGATGTAAGAGACACAGTTTTGATTCCTGGTTTGGAAATATTCCCTGGAGGAGGAAATGTATTCTTGCCGTATTCTTGCTGGGAGAATCCCATGAACAGATGGACAGAGAAGCCTGGTGGGTTACATTCCATAAGGTCGCACAGAGTCAGACACTAGTGAAGCAACTTAACATGCATGCTGCATGGCCCTCTAGAGGTTTCGTGAGGTCTTTCTGAACATCCTC
Source organism: Bos javanicus (assembly GCF_032452875.1). Classification (NCBI taxonomy): domain Eukaryota; kingdom Metazoa; phylum Chordata; class Mammalia; order Artiodactyla; family Bovidae; genus Bos; species Bos javanicus. Next base: position 33,946,813 of record NC_083887.1, on the reverse strand, counting down.
TTTCACCTATGCTGATGCTCCCATCTAAAAGGATTATGCCTCCATTCCCCTCATGAGTTAAGTTCTGAGTAAGTTAGTTCTCATTCTAGCAATCCTTTTGGTGTCCAAAGAAAGAAGATCCCACAACTGAGCCCTCATCTCCAACTTTATCCAACAGGGGCATGGACAGTGTGTGTCCTTAGGACAATGCCATGTGCAGAAGTGGCCAAATGATTCTGAGAATGGTTTCAAGAACAGTGAAAGCTTCTAGACCCAAGAGCCTTGCTGGCCATGGCTGCCTTGGTTTCCTTCTCTCCTTACCAGTGCCTAGACAACAAACTATCCCTGAATCCACAGTGGAGAACTCTTATAAGGCACCTTAATGAGTCCTTCATGCCTGCTCAGAATGCACAAGCTATGTTCAATGTAAAACAATTGATTAGATCTTCAAATTATCAAGCCAAAGATAACTATCAAAGTAGAAACAAGCTGAGGGAAAAAAAAAGAGTCTTTTTAAGTGAAGGAAAAAACAGTAACAGGAAGTAGAGTCATCTTTCCTGACCTCTTGGGTACCTTTTGGCCTGATCTTTAACCTACGCAGGCTGGAGCCTCAGTACACCATGATCTCGCAAACCTTGGACCAGCAGGTTTGGATAAACATCCCCAGGACCACTGCTGCAGTTTGAATTATTATTGGTGCTTGGAACACAGAAATTAAAGCCATCAAGTTCTGAGTCTCTTTAAACCAAGACTACGTAGCATCATCAAAATACAAAGTTTTCGTAGAATTGGTCCTACTGACCCTCTACTCTGTGATGTTTTGAGGGGGCCTTCCTATACAGAGAGCTGAAGGACCACTTGTATGAATCCAGCTTTTTTTTTTTTCCAACTTCCCGAGTTTATTCCCAGTGATGCTGGAAATGTATGGAAAGAATTCCATGCCCAAAAGAGAACTGGCTTGAAGCAAAAACTTTACAAATGTGAATCTTTAAAAAAATTGGCTCTATTCTAAGAACTGTCAGAAGAAGAATTAAAATAAAGCTCAGGTGTGGCTATCTGAATATCATATAAAAAATACTCCAATATTAACAGTATATTGGCTATTATAAAAAGATAAATGCCCAGTGATGAGGCAAAGAGTAGTTGACATGAATGAGCTCCAAATGGAGAGAGACTAATTGATCTTCAGCTCTTTCTCCCTGAAAAGAGAGGAACATATTCCAAATATGTAGTTGTTCTTTCAATAACAGCACTGTGCATATAATATCTGAGGGCTCGTGTTATGTGTTGGTAAGACTACTATCTGTATTTTGTCTGTGGATAACCAAAAATCAAGGGAAACATGTAACTCCTTAGGTAAGATGACCAACTAATATCTAAAGCAAAGCTACTCTATGGAGCAGCTGGAAATGCTTGTTAAAATCATCTGTGAAAGAAGGTCAATCTCACTATTCTCATGACTTTCAAAATCTTCAGTGCCAAAAAAAAAAAAAAAAAACCCCACAGGGGGAAAAAAAAAAAAACCCTTCAGTGCATATCACCTGGGAACCCTATAAAAACTACATATTCCCAGGGTCCTACCCCCCTGAGCATGCCTGAGAAGACCCAGGAATTTCCATTTATAACAAGCATTCTAGGAATAAGATAGACATATAATTAAAGGTTTGGAAATAGGGCCTGCAGATAAGGGCCAAAAATGTGAGTTATTTAGAAAAACAGAGATAGGATTTCATTTGTTTCAAGTACTGTATATATAGATTATAGATAATAAAGGAGCAATTTTCTATTTCCACCACACTGAACAACTTAGAATTGCGACAGGAGACATGTAGCACAGTATAGACTGAAATATACCTGTCTGTAAAATGCCCTGATTAGCACCATTTCAGAGTCTCTTCTTCTTTCCTGTTGTTTAGACATGGCAAATCCACCGGCAAGGATGGGCAAGCTCTCAGAACAAACATAAGCAGGGAACAGAAGACCAGGAAAAGCATTGCAGCAGATCATAACCCACCCCAGGAACTCCAAAGGGAGAGAAAACTGGGACAGAGTCAGGGTGCTCCCAGATACCCATAAGCTCATCCACAACCAACAGCCACCGAAGGGCCCAGAGCCACGGCTCTTCCACCACTTGCCCTTTGCTCAGGCTGATCCTCTTCTGCACCCAGGCCTGAATGTACATAAAGGTGTGATGTCAGCAATGTTTGTTTTGGTTGCCACCCTGGTAACCTGGTATCCTTGGGTCATGGGTTTTGGATTCATACTAACAGAAGCTCAGAGTCTAGTTTACTAGATTTGTGATCTTCCAACAAATTGCTTAACCTCTGCAAGTCTCAGTTCCCTCAGCTGTAAGGTGAGAATAATAAAATCAACCCCACAGGGTGTCATGAGGATTAAATGAGTTAAGAAGGAGTTAAGATGTAAGGCCACATATACACTCAACAAATTATAATTTTTTGCCATTTCTTTTATTGCTTTAGCACTACTGAAGTCATTGATACTATGATCATTCACATCATTATTCCAATGGACCCTAAAGTTCTTAGACTCCAATGAGAATTCAGGAATTACAGGCCAGGGAACAATGCTTCAGCCCATTCCCACTTTTCTCTTTAATATCTAAGAAACCTCTACAATCTTCCAACTTAACTGCAGTAAGTGAACTCATAGTTAAGGGTTATCCTCTTTGTCACTGACTCAATCATATTCACCAATTATATTAAAATCATTTTTATCTTTATTTTAGGTTACAGTATAGTTGATTAACAATGTTATGTTAGTTACAGGTGTACAGTAAAATGATTCAGTTATATATATTCATGTATCTATTCTTTTTCAAATTCTTTTCCCATTTAGTTCTTATAGAATGTTGAGCAGTTTCCTTTGCTACACAGTAGGTCCTTGTTGCTTATCTATTTTAAATAAAGTGTTACCCTCTTTGTCACTGACCTAATCATCTTCACCAATTTTACGAACATCTTGAAAACAGTGTCCTCTATGTCTTAAACTGAAGCCATAATCTTAATGATGGAAATTTCAGGCATTGCAATAGATTCGAAGTCAGAATTCAGGGGTTAGGAAGACCTATCAGTTATTCTTCATTCACCCCGGTTTGTTAGAGATCAACTAAGAATAAGCAGAATCAGATCTTCCCATATATCCAACTTTATTTAATGTTGGCATAATGTTGAGACTGGGCATAACGTTTGGCTAGTGATAACATGTGATTATGAACTTCCAGTTTCAATACCTCTTTTAACCTTCCACACGTGACTACTTTCCAGAGAAACTGCATACTTCTCACTGCCTGAAAAAGCCATGTCCCCATTCTGTCCTAGAGAAATCTCGAACATTCTTCAAAGACTAAGTCAGAAGTCCTCCTCTGTGAAACCTTCCCTATTACCTGAAGTTGAAGGTAATAACACATAGAACTAAAGAGCTGAAAGAAAGAGTCTCTGATTTTATGGCTTGAATATATTCCATGTTTTAAAAAATGCAATTGAAGGGCTTTTAGTAGGAAAACACTGACTGATTTCAACTCTCAGTGTTCTACAGGAATTATGATTTTTTTTCAAAGCTTTGGTTGTTTTTTTCATCTGCACATATTTGTCTCAGGACCTGTTTTCACAGGAAACCAAGAAAAGCCATTTAATAATATTCATGCTTGTGAGGGTGTAAAGAAATGACCACACTTATACATTTGTGGTAAGAACACACATTTCACAGATCTTTTTAGGGTAATTAATAGGCTATCAACATTTTTAAAAGGCATATCCTGTGAATAAGGCATTCTTCTAGAACTTTACAGTAATCCACCTAGGAGCACAAAGAGAGAAATATGAGGATATTCTCTGCAGAATACTATATAATTGACAAATGTTGAAAATATCTGTCAAAATATCTGTAAAAAAGAGAATGACTAAATTACACTATAAGCATTTATGAAACACTGTGAAGCTGTTTAAAAAGTCATTTAAAAAAGCATGAGTTTGAGCTATATTTTCTGGTAGGAAAGATGATGATATACAAGTGAGCAAAAAAATTAAATTAAAAAGGCATGAGTATTGTGTTCTGTATCTGTTATTTTCCCCTCTCTTTCTGGAAACACACATACACACACACCCCTCAAACTATTAGCATGGTTACCACTGGGGAGGCAGATGGCTTAGGGGTGGAAGTGGTAGCAATGGTACAGAAGGGGCTACAAAGGAGAATGCCTTTCTTTTTTTAAAAAAAAAAGTGCATATTACTTTTAAAATTGAAAAATAAAATAAATTCATTAAGATATTAACATCTGAAACATTCTTTACCAATTTAATTTTTCTTAAACTTCACAATCAGCACTGGCAGCAAAAAAAAAACTCAGGGGATGTTACCTGTACATTCTCCTTCCATCTCATATATATCAGTGTAAACATGTGTTGAGACCAAATTTAAGGGTAGAAATAATCTAAAATGCTATTAACAAGGGAAATTATCTGCTGACACTATTGTCTTATATACAATTGCTAGCTCATTTAAGATGAGAAAATCCACATGAACCAAATATATTTCAAACACTCATTATAGTTTTCATAAGCAAAATAAGGAAAACCACAATTACAAAGGCAAACAGGAAATTAAACCCAACTATAAATGTATACCTAAACCCCCTGTATATTTTTTCTTTCTTTATTCAGGAAATTAAATGATACTGAATGACAGTGATCTGCAATCTCTCAAGTGTTTAAGAGCAAGTACAGCATTGACTTATGAGAAAGCTACAGCAAACAATGCTACTGTCGAGAGGATTTAATAGTCTTGGAAAAAAACACTGCAAAAAACTATCCCCAAAAGGCAACCCATCGTGAACCAGGTGTTTTTGTCTCCAGAATTTGCTTTCCATAGAATTCTATGAGGGAGAGTGAGTTTCAGGGAGAATCTGCTGGCTAGTTTCAGTGAAGCCCAAAATGCAACAAGAAAGACATGGGGGAGGGAGGGTTGGTGAGAAACATGGCCCCTGCTTGGCTGTGTGATTATGAACAAACACTAAGCCTTGACTGTAAACTAGGAATAAATATATAAAATGACAAGGCTGCTCTGAGGATTAACAGAAAAAAATGTGCAGCAAAGCACTTTGTCTAGATAATACTACTCAGGTATTGATTTTTGTCATTATTCCATTTCTGTTTTTAAAAACTCCCATGTTGGGATGAGAACAGAAAGATGATCAAAAAATGTAAAAGATTTCAATAATACATCATTTTTGTAAAACCACTCCTAATGACCTATGACTTGATTGATGTGACTGGCAGATATCTGTGGAAACTCAAGAGGAACAAATAGGCCAACATTGACAAGCAGCAGCACATAATGTCTATTAAAACTACTTGGTTAATGATATGGGGTCCATTCATTTGGCTAATGTTTACTGAATATGAACTCTGCTTCACACACTGTGTTAGATGCTATGGACAGACAGTATTGTGTAAAAACTGGGCTCCTAACTAACAACTCAGAATCACTGCAGATCAAAGGTATTGAAAAAAACTACATAATTCCACGTATGCAGTAGTTTACTTAGGAGATGATCCCAGAAATCAGTGAGAAAATGAGGAAGTGAGACAGGGAAGGGAAAAACAACAATAAAGACTGACTAGCCAGTTACTTCTACAGTAGTCAGTTATCCCTAAGGACTTAGGAGTTCCCAGGACACAGGACTTTCTATGCTAAAACTGAGACAATTTCAGGAAATCTGAGATGAGTTCATCACCCACCTCTGTCAACAAGTGGGTCTCAATCATTGTGAAGGCCTTCTGAGGGATTGCATAGAACACAACTTAGAATTATCTCAATGAAAGGCAAGAAAGTATTTATCCACCAGCCTTCAATGGCTGAGGATCACTCACAGGCATTATTTTTCAGTTACTGCCCAATCGACATATGCAGCGAAGAGGCCTCTCCTGTGTCCAGAAGAATGCCCTCTGAAATCAAGACACAGGAAGATGTTGGCATGTTTATGAAGTATCTGCAGCAAACTCTAGGGTCAGCCACGGGGACATGGGCAAGGCATCAAGGCCATCTGATACAGGATTATTCTTTCCCAATCTGATGGGCTAAAGAATGAGCTCAATGCTGTTTTCATTAAAATTCCCTAATTAGTGCAGAGTTTTGACCTAACTTCATATTTGCATCCCTTTTTGAGCATTTGAAGACAGTCTGAAGGTAGTTTATTTTCTCAGCCTCAGACAACTACTCCCATCATAGAGAAAAATAAAAAGTTTCACTGAACTTGTCTAGAATATGTGTGTGCTGGGGTGGGGACAGAGGTGGGGAGCAAGGCAAACTCTTCCACAGGAACTGAAGTTGTGAACTCACAACTTAGTCACACTGTCCCCAGTGTCAGGATCCTTGTTACACTTCCCTTTACCTTTAAAGGAGAATTGAGATCCTTCAGTTTTATAAAGCACATTTTTTAGGTTCCCACCAAGTTGATTAATGGTCATGACTCATACTTGTGTCTCTTCCAAGGTTCTTGTCACATACCCATTTCCTCCTCCCAGGTAAATTTGCAGATCACCTCTAATTCCCTAAAGGCCTGAAACCTGTAAGCCTGGGTGAGCACCACCTCCTTTCACTTCTGCTGTTACCATCGTGGTCCATTTCTATTTTCTCCAAGACTCAAAATTTTGAATTAGATTCTAGCTGACTACTAAGGAAATCAGGGATGTTTAATGTAACTCTGAGAACAGTCATTACTGACACTCAACACACTCAAATCTCTGGTGTAATTTAAAAGCCATCACATTGTTTAGCCTAAAAGCTATAGTTAGAGGGACTCGCTGTATCATAATAAGAACACGAGCTTTGCACATTCAGAAGATAAATAAATCATAAGTTTAAACTGTAGGTTCTGTCACTTTGTTAAACTCTCAAACATTTCCCCAACTACCCAAGGCCTGACCTTATTAATCTGATGTGGTTTTATGCATTCTATCTCACAACATTTCATAGCACATATGTTATGGCCTTTTACCAAGCTTACCCTCCCACCGTGATTACAGACAGTATCTTAGAATGATGATCTTTTGATGGTTTCATTACCAAGCAAGAAGCAATCTGTATAATTCATTTCCCATAAACTAATTGCTTAGACTTTTCCTATTAACTTTTCATTTCAAAACTTGTCCTTTGGTTTCAAGGAATAAACCAGCCCTCATTTTACAGAGCAGAGAAGGCAATGGCAACCCACTCCAGTATTCTTGACTGGAGTGGGCAATCCTATGGACGGAGGAGCCTGGTAGGCCTGCAGTCCATGGGGTGGCACAGAGTCAGACAAGACTGAAGCGACTTAGCAGCAGCATTTTATAGACAGAGCAGCTGAGATGCCAAGATGTTAAATGACTTACCTGAGGTCACTCAACTTGCAGCCACAAGTCCTTTTCCTAGGTTACTTGCCTTTCCTCCACATCACACATCATGCATGTCTTCTTGCTTATCTGGAAAGAAGAGAACATCTCAGGCAGTTTCTCCCCATCCATGTGCCTGGCTCGGACCTGAGTGCTTTAGGATCTTCTTCTGTCCCCACCTCTGTAGACATGAATGAATGTCAACAGCACCTACAGTCTCATCCAGACATTTGGTGCTCACAGTATCCTATGTGGACAGCTATTCACAGTTTCATAAATAATGTATCTGTCTGCACAACTCAGGTTCAAGGCCCCTGAGGACACACATCATAATTATATATTTCTTTTCATTTTCTCATCATGTTTAAATACCTGCCACTATGCATATGGAGATGTTTCACAAATATTTAATGAGGATGATAATGATAACTCCATTGATAGGACAGTTTTTTTAATGATGTTGTAGAGACTAAAATTATATTAATATATATATGATCATATGTGCATGATTTATATGTTCAGTTCAGTTCAGTCCAGTCGCTCACTCGTGTCTGACCCTTTGCGACCCCATGAACTGCAGCATGCCAGGCCTCCATGTCCATCACCAACTCCTAGAGTCCACCCAAACCCATGTCCACAGAGTCGGTGATGTCATCCCACCATCTCATCCTCTGTCATCCCCTTTTCCTCCTGCCCTCAATCTTTCCCAGCATCAGGGTCTTTTCTAATGAGTCAGCTCTTCGCATCACGTGGCCACAGTATTGGAGTTTCAGCTCCAACATCAGTCCTTCCAATGAACACCCAGAACTGATCTCCTTTAGGATGGACTGGTTAGATCTCCTCCCAGTCCAAGGGACTCTCAAGAGTCTTCTCCAACACCACAATTCAAAAGCATCAATTCTTCAGCACTCAGCGTTCTTTATAGTTCAACTCTCACATCCATACATGACCACTGGAAAAACCATAGGCTTGACTAGATGGACCTTTGTTGACAAAGTAATGTCTCTGTTTTTTAAAATGCTGTCTAGGTTGGTCATAACTTTTTTCCAAGGAGTAGTTCAGTTCAGTTCAGTTCAGTCGCTCAGTTGTGTCCGACTCTTTTCTACCCCATGAATCGCACGCCAGGCCTCCCTGTCCATCACCAGCTCCCGGAGTTCACTGAGACTCACATCCATCGAGTCAGTGATGCCATCCAGACACCTCATCCTCTGTCGTCCCCTTCTCCTCCTGCCCCCAATCCCTCACAGCATCAGAGTCTTTTCCAATGAGTCAACTCTTCATATGAGGTGGCCAAAGTACTGGAGTTTCAGCTTTAGCATCATTCCTTCCAAAGAAATCCCAGGGCTCATCTCCTTCAGAATGGACTGGTTGGATCTCCTTGCAGTCCAAGGGACTCTCAACAGTCTTCTCCAACACCACAGTTCAAAAGCATCAATTCTTCAGCGCTCAGCCTTCTTCACAGTCCAACTCTCACATCAATTCATGACTACTGGAAAAACCATAGCCTTGACTAGACAGACCTTTGTTGGCAAAGTAATATCTCTGCTTTTCAACATGCTATCTAGGTTGGTCATAACTTTTCTTCCATGGAGTAAGCGTCTTTTAATTTCATGGTTGCAATCAACATCTGCAGTGATTTTGGAGCCCAAAAAAATAAAGTCTGACACTGTTTCCACTGTTTCCCCATCTATTTGCCATGAAGTGATGGGACCAGATGCCATGGTCTTAGTTTTCTGAATGTTGAGCTTTAAGCCAACTTTTTCTCTCTCCTCTTTCATTTTCATCAAGAGGCTCTTTAGTTCTTCTTCACTTTCTGCCATAGGGGTGGTATCATCTGCATATCTGAGGTTATTGATATTTCTCCTAGCAATCTTGATTCCAGCTTGTGCTTCCTCCAGCCCAGCGTTTCTCATGATGTCCTCTGCACATAAGTTAAATAAGCAGGGTGACAATATACAGCCTTGACGAACTCCTTTTCCTATTTGGAACCAGTCTATTGTTCCATGTCCAGTTCTAACTGTTGCTTCCTGACCTGCATACAGCTTTCTCAAGAGGCAGGTCAGGTGGTCTGGTATGCCCATCTCTTTCAGAGCTTTCCACAGTTTATTGTGATCCACACAGTCAAAGGCTTTGGCATAGTCTATAAAGCAGAAATAGATGTTTTTATCTGGAACTCTTCTTGCTTTTTCGATAATCCAGCGGATGTTGGCAATTGGATCTCTGGTTCCTCTTCCTTTTCTAAAACCAGCTTGAACATCTGGACATAAATAATATATATGCATTATACACGTAGAGCTTTAATTTTTATTCTTAAGATTAAAATCAATTTTTGAAATTAAAATTATGTTCAGTATTGAAACACTAATAAGAGAAATTGGCTTCCAAATACAGTGCTGCCTGTGCAGAAACCAGAATGGAATCCACACTAGTGCTCCATTATAATAAGGCGATGGAATTGTTCCTTGTTCTTAATGTGTTTTTATTTTTGTGTTTTTTAGAGCAATTGCATTACAGAACTAAAGAGATGAATTTGCATTTACAGAGCTGACAATTTTAGTAGACTCCTGATGTGAAATGCTTTATTCAATTTACTTCCCCAGAGATGGCAAACTCCCTAAAGCTGAAGTCCTGTTCTCCAACCATTTAGGAAACTGACTGAAACCCAAAGGCAACTTTGTTCCAGAGTTAAAGATCAAAGGATTCTTCCATGGGTTAGGGAACAACAGGGCCAGAGAAAAGCAACTCATATTTTTAAATCTTGCCCCTGCTCTGGCAAAGTGGTAGGAATTTGTGATTTTCCGGCATTTCTTCTGTAAGGTATATATGGAGACCTTTAAAGTTACTGGTGGGAAAAAAGTTAGGAAATAAGACAGGAGAAAATGTAAAGAAAAGGCAAAAACAACAGGAGGTTTTCACTAGATAAAGATCAGAGGTGGTTTTAACCTTCAGGTATTTAAAGGTAAGCCATGGTTTTACATTTTTAACAAAGTAATACAAGTATGAATTACCACAGGGAAACTAAGAATTTTAGGCAAAGAAGAAAGCATGTAAGGAGAAGAGAATGCATTGCTAAATTCACAAGGTACCTTAAATGCTCCAAATTGGGAACTTTGCAAAGCAAGGAGTTTGAGGTCCCACATGGTGGACTGGTGCAATGAGAATGACGTTGGTATGTCTGGCTTGAAGCCCAGAGACTTCTTTGTTTCTTCCACTAGCTCAGTTGTTGTTGTTGTTTTTTCCCCAAACTATGCATTACAATTCATTAATAGGCTATGAAGTCAAGTTGTCACAGCCAAGGCTTTTAAAAAATGGTACAGGACAGATTCTATCAGAGTGTACTGCAAGCTTTTTTAAAAAAAGGTAATTATTGTTCTATGAAACTTTGATCTTTGATTTGGTTATGTGTGTATGTACTGAGTCAAAATGTAAAATTTTAATATTTCTTATGTGAGTCCCAATAACATGTCTGAAACCACACACACACAAAAAGAAATTGGCATGTCTGGGTAGGCACAAAATTCTCAAAGTGACAATCTTAGCTTGGACCTGTGACCCAAGTCTTCTATTGCCCTAAAGGAAGGTTAATAATAAGAGCTCAATGTTTCAGAGGCCATGGAGTAGGTGGTATCCAGGGAGAACAGCTTCTGGCAGGACACTGTGGGTAGTGTGCTCAGCATTCCTGAAGCCATCAAAGTGTCTGTCAATCAAAGTCTAAACATCTGGGGCTTTCCAGGCTTAAAACTGTCACTCTGAACGTAGTCAACAAAAATTAATGAATTTAGTGAACTGTGCCCAACTACAAAGCACGTGACACCACAGGATACAGATACTAACACTGATGCCCATTCCATCAGATAACCATTCTGCCCATTCAGGAGCAGAGCCAGAAAGAATGAGGACTAGGAACTATCACAGAAACCACTGATCTACATGGTTCTGTGGTGCTGGAGAAAATAAAGTGAGGAAATAAGGCTTTCCTACCTGAATAGAGTTGGCATAGTTTGGCACAATTCCATGTAAGAAAAAAGATTCAAGCTTTTCTGTATTCCTTATGTAAGGTTAAAGAAGAGAAGAAAGAAAGTGAAATGGCTCAGTTGTGTCCACATGGACTGTAGCCTGGCAGGCTCCTCTGCCCATGGGATTTTCCAGGCAAGAATACTGGAGTGAATTGGCATTTCCTTCTCCAGGAGATCTTCCCAACCTAGGGATCGAACCTGGGTCTCCCGTGCTGCAGGAAGACTCTTTACCATCCGAACCACCAGGGAAGCCCTTATGTAAGGTGGTATTAGAAAGAGACATGGTCTGGGGTATACTCTGCCTTTATCTACAAGGAAGGACACCGAGGTCAATATGAGGCTGCGCATGGATAATACTTTGGTGTTCTGCTTCAAATTCTTTTTGGAAGTGGGTAGAATATAAGACATAATTTATTTTTTTAATAATATGGAATTTAAAGGTTAAACATGGAACACTGACAAGGAAATACATTTAATTCTGTCTTCATACCTGAACCTGAAAAAGAGCAGTAATCATTCTGACTATGTGTCCTTCCTCAGAACTAGACATCAAGTTCTAAAGGCCAAAAAGCTATCACTGATATTAGATCCCAAAGAGAACCTGATAGGCTGGACTTAGACCAGCTAAATTGTGTTTATGTTCTTAGATCAAGTTTATTCTGAGTCAAGGCTTATATTTTATAATAAGTTATCTCATGCATTGTATCATGAATGTTCCCATGTGGCTCCTGGTCAGATCAGAAACATCATTTGCATAAGCAAAAAAAAAAAAAACTTTTTTCACCTTTCTGTGACTCAAGGAAATGCAATCCTAAAATATGACGGTACATTGACAAAGAGTCAACTTTTGAACCTTGTACTTTGCGTGTCCAGAAGTCACTGATTAGAATGCATACGTCCCTGTCATACCTATTATCTTAGGCCTTATCAGCAGAGAAGAAAACTGCCTTTTATCTGTACACAGTCTTCTAATCAAGTCTTCCGTATAACTCACATACATTTTTATAATTTCCTTGCTGGAAAAAGTTATCTAAAAAAATTTATTTGAAAATAACTAGGGTCTATGTATAGAAGATTTGTTTAACCTCATACAACTGAATCATTATAATCACTGAATTTAAGAAGAATTAATGATCAAGTACATATAAAATACTAAATTTATCTAAATTGCGTAATGGGTAACACCAGGATGTATTCTCTGAATGTAATGTTTAATGTTCCCAAATGTTTTAAGTGTTTGATGTAATTTGTAAAAAAAAAAGGAGAAAAGTTTATTTTCAATGTTTTCTGAAGTTTATATTTTGGCCACTGCAGTATTCTTGCCTGGATAATCCCATGGACAAAGGAGCCTGGCAGGCTATAGTCCATGGAGTTGCAAAGAGTGACTGAAGCGACTAAGCACACACATTCTTGGGCCGCCAGTGGACAGCAAAGCTCTTGTAGGACTTGAGGCCTAAGTTGAGTACAGATATGGTGGTTTGGGGTGGTGGAAAGCAGAGACCACAAGAAGCCAATCAAGAGCAATATTTGCCTCATAGCACTCAACCTAACTCAAAGGCCTTGCAAATTTAATTTTCAAATAAAATGAACAATCAGGAATACAATCAGATTACCTGAGAAAGGCAGGTACCAAAGTCAGGATTCTGGAAAAAGCAGGAAGGAGATATTCATGAACAAAGGAAATCTGTCTCAGAAATGCTGAGGAGACACCAAGAAACAAAGTGACCAACAAAAATAAGGGGAAGTCACAGATTTGGATGGTGAGGCAGGGGATGTTGTTAGTGAGCAGGCTGCAACCAGCCATGTCTCTTCTGTCCCTTGACCCACGCTTATCATTCATTGCTCAGCCAGCCTCCTTCTCCACTAGGTTTCAACAGTCTCAGTGACAACCTGGGTTTTTCTCTCCTTGGCACCTGTATGGCCAGAATAAAGTACTGGGTTGACCAAAAAGTTTGTTAGGGTAGTTTTCCATAAGATCTTACAGAGAGCCCAAATGAACTTTTTGGCCAACCAATACTTAATTCTTGTCTGTCATCTAGCATATGCTCAAAAAATATGAATTTGTTTCCTTCATCATCTTAACCACAAAATAAGAAGCCAGGATCAGATGTTCCAATTAAGAATTAGAATGAATTTATACATGCTAAAATTTCAAAAATATTTTTGAACTGTGGAGAGGGTAGAGTTATACCTGAAAAGTTTCACAGATACCATTGAGGGCTGGGCTCTTTAAACTACCTTGTCAATGAATCCTGCAAAACCATAAATTTGGATAAAACTCCCTTGTGGTGCTAACATGCTTCAAATTAGTCACCAAGCCAATGACGCCCCACAAAAGGAATTTACACTCCCCAGAGCCTTCTTCCCACATCCAAAGAACTTTAATTGTTCATCATCGAGGCAACTCGTGGCCACCGTTCCACTGGAAAGCTTCTTTTTAAATCTGTGCAATGTGCTACTGTGTCAAACTGAAACACTGCATGTGCTAAAATAAGTCAGAGATGGCTGGCCAGATTAGGAAAAAAACATTGTAGGCAGGCAACCAGAGAAGAATTTGGCAAGAAAGGAAGTCAGAGGGGATTTCCAAAGTCTCCACACTGAAGGTTAGTGATACGGATTTCAAATAATTCAACAGCAGGTTAGTGAGGAAAACCCACCGGTGGCAGAAACCAAATTACTTTTTAAAGAAAAAGAACTTAAAGACTATAAAAAACAAATATCAAGATATTTCCCTATAATTATCAATTCTGCTATGAAGAAACAAAGGGGGAAAAAAGATGCTTCATAGGAAACTACTTCATGACGAATACCAAAATCCCTCTCCACTCCAGGTCCTAACACAGATATTTTTCAAGTCTCTGAAGAAGAGTTTCCAGTAGTTTCAATCCCCACAATACTATACAGCATTTTTCCAAGGTTTGTAGTATCTCTATTTATGCGTGCATGCATGCTCAGTCACTCAGTCATGTCTGACACTTTGTGACCCCATGGACTGTAGCCTGCCAGAGTCCTCTGTCCATGGGATTCTCCAGGCAAGAATACTGGGGTGGGTTGCCATTTCCTTCTCCAGGGGATCTTCCCAACTCAGGGGTTGAACCAGGGTCTCCTGTAGCCAACATGCAGACTCTTCACAAAGATATGAATCTGTGTGATCCCAGACAAGACACAAAAAGTACAAACTCAAATGAATGTTCAAAGTTCTCCAAACACACTCGCACACACACAACAATATAGATAGGAACTAAAGATTGGTTTCTTTGGTTTTGAGTCACTGCTTCAACATAAGGAGTACGCATCCCCCCACCCCTGCCCTGTATATCTGCACCATAAAGGAAAGAAAAAGATGTATATGAGATCCTGGTTTTATCACCAAGATAGATCCTATCTTTGTGTGAAAACGTTGAGAGTTTCTCATTGCCCGCAGAAAATTTACTGCCAAGCCCACAACCCTATGTGGCTTTTTAAAGAACAAGGAAGTACTGTCGCCTGTCCCCACTCCTCCACCCCCCAACTCAACAGACCACATGCTCAGGCTGCCCCACGTGGGCCACACTTTCTGAGTACAAACAGTCCTGACCACCATAGGAAACGTGCAGAAAGGCTTCCAGCCCCTAGCCATCGAAGGAGAAAAAAATACCCACTCAGTGCACAAAGAGAAAGCAATGCTCTGACAAGGGTGTGGCCTAGGGCTGCAAGAAAAGGAAATACAGTTGCCAAACCAGACCCAGGGCAGCAGAAGGGCGTGAAATTGTCCTTCAGCTGGTGAACCACGTAGGGCTAGCACCTTGCTGGCCTCATAACTCATCAAAACACAGCAGATAAATTGTCGTAATAGATGGAGAAACACAACTCTTTGAAAGGCCTTCCACCTCCATAAAGTTTTGGTGTATTTAAATAATATTTATATCCTGTATGTTAATCACACCTGTTTTGTGTTGTGAATACATGGATTTTCTCTCAAAATCTCTGTAACACAAGCCAAGAAAATCATTCAAAAGTTATTTCCATTGGAAAAAAATGCTAAGATTGTTCTCTCTCCTGTACAGTCATATGTAGAAGGTATCCTTTTAGATGGTTACAACTCTAATTTTTCATCTTCAGTTTGGAAAACTAGCCTAAATGAAGGCATCTTCAGAAAACTTGGCCTTATTTCTTTAGAGAAAATAAGAACAGCATGCAAGCAACATGCCCAAGAACAGAAGATGGCAGAGAGGAGGAAAACCAGGTCCTGAGCTGACATTATCTTGGCTTGTGTATTCTTTAGCTACCTATCCCCATCCAGGGAGAGGCAGCGCTGATTTTTCTTTCCAGTGAATGAAGAAAAGAAACTGGCGTATCTTCCAAACTGTATGACGTAAGATGTCATTAAGTATATGGGAATGTACTTTAGGGCTTCCTTCCCTGACAGCTGGGGTTCACAGTGACCCTGCAGACCTCCTAGCTCCTATCTGAGGTTTGTAGGAGGCAGACAGGCTGTTTTGGGGCTGAATCACTTTCTGAAGAAGGTACTCAGTGTACTTCAGCCAGGCCCTCAAAGCTCTGCCTGGTCTGGGTAGGTCTCCTCCTTATCTAGACACCTCCAGAGCTCAGAGACCAGGAAAAACACCTGGAGAAAGATCATATGTGAGGATGACTAGACGGGAGCTATTGTAGTTAGTCGGAATTAATAAAAAGTTAATTATCAAACTAGAAGCAGTCCATGGAAGATAGAAGATGGCCAGAAATCCTTTGATATTCTTCTCTTTGAGAGATAGGGTCTCTTTTCTTTCCCCCTGAATCTGGGTTGGCTGGTAATTACTACCAGCTGAAGAGAGCATGGCAGGACTGAAACTCTGGAACTCAAGTCAAAGAGGATGGAAGTTTCTACCTTAGTCTCTATGAGTGCCGAGCACTCTGACTACCCTGCTGGAGAGACCCTGAGACTACACACAGAGGGACAGGGCCCGGTTGCACCCCACTTTCCAGCCATCCCCACCAAGGCAACAGGCATGTGACCCAATAGAGTGGACTGGACACAAGCTGAATATCACTAACTCCGATGGCTGCCATGTGAAGCAGACGAATCACCCAGCTAAGGTTCACCTGAATCCCTACCCACCAAAATGAAGCAATATAACAAAATGTTCTTCTTTTAAATCAATAGGTTTTAAGGTCAGTTTGCATTCAGCAGTAGACAACACATACACAGCCTCTGGGAAGAGTAATAATTCTGAAAACAAAACCTCCCATTACAGAAAACTTGATATGTTCTAAATTTTAGCCACCAAGTAAACAGCAGATTACAATCTGACTATGGGCCATAACATGCAAGGAAGAGAAAAGCCAGAGAGAAAAGATAGGTATCTCTTGCCCACTGGGGGCTTCCCTGGTGGCTCAAATAATAAAGAATCTGCCTGCAATGCAGGAGACCTGGGCTCGACCTCTGGGTTGGGAAGATCCCCTGGAGAAGGGAATGGCTACCCACTCCAGTATTCTTGCCTGGAGAATTCCATGGACAGAAGAACCTGACAGGCTACAGTCCATGGAGTCGCAGAGTCGGACACAATTGAGCAACTTTCACTTTCTTTTCCTTTCCTTGTCCATCGGCAAGGCTTCCCAAAACAGATGTCATGTAATAGGTATGGTTCTCAAAGTTGTAACTAAGCTGGATTATTGTAAATCTTTGCAACAAATATCCATAGAGTGACTAGCACATGTAAGTCATTGTGTTAACCACCAAGGTCATAAAAATGATTTAAATATCTCTGCCCTAGAAATTCTTGCTCTCTGGTAGACAGTCTAATATTTAAATTTTTTAATTGGTCTAAATAAGGAGTTGGCAAACTTTTTCTGTAAAGACCCAGATAGTAAATGCCTCAGGCTTTGCTGGTCAACTTTGTCAAAATAATGCAAAAAGAAGCTTTAGATAATATATAAGCAGAAGAGAGCAACTGAGTTCCAATATGACTTTTATTGGTGGGGGGGAACACTAAAATCTAAATGTCCTATAATGTCCATGTGCCTTAAATTATTATTCTTCTTTTGACTTTTTTTCAGCCGCTTGAAAATGTAGAAATAATTCTTAGTTCCCAAGCTGTACAAAATAGGCAGAGGGCTAGACCTGATGTTCAAGCAATAGATGGCCAACCTTTGCTTTTTAAATTTGATCAGATGGGCCTAAAGCAGGTAGAATTTGCAAAATAAATACATGAAGGGTTAGCACTATCAGAAGCATTTACTGTTTTGGATTGCCATGGATACAAAGATCTCCTTTCTATTTCTGATTTCTCCCATGCATAAGGGCATAAACCACCTGGAAAAGCAGGCTCAGATGGTTTATCAGGGAGGAGCTCTGGGAAGCATCAAAACCCCAGAGGAGAGGAGACGTTGGCCAAAAAGGGCTGGAACCATAGAGACCGAGGGGGGGAGAGCACATCAGCACAGGCACCTGGGGCTGTGTTAGCTTCAGCCAAGAAGCACTCAAAGAGCCAAGTGGGATTTGGATAAAGTGCCATACATATGAAAAAAATCTCCCCACTTTGCAAAACGCCCAGTGCCCTTACACAGAGTTACACATATACTTACACATATACTTAAGACACCTAGAGCCAGACAAATTGGAAGCACAAAGGTAGATAAAAAAGAGAATTTAAGACATTCTTCTTACTGAATGACTATTTTTGAGTTTTCTTCACCAGGTTGCCACCTACCTTTCCTCTATTTATTTATTTTAATTGGAGGTAAATTAGCTTACAATATTGTGGTGGTTTTTGCCATACATTCACATGAATCAGCCATGGGTGTACAATGTGTTTCCCATCCTGACCCTCCCTAACCCCATCCCGTCCCTCAGGGTCATCCCAGTACACCAGCCCTGAGCACCCTGCCTCATGCATCAAACCTAGACTGGTTATGTATGTCACATAGGACAATATACATGTTTCAATGCTATTCTCTCAAATCATCCCACCCTCCCTTTCTCCCAAAGAGCCCCACCTTTCCTTTAAATGTTGCCATT
This sequence comes from Bos javanicus, assembly GCF_032452875.1. Taxonomy (NCBI): domain Eukaryota; kingdom Metazoa; phylum Chordata; class Mammalia; order Artiodactyla; family Bovidae; genus Bos; species Bos javanicus. The sequence continues at coordinate 33,928,433 of NC_083887.1, read as the reverse complement.
CCACTTTACACTGAAATAAGCTTGTTTGGGCCAGAGACTTGCTAAAGGTTTGAGGTTTTGCCTATTTACGGTTTTGTTTTTGCTTTGTGTTTATGCAAAGAGCCTTAAAAGTCATTGGAAAAATTTAAAATCTACAGAGTAGCTCATCACAGGAAGCCTGTTGCCCATGCCACCCCATCTCCAGCTAGCCCACCCACTGTGTCCTCCAAGTATGATCATGTGAAAGAGCTATCTCTATTGAGAGAGAGAAAGAAAGCCAAAGATATACACACTTCTACCCTTTGTAGTTGAGAATGATGTGTGTCCTGCTGCATATCCTTCCTGCCTCCTTCCCATGCTTTCAGCAGCATGAAAGTATGTTCTCCCCGCAAGGGTAGCAGCTGTGACCTACATTTTCACATTCTGATGCTCTTTGTGGCTTCCTCTTCCCCTCATGGGGCCTAGGATGCCTTCATTCAAAGCACGCTTTCCAATAGCTGGTGGCTTCGTGTCAAGCAAGTCCCCGACTGTTTCCATCATTCTGTGTATGTAGACACCCAAACAACAAAAATGAGGTAAGCATGTAAACCCAAACCAACCTAAGATAAGTCTGGTCTGCTTTGGAGAGAAAAAAATAAATGAAGTCTTAGAATGATATACAGGCAGCATTTTGCATGATTTATATGATAGCAAATAGAAGTCTAATGTATGTTTCTTTTCGATTGAAAAGTCACATGATTCTTCTCCTGAGTCCAAATTAACCACTTCCATTTTGCTTAACTTATAAAAACAAAGGCCTCCAATAATCAACAGAATCATGTTTTTAAGTAGACTCCAGAACACCTTCCTGACGCTGCAAATCATGCTTTATTTTTTCACTTAATGCTTTAGCTATTACTGACAGCATGTAATAAGATTTTTTAAATGATAATGTGCATAAAGTTTTGCTTTTATATTAGTGTTTTATGTTAGAATAAGCCTAACTGTAACCTTACGGATAGATAACTTGCTTAGATAAGAACAGCTTATGTAATCATTGTTTCCCCAAACACACAGACAGCACAAATTTGAGATCTAGAAGGAAGAAAATAAGGAAGGAAGGGAGGCAGGGAGGGAGCCTCAGTTTCAATCAAAAACATCTATGGCTCATACTTGGCTCCATCTCTTTTAGTTGGGATTCCAGCGCTATAAATGTTCCTCCCCACCCATCCCTCTCTGTCTGACCTGGTGAGAAGCTTGGTTTTTTCCCTTACTAAGAGAAAAACTGTTCATACCTTTCTTCCCTACAAACATCAGAAACAACTCCATGACATCGATGCCTAAAAGGTGAGTCCTCACCCAACAAGGATCCTTCAGCCCTTCTAGGTATGATACCACCACTTCCCTCTTCACTTTGCCAACCAGTTCACCATCCTTCCACCATCACTGTTCTTCCAGTATCTGCAGCTGCCAAGAACAAGAGGAGGAGGCTTTCCTTTCAGGTCAAACAATAGCCTTGGATGATCAAGCACCATGTCTTGGAATATGCTTCTTTTCCCCATTCACCTCTCCCCAAAATATCTATGTCCATCTCCTACTCCCTGGTACCAAAGTTATCATCTTTTCAGTAGTCATGTACAGAGTGAGAGTTGGACTATAAAGAAGGCTGAGTGCTGAAGAATTGATGCTTTCAACCTGCGGTGCTGGAGGAGACTCTTGAGAGTCCCTCAGACAGCAAGGAGATTAAACAAGTCAATTCCAAAGGAAATTAACCCTGAATACTCATTAGAAGGACTGATGGTGAAGCTGAAGCTCTAATACTTTGGTCACCTGATGCGAAGAGCCGACTCACTGGAAAAGACCCTGATGCTGTAAAAGATCAAAAGCAGAAGGAGAAGAAGGTGACAGAGAATGAGATGGTTGGATGGCATCACCAATTCAATGGACATGAACTTGGGCAAACTCTGGGAGATGGTGAGGGGCAGGGAGGCTTGGCATGTTGCAGTCCATGGGGTTGGAAAGAGTTGGACATGACTTGGTGACTGAACAACAACCACATAGCAAAGAGGACTTTAAAGTTGCAGACAGTTGAAGTTGCTAATAAACTGACCTTAGAAAGACCATCTTCCATTATCTGAGTGGGTCCAGCATATGCATGAAGCATTCTTAAAAGTGGAAGATGAAAACAGAAGAAGAAATAAGAATGATACAATGCGAAAACAACTCATCATTCCTGGCAAAGATGGAGAAAGAGGGACATAAACCAAGGAATACAGGCAGCTGCTAAAAGCAGGAAACTGCAAGGAAACAGTTTCTCTCCAAGAGATTCCAAAAATGAAGACAGCTCTGCTGACACTTTAAGTTTAGTCCAGAGAGATCTGCATCTGACCTACAGAGCTTAACATTATAAATTTATCTCAGTTTTAAGCCACTGAGTTTGCGGTAATTTGTTACAGCAGCAATAGCATACTAATACAGAACCCACTGGTGCAATGCAGATCCATGCTGCTTCGGAAACCATCTTCCACTCCTAGATCCTCCCTCAGGCTGAGGCCTAGGGACATAGCTCATCCCACCTAGGCATGTGGACCCAGTCTTCCCATTGTCCCTTCCTTGGAGGCTGAAACTGGACCACAACTATGCGGTCTAAACTCTCTAGATTTTACTTCTAAAGTCCTCTTCACAATTCTAAGGGTGTTTATGCAAATTATTGTCTTGATTGGCCTATAGAACATCCCTTTGCATATGAAGAATCCACTCAATTCTTCATTCATTCACTGAAGAAACATTTATTGTAGAGCTAAATGATCCTTAAAGACTCTAAAGTAAGCTAAAAACTCAAAACAGGCTCCCCTGGTGGCTCAGATGGTAAAGCATCTGCCTGCAATGCGTGAGACCTGGGTTTGATCCCTGGATCAGGAAGATCCCTGGAGAAGGAAATGGCAACCCACTCCAATACTCTTCCCTGGAAAATTCCAGGGATGGAGGAGCCTGGTAGGATACAGTCCATGGGATCGCAAAGAGTCAGACACGACTGAGCAACTTCACATCAGTGAAAACATTAGAGCTATTACTTCTGACAGGGAATGTTCCAGAAAATGACTACTTAAGTAAATGCCTTTGCCAGTACTTTCATTTTTTTCTCATGTTGATCTGCTCTAGAAATCTTAACAACTATAGATCAAAAAGCTCTAACTCGCACGCAGTTCATGACTTTGCCTGAGTAAGAATTCATATTTCTATAAAAACTCTTTATATAAAATAGACAAACCATTAGCCAGACTCATCAAGAGAAAAAGGGAGAAGAATCAAATCAACAAAATTAGAAATGAAAATGGAGAAATCATAACAGACAACACAGAAATACAAAGGATCATAAGAGACTATTATCAGCAACTATATGCCGATAAAATGGACAACTTGGAAGACATGGACAAATTCTTAGAAAAATATAACTTTCCAATTCTGCACCAGGAAGAAATAGAAAATCTTAACAGACCCATCACAAGCACAGAAATCGAAGCTATAATCAGAAATCTTCTAGCAAACAAAAGCCCAGGACCAGATGGCTTCACAGCTGAATTCTACCAAAAATTTAAAGAAGAGCTAACACCTATCCTACTCAAACTCTTCCAGAAAATTGCAGAGGAAGGTAAACTTCCAAACTCATTCTATGAGGCCACCATCACCCTAATACCAAAACTAGACAAAGATGCCACAGAAAAAGAAAACTACAGGCCAATATCACTGATGAACATAGATGAAAATATCCTTAACAAAATTCTAGCAAACAGAATCCAACAACCTATTAAAAAGATCACACATCATAACCAAATGGGCTTTATCCCAGGGATGCAAGGATTCTTTAATATCCACAAATCAATGTGATACACCACATTAACAAATTGAAAGATAAAAATTATATGATTATCTCAATAGATGCAGAGAAAGCATTTGAAAAATTCAACATCCATTTATGATTAAAAAAACCTCCAGAAACCAGGAATAGAAGAAACATACCTCAACATAATAAAAGCCATAAATGATAAACTCACAGCAAACATTATCCTCACTGGTGAAAAATTGAAAGCATTTCCCCTAAAGTCAGGAACAAGATGAGGGTGCCCACTCTCACCACTACTATTCAACATAGATTTGGAAGTTTTAGCCACAGCAATCAGAGAAGAAAAGTAAATAAAAGGAATCCAGATTGGAAAAGAAGAAGTAAAACTCTCATTGTTTGCAGATGGCATGATATTGTACATAGAAAACCCTAGACTCCACCAGAAAATTACTAGAGCTAATCAATGAATATAGTAAAGTTGCAGTATATAAAATTAACACACAGAAATCCCTTGCATTCCTATACACTAACAATGAGAAAACAAAAAGAGAAATTAAGGGAACAATTCCATTCACGATTGCAATGAAAAGAATAAAATACTTAGGAATAAATCTACCTAAAGAAACAAAATACCTATATATAGAAAACTATAAAACATTGATGAAAGAAATCAAAGATGACACAAATAGATGGAGAAATAGACCATGTTCATGGATCAGAAGAATCAATATAGTGAAAATGAGTACACTACCCAAAGCAATATATAGATTCAATGCAATCCTTATCAAGCTACCAATGGTATTTTTCAGAGAACTAGAACAAATAATTTCATAATTTGTATGGAAATACAAGCAATCTTGAGAAATAAGAATGGAACTGGAGGAATCAACCTGCCTGACTTCAGGCTTTACTACAAAGCTACAGTCATCAAGACAGTATGGTACTGGCACAAAGACAGAAATATAGATCAATGGAACAAAATAGAAAGCTCAAAGATAAATCCATGCACCTATGGACACCTTATCTTCGACAAAAGAGGCAAGAATATACAATGGAGAAAAGACAATCTCTTAAACAAGTGGTGCTGGGAAAACCGGTCAACCACCTGTAAAAGAATGAAACTAGAACACTTTCTAACACCATACACAAAAATAAACTCGAACATGGATTAAAGATCTAAATTTAAGACCAAAAACTATAAAACTCCTAGAGGAAAACATAGGCAAAACACTCTCCGACATAAATCACAGAAGGATCCTCTATGACCCACCTCCCAGAGTAATGGAAATAAAAGCAAAAATAAACAAATGGGACCTAATTAAACTTAAACGCTTTTGCACAAAGAAGGAAACTATAAGCAAGGTGAAAAGACAGCCTTCAGAATGGGAGAAAATAATAGCAAATGAAGCAACTGACAAAGAATTAATCTCAAAAATATACAAGCAACTCCTGCAGCTCAACTTCAGAAAAATAAACAACCCAATCAAAAAATGGGCCAAAGAACTAAATAGACATTTCTCCAAAGAAGACATACAGATGGCTAACAAACACATGAAAAGATGCTCAGCATCACCCATTATCAGTTCAATTCAGTGGCTCAGTCATATTCGACTCTTTGTGACCCCATGAACCGCAGCACACCAGGCTTCCCTGTCCATCACCAACTCCCGGAGTCCACCCAAACCCATGTCCATCGAGTCGATGATGCCATCTAACCATCTCATCCTCTGTTGTCCCCTTCTCCTCCTGCCCTCAATCTTTCCCAGCACCAGGGTCTTTTCCAATGAGTCAGCTCTTCCCATCAGGTGGCCAAAGTATTGGAGTTTCAGCTTCAACATCAGTCCTTCCAGTGAACACCCAGGACTGATCTCCTTTAGAACAGACTGGTTGTATCTCCTTGAAGTCCAAGGGACTCTCAAGAGTCTTCTCCAACACCACAGTTCAAATGCATCAATTCTTCAGTGCTCAGCTTTCTTTATAGTGCAACTCTAACATCCATACATGACCACTGGAAAAACCATAGCCTTGACTAGACGGACCTTTTTTGGCAAAGTAATGTCTCTGCTTTTCAATATGCTATCTAGGTTGGTCATAACTTTCTTTTCAAGGAGTAAGCATCTTTTAATTTCATGGCTGCAATCACCATCTGCAGTGATTTTGGAGCCCAGAAAAACAAAGTCAGCCATTGTTTCCACTGTTTCCCCATCTATCTGCCATGAAATGATGGGACCAGACGCAGTGGTCTTAGTTTTCTGAATGTTGCGCTAAGCCAACTTTTTCATTCTCCTCTTTCACTTTCATCAAGAGGCTCTTTAGTTCTTCACTTTCTGCCATAAGGGTGGTGTCATCTGCATATCTGAGGTTATTGATATTTCTCCTGGCAATCTTGATTCCTCCAGCCCAGCATTTCTCATGATGTAATCTGCCTATAAGTTAAATAAGCAGGGTGACAATACACAGCCTTGACGTAATTGGAACCAGTCTGTTATTCATGTCTAGTTATAACTGTTGCTCCAGAGAAATGCAAATCAAAACCACAATGAGGTACCATCTCACGCCAGTCAGAATGGCTGCTATCAAAAAGTCTATAAATAATAAATGCTGGAGAGGGTGCAGAGAAAAAGGAACCCTCTTACACTGTTGGTGGGCATGCAAACTAGTACAGCCACTATGGAGAACAGTGTGGAGATTCCTTAAAAACTGGAAATAGAACTGCCATCAACCTAGCAATCCCACTGCTGGGAACACACACTGAGGAAACCAGAATTGAAAGAGACACGAGTACCCCAATGTTCATCGCAGCACTGTTTACAATAGTCAGGACATGGAAGCAACCTAGATGTCCATCGGCAGACAAATGGATCAGAAAGCTGTGGTACATATACACAATGGAATATTACTCAGCCATTAAAAAGAATGCATTTGAATCAGTTCTAATGAGGTGGATGAAACCAGAACCTATTATACAGAGTGAAGTAAGTCAGAAAGAAAAACACCAATACAGTATACTAACGCATATATATAAGGAATTTAGAAAGATGGTAATGATGACCCTATATGCAAGACAGCAAAAGAGACACAGATGTAAAGAACAGTCTTTTAGACTCTGTGGGAGAAGGCGAGGCTGGAATGATTTGAGAGGGTAGCGTTGAAACGTGTATATTATCAATATGTGAAGCAGATTGCCGATCCAGGTTCGATGCATGAGACAGGGTGCTCAGGGCTGGTGCACTGGGATGACTCAGGGGGATGGGATGGGGAGAGAGGTGGGAGGGGTTTCTGTTTGGGGAACACATATGTGCCCATGGCTGATTCATGTCGATGTTTGGCAAAAACCACTACAAATTGGAGGCTAAATTAATTAGCCTCCAATTAAAATAATTAATTTTTTTTAAAAAAGCTCTTTATATAAAAACCACTTCATACAAAAAGTCAAAACATAAAGAAGATTCCCAGAGAACCAGTCCTTTACTGGTGGCCCAGTGCAGTGGTAGAGACCCAGATCCTGTGTTAGACTGCTCAGCTTCTCATCCATCCTAGCTCTGCTTCTCACAAGCTATGAAAAGACCAAATTACTGAACTTTTTAACTGCTTCGATTTCCCCATTTGTAAAACTAGCAAAATAAAAACATCTACTTTATGGAATAGTTGTAAGGTTAAATAAGTTAATACATGTAAGAAGCTTGGCGTAGCATAATTACCACTCACCACTGTCACACTTTGTCACTCCTTTGGTTCTCTCACCATCATCATTTTGGATAATCCTACTAATTTCCAGTCTCACCAAAGGCCAAGTGTTACAAAATATGGTTTTCCAAAAAGAAACATGATGTACTTTTTCTAGTGGCCATCCAAATGCAAAATCTATGCTACTGCAAGGCTCCTTTTGTATTGCCAAACTCTCATTATCCCTAAAGAAGGTTCAAAATAAGTTCCTTCAATGGTTTTAAAGCATAGGTTACTGGAAATAAACTCCCTTAAGCTGTTTTATAAAATTCCTTAGAGTGATTCTTCAAAGTATGGAAGGAAGGCCATCAGCATCAAGAGTACCAGGGTGTTTGTTAAAATGTAAATTCCAAGGCCTCACTTGAGATTTAATGAATTCACATGGAGGGCCATGTGAATTTATGGAGGGCTATAAATCTGAATATTAATGAACATGTTAGGTAGTATGTAATTCTTATGCATATGAAAGTTTAAGAAGCATTGACTTAGCACATTTTTAATTTAGAACCTATATTCATTTTATTATGTTCAATAACTCAGAAGGTAAAATCAACTTTGAAGAAAGGCCAGGCTTAGCTGACCTGTACATCATTTTAAGATTTTTTTTAACTAAATCAAGAAAGAAAAATACAGAAGACCGATGTACTGAAGAAAGTGACTCATTAACAGAAAAGCATTGTTATTTCATAGCTCATACACCACATTCATTCAGATGAATGAATCTTAAAATCCATTCTTAGCAACAGAATTACATGTGGTTTTCACAATAAACATTCCATTATCAGAATTTTGATTCTAATATTAGAGTGCTTGAAATGTACTCATATATGATAATAATATTGAAAATGCTAGCTGTGGCTGCATGCATACTTTATTAATTTTCCTTCAATATGTAATATAATTAACTGGCAATCATCAGCTCTAAAAACAAAAAGAACATTGCCTCAGCATGTTTATTGTGAAATAAAGGGTTACGTGTCAAATATGTGCTAGGAATAGAAAGGCTGACATCATCTACAGCTTGGTGTAGGTTTTTCTTACATATCTCCAAAGAAGGAAAAGAAAAACTATGTCTTGGTAGACAGTGCCAAATATTTCTTTTTTTTTTTCATTTTTATTGGATTTGTTTTGTTTTGTTTTTATTGTGATAGATTAACATTCAACCCCAAATATTTAAGGAAATTGGTATTGGACACATGTCCTCAATTGGCTGTCTCTCATTTTTCAGAGGATGAACAGCAGCCCAGTTGCATCAGAATCTTCTGCTTTCCTTGTTTCAAATGTAGATGTTCAGACCATACCTCTAGTCTCTGGGGTTAGGGCCTAGGAACTAGCACTTTCAACAAGCTTCCCAGGTGATTCCTGCACACAATGACATTTTGAAAACCACTTTTTTGAGAATATACAATGGAATTTAAACTTAATGATGTATTTCTCTTCCTTATTTTTGAAGTTTGAAATTATCTTAATAGTGAACTCAGTAAATAGAAATCCAGAAAGTTCACTCATGATATATCCTATTTCACAAGAAATCAAGTCTAAGACTGTAAAAAGAATCAATAAATATTTTCCAAACAAATGAGTAAAGTTAATTATTAATACATGAGGCAATAAAATGGAGACAATAAGCAATGATTTCTTTGACTTTACCAGTATCAGAAAGATGAGTCATTAAAGCCAGATCATCTTTATGAAACCTGTACTCAAAGGCCACGGTAACATTTAATAATCTTTAAACCCACTGAGAGTACTTAAACCCTCTATCCCAACACATAGTTTTCATTTTTTTCACTTGTCAGGGGGGAAATAAAAGCCTGTTATGTATTGACCAGAAATGTGAATAAAATGGAAACCAAACCAACAAAGTTTTGCAATTTGTTATTATCTTTGTTTTAACTTTCTAGATTTCTCTTGATGCAGGTGGTGTTACACCATCCCTCCAATAATTAATATCCACCCAAATGAATTCTACTTCATGGAGAAGGTTATCTATGGTCAGGTGTTAGTAACTGGCCCCATCACTCATGAGCCCAGTTTACTGGCAATGTAGGTAGGAATCACCAGACTGATTACTCTTCCCATGATACGATTTGTCCTAAGCTATTTGATAAATGACACCTGCCTCCAACTTGTCTCCCCTAATGCCACAAGCATCATATCCCCTACCTAGCTCCCAATACATGGCTGGGACATTTACAGCACTTCTTACCCAACTCTACGGATTATCTCCTTATATTAGTGGTTTCACTTTTAAATTACCAATATTTTTTAAATTATAGGAAAGTTACAAGAGAAAAAAATTTAGATCATTTTGGCATTATACCATATGCTCATTATAACTGAATAAGAATGCAATTATTAATCTTTTCACTTAATAGATCATAGATATCTATTATGATAGCTATGCTTATTTTAATAATTTTGTAATGTTTCTTCAAATGGGCAAAACTTGGTTTATCTAAACTACCTCTACTATTAGGAATTTAAGCTGCTTCCAATGCTTTTCTATTATAAATCATGTTTTGATGAGTATTGGTTGTGTTTTCTGTATTTCAAATTACTTTAGAACAGACACCTAGTCCTAAGATTTATAAAGCAAAGGTATATTTTTATTGACTTTTGGAAAAGATTATGCGAGTTAACTGACCTCCAACAAAGTTATTATTAGTTCACTTTTTTACAGTATCCTTGTCAAAACTGAATGTTTCTTTATTTTTGCTAATTAAATAAGGAAAAAATCCCATTGCTAACACTATATTCTGTAGTACTTTGCTGTTGTTTTTTTTCTCCAAGTATATGAATGGTAAAACTTTTTGAAAACTAAAACTAGGAAAGCTGCAAACAAACAGAATCTGAATGGAAGGACAAATGCACAAAAAAATTATAACCAGTCATTGAAGAAGGTTGTGAACATCAGAGAATAACTTCAGAAAGAGGAAGATTCTCACTGAGTAGGAAAAAAATGAGTTCAGGATCTGGAAGAGTTCTAAGCGGCCAAGTGGGGATATTATGGGGCTGCAGGTTACAAAGGAAAGGAAGGAAGAGAACTGGATTTGCTGCGCACTACTATATGCTGGCAACCGTGCTAGATAGTTTACAGAGAGTTCATTATTTAATCCTTGCAGCAGTGCTATTTCCTCTGGTATACTGAATTAAATTGTTGTTTAGTTGCTAACTCATGTCCGACTCTTTGCAACTCCAGGGACTATAGCCCACCAAGCTCCTCTGTCCATGGGATTCTCTAGGCAAGAATACTGGAGGGGGGTGCCATTTACTTCTCCAGGGGATCTTCCCAATCCAGGGATCCAAGGGGGTTCTCCTGCATTGCAGGCAGATTCTTTACCATCTGAGCTGCCAGAGAAGCCCAAATAGTATTCCTCCAAAATATTACATCCACCCAGAACTTCAGAATGTGACTGGCAACAGTCTTCACAGATGTAATTAGTTAAGATGAGGCCATACTGGATCAGACTGAACCTTAAATCCAATGACCAATGTCCTTATAGAAAGATCCTATGAAGACACAGACACCAATCTACTCTGGCGAAAAGAATATGTGATGACAGAGGCAGAAATTGGAAGAATACAGCTATATGCCAAGCGACCCCAAGGACTGCTGATAATCACCCCAAGATACTTTCAAGAGACAAGGAAGCCTCCTTCCTTAGAAACTTCAGAGGGAGCAGGGCTTCACTGACGCCTTAATTCTGGACTTCTGGCCTCTAGAACTGACTGTGAGAAAATAATTTTTGTTGATTTAACACACTATGTTTAAGGTAATTCATTATATTGGCACAAAGAAACAAATATAAATTAGGTATTTTATTCTGATTTTACAGATAATGAAGTTCAAAGAGATTCAGCATCCCTGAAGGACCTTTAGCAGAACCAGGTTTCAGACTAAAGCAGCCTGACTCCAAAATGTGTTCTTTCTTACACATTTTATGGCTTCTTAAGAACCTTTAGTTCTAAACCCAATAATGCCACCAATCAGCTATGTGAAGTTAATTAAGAAGTTCACATAATTTCAGGGGACAGGTCAGGGGGAAGGAACAGTTAAGAGAGTTTGGGATGGACACATAAACACTGCTATATTTTAAATAGATAACCAGCACAGACCTACTATACAGCACAGGGAATTCTGCTCAATGGCATGTGGCAGCCTGGATGGGAGAGGAGTTTGGGGGAGAATGGATACATGTATATGTATAAAGGTCTGTTCACCTGAAACTATCACAACATTGTTAATTGGCTATACCCCAATACAAAATAAAAAGTTTTTTAAAAGGGAAGCTCATATAATCTCTTTTGGTCTTAGTATCATACGTGGAAAACAGTTGACTTTTGATACCACGATACATGTTAGCTGCCCAGCTACAGCTCCAACCCTAGAGAGGAAGGGAACCAACGAGAGAGGGAGGCTCGAGGATTACAGGACTCTCTGAGCACGGCTTCACTAAAGGTATTTCCTATGCCCCGCCTTCACCCCCACAATCCAGGCCCACAACAGCTCTTTAGAAAGAGACCTGTAGAAAAGATGCTTCCAAGGAAGAAAAGGACACTTGGGAATCTTAACATGATGGAGCTTGAATCACAGACCTGGTATTATCAGAGAGCGAACTGTGTCTTACTTGAAAAACGGCTTGAGAACAAAGTTACCACTCTCAGAGCACTCTGAAACCAACTACATTCTTCCCTGTTTCTGACTTCAGTGACACCCTTTGCCGTACAACACCAGGCCTACATTTGGAGTCACAATCCATTCCCATACTCTGGGAGTAATAAACATCTTGTATTAGACTTACTGCCTGATTCCAAACTGTAACTAAAGACCATCATGAATAATTTCAAATTCCCTGAAGCAGAGTATTTAGCATCTCTCTCTCTTTTCAATGAGAAATAAAATAACAGTAAGAGCTTCAGTGGCAATGAATGGGCACTACAGAGCCAGTATCTCATTCAATCCTCAGAACTCTAGATGTCATCATTCCTGTCACTGTTCTTATTTTCTCTAGGAAGGTTCTCAACATCAAGAAGTTTGAGGCCATTTATTCACTTGTGCATTCATTAAACCAAGCACAAAGAATAAAAAGAACCAATAAGACATGGTCATGAAATAACAATTTTGATTAACTATACACACACACAAAGAGAAAAATCTGAAAAGATGTAGCTCAGCTGGTAAAGAATCTGTCTGCAATGCAGGAGACCCCCAGTTCAATTTCTAGGTCAGAAAGATCCCCTGGCAAAGGGCCTGGCTACCCACTCCAGTATTCTTGCCTGGAGAATCCCCATGGACAGAGGAGCCTGATGGGCTATAGTCCACAGGGTTGCAAAGAGTTGGACACGACTGAATGACTAAGCACAGCAACACATACACACACAAAAGGAAAAACCTGAAAAGATGTTACAAAATGTTAAGGGCTATGATATTTGAATAAAGGGTAATTTTGATTTTCTATTTGTTCTTCTATTTTTCTACCATGAATATTGATTATATTTGTCATCATAAAAACACTTTTTAAATGACAAAATATCTACCTTTCAGGGATTTGTAGTGAAAGAAGCAGGTGTATCAATAGCCTGCTCAGGACTTCTGCAGTGGTAAATTTTGTGTACTGCAACTAGAGGACTGCATGCAGCAACAAGGACTCAGCACAGCCAAAAATAAGCAATTAATTAAAAAAAAAAAAAAACAGGCTAAGTTTATGAGTGATGAGCACAGAGTCCCACTTAAGGCTGCCAGATTACCAAATCCCATTTTGTTTTCCCTACTGTATACTGCCTCTGGCGTTATGTTCATTTGCCTGGAGGTTTGCTCATATTTATTTTGCTTCACTGAAATTAAGTTGCAGACTTGCCAGAGCAGTGCCGACAATATAATCTGAAAGATCAGCCGTTGGCGGCCTCACCCAGGCTACCGGGTGAGCAACCTCCTTCCCTTCTCCACCCACAGATCTTTGTACCAAAGGAAACGCAGAAGTGGTGACTGTGAGCATTTCATCTGACATCCCAGCCCCCTAAAGAGGTGCTTTAGACACAATTAAATGCTTCTATTCATCCCACAAATTATATTTTGTCTGTCCTATCACTTAAATCTGAACTATACTACATGCTCCTTAACAATAACTATGTCATCCACATACCAAGGCTGGTAAAAGAAAGTTCAAAAAGAAACTCCACACTCTGTCTCCTTATCTACTTCATGTACAAAATAAATATTTCAGTGAGGACCTAAGATCTTGAAATTGTCCTTCTCAAAGACCATTCAGGCATAGGATTTGAGTCTTGATATGTGTTCGCCAATGACTGATTTACTTTCCAGTCCTACACCCAGAGTCTCAGGGGAATAATTTAAATTATTTTAGTTTTTCTAACCTTATAAACATTTCTAGTGTCTGTTCTTATAATTAGGTTAGGGATCATGGCCAACATGGTCACATTCCTGACAATCGTAGTACTGAGCAGAGAGTGAGTAATGGATAAACACTTGGACCAGTGGATTAATTTATTGTTGAAATTAGGCTTAGGGTATTTTTTCTAAAATCTCAAAAATGATATAGAATAATTATTTCCCTATTATAAACCATACAATGATTAACTCTTAATCTTATTCAGCAGCAAAGTTTCTCAAATTCCCTGCAAATATTTTTCCTATGTCCCATCTCCTCCTTTCACTTGATCCAGACAGAATTCTCAACTGCTTAGTGGAAAAAGCAACTGAAGCATAAACATGATGCTGACTCCATGCTGGGCCATTGTGTCTCCCTGTCCTCCCATAACCCTTCTTCCTTTATACAGTTCAGTGTCTGGATAAAATATTACTTGCCATTGAAAGTCTGGGTCAATTAGGGTCACTCTCTTCAAAAACAAGATGCAACGTGGGAGTCTAATCAGCACATGTGATTTAGAACAAGTGTCACAGAGGGACTTGAGCTCATGTCTCACATCACAGCCTGACTCCCTCTGTACAGTGAGGACCAGCTCTTGTTTTTTCCTTTCTGAATCACATAACATAAAGTGAAAGAGATGAGAAACTGAGAAATGGGGGCGGGGGATGGGGAATAGAACAGGGTGGCAAGAGACAATAATCGCTTGGTGGTTAGATTCACGATTCAACTGAATTTGCCACGGAAATATCTCACCATGAAAATTAAACTATGGAAATATCTGCCTCATCCTGGAAGCCGCACTGGGCTTAGGTCTACTGCAATGCTAAGAGCTGAAGTTAGCTGTTGAAGGTCTGAGAAAGGGGTGTGTGTGTGTGGTGTGTGTGTGTGTGTTCTGTGTGTGTGTGTGTATGTGTGTATCTGTGCACATGTGCACTCAGTTGCTCAGTCACATCAGACTCTTTGCAACCCCATGAACTGTAGCTCACCAGGCTCCTCTGTCCATGGCAAGAATACTGGATCGGGTTGCTATTTCCTCCTCCACGGGATCTTCACGACCCAAGGATCAAATCCACATCTCCTGCATTGCACGCAGATTCTTTACCACTGAGCCACTGGAGAAGCCAAAAGGTATATGAGGATGCAGAAAATTCAAGATAAATGTAGTCCCACACACATTCTTCAAGTTCCTGAGTCTTTCTCAGCCACCGGCCAGTGTCACAGTGGCTGACATGCTGGCTGGCTACTGCTCCCACAGGCATCCAGGCCACACATTGGTTCCATCCCGTGGTTGTTGAGGACAGTGACGACGAGGGTCCCTCCAGCGATGAGAATGCTCAGAGCATCATCTCAGTCATTCTGCTCCTTCCCATTCAGGCCTCCAGTGGTGCTCATCTCCAGGTGCCCTACCTCACGGCCTAGGATTGCAGTCCTTCTGGGCTTCTAAAGAAACCAACCTCTCCTGCAGTCAGTCATCCAGAAGAGAAAAAAAGAAAGAAAAATAAACAAGGGGTGGGAGGAAGGGAAGGGAAACATAAGAAAGAATGGAATACTGAATTCACTCACAAAATGGAGCTTTTCCCTCATCTATGCTATGAGGATTATGAGATTTACAAAGGGTGAAGAGATTTGGGTTTTTAAATTTGACTTCAGAGAGGCACCACACACCACTGGGAATATCTAGCAGAAACCCAGGAAAAATCTTTCATCACTTTCAATGAGAGATGTTTCCAGAATTATTGTTTCTACTTTATATATTGAATTATTTGAAATGCTATGTGCCTTGGGTGAAAAAGAAAAATTGCAGCCTCTAGGGAAAAAAGATTTTATGCTACTGGTTAGGACCAAGGATGAATACAAGCTAAATCTATTTTTAAGCAGCTATTTTAAGTCACAGACATTTCCAAAAGGCAGCAGTACATTGAAGTACACATATATGGTTATAAAACAAATATTTTCATATTTTGCAGAGTAAGTGTATTTGGCAAATTGGGCACAAAATATCATAAGATAATTCTGTTTTACCTGAGAGTTAGATTTTTAAATCTCACAAATAAAGTTCACATTTTTTAAAATAGTCTTTTGTGAACTTTGTTGAAAATGACACTTAAAAAAAGACTGAGGTGATAGTATCTTAAAAAGTCCAAAAGAAGACTTTTTAAACATAACATAATCTATTCATGTTCCAAAAGAATAACAAACCCATTGGCAGCCATGGCTTTTCCCCCAATCCACCCTCAACCTGTTCATTTCATTTACAGCTTTTGTCTGATTCAGCTCCTTTTCTTTGCCTCACACCTCCAACCTCATCTATCGCCACAAATACCCTGTTTCCACCCTTAAACCATAAAACCTGCCCCAGACTTGGCATTCTCAACAACTATCAGCCCCCTTGAGTCTGCCTCTTGTCTAGGATACCCTATATAATGTAGATTAGACTTTTATGTTACATATAATATATAGCATGTACATATTTATACATTATGTATTATAAACATAAGTATATATTTATTTTCACATATAATTATATATGATATATAATGTCACTCCAATAGTGGATGCTACCATATTCTGAGACTCATAATTCTGTCCATGTAAAATATGCCTTAATCTATTTATCATATATGAAATTTAAAAACATTCCATGGTTGGTATTTCTTTAGTAAAAACAATAAATAACATTCACTGAGAACTTGTTACATAAGGAATAATTCCTATGCATTATCTCATTTAATGCTCACACAACCCCTTAAAAGGAATACTATCATTCTGCCTCACTTGAAGTTATTCAGAAATTTACTGCAGTTAAGCAGATAGCAAAGACAGAGATGAGCTGCAGTCTGCCAACCTCTTAAGCCTCTCCTCCAACCCACTGAACAGTACCACCTCGGATATCTGATAGACAGTTGAAAACCCCACACATCCCTGGTATTATCAAAAAGTCAGAACACAGATATGTTGCAAGCAAATCAATTAAGAATAATTATCTCCTTGGCATTTCAATTACACCCTCTTTTTCCATCAGTTATTAACAGTTGGGTTAATATCCTACTTCACAACTGCCCTGACTGTTCCTTTTTCAAGCCCCATTCCAATGTAAATATTACAAACTTAAAATTTTGGAATACTGGGGTTGTCATCGCTTTAGGAAAAGGAACATGAGACCACTCAATCATCGTTTTGAGGATAAAATGATTTTCTTCTAGGACTGACTGAGAGCCAGCAAAACATACAAGAGATGATGCACCTGAGTCAGCCCCCGAAGCCATAAGTCAGGCGATTCACTTCCAGGTGCAAATCCTTACCAGGTTGCCCTGCCAGCCGAGATCAAAGTCCTCCAGGATCTCGCCCCTGTCCCTCTCTCCTCGGTTTCCTCCCATCCACACTCCCTCTGTCTCCTGGGTTTTCATCAGGTTGTCTCCTGCACGTCATTCAGGTTTCCACCTGCTTCTCCTCATGTCTCTCACCTTACCTGAAATTATATTTTATATTGTTCATATGTTCACTTGTTTGCTTTCTCTCCTGCAGCACACTGAAGGTCTACCCTTCATCCTGTTCACCACAGTAATCCCAGCATGTAATAAATATCTGTTGACACAATAGATATCTACTGAATGAATGAATGAACTGAGCGTTACAGACCTAGAAACACACAGAATGCTTCTGGAAATGTATTGAATTTTTCTTAGCTGATCACCTAGAGGTAAAATTTACTAACATTCTAATGCCCTTGCCCATCTCCATACATCAAAGATCAGCCACATTGTAATTCTACACCTAAGGGTTGGAAGGTAGAAATCAAGCATTTCCCCCTGACTTGTTTATTCGGCTCCTTCCACTTTCTGTTAAGTATCAGCACTTAGTCTCCCTTAAGCGGAAGGAGACAAAAGAAAATATACCACAATCACATACATTATTTCACAACTGAAAACAAGGACTGTCTATGATTCTGCAAGAGAGAAAATGAAAACATCACTTCCATTAGAGAAATAATTATTACCAAGTCACCCATGCTGCTGCTGCTGCTGCTGCTAAGTCACTTCAGTCGAGTCCAACTCTGTGCGACCTCACAGACGGCAGCCCATCAGGATCCCCCGTCCCTGGATTCTCCAGGCAAGAACACTGGAGTGGGTTGCCATTTCCTTCTCCATGCTGCTGCTGCTAAGTCGCTTCAGTCGTGTCCGACTCTGTGCGACCCCACGGACTGCAGCCCACCAGGCTCCTCCGTCCATGGGATTTTCCAGGCAAGAGTACTGGAGTGGGTTGCCATTGCCTTCTCCATTCCTTCTCCATATCTGTCTTCAAATCCAGTCTAACTCCAGAAATAGCCACAGATGCAAAACATAGAACCATTTATGACCCGACTGGCAGGTAAAGGGAACATGGTCATTTCAAGAACTTACACACCCAAACCCCAAACATGTTATAACAACCACTGATAACTACACACACCAAACCCTGCTTTTTATCTTCAAAGAAACTTGTATTGCCCACAAAAATTGACCTAAATTATAAATTGTGGATAGTTGCAAAGATAAAAATTTTTTCATGTTTTAATGTCTTAGTTTCCAGTTTCCCAGACATCATGGGCTTTTTCCAGAAAACTTCGTGCCTGTCTCTCAGCATGTCCCCTGGTGCAGACCAATTATATGAGGAACACCAGGGTGATGTACCTGCCTCCAGGTGGCAATGACCTCGACCCTCTTCATGTTGCTCACCATTGGCTCCAGTTGTGGCTGCCAAGAGACGGAGGATGAGCTGAAAAAGCAGGCCACATACATGGCTTCAAAGTTAGGTAACCACTGACACTTATTTGGATTCCCCTAAAGCAAAAATTTCTTGTCCCATTACCCTGAGCTATTCATCTTCCTTTCTAAGACAAAAGCCCAAAAGGCACTTGGGAAGTGACTTGTCTGATGATATCAACCCATCACTGAAGATAAAGCAGATTCAAAGGGGGAAAAATTATTTGTGTTTATTTAGTTTATGTCAGTGATACAGCTGTCTCAAAGCTGTTCCAAGAGAGGAGCCAGTCACAAAAGAGTAACAAAAAAACATAGCCACTTAGAGTCCCTGATGAGGCCCAGAGCATCACCCTTCTGGTGTGCCTCTCCATCCAGCTGGGAGGACTCATTCCACGGTCCCCACTTTCACTAAACGCTCTGCCCAAACGACCACACACACTGCCTCGCCAAGGCAAAGGAGCAGGGAAATGACACAGGCTTCCCTCTTGCCCTTGACCCATGTGGCTAATCCAAAGGGACATAAAAATCCCTCACTGGAGATGTTCACCACATGGAGCAGGCCCCCACTGGGAGTGACTAAGAACTTTGGTCGTCTGTCCCCACATGCCCTTTGGGAAAGATCATCACGTCAGCCAGGCAGAGGACGGCACAGCTGACCAACTACGCTTGCTCTTTCACCCCTCAACCCTTCTTCCTTTGGTTGTCCACAGCAACCTGAGTTTTCTGAGAATTCCAAAGTGACTACAAGATGCAGTGCTCTCTCAATGGCAAATTGACCCATCATTTTGATCATGCCCAGTTCTTAGATTCTTTCTGGTAGATAATGTTAGTTGCTAAAAAGCTCAAGGTACATATGTACCAGCTACTATTCCTCAACCTCTCCACCAGGTTAGAAAGAAATCAAGTCGTGTGCCCAATTCTGCCATTCTGTTGACTAACTTCATTAACAAGCTAGAACAAAGGAGTTGATTCAAACTTCTCTGCTACCTCAAAGTCTTAGCTCTCTGTCCTCCTTGGTGTCAAACCATCACCTTCCATAACAGGTTTTTGTAGGGTGGACATAACATTCCAAAGACAGGGTTCTAGTACTCTGACGAACCAACCAGAAATCCTTGTCAGTAACAGCTCAACATACAGTTGTTTAGAGACTGAGCCTTAAGCATTATCCTATAGAAGAGTCTATAGAGTTCACTTTCTCTTAGAATCGGCTTATGTGAAAGTGGAGAGTGTCTTCACGATATTTGTTCAATTTTGTTAATTCAAGTCCATGTCTAGTACCCACCATGCTGTGCTGTGCTGCACTTAGCCGCTCAGTCATGTCCAACTCCCTGCGACCCCATAGATTGCAGCCCACCAGGCTCCTCTGACCATAGGAATTCTTCAGGCAGGAACACTGCAGTGGGTTGCCATGCCCTTCTCATCCATCATACTAACAAACCAAAAATTTCACCAAGTAAAAACAATATTTGCTGAGGAGTGAGGTCAGAGTGACAGAGGACTATGTATATGTGTGTGCACAGTTGTGTGCGTGCAAGCTGTGTGCGTGTCCACTGCCCTGTGAGCTAAATATTTTCTTTTTGTTTTTATGTGGTTTGTTGGTTTGTTCCCTGTCTGGATTGAGTTTAACTTTCAATCTCCATTCCACCCTTGAATGGAAGAATCCTTCCTGAAAGAGGAAACAAGGCAAAATCTGTATGGTTCAATACCAAGAGACTCTAGTACTTAGAATTATAGATATTTCCACTTAAAACTGTTTCATCCTTTGAGTTTAAAAGGCAGAAAAGAGAAATTCAACAACTGCTTATGAGCATTAAATTAAATTAAATTAAGCTGATACTTAATTCTAAGAGCACTGAAAAGGCATCGTTTGGAAATGTATACAGTATATGATTTGATTAATAAAATAAGTAAGTGTATGGTGACTGTTTCCATCAATAGTTTTTTCTATAGAAGTTTTTGGATTGTGAACACGTTCTTTGATCCCTCAAAATTGTGGCAAAGATAAATCTTTGCTTTGAATTTGAGAAGTTGTCTTACTAATCAAGGAATTTATTTGCTTTATTGTTCCTGAAGGCAAAACTGAAGTCAGTAAGAAGAGATAACCTGAGAGAATCTGTCTAACCATCAGAACTGTCCAACAGCAGAATGAAAATTATCTTCAGGTCACTACAGGTAAGTCGGTCTGAATTCTTTCTCTCTTTACCCTATGTTTCCAGATGCTTTATTTTCTTGCACTCTCCTTTTCTTCCATGCCTAATGACAGTCTTCCACCACCATCTCCAAATACAAATTCATAAACACAAGCAACCACCCATCATCCTCAACACATATGCATCTTGATTTCTTCTGAGATGATTTTTAAAAAAAACCTTTTGCTAACAAATGTATAGTATAAAAAGAGGAGGGAATAAAGCACAGGGACATAAGAAGAGAATCTACTTGTGAAATATACTTGGTCTGTAAGCTAAAGAAAGGCATTTTTCCAGCTCCAGTTGGGGTCTCAACACCTCTGAAATTCTATTTCTTAATACCTCTGAGATGATCATTTCTAACTGTGGTATACTTCACCTACTACACAAACCCGGTTCTTACTTCCCCCTCCCCCAAAGATTCTGTCTGAACTGTGACTACTCCACAGTTATCTTTTCTGTCTCTCTTGGAAATAACCATTCCTGGACTCCAGGACTACCTTGTCGTGCTTACTGCCTGAAGCACATGTACCGGAGCAGGTTTGGGCTGATTATATCTTTTATGACACAGGCTCTTTTGCCTACTGCTGCAAGCTGGTGCTAT
The DNA here is from genome assembly GCF_032452875.1 of Bos javanicus. Lineage (NCBI taxonomy): Eukaryota > Metazoa > Chordata > Mammalia > Artiodactyla > Bovidae > Bos > Bos javanicus. The sequence goes on along the minus strand of NC_083887.1, from coordinate 33,906,978 downwards.
GTAGCCTTGATGGCATCCTGCTTCAAGTCTGTCTAACTACCAAGTCTCTCCTTCTTTTGAAGCCATCTTCCCTTTGGGGATGCCCACTAAATACCTTTTTTCCATTAGAGCGTGTTCCCACTCTTAGCTCATTCAAAAGTTGGAGATAACTGACATATCTTGAAGCCAGTTACTGAAGCCTTGCCTGACCTTGGGTGGTAACTGTTAATTTCCTCAGATTCTCTTTTGGTGACTTAATCCTTGATAATTCTCAGGGAAATGGTTTACCGACTCTTTATGTCTCTGATATCAGAATAATTAATTATGTATTAAGAGAAAGACACATACTTTTCCCCTAAAGGAAGAAAAAAATTTCATTACTTCACTGAAAGATGCTTTCCAATGCAGCATAGTTAAACAATAAAAAGCACAGCCTTTGTCTACCTAAGAGGCTTTTCGCACAGGTAGAATAAAATCAATGCTAAAAAATCCAGTATGTATATTTAAGACCAGTGACGTCCTGAGGAACATCTAGAACATGAGACCCCTGAGCTTGTGCAAAATGGTTGTAGAGCAACTGGGAAATCAAATAAAGAGATATTTCCTAAGGGGTCTGATTTACAAACCTGAGTTCCCATGATGCCAGTGGGAAGCACCCCTGGGAAAAGAGACATGAAAAGTGAGGATAAAAAAAAAATGCCGATCAAGAACACAATTAGCCCAATGGGACCTTCTCAAAGTAGACTAGTTTTCAAAAAGAAAAGTCAGGACAGTTGCTGTTGGGGAAAATGCTGGTCCTCCTTACTGCTGGAAGATTCAAAGAAAAGAAAGAAAACCCCAAGACTAATAAGATTAAGAAAATTGGAGAACAAACAAAACACAAAACCTGAGAGAAGTTGGTTGGACATATGTATCAACCACAATGGCACGCAACCAGCAGTCTGAAGCAGCAAAGATTTCTCAAAAAAAAAAAAAAATCTAATGTGATGTTTCATTCCCTATTTATTCATCAGGGTTTTCATGAAACAGTATGTAGTACAAATGAAACTTCAGTCCCACAGGAGATACCTTCCTGAACATTGAAGTATGTTTTCTAACTAATATTTTTATATTGCTATGTTTCTTCTACTTTTTGAATTGATTCCTTTTAAATATAAATTCCCTTCTTTCTCCCCTCTAACATTTTATGAATGATATTCATGATACAATAAATTCAAATAATATTTAAAGATGTCTCTCCAGTGAATGTGGGGGTATTTACTGAGGGAGACACAAAAATATATTTGGCAGTTCTTCATTCAAGCTATTTACACTCCAACATATAAAAAATTATAAAATAAACAGAAGTAATAAATCTAAATAAATTCAAAATGCATATATTTTATACAAAATGCAATTTAAGAAATAAATACAATATACAAAAATAATGCAATATAAAACAAGTAAATATAATACAATAAACATAATAAATAAATGGGTACACCAACAAATCATATAATGTGCAATAAATTCAAGTAATAAATACAATATACAATACATTCAAACAATTCAAGTGATTTATGCTCAAACATATGCAATGAAGTACAGTGTGATACCCACCATAAGCAATATAAAAAATAAGGTTCCCATTTCTCTCTTCCCTGATTCTAAATATAGACCGGAATATTTCTGGTCTTTGGTGACTTTATCTATAACATGAGAAGGTAACATTGGTCTGCATTATCTCAGATTTCTCTAACTAAATACTTTACAGTTCTACAAATATTTGATGTTTGAGGAGGAAGAGTGAGAGAGTGCAAACACTGCTGATAGTCTACTCGATATCAGAGCTCCTTCTTACTTACTAAGAGAACCCCAATTCTATTTGGGATAGCAGTATGCATGTGCTAGAGATGGCCACGTGAGATCTAGGCAATTAGATGTGGACAGAAACTGCTGAGTGGAGCTGTAGAGATAGTCCTTTAAGACGGAGATTGGGCCAGCGTTCCCCTTGAACCCTTTACACTTCATCCATTTGCCTGGAACGTGTATGTGGATTTGAAGGTGCAGCAGCCATCTTGTAACCATGAGTTGGCAAGCAAGAGCAGAATAGAATCAGCCTGGGTCCCTGGACTATCATCCCCCAGATTTATTTGTGTTTGTGTATGTGTATGTGTGTGTGTGGAAAACACAAAATAAATTTCTGTTGATCTAAGCCACTGCCAGATGTAACTCCTAACAGAAACTCAATTCAAAGTGATACAGAGTGTGAAGGAAAACAGAATCACACACATATAATTAAAATTATATTTAAAACAAAACTTAGAATGAAACTTAGATATCTTCATCCAAAAGTGCTTAATTGTCTTTGGAAACAAGGATTAGAAAAGAAAACATGAAAAGGAAAATTTCCTCTGGATCCAAAAACAAAACAAAAAATATGCAAATATATTATGACTTGTCAAGCACTTTTACTTTTTAAACCTGAATAATAATTTTTTAATGTTTAATACCATCCCTTATTTCAATCACAAATTATACCATCAAGTAGTGCCTGACTCGAGACTTCAATTATGCCAACAGCCATCATCTCCAGCAGGTAATTCCCTTGGAATTAGAGCTGATTTCAATGGAACTTGTGCCCACTGTGGCTGGTCAGCAGGGGGTGACCCCACGTGAAGACAAAGTTTAGCAGGAGCACAAGGTTTAGCAGGAGATGTGGTTAACATTAAGACAATCTTAATATTGAGATTGACTTAAATCTCAGACAGATACTTAGTCCTCAAATTCTTAATTGCATTGATGTCCCCTCAAAAAATCACCAGAACAGTCAAAAAGCTGACTTAAAAAAAAAATTAAATAATGAATGTTCCCTTCGTAAATCCTCTAAGCTTTATTCAGGTGTTAGGTGTAACTACAAGGAAAGCTTTCATCCTCATTTGCTCTCCCCTAATGAAAGTAAGAGTATCTTGGAGATATCAACTATGTCTTATTTCACCCCTTCCCCCATACATGCACACATGCACACGCATACACACACACACACACACATTCCTCCCCCAAATGGGAATTTGAGCATTTTGAAGAAATGCTTTTTTTTTCATATATCTTTTTACCTCTATTTCTTAAAGCCTTCCCCAGTGGCTCAGTAGTAAAGACTCTACCTGCAATGTAGGAGATGTAGGAGATGCAGGTTCAATTGCTGGGTCAGGCAAATCCCCTGGAGGAGGGCATGGCGACCCACTCCAGTATTCTTGCCTGAAGAATCCCATGGACAGAGGAGTTTGGTGGACTACAGTCCCTGGGGTCGCAAAGAGTTGGACACGACTGAGCACGAGCATGAGCATTTAAGAGTGCTTAGCTCAGTAAATGTTTATGAAGTGTTTGAAAATATTTGTGAAGACAATTGAACCAAAGGTCCTGGGTCCCAAATCTCAGTTCCACTTTGAGGAGCTGTGTGATCAAGCCAAGTTAGTTAACTTGCTGTGCCTCAGATTGCTGATCTGCAAAATGGGGATAAAATGGTTCCTGCTGCAGTGTTGTGAGAATTAAACATGTTTGGCAATCACTTAATATTTCTGTGTCTTAAAGTCTCCAGTTTGTTAGTGGATTAAATGATTGTCTACATCTGTATACTTGGAACAATATTCAGCAAAGAACAGGTGCTCATCAAATGCCTGCTATGATTACCAAAACCAGTTATGGACAAATTAAAAAACTATTTGGGCTTCCCAGGTGGCTCAGTGGTGAAGAACCCACCTGCCAATGCAGGACACTTGGGTTCAACCCCTGGATCAGGAAGATCCCTTGGAGAAGGAAATGGCAACCCACTCCAATATTTTTGCATGAAAAATCCCATGGACACAGGAGACTAGCAGGCCATAGTCCATGCGGTTGCAAAGAGTCAGACACAACAGACACCTCAAAAAACTGAAAAATTATTGAGCTTGATACAACATTCCTTTTCTAGAATTATAAGAATTTATCCTTTAACAAGAAAACATATTGCATGTAATATTGCTTATATATGTTTTCATAATTCATACTTAGAAACATAACTTGTTTCTAAGTTCCATATTGGATCTTCCTTCCTGTAGTGGCTACCTTTGAAAGATTTTCACTCTCCCATTTCTGACTGAACACTGTTTCAGTTTCTTTACTTCAAAGCACTACTGACCAAGTTGTGTGCTACAAACTTTTACTAACTTTTGGGTGGTTGTGGACAGATACTACAACACAGTTCAAAACTGTGTGTATATATATATATATGACACAAAAACTTTAAATATGAGACTCAATGTTTAAAAAAGCCACTAGCCATTTCCTGCAATAAATAATTTTTCTCTGGCTTATTCCTCTCTCATCCACTCTGTACCTTCTCCTCAGTCTCACCTTCCACAGACCATTCTCCTCACCTTTTCTAACTGCCAGTCTATTGTTGTTCAGTAGCCAAGTCATGTCCAGCTCTTTGCAACGCTAAGGCCTTCCTATCCCTCACCATCTACCAGTTTGCCCAAGTTTGTGTCTATTAAATCAGTGATGCCATCCAACCATCTCAGCCACTGCTGCCCTTTTCTCCTTTTACCTTCAATCTTTCCCAGGATCAGGGTCTTTTCCAATGAGTTGACACTTCACATCAGGTGGCCAAACTATTGGAACTTCCACTTCACCATCAGTCCTTCCAGTGAATATTCAGGGCTCATTCACCTCGTTTAGAAGTGACTGGTTTATCTCCTTGCTGTGCAAGGGATTCTCAAGAGTCTTCTTCAGCACCACGATTTGAAAGCATCAATTCTTCAGCACTCTGACTTTTTTATGGTTCAACTCTCACATGCATGATTACTTCCAATAGCTGCCAGTCTCTAACATCTCAATTCTGTTCCTTTATTACCCATACTGTTTTAGTCCTCAACTGTCTACCTTAAGCTAAATTTCAAACTTAGGTTTGTACATTCAAAATTTTTAAAGTCATCTTCCTTCTACCCTTTTCAGTTCAAAGAACAGGGAGGAGCTTTGAAATTTCAAATTATGAAGTTAAGATTTCCTATCTACAAGTCTGTTTCACTAGAAGCCTCTGTACACCATGAGTTCTTTTCCCTCTTTCTGCCTTCTATACCTAAATAAGACCTACTTAGCATATCAGACCTTTATAACTACTCTCCAGGTAGCAGACACCGTTTAGCATTGGAGAAACAGAAAAATACACAGTACCTTCCTCGAAAAGCTCAGAGTAGCTGGAGACATGGATGCTGACACACAACTGAAACACTGATCAATCCCACAAGAAAACTGTACGTAAGTATTAAGGAGGGCTTCCCTGATGGCTCAGTGGTAAAGAATCCGTCTGCCAGTACAAGAGACACGGGTTCGATCCCTGGTCAGGAAAGATGCCACATGCCTCGAGGCAACTAAGCCCACGTGCCACAGTTACTGAGCCTGTGCTCTAGAGCCCAGGAGCCACAACTACTGAAGCCTGCACACTCTAGAGCCCCTGCTCCCCAACAAGGAGAGAAAAGGCCAGGGAGTAACCAAGAGCGAGCACAATCAAAAAAATAAATAAATTGTATAAGGTGTAGCTACCTTGGTCAGGTGACAACGCTTCTTCACAAACAGCTTCTGGCGTATGACTGAATCTATACAATCCTTCTAACTCCTGCCAGATCATGCTAAGCTTCATAATACAAATATTGTTAAAAGTAGGAAGGGAACTTCCCTGATGGTTCAGCGGCTAAGATGCTGCCCTCCCAATGCTGGAGGCCTAGGTTTGATCCCTGGTTTAGGAACTAGATCCCACATGCCACGACTAAGACCCAGTGCAGCCAAATAAATAAATAATTTTTTAAAGACAATTTGTTTTTAGTTTTTTTTTAAGAAGTAGGAAGTAACATTTTCACTTCTGCTATGGGATTTCCTCCATGTTTCCCTAAAACAGTAACATCAGTGAGTTCTCCTCACACTCTTTCTTGTACCAAACCAGTGATGTATCCTCCACAACAGTCCGTAGAGACAACCCAGGACCACAGGCTAACATCCACCAACTGGGCTGCTCCCACCCTGCTTTTAACACTTGCACAGTCAGCGTGACAAACACTGACTCAGCAGTCCTCGGTACCCTGGTGGGGAACAGGCCATCACCCTCAGTATTTCTCAAGAGAATTGTCTGGCGGTTAGAATGCCACCATGAGTCACGGAGATGCTAATCCTAGCCCAGGCCCTGACTCATTCTGTGACCCTTGCCCTACACTCTCCACCCTTGGGTTTCCCAAGATACTGGGGTACACTCCTCTATTTACCTGTCGCAAGTAAGGAGCTATATTTAGACATTGTGAATTAGCTCAAGTTGTGGGACCTTAAGTGGTAGAAAATATATGATACTATGAAACAGTGGTTCATAAAAGCTTTCAATTCTCAAACATCTACCAGAGAAATTTGTAAAAATGTAAGTTTATAAACTAGAAAAACATTAGCAAAGTATTCAAGAAGCAGTTCTGGCAGGTCACTTTTATTCCCTGCTTTTCAGGGATGTTTGTGCTGAAGCCCAGAAAGTAGAATAACCTGCCCAAGAATGCACGGCTCTGAAGAGTTCCGCTCAGCATCTTACCACTGGGAACATACTGCGAGCCACAAATGTTAACCACAAGTACTATTTTAAAATTTTCTGATTCATGTCAACGTATGGCAAAACTACCACAGTGTTGTAAAGTAATTAGCCTCCAATTAAACTAAATTAATTAATTTAAAAAATTTTTCTAGTAAAGAAAGTAAAGAAAAAAACATAAAGTTTTAAAGATAGACTTTATTTAACTTAAGATATTCTAAATAATATTCTTTCAATATATGATTTTAAAACATTAACTAAGGACCACATGACTGCTTTAAGCCTGTCAGAGCCTTATTCTGACCTTATTCTTCTATGACCCTTTTAAAAAAGAATTTCATCCTTTTAAATAACTCCTCTTCCCTCACTCCATTCTGAGGTTTCTTCACTCTGATTAAATTCCTTTGGAATTCACTTTGAAAAATTCATTTTCTGTTTATTTGGGATCCCTGAGTATGGCAGGGAGAGGGAGTATTAGAAGGGATTTTCGTATTATTTAGCTATTCTCTTTAATTTCTAAAATTTTTGCCTCTCTGAAAGCATTCCCAACAGAAACTAGCCATCAAACCAGCTTTGGCTTCTTCCATTATCAGCTGGTGATCTTGTGGGGAAAACAAAAAATTGTTATTTTCATTCCTTTCAGAGGTTGATCTAACAATGTTAACATCAGGTTCCTTCTCAACAATACTATGCCTTATAACGATGTCTCCTTGGATTCTTAAACATAATAAGCATGTTTCTAAGTTTAGTGATTTCCAATGCTGAATATTTCAACTGAGGGGAATTATAAAAACCTAGATATCCACAGAAAGTTAGGTGGTAAATGAATAAGATGTAGGGAACACACGCCTTTCTGTCTGCTCTGTAAGACAGATCACATTCCTGTCATTTTCACCATGGACAGTTGCTAGGGCTGTCATGGCCCCAGTAAGCTTATCCAATGTGCAACTGGGTTATATTTCAAATTTTCTTTGGTACTCTTTTTTTTGTCCACAAGCAGCAGAATGTAACTAAACCAGGCCCCAAGCAAAATTGTGAAATCTATAGGACTGGATTCCTTGCCACGAGAATTCATTTTCCCACATACAAAACCACTACCTAATCTATATTACAGATAAAATGTTGAAACCCAGCTGAAGGTCAACAAGTCCACAGCAGCAGTGTGTTAGTCGCTCAGTCTTGTTTGACTCTTTGCAGCCCCATGGACTATAGCCCACCAGGTTCCTCTGTCCATAGAATTCTCCAGGCAAGAATACTGGAGTAGGTTGACATTTGAAAAGGGTTATTTCAGGGAAGGCTTTCAAGGAGGCAGGCCAATATGGGTCTCTGAGAAGAAACTGAAGCCATGCCCCCATAGGGTTAAAAAACTCATCTTGAAACCATGCCTCACAAGGTTAATGGAAACTGATAACTAACATAAATTCCTGAGTTTGTCTTACAGAATGGCTGGTAAGGGTACAGTTGTTAAATATCTTTCCACTTGTAACTTGCCTTCACTGACCAAGCTTGCCTTAATTATATTTTGACTTCTCAACCATCTTTACAGATAACATCTCTGACTATGGGCCACTAAAGCAACCGGGGTCTTAAACTGTGTTCCAAGAGCTTGGAGTTGGTTTCTGTTCTGTACGAGCCAGCTAAGACTAGATGGGACCATTGTCCCCAAAACTGGGCCTGTGCAAATGTCTGATGAATGACCACTTGATGTCAGAGGGCCAAGAATTCCATTCTCGAATCATGCTAAGCACCTTCATTTTTGAACGTTCATCCCGTAAAGAAGCATGTAACAGACACACCTGCACAGAACACCAATTACCTGTCCTTTTCCCTACCTCCAGTCACCTCTCCCCAATCACTCTAAAACCACTCTGCTCCTTTATCCCGTAAATATCTTAAGCCCCTTGCCTTCAGGAAGGTGGAGCTGAGATTTGTTCACTTGATTACTTCATGAATAAATCCCTTCTCTTCTGCTTCAGTGTCTCAGTGTTTGATTTGCTGTACATCATCCAAACAAACCTAGTTTGATAATGAAACCATTTCAATGGCTAACAAAATGTTTGCATGTGTGTGTTTGTGAAAGGAGGAGAATGTCTTAGAACTTCAATCAATTGAGACCTACCAGCTATGCAAAACAGGGTATAGGAAGCCAGAAAAGAGGCTACTATGGGCTGTTGTGAATATAAAGATATACTGGATAGAGGACATCTGGATTCTCCTCATAGTTCTACCTTTAAGGGTTCTGATCATGCTGCTGATCTTCATTTGCAGAATTTAATTATCTTTTAAGTTCCTTTAACATTATGTAATGCAAATTTTATGAACAGAAGCACAGAGATACTTTGGAAAAAGAAAACCTTATGAGCCAGAGTAGGGGAGATTGGCAGAAAATAAACTAGATGTTGTTAACACCCTCCCACAGCTTTCCAACCACACAACTTCCTTGGACAGAGCAAATTTTCTCTTCTGGCACCCAGCTAGGTCTTGGCAAAGTTTAGGGCAAAAAATACCCTGCCCCCTCAATTCACATCCAGCCACATTGGTTATCTCCAAGGAGATCCTGGAAACATAAAGGTAACACAAGGAAGAGTGGGAGGCAGGGCTAGACAGGGAAGTCCATGCTAAAACAATAACAAAGCATCTGTTACTACTGCCTCCTCCCACCCTCTTCCGGGCACACTTCATGCCCAGCCCTGCCTATTTACAGAATTGCTATGAAAGCACCAAATATTGGACATAAAATACAAATTTGAGTTGTTTATAAAATTGAACTTCACAATTTTTAAATCTATACTTTATGAGACAGAGACAGTGCACTAAGTCGTGTCCGACTCTTGCGATCCCACGGACTGTAGCCTGCCAGGCTCCTCTGTCTATGGGATTCTCCAGGCTGGAGTGGGTTGCCATTTCCTTCTCCAGGGGATCTTCCTGACCCAGGAATCGAACCCAGGTCTCCAGCATTGCAGGCAGATTCTTTACCGACTGGGGTGGGGGGTGGGGTGTAAGAACAAGAAAGCAAATAGAACAGGGTGGACAGAGTGGAATGATTAAGATTAATGGGGGCTCTAACTGGATCCATTTTGCCATGGCTCCCTGGCCCTCACAGGCTCTCAACAATCACATGAGATTTTAGGAATGCACCACACAGAATTGATTAGTGAAAGGATATACGACATAGAACTGATTTGTTAAATATCACCCCTCCCTTACCCTCTGCCTCCAACATACTCCCTAGAGTACTACAGGCAGGGAAGACCTAAACTATTGGGAGGAATCCCTAACACTTTTCCAGAGTAGACTTTATACTGAAATATAAATAAAGTAACAGCTAACCATTCAGGATGAAATCCACTTTTTGGTTACCAACATTAGTTCTCCTGGGAAACAGAAAGTCCACCTTAATCCTTGAGGTCCCAAAGGAACAATACAAAGCAAGAGAACATCAAATAATAACTGTATGAGAAGCCCAAAACATCCTATGATTAAATTGTGCTTCTATCTGTTCACTATCGTGATATGAATTTCCCTTCTCTGTGGTGCTGCTGACTTCATCCTAACATCTCTACTGTTTTGAAATACATTGTATGCCCAGTAATAGAAACTATGGAAAAGCTTCAAGGCAGCCGTGTTGTTTCATGAGATTTGTAGCCACAAAAGTTAAACATCTAATCTGGCAGGAAAAAATGCAGGCTACCTCTAGTTTTTGAGCAAACTGTGTTCTAGAAGTCTGTGGATTAGTGTTTTGAACCTCGATACAAATTGCAATAGAAACAGGGCTGTGAATGGTGGTTAGGTTCCTTGGCCAGCCCATGGTAGCTGGCACACTGTATGTTTATAATAAATGTGGTTGGAAAGAATATTATTTTTAAAATTCTGTACAATGATTCAGGCTTGTATATGCCCCTGCTTTCAATTACTCTTTAGAATACTGAAATAAACCTCCATCCACTCAGTCTCAGGATATTAATTCACTATAAACTATAATAAAGGACAGCTGATAAGACTTTCATCTGATGTGGGAACAGGGTATGTATTAAATGGGGAAATATTCAAAACTCTTCAGATGTAGGTCTAATAAATCAATTAAGCTGAGTGATTTATTTTGAGATCAAGAACAAGATGCAATCATCACTCACATGAGTGATTTCCCCAGAAATTTCCTTCAGAAGGCAGTATCAAAATGGGAGTTTCCGAAATTAGCAACTGTAGCACTCCCTTATATACTGAGGTTACTCTTAAAAAAAGGCAATGTTCACTTGAATTTAGAAATCAAGATGTTTTATATTTTATTTATAGTCTCATCAACTATAAGACTATCTCAACAAATTGTTTAAACATCTATCTTTTAAAGATGTAATAAAACAATCATGCCAATGAATTCCATGACCTAGAATACTAATTTACCTAATCAGATCTGTCACATTCAGTCAAAAGAGGACAGATTCATCCCACACATTAACTCCCAATCTCTTAACTACCTAGACCTTCTTAACAGAGGGAGGAAATAGGAAAAATTTTCAAAGATAATAGATGGCTTAGGAGTATGAGTGTGCCCAGTAAACACACTTACAGTACACATGGATCTTAAAAATTAAAGGAAAGGGATTAAAATACTCTGAATGGTCCGCAATAAAACTAAGTTTCCTTTTCTGTAATTAGTTTATAACTACAAAAGAAAAAAAAATAAACTTCTCTACCTCAAAACACAAAACATAGACACGGTTTTGTAATGCTTTGTTCTATAGGTAAGAGGGAGGAAATGAATAAAATAATATTTGCAAACTTTTAAAGATTTCATTTACAGACACTTTCTTCTTGAGTGATCATTAATCCAATATCAAAGAATTACTATTTTATTATCATCTCCTCCTTTGGATCTGAGTAAGGACAATGCTACCATTCACTTTATCACTTTTTTGTGATAAAGATGCTTCTTATATTTCAATTAAAAATTATTCCTCTTCATACTTAAAACCCTAGGCAATAAGACACAACAAATTTGGGGTTGTAAACTTTATCATGATGATTATATTTGCAAATGAGCTTTCAAAGTGAAGTTAAGAGTGGCCTAAATGAAAGAGTCCTCTAGTCAAAGATATAGCAATACAGACAGAACTGAAAATCTTAATATTATCTAACTCCCTAACTCCCCAAAATGAACAGGCTTAGCTTGCCACTGCAAATTCAAAATTCAATGCCACAAAAAGAATAGTTGGAGACTTCAATATACCACTTCCAATAAGTAACAGAAAAAAACAGAGAAACAACATAGAAATCCAAGACTTAAATTAACACTGAAAACCAACAAGACATAATAGACATGTATAAAATACTCCACCAAAGGAAAAGTGAAAGTGAAGGTCACTCAGTCGTGTCTGACTCTTTGCAACCCCATGGACTATATGGTCCATGGAATTCTCCAGGCCAGAATACTGGAGTGGGTAGCCTTTCCCTTCTCTGGGAGGTCTTCCCAACCCAGAGATCAAATCCAAGTATCCCATGTTGAAGGTGAATTTTTTACCAGCTGAGCCAAGGGAAACCCAAGAATACTGGAGTGCATAGCCTATCCTTTCTCCAGCAGATCTTCCAGACCCAGGAATTGAACCAGGGTCTCCTGAATTGCAGGCAGATTCTTTACCAACTGAGCTATGAGGGAAGCACCAAACAAAGGCAGAATATATATTCTTCTCAATATATATTCTCCAGAATAAAACATATGCTAGACTATAAAACAAATCTTGGCACATTTTAATGTATTGAAATCATCCAAAGTATTCTCTCCAACCACAATAGAATAAACTTAGAAATCAGAAACAAAAAGAAATCTGGGAAACTCAAAAACCTGTGGAAAATAAATAACATGCTCCTCAAAAACAAATAAGTGAAAGAAAAAAATCAAAAGAGAAATTTTAAAATATTTTGAGATGAACAAAAAAATGAAGATATACCAAAATATGGGGTTCAATTTAAAATGTGCTTAGAGGAAAATCTATAGTTTTAAATGCCCACATTTTTTAAAAAAAGAAAGATTTCAAGTTAAAAGCAAACCTTCAACCTAAAGTCATCAAAAAAGAAGAGTAAATTAAACCTAAAGCAAGATAAATTTATTTATGAGGGAAATAAATAAAATGTACAATTAAAATTGTATAAAATCAAGGAAACAAAAAAATGGGTACTTTAAAAATCAACAAAATTGACAAATAGGTAATTAGATTGATACTCAAATTACTAGAAATAATACTGAAATTACTAGAACTGGAAATGAAAGAGGAGATATTACTAAGGACTTTACAGGAATAAAAAGGATTGTAAAGGAATACTCTGAACAACTGTATGCCAATAAATTAGGTAATCTATAAAAAATGGACAAACTCATAGAAAAACCAAACTACAATATCGACTCAAGAAAAAAGATACAATCTGAATAGATCTGTGAGATTGAATCAGTAATCATAAAACTATCCACAAAGAAAAACCCAGGCCTAGACGGCTTGACCAATAAATTCCGCCAAGCATTTATCAAATAATTAACACCAATTCTTCACAAACTTTTCAAAATTAGAAAAGGAAAGAACACTCCCCAACTTTCTTTATGAGGATAATATAGTGAACGACAAAACCAGGCAAAAAGATCATAAGAAAAGAAAACTACAGAGTTATATCTCTTATGAATGTGGATGCCAAAATCCTCAGCAAAACAGCAAACCAAATCCAGCTACTAAGTGACGTTTATCCCAGGAGTCCAAGGTTAGATTAACACCTGAAATCAATTAATGTAATTAACTGATTACGTATCAGTAGAATAAAAAACAAAAATCATATGATCTTTTCAATAAAGTGGAAAAAGCATTTGACAAATCCAAGATCTTTTAATGATTTTTTAAAAATCCAACTAAGGATAGAAGCAAACTTCTTCAACCTCATAAAGTGTATCTATGGAAACCCGAAAGCTAGCATCATCCTTAGTGATGAAGGACTGGATGCTTTCCCCCTAGCATCAGGAACAAGGCAAGGACACCATCAAGAAAGTGCAAATACAACCATGGAATGGGAGAACGTTTTTGAAAACTACTTATAAGATTTGCATCTAGAATACATAAAGTACCCTTAGCAGTAGTGTAGTTGCTCAAGTTGTGTCCGACTCTGTGACCCTGTGGACTGTAGCCTGCCAGGTTCCACTCTCCATGGGATTCTTCAGGCAAGAATATTGGAGTGAGTTGCCATCCGTTCTCCAGGGAAAGTATCCTTACAACTTAATAATGAAAGACAAATAACACAATTTTAGAATGGGTAAAGGATCTGAACTGACATTTTTTAAAAACCATATATGAGTTGCTAATAAGCATATGAAAAATGCTCAACATTATTAATCATTGTGTTGTATGTGTTCAGTTCTCAGTCATGTCCGACTCTTTGCAACCCCATGGACTGCAGCACGTCACACTTCCCTGTCCTTCACTATCTCCCACAGTTTGCTGACACTCATGTCCATCGAGTCAGTGATGCCATCCAACCATCTCATCCTCTGCTACACTCTCTCCTTCTGCCCTCAATCTTTCCCAGCATCAGGGTCATATTAGTCATTGCAGGCATGCATGGTAAGTCGCTTCAGTTGTGTCCAACTCTTTGTGACTCTGTGGATCATAAGCCACCAGGCTCCTCTGTCCAAGGGATTCTCCAGGCAAGAATGCTAAAGTGGGTTGCCATGCCCTCCTCCAGGGGATCTTCCTGACCCAGGATGGGTCAAACATGGGTTTGATCCACCCTCTTATGTCTCCTTGGAGAAGGCAATGGCATCCCACTCCAGTACTCTTGCCTGGAAAATCCCATAGACAGAGGAGCCTGGTGGGCTGCCGTCTATGGGGTTGCACAGAGTCAGACACGACTGAAGCAACTTAGCAGCAGTAGCAGCAGCAGCAGCTTATGTCTCCTGCACTGGCAAGCGGGTTCTTTACCACTAGCGCCACATATTAGTCTTTGTGTGTCTTAGTCACTCAGTCGTGTCTGACTCTTTGTGATGCCAAGGACTGTAGCCCACCAAGCTTCTCTGTCTATGGACTTTTCCAGGCAAGAATACTGGAGTGGGTTGCCATGCCCTTCTCCAGGGGATCTTCCCAACAGTGGAAGATTGAACTAGGGTCTCCCGCATTGCAGGCAGATTCTTTGCCTTCTGAGCCACCAAAGAAGCCTGTCATTAGGGAAACCCAAATCAAACTCACAATGATCTATACTTTATATCTACTCAGGTAGCTAAAATCAAACAGTCTGACAAAAACAAGAATTGGCACAGATGTGGAGAAATTAGCACCTCCATACTTGTATAAGAATATGGGAGGTTAACCATAGGCAGCCACTTTGTTATTCAAAGGCAGCCACTTTGGGTAACAACTTGGCACCTTTTCAGCTGGTTAAACAGAGAAGGCAACGGCAACCCACTCCAGTACTCTTGCCTGGAAAATCCCATGGATGGAGGAGCCCGGTGGGCTGCAGTCCATGGGGTCACACAGAGTTGGATACGACTGAAGTGACTTAGCAGCAGCAGCAGAGCAGATGGTTAAAAGGGCTTCCCAGGTGGCGCTGGTGATAAAGAACCTGGCTGCCAAAGCAGGAGACACAAAAGATGTGAGTTCGATCCCTGGGTCAGGAAGATCCTCTGGAGTAGGAAATGGCACACCGCTCCAGTATTCTTCTCTGGAAAGTTCTAAGGACAGAGGAGCCTGTCAGGCCTCAGTCCATGGGGCCACAAAGAATCAGACAGGACTGAGAGACTGAGCACAGGCACAAACACACAAGCAAGCAGTTAAATGGTTAAACTGAGTTACCATTTGACCCAGAATTCCACTCCAAGGTATACAAAAGACACGAAAACACAGGCCCATACAAAAAGTTTCACATAAATGTACATGACAGCATTACTCTTAAGAGCCCAGAAAATCCAAATGCCCATCACCTAATGAATATACAGTACGCCCATTACAAACAAACAAGTTCTGTTCCAAGAGCACATTCTGTTCCCAGTCCAATGTGTTTGAAAGTCGGACAAAGTTAGGCTTGGTACCCAACTAACACAATTGGCTGTGTAGTACTACACCGTAATAGGTTTATAACACTTTTCACGCAAATAATACATTAAAATATAGAAAATAGAAAGAAAACATTTTTAATCTTGCAGTACGGTACATTGAAAAGTGCAGTAGCGCAGTACAGCAGGTAGCACACAGGGGCGGGTTCGAGTGAACAGACAGGAGGAACCACTGACTGGAGGAGGGAAAGGCAATGCGAGATGGTAGAACTGAAGGTAATCGGCAGTAGGAGATGGAGGGCAAGCAGCAGCATCACTCACACTGCGGTCAATGGCACAGGCTCTGATTCCTTGCTAGATTCAATTCTATCTACCCTATTAAAAAAACAATCCAGTGATGTCTGGGTAGTAGCTTTTTTTTTTTTTTTTTCTCATCACAGATAACACAGCTGCACTGGGTTGCATTCGGAATGGCTGCTGCTACCTTTGTGTATCATTCTATGGTCAAGTCTTGAGCCTCAAAAAGTAACAGTGCCTCCTCGAAGAAAGAAAATCCCTTGGCCATTTCCTGCACTGTGAGTCTCTTCTCAGCAGTATCAGCTACACCACCACTGCTTTTCTGCTGGCTTCTGGACATCCTGGGCTTTGAAATAAAGATACTGAACCACTGTACTCTACACAGTACTGTACAGTAAGGTACATAAAGGCACCCCTCATAGCAGATGCATGCATATGACAATGTACTGCAGACACATGAACTTCCACGACTGGGCATGTGAATGCACATTTGTATGTCTCAAAGTTCAAAACTTGAAGGTTCGTATCTAGGGTACTTACTGTACAAACTGAATGTGGCATATCTGTACAATGGAATATCATTCATCCATAAAAGTAAAGTATAATACATGCTATCAGTATATCTTGAAAACATTCTGCTGCATAAAAGAAGCCAGTCACATAAAAATGCATAGTATATGATTCCACTTACATGAAATATCCAAATAACCATATCTAGACAGAAAGCAGAGGACTGTCAGTACAGACTGTAAGAAGGATAGAGCAGTACTAGCTAAAAAATACAGGGTTCCTTTCCCAGGTAATGAGATGTTTTAAAAGTGAAGGGACAACAGAGGATGAGACGGCTGGATGGCATCACTGACTCGATGGACGTGAGTCTGAGTGAACTCCGGGAGTTGGTGATGGACAGGGAGGCCTGGCGTGCTGCGATTCATGGGGTCGCAAAGAGTCGGACACGACTGAGTGACTGAACTGAGAACTGAGATGCTTGCACATGTCTGCGAATAGACTAAAAACCATTGAATTCTATATCTTAAATCGTATGGCATGTGAAATATAACTCAATAAAGCTTAAAAAACACCAACTCAATGCTCAACAAACATTAGAAATTTACCCAGTTCTCTGCTACCTCTGATGGTGAAGGAAATGGCCAGCAACTCTAGTATTTTTGCCTGGGAAATCCCATGGACAGAGGAACCTGGAGGGCTACCGTCTGTGGGGTTGCAAAGAGTCGGACATGACTGAAGTGACTTAGCACACACACACTGCTACCTCTGAAAGCTTCCCTCTGCAACTCCCCCTCCTAGTCTCTCAGTTCAGAATATGCAGGCAATCTGAGTTTGTGTAAGCAGATTACATAGACTAGAGTGAATTACAGATTTCACAATCTTTTCTATAAGCATTCTAACTTAATTCTGTATCTTGAATTCTAAAAGTCTGCAAGAGTTGTGTTTGGCTCACTAAAGGAGATTAAGCCTTGTGCTGAACTGATGTGTTATAAATCAGGCCACAGACTGGTTCTGGTCGGTGGCCTGTTAGGAAGCAGGCCACAGAGAAGGAGGGGAGCAGTGTGTGAGCATTTGAGGCTTTACTTGTATATACAGCCACTGCCCATCACTAGCTGGGAAAAAATGGAAACAGTGACAGATGTTATTTTGGGGGGGGCTCCAAAAGCACTGCAGACTGCGACTTCAGTCATGAAATTAAAAGATGCTTACTCCTTAGAAGAAAAGCTATGACAAACCTAGATAGCATATTTAAAAGCAAAGACAGTTTGCTGACAAAGGTTCATATGGTAAAAGCTTTGACTTTTCCAGCAGTCATGTACAGATGTGAAAGTTGGACCATAAGGAAGGCTGAGCACCAAAGAATTGATGCTTTCAAATTATCTTTCTGGAGAAGATTCCTAAGAGTCCCTTGGACTGCAAGGAGATCAAACCGGTTGATCCTGAAGGAAATGAACCTGAATATTCATTGGAAGGACTGATGCTGAAGCTGAAACTCCAATACTTTGGCCACATGATGCAAAGAGCCAATTCACTGGAAAAGACCCTGATGCTGGGAAAGACTGAAGGCAGGAGAAGGGGATGACAAAGGATGAGATGGTTAGATGACATCACTGACTTGATGGACATGAGTTTTAGAAAGCTCTGGGAGTTGGTGATGGACAGGGAAGCCTGGCGTGCTGCACTCCATGGGGTCGCAAAAAGTCGGATACAACTGGGCGACTGAACTGAACAAAACCGAGGAGTGCAAACACTCAATTCAGTTCAGGCACTCAGTCGTGTCCGACTCTGCGACCCCATGAATCGCAGCACGCCAGGCCTCCCTGTCCATCACCATCTCCCGGAGTTCACTCAGACTCACGTCCATCAAGTCAGTGATGCCATCCAGACACCTCATCCTCTGTTGTCCCCTTCTCCTCCTGCCCCCAATCCCTCACAGCATCAGAATCTTTTCCAATGAGTCAACTCTTCACATGAGGTGGCCAAAGTTCTGGAGTTTCAGCTTTAGCATCATTCCTTCCAAAGAAATCTCAGGGCTGATCTCCTTCAGAATGTACTGGTTGGATCTCCTTGTAGTCCAAGGAACTCTCAAGAGTCTTCTCCAACACACAGTTCAAAAGCATCACTTCTTTGGCACTCAGCTTTCTTCACAGTCCAACTCTCACATCCATACATGACCACTGGAAAACCATAGCCTTGACTAGATGGACCTTTGTTGGCAAAGTAATGTCTCTGCTTTTGAATATGCTATCTAGGTTGGTCATAACTTTGCTTCCGCGGAGTAAGCGTCTTTTAATTTCATGGCTGCAATCACCATCTGCAGTGATTTTGGAGCCCAAAAAATTAAAGTCTGCCACTGTTTCCACTGTTTCCCCATCTATTTCCCATGAAGTGATGGGACCGGATGCCATGATCTTCATTTTCTGAATGTTGAGCTTTAAGCCAACTTGTTCATTCTCCACTTTCACTTTCATCAAGAGGCTTTTTAGTTCCTCTTCACTTTCTGCCATAAGGGTGGTGTCATCTGCATATCTGAGGTTATTGATATTTTTCCCGGCAATCTTGGTGCCAGCTTGTGCTTCTTCCAGCCCAGCGTTTCTCATGTACTCTGCATAGAAGTTAAATAAGCAGGGTGACAATATACAGCCCTGACGTACTCCTTTTCCTATTTGGAACCAGTCTGTTGTTCCATGTCCAGTTCTAACTGTTGCTTCCTGACCTGCATATAGGTTTCTCAAGAGGCAGGTCAGGTGGTCTGTTATTCCCATCTCTTTCAGAATTTTCCATAATTTATTGTGATGCACACAGTCAAAGGCTTTGGCATAGTCAATAAAGCAGAAATAGATGTTTTTCTGGAACTCTCTTGCTTTTTCAATGAGCCAGCGGATGTTGGCAATTTGATCTCTGGTTCCTCTGCCTTTTCTAAAACCAGCTTGAACATCTGGAAGCTCATGGTTCACATATTGCTGAAGCCTGGCTTGGAGAATTTTGAGCATTACTTTACTAGCGTGTGAGATGAGTGCAATTGTGCAGCAGTTTGAGCACTCTTTGGCATTGCCTTTCTTTGGGATTGGAATGAAAACTGACTCTTTCCAGTCCTGTGGCCACTGCTGAGTTTTCCAAATTTGCTGGCATAGTGAGTGCAGCACTTTCACAGCATCATCTTTCAGGATTTGAAATAGCTCAACTGGAATTCCATCACCTCCACTAGCTTTGTTCGTAGTGATGCTTTCTAAGGCCCACTTGACTTCACATTCCAGGATGCCTGGCTCTAGGTCACACCATCGTGATTATCTTTGTCATGAAGATGTTTTTTGTACAGTTCTTCTGTGTATTCTTGCCACCCCTTCTTAATATCTTCTGCTTCTGTTAGGTCCATACCATTTCTGTCCTTTTTCAAGCCCATCTTTGCATGGAATGTTCCTTTGGTATCTCTAATTTTCTTGAAGAGATCTCTAGTCTTTCCCATTCTATTGTTTTCCTCTATTTCTTTGCATTGATGGCTGAGGAAGTATTTCTTATCTCTTCTTGCTATTCTTTGGAACTCTGCATTCAGATGCTTATGTCTTTCCTTTTCTCCTTTGCTTTTTGCTTCTCTTCTTTTCACAGCTATTTGTAAGGCCTTCCCAGACAGCCATTTTTCTTTTTTGCATTTCTTTTCCATGAGGATGGTCTTGATCCCTGTCTCCTGTACAATGTCACGAACCTCATTCCATAGTTCATCAGGCACTCTATCTATCAGATCTAGGCCCTTAAATCTATTTCTCACTTCCACTGTATAATCATAAGGGATTTGATTTAGGTCATACCTGAATGGTCTAGTGGTTTTCCCTACTTTCTTCAATTTAAGTCTGAATTTGGCAATAAGGAGTTCATGATCTGAGCCACAGTCAGCTCCTGGTCTTGTTTTTGTTGACTGTACAGAGTTTCTCCATTTTTGGCTGCAAAGAATATAATCAATCTGATTTTGGTGTTGACCATCTGGTGATGTCCATGTGTAGACTCTTCTCTTGTGTTGTTGGAAGAGGGTGTTTGCTATGACCAGTGCGTTCTCTTGGCAAAACTCTATTAGTCTTTGCCCTGCTTCATTCCGTATTCCAAGGCCAAATTTGCCTGTTACTCCAGGTGTTTCTTAACTTCCTACTTTTGCATTCCAGTCCCCTATAATGAAAAGGACATCTTTTTTGGGTGTTAGTTCTAAAAGGTCTTGTAGGTCTTCATAGAACCGTTCAACTTCAGCTTCTTCAGCATTACTGGTTGGAGCATAGACTTGGATTACTGTGATATTGAATGGTTCACCTTGGAAATGAACAGAGATCATTCTGTCATTTTTGAGATTGCATCCAAGTACTGCCTTTCGGACTCTTTTGTTGACCATGATGGCTACTCCATTTCTTCTGAGGGATTCCTGCCCGCAGTAGTAGATATAATGGTCATCTGAGTTAAATTCACCCATTCCAGTCCATTTTAGTTAGCTGATTCCTAGAATGTCGACGTTCACTCTTGCCATCTCCTGTTTGACCACTTCCAATTTGCCTTGATTCATGGACCTGACATTCCAGGTTCCTATGCAATACTGCTCTTTACAGCATCGGACCTTGCTTCTATTACCAATCACATCCACAGCTGGGTATTGTTTTTGCTTTGCAAACCCTACTGTGCTTCAATTATTCTGAAACCCATCCCCCATTCTGTCCACATAAAAACTGTCTTCCACAAAGCCAGCTTCTGGTAGCAGAAAGGTTAGCAACCACTGCTATAAATTAAAAGTGGAGGTCAAAGATAAATAAGGAATGAATCACCAAGATTTTCCATGGCTATCTAAAGAAGAGAGAAAGGAGAGAAAATGACTGGAGGATAAAATCATTTGTGGGGCTTGCAAGGATCCTTAGCCTTCTAATCCGTCCTCTTCATTTTATACAAGAAAAAACTGAAGCCCAGGAGAATTCAGAGTCTGATTCAAGATCATGTATCTAATGATGACCAATCATCTCAGTCTGCCCAGGTATGGGACAGACAGGGGGAAAGGAAAGGAGTTCCCAGTGTAAAAACTGGGAAAGTCCTGTCAAACCACAAGAAGTTGGTCACCCTATGTTGATAGTGGCAATCAGTTAGAGTCTACAGCAGCTACTGACTCCTAACCCATGGTTCTCCCTTCAGGATCATGTTCTCTCAGAGATAGAGCTCTCTGCTTTGAAGGAACTTCTGAGCCTACTTTCCAGTGACTGCCCTCTGGATGAGAGTTTTTCAAAACTCAAATTAGACCATAAGTTAACTTTATTGTATGAATATATATTCATATTTCAAGATCTAGTATTATTTTGCCCATAAATTGATCATTTACCAAGATACTTAATATATGTTACATATATAATATAATATATAAGGTACTATAAGCTGAACATCATATCACTTTTCATGTATCACATTAATTATGAGATTTACATTTTTGAATATCCAGAACTGATGTTTGATATAACATGCTTCTGTGAAACACATATATGGTCTTCAGAGTCTTCATTATCATTGAAGTGAATCACACCAAAACACAAATATGTAAACAAAATCTATTTTGAGTGATTAATCCACCCCCTTTCCTAGAGGCCGCTATTATTTCATCACAGGCATAAAGATACTTGTATAGACTTCTCTCTTTTTGCCTACCTTAACCAACTGCTGCCCACAAGTCCATCTTAGAAACAAATGTGACAGAAGAAAAATAAAACCCTTTATAGCCAAAGGCTATGGGTTTCGTAATCTGATGTCTAGGAACAGAGCTGAGAAGTATATGGAGTCAATGCAGCGAATGAAATAGCATGTCAAAATTTTCATTTGTGCTCCATGATGGATAGAGGAGCAACAACATTTGTTATATTCTCAAAGGGGTCACTGAACCCAAAGAAGAAGAAATTTAGCCATAAATCTTTCCCAGAACAATGTTATTTCATACTCCCTGCACAGGACACAAAAGCAGAATAAAATGGCTAAACCTAACTCAATAGGGAAGATTGATTAATCCTTGATTAGCACTTCAGAGAACACAGAGAAATGATGACATTCTCACAGTTAAAAAAAAAAAAAAAGGACTGGGAATAAAGGTACTGAGAGGAAGAACAGAAGCAAAGCAGAAGCATAAAATCATTTCTAATTCATATGGGAAAATAATAGAGTGAAGGGGAAAAGATCAAGCTACTGTTGAGGAGTCTGTCTATCTGAAGCAACTGAAACAGCAGATGCCATCATGAAGTTTAATTAGGTAAAGTGTAAATGTTCCATGTCCCATGACATTAAGGTCTAAGTTCAGCTCAGTCACTCAGTCGTGTCTGACTTTTGCAACCCCATGGACTACAGGAAGCCAGACCTCCCTGTCCATCACCAACTCCCAGAGTTTACTCAAACTCATGTCCATTGAGTCAATGATGCCATCCAACCATCTCATCCTCTGTGGACCCCTTCTCCTCCTGCCTTACAACCTTTTCCACATCAAGGTCTTTTCAAATGAGTCAGCTCTTCACAGGTGGCCAAAGCATTGGAGTTTCAGCTTCAGCATCAGTCCTTCCAATGAACACCCAGGACTGATCTCCTTTAGGATGGACTTGTTGGATCTCCTTGCAGTCCAAAGGACTCTCAAAAGTCTTCTTCAACACCACAGTTCAAAAATAATCAATTCTTCAGTGCTCAGCTTTCTTTATAGTCCAACTCTCACATCCATACATGACCACTGGAAAAACTATAGCCTTGACTAGACGGACCTTTGTTGGCAAAGTAATGTCTCTGCTTTTCAATATGCTGTCTAGGTTAGTCATAACTTTCCTTCCAAGGAGTAAGCGTCTTTTAATTTCATGCCTGCAGTCACCATCTGCAGTGATTTTGGAGCCCCCAAAAATAGAGTCTGATACTGTTTCCACTGTTTCCCCGTCTATTTCCCATGAAGTGATGGGACCGGATGCCATGATCTTTGTTTTCTGAATGTTGAGCTTTAAGTCAACTTGTTCACTCTCCTCTTTCACTTTCATCAAGACGTTCTTTAGCTCTTCTTCACTTTCTGCCATAAGGGTGGTGTCATCTGCATATCTGAGGTTATTAATATTTCTCCCAGCAATCTTGATTCCAGCTTGTGCTTCACCCAGCCCAACATTTCTCATGATGTAATCTGCATATAAGTTAAATAAGCATGATGACAATATACACTTGACATACTCCTTTGCCTATTTGGAACCAGTCCGTTGTTCCATGTCCAGTTCTAACTGTTGCTTCTTGACCTGCATACAGATTTCTCAGGAGGCAGGTCAGGTGGTCTGGTATTCCCATTTCTTTCAGAATTTTCCACAATTTGTTGTGATCCACACACTCAGAGACTTTGGCGTAGTCAATAAAGCAAAAGTAGATGTTTTTCTGGAACTCTCTTGCTTTTCTGATGATCCAACGGATGTTGGCAATTTGATCTCTGGTTCCTCTGCCTTTTCTAAAAGCAACTTGAACATCAGGAAGTTCATGGTTCACATATTGTTGAAACCTGGCTTGGAGAATTTTGAACATTACTTTACTAGCGTGTGAGATGAGTGCAATTGTGCGGTAGTTTGAGCATTCTTTGGCATTGCCTTTCTTAGGGATAGGAATGAAAACTGATCTTTTCCAGTCCTGTGGCCATTGCTGAGTTTTCCAAATTTGCTG
Organism: Bos javanicus; assembly: GCF_032452875.1. NCBI lineage: Eukaryota > Metazoa > Chordata > Mammalia > Artiodactyla > Bovidae > Bos > Bos javanicus. The sequence goes on along the minus strand of NC_083887.1, from coordinate 33,882,925 downwards.
GCATATTGAGTGCAGCATTTTCACAGCATCATCTTTTAGGATTTGAAATAGCTCAACTGGAATTCCATCACCTCCACTAGCTTTGTTTGCAGTGATGTTTCCTCAGGCCCACTTGACTTCACATTCCAGGATGTCTGGCTGTAGGTGATTGATCACATCATTGTGATTATCTGGGTTACAAAGATCTTTTTTGTACAGTTCTTCTGTGTATTCTTGACACCTCTTCTTAATATCTTCTGCTTCTGTTAGGTCCATACCATTTCTGTCCTTTATTGAGCCCATCTTTGCATGAAATGTTACCTTTTTATCTCTCATTTTTTTTTTTTTTTTGAAGAGATCTCTAGTGTTTTTCATTCTATTGTTTTCCTCTATTTCTTTGCATTGATCACTGAGGAAGGCTTTCTATCTCTCCTTGCTATTCTTTGGAATTCTGCATTCAAATGGGTATATCTTTCCTTTTCTCCTTTGTTTTCTGCTTCTCTTCTTTTCATGGCTATTTGTAAAGCCTCCTCAGACAGCCATTTTGCTTTTTTGCATTTCTTTTTCTTGGGGATGGTCTTGCTCCCTGTCTCATCTACAATGTCATGAACCTCCGTTCATAGTTCATCAGGCACTCTGTCTATCAGATTTAGTCTCTTAAATCTATTTCTCACTTCCACTGTATAATTGTTAGGGATGTGATTTTAGGTCATACCTGAATGGTCAATAGTCTAGTGAGCTTCCCTACTTTCTTCAATTTAAGTCTGAATTTGGCAATAAGGAGTTCATGATCTGAGCCACAGTCAACTCCCAGTCTTGTTTTCCTGACTATACAGAGCTTCTCCGTCTTTGGCTGCAAAGAATATAATCAATCTGGATTTCAGTGCTGACCATCTGGTGATGTCCATGTGTAGAGTCTAAAGTGATGATAATACAACAGGTTCTATTCTCTAACAGGTCTGCTGTTAGAGAATAGAACCTGTTGCTGCTGTTGTTGTTTAGTCACTAAGTCATGCCCAACTCTTTGAGACCCCATGGACTGCAGCCCACCACGCTTCTCTGTTCATGGAGTTTTCCAGGCAAGAATACTGTAGTGGGTTGCCATTTCCTTCTCCAGGGTACCTTCCCCACTCAGACAGCTGGAAGCAAAGACATCACTTTGCTGACAAAGGTCCATATAGTCAAAGCTATGGTTTTCCACTAGTCATGTATGGATGGGAGAGTTGGACCATAAAAAGGCTGAGCACTGAAGAATAGATGCTTTTGAACTGTGGTGTTGGAGAAGACTCTTGAGAGTCCCTTGAACCACATGGAGATCAAACTAGTCAATCCTAAATGAAATTCACCCTGAACATTCATAGGAAGGATTGATGATGAAGTTGAGGCTCCAATACTTTGCCCACCTGATGTGAACAACTGACACATTAAATAGACCCTGATGTTGGGAAAGACTGAAGGCAAAAGGAGAAGGGGGTAGCAGAGGATGAGATGGTTAGACAGCATCCCTGATTCAATGGAGATAAATCTGAGAAAATTCCAGGAGATAGTGGAGGACAGCAAAGCCTGGCGTGCTGCAGTCTGTGAGGCTGCAGAGTCAAACATGACTCAGCAACTGAACAACAAAAAAGTCCCAAAGCACAATGAGAAAACCTGACAGGTTTTCTCTAACAAACCAAGGTAAGTGGTTTCTCTTCATCACTTGAACATTTACCTCTCACTCTTGAAATACACATTTTTATGTTGAGAAAAAGCAGCTTCCTTTTCCTGACAATCCTGAGAAGGCAAGTTAAAAAGTTTTAAATCTCATAAGCAACTGGAAGCAGGCAATAAACTTTTCTTCCAAAACCAGTCTTTGCATGATTGCGCCCAGAGGCAAGGGTAGAGCTGGAAGATAACCAACTTGCCCTTTACACTTTAATTTTCTTAGTGACTGGTATTAAAAAGAGTCAACCATATTTTCATCAAGTTTCTCTTGTGTTCTCAAACTCTAAGCAGAGACTGAATATGAGTTACAACAGTAAATGTGTTGAATAATAATGATGAATACTAATCATAGTTAAGCAAGTGATATCGAAATGAAGGAAATGTTATAAATTTAACAGTAAAATGTGTCATTCTTGTAATAAAAGAAAGAAAAACACTGCTGTCCCATCAATAAGGAAATGTAGTTATGATATTTTTCTGAATATTTTACAAACCAATTTTTGTTCCAAGGCCTTCTTTCTGCTCTATTTCTTCATCTTACGCTTACTTTCATAAATCAGTAGTTTTAATTAAAGGTTTTCAGCAGACATTTTCTAAAATATATTCATAGACTGTATATCACCAGTGAGTGCCTGAATATGTTTACTATACTTGCACAGTAAAATTATTTTGTGGCTTTCCACAACTCTTATATAAGAAAATATCAATATTTATTATAACTTTGGCACTTCTAAAAAAAGGTTATGCTTATTAGAGGCAATGTTAACATAAATATAATTTTCTAGGGGGTAGAAATTTTGTCTTCTGAGTAATTTACACAGAGTTTAATTTCATGCATACTCAGGTACTTAACATTATTCATGAGAAAAAATACTATCATGATGCTAGCTTGTTGATAGTCAAACATATCTCAGGCTCATACTTTTCCATGCTAGTGGATGAAAACTTTCAATGAGAAAACTACTATAAAATCAAAATCTGAGGAAAAAGCACAATTCAAATTAATCTTGAATTACTAGGTAATACCCTATCATTACTAGGATATTACTATTAATTTTTATGTGCTAAATAGTATCTTAAGCATTATCAAGTTTACAAAGCAATATACCATATTTTATATGCTATCTAGGAACGTGAAAGACCGTTGAAAATCCAGAAGAAACGACTGAGAAAAAATAAATCAGTAAAAGCCAAATGTGAGATGAAAACAATAAATGCTAGAGAAATCACAGCAGAAAAACATTTCCTTGAAGAAAAGTTGAGGAAAGTTTCACGAAAGAGGTTAACCCAGTGCTGACCTTTAAATATTAAAAAATGATTTTGAAATATTAAAATACTACCCAGACAAGGAAATAGAATCAGTAGATTTAGGCATGGACTTAGTTCATGGAGGGAGATGATAAAGAAATTGCCTGGAAGAGATAGGCTTCATTCCAGCCAAAGAGAGTATGGAGCAATAGGGTCCATACGTAATGCAGGACTACAAGGGGAACAACTGTTCGGAGTGTAAGACAAAACCTAATAAACAGCACAGAAAGTGTCAGAGAACAACCCTTTGTTTCATACCAAGAATATTTCATTGTGGAAATTCTACTTTATAGTGTAGATTATTAGTTTTTCAATCAAGAATAAGACAAGACAGAAAGAGTGTCAAAATTACACTCAGAACTCTTTCATATAACTTGCACCTGTGTTTGCTGTCTAAAACAGCCCTTTAAACCCCTGTGTCAGAATCTCTGGAGGGGAATGTAGTATGTCTAACTGAAAAAAGCTCTACGTACACTCTACTTCAGATGAGAACCATAGCAGAAGGGATTTGAAAGACCACATAATGACATCTTTAATCAACAACACACTGCAGGACCAATATATTTTCTTACCCCAATGTGCATGACATTTAGATGTACAGAGTAGCTCTCCCCACATCCTACTGTTCTCACCAAATACATGGTATGGGTTTTGTTTTCATTCGCTGTAACAAAACCAAACATCTTAACCAGAAGCAAGCAACTGAAATTGAGCAATGTGACACCACGGGAACATAATAATATCAGCTGTCATTTAAAAAGAAAAAAAAAAAAACTACCCCAAAAACAGTCAGAGGTCAGAGACACCACAGCTTTATAGCCTATGTTAACCTTCCATGACACAGTTTCTTGCATCATCTCTTGGCATTACTATATCTCTTTGAAGATCTAGTAAATGGAAGGAAAATTCTCTCATTGAAAGGGTATCAAATAGAAACATACAAAACAAATGAGCTCATCTTACTATTTATCTAGTAAATGAATATTTCATTTACTCTAAGGTTTAGTGGAGCATTTAGGGCTTTTGTCTTTGTCTTTTGTTTATCTTTACAGAACTTAGAATTTTCTGGGTTGAAATGCAGGGAAATACATAACTGTAAAGTGGCACATGCTATGGATACCCAGAAAATACCACCTCTTGAATTGAGGACCGCCAGCACAGATTGCCTATGGCCCTGCTAGTTATTAGGAACCAAATAAACAAGACTCTTCATATTCCATTCTTAGGACAGTTGAGAAGGTAGATTTGAATAGAAAAGAAAATGGTGGAGAAGTTTTAAGCAAATACCTCATGTCCTTGCTTCTAGGATACCTACTTTCCATATGAATATTTCTAAAATTGGGATCCCTCTTTCCATAGGTAAATATATTTGACATAGAAGCTTCTCCTTAATGATGCAATTGATGACATCTTAAGGTGTATACCATCTTAGAATCAAGGAAACTCTTTTTTTATAAATGAGAGTATAAAGCAGAGAATTTGCATGTGGGTGTGTGAGGGCACAGAGTCAAGACTGGACAGTCCATGGTCAGGTTGATGAGTGAATTCTGTGGCTTTTTCCCACCTCCAGCCTTCAACTACAAGCCCAGTTGATATGACAACAATAAAGCATTCCTGACAAAGCCTCCTTACAACCATTTATGATGAGCTCCGCCTCACATGTGGAGATTATCCACCAGAGATATGAAGGGACATGAGCAATGCCCAACACTGAAAAGCCAGAAGCATAATGCAGAGTTCTGACTTCATCCCAGAAGGAAGAATTACCTCTCCCACCCCCACCTCTCATTCATGTGGTCACTTATCAACCCATTTAGGACAATGTAAACTTTTTCTCTCTTGTTTGTGTCATGCAAACAAATATCAAGTCAACTGCTGGTATTATTTTGGGAACAGAATGCTGTTTTAGGGAGAAAAATGACCCAGAGACAAAGCGTCAGGATACAAGGACCTGGATTTTCACTCTAGCTTCTTCACCTGGGGTTTTACACAAATGACTTAACCTTGCTCTGACTTCTTTTGATGGTCCCTAGCTAAGAACACCCAACAGAGAAAAATAAAACACTGACTCACTTCCCAGGGATGTTTTAAGTAGAAATGAGTAATATTTTCAAAGGCTTTTCATTGCTATTATTAAAGTTTGGAATTTCAAAATGGCTTAATTTTCTTTAAGTTACTTGTTTCTATAAAAGCACAATGCTCTTGGGTTTAATAGAGAATTCATCAGAGACCAAAGCAGAATCTGCAATGGTGAGAGGGTTGAGGGAGCAGAATAGAGCCTGTGGAAAAGGAAATAGCCACAGAAACCAAATCTGAAAGTTCATATGAATGATATTCCACCAACTATGAGCTACTTGAGAGTCCCTTGGACTGCAAGGAGATCCAACCAGTCCATTCTAAAGGAAATCAGTCCTGGGTGTTCATTGGAAGGACTGATAGCTGCTAAAGCTGAAACTCCAATACTTTGGCCACCTCATGCGAAGAGCTGACTCACTGGAAAAGACTCTGATGCTGGGAGGGATTGGGGGCAGGAGGAGAAGGGGATGACAGAGGATGAGATGGCTGGATGGCATCACCAACTCGATGGACATGAGTCTGAGTGAACTCCGGGAGTTGGTGATGGACAGGGAGGCCTGGTGTGCTGCGATTCATGGGGTTGCAAAGAGTCAGACACAACTGACTGACTGAACTGAACTGATGAGCTACTTCATGAAAAAGCTTCCTTTTAAATACAAAGCTTCTTAACCAGTCTCCATAGTCAATCCTGAATGTACACAACGGTAAAATTCACAGGGGCTTACCAGGTGGCGCTAGTGGTAAAGAATCCACGTGCCAAAGCAGGAGCGGTAAGAGACATGGGTTCAATCCTTGGGTCAGGAAGATCCCCTAGAGAAGGGCATCTTTCCAGTATTCTTGCCTGGAGAATTCCATGGACAGAGGTGCCTGGCAGGCTACAGCCTACAGAGTTGCAAAGAGTCAGACACAACTGAAGTAACTTAGCATGCACGCACACAAAATTCACAGATCCAAAGCTTAGCAGCTGCCTAGATCTGAAAAACTGGGCTTTCGTTGATGATATTGTGCCAAGAACTGTTTTTGAGAAACAAACTGAAGGGTAAATAGCTATAAATTAAAAAGGGCAAATAGCAGTCAATTGTCTTGTGACCACTTTGAAGCCATTAATATAAATATAGATTTTTCTCCCCGAGGAAAAATGTGAGAAGCAATCATGACTGGATAGTCTCCACGTGGGGAAAAAGCCCTAATTGTGTAAATTAACCAGTTATCAGTAGATCAAGAATCAGATTCAATCATGGAAACACTTCTGCCACTAGGAATGACTTTAACAAAATCAATCGTATTCAAGGTGAAGAGGAAAGTTTGAAAGTTCAAAGCACACATAAGGGCTCCTTCTTTTTAATTATTAACCTTAATTACTAACCAAAATAGTGGGAAAAACTCTTTAATGGAATCAAAATGTTACACTGCTGCTGCTGCTGCTGCTGCTGCTAAGTCGCTTCAGTCGTGTCCAACTCTGTGCGACCCCATAGATGGCAGCCCTCCAGGCTCCCCGTCCCTGGGATTCTCCAGGCAAGAACACTGGAGTGGGTTGCCATTTCCTTCTCCAATGCAGGAAAGTGAAAAGTGAAAGTGAAGTTGCTCAGTCGTGTCTGACTCTTCGAGACCCCATGGACTGCAGCCCACCAGGCTCCTCCATCCATGGGGTTTTCCAGGCAAGAGTACTGGAGTGGGGTGCCATTGCCTTCTCCAAAATGTTACACTAGAAACTATTTAATGCAAAAGAAGGCAGTAAAGGAGGAACAGAGAAACAGGAGCTATATAGAAAATAAATAATAGCAAAATAGCAAATGCAACTCCAACTATGTCAATAAAAGCATTAAATGTAAATGAATTAAGCAGCTTAATCAAAGTCAGAAATTGTCAGACTGGATTAAAAACAAGGCCCAACTATTTGCTCTGCAGAAAACACACTATAGATTCAAAGATAAAAAATTCTGAAAGTAAAAGGAGAGAGAAAGATACATGATGCAAAAAACAACCACAAGAAAGCTGGAGTAGCTACATTACTATCAGCCAAACTAGATGCTAAGACAAACAAAAAAATTACTAGAGAATAAAGATATTTTATAATAATAAAATGGTCAATCTATCAGAAACACAGCAATTATAAACATATGCATTTAACAATAGAACCCCCCAAATATGCAAAAACTGACAGAACTGAAGGGGGGAATAAATGACTCAACAGCATTTGTTATTTCTTTCCAGAAGGACAGAAATATTAGAGAGAAGACCAAAAAAGAAATAGTATTGGACAACACTATGAAACAACTAAGCCCTGACAGACACGTATAGAATGCTCTAACCAGCACCTGTAGGGTGTGTATTCTGCCCAAGCACACACAAAGATTTCTTTAGGATCCACTATATGCTAGATGATAAAACAAGCCTCAATAAATTTTCTAAATGAAATCATACAAAGTGTGTCTGCCAACTAGAATAAAGGAATGAAATAATCAATATAAATCAATAACAAAGGAATTTAGAACACTTGCATATATATGTGAGAAAATGAAAATGCATAACAAATGAACATCATACAAATTCTGGCAAGGAATGAAATAATCAATATAAATCAATAACAAAGGAATTTAGAACACTTGCATATATGTGCACATTAAATAATACCTTTTTAAATAATCAGTGGATCAAAGAAGAAAAAAGAGAAATTAAAATCTTTCAGATGAATGAAAATAAAAGCATAACATACTAAAACATGGCATGCAAATAAAGCAAGGCTTAGAAGAATATTTATAGTTAGTAATGTCTATATCGGAGAAGGCAATGGCAACCCACTCCAGTACTCTTGCCTGGAAAACCCCATGGGCGGAGGAGCCTGGTAGGCTATAGTCCATGGGGTCGCTAAGAGTAGGACACGACTGAGCAACTTCACTTTCATTTTTCACTTTCATGCATTGGAGAAAGAAATGGCAACCCACTCCAGTGTTCTTGCCTGGAGAATCCCAGGGATAGGGGAGCCTGGTAGGCTACCATCTATGGGGTCGCACAGAGTCAGACACAACTGAAGCGACTTAGCAGCGGCAGCAACAGCAATGTCTATATATATTTTTTTAATCTCAAATCAGTAACTTGCCTTTCATCTTAAGATACTGAAAAAAGTAGATCACATCAAGGCAAAGCATGCAGAAGGTAGGAAATGATAAGCATTACACTAGAAATTAATGAAATAGGGAAGAGAAAAGCAAAAGAGAAAAATCACAAGACCAAAATGTGGTCTTTTGAAAGGACAATGTTAGCAAAACTTTGGGCTAACCGACCAGAAAAAAAAAAAAAGAGAGAAGTCTCAAATTACTAAAATCAGGAATGAAAGAGGAAATACGACCACTGATGTCAAAATATTCAAAAAGATTATAAGGGAATATTATGAATTCATTATATAATTTTTAAAAATGGACAAATATTTTAAAAATGGGCAAATTCTTAGAAAGACACAAACTACTAAAACTGACTCAAAAAAAAGAAATAGAAATTCTAAACAGACCTCTATAATTAAAGAAGTTGCATTAATTACTTTAAAACTTCCCACAAAGAAAAACTTAGACACAGATGGCTTCGGTGGTGAATTCTACTCAAGATTTTTTTAATTAATAACAATTTTTCACAAATTCTACTCCTCCAAAAAAAGAGGAAGAAACAGTTCCCAACTAATTATATGAGTTGTCATCTTGGTAACAAACCAGACAAAGACACTGCAAGAAAACTATAGACCAATATATTCTACTTATATAGTCTCAAAAAGTCTCAATAGAATAATATCAACCAAACCCAGCAATGTATAAAAAGGATGATACGTGACCAAGAGGAATTTGTTTCAGGAATGCAAGGTTGGTTTAACATTCAAAACTCAATGTAATACTTCATATCAATTGAAAAAAAAAAAAGGACAAAAACCAAATGATCAACAGAACCAGAAAAAACTAACATACTTTCCATGATAAAAACACTCAACAAACTAGGCATAGAAGGAATTTCCTCAATCTGATAAAAGGCATTTACTAAACAAACAAATAAAAAAAACCCACAGCTAACATTATATTTAAAGATGAAAGACTGAATACCTTCCTCCTAAGATCAGAACTAAGAAAATAATATCAACCCTTGCTGCTTCTACTCAGTGTGGTACTGGAAGTTCTAGCCAGAGCAACTACGTAAACAAGAGGAATAAAAGGCACATAGATCAGACAGGAAAAAGGGAATCAGTCTCCATGTGTGGATGAGATGATTGTATACATGCAATATCCTAAGAAATCCATTAAACAACTGTTAAAGCTAATAAATGAGTATATAATGTTATTGGGTACAAGAATAATATACAAAAATCAATGTGTTTCTATATAACAGCAATGAGCAATCAAAAATGAAATTAAGAAAATAACAGTAATAAGTAGAATAAAATACTTAGCCATAAGTAAGTATATGTACTTACTTATACATAAGTGTAAAACTTGTACTCTGAAAATTATTAAACATAGATGAAGAAATTTAAAATATCTAAATAAATGCAAAGATGGCTATATTCATGGGTAAAAGACTAACTATCTTTAAGATGGCAATATTCCCCAACTGATGTACAGAATCAACACATTCTCTCCCAAAACCCCAGCTGAATTTTTGCAAAATTTGATGAGTGAATCTGTAAATTCATATAAAAATGCAAAGGACAGGACAGTCAAGACAAGCTTGAGAAAAAGAAGAAAAAAATAGGAGAATTCACACATCTTGATTTCAAAGATTTCCACAAAGCTATTTCTGCTTTATTGACTATGCCAAAGCCTTTGATTGTGTGGATCACAATAAACTGTGGAAAATTCTTCAAGAGATGGGAATACCAAACCACCTGACCGGCCTCTTGAGAAACCAAATGCAGGTTAGGAAGCAACAGTTAGAACTGGACGTGGAACAACAGACTGGTTCCAAATAGGAAAAGGAGTACGTCAAGGCTGTATATTGTCACCCTGCTTATTTAACTTATATGCAGAGGACATCATGAGAAACCCTGGGCTGGAAGAAGCACAAGCTGGAATCAAGATTGCCAGGAGAAATATCACCTCAGATATGCAGATGACACCACCCTTATGGCAGAAAGTGAAGAGGAACTAAAAAGACTCTTGATGAAGGTAAAAGAGGAGAGTGAAAAAGTTGGCTTAAAGCTCAACATTCAGAAAACGAAGATCATGGCATCTGGTCCCATCACTTCATGAGAAATAGATGGGAAAACAGTGGGAAAACTGTCAGACTTTATTTTGGGGGGCTCCAAAATCACTGCAGATGGTGATTGCAGCCATGAAATTAAAAGATGCTTACTCCTAGGAGGGGAAGTTATGACCAACCTAGATAGCATATTCAAAAGCAGAGACATTACTTTGCCAACGAAGTTCCGTCTAGTCAAGGCTACGGTTTTCCAGTCGTCATGTATGGATGTGAGAGTTGGATTGTGAAGGAAGCTGAGCACCGAAGAATTGATGCTTTTGAACCGTGGTGTTGGAGAAGACTCTTTGAGAGTCCCTTGGACTGCAAGGAGATCCAACCAGTCCATTCTGAAGGAGATCAGTCCTGGGTGTTCTTTGGAAGGAATGATGCTAAAGCTGAAACTCCAATACTTTGGCCACCTCATGAGAAGAGCTGACTCATTGGAAAAGACTCTGATGCTGGGAGGGATTGGGGGCAGGAGGAGAAGGGCACAGCAGAGAATGAGATGGCTGGATGGCATCACTGACTCGAGGGACGTGAGTCTGAGTGAACTCCGGGAGTTGGTGATGGACAGGCAGGCCTGGCGTGCTGTAGGCCATGAGGTCGCAAAGAGTCGGACATGACTGAGCGACTGAACTGAACTGAACTGAACTGAATGTAAATGAGACAGTGCAGCACTGGCATAAGCTTAGACATATAGATCAATGGAATAAAATTAATAAAATTAAATTAAGAATAAAATGAATCATTAAAATTAACAGTTTAATAAAATTATTAAAAATAAATCCTCACATTTACAGTCAATTGATTGTCAAAAAGAACATAAGACAATTCAATGGGGAAAAGTCTTTTCAAGAAATAGTGCTGGGATAGCTGTGTGCTGCTGCTGCTGCTGCTGCTAAGTCGCTTCAGTCATGTACAACTCTGTGCGACCCCAGAGACGGTAGCCCACCAGGCTCCCCCATCCCTGGGATTCTCCAGGCAAGAACACTGGAGTGGGTTGCCATTTCCTTCTCCAAAGCATGAAAGTGAAAAGTGAAAGTGAAGACCACATGTAAAAGAACAAAGTTGAACCTCTTCCTTATACCATATACAAAACTTAACTCCAAATGTATATTGTATGTAAATATAAGAGCTAAAGCTACAAAGATCCTAGAAGAGATTGGGTTAAATCTTAGTGACCTTGGGCAAGGCAAAGCTTTCTCAGATACAGTGCCCAAATATAAGTGACTAGGAAAAAAAGAGATAAATTAGGCTTCATCAAAATTAAAACCAGTTGTTTTAATTGGGCTTTGAAAGGGGCTTCTCAGGTGGTACTAGTGGTAAAGAACCCACCCGCCCACCAATACAAGAGACTTAAGACACACAGGTTCAATCCCTGGGTGGGGAAGATTCCCTGGAGGAAGGCACAGTAATTCATTCCAGTATTCCTGCCTGGAGAATCCCAAGGACAGAGGAGCCTGACGGGCTGCAGTCCTTAAGGTCGAACAAAGTCGGGCAAGACTTATTAGCACCTATGTGCTTTGAAGGATACCTTCAAAAGACAATCCACAGAGTGGGAGAATATTTTTACAAATCGTAAATATGATGAGATTTGTATCTAGAATATATAAAGGACCCTTACTACTCAATAATAAAAACAACACAATTTAAAAATGAACAAAGGAGTTAAATAAATATTTCTCTGAGGAATCCATACAAATGGTAAATATGCACATGAAAAGATGCTTGGGCATCAATCATTAGAAAAATGCAAATCAAAATCACAATGACATTCTACTTCACACACACTGTGAAAGCCACTCAGTTCAGTCAGTCAGTTCAGTGGCTCAGTCACGTCCTACTCTTTGCGACTCCATGGCCTACAGCACGCCAGGCCTCCCTGTCCATCACAAACTCCCGGAGTTTACCCAAACTCATGTCCACTGAGTCAGTGATGCCATCCAACCATCTCATCCTCTGTCGTCCCCTTCTCCTCCTGCCTTCAATCTTTTCCAGCATCAGGGTCTTTTCCAGTGAGTCAGCTCTTCCCATCAGGTGGGCAAAGTACTTTAAAAAGCTGAGCTTCAGCTTCAGCATCAGTCTTTCCAATGAATACTGAGGACTGATCTCTTTTAGGATGGACTGTTTGGATCTCTTTGCAGTCCAAGGGACTCTCAAGAGTCTTCTCCAACACCACAGTTCAAAAGCATCAATTCTTTAGCGCTCAGCTTTCTTCATAGTCCAACTCTCACATCCATACATGACTACTGAAAAAACCATAGCCTTGACTAGATAGACCTTTGTTGGCAAAATAATGTCTCTGCTTTTTAATATGCTGTCTAGGTTGGTCATAGCTTTTCTTTCAAGGAGTAAGCGTCTTTTAATTTCATGGCCACAGTCACCATCTGCATTGATTTTGGAGCCCCAAAAAGTAAAGTCAGCCACTGTTTCCACTGTTTTCCCGTCTATTTCCCATGAAGTGATGAGACCAGATGCCATGATCTTAGTTTTCTGAATGTTGAGCTTTAAGCCAACTTTTTCACTCTCCTCTTTCACTTTCATCAAGAGGCCCTTTAGTTCTTCTCACTTTCTGCCATAAGGGTGGTGTCATCTGCATATCTGAGGTTATTGATGTTTCTCCCGGCAATCTTGATTCCAGCTTGTGCCTCATCCAGCCCAGCATTCCTCATGATACTCTACATATAAGTTAAATAAGCAGGGTGACAATATACAGCCTTGACGTACTCCTTTCCCCATTTGGAACCAGTCTGCTGTTCCATATCCAGTTCAAACTGTTGCTTCCTAAACTGCATACAGATTTCTCAAGAGGCAGGTCAGGTGGTCTGGTATTCCCATCTCTTTCAGAATTTTCCACAGTTTGTTGTGATCCACACAGTCAAAGGTTTTGGCATAGTCAAACCAGAGATCAAATTGCCAAAATCTGTTGGATCATCAAAAGCCACTCGGTTGTGTCCAACTCTTTGCAACTCCATGGACTGTAGCTTGCCAGCTTCCTCTGTCCATGGGATTCTCCAGGCAAGAATGCTGGAATGGGTAGCCATTTCCTTAGGATAGGTATAATTAAAAAGGCAGATAGTAACAAGTGTTGGCAAGAATGTGAAGAAATTGGAATCCTTACATATTATTAATTCTAGAGTATTTGTAAAACAGTGCAGCCACTCTGGAAAACTGTTTGACAGTTCCTCAAAATGTTGGAGTTATGATATGACCCAGGAATTCTACTTGTAGGCATATACTCTAGAAAAATGAAAACATGGTCCAAAAAAAAAAAAGAACCCACAGTCCACATAAAATCTTTTAGAAGAAAGTTCACAGCAACATTATTTGTAATAGCCAAAAAGGTAGAAATGACTCAAACAAGCATGAACTTCTCAAGGAATAAATAAAATGTAAATATCCATAGAATGTAATATTATTCAAAATGAAAAAGTCACAATACACTGACATGCTATATAACACAGAGAAATCTTAAAAATATGCTAAGAAGCCAGACAAAAAAAGGCCAACTATTATATCATTCTATTCATCTGAAATGTCCAGAATAGGAAAATTCACAGAAACAGAAAGGAGATTAGGGGTTGCCTTAGACTGGGAGGTCAGGGAGGAAACGGGGTGTGTTTGCTGACGAGTACATGACCTTTTTTGAGGGATGATGAAAGTATCCCAAAATGGATTGTGGTGACAGTTTCATAATTCTATGAACATACTAAAAACCAGAGCTGCACACTTTAAATGAGTGAATGATATGATGTACAAATTATATCTCCATAAAGCTCTGTGTGTGAGAGAGAACTCATTTTTCACATCATATCCTAACTGCTGTACCAGTCTTTCAAATCCCTTTCTGCTCCACAATTAGATTTCACACTAGCTCTTTCTCCCTTCAAAATTATATCCAACTGTATGAGTTATCCCTGGCTGTGTAACAAACTACCTCCAAATTTAGCATCTTAAAACAGCAAACATAATTATTTCACAGTTTGTGTGGGCCAGGACTCTGGCAGTGGCTTAGCGGCATCCTCTGGCTCAGCCTCTTGGCATTTGCCAACACTGTAGCCATCTAGGTTTGACTCAGAAAGAATGTGCTTCCGACTCACCCATATGGTTGTTGCAACACCTCAGTTGCTCGCTGGCTGTTGACCGGAGACATCACATCAGCTCCCTGCCACGGGGGCCACGGGGCCACGGGGCAGGTCCTCACCTGTCAGCTGGCTTCCTTCAGAGAAAGTGATGGTGCAACAGAGCAGGTCGGAAGTCAGACTCTTGGCAATGTAGAGCCCCATCACTTCTGCTGTGCTCTCTTCCTTAGAAGTGAGTCACCAGACTCAAGGCCACACGTAATGGAGGGCGTTACACACGGGCATAAATACCAGAAACGGGAGTCAACGGGGCCGTCTCAGTGGCTGCCTATCACAGCACCTTACCCCCTTCAATCCAGGCAACACTATTTCCTCACCAACTCACAAGCACATTTCACTCATTCCTGCCCCTGTGCCTTTACCCTTAACTTACTTTACCCCTTTGTCTAATTCCTTTACCAATTCAAAGCCAGACAATAATTCAAGAGGGAGCTCAAATTCCATGTATTCCAGGAAACTTTCCCTGATTACCCTTTATTACTCTCCACTCCTTCATGTTTTATAATTATACTACACAATCTGCCCCTTAATTATCTGCTGCCTGGCCTTATTATTCAAAGTATACTTCTTCTGATAGCATATGCTTCACCTGAGAGTCTGTAAGATGTGCAGAATCTTGGGACTCACTCCATCTCTACAGAATCAGAAGCTGCATTTTAACAAGATCCCCAGTGATTTTCATGCACATAAAAGTTTGGGAAACATCACTGGGCTGTGCCATCCATCGCTTTACCTGTGTAGGTCTCATATCCCTGACTACATTGTAAGTATTATACTTGGGAGACTATTAGCATTTCTTATATCTCTTCTGCTCTTAAACACACACACTTACACACCACACACTTAAGCATATTAAACAGTCTAGTGCTGAACACACAGTAGAAGAACATAAGTTAAACCTGCTGAAAAAGAAACACCATTGTGAACTGACTTGAGTTTTAAAAGATTAGAACATGTAGATGAATCAAAAGATTCCAACTGTAATCACCTCTGCTATTCACCAGGGTGACTTAAAGCAAGTCACTTAATCATTTTGCATTTCCATTTCTTTTTTAAATATTTATGTATTTGGCTGTGTCAGATCTTAGTTGCAGCACATGGGATCTTTTTTTTTTTTTTTTCAGTTGTACCATGCAAATTCTTAGTTGTGGTACATGGGATCTAGTTTCCTGACCAGGGATTGAACCCAGGCCCTCTGCATTGGGAGCATGGAGTCAGCCACTGGATCATCATAGAAGTCCCTGCATTTACATTTCTTTACCTGAAAAACCTTTCCCAGCATCAGGCTCTTTTCCAATGAGTCAGCTCTTTGCATCAGGTGACAAAAGTAGTGGAGCTTCAGCTTCAGCATCAATCTTTCCAGTGAATATTCAGGGTTGATTTCCTTTAGGACTGACTGGTTTGATGCTGGGAAAGACTCAAGGTAAAAGAAGAAGTGGGCAGCAGAGAATGAGATGTTTAGATAGCATCACTGATTCAATGTACATGAATCTGAGCAAACTCTGGGAGATAGTGAAGGACAGGGAAACATACCATGCTGCAGTGCATAGAGTCACAAAGAATCACACACGACTTAGCAACTAAACACACAGACATCTGAAGAATTAGGGGATTAACATGGATTCTCCAATTTTCAATCCATTTCAAAATACTTACTGCTGCTGCTGCTAAGTCACTTCAGTCGTGTCTGACTCTGTTCGACCCCATAGACGGCAGCCCACCAGGCTCCCCCGTCCCTGGGATTCTCCAGGCAAGAACGCTGGAGTGGGTTGCCATTTCCTTCTCCAATGCATGGAAGTGAAAAGTGAAAGTGAAGTTGCTCAGTCGTGTCCGACTCTTAGCAACCCCATGGTCTGCAGCCCACCAGGCTCCTCTGTCCATGGGATTCTCCCATGGAGTAGGGTGCCATTGCCTTCTCCCAAAATACTTACTAATCCACAATAAAATTAGAAAGAATATAATTTGATATTGCTCAAAGAGTAAGAAAGCATTTTGGAATCTTTTAGAGTCTAAATGTCATCAACAAGAACATTAGTAATTCCTGCATTGTCAATGTGGAAAAGGTTGCTCAGTCCAGGATCATTTAAGAAAAACCAGGTAACTGTATGTATTGTAGTTTATTCCTCTCATAACTTACACACCATGCCAAATGTTTACTCAATTGAAATATAAATTGTTAAAGCTTAAAATAAAGTATGGCTGGAGAACAGAGGGCTAGCTAGGAGGACAAATGAAATCTCCCCTATTTGACACTCTGGGAATGTCCCACACTACTTAACTCTGCCCTAGGGAAAAAGACAAGCACTGAGAGACAAGGACTTTCTCCAAAATAAAATTATGAATTTCCACCTGGGCTCCAACATCTTCTACTATAAAAAGAGGAGTTGGATTTGTTATCCAAAGCAGCAAAACTAGTCTGAGTGAATAAGAGTGGACACCTAAATAAATTGTTTTGTTCTCTTTTCAAAACAGTCAATTGAATTTCTTCTCCTCCCTCTAAGGAAGCAAGGTCCAATCCCACCCGCAGAGTTTAAAACTGGCATTTCCCCTAAGAACCTGGACTCCAGTTACATCTTATCTTTTCATCTCTAAATCTCTTCAAGTTCAAGGGCTCAACCTGCTCTTCAGGAATAAAGGATTGCACTTCCCCTGTCACCGCATCTGCCTCTTGTTCCCTCTGCTTTGTCCTTCTAGCCTCCCTCCTCCTGTAGAGGGGGACACTTCCCCAAGGGGATCTGTTTACTGCACACATTTTTTTAAGGTTCTTTATTGCCAGAACAAGGCCTGGGTGTGGAAAATTGGCATCACTGTGATATAAAAACTGAACATTTGTGGGTGGGAGAGCGAAGATCTGTGGTTTGAGCTGAGAGGCTGAGTTACGGGGCCACACATGCTCCCACACTTATTTGTTTAAAATGCATCACAGCCCTTCCTTCCTGCAGGACTGCTCCAAAAGACAGAGTCCAGCTACCTACCTTCAAATTTATGAGAGGAATGATGGTAATGATGATGATAATAACAGTAATAACACTGGTAATTGGTGCTGTCAGCTGCCCCTGAACAGAAACATATTTTTGGTTTCTGTCCTCAGGCTTCAAAGTGTTTCACATGATGCAAATTGGCTAAGTGTACTCAGTATTTTGGCATTTTCATTTAATCTAACTGCCCACTCCCCCATCTTGGCATTGACTTGTACTTGGTATTGTTGTTCCTGTGAAAACTGGACAGCAAGAACTATTACCAGACTTTGAGATCATTCAGGGCACGCAGGTTCCAAGAGAATCATTATCCCAGAAGCACAAAGTCAAGAGTAAACAAGAGAGCTCAAAATCCACCTAAAGAAGAGAACTCATGTACCCTTCTGGCAGGTAACTTGTGCCTGCCATCAAATGCTGCTTTGGTAACACTGTTCTGAAACTGCTGAATCTGCCAAGCTCAGGCACCTGGTCAGAAATGGCAGAGCCATCACAGAGCAAAAGGGTGAGCGAGAATAACCCTGGATCAGGGATAGGGACCTGGGTTCTAGTCCCAGTTCCACCACTAACTGAACTTGAGCCAGTGGTTTCTCCTCCCATGCATGCAGGTTTCTAATCCATGAAATGAGTTGAACACCACAGTACTGCTCAAATTGTCTATAAATATCTCACAGGACACTTGTTAAAATTACAGATTTCCATCCTGCTTCCCTGGAGACTGGTTCAGTAAGTCTTACAGTGAGGTCTAGGAATCTGCATCTTAACAGATGACCCAGGAACGCCTCCAGAAAGGCAAATGTATGAGACACTGGACCACACGATAACTGAAAGCTCTCCCAGGTCTGCAGAAACCAGTTAATTAATGGTCACTATTAAGCCTCCACTCCCTACAAAGCCCAGCTAGATCCTGGAGATGATAAGAATAATAGCTGCCATTTATACAGTGCCAGCCAGTATTCTAAATGTTTTGCAACAACCCTGTAAAGCAGGTACTATTATTATCTTTATTTAAAGATGCAGAAACAGATGCATGGAGATGAAGTGATTGGCTAAAGGTGACCTGGCCAATCAGGAAGTAGGGCTAGGAATCAAAATCAGGCATCCAGCTCCAGGGTCAGGCTCCCTGCAAATGATACACAGTTCAAAATCTCCAGTCTTAGGCAGAAAGCAGTAAGAAAAGCCGTGTAGCAACTAATAAAGCAATTTGACAATCATCTACTTCATCTGCATCAGTGTTTCAGGAGCCACTTATGGGAGAAACAGGGAGGCTAAGAAGGCAATGCTCTGGGCCCCAACTTCAACCTGAGCAAACTGAGTTGTATCAGTTTGATTCACCAAATTCTATGCCAGATTTCATCTTGAGGGAGAAAAGAGTTCTTATAATTAAAAATTATTCATTGAGGTCTCCTCCTTCAGATAAATGAGAAAAGTGACCTTAAAGGATTTAAGCAACCTTTCCAGAATCACACAAGAGGGCCCTGTCAGTTACCTGGAAAGGCCCAGGTTTCCTGACTTTTTTCTCAGAGTTAAAATCAACCTGTTAACCTGACAGATGTGAACCATTAAAAGTAATATACATTAACAAAGAGCCATCAGAGAACTGAAGATATCAGGGCAGCAGCATTTGAAAGGTGGCATTCTCAGTGACACCAATGCAAAGGAAGGTGACCCAGATCAATGGCTGCGTCCACCCTACAAGAAGTGTGAGGTCAAGATCTGTGATGGTCCCCTCTAGTAGCTAAAGCATCGTCAAAAATTAGGAAAAAAGTCCAACCAACCTGTGTTGAAGTGGAAAAATGACGAGAACTGCAGTTAGAGGACCTGCATACAAACTCAAGCAATGCCACTTCCTACTTGGGTAATAACATGAGCAATCAGACAAGCCACTAAAATGAGGCTTTCACAAGACCCCTCATGTCAATAACTCTACCACTACACAGATGTGCAATAAAAAGAGTCTTCCAACTCACAGCTTGGTTTTACTTGCTGGAACTTATGAAACAAAAGGAATATGATATAATTATTATACCATGATGTTGAGAGCATGGCTGACCACTTAAAGGAGGACTAGAGACCAGAGCCCTCAGGAAATTTCCCTGGACTCCCCCTTTCCTTGAACTTCTGTGGTCATGATGATAATCATAAAAAAACAATAAAGTCTGTGTAGGTACTGATGAGCTCCCAAGCAGATGCTGTGATCATTATCACTGCAATTCTGTAAATAACTCAGTTTTACCATCCAGACACCACCCAAGGTCACCAGAGGTTTAAAATTAATGGACACCTTGGCATGAAAATCAGTCTTGCTGATATCACACACTTGCTCTCTTCTGCCACTGGATAGCAGGCATTGAGGAAGTTGTAATCAGTCTAAGATGAGATTGCAGAGGAAAGGTACTTCTATAGAAAACCAAAGTAGTGCCATCAACAGAAAGCAGCTTCACTGCAAATCAGGCCAACATGTGTCTCCTCTCTGTGCCAGACTGAGAGTTCTCAGAAGGAACAACCGATCCATCTTCTTCCATCTTGAATTTTCATCATTCATTCTGTTGATAAAAGGATCAATTGTTGACTTAGTCTACAGGCTGCTATAACTAATTACCATAGACTGGATAGCTTGAAAACAAGAGATATTTATTTCTCACAGCTCTAGAAGTTGGGAGTCCAAGGTGAGGGTGCCGGTATGATCAGGATCTGGTGAGGGCCCTCATTTGGGGCTATAGACTGCTGATTTCTCAGTGTATCCTCACATGGTAGAATGAGTGTGACATAAAAACATTTCAAGCAAATATAAAACTGAGTATTGCCCTCTAACAGTTGCTGCTTCAGTTCAGTTCAGTTCAGTCACTCAGTCGTGTCTGACTCTGCAACCCCATGAATCACAGTACGCCAGGCCTCCCTGTCCATCACCAACTCCCAGAGATCACCCAAACTCATGTCCATCAAGTCGGTGACACCATCCAGCCATCTCATCCTCTGTTGTCCCCTTCTCCTCCTGCCACCAATCCCTCACAGCATCAGAGTCTTTTCCAGAGTCAACTCTTCGCATGAGGTGGCCAAAGTACTGGAGTTTCAGCGTCAGCATCATTCCTTCCAAAGAAATCCCAGGGCTGATCTCCTTCAGAATGGACTGGTTGGATCTCCTTGCAGTCCAAGAGAATCTCAAGAGTCTTCTCCAACACCATGGTTCAAAAGCATCAATTCTTCGGCGCTCAGCTTTCTTCACAGTCCAACTCTCACATCCATACATGACTACTGGAAAAACCATAGCCTTGACTAGACGGACCTTTGTTGGCAAAGTAATGTCTCTGCTTTTTGAATATGCTATCTAGGTTGGTCATAACTTTCCTTCCAAGGAGTAAGCATCTTTTAATTTCATGGCTTAAGACACAATCTGCAGTGATTTTGGAGCCCAAAAAAATAAAGTCTGACGCTGTTTCCACTGTTTCCCCATCTATTTCCCATGAAGTGATGGGACCGGATGCCATGATCTTCATTTTCTGAATGTTGAGCTTTAAGCCAACTTGTTCACTCTCCACTTTCACTTTCATCAAGATGCTTTTTAGTTCCTCTTCACTTTCTGCCATAAGGGTGGTGTCATCTGCATATCTGAGGTTATTGATATTTCTCCCGGCAACCTTGATTCCAGCTTGTGCTTCTTCCAGCCCAGCATTTCTCATGATGTCCTCTGCACATAAGTTAAATAAGCAGGGTGGCAATATACAGCCTTGACGTACTCCTTTTCCTATTTGGAACTAGTCTGTTGTTCCATGTCCACTTCTAACTGTTGCTTCCTGACCTGCATATAGGTTTCTCAAGAGGCAGGTCAGGTGGTCTTGGTATTCCCATCTCTTTCAGAATTTTCCACAGTTTATTGTGATCCACACAGTCAAAGGCTTTGGCATAGTCAATAAAGCAGAAATAGATGTTTTTCTGGAACTCCCTTGCTTTTTCAATGATCCAGCAGATGCTGGCAATTTGATCTCTGGTTCCTCTGCCTTTTCTAAAACCAGCTTGAACATCTGGAAGTTCACGGTTCACATATTGCTGAAGTCTGGCTTGGAGAATTTTGAGCATTACTTTACTAGCATGTGAGATGAGTGCAATTGTGTGGTAGTTTGAACATTCTTTGGCATTGCATTTCTGTGGGACTGCAATGAAAACTGACCTTTTCCAGTCCTGTGGCCACTGGTGAGTTTTCCAAATTTGCTGGCATATTGAGTGCAGCACTTTCACAGCATCATCTTTCAGGATTTGAAATAGCTCAACTGGAATTTCATTACCTCCACTAGCTTTGTTTGTAGTGATGCTTTCTGAGGCCCACTTGACTTCACATTCCAGGATATCTGGCTCCAGGTGAGTGATCACACCATCGTGATTATCTTGATCATGAAGATCTTTTTTGTACAGTTCTGTGTATTCTTGCCACCTCTTAATATCTTCTGCTTCTGTTAGGTCCATACCATTTCTGTCCTTTATCAAGCTGATCTTTGCATGAAATGTTCCCTTGGTATCTTTAATTTTCTTGAACAGATCTCTAGTCTTTCCCATTCTGTTGTTTTCCTCTATTTCTTTGCACTGATTGCTGAGGAAGGCTTTCTTATCTCCTCTTGCTATTCTTCGGAACTCTGCATTCAGATGTTTATATCTTTCCTTTTCTCCTTTGCTTTTCTCTTCTCTTCTTTTCACAGCTATTTGTAAGGCCTCCCCAGACAGCCATTTTGCTTTTTGCATTTCTTTTCCATGGGGATGGTCTTGATCCCTGTCTTCTGTACAATGTCACGAACCTCAGTCCATAGTTCATCAGGCACTCTCTCTATCAGATCTAGTCCCTTAAATCTATTTCTCACTTCTACTGTATAATCATAAGGGATTTGATTTAGGTCATACCTGGATGGACACATATATAAAAACATCAAGTTGTACATCTTAAAAATACACAATTTATATTTGTCAATTACTCCCCACCTAATAAAGCTAGGAAAAAAAGAATAATTTACCCAACTCCTCTAAAGGTAAGTTGTTATCTCTACCTTAGCCCAGAGAACTGACATCATAAACCTTCATGTCATTTGGATCACACCTACCCTGTCATAATCAGACGTATGCATGTGGATGATGACGGTTGCTTACATGTTTTTCATCTCCCAAACTCTCATTAAAGCTATGTGAATCTATCTGACTGAGTACTAGAAACCTCCTGGGATCTCGGGTTTCTCAAATTGGGGAGAGGAAGGTGGCAATTTCCTAGAAAAAGCGAGCTCTGACACCCAAACTGAGACATTCTGGCTCTTACAAACTATCAAGTGTTGTAAAAATGGTTTTACCCACACAGATCCCTTTAAAAATAATAACGATTATATAAATCACTTATTCTCTTAACCAGAAATAAACTAAGTTAACAAAAATATCTAGTTGAAATCAGTTTAGAACTATATTCTGCACATTAAAATTATGTCCCTAGGCTGCTACTGCTGCTAAGTCCCTCCAGTCGTGTCCGACTCTGTGCAACCCCATAGTCGGCAGCCCACCAGGCTCCCCTGTCCCTGGGATTCTCCAGGCAAGAACACTGGAGTGGGTTGCCACCTCCTTCTCCAATGCATGAAAGTGAAAAGCGAAAGGGAAGTCTCTCAGTCGTCTCCGACTCCCAGCGACCCCATGGACTGCAGCCTACCAAGCTCCTCCGTCCATGGGATTTTCCAGGCAAGAGTACTGGAGTGGGGTGCCATTGAGATATCCTCAAAATTCATAAAGGTGCCAACTTTGTATTGTACAGAGTAGGTCAGCTTCTTTACTTATTACCTGATCCTCAGCCTCAAATTCCTCATCTATGAAATGGAGATAACACCTATTGCTTACAGCTATCATGAAAGTAACTGAGATAGGCCCATGCATTCAGAAAGGAGCTGGCAGCAAGGAAGTAATTACTCAGTGTTAGCTGTAAGTATTAACAATGTAAACGGAGACAGCATCCGTGTGACTAATCTGTACCAGGCATTAATTTAAATGTCACTAACAATGGACTTCGGAATGCACAGACACAAAATGTTGGCGCTCAGGGACAGTTAAAGTTCACTCACTCCAGCTCTCATTTTCCACATGAGGATTGGAGACCCCAAAGACTCAGGGATCTGTCCAAAGTCACAGAGCCAGTCTAGGGAACTCAAACCGGAACCTCACCCTCTGGGAACCAGTCTGACACGATTTCTTCTAAATCAGATCTCATGTATTTTCTTTCATCTTCCCAGTAAGAAGATAATTTTCTTTCATTAAAATGGAAAGGCTTTCCCTGAGTACACCCCAGCATGGGGTCTGGCCGAGGGAAAACCAACTTTGAGGAAAAATGTGTTTGGCCTCCCTGTATATAGTTCACCACAGTGCGAAGCAAAAGAATTGAAAGAAGCCAACTATTACAGGCATATTTTGTTATCTTTTAGGACTACTTATTCAGTGTGTATTCAATTTCATGGACGAATAATTCTATCTTTTCAGCAACTAAATTTTCTGAACAAAAATAAATCTGGAAACGTGTACTGAAAATGAGATGAAATATCTAAAATGCAGACATACTGTTCTTAAGAATTCAGGCCACAAAATTTTACCTACCAACCATCTGTCATTGCACCTTTTTTAATGCCCTCTCCCCACAATTTAGACATATTTTTGAAAAATAGGTCATATTTGGGGGCTGACCTTTTCCCCTTTGCATTAGGCATGGAGAAGCCCCATTTTTAAAATATTCTCTAAACTGACTGTCTTTTATGTGCCATCACCAAATATCAATGAGTGGTCCATGAAGTCATTCCAGTGGCCATCTGATGGAAAACCATACTCACTGTGAACAAATCCAAACTTAGCATATCATTATTTTCAAACTGCTTCAAGGAGCTTAAGATGGCTGCATTCAGCTGAGATGCAAGGCAGGTTCAAAATTTCATAGCACAGCCTCTCAGCTGATGGGATGAAAGACTGGTATATCTGGAACTGAGATACATTACATCATCTCTTCCATGGCTCTAGGTGGCAAAGGTCACTTCAAAGGTGGCCTCTTTTCCTAGATAAACCCCTTCTAGTCATAGAACAGGTGACAGCTGAAATCACCTAGTCCAACCCGCTCATGATGCAGAAAGGTGCACCAAGGTTCAGAAGGATGACATTACTCACCAGATGTAAACCCAGATCTCCTGACTTCTAATTCAGGGCTCTGATGTGGCGTCACTAAGTCTACATCATCCCTGACAGCTCTCACTTCTGCTCTGACGTCTCCGCCAAGTTCCAGGGGATTCCCTGAATCTCCCTCTTCTCTACTCACCTTTTCCCAGACTCACCCTGACTTCATTTTATATGTTGTTGTTCAGTCGCTAACTCATGTCTAACTCTTTGCTATCCCCATGGACTACAGCACACCAGGTTTCCCTATCCTTCACTATCTCCTCATGAGGAGAGGAGAGTTTGCTCAAACTCATGTCCATTGAGTCGGTGATGACAACCAAACATTTTATTTTCTGTCGCTGCTTTCTCCTCCTGCCTCAATCTTTCCCAGCAGTAGGGTCTTTTCCAATGAATCCGCTCTTCACATCAGGTGGCCGAAGTATTGGAGCTTCAGCTTCAGCATGAGTCCTTCCAATGATATATGTCTTCATTATAATCTTAAGTAGCCCCAAGTCTTAAGTTCATTAAAAACTGCAGCCAAATGAAATTTTTCATATAAAACCACAGCACTACTGTCAAAGGGAGGATAATAATAGTGACCTGACCAATAGAGAAATGGAGAAGTGATCAAACCACAATATTATTTTTAACCTGCTTATAATTATGAAAAGATTGGTATAAGTGTAATTGAACATGTAGTCACACGCACAGTGATTCAAAACTCCCAGGAAATTCAGATCACATTAAAGCAACTAAATTCAAAACAGCTGTTTTTTCTTCTACTGAGTTACATATCCTGGGAGTATAAACAAATCAATCTAGGCCTCAATTTTCTTGACTGTAAAATAAAGTATTTGAAATGGGTGAAGGTGGTCAAAAGGTACAATTTCTAGTTATAAAATAAATGCTGAAGATGTAATGTATAGCATATTGACTATTAATAAATACTGTATTGCATATTTTGGGCTTCCCAAGTGACTCCCAGTAAAGAACTCGCCTGCCAATGCAGGAGACACAGGTTCGATCCCTGGGTCACAAAGATCCCCCGGAGAAGGAAATGGCAATCCACTCCAGTATTCTTCCTGGGAAATCCCATGGACAGAGAAGCCTGGCAGGCTATAGTCCATAGGGTAACAAAAGAGTCAAACACGACTTAGCAACTTAACAACAACACAGTATATTTTAAAGCTGCTAAGAGAGTAGATCCCCAAAATTCTCATGGCAAGAAAGAAGTATTTGTAACTATGTGTGGTGATGGGTGTTAACTGGACTATAGCTGCTATTCTGAAATATAAACAAAAGAAATCAGTATGCTATACAACTAAAATGAATATAAGGTTATATATTGATTATGTCTCTATTTAAAAAAGAAAAAAGTGAAGCATTTGGACTGCCTGACTTCTAATTTCTCCTCTAGAAATAAATGCTATTGCATGTTTCTAAACACTTAGTATGAGAGATGATGCAGGGAGAGTTTAAGGAACTGAGAAAAGAATCTGAGATCAGAAAAACAGAGGAGACAGTCTTCCTCCTTCTTTCAGATTTACAGTCTTCACCTTCATTATGAGCCAAGAGGCTTCAAGCTCTGGTCCCTTCAGACCTATCCTTATCTCTTCCATCATTTCACTCATCAGAATACACAAGCTCAAGGGATGCTTTACACATAAATATTCATAAGGAGGTTAAATCTGTCAACCCTTTACACTTAATAGGAATCAGTTTAAGCACTTAAGATATTCCTTCTCAACATTTAGTGGATCATTTGATGATGCATCCAATTATGAAAACTAGGTACATTTTTTATATCAGAGAACATAAATGGGGAACAGGTACTTGTAGGAAGAAGCATAGGCACTGGCCCACAAAAGTGCTACATCAGTAGTAAGACACTTATCTAAGACGAAGGAAACAGAAGTAGAAACAGTTTGGAAAATGCTACATAAACCCTAGTTTTAGGGACTTCCCTGGGGGTCCAGTGATTTAGAATCTGCCCTGCAATGCAGGGGACACAAGTTCAATCCCTGGTTGAGGAACTAAGATCCCGCATGCCACAAGGCAAATAAGCCCGAGTGCCACAACTCAAAAGCCTGAACACCACAACCAGAGAAACCAGTGCACTGTAACTACCGAGCCTGCAAAAAGAGAAGCCTGCCTGCCCCACTGAAGGCCCACCGCAGCAAAAAGAAAAAAAGAAGGGGGGAAAAAAAAAACCTGGGCTTTACTTGCAGTTTTTCTAGGGCCTTAGTATGAGCTACCTTGGGCTTTGAGCTTTTGCTCAGCCTGTTCTGGGTAAGTTCCCAGATGCACAGGTGGCACATGGGGGGATTCAGCACTGCCCCAAGGTCGCTCAGTTCCATTTCCTCCTGGGAGACAAGGGTAGAGGAGCCCTTGTCTGAGCTCAATCCGTGGGCCAGGAAGTCCCAGAGTCCAAGCAATTGACAATATCACAGCATGTAAAGAATATCAGACATGACTTTGAGGACTATAAAATTACCAACTGTAAGGAAAAATGGACACCACCACTCTGATATAATCAATCATTAAGCAACAGACTAATAATAATTTCACAGATTATCTGTAACAATATTTGTCTTTGCCTTAAAAAGTCATTCAGCACAATCTCAAAACCATTTTTTGAAAATTCATATTCTATTAGTGCCTTCATGACTATAAGAAACAAAAACTCACCGGGCCTAATTAATGCCATCAAAAAGGGAGAAGAGGGCCATAATGTGTGGGGTAAACTCAGGTCCTCATTATCCCACTACCCAGTCCCTTTCTCCAGCATTAAGGCAATGGACAATGAGGGGCCTTAGCCAGGGCACACTCTCCCCACCCAAACCTCCTTTTCTGCAGAAGGTGGTCACACAATCCAGTTCTAACTGAGAGGATTCAAAGGGAAAACTGCAGGGGAAGCTTCTGGGAAATTTTTCCTTTCCAGGCAAATGGGGCAATAAAGCTATAACCATCCCTCCCTCTTTGAATAAGGACTAGGTATTTGGAGCTACAGCATCCATCATGCAATTATGAGGAGACAAATAAGTGGGAAAGAGAATCACAGAGCTGACACTCTGACATCACTGAGTCCCTGAATCTACATCAGCAGTCAACTCCCTCCTGACCACCTACTTTGAAGGCCAAGTATTTGCGAAGCCTCCATAACTCAATTGTTCTCGTTTTTCTTGCTGCTAAAATCATACCTAACTAGTATGGGGAATTTCATGAAACCCAGTGGAATCTCTTCCATCTAAAGTTGAAGCAATCTCAACCTAGTCTCTTGGTACCAACTGCATCCAATGACCTAATGGAACTTCCAGTCCAGCCTGCCTTGACCATGCTGATTTCACTCCTATTTCATGTATTTTGTCATATACTACTCATTTTCTCTCTTGCTTCTGAAAAATAAAAAGTATTTACCATTAAGATCGTTCTGAATTGCTTTTGTGGGGCTTTTTTTTGAAACATCAGATTTCAATTTACTTTAATTAAATTCAATATAGATACTATTTGTTTCTTTTTATGAAAAGTACCCAAAACTAATTGAATTGAATGTTCTTGATGCATGCATTTCAAGGACTTATAATTAGAGCAATATTTTAAGTGCAATGGACAAACATCACATATCATAATTTACTTGTACACTTCCTTACCAGTAACATTAATCATATGTATTCATTAAGGAATTTAATTAAAGTCATCAGCCTTACCATGCTGTTATTACTATGTGATAATTTTTAAAATCAAATAAGTTTATCCATGAAAAATGTTCTTGGAGGAAAAAACTTATCCACACATCCATCTATAGCCCAGAACAGAGAATACTAACTAATTAGGAGTCAGGATATACGAACTCTTCGAGCAATTCCTTTGAACTTGATACATACCATCCCTTGTAGTTCAGCTGGTAAAGAATCCAACTGCAATGCAGAAGACCCTGGTTCGATTCCTGGGTCCAGAAGATTCACTGGAGAAGGGACAGACTACCCACTCCAGTAATCTTGTGCTTCCATGGTGGCTTAGCTGGTAAATAATCCACCCACAATGTGGGAGACATGGGTTTAATTCCTGAGTTGGGAAGATCCCTTGGAGAAGGGAATGGCTACCTACTCCAGTATTCTGGCCTGGATGTACATCCATGGGGTCACAAAGAGTTGGACACGACTGAGCGAATGGTAACATTGGTAAATCACTGAACTCCAGGCTTCTGTGTTCTAATCAATAATAGTCATGAACCAAATCTTTAAACCATTATATCTACTACTGTGGGCAAGAATCCCTTAGAAGAAATGGAGTAGCCATCACAGTCAACAAAAGAGCTCAAAATGCAATACCTGGATGCAATCTCAAAAATGACAGAATGATCTCAGTTAGTTTCCAAGGCAAACCATTCAATATCACAGTAACCTAAGTCTATGCTCTGACCAGTAATGTTGAATAAGTTGAAGATGATGGTTCTATGAAGACCTACAAGACCTTGTATAACCAACAACCCAAAAAGATGTCCTCTTCATTATAGGGGACTGGAATGCAAAAGTAGGAAATCAAGAGATACCTGGAGTAACAGACAAATTTGGCCTTAGAGTACAAAATGAAGCAGGTTATATTGCCTAACAGAGTTTTGCCAAGAAAACACACTGGTCATAGGAAACACCCTCTTGTAACAACACAAGAGAAGACTCTACACATGGACATCACCACACCGTCAATATCAAAATCAGATTGATTATATTCTTTGCAGCCAAAGATGGAGAAGCTCTATACAGTCAGCAAAAACAAGACCAGAAGCTGACTGTGGCTCAGATCATGAACTCCTTATTGCCAAATTCAGACTTAAATTGAAGAAAGTAGGGAAAACCACTAGACCATTCAAGAATGACATAATAGATTAAGGAAGTGACATATAGATTCAAGGGATTAGATCTGATAGACAGAGTGCCTGAAGAACTATGGATGGAGGTTCTTGACATGGTATAGGAGGCAGTGATCAAGACCATTCCCAAGAAAAAGAAATGCAAAAAGGCAAAATGGCTGTCTGAGGAGGCCTTACAAATAGCTGTGAAAAGAAGAGAAGCTAAAGGCAAAGGAGAAAAGGAAAGATATAACATTTTAATGCAGAGTTCCAAAGAATAGCAAGGAAAGTTAAGAAAGCCTCCCTCAGTGATCAAAGCAAAGAATTAGAGGAAAACAACAGAATGGGAAAGACTAGAAATCTCTTCAAGAAAATGAGAGACACCAAGGGAACGTTTCATGCAAAGATGAGCATAATAAAGGATAGAAATGGTAAGGACCTAACAGAAGCAGAAGATATTAAGAAGAGGTGGCAAGAATACACAGAAGAACTGTACAAAAAAGAGCTTCACAACCCAGATAACCATGATGGTGTGATCACTTACCTAGACATCCTGGAATATGAAGTAAAGTGGGCCCTGGGAAGCATCACTACAAACAAAGCTAGTGGAGGTGATGGAATTCCAGTTGAGCTATTTCAAATCCTAAAAGATGATGCTGTGAAAGTGCTGCACTCAATATGCCAGCAAAGTTGGAAAACTCAGCAGTGGCCACAGGACTGGAAAAGGTCAGTTTCCATTCCAATCCCTAAGAAAGGCAATGCCAAAGAATGCTCAAACTACCGCACAACTGCACTCATCTCACACACTAGCAAAGTAATGCTCAAAATTCTCCAAGCTGGACTTCAACAATATGTGAACCATGAACTTCCAGATGTTCAAGCTGGATTTAGAATAGGCAGAGGAACCAGAGATCAAATTGCCAACATCCACTGGATCATCGGAAAAGCAAGAGAGTTCCAGAAAAACATCCACTTCTGCTTTATTGACTATGCCAAAGCCTTTGACTGTGTGGATCACAATAAACTGTGGCAAATTCTTAAACAGATGGGATTATCAGACTACCTGACCTGCATCCTGAGAAATCTGTATGCAGAAGCAACATTTCAAGAAGCAACAGTTAGAACTGGACATGGAATAACATACTATTTCCAAATAGGGAAAGGAGAACGCCAAGGCTGTATATTGTCACCCTGCTTATTTAACTTATATGCAGAGTACATCATGAGAAATGCCAGGCTGGATAAAGTACAAGCTGGAATCAAGATTGCCAGGAGAAATATCAATAACCTCAGATATGCAGATGACACCACCCTTAAGGCAGAAAGTGAAGAACTAAAGAGCCTCTAGATGAAAGTGAAAGTGGAGACTGAAAAAGTTGGCTTACAACTCAACATTCATAAAACTAAGGTCATGGCATCTGGTCCCATCACTTCATGGCAAACAGATGGGGAAACAACGGAAACAGTGAGAGACTTTATTTTGGGGGACTCCAAAATTACTGCAGATGGTGACTGAAGCCATGAAATTAAAAGACACTTGCTCCTTGGAAGAAAAGAGACGTTACTTTAACAACAAAGGTCCGTCTAGTCAAAGCTATGGTTTTTCCAGTAGTCGTGTATGGATGTGAGAGTTGGACTATAAAGAAAGCTGAGCGCCAAAGAATTGATGCTTTTGAACTGTGGTGTTGGAGAAGACTCTTGAGAGTCCCTTGGACTGCAAGGAGATCCAACCAGTCCATCCTAAAGGAAATCAGTCCTGAATATTCATTGGAAGGACTGATGTTGAAGCTGAAACTCCAGTACTTTGGCCACCTGATGCAAAGAGCTGACTCACTGGAAAAGACCCTGATGCTGGGAAAGATTGAAGGTGGGAGGAGAAGGGGACAAAAGAGGATGAGATGGTTGGATGGCCCTACCGACGCCATGGACATGAGTTTGCGTAGGCTCCGTGAGTTGGCGATGGACAGGGAAGCCTGGAGTGCTGCAGTCCATGGGGTCACAAAGAATAGGACACGACTGAGTAACTGAACTGAAATCTTTAAACCTTATCTGACACAGCTCTAAAACTCTAAGAGTCGAGGATCTTGCATCATATGGAATTCCCCAAGTTGTTTGTCTTAAACTCTCACAAAGACTAAAATTAGCTAAGGGTGACAGTTGGAATGAGCAGACATCAAATGAGAGTACTTCCTAATTTAAAATGCACTCGAAAGAAGAAGTAAGGGCAGAAGCCTCTTCTAGCTGAAAAAAAAAAACAAAAACGTGAACTTCAAATTCAATGTGTTTTTTTGGGCATTTAATCACGCAAAGGACCCTTCATGTACATTTTTAAATCACTCTCTTTCCTCCTTGCTCAAAACAAGACATACAAATTAAAGGGAAAGAGAAAATCACCACTCTCCCTATGGGACGGTGAAATTTGGCATTTTGGTTTTGCTGCTCTGTTAGAGACAAGGATGAAGAGGAAGAAGGAATTTGTTTTTTAATGCTACATAAAAAGTCTTGAGGTTACTCAAGTGAGTGTGTATTCAATCTGAAAGCAGTCAAGCTGTTTCAGCTATATTGGAATGTCCCTTAAAAATGTTATCTCCATTTCTAATTGAGAAATTTCTGTGGGACAAAAGGAAAAGAAAAAAATGTCACTTTATGCACTACTTAAGAATCCCTAAATGATATTAAGGGAAAAGGCCCTAATAAATTAGTATTTTGCTGGTACCTAGCAGGGATTTCAAAGATGATTAAAGGGAAGTGTGGAAAAATGCAGTCTCTCTTAAATTTTGTTTCCCTTTTTAAAACACTAAATATCACAAATTTGCTCCAAACTGTAATCTTGAATAAATACAATATTAAATTTTATATATGGTGTCCTGATTCTTAAAAATTACCATTTAAAAGCTAAATATGAAAAAAAAAAACCTCAACTCACAAGCTCTTTATTTATTTTCACTTACATCACCAGATTATAGTTCATAAGAGCTTCTTCATGTGTTTAAAAACTGAGGTGGGTTTTTGGGTGCATTCAATGTCCTTGCAATCCTTTTATCTCAGGACAGGCAATTTGAATTATATGGCACAAATGAATCTTTGAAGCCAATGCCTTGTAAAGCAGCTTAGGTTTAAAGTTGTAATCTGAAATGTGCAGTCAGTTTTGAACTAAGCAAAATATGATACCCCAAGCCACTACCTGTTAGAATATTAGAGCCCAAAGACCCTAGTGATCATTAATTTCAACCTCTAAGGTGATGCTGAAATTTCTCTGTATTTCCCTTGCTGTAACTTGTTCCAACAAACAAGCTGCTCAGTTGTTTGCTGGAACCACGCTAGACAAACTATACTATGGTAAAACAACTCCAACCTAATGACTAAGCCCTGATGTGTTCCCAAAGGCTTCCAACATCCAAGCCCTGCTTCTGCCCTCACAGATACCAAGATGTTATTTCCTTTCATACATCTGCCCTGGGACTAAAAATCATTAAACGTCACCTTTCCCTTCAACTCATATGACTTGACTCTAAGCCTCCTTTCATCCTCCTCTAACTCCTCCACTAGGTTCCCAGTCACTTTTTTAATGAGGTATACCTAGAGCTGAATACAATGATCCCAATACAATCAAATGATTCACACTCCCTACAAAGAAATGAAAAATAACAATAGGGGAGCTATTTTATCAATTGAAACCTCAGGCAAAGACCAATATGCTAAAAAAACAGGCTGGGAATTTCCTGGTTAAAAGAAAGAGTATGGAAAGCAATCTCCAAATGCAATGCAATTCCTATTAAAATTACAATGGCATTTTCACCAAAATAGAATGAACAATCCTAAAACTGGTATAGAATCACAGAAGATCTCAATTACCAAAATCATCTTTGGAAAGATAAAAGCAAGAAGCATCACACTTCCTGACTTTAAATTATATTACAGAGCTATAGTAATCAAAGCAGTATGGTTTTGGTATAAAAACAGACACACAGATCAACAGAACAGAACAGAAAACTCGGAAATTAACCCACATTTATATGGACAACTGGGCTTCCCAGGTGGTAAAGAATCTGTCTGCCAGTACAGGAGACATGAGATATGGGTTCAATCCCTGGGTTGGGAAGATATCCTGGAGAAGGAAATGGCAACCCACTCATTTTCTTGCCTGGAGGAGCCTTCACAGGCTACAGTCCATAGGATCACAAAGAGTCAGACATGACTGAAGCAACCTAGCATACATGCATGTGGCTAACTGCTCTAAGACAAAGGAGATAAGAACATACAATGGGGAAATAACCATCTCTTCAATATATGGCACTGAGAAAACTAGACAGCTATATGCAGAATAATTAAGCTGGATTACTTTCTCATATCATATATAAAAATAAACTCAAAATGGATTAAAGATTTTAATGTAAGATCCAAAACCATAAAATTAGAAGAAAACATAGGCAGTATGCTCTTTGACACTGGTTTCATCAGTATTTGTTTTGGATATGTCTTCTCAGACAATGGAAACAAAAGCAAAAATAAACAAATGGAACTACGTCAAACTAAAAAGCTTCTGCACAGCAAAGGAAACCATTGAAAAAATGAAAGGGCAAACTACTGAATGGGAGAAATATTTGCAAATCATATATCCAGTAAAGTGTTAATATCCAAAAAATATATATATATATATAAAACTCATACATCTCAGTAGCCAAAAAAACCAAACAACTCAAATAAAATATGAGCAAAGGATCTAAATCAACATCTTTCCAAATAAGACATACAGATGTCCAACAGATACATGAAAAGATGCTCAATGTAACTAATCATCAGGGATATGCAAATTAAAACCATAATAA
The DNA here is from genome assembly GCF_032452875.1 of Bos javanicus. Lineage (NCBI taxonomy): Eukaryota > Metazoa > Chordata > Mammalia > Artiodactyla > Bovidae > Bos > Bos javanicus. The sequence continues at coordinate 33,848,694 of NC_083887.1, read as the reverse complement.
AATATCACCTCACATCTTTCAGAATGGCTATCATCAAAAGACCATAAATAATAAAAATAACAAGTGTTTACAAGGATGCTGAGAAATGAGAACTCTTGTCCACTGCTGGTAGTAATGTGCAGCCACTATGGAAAATAGTATGGAGGTCCCTCAAAAAATTAAAAGTCGAATTGCCATATGCCAGCAATTGTATTTCTGAGTACTGATGCAAGAAAACAGAAAAACTTAACTTGAAAAGATATATGCATCCACATGATGACTGCAGCATCCTTTACAATAACCAGTATATGGGAGCAAACTAAGTGAAGATATATATTGTGAAACGAAGATCATGGCATCTGGTCCCAACACTTCATAGCAAATAGAAGGGGAAAAAGTGGAAGCAGAGACAGATTTTATTTTCTTCAGCTACAAAATCACTGCAGATGGTGACTGCAGCCATGAAATTAAAACATACTTGCTTCTGGGAAGGAAAGCTATGACAAGCCTAGACAGTGTATTAAAAAGCTGAGAGAACACTTTGCCAACAAGGGCCTGTAGAGTCAAAGATGTGGTTTTTCCAGTAGTCATGTACAGATGTGAGAGTTGGACCATAAAGAAGGCTGAGCGCCGAAGAATTGATGCCTTCTAATTGTGGTGCTAGAGAAGGCTCTTGAGAGATCCTTGGACAACAAGATTAAACCAGTCAATCCTAAAAGAAATCGACCCTGAATATTCACTGGAAGGACTGAGGCTGAAGCTGAAGCTCCAATACTCTGACCACCTAATCAAAGGGTCAACTCATTAGAAAAGACCCTGATGCTGGGAAAGGTTAAAGGCAGAAGGAGAGGAGGGTGGCAGGGGATGAAATGGTTAGATAGCATCACTGACTCAATGGAAGTGAATTTGAGTAAACTCTGGGAGACAGGGAAAGACAGGGAAGTCTGGTGTGCTGCAATCCATGGTGTTGGACACAACTTAACAACTGAACAACAACAAATATGTTTGTGACAATATGGATGAACCTGAGGGCATTATGTTAAGTGAAATAATTCAGAGAAAGACAAATACCATAGGATCTCAGTTCAGTTCAGTCACTCAGTCACGTCTGACTCTTTGTGACTCCATGGACGTAGCATGCCAGGCTTACCTATCTTTCACTATCTCCCAGTGTTTACTCAAATTTATGTCCATTGAGTCAGTGATGCTATCTAAACATCTCATCCTCTGCCGCCCTCTTCTCCTTTTGCCTTTAATCAGCACACCGCCTTCCCTGTCCATCGCAGACTCCCGGAACTTGCTCAAACTCATGTCCATCAAGTCCGTGGTCCAATGTTTTTCATTTGCCATGAAGAACAAATGGGTTTTCATTTGTTCTGAAAACTCAACATCCTGTGTTGTCCCCTTCTCCTCCTGCCTTCAATCTTTGCCAAAATCAGGGTCTTTCCCAGTGAGCCAGTTCTTTGCATCAGGTAGCCAAAGTATTGGAGTTTCAGCTTCATCATCAGTCCTTCCAATGAACATTCAGGACTCATTTCCTTTAGGACTGACTGATTTGACAAGGCTGTGGTCCATGTGATCAGTTTCAGAATCTCACTATATATGAAATCTAAGAAAAAAAAAAAGAAACAAAACAAAAGTGAACCCTTGGATGCAGAAACAGATTGGTTGTTACCAGAAGCAAGGGGTGGGGACAGGCAAAGTGGCTGAAGAGGGTCAATAGGTAAAAACTTCCAGGTAAAAAATAAATCAGTCATGGAATGTACAGCATAATGACTGCAGCTAAAAATACTATGCTGTATATTTAAAGGTTGTTAAGAAAGTATATCTTGAAAGTTCTCATCACCAGAAAAAGAATATTAACTATATGTTGTGATGGATGCTAACCAGACATTACGGTGACCCCTTCCATGGAATTCTCCAGGCCAAAATACTGTAGTGGGTAGCCTTTCCCTCCTCCAGGGGATCTTCCCAACCTAGGGATCAAACCCAGGTCTCCCTCATAGCAGGTGGATTCTTTACCAGCTGAGCCACAAGTGAAGCCCATGAACACTGGAGAAGGTAGCCTATCCCTTCTCCAGTGGGGCTTCCCAGTCCAGGAATCGAACCAGGGTCTCCTGCATTGCAAGTGGATTCTTTACCAACTGAGCTTTGAGGGAAGCCCATAGCCTTGCAATATATATAAACATTAAATCATTATGTATTGTACACCTGAAACTAATATAATGTTGTTGTTGTTGTTTAGTCACTAAGTTGTGTCTAATTCTTTGCCACCCCATGAACTGTAGCTTGCCAGGCTGCTCTGTCCATGGGATTCTCCAGGCAAGAATGCTGGGATGAGTTGCCATTTCCCTCACCAGGGGCTCTTCCCGACCCAGGGATTGAACCTGTGTCTCCAACACTGGCAGGCAGATTCTTTACCACTGAGCCAGTAGGGAAGCCCAATGTTATATATCATCAACAATTTTTAAACTATTATACTAGAGTGAGTAGCCTTTCCCTTCTCCAGGGGATCTTCCCAACCCAGGGATCGAACCCAGGTTGCACTCATTGCAGGCAGATTCTTTACCAGCTGAGCCAAAAAAAAAAAAAAGGAAGCCCTTTAAATTTAAGTTTTTCTAAAAAGTAAAGTTATGGATAGGATGACGGAAGCTGGATGTCTGCTTACTTGAGCACTCCCGCACCACAGTTCCCACTTTTAGGCTTCTCAAATGTTCTAGGAAGCCTTAGATATTTGTTCTGAAAACCCAACCTCCCTCATGGTGCTCTGTAAAATGAAGAAAAACTTTCTAACTCACAATGTTACTTGCCTCCAAAAACCTTCAAGTGGTAAGACAATTTACATCGCCCAGTCCTGGGGTATTACACCAACACCTTACTCTTCACTCATATTTTTTTAACAGCAAATTCAAGAAGCTTTTACTGTTCCTAGTATTTGCATTTTGATTGCTTTGTGCAGTTTGGGCTTGGAAAATCATCTTCATGCAAGGGCCATATACACAAAAATCAATCTAATTCTATTTAGTTTTTACAAAAGCAAGATTTCTCATTAAAAATTAAGAAGGATAAAAAAGCAAAGAAATTTTAATAAGTAAAATAGCCCCAAAATAAATCCACACACTTAAGGTCAATTAATTTATGACAAAGGAGGAAGGAATATACAATGAAGAAAAGATAACCTCTTCAATAAGTGGTGCTGGGAAAACTGGACAGCTACATAAACTATAGCAATATTTTTTTGGTCTAGCTCCTAAAGTAAAAGAAATAAGAGCAAAATTAAATAGGGCCTTATTAAACTGAAAAGCGCTGGCACAGCATAGGACGCTATCAACAAAACAAAAAGACAACTTACAAATGGGAGAAAACATGTGCAAATGCTATGACCTACAAGCAGTTATAAAACATATAAACACCTCATCCAACCTAATATCAAAAAAAAACCAAACAGCAGAATTTAAAAATGGGCAAAAAATCTCAATAGACATTTTTCCAAAAAAAGACATACAAATGGCTAACAGGTTCATGAAAAAATGCTCACCATCACTAATCATAAGAGAAATGCAAATCAAAATCACAATGAGAGGAATTCCCTGATGGTCCAGTGGTTAGGACTCAGCACTCTCACTGCTGAGGGCCTGGGTTCGATCCCTGGTCAGAGAACTAAAATCTCACAAGTCTCAGAGCATGGCTTGGCAAAAAAAAAAAAAGAAAAAAGAATTGCAATGAGATACTACCTCACACCTGTTAGAATGGCTATCATCAAAAAGACCACAAGTTACAAACGCTGGTGAGGATACAGAGAAAAGGGACCCCTCCTAGGTTGTTGATGGGAATGTAAACTGGTGCAGCCACTATGGAAAACAGAATGGAGGTTTCTCAAAAAACTAAAAATAGAACTACCATATAATCCAGCAATTCCACTCCTGGGTTCATATCCCAAGAAAACAAATACATTGATTTGAAAGATATACACACCCTAATGTTCACAGCAGTATTATTTACAATAGTCAAGACATTAAGGCAACCTAAGTGTCCACCAATAGATGGACGGATTTTTAAAAACTGCAATGTGTGGTGTGTGTGTATAGTGTGTGTATGTGTGTGTACTATATATGCAATGGAATATTAGTCATGAAAAGATGAAGTTCTGCCATTTGTAACAATGTGGATGGTCCTAGAGAGTATTAAATTTAGTGAAATAAGTCAGATAGAGAAATATGTTCTGTTATGCCTTACACATGGAATAAAAAATGAAACAAATTTATATAACAAAACAGAAATAGACTCACAGACGTAGAGAACAAACTAATGGTTACTGGTGAGGAAAGGGAATGGGGAGGGGGCAAATAGGGATGTGGGATTAAAACATACAAACTACTATCTATAAAGTAAATAAGATATAAAGACATATTGTACAGTGCAGAGAAATCCAGCCATTGTTTAATAATAACTTTAAATAGATTATAATCTCTAAAAATACTGAATCACTATGTTGTACACCTAAAACTAACAATACTGTAAATCAACTATACTTTAATAAAAAATAATAAGCTAAAAAAAGTAAAATAAGGGCTTTATGTCTAAAGAATAAAGGACAAACAAAAAGAAGAAAACATAGGGGAAAGGGATGAAATGGAGCAAGAAGAAAAGACAATCATAGATACAAAAACTCTTACACAGAAGTAAGAGAGGGAGAGAAGGAGAGGGTTGAGACAAAGGATGGTGGTACACTGGAAGGAGGTGGAGAATCCAGTGGAAAAGCACAAATGGGATGTGATCTCGTTTCTCCACACACCCATCCAAGAGCAGAACCCAACATCCTGGACACGACTTCCCAGAGGTCCATGGTAGTGAGAACCATTCCTTTCAACTGAGATCACTGCACTTTCCATACTTGTAAGAAAGAAGTGTCCATCCCAACACTCAACCCTCTTCTCATCTGTCGACCCACATACTAATAATGCTGAAAAATTCTAGTTTATACTTTTCAGATTTCTGGGGTTTTGTGGGATATTCACTTTGCTAGCATAATATACAAAAAAGAGCCTCAATTTTTCAAAAAATAACAAGTACAGCCATTAAAGATGAAATCTCTAGGGTCACAGCTCCAATCTCTCATTTTGCAAATGGAAAAACCAAGACTGAGATGACTTTCCCAGGGTCTTATAGGCTGGCAAGGAGATAGCATGAACCGGATCAGGGAGGGAGCAGAGGACGAGTGCCATGAACATGAAGGCGGATCATTTTCGGAAAAAAGACACCACTAAAACAGTCTGAGTCTTTGTCATTCGTTTTTTCCACCACACATCTGTACACTTGGCTCTGTCATGTTACCACTTCCTGGTGTAGGGATTGTTTTCCTTTCAAGAATAAATAAACAGTACAAGCCAATAAACTCTAGAATGATAAATGCCCTCTTATCTCAATATTTTCTTCCCAGAAGATGGAATATTACAAACAAGGAAAATTCTTTTCACCAAAATAATAAATATTTATCATAAGACACAAACAGGACACTAAAGAAAGCCTAGCGGTAATTTTACTTTCTGTCAGTCCAACATTTTCTCCAAGTCCTTGGGGGTGTCAGCCCAGGGTAGACACACAGAGAGTGAAGCTGGCTAACTGATCCTGAATACATTTGGCCACATTCTGAGTCCAACTGCCTGACTAAGACATGGCATTGTGGTATCAGGTCCACTTAGGCAAATGCCAAGCACTAGCTTGCTGGTCCCAAACCAAACCCTTCTCAGTCATGTCTAACTTTTTGAGACCATATGTACTGTATTCTGCCAGGCTCCTCTGTCAATGGGATTTTCCAGGCAAGACTACTGGAGTGGATTGCCATTTCCTCCTCCAGGGGATCTTCCCAACCAAGGGATTGCAACTGCATCTCCTGTGGCTCCTGCACTGGCAGGCAGATTCTTTACCACTGAGCCACCTGGGAAGCCCATTCTAAACCCACCCACCAAGAGGCAAATGCAATGCCCACATTGACCAAAAGTCCCAATACTTTGGAGATGTTATCTTTGGAGATGTAGGGATACATGTGAAAATACACTGAAAACTCCCATGATTCTGACCTCAGAGCTGAAAGAATCCAAGTCAAAGACTCTTATTTCACTGATACACTGAATTGAAAAAAACAGGTTATGAGCACTTATTGAGTATCTACTGTGTACAGGGCACTAGATCAGTGGTTGCCCAGGCATGCCTGCTGCTGCTGCTGCTGCTGCTGCTGCTGCTAAGTCACTTCAGTCATGCCCAACTCTGTGCGACCCCATACACGGCAGCCCACCAGGCTCCCCCATCCCTGGGATTCTCCAGGCAAGAACAATGGGGTGAGTTGTCATTTCCTTCTCCAATGCATGAAAGTAAAAAGTGAAAGGGAAGTTGCTCAGTCATGTCTGACTCTTCACGACCCCATGGGCTGCAGCCTACCAGGCTCCTCCATCGAGGAGAGTAAAAGACAAGTACATTCTAACATAAAACTGTTTTCATTCCAATTTTGAGAAATTGTTAATTCATGTTACAATTGGCCTTTTTCTTGTTCCCACTCCTTGCCTGTTTTGCATACTGTTCTGACAAACGCCTCTCTAAGAAAGTACTATGGCAAATTTTAGGTTAAGACAATTCAAAACATTTCTTTGCTAATATAAAACTCAAAGATGATACCTGAATATCAATAAGTCTTGCTACCAGAATCCCTTGTTATGCCTATTAATTTGGTTTTGGGGGACGGGGGCAGGGAGCATGGTCATAGGTCATCCCTGTGACAATACAGCAGCACTTCCCAACTAGAGGACATTCCTATTGCAGCTTCTAAGCCACACTTTTTGGGTCTCAGTTTTTCTACTTAAAGCAGGATGCTGAAGTTTCTTCCTTTCAATGATCCTTTCATTCTTCATGAGGAATATGTCTGCCAACCACATCAAAGTCTCCAGACATTAGTTGGAAGACCTGGTGCCTCTTCTTGCTTCAGACAGTCCTATAATAAATAGCTAATGTGCAGAGAAATGACTTTTGTAATCTAGGAGGCAGAGAGGAGGGAACATGGGTTCAAGTGGGGTCCCCCACAGTGTAGACACACATAGCTCTAGTACCCTTGGAAATTCAGTTACAATAGACTGACCTACATGTGATCCTGCCAAAGGCAAGGAGCATACTAGGTGGCATTTGATGGATTCTTCTAGCCTTATAAATTTGATTCTTGATTCTATGCCCCTAAGAGATCTGAATTAAAGAGATCAGCATTATTGAATCTTGTAGAAAATACAGCCATAGGACTGATGCACTTAACTTCCTTTACTGGGCATTCTATTACAAAGAAAATGGATAACCATGCTTCAAGAAGCTGGAGGAACTAGGAGGAAAAATACAACCAACATCTTATATGTGTACACATGCGCTCAGTCATGTCCAACTCTTTACAACTCCATGGACTGTAGCCCACAAGACTCCTCTGTCCATGGAATTTTCCAGGCAAGAATACTGAAATGGGTTGCCATTTCCTACTCCAGGAAATCTTTCCAACCCAGGGACTGAACCCAAGTCTCCTGTGTTTCCTGCTTTGGCAGGTGGATTCTTTACCACTGCAGCACTAGGGAAGCCCCCAACATCTTCTACTAGAGGACAATATGAGACATGATTTATGCTGACCCTTTCTGTGAAGTGCTAATATTTTAAAGTTAAAATTTCCCAAGACTACTTCACACCCTAATGTATATTAAGCTCCCATTCATGGACATCACAAGGTGCCAAGCACAACAAGAAAAAGGACAACAGAAAGCAACTGGTCAGACTTTAAATGCCTACATTTGGCAAATGGTGATTCTCAATGCATCACCTGTTGGTGTTCTGCATCAGAACCACCATGACAGCCTTACAGAAATGCAGAGACCTGGGGCTCAGCTAATGTCAGTCGCACAGAATCTCTGAGTGAAGGGCTTTTTTTCCAGGTCCCCTAGTGATGGTGAAACACCCTAAAGTTGGAGAATGCCACCACAGGAACCATCTCAAGTCCGTATTATTCAGGAGGCTCCAGTACAGGCCTCAGTGAGGGAATGACTCAATTATATGGGGCTAAAATTTACTAAGAGTCTCATCCTCCCATTTCCGTCTTATACTCAAGCTCACATTCCAACGGAATTCCTTTGGCTCTTAAGGTTGAGAGGAAATTGCTGATGTTCCTGAATTACCCTTAATAATAGCTCAGCCACACTTGAAGAACTGAAGACAGTAATGCTTGATTAATTTGGACCTGTTAAAACAGAGATTGCACTAATTTGGGAGAAGTCAGAATCAGTAGTCCTTTTTACTAAAGATTTTTTTCCCCTCTCTGTGGAATAATAATATATTCTAACTCAAAAACTAAAGCCAAATTTTAGGTCTGGACTTTTGACCTTTATGTGGGTTGAGATACACTTAAAATGTTCCTAACCACTTCATCTATTCCCTGGTCCGTAATTACCAACTGCTGTGAATTTTTTTCCTAGCATTCTGGTTCTGAATCCAAATAGCAAAGATAAAGAAATAATCATTATTAAAACATACAAAAGGACTTCCCTTGTGGTTCAGTGGTTGGGAGTTCGCCTGCCAACGCAGGAGACACGGGTTCCATTCCTGGTCTGGGAAGATCCCACATGCCTTGGGCCACAAAGCCCGTAAGCTGCAACCACTGAGCCCCTGTGCCCCAGCTACTGAAACCCATGAGCTATAGAGCCTGTGCTCTGCAACAAGAGAACTGCAGTGAGAAGCCCACACACCATGACTAGAGAGTAGTCCTTTCTCACAACAAATAGAAAAAGCCTGTGAGCAGCAAGGAAGACTCAGTGCAGTCAAAAATAAAATAAATAAATAATAAACATACACTATGCCAAGCATTGATTTCCTCAGTTCTTTCGCATAGTATTTATTTTCATCATCATAACCCTGGGGGTAAATGTTATTAGCCCTATTTTACATCTGAGGCTAAGGAATTGCATAGCTACTAAATGATAAAAACAGAGATGACACCTGGTCTCAGCCCATCACAAAAGGAAAAGCAGGGAGCTGCCTTTATTATACTAGCACCTTCTTTCACTCCAAATCTACTTGAAGGGGGCTGCATGTTTGTTAGCCTAGGGAATAAATAATGCCCTGGAGAAAAGGGGACTTGAAAGTCCATCTGACTCAGTTTGAATCAAGAAAGCATTTCTCTAACAAGATGTATATCCTTGAGCAAAGCCACTCACTCTCTCTGTGGCTCAGTTTATAAAAGATAAACATCTCTCATAAAACAAGGTACCATTTATTCCATCCTGATGAGGGGTAATCGAAATCAGAAAGTAACAATGTGAAACCTTCTAACATCACAAGCACCAGTTTAAAATTAGCTCTTGTTCTTTCCTTCTTTGTTTCTTAAATATCAAAGTATTCTTCTAAAATATCACTGAGGCAGTTTATGAAATGAATGAGGAATCAGAAAGAGTAAATCAAAGAAGAAAAGAGTTCCTGGAGAGTGAAAGGAAAAGGAAATATAAGCAGAGGGAATACGAATACTTGTATAGAAGGCAACAACAGACACCCAAACCAAACTTCTTCCATTTGACAAATTTGTGAAGATCATTCTAACAGAAGTTCCATCATGTCTTCATGAACACAGAAACCTCACTTAGCAGCATCATATCAAAAAGAACAAGTTAAAGAATTCTACGTTCTCACATCCAATAAAAGTTTCTCCCTTTAAGAATACACATGCCCCCTTCAAAATTTGAGTTTTATTATTGCTGAAACACATTAAGAATTTTCTTCATAATACCACACATCATACTGGATTCTATGGCTGACAAAATAGTTGCAGCTTCATGAAGTTACCTGAGTAGTAAGCACCACATCACCACACCATCAGATGATAAACACACATCTCAACATCTCCTGTCTTGGCCACCACAGCACAACCCTTGCAAAGAAGTATTCCTAGCTTCTTGTTCTAAGCGAGACAAGCCCTCCTAAGGCCACCACAGCACCTCAGAACTAGAGAGAGAAGCTCTCAGAGTTTCTCTTTTTCCTGAGATGAGCACACTGAGGGCTATTTCTCCCCTCCCTTGGCCACCATCCTACTGAGAGTTGCAGGAGAGAACACTTGTCCAAAGACACCACCTTGTCCTGCTTGGCCATCAGTTCTAATACATCACATCTCCTATTACCTGTTAACCAGAAACCTGAACTCCCAACATCATCCATCATCTCAAGCATTATTTACACCTACTTCTCCATCCACTTTCCCAACTATCCTCTACCTCTAAAATTCTTCCCCCTATCGGTCATCAGCAAACACTTATGTTATGGGTTGAACTATGCCCCTGCCCACCCAAATTGCTATGCATAAATCCTAATCCTCAGTACCTCAGAGTGTGACCTAATACAAAAATAGGGTCATTGCAACTCACAGATTGGAAGAAAACGTTTTCAAATGATGTGATCGAAAAGGGTTTAGTCTCCAAAATTTAAAAACAGCTCATGCAGCTCAATATAAAAAATAATAATAATAATAAAAAGGGGAGAAGATCTAAGAGACATTTCTCCAAAGAAGACATACAGATAGCCAAGAGGCTCATGAACAGATACTCATCAGTGCCAGTTATTGGAACAATGAAAATCAAAACTATAATGAGATTATCACCTTACCCTAGTCAAAGTGACTAAAATCCACAAACAATAAATGCTGGAGAGGGTGTGGAGAGAAGGAAGCACTCCCACACTGTTGGTGGGAATGTAAATTGGGACAGCCACTATGGAGAACAGTATGGAGGTTCCTTAAAAAACTAAAAACAGAGCTATCATATGATCCAGCAATCCCACTCCTGGGCATATATCTGGAGAAAAACAGGGTCCAAAAGGATACATGCACCCCAGTGTTAATTGCAGCACTGTTTACAATACCCAAGACATGGAAGCAACCTGAATGTCCATCAACAGAGAAATGGGTAAAGGAGATGTGGTACATATACACAATGGAATATTACTCAGCCATTAAAAAGAATGAAATAATGTATTTGCAGCAACATGGGCAGACCTAAAGAGGGTCATACTGGTGAATTAAGTCAGACAGAGAGGGATAAATATAACATCCCTTATATGCAGACTCTAAAAAGAAATTATACAAATAAGCATATTTACAAAACAGAAACATACTCACAGACTTAAGAGAACAAACATGGCCACCGGGGGGAAGGATGGAGGGAGGAGGGAGTTAAGGAGTTTGGGATTGATATATACACTGCTTACTATATTTGAAATGGATAACCTACAAGGTCCTATTGTATACCACGGGGAGCTCTGCCTAATGTTATGTGGCAGCCTGGATGGGAGGGGGGTTTAGGGAGAATGGCTACACGTGTATGTATGGTTGAGTCCCTTTGCAGTCCTCCTGAAACGATCACAACATTGTTAACCAGCTATACTCCGTTATAAAATTAAAAGTTTTTTAAAAAATAGGGTCATTGCACACTGATGAAAGACAGTGAAGATGACACAAACAAACTGAAAGATACATTGTGCTCAGAGACTGGAAGAGTTAATGGTGTTAAAATGACCATACTACTCAGGGCAACCTACAGATTCAGTTCAATCCCTATCAAAATTCCAATGGCATTTTTCATAGAACTATAATAAATAGCTCTAAAATTTGGATGGAAACACACACAAAAAACCTGAACAGTCAAACCAATCTGAAGAAAGAACTGAGCTGAAAGCATATGCACCCTGATTTTTAAACTATAACACAAAACTACAGACACCAAAAGTTTGGTAGTGGCCCAAAAACAGACCCATAAATCAATGGAACAGAATAGAGAGCCCAGAAATAAAGCCACACTTCCATGGACAGTTAATCTATGAAAACAAGAGGCAAGGATATACAAAAGGACAGACTCTTCAATTAATGGTATTGTGAAAACTAGACAGCTACATGCAAAAGAATCAAACTAGACTACTTTCTCACACCATAAACAAAAATAAATTCAAAATGGATTAAGCACTTAGGTATAAGAGCTGAATCGTAAAATTCCTGGAAGAAAACAGGCAGTGGGCTCTTTGATATTGGTCCTAGCAATATTTTTGTGAAAACAAACAGATGGGGCCTAATTAAACTCAAAATCTTTTGCACAGGAAAGGAAATTATCAACAAATAAAAAACTGACTACTGAATGGTAGAAGATATTTGCAAATGATATGTCTGACAAGGCATTGATATGCAAAGTATACAAAGAACTCATACTTAACTTTAAAAAAAGTCCAATTTAAAAGTGGCAGAGAACTTGAATAGACATTTTTCCAAAGAGGATGTGCAGATGGCAAATAGGCACATAAGGACTTCTCTGGCAATCTAATAGTTAAGAATCCAACTGCCAATGCAGGGCACATGGGTTTGATCCCTGGTCCTGGAAGATTCCACATGCTGTGGGACAACTAAGCCTGGGCACAGCCATAGAACTGACATCCTACAACAACTGAAGCCCACATGCCCCAGAGTCTGCACTCTGAAGCAAGAGAAGCCACTGCAATGACAAGTGTGTGCACCCCAATGAAGAACAGCCCCTGCTCCGTGCAACTAGAGGAAAGCCCATCTGCAGCAACAAAGACCCAACACAGCCAAAAATAAAATTACATAAATAATTAAAAATAAAACAAATAGGAATATGAAAAGATGTTCAACATCACTAATCACCCAGGAAATGTAAACCAAAACCAAATGAGGTATCACCTTACATTTGTCAGATAAAGTACTGGCAAGGATGTGGGGAAAAAGGAAGCCTTGAGCACTGTTGGTGGGAATGTAAACTGGTATAGCCACTAGGAAAACAGTATGGAGGTCCTTCAAAAAATTAAAAACAGAACTACCATACAATCCAGCAATATATATATAGTTTACACAATAGAATCTTTATTGCTCAGCCATAAAAGAGAATGAAATCTTGCCATTTACAACAATGTGGATGAACCTAAAGAGTATCATGCTAAGTAAAATGTCAGACAGAGAAAGACAAATACCATGGAACTTCATTTATATGTGGAATCTAGAAAAACAAAACAAATGAACAAATACAATAAAACAGAGACAGTCATAGATACAAAGAACAAATAGGAGTTGCTGGGGGAGGGATGGAAGATGAAAGAAACAGATGAGGGAGATTAAGAGGTATAAACTTGCAGTTACAAAATAAATGAGTCATGGGTATGAAATGTACAATGTAGAGAATACAGTCAATAAGTACATAATACCTTTGTATGCTGACAGATGGTAACTAGACTTATTGTAGTAATCATCTTGAAATGTATAGAAATATCCAATCACTATTTTGTGCACCAGGAGCTAATGCAGTGCTGCAGGTCAATTCTTCAAAATCACACAAACTCAGAAAAAGAGATCTGATTTGTGGCTACCAGGGTCAGCAGTTGGGTGAAGGGTAATTGGAGATCCCTGTAGCTCAGATGGTAAAGAATTTGCTTGCAATGCAGGAGACCCAGGTTCGATCCCTGGGTCAGGAAGATCCTCTAGAGAAAGGAATGGCAACCCACTCCAGTATTCTTGTCTGGAGAATCCCATGGACAGAAGACCCTGGCAGGCTACAGTCCATGGGGTCACAAAGAATCAGACACAACTGAGCAAGTAACATTACTACTATTAGTCAAAAGGTACAAACTTCCAGTTATAACATTAATAAGTACCAGAAATATAATGTACAACATAAATATAATTAACCCTTCCATATGTGTGGATATTGTTAAGAGTAAATCCTGAGTACTCATCATAAGGAAAAAATAAATTTTTATTTATTTAATCTTATATCTATATGAGATGACAGATGTTCACTAGACTTATTATGATAATCAATTCATGATGAATGTAAGTAAAAATATTACGCTGTACACCTTAAACTTATACAGTGCTATATTTCAATTATATCTCAGTAAAACTAGAAGAAACAAAATTAAAATTAAAAAATAAAACACAAAAAATAGGAACATTGCAAATATGATTAGTTAAGTTAGAATTAAGTCATATGGAAGTAGGAAGGCCTTCTATTAATAATTCAACATGACTAGTGTCCTCATAAAAAGGAGAAATTTGGAAACAGGCACACACTCAGGGAGAATGTCATGTTGGATTTATGCTGCCCAAGCAAAGAACTACCAGAAGCTAAGTGAGAGGCCTGGAACAGATTTCTCCCTGATGGCTACAACAGGAACATGGCCCTTTCAACATCTTGATTTCAGACTTCTGGCCTTCAAAACTATGAGACAATAAAGTTCTGTTGTTCTAAGTCACCCAGTTTGTGGTACTTTGCTATTCAGCTCCATCCAGCTCATTCCATTCTTCTCTGAACACCTCCTTCCCCTAGCTGTTCTGTGGTGATACAAGTCTCCTCCACAGCCCTCTTGAAGGACTTATTCTTCTCACATCCCTCCATTCCTCAAAGTCTGGAAGTGGAGTAGGTATCCATCTTGCTCCCATTGCTCCCTCTAAACCGTTCCTTCTCTCTCTTTGCTCAAAAGTTCAGATCTTGTAAAGTTCAAGCCTAACACTCTCCTACTTATTACTGTCACCTTCAAATCCTGGTCACTCTTCATCGTTTATTGATTACATTTTATCACCTGCTATACAAGTTCCTTTCTTCCCCTACTCCTATCAAAAATAGTAACACTAATAATAATAATTCCTGGCATCAACACTCTCATGTCTCAGTTCCTTCACCTCCTCAAGTCCAAAGGTTGTTTCCTCCAGGCCCAGACAGCACTCAATCTTGTCATCACCATTAACTGTGTCACCTTCAAAATAGCCTCAAGCTTCCCACTCTGAACACCATGTAATATACATTCAGTTCATTCACTCTGTCCACCTTTTCCAGCAGTTCTTTGCTTCCTTTTACCAAGGCCACCAACCCACGATCATCCTACTCTCCCTCTCAATCACTCTTCTTAGAAGTCTTTCCCTCTCTTACTGTCCAGTTCGAATCCCAATAGTCCTTAATTAGAATGACTTCCTTGGAAACACCTTTCACTCTTTCTCTCTTTTCATTTTAGTACAATTATATGGCAAAAGCTCCAACTTTGACAAAACCCATCAATTTGCCTACTGCAGATCTTGGTCTGAGAAGCTGAACTTGCTAGAGTAAGATATACAAGTATTGTTGTTTGATCTCCCTTTAAAGTTATGACTGTGGAAATACATTTAGCAGCTACTGTCCAACCCCATCAATTACCTACCATCCTCCCAGTTAGAACCTTTCATTCCTTGAAAAGTTGAACCCCTGGATTTTCACTACATTTCCTGTGATTTATTGGTGATCATAACATTCAAATAACAGGCCCATTTAAAACTCTGAAACAATATGATGTGTCAGTTAGTTGACCTATTCATTACAATTGATCTTGCACGCAGCCTTACCTCAAGCACACACTTCAGGGTTTATACTCTAGATGTTTGTCATTACTAACATCATACAATCTCAGTTTCTTACATTTTATTCTCTATCATTTAACTTCTATCTTTCCAGTTCACTTTATCTTTTATATTCACTCCAAAACTCCCTTGGTCCTACTGGGTCATCAAATCCATTGATCCTACCACCTACCCTTCTCAAACCTCTCCTTCACATCTTACCAAATTTAGATCCAAGATCTATCATTTTAATCACTCTGGCATACATCCTCATCTAGCTTGCTTCCTTAATACTTATCTGACAAAGTTTAAAACTGCTACAATCTAACTCTGTACCTACTGTACTTCTGCAATAGAGCAGCGGACTGTGGCTAGAGAAAACACAGAAGCATGCTGACTGGTCTTTCAAGTACATCCTCAAATCTCAAAAATACTGCCCAGCAACCTTCTACATTTCTGACTTTCCCGTCCACAAACATCTCTTTTCATATCTTTCTTTTCTCCCCAAACTTCTATACCAGCTCCATTATTAGCTGGAATTCTTGCCTCTTATTTTCCTAATAAAATAGAACCATTAAGGAACTAATTTCCACGCCCTTCCTACACCAAGTTTACCTTTCTTGGTGTACAGCCTGAAAGGTACAGCCTTTCTCCATCTGTACCCATACCCTCTGCCTTCCCTGCTGTCACATGGATGAACTCCTCCTACTAATCTAAAGCTAACCCCTTCTTTAATTATCTTGATTCCAACTCCTTTTCCCTACTGAAAGACTGCTTCTACAAATACTCTTCCTCCTGATCACAACATCAGTTTTCTCTTCACTATATAACTATGTTGTAACTTGTGCCATCTTAAAAATACCCATCTTGACCCCACAACTCCCTCTAGGACCTGGTCCATTTTTCTATCCTCATTTATTTAAAAGAAAAAAAAAAAAAACTCCTTAAATGCCTGTGATAGCTGTGTTCAGGTTCTCAACATTTCTAATCTGATGTTAACTCAGCATTCCACTGCTGCTGCTGCTGCTAAGTTGCTTCAGTCATGTCTGACTCTGTGCGACCCCACAGATGGCAGCCCACCAGGCTCCTCTGTCCCTGGGATTCCCCAGGCAAGAATACTGCAGTGGGTTGCCATTTCCTTCTCCTAGCATTCCACTAAACTCACTCAAATCACCAAATCAATTGTCAGTGCTTGGCCCCCATCTTTTAACTCTCAGCAGCAACCAGCACAGCTAATCATGTCCTTCTTGAAACACATTCTTTTCCTTGGCTTCCAGGATAACACAATTTATGCTTCACAGGCTGGTTCCTTCCATCTACTTCATAGAATCGTCCTTCTCTTGTTTAGGGCTTCCATGATAGTTCAGTCGGTAAAGAATCCACCTGCAATGCAGGAGACCCAGTTTGATTCCTGAGTTGGGAAGATCTGCTGGAGAAGGGATAGGCTACCCACTCCAGTACTCTTGCCTGGAAAATCCCATGGATGGAGGATCCTGGTAAGTTGCAGTCCACGGGGTCGCTAGGAGTTGGATACAACTGAGTGACTTCACTTTCAATTTTCACTTTTCACTTTCATGCATTGGAGAAGGAAATGGCAACCCACTCCAGTATTCTTGCCTGGAGAATCCCAGGGATGCAGGAGCCTGGTGGGCTGCCATCTATGGGGTCACACAGAGTTGGACACAGCTGAAGTGACTTAGCAGTAGCAGCAGCAGCCAGTATTCTTGGGCTTCCCAGTGGCTCAGCTGGTAAAGAATCTGCCTGCAATGCAGGAGACCTAGGTTAAATCCCTGGGTTGGGAAGCTTCCCTGGAGAAGAGAAAGGCTACCCACTCCAGTATTCTGGCCTGGAAAATTCCATGAACTTTTCTCTTGTTTAACCACAATGTTGTGGGGTGACCAACCCTCAGGTCTAGATCTTCTCATCTCAGACTCCGCAAGTGCCTAATCTAGTCCAATAGCTTCATATTGGGTCCGTATGATGACTCCTAAATCACAACACATGATCAAACTCTTGTGCATATCCAATCATCCACAGCATATGTCTTAGTATCCCGGAAACCCAACTCATGATTCCTACTCTACAGTTTCTAAAAATATCTCCTCCTCCAATCTCCTAATAAATGAAAGACTATTTCATTACTACACTATTTATCCAGTAAGAGTATTCTTTGATTTTTCCCTTTCTCAGACTCTCCACATTCAATCCATCAGAAAGGCTGGTTCACATTACAATCTCAATACATCCATGCAGAATGAATGGACGGATGTATAAATGAGAAAGTGTGAGCAACTGTACTGTACCAGAAGTAAAAAACTACTTTTACAGTCCAAAGATACAAATGACAGCATGCATTTTTAACATAAATTTTTAAGAACTCATGAGGAACATATGAGGAAATGAAACCTGTAATAAAGATGCTAAGATTTACAGCAAGTCCTCACTTCTCAAATTTGATCACTTCCACTTAAATTACTGGTAAGGTCTGCCCAGTAACTATTTGGGGAAATCTAATTTTCCTTATGTTAACTAGTTTAAATAAGTTCTGGCATGCTGCATTTCACATCTTTGCCTCCAAAACATAATAAATCCCAAAACTTCTATAATCTATTGATTGCCAGAGACTGCTCAGGTGAAAACTTGGAGAACAAAACTAATTAAACTAACTTTCTAGATGAAAGGAGCAATAGCTTTGATGTACCAGAGCAGAAAGAAAATTAGTCCTATCAAATTATCTCTGGGAGCAACCTCTGAGGGTGGAATAATGAGGTATTTTCCTCAACTTCATGTTTTAATGAAATATTTTCAATCTGCTTCTCAACCCAAATTCAATTAAACATGTAAACAATATTTTTAGGAATGAAAAACATTCGTTCACTTTTCTTCACATATACAAAAAAAACATGAATGCCTCTAAAAATGGCTTTGTTGCTGCTGTTCAGACACTACGTTGTGTCCAACTCTGGGACCCCAGGATTGTAGATACCAGGCTCCTCTGTCCATGGGATTTGCCAGGCAAGAATACCAGAGTGGGTTGAAAAATGCCCTGGGTCATTGCTTTTTTACATAAAGGACAGAAATATTGAGCCAGGGTTGATTCATGTAACCCTTAGCATCTTAGTTTGCTGACCATCATCCACACTCTTTTTAAGCTCTTTTAAATTCAGAAAGGACTTACCAGATAGTAGGTGTATAAATCACATATGTTTCAAAACAATTTGTCTAAAGCCCAGGTTGTAAACCTATTTCTCACGCTGACAAGTTAGTCACGAGACAATTCCTCTAGACTTGGCCTCTCACAGAGGTATCCCAGAATCACAGGGGTACTACCCCTGGAAAATCACTTCATAACACATGAACTCTTAACAGGAAGTCTGTGGTATTATTTTAAAAACCCTCTCTCCTAGGTAATGAACCTAGTCATTTCTGTTTTTCCATCCCCAGTATAACAAAGCTAATGTACATGAAAAGATCAAGAAATTACGCTGAAAAAAGTGCAGAAGCAAGTATTTAGAGAGGAGCAGAAACTTTCAATAAGAGAAGAAGGAAACTGTAGACCATCTGTGTCCACTGAAGGTAATGACTGAAAGTGTCACATGAGGCATGTTTTTCAACCCTCAGGAAGAAATTGCTGAGACTAAATAGATGTTGAACTAAGCTATTAAGTAAAGTAAAGTGGGACTTAATGGCTTAAAACTTGGGTTCTTACAGTTATTTATGAAAAAAATTAATAAAAAAGTCTATGCAGCTGCTTCCTTCATAAATCTGGAAAAACTGCCACTTAAAGTCAAAGCCCTGTGCTCTATGACTACTAACGTAGCCTTGAATAAGTCACTTAACTTCTCTACCTTCAGTTTTCTCCTTAGGAAAATGAACAACAATAGCATCTGTCTTGTGGGGCTGATTTAAAGGTTGATAATGTTAATAGCCAACAGTAAGTGTTACTATATACCAGGCACTATTAAAGTACATTGGCAATACAAATTCACTTAATCCCTACAGCAACTATATGAGGTAGATAACTACTATCATTATCCTTATTTTGTCCAAGAGGAAACTGAGGCACAGAAATGTGCTTCAAGGACCAGAGCATCAGCATCGTTTGGGAGCTTGTTGTTCAGTTGCTCAATCATGTCCGACTCTTTGCAACCCCATGGACTGCAGCACACCAGGCTTCCCTGTCCTTCACCATCTCCCAGAGCTTGTGCAAACTCACGTTTATTGAGTCCGTGATGCCATCAAACCATCTCATCCCCTGTCATCCCCTTCTCCTTCTGCCTTCAATTTCTCCCAGCATCAGGGTCTTTTCTAATGAGTCGGCTCTTTGCATCAGATGGCCAAAGTATTAGAGCTTCAGCTTCAGCATCAGTCCTTCCAATGAACATTTAGGACTGATTTCCTTTAGGACTGACTGGTTTGATCTCCTTGCAGTCCAAGGGACTCTCAAGAGTCTTCTCCAACACCACAGTTCAAAAGCATCAATTCTTCAGTGCTCATCCTTCTCTATGGTCCAGCTCTCACACCTATACATGACTACTGGAAAAAACATAGCTTTAACTAGACAGACCTTTGTCAGCAAAGTAATGTCTCTGCTTTTTAATATGTGTCTATGTTTGTCATAGCTCTTCTTCCAAGGAGCAAGCATCTTTTAATTTCATGGCTGCAGTCACCATCTGCAGTGATTTTGGAGCCCAAGAAAATAAAGTCTGTCACTGTTTCCATTGTTTCCCCATCTATTTGCCATGAAGTGATGGAACCAGGTACCATGGTCTTAGTTTTTTGAATATTGAGTTTTAAGCCAGCTTTTTCACTGTCTTCTCTCACATTCATGGGGAGGCTCTTTAGTTCTTTGTTTCTACCATAAGGGTGGTGTCATCTGTATATCTGAGGTTATTGATATTTCTCCCGAGCTTGTTAGCAATGCCCACCATGGCGTTTGTTGTTGTTGAAGTTCAGTCACTAAGTCATGTTAAAGTCTTTTGTAACCCCAAGGATAGCCCAACAGGCTCCTCTGTACATGGGATTTCCCAGGCAAAATACTGGATTGGGTTGCCATTTCATACTCCAGGGGATCTTCCCAGCCCAGGGGTTGAACCCACATCACTTGTGTCCTACATTGGCAGTTGCATTCTTTACCCCTAGAGCCACCTGGGAAGCATGTGCATGTGTGTGTGTGTGTGTGGTGTGTGTGTGTGATTGGATTTGGTTGAAGTTATTATTAACACTTAGCACTGATAGGAATTCGACGCTCAGACTTCTAGAACTTCCATTCAAAATGGAATATAAAGAGCTAAGAATTCTTACTTCTTGGTTTCTTTTTATGGAAATTGATACTGAGAGAGAGGAGTAATTTGACCAAGGTCAACAAGTAAATTAGGGGCACAGCAAAGACTTGAGTTTGAGCTTCAAAGGTCTGCAATTATACACACAGTACTGGCTTCTCTTTACTTCCGGCTACTGTACAGGTCAAAAAAAAAAAAAAAAAGACAACTGAGTAAGTTAGCAATTAGTAGATGCAAGTGGTTTCACATTACTGTTTAAAGTGTTCTGCCGCCCACAGAGGAAACTCTAATGTCTATGAATATAAAATATCTTCAAAATGTGTTTCTTCAGAAACCAACTGCTTACTGGCTCCATGGTAAATTGAGTATATTTTCTCTTGGCTGTTCTCCTGGCATTTAGCCAGGGCACTGATGCAAAATTAGCGTTGTGTAATATTGTAAACTGTGGGTAATAATGTAGCTAATCGTCCCTAACAAGCACTCTTTCTCTCCAGCATTAATCTTTATCTTTCTATCCATTTTCATATGAAAAAATTTTTAAGAGTTACAACACTTTGATCTTTTCTAAATTGCATTGCATTGTTTCTCCCCTACAAAAACAGGAGTCCCGTTTCATAAATATAATACTTGTCTTAGAATTAGTTCAGAAAAAGTTTGTTTTCTGCTTACCATCTCCACACTGATATTCCTTTTGCATCTGTAAGAACAGATAACTACGCTTGACTGTCCATTTCTCCTCTTACCACTACATTTCTCCAAGATTTTCGACCATGCAAAATATATTCAGATTATTCTTTCAGCAAGTTACTTTATTCTTTCTTCGAATTGCTCAAAATTCATTTATTTCAAGGGGCTTCCCCAATGTCTCAGCAGGTAAAGAAACCCCCTGCAGGAGATGTAGTTGAGGGTTTGATCCCACGGCGATCTCTGGGTCAGGAAGATCCCCTGGAGAAGGACATGGCAACCCACTCCAGGATTCTTGCCTGGGAAATTCCACATGAACTGTCGAGGTAGACTAGAATTTCTTGAATATTAGGCATTTTATTAATCTTTACTGTGTAGTCAACAGTAAAGACATAACATGCATAATCCCTGGCTTTACTTCCTATACAATACTATTTGTACAGATACCAGCTATCCTTAGTCTTACTACTCAGTTTTCATTTGGCTGGTTCGCCTGCATGTTCACTGTTCCTGAGCCTTCTGACCTTTGCATTCACTGCTCTCCTTGGTGATTCAGGATTTGCTATGGATATCAGGCAAGAAGAAAGTTTTGTCTTCTTGTGGAAAGTGGGTGAATATTTAGATCCACCCTTCCTAGACTGTATTTTCCCTACAAGTGAATTTCCTTCAAAGATTTAAAGAGGTAGAAAGCTTCCTGTGTGTTCAACTGTATTAAAAAATAAAGAAAAAAACAGAAAACTATTCACCAAAATATTAATACCTTGGACTTCTAAGGATATTTGGATTATGGATGATATTAATCTATTTATTTTTGCTTTTCTGTATGTTTCCAGTTTAATAAAATAGAAGATTAACAATAATTCTGAGATGCCCAAAGTTGTTAAAAACAGAAGTCTATTTCAGTAATTTCAAATATACAGGACAAACATCACTCCAAAATTCAAAAAAAATAATAAAAATGATTTTAAAAAGGAAATAGTCAACCCAATAACTTAGAGTAATAGATGATCACAAAACAGAGGAAATTAAATTTAGATAAACCTACACAGGACTCTACTCACAGCACATTCCAACTTGACATCATGAAACAGAAATCACCAAAATCAAGAAGGTAGGAAGGCCTTTGTTACTTCTCTCTGATTTGTTCCCAGACTCAAAGATCCAGAGTCACAACTGACAAACAAAGCAGAGATTTCTTTCTACTTTCTCTATTCTACTCTGCGAAAAAAGGAGTAACTATGCCCTTTCACCCTCCTCATTACAAGGTATTCTACTCAGCTGCAAAAAAAAGAAAAACAAAAACAATAAACTATTCCATTCAAAAAACAGAAATTATATGATTTACATTATCTCACCATAAAGCATATTATGATAAATTTTTTATTAAAGTACAATTTGGAAATTAGAAGAGGAAAATTACTTTTAAATAACCCTTGCATAGAACAAAAAAACAAAATTACAACTACAGGCCATTTGGAAAACAACAAAAATAAGAGCACTACCTATAAAAACTTGAAAAACACTGCTGTATAGTCAAAGAAACTTACTTTAAAGCTTTAATTATTAATTTCTACAATATAAAATAAATGGGCAAAGTACTTAACTCAAGGTAGAAAGAGTAAAACAGAACTTCATGAAAACCAGAAGAAATAATTAATAAACTACAAATCAATAAACTAATAAATAGTAAAAGAGAGGCAAAATAGAACTCATAAATAAATTCAAAAGCTAGCTATTTTAAAAGAACAATAAAATAAACCAATTAGGACAAATACAGTTTAAAAACAGAGTAAGAGAAAAAAAAAACACAGATGCATTTTATGAAATTAGAAAAAAGGTCAAGCTACAAAAAAATGAAAGAAATTGTTTGTATTTGGAAAAAAATAAAAGATTGAGAAGCACGGAATAAATTGGGAAAGCTGTCAAAGAAATTACTTCAAAAAATAATGAATAGCTTACACAGTTGATAGGAAAATGTTTCTCCTCTTTCAAGTGACAGATAGTCCCTTTGCTGTTAAACTGTTAAAAAGTATAGAAAAAAATTAAGTACATCATAATTAATTTTACAGTCTAAAATATTAACAATCTTTATAGAGAAATCTGACAAAGCAAATAAAAGAAACTACAAACACATCTAACTTATAAAGATTGCTATAAGATTTATAAATAAAATAGAAGCAATTTCAAACTTTCAATGTAATGTAAACATTAAAAGAAAACCTACACACCATGGTAATGGCCAGTTAGGAAATATTCCAAGAACCAACCGAATGGTTCTTTAATAATAATAATTGATCACATCAATAAACCAAGGGAGTTAAAGCAACCATTTAAATAGATGCTGAACTAGCATGTGGAAATAATTAAATATTTACTCTTGATCATTTTTAAATATATTAATAAAGTAGAAAAAATGTTCTTGATTCAACAACCAATGGTCAATATCATACCTACTGTCAAAACAAAAAAGAACTGCCATTGACAAGTGTGCCTGAAGGCACAATTATTTATCACTCTTTTAAAAGTCTCACCAAAGCTAATAAGATAAAATAAATTATACATTTAAAAGAAGCAGAGATAGAATCATGATTATTATTTGCATGTAGCGTAATTCTTCACCTGTAAAACTCAACAGAATCAATTTAAAAATTATCAATGAGCAAATTATCTAAAAATCCATAGGTTAAAACATATTTTTAGTTACAGAAGAATTCTCTAAGATTGTACACTGTACTTCTTAAGGTTAAGGTTTTCTATACAGATAACAGTAAACAGAACATGTGATCTATTTTTCTCTATTCATGTAATAAATTTGCACTTGGTGAGGCTGTGGTTCTAATCTTTTTTTTCTTATTTTTTCTGTTTAATTTTTTTCCAAACTTTTTTCCTGGTATAGGACTTTTTATTAATTTTTTATTAAAATATATTTGATTTATAATATATTAGTTTCTGGTGTACAACATAGTGATTCAATATTTTATATAGGTTGTACTTCATTTAAAGTTGTTATAATTTAATGGTTATATATCCCTGTGTTGTACAATATATCCTTGTTGCCTATATTTTTTTGAAAGGCATTTTATTTTAAATATAGCAGTATGTACATGTCAAAGCAATCTTGAGAAAGAAAAATAGAGCTGGAGGAACCAGGCTCCCTGACTTCAGACTGCACTATAAGGCCACAGTCACCAAAACAGCACAGTACTGACGCAAAAACAGAAGTATGGATCAATGGAACAGGGTAGGAAGTCCAGAAATAAAGCCATGTACCCATGGCCAATTAATCGATGACAAAGGAGGCGTGACTCTAAAATGCAGGGAAGAGAGTCTCTTCAATAAAAAATGCCAGGCAAACCGGACAGGTACATGTTTTAAAAAAAAATGAAATTAGAACATTCTTTAACATCATACACAAAAATAAACTCAAAATGAATTAAACCCCTAAATATAAGGTCAGATACTATAAAATTCTTAAAGGAAACTTACAGCACTCTCAAATAAATCACAGCAAGATTTTTTTTTTGATTCACAGCCTAGAGTAACGGAAATAAAAACAAAAACAAACAAATGAGACCAACAAAACAACAAACAGGACATAATTAAATTCAAAAGCTTTTGCACTGCAAAGGAAACCATAAACAAATGAAAAGACAACTCACAGAATGGGAGAAAATATTTGAAAATGATGCTACAGACAGGGATTAGTCTCCAAAATTTATAAACAGCTCATGCAGCTCAATATCAAAAAGACAAACACCTCAATCAAAAAATGGGCAGAGGACCTAAAGAGACACTTCTCCAAAGAAGACATACAGATGGCCAAGAGGTACATGCAAAGATGCTCAACATAGCTAATTATCAAAGAAATGCAAATCAAAATTACAAAGCGATCACCTCACACCAGAGATCACCTCACTCCCGTTTTCTCACTTTCTCATATCCTTCCCAGAGAAGGCAATGGCAACCCACTCCAGTACTCTTACCTGGAAAATCCCATGGGCAGAGAAGCCTGGTAGGATGCAGTCCATGGGGTGGCTAAGAGTCGGACACGACTGAGTGACTTCACTTTCCCTTTTCACTTTCATGCATTGGAGAAGGAAATGGCAACCCACTCCAGTGTTCTTGCCTGGAGAATCCCAGGGACGGGGGAGCCTGGTGGGCTGCCATCTATGGGGTTGTACTCTATGGGGTCGTACAGAGTCGGACACAACTGAAGCGACTTAGCAGCAGCAGCAGCTACTTGCTAAAAAAACAAACAAACAAGAACTGCCTGTCTGTTAGACAATCCCTTAGAAGCCATTTTTAGGAGCTTCCCTGGTGGCTCAGACAGTAAAGCATCTGCCTGCAATGCGGGAGACCTGAGTTCAATCCCTGGGTCAGGAAGATCCTCTGGAGAAGGAAATGGCAACCCACTCCAGTACTCTTGCTTGGAAAATTCCATGGATGGAAGAGCCTAGTAGGCTACAGTCCATGGGGTCGCAAAGAGTCAGACACGAATGAGCGACTTCACTTTCCTTTAGAAGCCATTTTGGCCTTGATTTGATGTGCTATTTTGTTGTTAACAGCCAAGTGGATTGAAACTCCTGCCAAAGCATACTGCCGTGGCGTAATACTAACATGAAGCTCCTTGACTTCCAACAGCACTACCTACCAGTCCGTTTAACCTTAACTGTAAATAATGAAACACAGCTGAGCTGTTGAGACTGCCCTGAGCACCCTATTCCTCCAAGTTAGATTTGTGGCAGGACGCTGGAGCAGTGGCCACCTGGCAGGTAGAGAAGAGGCAAAGACACAGAGGGCAAGTCAAAGAACTGTTCTCATGCTATGGAAGCCCAATAAACAGGGTTCAGAGATCAAGAATCAGCTGACTTTCTTTAAAACAGGCTCTGGCCTGAGCACAAGTCTAGAAGAAAGGTCACAATTTTGGTGAACTTTACAAACGATGGCTTCAGATACAAATTACAGATTAAAATTCCAGTGCAGCCTTCACATTTGTTCAGTGACGAAGAAGAAATGTTTGATTTGACATTAATCATTTCAGTCTCAAATACAGATGGTGATCAATGAACTATTTACTGAGCATCTAATACTCTGTATTATGATCTATGTTAGGAGCTAAAGAGAAACCCCAAAGAAGTATAGGATGTGATCCCTGACTTGAAGGCAATTATAATTTAGTTAAGAAGTCATACACTTCCATAATGCCTTCAAGTCATTCTACAAAACTCCTAATAAAATTATAAATAGTTATTAGACCAATTTTTGAAATAACTATTACTCTGAAAAGTGAAAGTTGCTCAGTCATGTCCAACTCTAGGCCAGAATACTGGAGTGGGTAGCCTTTCTCATCTCTAGGGAATCTCCCCAATCCAGGGATCAAACCCAGGTCTCCCACTCTGCGGGTGGATTCTTTACCATCTGAGTCACAAGGAAAGCCCCAGAATACTGGAGTGGGTAGCCTATCCCTTCTCCAGCTGATCTTCCCAACCCAGGAATCAAACCAGGGTCTCCTACATTGCAGATGGAGTCTTCACCAACTGAGCTATCAGGGAAGCCCATCTATTACACTATGATGCTCTAAGCTCCATCATTTCAAGGACAACTACCACCTGATCCAATGCCAATGCTTATTTCCAATGCCTAGTGCATAGTATTTGCACAACAAATATATCTTGAACAGATGGATATCTGATGGCCATGTTCAGTTCAGTCGCTCAGTTATGTCTGACTCTTTGCAACCCCATGAACCATAGCATGCTAGGCCTCCCTGTCCATCACCAACTCCTGGAGTTCACCCAAACTCATGTCCATTGAGTCAGTGATGCCATCCAACTATCTCATCCTCTGTTGTCCCCTTCTCCTCCTGCCCTCAATCTTTCCCAGCATCAGGGTCTTTTCCAATGAGTCAGTTCTTCGCATGAGGTGGCCAAAGTATTGGAGTTTCAGCTTCAACATCAGTCCTTCCAATGAACACTCAGGACTGATCTCCTTTAGGATAGACTGGCTGGATCTGCTTGCAGTCCAAGGGACTCTCAAGAGTCTTCTCCAACACCACAGTTCAAAAGCATCAATTCTTCAGTGCTCAGCTTTCTTTATAGTCCAACTCTCATATCCATACATGACTACTGGAAAAATTTTAAAATGAGTTTTATCTGAATTGTGCTTAGTGTAAATATGCACAAAGAAGGGACACAGCTTGAAGGGCTCTACATGGGGAAAAGGTTATTACTATCTTTAACATCATCTATAAAGATTAAGACAAAAC
Source organism: Bos javanicus (assembly GCF_032452875.1). NCBI lineage: Eukaryota > Metazoa > Chordata > Mammalia > Artiodactyla > Bovidae > Bos > Bos javanicus. The sequence goes on along the minus strand of NC_083887.1, from coordinate 33,821,063 downwards.
CAAATACACTCCCATATAGGAGCTTAGGGCTTCCCTGGTGGCTCAGTGGTAAAAAATCCACCTGCAATGTAGGAGACGCTGGTTCAACACACCAGTTGGATCCCTGGGTCTGGAAGATCCCTGGGAGAAGAAACTGGCAACCCACTCCAATATTCTTGCCTGGGAAATCCCATGGACAGAGGAGCCTGGACAGGCTACAGTCCATGGGGTCCCAGGAGTCAGACCCAACTCAGCAACTAAACCACCACCAGCACCATGCTGTGCTGTGTCACTCAGCTGTGCCCAACTCTTTGCAACCCTAGGGACAGTAGCCTGCCAGGCTCCTCTGTCCATAGGGATTCTCCAGGCAAGAATACTGGAGTGGGTTGCCATCCACTCCTCCAGGGGGTCTTCCCAACCCAGGAATCGAACCCAAGTCTCCCACATTGCAGGCAGATTCTTTACCATCTGAGCCACCAAGGAAGCCCAAGAATACTGTAGCCTATTCCTTCCCCAGGAATCTTCCCAACCCAAGAATCGAACCAGGGTCTCCTGCACTGCAGGCAGATTCTTTACCAGCTGAGCTACCAGGGAAACCCATACATTAAAATTCTACTTAAAATGTCTACTTGATTTGTTAATTAAAAGATAACACTGCAGCTCCAGAGCCCTACCCATCAGGCCCTACTGCTCACCAACTGTCTCCTCTGGTCTGCTGAGCTTCCTTATACCATTTTGCTGAAAGTGGGAATACAGTCCCATTCTTGATTCCCCTACAACATAGAAAACCAGGCTGTAAAGTATAACTAATCTATAGTGAATTTGGAGACAGCATGAGTATGATGCAGAGAAACCTACACTGTTGGTAGAGGCGACCACTTTGGGAGTTTGCTGAGCACTTTTCTGGTGATGCCTAAGAGTCTGTAGGGACCTGCACAGGCTTCTTGTCCCATGTTCTGATATTTTTACAGATCCCTGATATCTATTAAGATATCCAAACACTGCCACCAGGCTCAGACTTTAAATTGTTCAAAACCTGCACATCTTCTCCTGAGTCATGATCTGATCATTGACCTAAAGCATTAATCCTCTAGCTACATGCCTAAAAGGTCACTGTTCTTTTTTTTTTCTTCATTCAGTAAATATATTTTCATCATCCCTTTTTCTGATATCGCTGGTAGATAGTTCTATCCAATCAATAGTTCTCACGTTTGCTTTGCCCTTTATTCTCAGAATCATACTTACTCTGCATTCAGACATGAACTTTATTTTCTCACTTTTAAAAAATTAGCATACCTTGATTTATCCTTTTATTTCCAGTGTAAATGCATATCCCTGCTTATGCGCATGCTCTATTATTCTCACTGCTTTTGTTCTTTTTGATCATGATGGAATTCATAATGTTCATAAAACCTGGCAAACTAGGGGGTCTTTGAATGAGGGTGCAAGTACCCCTGAGTCATACAAAAATGTTCCAAGGGTAAGCAAACATCAGATCAGATCAGATCAGATCAGATCAGTTGCTCAGTCGTGTCCGACTCTTTGCAACCCCATGAATCACAGCACACCAGGCCTCCCTGTCCATCACCAACTCCCAGAGGTCACTCAGACTCATGCCCATCGAGTCAGTGATGCCATCCAGCCATCTCATCCTCTGTCGTCCCCTTCTCCTCCTGCCCCCAATCCCTCCCAGCATCAGAGTCTTTTCCAATGAGTCAACTCTTCGCATGAGGTGGCCAAAGTACTGGAGTTTCAGCTTCAGCATCATTCCTTCCAAAGAAATCCCAGGGCTCATCTCCTTCAGAATGGACTGGTTGGATCTCCTGGCAGTCCAAGGGACTCTCAAGAGTCTTCTCCAACACCACAGTTCAAAAGCATCAATTCTTCAGTGCTCAGCGTTCTTCACAGTCCAACTCTCACATCCATACATGACCACAGGAAAAACCATAGCCTTGACTAGACAAACCTTTGTTGGCAAAGTAATGTCTCTGCTTTTGAACATGCTATCTAGGTTGGTCATAACTTAAAGCAATGTCTTTTCAGATCCTCAGCTTCATTCTGAGAGTACAACCTAAGTAAAGACATCTTGTTGGACCTTTTCTTTCATAACTATATACGTGAAAATCCATATTCATTTTTCACTTGGGCACCACGATTTCTGACAGCTATCATCTCTCCATCCATTCTATGTTTGCTTATTTGTTCTTATTACATACTCAGTAGATTTAATGAGAATACGCCATCATTAATATACCTTTTGGTATACCTGGTATTTTTCACTTTTGCCTATTGAATTTCACTGAACCCCATCTCATTTCCATAATCAGTAATATTCAGATGCAGATAATAAGCTAATTTCATCATGAACGCAATTTCATTATGAGCCCTTTTCAGAGGTTCCAATTCAAGATGACGTCATAAGAGGATTCTGAACTCAACTCCATCCACAAACACAATGGAACCTATAGCTACAAATGGAAGTGCCTCCGGGGAGTGGAGGGGGGTGGGGTGGGGTGAATGGGTGGCGGGGGTGGCGGGGGTGGCGGGTGGGGAGGGTGTAAAACCTATCTAAGCAACTCCTATTATTCCACCAAGCAAGAGAAGGTTCACATGAAAGCTGCAGGAGAAGCAGGACACATCTCACCACAAACCCCACCCACGCAGCACAGTGCCCCACAGTCAGGAGGGAACCTGAAACTGGAGCTTCTCCCTGAGGAGGGAAGGGGGTTTTTGAACCCCTCATGGGGCACCTTCAACCTTTAGTTCATACACCTGAGGGACAATCCCCTGAAACACCCAGCGTAGAAAACCCACGGGACTCCTGCCGGACTCACCTGTACCCATGGGTTCTAGCTTCAAAGCCGCTAGCTGAGGAAGCAGCTGCTCCCTGACTTTGGGTGGGATCAGCTCACTTGCTTGTCTTGGAGCTTCCTCCGAGGGGAATGATTTCCTCTGAGGGGAAATGATTTGACTCTCATTTGAGGGCCTCCTGGGGAGCATCCAGAAACAGACTGGAGGGCGCCATGTTCAGCTCTCCTCCTTCCGCGCTTCGAGCGCCCCCCGAGAAGCCAGGTCACGTGCATTTGCAGCTCCCGTTCTATGCCTGGTGCCCTGGCTTTTGCAACCACCGCCCGGGACATGCCTCTAGATTGCCTGGTGCTGGTGGTCAGCAGAGCTTCTTTCTACTAAGGAGTCCCGTAGACCTGTATACATGTGCGTGAGCCTTTTTTGAATCAAGTTTATGTTTACAAATATGATTATATAACTACTAAAAATTTGCAAAATATGAACTTTGTGTCATAATGATAATAAAATTAAATCTATTTGGAGTAAAATGTTTATTTCTTAGAGACATAGAAAACATGTTAATTTCAGATTTCAATTCATATACTTAATTTTGGGGAGGTATGTATAATCAATATAATACATCCAAGCATAAAAAATTACATTAGATTAAAATTTTGTGGAGAGTTGAATGGAAATGAGTTCAAGAAGAAAAGGAATGATACATATAAATTTTCTGATTATTAAAGTAATCTGGTTTACATATTTAAAACGAGGCAGTATGGCTATTGAATTGCTATTGTTTTGAGATGCCACTGGAAATTTTTTTTAATTATCTGACAATTTGCTGTAATGCTAATACTTATAATTGGCCAGAAATTACATTATTTTCAACAACTTAGAGTAAAATTATTTTAGCCATTAACCTAATGTGGAAGAAATACATAGATTTTTCTGTATTACTTTAACTGATGGACAAACATAAAGCTCAAGATCTGCTCTGGTCGGCCATGGAGTGCATTCTCCACCATGCATGTTGGTGCAAATTTAGCTGACATGATTTTGCTCTGAGGGTTTGGTTTGTTTTTAAATTCCTCAGTTGGGGCCCTTCTGTGACTGACATTAGATTTCCCAGAAATCTAGTCCAGGAACCTGTGCTGAGAAAACACATGTTGGAGTGAATCCTGTAGGTGTTGGTCCAAGGGAAGAAATATAAAACCAAATAAAGGAGAGTTTATGGAAAAGGGGAACCAATTCCAATACACTGCCAGGAAGCTTTCTTGATGCTTAAACATGATGGGTCCTTTGTAAATCAGGTAGACACACCAGAACTTCCTTAACACAGTAAATAAGAAAGTGGTCAGAAAAGTCAGGGAGGCTGGAATATGAGAGCAGATTTATTATGTAAGAACCCAGTCCTCATCTATGTTCCTTGGGAGGATCCAGTGGATACCTCTTCATTAAAGCAATAGAAAGCATGGGCAGGGCATGAGGAGGCTCTTTAAGAAATTCAGTGAGGGATGTCCTCTGAAATACACTATTTATAGTAGAAGGTGTTGCCATACAGCTCTGCTCTCTAATGCCAAAAGGTATGATTCCGGAATAGCAGGGGTCAGGTGTTACCTTTTAATTGCTAAAAGCTCAAGGTAGTTACCAAGTCATAAGGTCAGAAGTACATAGCAGTCGTTTGTTGATCTAGATAGATAGAATGATAAAAGTAATATGCTCAGGATCAGATCCAGAAGGCACCAGTAAATTATATGAAAAGGCAGCACAGACTCCCACATCACATACATTTGCTGTTTTAACACCAATCCCTCAGTTTATTTATAAGGTCTAATGGGGGAAGGTAGGGCTGGCCCCTTTCAACCTACTGATAGAGGCAGCAAAGCAGTCCTGGTGCACAGATGAGTCAGTGCAATTTTGGTGCTTACAAAAATGGACTTCTCTTGTATCATAGTCTCACTCAGCAGTGGTCCTAATGGGCAGAGATGAAAGGAAATCTTCCCAGTAGGCACAACAGCCAGCAATCTGCTTGGTTATTCATTTTGTGTGGAGTTCTTCCCTGGCAGTCCAGTGGTTAAGACTCCATGGTTCCATTTTAAGAGTTGCAGGTTCTATCCCTGGTTGGGGAACTAAGATTCCCACATGTTGCATGATGCAGCCAAAATAATTGTTTTTAATGTATTTTGTGTGTAAATGAAGTGGTCCAAAGTAAGATGCACACGGATTCCTATGCAGGTGAATGGCTTAGATGATTGTTAGTGGTCTGGAAGGAATTATATTGGAAGATTGGGGACAAAAAAAAAAATAAAAAAACTGAAGAAGAGGTGTGTGGATGACCCCTGAAGATGGCCAAGACAGGCATGTTTTTTGTTTCATGGTAATACCCACCACTGCCCATTGCCTTCACTGCCACCAGAGTAAGTCCTCTCAGTGGTAAACCTGACCTTGTCACCCTCTTGCTTAAAATTCTTCAGTGGCTCCTTACCTTTAGAATAACACTAAGGTTCCTTATTCTCCAGGCTTTCCAGGATCCAACCCTTGCTCATCTTTCTAATCTCACTCTCTGCTACTCCTTGGCAATTCTTGCCTGACTCCTTTACCATCCCTCACCTCCTATACTGGCCCTGCAGTCCTCCTGGCTAGAATGACCTCTTCCCTTTTGTACACTGCCCCTCACCCCACCCATCTACCTGAATAAATGTTATTTTCCCATCACACTTCAGATTGCTGCAGTCCCACTCCAGGAGGCCTCATCCAGCTTTCTCTTCCCAAATCATACTCGGTACTGCCCTACACTTATCTCCCTGTTGTACTAACCAGTTGCTATTTTAAGTATCAGTTCATCCACCGGTTTGCTTCTCAAGGCAAGAATCTTGTCATTTGTATTCCTTTATCCCCAGTGCATGGCTTGTTACCTGAATCACAATAGACAATATATTTTGGAGTAAATATATTTAAAAAGGAAAGAATATATAAGATACTTTACTCAATAAGTGTGTTCCTAAAAATTTAAACAGAATGGCTTTGGGAAAAGCCAGATCCTACATATTTGAATTTCTATGTTAGGGTAGACAGATCACCCCTGTAATCATGTCTGACTTCCTATCCATGCGATACTCAAACATCCGCTATCTAGTGATTAAACTGCTCTGATGCAAGCATCGTACTGGATCGAGGCCTGCCACTCGAAGGTGCCCTAGTTACTCATAGCTCTTCGAGTCAGTGGTGAACCATCCTCACGGATGACCCATGGCACCACTGGTCCCAGCTTACTGGGTTCTAGTTTTCCATGTTTCTAGTGTTCGGTTTTCATTACTGTCTACTTTTTCATGTCTCTGCTTGATAGTCTAGTTCCTCCAAAGCCTATGTCTTCCACGCTTTACCTTCTGGAAACTAATCATCCCTGAACCCTGCTACCTTCCAGCTCTACCTGGGTTAACGTTGTGACCTTTGAATCTCTATGACTCACCTGCCCCAGATATTGGGCTTGGTTTGGACCAAAGTACATGTATGCTGTCTTCCCTGCCTGCTTCCTTGACATCAGTTCTGAACCTTCCTGCAGATTCATTCCATTTTTGGCCTGGATTTTTTTTTTGCCTGGATTCACAATCCTGACCTTCCCCTGGCCATTCTTCCTCTCTCAGTACCAGGATGGTACCTCCCTAAATTATTAAGTTTATGTGTAAATCCTTAGTTTATTATATTGAGCTTGCTTAAAGTGAATTATAATTGTGATACAGAGCAGAACAAAGCTTAGGAACGAATTCAGAGGTAATGACTGTCTTTGAACGAATGCAACATTCAGAACTTTGTATGAGATGGTTTCGAGGAGTAGTTGGCAAATTTAAGTCTGGCCCACCTTTTAGAGACCACTGAGTGTGAGCAAGTTTTCTACATCATGAACCTGAGAGTTTGCTTGGGGATGGCCAACAAACAAGCTCTTATGATATCATCGGAAAGTGTCCATTAACATGACAGCTGCTTCTTACTTCATCAGACTCCATCTAGCTACCTGCCTTAAATTACTTCATTACCAACATGGACTTAGCCTTTCCAAATTTTATCAAACATTTTTGTTTCCCTCCACATCTGTGGAATAATATTGATAGGAAAAGGAAGTTGAAACTCTGTCCCAGATAAGACTTGAGACTGGAGTATTATTTATGTAGTTATGTTAGTAATGTTTCCGTTATGTTCATGATCAATTTCTTGGTGTTTCCCTAACTCATCTGCAACCTTCCTTCAAGTAATAAAAACAACTTCCCAGATGAGCAAGTCTTCCTTATTGTGCAGGATGATATTAGGTACACCTGGATGATTGAGACTGCCTCTGCTTTTATGGATACCTTGGAATTTGGCTATCTGCTCAAAGATCTCCTTCCTTGTTCTTTTTTTAATTCCCTTGAAAACTATGCTTGGGATTAATATGAAAGTCCATGCTGTTTTCTCATGTCATCCCAGTTATTTATAAATCACCACAGAAAAATGGTTAACCAGGTCATCTGTCTATCTTTGGCTATGTTTTTAAAGAAACATTTTCCCCTTCATTTCCTTGTTATTATTCAGTTGTTTTAAAGTCTACCAAGTCACTGAACTGTTTGATCTGCAGCTTTTCATGGAAGAGAATCATGTTTTGCTGAGTCAAGAGCAGTGTGCTGCTTTCTGTATACTGAAAATGTGGTATTGATTTTTTAAAATCATATTTGATCTGGGGGTATATATTACTGCTGAATTACTATGTCTTTTTGAATCAAATACTTCGCAAATGGATTCAAGATGGTCCTTTATGGATTAAAATACTTCTGAACAGTACATTATCTATAACAACAAAATAAATCACTGGTATGTGAAGAAAATATTGATTATATCTTACTCTTCCCTTTAATTTGAACTTTACATCTAGTATTTCATTTTTTATGTAACAAGATGGCATTATATCCACATTGATACAGCCTAGAAAGGTTCTGAGTTAACATTTCAACAAAGTAAGTATTCTTTGTTTCAGTTAAAATTAAGCTGAAAACAAAAGCTAAAATGGCATTTTTAAAATAATTTGATGTCAACAACTTATCAGTGACTTTTTCATGAACTCTGAACAATCTCATTAGAAAATTATCTATCTCATGAGCTGCCACAAATCGCTGAGAAACTAGATTTTAGGCTGGCTGCAACCAAAAAGAGGAATTTGAAAATATCCATAAAACATTTCTCAGCCTATGGAGAAACATGCTTATTTAACTCACATTCTCCCACTTAGACCATATGAATGGACTCTCTTTCGTATTGTGATTGTAGTCAAGGGTGCTGGAAGCAACATCACAGTTATCCTCATCACAACCATCACCATCACCACCTGTGGGCATAACAAGGTTGAAACCAGGTATTTTCAAGGGGTTCATCCTAAAGAAAGAGGGTATAAGTGTCCAACATGGTTTCAAAATGAAAAGGAAAATCTTGGCCATGTATCAAGGATTACGTTAGTTATCAGGTGTCTAATATAAAAATATTAAGAACTAAGTGAAGGGAACACAGCTGACATCAGACCCCGTTTCATGACTTTTGAACTACTGTGTTTTTCATGTCTATTATCATCAACAATAACAGGATATAAAGGCTGCTGTGGGGACAGATTAATATTTTAGGAGAACAAAAGAAAATGACACTGATGGTTTAAAAAACATTACCAGGGAAGAAAAATGAGAGAAAAAATAAAAAAGGATTGTACTTGGGGTTAAACCCCTATCACATCATATAAAGTGCTAGATAAGTTAAGTTATATACTGTTCAAAACACACGTTTGTAGTGTTGACACTTTCCATCCTATGTTACAGAGGAGCAATTGGGCTCAGCAATTTGAAGCAATATGCCCAAGATCATTCGGCCAAAAGAAATGAGGCTGAATGGAATACCATGCTCACTTAATGCAAAGATCGTTTGTTCCAGTACAGATGTCAGTGGTTCTCAAACTTCAACTCATGTTCCTATCACCTAGGAATCTCTGAAAACGAATTTCTGCCTGGGCTCCACTCAGGGTCAGTTGAATTTGAGTCTCTAAAGAAGCCAAACATCAGCACTTTTCAGAAGCTCCCCACGTAATTACACATGTGTAGCCAAGATTGAAAACACTGTACTAGTGGAAGGCCACTTAAAGACTGAAAATTAATAGGCAGTGAAAAGGCCACCTGTCCAGGAACAAAGTAAGCAATATTTATAAAGACCTTATTGACAGAGTTCCTGTAAGTGGCCAAAACAAATATTTTTGGGCAGAAGCATATCAGCAGATGATTCCTTTCAGCATGTTTACAGCTAATTCATAGCCCAAAAAGGAAGTTGAAAAACAATGATAAGAGGATATAATTTCCTGATAAAAACTTACAACTACATAGATATTTCCTGTAGGAAATGTCTAAGTTAATTGAAGGCATAAGAATCCACTTGAAAGGCCACTGCAAGAAAATAAACAGAGCTTTCCTTGTTCCCTTTGCAACAAGGCCCTTTTACTTTCAATGATTCGGTATCTAAAGCTTTAAGAAATGTGGAGAATACCATCAAGAGAGAGGTCAAGATGGAGTCCTAGAGAAAGAAGATAGATCTTACTTCAAGACTGGGACTGGGAGACATCACTTAGAGAGGATAGAGATTAAAAAGGAAAGGTGCTTAGGACTGAACTTTAAGGACCTCAAGAGACACATGAAGGAGTGGCAAAAGCTAAGAGGAAAACAGGAGAATGTAGGGACTTGAAGCTAAGAGAGGTGAAGATTTCTAGAATTGAGGAGTATTCATCTGGTCAATTGCTGCTGAGAAATCAGGGAAGATAAAGACAGAGGAGTGTCCATTGCATTTGGCAATATAGATGTCACCAGTGACTAGAGATATTTTTTGTTGACAGCTTTATACAAAGTATAGTTATACTTCATTCATGCTCTGCCAAGACATTAAAATTCCTATTGTGTCTGATGGCCAAAAAAGTTGGAAATACATAAGTTTTACAACCTGCAATTTTAAAGTTCTTTTAGCAACAGCTAAACCACCATTCTTTAGTGGGACGAAAGCAAGAGTTAGAGAAGCTGAGCTAGAAAAGATAAAAATACATATTAAACCTTAAATTTTTTTCTTCTTCTTTTATTGAGATATAATTCACATCAGTTCAGTTCAATCACTCAGTCGTGTCCAACTCCTTGCCACCCCATGAATCACAGCATGCCAGGCCTCCCTGTCCATCACCAACTCCCAGAGTTCACTCAAACTCATGTCCATCAACTCACTGATGCCATCCAGCCATCTCATCCTCTATCGTCCCCTTCTCCTCCTGCCCCCAATCCCTCCCAGCATCAGAGTCTTTTCCAATGAGTCAACTCTTCGCATGAGGTGGCCAAAATATTTGGAGTTTCAGCTTCAACATCAGTCCTTCCAATGAACACCCAGGACTGATGGCCTTTGGGGTGGACTGGTTGGATCTCCTTGCAGTCCAAGGGACTCTCAACAGTCTTCTCCAGCACCACAGTTCAAAAACATCAATTCTTCAGTGCTCAGCGTTCTTCACAGTCCAACTCTCACATCCATACATGACCACTGGAAAAACCATAGCCTTGACTAGACAGACCTTTGTTGGCAAAGTAATATCTCTGCTTTTGAATATGCTATCTAGGTTGGTCATAACTTTCCTTCCAAGGAATAAGTGTCTTTTAATTTCATGGCTGCAGTCACCATCTGCAGTGATTTTGGAGCCCAAAAAAATAAAGTCTGACACTGTTTCCACCATTTCCCCATCTGTTTCCCATGAAGTGATGGGACCAGATGCCATGATCTTCGTTTTTTGAATGTTGAGCTTTAAGCCAACTTTTTCTCTCTCCTCTTTCACTTTCATCAAGAGGCTCTTTAGTTCCTCTTCACTTTCTGCCATAAGGGTGGTGTCATCTGCATGTCTGAGGTTATTGATATTTCTCCTGGCAATCTTGATTCCAGCTTGTCCTTCTTCCAGTCCAGCGTTTCTCATGATGTACTCTGCATATAGGTTAAATAAGCTGGATGACAATATACAGCCTTACGTACTCCTTTTCCTATTTGGAACCAGTCTGTTGTTCCATGTCCAGTTCTAACTGTTGCTTCCTGACCTGCATATAGGTTTCTCAAGAGGCAGGTCGGGTGGTCTGGTATTCCCATCTCTTTCAGAATTTTCCACAGTTTATTGTGATCCACACAGTCAAAGGCTTTGGCATAGTCAATAAAGCAAAAATAGATGTTTTTCTGGAACTCTCTTGCTTTTTGTTGGCAATTTGATCTCTGGTGGCTCTGCCTTTTCTAAAACCAGCTTGAACATCTGGAAGTTCACGGTTCACGTATTGCTGAAGCCTGGCTTGGAGAATTTGGGCATTACTTTGCTAGCGTGTGAGATGAGTGCAATTGTGCAGTAGTTTGAGCATTCTTTGGCATTGCCTTTCTTTGGGACTGGAATGAAAACTGACATTTTCCTGTCCTGTGGCCACTGGTGAGTTTTCCAAATTTGCTGGCATATTGAGTGCAGCACTTTCACAGCATCATCCTTCAGGATTTGAAATAGCTCAACTGGAATTCCATCACCTCCACTAGCTTTGTTCGTAGTGATGCTTTCTAAGGCCCACTTGACTTCACATTCCAGGATGTCTGGCTCTAGGTCAGTGATCACACCATCGTGATTATCTTGGTCATGAAGATCTTTTCTGTACAGTTCTTCTGTGTATTCTTGCCATCTCTTCTTAATATCTTCTGCTTCTGTTAGGTCCATACCATTTCTGTCCTTTATCGAGCTCATCTTTGCATGAAATGTTCCCTTGGTATTTCTAATTTTCTTGAAGAGATCTCTAGTCTTTCCCATTCTGTTGTTTTCCTCTATTTCTTTGCATTGATCACTGAGGAAGTCTTTCTTATCTCTCCTTGCTATTCTTTGGAACTCTGCATTCAGATGCTTATATCTTTCCTTTTCTCCTTTGCTTTTCACTTCTCTTCTTTTCACAGCTCTTTGTAAGGCCTCCCCAGACATCCATTTTGCTTTTTTGCATTTCTTTTTGACGGGAATGGTCTTGATCCCTGTCTCCTATACAGTGTCATGAACCTCCATCCATAGTTCATCAGGCACTCTATCAGATCTAGGCCCTTAAATCTATTTTTCACTTCCACTGTATAATCATAAGGGATTTGATTTAGGTCATACCTGAATGGTCTAGTGGTTTTCCCTACTTTCTTCAATTTAAGTCTGAATTTGGCAATAAGCAGTTCATGATCTGAGCCACAGTCAGCTCCCGGTCTTGTTTTTGCTGACTGTATGGAGCTTCTCCATCTTTGGCTACAAAGAATATAATCAATCTGATTTCGGTGTTGACCATCTGGTAATGTCCATGTGTAGAGTCTTCTCTTGTGTTGTTGGAACAGGGTGTTTGCTATGACCAGTGTGTTCTCTTGGCAAAACTCTATTAGTCTTTGCCCTGCTTCAGTCCATACTCCAGGGCCAAATTTGCCTGTTACTCCTCAGAACTGTATAAGTTTAAGGTGAACAGCATGATTTGATTTACATATTCCATGAAATTGTCACAATAAGTTTAGTGAAAATCCATCATCTCATACAGATGGATTAAACAGAAAAATTAAACATATTTAAAAAGAAAAAATTAAATAGAAAAAAATTGTTTTCTTGTGATGAAAACTCTTAGGATTTACTCTCTTAATAACTTTGACATATAACATACAGCAATGTTGATTATATTTATCATGTTGTACATTGCACCCTTAGTAACTGTTAATATTTATCTTATAACTGAAAGTTTGTTCCTTTTGACTACCTTCATCCAACTTCCCCTCTCTCCACCTCTCACCTCTGGCAACCATGAGTCTGATCTCTTTCTATGAATTGGTTTTATTTAACCTTAAAATTCATCTTACCTATTTTGAAAAATAAATCAGTACTAAACTTCCAGTCACCTCTCTTGACTCATAAAAATTTACATAAAGTATGTTTTAAAAGTTTTTATTTCTTTGCATCAAATGTCTGTAGATGACAAGATGTTTCTCAGAACACTGTGGTTGAAAGTATACTTAGAAAAGTGTGGAGTTTAGACATTTATTTTAAAAGTGAAGAGAGTCATACTGTATGATTTCAATTATATGACACTCTGGATAGTGAACAGTAAAAAGATCACTGGTTACCATGGTTTTCAGAGGAAGATGGGGAGGATTGAGTAGGTGATATAAATGGGATTTGTCAGGCAATGAAACAATGCTGTATGATACTGGACTAGTAGATACATGACATTATGCATTTATCAAAACTCACAGAACTTTATAGAACAAAAAGTAAACCTCAATGTATACAAAACTTTTAAATCATTTATTTATAAGATCTGAGCATTTCTAGAAGGAATGAAACCATGATAAGATAATCTACCTGTTACAAATACATAAAAAATCTTCGATGAAGAGTAGTCAAGGAGGAAAGGTACCAACCTAAGTAAATTAAGGAACAATTAGAGTCTTCAAAACTAAAGGCAAAAGGAAGTGCTTATAAGCACTGTACTAATTAATAAAGTTATATCGCATAGGAGAACAAAGTACAGTGATAAAGCTATTTCCCATTAGATGCTGCTGCTCTCTATATGTACTATAACTGAACAATAAATAAATGGATACCAGATAGTGGGAATGAGGTTTCCCAATGTTGCTGTGGGAAGTTATGGAAGAACAAGTGGAAGAGGCTGGAATGGCCCTTTAGTAATTGCTTATAACTGGAGATATCAGTATGAACTCATGTTTAGCTCAATAATAGATATATGCAGTTATATATAGACAAATATTTACAGATGTTATAAATAAATATATATATATATATGTGCACATACATTTCCTTACTCCATCAGCGGAGAAGACCTAGAAGTAACAATACCCCAGTAACAGCAAGTACACTTAGCCACCAAATCTTGGTTTCTAATACCATTCACTCATAAAAGAAACCAAGATTCCTTGGAAAAATGGCTGGTTCTAAGACTGGGGCAAAAAATATATAAAATAAGCCTGGAACATCTTATAGTGCCAGAAAATTCAGAAGTAGAAGAAAACAAAACAAAAAAGCTTCGCATGGATGGGGGTAAGTCAAAAGGAAACAGGAACCAAGGGAAAGAGTTCCCGATGACCAAATGCTAGAACAATTTGAGCAACAAAATAAGTAAAATAGCATTCACTTAGAACACAAAGTATAAAATATATGTCCATGCTGACACAAATGAACAACTGAATGAAATAAATAAGTGGAGGGAACTGCCCCCTCTCACACTTCAGACACCAGCCCAAGTTGCCATCTGTGCTTCTAACTGACTGGCTGTAAGTCAAAAGTTCCCAAGACTCTCTCCTCGGGTTTGATGCGCAGAAATATTTTACTTACTAGATTACTGGTTTATTATATAAAGATCGAGTTGAGAAACAGCCACACAGAAGAGATGCATTGGGAGAGGTATGGAGAGAGGGCATGGAACTTTCATGCCCTCTCCAAGTGAGTCCCTCTCCCCAAACCTCCAGGTGCTCACCAACCTACAACCTCACCAAACCCCATCCCCGTAGGTTTTTAAGTAGGCCTCATTGCCTAGGCACAGTTGATCAAATCACTAGCATTACTGAAGGATTCAACCTTTAGGCCCTCTCCCCTTCACAGAGGTTGGAGGGGTGGGGGCAAGAGTGGGCAGTGAAAGTGTTAACCCTGCTTGATTCTCCCGGCTACCAGCCCTTATCCTTAAGTAAGTGAAGTGAAGTCGCTCAGTCGTGTCCGACTCTTTGCAACCCCATGGACTGCAGCCTACCAGGCTCCTCTGTCCATGGGATTTTCCAGGCAATAGTACTGGAGTGGATTGCCATTTCCTTCTCCAGGAGAGGATCTTCCCAACCCAGGGATCGAACCCGGGTCTCCCACATTGTAGACAGACGCTTTACCATCTGAGCCACGAGGGAAGCCCTCAACCTTAGATGTTCCAAAACTCATCTCATTAATATAACTAAACATTCTTTGGGGCTTCCCTGATGGCTTAGATGGTTAAGAATCTGCCTGCAATGCGGGAGACCCAGGTTTGATCCCTGGGTTGGGAAGATCCCCTGGAGAAGGAAATGGCAACTCACTCCAGTATTCTTGCCTGAAGAATCCCATGGACAGAGGAGCCCAGTGGGCTACAGTGCATGGGTTCTCAGAAAGTAGGACAGAACTGAGCACTGAGCACAGCACTGCACAAACACACTTTATCATCCTCAACACATAGGAAATTCCTAGGATTTGGGGAGCTATGAGCCAGGAACTGCAGACAAAGATCAAATATAGATGAGAAACATATTTTGGCCACGTGAATGATCAAATACGTGTTTCTTGTAGGTCACGATATCCCAGTGTGTCACCTCAGAATTCATATGTGGAATCCCCATCCCCAAAGGTGATAGTATTAGGAGATGAGACCTTTGGGAGGTGATTAGTGCTGTTTCCAGAAAGCTTTGAAACCCCTTCCACCACAGAAGGATATGTCTGTGACCTGGAAGAAAGCCCTCACTCTACCTTGCTGGCACTCTGTTTCCAGTTTCAAGCGTCTGTTTTTCATAAGCTACACAGTCGGACTGCTTAAGTATTTCACAATTATTCTCTTATTTGATGATCCTCACACATCTGAGAAAAATAGAAAAAAGAAGAAAAGCATTCCAGATTTGTATTTACTGGAAAACGTGATAATACAATGTACAACATATCTTTTTAACCAAAATGCACATGAAATGAGTAAAGCAAAGACCATGAAAAAGACACCATGTGACCGAGTAGTTATATTTCCTCACATGTGTGAGGCAACTCAGATGAATTTCTCCCTGGTGAAATGTGCCTCTTTACAGGGAATCCTTTCATGCCCAGTGGCTTCTGTCATATCCAACTCTTTGTGACCTTATGGACTGTAGCTTGTTAAGCTTCTCTGTCCGTGGGATTCTCCAGGCAGGAATGCTGGAGTGGGTTACCAAGCCCTCCTCCAGGGTATCTTCCCAACCCAAGAATTGAACCTATGTCTCCTATATCTCCTGCCTTGCAGACAGATTCTTCACGGCTGAGCCACTGGGGAAGTCCATGGGGAACCCTCACTATTTAGCCTTGTCCAGGCCTATCAATTTCTATGCAACCTCCGATAGGTAACAGTAATACCCTGGATCCTACTTCTTAAGTGACTGTGGTTGTAGCTTGCCAAATCTGAAAATAGAAATCCAAACATGTTTCATTTAATTGATTATTTATGCCTTATACACTGGGCTATGTATTATATTTTTTAAGTTAAAATTTTAAATTGTGAAGTTCAACTAAGTTTTAATGTATTCTGTGATATCTGACCATTAGTGATTAGCTATCTGGAAGATTTAATAATAAAAATTCCAAAATCCAAGGACTCTTGACAGGTAAAGAAGTTGAAATTCGAGACAGTTCTCACTGGGGAAATATCACATAAAGTTTCTTCTCAGTTAACAAATTTTAGATAGGTCAGCAAAGAACCTGAAATTGGCCACCATGCCCGGGACCCACTTTGTCTGACTCTTGGACTGAGGCAGTGGATCAGGCTTATAAGCAGATGGGGGTTTGGTTCACCACAGCCTGGGTCTTGCAGGGCTCCTCTGTAGGTCACCCTCTCTCGGTCCTGCATGGGAGGAGATGAGAACTCAAGTAAAAAATCTCAATTTTACCCTTATACAGAAAGGCCTGCATTCCAAATCCTAAAATACTGTCTTCAGTTCAATTCAGTTCAGTCACTCAGTCGTGTCCAACTGTTTGCAACCCCATGGACTACAGCATGCCAGGCCTCCCTGTCCATCAACAACTCCTAGAGTTTACCCAAACTCATGTCCATTGAGTCGATGATGTCATCCACCCATCTCATCCTCTGTCGTCCCTTCTCCTCCTGCCCTCAGTCTTTCCCGGCATCAGGGTCTTATCAAATGAGTCAGCTCTTCTCATCAGGTGGCCAAAATATTGGCGTTTCAGCTTCAACATCAGTCCTTCCAATGATACTATCTTATTTTACTGGAATTTTAATTGCCTTTTGACCACAAATTCCTGAGAACTTGTTTGAATTTTACAGACTTGATTATTTTTTAATATGATATGATGTTTTTATTTAAAATTGTGAAACACACATGTTTTATTTTAAAATTTTGAAAACCATGACATATTATATGAGTTTATATTTTTTCCTTTTTTATTGAAGTATAGTTGATTTGCAGTATTGTGTTAGTTTCAGGTATACAGCAAAGTGATTCCGTTACACATGTGTTTTTTGCATATTCTTTTTCATTTTAGATTATTACAAAATATTGCATATAGTTCCCTCTGCTATACAGTTATTCCTTGTTCAATTCAGTTCAGTCATTCAGTCATGTCCGACTCTTTGTGACCCCATGAACGGAAGCATGCCAGGCCCCCCTGTCCATCACCAACTCCTGGAGTTTACCCAAACTCATGTCTGTTGAGTCGGTGATGCCATCCAACCATCTCATTCTCTGTCCTCCCCTTCTCCTCCTGCCCTCAGTCTTTCCCAGCATCAGGGACTTTTCAAATGAGTCAGCTCTTCGCATCAGGTAGCCACAATATTGGAGTTTCAGCTTCAACATCAGTCCTTCCAATGAACGCCCAGGACTGATCTCCTTTAGGATGGACTGGTTGGAGCTCCTTGCAGTCCAAGGGACTGTCAACAGTCTTCTCCAACACCACAGTTCAAAAGTATCAATTCTTTAGCCCTCAGCTTTCTTTATAGTTTAACTCTCACATCCATACATGACTACTGGGAAAACCATAGCCTGACTAGACAGACCTTTGTTGGCAAAGTAATGGCTCTGCTTTTTTAATATGCTGTCTAGGTTGGTCATAACTTTCCTTCCAAAGAGTAAGCGTCTTTTAATTTCATGGCTGCAATCACCATCTGCGGTGATTTTGGAGACCCAAAAAATAAAGTCTGACACTATTTCCATTGTTTCCCCATCTATTTGCCATGAAGTGATGGGATCAGTTGCCTTGTTAGTTATCTATTTTATAAATAGTAGTGTGTATACATTTAATCCCAAACTCTTAATTTATCTTTCCAACCACCTTTCTCCTTTGGTAACCAAAGTCTGGTTTTTTTTTTGTCTGTGGGTCTGTTTTGTATATAATTTCATTTGTATCATTTTTTTTAGATTCCACATATATGCAGTGTTAGTGGTGGTGTTGTTTAGTCACTAAGTCATGTCCGACCCTTTTGTAACCCCATGGACTATAGCCTACCAGGCTCTTCTATCCATGGGATTTCCCAAGCAAGAATACTGGCTGCTGCTGCTGCTAAGTCGCTTCAGTCATGTCCAACTCTGTGCAACCCCATAGACAACAGCCCACCAGGCTCCTATGTCCCTGGGATTCTCCAGGCAAGAATACTGGAGTGGGTTGCCATTTCCTTCTGCAGGGGATCTTCTCGACACAAGGATTGAACCCGAGTCTCCTGCATTGCAGGTGGATTCTTTACTGCTGAGCCACCAGGGAAGCCCTTCATTATAAGCAATAATATATGATATAGGTCTTACTCTATCTGGCTTATTTCACTTAGTATGATAATCTCTAGGTCCATTCATGTTCCTGCAAATAGCATTATTTCATTTTTTATGACTGAGTAATATTCTATTTTATAAATATACCACATCTTTATCCATTCTGTTGGTGGCCCTTTAGGTTGCTTCTACATACAGACTTGAAATTGTAGACAGAGAGATTTATGGTTTAGTTTGAATATGTGCAACATGGAATACATTTTCTTTAATTTATTTTATTATTACTTTTTTTTTTACTTTACAATATTATATTGGTTTTGCCATACATCAACATACATCCCCCATGGGTGTACACGTGTTCCCCATCCTGTACCCCCTCCCACCTCCCTCCCCATACCATCCCTCTGGGTCATCCCAGTGCACCAGCCTCAAGCTTCCTGTATCTTGCATCGAACCTGGAATGGCAATTCGTTTCTTATATGATATTACACATACATTTTCTAATGTATTTTCCCTCTCAAATTCTTTTGAAACTAAAAGGCTATATTCTGTCCTGGGTAGAAAATTACCTAGGACCAGCATCTTAGAGCAAGACTGAGCATTACAAGTCATCTTCCTTTCCCATTTTGACTGTTGGGAAAAAAATTTATCTCCATTAGAAATCTCAAAATATTCAGCTCAGTTCAGTCTCTCAGTTGTGTCTGACTCTTTGCGACCCCATGGACTACATCACACCAGGCTTCCCTGTCCATCACCAACTCCCAGAGCTTGCTCAGACTCATGTCCATCGAGTTGCTGATGCCATCGAACCATTTCATCCTCTGTCATCCCCTTCTCCTGCCTTAAATCTTTCCCAGCATTAGAGTCTTTTCCATATCAGTGCATGGAAATACAGTGTTGCAAATACCTTGAAATATCATTTTTGCTCATCACTACTAGAAGTTACGTAGTCATCCAATCTGTGTATTAGATCTTGATTCAGTGCAATAATAAAGCACATACCACAAGTTTTTGAAAATTTGGCAAATGTTTTTCAATATTGACAGTTTTCTTTAAAGTTTCAAGTGTTTGATTCTACGCATTAAAAATTTTATTCTGAAAAAATATGTATTATTCTGCTAAGGACCCATAGACTTCGCAAGACTGCCTGAAAGTTCATGGCACTAATAAGATTGAGAACCCCTACATAAAGTAATATAATTAGAAATATTTTAATATGTGATGACATACAAATTGGTTTTGTTTATTACATTCTGATTGAACTAAGACATAAATTCTACTAATTAATACTGCCAATATTAATATTGCCCTCGGGTTCTCAGCCACTTCACCTCTTCTTAGATCCTTCACCTTAGGCAGAGAAAATCTGCATTGGGCTTTAATTTAAGGAGAGATTTAATTCCTATCTTCCTTCCTTTTCTACCAGACTCATGGGAATTACTGATTCCTGTAATTCCTTGAGGAACTTAGGGTTCAAAAATAGTCCCTTCAAATTTTTTTCATATCATAATTACAGATAAGAATTAATACTCACGTGCTTTCTAGAGGGAGGACAATTACTAACACTTGACAGAGGTATAAATATCTAACAACAGGCCTTTTTCCAAAATGAAAGTTTTAACAGGAGAACTACACAATCCAAAAGAAGCATCAAGCAGGAGGAAGAGAACAGTATGCAGAGTGAAGTCAGAAAGAGAAAACCAAATATCACATATTAACACATAAATGTGGAATCTAGAAAAATAGTATTTGCACAGCAGGAATAAGAGATGCAGACATAGAGAGCAGACGTGTGGACATGGAGCAAGGGGATAAGTTGGGAGATTGGAATTGACATATACGTGTAAAACAGCCAGTGGGCAGCGGCTGCAAAGCTCAGGGTGCGCAGCTCAGTGCTCTGTGTGACCTAGATGGGTGGGATGGGGCAGAGTGGGAGGGAGGCCCCAGAAGGAGGGGATATATGTATGTAGATAGCTGATTCACTTCATTGTATAGCAGAAACCAACACAACATTTTAAAACAATTATACTCCAATAAAAAAGAAAACACAGCCCCAAATTCTCATACAACTTTGCCTAGTCAGCCCTAAACTTCAATAATTCATTTAATTCTAATACTTATAATTCCCAGTTCCTCAGTTTTGCATTTATCAAACAGGAGTGATGATACAGTGCTTGCCATGTGTGTGCTGACTGTGTGACAAGGACTCCCAGCCTCCTGGGTATCAGATGCTTTGCATCCACTCAAGCACATGTCACATGCCATGGTTGGTAATGGCAGAACCATCTCTTCATTCTGACGATCTCACCATGGCCTGTCCTTTCCTCCTCTCATACTATAGTTCTTCAATCTTTAGGCTTCCCACAATGCAGGAAGAGAGCAATTACATGTGTTTTTAGGCTGACGCATTTTCTGATGGTAACAATCAGTATTTAAGCTAATTAGGAAAATTCTTTTGATGTCTTTTATTTCATTCACAATTAGTCTCCTGCTGTGTGTGTGTGTGTGTGTGTGTTTGGGTGTGTATGTGTGTGTGCTTTAAAAAAATAAACTCCCAGCCAGTGGTGGGGAGGAGAGGGAATCATTTTACCATCTTCAGTTTCTATCTGGTTTCAGGGAATTGCCTATCATCTGGATATTTCTCCCTTGAAGAGCCTATAAAATGGAAGACATTTAGGGAGAGATTGAGTTACTCTGAGCTGATAATAGAATTCTGAATCCAGGTCCAAATGGTGACCTGATATGAAAAAATATCAAAAGTCCCATAATGCTCTCTCGTGTGGGTCAGTTTCCTGTTTCCACCAAATCTGTATGAAAATCTGTATGAAAATTCCACAAGTTGCATTTCCAGTCTCTGTACCTTGGCACAGATGAATTCAGCAACTAGCCAACATCAGAGAGTGAGATCCTAAGGGAGTGGACACAGGAACAGAAATGAGACATGATGCACAGGTCAGAGCTTCTGCTGGAGAAGTGTGTGATTAGAGGTGCTCTTCAATTGAAGACAGAGAGCACAGGAGGGGGCCCAAAGTCTGCAAAGAGGCAGATCCTCCAGAAGAAAATCTGCAGCTTGATGCTATGGAAGGCAGAGTATGAGTCTCCAGCTGCCTAGTTTTTTCTAACAGTTCCCAGAGGCAATGATTGGGCCAATCATTGCTGGCCTGGAAAAGGCTGGCAAGTGTGATCAGAGGCAAAACCCAAGGTCAAAGTATTCACAAGGTCAAAGTATTCACACGGGCTCCAGGGGAGCTCACGACTAGAATTCATTCAGCCAGTGTTTAAGGCAAACCTACCAAGAATTCGAGGACAGGATGCTCAGGATCCTGGGTAAGAAGGAGTGCTTAGGCCACTCACAGACACTGATATAGCTTGGTTAGTCTCTGTGGACAGACATTCACAGAGCACTGTGGATGGGCTCACCCAAAGAGTGCCCCTGAGGCCCCAGCAGGAAGCTCCCTTGACACTTAAAGATGACACTCACAGATGGCAATCACTATCTCATGTGTGCGGATGTGGCTGACAAAAAAAAAAACAATCCTTCACCACCTGTATGCAAAGACTGACACTGGGTTGACAGCTGTAGAAACGTCTCACTGCTCCGGATATTAGGGGCTTCCTCACATTCTGAGTTGGGCTCCTTTCTTTTACTCAGACCCAAAAAAAAAAAAAAAAGTCAATTCTCTATCCAGCTAGTTGCAAGCCATCTTTACTTACCCCTGGAGAATGCCTAAAATCATTGACCAAGCTCCACCATTTAAAATTATAGGTCAAATTCCCTTTTAAAAAAATTCTCACCCTCTCTTTTATGTAGGACCCTCTCTTTTATGTAGGATCCTCTCTCAGTTTCCAGCTTCTTATTACACAACTTCCCCTCTCCCCACTCTACTTCCACACAAAATTACACACTACTCCAATATGACCGTAACCCACCATACACGCTACTCAAACACAAACACAAACCACCATACTGCTGAAGCTGTGAAAATCACCCAGGTGTGCAGTGTTCCATTCTGTTTCATAGCTCCAAGCCACAGAGCACATCGCCTCCCTCAATAGAATACCTTGTTTCTCTTTTTCACTTGATGAAATTCTATCCATCCTTCAAAATTCAGTTGAACCACCCCTGCCACTGTGGCAGTTCAGTTCAGTTCAGTCACTTAATCGTGTCCAACTCTTTGCAACCCCATGAACCACAGCACACCAGGCCTCCCTGTCCATCACCACCTGCCGGAGTCTACCCAAACCCATGTCCATTGAGTCAGTGATGCCATTCAACCATCTCATCCTCTGTTATCCCCTTCTCCTGCCCCTCAATCTTTCCCAGCATCAGGGTCTTCTCAAATGAATCAGCTCTTTGCATCAAATGGCAGAAGTATTGGAGTTTCAGCTTCAACATCAGTCCTTCCAGTGAACACCCAGGACTGAGTTCCTTTAGGATGGACTGGTTGGATCTCCTTGCAGTCCAAGGGACTCTCAAGAGTCTTCTCCAACACCACAGTTCAAAAGCATCAATTCTTTGGTGCTCAGCTTTCTTTATAGTCCAACTCTCACATCCATACATGACTGCTGGAAAAACCATAGCCTTGACTAGATGGACCTTTGTTGGCAAAGTAATATCTCTGCTTTTTAATATGCTGTCTAGGTTGGTCATAACTTTCCTTCCAAGGAGTAAGTGTCTTTTAATTTCATGGCTGCAGTCACCATCTGCAGTGATTTGGGAGCCCAAAAAAATGAAGCTAGCCACTGTTTCCACTGTTCCCCCATCTATTTGACATGAAGTGATGGGACCGGATGCCGTGATCTTAGTTTTCTGAATGTTGAGCTTTAAGCCAACTTTTTCACTCTCCTCTTTCACTTTCATCAAGAGGCTTTTTAGGGCACTGTGGCAGTGCCATCCCTAAAAGTCATTCTTCCTCTCTGTTGCCACCTTTAGCTCTTGTACCATCATAACATTGAGATCTTTATGTGACTCCCTTTGAAGAGTAATGGTTATTTTTGAGCATTTAGAATGGCTCCTGACAAATAAATCACTGATGAATTAACAAGGAAATTAATTAAATTAATAAAGAATTCATAAATAATTACTTCTCTGATAACACTTTTTCAGCAAGCATTGATTTATTGCTGTTGTATCAATAGTATTATGAGACATTTGATTGACCTAAACTTGGCATTGTAAGTCATCATTGTAGCTCAGAGATGAAGCTAAAGGAAAGATTCATTTTGATATTTGGCAAAACTAATACAATTATGTAAAGTTTAAAAATAAAATAAAATTTTAAAAAATAAATAAATAAAAGGTTAGATGCAAATTTGTAACTTGAAAAAGCCTCAGAGTTCTCAAAAAAAAGAAAAAAGAAAAAAATGGAGCTTCTCCTCTATAGACCTCCAATTTTTCCTGTGACTTAGATTTAACCATGGCCACACACTTTGTCTAGAAGCGCAGCAAGGTCACTTTAAGCCTGATTTAGTTTCACATGAGCAGCTCACAGCAACTCGCCACATCATTTCTAACCTGCACCAACCAGGACCAGAAGCAAGAGAGAAGCTCAAATCTTAATTGGTCCCTGAAAATGCCACACTGCCTCAATCATTAAATGGTGGGATCCTAAGTGTTCACACATGGAAAAGATCTAGAAATCATGTGTTTTGACTTAGCCACAAAGTAGGAATCTTCTCTACAATGTCTGGGGCAAGCGGTCACACGCGCATGTGTACGCATGTGTGTTCAGTTGCTAAGTTGTATCCGACTCTTTGCGACCCCACAGATTGTGGCCCACCAGGCTCCTCTGTCCATGTAACTTCCCAGGCAAGAATACTGAAGTGGGTGGTCATTTCCTTCTCCAGGGTATCTTCCTGGGATCCTCAGGGATCTTCGGGGATCAAACCCATGTCTCCTGCATTGGCAGGCTGATTCTTTACCACTGAGCCACCAGGGAAGTCCCTACCCCTTCTTCTCTGGACAAGAAGCCCCTTATCCTGTGAGATGCCTATGAACCTCTGTTGGGCAACTGCTGAGATTAATGAACAAATATATTTAAGGCACAGAGCATTAGTACATAGTAACTGCTCAATAAATATTGACATTATTATCATTAACAACTCCCAAATCCTTTTTATTTTGCTGACAATTTCTTTTTTAAGATATAAAGCAATGTACAAGGGGCCAAAACAGTGTGTCTAGTATACCTTAGGTGGTATAAGAGAAAATAGACATCAGGATGTGATGGTGTGTGCATGCGTACATATGGCCATGCCTACAAAGCTTCCTGAAGAAAGCCCCAGCTACTGCTGCAGATGATACCCATGGTAAAAACCCAGATGCTTGCGCATCCAGATGCATCCAGTCCTCTGGTGACAGAAAATTTCTGGGTTCTGAGCCAAAGAGGAACAAAAAGCACTGCCCCCAAGCTTCTGCTGTATACTGTCTCCTGGACCTTGAAGCAATATTACTATATCCAGAGCCCCATAGAATCCACCACTCACCTAAGCCAGTCCAAGACACAGGTCAGGGAGCCATCTTCCCGACTTCTAAGCTTTCCAAAGCTCAGCTCTGGACCACCTAGGTATTCCATCTAACCATCACCTAGTATCACATAACCTCAGCTGGGGAGAATGAGCACACACAAAATATTCCCACTAGAACAAGTAACTGTTTCTGCATCTGCAGTAACAAATTCCATGTGGGGAAAGAAAGAATCTAGAGGGCACAATGTCTACAGAGATGCAGCTCTGGCTAGAGTATAAACACCTTTCAACATTGTCACAGAGAACCACTCAATGACTGAG
The DNA here is from genome assembly GCF_032452875.1 of Bos javanicus. NCBI lineage: Eukaryota > Metazoa > Chordata > Mammalia > Artiodactyla > Bovidae > Bos > Bos javanicus. Next base: position 33,795,962 of record NC_083887.1, on the reverse strand, counting down.
AACTACAGCTCTTCAAACATGCACTTTTCTAATTATGGGCTAAGTTCTGCAATTATAAAACCAACCACCCCATTCCTGTGGTTTCCTCAACAAAAGAACTGTTTCTGTCAGAAGTATATTCAAGTCTCCAGTTTATGGAGACACACTTTAAATTGACAAGTCGGTTTTGCCCTCACTTCTGTCATTCCCAGACAGATTTTAAAGGCCTGAACTCTAAGATATCACAGCCAAGTTTCAGTAAGAACACAGATCCAAGGTATTTATCTTCTCCCCAGAAAGTTCTGCAAGACATTCACACACAAGGAATAGGATCTTAACTTGGCTACTCAGACACCTAAAATTCATCCATGAGTTCATTAAATAAACATTTAGAGTACCTTTTTTTGAGTGAACCTTCTATCCTTCGTAACTGTTTTCCCTTGAATATGTTATCATTTATGGAGTACCTAAACTTACGGTCATGAGGGGAAAGGGTGATAGGGGAGGGATAGTTAGGGAGTTTGGGATCAAGATGTACACTTTGCTGTATTTAAAATTGATAACCAACAATGGATTTACTATATAGCACAGGGAACTATGCTCAATATTCTATTATGGAATATTGATTTTCCCAATTTCTAATTTGGAAAAGAATTTGAAAAAAGAATATATACATGTGTATGGATAACTGAATCACTTTGGTGTACAGCTGAAACTAATGTACCATTGCTAATTAGCTATATTTCAATATAAAATAAAAAGCTTTTAAAAAAATGTATGGACTTCTGAAATGTGAAAAAAACATGCCTAGTTCCCACCAATTCCATTAAAAATCAGTTTTGCTTATTTTTTATTACCATGAAAATCTTTCTGAATTTAAGGTGGAAATCACTGCAAAGGTGCCATGTGTCTAGCACGTTAATGTTATGTGAGAGAAAAAGACTGCATCAGCACATGCCCATATAGACATGAAATGCCTCTGGAAGGGCATACAGTAGTTAATATAAGTGATGCCTCTGAAGACAGAAAGCAAGCAAGCAAGCAAGCCTGTGTGCATGCTCAGTTGTGTCCGATTCTGCGACCCCATGGACTGGATGGGGTCCTCCCCAGGCTCCTCCATCCATGGGATTCTTCAGGCAAGAATACTGGAATGGGTTGCCATGCCTTCCTCCAGAGGATCTTCTCAACCCAGGGATCAAACCCATGTCTCCTGCATTGCAGGCAGATTCTTTACCCACTGAGCCACCAGGGAAGCCCCTGAAGATGGAAACTACAGGGTTAAGTGACAGAGTAAAATCCCAGGAAACTAAAGGGTTAAGTGACAAGGTAAAATCCTAGGTGGTTAGGCAAAAACAAAAGTTAAATACTGTTTCGGGTCTTGGAGCCTCAAGAAGCAAATGAAAAGCAAATACATGATTTTCATTGTATGCTCTTCTACTGTTTCATTCCCAAATTATGTTCACATGTTGGGCATTCAAGACATTATAAGAAACACGGCACAACACTGACATACTCTCATAAATGTAGAATTAGCTTTTGAATGAAAAATTCTGTGGCAGCTTTTTCTTGACATAGAGATTCTCCTTGTACTTTCCATCAGTGACAAAGCCCTCAAACCCTATCTCCTAGCCTACCAGAAAAACAGTGAAAGTTGCTCAGTCTTGTCTGACTCTTTGCGACCCCCTGGACTACACAATTCATGGAATTCTCCAGGCCAGAATACTCGAGTGGGTACTCTTTCTCTTCTCTAGGGGCTCTTCCCAACCCAGGGATCAAACCCAGGTTTCCCGCACTGCAGGTGGATTCTTTACCAGCTGAGCCACAAGGGAAGCCCAAGAATACTGGAGTGAGTCAATTCAGGAATTGAACTGGGGCCTCCTGCATTGCAGGTGTTTTTTGTTTTTTGTTTTTTTAATCAACTGAGCTATCAGGGAAGCCCTCAGAAAAACAGCGAGCTCCTCACAGCAAATAAGTGAGTGTACTAACTTCCCATTGCCATGGTAACACATTAACACAAATTTAGTGGCTCAAAACAACACAAGTTTATTATCTTATGGTAGTGTAGGTAAGAAGTCTGGCATGGGTCTCACTGGGCTAAAATAAAAATGTAGTAGGACCTACATAGAGGGGTGGGATGGGGAAGTGGAAGGGAGGCTCAAGAGTGAGGGATATATGTGTACATATAGCTGATTCACTCTGTTGTACAGCAGAAACTACAAGATTGTAAAGCAGTTATCCTCCAATTTAAAAATTTTTTAATGTAGTAGGGCTGCTCTGGGGAAGAATCTATTTTTTGTCTTTTCCAGCTTCTAGAAGGTGCCCACAGTCCTAGGTACGTGGCCCTTCCCTCCATCCAAACCTACCACAGCTGGTCAAGTCTTTCTCATATTTCATGATCCTAATGCTAACTCTTCTTTCACACGTTTCCCCTTTTAAGAATCCCTGTGACTTCATTGGACCTCTTGAATAATCCAAGGTAATCTCCCAGTTTGGTGGTCGGCTGATTAGAAATCTTAATTCCCTCTGCAACCTTAATTCCTCTTTGCCATGTAACATATCTACAGGCTCCAGAAATTGGGGCATAGACATCTTTGAGTAGCCATTATTATGTCTTCCATAGTAAATACATACATACATATATATGTATGTATATATACACACACACACATACAGTTTCTGAAGAGATATAGCCTCTTCCAAGGGATAGCTTTTACGTTATAAAGTATAATATTCGAAATCCTTGTCTGAACTAGATGTTTCTGATTCCTTTGGCACTGTTGGTGTCCATTCCAAGCTACAAGAGGGGTACGGTACTTAAGACAGTATGTTAATAAATGCTCTGCAACCCGACTTCCTAATTCAGAATCCTAGGTCCATTACTCACATTGTGTGACTTATGTCCTTTTCCCCATTTGTAGAATGAAGATAGTATTAACATCTATACCATAGGGTTGTTACGAGGCTTAAGTAAGTCATTACCATTTAGAACAGTGCCAGCATATAATACTCAATATGTGCTGCCTGGTTTACCTTGATCCATACCTGCATGACCAAGAGTGCTCAAAAGGAATCTCTCCCAGGACACACAAATGGTCAACCCCAAAGTAAAATCCTGCTTCTATCCAAAAGTCTTGAGAAAAAAAAAATTCATTTAAATCCACCTTTGTATATCTAGTTTTTTCTTCCTGATTTGCCAGTCTGGAGAAATACCAGCCTGTCCAGAGCAATCCTAAGAACCTAGTAATCCTACTGGTTTTCTATCCTATAGGTGATAAGGATGAAGACAGTCTTTGGCCTCAAGGAGACTGCCACACCATGGGCAGATGGTACAAACAGGAAACATAAGTAAACAAATTGAACATGAAAACTGACTTCTAGTGCCCCAAATAGATTGGTTCTAAGAAGGCAAAGGAAGCAATTCCACTTTGGCCTATTGGCCACCACTGTCCTGAGTCTAAAAGTTCTGCTGCAATTCTCATTGCTGACACGAAGGCAGCTGGACAAACTAGTGTCATCTGAAGAATCTTCTCGAGCACTGTAGTTGCATAGTTGGATCAAGCCACATTTCATTAATCTTCTGGTAAATCTTTCCACTAGTTTCTAGGGATTGTTTCTAGGAAGAGCTATAAAGAAAAGCTCATTTATTCCCCTAGATTTATTATGCTAAAGGATCATCTGGTGTACATACTCAAAGACAATCACAGGACCACATGGTATCTCAGTTCAACAACTAAGCACTATTTAAAACATAAAGATTACACTGGAAATCCTTTGGATTTTTATTATTAGAACTCAGTAATAGGCTATCCACATTCCCATGAAATTGCTGCCAAATTGGAGTCACTAAATCTATCTCTATTTATTCTCCTTTCAAGTGTTTTGGCAGCCACTCTACCATATAATTTAAAGCACTTAGGAACTAACAACACCTGAATGTCAACGCCAGAGAATAGGAGTTCAAACATGATATCTACACTTTATCATGATGGTCAAATGAAATTTAACTTTATATTATCAAATATGGCAATTTCTCTCCATGTAGTAAGCTGTATAATTAATGAGCTAAGGAGAAACTAAATACTGTCTGCCAAGTACGCTATTATAATCTGATTAAATCCAGCTCTCAGTCATTCCATAATTTTCATTACACCTGTGAAAATGTTCCAGGTTTACAGTCTCCCATTTTAAGTAGTCTCTAAGCAGGTGAAATTGACTTTAATGCAAATAATATAGCCAGACTATGAAGCAAAAAAATTAACATACTTGTGTATAGCTCCGTTTAGAAATTTCCAAGTTATAAAGCATATTAATCAGTAAAGTCATATCTATTGAGATTTATGTTATATCAAATTATCAGCACTTTTAAGTTAAAAACATATTTTTTTCTCTTCACTCAGAAATTGTTCAACACTCTTGGTCTAGTAAAAAAGAAAAGCAAAGATTTCTTTTATAAAAAGCAGCCAAAGTATTTAGATTCAGAGATCTGAAAGGTGTCTTAGAGATCACAAGTTCAGTTCAATTCAGTCACTCAGTGTGTCTGACTCTTTGCAACCTCATGAATCGCAGCACGCTAGGCCTCCCTGTCTATCACCAACTCCTGGAGTTCTTTCAGACTCACATCCATCAAGTCAGTGATGCCATCCAGCCATCTCATCCTCTGTTGTCCCCTTCTGCTACTGCCCCCCATCCCTCCTAGCATCAGAGTCTTTTCCAATGAGTCAGCTCTTCACATGAGATGGCCAAAGTACTGGAGTTTCAACTTTAGCATCATTCCTTCCAAAGAAATCGCAGGGCTGATCTTGCTTCATCCTTAATTAAACTAAGCCCTGAATAAAAATTTTTTTTAAAAAAGAAAGAGAATAGCAAAGATTTATCAAAGAGACTGAGTCTAAACCAAATAAGATGCTGTCTAACCACAGCAAAAGACTTCATTATGACTAGCTTTTATCTGTGTCATTGTATTTGGTTAAAGCGATTTTTATGAGATTTTTTTTTTAATCTGAACTTATTCATTCATTAAAAAACTATTAAACATCATCCAGTAAGTGTTCTAGGCACTGTTCTAGAAACTCAGGATACACAGCTAAGGGCCACGGCCCAAGAAATGCATCATCAGGATTCCAAATATTGGGCAAAGACTAAAAGTGAGTATTTGAGAAGAGCTGAAATGACTGCTGGAAAAGAAGTGCCATATTTCAGCAGTAAGGTCCCAAAACTTTTTAAGACTGTGAGGTTTCAAAGATCTGGTATTAAAAATAATTGGACATGAATAACAATTTGGAAGGTAAGACAAAAACACAAAACACTTAAGACAGGTCCAAGAAGAAAACTGAGAGGAAGTAGTGGGCAAATATAAAAAATAAGGACAGAATAACTGGGCACAAAGAAACCTAGACTAGAAACATGTAGTGGTGACCAGAAAGCTTCAGAGAAGTAAATCTGACAACTTTGAGTGTATCAGTCTCATCTTTGTTTATAAAAAATGAAAAGAATGATGAATTTGGGATTGTTTCCCTTCATATTCCAATCAATAGAAACTTCCTTTTCGCAATGAGACTTTAAACAATTAGGGAAACATTTTGGTTTCCAGCTAATGGGTTTAATAGTGATTGCCATTTCAGGAAAAGCACTTCATCCAATTGTAGACATGCCAAAGGTGGAAGAGAGGGGAATGGAAGCATAAACTGTACTAAAGGCCCTCACAGCTGGCTTTGAGTCATTGAGAAAATAATGTTTTTCCTCTAATAATCCCTTAAAGTTTGGGGTTTGCTTTCTTTGGGGATGAGAATGTGCTGGCCCAAGAACAACTGTTGTTTCAGCACTCGAGCGCTGATGTTCTATTTACTGTGCCAGTGCCAGGCATTCCTGAGTAATACACGAGCATCCTTAAGAAAACACACGGTGTACGAGACAGCAAAAGAGACACTGATGTATAGAACAGTCTTATGGACTCTGTGGGAGAGGGAGAGGGTGGGAAGATTTGGGAGAATGGCAATGAAACATGTAAAATACCATGTAGGAAACGAGTTTCCAGTCCAGGTTCGATGCATGATGCTGGATGCTTGGGGCTGGTGCACTGGGACGGCCCAGAGGGATGGTATGGGGAGGGAGGAGGGAGGAGGGTTCGGGATGGGGAACACATGTATACCTGTGGCGGATTCATTTTGATATTGGGCAAAACTAATACAATTATGTAAAGTTTAAAAATAAAATAAAATTAGAAAAAAAATAAAATAAAATAAAATAAAATAAAAAAAAAAGAAAACACACATACAGTAGAGGGGAAAATATTTAGATACCAGTGTTCTAGTTAACAGCATGTCCAAACCTCCCACATTTTCTCCTCTAGCTCATCATCCCCAGGTCTCTACTTTCTTCTTCCCTGCTCTTCACCAGAGAGAAAGGATAAGCACTCCAGGGCACCAACCCTCTGACCTCAGATATATCAAGCAGCATGAGTAATCTCTAAGTTTGGGGCCTGGTTTTCCAAAGTTCCCCCTCACATTTGCCTCCATGAGGGCTATATTATTTTAAATATATTGAAGCATGTTCTTGCTTTATGTAGTCATTGATCTTTCAACTGCCCCACAATGTCAATATATTAAAATTTGCTACAAATACAGGTATTAACATGATATAGGAGGATGATAATTAAGCTAGAATAATTTTATCAATGAAAGATAATTGGTATGGAACAAACAGGGTGCGTTTATGTGTTAGGTGTTTTCTAAATTAATTTCTTATTTAGTTTATTCATGCAATATTCAAGTGTCTTCTCTACTGATTTTTTAAAATTAGATTACACCTTGCTGTGTGACTAGGTTGTCCTTATCATGTAAGAGCTTCTTTAATGTAAAATTGAAAGTTCTGAAAAGCAAACTGTAATAAACAAATCCCTTCTGGGATATTCTATTAATTTGGAATCACTTTAGCTACAAGTAACAGAAAAACTTGACTAGCAGGCTTAAGCTACAAGAACATTACTTAACAAAAAGACCAGAGAGAGGCCATCCCAAGACTGAATCAATAACTTAATTATATCATCAAGGATGCAGACTCTTTTAAATTTTCTGCTCAGCCATCCTTGGTATATATTTAACATTTTCCCTACAGGTCAAAAAGATAGTTATCAAAGCTCCAAACACCCTGTCCTCACACAATAGTAGGACTTTTCCAACATACTACTTGCCTTCATTTTCCAAAACAAGAACACATGCCCATCCAGACAAGTTACTAACAAAGAGCAACAAGACTGCCATAATCGCTTTACACAAGAAATGACTTTCACCCAGGGGCTGGGTGCCTCGGCATTGAAGGTAAGCTACCAACAGAGTAGCTCCCCTCTGAAGCCAGGAGTCTGATGGGCTACTGTTCCGAGGGTAACAAAGAGCCGGACACGACTGAGCAACTGACCATCACCACCTCTAAAGCCAAGCGTGTTAATAGACAGCCTCCTATGTAACTAAATGGTGATACTACGAGTCTTGCAAAAAAGAATCAAAGCTGAAGAAAAAAGCTGATTAACAGCTATTGCATTTGAATGTCCCTATGGATTTATCCCCTTCATAAATCACAGCCTTGTCATGGTGAAGGGGCTTGCTTAACTCAATAAAGCTATGAGCTGTGCTGTGCAAAACAGATGGGTCATCGTGAAGAGTTCTGACAAAACGTGGTCCACTGGAGAAGGAAATGGAAAATCACTCCAGTATTCTTGCCAGGAGAACCCCATGAACAGTATGAAAATTCAAAAAGGTATGACATGGAAGATGAGCCCCCCAGGTCAGAAAGTGTTCATTATGCTACTAGGGAAGTGAAGTGAAAGTCACTCAGTTGTGTCCAAGTCTTTGCCATTCGTGGACTATACAGTCCATGGAATTATCCAGGCCAGAATACTGGAGTGGGTAGCCTTTCCCTTCTCCAGGCGATCTTCCCAACCCAGGGACCAAACCCAGGTTTCCTGCATTGCAGGTAGATTCTTTACCAGCTGAGCCACAAGGCAAGCCCAGGGTAAGAGCAGAGGGCAATTACTAACAGCTCCAGAAAGAAAACAGCAGCTGGGCCAAACTGGAGACAATGCTCAGTTGTGGGTGTGTCTGGTGGTGAAAGTCAAGTCCAACGCGGTAAGGAATACTATTGCATAGGAACCTGGAAGGTTAGGCCCATTAATCAAGGTAAATCGGATGTGGTCAAGCAGGAGGTGGCAAGAGTGAACATCAACATTTTAGGAATCAGTGAACTAGAATAGACAGCAATGGGTGAATTTAACTCAGATGACAATTACATCTACTACTGTGGGCGAGAATCCCTTAGAAGGAATGGAGTAGCCCTCATAGTCAATAAGAGTCCAAAATGTAGACATGCAGCACCTGGGTGCAGTCTCAAAATTGACAGAACGATCTCGGTTCATTTCCAAGGCAAACCATTCAATATCACAGTAATCCAGACCATTTGACCTGTCTCCTGAGAAACCTGGATGTGGGTCGGAAGCAACAGTTAGAACTGGACATGGAACAACTAACTGACTGCTTCAAATCTGGGAAGGACGTACGATGAGGCTGTATATTGTCACCCGGCTTATATAACATCTATGCAGAAAGCATCATGAGAAATGCTGGGCTGGATGAATCACAAGCTGAAATCAAGCTTCCTGGAAGAAATGTCAACAACCTCAGATACTCAAATGATACCACTGTAATGGCAGAAATTGAAGAGGAACTAAAGAACGTCTTGATGAGGGTGAGAGAAGAGACTGAAAAAGCTGGCTTGAAACTCAACATTAAAGAAAACTAAGGTCATGGCATCTGATTCCATCACTTAATGGCAAATAGAAGGGAAAAAAAGTGGAAGCAGTGACAGTTCTTGTTTTCTTGGGCTCCAAAATTACTGCAGACAGTAACTTCAGCCACAAAATAAAAAGATGCTTACTCCTTGGAAGAAAAACTATGACAAACCTAGATAGTGTATTAAAAAGCAGAGACATCACTTTGCCAACAAAGGTCCACATTTTCCAGTAGTCATGTATGGATGTGAGAGTTGGGCAATAAAGAAGGCTGATGCCAAAGAATTGATGTTTTTGTAATTATGGTGGTAGAGAAGACTCTTGAAGAGTCCCTTGGACTGCAAGGAGATCAAACCAATCAATCATAAAGGAAATCAGTCCTGAATATTCTTTGGAAGGGCTGATGCTGAAGCTGAAGCTCCAATACTTTGGCTACCTGATGCGAAGAGCTGAGTAGTTGGAAAAGACCCTGATGCTGGCAAAGAGTGAAGGCAAATGAAGAAGGAGGTGGCAGAGGATGAGATGATTGGATGGCGTCACTGACTCAATGGACATGAGTTTGAGCAAACTCCAGAAGATAGTGAAGGACAGAGGAGACTGGCCTGCTGCAGTCCACGTGATCAGAGTTGGACATGATTTAGTGACTGAACAGCAACAACATGGATTTATCTCCAAGTCAACAGATCCTCTCTTGCATGGAGAAGCACTACCTCTGATGGCAATAATAAGAAATAGATACTACTGTCTACTATGCTCAGCTGGGATTTGGCAAGAATAGGTGGGAAGGTAAGAAGACAAAAAAAATTTTTAAAAAAACAAGGATAACAATTTCATTTTTGCCCTTAGGAAGTGCAAAAATCTAGATGTATTGGGTCGAAAAATTTTATAGAGAGCCCCAGATAGTGTTTTATTCTATCAGCTGCCAATCAGCCCCATTCAGCTCTCACTTGTAGCAAACTCAACGGCCAATGAGTTTCTGCCCTATACTCTATATCTCACAATGAGTGTCCTGGGAAGTCTACAAGATCTCTGATGCAAAGATCAGAACACTGCTCCAACTTCAAGATCAAAGAGTTTAGACACAACATCCACACCTTCACCACTGTCCAATCATCTTTGTAACATAAGGTCTCTATTAAAATAGGGAGCAAGGAGTCGAAGGTCTGGGTTAAACAATGGTTCCTACTAACTGCACACACATTGCAAACTAATTCAAAATTTGATTTGGGAGAATGGCATTAAAACATGTATAATATCATATAAGAAACGAATCACCAGTCCAGGTTTGATGCAGCATACAGGAAGCTTGGGGCTGGTACACTGGGATGACCCAGAGGGATGGTATGGGGAGGGAGGTGGGAGGGGGGTTCAGGATGGGGAACATGTGTACACCCGTGGCGGATGCATGTTGATGTATGGCAAAACCAATACAATATTGTAAAGTAAAAAAAATAATAAAGTAAAATAAAAAAATTTTTAAAAAAGAATCTGCTTTACAGCTTAAATCTGGCAATCTGGTTGACTGAGAAAGAGCTTTCCAGATTTATAGTCAGAAATGTACCAAAGAGGAAGAAAAAATGCAAAACAAAAGAGAAAGAAATTAAAGCTATAATCAGCTTAAGTGGAAACAATACTGTCTGTTCGTGATTGCTATTCCCATCATCGGTCGAATTAGCAAAAGTCCTGGGCTGCTTGACACCAAGCTAAAGGCTTCAAATGACCCTGGCCTAACGTTCAGCAATGCTGCATAGTAGAAAAAGGACAGTTATTCACTGAGATGGCCAGCAGTGAGCCTTTAGGATCATTGCTTAAACTTTATGAGTCTCAGTTTTCTTATCTACAAAATTATGAAAACAAAGTCTGTGCCACAGAGTTGGAATGGGACCAAGTCAAATAAAATAAAAGATACTCATTCATTACCATATTGATAAATCAAGGTAAGTTTTTCTTAGGAACATCTTAAATACATGGGGTACTAAGTAAAATAAACGTATGGGGATTGAAGAGCCAAGGGAAAGGTCTTTATATGATATATTTTCGTGACAAATTATCTTTCCTCCAATGCAGTTGCTTTTATCCAGGTTGTCTGAGTATCCCATGCCTACTGCCTACTGCCAAGTCGCTTTCGTCGTGACTGACTCTGTGCGACCCCATAGAAGGCAGCCCACCAGGCTCCCCCATCCCTGGGATTCTCCAGGCAAGAACACTGGAGTGGGTTGCCATTTCCTTCTCCAATGCATGAAAGTGAAAAGTGAAAGTGAAGTTGCTCAGTCGTGTCTGACTCTTAGCGACCCCATGGACTACAGCCTACCAGGCTCCTCCATCCATGGGATTTTCCAGGCAAGAGTACCGTAGTGGGGTGTCATTGCCTTCTCCGATAAGACTTGCTAATTACAAATTTTGGACATGTCACATATTCAGAGAAACTGAAGATGAAATGACAGAAAATCCCAATGCAAGTCTATAAGCCGAACGTGATTAGAAAAGTTTTGACATTTATACTGTTGCTTTTAGTCACTAAGCTGTGTCCGACTTTTTTGCGACCCTGTGGATTGTAGAACACCAGGCTCCTCTGTCCACGGGATTTCCAAGTCAAGGATACTAGAGTGGGCTGCTATTCCCTTCTCCTAGGGATCTTCCTGACCCAGGGGTCAAACCTGTGGCTCCTGCTTGACAGGTGGATTCTTTGCCACTGAGCCACCCAGCCTTCCCTTTGACATTTATGCATATATTCAACATAAATCTCTGAAATTTAAGCAAATGCTTAGCTGAAATAGGAATTTAAATATTAAACCAACTTGGCATTTCATACTTGTCAACCAGGGATATAATTGGTATATTGTGGAGCAAACTCTGAATTAATTCCTCTTTCCATTTTCTATGTCTTTCTTTATCTCTAACTTCCTGTCTTTATCTCAGTTTCTGTCTTTGTAGCACACAACCACACACAGACACAGAGGTCTGAGTTAGTAAGTGGGGCAATGATTTAGAGAGGTGGGGCCCAGAGGCTAGACGATGCTAACCAAAGCAAGCCATTGACAGTTATCTCTCTGAGGTTAAGTTTCCTTCTGTATATGTGTATGTAGGACATTTGCTCTCAATTTCATACTTCATTTTTCTTTAAGTGCTGCCCTTGGTGTTTATTTTAGTCTGCAAGAGACAGGCAGGTAAGCAGGGAAAAAAATTTCCAATGTAATCCTAGTTCCTTGTAGCTATACGTTCAGCTCTCAGCTGTAGGTTACCACTGCTGAACACTTTATTTGGTTTATTTCCCTGGTTGGTAATTTACAACCACTTTCCTCCTGCCATTCTTACTATTTCATTTTTTATGATCTTCCAAGGAGATCCTTAACAGATATTTCAGAATCAAATTTTATAGTCTTTCATGTTTAATGATAAGCCAGTTATGCTTCTACTTCTATGCTTTTTTCCAATTCTCTGCTTTTTTCCTGATTAAAAGCATGATTTCTTTAATAAAATGTACTTTGTAATCTTAATTCTTAAACACTATGCGTACATATAGTACATGTTCCTCCCTTGTCAATGCTAAATTTGGTTTTTATAGGCATGCCCCCTTTAGATATAGGCCCTTGTGAATAGTTGTGTGCCAAAATCTACAATGCATAAAAGAGAAATAATTCGAGACAATGTTATATATATCTTCTTAAGATCCTAGAATTTTTATATCGAGAAGTTTACAAAGTTTAACAGTTTAACTGTTTTGTAGAATACTGCCTCTTTCCTTTTCTCCTGTCACACCCAGCCAAATCTACATGTTAGGGTAAATGAGGAAATTCAATAGGCACGTGCATTAACAGAGTATTTAAGACAATATAAATCATCCACAAAAGACAAGTGATCTCTTCTATGTTGGATCCTGAATTATAGCAGGTTCTGCTGTTCTAAATAGTTATACTCTTCAAGTGATACATTTCCAAGGGATTTCACAAAGAAAAGGAAATGAAAATTTTTGTCTTTCTCTTTTTTTATTTTGGAGAAAATAAGGTAGTGGCATGGTTTGCCAGTAGACTGAATCTCTGGGCAAATCTTTGTAAAGACAGTAGGATTGCTTCAGGCGCTCCTAAAAGGAAAAAAAAAAAAAAATGACAGAACCTTCACCTAAGACCCACTTTTGTTGAAGTCCCTGCCTTTGGTTCTATGAGGAAACTTTTCAATCCACTCCACAAACCTGCATCAAGCACATGTTCTGTGTCAGGTCCTGAGCGAGGGATTGGGAAGAGTGAAAAATAGTCATGTCTCTAACGAGCTGCTAGGCTGGAAGGAGAAACAAACATATGGACTAATAATTAAAATACCATGTGTTGAGAAGCATAATAGAGCTTTCCTCAAATTGTTTGGGGTAATACCAGTTATTCCAGTTAAAGGTCAGGGAAGGCATCCCAGGGGCAGTGGCACCTTATAGAGAATAAAGAGCTCTGCAAAATCTGTGCAGGCAAGTCCTCCTTCTCCCTCCTGGTTTCGCCAGATTAATTTCAAAAAGAGCAGCACAATAGTCTATCTCTTTAGGATGAATCATGAGAGCGCTTGGCAACTGCCAGCCCTAATAGCATCTCCAAGGAAAGCAATTAACTAGCAATTTTCCTTTATTATTTCACTCATCCACATAATTAAATATTCTTAACATGCTTATTTCATAGTATTTTATGAAGAATGATAATGCTATGTTACTGTATACTAATGATAATATAATTAGCCACCAGTTTCACATGCTTTGATGTATTCTTTCAAAAAATTATTCTAAAATACAAGTTTAATGTGAGGTTAAGATTGCACTAAGCCATTTCCTCTAAGATGCTACTGCTTGTCTTTATTTTAAAGTGGGGAAATAACATGAAAGGCTTGCCTTAAATTCTTCTGGTTTTCGAGGAAACTGTAAAGGTTTATATGAGTATATTAAAAATCTCACTGATCCTTCTAAAGTCAATCCTAAGGGATTTTTGTCAGTTTTTCCATTTTGCATTAAAATATATGGTTATTGTCATCATGTTATCTTTGTCACACACTATGAATATGCACACATATAAAGCACATCCATGCATATGTATAAATCTTTTGTACATAGTAATATTTTATAAATATAAACACATATACATATATAGTTCAGTATGACGTGCATGTGTGTGTATGTATATATATATACACTCACAATAAAGAATGCTTTAACTTTGCCTCATATCTCATCTCTATGTTACAAATGTCAAAAGTTATTTTTCTTCAATCCCTTTCATAAAGTTTTTAATGTGTCAATGTAAAAATTCTATGAAATAATGCCATTTGCAACAACATGAATGGACTTATGTATTACCATACTGAGTGAAGTAAGTTAGACAAAGGCAAATATATGATATCACTTATGTGTGGAATCTAAAAAAGAATGATACAAATGAATTTATTTACAAAACAGAAATGGCTTCACAGAGAGTGAATTTATGGTTACCAGGGGAGCAAGGAGGAAGGTGGGAGGGGAGGGATAGATTGGGATTTGGGGACTGACATGTACACATTTCTATGTTTAAAATGGATAACCAACAAGGACCTACTGTATAGCAAAGGGAACACGGCTCAACATTCTATAATAATATAAGTGGGGGAAAATTTTGAAAAAGAGTAAATGCATGTATATGTGTAACTGAATTACTTTGCTGTACACCTAAAACTTCACAATACTGTTAACCAACTATGCTACAATTAAAATAAAAATTTGTTTTGAAATATTCAATTCTAGATATGGTTTCCTGCAGAATTGTGTATTATGAGGCAGCACCTTGACTCTGTTACTGCACTTCACATATGTGATCTTAAATTTACTTTTCAAAAAGTGAGCAAGAGTCCATTTATTTCACTTACTTTCACTGTCATTTTCTATAGTCTTTAACTGTGTTGGAACCTAGTCCAGACTGACTGAGGGAGACTCACAACAAAGCAAACTAGCCCGGTTGATAGTTACTCACACAGCTCGGCCCCTTCCAATATCTCACGTGAGTGTCTCTGCTGAAATTACAGCCTACTGAGGTGAATTAAAACCAGTTCTTGGTGTCCTCAGTGTTCCAGGAGATGAAAACATTGCACATAATAGTATCTCCCTTGTTTGGGACCGACATGTACACACTACTATATTTAAAATAAAATGACTTTCCATGAAAAAGATAATATATCCCTTACATAGTCATATTTTCAATGCATTTTTATAACTAGCATCTTATTTATACCCACAAACATTTACATGATAAGTGGTGAGAGAATTTAGGATAAATTAAGGAAGCTCTTAAAAGTCAGGAGATGGGGAATTCCCTGATAGTCCAGTGGTTAGGACTCCACACGTTCACTGTCTTGGATGTGGGCTTCACCCCTGGTTGGGGAACTAAGATCCCACGAGTCTTGTGGTGCACTCAAAAAAAAAAAAAAGTCAAGGGATGAGCTTTCATAGTTGTATTAAATGTTGTGTTATAATAAATGTTGAACCATGAGACTGTTAGATTAGAAAGGAAGCAAGACCAAGGATTTACTTTAGAGGAAAGTCCTTTATGAAACTGAGACCACAGCCTCTGTGATTTCTTGTCACAGATTCCACTGCTTTCCACTGCATCCTTTTCAATTATATACCTGCACAAAATTACAGCTCCCCACACTGAGCCAAAATTATGTGGTACCTTCTTCTTGTTCCCAAATACTACAAGACAGTTAACTTCACACTTCCCTTAGGTTGGCTTTAAAGTAAGGTAAAGTGTTAGTCACTCAGTTATGTCCAACTCTCTGCGACCCCATGGACTGTAGCCTGCCAGGCTCCTCTATCCATGGGATTTTCCAGACAAGAATAGTGGAGTGGGTTGCTATTTCCTTCTCCAGAGGGTCTTCCTGACCCAGGGATTGAACCCAGGTCTCCCGCATTGCAGGCAGACTTTTTACCACCTGAGCTACCAGGGAAATCCCTCCCAAGCTGACTTTGGGGTCAAGCAAGCTGGCCAAGAACTTTCTCTTGTTTCATACACAATTGTTACACTTTTTGTATTTTTTTAAAAATTTGTGGCCATGCTGTCCACTTGTGGGATCTCATTTCCTCGTGCGTGTGTGCATGCTCAGTCACTTCAGTCGTGTCCGACTCTTTGCGACTCTATGGACTGTGGCTCACCAGGCTCCTCTGTCCATGGGATTCTCCAGGCAAGAATACTGAAGTGGGTTGCCGTTTCCTTCTCCAAAGCTTAGATCCTCAACCAGGAATCAAACCTGTGTCCTCGGCAGTGAAAGTACAGAGTCCTAACAACTGGACCCCCAGGGAAGTCCCTTTACAAAATTATAATTAAGGCCAATGCAGAACTATTTATCCAAAGAAGTCATCTGTGTAGTGGCTTAACAAAAGTTAGGCTGTGTCATTCTTTGAATACCTCATTACTCAGTGTTGCTGAACCTTCTATGTCATTAACCATAAACCACCTGGGATTTTCCGCTCTGCTGTGTATCTCTGGTTGCCTCACTAGAATAGAAGTACATGACACAATCAAGAGCCCATTTATTAATACCGTGCAGGAGTGTAGTGCGTACACTTTACAGAACATTTTGTCTTAAGAGAAGAGGTTGGTTTTTTCAAAAGCCTAATCTATATGCTTCTGTGATTCTGAACAGTAGCAATGCAGCATGAATACTGAGAGATAAGACACATGTGATTTCCGAGTGCTTTCTCTATCTGTTCCTGACTGTGAATATACACGTGTTTTTTAAAGAAAGAAGTGTTAAAAGGAAGATTACCAAGCACAGAAGATCTACCACCAGTTTTGAATCAGAATGAAAGCTTTGATTTCATTAAAATGCGTTTCCACAGAACAAAAAGTTATTAACATTTTAGCCCTTCTCTGCCTCTCATTATCCACCATCAGTCATTGGTCATCTCCTTCACAATATTCCTTATTTTCTTGATCCTATTTCCTCTTATTCAAGCCCTCATTGTCAAAAGAAGCAGTAGAATAAATAGTTCTCAAGGCTCCCTTCTGTAGAACACTGTCCAAGAGACACCCTCAGATTTCTGTTTAACTCACATCTTAGTGGTCTTCTCTTAACATTTTCAGGAGGTTAGACAATTAACAGATTGTCTTTTCTCCGTGGAATGTGTTTGCTCCAACATTTTAATTAAAAATTTAACACACCTGTAGCTTGTATGTGATGGTATAATATGGTATAAGATGGTATTTATAGCACAAAATTACATTTTTAGTTGTTTTCAACTTAATATAACAGGGGTTCATAATATTGCACAAAGATAATTAAGAGTTCTGATACATGAACCAGTCTGGGCTTCTTCTGCTTCTGGTTTCTCCCAGAATCACTTTCCTAAAGCATCTCGATCTCTCTCTTCTATGAAAAACTGTAATTGGCTCCCCATTGCCTATGGAACAAAATCTAAGCAGAACACTCAGGGTCCCTTGTGCCACACTAGAATGCAGTGCTTTTGCAAAAATAAACTTCCCTTCTGTACACCATAAGGCTTGATACATGTGTGTGTGTGTGTGTGTGTGTACAGTTATATTATAAAACACGATCAGAGAGAGAGAGAGACATACCATATTCACTCATAATATAGTCCTGGAATCTATTATTTATTTCCCAAAAGAAACTTATTTAACTACATGTTGTATTCTGATTCCTAGAATGTCGACGTTCACTCTTGCCAACTCCTGTTTGACCACTTCCAATTTTCCTTGATTCATTGACCTAACATTCCAGGTTCCTATGCAATATTGCTCTTTTCAGCATTGGACCTTGCTTCTATCACCAGTCACATCCACAACTGGGTGTTGTTTTTACTTTGGCTCCATCACTTCATTCTTTCTGGAGTTATTTCTCCACGACCCAATATGGGAGTTCATCTTTCAGTTTCCTATGTTTTTGCTTTTTCATAACTGTTCATGGTGTTTTCAAGGAAAGAATACTGAAGTGGTTTGCCATTCCCTTCTCCAGTGGACCACATTCTGTCAGACCTCTCCACCATGACCCATCCGTCTTGGGTGGCCCCACATGGCATGGCTTAGTTTCATTGAGTTAGACAAGGCTGTGGTTCATATGATCAGATTGGCTAGTTTTCTGTGATTGTGGTTTCAGTCTGTCTACTTTCTGATGCCCTCTCTCAGCAACTACCATCTTACTGGGGTTTCTCTTTCCTTGGATGTGGGGTATTTCTTCATGGCTGCTCCAGCAAAGTGCAGCCACTGCTTCTTACCTTGGACATGGAGTATCTCCTCACGGCCACCACTCCTGACCTTGGATGTGGGATATCTCCTCTAAGAAAGGCAATGCCAAAGAATGATCAAACTACCACACAATTGCACTCATCTAACACACTAGTAAAGTAATGCTCAAATTCTCCAAGCCAGGCTTTAGCAATACATAAACCGTGAACTTCCAGATGTTCAAGCTCATTTTAGAAAAGGCAGAGGAACCAGAGATCAAATTGCCAACATCCGCTGGATCATCAAAAAAGCAAGAGAATTCCAGTAAAACATCTATTTCTGCTTTACTGACTATGCCAAAGCCTTTGACTGTGTGGATCACAAGAAACTGTGGAAAATTCTGAAAGAGATGGGAATAGCAGACCACCTGACCTGCCTCTTGAGAAATCTGTATACAGGTCAGGAAGCAACAGTTAGAACTGGACATAGAACAACAGACTGGCTCCAAATAGTAAAAGGAGTACGTCAAGGCTGTATATTGTCACCCTGCTTATTTAACTTCTATGCAGAGTACATCATGAGAAACGCTGGGCTGGATGAAGCACAAGCTAGAATCAAGATTGCGGGGAGAAATATCAACAACCTCAAATATGCAGATGACACCACCTTTATGGCATAAAGTGAAGAAGAACTAAAGAGCCTCTTGATGAAAGTGAAAGAGGAGAGTGATAAAGTTGGCTTAAAGCTCAACATTCAGAAAACTAAGATCATGGCATCTTGTCCCATCACCTCATGGCAAATAGATGGGGAAACAGTGGCAGACTTTATTTTTTCTGGGCTCCAAAATCACTGCAGATGGTGATTGCAGCCATGAAATTAAAAGACACTTACTCCTTGGAAGGAAAGTTATGACCAACCTAGATAGCATATTAAAAAGCAGAGATGCTATTTTGTCAACAAAGGTCCATCTAGTCAAGGCTATGGTTTTTCCAGTAGTCATGAAGGGATGTGAGAGTTGGACTATAAAGAAAGTGAGCGTGGAAGATGTGATGCTTTTGAACTGTGGTATTGGAGAAGACTCTTGAGAGTCCCTTGGACTGCAAGGAGATCCAACCAGTCCATCTTAAACGAGATCAGTCCTGGGTGTTCATTGGAAGAACTGATGTTGTAGCTGAGACTCCAATACTTTGGCCACTTAATGCAAAGAGCTGACTCATTGGAAAAGATCCTAATACTGGGAAAGATTGAAGGCAGGAGGAGAAGGGGAAAACAGAGGATGAGATGCTTGGATGGTATCACCGACTCAATGGACATGAGTTTGGGTAAACTCTGGGAGTTGGTGATGGACAGGGAGGCCTCGCATGCTGCAGTTCATGGGGTTGCAAAGAGTCAGGCACAACTGAGCGACTGAACTGAACTGAACTGTGTTCTGAACCAAGAAACTTGTACAAAATCAATTACAGACATGCCACAGTAATAGAAGAGAAAATAAACCTGAAGGTATATATCTGGGACTCTTAGATATAATAAAATTATCCTTCAAATCAAAAAGTAAATATGATCAAATATTGTAGATCACCAAAGGACTTGTACATATTTAACACACAGGACTACTCTAGTCCCTAATATTTTGTCTAAAATTAATATGTAGGCTATGCGTGCATGCTAAGTCACTTCAGTTATGTTCAACTCTATATGACGCTATAGACTATAGACCACCAAGCTCCTCTGTCGATGGGATTCTCTGGGCAAGAATATTGGAGTGGGTCACCATGCCCTCCTCCAGGGAATCTTCCCAACCCAGGGATTGAACCTGGGTCTCTTATGCCTCCTGCAGGTGGGTTCTTCACTACTAGTGCCACCCATGAAACAAACACTAAATGGCCCATTGACTGGGAAGAAGGCTGAGCGCCGAAGATTGGTGCTTCTGAACTGTGGTGTTGGAGAAGACTCTTGAGAGTCCCTTGGACTGCAAGGAGATCCAACCAGTCCATTCTGAAGGAGATCAGCCCTGGGATTTCTTTGGAAGGAATGATGCTGAACTGAAACTCCAGTACTTTGGCCACCTCATCCGAAGAGTTGACTCATTGGAAAAGACTCTGATGCTGGGAGGGATTGGGGGCAGGAGGAGAAAGGGACGACAGAGGATGAGATGGCTGGATGGCATCACTGACTCGATGGATGTGAGTCTGAGTGAACTCTGGAGTTGGTGGTAGACAGGGAGGCCTGGCATGCTGCAATTCATGGGGTCGCAAAGAGTCAGACATGACTGAGCAACTGAACTGAATGATAATGTTTATATCCTGAGAATGTATAATATTTAGTTGAGTTATTTGGACTGCCCAGATCTCTCTAAGAAAGTTTTCCAAAGAAAATTGGATGGATATGTTTTCTCAAAATAAATTTGTTTGTTGTGAGGAAATATTCAAACTCATTCTAGTGTCTTTAGAGATTTTTTCAGGCAAGTATGTCAATACAGGGGCTTCCCAGGTGATGCTAGTGGTAAAGAACCTGCCTGCCAGTGCAAGAGACAAAAGAAGAGGGTTTAATCCCTGGGTCAGGAAGATGCCCTGGAGGAGGGCACAGCAACCCACTCCAATATTCTTACCTGGAGAATCCCATGGACAGAGGAACCTGGTGGGTTACAGTCTATTGGGTGACAAAGAGTCGGACATAACTGAAGTGACTTATCAGGCTCATACATGTCAGTATGTTCATAGGTGTTATGTTGTTTCTCCCACTGAAATGCATTTTTTTCTTCAAATAAGAACTGTTGAAACATTCTATCATTTCACTTTGTCTTTCTTAGTTTAACGGAAAGTTTGTTGTTAATTGAATATAGACCACCAAGAAAAAAATGGATTTTATTTAACATTTTCTTGATACTACTTAGACAGAGATCATCTCCTCTAGAGACCCATTTTTTTTTAAGTTTTCATTAGTAAAGACTGCGTAACAATTATTTTAAATCATTTCGTTTCTTATAAGGAATCTCACAGCAAATTCACCCAAGTGTCTACCTTCAATTAAACAAAAGAGGCACAGGAACTAAAGATTTTATGAAATAAGAGTTGAGAAGAGATCAGAGCTGTGGAGATGAAAGGTGCTTTATCAGGGTTTTACCCTTTGCCACAATCTGTTTTTACTATCAAGGCACTTTGCTGAACCATCCTTTTCCTTTGAATCTCTTTAATACCAATCAAAAGAAACCTCAGTTCAGTGCAGTTCAGTTGCTCAGTCGTGTCCAACTCTTTGTGACCCCATGATTCGCACCACGCCAGGCCTCCCTGTCCATCACCAACTCCGGAGTTCACTCAGACTCATCCATCGAGTCAGTGATGCCATCCAGCCATCTCATCCTCTGTCGTCCCCTTCTGCTCCTGCCCCCAATCCCTCCCAGCATCAGAGTCTTTCCCAAGGAGTCAACTCTTCGCATGAGGTGGCCAAAGTATTGGAGTTTCAGCTTTAGCATCATTCCTTCCAAAGAAATCCCAGGACTGATCTCCTTTAGAATGGACTGGTTGGATCTCCTTGCAGTCCAAGAGACTCTCAAGAGTCTTCTCCAACACCACAGTTCAAAAGCCCTAGAATGAGATAATAAACTGTACAACAACTTTAGAAAACTATTTGGTAGTATTAATATCTAATAGATGAATTTAAGCCTATTATATGGCCTAGCAATTCCACACCTAAGTATACATTGAATTCAAATACACATATATCTAGTCACCAAAGACATGTCCTAACACATTTGTAGACAAATTATTCAAAGTGGCCAGAAAAACAGAAATACCTAAATTCCATCATCAGTATGACTGATAAGTAAAAGATGTATATTTACATGTTATTCACAAATGAGAATGAACAGCAACTATATACAATATGAAGGCTCTCATCAACATAATGTTGAATGAATGAAGCCTGATACAAAAGAGCACACAGCGCATAATGTCTCTAATATGACCAAAATATGATTGAAAGTATAACAAACAGACAAAATAGTCTATTAATATGTTGTTAGAAATCCACATCATGGCTACCGTAGGTGGGAAGAGGAATTAGGGACTAAGAACAGAATATAAAGGGGTTTTAGTGGTACTGGTTGTATTTTGCTTTTGATCCAAGAGCTGGTTAGATAGGGATGTTCAGTATCTGAAAACTTAATGAATTTTATACTGATGCTATGTGTACTTTTCTGATATGTGTATATTTCACTTTGATCAAGTTTTTTTTTTTTTTTTGAGCGACTTCACTTTATTTTTATTTTTTTTTCCTCTCTAATTTTATTTTATTTTTAAACTTTACATAATTGTATTAGTTTTGCCAAATATCAAAATGAATCCGTTTTAAAAGGAACCCAGAAGTCAAATGTGACTTCCTGCTGCAAAGAAATAAACATGACCATCTAAAAAATATGACCATCTAAAGAACATTCAATCCAGTTGGTTAAAGTTTTTGTTTTTGTCTTTTTTTTTTTTTTTAGGTAAAACTATCAGAAAACTGAAAATGAAAGTGAATAAATATCTCACTTTATCTTACATACACCAAGTAGTTTGTTTAATGATCACCTTAAACACAGTTCTGGTGAAAGACAGTATCTATGGTATACTACCCCAATTTTTTAAATCAGACCTAATTCCTATGAGTTAGGTAACTGATGGAGGATTAAACTTCATGGAGAATCTTAAAGGTCAAGAAAATGACAGCTTTTCTTCCTCTGGAAATTTGCTGTGGCTTCATCACCATGAAAATATGTTTCTCCGCCCTGACCATCATTTCCCCAAAACTGTTTTTCTTTAACGAGTCAAACATGCAGAAAACACACTTTTACCAACTCTTCTGCCATTGTGACACTGATGTAAACTATACTTCCCAAGACCGAGACATGAACATCTTGTAATGATAACAGCTGGACACTTGGAAGATGTTAGCAAATGACCATGCTGATATTTTAAATCTGGACTTTCTTTGGATGCCAAAAAGCATATTTCTGAGATCACATTATCTTCTTCAGGAGTCAAACATATAATCTCTTAGCTCAGAAAGTTACATAGAGACAAGATACAGAACAAAACCATAAACATTCAGAGGAGAGAATATATTGACAGGTCTGACTCCTACTCACTGAAAAATTGCTTAGACCTAGGGAAAAACTCTAGCTTCCCTCTTTGTGGGAATGAATGCAAAAGATCTCTTCTGACTGACTCCTTCTCCTTAAATACTCTTTTGCATTCACTCCTAGAAGATCCAAAAACACAGTGCAGGCTGCTGTTACACAACATCATTTATAGTCCTTTGGAATATTTTTATTTCAGCAAACAATCCTTTTATCACCTACAAGAACACTTGAGCCAAACTTGAGTATGAAAATAAACATTATAGACATATGCCTAAATTATATCATACTCTTAACAACATACTCCTTTCAACCTCACAGGTGCTTAAGATTTGGAAAGGATATTCAAATAATTTATAGTAAGCTTTTGTTTGGCTATATGGCGTGTGGGAGCTTACTTCCCCAACCAGGGATTGAACCCACATGCCCTGGAGTGGAAGCCTGGAGCTCCACCCACTGGACCACCAGGAAAGGCCCTGTATTAAAGCTTTCATTGTACAATCAATTTAAGATACCTGACTAAGGGCATGCAAATAAGAAAGCTTAAGTTAAGACTAGAACCCTGTCTCAGGTTGCTAATCCCTAGTCTAACATTTTATGTGCTATATCAAGATGGCTTTTGAGTCACTAGAAATTAAATGACTGGATGACCATCTAGTTTTTTGGTTTATGCATTGGTACTCAAGCAAAACCAAGAGTTGTAAGCCACAAAGGGTGAAATAAAACTTTCTATGAACTAGACATTCTTCAAGGAGGTACATGATCTGGAGGAGATACTCAAATCCACCAACTTGCACAGTTGTTATATCACATGAGGAATACCAAAGAAGGAAATATAAAAAAGAAAATAAAGCACACACACGCATGTGCTACACACACATGCTCTTCCTTACCCTGCCTTATTCCATCCTGACAGCCATTTATATTCTGACAAGAAAGGTCCAGAAAGAGATAAGCAACAGCATCCCAATTTTACCAGAGAGAAATAAAGGGATCCATTGCACCGCAGACAACTCTTTCAAGAACCTAAAAAGTCAGTAAGAAAAGAATTTTCATTCATTCAACACATTTGTATTTCATGCCTGCCAGATCTAGGTATGGTACTAGTGAGTGAAGATACACAGATAAAATATCCTAGTCCCTGCCCTTGGGATGCTGGCGGTTAACTGGGCAGCCAAGAGAAAGAACTTACAAGGGATAGAGTTTGGGTATATATTGAAGAAGAGGGAAGAGGAGGATAAGGAAAGAGTTAATGCCAAGAGCTTTCTAGGAGTAACAAGCAAAAACATGAGAAATTCTATCATTTTCTTCCCTGACGGATCTTCCCACATTCTTCCTATCTTGATGGTTCTCAAAGGGTGAACCCAAAGATAGAAGCTTCAGCATTACCTGAGAACTTGTAAGAAATAGAAATTTTCGGTCCCTACACAAGAACTACTAAACCAGAGGTACTGTGTGTTGTAAGAAGCCCCCAAATAATTTTGACGTGTGTGAAGTTTGAGAACTTAACTAGAACTTTACATTGTACTAGTTAAATCAAAGCCAAACTGGGTGAATGAAAGACTATATGCTCCAACAGTTAAG
The DNA here is from genome assembly GCF_032452875.1 of Bos javanicus. Classification (NCBI taxonomy): domain Eukaryota; kingdom Metazoa; phylum Chordata; class Mammalia; order Artiodactyla; family Bovidae; genus Bos; species Bos javanicus. The sequence goes on along the minus strand of NC_083887.1, from coordinate 33,771,325 downwards.
AACAAGTCTTGTCTGGTAATTTTCCATGTAAATGTACTAGTCTAAAAAATAATCTTTTGTCAGTAATGTACTAATCTATATTTTGAAAAATTTGGAGAAAGGAATGGCAATCCACTCATGTATTATTGCCTGGAGAATCCCATGGACAGAGGAGCCTGGCTGGCTACAATCCATAGAGTCGCACAGAGTCGGACATGACATGCTAAGACCAAGTGACTTAGCATGTTTGGAGGCCTATGGACTCTGTGAATGCTAAGATCTGCTGCACAAATAAATGACTGATGTATCTGAAGTAAATGCTTTGCATTTTGCCTGGAGTCTGGTATCTTGATCGGAGGTCAACATAGGTGATACTTCAGAAAACACAGGAGGGTTTTACGAAACAAACTACACGATACCCTGACGGAACCACAGGGACTACAGCACTGAACATCTTAGGCTATGCGACACCTGATGTTCAGGGTCACTTATTTCTCTGCATCCCCTCTACAATAAAGCTTTTCTGTTTCATTTTCTCTGTAGTTTGCCACATGTCCACCCTTTGCCCCAACTCTGCTAGACCTTAGGGCTCTAGATCTAATATGTTTAGCAACATTCTCAAAGTGTCTTGACATCTTACCTCTTTGGTTCAAATTCTTAAGAGAAAGAATTTGATAGTCCCAGTGTGGCTCAAGAGTTCACTTAATTGTGACCTTGGGTATTAATAAGGCAGTCAGGGCACAACAGAAGGCTGTGTGGTCACCAAATCTAACACAGTAGGAATGATCTATTTAGCTCCAGAGAGTTCCATCTAACTTCAGGAGCCTCTGAAGCAACAGTTCCTCCTTAATTTTTATGAACCCCAATGAATGGTAGATAATTCATAGGAAAAACAATTGATTCTTACAAAAGAATTTTGAAAGAAATAATTTGATTACACATCAAAACCTTAATTATATATATAGCCTTCACTTCAGAAATTTAAATTCTAGGTTTTTATTCTAAGGAAAAAATTAAGATGTGTCCAATAAGAAATAAGCCCAGTGAATTCCCTGGTGGTCCAGTGGTTAAAACTCTGCACTTCCACTGCATGGGGCACAGGTTTGATCCCTGGTCAGGAAACTAAGATCTCGCATGCCACGTGATGGGGCCAACAACAACAACAATACAAAAAGAGGTGTTCAGACACATATATAAGTGCTCAAACACTTAGCGTGCTGTGACGTGCTGCCTGCTAAGTCACTTCAGTTGTGTCCAACTCTTTGTGACCCCATGGACCATAGCCCACCAGGTTCCTCTGTCCCTGGGATTCTCCAGGCAAGAATACTGGAGTGGGTTGCCATGCCCTCCTCCAGGGGATCTTACAACCCAGGGATCAAACCCTCTTATCTTTTGTCTCCTGCTTTGGCAGGCTGGTTCTTTACCACTAGCACCATCTGGGAAGCCCATACATTCACATATATAAAAGTTCAGTTCAGTCACTCAGTCTTGTCCAACTCTTTGCAACCCCATGGACTGCAGCATGCCAGGCTTCTCTGTCCATCAGCATCTCCCAGAGCTTGCTCAAACTCATGTCCATCGAGTTGGTGATGTCATCCAGCTATCTCATCTCATCCTCTGTCTTCCCTTTCTCCTCCTGTCTTTGATCTTTCCCAGCAACAAGGCATTCTCCAGTGTGTCAGTTCGCATCAGGTGGCCAAAGTACTAGAGCTTCAGCTTCAGCGTCAGTGCTTCCAGTGAATATTCAGGACTGATTTCCTTTAGCATTGACTGGTTTGATCTCTTTGAAGTCTAAGGGACTCTCAAGAGTCTTCTCCATACTTTCAAAACAAAACAAAAAAATGTTTAAAGTGAGAAAGAAATAAGCTCCCCCTAAAAAATGTTTGTCACAGCATTGTTTTTCATAGAAAAATTATAAAAGGAAACTACCTAAATATCTAGAAACAGGCATTTTTTTTTAATTAATAAAAGTCATTTTTACTATGTATTGCTCTACCAAAAAAAAAAATCCATCATGATCTATCTTTGGTGAACTTTTTCTCCTTCATTAAAACAAAAAAAATCAGTAAGCCCTAACATTGTTTTAATACTGGCACAAGAAAATTGCAAGTGCATTGCCTCCCACAGTCTATTTTTCTTGTCTGGATTAGAGTCACCATGATGATCAAGCTGCAGCTGCTAGCTGATCTCTTCCAGCTGTGGATTTGACCTGCTCCTACCAGTTCCTAATTGAATTTACTTGCTTCCCCTCTTTTTTCCACTTCAGTTGAGGCCTCCCAATCATAAAGTCCAAATCTGCCTCCCTGCCTCCATCCTCCAGTCCAACAGCAGAAAAGTCCATGTCTCTGGCCCTAAAGCTTAACTAGAATAAATTCATTCTCCTTAATAATTAAATATAATTTTCAGAATCCTGGCTAAACAGCTAGAGCCTTTGACTTGATATAAAATACTCGAATTTCTGTGTCCTCTAATTATCTTAATAGATAAGAGCAACATGAACTGGAATGCCACAAACACAGAGTGAGGTGTATCTTTTCATTAATATAAAGTCCACAAAAGACTACAGAATTATAGTGTTAGAGCACAAATAGCTGGGATTAATAGAATGATTTTCCCAACCTGGAATTTCCTCCTCTGTCAGAATGCTGGTTAAGGAGACACAGAACTGCAGTTGTGTGATAATTTTTAGTTTATTGCTGAGAACACAACCTTGAAATTTTTTTACTATAAATTCAAGACTTCAGCTGGAGACATGGGTAATAGGCCCAGAGGTGTCTGTCAAGATCTGGCAATGAGGTCAATAAAGATCAAAGCAACTTACATCATATGCAATGACTGCAATTTCTTAATAACCCCCAAAGTCACCACATTTGCCATTAGTCAGTGCCTATAACATGGACATCTGAGTGCAATGTGACTGGCTTGGCTGAGAATCTCAGAATTACAGCAGAAACTAAACTCACTTCTAAAAGTGGTATGAAAAGCATGAAGAATACTCTGCAGCTCACTGGTATGGCAAATGGAAGGATTCTATTTTTGTGCTTTCTTAACCCACCATGTTGTCAACCTCAGACACTTGCTGTCCCTAAGCTTCTTCTTTAGTAAAAGGAATAAACTTCAAAAGGATCAATAAACTAGAGTTTAGAGCTGTTCTGGTTGAAGTGGACAAGATAGAAACAGAATTCTGTTTTCCAGTCTCCCCTTTGATTCCCTCCATTTCTTCCCTGTTCCCAAGATGGTTGTAAATAAACCTTGGCAGAACCTAAAACTCAGCAGAACCCACAGTGACAACCAATGGCCTATGTGATTTCTAAGGAACCCTCCCTAGTAAAACAACATTCCATTCGCTTTTATGTGACTATGATTTTTTCATAAAAGTAAACATTGATTATCCAACTTAATACACTGGCACTCATCACTTAGCAGGTGTTCCATGAGTGTTGAGTGAATTAAAATTATATTTGTTTAACTGATAATCCAGTGAAACTTCCAGAAAAGTAAAGAGTCCCAAGGCTTGGCTTACTCATTTTTTAGCAAATAAAAACAGAATCAAATTATAAGCCAATTTAAAAAATAAGGGCACCTTTTATTTATTTTTGGCTCCTGTTGTTAATACCCACTTGGAGTTCCTTATATTTTATTATTCCCATAAGTCACAGAATTTATCTCGCTTTTCACCATATGCCATACAGAATGATATCAGAGTGTAAAGTGGCCTTTCTCTTTGGAGACACTGAGCTGGTTCTAATCCTAGTTCTAACATTTACTATCTATGGAGCTTCAGGCAAATTTTAACCTATACACTTTCTTCATCTAAAAAACAGGTATAGGAAAATAGGGAATATGGAAAAGTTTTGAGAATTACATGAAATAACACAGTAACTGGCAGCTAATAGGTGCTCCATAAATGACAATTGTGGTTATTGTTATTTTTTTTTTAATTGATTTTAAGAGGGGCAGATTACACAGCACATCCTAGAAGACTATTCCTCTATTAAGGTGTTGTGAGGGAGAGATATTATAGAGGTAGAGGAAAGATAACTGCTTTACATTAGGAAGGGGAGTAATGTTACATCATGTTGACCATGACTGGTTAATGGCCTAGGGAGAGTTTAACTTGGGCTTTCCACCTCCCAAATAATCATGTGCTTTCCTGCCAGACCAAGTCTTTCCTATAATTTTTTTCTTTAGGGTCTTTTGAAATTTTTATTTTGTTTTATTTTATTGGCTGTGCTGGGTCCTCGTTGCTGTATGGGCTTTTCTCTAGTTGTGGTGAACAGAGGCGGGGGGCGGGGAGGGCTACTCTTCGTCGCGGTTCACGGGCTTCTCATTGCGGTGGCTTCTCTTATTGCTGGAGCACAGGCTCCAGGGTGCATGGGCTTCAATAGTTGTGGCTCCCAGGCTCCACCACAAAAGGCTCCACAGCTGTGGTGCAAGGGCCCAGCCACTTAACAGCATGTGGGATTCCCCCTAGATCAAGGAACCCAAGTCTCCTGCATTGGCAGGCAGACTTTTTACCATGGAGCCACCAGGGAAGCCCCTCTTCAGGGTCATATTCTACCTTTGAAGGGGAAGTAAAACACTGATCTTAGAAGCTTATAGTGAGAAAGCACCTCACGAACTACCTACTCCACCCATGGGAACTTCTCCATAAAGGCTTTAGCACATAGCTTTTTTTTAGCTGTGGTATCTCTCCAAAGGGTTATGTCTCAGACATCTATTATTTTTGTTCTAGAATTCTTTTGCTTCTGAGAACAATACAGAAGATCCAGAACTTCCTTTTACCCAGAACACAGTGATATGGTAACCAAGTCAGCCGTCTCCTGCGGTAACCTGCCGCGTGACCACAGCTGATTGATGCGGGCTATGCTTCTCCACCCAGCTCGTCAATTTTAGGATTTCAAGACATGAAGCACCAGGAGTTGTCAGTCTTTCTTTGGCAGCTGTAACTGTTAGATGGAAGCCTTATGAACTATTAACAGCTATGCTCTCTCCTTTCGCTGGAAAGCAGAAGCAGTGATTTAAGAAAGCAGCAAAAAGATAAGGTAGATGTGCAGAGAGGAGCAAAGGTTGGGGACAGGGAATTGTGACAGCATCTGAGGCCTTGTTCCTGAAGCAAAGGCATGTCACTTGGGTTCTGCCAATGGTTTTTATAAATTTCTTTTGGGCTTAATTAAGGTAGTTAGATTACACTGTATCAAGCTACTGAAAGAAAGAAGGAAGGAAGGAAAGACAGAAGGAAAAAGGTGGAAGGAGGAAGGAAGGAAGAAATACAGAGTACCAATGTAGGGATTAGGAGGCTAAGATTAGAAATATCACTAGGAATGAATTTTTAGGCTGTGTATTGTCACCCTGCTTATTTAACTTCTGTGCAGAGTACATCATGAGAAACACTGGACTGAAGAAACACAAGCTGAAATCAAGATTGCAGGGAGAAATATCAATAACCTCAGATATGCAGATGACACCACCCTTATGGCAGAAAGTGAAGAGGAACTCAAAAGCCTCTTGATGAAAGTGAAAGAGGAGAGTGAAAAAGTTGGCTTAAAGCTCAATATTCAGAAAATGAAGATCATGGCATCCGGTCCCACCACTTCATGGGAAATAGATGGGGAAACAGTGGAAACAGTGTCAGACTTTATTTTTGGGGCTCCCAAATCACTGCAGATGGTGACTGCAGCCATGAAATTAAAAGATGCTTACTCCTTGGAAGGAAAGTTATGACCAATCTAGACAGCATATTCAAAAGCAGAGACATTACTTTGCCAGCAAAGGTTCATCTAGTCAAGGCTATGGTTTTTCCTGTGGTCATGTATGGAAGTGAGAGTTGGACTGTGAAGAAGGCTGAGCGCCGAAGAATTGATGCTTTTGAACTGTGGTGTTGGAAAAGACTCTTGAGAGTCCCTTGGACTGCAAGGAGATCCAACCAGTCCATTCTGAAGGAGATGAGCCCTGGGATTTCTTTGGAAGAAATGATGCTAAAGCTGAAAGTCCAGTACTGTGGCCACCTCATGTGAAGAGTTGACTCATTGGAAAAGACTCTGATACTGAGAGGGATTGGGGGCAGGAGGAGAAGGGGACGACAGAGGATGAGATGGCTGGATGGCATCACTGACTCGATGGATGTGAGTCTGAGTGAACTCCGGGAATTGGTGATGGACAGGGAGGCCTGGCGTGCTGCGATTCATGGGGTCACAAAGAGTCGGACACGACTGAGCGACTGATCTGATCTGATCTGAATCACATTCCAGGGCAGACAAAAAGTAGTGAAACTTCCTGTACCCAATAAGTCACATGTCAGTAGCTGACTGCTCTGCCTTCTTTTAAGTAAGGTGACCAATGTCTCAGTTCACCCCTAGACAGTCCCAGTTTATTCACATTGTCCGAGAGTACCTCTCAGTTAGCTCCCTCTGTCAGAGCTGAAACTGCCCTAGTCTGAACAATCATGTCTGTGTCACTCCACTTAGGCTGGGTCTGGTGTTGCCAGTGCCCACTTCTGCCGTTCCCTTCCCTCTAACTCTACCACTTTCACTTCTGCTTCTGCCACTATTTTCGTTCTCCACTGCCATGTGTTTGACAAAGTACTTATAAGTAAGTACAAATGCCAAGAAGTATGGACTATATGAGGAAGCTAAAAAAAAACAAATCCATAAAATGGTTAAATAACAGTGAGTGAAGTGAAGTCGCTCAGTCGTGTCTAACTCTTTGCAACCCTGTGGACTGTAGCCCACCAGGGTCCGCCGTCCATGGGATTCTCCAGGCAAGAATACTGAAGTGGGTTGCCATTTCCTTCTCCAGGGGATCTCCCCAACCCAGGGATCAAACCAGGGTCTCCCGCATTGCTGGCAGACACTTTTAACCGCTGAGCTACCAGGGAAGCCAAATAGTAAATAATAGCAATAAGAAAAAATGAGGTAACACATGTAAAACGTATTGAACAATTTTGGGAGGTGGGAGAGGAACACCGTAAGCTCCCAATACAAAGCTAGTGGAGATGACGGAATTCCAACTGAGCTATTTAAAACTCTAAAACTAGAAAATGCTGTTAAAGTGCTGCACTCAATACGTCAGTGAATTTGGAAGACCCAGCAGTAGCCACAGGACTGGAAAAGATCAGTTTTCATTCCAATCCCAAAGAAGGGCAATGCTAAAAATTGTCCAAACTACCACACAATTGCACTCATTTTTGCATGCTAGTAAGGTTATGCTCAAAATTCTTCAAGCTAGGCTTCAGTAGTACGTGAACCAAAACCTTCCAGATGGACAAGCTGGATTTAGAAAAGGCAGAGGAACCAGAGATCCAGTTGCCAACACTTGTTGGATCATTGAGGAAGCAAGAAAGTTCCAGAAAAGCATCTACTTCTGCTTCACTGACTACACTAAAGCCTTTGACTGTGTGGATCACAACACATTGTGGAAAATTCTTCAAGAAATGGGAATATCAAACCACCTTAGCTGTCTCCTGAGGAATCTGTATGCAGGTTAAAAAATAACAGTTAGAACTAGACATAGAACAACAGACTGATTCAAAATTTGGAAGAGAGTAAGACAAGGCTATATATTGGCACCCTGCTTATTTAACTTATATGCAGAGGACATCATGAGAAACTCTGGGCTGGATGAATCACAGGCTAGAATCAAGATTGCCAAGAGAAATATCAACAGCCTCAGATATGCAGATGATACCACCCTTATGGAAGAAAGTGAAGAAAACTAAAGAGCCTCTTGATGAAAGTGAAAGAGAAGAATGAAAAAGCTGGCTTAAAACTCAACATTCAAAGAACTAAGATCATGGGGTCCAGTCCCATCACTTCATGGCAAATAAAAGGGGGAAAGTGGAAGCAGTGACAGATTTTATTTTCTTGGGATCTAAACTCAGTGTGGACAGTGACTGCAGTCAGGAAATTAAGACACTTGCTCCTTGGAAGGGAAGTGTATTAAAAAAGCAAAGACATCACTTTACTGACAAAGGTTCATACAATAAAAGCTTTGGTTTTTCCAGTAGTCATGTACAGATATGAGAGTTGGACCATAAAGAAGGCTGAGCACCAAAGAATTGATGCTTTCCAATTGTGGTGCTGGAAAGAGTCCCTTGGACAGCAAGGAGATCAAACCAGTCATCCTGAAAGAAATTAACCCTGAATATTCATTGGGAGGACTGATGCTGAGGCTGAAGCTCTAATACTTTGGCCACCTGCTGAGAAGAGCTGACTCATTGGAAAAGCCCCTGATGCTGGGAAAGATTGAAGGCAAAAGGCTAAGAGGGCAACTGAAGATGAGCTGGTTAGATAGCACCACGGACTCAATGTAATGAGTTTGAGCAAGCTCCGGGAGTTGGTGAAGGACAGGGAAGCCTGACATGCTGCAGTCCATGGGGTCGCAAAGAGGTGGACAGGACTGAGTGACTGAACAACAACAGCCTTGTCATTGTGCTGCTCAATACGATTACCTTGACCTTTCTAGGGCCATGCATAAGACAGTTACTGAAAAGGCATAAAACAGAACAAAATTTAGAATTTATCTCATTTTAACACTTAATTTAAAAAGAAATATTCCCTGATATCAGCAATCTGAAACAATTATTATGAGTTCTGTCTGAAAAGTGATTTATCTAATAATCACAGTAGAAATATCTTCTTTCTGATTTTGGTGCTTCATCAAAGGACAGCAAGGATGTTATTGTGGACAGAATGAAAAAAAGAAATAGTTTTACTTTGAATGTTGCTAGGTAGTTTGGGGTTTTTTTTAATGTTGATAAAAGCGTGATAAACAAAGGTACACAAATTGAAACTTGTAAAGTTTCTCTCTTAACATGGTCCTCAGGAAGACAACATTCTTTTCTTTTAAACAAGGACAATTACCAGAAAGGAAGAGAGAAAAGTTCAGAAGACATGAGTGAATCATTAAGTCATGATGTATGCTAAGAAACAAAATTTTAGTCTCCTAGGGTGATAAAAATAACTATTTATTGGTAATACTGTATTATAACTCACAGACTCCTTCCCTTCCTCCTAGGTAGGCTCCCATTACACATATTAAGTCACATTAAGTCCTGAGTCATTTCAAAACCTTAGAGCAGGGGGTAGTTATTAATAATAAATAAAAATACCCAGCCTTTCTACACCAATTTTCCTCCTAGGAACACCAAGTAATCTCTATTATTTCATAACATTCTTTGGAGGAAAATTCAGGTGGGTATTATTACTGCCATTATATGGTTAGAAGAAATACACAAGGAAAGCTGAATTAAAAATGTGGCTAAACAGGGGTTATAACCCCTGTCTTGGTAAAGGGAAAAGGAAGGCTGTTGTGGGAAATATCACGGGTAAAATGGATCATTTAAATAGCTTATTGATATGCTATAGAATGGCTCATGGTACCATTTTAACACAGAATAAAACATGGGACATCACAATTTCAGTTTTGTAAATGTAATTTATGTGCATAGGTGTGTGTTACAAAAATTGTATCATACTATGTGTATTATTTTATAGCCTATTCTTTGTGTGTAACAGCATATTGTAAATAACTGACCTACATCTGAAGTGAAGTGAAGCTTTCCATGACGTCCAATTCTTTGCGACCCCATGAACTGTAGCCTACAAGGCTCCTTGGTCCATGGAATTTTCCAGGCAAGAATACTGGAATGGGTTGCCATTTCCTTCTCCAGGGGATCTTCCTGACCCAGGAATCAAACCCGGGTCTCCCACATTGCAGGCAGACGCTTTCCCATCTGAGTCACAAGGGAAGTCATTCATCTACAGTAGACGTAAAAAGTCATACATCTACATCAACAATTAAAATGGCTGCAAAGCAGTCCATTTATAAACATCTTAATTTTCTTATTTGGGGAAGCTTTTTTTCCCCCAAAGCCAGGCATGAATATGCCTCCTTGAAAAAAAAGAAAGACATCCCTCACAAAAATTAATATAGTTTAAGCCCATCAACAGATAATTACCAGTGACTCCTATGGAAACCTCTGTAAAAATTACATTGTCACATTCATCCACCCATAATTTAAGGAGCAGAATGAGTAACAGCCAGGCAACTACAATAGTATGTGGTCAATCACTTTTACAAACTGAGGTAATATTTTCTAGAGTTTAATGCACTTAGATGTATCAAAAATCATAAAAATGTAAATATCCTTTACCCCAACAGTTTCCCTTCTAGAAATTTATTCTTACCTTGTAATAGGACAAGTCAAAAAGATGTTTGTATGAGGATGTTTATGGCAGTATGTTAATTAACACAAAGGGTAAGCAATCTAGCTAAACGTGAAAAAAACTGGATTTAAATAAATTAGGATACAGGGACTTCCCTGGTGATCCATTGGCTAAGAGTCCAAGCTCCCAATGCAGAGGGCCCTGGTTAGTGAACTATATTTCACATACCACAACTAAAGATTTTGCAGGTCGCAACTAAATAAGCCAGCCTTCCACAATGAAGATCAAAGATCCCATGAACTGCAACAAGGCTCAGTACAGCCAAATAAATAAATTTTATGTAAAATAAGCAAAAAATTAGGATACATCAGAAGTGAATGCAGAAAAGCCTTAAAGACAATAATGCGAGTTATGGAAAAATACTCAAGATATGTTTAGACTGACTGTTTTTTTATAAAACAGTTTACATCAACATGTGTGTCTGTATGTGCATTAGAAAGATAAAATTCAAAATTCTAGTAGTGCTCCTTTCTGGATTATGAAATTACTGGAAACTTGTTTTCATGTTCACTGGATTTTCTAATTTACATATAATGAGCACAGAATACTTACCCAAAGTAGAAATTAACATGATGTGGCACATGCTTTTATAAATACTAGATGTTCTAGGAGCCCCTTCAGCCTGGAGCTTGGAGGAAGGTTGGCTATGGCCTCCCAGGTTAGTGTCACCCTGAAACTTTAAGGATACGTGGCAGTTAGTCAGTTAAAAACAAGCAATGATGAAAAGCCTTGGAGGAATGTGACAGCATGACCCAGTAAGAGCAGCTCACAGGCTGCAGAAAGGGTAATTAAAAGAAGAACTAAAAGTATCTGTTCAGTTTTGAAATAGAGGAACTCAATTTTGACCTAAGTCTGTGTAGTTTTGGTGAAAAGATGAAGGCAGAAGCCAGATGGTCTCAAGCTAGGGAAGGAATGGGAGGTGGGGAAGCATGGGGTGAAGGTGAACACTGGTTCAAGGAATGCTGACACAATGAAAGGGGAAGGGGGACCACTAGTGGGTATCCAGTTGTGAAAGCTTTCATTTTCTAAGATGGGAGATCTAAAGGATTTTAAGGAGAGAAAGAGCCAAAATAAAAAGGAGAGGATGATTTCTTTAAAAAAGGAAAGGCAGGGTATGGGTGATGATTTGACATTTCTAGTTGGGGGTGGTGAAAGGGGGGATCAGAGCAGGGTGGAAGGCTGAGTGAGGACTCTAGCAGTCAGGCCAGGTGATGTCACAGGAAATCATCTCTTAGTTTCAAACTGCAAAGACAGCTCACAGAACCATAACTTCATTTTCATAGAAGATAGGACTAGTGAGTAGCTGAGGCCAGAAAAATCCAGAAAATATTTAGCATAATCAGGAAAAGGTGGAAACAAAACAGCACAGTATTATCTCACCTCTGTGTGACAATAAGGAATATCCAGTGAATTTTCCATAACCTCACCTAAAGAAAGATGTTAAGATACAGAAGACAGGAACTACCAAGAGCCTGAGCAGATGGGAAGCACATGATAGGAGTGCAGAAAAAAAAACAAGATTTGCGCTTTTCACCCAGAAAAAAACAGAGCCTATCAAGGAACATTTCTCATTTCCATGACTTCTAGTCTGAGTAACAAAAATCATTCTTAGTATCAAAAATGTTTGAGAACACACATTTAAACTGAATCATTTTTGATTGGGAAAAATACATTATGACAAGAAGCATTCACAAACTGAATCATTTTTTAAACTAACTTGCATTTTAATCATCTCAGCAACAGCTACATATTTTTGACATGTGTGTATTTGATATGTGTGACATTTATACATTTATTCTATCAGAAGCAGAGTTTGGGTACATATAGGAAACTGCAGCTCCTTTGAAATAATTCTGGTCTGCCACTCACCATCCCACACTTGTCCAGAAATCCTCAGACCACATTTGAGAACAACTATCCTCATTTATTGGAGAAGGCAATGGCATCCCACTCCAGTACTCTTGCCTAGAAAATCCCATGGGCGGAGGAGCCTGGTAGGCTGCAGTCCATGGGGTCACACAGAGTCGGACACAACTGAAGCGACTTAGCAGCAGCATCCTCATTTATGGGAGAAGGAAATGGCAACCGACTCCAGTATTCTTGCCCAGAGAATCCCATAGCCAGAGGAGCCTGGTAGGCCGCTGTCCATAGGGTTGCACAGAGTCCGACATGACTGAAACGACTTAGCATGCATGCATGCATTGGAGAAGGAAATGGCAACCAACTCTAGTATTCTTGCCTGAAGAATCCCAGAGACAGAGGAGCCTGGTGGGCTGCCGTCTATGGGGTCGCACAGAGTTGAACATGACTGAAGCGACTTAGCAGCAGCAGCATTCTCATTTATGGCATCTCACATGGCTCAGAAATAAAGAATCCTCCTGCCAATGCAAGAATAGCAAGAAACACAGGTTCGATTCCCTGGGTCAGGAAGATCCCTTGGCATAGGAAATGGCAACCCACTCCCGGAAAATCGAATGAGAGGAACCTGGCAGGCTACAATTGATAGGCTCTCAAAGAGTCGGACATGAGTGTGCAACTGAGAGTGCATGCCCTCATTTATAAAATCGTGAATTTGGTGAGTATGTATCTTGTCACCTAATACCTCATGGATGGAGGAGCCTGGTGGGCTGCAGTCCATGGGGTCGCTAAGAGTCAGACACGACTGAGCAACTTCACTTTCACTTTTCACTTTTATGCATTGGAGAAGGAAATGGCAACCCATTCCAGTGTTCTTGCCTGGAGAATCCCAGGGACGGGGGAGCCTGGTGGGCTACCGTCTCTGGGGTCGCACAGAGTCAGACACGACTGAAGCGACTTAGCAGCAGCAGCACCTAACACCCAAAAGCTAAAATTTACTTTCATTTTTTAAAAATGAAACTTTGACACTTGAAAGAATTATATTTAGAACACAGTAGTCTTTTGGAAGATTTGTAAACATTATCTCAGAGACAGCATAAAATGAAAAACAGAAATTTTCCAGAGTATATAAGTCACCAGGTGATACTTCTGTTAAGTTCTAAAGAAAATTGTTTTTCCAGAGGCCACAACCTTTCTGGTGACATGAGGGAGCAGTGCAGGGCTCTGTCATGACACTTCTTGGTGCTGCTAAGCCAAATACACTAAGTCTTGTCACTGTTAATCCTCACATTTATGTCCTGATCAGACTCAGTACAGAGGCATACGTGCATTCAAGATATGGCTGATTCATGTCAATGTATGGCAAAAACCACTACAATATTGTAAAGTAATTAGCCTCCTATTAAAATAAATTATAATAAATAATTTAATTAATAAATAATTAACTAAAATAAATAAATGTTTTTAAAAAGATATTCTTCAATAAAGAGAAAATGAATCCATGAAAACAAGGGATGGAAACTGGAAGAAAAGAAACCCAGTTCTAAGACTCAGTCATTTCACCATCCTACAAATAAAGTACAGAAATGACTTAATGGAGGGTTCTAAGAATCGATTTCATCTGGATTTCCAGAAAGATAGAAACTATAGAGTACAGTGAAACAGAGAATGGCTGAGTTCACATTTTCATAATTGAAAAAATACATTTTGGAATTTGCATATACCCAATCCCACTGTGAAGAAAGCTGAGTGCCAAAGAATTGATGCTTTTGAACTGTGGTATTGGAGAAGACTCTTGAGAGTGCCTTGGACTGCAAGGAGATCCAACCAGTCCATTCTAAAAGAGATCAGTCCTGGGTGTTCTTTGGAAGGACTGATGCTAAAGCTGAAACTCCAGTACTTTGGCCACCTCATGCGAAGAGTTGACTCATTGGAAAAGACTCTGATGCTGGGAGGGATTGGGGGCAGGAGGAGAAGGGGACGACAGAGGATGAGATGGCTGGATGGCATCACCTGATGGACATGAGTTTGAGTGAACTCCAGGAGTTGGTGATGGACAGGGAGGCCTGGCGTGCTGTGATTCATGGGGTCGCAAACAGTCAGACACAACTGAGCGACTGATCTGATCTGATCTGAATCCCACTCAATGTATTTTCTTGGGAAACTGGTCAGTTGACCCCTCTGCTGTTCCTTTCAGCAGATTTGTACCTGCTTTGTAATCCCCCTGTGCGATCTGCGTTTGAGTTACCAACCTCTCTACTGACAAAAATCTCCCTAACTTACTCTATAAGCCTCTGGACTAGCCATTCAAGAAGGAAGAGCAGAATGAACAAAGCAATTATAATCTTCATGAACAATCTGTATTCATGCTTTTGTCATTAAATCCTAAGAATGATAAGCATTTCAGTCAGTCAATAGATAAATAAAATTCTAAAATTTTAGTAAACTGAGGTGGGAAAATAAATTCACACAATCTTCCTTTTTAAAATGAAAAACACAAGTGCTATGATGTTTTTTGTTTTGTTTTATAGAGGATTCTACACAGCCTAGTTTCTGAATTTAACTCTATTAATTTTAATAGCTGTCTTGGTTAAATTAATCACCCCCTCTTGCCCTCAGCTTCCTCTTTGAGACTATGTGGAGGTTGAGTCAGATGATCCTTAATGTTTCTATGAACTCAAAAATTTAAATGACTCTCTGCCTATTGAGAGATTTCATCTCAGGTTCATATTGTCTATGTTAAGAAAGGATAGTGGTGAAATTTCTAATTGTGTTCACCATCTTCTCATTCATTAACTAAGCCCATAAAATGTTCCTGAATTGTTTCTAGAACTAACAATTATTTTTCCACATTCTGAAACATAAAGTCAAAATTGGAATCACCATAGCTCAGTCATTTTAGATCCATCTTTAGAGAAAAGTGAATTCATTCATTATCACACAGTGCAGCACTAAGAGGACATCAGAATTAGCAAGCACTGGGGTCACAGAGAAGAAACCTAGAACTGGCTTGCAAGCATCTTAGAATAAACAGGGACAAACTGTTAACTGAATATTTCAATTTACTGTGATAATTACTAGGATGGAGCAAAGAACACACAGTTTGGTTATACATTCCATTTTGATTATTTGATTACGTCTTCTTCCAGTAGATTCTAAGATCCATGAGGGCAGGAACCTAGATTTTTCTGGTCACTACTCCCCCAGAGTACAGTGTATGATTTGTATTATATGTTTGGTATAAAATAATGAATGAATGACCAACAAACAAGGACTTAAAAGAAGTGACTCTTAGTCTACTAGGAGATAAGTACCTTAAGGACAAGCTTAGAGGCCACATTCTGGAAGTCTAGCTTGTTTCCTTGTCAGTTATATTTTTCTTTGTATTGCAGACATGAAGAATATAATTAATATATTTCCATTTATCTTGTTCATTCCAGAACACGTTTTTAACATTCAGTTCAGTTCAGTTCAGTCGCTCAGTCGTGTCCGACTCTTTGCGACCCCATGAATCGCAGCACGCCAGGCCTCCCTGTCCATCACCAACTCCCGGAGTTCACCCAGACTCATGTCCATCAAGTCAGTGATGCCATCCAGCCATCTCATCCTCTGTCGTCCCCTTCTCCTCCTGCCCCCAATCCCTCCCAGCATCAGAATCTTTTCCAATGAGTCAACTCTTCGCATGAGGTGGCCAAAGTACTGGAGTTTCAGCTTTAGCATCATTCCTTCCAAAGAAATCCCAGGACTGATCTCCTTCAGAATGGACTGGTTGGAGCTGTAAAACATTTATAAAAATAAAGAGTTTCCTATGTGGAATTCAATGTCTAGAACCTTTGAATTAATACAAATGAAAAATGAACACCTCAGGGGTAACCACTGTCATTTTTGGGTTTGGTTCATTCATGTGGCAGTTGTCACATTATGTCAAACTCACCTTCACCACCACCAAAAAAGGACAAACACCAAATTAAAAAACACTTTAGATTTATTGCTATCATTTTATTTTATTTTATTTTTTACTGCTGACTAAGAGCATGATTTCTGGAACCAGATCCGTTTTCTCTACAGGTGTGACCTTCAGCAAGTTACTTAACCACTTTTTGCCTGAGTTTCCTCATCTGAGAAATAAGAACAATAATACCACCCCATAGAGTTGTTATGAAAAGTAAGAGTTTAATATGTGCAAACCTCTTAGAAGAATACCTGTCAACATGGTAAGCTCTAAGTGTTTGCTAAATATAAAAAATCAAAATGATACACTGTTAGCCTACTTCATTGGGTTAAGGTATTGTAAGCTAATGCATAATGAAGACAATTCTTCTGGAATTATGCTGAAATTTTCAAAGAGTATGGTTGCAGGTTCAGAACAACTCACATTAAAATAAATTGGTGGAATAGAGAGCTTGAAGAAGAGAAAAAAATTCTAGAACATGCTAAAATGAACTAAAACAGGTCACTTAAAAATGTTTCCATTTTTTCATTAGAAAATATTCCCCTCAGGGAAAATTGATGACTCAAAGTTAGAAAGAATACCAACAGTAACATTATTTCTGAAAAAGTGCATAAAGATTTTTAAAAAGATTAGATTTGACAAAGCTTAGTGAAAAGGAACAAAAAAAATCTATCTATCCAGTAAAGGCATTTATAATTAGTACCTTAAAAGCATATATTAAGAGTCTCATGCTCTATATAAAAAAGACAAGCAACAAAGATTTACTGTATAGCACAGGGAACTATTTTCAATATCTTATAATAAACAATAATGGAAAAAAATAGGAAAAAACAGATATAGGTATATACAACCAAATCACTTTGCTGTAATATCTGAAAATAACACAATATTTCAAAATCAACTATACTTCAATTAAAAAAAAATCTCAGCCCACCAGGGTCCTCTGGGATTTCCCAGGCAAGACTACTGGAGTGGCTTGCCATTTCTTCCTCCAGGGGATTTTCCCAAGCCAGAGGTCAAACCTGTGTCTCTTGTATCTTCTGCATTGCAGGTGTATTCTTTACCACTCTGCCACCTGGAAAACCCTTGAAATACCATATCAGGACTAAAAGTAACCAAGTTTCTTGGAGAAATGGTTGATTTCTAGTCTGAAATTTATGAGAAAAGTTCAGAACATTTGTCATATCAGCTAGTAATTAATATTAGAGACTGTACTATGTCCAAAAGACTTAAGAGACAAACTGAAAAGAATTCCACAGGCCAAAGACCGAAAATTTTGAGCAACAAAAGGATAATAATTTCAATGGACTGGAATACATAAAATATTATTAAATTAGTGAGATTATAAAGATACTACAAAAAAACAACCAATCATCTTTAGAAGATAATAAGAAACCAAGTTATTTTAAAATTAAAAAATGAAGGTGATGTGTTTTTATATGAACTGTGGTGGTGGATACTCAAATTTGTGCACGGTAAAAATTTGCAGTGAAGTAAATGTACACACCAAGAAACAATTATAAATAAAACTGAGGAAATCAGAAAAAAAAAAAAATCTCTTGTTCTACTGACAGTTAGCAGGCAGGCTAGAGCATACATTAAAGCAGTGATCCCTAAATCTGACCATGTATCACAATTTCTGGAGAGCTTTGTAAAAATTGAGACCTTGGAGATTTTGATTCAAGAGCTCTGAGGTAGAGTTCAAGTTTTTGTTTTCTTTCCCCAGTTCTCCCAAGTGATTCCAAGTACAGCCAGGTCAGAACAAATGGCTAGAACACTTGCTGTAGGAAAGTCTCTAGTGATGGGTTGGCAGCTGACTTGTCTTTTCAGTCCCACCTCCTGCACCCTTGTGAAAAGCCATCAACTGCAGACAGGTTGAAGTCATGAGAAACTGACACATGTTGCCTAACCAACCTGAAAGTCCAAGGTGAGCAGCAAAAAAAAGAACTATAAGTCTCATGGTAAATGAACTTGCATTCAGCTTCCAAAGTCTAATGCAAAATTGCAATAAGTGGTTTCACAGATCTTCCACTGAAAGTATTTCCAGACACACAGCCTACGTGGTGACACAGATGTCTACAAACTGACATGGTCCCATTACCCTGTGCCTCAGACCAGGATCTTGTGTTCTGTGTTGGATTTATAAGAGGGAGGTTGATCAGGCTGATCCTTGTTAAGTGTGCACCAGTATGGCCAGATTAATTGGTAAAATAATGAAATACTTTAGTGTCAGACTGCTTAGAGCCTCCAGTCATTTCACCCTCTGCCCTAGGACTTCACCCCCCTTCCCAGCAACCAAAGGGTTACTATTAGGGCCAGTCAGTGACTCCATTCTATGCTAAATGCATTGTTAATATTTTCAATTTGGAAATAAATGAGAAAAGCAACTCATTTAGCTTTTCTCAGGAGTGGGTATGGGAAGGAGTGGGAAGTGCCTGGAAATTACATTAGAGGAAGACTCGCTGAAGTTCAAGGGATCTTTAGCTTTAAAAGGAGAAGACTTGAGATGGCATGAGTTCAGGAGGAATACCAGCAATGCCTTCAAATACATGATCAAGCTTCATGTGGGAAACCGCTTAGATTTATTCCGAGTAGCTCTAGTGTGGGGGAATTATGCACAATGATTAGAAGCTACAACAGAATGACGTCAATTTCATATAAGGAAGAACTTTGGAATCTGGGGCCACCCAACAGTGGAACTGGCTTTGTGCAAATCGTGAGCTTCAGGAAGCAGCACAGGAAGAAGCAGTGACTCTGAGAAGAGGGGGACAGCTGCAGGTGCTTCTGCTCTGGATGGTGAACTACAGAGACCAGTGATTACAAATCTAAGTGTTCATCTGAATCCTCAATGGAACTTTTTTTAAAAGATTAACTATATTTTTGGAGCAGTTTTAAGTTCAAAGCAAATTGAGCAGAACATACAGAGAATATTCATACATTGCCTGCCCTCACAAACACACAACCTTCCCTATTGTCAACATCCTGCACAGTGGTGCATTTGTTACAGTTGATGAACCAACGCATCATTGTCATCAGACATCCATGTTCACATTAGAGTTTACTCTTAGTATTGTACCTACTATGGGTTTTGGAAGATGTATGATGACATGTATCCATCATTATCAATGGAACATTTTAAATATCAGACTTCTTAGTCTTTACTCCAAACCTACTAGATTAGTATCTCTTGGCTTTGGAGTTTGGGAATTAGCATATATTAAAGCTCTTTGTGTGATGTTGACATGCAGATAATTTTGGAAATCTGTACTCAATGATCTGCAAGTTTTTTTCCAACCTTCAGATTTTATAACTCTATTAAATAAAAATCACAATAATTCTTTTAAAGGAGTGCAACTCTTGAAAACTGACCAGGGCTTGGAAGCAAATCTGTGGAGTATATATATTAATAGCATGTCATGCACTATGCTCAGTTCAGTTCAGTCGCTCAGTCATGTCTGACTCTTTGCAACCCCATGAATCACAGCACTCCAGGCCTCCCTGTCCATCACCAACTCCCAGAGTTCACTCAGACTCACGTCCATCGAGTCAGTGATGCCATCCAGCCATCTCATCCTCTGTCGTCCCCTTCTCCTCCTGCCCCCAATCCCTCCCAGCATCAGGGTCTTTTCCAATGAGTCAACTCTTCACGCCAGGTGACCAAAGTATTGGAGTTTCAGCTTTAGCATCAGTCCTTCCAATGAACACCCAGGACTGATCTCCTTCAGAATGGACTGTTTGGATCTTCTTGCAGTCCAAGGGACTCTCAGGAGTGTTCTCCAACACCACAGTTCAAAAGCATCAATTCTTTGGCGCTCAGCTTTCTTCACAGTCCAACTCTCACATCCATACTTGACCACTGGAAATATGGTAGCCTTGACTAGACAGACCTTTGTTGGCAAAGTAATATCTCTGCTTTTCAATATACTATCTAGGTTGGTCATAACTTTCCTTCCAAGGAGTAAGCATCTTTTAATTTCATGGCTGCAATCACCATCTACAGTGATTTTGGAACCCCCCAAAATAAAGTCTGACACTGTTTCCACTGTTTCCCCATCTATTTCCCATGAAGTGATGGGACTATGCTAGATTCCTTTAATTCTTACAAGAACTCTCAAGGTAAATATTAATATATATTCCCATTGAACATAATTCAAAATTGAGGCCCAAGCAGGTTAAGTAACCTGCCTAAGCTCACAGAGTAAGTAAAAGACAGAGTTGGGATTCAGTTGAGGGCTATTTCATCTGCCTTCTTTCTCTTATACTATTGAATCTCCAACAAACTCTCAGTTACTTGAAATTAGTGAATGAAGACACATAATTCAGATTATTAATAGTGAATTATTTTGTGTTTGTTGGTTCTTAAAAACACTATGTTCAGCACATGAGAAAGATGTGTTATTATATGACAACCAGAAAACAAGATTTTATGCAATAATCAAAGTTCCTTTTATAAAGCCAGGGCTAACAGCCAAATCATTTTCTCCATGAATTTGAAATGTTGGGCTATGGATAGTATGATAACCTAAACAAAACATGTGATGAATCATCTGAAAGGAGAGAGAAGGACCCGACCATCTCTGGTCTGGGGGCCTATATGGAGAGGTGGCCAATTCTGTATTTTCACAATGGAAGATCAACCTGTTTCCTCAGCCACCGAAAAGAACAACTCATTTCCTAGAGTTGTACTTTGGCCTTTCCCATGGGACATGGAGATAGAATGTAATAGTTATTAAGATCACATACCTTTGAGTCAAGCCTGGGTTTAAATCTGGTATTGTCACTAACTAAATACGTAATCTTGTGGAAATGATCTAACACCTCTGGATTAGTTTCCTATTTGTAAAACAGGACTGATGATATTTCAATATACACCTCCAAGGTTACCATGAGAATTAGATGAGGTGTTGTGTGTGAAGTACTTAACAGTCTTCTGACACTCAGTAAGCACTCAAGACATATTCATATTTGTGCATATATGCTAAATTGTTCAGTTGTGTCCTACTCTGAACTGTAGCCTGCCAGGCACCTGGTCCACGGAATTTTCCAGGCAAGAATACAGAGCAGGTTGCCATTTCCTACTCCAGGGGATCTTCCCGACCCAAGGATCAAACCTGTGTCTCCTGTGTCTGCTGCATTGGCAGGTGGATTCTTTACCACTGAGCCACCTGGTAAACCCTAATGTTCATGTTATTACTTATTAATGGAGAAGCCAAATCCAACATCATTTCTGTATAGCTGGGATAGAAACCAATTATTGACATCTCCATGGAGTGTGTGTATGTGTTAGGGCTGGTGGAGGAGGGCAGGGTTTAACCTACCCTCAGGTCTTCAAGGATTTGTTCCCAACCAGATCGTAGAATGTAAAGTCTTTAGGAGGAATGGAAGCAAGGTTAAGTACTGAAAATGAGAAGTTAAAAACTGAGATGTTAAGACAGAAATAGGACTATATTAGATCATGAATAAATACCCTTTCTCTTGACTAATGGATTAGGACAGGCTGAATGGACTAGTCAAAAAAATGTATTCCATAGAGCATGACAAACACCAGTGAATACATCTTTGGTTAACACTGACTTCAAGCTTTGGAGGCCCTTGCTGAGGACTGGTGCTCCTTTCTCACTCAAAAATATTTCCTCTTTTCTGACAATCAAAAATCACCTTCTACAAGATGAAAACTCTAATTAGAAAAGATGCATGCACTCCAGTGTTCATGGCAGCACTATTTACAATAGCCAAGACATGGAAACAACCTAAATGCCATCAGTAGATGAATGGGTAAAGAAGATGTGGTGCACATACAATGGAATATTACTCAGTCATAAAAAGGAATGAAACAGTGCCATTTGCAGCAACATGGATGGGCCTGGAGATCATCATAATAACTGAAGTAGGTCACTCAGAGGATGATAAATATCATATTCCACTCATGTGGAATATAAAAAATTATATAAATGGACTTATTTGCAAAACAGAAATAGACTCAGAGACATAGAAATCAATCTTATGGTTACCAAAAGGGAAGTGAGGCAATGAACAAATTAGGAGTTTGGGATTAGCAGATACACACCACCCTACATAAAATAGATAGACAACAAGGACCTACCCTATAACACAAGGAACTATATTCAGTATCTTGTAATAACCTATAATGGAAAACAATCTGAAAAAGAATATATATATACATACATTAAACTTCCCTGGTGGCTCAGACAGTAGAGATTCTGTATGCAATGCAGGAGACCCAGGTTCAATCCCTGGGTCAGGAAGATCCCCTGGAGGAGGAAATGGCAACCCATTCCACTATTCTTGCTTCAGAAATCCCATGAACAGAGGAGCCTGGCGGGCTACAGTCCTTGGGGTTGCAAAGAGTCAGACACGACTGAGTGACTTAACACCACATACATACATATGTGTGTATAACTGAACTGCTTTGCTATAAACCTGAAACCCACATAACGCTGTAAATCAACTATAGTTCAATTTTTGAAAAAATTAACAAAAGTTAACAAAAATCATCTTCTACAAATTAAATCACCATCAGTGTCCATTAAGATAATAAGGCTAGTTTAGCACAACAAAATGCCTCAGGTTTAGAATATAACACAACAATGTCTAAAGATCCACTATGATTTCAAAGATTAAAGAGGCTGTTGGGAGGGTAAACACATCCTGAGAAAGCCTATCTGTGTGAGAGATAAAATTACTAATTGGTTGGTGGTTTAGTCGCTAAGATGTGTCCAACTCTTTGTGACCTCCCCCCTCCCCCGAATGAACTGTGGCCCTCAGCTCCTCTGTCCATGGGACTTCCCAAGCAAGAATGCTTCAGTGGGTTGCCACTTCCTTCTCCAGTGGACCATGTTCTGCCAGAACTCTTCTCTATGACCCGTCAGAGACCCACGCATCATGCAATGCAGGTGGTCTCTTGTATTACAAGTGGGTTCTTTACTGACTGTGTTGGTGGTTGCCAGCAAAATCACGGATTAATACCCAGCAAATAAGGAGTTCCTTCCTGGGTGATTATGATATAAGTGGACTGTCTGTTAACAACTCAAAAGGGAACCATTTATGATTTATGGGAGCATACACAGCATAAGCTAATTTGTGAAGTCTGTTTGATGGGATAAAAGTAAATAATTCATTTAAATTCCTCTCACAGATTGTTTTGTTAAAATATCTTTTTTTAACACCATTAAAATTTAAGGCAAACTAAAACCATATTGTTTAGGGCTAAATAATTAGGAGGTAAATCTACAATGAAAAGCAAGAACATAAATGCTTTGCTGTCCTTGTCAGGATTCTTACTCATGGGAGGAAGGAAGAGAATTAGATTAGGTGGGGTCACTCAGGAAGTTTCCAGCAAAAAAAATGTGCCTCTTCCTTGGCTTTAGTGATGATTTTTACTGGTATTTGTTTTTTTATATACTGATGTTTGTTCTTTACACAGGTGTTTATTTCATAATTCATTAAACTAAACTAGTTTTTCACAGAAACATTAAGATACTTGTCAAAGAAGTAGATATCTAACAGTAGTTGTTTCCAGTAGGGAGTAGTAGAATTGTAAGAATCTGTTGCAGTGACTGTTATTTCCCTCAAAATACTTCAGTATCATTATTGTGATATTATAGGTACTGATTAGCTCAAATTTTAATCCTAAAGATTTTCAGCAACCTGGTTTCAAGAATGCTTAGTCAAGAGATACCATCTAGGATTACATCAGAAAGAGCCACTCTCCGGGGCTGGCTACTCTAAGTCCAGCTATCCATGTCTCAGTCAACAACTGATCCTTTGCTAATTAGCATGTTATGTCAAAAATGGGTTCTTATCGGTGACACTAATGGCTATTTATCTTCATCATGAATGTAGAAATTTCCTGCCCATGGTACCATTAAAAGTATTCAAAGAATGTAGATTGCTTTGAATTGTTAAAAATCTACCCACACTTGCATGCACAAAAGAAGTAAATATCCTGTCCCCTTAGAGGATGGATAATCCCAAATATATCCTATGTCCAGTCATTGACTTGGTGGCATAAGACTGAGTAGAGGACACAGAACCACAGCAATGTGGACACTGACGCCTGGAAGGAGGATTGCAGTCTCTTCACGGAGTCTACAGAGGACGCTTACAGATGATTTTGTGCCTGCCTATTATTGTTTGTTGAATACGTATTAGAATGTACAGCAGAACTTAGCCTAAGATATGTAATCATTATAATGTGGTAGTGAGGTTGTGGAAAGAAACCAGTGCCACCTCAAATAGCTATTGTAGCAATTGACATCTACCAGGAAGGAAGAATGACTTCTTACTCACATGACTAACATGACTTAGGTTGGTTCAGAACAACAGGGTCTTTTGCTTTTTACTGATATTTTTCTGATATTATTGACATCTTAAAAATTGAGGGAGTATTATTTTGCAAAGAGAAAAAACAAATATTCAGTAAAAAAAATGTTCAAGAGACATAAGCAGGCATTTCACAGAATAAACCAAATATGGTCAATAAACATAAAAAAAAAAAACTGTTAAACACCATTAATCAAGTGATATGATCTTAAACTCATTTGGTTGAAAAATATGTGCATGTATTAAGTCTGACAAAGCCAAGTATTGGAGAGGATGTGGATCCATAGAATCTTTTATTCATTGCTAGAGGGAGGGTGAATTGGCTCAATGACATTGGAAAATAATTCATCATTATCTGATGAAAATGAACATTTACATACCCTTTTTCACTCCTAGGTATACACCCAAGAGACACTCTTGTGTCAATACTTTAAAAGACACGCTCAAGAGTGTCTCAGATCAGATCAGTCACTCAGTCGTGTCCGACTCTTTGCGACCCCATGAATCACAGCACACCAGGCCTCCCTGTCCATCATCAACTCCCAGAGTTCACTCAGGCTCACGTCCATCAAGTCAGTGATGCCATCCAGCCATCTCATCCTCTGTCATCCCCTTCTCCTCCTGCCCCCAATCCCTCCCAGCATCAGAGTCTTTTCCAAGGAGTCAACTCTTTGCATGAGGTGGCCAAAGTACTGGAGTTTCAGCTTTAGCATCATTCCTTCCAAAGAAATCCCAGGAGTGATCTCCTTCAGAATGGACTGGTTGGATCTCCTTGCAGTCCAAGGGACTCTCAAGAGTCTTCTCCAACACCACACTTCAAAAGCACCAATTCTTCAGGGCCCAGCCTTCTTCACAGTCCAACTCTCACATCCATACATGACCACTGGAAAAACCATAGCCTTGACTAGACGAACTTTGTTGGCAAAGTAATGTCTCTGCTTTTGAACATGCTATCTAGGTTGGTCATAACTTTCCTTCCAAGAAGTAAGCATCTTTTAATTTCATGGCTGCAGTCACCATCTGCAGTGATTTTGGAGCCCCAAAAATAAAGTCTGACACTGTTTCCACTGTTTCCCCATCTATTTCCCATGAAGTGATGGGACCGGATGCCATGATCTTCGTTTTCTGAATGTTGAGCTTTAAGCCAACTTTTTCACTCTCCACTTTCACTTTCACCAAGAGGCTTTTTAGTTTCTCTTCACTTTCTGCCATAAGGGTGGTGTCATCTGCATATCTGAGGTGATTGATATTTCTCCCAGCAGTCTTAGAAAAGGAGTATGTCAAGGCTGTATATTGTCACCCTGCTTATTTAACTTATATGCAGAGTACATCACGAGAAACACTGGACTAGAAGAAACACAAGCTGGAATCAAGATTGCTGGGAGAAATGGAATATTACTTAGTACTAAAAAGAACTACGTTGTCAAGCCATGAAAAAGACAAAGAAGAAACTTAAATGCATATTACTAATTTCAGTCAATCAGACAAGCCTATCAGTATGATTTCAACAATATGACATTCTGGAAAAAAAAATTATTATGGCAATAAAAAGATCAGTGCTTGCCGGTGGAGGAGAGATGAGGAAAGATGAACAGACAGAGAACAGAAGATTTTTATGACTATAGAGACAGTCTATATGATAGTATAATGATGGTTACATGTCATTATTCTTTTATTCAAATGCATAGGATGTACAACACCAGGAGTGAACCTGAGGGCTTCCCTGGTGGCTCAGTGGTAAGGAATCCACCTACCAATTCGGGAAACACAGGCTTGATCCCTGGTGCAAAAGAATTCCGTATGACACAGAGCAACTGGGCCTGTGCGCCACAGCTATCGATCCTGTGTTCTAGAGCCCAGGAGCCACAACTACTGAAGCCCGTGTGCCCTAGATTCTGTGCTCCGCAACAAGAGAAGTCAATGAGAAGCAGCCTGCACACTGCAACGAAGAGTAGACCCTGCTCACCCAACTAGAGAAAAGTCTGCACGGCATCGGAGACCCAGCATAGCCAAAAATAATAAATAAATAAATATTAATAAAACTATAAAAAAGGAGTGAACTCTAAGGTAAATTATGGACTTTGGATGGTTATAAGGTGTCAATGTAAGTTCATGAATTGTAAAAAACACACCACTCTGATGAAGCACGTTGACAGTGGGGAAGTTATGCATGTGGGGGGCTGTGGATTTACAGAAAAATCTCTTGTACCTTCCTCTCAGTTTTGTTATAAATTTAAAACTGCTCTAAAAAAACAGTCTTTAAACATGTGTATATATGTATACACACACGTAATCTTGAAGGTAATGTTAATGTGTTATTGTCAACATTTTGCTTAGTTGAAACACTGTAAGATATCAAATAATGCTTTTCTCCCGAGAGTTTGCACTCTCCTGGGAATACAAAACAACCTACTTAATTCAAATTAAGTAAGACTAGTCAAAAACAACCCACTGAATAAATGAAAAATATGAATATGCAGACACACAGCCACCATCTGGAGAGATCTAAATGCCAGGTGGAGATGTGAGTGTGAGACAAGCTGGTTGGTCCAGGCTTGTCGTCCATGAATCAGCACCAACCGTGCACCAGACTCTGTTCTAAATTCTGAGCATAGAGCAGTGAACAGCAAGGTACCTGCCTTCACGGAGCTTACATCACAGTCACATTGTGAGCGATGATACGAACAACACATGACATGAGAATAGGGGGGAAACAGAATACTCTTGGAAGCCTCTCTGAGAAATGGGTCATTTAAAGAATGACATGCGGAACCAAGTCATACCTAGGGAGCAGCCTTCCAGAGGAGAAAACAGCAAGTACAAATTCCTGAGGTGGAAGATTTCTTCAGGTATTAGAGGAACCCTAATGCCAGTGCAGGGCTGAGGGAGACTGGTAGATGATGGTCCTAGGGTGAACCTATGGAGTTCCCTGGAGACCTTGTTATGCTGCATGGAAGGGAAGGAAGTCTAACTGAAGTGGTTTTTTGAGAGACTGGGAAGAGAGGAGGCTGAGATTGGCTGTACTTCCAATTCTTTTTTTTTTTCCCCAATTCTTTTTTCCTAATTTTTTGAAAATCTTCTGGCCACACTACTAGGAATCTTAGTAAGATCTTAGGGATCTTAGTTCCTGGACCAGAGATGAAGCCTGCACCCCCCTGCATTGGCAGCATGGAGTCTTCACCACTGGACTGCCAGGCAAGTCCCAATACTAACAATTCTTTTGAAGACTTTATTCAAAAACTTTATCCCGGAGACGAAAGACAATACACTGCATGCCAATAGCCTAGATATGTTTCTCATGACTTTGAAAGAAAATTGCACTACAGGCAACACACCTTACTGGAGAAGATGGGGGACAGAGATGCCATCAAGAGTAGGAGCCCCTCAAGGATCTCTCTTTAGCCTCCTTCTCCCTTGGAAAACCTCCTCAACCCAAGCCTCTCCCCTTTCATTTCCTCTTCTCTCCCCCGCCCTCTGCTCTCTTCTCCTGTCTTTCTCTTCATCTAGGCCCACTGACTACATGATTAATCACGTACCTCCTCACCACCCCCACCTTCCTCTACAAACCACCAGCCAGAAGCTAACAAGCTGTTCCAGGTCAGGAGCCCCTTGTCCTCGGCCCTCCTCAGCCTGTAGTCCCAGAAGTAGCTTTCAGGCAAAATTGCTCCCTTTCCCCAACACGGCTAAGCCAGCCTGAGTTTGAGCAAAAATCAATAGACAAATCTGTTCTCTGGTCCTATCCTGTAGCTGGAGTCTCTAATAGCGGTGGGACGTTTGGTGGTCTCTAAGAGGCTGTCAGTAAGATCAGGTCTCTGGTAACAAGGGGCAGACTCTGGGTGTGGAGGCCAAGTTGGGGGTGGGAGGAGTTACCCCTGCTCTCTGTCCCTCAATGGAAAGTGTGGGAGGTCACAGTCATTCTACGTGTGCCTACTGAGGTCCCTAAGTGAAGGGAAAATACTCAGGGCAGGCCCTGACAGCGTATTCCCACGGAACCTGGGCATGTCTGCATGCTAAGACACTTCAGTCGTGTCTGACTCTTTGTGACCCTGTGGACTCTAGTCGGCACCTCTGTCCATGGGATTCTCCAGGCAAGAACACTGAATTGGGTTGCCAAGCCCTTCTCTAGGGGGTCTTCCTGACCCAAGAATCAAGCCCGCGTCTCTTGGGTCCCCTGCATTGGCAGATGTGTTCTTCACCACTAGCGCCACCTGGGAAGCACTGAGAGGCAGACCTTAATAGATAGGCTTTGGCCCTTTGTCTAAATTGTTTTAAAGTCACTGACATTTCTGTGAGGTTCAGAACCCTAAGATACTGCTGCTTCTGATGACCACCTGGTATTGACTGGATTAGAAGGCATGTGAAAACCTCTAGGAAGTAGACAGGGAAAGGGAGGGTGAATGGGGTGGGAAGGGAAGGCAGATTTATAGATACTGCAAACAACAGGGAACATTTCTAGCTGGAGGTGTCCTCTCTGATAGTGCTAAATGGGTTAAAAAGCCATCTCATCCCATCTGTTCAGTGGAACAAATGAGAAACCAAAGCTGTGAGTGAATAGTCATTGATTTAGCCCTGTGATGCTTTAATGAAGTTTAAATGAAAAATAAGCCCCCAGCAGAGGCACACAGCAACAGGAGCCAACTTTCTGGGAATGTTAATCAAGAGTACCACAAATCATCTGCATAGAATAGGACCAAAGTTTCTGTTTAAGCTTCATTGAAATAGAAATCTAAAATTTTTGCAAATATAACATGTGGGAGCAGGAAATTTGTCTTTTTAATTCATTAAATAGTTACTATTTCAGCTAATTAGATAATAAGGGCACCAACTGAAGCAGGACTTATAGTTGTAAGTTAGCTCCAAGTTCCAGAAATGTTCTACATTGAGAAGAAATAAAGGACCTGTGTATTTTGCCCCAAAATACCGAGACCTTTTAAATACCTCAGGATCACTTAAAATTATTCTGTATCTAAGGAAAAAACAATAAACTGTGGAAAATTCTGAAATAGATGGGAATACCAGACCACCTGATATGCCTCCTGAGAAATCTGTATGCAGGTCAGGAAGCAACAGTTAGAACTGGACATGGAACAACAGACTGGTTCCAAATAGGAAAAGGAATACATCAAGGCTGTATATTGTCACCCTGCTTATTTAACTTCTATGCAGAGTACATCATGAGAAACACTGGGCTGGAAGAAGCACAAGCTGGAATCAAGATTGCAGGGAGAAATATCAATCACCTCAGATATGCAGATGACACCACCCTTATGGCAGAAAGTGAAGAGGAACTCAAAAGCCTCTTGATGAAAGTGAAAGTGGAGAGTGAAAAAGTTGGCTTAAAGCTCAACATTCAGAAAATGAAGATCATGGCATCCGGTCCCATCACTTCATGGGAAATAGATGGGGAACAGTGGAAACAGTGTCAGACTTTATTTTTTGGGCTCCAAAATCACTGCAGATGGTGACTGCAGCCATGAAATTAAAAGATGCTTACTTCTTGGGAGGAAAGTTATGACCAAACTAGGTAGTATGTTCAAAAGCAGAGACATTACTTTGCCAACAAAGGTCCGTCTAGTCAAGGCTATGGTTTTTCCTGTGGTCATGTATGGATGTGAGAGTTGGACTGTGAAGAAGGCTGAGTGCCAAAGAATTGATGCTTTTGAAGTGTGGTGTTGGAGAAGACTCTTGAGAGTCCCTTGGACTGCAAGGAGATCCAACCAGTCCATTCTGAAGGAGATCAGCCCTGGGATTTCTTTGGAAGGAATGATGCTAAAGCTGAAACTCCAGTACTTTGGCCACTTTATGTGAAGAGTTGACTCATTGGAAAAGACTCTGATGCTGGGAGGGATTGGGGGCAGGAGAAGAAGGGGATGACAGAGGATGAGATGGCTGGATGGCATCACTGACTTGATGGACGTGAGCCTGAGTGAACTCCAGGAGTTGGTGATGGACAGGGAGGCCTGGTGTACTGCGATTCATGGGGTCGCAAAGAGTCAGACATGCCTGAGCGACTGAACTGAACTGAAGGAAAAACATATTTAAATGCATCAGCTTTTTTTTATGCATCCACTATATTCACAAATTCTCTCTAAATCTAAGAAAGAATGTGTATATCAGTATACACATACTGATAAGAAAAAAAAGGTCCTCAGGTCCAGAAAAGAACCCAGCAAATTTTACAAAAAAGACAGTCTATCCCACTAAGAAACTGCAAGCAGAGGGACTTCCCTGGTGGTCCAGTGGCCAAGTCTCAGTGTCCCCAAAGCGGGGGCCTGGGTTTGATCCCTGCTCAGGGAACTAGACCCTGCATCCCATGACATGTGTGCGACTAAGATCTTGCACAGCCAAATAAATAAATATTTTTTAAAAGAGAAACTGCAGGCAAAAACAGCTCCTACTATGGACGCTGAGCTGGTCAACAGGAGACAAGAGAGGCCAGAAACTGGGAAGAAGCATAGCAATGCCATTGGCCAGGTCAGGGGCGGGAATGGAGGATGGAGGAAAGCCCTTACTTATTACTTTCAGGGGGAAATCCTTTGCCAATTATTTTTCTAGTTTACAGCTTTCTTTCTCCAGTTAAAATGTATTGGCTTCACTGTGACCCCAGCTCCCCTGGAAGCTTCCTTGAGAACATATTGAGGCATGTTGACATCTCAAAGCCTTCTCATAATTTTCAGAAAACGTGAAGACCAAAGCTATTGAGACCAACTTGCAAGGACAATGACCGCAAAATGAAACAGGAAATGTGTTTCAACAAGCCCAGCAGGCTGGGCTTTTCTGGGCTCTGATATGATAAACACACACTCTAGTAGGCTAACCCACACAGAAAACATACATTCTGCAAATCACAAGGGAGGCCAGTGAGCAGCCTCGTCTCAGATCACTCTGTTAACACCTTCCCCCGCTAGAAAAGTGAGAAAGAGGAACTATAGGAAGACAAAGGTGGAAATCAGCCAACTATCTTTGGGTAAACCTTGAGCTTATGCAAGGATATGAGAAAGATAAACTCTAGGAGGAAAACTAAGCTTGTGTGTCTACTAACTGAGCAGCTCATGAAAAAGCTGCTTCTCATTTCCAGGGATGTTGAAACACTTCTTCCAAGAAGTCTTCTCTCTGACTAATAGGAAGAGAGTTGTAGCAAATCACTTCTGAGGTTCCTCCCTCAGGCAAAATTGCCAACTTGGTAAAATACATTTTCTGGATTTTTATATTCCTCTTTGATGCTAAGCACTTGGTGGTTCCTATGACTACTGTGATCATCTCCATTTCTTGGCTCTTACTGGGGTGTCAACACACCCCCTACTCTGAATATTTTCCCACATTTTCCCTTCTGTGTAAAATGTCTCAGTCCTATGTTCTCTTTCCCCAGATCCTGTCCTCAATCAAAGCCACAACAAATTAGTCATATAAGCAAATCAGCCAGCAGATGTGCTCCACTGATGTGCTACAGATTAATATCTGTAATCTTGTTTAAAGGCTTGTTTTTGTCTAAAGACATTCTATTGGGCTGGGTGACCTTCAGAATCTCTCCCAACTCTAATGTTATAAAATTTTATGAGTAACTCTGATCACAAAAATTTTAAACCTTGGACCAAGCTGGTTGACAGGTTGACCTTTCAGATCTTTTGATTAGATCACTTGTGTTGCGGATACCTGTGAAAACATGTCACATCTGCTAGCTGCCCATCAATTCAAAAGTTTAATAGCAATTTTTAGAGGTTATTATTGGTTGCCTTGCTGTATATCTTGTGGAGAACTGAAAATGACCCAAACCCTTTGCTGATCCTCTCATCAATAAACTTGCCTATTTTCCCTCTGACATGGAATCTGGGCTGGCTTTTTGATGTCTTCAATCAATGTGTATGTTTAGTCAGTCAGTCATGTCTGGCTCTGGGATCCCACGAACTGTAGCCACCAGAATCCTCTGTCCATGGAATTCTCCAGGCAAGAACATTAGAGTGGGCTTTAATCTATGGGCTATGGTAAAACTGACACTTTCCCAGCTCTGACTGGGATATGAGATATGAATGCTTCTTCTTTCACATCTTGGATCCTTAAGCTGCTATGTACAATAAAGAGGTCCAGCTACTCTGTTGTAGAGGCTAAGAGGAGAGAGAGGGGAACCAAAATGATTCCTGGGCAGCCCCTGTCTGTTCTGGGCATTTCAAGTGAGATGCCAGGTTAGTTAGTGTTAGTTGCTCAGTTGTGTCAAACTTTTTGAAATCCCATAAACTGTAGCCCACCAGGCTCCTCTATCCATGGAATTCTCCAGACAAGAATACTGGAGTGGGTTGCCATTCCCTTCTCCAGGGGATCAAACCCGGGTCTCCTGCATTGCAGGTAGATTCTTTACCATCTGAGCCACCAGGGAAGCCCAGGCATGTGAGTAAATTCATTTTGCACTTCCAGCACTAGAAATCCTCCAGATAATTTCATTTGCATGAATAATCCCAGATAAGACAACTAGAAGAACCACCCACCTGAGCGCAGTCTGTCAGTTCAGTTCAGTTCAGTTCAGTCGCTCAATCGTGTCTGACTCTCTGTGACCCCATGAATCGCAGCACGCCAGGCCTCCCTGTCCATCACCAACTCCTGGAGTTCACCCAGACTCATGTCCATCAAGTCAGTGATGCCATCCAGTCATCTCATCCTCTGTCATCCCCTTCTCCTCCTGCCCCCAATAATCCTTCCCAGAATCAGGGTCTTTTCTAATGAGTCAACTCTTCACATGAGGTGGCCAAAGTACTGGAGTTTCAGCTTCAGCATCATTCCTTCCAAAGAAATCCCAGGGCTGATCTCCTTCAGAATGGACTGGTTGGATCTCCTTGCAGTCCAAGGGACTCTTAAGAGTCTTCTCCAACACCACAGTTCAAAAGCATCAATTCTTTGGCATTCAGCCTTCTTCACAGTCCAACTCTCACATCCATTCATGACCACTGGAAAAACCACAGCCTTGACTAGATGGACCTTAGTTGGCAAAGTAATGTCTCTGCTTTTGAATATGCTATCTAGGTTGGTCATAACTTTTCTTCCAAGGAGTAAGCAAGCGTCTTTTAATTTCATGGCTGCAGTCACCATCTGCAGTGATTTTGGAGCCCAAAAAAATAAAGTCTGACATTGTTTCCACTGTTTCCCCATCTATTTCCCATGAAGTGATGGGACCGGATGCCATGATCTTCATTTTCTGAATGTTGAGCTTTAAGCCAACTTTTTCACTCTCCACTTTCACTTTCATCAAGAGGCTTTTGAGTTCCTCTTCACTTTCTGCCATAAGGGTGGTGTCATCTGCATATCTGAGGTGATTGATATTTCTCCCTGCAATCTTGATTCCAGCTTGTGCTTCTTCCAGCCCAGCGTTTCTCATGATGTACTCTGCATAGAAGTTAAATAAGCAGGGTGACAATATACAGCCTTGACATACTCCTTTTCCTATTTGGAACCAGTCTGTTGTTCCATGTCCACTTCTAACTGTTGCTTCCTGACCTGCATACGAGCTCAGTCTGTAGATGCTTGCTAATATTTCAAGCCACTTAAGTTTCAGATTGGTTTGTTACACTGCAGTAAATAACTGAAAGGCATCCCTGAAAATTGGCCTAATCCTTTATTTCAATGAAGGAGGAATAGATAACAAATGAAAGAACTGTTTAATGAAATTCCTAAGCTATTATTATAGTTATTCCACCCTCCAGCATACACCTACTCCTTGTATACTATGGCACATCCACAAGTTCATTTAACACTTTCTCAACTGTACACATGTATTTAATATCTGTTACCATCCTTGCAACCATAAATTGTAATCTTCTGTGGGCCAGGAGTTAGGGACTCTTAATAGGTCTTTCATAAAGTCTTTTTAGCAATAATAATTTCAGCAGACATCTTCAGCCATAATCAGTGGAGTTTCTTATAAATCTTACCACTTTTCCACACAGAGAAGTCAGAAATGGAACCTCAGAGAGAAATTGCATTTTGAAAACCCAGTGTTACCCTTTTGGCTTGAAAGAGCATTGAAATCATAAACCCTTTTTAGTGTGGTCCTTCCAACAACAAAATGCATTACATTGTGCCCATGGGCTTATTCTATAGGAGTAGTCTTCAGTGGTTAGTTATGAGGTCAGTTATTCTGAAGGAAAACTTTAAATATTTTTTAAAGATTTTTTTATGTGGACTATCTTTGAAGTCTTTATTGATTTTTTTTTTTTTTTTTGCAATATTGTTCCTATTTCATTTAGTTTTCTGGCAAAGAGGCATATGGGATCCCAGCTCCCTGACCAGGGATTGAACCCACACCACCTGCATTGGAAGGTGAAGTCTTAACCACGGAACCACCAGGGAGGTCCCATGAAGAGAAACTTTAAACTCCTCTGCCATGCATTCACGTGTGACAAATCTCTGATACCTGTGTGGAGACTCTCAGGCCAGAGCCTGCATTCTTGTCTTGCTGCCTTGTGCCAAGGAGTCATCCTGAAAGAATCCATGGATAAAAGAGATCATTACAGTGTGCTCAGTTCAAAGGCTTAAAGTTTGCAACCCTTCACCAGAATACCACTAAGCCCCTCATCATCTTTCAAAGGTCAAGGAAAATTGAAATGCTGATTTAATTTTTTTCATACATCTTTCAAAGTTAAAATGGTATGAATGTCTTTGGAGTAAAGGATATTCAACTTTTATTCTTACATACTCCTGCATTTGTTGGGATTTTTAGAAGTGAAGTGAAGTGAAAGTCGCTCAGTCATGTCTGACTCCTCGTGACCCCATGGACTATACAGTCCAAGGAATTCTCCAGGCCAGAATACTAGAGTGGGTAGCCTTTCCCTTCTCCGGGGGATCTTCCCGACCCAGGGATGGAACCCAGGTCTACCACATTACAGGCAGATTCTTTATCAGCTGAGTCACAGGGGAAGCCCATTAGCCATTTTTAGAATATGTGATAATTTGGGAATATTTTTTAAAAAATAAGTACAATCAGCAGGGAAATTGAATTGTGTCTAAAATATTCATACCAATGTTTTTTTTTTTTTTTTTTTTTTATTCTCTCTGGAACAGTCATAGCTCAGGTCTAGAAACTCTGAAGTGTGATGATGGAGATAGAAAAGCCCATTATGTATGTCAACAAAGGATTAATATTGTCATGCTTTATCTTAATGTAACCATAATTGATTTACACATGCATTAAGATGTTTTGTGTCCTTTCCTTTGCACTGCATTAATCCTCACATCAAATACCAAACTCTTAAACTCTGAATAATGTAAAATGCCAGTGTCTGTCTGTAACGCAAACTGTCCCCCACATAATGTGATCTACAAGTCAAAAATCAATCATGCTCCCTAAATCTCTTCTCAACCAGCCTGACTCAGCTTGAAATTCTTTCCAAAGCCATTTTTTGGATTAAGTTGTCGTCATGCCTACAGGAGACCTCTTCAAAATACAAATAGTGGTTTTCTTAAAGGAGTAGCCAATTAACCTGCTAGAATCAACAGCTTTGCCTGATTAAATCATTACGATGCAAGGTCCGGTTCCAAACAATGGTCACTGCCAACAGGTCTTAACTTCCTCATCTTTTTTGCAACTTACTATTAATTATAATGATCATGATTATCAATACAATTTACTAAACACTCATAATTAATTGGACTTGCCACACATTATTTCTAATACTGGTACAATTTTTTAAAAATACAATCTTCCCCATTCCAAGGATTAGGAAGCCGAAACCCATGAAGAAGCTAGGTGATTTGTCCAAATTATCATAGCCCCTAAGAAACAAAGTCAGGATTCCAACCAGAGCTGTTTGAAACCAAGGCCCACATTCTTTCTATACTTTGCTTACAATACTTGAGGCCTCTCTCACAGTACAAGAGAGGGCTGCGCCTATGACAAAGTCATAGATTTGGCTTATTTGTGGGGAAAGTTCCCTTTTCTCTGTCATATTCTTGCCCTTTGGAGACAGTGGCAGAAAGGTCATTACAAGCACTTACCAACCCAGTCTTTTTCCTCCATGCGCCCCCTCCTCTAGCCCTGTCTATCCCATCCTCCTCTGGTTTCTTTGGTCTATATACAGCTTTAGGAGACTCACCAATGACTATCATAATATCCTGTTGAGTTCAAACAAATTAATCTTCTAAAAACAAGGATAATTGCACTTCAAGGTGTTTAATAAATAATAAAAAGATAATAACTCAAACTCCATCCGAGGGGTGCTCTTCCTTCTCAAAAACCTTTACACCCATTAACTAATTGGTGCTTTAATGTAATAGTAAATGTCTTTTAACCCATGGACACAAACATGTCTTAAGGTAGAGGAGTTCTGACTCTTGCCTGGCACCAAAAGGGGTTCTGACTCTCATTTTGTGGGGAGTTGCCTTTTATTAAATGTGATAAGGACAGAGTAGAAAGTAAAGTGAGAACAAAGACTGGGAATTTATGGAAATCTCTCCATTTATTAGCCATGCTGCTCACAAGGCACTTGTTTTGATAATATGTTCCTTCAGCCATACCATTTGCTGTTTTAAAAGGTGGCTTCCATCAATGATGATGATGTGGTAAATGATGTAAGGGAAAACTGAAATCTCAGTGAACTATTAAATGAGTTAACCTCAGACTGGATAAAAGACTAAGCTAAAAGTAAACATGTGAGTTTGTTGCCCACCAGCCCTCTAAAACCTAAGGAAATGCTTCAAACAATATAATAATTCCCTGCTTCAGTGCTGGCTTCTATATGAAATTGTGGTTAATTTAATCTACTGTTTTATTGTAATGTGTTCTAATAGTTAAATAACAAAACATTTTTCTATTAATTTCTCTATTATTTGAAGACTTTCTTTAAGGATTTTCAAGTGATCATTATTTGCATCAAAATAAATAAGGGGCGCAACTTTGAAACTAACTCTGGAGAAATACATGAGACTCTTCTTGGGTTCCTAGAGCCAAGAGACACAGAAGTAGAATCCAAACTAAATAGAATG
Organism: Bos javanicus; assembly: GCF_032452875.1. NCBI lineage: Eukaryota > Metazoa > Chordata > Mammalia > Artiodactyla > Bovidae > Bos > Bos javanicus. The sequence continues at coordinate 33,734,002 of NC_083887.1, read as the reverse complement.
CTGTACAGAAATGTGACCGCATGCAACACTCAAGAAACCAGCTCTTGGAGCCAGTAAGAAAGAGATAAAATCCAGCCCACAAATCTCTTGACAGATGGATGGGCCTTTGAAAAATTGTAACAACTTGAACCAGCCTCCTCAAGTTTTATTTCAACCTCCTGAACAACATAAAAATCGAGATTGACCTTTAGTATGAAGCTTTGGTTCTCTTTTGGCTTAAGGAGGATGCTTTTAAGAGAAATTCTGGTAATTTTTCTTATGTTCTTATTCTTCCCTTAGCCAAGAAGAACTCATCCCTTATAAGCAATCCTTAGACAATATAACAGACTGAACGTTTATATCCCCCCAAATGCATATACTGAATGTCTAGCTCTCCACATGACTGTATTTGGAGACAGGGCCTTTCTGGAAGTAATTAAGGAACTCATAACAGTATGAACTCATGAAGGTATGGCTTTGACCTGATAGAATCAGTATCCTTATAAGAAAAAGATCAGCTTGTTCTCTCTGCCCTGTGCAGAGAAGGTAGCAGTTTGACTTCACAGGAACCAAATCGGCTGGCCCCTCAATTTTGCACTTCCCAGACTCCAAAACTGTGAGAAAACAAATTTCTGTTGGCTAAACCCCAGTCTATGGTATTTTGTTATGACAGCCATAGCAGGCTAATACAGATACCAAATTAAAAAGAAGTATTATGTTCGATATTCTACTGGATGAGAACCACATAACAAAAGAATATTTGCCATTTAAAATCCACAATGCAACTCACTTATTTAGTTTTTTCACATGAAAGAATCCAGTAAAAGATCCTGGAGAACCATTATATGGCAAAAATTTTTGATTTTTTAAAAAATTGCTTTGCATGTTTATTTTAATAAAGAATTTCTGGCATTAAAAAAGAATAAATTACCTAAGAATAAATTTAATCAAAATAGGTGAACAACACCTGTACACCAAAAATTATAAGACACTGATGAAATAAAAGGAAGCAGAGTTCAGTGATGACCTCGAGGAGTGGGATGTGAGGGTGAGAGGGAGGCTTGAAAGGGAGGGGATGTATATATCCCTACAGCTGATTCACATTGTCGTACAGCAGAAACTAACACAACATTAAAGCAAGTATCTTACAATTAAAAAAAAAATACTATGTTAAACTATAATAGAAAAAAATTTTTAAGGAATATGTGTATACATATAACCAAATAATTTTGCCATATAACAGAAATTAACAGCAATGTTCATCAATTAGGCTTTAATAAAAATAAATAAGAAAAAAGAAATGGAAGAAGACACAAATATTCTGTCATCGTGAATTAGAAAAATTAATATTGTTAAAATGTACATATTAATCTACAGATTTAATGTGCTACTGCTGCTGCTAAGTCACTTCAGTCATGTCTGACTCTGTGCGACCCCATAGACAACAGCCCACCAGGCTCCCCCATCCCTGGGATTCTCCAGGCAAGAACACTGGAGTGGGTTGCCATTTCCTTCTCCAATGCATGAAAGTGAAAAGTGAAAGTGAAGTCGCTCAGTCATGTCCGATTCTTAGCCACCCCATGGACTGCAGCCCACCAAGCTCCTCCATCCATAGGATTTTCCAGGCAAGAGTACTGGAGTAGGGTGCCATTGCCTTCTCTACATATTTAATGTGCTGCTGCTGCTGCTAAGTCGCTTCAGTCGTGTCCAACTCTGTGTGACCCAATAGACGGCAGCCCACCAGGCTTCCCCGTCCCTGGGATTCTCCTGGCAAGAACACTGGAATGTGTTGCCATTTCCTTCTCCAATGCATGAAAGTGAAAAGTGAAAGTGAAGTCGTTCAGTCGTGTCTGACTCCTAGCGACCCCATGGACTGCAGCCTACCAGGCTCCTCTGTCCATGAGATTTTCCAGGCGAGAGTACTGGAGTGGGGTGCCATTGCCTTCTCTGACAGATTTAATGTAATCCCTATCAAAATTCCAATGGCATTTTTCACAGAAATAGAACAAGCAATCCTAAAGTGTGTATGGAAGCACAACATATCCCAAATAGTCAATGCAATCTTGAGAAAAAGAATAAAGATGGAGACATTACACTCCCTGATTTCAAACTATGGTTATAGTAATCAAAGTTATAGTGATCAAAATAGAATGGTACTAGCATAAGAGAGTCACATAGATCAAGAAAATAATAAAGAGAGTAGAAATAAGCCCAAGTATGTGGTCAATTAATTTACAACAAAAAAAGTCAGGAACATACAGTAAGGAAAGGACAGTCTCTTTAATAAGTGGTATTTTGAAAAGTGGACAGCCACATGCAAAAGAATGAAACTAGACTGCTATCTTACAACATACACAAAAATTAAGTCAAAACGGATTAAATACTTGTACGTAAGAACTGAAACCATAAACTCCCAGAAGAAAACATAGGCAGTAATCTCCCTGACATTGGTCTTGGCAATGATTTTTTAAATCTGACACCAAAAGAAAAGGCAACAAAAACAAGAAATGAACAAGTAAGACGACCTCAAACCAAAAATTTCTGCACAGCAAAGGAAACCATCAGCAAACTGAAAAGGCAGAAATGGGAGAAAAGCTTTGTAAATCATATAGCTGATAAGGGGAAAGTATCAAAAAGAATTATATATATATAAAGAACTCATACAACTCATTAGCAAAAAAAAATTGATTTTAAAATGGGCAGAAGATCTTAATAGATATTTTTCCAAAGAAGATATGCAGATGGCCAACAGGTACACAAAAAGTTGCTCTATATCATTACCCATCAGGGAAATTCAAATCAAGACTACAATGAGATATCATACTTGTTAGAATAACTAGTGTCAAAAAGACAAAAAATAACAAGTGTTGGCAAAGATGTGGAGAAAAGGGAAGCCTTGTGCAGTCGATGGGAAAACAGTATAATTGTTCCTCAAAAGATTAAAAATAGAACTATCATATGATCCAGCAATTCCCCTTCTGTGTATTTACTCAGAGAAAATAAAAACTAACTTGAAAATTCGTGTGCATTCTCATGTTCACTGCAGCATTATTTACAATAGCCAAGATACAGAAACAATCTAAGTGCCCATCAATAAATGAATAATATTCCACTTTAAATGAATAAAGGTGTGGTATATGGATACAGTGGAATATTATTCAACCATAAAAAAGAAGAAAATCTTGCCATTTGCAGCATGAGTGGATCTTGAGAGTATTATGTTAAGTGAAATAAGTCAAACAGAAAGTCAAATACCATATGATGTCACTTATATGTGAAATCTAAAAACAAACAAAAAAGCAAAACTGAATCCACATTTAGAGACCAGATAGGTGGCTGCCAGAGGCAGGAACTGGGGGCAGACAAAATGGGTGAAGAACATCAAAGAGCACAAACTTCCAGTTATATAATAAATAGATCATGGATGTAATAACAGCATAGTGACTATGTATGTGTGCGTGTGTTCATCATTCAATTGTCTCCAACTCTTGCGACCCCATGGACTATAGCCCACCAGGCTCCTCTGTCCATGGAATTCTCCAGGCAAGAGTACTGGAGTGGGTTGCCATTCCTTTCTCCAGGGGATCTTCTCGACCCAGGGACTTGCATTGCAGGCAGATTTTTTACCATCTGAGCCACCAGGGAAGCCCCATATTAAAAATGTTGTATTGCATATCTGAAAGTTGCTAAGAGAGGGAGATTTTAAAAGTTTTTATCACAAAAAAAAGTATAACTATGTATAATGATAGATGTTAACTATACTTATTACAGTGATTATTTTGCAATATACACAAATATTGAATCAGTTGTACACCTGAAACTAATGTTATCTGTCAATTACATCTGTTTTAAAAGCTAATAAATATTAAAATTGTAAATTATTATGTTTTATGCCTGTAGTTTATATAATATTGTATCTCAACCACGCCTCAATAAAAAAGAAAAAAAAGTCAAAAATTTTGTACTTTAAATTAAGAAAAATAAGAAATTCCCATAGAGCTGATTGGCTCATCTGTATATTTGTATTATTTGCCATTCATAGCTCAAACCCTAGAGGTATAGTAGGATCCCCTACAGAAATCCTAATACATCAAGGATAGCACTAAGCAAATATTCCTTCAGTTCAGTTCAGTTCAGTCACTCAGTCGTGTCCGACTCTTTGTGACCCAATGAATCGCAGCACACCAGGCCTCCCTGTCCATCACCAGCTCCCAGAGTTTACTCAAACACATGTCCATCAAATCGGCGATGCCATCCAGCCATCTCATCCTCTGTCGTCCCCTTCTCCTCCTGCCCCCAATCCCTCCCAGCATCAGAGTCTTTTCCAATGAGTCAACTCTTCGCATGAGGTGGCCAAAGAATTGGAGTTTCAGCTTTAGCATCACTCCTTCCAATCAACACCCAAGACTGATCTCCCTTAGGATGGACTGGTTGGACCTCCTTGCAGTCCAAGGGACTCTCAAGAGTCTTCTCCAACACCACAGTTCAGAAGCATCAATTCTTCGGCGCTCAGCTTTCTTCACAGTCCAACTCTCACATCCATACACGACCACTGGAAAAACTAGCCTTGACTAGACAGACCTTTGTTTGCAAAGTAATGTCTCTGCTTTTTAATATGTTATGTAGGTTGGTCATAACTTTCCTTCCAAGGGTAAGCATCTTTTAATTTCATGGCTGCAGTCACCATCTGCAGTGATTTTGGAGCCCCAAAAATAAAGTCTGACACTGTTTCAACTTGATCTCCCCTTTATCATAGCCCCCATTCTAGGTACATTTGAGGTCACATGAGTAATTCCAGCCAAAAGGACTCTGGATGGAAAATGCATGTGACTTCCAGATCAAGGCAGCTGAGAGAGCCTGTGCACCTCCGCCACCTCTGTTTTCCCACCCACAACAGTAGAGGCTGCATTTCCCGATTCCATAGCTGCAGGATGGAATGGGAAGTAAGCAAGAAACAAGCCCCTGAGATTTCAAGGTTTTATTTGTTGTGGCAGCTAGGATTAATTATCCTAATACATCTTGGAACCCTCATTTTGCAAAGGACTTTGTGACTTCAGTGCTATTTGAAACTTGAATGCAGACTTCAACCTACCTGCCAAATTACCATAGACCATGAGCAACTGAACATGGTAGATCAACAAGGTAGATCAAGCATCACGTCTCCGTGGGAACACTTATACTCCTTCTATGTTCCTTGGCCTGAGCTATGCGATGTAGAAAGACAAGAAGGAAAAAAGACACAGTTTAGATTCTCATAATGCTCGTAGTGTTGCTCCCAGTAAAGTTTAGCCTGCTGTCTCTCCTAACCAGGATGTTACTAATTGCTGGGGCTCTGTTGCTTTAAAAATTGCATAATTATGCCACACTCAGGTTTTATATACACCTAGAATGATGATCATATGAACCAAGAGGATAAGAAATGAGGATTTAATTGATACCATTGGCTTCTACTCCAATTAGAGCAATAAAATTCATAATTTGACTTACAGTAACTTTCCCCACCACATCCCTGCCAAAGTGCTTAGAGCCTGAAAGTGTAATTAAAAATAATCAAAGAAAATAATGCTAATTAAAACCATAAGCAGGAACTAGGGTGATAGTTAGATTAATGGACATCTTAGTAATTGTACATTTTCTTATCTTCTTTCAAAAGACCTAGGAACCTTCCATGGTCACTCACCTTCTTTTTTATCAGTGGGAAAACTGAGGAACATGGAAGCTCTCTGGATGGGAAACACGGAAGACAGGCTAGACTGAAACCCCCATAGAACACTGAGTTATCTGTGGACCTGTGTGCTGTCTCTTTGCGTGCTCTTCCACTTTGCCATTTTCCATGCCATTCTCAGGTGTCACTTTCTAGCTCTCAGAAGACTAAAAGTTTAGCTTTGTTTTTGCCTCTTTTGCCTCCATGGCATCTACCTGAAGCCTTTGAGTTACTAGGAAAGCAGGCGCACTGCCTGGTCCTTCATGGCATTTCTCCACTTGCTTCTTGTGGTATCTGCGTTTGCAAGAGAAAGAGAGAAAAAGTGATTCACTTAATGGATCTTCCCCCTCTCTAAGACCCAGTGGAATCCTAATTACTAAAGCCTGTTTTAGCGTTTTGTCAAGAGTATGGACTGATTCGTTCATCCTCTTGAAAGAATTGAGAGGCCAGCTCTCTCTCCTGGAACCTCCCTTTACACAGAATAACTTCTTTTAAGTTGTCAACTGATTCTTCCAGCTTCTGTAACAAGCACTTCAGTTGCTTCCTTCAACTAAGTACAGGAAAAAAAAAAAAAAACCCTGGAACTAAGATGTCCCATGCTGTGTGATGTAGCCAAGAAAAAAAAAAGAAGAATGTTAAGGGAAAAAAGAGGAACAAGAATAGTGAGCACTTGCTACGAGAATCAAACACAGTTTTACTTTGTATTATACAAGTTTATTCATCTAACTCACAAAAAAATGATGCATTACTAAAATAGGAATGACATTTGTCCAATTATGGTACTTAATAAAAGTTGTCATCATGCAACATTAAAACATTACTTTTTAAAAAAATCTTCCTCTGAGAAGATTCAGTTCTTTGATCTTCTCTGTAAAGTCTCCTGATACTAAGAATCTTAAGTTGACTGTAAAGGCGTTTCTCTGTTTGCCGTTTTCTAAAACTTGCCAGAAGGAATCAACACGCACCATAACATACAGGAAGCTTATTTAGCTGGGTGTTTTCTCCATACAATTACTTCTATCCCTCCATTGTTCTGAAGTGAAGTACATATGAGGTGGATTGGAAAGAACTTGGAACTGAAAACTGGAACACTTACAGGCTGGACCTGGCTTTGTGCCTTTGTCAGCTGTGTCACTTGAGGAAGTCACTGGACCTCTTCATGAAACACTTCCTTATCTACTATAAAATGAGCACATTCCCATATTGCCTGCTTTAACTAAAAAAGATATATTAGCTTTTTCCCTTTTTTTTTTTTTTTTTTTGAGGATACACACTATTTAGAATATCCATTTGAGAATATTTCCCATTTCTCTTACATATCCACATTTCTATCATCAGCGATCAATGATCAGTCACCTACTATCTGTCGGACCCTACCAGGTACTAGGCATATCTACAAATCCATAATTGGGTGGAAGGAACAGTCATGAATGCAAGTAACTCTAAAACAATGTTATCATTGCTATACTAGGGAGACAGTCCAAGTGCCGCAGGAGAACGAACAAGGCAGAGCAGTCAGGAAAGACTTCAGAAAGCGTGTGACATTTCATTAGTGGCTTGACAGATGAGTATTTCATATTTTTGCCTAAAAAACTCTTTTTCCACCTACCACTAATTTAGTGGGCTTTTGGTATTTTTTCATGATACATTAAGCACAAAGTGTTTCAGCTAATCTAACCATGACACTAAATAAAATTTCCTTTTTTTTTTTTTTTGGCTGCTCTGGGTCTTCACTGCTACTCAAGGGCTTTCTCTAGGTGCATGAGCGAGGGCTACTCTCTAGCTGTGGTGTGTGGGTTTCTCATTACAGGGGCTTCTCTTGTAGAGCAAAGGCTTTAGCAAGCATGGGCTTCAGCAGTTGTGGCGCCCAGGCTTAGTTGCTCCCAGCATGTAGAATCTTCCCAGACCAGGGACTGAACCCATGTCTCCTCCGTTGGCAGGTGGATTCTTATCCACTAGACCACAGGGGAAGTCTAAAACTTCCTTCTGACCATACAACAGCAACCCAGTTGCCAATATGAAGACCACACGTCATCTCTCTGTTGGTACAAGAATGGATCCAAAAAAATTTAAACATAATGGAATATAGATGTGGCCTGAAAACATTGAGTCAATTGAAGCCATCCAAAAATCCCATGGTTCCCCCTCTTTCATAAGGAAAGGATTTTTAGAAGACTATGAATTCCCTGTGACTCTACAATTTCTTCTACTTTAGAGACCCAAACTTCTAGATAAGAAATTCTAGCCAAAGAATTAAGCTTCGACTTTTTTTTTAGGGATATTCTCAACCAATAAGGACATACGCAGAAATACATGCACCATGGGGGCTCAGGCATCTCTAATAGGACATCCACAGCAGCACACTCTAACCAGCCTCTGTCACACACTCACAGCAATGCATTTGAACCAAGCCAAGTAACCAATTTTCTTCATATCAATAACTGCATCAGGGTAATATTGGTCAGAAAGATTCATAAGTCGGTGTGGCAATATGCCAAGGTGAATAGAGTAAAACCTTAGAGATATGTGCAAAATGGGCCCTCTAAATGGATCTTAGATAAAATTGCCCTTTTTATATTAAAAGTAAGTTCTCACATCAGACAAGAGTTCATTGAAAGAGGGAATATGGATGCAGTGTTGTCAGGGCTGTGTGTATGTGTGTATGTGTGTGTGTGTGTGTGCTCAGTCGTGTCCATTCTTTGTGACCCCATGGACTATAGCCTGCCAGATTCCTCTGTCCATGGGATTCTCAAAGCAAGAATACTGGAGTAGGGTGCCATTTCCTTCTCCAGGGAATCTTCCCTATCCAGGGATCAAACCCAAGTCTCCTGCATCTCCTGCATTGGCAAGTGGATTATTTACCAGTAGTGCCAAATTCCAATCCTTTGGAAAGTAATTTATTCACCTATATCAAGAACTTGAAAATGTTCTTACTCTTAGACAAGCTTCTGGACATAAACCTATTTACAGAAAAATCTTTATGCATGAAGATGTTCATCCTAGGATTGCTTATGGTAATAAAAAGCCCAGTACAATCCAGAAGTTCAACAATAATAGAATGATTTATTAAAATTATTGTACACCTATATGCTGCTGCTGTTGCTGCTGCTAAGTCGCTTCAGTCATGTCTGACTCTGTGCGACCCCATAGACAGCAGCCCACCAGGCTCCCCCATCCCTGGGATTCTCCAGGCAAGAACACTGGAGTGGGTTGCTATTTCCTTCTCCAATACATGAAAGTGAAAAGTGAAAATGAAGTCGCTCAGTCATGTCCGACTCTTCGAGAACCTGTGGACTGCAGCCTACCAGGCTCCTCCATACATGGGGTTTTCCAGGCAAGAGTACTGGAGTGGGGTGCCATCACTTTCTCCCAGTACACCTATATATTAGTACATAATAGATCCATTAAGTATAACTTAAACTCTTGAAAAACACTTAGTTTACAATATTAAAGGAATAAACCAAAATATAAAATGGAATAAATTGCTGGATTTGAAATCACAACCATATTTTAAAAATGCATAGAAAAGAAGATTGACAGGAAATATATCAAAAAGTTCCCAGTAATTGTATTTGAGTGAAATAAATTGGCATTTACGTTATTTCACTTTTTAATATTTTCCAACTTTTTTCTAGTGATATTAGGAAATGAAATTTAGTGCCTTGAATTCAATGACTCAGAATGGCCCTTTTTAGGAATGGTGTAAGCAATTAATAGGTTCACAAGCAGTCAGACAGATCAACAACCAACATAAGCCAACCCAAAATCCAAAAAAGATGTCAGTGAATTAGAAAGCTAAGATAGACACAGTGATATAAAACAGAAAATCTAGATTCCCAGAACTTATGAGTAATAAGAAGATAAATGCAGGGGGGGGAGGAATGCTATTAGAAATGCATCTGATTTTCTGAACAGTTTGTGTGATAGATGAATTCAGGCTGTCTCTGCTAATGAATCCTAATTTAACCTAAGCACTGATTAATTCAACAAATCTTTATTGAAAGCTTGCTGTATGCTGTCAATGTGTTTGGGACACAAAGATAAATATGACATTGTTTCTGCCTTCAAGAACCTTAGCAGAGTATGGTTCAGTGCTATGGCTGTTAGTATAGCTGGATTTAATGAATGCAGGTATCTTCTCCCAAATTGCCTAAAGATAAGAAATTTTAAAACATTTCATTTGAACTGGTGGGAAGGAAAAAAGATTTAATTCCAAAAAACTGAATGATGAAAGAGATTAACCTTTGGAGTTAGAATATAAATTAAAAGTTCAACAATTAATTTACTCTCCCACAGCTACTAACACCAAGATAGGCAAGAGGAAGGAGTCAGCCTACTAGAAGTGAGTCAATTGGCTTTGACCATTTGTTGAGAGCCTATTGCAACCAGAAGTAGTGTTAAGAAAGGCACTGCAAAACAGTGCACAAAAAATACAACATTGACCTCTTCCACAAGAAGCTTTCACACTGATTTGGGCAACAAAACACACAAAAGAAATAGTTAAAGAATTTTTGTGTTCTAAGAAAAAATTTAGATTGCATGGGCGTGTATGTGGTCTAATCATTTCATGTGTATGTAGCCTAAAACAGGTATCAGGTAATGGCACCCCACTCCAGTACTCTTGCCTGGAAAATCCCGTGGACAGAGGAGCCTGGTGGGTTACAGTCCAAGGAGTCACTAGAGTCGGACACGACTGAGGAACTTCACTTTCACTTTTCACTTTCCTGCATTGGAGAAGGAAATGGCAAGCCACTCCAGTGTTCTTGCCTGGAGAATCCCAGGGACGGGGGAGCCTGGTGGGCTGCCGTCTATGGAGTTGCACAGAGTCGGACACAACTGAAGCGACTTAGCAGCAGCAGCAGCAGCAGGTATTATAATACTTGTTAAGTTTAGTACAGGTTTAGTACCTGTACTTGTTTAGTACCTTGCTACCTTTACGCTAGCAAAGTAATGCTCAAAATTCTCCAAGCCAGGCTTCAACAGTACGTGAACCATGAACTTCCAGATCTTCAAGCTGGATTTAGAAAAGGCAGAGGAACCAGAGATCAAACTGCCAACATCTGTTGGATCATCAAAAAAGCAAGAGAGTCCCAGAAAAACATCTACTTTTGCTTTATTTACTACGCCAAAGCCTTTGACTGTGTGGATCACAACTAACTGTAGAAAATTCTTTAAGAGATGGGAATACCAGACCACCTGATCTGCCTCCTGAGAAATCTATATGCAGTTAGAACTGGATACGGAACAACAGACTGGTTCCAAATCGGGAAAGGGGTACATCAAGGCTGTATATTTTCAGCCTGCTTATTTAACTTATATGCAGAGTACATCATGCAAAATGCCCGGCTAGGTGAAGCACAAGCTGGAATCAAGTTTTCCAGGAGAAATATCAATAACCTCAGATATGCAGATGACACCACCCTTATGGCAGAAAGTAAAGAAGTACTAAAGAGCCTCTTGATGAAAGTGAAAGAGGAGAGTGAAAAAGTTGGTTTAAAACTCAACACTCAGAAAGCTGAGATCATGGCATCTGGTCCCATGACTTCATGGGAAATAGATGGGGAAACAATGGAAACAGTGAGAGACTTTATTCTGAGGGGTTCCAAAATCACTGCAGATGGTAACTGCAGCCATGAAATTAAAAGACACTTGCTCCTTGGAAGAAAAGCTATGACCAACCTAGACAGTATATTGAAAAGCAGAGACATTAGTTTGCTAACATAGGTCTGTCTAGTCAAAGCTATGGTTTTTCCAGTAGTCATGTATGGATATGAGAGCTGGACTATAAAGAAACCTGAGTGCTGAAGAATTGATGCTTTTGAACTGTGGTGTTGGAGAAGACCCTTGAGAGTCCCTTGGACTGCAAGGAGATCCAACCAGTCCATCCTAAAGGAAATGAGTCCTGAATATTCATTGGAAGGACTGATACTGAAGCTGAAACTCCAATACTTTGGCCACCTGAAGTGAATAACTGACTCATTGAACAGACCCTGATGCTGAGAAAGATTGAAGGCAAGAGGAGAAGGGGATGACAGAGAATGAGATGGTTGGATGGCATCACTGACACCATGGACATGAGTTTGAATAAACTCCAGGAGCTGCTGATGGACAAGGAAGCCTGGCGTGCTGCAGTCCATGGAGTCTCAAAGAGTCGGACATGACTGAGCAACTGAACTGATACTGATATCTGTACATTTACTTTAAAATTTTTGTTTTGTTTTGATTTTTGTCCTGTAGAATATTGCCTTGGTATAATGTACTCTGTATTTTTGTAACATTTTTATTGTAAAATCTTTAAATAAAATGTTTAATCCTCATTAAAAAAAAAATACAAACACACACACACACAAAAGAACCAGAGAAAGAAAACTTCTAAATTGCACTTGTCAATAAAACCAATTGAAAGAGTAATACATGGAAGTGAAGAAGGCACCACACAGAACAGGAAGCCTAATCTAGTGAAGGAATCTTAGACCATTCCATTGAAAGAGGTATTTGAAGCTACATTCTGTGCATTTCTGCATTGAGAAATGGCTCACTCAATGGAAGGGGAACAAAAAAGTAACATGCAGAATAAGGTCTGAAGGTGGAGTTTGGCTTGACTCTAGCCCAGTGATTCTCAATTCTGATTGCACCTGGGAGTTTTTCTTCTTAATTGAAGCATAGTTGATAAGGAATCTTACATGTTACAAGTATACAATATAAAGATTCACAAACGTAAAGACTATATTCCATTTATAGTTATCGTAAAGTACTTGCTATATTCCCCATGTTATACAATATATCCTTGTAGCTTACTTTATACTAATAATTTGTACCTTTTTATCCCCTACCCCCCCCCATTGCCCTTCCCTGCTTCCCCCTGGTCACTACCAGTTTGTTTTCTATATCTGTGAGTTGGCTTTTTTTGTTGTTATAATCACTAGTTTGTTGTATTTTTTAGATTGCACATATAAGTGATATCGAACAGACATTTTTCCAAAAAGGACATACAGATGGCCAACAGGCACATGGAGGGATGCTCAACACTGCTAATCATCAGAGAAATGGAAATGAAAACCTCCATGAGATATCACCTCCCACCAGTCAGAATGTCTATCATCAAAAAGACTACAAATACATGTTGATAAAGATGTAAATTAAAGGGAACCTTCATACGTGGTTGGCGGGAATTGCCAACTGGGGCAACCACTGTGGGAAAAAGTATGAAGGTTTCTCCAAACACTACCATATGACTTAGCAATGCCACTTCTAGGTATACACCCAAACACAAAAATGCTAATTCAAAAAGACACTTGCACCCCAATATTCATAGCAGCATTATTTACACTTGTCAAGATATGGAAGCAACTTAGGTGTCCATCAATAGATGAATGGATAAAGATGTGGTATATAAAAACAGAAAGAAATTTTACATTTGCAGTAACATGAATGGATTTGAAGGGTCTTATGCTAAGTGAAATAAGTCAGGTACCTGGGAACTTTTTTTTTAATTAATTTATTTATTTTAATTGGAGGCTAATTATCTGGAAACTTTTAAACACACCCACACCCAGAGGTTCTGTCCTCACTGATCTGGCTAGGGCCCAGACATTAGCATTCTTAAGAAAATTCCCCAAATGATTCTAATGTTCAGTCAGTCTTGAAAATGCTTGGGTAAAGGGTATATGAAACTAAACAAAGGGAGACAGGTACTTGAAATGGGTAACAGTAGACTGTGAACATCTTGAAAGCAGGGATCATGTGTTTATTCATTTCTGTGTGAACATAATGCTAAATTAATATTTTTGAATGAATGGTTGAATAAATGAATGAATACAATAATTTTTAAAACATCATTATACTTCAGCTAATAAATAAGACGATACTATTGCTTAAGGGTGGTTACTTCAAGATAACAGCAGAACGGAGCAGAAATAGATAACAGCTAACATTCACAGGGTATTTCCAATGGGCCAAGCACTTTGCATGCAGTGCATCACTGCATACTCACAAGCAGTCTATTACATAGAGGATATTATCCCAAGTTAGGGAATTGAGACCTATCATCACTCAGTGGTGATCAGCAGCAAAGCTGCAATCTGGCTTTGCAAAAATGACATAGTAATTCCTCTTGGCAGATTCCTAACTATATATGAGCAAACAGTACACAAACCAACACAGGCTCAAAGTTCTCAATGAATTTCCATCTTCTAATCTTTTCTAATGATGCAAATGGCATGTGACTTACTTAAGATATTTACCTAACTACAAGATTAGCCCTCTTAACAGTAATCAGACAGGTGGGTCAACATCCACCTGTGTTTCTGGAAAATCATTTCTATTGCCTTGTCTTGTCTCAGATAAAATTTTTATTGGCAATGTAATAGAAAAGAAAACATATCTTAGTGCACTCTGTTTTAAAATAGGAAATATAATTTTTTTATAATTGAGGAGAAATTTTATAATTGAGAGATGTGTCCGACTCTGTGTGACCCCATAGACAGCAGCCTACTAGGTTTCTCTGTCCCTGGGATTCTCCAGGCAAGAATACTGGAGTGGGTTGCCATTTCCTTCTCCAATGCATGAAAGTGAAAAGTGAAAGTGAAGTCACTCAGTCATGCCTGACTCTTAGAGACCCCATGGACTGCAGCCTAGCAGGCTTCTCCGTCCATGGGATTCTCCAGGCAAGAGTACTGGAGTGGGGTGCCATTGCCTTCTCCGAATGTTACCTTCTACTCAAGGATAAATAGAAGACTTCAATTTAAAAAGGAATAATTTAGCCATCCATCCCAAGGGAGAAAATAAAAAACCACCCTATCAGCATTAGCAATATTGATATAAACATAAGCACATTAATTTCTTTGTGATTCTTTGGAAAACCGGAAACTGGATTTTTTGAGAATCTATGTGTTTGGTTATAACCAAAGCCAATTTACTTGAACAATAATTTTCAATATATTGTCAACTGGAAACAGCTGAGTTCTTCTCTCCTTAAAATACTTTAACTTTGCAATTTCAACCACAAAAATTATTTAACCTGTACCCGTTTTTCCATTCTCCCTCCTTTTTATACTAATTATCTTATCACTTGAAACTTTGAATTCCCTATTATAGCTTTCGGCTCAAACTCAGTAACTGCTCTCTGAAATATTTATTTGTTCATTAATGAAATTAGCTCATGTTTTTTAAATATCAAGCTTTATTGTCTTTCTGGTCTGTTCCTCCTCTCTTGGATCCATATATACCTCTATCCTATCAACATCATTTATTTTTAATTGGCATCAAAGCTTCAATGTTCTAATTGGGAGCTTTGTGGTTGGCTCAGACCGTGCACTGGAGATACTCAACAAATCTCTTGTGACAGTCTCCGAATTGCTCTGAAAGTAAGAAAATAGCATTATCTAGAAATTTCCTTGAGCTATCTTTAGGAGTAATTTGATGCCTTCTTGCAGAAAAACTTACCCTCTGGATCTCCTGAATTACCTGGAAAGATACTTAGAGGGAGTGGAAGGATCTTTCTAATTTATTAGATATGAGACTGGGACTTCTCCATAGACCAGTCTAGGAGGGCTGCTCTGAAAAAGATAAAGGTCTTCCTTGGGCAGGATTGCCCAGAGGAAAACACTGAAGTCTTGCCCACTGGGGGACACGGGCTATCACCTTATACGTATGTGTGCGTGCTAAGTTGCTTCAGTCATGTCCGACTCTTCGCAACCCCATGGACTGTAGCCCACCAGGCTCATTTGTCCATGGGATTCTCCAGGCAAGAATACTGGAGTGGGCTGCCATGCTTTCTTCCTTCACTTTATATAACTGTAAATTCCATTTCTTCCCATTTTTACTCTGTACACCTCTCACCACTATACACACTTTATCTTCATTTCAAAAAGAAAAGAAAAGGGAAGTGAACATGGTACAATAGTTCAAAAATTACGTAATCAAGGGCAGAACTCAAACCATAAAACAAATTGCTACAGTAAAACCACTGAACCCCAATTAGATAAAAACATCACCAAGAGAGGCAAAGTTTTCTGCCTAAACTTGGTTCAACTAAAAGGAAAATGTTTTGCAAAGGTAAGCCCTGCCAGAAGGTGATTCCACATGAGGTCCCAGTGGTCATACATGCTTAACACCTAGAAGAGCCTTAGGCAAAGCTGTTGCCATCATCAGCCTATATAATAGAGCTCTTTGACCAGCATACAGCCCAGATTTTTCCTTTTTCCTTTTTCCATCAGTATGTAGATATGGTGGTCTTCTTCTCCTTTTCCCTTCCTTAAATTACTACTTTGCACAAAGACTAAATTTTTAGTCATCTTTCTTTCACTGCAACATAATGCTTTGCAGTAAATGCTTGTGGGATTCAAAATTCTAAATGGAGGTTGTACTATTAACATAGGTCTTTTAACTGCAAGTAAACAAATCTATTTCTATAGCAGACCTGTTCTACAGGTCTACCACGCAGGAATTTCTTGCAGCAAATTGATCTGTAAGATGTCATGTATTAAGAATGTTTTAAATATTGCATTCAAATGCTATATGGCGACAATTTGAATGTTAGTCTTCAAAGTTATTTTATTAGATGATATTAAATGATATCATCTAATTATTTTATTAGATGATATTTAACTATTATAGTCTTTCCTTTTTATTTCAATACCAAAATTAAAAGTGGAGCAAAGGGAGATCGATTGTGCCTCTTCTGCACAACAAAAAAAAATTACGAATTTAAATACACAAATACTAACACATTTCATGTTTCAAAACTCTAGTTATGGTTTCTATTTCAACACTGAATGACACCAAAAGGCTATTTTTTAATTTTTTTTTAATTTTATTGGAGCATAGTTGATTTACAATGTTGTGTTAGTTTCAGGTCAGGTATACAGCAAAGTGAATCAGTTTTATATATATATATATCTCCATTCTTTTTTTTAAGATTCTTTTCCCATATAGGCCATTACAGAGTATTGAGTAGAGTCCCCTGTGCTATACAGCAGGTTCTTATTAGTTATCTATTTAACATATAGTAGTGTGTATACGGGGTTTCCCTGGTGGCTCAGTAGAAAAGAGTCCGAGTGCAAAGCAGGAGCCACAGAAGATGCGGGTTTGATCCCTGGGTTGGGAACATCACCAATCCCTTGGAGAAGGGCATGGCAAGCCACTCCAATATTCTCGCCTGGAGAATCCCATGGACAGAGGAGCCTGGAGGGCTACAGTCCATAGGGTTGCAAAGAGTTGGACACATAGGGTTGGAAGTGACTTTGCAGGTATGCAATGTCTATATGTCAATCTTCCAACTGTTTTTAACCAAACCGGATCAAAAGAAAGCAACATAATTTCCATAGGACTTTAGTTGATAATCTTCATGGCTACTAAATTTTCTCTAAATTCATCTCTCTACTCACAAAACAGAAATTAAGGAAGTTGAAAGAATTTTTTCAAGTCAAAAATACAATACTTCCATCTCTCTGGTCAGCTAGGTTAAGTACAAGAAGTAAGAGGAAATATTTCCACATACAAACTTCCGTCCCCACCTCCCTTTGCATGTGAAAAAATTCTCTAAATAGAGTAGTAACAGTATAAACAATCTGAGGTCTCAACTTTGTTCAAAGCTTTACCCACATTCTCTCCATTTGACTTCTTCAAGAGCTTTATGAGATCAGTCCTGTTGCTCAAGTTCTCCAGGTAACTTTTTTGTTCTTATAGGAAAAGGAAGACTTGTCCAAGGTCTTACATCACAATAAGAGAGAGAAGATTGGGACCCTTTACAATTTTGAGGAAAATGAAGCTGAAAAAATTAATTTACAAGGAACCATGGATGATGAGAACAGATTCCTTTCTCTTATTCCAGTTGAAGATACTGTCTCTTTTTCTCAAATCAAACAAAAGTAAATTCCCCATGTGACAGTTAAAATAGCCCAAGTTTTCACTAACCAGCTAGATGTGTGCCTTTGGGCAAGAGCCTCAGCCTTCTTGGGTTTCAGCTTCCTTATCTCTGAAACAGCAATGAGAAAGACTAGTCCCTTGAGGTGGTTGTGAAAACTAAGTGGGATAAAATATAAAAAGCCCTTAGTATGTAGTAATCACTCAAGAAAGAAACTTCTACTAAACCCTCAAGGGAAAAGATAAAGCCCCTGCACTCAGGAACTAGAGTTCGGAAGCCATTAGCCTCTGAATAATTCCATTTCCACATTCAGAAGCTACTGGCCTCTGTCAGTACCAGGAAGGGGTTCCTACGAACCCACTCTCTCCCACCTTGATGCAGTCCCAAGGCACTCTTGCCTCTACCTGTCTCTTAGGAACAAGTCACCTGATCCCAAGAGGGCCTCCTCTTCACCCCATTCATGGCCATTGGGACATCTGTAAATACAGTTTATTACACAAAACAACATGCATCAAAAATTCAGTGTCAAAATAGCTTTCTATTCCAAGGTGTGGACCTCCTTACCCCAACCCTTCATAGCCCTGAGCTCATAACCACAGTTCAGTTCAGTTGCTCAGTCATGTCTGACTCTTTGCGCCCCCATGGACTGCAGCAAGCCAGGCTTCCCTATCCGTCACCAACTCTTGGAGCTTGCTCTACCTCATGTCCATTGAGTCAATGATGCCATCCAACCATCTCATCCTCTGTCACCCCCTTTTCCTCCTGCCTTCAATTTTTCCCAGCATCAGGGTCTTTTCCAATGGGTCAGTTCTTCTCATCAGGTGGTCAAAGTACTGGAGTTTCAGTATCAGTCCTTCCAATGAATATTTAGGACTGCTTTCCTTTAGGATTGACTGGTTTGATCTCCAGAGTCTTCTCCAACACCACAGTTCAAAAGCAACAACATTTGGGTTATTTCCAGTTGCAGGCTACTATGAACATCTGCATGCAAGTCTTTGTGATGACATGTTTTCATTTCTCTTTGTTAAGTACCCATAAAAATAATTGCTGAGACACATGCTAAGTGTGTGTTAAACTTTTTAAGAAAGCAGCAAACTGTTTTCCAAAGTGGCTGTATATTTTTACATTCCAGCAATGCTCCAGTTGTGCTGCACCCACACCAAAAACTGACTTGTCAATCTTTTAATTTTAACCATTCTAGTAGGTAGGTAGTGGTTTCACACTGTGGTTTTGAATTGTATTTTCTTATGACTGATGGTAAGTGTAAGATGAAATTGGTATTTAATGTGCTAATAAGAAAGAATGCTGCAATTAAACAATGACACGCTTTCATATCACTTAGAAATTGTATTTTGTAAGTCTCCCTGAAAAGCTCTTTTAGACTTATTTAAGCGTAGTCTTTTTATTATAAATCCTTCACACATAAATAAAAGGATATATAAGCAAAATTAATTGGTGAAGAAAACCCTAAAACTTCTTCAAATTTAGACTCCAGCTCTTCTAAATAATCTTTGGTTCCGTTATTGATGTTAGTGTTTTCCATATTACATTGACATTTGTGTTAACCACGGTGCTGGAAAGTAAGCCTTTTATTTTGGAATTCTGCACCATTGTGGCTTCTGAGACTTTTCTCCAAGTCACTAACAACATTCTGCAAATTTTGATGCTGAAACTTACTTGATTTTACCAGACTGAATTCCTTACCAGAAAAGATTAATATTCCTTCTTCAAATGGCTTACAGATTAAAATGGCAAAAGGTTTCAGCTGTCCAATCATACTACCAGCAAAGATAACCAATATTGTACATGCCCAGGCAATGATAAATGAATGAGCTGCCCAAAGGTAGTAATTGTAAAATGTCATCAATGTAAGATAACATCCCAGCCTCAGAGATGTAAGACTATATAAAAAGATGAATCTTTTAAACATGAAACACAGTTTCAAATAAGCATACTTTTTTAAAAAATTGTCTTCTTTATCTTAGATCTGTTTATTTCAATACAGAGAACATACTGATAAAAACTGAACATCCATCATTCTTAAACTGCATCATGCAGTTTAGCAACTAATTAATTATAGTCTTAAAATACACTCAAAGTTTTGTAAGTTAGTTTTCTCTCCACAAATAGACTACAAGTCCCTCTTCTTCAGGAAATTTACCTTTGATTCCTTTTGCATTGTTTACACTACTGTTTCTCAAATTTTATGTAATGATCCATTAGAGAGTCATAAAAATCACCTTAGTGGGTCATGACCAGCAGTTTTTAAACAAAATAGAATAGAATAAAAACCATAAAAGTCTAATACATAGTAAAGGTAAGGGCCACTTCATAAATTTTCAAAGGTTTCATTTGAAAAGTTTGTTTTGGTCAAATGTTTGTTTTGGCCCAATACATACTTGAGTACTGGTTGTGATAGCTGATGTATTTCTTAAAGCCTGCTATAATCAAAAATGTTGAAAAGCACTACCATAATAGCATGAGAAGCATACGGTAATATTGATTAATTGATGTTTTCAAACAGAAGTCAATTTTAAACTTTTTTGAATGGCCCAAATTTTTGGTCCAATTCTTTTAAAGTTATTACCAGGTTTGTATATTTTTACCTTCTTTCAGTGAGGGTGATATTGGGGGGGGAAAAAAAACAAACCTTAAATTCTTGTCAGTTTATATGCTTATAGTATCACAATCTGACATACTTCTGTTTCTAAGGAGAAGAGTTTCAATTTCTGATTCACAAATGAGATAATCAGAGTTCAGTCTTCTAGACTGGACCCAGATTTTTAAGTCCTAGGTGGTTAATTATTTAGCACCCTTTCTAAACTAAAATTCTTTAAACAATTATTTATTTATTTGAAAGAAATCTCTCTCCTCAATTCCTCAATCAGTAAGTCTGTCCCCAAATCTGCAAACTCAAACCAATGACACAAAAACTCTGATCCATCACTCTTTTTCTTTCTTCTATTATCTTTTTATTATTATTAGTATTAATTTTTTTTTTTTTTTACTTTACAATATTGTATTGGTTTTGCCATACATCAACATGCATCCGCCACGGGTGTACATGTGTTCCCCATCCTGAACCCCCCTCCCACCTCCCTCCCCATACTATCCCTCTGGGTCATCCCAGTGCACTCTTGAAAACAGTTCCAAGACTATTTGTTGGCAGTTTTTCAAACACACCATTTGGGCTTCCCTGGTGGCTCAGACAGTAAAGAACTAGCCTGCAGTTCAGGAGGTGCAGGTTTGATCCCAGTGTCAGGTAGATTGCCTGGAGAAGGGAATGGCTACCCACTCCAGTATTCTTGCCTGGAGAATCCCATGAACAGAGGGGCCTGGTGGGCTACAGTCCATGAGGTCGCATAGAGTTGGACACGACTGAGTGACTAAGCACATAGCTTTCACGCACATAATTTATCAAAATAGCTGTTATCTCCCCGCCTCCTTCTTCCAACTAAATGTGATAGTACTCTAGGAAGAATTCTGGTACATATAATTTATTCCATCTGAGTTACTTTTTCAGTAATGTACTGATCAATTAGATTGCTCCAGAGCTGTCTGGCTAACTTACCTCTAACTGCCCTTAATATAGCTTTGGCTTTAATAGGAAAGCCTCTATCCTGGAGCCAAGAGACATGAATGCCTATCCTGGCCATGTCACACAACAAGTGACTTCTGACATTTTATTGGTTTTTCTGTATCAGCTTACAGAGAAATCCAGACGAACTTTTGGCCAACCCAATATTTAGACACATCGGGCTCCAATGTGTTCATCTACAGATGAAATGAGCTGTCTGACTTTGTGTGGTCTGATATTCTTTCTATCTACATAATTCCATGTCTTTGATGAGTAGTTTTCATATCTGCTCCAAAAGATGGGGGTTAAAAGAAGAGGAAGTATGGACTTAAGACCAAGGCTTCCTTTTAGCCATGAAAATTCTACTATAATCAGTTTTGTTTGTTCAACATGTGTAAGGTTTCATTTGAATGAATGATTCTGTGAACAAAATAAATAAATATAGGAAATGTATCCAAACATTTTCTGAGTAGCCTCTATGTGCCAGACATTGTTCTAGGTCCTAGAGCTCTTCTTATAAATATGACAGAGAAGGTCCCTGCCCTGGTGGATACTTGAGACAGTATTTATGTTATTTAATTTGTAAACTTGAAAGCACTACACAAAGTAATATGCTAACATACTGAATGAAGATAATTTAGAAAAAAACTTATTTTACCATTAAAATATTTCTTTCAGACATAGGATTGTTATAGTCCATAAGAATATCATTGAAATCATTTGTATAATCAACTGGAATATAAGAATATGGTATAAAGAGGACTGACTTTCTGTAAACTATATCTCACTAAATCAGCTTAACAACATTGTTACAGCATTTCCTTTCAGATAAGGAAGTGCTGATAGAAATTAAAACCATGAGAATAGAGTGAAATAAATAAGAATATACCAGTATTATTTTGACTTTTAGTAACAGCTGTCTCTTTTACAGCTGCTTGAGGACAGGAGAGATATAAAACTACTATATATTTGTTTCTCTCAACAGCATCTACAATAGGACTTGGTTCCTTATTAGCTTAATGAACGAAATTGCCGAACACGCAACTCCGGGAGATAATACCCCACTGCCCCCACCACGTAAAGCAGAGTGATTACCCCACTCTGGTTTACCCAGGGCAGTCCCACTTTAAGCCTTCCATAGGGTAATAGGACCCTTTTCCATCCTCAGAGAGTCAGGTTTAACAAGATAAATCACATGCTTGCCCTAACTATAAGCCTCCGTCACATCATCCTGCCTCTCAGCTGCTTTTTTTAAATTTATTTATTTTATTGACATATAGTTGATTTACAATGTTAATTTCTACTGTACAGCAAAGTGATTCAGTTATACATGTATATTCTTTTTCATATTCTTTCATTGTGATTTATCACAAAGTACTGAATATAGTTCCCTGTGCTATACACCAAGACCTTGTTGCTTATCCACTATTGTTTTCAATACTTAAAATGACATGTGTATGTAAGAAATTCTAGACTATTTGGCTCCACTTTCTAATTTTATTTTACTCTGTGAGCAAATAGTGTATACCTTGAGAAATCCATTCCTGTTCCACTGTCTTTATAGTATTATATACAATGACAATCCCCTGAAGGAAAGTTTATCTTTGGAGACTGAGATATGCCACAACCACACCTTGCCCTGTGAAGTCAAGGTCACCAAGAAACTTGCATGAAAGGTAAGAAGACTCAAGCTTCTACCAGAAAGACATGATCTGGAGGGAACCTTTCACCTTAGTCCTGGTGATCCAACATTTCTGTGAGGCGGACATGGCCCACTGCCTGCTACATCCAGGGATTTAGGAAAATAATTAGATCACATCTGTTAATTACTTTGAGTTCCATGGAAAACAGATGCCAGATAAATTCCCGGCTTTGTTCAAGGAATGTTGCAAAAACCAGACTGTAGGAGAATTTCTCACTAGTCATAACATCCAGGAAATTATCCTAGACTTCAGGTTCCATGAAACACACATGATGATAATAACACAGTAGCACCATCTGATTTTTAATCATCTGCTCTTTCACACCAACTCCATGAAAGTGGATAGGGAGACAATACCACAGAGAAAATGGTGGCCTACAACATTACATCAGGGATCGGCCAGCCTGAGCAGCCAAGTTGTGAACATAGAGAATAAGTTTGATGAGAAATAAAGTAAGAACAGTACACATCATTTGTATCGATATTCCCTGGTGGCTCACATGGTAAAGAATCTGCCTGCAATGCAGGAGACCCAGGTTCATTCCCTGAGTTGGGAATACCTCCTGAAGAAGGGAAGGGGAACCCACTCCACTATTCTTGCTTGGAGAAGCCCATGGACAGAGGAGCCTGGAGGGCTACAGTGTATGGGGTCACAAAGAGTTGGACACGACTGAGCGACTAGCAACTGCACTAAATAAAGTTCAGGTTGGGGCAGTGAGCCATATACTTCTGATTTCTAATCCTCCTTTTGATCTGGGTGTAGCAGTGATGTAAGCAGCCCAAATCATGTACTAGATGCCCTAAGAAGGAGGTCCCAGAAAGGAAGTACCACCTCTCTTCTTCCCAAGGTGAAGTTAATTCCTACCCAGTTTTAGAAGTCTAAAATTAGGTTAAAGATTTCTGGAGGCATTCCTCTGACCCTAGGGAAAGTCTGAAGCTGGATGTCCCACTCAAGCACTCTTAAGAAATTTGTAAATTTATGTCCTATCAATGGGTTTATGTCTGCCTCTGTTCAGTTCAGTCGCTCGGTCACATCCTACTCTTTGTGACCTCATGGACTGCAGCAAGCCAGGCTTCCTTGTCCATCACCAACTCCTGGAGTTTGCTCAAACTCATGTCCATCGAGTCAGTGATGCCATCCAACTATCTCATCCTCTTTCATCCCCTTCTCCTGCCTTCAATATTTCCCAGCATCAGGGTCTTTTCTAACGAGTCAGTTCTTCGCATCAGGTGGTCAAAGTACTGGAGTTTCAGCTTCAGCATCGTATTTCCAATGAATATTCACCCTGGGCCTATAAAATATATAACATATATCCTAAATTTAATTCTGGTAACAGGTTAAAATACTTAACTCCCTTTTCCTCTTCACTACTTCCTAGCTATCCCTACTTTCTTACCCAAAATTGATGAGTCACTTGTTGTTGTTCAGCCACTAGGTCATGTAAATCATGTCGGACTCTGTGACCCCATGGACTGCAGGCTGTCCTCCTCTAACTCCCAGAGTTTGCTCAGATCATGTCCATTGAGTCAGTGATGCTATCTAACCATCTTATCCTCTGCCACCCCTTTCTCCTTCTGCTCTCAATATTTTCCCATCATCAGGGTCTTTTTCAGTGAGACAACTCTTCGCATCAGGTGGCCAAAGTATTGGAGCTTCAGCTTCTGCAGTAGTCCTTCCAATGAATATTAGGGTTGATTTCCTTTACGATTGGCTGGTTTGATTTCCTTGTAATCTTAGGGATTCTCAAGAGATATACCCAAATGAATGCAGAGTTCCATAGAATAGCAAGAAGAGATAATAAGTCCTTCTTAAATGAACAATGCAAAAAAGTAAAGGAAAACAATATGAGAAAGACTAGAGGTCTTTTCAAGAAAATTGGAGATATCAAGGGAGCATCTCATGCAAGGATGGGCACAATGAGTCACTTAAGCTCTATTTTAATTTCCTCATTGGCAAAATTGCCAGGGCAATTTGGAATGGAGTAGGGACTACATTTAGGAAACAACAACACAGAGTATTAGAATAGTCCCATATGTTTTCATAAATAAAGGCATGGCTATTATCTTCCTACCAATCACCCTGGCAAAGTGACCACAGTGAAAGGAATCTAAGGCACCAACATCAAAGGCAAGCTAATTTGATAGCTACAACAAAGGATGGTTATGGTGTATTAGAGCTATAGCAAGGTCTATAAAGCACTTCATGTACCAGCAGTAGTCACTGCAGTTCCTCCCTAGATTCTTTTCTCTTTGTCTTCAAATTGAGTTTGGAGCCAAAGGGATTTGCCTTGAGCCCCAAACAACTTGCTCCCATCCACCCTGCCTATAGAGAGGGCCCAGACCAGAACTGGGGACCCTAGAATCCAGCACACTCGCAACAATACTGTGTGGCCTTGACATAGGCATTTAACCTCTTGGACCAATTTCCTTCACTTGTGCCATGAAGAGCTTGGGCTTCATTAACTTTGAGATTCTTTCATATTTAAATATCTTCGATTCCCTAAAACTCCCCCATTATTTCTCTTATATCCCCCTCCTTTCAGTCTTCCTACAGTTGTGCTCTTGTTCCCAAGCTCTTGTATATTTAATCATCTGACAGAGGCAGAATAACACACAGGTTAAAAATCACAGCTCTGACACAAATATATATATAAAATAGACAACTAAAAAGAACCCATTGTACAGCCTGGGAACTCTCCTCAGTACTCTGTAATGACCTATGTGGGAATAGAATCTAAAAAAAGAGTGGATATATGTATGGGCTTCCCTTGTGGCTCAGCTGGTTAAGAATCTATCTGCAGTGCAGAGAACTGGGTTCAATCCCTAGGTTGGGAAGATCTCCTAGAGAAGGGAAAGACTACCCACTGCAGTATTCTGGCCTGGAGAATTCTGTGGACTGTAGTCCATGGGGTTGCAAAGAGTCGGACGTGATTGAGTGACTTGTACTTCACTTCACTTCACTTCATGTATATGTATAACTGATTCACTTTGCTGTACAGCAGAAAGTAACAAATGAATTTTCTAAATAACTTGAGTTTACCTCTTGGAAGACACAATTTTTTTGTGTTAACCATTTTGACAGAAATCTAGTTGAACATTATCTTCTGACTTACCTTACTGAAAGAGTAAATGGACTGAAATAATTTCTTAGAGGAATTCTGGGGGTTCAGAGCTTAGGATTCTGTGCTCTCACTGCCCAGAGTCTGAGTTCAATCCATGGTTAGGAAACTAAAATCCCACAAGGCATGAAGCATGACCAAAATTAGAAAGAATTTTTTGACCACTCAGAACCATTATTATAAACCAGCAGGAGAGCTATGTAGCATTATACAGATTCCTGAAAGGGTTTTTAAGGTTTTGAAACTTTTCCTCCCATATATATTCAATGATCTCAGACATCAACACCTGTCATGAATAACTGAAATGAAGTAAAATAAGTAATGACCATTTAACTTGTACCTAAAACTTTCTGTACCTGTGATCAAGTGCCTGTCACTGAATGTGCATTTTCTATGCATTATGGATGAAAGCCTGAGGGTAAACCCCCTTTGACCCCCAATAGCAGGCTTACATTCAGTGACAGATACTTTTCTCACTGCTTAGAGCCTTTTTTGTTTTATGAATCATTAACCCCAAAATGGCTAGAAGGCGGAAATACAGTCAGTGTGTAGGAGGGACCTTCTTGCATAACCATTACTTTGCATTAATTGTGTAAATAATTCTGGTCTTTTGGTGGGAAAATTTTAATAGTCAGAGACCTGCAAGTGAGTATTAGAACTAACATCTCCACCTCCACCCCAATCATAAGATATAATAATCTAAATAGCCTTAAATTAAAAAAAAAAATCTAACCTTTGTATTGTATTGGAGATCTGCTTAGAATTAGAGAGCTATGGGCTTAGGTCATTTCCTAAAAGTTTGTCCCACAAAATGCATAACTAGATCCTCGAATGTATTTGATGACCCACAAATGATACAGGCTCACAATTCTCTAGTTATAACTTTATATAAGAACTCCTGGAGTCTTTCCAAAATATCCATACCATCCAAAATAAGACCTGCCTTAGATTTAGGCCAAAGTAAGCGCTCACATCTAACATGATATCATCAGCTACAACCATAAAAGATTTATTTGCCCTATTTGATACTTTTCTGATTGTTGGATTTATGATAGTTTAATGCATGTATTTTCTTACTACTTGAAGCTCCTGTTTCTTCTCAAAGAAAAGTAAAAACTAAAACTATTTCTGAACCTACACTACTGTTATGGTATCTTCAGATCTGTAAATAAATCCTCATTTGTACATTCTGTTGGTGGCTTATCTCTCTCTTTTTCTGTCTTAATTATTGGAAACTTGAAATGAAAATGAATCAGCAACAATGACTGCCACACTTAAGGAAATGTATGATCTGCTTCATAATTTATGAATTAGCTCCTAAAGGAACTTAAGTGCTTAACTCCCAATTTGTGATGAAAATATGAGTAACGGCATGTCTCAGTTTACATCTGATTCAACTTGCTCATTTTATCCAAATCTAATGTCTAGATTTAGTTCACATTATATTTTCATTTCACCTGCAGTTTAATCTCTAAATGTGGAATTGCAATCAAATATTTGTGTTTACCCAAAATGCCTTCTTTCTAGTTTCAAGATAAACCATAGCATAGTGTCTTTGATATTCTCAGAACACATAACTGCTCTACCTGCTGGAAAATAACATTAGACATAGGAATTATTTTGCAAGGTATTATTAGGGAGACAAGGAAAGGCAAAAGAGGGCAGTCATGTAGACAGGTATTTGTTAACCTGATGTATTAACAATCAACTGCTGCTGCTGCTGCTAAGTCGCTTCAGTCGTATCCGACTCTGTGCGACCCCATAGACTGCAGCCCACCAGGCTCCCCCGTCCCTGGGATTCTCCAGGCAAGAACACTGAAGTGGGTTGCCATTTCCTTCTCCAATGCATGAAAGTGAAAACTGAAAGTGAAGTCGCTCAGTCGTGTCCGACTCCTAGCGACCCCATGGACTGCAGCCCACCAGGCCCCTCCATCCATGGGATTTTCCAAGCAAGAGTCCTGGAGTGGGGTGCCATCGCCTTCTCCGTAATAATCAACTAAGTATTGTCAAACTTTTTTAAAGGACACTTTATTCATTTCTTTCTTAAAAAGAAAGAAAATGAAGCCGTTCAGTTGTGCCTGACTTTTTGTGACCCCATGGACTATAGCTTGCCAGACTCCTCTGTCCATGAGATTTTCCAGGCAAGCATACTGGAATGGGTGCCATTTCCTTCTCCAGGGTATCTTTCCAACCAAGGGATTAAGCCCAAGTCTCTTGCATTAAAGGCGGATTCTTTACCAGCTGAGCCACCGGACCGGGGAAACCCTATTTATTTCTTATCCCACATCAAATCTCAGCTTCCCTGTATGGCTTTCCAAATTTGCCATTATCATTTTTTATCTAAGCTTCCCTGGTGGCTCAGACGATAAACCGTCTGCCTGCAATGCAGGAGACGGGGATTCAATCCCTGGGTCAGGAAGATCCCCTAGAGAAGTAAATGGCAACCCACTCCAGTACTCTTGCATTGAAAATCCCATGGACGGAGGAACCTGGTAGGCTACAGTCCCTGGGGTCGCAAAGAGTCAGACACGACTGAGTGACTTCCTTTTCTTTCTTTTTCATCTAATCATATCTTCCTCTTCCCACCAATACAAAGCGTCTACCCCCTTGGCTCCCACACAAGCTCTGCTCACTCCCACCTCTTGAACTGTGTGGTCTGACCATCTGGAACATATGTGCATAATTGCAAAGAATGTTACGTAGTAACTGGTCAGCAGTTCCTTTCTTCCTAATAAACTGGGTGACCTTAGTTATGCTACTTAACCCCTCTGAGTGCTAGTTTGTTCATTTATAAAATGAGAGTGCTAGCTTGATATGGTCAGATTATATCACTCCTTAGATCATTTTCTATAGCTATCTTACAACCAAAGTATGCTTTTAATTCTATAGTTCTTATCATCATTTGATATACTATTCGCTGTTATTCAGTCACTAAGTTGTGTCCAGTTCTTTGTGACCCCTTGGACTACAGCAAGCCAGGCTTCCCTGTCTTTATTATCTCCTGGAGTTTGCTCAAACTCATGTCCACTGAATCAGTGATGTTATCTAACCATCTTATCCTCTGCCGCCCACTTCTCCTACCTTCAATCTTTCCCAGCAGGGTCTTTCCCAGTGAGTCAGTTCTTCACATAGGGTGGCCAAAGTATTGGAGCTTCAGCTTCAGCCTCAGTCCTTCCAATGTATATTAAGGGTTGATTTCCTTTAGGATTAACTGGTTTGATCTCCTTGCTGTCCAAGGAATATAATATGCATTTTTACTTATTCATTTTTTCTTACCTACATCTATTAGAATGAAATCTCTGTGTGGGCAAAGTTTTTTCCCATCTTGTTCACTGCTGTATTCCCAGCACTTAGAGAAGTTCAATGCATCGTAGCCACTAAATAAATCTTTGTTGATTGAGTTAATGCATTAAAGAATCATACATATTATTCTTCCTTAAATATGCTCTGCAATTAAGAGCTCCTCCATCAGATTCTGCTGACTACTCCAAACCCAAATCTCCCTTCCATGCACTTCTAACACAATTATAGTTAGGGCTATAGAGTTTGGCATTTAAGAATGCTCTGAATATTCCAGATATATCAGCATCAACTATTTAAATAGAGAATATACATTTCTTAGAGTCAAGGGCTATGCCTAGTCTATCATACATTTGCTAGGTATCTGATTGATTGAATTGATGGAAAGTGTCAGCCTTGGGTTAGGAAAATAACTCAGATTTTAGTCATCTGCACCTCTTATCTTCTAATCTCTAAATGTATTTTCTAAACAGAGCTTTCTAAACAAAGCACCCAAGATACATCTCTGCAGGCAGCAAAGGAGAAGAGCAGTCAATATTTTCCTGTGCCAGTCACTGTCCATGAAAACATGTAACTGTCTCTGCAGGTAATAGAGAGACTAAAGGGGGCAGAGTTTTGTGGGGAGAAACAGAATAAAAATACCTGGAAGGAGCTCTCAAAAAGGAGAAAGAAGTCTTAGAGAACTTAAATTCAAATTTTAGAGATTGAACAGAATTAGAATTTACAGAGGTAGAATATAAAATAGAATTCAGAGATTAAAAAAATCATCTTAGACATTGTCTCTTACCCCTTGTTTGTCCGAGAAAATTGAGGATAATCTAAGTGAAGTGGCTTGCAAAAACATACACACATTATTAGTGAAAGTACAATGCAATACTGTTCATCAAAATCTGATCTGGTAAATTGAACATTTTGATTTATAGGTATGACCAAAATGCTTTCTAGAGTATATCTGCAAAGAAACACAGTATATTGGAACATCTTACTTCTAAGTACAGTGTAGTTTAAATAACTGAGTCTCCCTTTGATATTTCAAGGACATACATATTACTGAGCACCAACTCTAACTGTACCACATTAAAGATGTGAAAATTATAGGAGCCAGAACTTGCTAGGCTCTGACAATGGATTTGGTGATACTGGTTTTTAGAACAAATTGTTTTCTTTGAATTTACTTTTTTCTCCTGAAACTCAAATGCTAAAAAAAATAAATTGAAAAATCACTAAATTAGAAGGCCAAATTAGATCGTTTCTAGTTCTCATTTTATAATCACCAGACAGGGCTGTTTTTTTTTAATATTAATTAACTATATCATTGCAGAAACTCTGATTTTGCCTTTATGAAGAGGTGTTAGTAAGTAAATCCTTATTGACTATGCTTCTATTTCCAATGTAGAATCATAAAACCTTGGATTTGGAAGAGAATTTAAAGAACACCTTGCCCTATCCCCGAGAAGTAATGGAGATCCAAAGAAGCTGAGTGACAAACCCAAAGCTATACAACCAGTTAGTGGTAGGACCTCTTACAAAATCCTGGTGTTAACTTCAGGACTGTAACCAAAGGCATTCTAGCTGCTAGCGGATGCAACTTCCCACACACTCCAGTATCTCTCAGTTGCTTTAAATCCAGAACCACACACATAACATCCCTGTGATTCCATAGACCTATTACTGAGAATATTCTCCTTAATTGCTGGACATTGCCCCATTGGCCCTAGAATGGTTGCTAAGTGAGGGCTCCTGAAATTGTGCCAAGTCCTCCATCCTTTCTGTAAGTGACCCACAGCATGGAAGCCACACCTGAAAAGGCTGATTCTGTACCCTAATACAATTTCTGACTAGATTCCTTACTAAGGAATTCTGATCAATCCTTTCTGGACTTCATTTTAATCCACTCATATTTTCTGAGCATTCATAACATGTAACACAAACTGTAAAGACCAAGGGAACCATGGTTTCTGAGTGAATGGATGTGGTGTTTGCTACACAGGTAAACTCTCTCAAATTTGGTCTGGGAAGCATACATTTAACATCACAGGTTAAAATTTTACCTTACTTGTAAAGTGCATTTATCAATGGAAGAATTTTATTTTGTCTGTTTAATTGAGTAACATCACAAGTGCAGAAGACAAATAAATTAGTTGGGTTGGAGGTGGAGAAAGTGTCTACAATCCCAAAGAAAGGCAATGCCAAAGAATGCTCAAACTACCGCACAATTGCACTCATCTCACACGCTAGTAAAGTAATGCTCAAAATTCTCCAAGCCAGGCTTCAGCAATATATGAACCATGAACTTCCAGATGTTCAAGCTGGTTTTAAAAACGCAGAGGAACCAGAGATCAAATTGCCAACATCTGCTGGATCATCAAAAAAGAAAGAGATTTTTAATCCATTTTGAGTTTATTTTTGTGTATGGTGTTAGAAAGTGTTCTGGTTTCATTCTTTTACAAGTGGTTGACCAGATTTCCCAGCACCACTTGTTAAAGAGATTGTCTTTAACCCATTGTATATTCTTGCCTCCTTTGTCAAAGATAAGGTGTCCATATATGCGTGGATTTATCTCTGGGCTTTCTATTTTGTTCCATTGATCTATATTTCTGTCTTTGTGCCAGTACCATATTGTCTTGATAACTGTGGCTAGTAAGCCGAAAGAAAAACACCAATACAGTATACTAACATATATATATGGAATTTAGAAAGATGCTAACAATAACCCTGTGTACGAGACAGCAAAAGAGACACTGATGTATAGAACAGTCTTACGGACTCTGTTGCAGAGGGAGAGGGTGGGAAGATTTGGGACAATGGCATTGAAACATGTATAATATCATGTATGAAACGAGTTGCCAGTCCAGGTTCGATGCAGGATACTGGATGCTTGGGGCTAGTGCACTGGGATGACCCCGAAGGATGGTATGGGGAGGGAAGAGGGAGGAGGGTTCAGGATGGGGAACACATGTATACCTGTGGCAGATTCATTTTGATATTTGGCAAAACTAATACAATTTTGTAAAGTTTAAAAATAAAATAAAATTAAAAAAAAAAGCAAGAGAGTTAGAAATAGAAAAAATATCTATTTCTGCTTTATTGACTATGTCAAAGTCTTTGAATGTGTGGATCACAATAAACTGTGGAAAATTCTGAAAGAGATAGGAACACCAGACCACCTGACCTGCCTCTTGAGAAACCTGTATGCAGGTCAGGAAGCAACAGTTAGAACTGGACATGGAACAACAGACTGGTTCCAAATAGGAAAAGGGTACGTCAAGGCTGTATATTGTCACCCTGCTTTTTTAACTTCTATGCAGAGTACATCATGAGAAACGCTGGGCTGGAAGAAGCACAAGCTGGAATCAAGATTGCAGGGAGAAATATCAATCACCTCAGATATGCAGATGACACCACCAGATGGCAGAAAGTGAAGAGGAACTCAAAAGCCTCTTGATGAAAGTGAAAGAGGAGAGTGAAAAAGTTGGCTTAAAGCTCAACATTCAGAAAACGAAGATCATGGCATCTGGTCCCATCACTTCATGGCAAATAGATGGGGAAACAGTGTCAGACTTTATTTTTCTGGGCTCCAAAATCACTGCAGATGGTGACTGCAGCCATGAAATTAAAAGACACTTACTCCTTGGAAGGAAAGTTATGACCAACCTAGACAGTATATTGAAAAACAGAGATATTACTTTGCCAACGAAGGTCCATTTAGTCAAAGCTATGGTTTTTCCAGTGGTCATGTATGGATGTGAGAGTTGGACTATGAAGAAAGCTGAGTGCCAAAGAATTGATGCTTTTGAACTGTGGTGTTGGAGAAGACTCTTGAGAGTCCCTTGGACTGCAAGGAGATCCAACCAGCCCATCCTAAAGGCAATCAGTCCTGGGTATTCCCTGGAAGGACTGATGCTGGAGCTGAAACTCCAATACTTTGGTCACCTCATGCGAGGAGTTGACTCATTGGAAAAGACCCTGATGCTGGGAGGGATTGGGGGCAGGAAGAGAAGGGGACGACAGAGGATGAGATGGCTGGATGGCATCACCGACTCGATGGACATGAGTTTGAGTGAACTCCAGGAGTTGGTGATGGACAGGGAGGCCTGGAGTGCTGCGATTCATGGGGTCGCAAAGAGTTGGACATGACTGAGTGACTGAACTGAACTGAATAGCAACATCTCAAAATGCAAATAGTTATAGCACTTAGTATGCCCCAGGCACTCTTCTAAGAGCTTTACCCTTTCGACTCATTTAATCTTTTTTTTTTTTTCCAGAAAAACTCTTAAGAGGTTAGGTGTTAATATTATCCCATTGTATAGAAGAGAAACTCAGCACAGATACAGTAATTTGCCCATTGGTACTCAGCTAGTAAGTGGCAAGGCCAGGATTATGCTCAGCAATTCATGTTTCACCACTATGTTATACCTAACACAAGAAACTTGAGAAAGGAAATTAAAACAACCTTTTAACCTCCATTTTTTAAGCATTTCAGGTTAAATTATTTAGATATCTGAGATAATTATTTGGACAACTGACCCAAGAGCTAAAGACACTACCATACAAATCATCTGATCATTTTTATCATAATTCAGTTTACATTTTCACAGTTTTACAAAATATAGTCAAACGTGTTAAAATATTTCTATACTACTTGACCTTGATAAATAAAACATGTCACTAGCTGCCTACTATGTGCAAGGCTTTAGTGCAATAACCATGAATTAATCACAGTTCTTTTCAAGATGCTTACTATCTTCTTGGGGGAGACAGTATTTGAACATAGAAAAATGCAACAACACGGGCAGTACATGGTATGTGTCAAATTGGGAGGCTGACGGCAAGTGCAAAAAAAAAAATCCCTCTAGAAATAATTTGAACATTCAGCATTTTAAACACTAATGAATATAAAAGCCTCATGGACTAACTCAAAGTTAGAAAATTGTGAGGACTTCTCTGGTGGTCAAGTGGTTAACAATCCACCTGCCAGTGCAGCGGACGTGGGTTTGAGCCCTAGTCCGGGAGGATTCAACATGCCACAGAGCACCTGAGCCTGCATGCCACAACTGCTGAGACCACGTGTCCTGGAGCCCGCGCTCCACAACAAAAGAAACCGCAGGGATGAGAAGCCCGAGCACTGCAACGAGAGCGGAGCCCCTGCTTACTGCGCTAGAGAAAGCCTGCTCGCAGCAACAAAATACAGCCAATTTTTTTAATTAATAATTTTTAAAAAAGAAAATTGTGAAAAGCGTTTTATTTTCTGTTATAACTTGTGGTGCTATTGCTTTTCAAATCTTGGTATAATCAAATAAGCATTTTACTAAATATGAAGTGTGAAAGAGTTAGTCACTCAGTCATGTCCAGCTCTTTGTGACCCCATGGACTGTAGCCCACCAGGTTCCTTTGTCCATGGAATTCTCCAGGCAAGAATATCAGAGTGGGTTGCCATTTCCTTCTCCAGGGGATTTTCCTGACCCAGGGATTGAACCTGGGTCTTCCGCATCGCAAGCAGATTCTTTACCGACTGAGCCACCAGGGAAGACTAGTAAATATATATTCGTTAATGTAATTTAATAGGATTTTAAAGGACATTGAATTGTTACCAGGTGAATATTTTCTTTATTATTGAATAACATCTTCTATTAAACCTTCAGTATGTTTAATGTTTATAGCTTCTTTCCATGTCTGCTTTTCTTTAAAAAATAATAAAGCAACATAAGTCCCTTGCCTATAATGGTAACAAGTTTTCAAAATAGACCATACAAATATCAGAAATACCAGTAAGTTAATTTCCCTTCCCTGTAAATGAACAATTTCTTAATTGCTTTTCATTCATTAAATGTGTAGACTAACTTTGTGTACATCTCAATGTGATTTTCAGTTTTAATTGTTTTTACTTTGCACTGTGGGTTAGCGATTATCCATTGTTCTTCAAAAAACTACAATTAGTTTGAATAGTTATAGTCATTTTATTCCCAACTCATTCTCACTGAAATCTGTAAGAATAACAAAAAGCTGGGAGAATCTATTGATTGTTATGGACTGAATTGTGTCCTCCCCACTAAATTCATATGTTGAAGCCTGAACCTCAGAATGCGACTTTAAAGAGGTAGATAAGACTCTTTAAAGAGGTAGTTAGGTTAAAGTGAGGCCATTAAGGCATGCCCTAATCCAGTGTGATTAGTAGCCTTATAAGAAGAGATTAGAACACACCAGGATGTGCGCCAACAGAGAAAAGACCACGTGAGGACAGTGTGAGAAAGAAGGCAGCCGTCCGCAAGCCGGGAAGGGGGCCCTCACGAGGACTTGAACTGGCTGGCACCTAGAACCATGAGAAAATAAATTTCCCTTGTTTAAGCCACCCAGTCTGTGGTATTTCGTTATGGCCACCCTAGCAAATTAATATACTCATTTTGAGAGGTTTACTTTCCTCTCCCACAAAGTCATTTTCTTAGAATTAGTGACTCGAGAACCCTGGTTTGCACATATTACCTCATTTTCTACCTTCCTCCCCATGTCATATTTCTTGTCTTTTTCTCTATTCAATGAAGCCTAATTCTAAAATACACACTCTAGCCCTGGTGAGAGGGTGATTTCTGAAATACATGCAAAAACTGACAACTTCTTGATTTTTAGCAAGGACAGTATATGGGGTCAGAGTATCTCCCCAAAATTAAAAACATTTTTAATTTTGAGAGCCACAAGTTCTTGTTCTCATTTTTATTGTGAATGTAATTTGCACCAATTTGATTTTTTTAATCAAACAATATGAGTATATATAAAGGTAAAAAAGGAAGCTGTCCCTAATCACTGACCATCCACCAAATCCTTCTCCAACGAAATATTCACTGTTGATAATTTGATGTGTAAAAACCCCTGCTTTGAATGGAGGATTCTCCTTTAAACACATCTGTAGTACTTGTAAAAGCTACCTTCTTATTTTGTGAGCACCACTCCAGCAAATGTCTGACTCCCTAGAAGACAAGAGACCGTCTTTGTTTCTGGGGCTGGAGAACCAGTCAGGGCCTCACCACCAGGATATCTGCCAACAAGAGCAGACTGTGAACCTTTGCAGACAGGCTTCCATAAAGTCCTAATAAAAGGAGCCCAGAATTGCTTAAGCATTAGATGAGTAATTGTTCAGATTTATTTGTTCCTGACACAGTACACCAACCCTTGCAGTTGAAAATTAAATGATAATATACTTCCCCCTCGGTTCTACAAAGCAATAACCTGTTTCCCTGGTGGATAATCAGGGGCCAAAGGGTGGGTAATTTATCACAAAAGAGAAACAGGAGGATCGCCAAAAGTAACAAAGGGGCAGTGATAGCCTCGCTCCTACTATATGGCACCAGTTTAATTAAGGCAAAGCTAATAAAGTTTCCCAGCCATGTAAGGTCAAGTCCAGCCTTCTCATTAAAGCCAAGGCGGCCAGCCAGATCACAGAAGATAGGAAGTAATAGATATCATGTTAATCGCCTTTTTTTTTTTAATAGTCAAGAGTTATATTCCTGGGAATCAAGAGACTACTGCATTATAATCTGGTTGGGTTCTCTAAAGCTCTCTAATAATATTTCACATAATTATGCAAGTTGATATAGGCCATACTCCCAGGAACTAAAAGAAAGACAGGTGTCAGGAAAAGATACAAAGTCATTAAGACAATTAAGTTCCCTTTTCCTTAAAGTTAACTTAAGGGTTATTTTTCCTGAGAATTGCATATATATTGTGAGTGTGTGTAATTAAGTGTTTAAATTTTCTGTGTTCATTCTCATAATCATGTGGTAGCTGAGCCTGTTTAACAAGTTATTGGAGATGACCCTGAGGAAATAGAAAGTATTAGTAAGTAGATAAGAAATTAATGCAAATTTTGTAACTGCTAAATTTTGTTTGCAGATTCAAACTTATGTACATGGAAAGGGTGACTGTGGCCATACACACAAAATGAAACAATTCAAAGTCAACATTTATATAATTAATGGGAAAACATGGATAATGATATATATAAGGAAGAGATCACTTACATGCCTCATGTGGGGTGGGGAGGACACACCCTTAAAGACTATAGCAATAACAGCTAATATTTATTAAGTGATCATTATACACCAGGCATTATTAACTATTTAACCCCCATAATAGCCCTATTAGGTAGATTCTATTATTGTCCCCATTTTACTGATGAGATTATCAAGGCCAGAAAGGCTGTGACTTGTCCCAAGACACACTATTAACAAGTGTGGATTCAGTTGGTGAGCGGGCCATTTGATACCAAGTTTCAATGTATCTTCAGGTCTTGAAATCCCCAAATTGAAAAACATCTTAAAAGTATTCTCTTTCAGTCCTCCACCAAAAACTTGAATAGGAAGTCCCCCAGCCTCCTGCGAGACAGCTCTTCAGAAAGAGGAAGCTCACTGAGGAAAGCCCTGTAAAAGCAGCTCTCTTAGAAATTTCTTCCCTCTAGTCTGAGTTGTACTTGTTTCCCCTTGCAACTTTCACTTATTCCTTTAGTGTCTGCTTTGAGCCCTACCCCTAATAGAGTGAATCCCTTCATTCACAAGACAGCTTTTTTTTAAATTTTTATTTTATATTGGAGTATAGTTAATTAACAATGATGTGTTCAGATCAGATCAGATCAGTCGCTCAGTCGTGTCCGACTCTTTGTGACCCCATGAATCGCAGCATGCCAGGCCTCCCTGTCCATCACCAACTCCCAGAGTTCACTCAGACTCACGTCCATCGAGTCGGTGATGCCATCCAGCCATCTCATCCTCTGTCGTCCCCTTCTCCTCCTGCCCCCAATCCCTTCCAGCATCAGAGTCTTTTCCAATGAGTCGACTCTTCGCATGAGGTGGCCAAAGTACTGGAGTTAGTTATAGGTATATAGCAAAGGGATTCAGTATCCAATTATAATGAATACACATATCCATTCTTTTTCAAATTCTTTTCCCATTTAGGTTATTACAGAATATTGAACCAAATTCCATGTGCTGTAGGCCCTTGTTGGTTATCTATTTTAAATATTGTAGTGGGCACATCGGAGAAGGCAATGGCACCCCCACTCCAGTACTCTTGCTTGGAAAATCCCATGGACGGAGGAGCCTGGTAGGCTGCAGTCCATGGGGTCGCTAGAGTCAGACACGACTGAGCGACTTCACTTTCACTTTTCACTTTCATGCATTGGAGAAGGAAATGGCAACCCCCTCCAGTGTTCTTGCCTGGAGAATCCCAGGGACGGGGAAGCCTGGTGGGCTGCCGTCTACAGGGTCGCATGGAGTCGGACACAACTGAAGCGACTTAGCAGCAGCAGCAGCAGTGGGCACATGCACAAGTCAGCTTTTGAATGTTTGTGGAAGACTCTCACATTACCCCTTGAGACGTCTCTTTATTATTTACTGGGCTCTGTCCATCTTCAACAAGTGGCTTCTAAGGTGGCCATGCTGTAAATGGAGATTAGCACGTAGGAGCTGTAGACCTAGAAAGGTGCAGATAACTTCCACCCACATGGCAATTGCGAGGAGTCTACCACACGGCTTCATTTAAGTGCAAAGGAAATGTGTTCACTCAGGAAGAGGAAGAAACAGCCTGGTGAGCAGCCGACCACTCTCTGGAGACCTTGCCTTCTCTTTTCTGCCTCATGCACCACCACTGTCCCTCAAGCAACTATATTTAAATCC
This sequence comes from Bos javanicus, assembly GCF_032452875.1. Taxonomy (NCBI): domain Eukaryota; kingdom Metazoa; phylum Chordata; class Mammalia; order Artiodactyla; family Bovidae; genus Bos; species Bos javanicus. Next base: position 33,695,093 of record NC_083887.1, on the reverse strand, counting down.
ATCTCCACTTCCTATTATTCTAAAGCATGATAGGCCCTCTCTTTGCTTTATGTATGTTTCTTTGCTGTATCTAAGTTCCCTTCTTTGTTTTGTAAAATCCTATTTCTACTTCAAATCCTAGTTCAAATGTCTCTCTCTACACTTCCTCATCTTTCATTCCCCTGACAACTAGTGTTATTTTCCAACTCTGCTGTCTTCTCACAAAACTTGAAACACGCATTGTAAAATTTTACATATCTATATGTGTATACATAAAAAATCCATTGAATTATACTCATGCTCAGTGCTCGTTTTGGCAGCACATATATTATACTCATATTCATGCTCTTGTCATTATCTTCATTATTATTTTCTTATCTTTCAGTTGTGCCATGCAGCGTGTGGAATCTTAGTTCACCAACCATGGATCAAACCTGTGCCCCCTGAAATGGAAGAACAGAGTCTTAACCATTATACCGCCAGAGTTCCTCTTCATTATATTTAAAAATCTCAATGTTCCTTTTTTTCATCTCTACAGGCCTTTAATATGTCTTATTGGACCATCACAAAAGCCTCCATACTGATCTCCCTTTCTGACCATCTTCCACCCTCCACACGGAACCTGAAGTAATTTACCGTTTACGACCATACCACCCTGAATGCGTAATTCATTGAAACGCAAATCATTCTGTGGATGCCACCTCCTACTGAAAACCTCATAAGACCCATGGCCTGCAGCTGCTGCTAAGTTACTTCAGTCGTGTCCAACTCTGTGCGACCCAATAGATGGCAGCCCACCAGCCTCCCCCATCCCTGGGATTCTCCAGGCAAGAACACTGGAGTGGGTTGCCATTTCCTTCTCCAATGGATGAAAATGAAAAAAGTCGCTCAGTCATGTCTGACTCTTAGTGACCCCATGGCTGCAGCCTACCAGGCCCCTCCATCCATGGGATTTTCCAGGCAAGAGTACTGGAGTGAGTTGCTATTGCCTTCTCCCATGGCCTGCAGAGCAGATCTTAAAACACAGGGATCCCCGAGTCCCTCCTCCAGAGGTTCTCTCTTCTCCAGAGGGTTTGATGCTGCAAGTCTAGAGTAGCATCAAAAAGCTATGGTTTTAATAAGTGCCCAAATGAATGGAGTTCTGCTGAGTGTTATGTGGCAGTCTGTCTGGATGCGTAGGGAGTCTGGGGGAAAATGGATACATGTATATGTACGGCTGAGTCTCTTTGCTGTCTGCCTGAAACTATCACTGTTAATCAACTATACCCTAATGCAAAAGAAAAAGTTTAAAGTTTGGGGGGAAAAAGTGCCCAGATGATTTACATGTAGGAGATTGATAGACCATATTTTGAGAAATAATTAGTTATAGGATAAATCCAAGGTCTTGCTATATCATGTGTTCTATTAATAACGTTATGTTCATGTCCCTGTAGATATGCATTTTGAGTCCACTGTACTTCTGTATATATTCTTCCTTATACTTAGATTGTTCCTCTCTATGTGGTCTTCCTAATGGATTTCTAAATGCTGCTTAGACCTCATCCATCCTGGAGCCTTCCCAAACAGAATTTATCTCTTCCTCCAGATAATTCCTATACCTTATAAATACTTATGTTTCTACGTGTAACACATTGGCAGAGACACAACCCGCCTGGACTGAGAGGGACAAAGACTGTGAAAAATGAAAAGAGATCATTAGACACCCCCAAACTTCTATGAGCAGGAAGCAAGGTGCAAAAAACTACTCAGCTACAGACATACACTAAACTTTAACTAAACAAACAAAACCAACAATCACAGGTTGGAAATAAGAGCAGAAGGTGGAGCCAAGAGTCATGAAAAATAATTTCCAGGCCTTGCTTCTTAATCAAGAACTTCAACCTGTGCTCAGCTGGGTTTCAGAACTGCCATGGACCAGGGACTTCTGTGCACACTGCATGTTCCCCTTTCTTAACGGGAAGCTCTACAGTGGTTATGCCAGGCCCATCTCACCATTGCATATTGGCTCCTGGAGGAGCAGATAACATGGCTCCTCAGTTTCTAGGTCTTCTGATAAATGGTGTTAAAGAGGTATACTTAAAGGAGTCTCTTCACACTTGGATCTGATTTGGAAGCCAAAGTCATGGATTTTAAACTGATAAAATAAGTGAATGAGACTCTTAGAGGGACTTTTAGGGAAAGGGGAAGAGTTTAGTATATTTTGCATGTGAAGATGGAGAAGGCAATAGCAAGCCACTCCAGTACTCTTGCCTGGAAAATCCTATGGACGGAGGAGCCTGGTCGGCTGCAGTCCATGGGGTCGCTAGGAGTCGGACACGACTGAGCGACTTCCCTTTCGCTTTTCACTTTCACACATTGGAGAAGGAAATGGCAACCCACTCCAGTGTTCTTGCCTGGAGAATCCCAGGGACGGGGAAGCCTGGTGGGGTGCCGTCTATGGGGTCACACAGAGTTGGACACGACTGAAGCGACTTAGCAGTAGCAGCAGCAGCATGTGAAGACACTGTAAGTATTTTTTGGTCAGAGAAAGAACTGTGATGGTTTCCAAATATGTCCACAAGTTCGATACTCCTCCCTTCCAAAGATGGAGCTATCTTCTCTCCCTTTAAGTGTGACCTGTGCTTGCTCACTTGCTTTCAATAAATAAGATGCAGTAAAAGTAACAGTATGTGATAGCCAAAATTAAGATATAGCTGGCCTTCTCCTTAATCTCCTTCTCCCTTGGATCATCTATCTGGGAGCTTCACCGGTGGCTCAGTGATAAAGAATCCACCTGCAATGCAGGAGACACAGAAGATGCAAGCTCGATCCCTGGGTTGGGAAGATTCCCCTGGAGGAGGGAATGGCTACCCACTCCAGTATTCTTGCCTGGAGTTGGATTTGACTTAGTGACTAAGTATGTACACCTCCTTAAACTCCTTCTCCTTTGGGTCATCTCTCTGGGAGAAGCCAGCTGCCACATGAGGATAACACTCAAACAGCCCTATGAAGCAGCCCATGTGGCACAGAAATATTAGTTAGTGGCTGCCCCTCCCCCTAAAAGATCCTCCCACCCCACCCAGGGTCTCAGAAGCATATGATCTTGGCTGACACCTTGATTACAACTCAGGAGAGTCTGAACCACAGCCACTCGACAAACCACCCCAAATTCTTGGTTCATTGAACCTATGAGCTGAGACATGTGTGTTATTATAAGTTGATGTCTAAGTTTTTGCATTAATTTGTCACACCACAGTAGATAACTAATACACTGGGTCATAACAAATCTTTTCTTTTATTCATTGGGCCAGGTGTTCTGGTTGGCACTTGGATATAGTAATGAATAACATGAGTGAGGATGAGATGGCTGGATGGCATCACCAACTCGATGCACATGAGTCTGGGTGAACTCCGGGAGTTGGTGATGAACAGGGAGGCCTGGCATGCTGCAATTCATGGGATCGAAAAGAATTGGACACGACTGAACAACTGAACTGAACTGAACATGAGTGTAATTTTTCTCTTAAGATAGACTAGTGGGAAAGGCAGATATTAACAAACACATGCATCTATATATACCGACTGCAATAAGTACTGAGAGAAAAGAGTATGCCATGAGGAGAAAACTGAGAGATACTATTTAGTTTTAGAGGCTCTCCCTAAGCAAGTCTCTGGAGAAGGAGGCAGCAGCCCACTCCAGTATTCTTGCCTGGGAAATCCCATGGACAGAGAAGCCTGGCAGGCTATAGTCCATGGGGTCGCAAGAGTGGAACACGACTCAGTGACTAAACCACCACCATCTAAGCAAGTGGCATTAAAGAACAGATCTGAAAGAAAGGCAGGCTTTAACCAGCTGAAACTGTGGGAAGAAACTTCAAGGCAGAGCAAACAGTTTGCACTAAAGCTTGTTAGTGCCTTAGAGTTAGGGAAGGACATGGGTGGGTCAAAGAACCGTGAGGGTGTGAGGGAAGCAGGCAGTGTGACTCCAGTGTCATGAGCAAGAGGGAGTTCGGATTGAGTTGAGGCTGTAAAGGGAGGCCAGAAGTAGATCATGCAGAAACCTGTGGCCATTCTGAGGACTTTTTAGCTGAGGAAAGCCACTGAGTCGGAAGAATAACATGACTCAATGTATTTTATTAAAATGACTACTCTGAAATTCATATGCAGAATTGATTGGAAAGGGACATGAATAGAATGGAGAACTGTTAGGAGACTCTGAATGTAGATGAGGAGGGGAAGAAAGTGGGTCAGCTTAGGTAGTGGAGATGGGGAGAAATGAAGGGATTCAAGCAAAGCCAATGGAGTCAGAATCAATATGACTTTCATCCATCAAGTCCAGCAGAAATTCAAATTAATAAATTTAAAGCAAAAGTCAAATCCCACATAAATTTTTCTATGAGTTATTACCTAATATTTGACTGCTTAATATGGGCTTCCCAAGCAACCCAGTGGTAAAGAATCTGCCTGCCATTGCAGGAGATGCAAGAGACACAGTTTCGATCTCTGGGTCAGGAAAATCTCCTGGAAGAAGGTATGGCAACCTGCTCCAGTATTCTTGCCTGGAAAATTCCATGGACAGAGGAGCTTGGCAGGGTACAGTCCATGGGGTTGCAAAGAGTTGGATATGACTGAGCACACCGGAGAAGGCAATGGCACCCCACTCCAGTACTCTTGCCTTGAAAATCCTATGGATGGAGGAGCCTGGTAGGCTGCAGTCCATGGGGTCGCTAGAGTCAGACACAACTGAGCGACTTCACTTTCACTTTTCACTGTCATGCATTGGAGAAGGAAATGGCAACCCCCTCCAGTGTTCTTGCCTGGAGACTCCCAGGGACAGGGGAGCCTGGTGGGCTGCCGTCTATGGGGTCACACAGAGTCGGACACGACTGAAGCGACTTAGCAGCAGCAGCAGAGCACACACACTTACTGCTTAATAACCATTTCACTTTTTCTAAAATGACTCTCCACAAACATATGAATCCTACTGTTCCTCAGTGTCCAGAGAAAGAAAACAGAGGAACAATTTTCTGAACTTTTCTTTTGATTAAATGTGTGAATTATCAAGCTTTTTATAAAACAATCCCTTGTATAACTACGGAGGCTTCCCCGATAGCTCAGATGGCAAAGAATCTGCCTACAGTGTGGGAAACCTGGGTTCAGTTTCTGGGTCAGGAAGATCCCCTGGAGAAGAGAATGGCAACCCACTCCAGTATTCCTGCCTGAAGAATGTCATGAATAGAGGAGCCTGGCAGGCTACAGTCCATGGGGTCACAAAGAATCAGACACGACTGAGTGACTAACACTTCTTCACTTCCCTTACATAACTATAGCATCAAAGAGGTGAACTGAGGTGTGATAAAATACTATATGGGAGGGAGTCTGTTGTTGATTTGTTTCCATTTTATTGTTACTTGTATAGTCATGTAAAAATCTTAAGTTATAGTGTTTTCACCTAGCTACCACAATTATACTGATAATATGCCCATAAGATTGCCAAGGTAAATAAACTAAGGGTGATTCTTTCAAAAGCTAGGCCTATTCTATCAGGTCAGTTTCAAAGATGTTGCAATCAAGGGGTGTGTTTTGAGTGGGATGTTTCCTGTTGTGGTTACATAAACTGCACCACCCCTATGTTAAATACCACGAGTCGACATCTACACTAGGAGAGGCTAGAATGGAAAAAAGGACGAAACACACTTGACTGCATATTTTTAAAACTGAGGTCATGCAATGTGGAAGGATTTTCTTAGACGGTAACTACTCCAGAAATGCCTTTCTTCAATTAGAGATGTTTATCCTCTGCTGCAGGGCTTCCCTGATGGCCCAATGGTAAAGAATCCACCTGCAAAGCAAGAGATGCAGGAGACGTGGAGACGTGGGTTCCATCCCGAGGTTGGGAAGACCCCCTGGAGAAGGAAATCACAATTCACTTCAGTATTCATGTTTGAAAAATCCTGTGAACAGAGGAGACTGGAGGACTAAAGTCCAAAGGGTCGCAAAGAGTTGGACATGACTGAATACAGCACAATCCTCTAGAACAACATTCCTCAAAGTGTGGTCCAGGGGCCGTGTGCATGCATCAGCACCACCAGAATGCTCATGAAAATACAAGTGCTAATTTAGTGAGTCTTAGCTGAGTCCTTGAGAGGCTTCCCAAGTGGCTCAGCAGTAAGGAAACTGCCTGCCTATAAAGAACCTATGTGGGTTCCATCCCTGGGTCTAGAAAATCCCCTGGAGGAGGAAATGGCAACCCACTCCAGTGTTCTTGCCTAGGAAATCCCATGGACGAAGGAACCTGGTGGGCTACAGTCCATGAGGTCTCAAAGAGCTGAACACAACTGAGCATGAGCTAAGCCCTTGAACCTGTGTCTTAAACAAGCATTCAGGGAAACCTGATTTATACACACTAGAATTTATGTACCTCCACTATAGGATACACTATCATGGCTGATAAAAACTCTAAGTATATCCAAAGATATCTGGTTTAATAGCCAAATGGCATTAAACCATTTCAACAGAAAGAGAGATTTTCGGTCAGAAATATAAATCCACTTTTTACTTTGAGGACAGTAACAGTGTTAAGCACATTTAAATCTTTCAAAATCCTCCATTCTTCATAATTTGAAAACTTACTGTTGGCTGTCAAAACTAAATGGGTCAAAGCAACATCAATTTTCTTTCTTTAGCGGTTTTTGCCTAAAAAACGGTCTTCAAACTGAGAGTGAGCACAAGGACAGTTAATGCTCTTTTTTATATGCAGACAACGTTCTGTATTTTGATCTAGGTGTTAGTTACAAAGCTGTGTTCCCTTTATAAAAGCTCTTCAAGCTAACCACTTGACATATGGACACTTCTCTATACAAAGTTTTCTTCAAAAAACGTAACCAGTCTTTAAAAATAATTCATCCAAATTATATGAAAATACTTTAACATGATATTCTTGTCTTTCAAGCTAATAACCCTTAGCTGTAAAACAGAAATGGTCATTCTCATATACATGACTTTTGGAAATACAAATTGATGTAAGCCTCCTGGAAAGCATTTTGACAATCAATATTTGTCCAAAACTTTAAAGCAAATCCATTGACCTAATAATTCTACTTCTACAATATATCCCAAGGAAGCAAATCTTCAGCATAAGAAAAGCTCTATTCCCAAATTCCAAAATATAAACCCAACAAAATAATCACAATAGAGGAACTTTTATTCAAATCTTAATATATCTATATGGGGGTAAGTATACACTGGTGATAAAAGTAAAAAGAAAAGCAAGTAAATAATTAATACAAAATTCCTTCTTCAATTTTATCTATGTACAGTTGATTCACAATATTGTGTTAATTTCTGCTATAAAGTGACTCATTTATATATATATATATACATATTTCATATTCTTTTCCATTATGGTTTATCACAGGATACTGAATATAGTTACCTGTGCTATATAGTAGGATCTTGTTGTTTATCCATCTTATATATAATAGTTTGCATCTGATACAAAATTTTTGATGCAGCTGGAAAAGGGCACAAGGGACTCCTAAGTGCCTATTCATATCCACGTTTGGTACATATATAGATAGTCCAATTATCATCATTATTTAACTTTCACATAGATTTTATACACTAATACACACAAATATATGTTATACTTTACCATATACAGATTTTTATAAAATTAATAACAAATCATATTTACCTAAAGTTTATCAATATGAAACATGTTCAGGTATAATGGTAAGTTGAAATCATCTCCAAACAAAAGAAGGGAAGAATGCGCCTAAACTGATATTTTTTTCATGTGACATAATGACATACCTAGACTAACTTTCAAAACAGTCAACTGACAATGTTATAGAACCAAACTGGGGTCTGCTTGCCTGACACCCAGAAAAGCCAGGTTGTGGCAAAAGAAAGGGTAGCATTTATTGCAGGGCATCAGGCAAGGGAGTGGAGAAGGAAATGGCAACCCACTCCAGTATTCTTGCCTGGAGAATCCCATGGACAGAGGAGCCTGACAGGCTACAGTCCTTGGGATCGCAAGAATTGGATGTGACTTAGCAACTAAACCACCACCGCCACCATCAAGCAATGGAGTGGGAGACAGGTCTCACATTCACTCCAACTTGCTCTGTGTTAGGTGTTTAAAAGGATGAAAAGAGAGACTGGGATTAGCGTCATTTTGTGACATTTCTAACATTTCATTGTAGTTTCAAGAGTCAGTATGTCTATAGTTCTTGGTAAAGAATCTGCCTGCAATTCAGGGGACCCGGGTTGGGAAGATCCCCTGGAGAAGGAAATGGCAACCCACTCCAGCATCCAGCATTCTTGCCTGGAGAATCCCAAGGACAGAGGAACCTGGCAGGCTACTGTCCATGGGGTCGCAAGAGTTGGACATGACTTAGTGACTAAATCATCTCATCGTGGCTTGGGGATGTGTTGGTTCATCTTGACCTGGAGCAACTACCTGAATGTGTTCATTAATGATGATGACTATACTAGCAATTTTAGTCACCTAACTCTAGTTGATTAGTGTTCAGTTAGCACAGAATTAGCAAGGAGATCAAACCAGTCAATCTAAAGGAAATCAATCCTGAATACTCATTGGAATGACCAATGCTGAAGCTGAAGCTTCAATACTTTGGCCACCTGCTGCGAAGAGCCAACTCACTGGAAAAAACCGTGTTGCTGGAAAAGATTGAAAGCAAGAGGATAAGAGGGCAGCAGAGGATGAGGTGTCAGAAAACATCACCAACTCAGTGGACATGAACTTGAGCAAACTTCAAGAGATAACGGAGGACATAGAAACCTTGCACACTTCCATCCACGGAGTAGCAAAAAGTTGGACGCAACTTAACGACTGAACAATAACAGTTCAGTTCAGTCGCTCAGTCGTGGCTGACTCTTTGAACCACTCTTTGACCCCATGAACCACAGCACGCCAGGCCTCACTGTCCATCACCAACTACCGGAGTTTACCCAAACTTATGTCCATTGAGTCGGTGATGCCATCCAACCATCTCATCCTCTGTTGTCCCCTTCTTATCCCGCCCTCAATCTTTCCCAGCATCAGGGTCTTTTCCAATGAGTCAGCTCTTCACATCAGGCAGCCAAAGGATTGGAGTTTCAGCTTCAACATCAGTCCTTCCAATGAACACCCAGGACTGCTCTCCTTTAGGATAACAACAAGCACAGAATTGATGTGAGAGGGGACAAGATTGTGCTAGACACCAGTGGTAGCAGCAACTAACAATTTTTGAGGACTATGTACTGAGCACTATACTAAATACTGTGTAGTATATTAACTCCTTTAATCCTGAAGGAGATTAGCATTATTATCCTGATTTTAAAGATTACAAAAAAAATCCTAAGGAAAAGATAAGTAACTATGTGAGGTCACACAGCTAATAAGTGACGGAGCCTGGCAGAGTTTGATCATATAACCAATATATTATATTGCACTAACAATAAGCAGTTAGAAAATGTAAGGGATCACAGGATCTCATTCATAAAACAATAAAAGAGCATTACAAACACAAACAAAAATCAAAACAAAATCCTAGCAATAAATCTAACCAAAAAGTCACATTTAAAAGAATTTAAAACAAGACCAGACAGAAAAGACTCAGTAAATTAAATGGATGTTATTTTAAAATGTGATTCCAAAATAACAAAAAACTGGGAGGCGAGGGGCATTAAAAGAAAAAAAGTGTTAAACCTTATCTTAGTTCTCTAGCCAGTCACTTGGGGAACTCTCTGAAGCTTGAACTCCAAAGTTCTCTATTCACACAAAGGTATCTCAAATCCAGCAGGTCTGGTTTGGCTACTTTGAGAAAAAGGCACAAGGAGGTCTCAACAGCATTCCATAGAATGAAGCATTCGGCTCCACTGCCATCCAGGATCCGAGGCATCAGCACGACAGCTTGGTCAACATGCATTCACCAAGGTATGGTCAGGGCAACATTTGGCCACTGTTTTCCTGGTAAAGACAGAAATGCAGGTTGTAATTTTCCAGCTAGACAGGGATAAAAGAACCCTCCCTGAGTCCCAGAGTGCATGAAAGGGGCTAGCAGATCAGACCACCACAATCTTCTGTCACAACAGTTAAGCTGAAGTCAACCATGGATCTCCAATCCAGCTCTCCCTACTTATAGATAAAGAAACTGAGGTCTAGAACGGACTTCACCTCCCAGATAACAAAATTATTTTAAACTAGAACCAGAATGTTAACTCCCCTCTTCCCCCAAGTTTCCTGATGACCAGTCTGAGTCTGCACATCCAATCTGTCTATGGATGAAAGCAGCATTTCCCGAACTTCAGATATTCACCTACCAGCTTCATGATTTTGCTACACTATATATTATCTTTACTATTATTTATTTTATATATTCTTTGAATATGTTCCTTTTTCATACATTAATTTAGCTTCATTCTGAGCAACGATATCCACTCAGTCATGAATAAAATGTGCATTTTCCCTAACACATTGAAATAAATATGTATCTACTGGAATTACAACATTTGTCTCTCAACTATTCCTCAGAAGAGTAAAGCATCTTTTGCTGCATCTGGAGAGATCTCCCACATGTGTTCCAAGGAATTCTAATCTGTATCAGGTTACTAGGTGTGCATGATCAAATAAACTTAAGGGATGCTAACTAAAATGAAATTAAAGAGCTTTGAGTTTTATTAATGATTAGACACCTCAGAGCTTTTCATAAAATATAGAATGAAACTTTCCAAAGAGGGAATATGGTGCTATATTTCCAAAATTTACCTGATCGTGAAATCTTTTTTCCTAGGCAGAATCAGTATTGAAAACATATTCTAAGCTGTATTAATTTTCAAAAGGCAACAGCATTTTTGAGCTCATGTTATTAAAAAATAGATATTGCACATAATAATTTACCCTGTATCCCTATTAGAACATTTAGAACATTTTTATGGTCAGAAAAAGAGTCGGTAGAAAATCTTATTTCCTCTTGTCATTTTTAAAAGTTCAGTCTCTTGGGTAAAGCTAACTTACCGTGCTGATAATGAAACCATGCAATAACGTTGGGCATTCTAAAAATATATTTATCACTTCTAATAAGTCATCCAAATCTCCTACATTATTGATTGTAGTTGATGACATATAGGCTGTTTAGGAAGGTTTGTTTTAGTTGCGTTGGGGACTTCTAGGTGGAACTTAAAGAGTGAGAGATCCATAACATCACGTAAGTCTGTGGGTGTGACCATGAGAAAATGTGTACCTGATTTACCACACAGGCATTTTCTTTCTCTCTCTGTCTCCTGGCCCTTCCTTCCTTTCCTCCTTCCTTTTTCTCTTCCCCACTCTCCTCCCTTTCAAATGCGTTGATAAACAACTAAAAAGGATTTTTCATCTTTAGGCATTTTTAAGTATTTTTGTTATCATTGGGGAAAACATACCATAGTTACTAAACTAATGCTATAAAGCCAAAATTTACAAATATTTCTTTTCCTGCATATTCAAATAAAATTAAAACTAACATTCAAGGCAGAGAAAATGCTGTAATGCCCCTTCTTCAGTCTTCCTTGTCAATGAAATTAAACATTAGTAAGGAAGAACGCTGATGTGTTATGATAAGATATTCCTTCATCCAACCATGCACCAAGTCACACACTAGCTTGAATATATTATTCTTAAATACTTTTTCCCCCCAACAACCAAAATTTCAATATATTCTTCCTCCACACTTCATGGAGGTAATCAAGTTATCCAGTGAATTTTTATTCTATAGAATGCTTTCTATGCTCTCATTCGAAAATATGTATTAACTAGAAAATTGTGTGCTGAGATTCCTCACTGAATGCTGGAGGCCAGGAAAACATTCAGAAAAATGACTCAGCTCTTGTGAGTGTCCACATTAAATACTAGTGCATTGTAACAGAATTGGCCTGAATGAAGTCAATTCTCTGAAATATTTAAGGCAGATACAAACAGACTAAAAATTGAGTTTCCTCATCTCTCTGGTGCTAGAGTCAGTTCTGCACTGCACTCATAATAAAGAAATAGTGTTTCACTTTTTCAGTAAAGGAGATTAAAAAAAGAGTTCAAAGGGTATAAATACAATTTAAAATGCCTCCTATTTCATATGCTGCTGCTACTGCTGCTTCTGCTGCTACTGCTGCTTCAGTCGTGTCCGACTCTGTGTGATCCCATAGACGGCAGCCCACCAGGCTCTCCCGCCCCTGGGATTCTCCAGGGAAGAACACTGGAGTGGGTTGCCATTTCCTCCTCCAATCCAAGAAAGTGAAAAGTGAAAGTTAAGTCGCTCAGTCGTGTCCGACTCTTAGCGACCCCATGGACTGCAGCCCACCAGGCTCCTCCGTCCATGGGATTTTCCAGGCAAGAGTACTGGAGTGGGTGCCACTGCCTTCTCCAATTTTTTAATATGAGTCAGAACTATTAAAATACACAAGCACAAAGAACAAAAGATAAAGTAGAGAAAATAAATAAATATTTGATCCTTTAGGGAAATATTCCCCCAAAGGGCTCTGTTATTATAGCCATAGGTTTCAAATAACTCAATTCAAATACTCATTTTTGTGTATGTTTAAACATCATAAAGTTCACTAAAGTTAGGTTTTAATGATTGCAGTTAATCTTTTTTTCTTCGATTACTTGCCCCCTACTTGGCTTCCAAAATTCCATTTAAGGTACTAGAAGATTTAAATGGTTCATAAGAGTTGAAAACTTAAATGTCATGGTTGGACCCAAATACAATCTGTTCCTACCTCTTTAATTTCTGTCCTGCTGCTCCCTGAATAGGGCTTCCCTGATAGCTCAGTTGGTAAAGAATCTGCCTGAAATGCAGGAGACCCTGGTTTGATTCCTGGGTCAGGAAGATCCCCTGGAGAAGGGATAGGCTACCAACTCCAGTATTCTTGGGCTTCCCTGGTGGCTCAGCTGGTGAAGAATCTGCCTGCAATGTGGGAGAACTGGGTTCAATCCCTGGGTTGGGAGGACCCCCTGGAGAAGGGAAAGGCTACCCGTTCCAGTAGTTGGACCTGAAGAATTCCATGGATTCTCCCTGAATTGCAAATAAGGGTGTTTTGCAGAAAGGCATGTATGATACTGTTAGATACATTCTAGACATTCTTGAAGTACTTTTTAAAAGTAGGTGAATATGCTTTAAAAGTAGGACCCTCTGTCCTAGGTGAAACTTTTTTTCTAGTCACATATTTAATGATCATGATCTCTTGTCTACTGTACCCCTTTCCTACTCTCTTGGCAAAAAGTTTGCCCTCCAAAGCAAAAAAATCCTGAAGAAGGATCTTCAGAGCCCTTCCATAATCACCTAGACAGGGAGGACCTTACCAACATACCTTCCAAGTTTACAAAACCTCCTTGTATTAGGATCTCTTCGAATCAGTTCTATACACAGCATGTGCTAAACCAAGCATAGCAAATAATTTCCATCTCTTGCATCGGCACTAGCAGATGGTGGTGAGCCCTTGAAGGAAGAATTATGTTGTGGATTAGCAATGTCTGTGATGAGAACTGAGAGACAAAAAGAGTAGCTATGTGTCTCCCACTCCCCCCATTTTTATCTCAGCTTATGCTAATCGTTCTTGTATATGCCCACTCCTACCCCATCTCCCAGAAAAGAGAGGCACCAAATGACTGCGGATTTTTTACCTGATTTTACATCCTGATAGAGCTGCAGAAGCAATAATGCTATCTCTTCTGTAGGTTTACTATAGGCTTATCTAAGATAAATACAAAGGGTTTAGCCTAATCCCTGGCACGAGGTTTATACTCAGTCGATGCTTTTTCATGTTATTGACTTCACTCTCCATTTTATCTGTGCATAAGAAAATGGCAACCCACTCCAGAATTCTTGCCTGGAGAATCCCAGGGAAGGGGGAGCCTGGTGGGCTGCCATCTTTGGGGTTGCACAGAGTCGGACACAACTGAAGCGACTTAGCAGCAGCAGCAGCAGCAGAATCAACTTAAGCAGGAAATTTGATTTTGGTTGGGTGCTTGTGAACAGAATAAGACAAATAAGGAAGTATATGATCATTTAAATGTCATAGAAGCTATTATATATACCCTTGGCAGTTGCAGAAATGGAAAACTACTCTGCATAAAATAGAAAATTAAAATAAGTGGCAATAAGTTCCAATCAGAAATACTGTGAAGAATTTTCTACTTTCTGCTTTTTGTATCTGCTTCCTGAGCACCCAAGGGTGGGTGGTAAGTGGCTAATCTAAATTTACTATTATTGCTCAGAGAAGTTTTACCTTTGTCCTTTTGAAGTGTGGTGATCTCTTCTTTTGTGTTTTAAGGAGTGGAGGGAAGTGTTAAGGAGTGCTGTGCTTAGTCACTCAGTCATGTCCAACTCATGTCAGACTGTAGCCCGCCAGGCTTCTCAGTCCATAGGGATTCTCCAGGCAATACTGGAGTGGGTTGCCATTTCCTTCTCCAGGGGATCTTCCCAACCCAGGGATCAAACCCAGGTGTCCCACTTTGCAGGCAGATTCTTTACAGTCTGAGCCACCAGGGAAGCCCAAGAACACTGGAGTGGGTAGCTTATCCCTTCTGCAGGGGAATCTTCCCGACTCAGGAATCAAACTGGGGTCTCCTGCATTGCAGGTGGATTATTTACCGACTGAGCTATCATGGAAGCCCTAAACAAGAGAAGGAGGATTCTATGAAGTAGATGGAAGGAACCAGCCTGTGAAGCATAAATTGTGTTATCCTGGAAGATTTTTTTACCAACTGAGCTACCAGGGAACCCTGGTTTGCAGAACAGAGAGAGGTATAAAAAGGAATCTCCTGGGCTTCCCTTGAGGCTCAGTGGTAAAGAATTCGCCTGCCAATGTAGGAGATATGGGTTCCACCCCACATGCCACAGAACAACTAAACCCAGCATCACAACTACTGAGCCTGTGCTCTGGAGCCCAGAAGCCACAGCTACTGAAGCCTGCGTGCCCTAGAGCCTGTGCTCTGCAACAAGAAGCCACCACAGTGAGAAGCCCTCACAGCAACGAGAGAGCAGCCTCCACTCTCTGCAACTAGAGAAAAGCCCACACGGCAATGAAGACCCAGCACAGCCAAAAGTAAATAAATAAATAAAAAATTTTTAAGGAAGCTCCCAAAAGTGTCTTAATTTGAATTATAGGAAAGCTTTTATCATTATTATGGATGTAAATGAGAAAAGAGAAGTCAGCATTTGCCCAAGCTTAAAATGCCACAATTAACACATTAGTACAGGGATCATAAGATCCATACCGGCTTTGCAAGAGAAATGATTTCCTCAAACTCCTAAAAAACAAACAAACAAAAACCCAACAAAAGTGTGCCACTAACCCCTACAGATCAATGTAGGGATCACCTGGACAGAACTGACCACTTTCTAATAAATAGAGCTTTTAAAAGCAACAGAGATCTCAGGTGTCTTTCTCTAAAAGTGAGTGCTTGTGCAGATCTGTAAAACAGCACATCCAATTCTCCAATCCTCCTGCACAAATTGAATCTCAGAAAAATACAGGAAAAAAGTCAAGTGCAAAAGCACATTCTGTTAAAATTCAAAGAGAATAAACTAACCTTTTAAAAACAAGAAAGGGAAGTCTTCAAAAAAAATATAGAGGGTACTAAATTGTTTAAAAATGTATTTTTAAATCTTTCTTAAGACCAGTCCTTGGCAAGGGCTAAAAGATTCGATTTGGTGTTCAAAGCTGACTGGTCTGTCATTTGGGCCAAAAAGAGAGAACTTTGGACTTCCTTTAACAGTCCAAGACTTATGGACACTTCATAAACTGGGCATTTCTAGTGCCACACCTTCAAGCCCAGGTGACTGTGGGTGTGTAAGAACCCAAAGAAGTCTGTAAACAGGATCTCCAAAATTATATAAGTCCAGGTAAAACCTCATCTGGAGGATGGCCTCTTCCTCAAGAGGGAAATGTATTTTATTTCTGTATTTGATAGTATTTTTGCTAATGTTCAAATTGGAAAACAAAATTTTAAATGAGATTCAAGTCAGGAAAAGGAAAACAAAACTAAATAATTCTTTTTCTTTTATGGTTTTTTTGGCTATTAAAAAGTGTTTTGGAACTTCCCTGGTGGTCCAGTGGTTAAGATTCTGTGCTTCCACTGCAGGGGACTCAGCTTTCAGTCCTGGTCAGGGAACTAAAATCCTGCATGCCTTACAATGCATCAAAAAAAAAACGTTTTAATGCATAGGTCAGAGAAGGCAATGGCACCCCACTCCAGTACTCCTGCCTGGAAAATCCCAAGGACCGAGGAGCCTGGTGGGCTGCAGTCCATTGGGTCACTAAGAGTCGGACACGACTGAGCGACTTCACTTTCACTTTCACTTTTCACTTTCATGCATTGGAGAAGGAAATGGCAACCCACTCCAGTGTTCTTGCCTGGAGAATCCCAGGGACGGGAAGCCTGGTAGGCTGCTGTCTCTGGGGTCGCACAGAGTCGGACATGACTGAAGCGACTTAGCAGCAGCAGCAATCCATAGGTAGAATACTAAAGTAAGAACTGACTGCTATCAAAGCTTAAATTGAACATACATAGTTTAGAGTGAATTACCCTAAACTTTAGACTGTCAGAAGCTCTTTTAAAGTCCCTTCAGCACTAATGGAATAGGATCAGAGATACAGTCAAATCATTAACACAGCAAGACACTTTTGAGAAGTGTATGTTATTTTTTCAGTCACAAAAAATTCACAGAATTTTACTTCTCAGCAACTGACACTTTTATACTAATTCACGATTTGAGAGAAAAAGAATTTGTATTCAATTCACAGTCCTCACATTCAATATCTTCAAAAGGTACTTGCTTCTTCAACTGTCCATCGATAGATGAATAGATTAAAAAAAAAAGGTGTAATATATATATTCAACATAGTTTTGGAAGTCCTAGCCACAGCAATCAGAGAAGAAAAAGAAAAGGAATCCAGATTGGCAAAAAAGAAGTAAAACCCTCACTGTTTGCAGACAACATGATACTATACATAGAAAACTCTAAAGATACTCTCAGAAAATTACTAGAGCTAATCAGTGAATTTAGTAAAGTCATAGAATATAAAGTCAATACACAGAAATCTTTTGCATTTCTTTACACTAACAATGAAAAATCAGAAAGTTAAGGAATTAATCTCATTCAAATTGCAACAAAAAGAATAAAATACCTAGAAATAAAACTACCTACAGAGACCAAAGAGTTGTATACATAAAACTATAAGACACTGATGATATAAATCAAGGATGATATAAACAGATGGAGAGATATATCATGTTCCTGGATTGGAAGAATCAATTTTGTGAAAATGACTAGAGTACCCAAAGCAATCTACTGATTCAATGCAATCTCTATCAAATTACCAATGGCATTTTCCATAGAACAAAAACTTTTCCAATTTGTATGGAAACACAAAAGACCCCAAATGGCCAAAGCAATCTTGAGAAAGAAGAATGGAGCCGGAAGAATAAACCTTCCTGATTTCAGACTATACTACAAAGCTACAGTCATCAAGATAGTATAGTAGTGCACAAAAACAGAATATAGACTGATGGAACAAGATAGAAAGCCCAGAGATAAACTGAAGCACCTATGGGCACCTTATCTTTGACAAAAGAGGCAAGAATATACAGTGGAGAAAAGACAGTCTCTTCAATAAGTGATGCTGGGAAACTAAACAGCTATGTGTAAAAGAATGAAATTAGAATACTTCCTAACACCATACATAAAGATATATTCAAAATAGATTAAAGACCTAAATATAAAGCCGGAAACTATAAAACTCTTAGAAGAACACATAGGAAGAACACTCTGACAAAAATGACAGCAAGATCCTCTATGACCCACCTCCTAGAGTAATGAAAATAAGAAAGAAAAAAAAAGAAATGGGATCTGATTAAACTTAAAAGCTTTTGCACAGAAAAGGAAGCCACAAACAAGATGAAAAGACAACCCTCAAAAAGGAAGAAAATAATAGCAAATGAAGCAACTGATAAAGGATTCAACTTCAAAATACACAAGCAGCTCAATACCCAAAACAAACAACCCAATCAAAAAGTTGGCAGACGACCTAAACAGACATTTCTCTACCTCCATACAGGTGGCTAATAAACACATGAAAAAATACTCAACATTGCTTATTATTAGAGAAATGCAAATCAAACCTACAGTGAGGTATCGCCTTACACCATTGAGAATGGCCATCATAAAAAAATCTACAAACAATAAATGCTGGAGAGGATGTGGAGAAATGGGAACCCTCTTGCACTGCTGGTAGCAATGTAAATTAGTAACAGCCACTATGGAGAACAATATGGAGATTCTTAAAAAATTAGGAATAAAACTACCATATTACCCAGCAATCCCACTATTAGGCATATACCCTAAGGAAATCATAATTTAAAAAAACACAGGTACCCCAATATTCATTGTAGTGCTATTTAAAATAGCTAGGACATGGAAGCAATCTGGATGTCCATCAACAGATGAATGGATAAAGGAGCTTGTGGTACATATATACAATGGCTTATTACTCAGCCACAAAAAAAGAATGCATTTGAGTCAGTTCTAGTGAGTTGGATGAACCTAGAGCCTGTTATACAGAGTGAAGTAAATCACAAAGAGAAAAACAAATATCATATATTAATGCATATATATGGAATTTAGAAAAACGGTACTGATACTGATGAACCTATTTGCAGAGCAGGAATAGAGACACAGACATACAGAACAGACTTGTGGTCATAGCAGGGGGAAGGAGAGATTGGGATGAATTGAGAGAGTAGCATTGAAGCATATATATTACCACATAGCCAGTGGGAATTTGCTCTACGATGCAGACAGCTCAACCCAGTGCTCTCTGACAACTTAGAGGGGTGGGATGGGGTGGGAGGTGGGAAGGAGGTTCAGGAGGGAGGGAACATACATATACTAATTTATGTTGATGTATGGCAGAAACTGGCACAACACTGTAAAGTTCCAATTAAAAATAAATAAATTAAGACATGCTAAAAAAAAGAAAACAAATAAGCCACGGGATATAATATACAGTAAAAGAAATATGGTCAGTAATATTGTAATAACTCTGATGGAGACAGATGGTTACTAGATCTGTCGTCATTTTATAATGTATGCAAGTGTCAAATCATTGTTGTACACCTGATACTGACATAAAATTGTACGTCAACTATGTTTCAATTTAAAAAGAGGTACTTGCTTTTCTTCTGCTAGATTAAATGATTGAATCTTGCTGCGGAAACACCTTAGGCAAATTATATAGCTCTTTTAATATATAATCTATTATTTAATAGATTATAGAAAATGTAGTTTATAGAAAACACAAAACAATTTAGCATCAGAAAGTCGTATTTTTAAAACTGCTATTTATACAATCAAATCTCATTTCTTGTTAAAATAAGTACTACAGCTTTTTTTAAGTTTTCCTATAAAACAAACAGCCTTATTCATTGACTTTGACTTTCATACTCTTAGACCTTCTTAAACTATAGCAAAGTTTTGGTTATACTTTTAGTTTCCTTTGTGACCAATACTTTTTGACATGAAATGCACGGAGCTGGGCAGGCCTGATACTAATTTTGACTTGAATTTGAATAGTCGGAGAAGTTGGTATTATCCTCAGAAAGCAATCCCGCTTCACTTCTCCTCTATCTCACCCTCCACAATGAAGAGCTTTGAACTTCTGTTGCAGAAGTTCACAGTAAAGTGGCAGATTTTCTCAGGTCATGGGTTCCTCTTTTCAAATTTCAATGATTTCCTTTACTCCAATGCACCTCAGTTGGGTTTATTCAGCTCCTAGTTTCCTCAGTCCTAAAGTAAATTAAGCCTGAATATTCACTGGAAGGACTGATGCTGGATCTCCAATACTTTGGCCACTGGATGCAAAGAGCCAACTCATTGGAAAAGAAGCTGATGATTCGAAAGATTCAGGGCAGGAGGAGAAAGGGGCGACAGAGGATGAGCTGATTGGATGGCATAATCGACACAATGGACATGAGTTTCAGCAAACTCTGAGTCTTAGTGAAAGACAGTGAAGCCTGGTGTGTTGTAGCGCATGGGGTCGAAAAAAGTCAGACACGATTTAGCAACTGAACAACAACAGTTTCCTCAAGATCCATTCTCTGAATTCTCAGAAACTTTCTCTGCTCTAGCCATTGGCCTATAGAATGTGCAGCTATCTTTTCTGAAGCATCAAACACAGTGTTTGAGAAGCTCTGAGCCAGAATATGCGTAAAGCTTCCTGTACTGTGAGTGGAAGATAACCTGTTGTTAACTAAAGAGACATCTTGAAGGGAAACAAACTAGACTCTGGTTAGAAGATACCACCTCTTCAGAATGGCCATTCCTGCTCTCAAATCTAAATGAAGCATTGATGCCAGGTTGTAAATATCTAAGTGTATGTGCTCACTTGAATGTTTCCCTTTCTGGACAGTAAGCTTTTTCCCCTTACACAAAGTTACATAAGGGCAGGAACTGTTTATTTTGTTCAGAGGATGCACTCAGAGGTTATCCTAGTCCTTTACACAAGTACTTGTTCAATGGATGAATGAATGGCAGGCTGAAAGGAGGAAGAAATGTTTGTGACTGGGCAGTTCAAGTGCAATGAGTTCACCAGGTAAAGCACCTCACTCACAGAAGAATGAAAGCATCATGTTTGTCCACGTCCTGGGTCAACTGAGAGATCTGTGTCTGAGGATGCACGCAGGGATGCGTTTATTGGTAGGCTGGGGGCAGTGACTTGTGTGTATGTCTATTTAGGTTGGATGTGTCTGCATATAAGTATCAGAAATGAAGAGACTACTGTGAGACTAGATGCAAAGTGGAATTTGTATGGATGACAAAGGTCAAGAGGGTAAGTTCTGAACACTCATGTTACTCTGGATTTGCCATGCATTGTGCTAGCAGACTAGCAGTTTTTGCAGGACAGGGTTCCAGTGGCACCCTGGATAAGCTGATGCAAGTCAAGGGACCTCATAGCTATAGACAGTACCTGGCAGAACAGGTTGAGCCCTGTCCAAGAACAGCTACTTTCCCCATCATATCTTTGCTCACAAAAATGCTTGCTTTTTTTCTATCCATTTTTATTTAAAAAGGCCCCCCCAGTCTTCCTCCCCTCTGCAAGTTCCCCACATTGGTTCCCTGCTTCCAGGGAGAGTTGCATTCATTTCTTCCAAATAAAAGTGCCTTGGTTCTTCTTATAAATATCTCAAAAAAAATTTTTTTTATGTTTAAGCATATTTATTATCTATAACAGCAAAAATTGGAAACATCCTAAAAGTTGAACATTAAAGGAACTATTAAATAAATTCCAAACATTACTAGAAATTAATTAAGCTATTTAAAAGGAAATAATTTCATTAAATTGGGAAATTCTCCTGATGTAATTTTAGGTTATAGAGTAGAGAATACAGAACTTATATATACAATACAGTTCCAAGTTTTCAATAGAGCAATAGAAACTTACATACGTTTAGAAAAAAGATAATCAAAATTCAAGAAAATATTAACATTGATTATTTCTAAGTTGTGGGATTACAGGTTTTTTTACTTTCTTCTTTATATTTTCCTTTAGTTTCTAAATTATCTATATACATTTTTCATATATATGTATATATATACACATATATATATATACATATATATTAATATTTTTTTAAGATACATAGATCATCTTTTTCTAAAGAATTTATCCATCAGAAGATGGTTTTTAGAAAGGACATTAGTTCCAGTAAAATGTTACATTTCTGATCTTCCAAAGAATAAATTCTCTCCAAACATAAATCAACTATTTTCTTTTTTTTTTTTTGTTAGAGTCAATAAACAAATGCACTGTGTGCATATATTTTATTTTTTTATTGTAAAGTAAATAATAATAATAATAATAATAAGCACATAAAAAAGAAGGAAAAAAAGAAGAAAAAAAGAAAAAATATCTCAAAAATTAAAAAAAAAAAAGGAAACTTATTTTGGAAGAAAACCAGGTAAATTCTGTGTCTGAGTAATATTTACTAATATCAGCTCAATAGCTATACTGTGATTACAGTCAATATTAGGTGTACTCTTGAGAAATTATCTAATAAATTTAACATAAGTAGGCAATAGGAATCATCACTTTGAAAGTAATTCTTTCATTCTCACGAAGGGAAGGAAAGGGGATTGACTAAACTATCTTATTTGTTATTGTTATTGTTTAGTTGCTAAGTCATGTCCAACTTTTTTGTGACCCCATGGACTATAGCCCCACCAGGCTCCTCTGTCCATGGGATTTCCCAGGCAAGAATACTGGAGTGGGTTGCCATTTCCTCCTCCAGGAGAGCTTCCTGACCCAGGGATCGAACTCACATCTACTCCATTGATTGACAGGTGGATTCTTTACCACTGAGCTACCAGGAAAGCCCAAAGTTATCTAATAAATACCTTAATTCTCTTTCTGTGATTATATATATACAACCAGTCTTTAGATATTTTGGGCAAGGCAGAGGCAAAAATAAGTTCTATCAAAGTAATATATACTCAATTTATTATGATGCCCTCTAAAACATCAGGGATGATAAATGCTATATGCATAAATTTGGGGAACATAACTGTATGTAAAAATAATTATTTTTAATATGTGCCAGAAATTTTCTTCATGTGGATTACTATATTACTTAAACTTCAAAAGAATCAACGTAGTAAAAACTCCTTTTCAGTAAGGTTTAGGCAACTTACTTACTATGACCTTCAATCCAGACTTTCTTTATCCCAAAGCCAATGATACTGAGGAAGAAAAAAAGAAGACTAACAGTCATATGGCTGTAGTTCCTGGGCTACGAAATACAGAGGTTAGAGATAGAGGTTTGGGGATTGGACAGACCTAGATTTAAATCTTTGTTCTGTCATTTATCAATACTGTGATCTGTAATTTACTCAACCTCTCTGTGCTAGGTGGGGTGATTATTTGCAAGCAATAGAAACTGAGCATGATCAATTTAAGTAGGAAAATAATTTATTGGAAAGACAATCAACAGACAAGGTATCAACTGGAAGACAGGCAGAGCAAACTCAGCCAGGGTCACACTGAATCAAGATGGTCAGAAAGCCTCAACCAGCAGCCAGTGGGACCCTTCACATTGCCATCCCCAAATGCTTTGCAGTCTTTTAAGAAATGACAATGTCCTTCTCCACATTCCTCAACCAAGTATCAGTTAGCTCACCTGTAAATGGCCTACTACTATGTAGTACCTTCTTCATAGGTTTCTTGGGTGGTTAGATGACATATGCATAAATCATTCAGCACACTGTCTCACACAAGCTAAGCACTGGATAAATTTCAGCTGGCCTGATTTTTGTGCCTTTGAGCAAGTCACATAGCTTTTCTGGGCCCACAGTCTCATTACTGAAGACCGATGATTCCAATCATACTGTTCTGTCAGCACAGGATAACTGCCTAAACAAGCAGCCCCTCAAATCTCAGGGGATTATTTCTCTTCATTTCATTGTCCAGTGAAGGTCACTGGGATTAGAATGAGGTCCTCACTCCATGCAGGTATACCGGGACCCAGTTACCTTCTACCTAGTTGTTCTGCCATACACCAGCGCCTTGTATCCTGTTGGCAGAAAAGGGAAGATAGACAGCACAGAGGATCAGGGTCCTTTAGGGACCAGGCCTGAAAGTGATACACATCACTTCCTCCTATTTCCACTGGCCAGAATACAGCCACATGAGCCTCAGCTAGTCACAAGAAGTCTGGGAAATGCCATCCAGCTATGTGTTCAGGATAAAAATGGAAACAGGATTTGGTAAAGCATGGGTCTCCATCACACCCACCTAACACCTTCAGAGGGTTACTAAGAAGAGCACAGTTCAGTTCAGTTCAGTTGCTCATTCGTGTCTGACTCTTTGTGACCCCATGGACTGCAGCACACCAGGCCTCCCTGTCCATCACCAACTCCTGGAGTTTACTCAAACTCATGTCCATTGAGTTGGTGATACCATCCAACCATCTCATCTTCTGCTGTCCCCTTCTCCTCCTGCATCCAATCTTTCCCAGCATCAAGGTCTTTTCCAATGAGTCAGCTCTTTGCATAAGGTGGCCAAAGTACTGGAGTTTCAGCTTCAGCATCAGTCCTTCCAATGAATATTCAGGACTGATTTTCTTTATGTTGGATCTCCTTTGCAGTCCAAGAGACTCTCAAGAGTCTTCTCCAATACCACAGTTCAAAAGCATCTCTACAGTGCTCAGCTTTCTTTATACTCCAACTCTCAGATCCGTACATGACTGCTGGAAAAACCATAGCCTTGACTAGACGGACCTTTGTTGGCAAAGTAATGTCTTTGCTTTTTAATATGCTGTTGGTCATAACTTTTCTTCCAAAGAGAAAGCGTCTTTTTATTTCATGGCTGCAGTCACCATCTGCAGTGATTTTGGAGCCCCCCAAAATAAAGTCAGCCACTGTTTCCACTGTTTCTCCATCTATTTGCCATGAAGTGATGGGACTGGATGCCATGATCTTAGTTTTCTGAGTGTTGAGCTTTAAGCGAACTTTTTCATTTTCTTCTTTCACTTTTGAATGCAATTGTGAAAGTTCCGTGGAAAGCAGTCAACAAGCTATAGAAAATAAGGGTGTTGATGACTAAACCAGGGAGTCTCTGTGTATTTTCTGAAGTGCTAAAATATACAGCAATTCGGGGGAAGTGAGAAGAAACTAAAATATAATCAGCATGTCCATCTTCCTGTAGAAGAGACACCTGGACTTATAAGACTTTATCTCTCCACCTGTACCTTCCAAAATGAGCAAGATAGTTAGGGAGTTTGGGATTGACATGTACACACCGCTATATTTAAAATGGATAACCAGCAAGGACCTACTGAATAGTAAATGAACTCTGCTCAATGTGGTATGGCAGCCTGGATGGGAGGGGAGTTTGAGGGGGAGAATGGACACTTATATATGTATGGCTGAGTCCCTTCACTGTTCACCTGAAACAATTACAACATTGTTTGTTAATTGGCTATACTCCAATACAAAACAAAAAGTTTCTTTTTAAAAATGATCAACATTAATTAAATAATCTTCTTTCTTTGTCCATTAGCCCAGTTTACAATGGGAGTGCAGTGGAAATACCTGTCTGGAAAAAGAAGAGGGGAAGAATAAAAAGGTAGAAAGCTGTCACTTTGATGAGTGAAACTGTCAGAGAAGAAGCAAGCCTGAAGCAATCACTTGGTGGCGACCAGCCTCCACAGTGGTAATTTAGGCCCACATGAAGATGCTGAGGAGTCAATCACAGTATTAACATGTATAACAGCCCTAAGCAGCAGAATCAGCACAAAACTTATGCTTGGAAAATGAAAATAATTAGGTGCACATTTAAAATGCACCGCTAAAAAGGGAGAGACCAAAGCCACAATCATGGACCTCTTTTCATGCCCAACATCAGGTTAATGTCATACTTGTAATTTACTAAACCAGTTGGGTGAGCATGTAGAAGACAGATGTGGCCATGGGCACTGGGTTATCTGCACCAGATCAACACCTTTTTCACCTTTTTGAGTATCTAATGGCCAGTCCTGAATGACACAGAGCAGGTTTTGTGTGGGCTTTGCTACGTGAATGCTAGCTCTTTAGGAATGCTCAGGTTTTGTGTGGGCTTTGCTACGTGAATATTAGCTGTTTAGGAATGCTCTAAGGTCTGGCCAGCTTTGCCTCAGTATGTGGTCCAGGCCAGATCTGATTCATCCTGCTACCTTCCTCCCAGGAACTAGCCTCTTTGTTAACCATTCTTTTGACTCAAGGAAGATTCAACCTAGTCAAAGGGAATGTAGTTGGTAGCCTCCAAGTGGACTCTGCTTTTAAGAGTTCCTGCCTTATGATGTTGACCTAAAAGAATAGTCCAGTAATTAGCTAGCAGAGAGCAATCAAAAGGATCAGTGGGGCCATTCTTGGACTAGTGCAAACCTTCAGGGAGGATTTGATGACAGAATTGAAACAGGGACTTGCAGTGTAGAGTAGGGATTGAGGCAGAAATGGCAAGAGAGGAAATAAATCAATGCTTAGAATAAATTTTTTTTCATAAAATACACAAACAATGACAAGAATTGTCAAAGAATCAAATGACAAAGAATCATGGTGATTCTTTGTTTTCTTTCGCAACGTACATTCCCAGGAGAGTGTGAGGGACACTGAACAACAGTGTCCCAGTTTTTCAAATAAAGAAAATAAAATATTCATTTCCAAATTTTCAACTTCTACTTTTGAAGGCTTAAACTTAAGTTTTAAGAATCATGTACCAAGAGACGGTAGAGGTAAACCTCCTAACATTTTTTCAGTCTGATGTTCTGGATTCTTATTTATTTTCATTTTCGTAAAGCTACTTTGGAAAGTGAATGCAAATGAGTAGTAAGAAAAACAGCTCTGTTGGTAACAAGTCCAGTTTATCAGCAATGTGCTAAAATCTCTAATCTTAATTCTCTCAACAGAGCGCCTCAACTTTTATATTTAAAATACTCTTCATCATGAAAAGTTAACAAGGACCAACTCAAATTGTTCTCCATTTTAGGAACTTCAAATGCAAAGAGAACTGGAAAAAAAATTTTATTAGCAGAGGGTGATTATAAGTGGAACTTCCCACCTCCCCTTCAAACTCTTACTAACAACCACCTGACAGGGTGACAGTGATGCAATGTGGTCACAAAAGATTGGGGGTAGAACGTGCAGTTTCCTTTTTCAATGCTGACACAATCCTAGAGCTTACTACTTAACAGGAAGCACAGACAACAGAAGTGGTTATACTGGATTAGGGCTCTGAGAAACTGACGGATCTCCATCAGTTCTTTTTACATCTGCTACCAAATGTGTTTCTTTCCGAACCCCTGATATTCATGTGGAAACAATACAAACAACAGATTGATGTTATATCAATATATCGCATGGTGTCTTATACAATTACGTCCTGTAATTAGCTGAAAACTGGAATGCTTTGTTCCTCCTATTACTCGTTTGTTACTGTGTCACTTGAGAATAACTGGAGCACCAGATAAATTCTTAGTTTTGTACATTCACGAAATAATAAAGGCATGAGTGCCCGCTTTTGCATATAAAAGGATCAAGTTATTTATCCTGTGAGGAGATGCATTATTTTAAAATGCATGTATCGACCTCGGGAAAGAGATCCTAGGAACTGAAATTATGAAGGCTCACACAATCTCACTTTACGGTTTAAAAAAAATGGTGAAGCGGTTATAATTATGCCATAAAGTTTTACAATCATTTTTTTTTTTTTTTTTAGTTTTCAGTTCTGACTTTAGCAAGTAAAATATTAATAGAACAGTTCTGACTGTAGCAAGTAAAATAGAAAGAAGGGGATAACGAGAAGAAGCCAAATTGTAATTCAAAGATTAAAAGGTAGAGCAAATAGGCTTTTCCAAGAGTTGACCGGTGAGGTAGTGACTGGACAATTCCTTTACTTGAAAACAATCCCAGTATCAGCCTTTCCAAGCATTCATGGTGAAGGTGTCTAAATCCGACTGTTAACCGAGCCCAGACACGAAACTCAGTCTAACCGTTCTCACGGGGCGGAGAAGTTCCCCGAAGGAGGACAAAGGTCTCCGCGGTTCGACAGGCAGCCCTCCGCAGTCACTGTCCGTTCCCTGGAGGGCCGCGCGCCGGCTCTCCGCAGCCGCAGTCTCTGCCACTTGCGACCGAAGACGTTGCTGTCCCGGCTTCCCCCCACCCCCTCACCTATTGTTTTTTTTTTAATTGTCTCGGCACTGCCAACGAACTCCTTTCGTGGTGAGAGGATGGATTCCTCGTCGTTTCCCCGCCTAATCCTGATGCCCACTCTTCCATCCAGCCACCACGACAGTCACGCACACCCTTACTTCTGATCCGGGGCCACTCGTGCACGCACCCTATTTCTCCTCCCAGAGCCGCGCGCGCGCACACACACACACACCTCGACACCTCCTAGGTAGAGTCCTAAGCCGCTGACCTCCCTTCCCAGCACCCAGATGTTGCAACTCGGCTGAAGAAGGTGCGAGAAATAGCCCACTTGGTGAAGGAGGCAGCGAGGAAGAAAAGATGAGGGTTTCAGAGCTGTCCGCCCTGGATGCCGAGTTCAAAGTAGCTAAGAGGGTGCACAGGAGAATACCGGGACTCCCCCAGGGTCCCCGCGGACCGCGACCTTTCAGCACCACCTGCCTGGAGCAGGGAGGCCAAGCCTCCACCATCCCAGCCCCGCGGTGGGCTGGAAAGCCGCAGGCAAGCAGCGGGCAGAGGCACGGTGGGACCCGCGCCGCCGGGGGCCCCGCCCTCCGGCCCGCAGCGCTTCCTCGCCCGGCACAGGAGCGAGCGAGCGCCCCACCCACTTCACATCTGGCCAATGGGCGCCCAGGCCGCGCGCTGTGTGGCCCCGCCCCCACCAGGGAAACTTGAAGCTGCAGGAAAGTTTGTACAGAGGCTGGACTGGCAAGAGCGGAGCTGGAAACCCGGCAGCCCGAGAGGAAGATGAACCGCCCCAGGTCAGAGCCTCGGGCAGAGGGGACCTCAAGCCGCCCCCAGGGCGTCAGAAGCGGCCTCGGCTGTACCCACCAGCCCCGGTAGCCGCCCGCGCTGCCCTGGGCTGGGGAGGAGGGCTGCCCGAGCCCGGTACCCAGGCTCGGTGCCACCAGCGCGTTGCGCCGCACACCTGAGAGCTGTCCGCCCACGGACGATTCCCGCGGGCTCCGCAAAGCTTAGATCGTCTTTGAAGAAACGAAGGAAAAGACGAAGGAAAAAAGCAATCCATGATCAGGCTTCACTGACCCATTTCGCTGCCCTTCTGTTTCTCCAAGTTTTTGAAAGCTGACCACTGACCCCAGTTCCGGAAAACTGGCAGCCACCGAGAGCAGGCTCTGAGAAGGCAGAGGCTTGGCAAGCTCCACATTGAGCAGGGCACGGCTGAGGGCAGGTTGAAGGCTTGTCCAGGACATCTGAGGCTTGACCCTGGGGGCTTACGTAATTGCAACCTCCGCGGCTTCCACAGGTGAGACAGGGTTGGGGGCACTGGGCAGAGAGCGGTGCGGGCGCCCCTTGAGCGTAGCCAGGAAATGAAGAGTGCTCTCTTCAAATTATCTTCCATAACTTGTTTTCAGCGAGACTTTTATTGACTCAGAATCTGTCGGGAAAACGAGCAAGCCACTTTTCCCTTGAGATAGGTCTTGTTCATCTTGGCAATGGAATGAGTTGGGTTGGGGAGAGGAGAGAAAGACCGTATCAACGTATAAATATTAATGCCCGTAGAGTGGTGCTGCCGGCAGGACTTATCCGGAGCCTGGAGATTTAGGTAGCTGAGTTGGTAAGTGGCTACAGTCCACAATGTTGGATCGAGTTGCTCCCCCCGATCTCTCATCAGCATATTGTTTCTTGGGAGCGGGTCTGACACCTTTTTGCAGGTGATAATTTCTCCTCATCGCTTCTTCGTCTCTCTCCTATTCTCCACAGACCCAGCCTTGCAGTCCAAGGCAGTGTACCGTCGGCCACCACCATGACCGCCCCTGGGACCAATGCATCATCCTCCCAGGCCTCCAACCCACTGAACAGCCCAGTGACCATCCCGGCGGTGATGTTCATCTTCGGGGTCGTGGGCAACCTGGTGGCCATCGTGGTGCTCTGTAAGTCGCGCAAAGAGCAGAAGGAGACAACTTTCTACACACTGGTATGCGGGCTGGCGGTCACCGACCTGCTGGGTACGTTGCTGGTGAGCCCGGTGACCATCGCCACCTACTTGAAGGGCCAATGGCCCGGGGGCCACGCGCTGTGCGAATACAGCACCTTCATCCTGCTCTTCTTTGGCCTGTCGGGGCTCAGCATCATCTGTGCGATGAGTATTGAGCGCTACCTGGCCATCAACCACGCCTACTTCTACAGCCACTACGTGGACAAGCGGCTGGCGGGGCTCACGCTCTTCGCGGTCTACGCGTCCAACGTGCTCTTCTGCGCGCTGCCCAGCATGGGCCTGGGCAGTTCGCGGCTGCAGTACCCGGCCACCTGGTGCTTCATCGACTGGACCACCAACGTGACAGCGCACGCCGCCTTCTCCTACATGTATGCGGGCTTCAGTTCCTTCCTCATCCTCGCCACCGTGCTCTGCAACGTGCTCGTGTGCGGCGCGCTGCTCCGCATGCACCGCCAGTTCATGCGCCGCACCTCGCTGGGCACCGAGCAGCAGCACCACGCGGCCGCCGCCGCCGTCGCCTTGGCCCCGACAGCCTGCCGGGCTCCCCCGGCCGCCTCCTCCCCCGCCCTGCCGCGCCTCAGCGACTTTCGCCGCCGCCGGAGCTTCCGCCGCATCGCGGGCGCCGAGATCCAGATGGTCATCTTACTCATCGCCACCTCTCTGGTGGTGCTCATCTGCTCCATCCCGCTTGTGGTGAGTGGCAGGGGCCAGGGTCCTACTCGGCCCTTTTCCTGCGTCCACCTTCCTCCTCCATCGCTCGCTCCCTGCTCTCCCTTTCCTCGGCCACAGGCCACCGTGGGGTCCCCACGCCCAGGCTCTTTTTAGGCCCCGTCGCTAACTAGGTGCAGCAGGTGCTTTTCCCCTACATCGCCGAGTTTCTTTCCCCGAAAGCCTAGTTTCCTCTCCCTCCCGGGACAGCCCCTACATCAGGCTGCCTGACAGTGGCCTTGAGCCTTCCGAGAACACGGGCGCGCTCTCCGTCGGATGTAGAGAGGAAACCGCTGTAGTATGACTGAGCCCCATCCTCAGGCGGAATCCGAACCATCGGGGCCGGTGATTTCTTTGGTGTCCACTCCTTACAGTTGTAGGGTTTTTAGTGTTCTGATTTATGTCCTTTTTAAAAATTTTTCTTTTGGTAGCTTATGTCGAATTTTAGAGCTTGAAGGGATATTGGATGCATTTTGGTCTAACTCCTTCACTTTACACTGGGAACTACTTGCTTAAAATAATCCCGCAGAACTAGACGGTCAAGCTAAATTCCTTGCTCTTTGCCATGCAGTGAGTCCCCCAGGAAAACGTCTCGGTGCACATGTGGCCCTCCATGGGCAAGGCCCAGAGCTTCATTCTTTCTAGGGGCCAGGAAAGCAAGGTGTTTCAGGGGACCTGTTGAGGATAGGCTGATGCACCTGGGGTATTGAATTCACATTCTCAACTGTAAGAGATAGAGTGCCTTTCTAGAGAGATGGGGCTTTAGAGATGGTCACCTTATTTATTGCCAAGCCAAAGCTTTGCAACTTGAGATGAACCTCAGACCAATCTAACCCCAAGGCTGCTTCTGTAATATGACGTCATGTCTCCCTCCTAGAACACTTCTAATTTTGGCCTTCAAAACAGTGTGTGTGAGTTTGCGTTTTGGTACGCTTTATTTTAAGGACACCATCTTCTTTAACATTGCCTGTGCATTAACTTTTCAAATGTTTTAAAATGTTACAAGCAGAAAGTTTGAAAGTCTGCCTAGCTCTCCTCTCTTTGCACTAGAAACCCATGGGCAGATGCACATAATACTTCATCTAGAGTTTCTCATGAAAGCAACTAGTCGAGTTTTTCTATATCTCAAAACACCACATTCCTGGAAATTCTAAACTATCAACTTGAAAAAGTTGGTTTTGTTTTTTTTGAATGCTGATTGGGAGCATGAGAAAATAAATGTTATAGGCTATTATTCCATCTTTTCCTTTACTAATACTATTCAGAGATTTTAAGATAAAAATATTATATCATAAAATTGATGTTATATCTAACAAAATATTTTAATATAAAATATTATATAAAATTACAGATGGATAAAATTCCTTCCATCTGTAAATGGAACTCCAAGGTGGTGGAGAGCCGGTGTACAGTAGCTTCTTGCCAATTTGTATAAACAGAAGTAAATATAATTGGCCAGAAGGGCCTTTAAACCCTCCCAGGACCCAGGATAATTTAGAGAGTTAATTGAGCCACATAAACATATTTTACTGTCTGTAATGGCACCTTTAGAATAGAGGGAGATTTTAGAAGAAACAACTCTCTGGCTGGGGCCTCCTTCTGTGGCCTCTGCCTTATGTTTTACAGAACAGTAAATGCCAGAGTGAGTGGTTGTTATTTACAGAACATCCACTTTAAAGAACTGAGGAATCAGAGCTAGAGGTTTAGCAACACGCACATAACTTTTAAACTGTGTTTTGGTTGGAGGCAAGCATGCGAAGCTGTTGATGACCACACAGTCACAGATGAACTGTTCTCTTCAAAGCCTCTTATGGGCTGAAATGGTAGATCTGATGGCAAAGCCATTTATCACAAAGCCTTTGACATTATTTGAGGAACAAGAGGCAAGAAATTATAGGAGTTATATTTGTGGTTTGCAGACTGACCACATCTAAACTAACAAGGATTGTCTACTCTTTGTAAAGTCAGTGTTGTGTAGTGATATTAACCTTTTTACCCTGCAAATTGAAAATGGCTCAGCTGAGAAATAATCACATAGACATACCTTTG
This sequence comes from Bos javanicus, assembly GCF_032452875.1. NCBI lineage: Eukaryota > Metazoa > Chordata > Mammalia > Artiodactyla > Bovidae > Bos > Bos javanicus. Next base: position 33,662,666 of record NC_083887.1, on the reverse strand, counting down.
GAAGTAATAAGAAATCATACAAGTAATGGTAGCTTCAGAATAGATCTAATTGTAAATTAATGATAAGAATGATGTCATTATATTATTCACCCGCCCACAGTTTAGCAATGACTGAAAGAATTAAAAGGGAAGCATTCACAGCTCTAGCCTTCCTTGGATCACTTTTACAACTTTCTTGGTTTGTTTTTTTTTTCCACATTTCTCACATTCATATTGTAATTTGAGTTGAAAATTTCTGAACTCTGACTTTTAAAACAGTCAGATCTATCTTCAGTTTCAAGGAAACTAATGAAGAATCTCTTTTAACTTTATCAAATCAAGTTGGTTGGTAATCCTATTGGAGGCAAATCAAACCCTTCCAAACACTTAAAATGCCTTGGAAATAACAGAGCAAGTATACTTTATGTGCAGCTTCACAAACCTTGACTTACAATACATAAGGAAAACAAGCATCACTGCAAAGCGGCCACATTTTTGTCTTTCAGATACCAGAGAAAGAGAAACGACAGTGGCTCTTAGAAGGCAGTTGGTATTGAATTTAGTATAAAAGTCAATTTTAATTTGTTCTCCAAAATATATATATCTCATAAAATAGATTTGGAATGGAAATTTGAGAAAGGTTGGAAAAATTAATTGCAGTTATATGAAGAACTGTGCTGAAGTTGCAAAATTTTCTAAAGTGAGTCATAAGCAATGAAGAGAAAAGATGTAAATACAATCAACAGGGAACATTGCATGACAAGGTTTAGTGGGACAAGGTTAATGTCATTTTGTCTGTTCTGTTTATAAGCAGTCTCTGGCTTTTGAAATACAAGAGAAGCTAAAGAAATGAAAGAGTTTATGCTCAAAATAAATAAAAGGGAATGAATTCTTTAGAAATATGCAAGTGAGACAGCCTAAGGTCCTGGTGTTAAATGCCGCAGCTGGATCAATGTCTGGTACCTAATTTTGTTACTAATGTTAGACATTATTGTAATCCAGTCTTTGGCCTCAGGGCTAAACGGTTACACTACAGGATTTGAAAGGCATTTTCCCCCATGCACAGGCATGCTATGGCAGTATTTATTGCTTACTTGTTTCTTTTATTTTCTTTCTTCTTACTCTGAAGTAGCAAGCCTTCACCTCTATTAAAAGTAGAATGGCCAGTTTGATTCATTTTCTGCCTGGGAGGAGTGAAACTTAGGAAAATAGCTTCCTTTAAGTGTTTATTTGGTTCCTTACTATAAACTAGTTGTCTGTATAAGCCTTCATCAGCATTTGATCGCCAAAGGTTTATTAGAGCAGAGGAAAACTGTGTAAGTAGATACACTTTTGTTTACTGCGGGCAGACTGGAAGTGGAAACTAAAAGAAACTGATGGGGTTCCAGATGAGTTAAAAATCACATAGGTGCATGAAGAATGCCATAAATCCAGGCACTATTACAGCAGAACCTGAAGGATTTTTTTTTTTCAAGTAAATTTGGCTAAATTTTTAAAAAGTAGCAATTCCCAAAAGCAGAATTTTAACCAGAACATAAAATTGCAGATCCAGGAGTAGTACCTTGAAGACTGTGGAGCAGCACATAAAAGTAAGGTTGTTTTCCCTGCTTCTCCTCTGAGTCTTTAAAAAAGCTCTAGGAAGAAAAGAGGGCTGACCAATATTTTCTCTGTCTCTGCACCTCAGATTCCTCAACTGCAGATAATGACTTTATTTCGTGCTATTTCCTGGGTGGCTGGGAGTGAGTCCTAGTCTAAGGCTCTTTTCACCATGCTTTGCTGACCTGTCAAGGCTTGATTTTATGGAACATCTGCTAACAAGATCTCTTCCTCCCAGAGCTGAAGTGATTCTTGAAGGTTCTTGTTAGAATGTTCAAAGTTAAGGGTTCAAAGAAACTAAACACTTCAGAAGTAAATTTTCAATGTACACACTGACCCGTAGAGGTAAAGCAGTTGCTCTGCAGTTAGATGGCTGGTCAGTGATACGGAGGGAAGGAGAACCGAGCTCTCTCATTCCACCACCCAGCCAAGAACTCTCTCCACTCTCCTTTACTTAGAGATTTTTGTCACTAAATAAAAAAAAAAAAAAAAAAAGGAGGTGGGAAGAATTTCTAGTAACAGCTGTGTCAATTTTAGACCCTTCACAGGGCAGTTAGATAACTGATCACACATAGAACATTCCTTTCATGTGCTCGGAACAGAACAAGGAGCACACACAAATCCAATCACAGGTTCTCGTCATTTATTGGAAAGCATTTCTATGTCGACAGTCAACTCCCAAATCAGTCTAATCAAAATTTCAACATTCCTTTTCAATTAGACATTCCCTGCCAACAGGTTAATTCATTAAACAGGAAGTATGTGTTTTAGAGACTATGCTCGTCATTAACTATACCCCAAAGCAACCTCTAAGCTGTGGTTTTCATATTATTGATATATTCCACAGTAGCCAAGCTTCCACATATTTGTACTAAGCCCTTTCATGATTTTGCTTATAAATTATATGGAGCAGAGAGCCAGGATTTGAACAGAACTGGGCATTTATCTTTACAACATGCAGCCTTCCTTATAGCTTTCCCGTCATCACACTTAATTTTGGGTTTATCATATTTTTTCCAAGGTATGTTCCTGAATCCTAATCTCTAGCCGTCCTCAAAAGTTTAGAATATTGTCATGTATGCCAGTGCTAACAATAAGCTACATGTGCAAATCAGCAGCTACTGAAGAAATAGACTAATAAAATTGCAAGAGACTAAATACATTGTTTGTATTCAGTGAATTCTTTTAAGGTGTTTCCCCACCCGCCTCCCACTCAGAGGTTCGGTTTTCTCAGCAGCACGCTCTTCCAACGCTGAAAACTGCCTGAACACGTTTATTGGTGTAACATACAGAGCCTGTTGGACAAGAATTGCAGAAAAGTGCTCTCTCCTCCCTTCGTGACGATGGAGTCCTGCTGTGGATGGTCCCATCCTAATCTGGGGTCTGCCCCCTTGGGGAAGCAAATCAAGTACAGCCTTTAAAGTGAGGCAGAGATGGCTGTGGTTATTTTGAAATCTAGTGAAGTGTGTGGAGCTTTTGCTCACTTTTGTCTTTTTTTTCCTCTATTCAAGTCAGTCTCCATTGAGATCATGCTGCAAAGGAAAGCTCCGTCTTCATTTTTTTTCAAATCATTTTACCAGCTTTTGAGAGTGTTTTCATCTAAATTTGGAACGTTGCTTTTCATACTCATCTTTGTTGCTACCCCACGAGCTCTGCTTTCCTGAGAAGACATGAAATGACCAGGTTCACTAGCTTATATTAATTGTATGCCCACCCCGCCCACACACACCATGGAACACTGAAATAAGGCTCCTTTTCATGCCCTTATAGTTTCAATTACTACTGAGCATGAAGTGAGCCACAAAATAATTCTTTCCTTGCCACTTGTCACCTTGATTATGAAACTTCACTATTAATTTTATTTTTTACAACACTGACTTTTCTGAAGGGTCATAGGAATTTAAAAAAATAAATGGTAACTCCTAGTTTATTCCCTTAAATAGCTACAAATTTCATTCCTTCTATAGCCATTTCAGGTGTTAAAAAAATTTACTCCTTTCAGTAGTAAATGTGTTTCCCTCGAGGAAGCGGTGGGAGAAACAACTACCAATGAAGTATTTCAATGTTAAAATTTTAAGAAATGCAAACTTTAGATTTAAAATTCTGTTCTGAAAGAGGGTCTTGAAGTGGCTGGGCAAACCTCTTAGGGAGAGCTGTGGGACCAGCTCCCAAGTAGAGCAACACTGCCACCTACTGGCTAAAAGTCTCAAATTCACCCAAATCCTGCCTTGGGTTTTTTCTAGAGGCTACACTCAGAGGGGAGAAGGAAATGGCAACCCACTCCAGTATTCTTGCTTGGCGAGTCCCAGGGATGGAGAAACCTGGTGGGCTGCCGTCTATGGGGGTCGCACATAGTCGGACACCACTGAAGCAAGTTAGCAGCAGCACACTCAGGGGAGGGCCTGATACTAAATCCAGATTTAAATCCATCATTTCTTTTACCCTTAAGAACCTACTGTGTGATGTGAGTAAAATATAGACCTCATGCTTTGTATTTTACCAATATTTCCATTGTCAGGAGATAATTCTTAAGTAGAAAGCTAGCTAGCCTGGTAAAACAGAAAAAGCAACATGAAAGTAATTTGGAGACCTGAGGCCCAGGCCAGAATCAGCCACAACAGGGTGGGGGATCTAAATAAGGTTCTCAAAACTTCCTGGTTTCAGTAACACTTCATCTGAGAAAAGGTCCATAGACCTAAGGGAATCTCTGTGCCCAGGCACAGCTGAGAACCTCAATGAAGAGTATGGTAGGAAGGAATCAAGATGCTTTGTTCCATTGGTTTTTGAAAGGACAGAAGGTCAGTCATCCTTTGTCTTGGTAGAATCATTTATACAAACATAGTTTCTAAAAATATTTTAAGAGTTGTCATCATAGGAACTTCACTGAAGGGGGGTGTGAGTTCTGTCCCTAGTCAGGGAACTTAAGATCTCACATGCTGTGTGGTTTGGGCCAAAAAAAAAAGAGTAGCCATCATATACTGTTGTTCATTCTAGTACACTTTTTATTTAGCTGTCTTCCAGAGATCAAGGGAATAATTTCATCTTAGAGCCATTTCACCATTTTATTCTATCAGAGTTACAGGGCTGTATGTAATTGCTTATCCAAAATATTTAGGACCAAGTGTGTTTTAAATTCAGAATTTCTTGGCTTTTAGAAAAGTAATTTAGTAATCCACATACAATATGTAATATCCCCATCAGAAACTGGAAAGGGACCTCTGGAGCAAAACATGGGAATATTCACATCAAGAGGAATAAATAAAGTTATAAATAGCATCATGGTCTAGTCAGTTCAGGTTTTGCAACTGAAAACAAAACAAATGAATATCGAAACAACAGCAACTTCTTGATAAAGGATTATATACCTGTAGTTGATTGAGGTCTTCCAGTATAGGAAGAAGTGGAAATACAGTTACACCCCACTGATCTAGCGTCGTTTAGAAATGTTTCATATAAGTTGACTTTTGCAGATTAATGAGAATTATTTACATGTTTTAGACTTCTTTTTATCCAGTCTGTTATAAATCTAAAATATCCCTATTCTTTCTTAGTGATTCATACACCATAAATATTATTATACTGTATGACAAAGTGGCAGTGTCATCAACTCTTCTTAATGTTAGACATATCTGCCCTTGGTTAAATGGCTCCAGCTATGCTTCTATAGTTCTTTCTTCTTTTTATGGTTTTTAATGCATCTTTCTTGGCCGTGAGACTCACCTCTTACTTCTCCCTGACCTAAAATAATTACTAATAGCAAGTAATAATTATCAAATAATTATATTATCTTAAAAACCACTGTTTTTATACGAATTATTGTGAGATTATTATATAATGATCCTGGTGGAATTAGAAGTAAGACTCAGATAGCATCATCATCCTTTAACAGTAAAATTTTGGGTTTTTTGGTGTGTGTCTTGTGTGTGTGTATTTATATACACATATATTTATTTAGATATAATTGACATGTAACATTATATTTATTTCAAGTGCATAGCATAATGATTTGATATTTGTATATACTGCAAAATAATCACTACTATAAGTCTAATTAACATCCATCCCCACACTTAGTTACAAGATGTTTTTCTCATGATGAGAGCTTTTAAGATCTACTCTTTAGGAGTAGATATGGAAGTGTATGTTTTACAAGTGCTTTTTCGAAGTAGACTCACAGATATAGACAACGAACTAGTGGTTGCCAGTGGGGAGAGAGAAGGGGGTACAATATAGAGGTAGGGAATTAAGAGGTAAAACTATTAGGTAGTAAATAAGATACAAGGATATATTGTACAACACAGAGAATATAGCCAGTATTATATAATAACTATAAATGGAGTATTACCTTTAATAATTGTGAATCACTATACTGTACACCTGTCATTTACATAATATTGTACTTTAATTTTTAAAAAGAGAGAAAATAAGAAGTACCTTTCCACTAAGGAATAAAATGATAGTTTTCCTCAAATTTACAAATTTATACTCTCTTCAGTGAGTCTGGTCTCTCCAGAGTGCTCCTGGCTGTTTATTCTACAATGCTCCAGAGATAGAAAGGAGGGGTGGATTCCAGTGGAGGCTTCAGGATGGATTCAGAGTGACAGGTGTTGAACAGAACTATAGTTCCCAAGCAGCAGGGAGCCATTGAAGGTTTAGCAGCCGAGTAGCATAATCAAATCTGCATTTGAGAAATAATCTCTGGTGGCAGTTTGGAGGATGGTTTGGAGAGAACAGGAAGTGGAGGTGTGAAAGTTAGTTTGGTGGTTGATGCAATAATCTAGGTGAGGAATGCAGTTAGAGGGGAAAAAAACTAACTGGGAAAGATTTTCTTTTTTTCTTCTTTTATTATTGTTTATTGACACATAATTGGTTATGGAAAAGGTTTTTGAAGTAAGAGTTGATAACATTAGATTAAATAAAAACTGTTCTCTGGCCATTCTAGATGATAATAGATTCAAATATTGGTTTAAATTTCCAAGTTTAAAAGTTTCTCACTATTCTGTGAGAAAGCACAGAAATGAAGTTAATAAAATTCTTTATGCCTATGTCTCCTGTACACCCATTGCATTCTTTTATCCATCTTTGACCTAGAGAAGATATTCATAAGGTAGTTACTGATATATTAAATTTATACTAACTCGATAAGTGGTAATCGGTGGTCTTCCTGGTTCTATATATGCTGCTCTTGGCGCTTTTTTAAACTTTTTAAATTTTTTTGACCATGCTCCAAGGCATGCGGGATCTTAGTTCCCCCATCCAAAGACTGAACCCAGGCCCCTCCATTGTAAATACCAGTCTTAACCACTGAACCACCAGGGAAGTCCCCTCTTGGCACTTACTAACAGAAAAGAGGGCAGCCAATGGCTAATGAGCTAATGGCTCATTCGGTAAAGAATCCACCCGCAATGCGGGAGACCTGGGTTAGATCCCTGGGGCGGGAAGATCCCCTGGAGGAGGTCGTAGCAACCCACTCCAGTATTCTTGTCTGGAGAATCCCATGGACAGAGGAGCTTGGCGGGCTACCGTCCATGGGGTCGCAGAGTCGGACAGACAGCGACTAAGCACTCACAACAGGGTTACTAAGTTAGACGTTGCATGCGAATTTTTTCCCAGTTGATGAATGAATGCTAAACACTAAACGTGGACATCTCCTTTTCGCAGGTGAGAGTGTTCGTCAACCAGTTATATCGGCCACAACTGGAGCCAGTCATCAGCAAAAACCCTGATTTGCAGGCCATCCGAATTGCTTCTGTGAACCCCATCCTGGACCCCTGGATATACATCCTCCTGCGGAAGACAGTGCTCAGTAAAGCCATAGAGAAGATCAAATGCCTCTTCTGCCGCATCGGCGGGTCGCGCCGGGAGCGTTCGGGGCCGCACTGCTCAGACAGCAGAAGGACGTCCTCCGCCGTGTCCGGCCACTCCCGCTCCTTCCTCTCCCGGGAGCTGAAGGAGATCAGCAGCACGTCGCAGACCCTCCTGTACACGCCAGAACTCAGTGAAAACGGCCTCGGGGGAGGCAGGAATCTGCTGCCCGGTGTGCCCGGCGTGGGCCTGACCCAAATAGACAGCACGTCGCTTAGGACTCTGCGAATATCGGAGACCTCAGACTCCTCACAGGGGCAGGACTCGGAGAGCTTCTTACTGGTGGACGAGGTTGGCGGGAGCTGCAGGGCTGGGCCCGCCCCCAAGGGGAGCTCCCTGCAAGTCACGTTTCCCAGTGAAACGCTGAACTTATCAGAAAAATGTATATAGTAGTAAAGGGAAGACATACAGCACTATTTCTGGAAGCTTCGAAGATCCCGTGCAATAGACACATCAGCGAGCTGTTTGGCCAGTGCTGAGAGGGCTCTTTTCATCCTATCACGCACAGTAGAGAACACCCGGGCTTCTGAGCACTTTGCAGACAGACGAGTTGCTCCTTCTGGGTCCTGAGGTCCGAAGCCTTGGCTGCCACCTCGCTGTGATAATAGCGTTTCGGTGACAACCTCATGGCTGGGAAGATGTACCCTCAGTTTTTCTACTTGACAGGAGGACAGCATAAGTTTTGCTATTTTCATAAAATCAAGAGCTTTATATGTGGCACACAGCAGAAGTCCATGTACAGAAGGGCTCTATTCCAATAAACCATAAAGGACTGTCTTGTGGATGATTTAAGGGTCTCACTAAAGCATGAAATGTGAATTTTATTGTTGTAAATATGATTTAAGGTATTTAAAGTATTTTCTTCTCTGTGAGAAGGTTTATTGTTAATACGAGGTATAACAAAGTTGTGGTAATCCCTCTCCCCCTAGTATAACCAACTGAAGTTGCAGATGTTAAGATATTTTTTCATAACCAAGGTGAGGCCATGGTGTTGAAAATTCAGTGAGTCAGATCTATAAAATAAATACAAATTTTTAAAAGAGTTTAGCACTATTAAAGTAATAAAGCAAAATGCTATTTAAGACATGGACATTACAGGCCGAAATATTAAAATTCTTTCCAAGCTATGTGTAATACATAGTGAAAAACGTTTAGTGATGCTGCATGTATCTATCCAGAAAACTGTGATTTCAGGACAACCTAACGTGCTGATAAATATTTTGTACTTGTGTCTTCATTAGCTGGTACTTTTTAAAATGTAACAAAGCTTTTAAAAAGTGTTAGTAACCCATAATTGAAGTGTATAATATAAAAAGTAAGCAGCTTGTTTTCCCCCTTGGAAATGTGTATAGTTTTACTTTCCTAAGGAATGACTTAGAATATTCTTTAAAATTTAAGAGAAAGGCAGATTGCACCATCAAGGGTTTTACGGGAGGTGTGGAAGGATTAGCCTTTCACAGATGTCACAACAGAAGAGGTACAAAACGTGGGCATGTAAGAATCATCTTCTAAAAGTTTTGTGTAATGCCCAGCCATGCTGTACACATATCTGAAGCACCTTTCTCAAAGAAATACTGAGCATGTTTTGTTGCTTACAATGTCTTTGTGAATTGCTTGGTTGTAATTAAATTGAGCCTGATAGTAATGTGGTTTTAAGAAGCAGTTGTGCCAACTGAAATTATTTTGGAGATTATAATAAATAAATACACTCAATTGGAGTTCCATATCATCAGTTTTGGAAACCTGTGTGATTTTTGTGTGTTTCAGGTCATCTTCCATCTTTTGAAATTGAAATATTTTAACTTCTTTATTTTACAAATAATGTCCAATGTAAAGGTGCAAGAATAGCACAAAGCCTTGGAGCCACTTAATAAAGAATGGCATTTAGAAACCAAGATCTGGGTGCAAAGTGTGCTCGAAATGACCAGTCTGTATGGATGGTAGCAGAGACAGTATTATGCTTAACCTGCTACATGTAAAGAATCTAAATGTTCATTATTAAAACATTAGCATAGACTTGTGGCCTTTCCTACTTGTAAATTCTCTAGACCTCTGCTTTTCAAACTTTACCATGCATCAGTCATCTGGAAAGCTCGTGAAAACACTAACTTTCTGATTCAGTAGCTCTGTGCTGTATCCTAGGTATAGTGATGCTGCCAGTATGAGAACATACTTTGAGCAGCAATAATCTCCCGGAGTGGGGTTATAATTTTTTTTTTTGCAATTTTTAAAAGATGTTTTTGAATGATACCAGAAAATCAAGACTGCCATTTTCACAGACCTGATAGCTTAGTGATTTTCAGCTAGCTTAGAAAAGATCTGTTGGACATGGGGAGAGGGAAGGACAGGGTGAGATGTATGGAGACAGTGGGGAGAGGGGAGGAGAGGGTGAGATGTACGGAGAGAGTAACATAGAAACTTACATTACCATATGTAAAATAGATAGCCAATGGAAATTTGCTGTATGGCTCAGGACACTCAAACAAGGGCTCTGTATCAACCTAGAGGGGTGGGTTGGGGAGGGGAGAGGGGAGGGAGGTTCAAAAGGGAAGGGATATATGTATACCTATGGCTGATTCATGTTGAGATTTGACAGAAAACAACAAAATTCTGTAAAGCAATTATCCTTCAATTAAAAAATAAATACATTTTAAAAAAAATATCCTGTAATCAACCATAATGGAAAAGGAAAAAACAAAACAAAACCTTCTAAAGTGTTCTATTTTACCATGCTAACCAAAGACTTTGGAAGATGGTCAGGGACAGGGAGGTCTGGTATGCTGCAGTCCATGGGGTAGCAAAGAGTCAGACACGACTGTGCAACTAAACAACAACCAAAGACTAAACACAATGTTTTCAGAGACTATTTTACTTGTTATTTTTCTTCCATGTATATGGACAATGAGACAACATTTCAGTTCAGTTCAGTTGCTCAGTCATGTCCGACTCCATGGACTGTAGCACGCCAGTCTTCCCTGTCCATCACCAACTCCCAGAGCTTACTCAAACTTGTGTCCATTGAGTTGGTGATGTCACCCAACCGTCTCATCCTCTGTCATCCCCTTCTCCTCCTGCCTTCACTCTTTTCCAAAATCAGGGTCTTTTCCAATGAGTCAGTTCTTCACATCAGGTGGCCAAAGTATTGGAGGTTCAGCTTCAGCATCAGTCCTTCCAATGAATATTCAGGACTGCTTTCCTTTAGGACGGACTGGTTTGACCTCCTTGTAGTCCAAGGGGCTCTCAAGAGTCTTCTCCAACACCACAGTTCAAAAACATCAATTCTTCGGCAATCAGATTTCTTTATGGTCTGGAAAAACCATAGCTTTGACTAGACAGACCTTTGTCAGCAAAGATGATATTGAGATTTATATATAAATGAATATATTCATCACCCATATTCATGCGAGGAGAAACAAAGTCTTATTCAGAAGTTTGCAATACTAGTCAAGGTATACTCACTCATCCTTTACTTCAGGTTCACCACCCAGAATGCTGATTCTAGCTGATTCTTTTTTTTTTTTTTTAATTTTTTTAAATTTTATTTTATTTTTAAACTTTACAATATTGTATTAGTTTTGCCAAATATCAAATGAATCCACCACAGGTATACCTGTGTTCCCATCCTGAACCCTCCTCCCTCCTCCCTCCCCATACCCTCCCTCTGGGTCGTCCCAGTGCACCAGCCCCAAGCATCCAGTACCGTGCATTGAACCTAGACTGGCAATTCGTTTCATACATGATATTATACATGTTTCAATGCCATTCTCCCAAATCTCCCCACCCTCTCCCTCCCCCACAGAGTCCATAAGACTGATCTATACATCAGTGTCTCCTCTGCTGTCTCGTACACAGGGTTATTGTTACCATCTTTCTAAATTCCATATATATGCGTTAGTATACTGTATTGGTGTTTTCTTTCTGGCTTACTTCACTCTGTATAATAGGTTCCAGTTTCATCCATCTCATTAGAACTGATTCAAATGTATTCTTTTTAATGGCTGAGTAATACTCCATTGTGTATATGTACCACAGCTTTCTAAATAAATCTCACATACAATAAAATTTTCCTTGTAAAGTATTGTAGCATTTTCACAGAGTGCAACCATCATTCCTAATTCCAGAATAAAAGAAAGCACAGACCCATTTGCAGTCACTCCCAATTCATCTTTCCCCCTAGACCGGGCAACCACTACATCTCTATGGATTTGCCTATTCTGGACATAAATGAAATCATATAATATGTGGCCTTTACTGTCTGCATAATATTTTCAAGTTTCACTCACATAGCATGAATAAGTACTTTCTGATTTATAGCTGTAAACTCCAGGAGTTGGTGATGGACAGGGAGGCCTGGCATGCCGCGGTTCATGGGGTGGCAAAGAGTTGGACATGACTGAGCAACTGAACTAAACTGAGTATTTCATTTGTGTGAATATACCACATTTTGTTTATCCATTCATCAGTTGATGGGCATTTGAATTGATTCCCTAATTTGGCTGTTATTAATAATGCTGATAGCCACAGTTGTGTACAACATTTTTTGGGGGGGGGCAGATACTGCTTTATATCTGGCAGAGATATTTCTCTATATATCTGGGAGTGAAAGTGCTGAGTCATAAATTAACTACACATTTAATTTTTTTAGGAACTGCCACAGGTTTTCCCAAGTGACTGCAACATTTTATATTCCCACCAGCAATGTCAAGTTCTCCACATCCTCAATACTTGTTATTGTCTTCTAAATTATAGTCATCCTAATGGGTATGATGCACACAGAGGGTCCATCCTGATCAGGTCAGTACCGCAGAAGGGTTTCCTTTCCCCATGATCCTGATCCATTCACTTCCTCACTCCCTTGGATTAATGAACTATGACTCAGTTGGGCCCTCAAGAGTCACCCCTTGTTCACGCTCAAAGTTTGTGATCCATATATTTCTGTCAGATGCATTTGATGCAAGCAAATCCACCCATCTCAATGTCACTGTCCCAGGTGGCGCGATGGTAAACAACCTGCTTGCCAAGGTACGAGATGGGCCTCTACCCCTGCATCAGGGAGAATCCCCTGGAGGAGGAAATGGCAACCCACTCCAGTATTCTTCCCTGGAAAATCCCATGGACAGAGGAGCCTAATGAGCTACAGTCCAGGGGATCGCAAGAGAGTCAAACACGATGATGACTGAGCACACGATGGGTATGAAGCAGTGTCTCACTGAGGTTTTGATTTGCATTTACCAAGTGACAAATGGAAGGCAATGGCACCCCACTCCAGTGCTCTTGCCTGGAAAACCCCATGGATGGAGGAGCCTGGTTGGCTGCAGTCCATGGGGTCGCTAAGAGTCAGACACGACTGAGCAACTTCACTTTCACTTTTCACTTTCATGCATTGGAGAAGGAAATGGCAACCCACTCCAGTGTTCTTGCCTGGAGAATCCCAGGGACGGGGGAGCCTGGTGGGCTGCCGTCTATGGGGTCGCACAGAGTCGGACACGACTGAAGCGACTTAGCAGCCGCAGCAGCAGCAGTGACAAATAATGTTGAGAATCTTTTCATACACATACTGGCCATTGGTAGATTTTCTCTGGAGAAATGGCCATTCAAATCATCTATGTATTTCTAAATTGGTTTATATGTCCATATTAGTTTGCTAGGGCTGCCATAACAAAATACCATGAATTGCTGACTTCAGTAACAGAAATTTTTTTTCTCACAGTTCTGGAAATTGAAAGTCCAAGATCAAGGCACTGGCAGATGTGGTTTCTCCAAAGGCCTCTCCCCTTGGCTTGCAATGGCTACCTTTTTCCTGTCTTTCCACATGGGCTTCTCTGTACACATGCATCCCCGGTGTCTCTTAAGAGGACACTGGTCACACTGGATTAAGACCCACTCTTACGACCTCATTCAACCTTAATTACCTCCTTAAAGGCCCACCTCTAAATACAGTCACGTTGGGAGTTAGGGCTTTACCATGTGAATTTCAGAGGATACAGTTCAGTCCAAAACAATGTCTTTTTATTGTTGAGTCTGGCTTATTCTAAAAAGAACATTCAGCACTGTTCACCATCTATTCCATGTTTATTTATAAGCTTTACCAACTATGCTATGCAAAGACAGTTTTTGGTGGTAAACTTGTTTCTGACCATTCAGAGCCCCTAACTTTTTCTGTAGGTCAGTTCTCATTATCTAAATGGTTAGTATTAAATCCTATCTGGTTCCAATAGGATATAGTAGACAGGACATAACTGTAACAACACTGGCTTCCCTGGTGGCTCAAACAGTAAAGAATCCACCTGAAGTGCAGGAGACCCAGGTTCATTACCTGGGTCAGGAAGATCCCCTAGAGAAGGGAATGGCTACCTGCTCTAGTATTCTTGCCTGGAGAATTCAATGAACTGAGAAACCTGGTAGGCTACAGTCCATGGGGTCACAAAGAGTCGGACATGACAGCGACAACTAACACTTTCCCTTTTTTTTTTTACTTTCATAATCTTTAAGACAATCTCATAATCCAACCAACCAGGTCAAATCAGAAAAAACTGTGATACTGATACAGCAATTCAGATGGTACTTTGACTAGAAAACCATGGAATTCAAGAATCATTTCCCAAATTACAGCCACTTGTCTCCACAAGTTCCTTATTGGAGCCATAGCCAGGGGTTATGCCATTTTCCATTTTCCAGGGGCCATGGAAAACTCAAGGCACAGTAGTATTCCCTGTGAACTATGCCTTTGGCCTTAGACTGAGTGCAGAATATCTGCACTACAAAAAACAGTGATTTTTTTCCTAAAGTGCTTGTCAGTTTCAAAATAAAACAAGCCATGAACTTTGCTGCTTTCATAGTTCCCCCTTCCCACCACCCTCATAACTTCCCTCATAGCTCAGTTGGTAAAGAATCTGCCTGCAATGCAGGAGACCCTTGTTCGATTCCTGGGTAGGGAAAATCCGCTGGAGAAGGGATAGGCTACTCACTCCAGTATTCTTGGGCTTCCCTTGTAGCTCAGTTGGTAAAGAATCCGCCTGCAATGTGGGAGACCTGGGTTTGATCCACTCGTTGGGAAGATCCCCTGGAGAAGGAAAAGGCTACCCACTCCAGTATGCTGGCCTGGAGAATTCCATGGATTGTATAGTCCATAGGATCACAAAGAGTTGGACATGACTGAATGACTTTCACTTTCACTTTCCCACTACAACTGAACCTGAGTCTAGGATGCTGTAAGTATTATCTCATGATTGCTCTCCAGGTACACCAAAAATGGAATCAGGAAAGAGAGACTCAGAGCAAGAGAGAACATTTGACCCTACCGTTTAACCTGGAGCTGCCCTGGGTCACACATGGGGCTTTAACTCTAAGCTGGAAGGACTTTGGAAGAAAAGAGAGAAATACAGTTGGGCTTCTTGTCCTTGTATTCACATCAGTATCTCTACCATTCATCCATAACCTTGTATTTACCCTTTTAGGTAAATTCCACCACAGAAGAGAAGGGCACGGCACGGCAAACATACCTGCGTCATAACAACTTTCAGCCACAGCAAGTCCCTACACTGAAATCTGAACACTGGGTAAATATTTCTCTTTCTTGAGTTCAATACAAGGGGGAAGCCAAAAGAATTCCAAGAACAATGATGAAAGAGAACTCAGGGCAACAGATCCACAGAGGAACACAGTAAAACTGTGCAAAAGGCAGCAGAGGGGGCTCAGGATGTCTCTAGATTAAAACCAAGAAAGAAAGAGAAGAAAATGAATGGATTGTTTTATATTTGGAATATTGAGGGGAGTATTCTATTTCTGTTAGTCAGAGGGAATGTTTGTAATATATACCACATAGAAAACTAAGAAATGTAAAAACAAGGCAGTTATTGACTCCATGAAAGACAGAGACGTACTCGAAAAGTAAAATGAAAATAATCGACCCAGTGAGATCCACTATGTGTAATAATTACATAGTCATATTAACAATGACTATAGATTGAGGCCAAAATTACAATCAACTGTATTGGAATTGGATGCAGGAGTAGTAAGTAAATATATAGAGGAAATGAAAGAGAGCCAAATCATATTCCTCCATAATAAAAAATCAATATTTAATATTGCAAATTTTAAAAAATGAATTAAGCACTGAAATCACAATTATGTGTATATATATATATATTTTTATATACCAATCATATTCTTAAAAATTTTACAGCCTGAAAATACCAAGTATGCTTTAGAAACTCTGATACAAAATTAGAACCATTGAAAAAAATGAACTTGGCACGATCTATTGAAGTTCGGGATAATATTCATCAATATGAACAATAACTGCAAG
The DNA here is from genome assembly GCF_032452875.1 of Bos javanicus. Classification (NCBI taxonomy): domain Eukaryota; kingdom Metazoa; phylum Chordata; class Mammalia; order Artiodactyla; family Bovidae; genus Bos; species Bos javanicus. The sequence goes on along the minus strand of NC_083887.1, from coordinate 33,646,918 downwards.
GACTGAAACACAGCATATATATATCTCAATGCATGACTTCATAATGATACAAAAATAGAACAGAACACTTACTAGTCACCTCTGGAGGATATTGTACAACCAACCTATTATTTTGAAAAGTGCTAAATAAAGGGGGAGAACAAAGCCTCCAATACATAAACTGCCTGTACTACATAAATCACTTCTATGGTATAAAATAATTGATGAGAAGTTTTTCTTTAAAGATGTTTTCTAGCACCAAAATTCTAACAATTATCACCATTTTTTGGCCTCTAATGAAACAATAAATCTAGGCAATAATAATCAATGTCTGCTGACATTACAAACAGATAGCCAGAAATATTTAACTTTCGGTCTAAGTATCCAAAACCACCCGTAATATATTCTTACCAGAAAACTGATGTTAAAGCTCAAGCTCCAATAGCTTGGCCACCTGATGCAAATAGCTGACTCACTGGAAAAGACCCTAATGCTGGGAAAGATTGAAGACAGGAGAAAAAGGGGACTACAGTAGACGAGATGGTTGGATGGTATCACCGACTCAATGGACATGAGTTGGCGCAAGCTCTGGGGGAGACGGTGAAGGACAGGGAAGCCTGGTGTGCTGTAGTCCATGGAGTCGCTGGACATGACTGAGTGACTGAACAACAACAAATCATTTTATAAGAAATGTAGGTCAAGAGGAACATTAATGACATTAGGTGGGATGCAAGAGACAGGGCACAAAAAGTAGAAAATTCTAAAGGACAGGCAACTCAGTTAAAAAATAAATAAATTGCAAAGAAAAAAATGAAAGGGAATCTATAGATTATAGAAGTCTAAGACATATCAACAATGCAATGAATGGGCTTTTTTTGGGGGGGGGATTCTAATTTAATCAAACAATACTATCACTCAATGTGACACAACAGACAAAAGTCTATGGTGTACCTACTTTTGAAACTCGTCATTTTAAACCTTCCCAAAAATGATACTGTTAGGTCTAAGTGACAACATTTGTTAGTTCTAATCAACACTATTGAACAAGATACCGAATCTATAGGGATTCTTTGAGAAAAGAATAGGTGGAAATACTTTTCAACCTCTATTTTTAAAGAGGTCAGCATTACTCTGACTCAAGAACTAAAAAAAAAAATATTGTACAAGAAAACTACAGACCAAAAAAACAACAAAAAGAAAACTACAGACCAATATTTTTCATGAACAGTCATATAAATCCTTATTCCAAATTGAATAAAAAAAGATCTAAAAAGGATATTCCATCATAACTAAATAGGGTTTATCCCCAAAATGCAATTGACATTTGAAAAACACATGTAATTCATCATATTAAGAGAATAAAAAACAAAAATCATATGATCTTCAGATGGATGCAGGAAATACATTTATCAAATAGTTAGCAGACTAGGGAAAGAACTTCCTCAATTTAATAAAGGATGTATATAAAAACTACAGATACCACCATACTTAACAGTGAAAGACCAAAAGATTATAAATAAGGCAAGAATGTCCATTCTCACAGCTTCTATTTAACACTGTATTAGAGGTTCTAGCCAGTACCTAAGGTGAGAAATGGAAATAAAAAGCATTCAGTTTGAAAAGAAGGAAAACTGTCTTCATTCACAGCTTGATAATATATATGAACAGCCTAAAGAATCTATAAAAAAGCTAATGCAACTAATAAATGTGTTATCAAGGTGGTAGGCTACGAGGTCAGTATACAAAAATAGGTATTTCTATGTAATAGTATCAAACTGGAAAATGAAATTTTAAACATACTTACAGCATTAGAAAAATATGAAATACCTAGGGATAAAAAACAAAAATATAGGCAAGATTCATTCACAGAAAACTAAAAAACACAGCGAAGAAATTAAAGATCTAAAACAATGACAATTATGCCATGACCATGGATTCAAAGATGTGACATGGTTAAGATGGCTGCTGCTGCTAAGTCGCTTCAGTCGTGTCTGACTCTGTGCAACCCCATAGACGGCATCCCTGGGATTCTCAAGATAAGAACACTGGAGTGGGTGGTTAAGACGGCAGTTCTTCCCAAACTGATTTACAAACTCAATACAATTCCAATCAAAATTCCAGCAGATTTACATGTAGATTAAGACAAATGATTCTAAAATGTACATGGAAGAAATCAGAACAGCTCAAGAATTCTTTAGGAAATAAAGAACAAAGTTGGAAAAATCATGCTGATTTTTAAGAACAGGGAAATTTCCTGGTAGTCCAGTGATTAGGACTTGATACTTTTTTACTACTGAGGGCCCAGGATCAATCCTTGATTGGGGGAACTTTTGTACTAGAGGTTCTAGCCAGTGTAATAAGGTGAGAAATGGAAATAAAAAGCATTCAGTTTGAAAAGAAGGAAAACTGTCTTCATTCACAACTTGATGGTATATGTAGAACAGCATAAGATAACACAAGCTACAAGACACAGCCGAAAAAAAAAAGTAATAGACATATAGATCAGCGTAACAGAATACAGAACTCAGACCCTCAAATGCATGGTGAAGGTATTTTAATTGGAAAGGGTAATTGTCTTTTTTTAATGAATAGTACCTGAATAACTGAAAACCAAAAGAGAAACCTAGCCCTTTACCTCATACCTTTCATAAAAATTAACTTGAATCAGACCTAAGTATAAAAGCTAAAACTGTAAAACTTCTACGAGAAAGGAGAAATTCTTTCTGATCTTATAAGTACATAAAAAATACATCTGTAAGGGAAATATAACGGACTTCATCAAAATTAGAAACTTCCACTCTTCAAAAGATATCACTGAGAAGACAAAAAAGCAGGGACTTGGTGGTCCAGTGGTTAAGAATCCACCTTCCAATGTAGGACACACACAGGTTCGATCCCTGTTCAGGGAACTAAGATCCCACGTGTGGAGGGGCAACTAAGCCTACGCACCACAGCTACCAAGCACATGCTGTCTGTAGCCTACATACCACACTAGAGAAAAGCCCTAGCACTGCATCACAGAGTCTGCGTGCTACAACTAAAACTCAATGGTTATAAATAAATAGATAATTTTTTAAAAATGAAAACCAAAAAAGGAAGCCACACCATGGGAACAAAGTATTCACAATACATATATCTCAAGATTTTTAGCCAGAATATACAAAAACTTTTATTACTCAAAAATAAGATAACCCAAATAAAAAATGGACAAAATATTTTGAAAGGTATTTCCCAAAAGATATACAAATGTCAAATAAGCATATAAAAGATGCGCAACATCATCAGGAAAATACATATTAAAACCACAATGAGATACCATTACACATCCACTAAAATCACTGAAGTGAAAGTTGCTCAGTCATGTCTGACTCTTTGTGACTCCATGGACTATACAGTCCATGGAATTCTTCAGGCCAAGAAATTGGAGTGGGTAGCGGATCCCTTCTCCAGAGGATCTGGCTGACCCAGGAATCAAATGGGGTCTCCTGTATTGCAGGTGGAATCTTTACCAACTGAGTTACCAGAGAAGCCCTAAAGTCACTAAAATGAAAACCAACAGCAATACCAAGCATCGACAAGGATATGGCACAACAGAAAATTAATATATTGCTGGTCAGAATGCAAAACAGTACAAATACTTTAGAAGATTCAGTTTCCTCTAAAGCTACACATATACTTACCATAAAACACAGCAATTCAATCCCCAGGTAAACATATATATTCATACACAGACTTGTGACATATGCATACAGCAACTTTATTCACAGCAGATCAAAACTTAGATGTTCATCTACAACCTAGATGTCTGTCAACAGATATGAAGAGCAAATTGTGATATATCCATACAACAGACTAGTGCTCAGCAACAAAAAGGAACACACTACACAACAGCATGGGTGAGTCTCAACACGGATGGACTTCAAAAGTATTATGCTAAGTGAAGAAGATCAGAAACAGTATATATTGTATGATCTATTTATTTGAAATTCTAGAAAAGTCAAATCAGTGTGTAGTCACAGAAAGCAAATCACTAGTTGAACAGTGTTTGTGGGGTGGAAGGGAACTGATTATAAATAAACTTTAGAGAACTTTCTGGGTGATAGAAATACTCTCCATCTTGATGGTACTGTCAAAACTCTTCAACTTACCATCGTGTCAAAACTCTTAAACTTACCATAAGTGCATTTTATCATATGCAAAATTACACTCAAAAAAGTTGACAGGATGGGCAGAGATACTGTTTTATATCCTCTCCTTCAAATTAAATCTAGAATCAATATTGTGGTCTAGCACAATGCTAAGTCAGTAGACCTTTTAAATATGCAAACAAATGTTTGCACGCTGCCTTGGAATTAAACACTGCCCATTTTCAATAGAATTTCCATGATTTAAAAAAAAATCTAAAATTAGAAAGAAATTTGGTTTTTGTCTCATGCTTACATTGAAATAATCTACAGTAATCTTTGTTATGAGGGACTCAAAGTAACACCCATTTTCCCTTCCTGACTTCTGAACCACTTCAGAAACAAAATGTGATGCAGAGATTTAAGTCAGATTTATTGATGAAAAAGTCTAGGTTAAAGGATATGATTGAGGTTTGTGCCAACAATGGCCACCTAGTATCAAACCCAGAATTAGACACATCTGCTCACCAAGGCATTGGCAGTCCTGAACAACTACAGGTTTCCTCTTGCAGGGACAGACAGTCTTCGCTGCAAAACATACACTTCCAGCAAGAGACCACAACATAGGCTGTCTGCAGGCATGACACATTTCAAAAAAACAAATGCAGAAAGAGGTTTGCATGTCCAGTTTTCTATCTTAAACTCCCTTTACTGGGGAGATGGCAGGGAGGAACAAAGGGAGAAACCAGAATTCCTTGGTTGATGGATGTCAAAGCACCATGGAAAAAAAGCCATCCCCTTCCCCATCCTTCTGCCTTCTCAACCAAGTATAGACTATTATTTCTCACCCTTTCTTCCACTCTGGCACGCACAGCAAGTGAGGTTCACACGTAACACACATTAAGGCACAGTTCATGGTACACTGGCTATAGGGCCATCCCCTCTTCCACTCAAGTAGGCGTATTTAATTTCACGGAGGGAAAGTGACATATTTCATTTTACTTTAGTAATGAGTGAATCATTTACAAACTTGTGTATTTTTATTATTGGCTTAAAAAAAAACATTATTTTCTCAATCCTAAAATGTCATCAATTACAAAACACAACATCAGTTTCATAATAATCCCTAAGGAAAAACACACTTAATCTACTTATTGATTTGAAGATAATTATAGAACTATGGTTCTTGTGTCAATGTACAACTCATTTAGATATACGTATGTCATGAAATCAAAGTCCAAATCAATTTTAAAAGGCTTCTGACTCATGAAGTCTGAGATTAAAGAAATTATTAACAATTTCCTGCTGCTGAGAAAGGCAGGGAAACGAGCTTTTGACGTCATTACACAAAGCACAATTTTCAAACTGAAAAGGCTATCTTGGTCAGTTATAATCATGAAAACACTAGCTTTCTGAGCCAAAGCTTTTTTAATTTAAACTCTTCTTTATAGTTTTGACATATAACATCAATTTAAAAGCTAATTTCATACTGAAGTGTACCATAAAACCCTTCACATAGGCTCCAATTAAAGTAGATCTTGGTTCAAGAGAGAGGAAACACGTATACCTGTGGCTGATTCATGTTGATGTATGGCAGAAACCATCACAATATTTGAAGCAATTATTATCCAATTTAAAAAATATAAAAAAAAATTTTTTTAAGAAAAAAAGAATTACAAAAAAATAAAAAAGATCCAGGTTTCGTGGTCTAAACTTTGCATGTGTTTATGTAGTATTTGTTAGCACATTTAAGATAAATACTTTATAATCTAAGAACCTGTTGTCTAGAGAATAATGATTCTCAAATTATCAGACATGGTCTGGATTGTATAGTGTTCTGACTAATGAGTATCTATGCCACACACATTTGCAGATAAGAATACTACAAATTATGTTCAATAATTAGTGTTTAGTGTTGTTTCAGAAAGTATATTAAATATCTTTAATTATATCATTACCATGAACATCAATTATTTCCCTCAGATTGAAAGAATTTGCTATTACAGTTACCAAGCTTAGTACAGATCTATCAGTATTCACATCCTTATAAAATAATGTATGCATTTTTCCCTTCGTACACAAGAGTGCTAAGCAGTTTTGGGGGCCTGAAGAAATGAGATCCCTTTCTCCTCCATAATTCACTATTTCGTTCTCTCCTCCATCTTGCATCTAAACCATCTTATGTCTTATTTCTGTGTAAGAAAGAGACTAACCTGGCCTACTGATGTCAGTACAGAGGCAACAGTAGGTTCATAAACAGAATCTAGTAGCTACACGCACTCCCATCCTGGATCTTGTTTCTTTTGGGTTGAGGTATGGTGGCTCAGAGGTTAAAGCATCTGCCTGCAATGTGGGAGACCGGGGTTTGATCCCTGGGTCGGAAGATCCCCTGGAGAAGGAAATGGCAACCCACTCCAGTATTCTTGCCTGAAGAATCCCATGGACGGAGGAGCCTGGTGGGCTACAGTCCATGGGGTCGCAACGAGTCGGACACAACTGAGCGACTTCACTTCACTTCACTTCATAAACCTTATACCAACAACATTCCCCAACTGAAAGCCATCTGTCCTATAGTATCAGAAGTAGTGACTTCTCACTTCCAAGTATGGAAAAAATTACAAAGACGTTTTCCTCCTTTCTTAAAATCAGAAGAAAGTGAGGTTAAATAAAACCAATTCAAGTGCTTCATAGAAACAGCTAACATTTACTGAGTACTTCATACACAAAACACCATACAAGGTGCCTTATATATTTTGTCTTCATATAAGAAATAAATTAATCAATCTAATTTTTTCAAAAGCTAACAACACAAATAGGCAAACCTTTAAAAGCAAAAAACCCTATTTATTCACAAACTGTACAATCAACATCCATTACTCAAAACAACATATGGAACAGTAAGTGCACATTTATCTACACACCATCTACCTGCCCTTGAAGAATATGCATTATTTAACAAAATAAAATATCATTAATTTTTTTTTTTATCTTTCTAAAACAAACTTCTCTAACCAGAGCTAACTATCTGATATAACTTTGGGGGGAAAAATAGTACTTTTCAAGGCAAATGCTGGCTTCTCCAACTCTGAAAAAAAGAAGTAAGCATTCCACTAAAAAAAATGTTTTTCAGTCATCTCAGACCGTTACATGTACATGCTCCCAGTGGGCAAGATAAAATTCCTTAAAATAAAAAGTAACTTACTTCCTCTCTAACAAGGATAAAATACCAATACTAGCTTCCTGAGTTTCAGAAGTAACAGTACTCAGCAGTTCTATATAACTGTACTAAAATAATAATTAACATTAGCAATGTCAGTACTGATTTGTGGATGTGATGGTGACCTTTTAATGAAATATATCCTTCAATATATCCTTTCTATTCATGGGATTAAACCATAAATCACACTTCAATTTCTGTGTATGTTGCGCCTAACGTTATTCACTCCTTTATTTCAATAACATATCTACTTTTCCCCCTCAATTTTTAGAAAAGTATAATTGAGTCATTTAAAATTGTGATTGTTTCTCATTTCACTGAGCAGTTCCATAAAAGTTAACTAGAAAAGGAATTCTAAACCATCAGCTAGGAAATTACAGCAAGAAATAAATTGTTTTTAATCTTTTAAAAATAAGGAAAAGAAAATACTGCTTTTGACTGGGAAAATAGTAGTGTAATTTGTTATGATGTATCTGTAAGAGCCACTGATTTTTTTAAAAAATGCACATCTTTAAAATGACTCACTTGGTGCTAAGGATTACTCTATCTACCTTAGTAATTTAAAAAATAAACCATGATTCTGACATTTGTCAGTATCTCACACATCTAACAAATACTGAAAGTGGCAACTATCATTGTTATAATAATTATAAAGTTAAAAGCACAAATCAAAAGAGAAACTTCATAAAATGTTCAGCATACACATTTGCATGCATTTTCAAACTTTCAAGATCCTACATAGGACCAAATGACAACTCTGAATCAAAATGAGTATCAAAAAGATTCAAGCTTCGTGACAGACTTATTCTAATGAAACAAGAGAAAAAGAAGAGTGAATAGGAATAGCGGTATATTTCTAGCAGGGAAAGAAGCCTACTTCCTTTATTATAAAACAAAAATCAACAAGTCAATATTTTAATAACACTGGCCATCAAGTTATTCACTATTTGAGAACTTGCTTTTCAAGTGGTATCTTGAAAATGCATTCACTTATATATTTTGATTCAATTAAGCTTCTTAATCAAAAAACCATGTACTCAATTTTAATCTTGAGCTGAAATCATGCCTCATCAAAGTACAGTCCAAAAACTATACAATAATTCTTTCACTTAAGTTTTATATGTCGCATCTGAAAAACTTATTTAACAAGCAGGAATTTTACCCTGTTTCTCCAGACTAAAAGCCCCCACGCCTAAAATTTAAGTGGTAATCAAAGATGGATTCAAAGGACTCTTGCTAAGCTTCATCGGGCTTTGATAAAAACAGAGGCATCCGGTGGTGCAGCACCATCTTCCTTCTCGGTCACAGTCTCTACAGTCCCAGAAGCTGACACAATAACCATTGTTTTATTTGCTGCAACTGTCTTCTGTTTTTCAGCAATAGCTGCACAAACAGCAACAATCTCATCACTTTCAAAGTCATAGTCAGGAATTGACTTGGGTGAGAAATGTGTTACTTCTGCTGGTACTTCACTCTTCTTAATCCTCTCTGCTACTTTCTGCTGCTCCTGGAGTGTTCTTGCCCAAGAAAGGTCTTCTTTCCATATCTCAGGGTTCATTGGATAGATGTGAAGGGCTACTTGAAAACTTCGAATTGCCTACAGGGGAGAAAAGGTCAGACTTCTTTGCTTAGTTTTAGTAAGGAATGTATTTAATATAATCCACAATATGTTTCTCTCTCTCTTTTTCTCACCATATTACAATGTAAAGATGGAAGTTAGAGCTGTGCTGGATATGATGGTTATGGTTTAAAAAAATGGTAAATGTATTGGAATGATGGTTATGGTTAAAAAAACAATCAAATAGTATAAAAGAAAGTAGCTGACAAAACTGTTGATAAGGACCAAAAAGTCCATTAAAATAGAGGTATTGATATGATGACTCAAAACAAGTCAAATGCATTGTTCAGCTTCTGGAAATCAGCAAACATGTAAATCTGGGGATTTCTTGGGCCAGCTCATGATTAGAAAGGCATCAGGAATGCCTGTCTTTGAAGCCAAAAGTTTAGGTCATAATAATGATAACATGTCTTAAGTGTCACAAGAGGGCAAAGAAGAACATTATATATAATGATAAAAGAATCAATGAACCAGAAAAATATAATAATTATAAATATATACACACCCAACATCAGAACATTTAAGTATATAAAGTAAACACTGACAGAACTGAAGGGAGAAACATATAGCAATAAAGTATTAGTAGGAGACTTCAATGTCCTACTTTCAATAACGGATAGAACATTCCAACATAAGATCAATAAGGAAACAGAAGACCTGAACAACACTACAGACCAAAGGGACCTAACAGACAAATATAGAAAGACTCATCCAACAGCAGCAGAACACACATTATTCTCAAGAACACACAGAACGTTTTCCAGGACAGATCACATCTCAGGTCACAAAACAAGTCTTAAATTTAAGAAGACATACCAAGTATCTTTTCTGAACTACAAGAGGATAAAGCTAGAAATCAATAGAACTGGAAAAACTCACAAATACGTGGAAATTAAGCAGCACACTCTTGAACAACCAGTGAGTCAAAGAAGAACTCAAAAGAGAAATTAAAATGTATCTTGAAATGAAAATCAAACTATAACATCCTGACGCTACAGGATGGTATATTTGCAAAAGCAAAACTAACTATAAGTTTATAGTGATAAATGTTATGTTTAAAACAGAAAAGATCTCAAGCAAAAACCTAACTTTACACCTCAAAGAATTAGAAAATGAAAAACAAAGTAAGCCTGTGACCATTTTCTAACATACACACTCAGCTCCACATAAAAATCTAAATATTACTCATAGATACATATCCAACTATTGACTTTTAACTTACTCCCTGTTTAATTTACCTATGTATTTTCTTACGTTTTTGTCCATATGGATTATTAAGAACTGTTAGATGTTAAAAATTTTAGCTTGTTTTCAATATATTTTTTACAGTATTCCCTTCATTATGACAATAAATAAAGTTATTTTTTCTATTCCAATGTTTCAAAATAACAGCTTAAGTTTATCTAAAAATCAAAAATTTAGATTTTTTTCCAAATAGAGTCCTAAAATCATACTAAATGGCGGGGGGGGGGGAACCATTTTTGATTCCTCCAATAATTTCACAATATAAATAAGAAAGAAATTTACCAAGGGGAAAAATATAACAGTTGAACCACTGGTACTCTTATTTTGAAAACTTAAAATACTGAATAATTTTACTTTCATTAGCTGGTTCAAAATAGCTCTGTTGTTTCATCTGCATTTTATTTTCTTTCTTTATAGGACAATCTTTGCTATATGTCCTAGAGATTTTCTCCATTACCGTAAATACTTATATGTAAAACAGATAATGATGTAAGGTTTTATTAAAAGAGAAATGGGTAAAAAGTATTATAAGCTAGACTTCTGTTTGTTTTGCAATTAACCTGTTAGAAAACTAAATTCCTTTAATTTCTTTTTCCAACTGTGATATGATTTAAGTCTTCAGACAAAAGAGAGAAAAGATGACTATGTCAAATGGCAAGGAAAAAAAACAATCTCTGGTTAAACTTGTTTCCATCGCTATGAATCTTCCTTCAGACTACAATTTTGAAATTATTTCAATCCTTTTCTCATCAAGATTCTATACGATTTTTGAGAATTTGATAAATACCCTATTTGGTAATTAGAAATAATCATATATTTAACAAGAGTACCGGAAAAATCTAAGTTATCCACAACTTACTAAAACCATTACTAGTAATGTTAAAACAACTTCTTTGGGATATTTTGCTTGTTTTGTTTTCAACTATAAAAGTCTAATAAAAGTATGAAAAATTTTAATTTACTTGATGACACAGAGGAAATCTGGCACCACTATATTAGATTTGCAAACACCTGTTAGGAAATTAGCTGTTAGGTATATGTAGTTCAGTCAAAACAAAAATGAAAAGAAGACAATGCTCACAGCCAACTCTGACCTACTGAGCCTTTGCTACATACAAGGTATAGTCCAGATAAGGTGAGAAATTCATTAAGTACCAGTTTATAGTAAACTTTATACAATGACTACTTCAATTTCATAAGCTTCTACCCTTTTCCATTTCTCTGCTCACCAATCTTAGCAACTTTTCAGTCTAAAGTATTTATCACCATTATTCTTCCGTATTCTACTTTCTTCCTTCTTCAACACAATCTTTTGGTGGTTTTGTCTCCATAGTGCTACTGATATCACTTTATAATGGGGGTAAACTGAGTGATGCAATGAACTAACCTAAAAATTATTTTATATTTAAATAAGGTTTACCAAATGCCAACATTTATTGTTGTTTTTTTTAATTCCCATGATGCCAAATACCTGAAAAATATTCTGATCCTGATATATTGTAACTGACATTTGTAATGGAAAAAAGATGATCAGTAATAAGCGAGCAGTGTTTATGGGTTAATACCTTTAAAAGGTTATTTGCTATTTACCTTTTGTGTAGATCTGATAAACGACTATTTACTTTTGGTTCAACTGATCAAAAACATGTCAAAATAAAACGTCATCACTGTAATAATCTGACTTCCTTACCAAGACTATCTCTCCTAATCCAAGTTGAGCACGCCCCAAAGTCTGCCAAGATTCCCATGAATGTGGATTTCTCTGGACAGCCATTTCTGCAGCATGAACTGCTGGGAACATTTCATGAAGAGACATTAGGACCTATGGCCAAAAAAGAAGAAACCCATCAGTAACATTCATAAATTAGCAAACTAAAAACTAAACAAAAAAAAATAGACAGTCATATATAAACAACTCTCCATTTTTGAAAATACATTTTTAGTCTGGAAAATAAAACATTTTCGTGGTTTTAACCCTCTCCTCTGCTGCTGCTGCTGCTGCTGCTGCTAAGTCACTTCAGTCATGTCCGACTCTGTGTGACCCCATAGACGGGAGCCCACCAGGCTCCCCGTCCCTGGGATTCTCCAGGCAAGAACACTGGAGTGGGTTGCCATTTCCTTCTCCAATGCATGAAAAGTGAAAGTGAAGTCGCTCAGTTGTGTCCGACTCCTAGCGACCCCATGGACTGCAGCCTACCAGGCTCCTCCATCCATGGGATTTTCCAGGCAAGAGTACTACTCAGGGTTAAAAGTTATATTCTTCTTATTCCTGAAATAATTATGAAAAATATATTCTCTTTGCAACTGTTGAACCCTACTGCATGCATACATGCTAAGCTGCTTCAGTTGTGTCCAACTCTTTGCAACCCTATGGACTTTGTAACCCTATGGACTATAGCCCACCAGGCTTCTCTGTCCATGAAATTCTCCAGGCAAGAATACTGGAGAAGGTTGCCACTTCCTCCTCCAGAGGTTCTTTCCAACCCAGGGATCAAACCCATGTCTCTTATGTCTCCTGCATTCACAGGCATGTTCTTTAACAATAGCACCACCTGGAAAGCCCCAACTAAATCAGATAGCCATATTCTGGCCATGATGGCTCACAACTATTTGAACTCCAACTCCCCTTCTATTTACTCAACTTACAATGTGTTTTTTAGGGAACCCCAGGTCCTTCTGTCAAACTAGGTAAATTTAAATTTTGGTTCAACCACCCATCTTGTCCTACATGAACATCTTCCTGCTATAAAAATCATTTAAACACACCACCAGCCTGCCCACAATTAGGTTCTCCAAATCATACACACCAGAAAAATCAAGGCATTCCAGGATCCTCTACTTCAATTTATGGGGAAGTGCTGGCTTTTATCTATAAAATTTTGACCATTTGCATTTCACAAGATTTACGACACTACCATTATCAAGTTCCAAATAAAACAACTCATTTCATACAGCTTGCCACAATCCTACCTTTAATATATACATGTTTAAGATTAAAAATTAAAGGCTTATCCAAATGAAGGTCCTCACAGCATTTCATTTAGTAGAAAATAATTTATTTGGGTTTTTCCTGGATAAATTAAAATCAGATCTGAAAAAGGATGTGCCCTATGTTTTGGATCATCATCTGAAAGACATGCTAGGTGGGCACATCAGGCTGAATTGCAACTATTCCATGCCAGAAGTATGTTAGTGCTCTGTCTGAGATTTTAAAAGTCTCTTCAATAGTCTAATAGAAGTACTCCAGGAGAAGGCAATGGCACCCCACTCCAGTACTCTTGCCTGGAGGATCCCATGGACGGGGGAGCCTGGTGGGCTACAGTCCATGGAGTTGCTGAGGGTCGGACACGACTGAGCGACTTCACTTTCACTTTTCACTTTCATGCATTGGAGAAGGAAATAGCAACCCACTCCAGTGTTCTTGCCTGGAGAATCCCAGGGACGGGGGAGCCTGGTGGGCTGCCGTCCATTGGGTCACACAGAGTCGGACACGACTGAAGCGACTTAGCAGCAGCAGCAGCAGCAGAGGTTTTCTTTATGAACTTTCCCACAAAACATTAAAAATGTATTTATAAGTACAAACGTTATTTTTACACTATTAATAAACTGAGTCTATTCTGACCTTTTGCTATGGACCAGGCTGTTCTAAGAGAAATAACTTTATCCAGAATCCAATTCATCCTCATTCTGAAGAGACTGAGTTACTGTTAAGTCCACTACAATTAATTTCCAAGGAAAGCTAATACATTTCATCTATTTAAGAGATCACCAGTGACTTTAAAAGATACCCATCACTCATATCTTAAGCATAGTTAGGTTGAAATAAAAATTAGTTTCAATATTAAGGTAAACAAACTTCTAATTTGATGCATGAGGAAAGAGCCATAAATAATAAGGTGACATATGTTTTCCCCAAATAAACAAATTGTACTTAACAAAAGAAAATGGGAGGAAATATTCTTTTGGCTCATCACTGCTCACATCACAAACAGTGCAATTTCACAATGAAAGGGAAATTCTTCATGACCATTACCTGTGATTTCATCTCATACAGGGTAGCATCATTTGGGGTTAACTGTAGTGCTTCATCCCACTTCTGAATGGCCTCTCGGTATCTATAGTTGTTAAAGTTACATTAGTATTCTATTTTCAGTAAGTCTTTGAGAATACAAGACCAAATTTAAAGGTCAGAAAATAAGAAATAACTGTTTACCAAGAAATATCTCTATTCAATAACTGATAAGGATGATGTTACACAAGCAGAAAAATTTAAGAGATGAAGGGAAAGGACAGCAAATAACAAAATAGTTTTTTTAAAAAAGGACAGCAAAAGCAAAATATAAATTAAAAAAGACTGGAAATTTTTCCTGAAAATTTATTTTCTGGGCTAAGAAAGCACCACAGAATTTCTTTTTTTCTCTAATCTCAGTGTCTGCATATGTTGTCACTCATTTCAAATGGATTACAAAGGACTTCTCTCAAGAATTTATAATCCAGTTGCAACCCCTGACCCTACTGCAGCAATCTAGCTGACAGAGATGACAATTTAAGACGCTGCCAGGTCATTCTGTAAACATTCTTCAGTATTTAGTTTCTCTGTCTATAAGCTCCATGAGTCCAGGGATCGTATTTTATTTATCACTATCAATACACAGTAAGTTTATAAGATGTGGGTCATATGAATGAAAACCAGTATGGAGACAGTGATTTCCACCATCATCTTCTTTTCACTGATGTTCTCCCAGTCACGACTCTCTTCTGAGTCAACATCTCCACCTAGATTCCCTATAGACACCTCAGACTCAATATGCCCCAAACTGATCTTAGCATACTCCATACTAAATCTGCAGAATTATACATATATCCTTATGTATGTTTATACATATATCCTTATGGGTGATTTACACTGTTATACAGCAGAAACCAATACAATACTGTAAAACAATTATCCTCCAATTTTATAAATCTGCAGAAATACAGCAGCATTTTCTTTTTTAAATAAAATTAAGGAAAGATTAAGTCCTACACATTATCCAAAGCAGTCATCCTCACAGCATTCTTCCCAAGCAGTTAACTCATGTATACTTTAATATTTCTAGGAGGACAAAGTTCAAATTAAGAGAATATTCTTCATTATAACAAGCTGAAACTTTCTGTACCTTTCCATCAATGCTACTCATCCTCTCTTCTAGAGCTAAACAGAAAATATATAATCCACCAGTTTTGATGGTGGATGGTGGGTGATCTAGGGAGGTTTTGGAGGAGAAAAAAATGCACACACACACACGCGCGCGCACACACACACACACACACACACACTGGTCCCTGCCTCAGATCAGTGAGACATTTCTGGAGTAGGGACCAAGCATCTGTATTTTTTAAAAGTTCCCTAGGTTATACTAGTAAAATCCAGGGTTGTGAACCACTGATAATCTCTCTCTTGGTATATTAAGTCCTACCACGTGCTGTCTTCTCCTGAATCATTTCCAGCTACCCTTCATTTCCTCTACGTATTCTGGCACATAATTTCCTACCTACTACGTGACCATAACAACCAAAAATGTGGGCTGACCTGCACTGATTTAAGCAGGGAGCAGAAAACTAAAGGCACAATTAGGTAGAAAATACAAAGACACATGTACCCCAATGTTCATCGCAGCACTGTTTATAATAGCCAGGACATGGAAGCAACCTAGATGCCCATCAGCAGATGAATGGATAAGAAAGCAGTGGTACATATACACAATGGAGTATTACTCAACCATTAAAAAGAATACATCTGAATCAGTTCTAATGAGGTGGATGAAACTGGAGCCTATTATACAGAGTGAAGTAAGCCAGAAAGAAAAACACCAATACAGTAATGGAATTTAGAAAGATGGTAACAATAACCCTGTGTACGAGACAGCAAAAGAGACACTGATGTATAGAACAGTCTTATGGACTCTATGGGAGAGGGAGAGGGTGGGGAGATTTGGGAGAATGGCATTGAAACATGTATAATATCATGTATGAAACGAGTCGCCAGTCCAGGTTCGATGCACGATACTGGATGCTTGGGGCTGGTGCACTGGGATGACCCAGAGGGAGGGTATGGGGAGGGAGGAGGGAGGAGGGTTCAGGATGGGGAACACAGGTATACCTGTGGCGGATTCATTTTGATATTTGGCAAAACTAATACAATATTGTAAAGTTCAAAAATAAAATAAAATTAAAAATAAATAAATAACATTAAAAAAGTAAAAACATTTTCACCATGCTATAGCATCCCTGTACTAGTAAATAATACAAATGGCAATACCATTTCCAAGGTCTCATGCCAGCGTGGCAAATCCTAGACTACATCTGCCACATAGCCAACTCCATGCCTAGCAGCAGGCGTGAGGGTGGACAGGGTGGCAGGGAACTTTAGAAAGTCTGCCTTAACTGCCATATGGGTTGTATCAATGGCTACTATTACTTTGTAGCAGCAGTCTACATACAAGGATAAGCTGAAGATTCACCCCACAATGGTTGGCAGTCTTTGTTTCTAAGCAAACCACATCTGAATATGCAGAAATGATGATGAGAACTACTATTAATATCTTCTATACTTATAGGGTCCCCTGCTGAGCTCTGAGAAGATATGTTTGAAGACTGTGTTTAACTCTGGGAGAAAGACCACTCAATTTTAGGAACTACTAATGATTTGAAGATAGACAGACCATCGTTCACCTCGTTTTATGATGCGCCTCCAATGCTCTGCTCCCCTGCCTCTGCCTGAGTATTTTCCCTGTAAGGCACGTCACAGCCTTCTTGGACTTAACAACAAACACTACAAAGCACCTCTGCACTACACTTGGGGGCCTTTTAAAACAGCAAAACCACCAAGAAAAAGCAAAAAGTGTGGAAAACGTAACACGAAAGAGACCACAGAGAGGATGCTTGTTTTCACTGTGAGAGCTAAAATACAAAGGCAGGAGGAGTCTTTTGACTCAGCTGAGAACTCAGCTGGGAAAGCACCTGGAAACTGATTTGGGGCTTACAAATATATTTAAAATGAGTAAGTGAGCTCACAAATACAGAATCCATGAATGAAGACTGTATTTAAGAAGCAATGTTACAGCATTTTGTCAATGTCAAATAAAATGTCACTAAATACAAATGGTAATTACTTTTCACTAAAATTATGGTAGATTTCTATCATACAATTTTATGTGCTCATGCGGAAATACCAAAACAAATATAAAAGCTACTCCTATACAGCTCTGTGCTTCATGTGTTTAGTTATGTCTGACTCTTTGCAGCCCCATGAACTACGGCCCTCCAGGCTCCTCCGCCCACAGAATTTTCCAGGCAAGAATACTGGAGTGGGGTGCCATTTCCTTCTCCAGGGGATCTTCCCAACCCAGGGATCAAACCCGCATCTCTTGCGACTCTTGCACTGACAGGCGGATTCTTTACCACTAGTGCCACCTGGGAAGTCCCTCCTATACAGACACATTTTAGTAAATCAGTAGCTAATGCAGGATTCATCACTTTATTTCCTTTTAAAACTCTATTATCAAGAACATTAAAGTTTTCACCTTATTTTATATTGTGTTCCTAATATTTATAATCATTGTTTTCCCAAAATGCTTAATGATAGAAGTAACTTTTCCAGCTTAGTTTATCAGAAGTGGCTTACCACTGTTAAGTATATAATTTTTGAAATTAGAGTTTGCTTCCTTGATTTTGGGAGAGCTTTTACAGAGAAATTATAAAGATGTTAAAAGTAGCTTTAGACAGATTTGACTGAAACTTGTGTGATTTCCAATGCAGGTAGATCAGATTTCAAGTTTTAGATAATGCTCAATACACTAAATTAAGCCAAAACAAAAAAAATTCTATAAATTATTTTGAGTTTTCCTGTCTAGAATTTAGAATAACATTCTGAAGAAATCAAGGAAAAAATAACGTATAGTTCCATATAATGAGCACTCATAGTAAGGAACCTAACTTTCTAAAACTTCAGGAAGGCTCAGAGAGAAAGAAAAAAAAGGAGTAAAAACAATGGAAGAGAAAAAGTATACTTCCTAACTACATATTCTCTCAGGACAGTCATACTGAAGGAGAGGGGATCTGGAACAGGAAGAAGTACTGAAATGATGCTCAGACTACAGTACATACTGTATAGAGATACAATATAAATATACTTTAAAAAGAAATGTTGAGGGACTTTCCTGGTGGTCCAGTGGTTAAGAATCCACCTGCCAAGGCAGGCAACACAGATTTGATCCCTGGTCCAGGAAGATCCACAAGCCGCAGAGAACTAAACCCACGCACCACAGCTATTGGGCCTGTGCTCTAGAGCCTCGTGTTCTGAAGCGAGCTGCAGTTTCTCAGCCCACGCACCCTGCAGTCTATGCTCTGCACGGACAGAAGCCCCCGCAATGCAAAGCACACCACAACTCAAGAATCGCCTCTACTCACTGCAACTAGAGAAAGGCCGCTTGCAGCAACAAAGACCTAGCGCGGTCAAAAATACATAACATCAAGTAAAATTAAATTAAGCTAAAAATAAATTTTAAAAAAATTTTAAATAATTAGAAATGCTGGGTTGGCCAAAAAGTTCCTTCCTTTTTTCCCATAAAATCTCATGGGAAAACCCAAATGAACTTTTTGGCCAATCCAATACTAAACTGCTCTGAATTTTAGTCACCATTCTTTATTGAAACTATGTCATAAATAGTTTCAATATAAATAGTCATAAATAAAGTCACCAAACTTTACTGAAACTAAGTCATAAAGTCTACTTTCAGTAATAATTTAAACTATCTACTTACACAAAAGAAGAAACAGGTCTTTAAAGGTTTCTAATTTATTAGAGACAAGAACTAATAATTTATAAAGGATCAATCCACTCTGGAAACAGGAAGGAGCTCTGAAATTACTTGGAGGTGCAAACACACTGAATAAAGATCATTTTCAAAAGCATATAAAAGCAATAATGCCAACTGCTAATTAGTAAAGGACATTTCTTAGTTATTGTATTGAACGCAGTTGCTCTATTCCACCCCTTGTGACACTAGACGATGAGAATTTTCTTAAAAACTTCTAAAAAGTCGTAATTTTAATATCAGATTCTTCCTTTAATATAAATTTTTTACTTCAGATACAAAAATTACTTAAAATATTTTACTATCTCTATTACTCCATTCATTTAGCTTACACATACATGTCACAAAATAAAATTCACTGGCAATTAATTCCAGTACAATTTGGATCCAAAAACATTCACAAATAAATGGGCTGGACTATAGCAAGTTTCTATACTTAAATGATGGAGAAGGCAATGGCATCCCACACCAGTACTCTTGCCTGGAAAATCCCATGGGTGGAGGAGCCTGGTGGGCTGCAGTCCATGGGGTCGCTAAGAGTCGGACACGACTGAGCGTGTCACTTTTCACTTTCACGCACTGGAGAAGGAAATGGCAACCCACTCCAGTGTTCTTGCCTGGAGAATCCCAGGGACAGGGGAGCCTGGTGGGCTGCCGTCTCCGGGGTTGCACAGAGTTGGACACAACTGAAGCAACTTAACAGCAGCAGCATACTTAAATGATAAATATGATAAAATCATAATAAAGGCAACAATAAAGAGTAATTCTCTTCACCTAGATGAACTCAATCACTTGTCTTCTCGCTCTCTTGGAGAAGCCTTCTGCTGAATACTGGCTCACGGTGTCTTTGTAAAACTATTTGAGGGGTGCTTCCCTAATGGCTCAGTAGTAAAGAATCCGTCTACCAAAGCAGGAGACAAGAATTCGATCCCTGATCCGGAAGATCCCACATGCCTTGGAGCATTTAAGCCTGTGCGCCACAACTGTCAAGACTGTTCTCTAGAACCTGCCTGTGATCCGCAGTAAGAGAAGCCACCTCAATGAGAAGTCCATGCACAGCAATTAGAGTAGCCTCTGCTTGATGCAACTAGAGAAAAGCTCATCCAGCCAAAAATAAATAAATAACTTAAAAAAAAAAAACTATTTGAAACTTTACATTTATTTCCATGTTTATTTAAACTAAAAGCTCTATGTAGACAGTGTAATAGGTATTTTGTTCACCAAAGTATATGCAGCTGTAGCAACTATAGGATGAACTGGAACTCTATGGAAGGGGCCTGACCAGAAAATATCAGCCACTGCCTAATTCAAAACTGTAAATGGCGTAATTAGAAATGTAGTCTTAAGAGTCCTAATGACCAAAAACAAAAAACAAAAAGGAGTCCTAATGAATTTCAGTGCCATGTCTGACTCTTCGCACTCATGGACTGTGGCCTGCCAGGCTCCTCTTTCCATGGAATTCTTCAGGCAAGAACACTGGAGTGGGTAGACATTCCCTTCTCCAGGGGATGGATATTCCTGATCCAAGGATCGAATCCGGGTCTCCTGCATTGCAGGCAGATTCTTTATCATCTAAGCCACCAGGGAAGCCTGTATTTGGAGAACCTAGCAATGAAAATAAACCAAACTTTTGGGCTAAGGTAAATACATTATTTGAAAAATTAATCCCAGTGATCAATGAAGAATTTTCAGTTCATAAGATAAATGTAAAAATCCTAAATAAAGGATTAGCAATTAAATCCAGCAACTTAGTAAGGTATAAAACCACATGACCATGTAGGATACACTTCAGAAAACCATTGCAAAAGGTTTCATGAGATGATGGAGGAAAAGATTACATGACACTCAACAATGCTTACTATAATTTAATATCCATTTTTTATTATTTATAGCTATTATCTACATGATTTTTAACAAAAAAATACATACATCATTGAAGAAATTTAGTTCCTCGGTGCTGCTGCTGCTGCTGCTAAGTCGCTTCAGTCGTGTCCAACTCTATGCGACCCCTGAGACGGCAGCCCACCAGGCTCCCCTGTCCCTGGGATTCTCCAGGCAAGAACACTGGAGTGGGCTGCCATTTCCGTCTCCAATGCGTGCATGCATTCTAAGCCAGTTCAGTTGTGTCCAACTCTGTGCCACTCTACGGACAGCAGCCCACCAGGCTCCTCTGTCCACAGGATTCTCCAGGCAAGAATACTGGAGTAGGTTGCCATTTCCTTCTCCTCCTTGGTGCTATTATACACTAAATATTAATCATATTGACATTATCTCTAAAAGTATTAACTACATCACCCCAAAAAAGTGGCATATTATGAGTGATTATAAGCTTTTCTCTAACATTTCCAAATGTTATTATAGACACTATATGAAAAATTTTGGAAGTATGCTATGTTCTATCATCTTTCTCTTGAAAGTTAAATTATTCCTTCTTAATAATTCTTATACTCATAATTTTCTAATTTATAGTAGAGTAGTAAATTCCATAGGATTTAACAGTAGCAAGTTGATCTCTCCCAGTCTTAGCCTATCTGTCCAATCTTTTTTCTCGTACTCGCCACCACACCTCTGCTTCCCTCAGCTGTGTCTTTTTTTTTTTTTTTTTTACTTTTTGGCCATGCCATGTGGCATCTTCCCAGACCAGGGATCAAACCCACACCTGCTGTGGTGGAAGTGCAAAGTCTTAACCACTGGACCACCAGAGAAGTTCCTAAGCTGCATCTCTGCCTCATCTCTACCCACATATCTACCCTTAGTGTACAAATGTGCACATTAAGGTTCCCATTCCTCCCCCTCCTCACCTAGTCAAAGGCTCTCTGTCCTCTGAGACCAAGTAAAAATCCTCTTTTCTCATGAAAACCATGAGTACCATTTAACTGGCCACAAAGTCACACTTCTAAGTACTTTATGTTTTACTAAACACTTTCCATACAATTACCTAACACACCATTATTTTCATAGAAAGTTAATTCACTTAGTACTCACCAAGTTCTATAAGACTGGCATTATTTGTTCTCATTTTACTGAGACCATTGACCAGAGAGTAGTTACAGAAGTAGTCCAAAGACACATGAGAAACCAGGACTTGAAGCGCGCTCTTAGAACTACATGACCAATGCTTTCTCCAATGACCCCAATGTTGTTTTCATTTAATTTTTCTCTAATTCTTCCATGTATTTTTATCTTCTCTTTACTAATGAATTCAAGGACCAAAGGGTGGGTTTGCTTATATTCTCTACAACACCCAGAACATGGCTGGGCACAGAAAAGGTGCTAATATCACTGATTCTGCCTAACTAATTTGTCCTTTCATTCTCCAAGAGAAGTCTTGGAAAGCAGCAGAGAGAAGCATGGAAGATAGCAAGAAGGAACAGGAGCTAGCATGCTTCCAAAACATTTAAACAAAAAGGAAAGAAGTAAAAACAAAATTCTACCCTAAGACAAAAGTAGCAGACACCTTAATTCTTTTTTGTTTCATCTCACCATTCTAGGTACAGAAATTACAAGAAATTCCCAAGACCAGGTGAATGGAAATATGGGTAGAAAGAAATCAAGACATTAGAAGTAGGGGTATCTTAAGACTCTGGGAAGAGCCATTGTGGCTTTGGGGAAGGGTCTGGAGGCCAAGGTCAGCATAGTAATGGTCCATACAGTGAGTATTTCGGGCTTTGTGAGCCACAGTCTCTGACACAACTACTCAATCTGCTGTAGCACAAAATCAGTCACAGGCAATACACAAAGAAAAGTACCTGCTTGTGTCCCAATACAAGTTTATTTATAAAAGCAGACTTCGGTGTGCCAACCCCTACTCTAGTTGCCCTGTGTGTGCCAAGTCACTTCAGTCATGTCCAACTCTTTGCAACCCTATGGACTGCAGCCTGACAGGCTCCTCTGTCCATTGGATTCTCTCAGCAAGAATACTGGAGAGGGCTGCCATGCCTTCCCTCCAGGGGATCTTCCCAACCCAGGGGAAAAACCCCGTGTCTCTTATGTCTCCTGCACTGGCAGGTGGGTTCTTTACCACGAGCGCCACCTGGAAAGCCCCAACTTGATCCAACCACTGATAAACTTTGTCACTTTCCGTCCTAGTTTCTTCCTAACTCAAGCAAGGGCAGTCATCACCCCATGGGGGGCATTTATGGAGGACTTTTTGGTTGTCACTAAGGCTTGGAGACACTAGTGGCAAGAGGATCAAGGATTAGCAGCCTGCAAAGCAAAGGGCAATCATGCACAGGAGACTCTCCTGCCCAAAATGCCAACAGCATTATTCCTAAAAAGTCAGGATGGCTCTTCCCATCCACCCCCACAAAGCTGCTTATGCACTAAAGTTTAAGTCGTCCCAAAGTACAAAATAAACCAAGAAGTTTAACATGACACTGACCATCACTAGTTCTGTTTTCTCCTTTCATTAAGGCAGGCACGCATGTATGCCCACACATACAAAAACGCACACCTGCACACACAGGCACACAGATTTGAGGCAGAAAGAAAAATGTCCTCTTCCCCAGCCGCATTGCTTTGATTTGGAAAACAGCCACTCCTGTTAGCAGAGGCACTGCCAGATGAAATGTGCACTGTTGCTAAAGGCACACATAGGTTTAAAGGAAAACTGAGCTACTTTCCACTGGCTAAAGAGAGCCAAGAACTGATGGGCATTCACTTCACTACCATCAGCTTGTGGAATGCCCTCCCCTATCTCATTTCTCATTTCTCCTTTTGCTTTTTCTCATTTCTCCCCTTCTCCTGGCCTATGAATAAAAGGTGGTACCACCAAGCTCCTCCATTTTTGGATCACAGGAAACTTGGCACCTAATAAATCAATGGTCACTCATAAACTCTACAGCATATCTCTTAATTCAACTTCGGTTTGGAACAGATTGAACAGACATGGCCCTACTGCAGCTGCTGGATAGGAAGCATTAAAAGATAAAAACTTGCTTTAAAGTCACTATGGTTAATAAGTGTCCAAAGTCTGATTCAGCCAGTTTAAAGACAACCTTAACAGTATGCCACTGAACTAGCACAAAGAAGGAAGCAGAGTGAATAGTTCCAGGGACTGCCCAAGGGCTGGGTAAGATACGACCTGAGGTATAGGAACAGCTGGTGACCAAGCCAAGCAAATCAGCACACTTATTACCAGATAGAAATGTCACAGGGTTTAGCTACTTTGCTCCCAATTAGATTTGTAATTTGCTATAGCATCAAGTTTAATGAGCTATATAGTTACCAGCTTATTCATTTAGTAAGCATTTACTGAGCACCAGAGCAGAAAACTACTGGGCCAGGTAGTATTCTAGGTACTGCGGATGCAGCATTCAACAAAATATAAAAGGACCTACCATTCTTCTCAAATTTACATTCTAGAATGTACGTGTGTGGGAAGTCGGCACAAAAAGACAACAAATATAAATTAAAACATGGTTAAGTACCACGATGACAGACACACGGAGGGCTATGACAGGGGTGAGGAAAAGTCTCTCTGGGAAGGCATCTGAGCTGAGAGCTGAGTGACAGAAAGCGGCCAGCCAATGGAAAATCTGGAGAGGTTCATTCCAGACAAAGGAAAAGGCCAAGCGAGGCTTAAACACCCTATTTTTTTTTTTTTTTTTTTTTTGAGGCAAGAAAAGAAAACCAGCATGGCTGTAGGAGGAGGAGGAAAGAAGGGAACTGACAGGTAAGAGAAGTAGTCTGAAGCCATGGTTATGGAACTAGTAGGTCATGGTTATGAGCGTAGATTTTCTTGTGTGAGGGATGGGGAATCCACAGTTTCCAAGCAATACAGTCATGAATCGCTTTGCATTTTGAAAACATCAGTTGGGCCCAGCGGAGGAAAATTAACTGTAAGGGTGTAAGAGTGAGCACAGGGAGGCCTGTTAGGAGACTACCAGAGTAATCTAGATAAGATGACAATAAACCAGACTAGGATGACAGCAATGAAAATAGAAGGGGGGATAAAAGTGATTCAGAATACATGAAAAAGTGAAATTGTCTCAACGTGGACCGGATAAGAGCAGTGAAAAAAGGAAAGGAATCCAGGATGATATGTTAGCCTGATGATATGAAGCCTAAGCTTACAGGCTAACTCTGTGGCAGATAGGATCCAAGGAAAGATTGAGGAAAAAAGAGAAAAGTGAGGCAGTTTGGGAGAATAAACACAAGGCATATGTTAAGCTGACAACAGCTTCAAAAACAAACACAGATGATTGTTAACCTTGGAGGACTTCTTCAGGCACAGTGTGAAACCTCTTTGTACTGGAAACAGTCCAGTGGGGAATGGAGGAAAAAGAATTTATTTGCAGTCTCCCTCCCATGTCCTGCCTCCCATTGATCAAAGTCAGTCCCACAAGGCTTTAACCCATTCACACTTCTGGGTATGTGACCCAGTCCCTCTGAAGCACCATAAGGTCCAACCTAGCCAGCATCAAGGTGTGATGGTCTTTGCATTATCAGCACCATACATGGCGGCTCTCTAGTCTGTTCTGACAGCAGCGTCTGCCTGGACCTTATGGTAATAAGAATAGTTGCAATAACTTATTATGAAAAATAATCTGAAAAAATATATATATATGTAACTGAATCACTTTGCTGTATACCTAAAACTGACACAATACTGTAAATCAACTACACATCAATTTTAAAAAAACTATCAAAAAAAAAAAAAAAAGAATATCATGAGCTTTCTCAAGGGCAGGGATCTGAGGGTGAGGGGGGCTGATTAGTTCTGGAATGGCACATCAACCAGCAGAGATGACTTCGCGCTTCCAGTTTGTTTGTTGTAGTTGCAAAGTCGTGCCCAACTCTGTGACCCCAAGGATGATAGCCCATCAGGCTCCTCTGTCCACATAATTTTTCAGGCAAGCATACTGGAGTGGGTTTTCATTTCCTTCTCCATGGGACCTTCCCCACCCAGGGATCGAACTCATATCTCCTACATTGCAGGTGAGTTCTTTACCGTCAAAAATTGTGAATCACTACATTGTACACCTATAACTTATATAATATTATACATCAACTATAGTTAAATTTTAAAAAGGGTAAAAAAGAGAGAGAAAAAAACAGATGATATCAAAACAAAAGGAGGGGAGACTTCCCTGGTAGTCTAGTGGCTAAGACTCCATGCTCCCAATGCAGGGCGCCTGAGTTCAATCCCTAGTCAGGGAACTAAGATCCCATATGCCATAACTAAGACCTGGTGAAACCAAAAATTCATTAAATAGATTAAAAAAAAAAACCTTTTTAAAAAATGAGGGTGGTTTTAGGAACAAGATTCCTGAAAAGGCAAAAAGGGATGAGATAGGCCTTTGATAAAAGCAGGGGCACTTCATTACAACACAGTGAAAGTAAGTGGCCTGGATGCAGACACACTCAGACTGGAAGACGTGGGGTGAGAAAATAAAAGGCATTCTACACTGACTGCATCTATTCTCTTCTGCAGAATAAGAGGCAAGATCACTATCATTAAAAACATCCAGGCCGGCACTCAACAGAATGCATTTCACACAGCCAGGTCACCCTCAAGTTCACTTTGGTAGTACGCTTTTCTAGACAAGGAACAAAACTCATGGCAAATTATAAATTATTCCAGCTTTCCAAATATACACACTAATACAAGGAAAAATGAGACCACTCAGCTACACAATTAAATATCACCATCTAGTGGCTGAAACCTTAAAAGCCAGTGTATAAAAGTTTGAACCCATACTGTGATTCTTAAAAAGGTATGCATGGCTTGTGCATGCGTGTGTCCTGTGCAAGTGTGTGCGTGCTAAGTCATGCCCGACTTTTGTAGCCCGCCAGGCTACGTGGAATTTTCCAGGCAAGGATACTGGAGTGGTTAAAAAAAAAAAAAAAGAATACTGGAGTGGGTTGCCATTTCCTCCTCCAGGGGATCTTCCTGACCCAAGGACTGACTCCACATCTCCTGCATTGCAGGCAGATTCTTCACTGCTGAACCACCTTGGAAGTCTACGGTATGTCCTGGTTAGCATTAATTTGAGAAAAAGATGCTTGAACAAAATAATTGATAAAAAAAAATTTAATACTTCATGAAATGTATCAATCACATATAAAATCTTACATTATCTAAAGTATATTCACCAGTGCATACTAGGTGCTATGTGGCATGCTAAGTGTTTATACATGGACTTGCTCTTTAATCCCCCAATAGTTTATGAGATAAATGTCACCTTCATTTTATATATAAGGAAACTATATAAATTGACATTTAAAGGATTAAGAATCTGCCCAAAATTTTTACAGTAAAAATGATAAAGTTAGCATCTGAATAGAATTAAAATGACTTCAAAATCCACACTCAAAACCACCAGACTTACTATACTGTCTCTGTAAGGCACCAAGGGCTTCCCAGGTGGCACAGTGGTGAAGAATCTGCCTGCCAGTGCAGGAGATGCAAGAGACGCAGGTTCAATTCCTGAGTTGGAAAGATCCCCTGGAGTAGGAAATGGCAACCCACTCCAGTATTCTTGTCTGGAAAATTCCATAGACAGAGGGGTCGCAAAGACTGAGGGACTGAGCACACACAATCATAAGGCACTAACATTATTTAGAGCTTCAGTAGAAAAGTAAACCAGTTTTCTGTTAGATGGAATCATGAAGACTACAAGGTAGAACTTCAAAATTTAAAAGCTATTCTGTTGCAAACCACATTTTCCTGAGAGTAGTTAATAGTTTGTTACTAATGAAGTAAACTGGACAGGGTAGAGTCTGTGATGCTCAAGAACTGTGCCTCCTTTGGAGGAAGAATGACATTAACACACTTGGATCATACATATTCAATGTACTCAGACAATTCCCTAAGTGCTAAATAAAACGAAATGAGAAAACCTGCAGGGTAAAAAAAATCTCAAGGAGGCAAAACAATGTATCCCAGGAAACTGAAGGAGCTCCCTCCTTTCCATCAACCTTCCCTCCCTCCTTTCCATCAACCTTCCCTCCCTCCTTCTCTAGCAATGCCTCCAGAGGCACCCCTACTTCTCTACACTCTTAGGATTATTACTCATTCCAAGTTCAAAGCTGTTTCATATTTTGTTACTTAATCCTTACCACCATAGCTTTTGGGGAAAGGAATTGGACTCAGAAAAGAACAATAATTCTCAAGTGTCATATTCTCAGGCAGGAGGAAGACAGGAAAATTCTATTCCCAAAGGTCCTCTGTGGTTGGAATATGAAATAAAATATGTTCCCAGAATGGTGTTCCAATCTGGAGTTTAAAAATATATATTTCTATAGGTACAAGGTAATATATGGTAGTTAATCCACAAAAACCTATTTAGCCACGATATACCATAACACAGCAGCCTTACAAATGTTCAGTAAATATCTACTGACTGGCCTTGTAAATGACACAAATTGTTCTAAGAGATAAAGGTAGGGTACAAAAGTCTGTTTAGACAAAGTCCCTACATTACTGGAGCTTACATTTCTATAGAAGGCAAAGAAATATAAAGCACTAAATAAGTGAAAAATGTAACTTCAAAAAGGGAGAAATACTAAAAGAAAATTTAAAAAGCTGATGTGATTGTGGTTTTTCTTACTTTAAGTCATAAAATTACTTCTCACCATTGTTAACAAAATACAATGAAAAGGGTCTTATTGTTGCATACAAAGAGACCACAACCTAGTTTTCTCTCTTCAGGAGTGTGTACTGCAAACATTTTTGAATTTCTTTGCTCCAGCAATACCAACTTGGTAGAATCTTCCTAAACAGGTAAAACAATTTCATGAGTCTTTCTACTTCCATGTTCTGTCCCCACTTTCCTGAAATACTTCCCACCACTATTGGTTTGGCAAATACTACTCCTTCTTTGAAACCCAACTGAAGACTGAATTTATCCGTCAGAACTTCCTTGATATACACAGGTAGAATTGGTGGCTCTGATTTCCTGTGATTCTAAAATATTTTCTATGGACCTGTCTTACCGCACACACTACTCTAATTATTTGTATTCTTGTGCAGAAGGCAATGGCACCCCACTCCAGTACTCTTGCCTGGAAAATCCCACGGACGGAGCAGCCTGATGGGCTGCAGTCCATGGGGTCGCTAAGAGTCGGACACGACTGAGCGTGTCACTTTTCACTTTCACGCACTGGAGAAGGAAATGGCAACCCACTCCAGTGTTCTTGCCTGGAGAATCCCAGGGATGGGGGAGCCTGGTGGGCTGCCGTCTATGGGGTCACACAGAGTCGGACACGACTGAAGCCACTTAGCAGCAGCAGCATCTTATCAAAAGCTGAGCTCCTTAAAATTTATTAATATATCTTACCTCTCTTTGAATGTTTTTTAAAAGAAGGATGAATGGATGAATGGCTATTTGATGTTAGATTTTAATGATGACGTTACACATTTCTTTAAACTGAACACATTTTAAAGAAATTGGTACATCAATAAATGTCTAACACTGTTCATACACCTTGGTAAATCAACAAGCCTTACAGCACTTGAAATAACTGCCACCCTAACAACGAATTCACTTTCTGATCTCTCACCTTTGTAGAGATCAATTTAATGATTTTCTCTGAAACACAGATTTAGAAATATAAGTCATGAGTAAAGAAGTTTTTCAATCTTTTGTAAGGTTTATTTGATTAGCATTGCTTTCACCTAATCACAAAATAGACATTTAAAATTCTTTAAAAAAAAAGCCGATGTGATGGAAAACAAGGAAGTACAGGATGCTGTGTAGCCAGGGAGTGGTTTGCTGAGAAGAGGACTTATGAGCAGAGATCTGAAGGACAAGACGATAAACATCAGAACACAGGAACTAACAGGTTTTCAGATAAGAGTCATGAGACAAAGGTGCATCAAGAACTGTCTTCAAAAACACAAGGAAGGACACTGTGGCTTAAAATGTACCGAAAATGATAGTGATTTAAGATGAAGTTGATGGGGAAAGGATTGAGTTCTAGTCTTTTAATTTAACTTTACTATTCTTCCTTATATTATTTCCTACTCCTCATATTACTTTCAATCATGTTGAATATTCTCTTAGATATTTTTAAACCATTATTTCTATTTTTTTGGCTTAGAGTAGCCAGATGACTCACAGAACTCAGATTCCTTTAATTCTGTTTAGTGATCCTTCAAAGCTGTGTATACAGTAATCCAAAAACATATGCTAAAGAGCTAAAATACTTAATTATCTCACAGTGCTCTCCATTCAAAATAAAACATCCTATCCAGCTGATTTCAGTGAAATGACTCAATGTTTTGACATGCAAGAAAAAAAAAGCTATTTGTTTATCCACAAAGTTGATATCTCTCATCTACTACAGGAAATTCAGAGGGAATCCCATGGCAATAATTGAATGGCTCTTCCCTTCTACACACTAGTGTGGTCTAGAGAAAAAGATAAAAATGACAAAATTAATGAACTTTTAACAGGCATTTATAGGAATTTCTAAAGATGTTTTATGGATGTTCTCAAAATGATTTCATAAATGTGGAAAATTTACAGTTGATTTTCTTCTAAGATAGAATAGCCAATCTTGAGAAGTCCTACAAGAGAAAAATCTTTGTGCTTAAACATTACAAATGAGAATTCACCATCTAACATTAGGACACAAAGCTGTTAGTTGTCGCTGACTGTCTTCCCTTCACTTTCAATTTGAGGTGCTAATATTTTATAGTTTAAGCATTACTTCATGTTTTACATTAAAATTCAATAAGATTACTCCCAGAATCAAAATAACATTCCTAGAAACAAAAAGGCTGGTTCCTCAACTTTGACTCAATTAAGACAAAAATGATAAACAAGGAATCTTTTATAATCATCCTTACCAATAGTGGGAAAAAAAGAAGAAAAAGAATAAAGAAAAGCATTTTTTAAAAGTGCTTCTTGTCAGCACTCCTACTTCTAATGTCTCAAACGCTTCAGCACCACAAAGGATATACCAGTCAGCGCCACCCAGGCCCGACTGTAGATCTCTGGATGATCTGAAGAGCATTCCATCCTACCAAAGACCAAAGCCATCCTCTAAAAGAAAACTCTAAAAACATACCTTTTATTTTCAGCCAGAGTGGCTCCTTCATCCTTCAGCTGTTTGCTTTTCTCGGCACAGCCTTCAAGGAGACTTTCTTTCCTCCGTTTAACAGCATGAAGCCAGTTGCCTTCATCTTTCCCGACTGCATCCTTCTCATCAGCAGCTTCAGCTTCAAACTGCTGGGATGTGACCTTTGAGACCTTCTCACCGATCTTCCTTTTCCATCCAAAGGAAGCCATTCTGGAAAAACTACAAAGAGAGAGCTTTAAATTTCATACTTGGCCCTTTATAGAAGTATTCCAAAAAACAGGTAAAGAAAGCATAAAAGGATAAGGCTGTCACCATTTTTTGGCCCCTAATTAAAAGAGCGGATCTAGGCGATAATCATCTATGGCTGCTAACATCCTAAAGCGAAAGTGAAAGTGTTAGTCACTCCTCATGTCTGACTCTGTGACCCCATGGACTACAGCCTGCCAGTTTCCTCTGTCCATGGGATTCTCCAGGCAAGAATACTGGGGTGGGTAGCCATTTCCTTCTCCAGGGGATCTTCCTAACTCAGGGATTGAACCCAGGTATCCTGGATTGCAGGCAGATTCTTTACTGCCTGAGCCACCAGGGAAGCCCAACACAGTAAAGAAAGACAAGTTCACAATATGTATCTCTTGATGGAAGTGACCCAGAAGCCATGAAGTATTCCTGCCAAAATTAACACTAAATCACCTCATATCTCTACCAGTTTATAAAAAATAAGGGATACAGAGGAGAATGCTAAATAACATGTCTGACAAGACAGCAAGAAACAGAAATAAGGAAAAATAAAACTGGTTTCTTCAAGAAAAAAGGAAAAGTTGGGAGGTATCCCCTAGATTAAGAGAGACTTAAAAAACAAACCAAACACAGCGTGTGGATCTTGTTTAGTTACAGAATCAAACAAGCCAATGGGGAGGAAAAATTTATGAAATAATAGGGCAGATCAGAACAATGCCTTCATATTTGATGATATTAAGAAATTCTTGCTTTTTCAGGTATAATAGTATTATGTTGACAAAAAGTATGCTCATCTTTTGGGAATACATATTAAAGTATTTTACATAAAATTACACATTGTTTCAAAGTAATAGCAGGAGTGATGAGTGTGATATAAGATATACAGATTAAAAGATTGCTATGGGTTGATAAGTGATCAAGTTAGGTGATGAGTACATGGAGTCTTTGTACTTTCTTCTCTCTTTGCATACATGTTTGAAATTTTCCATCATAAAAAGTTTTTGAAAAATTCAAAATTGGTTAATCAGAATGATAACAAATGTTAAACTGCTTTGTAAATCTGCAATAATAATACAAAATATAAGGGCTGAGTGAGCAAGCATAATTGATGGAACAAAGTTAAAGAAAACCCTGGAAGAATTCAACAAATATTTATTTGGAGGAGGGATTTACTGAGGGAGCAAGAACTCTTGCTAGTTACGTGGAAAGGTTTATAGATACTGAGATACCTTTGGAATTGTAAATGAATTTTTATATGTTTGTATGCACCCTGCACAAGAGTCTCTAAGCTTTCATTCCATTCTTAAAGGAGCCTACAACCCCAAAGAGAGTATCAACTGACGGATCAACTATTGGGATAAGGAAAAGAATGGACCAGAGGTCTACACGCAACTATCAGAGAATGGGCATTGTGGGAGTACCAGAGGGAGAGAAATGAAATAATAAGTTCCAGCACACACCAAGCTCTTCATCACCAATGCACACTGAAATAAAGTATAAGTAACCACTAGGATGAAAGAGACCAAAAAAAAAGTGTGGGTGGCTATGAGGTCACTAACATGGAAAGGCCCAAGACAATGGCAGATTTTGGAGAGGTAAGAAAATTGTGGGTCATGTGCCTAAGTCCTTAATGAAGTGTCAATAAACTACAGCAATCAAGAAATGTACTGGGTGGGACTTCCCTGGGGGTCCAGTGGTTGGGACTGCGTGCTTCCACTAC
The DNA here is from genome assembly GCF_032452875.1 of Bos javanicus. NCBI lineage: Eukaryota > Metazoa > Chordata > Mammalia > Artiodactyla > Bovidae > Bos > Bos javanicus. Next base: position 33,613,890 of record NC_083887.1, on the reverse strand, counting down.
AGGGGGCATGGGATCCATCCCTAGTTGGGGAACTAGGATCTCACATGCTGAGAAGGGAGGCCAGAAAACAACAACCACCCCAAAACAAACCAAAAAAGAATGCCTAGGCTGATAGGGGTAAACCACACACTTCCCACGGGAGCAGAGATTCTTAGAAAAGCCTGAAGGAGTAATGGATTATAAACTATATTAGGGAATGAGGACAAAGCCAAATCCTCTTTCCAGACCCATGATAATAGGGGAGAATGAGTTTCCTATGTTTGAAGACTACTGCAAGTAACATAGGGAAAGAACAACAACAACAAAAAGCCTGAAAATGTAAGTGTGTTTACTATGAAACGGAAGTCCAGAAGTACAGAAAGAGAACATAAGAAGGGATCGTTAGAAAGGTCTCACAAGGTATTAGAATAAGTCATGTCAAGAAGTCTTGCATTTACCACTGTCCCTAAAGGTGACAAGAATGAGGATGATTAAGTTTTCTGGGTTCAAGTTTCCATATCAGCAATGTGAGGGACGAAACAGTGTGTGTTAGCCATTCAGTCATGTCCAACTCTTTGCGACCCCATAGACTGCAGCCCGCCAGGCTCCTCTGAGCCTGGGGGTTCTCCAGGCAAAATACTGGAGTGGGTTGCCATTCCCTTCTCCAGGGGATCTTCCCGACCCTGGGATCGAACCCTGGTCTCCTTCATTGCAGGCGGATTCTTTACCACTGAGCCACCAGGGAAGGCAACATAGTGTGGGAACCCGAATAACACAGATATTTTACCCTGCCACAAGCTAGAGAACGCTTCTCTTCACTGCGTCGGAAAATGAAGCAACGATGGCGAGGAAACCGAAGAACACAAACAAGGAAGCAAAACAGCATCCTTCTGCGTATATGGATGTATTCGGAGTTGAGGGATTCCGCAAGAAACGATTTACCAGAACACGTTACCGCAAGAGAGAAACCAGTACTAGCGACTTCCCCTCATTTTGAAAACACACACACACAAAAACTGCGAAGTTCACAAGGGCTGCCCAGGACGTCACCCGCGAGTTCAGAGCCCCGCCCCAGACACTGGCCCCGTCCCCGGGGTGCAAAGTCAGCTACCTTCTGCTCCTCGCGCCCGGGGTGCGAGCACCAAGGAGGGCCTGAACCCCAAAACTGCTGGTCCCTAGAGACCAACCTTAGCGTCCCGGCTCTGCCACACCCGCGGTGGGCCTCAACTCCGAGTTCTGAAGCTCCTTACTCCCGTCACCCCAAGACCCACCAGCCTCGTTTTCCCCCACTTCCGCCGACTTCCACCACTGACCCGTAGCCTGTGTTACCCGAAGACCACTCCCCGGGTCCCCTGTTTACATTCCGCTTGCCCTTTACCCACCGGAAACGGAAATTATCGTGCCCCACCTCCTTCCCGCTTGCCGTAGGTGCCGGGTCTTCCAAGATAGTGGGGTGGTCGACCTAGGGCGTCCGAACCGTTCGGAGCAGCGAGCTGGGAAGAGGCGACTCAGTGCCTTTCATCCGCAATCCTTTCCCTGGGACTACAAGTCCCAGAAGTCACTGCGGCCGCCCCCACCCCATTATTACCCTCCGAAGCTGGTAGTCCGGGCCGCTCGGACCGGGCACGCCCTCTAGCGGCAGACGAGAGCATCGGAGCGCTGGTGCCCACAGCTCGGGAGCGAGGGAAACTACCTCTGCGCAGGCTGAGTGCGCATGGAGAGGACTTCGCTGGTGGTATCGCGAGGCCAATCCAGTCAGCAGGTAGAGGGCGGAAAACGACTTCTGGGGAAATCGAGGGCATTGACACGCGGCCCTCCCTAAGGAATTTACAACCTAGTTGAGATCAGCCAGGCGCTGAGGACAGAGGCAAACCCGACTATAAAAGTATATGAGGGTGGGGAGAGGACCAGGGAGGGCCCTAGCTCAACTCGGGGGGATGGGTCGGCGGGCGAGGGCGGCCGAGGGGGCAAAAAGTTGGATGCAGCGTCCCTAAAGAAGAAAGAACTATGACCCGAAAGTAGCTGTTTTGAAAAATAAAGTGGGAACGTGTAACACAGGGAAGTGTGTAGGAAATTGAAAAAATGAGATTGTTTTCAGTGTTGTTGTGGTTTCATTTTTGTAGACCAAGTTTTCTCAACCTCAAGGGTGTAACGTTTCCAACTGGATCATTCTTTGAGGCAGCGGGAGGGTGGGGGTGGAGGGTGACTCCCCTGTGCGCAGCAGGGTGTTCAGCAGTATCCCTGGGCACTAGATGCCATTAGCATCCACTACCACCCCACAGACTGGTTTCAGATAGGAAAAGGAGTACGTCAAGGCTGTATATTGTCCCCCTCTTACTTAACTTATGCAGAGGACATCATGAGAAACGCTGGGCTGGAAGAAGCACAAGCTGGAATCAAGATTGCAGGGAGAAATATCAATAACCTTAGATATGCAGATGACACCACCCTTATGGCAGAAAGTGAAGAGGAACTGAAAAGCCTCTTGATGAAAGTGAAAGAGGAGACTGAAAAGGTTGGCTTAAAGCTCAACATTCAGAAAACGAAGATCATGGCATCTGGTCCCATCACTTCATGGGAAATAGATGGGGAAATGGTGGAAACAGTGTCAGACTTTATTTTGGGGGGCTCCAAAATCACTGCAGATGGTGACTGCAGCCATGAAATTTAAGACGCTTACTGCTTGAAAGGAAAGTTATGACCAACCTAGATAGCGTATTCAAAAGCAGAGACATTACTTTGCCAACAAAGGTCCGTCTAGTCAAGGCTATGGTTTTTTCAGTGGTCATGTATGGATGTGAGAGTTGGACTGTGAAGAAAGCTGAGCGCCGAAGAATTGGTGCTTTTTAACTATGGTGTTGGAGAAGACTGTTGAGAGTCCCTTGGACTGCAAGGAGATCCAACCAGTCCATTCTAAAGGAGATCAGCCCTGGGATTTCTTTGGAAGGAATGATGCTAAAGCTGAAATTCCAGTACTTTGGCCACCTCATGTGAAGAGCTGACTCATTGGAAAAGACTCTGATGCTGGGAGGGATTGGGGGCAGGAGGAGAAGGGGACGACAGAGGATGAGATGGCTGGATGGCATCACTGACTCGATGGATGTGAGTTTGAGTGAACTCCGGGAGTTGGTGATGGACAGGGAGGCCTGGCGTGCTGCGATTCATGGGGTCACAAAGAGTCGGACACGACTGAGCGACTGAACTGAACTAAACTGAACTGAACCACCCCACCAGTGGTGACAACCAAAAATGTCTCCAGAAGTTGCCCAAAGTCCCTGGAAGGAAGATAGGTCCCCCTCCTCTGCCTCATTGAGAACCACTGATGGGAAACAATGATTCTCCAAAGATGAGCCTCAGACCCCTGAGGGTCCTCAAGATCCTTTCAGAGTCAGAAGTATTTGGGGGACTTCTCTATGGGTTAGAATACGCCTTGAAATGCAGGGACACAGGTTCCATACCTGATTGGGAAACTAAAAATCTGTCATGCCACAGAGCAACTAAACCTGCACACCACAGAGTCTGTGCACTGCAACAACTGAAGCCTGCCTGCTCTGGAGTGCGAGCGTGACAGTGACAGATAGCACATGAGGAAATGAAGATCTTACCTGCTGCAACAGAGACCCAGTGCAGCCAAATAAGTAAATTTAAAAACAAAACTATATTTTCATACTATCATGACATCATTTACCTTTTTCATAATGTTGACATTTGCGGTAAGAATGGAAAAGCAATGGTGGCTAAAACCACTGGGACCTCAGTACAAATCAAGGTGGTGATACCAAGCTGTACTAATGGTCAGTCTCTCCTCAGTACTCATTCATTGTAAGAAAAAGAAGATTCAGTCACTGAGTGTCCTTGAAGAAGCAGTAAAAATCAATTTATTGACCCTGAGTATACACATTTCTTTTTAATATTCTGTGTGACAAAAATGGGAGGTACAAAGTACTTTTACTCCATTGAAGTATGATGTCTCAAGATAAAAGCTCTTGTGAGATTACATTATAAAAACACTTGCGAGGTTACATTATAAACAAACTTTTTTGTGGAATACAGCTTTTACTTAGAAGAACTGACACACCTGCTAATTATCCAGGCTTGGGTCTGACAGACAGTTTGAAAATGAAGGAAAGGCACCTGCTACATCAAGGAAAACAATTGACAGTGTTGCCAAAAATAAAATTCAAGAATTTAAACAAGAGATAGCTGGAGTAACAGCCAAGTTTGACCTTGGAGTACAAAATGAAGCAGGGCAAAGGCTACCCGTTTTTTCAAGAGAGCACACTGGTCATAGCACACACCCTTTTGCACAAGAGATGACTCTATGTGTGGACAACACCAAATGGTCAATACCGAAATCAGATTGATTGTATTCTTTGCAGTGGACAATGGAGAAGCTCTATACAGTTGGCAAAAAGAAAACCTGGAGTGGACTGTGGCTCAGACCATGAGCTCGTTATTGCAAAATTTTATATCCATGGAGTCACAGAGTCCAGACACAACTTAGTGACTAAACAACAACAACCATTTTGGAATACTTGTATTTGCCATAATTATCTTGCCAGCTTCCTGGTGCTTCCAGATTTTTTTTTTTTTTTTTTGGCCACACTGCAGGGCATGTGGGATCTTAGTTTCCTTGCAGTGGAAGCACAGTCTTTTCCTCTAGACTGTCAGGGAAGTCCCCAGACTTTTCTGATGAGACCAGTGGTGGTATCAAATGTGATTTTCTTTTTTATTGTTGGATTAGATGTTTCCAACATTTATAAGAACTGCGGAAGTGAACCAGTTTTTTCAAAATAATCAGTACGCAGTCATGGTAGCCAACCTCCAAGATAGCCACCTATGAGCCCTACCCCTTGCACTCACACTCTTGTGTAGTTACTTCCCACATCATACCAGGATTGTTCTCTGTTGCCTCAAGGATATAGTAGAAGTGATAGTATATCACTTATTATATCACTTCTGGTATTAATAAAAAGATACTACTATAGTGGTGGCAATGGCACCCCACTCCAGTACTCTTGCCTGGAAAATCCCATGGATGGAGGAGCCTGGTGGGCTGCAGTCCATGGGGTCGCTAAGAGTCGGACACGACTGAGCAACTTCCCTTTCACTTTTCACTTTCATGCATTGGAGAAGGAAATGGCAACCCACTCCAGTGTTCTTGCTTGGAGAATCCCAGGGACGGGGGAGCCTGGTGGGCTGCCGTCTATGGGGTCACACAGAGTCAGACACGACTGAAGCGACTTAGCATAGCATAGCATAGCATAGCATAGTGGTGGCAGTGTTTCTTCATCTGGGTAGAGGTTTACATGGCCATGTTCATTGCAAACCTAAAACACTGAAAATTCATCAAGGGAAATATTTGATTTGAGCACTTTCCTGCATATGTTAGACCTCTATAAATATCTTTAAAATGTATGTATCTAGGGACTCAGAGCAGGATTTATGCCTTATGGTCACATTCATAGTGCTTGGTTCATAGTAGAAGATATACAAGAAGATATAGTTTGCAGAGTGAATAAGTCAATGGTTCTTGAAGCCGTACACCTTTCTAGGAGTCTATATCAAACCTCTCAAAACCCCCACCACTTCCCTACTTACTTTGCTCTATGATAATGCACCTATTGATATATTTAATAATTTCCCATGCTGCCTATATAGACAACATGATCATCTTCCAAGTTGTTGGAAATTCTCTAAATTTGTCATAGTTAACATTTATTGTCATTCACAATAAATAGAACAATCTGTTTACATTAAAATAGTTCAATAAATATTGATTTTTCAGGCAAGAGAATTTCTCATACAATTTTGTTCAGTCAGGGTAAACATCTAGAGTAATTTATAAGTTCCCTAAAAGAACAACCCATGCATTGTTCATAACACTCTTTAGGACTGTTTTCTGTTGTTCAATTATCAGGTTATTTTAAAGATTCAGAATGTCGACAATCTAACACCAGCCAACAATGCCATATGGGATATAAGATTTTTTACTGATTGAATTCTAACAGTAGTGGAATTCTAACCAAATCCAATGTTAGCAGCCAAAGGTAACTGCTCTTCCATTATGTATAACTTAATATTTTGTTCAGGTGTTTAATTTTTAGATGAAACAAAAGCTCACTAATTTAGATGAAACAAAAATCATAACATTCAAGTGCCAAAATCTGCTCAAGCACTATACTTTATATTTAGGCACACTGTTTAAAAGGTACACAGATGGTTGGCCATAACAAGTAACTTTTTTTTTCCACATAGTTTTCTCAGAAGTTCACCACATTGTAAACCAATGAAAAATCATATTTTTTATTATCCATTTTCTAAGTCAAAGTATTTGAAATTGTATCCTTAAGTATACCCTGGTCAAGATAAACGTGAACAAGCCTCAAAAATCTTGTACCACAAAGATTAATTTCTACCGTACTACCAATTTATAGTTATGTTGTATGTAGGCTTTGATTCATCTAGTGAAGAAAACTCACAATGAAAATAGGATTTCTGTTATGGATGGGGGGACTCGGAAGGAGTTAAGGGGAAAAGATGTAAAGCACATCCCAAAGGTGCATGGAGTTCTCCATCCACCCATAGTCCACCAATCATTCAGTGTGAATGGTATCACTGAAAGGCCAAAAGGGGAGGTGGGGGTAGGTGGCCAGGTGAGAGGTCAGGATTTTCTGTATAAAATGATTTAAAACTCTGAAAAACTACAAAGCCATCCAAAGAAAAAATATAATCGAAGTAAAAGCAATGGAGTTTATTTCAGTGAAATTACCTTAAATTAGATATATTAAGCTCCCCAGTCCCCCAACCTGGTAGAAAAGTTCCTCTCAGTGAGAAATCATTTATTTTAATGGCAAAAATTTTACATATCAGTAAAATCTGTTATTTAAAACTGTGTACAGTACATTTCTGGCAAATGCCTTATACATCTTTCAGTTGTCAAGACAAAGTAAAAATGTGGTTGCATAAAATCACAAAAAATATAAATTGCTGAAAAGATAATAAAAAAAGATTAAAAATCATTTGCATTGACTCCCTTACATCTTCAATTAGTAAGAATTTGCAAACAACAGTAAATTTGTGGAAACTGTGATGAAACCTTGACATTCTCAACTAAAAGTTGTCATTTCAAATATCCCAGCTTAAAAAGAACCTACTTCCAATAGTCTGTGTATTTATCATATTATTTGAACAAGTGCAATATTTAAGTATCCAAAATAAAACTCAGTAACTTAAAGGAATCACAATAACTTAAAAAGAAGCCGTTTACAAAATTAACAATTTTTAGAAGGTCCTATTTAATTGGTTCCTCTTTTTGTTCCCCACTCCCCACAACAGGTCAGAGACATTACGTCTTAGCTCTATATACAAATCTGTAGCTTTAAAAATACAGTCTTCTGTTCTTAACATTAGGAACATAATGCTGCACGTAAGAGAGCCTACATGAAGACAGTATCTCCAAAACAGAGGGCCACATACAAGTTATAAATACAGTTTGAACTTATATTTAAATGGAACTCCTATCATTTTATACAGCTTTCCGATTCTAAGTTGAATAGAATAAGCCCTGGACAGAAGGAAGCAAGGTTTTCTCCTGAATTCAGTGCATGTTTCTAGGGATGCTGGAGCTACATCTACAACTATACAAGCGATCATGACATTTGAGAGCATTATTATCAAGTCACATCGGTGCCAAAAACAATACTACAATACCAAGAGTCTTAAAAAGGGGGGTGGGGGTGGGGGAAGAGTTCTGTTGCAATGGAAAGAGAATACCAAAAAAACTTGCAAGTTAAAATATAAGGCAATTATGAATGACAGTATTTTTTTATTAGCCTACACATGACACAAATTTTATCTGAGGTGGCTAAATTTTTTCTTACACCTAGTATGTAATGCATTACACTAAGAGCAAGAAAAAGAAATTATAAATCTGAGTTCTTATGAGGATTAAGCAACTTTGGGAAGTTCCCATAATGCTACTTTAAGTAATGAAAATCCAAAGCAAATGTGACTAGTTAGAACTGATTTGTTCCATATTTTATCAAAACAATAAGGTAATAGCTAAGAGACAACCAAATGCAATGTGTAAACTTTAGTTGGAGCCTGGTTTGAAATAAATTTGTATGACAATGAGGGAAGTCTAAATATGCATGATTAGACGGTATTAGAGAATAGTAGTATGGTTTTTTAGGAGAATGTCATTATTTTTTAGGAGATGCTTTAAGTTTTGAGGAGTGATGAGTCTATCTGCAATGTCAAAATTGTTCAGGGGAAAAAAGCATATATACACACATACATATACACACATATATATAACTGTATCTACATACAGATATATAGATAAATATGGCAAAATGTTAACAAGTATTGAATCTAAGTGGTAGATAACACATGTGATCATCTTACAGCCTTTCAATTTTTCTTCTAAAAAATGGCCATAATGAAATTTAGGAGAAAAAATCCTGTTTAAGCAGTTAACAGTTTGTAAGACATGTCCTATGCACTGAATCAATTTAAAAGGTACATGATTGAATGACCAGACATTCCTGCATACATTTAATACTGACTGACATGATTAGGAGAGAGGACTCTGTCAAATGTCAAACTAACCAATGATTTATTTACAGTATATGCAATGCAGCTCTTGTGACAAAAAGAGCAATTTATATACAGAATATAGTGGGGCAAATTGTAGAATTAAAATTAATGCCTGGAGTGTCTGAATATATAAGTTCTGTATGTTTTTGCACTTACCAAACTAAAAGAAAAAAATTTAACTGTGTCAGGTATCTTTAATGTGAGTTACCATATACTATAGAATATTAAGGAGAGGATATGGAAGAATCATCCAGGCTGTCCCTAATGTTGAAAATACTTGCTAAATTACGGAGCCCAGAAAACAAAATCACCTCTAAAAGTCTCTGGGGATTCTAGTCAAATATTTATTTCCTTATTCCTTTTGGCCACACCATGCGGCATGAGGGATCTGAGTTCCCCCACCAGGGATCGAACCTGCACCTCCCTACGTTGGAAGCACAGAGTCTTAACCACTGGACTGCCAGGGAAGTCTCTAGGCAAATATTTATTGAATAAATCTTTGAAGCAAATATATAACACATCAACATGTAATTAACATATGAAGGCCTTTATGGTAAATTAATATTCTACAAAGCCCTGTATACACTAAATATAAAATAGCCAAAAAATCAAGTGAGCCTGAGAGACCTATAATTCATTGCGCATAGTATATTATTCTATATGCCTACTGAACAATGAACAAAATTGTCTTAATTCATTTTTGCACATTATGCTTTTAACTATTAATCATGTTTCAACCTCTGTGCAAACTGCATTCCAAAAGGCCAACCCTCAGTTATAATTACGTATAACTTGATTATACATGGAAGCATTTGGCTATGATTTATTATGCATGCTTATTGCTATCAAAGAAATAAGCAAAGTTTTAGGTTTACTGTGCAAGAATTTTAATTAGATTCGCGCACATCTCAAAAAATTCTATTGTGTGACTTCCAGGTCTTGGAGTTAATTCAACAGGAGAAGAGTCAAGTGAGGTTACAGATGAGGTAAGAGAAGCTTCTGAGGATTTTCCTTGAGCCTCAGCATCTGAATCATTCCTTTGGCAAGCTCGATAGTTGCTAACTGAGCCCGATCTCTGTGGCGTAGCAGTCCCTGATTTGGCTTCAGTAATTTCATCTGGGTAAAAAAAAAAAAAATTCAATTTATTCTAATCCATGACACCCTTCCCAAAATTTTAACAGTATTTAATTTGCTTCTTTAAGTGAGACCAGCTATCAAGAGCATGTTTGTTTTGAATACTCCCTATAACAGAGGCAATGAATCTGTGTCATGCCACTTGCCTCTTTTACACACAGTAATGTAGTCCCCTGATGACTTATTAAGATTGCGTACATATTTGGCTACTCATCAGTCTTGCAATCCAGGATTAAGAGGTCAATGACATAATAATGAGGCTTAATAAACATCATTCACTAGCAACAAAAGTCAACCTTTCTATATTACAATAATAAAATAAATGCACTTAAAATTTGAATCTTGGAAATCATCTCACCTAACTCATTGCTTTATTGATAAGAAAGCATAAACCCCTAACAGTTAAGTGACTTGCTTAACAAGTGACTTAAGGTAACAAGTGAACAGAGAGGTAAATCTTGAAATTAAGTCTACTAACGCTCATCTCAGTGCTCTTACTTTGTCTTCATATTTAAGATCTTATAAAAGAGCAACAATTCCAATGAAAAAAATCAAGGAAAAACTAAAATTAGGAACACAACAGTAAGTGGTCATTCAGTTGGTAAACCCTGGTACTAAAAAACCTAAGGTGACAAATTTAATCCAAATACAATGGAAAAAAAGTTAAACCCATTCTGTATCTCAAACTGTGTTGTTACTACCATCTGGACATAAACAGACACACAGGTTTGGCCAACACATCATAGCTTAAAGCTGTGTCTTTCTGATACTATAGGTACTATCTTGGAGTTTATAAAGAAGACAAAGCCATGGGTAAATCTCCTAAGTGAACAAAAGTGGCAACATATCTTAATTGACTTGGTCAATGAAGAATAGCCATAAACACGTCTACTTAGTTAAAGATTCTGTCTGTGAGAGAACATTTATATATACACAGCTGTGTGCATGCATGCTTAGTCACATCCAACTCTTTGTGACCCCATGGACTGTAGCCCGGCAGGCTTCTCTGTCCATGGGATTTCCCAGGCAAGAATGCTGGAATGGGTTGCCATTTCCTTCTCCAGGGGATCTTCCTGACCCAGGGAAATAACCCTGCATTGACAGGTGGATTCTTTACCTCTGAGCCACCAGGGAAGCACTGTGCTGTACTTAATTTTATTTTTTAAGTTTAATGCTATTGACTTTAACAGCAAAGTCAACATTTATCCTAAATAAAGCATTTCATCTTACCAAAATGAACTACAAGAAACAAAAATGTAACAAACTATCACTTTAGGATAAAGCTATATAAGGCTTTAAGGATTTTAGAAGATAGTCTTAAAAGGACAATAAACTATTTCCTAGATTCTCAAATATTCAAATCTAAAAGGTGCTTTTATGTTCTTTTGCTACTGAATTACGAAGTACAATTCAAGAAGCTTCAAAAGACTCAAAGATTTACTAAAATGCCAAATTAAGTAACAAGGTCTAATATGTTGTCTACGTTGTTCTGTGTGTACATACCATCAATACTTCGGAAATCCAATAAATACGTTCTACTATCCACTTGGTATAACTGCAGACTCATTTTGGAGTATGTACTTGTCACAGGATTCTTCCTCCGAACACGCAAATAATATGGGTTTACAACCTAGTGCATGGTATGGACAAAAACAAAGTGAAAAGGAATTCTTCTATAAAACATGGTAGACTACAGGTTTGTCAAATGTGCTAATATTCAGAATGCTTTTTCTTTCTTACCTTCCATTCATAATCCAGCTGTTTAATTGCTCTACAAACTTCTGCCATGATATCATTTGGCCGACTTTGACTTCTAATTCCCAAATGCCATTTTGCTTTCCTTACACCTTGGTGTTTGGATTTCTGTGGATTTAATTCATCGAGGGTATGGCGCGCCCTGGGAGTTTCAGCAACCAAGAATGGTACTCTTTCAGGATGGGGCCGAGTCAAGTGGTGATCGTCGAGAAACGAATCTGGTGGGCTCGTTGCCAAGTAAAAATCTTTGGCCTCGTTCATTATCCTCCTGTTATCTATTATGAGGTGGTAGGCAACTGCCAAAGGGTCCTGGTGATTTCTGTTATAAAGGCAGCTGAGAACCTCCTCCTCTGAGCATTCAAATTTTTCACATACTTCTTTTAAGGCTTCATCATCAATCATGGTTGAGCTATATGATGGATCCTCAGGAAAGAGATATTTTGGAAGGTCCTGTTTAAACCATTCATGTTCCCTGAGAGAAAATGGTAGCTGTCAGAAGGGTTTGAAGGAGAGATGAGACTGAAAGTAACTGTTTGGGGGAATTTATACTCATACAGTATTATCATTTATATTTATATTCATACTGTGTCATCATTTTTTTTAAACAGATTTTTCTCTTTTGGCTCATGTTTCATTGTATAACAGAAATGCTCCAGCCTTACTTTGATAGTAAGAGGGAGACAACACTGCTGGAGCAACCAGGAAGAAGTGTCTAAACTTTAAATTTTTGGAACAAATGGCAATGACATGCTAGTGGTAAAGACCATCTTATTTCCAGCTCAGAAAAGAACAAAATTAGTCTGTGGCTTCCTCTTGGGATATAATGTTAAGTGAAAAAAATATATAACAAAAATAGACAGCTTTAACTCATTGAATGCTTACTATGTGGTAGATTTTAGGCTGAACGCTTCATATCTGTTATCTCATCTCATTTTCAAACAACTCCAATAAGATAATAATAATATCCCCTTATATTAACGAAGGAACTAAGGATTTCCTAATTTTATATATAAAGGGATTTTTTTGACTTGAATTATATAAAAATATGCTAAAACTAAAAATATTGAGAGGAAACACCCCAAAGAACAAAGATTATCTTCTGGGTATTGGAATTAAAGATCATTTAAATTCTCTAATGTTTTTGGTGTTTTCTAAGTCTTTTCCAATTGTCACATATTTCATTTAAATTGGAAAAAAATATGTAAAACACAAGAAAAACCACCTCTAACTAAGACATTCTGAAATATAAATTTTAGAGATGGATCAGTCCTTTCCCTCTAGCAGTAAAGTCATGACCTGCCATTCGTTCTCTTTTTCAGTCTGCAGAATATGGACTAAATGGGAAGGAATTAAGCTTTTTTTTTTACTGGAGTATAGTTGGTTTACAATGTTGTGTTACTTTCTGCTGTACAGCACAGTGAATCAGTTATACATATATCCACTCTTTCCTAGACTCTTTCCCCAGATAGGTCATTACACAGTATTGAATAGGGTCCCCTGTGCTTATAACGTAGGTCCTTATTGTATATCTATTTTAGCAATCAAACTTTAAGTTCTACATATGCACTTTCTTCTTCATTGCCCTAATATTTTTTTCTTTACTAGTCCCAGATACACATCTGATTTCTTTCATCCTTCCATCTCAGAGAAATGTTCTATATAGCCATTAGAAGACCAAAAGAGAAATTACCATTAACGAAAAAAGGAAAGAAAATCAATGGTAGAAGAAACAAAGTTTGCAGTATTATCTTCATCAGAAATGACCTGCTCAAATTTGAGATTTGTCATCATCACTTTTGCCTTATTTAAACTATTAGGTTGAACCACATGAAACTGGCAATAATGGTAGACTTTTCTACTTATAAAACAGTAATTTCATATGTAATTCAATGTATACTACTACAAAAACAAACATGTCATTGACTGAATTAAAATGTTCTCATTCCTTGAGATGTACAAAAGGAAAAAATACAGTAACTTGTAAGATGAGAACTCAAACAGCAACATCCAAATTTACTATGAAAAAGTATGAGAATGTGTAGTAGTCAAACATGAAGCATATTACAGAAAATCTTAAAGAATCACTACTAAATCTAATACCCAACTAGGGTCCTTTTTATTTTTCATTACATCTTTTTTTTTTTAATTTAAAAAGTAATATAATGTTCACAGTTACAATTTCAAAACAAATAAAGAAGCATAAGCAAAAAGTGAAAGCCTTTCCTCCTCCTAATCTTACTTCCAATGGTAGCCAGTTTAGTATTTTTAAATATCAAGATAAAATAAGTTTGAGTCTATACACTATTTTTAATATAAAAACGGGATTGCATTGTACAAACTGTTCTGCAAATTTCTCTTTCACTTGACTTATATCACTGATACTGTTAGATCTGACAATCAGATTGCTTTATCACCTGATATCTTTGATTGTGGCTCTCTTCATGGGATCCACCTGCAGCATATGTTTCAAAAGGCTAATCACAGAAGGATTTAAATATTGAGGGGTATAAAAGATCCCATCACATATCTTCTTAAAAAGAGTTGGCACGTGATCATCATCAAACGGAAGGGTTCCACATAATAAAGCATACAGAATAACCCCACTGCTCCATATATCTACCTCTGGACCAGCATACAATCTGCAACAGGAAATACCAACTGGGTTAAACAATCATTAGTAACTTAAGAGTCAATTAATTAATAATACATTTTAAATACAGATATTTTATAAAGAATTATTAGTCAGAATATGGTTTCTATAAGTCACTGCTATGTACTACACATAGAGATTCATTTAATTTTTTTCTCTTTTTTTTATTTTATTTTTTAAAAATTTTATTTCTTTGTTCTAATTTTTTTTTTACTTTTTTTTTTTTTCTCTACACATAGAGATTCTACACTAATTCTATCAGTAGTATCTTGGGAAACAAAAATTAAGAGTTTTTTTAAAGTTACAGACTATAGCTAAAATTCTCTCCTTACTACCTTACAATTATCCTTTGTAATTAAATTATACTATTAAATTAAATTATACTACCTTACAAAATATCCAACTAATAGGGCCAAACTTTGAACAAATATATCATTACTGAATTTAAAACCACTGTTTTTTGGTTACAGATTAAGTGATCTTTCCTCAACTGGGAATGTTCTATAGTGATAGACTATAAACCCACTCTCCCCAATTACCCAAGACCTTATACCAAGGTAAAAGGGGCCGGAAGCTGTGGAATGAAGCCCAGCTAACTGATTTGCAGAAGACTTTAAACTCTTATTTGCATTGTACTATAGCCTGCTGACTTAACTGTTGTTGTTATTTAGTCGCTAAGTCGTGTCCAACTCTTCTGCGACCCAATGGACAGTAGCCCGTCAGGCTCCTCTGTCCCTGGAATTCCCCAGGCAAGAATACTGGACTGGGTTACCATTTCCTACGCCAAGGGATCTTTCTGACCCAAAGATCGAACTCAGGTCTCCTGCATAGCAGGTGGATTCTTTACCGCTGAGCCAGTAGAGAAACCCTACTGACATAACTAGCTGCAGACTAATTAGGTAACCCATTCAAAGTCTGGCTTCAGGGAAAGGGTTTCTTTAAATTGGTCAAATAAATTATTGAACTGACTAATAAATACTGTTTTGCAAGTAAAGGTTTCCATACATCTAGACCACACAGAAAGACCTTATCCAAACTGGGAAAACAGACTTCAGTAACGGCCCAATATATATATGCACAATTACATATCTTTTTGTTTAGTTAATTAACAACGCCCCCAGTATCCAGGTCCTGACTTATCTTCTTCCCCAAATAATTTACACAGCCCACGTGAAATAATATTAACATTTCCCTGCTAATATAAAAAGATAATGATGAACCTTGATAAATCTAAAATTAGGTATTTTTGCCTTACTCATATCCATGCCTTAACACAAACATAATTTCTCTGAGTAGGCTAGGCTAGCTGGCTTATGAAAATAGAAAGAAAATACTACAACATTTCTGCATTCTAAATCAGGATGTAAGACATTCAAACAAAGAAATAAGGTTTGAATGAAAAGTTATTAAAAGTTAATTATAAAAACTAGTAAACAAACTTTAGCTTCTCTGTTTTCTATTTCAGTAGTATAATGAACAATTCCTCTTCAAAAAAGTAAATTTTACTGTCATCTAAACTATTCAAAAAGCTGCCTTATACTAAGATCTTCATGTTCTCAATGCTGGTAGTTAGTATAAATAAACTGAGAGACTAGAATTCTTATTTCAGTCTCTAGAAGATTTAAAGAATGAAAATTAAAAATAAATGAAATCTGAAGATTTTATCAATATTTCAGTCCAATTCCCCAAAGTACCTTATCATAAAAGCTAAAGCTAATTTGAAAAATTAAAGCTACACATTACACTTTTAATTCCTCATCTAAGCAAATAGTAAACCATTTCTTACTACTAGATATTTCTGCATTAGTCAAGTTTTTAATGTCTCACTTTTAAACTTGCTAGTTTTTAAGCCTTCAATGTCTTCCACCAGGGGAAAAAATGAGAGTACTCTCATTTAACTAATATTATATTAACTTGCAAACCAATATCCCCCTTTATAAATGGAGTTCTTAATCCTTATTCACTTATAATGTTTTATTCTTATAATAGAACACTTTTTAGATGAGAAAAGAATAAGCTTTAAATTTCTTTCACTAGAATTGAGTATTATACTATAGACTAACGAAGTCTAGGAGAAAAATATGATTACAAATATACTGGGCAGGGAGGAGGTGTCAAACACTACCTTCCTGAAATTACTTCTGGTGCAGCATAGTTGGGTGAGCCACAACTTGTTCTTAAAAATTCACCATCTGACATCATGTTTGAAAGACCTGAAAATGCACAAAATTCACCGCTCAAGATTTCCCAAGGACAAAAATAAAAACAAAATTCCATTAAACAATAAAACTGAGTTTGCATTAAAGTGATAAATCATCATTTTGTTCTTTTTTTCAACAGAATCCTACATCCTTTATTGTTCCCAAATATTTTGCCTTTATGCCATAAAACTTGTAACCTGTTTCAACAGTTAAGTTAGTGCAAGGTCAGGAGTTCAGTGAATACATATTAAGCTATTAGTGATTTTGCTTATTAGAATAAACTGGGCAAGTTTAAGATTCACAGACAACAAACTTATGGTTGCCAGGTGGGGTAGAACAGCGGGTAGAGATAGGGAGTTTGAGAGCGACATGTATGCTCTTGCTATATTTATAATGGATAACCAACAGATCCTACTGCAGCACAGGGAAGTAGCTGGATGAGAAGGGAGTTTGGGGTAGAATGGATACATGTATATGTGTGGCTGAGTCCCTTTGCTGTCCACTTGAAACTATCACAATATTGTCAATTAGCTATACTCTAATATAAAATAAAAAACGTTTTTAAAAAATGACATGTTTTATTAATAAAGAAATTACTAGGAAAAAATGTAGACTGGAATTAAAATTCAAAGTTTCTATTAACCCCTGATCTGATTCTTAAAAAAAAAAAAAAAAAGTAATTTTTAATATCCAAGTTCCTTCATAGTTCTACTACAAAAATAAAAAACTCAGGAATTCCCTGGCAGTCCAGTAGTTAAGACTCAGTGCTTTCACTGCTATGGCTCAGGTTCAATTCCTGGTCAGGAAACTAAGATCCCACAAATCACAGTTCAGTTCAGCTCAGTTCAGTCGCTCAGTCGTGTCCGACTCTTTGCGACCCCATGAACCACAGCACACCAGGCCTCTCTCCATCACCAACTCCCGGAGTTTACTCAAACTCATGTCCATTGAGTCGGTGATGCCATCTAACCATCTCATCCTCTATCATCCCCTTCTCCTCCTGCCTTCAATCTTTCCCAACATCAGGGTCTTTTCAAATGAGTCAGCTCTTCAAATTAGGTGGCCAAAATATTGGAGTTTCAGCTTCAACATCAGTCCTTCCAATGAATACCCAGGACTTATTTCCTTTAGGATGGACTGGTTGGATCTCCTTGCAGTCCAAGGGACTCTCAAGAGTGTTCTCCAACACCACAGTTCAAAAGCATCAATTCTTCGGCGCTCAGCTTTCTTTATAGTCCAACTTTCACATCCATACATGATCACTGGAAAAACCATAGCCTTGACTAGATGGACCTTTGCTGGCAAAGTAATGTCTCTGCTTTTTAATATGCTGTCTAGGTTGGTCATAACTTTCCTTCCAAGGAGTAAGCGTCTTTTAATTTCATGGTTGCAATCACCATCTGCAGTGATTTTGGAAATCACAGGTGCAGCCAAAAAAAGAAAACTCTGCTTCCTCAAAAATACAATGAATAAAAATAATGACAACTAAAGAATAAGGAAGTCAAATAATTTAGTCAGTTATTTAAAAAAATCTCAGTAGCTCAGAGCTGTTGGGAACTATTTAGTGAATCTCTAAAATAGATCATATATACAAAACTGAAGAAAATAAAATTTATAAGCATCTCCTCTGATCTGAACTGAAACTAAGCAAGAGAGAGTTGCAGAGATTCATTTTTATCTTAGGTTTAATGTCAATGGCAATTTATATAGGAAAACAAATTTATTACATTTTCCTCAAGCTGAAATTATGCTTTTCTATTATTTAAATACTTTACTTTCATTTTTAAAAAATAATTTTGTTCACATAGTTTGCCTTCTGGCTTTCAAAGTCCGAGTAACTTCATCCCAGTCTCTTTCCTCTTGCTCCATAGTTGATCAAAAGAACACATGGAAATAGGTTGCTAACTTCTCCTTCACAAATAATGGTCTTTTTTCAGATGATGTCGCTAATGCTGCGAATTTAAATTGTTTGTCTGCCTAATGTAATAAAAGTCAGTTTTAAAGACATAAAGCTATGAAAAGAGAATTCCTTATTTTTACTCCTTTTCGTATGCTCCTAGACTAATAGTGAGGATATACTACTTTGGGATATTCAGTTGATTATATGCAAGTTACCTGAAGAAACCTACTGATGTTTGTTAAATGAATATATGAAACTATAAAAATCTCCTTACCAAAATCAGCTATCTTTGCATTCATGTGTGCATCAAGCAGGACGTTTTCAGGTTTCAAATCTCTGTGGACCACCATATGCCTGTGACAGTAATCCACACCAGAAAGGATTTGTTGGAACAGTCGTCGACTTTCTTTTTCATCCAGCTAAGAAAAAGCAGAGAGGCAACTTAAAGGTGTATCTTTCAAAAGAAAGTAGTCTATCTATAATTCTCTAGCCTATAAAACTGTGAAAATGCAAGAGCCTTCCAAATGAACCTTACTCATGAGATGCTTTTCAAATGGGGAGGTGGTACAGACCGCACAAAACAGAAATGCTAGGAGGATCTTAGAACTCAAATCGGTAACTCAATTTTCTCATATTATCACTCTCATGACTATACTCTAATAGCTTGTTCTCATCTAAATATCATGTGCTATTTCGAATAATTTCAATTTTTACTTGAAACTAGGCATGTTTTCTCCTATAAATTACAAATACTTACTCTTTGATTCTTTTAACAAATATTTATTGAATACCTTCAATGTGCCGTGCACTGTTTTAGACACTCGTGATATAGCAATGATAAAAAGAGGCCCTAATCTAGTTAAAGACAATAGACACATAAATAAAAAGAATAAGAGTGTTCTGGAGAAAAACAAAGCAGGACAAAGGCACAGAGAATTATGTTGGGGTGGGGAATACTGGTTTGAACC
Source organism: Bos javanicus (assembly GCF_032452875.1). Taxonomy (NCBI): domain Eukaryota; kingdom Metazoa; phylum Chordata; class Mammalia; order Artiodactyla; family Bovidae; genus Bos; species Bos javanicus. Next base: position 33,594,702 of record NC_083887.1, on the reverse strand, counting down.
ATATGAGAAAGCAACATTTAAGCATCGTTGATGAATTAGCAAGCAACCATGTTATCCTAGCTTCTGAAATAAAAGGTGTTTTAATTAAAAAAAAAAAGAAAAACCCTAATTCGTTTGTTTTATAAAATAGAGTGAAAGTGAAGGTTGCTCAGTGTCTGACTCTTTGCGACCCCATGGACTATATACAGTCCCTGGAATTCTCCAGGCCAGAATAGTGGAGCGGATAGCTGTTCCCTCTCTAGGACATCCTCCCAACCCAGGGATCAAACCCAGGTCTCCTGCATCGTAGGCAGATTCCCAGCAGGGAAGCCTTTATAAAATATAATAGCATTTATCTTTACTCTGCTTACTGAAAAAATTATATCTTATGCTGTACTACATTTTTAAAAATATTTTTTAAAAACATTTTTTAAAAACTTCTCTTTCCATTTATCCACATTTTCTTATTTTATGATTTTTTTCCATAAGTGAAAACCATTACTTGGATATGCCTGCTCCTAAGAAGTCATATTTAATAAATAAGCTATTAATCCTCTAGATAAAGGACGCTAACATGCAGTTCTTTAACACAGGTCACAAATTAGCATTCTAAAACCAGGTTCCTATACCTTAAATGGTAATAGATAATCTGGAAGATGAACCAGTAAATTCTTTTGAAAACAAAACCAAAACTATCAAAGAGATAAGAGATACCCTTCCTCAAGAGCAGGTAATAATGATTAGCAATCTAATTTACTTCTAGAAGAAATATAAGTTCATTTTCTAATACAACTCCATATATAAATATACTAAATGAAAAGAACAATGTGTTCTAAATGTGAAAGAGAAGAAAATTAACTGAGTGAACAAAATACAAGCAGTAAAATAACTAGTTAGGCTACAAAAATGAAAATTATATTCGATACTATATTAATACAGTACAAAGGATCAAGGAGGGGAAGTCTATAAAGAAAGACTAGAAAAGTGAAAGCATATTTAAACATGGAAGATGGAACATCACTAAGATGACAGCATATAAAGACAAAAGAGCAAGAGAAGAGATGGCAGTAATTGAGGGGAGTCACTAAGCAAAAGGGTAGGTGAACAGTGATAAAGACTTGGCTAACCACAGAAAGCTGGAACCCAAGCCTCTAGAGGTGGAACTCAATGATAAACTCATCTGCACACAGACTTCTTGAAGGGCTTAGATATTGGAAGTGTTGGGAATTTCTGATGGTAGAAGTGAGAAATGGACTGGAAACAGGACAGCTGATTGAAGAAAGAAGTTTTAAGCTCACCACCCTTACTGGGGAATAAGAGCCATGATTTACTCTTTAGTAAGGAAAGCTGAGTGCTGAAGAATGGATGCTTTTGAACTGTGGTGCTGGAGAAGACTCTTGAGAGTCCCTTGGACTGCAAGGAGATCCAACCAGTCCATTCTAAAGGAGATCAATCCTGGGTATTCTTTGGAAGGACTGATGCTAAAGCTGAAACTCCAATACTTTGGCCACCTCATGCGAAGAGTTGACTCATTGGAAAAGACTCTGATGCTCAGAGGGATTGGGCACAGGAGGAGAAGGGGACGACAGAGGATGAGATGACTGGATGGCATCATCGCCTCAATGGACATGAGTGTGAGTGAACTCCGGGAGCTGGTGATGGACAGGGAGGCCTGGCATGCTGCGATTCATGGGGTCGCAGAGTCGGACACGACTGAGCGAGTGAACTGAACTCAACTGAACTGAAGGCTAAACCAGCCCTGTTCCTCAAGGACACTAGAGCAGGAATGAGGCACCACATGGAGAACATAGGGCTTAAATGAAAGTCAGCATAGGAATCAGTGAGCCTTCTGGACCTTTCTCCATTTAGCTCACAAAGCACTGGCAGCTAAGCTCACACCCTCAAGGAAACTGGAAGGTTTCTTCTGGAGCAACTATCTCAGCAAGGAAAAAATATTGTTTATTATTGACATTTGGTGTTCCCTAGTAAACAGACAGGTCCCTACCCATTCAACCAATGGGAAGGTCCATCAATTAATTAATTCCACCCTCCTGACCTTGGCATTTAGAATTTCACTCTCAAATATGAGTGGACAACCCACAATCACCAGATATCTAAGCAAGGGTCATGCACAAAAGACAAACACCAATAAAATGAACAGAAAAAAGCAGGGAACACAGAAGGTACAGAAGCAATGAAGGAAAGAAAAGAAAAAAATTTTTAAATAAATTGGCATCCTCAAACAGATGTTTATTATCTTTGTGGAACAAAAAAATAGGCTATTTAAAGAAAGATGACTTCAGAAAACAAGAAAGAAATAAAAAATGACAGCTGGAATTTTAATATGCAATGGGTAAAATTGAGCACAATTTCCATAATGTAAAACAAAATGATCAGGACATGAAAAATGGAAAAGATAAGAAGGCAAGACACCAATTCAACTTGTGTCTTTTCCCATTTTTTAGGCAGAACATTGGTGCCAGGGATGGGGGCAGGGGGTTGGTAGAGGAAGCAGGGGGTGAAAAAGACAAGTGAAAGAGCTGAAATTGAAATGAATCATGTCAAGAAATGGTAAAATCAAAATTAACTTTGTTAATGATTTTGATTTTGATGAAAGTGAACAGATACACTACGCAGAACAAATGAATGAATGATATAAAGAACTTTAGATTGGGAGGGAAAACAATTGGCTTCTTAGTGCTTGATGAGGCTCCTCCAAAAGAGGTTTTTGCATACCACATACTCTGGGTATGAGAAAAAGTACAGTAGGGGCAATGTTCTGTTTTTGTATCTGTAACTTAAGATACTGTTCAAAATGTCTTCTAAAATTCCTTCCAACTCTAAATTCTTTAAGTCTAATTCCTACCTCCTTCATGGAGCCTGTTCTTTCTACTCCAGGTACATCAGATTTCTGAAACCAAAAATGAATGCAATTTAAATGTGGCTAGGGGTTGACTGTTGGAGAAGGAAATGGCAACCCACTCCAGTGTTCTTGCCTGGAGAATCCCAGGGACAGAGGAGCCTGGTGGGCTGCCATCTCTGGGGTCGCACAGAGTCGGACACGACTGAAGCGACTTAGCAGCAGCAGCAGGGGTTGACTAGCAAGGCCCAGATTTCTAAGTATTAAATAATATGTTTTTTAAGGATTAAATACATACTTTAAGATATATATTACAAGTATTCATATGCCCCAGAAGCTAAGTCTGAAGATCCTGAGTTCTAGGGTCTCAATCTAATCCTATCACTGATAAATCAAGTGACCTTGAGCGAAAAAAAATATCCGTTGAGTCTCAGTTTCCATATCTGTGTAAGTAGGCTAAGGATATAATCTTTAAGATCTAGCTCTAACAAGTCTATGATTCTAAGCAAATATGTGACTAAGGGGACTGGTTATTAAATAGAACTCTTAACAGAATTGCTTTCTAATATTCTGATGCTCATAAAGGATAAGGGGAGTTACAAAATATATACAGGATTAAATCAGAACTGCTTACCCTTCCATTTTTACAGATATAATCAAATAGCTCTCCTCCTGAGACATATTCCATCACCATGAAAATATCAGATGGTGTACTGATGACCTGGTACCTGGTGAGAGAAAACATTATCTACCAGTATTAAAACATGTATATTCATTCACTCAATAAATATCTACTAAGTGCCTATAATACACCAGGCACTGTGCTAGAGGCTGGGAAAACTGCAGTGAACAAAACAGATTCTCTGCACTCACGGAGTTTATTTTCCAGGAGCCAGGAAACAGACACTAAATAAAAAAGCAATATCTCAGGTGGTGGAACATGCTATGAAGAGAAATAAAGCAAACTAAGGGAAGGAAATCTTTCATACAGGGTGTTCAAGGAAGGCCTCTCTGATAAAGTAACATGTAACAGAGCCTAATGCAAATCAGGGAACAAACCATGCCATTACCAAGAAGGTGAACCAGGCAGAGGGAAGAGCAAGTGCAAAGGCCCGCAGGGGGAAGCCTGCCTGGCATGTCTGAGCAATAGTAGGAAGGCTAGAGCTGAGTAAGCTGGGAGAGAGAAAACAGGATGTGGGGTCAAAGAGGCAACTGGTACCAGAGGACACAGAACCTTACAAAGCCATGATGAGGCTGTGGCTTTTATTCTCTGGCAGAGAGACAGCTAATGAAGGTTTTAAGCAAAGCAGTCATGTGGCCTGGCCGATTAAAAGGGTAATAACTTTGACTGATGGTGGCAATGTGAAGAACTGACTGGGCAGTAGGGTAGAAGCAGGTGGCTATTGCAGTAGTCCATGAGAGAAATGAAGGGGGCCCACACCGGGTTGATGACAATGAAGGAACTGGAATCAGATCCTAGATATACTTTTGCAGGAAGAGATGGAATGGAGGTTGGGAAGTGAGAGAAATAGTAAAGTTAAGGATAGTTCCTAAGTTTCTGCCCTCAGGAACCAGATTATCACCTGAGATGGTAAAAACTGTGGAAGACCAAGTGTGAGAGGGTAATAAAGAGTTCAGGTTTACCCATACTGAGTTTCACGTGCCTCGTGGGCACCCAAATGGAGATGTAAAATATAGCGGGAATAGGAGTCTGCCACCCAGGAATGGGTTTCAAAGCAGGACACGTATACTTAAGGGCTGTCGGCACAAAAATGGTATTTAAAACCATGGCACTTCAACAGATTAGAAGAGGTGAGAGTGAAACAAATTTTGAGTCAGCCAGTTCAATACAAAAACCTAAACGGTTTTAATTTACAGTCTGCATAATAAAGCCAAGCAGTAAATAAGTTATCTGTAGACCCTACAACTGGCAACTGTAAAACAACAGAAATACTACTGCCTTTTGAAATCTGGATTTCTAAAGTTCTATTTATTATTTGTTTTATCAGATAGAACCAGTGTAGGGGAGTGAGGGACAATTTCTACTGTGTTGTCTCGATGAGGCTAACTGATACCACGTGGAAATTTGGAGGTCAGGAGTTTTTGTTTTGTGAATCATTGTTGGTTCTATAGCAGTAGGGGGGCACTGAAAGTCATCTATCAAAAGGGCATCAGCTCAGAAAATAAGAAATATAACAGCTGATAAACACAAGGGCTAAACGTGGACTCAGGCTTAAGTGACCATGAATGGGGTTAGATAAATACATGAATAGGAAGAACTTCTAAAACTCTCAGGAATAAAATGAAATGTCACTCAGCTTTCTCACTTGTCAGATTAAGTAGGTTAACAAAAATGATGAAAACATGATATGACTATATTTAATATAATCAGATCTTACAGTTTAATTATATGAGGATGCCTGAAAAGCTTGAGGTTCTGAATTTCTCTGCGGATTTTTCCTACTACATCAAGGCTTCGAATCTTCTGCCGATTCAGTATCTTCACAGCAACTTTATGCCCAGTCAATTCATGTTTGCCAACTGTAGGAGAAATAATTTTAATAAATTAGTGCCAGGTTTGGTTAATAACATATTTAGAACTATTCTAAGAGTAGAAATCTTAGCATTCTCCAAAAATACTTAATCAAGTCCAAGTTCCTTCCAGTTCTGCCTGATTTACCCCTGAGTGTTTAAGAGTGATTAAGTATGGGCTTCCCTTGTGGCTCAGATAGTAAAGAATCTGCCCACAGTATAGGAGACTCAGGCTCAATCCCTGGGTTGGGAAGATCCCCTGGAGAAGGCAATGGCTACCCACTCCAGAATTCTTGCCTGGAGAAGTCCATAGTCAGAGGAGTTTGGCAGGTTAGAGTCCATGGGGTTGCAAAGAGTCAGACATGACTGAATAACTAATACTTTCACTTTCAAGTGGGAAGACACATAAGAAACTACTGTGGTTTTTTCCAGAAAACAAAGTTGGAGGGCTAAGGCAGAGAGAAAGAAAGCAACTTCTTTATTGTTCTCTACCTTTTTATACTTTTAAATTCTCTTAATTTACTTTTTAGTTTTTAATCTGTCATACATACAAATTGAGCTTTTCTCTCTTGGTGTGCAGTTCTATGGATTTTAACACATGTGGAAATTGGTGTCATCACTGTTATAATCAGATACAGAACAGTTTCCTCATTCCAAAAACCTCCCTCATGTTAAAGACACACTTTCTCTATAAGCCCTTGAACCTTTTAAATTTTGGTTCATGAGCATGTAGTTTCTATTTTTTTAAATAAGAAAAAAATTTAAGTGATTACCTTTCCATTTTGAATGTTATACCCAGATAATCAATGGTTATAACAGAATTTAGACATTTTTTAATAGTGGCAAAGTCTTTTCTAAGGGTCTAGTGGAGAATTTATATTCCAACAAAATCAAGAAGTAAGCCAAGATGGTATTCAGTAAAGAAGGGGTCCAATATAGGAGAAAAAGAAAATGACTCCCAGTAAGTTAATGAAGCAAAGTCTGAAGCAACAGCTATGTGGAAAGCTCTCTAGTTACTAAACTTTGACTTGAACAAGTTAAATTATTTCAACTTTGTAGTCAAAATAACAATACTACATACCCCATAGGGTGACATGAAGTAGGGCTTGTAAAACACTTTCCATCATGCCCAGCACAGTAATTTCTTCATGAAAAAACGATGACTATTACTATTTAAGGTTATTTATTTTCCATTGCTCCCAAATGTCTCCCCTGTTCCTAGCTAATCAGTCCTAAAATTTCTGATTAATCCTGTATAGCCAATTTTATCTCAGCTTTTTGATTTGTCCTTTTTATAGTTCGATTCAGTGCCATGCCTTTTTCCAGGTCCACAATAAGTACTAAACAATAGCTTCCCTGCTGGCTCAGACATCTGCCTGCAATGCAGGAGACTGGGGTTCGATCCCTGGGTGGGATCAGGAAGATCCCCTGGAGAAGGGAATTGCTCCCCACTCTAGTATTCTTGCCTGGAGAATTCCATGGACAGAGGAGCCTGGCAGGCTACAGTCCACAGGGTCACAGAGTCGGACACAATTGAGCAACTAACACTTTCATTTTTTTTCCCCAATAGCTGTAATTTCTATGCACCTGGCTTCTATCCCCATAAGCTTCAATCTTACTAACCTGCTCCATCCCCCGCTCCCGCCAACACCAGAGATTCCTAGCTTCCAAAGTTCAACCCAATTCCTGACTTTGGTTAATTTTCAACATGATATTGCTAGATGTATATACACAAAGTAAGATTTCACTTACTACCCAAAAACTATAGAAACATTTATTCAGTCACAGAAGAGCACAGAGGTAAAAATAGGTTTATCTGACTTAATTTGAAATCAGATTTTTTAAATGATTACTCTTTTTTTTAAACATATAAATCTAATTGGTTTATAATACATAACATAATTAAGGTATACAACTCAGTAGTTAATATTCATGACATACCCACTTTATAGCCAAACATACTGCCTCTAACTCTCCCAAGCCTGGAAGACTAGCAATATTAGCAACACTTTACAAGTAACTGAAGTACAGGAAGATGAAATAACCAAGATGAAATAACTTGCCCAAAGTTACATAGCTAGTGACTGACAAAACAAAAATGTCTGTCTCAAAAACTTGTCCTTTTTCCAAAAATGGTATGTGAAATGTGATTATTTTTTAAAAGATGATCTTCAAAAGAATATTACATATATAATAATACTAAATAAATATCCTTTTAATAAAAGATATAGAAGTTGAACATGTAAGAGGAACCCTTGATTCACAGTCTTATACTTTTGAAAAGAATAACAGATTGAATTCTCCAAACTAATAAGACTTACTCTAAAATTTCATTCATTTATTTAAGAAATAGTTATTGAGTACCTGCACCCACTATGTGCCAGGCACTTGCTACTATGACCTTTCTCCTGTATGAGAAAATAAATCCACTCTAATAGGCTTCCCAGGTGGCTCAGACGTAAAAAAAAAAAAAAAGAAAATCTGTCTGTTAATACAGGAGACGCAAGTTCAATCCCTGGGTTGGGAAGATCCCCTCAAGTAGAAAACTGGCAATCCACTCCAGTATTCTTGCCTGGAAAATTCCTTGGACAGAGGAGCCTGACAGGATACAGTCCATGGGGTCACAAAGAATTGGACACCACTGAGGAAAATCCCATGGACGGAGGACCTGGTGGGCTGCAGTCCATGGGGTCGCTAAGAGTCGGACAAGACTGAGTGACTTCACTTTCACTTTTCACTTTCATGCACTGGAGAAGGAAATGGCAACCCACTCCAGTGTTCTTGCCTAGAGAATCCCAGGGATGGGGGAGCCTGGTGGGCTGCTGTCTCTGGGGTCGCACAGGGTTCAGGTCGGACACAACTGAAGCGACTTAGCAGCAGCAGCAGAGCAACTAAGAATACATGCACATGCAGTAAAAACCTGCTTCTTATCAATTTTAATGTTTTATAACACGAGACCAAAAAAGACATTTTATTCATTCTATTAAATCTGTTTAAAAGTTACTCAAAAATCTACAACTGATCCTTGAACAACTCGGGTTTGAACTGCAAGAGTCCACTAATACTATAATTTTTTTCAGCAGATAAACATTTAGCCCTCTTATCCCTAGATGTAGAACCCAAGGGTATAGAGGACCCACTATACTATGTCACTTAATAAAAAGGACTTGAACATCTGGGGCTTTTGGTATCCTTGGGGGCTCCTAGAAACAACCCCTCCAGTATTCTGAGGGGTGACTGCATCATAAGACAAAAATGAAGAGCATAAAACTAAGCACATAGGGAATTCCCTGGCGATCCAATTGTTAGGACTCAGGGCTTTCACTGCTGGGCCTGGGTTTGATCCCTGGTCAGGGAATTAAGATCCTGAGAGCAATGCACTGCAGCCAAATAAATAAATAAAAGCACATAAAATATAATGCAAGTGTACTGGGTTGAAGAGTGTCCCCTCTTCCCCACAAATTCACATCTACCATCACCACAGAATGGGATCTTATTTGAAACCAGGGTTTTGGGGGGCATAGTTAGTTAAGGATCTCAGGATAAAATCATCTTAGATTTAGGGTGGGCTCTATATCTAATAACTGGTGTCCTTATAAGAAAAGGAGAGAACACAGGCATGCACACACAGAGGTGACCACGTGAAGACAGGCAGAGACTGGAGTTTTGCTTCTACATGCCAAGGAACACCAGGAGTCACCAGAGGCTGGAAGAGGAAGAAAGATTCTCCCCTAAAGCGTTCAGAGGGAGTGCAACTCTACTAAACCCTTGCTTTCGGGACTTCTGGTCTCCAGAACTCCAAAATAACTTGTTTTAAGTCACCCAGCTTTGTGGTACTGTTACCACAGCCCTAAGAAACTGACAGGCTTAGGACGTGTGCTCTGTTGTGTTTAGTCGCTCAGTCGTGCCCAACTCTTTGCAACCCCACGGACTGTAGCCCACCAGACTCCTCTGTCCATGGGGATTCTCTAGGCAAGAAATGGAGTGGGTTGCCATTTCCTCCTCTAAGGGATCTTCTCAACCCAGGGATCAAACCCGCATTCCCTGAGTCTCCTGCATTTCAGGCAGATTCTCTACCACAAGCCACGCGGGAATCCCTAGGTTTATGATAGTCACATCGAAATCAACTTAACAAAAGTAATCTTTTTTGAAAACAGATTTTTCTGAACTGTACTACATGGGTCCACGCATTCTTAAATGGAACACATGATGACAGGGACCACAGGGACATCATGGGAGTTACTTCTCTAGATAGCACTTCTTGCTCCCAGGCTATTATGGGCCAGATCCTAGGGTTTTCTACTTTTTGAAGTTGTGTTTCATCCTTCACGGTCTATCAGGAGTCAATTCACAGCCTCTTCTCCAATGTTCTAATTTCAAGAATTCTAATTTTCAATGGGCTAGAAGAATCATAAAACTAAAATTATTAGAATAAATTTTCTAAAGTATGCTTTACAAAACACTAGGACTGGAGACTCTTCATGGGAAAAGATTTCAAAATCAAGTGGTCTCGGAAAGAGTGTCTCCTCTCCTTTTTAGAAACTTATTATGCATATTAACACAGTAACACCGATAGAGCCCTACTGGAAAGAAACCCATCAAGTGTTTAATCTGGTATTTCCCAGTCTTAACTGGATACAGGTTTTTCCTCCAAGGTTTGAAAACAATGTCCCAACACTGAGAAAGAGAAGAGTGAAAAAGCTGGCTTAAAGTTCAACATTCAGAAAACTAAGATCATGGCATCTGGTCCCATCACTACATGGCAAATAAATGGGGAAATAGTGGAAACGGCAGCTGCAAAATCACTGCAGATGGTGACTGCAGCCATGAAATAAAAAGGCACTTAATCCTTAGAAGGAAAGTTATGACCAACCTAGACAGCATAAAAAAAGCAGACATTACTTTGTCAACAAAGGTCCATCTAGTCAAGGCTATGGTTTTTCCAGTAGTCATGTATGGATGTGAGAGTTGGACTGTAAAGAAAGCTGAGTGCCAAAGAACTGATGCTTTTGAACTGTGGTATTGGAGAGGACTCTTGAGAGTCCCTTGGACTGCAAGGAGATCCAACCAGTCCATCTTAAAGGAGATCAGTCCTGGGTGTTCATTGGAAGGACAGATGCTGAAGCTGAAACTCCAATACTTTGGCCATCTGATGCGAAGAGCTCACACATTGGAAAAGACCCTGATGCTGGGAAAGACTGAGGGCAGGAGGAGAAGGGGACAACAGAGGATAAGATGGTTGGATGGCATCACTGACTCATGGACTTGAGTTTGGGTGAACTCTGGGAGTTGGTGATGGACAGGGAGGCCTGGCATGCTGCAGTCCATGAGGTCACAAATAGTTGGACACGACTAAGTGACTGAACTGAACTGAACACTGAGGACTCCAAATGTTTTCTTTTTAAGAGAAGGCAGTATCTCCTATTACTTTTTTCCCTTTTTCTTCCCAGCAAAATCTCGGTAATTTTCCAGCCATCATATGATTAATATGTTATATTTTCCTTACTTATAGGAACAACGATATTTGCCTTGAACCCACTGCCAACATAGTTCAGTATTAGAATTTTAGTAGCATAATAGTTTTGAAAGTATAGTTATTTTATTATAGCTTAGGAAACACAAGATCACATTTGAGCCTCACAATAAACCTATGATGCAGGTAATATGAGGCGCTGAGAGATTAACTCATTGAAGTAAAGTTATTAAGTGATCAAGGCAGAACAGGTCTTCTAGTTGGAAGAATTCCAAGTCTGGGACCTATCCACTGTACAGCACCATCAGTGTGCACTGTGAAGGGAAAGAAGCCTTGACAACAATATCAAAATCTGAACTGTTTCCTCAAAACTAAGCTAAAGATTCTCCAGTGACTAAACTCAGTTGCAGCCAAATTAACTGCTGCTCCATAAGTCAATCAGTGCAGTACATGGACTTTGTCAAGGATATGCACTTCTGAAATATTTCTCCCTTGGTCCAAAGCTCAAAACTTTACTCTTCAGACATCACTGTTTTACAGTAATAGCAAGATGTGGCTTTTGGGTGAAATGGAAGACAGGTATTTCTGCCATGGAAGACCTGAGTCACTCACAGCAAAGGTTACCACAATTCACAATATCTCCCTCACAACAACAGCAACAGATGAGTCAACTAAACATTAGCTAACAACCTGTTACTGCTTTCTAAAAGGAACTTTGTCTAACTGTAGAACTCTGTAAACATGCTCTTCTAATCAGATATGTAATCCTCAAGTAAAGTAAGATCATACGTTGAAAGAGAGAATTTTAAACACTGATAAAGAGTTGCCACAAAGATAGAAATGTCTACTAAAGATATTCTAATCACCCAACCATTTCATTTTCACTCTAAAATTGAAAAACAAAAACAAAAAACCCCTCACTGCTAAAAGTATCAGTGAAATAACTGAATTCTGGCTGGAGAGGGATGAATTTTAAAACTATAGGTGGAAATTTGAGAAAGGTACCTTTTCTTAACAAAACATTTTAGGCATCCCAAAAGGCAAAGCAAATACCCATGTTCCACCCAATAGCCGCTTAAGCAATAAAACATTACAGATGCAACTGAAGCCCAGTCTGACTCCTCCCAGATTCCTTCCTCCTTTCCTTCTCCCTAGAGGTTACCACTATCTTGAATGTGGTTTGTCTTTCCCACATATATGATGATATAGTAACAATTTTTTCATATGTTTACTTTCACAAACTATATATTCTTTTGAATTCATAATGAATTCATGCAGATTCAAAAATATAAAAAGATATAGTGACATGTCTTCCTACAACCTAGTTCCCCTCCCCTGAACATGTGTAATATTCACTTTCTACTGTAACACAGTTTCATGTGTGTCTTTAAAGAAACACTGTATACAGATGCACATGGTTACACTCAGATACTTTAATTTGCCCCTGCTCTTTATCCACAAATGGTAGGTATGCTATACACTTTGTTGATTATCTTTATTTTTTTTCTCTCTTAAAAATACACCTTGGAAATTGTTCCCTGTATTATATGAAGTCTTGCTTTTTTTTTTCCTTAATGTTTGCAAGGTATATACCACTGTATGGGTAAACCATAATTTAACTATTGTCCTGCTAGCAAGGTTACTTCCAATCTTTTGTACTGACAAACAATATGGCAATGAATAACTCATTATTCCATATACCTACAGGATAAATTCCTAGAAGCTGAACTGCCGGGTTAGTTTTATAAATACTGTCATACTCTGTAGAGGTGGTACTGATTTGTGCTCCTGTCAGCAATGTATGAGTCTTTTTTCATGTTTTTAAATTTTATATGAATAACATGACTGGACATATTCTTCAACTTCTGTTTTTGTGGCCTAACCTTATATACTTGAGATTCACCCATGCTGGTATATATAGCTCTAATTCATATCTAGACTTTTTTACTTAAAAGTTTTTAAATAACTTTTTTTTTAATAACTTCAAAAAGAAGTCACCTATTTACCTAAACTTTCAGTTTCATGTATAAAATACTCATCAACTTAATAAACAGATTATATGTATAAAAACTCATTTGGGAAAGATTACCCATCCTACTGAAGAAGTATCTTCTCTTAGAAAATGAGCAAAAACTTCCACTTATATTTACTGCAATAATAACTCTATTCATCCATGCTTTTATAAATGTTCTTCCTGGGAGGAGAGGGGAGTAGAACCACAAGGGAGTGGAGACCAACCCCTCGACAATCAAGGGGGTGGAAAAAAGGTATCTTGGAAACAATAATTCAAGCATAATTCCAAACTAATCCTAGTTGTCTAAAGTTTCCCCTCAAAATGTTCCCATTAAGTTACCAAAGGATTTTTTAAACCTTAACAAGAAACAAAATAATGCCTATGAATCTGCAGTCCTCCCCATCCCCTCAATAAGTTTCCTATATCATATTGGGAATGATATGATATCACATCTTCTATTAGACTCTCTTTCTATGTTAAATTTACCAGTGTGTATGACTAAAAAGCTCTATCTCCTCCAAACTGCCTCCTTTGAAATATGTGGCTAATCGTATAATTTGTAAGAATTCCGGTCAAATTCTTGGCTACTGTAAGTTAACATGTCATCACTATAGTGGCTATTTCTGCATGTTCACCAAGCATCTAGGTCCCCCTTTCTCTCTTCCAAAAAAAACCCCGTTTCTGTGCAGGTGTCTACCCTATCTCCCCATACTAGTCAAGTACTTCAGAAGATGCCCTCCCACCCATACGTCCGAGAGGGGGCGCTCTTCCTTCAAGGGTAATGCCATCTGCCCTATAGGAACACAAGCCTAAACCAATTAGCACATAAAAATCCTGGCCAGACGGACGGACTGAGCCAGTAAGACTCTTGAGGGCGATGCTGGGGCTTCCTCGCCTTGGACACAGAACCACAGAAAAGACGTTCTTGGCTGGGCTGTGTTGAATTTTCTATTATTTGGGGGCAGCAAGCATTTCAACTGTTTTAACAACTTTAAAAAGGCTGTGATTGAAGACTTTGACCACCATCAGTTAATGTATTTATGAACAAAGGAACCCGATCCATGAAAACTATGATCCTCTGACTAACACTGGCCTTTCTATATTTGGAGAGATGGTTGACTCTGACAGCACGTGTTATTTCGAGAGGCAGGTGTGGGGAGTGAAGGTTAAGGAATAGCAGTCACTGGAGGGATTCATGTCACTGCCACAACACAGATCAAATCCAGGAAATGAGGAATATCCTCTGGCTTTCCTATCTACCATCTACCTTGCCAAAAGCCACCTAGCACATAAGAACGTGAGACCTGACTCTATTCAGGTCTGAATTAGGAGAACAATGAGCATGCTAATCCAAGCAGAACCCTGGGCGGAGTGAAGGCAACAAAGCTGTCATTACTATTTGGGGGGCAATAGTGAATACTTCAGTATTTACAAACTGAAAGCAGTCTGTAATGGCTAACAAGTAAAGAAACAACATCGTCAAAAATAAGTAACTTCAAAAGCACAGAAACATCTTACTGGCCCCAAAACAAACCCACCCTAATAGCTGTAATTACCCTATTCTGGCATTTGCTTCTTACTTTCTTACATTGGTGGCCTTGCTGATTTTCTTAAGAAGGTTTAGGCAGTTGCTTCCCTGTGGGCTATACAGCAATTTTCCAGTTCTATGACTCAGGAAGAGCAAGAGAAGGAAGGGCTCTCCTCTTCCATCCCTAGATAAAATCAGAAAATGTTTATTTAGCTCTGATAGAGCAAGGCTCGGTTAGTTAATTCACTGTACAGACTTTCACAAACTATTTTCTCTTTCAAATATTTACCAAGAGCTTATTATATGCAAGTCACAGGCTATTCTTTATTCAAAGCCAATGCATAATAATTTTTATCAGTTCCATACTTCCTTCCTCTACATTCCTAATAGCAGAGTCAACTATTTCAAAGAAAAAATATTTATGCCTCACAAAATTTGCAATTAAACTCTTTGTGCCAGAATTGGTGACTTGAAGGGCAAGTTTGTTATTTCCAGAATACTGTACTGAAACACAAGAAAAAGCGATTCCACTTTTCTTCAAAAAAGAAAAAAAAAATTCAGATGAACATTAAACTACTCATTAAAATATAAATATCTTGTGAAAATAAACGGAAGCGAATTGCATCAATGAATAAACACTATCCGAAGGAAAAATCTGCCTACCGGGTTTGGTAATTAAGAAACACTGAGGACACCGGGTGTGCATTCAGACCATAAACCATAGATCGCAAATACATATAGGACCAATTTATAATCATTAACCACTCCGAAAAAAAATCAGTGATCCTTTCCGACGAGACGGCCTTTTTTATTTTTTTTAAATAATTCTGTAAACTACCTCCAAAGCAATCTTACTTCGGGGTCGTACACATTTCACACCTGTCAGCCAGCTAGGGCAGGTAAGCCAACAGTCTCCTAAGGAGGACAGAAATACGGACAATGCCGAGGACGGCCAGGGAGGCGATGGGCTGGCCCTGATCCGAGGGACCACAGCCGGGTCGAATAGGAGGCCGCCTCTCCCGGGTTCCCCGCCGAGACCCCAGCGCCCGGACCCAGCAAAGGGAGCACTCGGCACTGCCCGCGACTGTCGGGCCTGGGAAAGTTAGCACCTCCGCATCCCCGCCCCTCTCACGTACAAGCCCCTCCAGCCGCCGCACCGTCGCCATGGCGACCAGTCCGCACCTCACCCCCACCCGCCGCGGGCAGGGGGCGGGGGGCTGCGCCGCAGTCCCGCGGCGGCCTCGGGTTGTGCTCGCGCCGGAGCAGGACAGGGGCTGCGGAGCCCGGGAGACCAGGAACGCAAGGGGCGGGGGAGGATGAAGAGGTGCGAAAGGCGGAAATCTCCTGGATCCTGGGCGGGGGGCCGAGCCTTGCCCCGGGGGTCCTCACCCTTCACTTTGCCGAAGGTCCCGACCCCCAGCGTATCCCCCAGGATGTAGTGACCGATCTTCACCCGCCCGTCGTGTTTCTGCTTCTCGGCTGTCGCCATCTTTCTCCAGGAACTGAGTCTGCGCATGGCGCCGCGGGAGGGGGCGGAGGGGGCGGGCAGGGCCGCGCCGGGGGCGGGCGGGGAGGGGGTGGGGACGCGGGAGGGGAGCCGCGCCGCCGAGCCGCCGCCCTGCACCGCCCGCCGGGTCCCAGCCGCCGGCCGTCGGGCGCAGACGCTCCCCCTGGCGGGACTGGCGGGGGTCGCTGGGAGGGCCACCGGTACCCCTCTCCTCGATCTGCCTCCGCGTGGCCAGGGGCGCCCGCCCACCTGCGCGCGGGAGGGGGTTTCCTGGATTGCCGAGGAGGGCCGGAGCCCCTCGGCTCCTTTCCTCTGGCAAAGTCTACGCAGACAGCAGGCTCCCCTAGTTATTACTCCGGACTCGTGGGGGCCCCTCTCCCGACTCCAAGAGGGAAGATAGGCTTGCTTGGGTAAGGCAGATAATGTGATTTGTTACTAGTACAGCGTGAATTTAAATATGGCTGGAGATACCACCTTGCCAGTATTTTCTAACCTTTTCATTTTTCCGCTTCGGATCGGAATCTAGCTAGACGCCACTGGGAGTTGTCACTTGTATCTTTGATGAAGTTTCCTCTTTCTGCACCCCACCCCCCGCACGCGCTGCTCTTTTTTGAGCCGGAAAGCTGCTATCGAGCACCTCGACAGCTCCTGTAGCGCTGTCGGTCTTTCCTCCTGCTGAATACCTTCCTGAAACGTCCTCCCCACAACAAGCTCCGTTGCGAGGAGCGGGTTGGGGTAAAGGGTGAATGGGTGTGTGTTCGGGAAGCAGGACCTTATCCAGACATTGGATGTACAGGAGTTAGTATTTTTAGATCATCAGTAAAATGAAGACTTTGAACTGAAAACAAGGCTTACAGTTGCATCAACCAATCAATCGACAAATATTTATTGTACTTTCAGTGAGTAAAAGCCTATACAAATGGGTTCATGGCATATCACAGGGGGAGTAGAGAAAGTATGATTATTTGCAGTAGGATTTTAAGGGTGTTACCCAATTATATTCCTGCATCGTGGGCAAAATTAAACGGACAAACAAACCAGTTTATGTGATCTCAGTTTTGCAGTGTCATAGCATTTGGACAGGTATCAATGGGCAAAGAGTTGGCCTCTTCATGAAAATCATGTAAAAAAAAAAAAAAGACTAAAAATGTTATTTTTCCTTCCCAATAAAAGTTACTCAACTGTTCTGGTTTTTATATACTTGATGAAATCAAGGTAATGTGCATTAAGCACAGCTTTGTTCCAAGCAAGGTACTGCAGAGGAGGCAAAAAAGCCTTTGAGCTTAGAATTACATCAAATAATCAGAAGACATTAACAACTAATCTTGGACAAGTCAGTTCCTACTGTAGTATTGACTGCAGTATAATTTGAAGAGCCAAAAAGTTAAGAAATCTTTCATTACTGACATACTGGGAGGCAAGCATAGGTTATTGTTGTAAAGTTTCCTCTCTCCTTTCTTCACCTTTATCTGTTTGAATTTTGAGTTTCTGCAGCTCTGGCTTTTGTGGTCTCTACAAAACAGAAATAGCTCTCTGGATTCTCTTAGGAAAAAACTAAAACAAAATAACGAAAAAAAAAAAAAAAAAAAACCCTTTAATCCACCCCCAATAAATTACTTTAAATTTGAGTCTTGTCTAGAAGTTAGCCCAGCAAGGTTCTGTGATTTCTTTTGCTCTGAAAGGAAAAAAATTGCAAGGTACTTGTACCAGGCCAGTTAAGCCACAGAGCATCCAGCAAGGCAGCAGTCTGAAGCTGCATTTTGCAAACCTGTTACCAGTGTCTTCATAAAACTATCAGTTCAGTTTTTAGCAGAAACATCAGTTCATTTCTGCCATGGTGTTATTTTAGATTATGATTCTATGTAATACATATTCATTAAATGCCATTAATCACTTAAAGGTATTGTTAGGTAAATAAAACTGATAATCATAGATCAAAGAATTGAATAGGAACTTAGAACTCATCCACTCTCCCACAGTCTTTAAACAGCTTTTCTTGATGTTTTATTTTCCCCCCTTATCTGAGTTAAAAACCAAATTAAGTCAGCAGTTTCTAAGAAAGCAAATAATAAACTTCCTTTATTCCCTTGGTTTTTCTGTTTGCTTCAGTCCTTTTTAAAAGTTTTTGTCACATTTCCTTCCACCTAGACACTGGGTAGACACAAAATGAAAAGTCATGGTCCCTACTCTGGACTAGCTTATAGTCTAGGAGGGCAGTTCTCTGTATCCTCCCAACCTCACAATAAATAATATTCACAAGCTCATCTTTCTTCCAGGGTGGAAGTGAAGATAAGGTAAACTGGGACTTATGCCCAGCTTCCAGACCCATCAGTTGTACCCCTATCTCAACAAAGTATATTGGAATATAAGTGGGCAGGAGTGACTTTGTAGAAGTAACCTAGAATCCAGCCTAGTTTAAGAAGAGGGGGGAAGTAAATTGTTGTCAAACTTCAGTTCTTCCACTTCTATTAATGCAGATAAGTTACAATACATTTCAGCAATGATGAAGGTGAACTATGGTGAAGAACTGTGGTGGAGAATCTTGGGTCTCATGGGAAAACTCACTAGTTAGTTGTCAGATGCTTCCTCTTTAGTCCTTCAGATTCTAAGGGAGCTCTGTATCCTCCTAGTCTTTTCTTCTTAAGGCCATTACAGTGTTCAGTTCAGTTCAGTCATTCAGTCATATCTGACTCTTTGCCACCCCATTGACTGCAGCATGCCAGGCTTCCCCGTCCATCACCAAAGTCCTGGAGCCTACTCAAACTCATGTCCATCGCGTTGATGATGCCATCCAACCATCTCATCCTCTGTCGTCCCCTTCTCCTCCTACCTTCCATCTTTACCAGCATCAGAGTCTTTTCAAATGAGTTGGTTCTTAATGTCAGGTGGCCAAAGTACTGGAGTTTCACCTTTAGCATCAGTCCTTCCAATGAATATTCAGGACTCATTTCCTTTAGGATGGACTGGCTGGATCTCCTTGCAGTCCAGGGGACTCTCAAGAGTCTTCTCCAACACCACAGTTCAAAAGCATCAATTCTTTGCTGCTCAGCTTTCTTTATAGTCCAACTCTCACATCCATACATGACTACTGGAAAACCATAGCTTTGACTAGACAGACCTTTGTTGGCAAGTTGATGTCTCTGCTTTTTAATATGCTATCTAGGTTTGTCATAGCTTTTCTTCCAAGGAGCAAGCATCTTTTAATTTCATGACTACAGTCACCATCTGCAGTGATTTTGGAGCCCCCCAAAAATAAAGTCTGTCACTGTTTCCATTGTTTACCCATTCTATTTGCCATGAAGTGATGGGACCAAATGCCATGATCTTCGTTTTCTGAATGTTGAGTTTTAAGCCAAATTTTTCATTCTCCTTTTTCACTTTCATCAAGAGGCTCTTTACTTCTTCGCTTTCTGCCATAAGGGTGGTGTCATCTGCATATCTGAGGTTATTGATATTTCTCCCAGCAATCTTATTCCAGCTGTGCTTCATTCAGCCTGGTATTTAGCATGATGTACTCTGCATAAAAGTTAAATAAGCAGGGTGACAATATACAGCCTTGACATACTCCTTTCCTGATTTGGAACCAGTCTGTTGTTCCATGTCCAGTTCTAACTGTTGCTTCTTGACCTGCATACAGATTACTCAGGAGGCAGGTAAGATGGTCTGATATTCCCATCTCTTAAAGAATTTTCCACAGTTTGTTGTGATCCATGCAAAAGCTTTGGCATAGTCAGTAAAGCAAAAGTAGATGTTTTTCTGGAACTCTTTTGCTTTTTCGATGATCCAGCGGATGTTGGCAATTTTATCTCTGGTTCTTTTGCCTTTTCTAAAACCAGCTTGAACATCTGGAAGTTCATGGTTCACGTACTGTTGAAGCCTGACTTGGAGAATTTTGAGCATTACTTTGCTAGCATGTGAGATGAGTGCAATTGTGCGGTAGTTGGAACATTCTTTGGCATTGCCTTTCTTTGGGATTGGAATGAAAACTGACCTTTTCCAGTCCTGTGGCCACTGCTGAGTTTTTCAAATTTGCTGGCATATTGAGTGCAGCACTTTCACTGCATCATCTTTTAGGATTTGAAATAGCTCAACTGGAATTCCATTACCTCCACTAGCTTTGTTCATAGTGATGCTTCCTAAGGCAAGGCCCACTTGACTTCTCATTCCAGGATGTCTGGCTCTAGGTGAGTGATCACACAGTCATGGTTATCTGGGTCATGAAGATCTTTTTGGATAGTTCTTCTGTGTATTCTTTCCACCTCTTCTTAATACATTTTACACTATACTGTCAGAGAGATAGTACTCTTCCTTAGTGTCTATCTGTATACATGGTGGCCAGAACTAAAAATTTTAAGTACTGTGCTAGTAATGCAGCCTAATATTTCCTTAGTTGCAGTTACATTGTAACTAATATTCATTATCTGTTAAACAACAACTAGGTATTATGCAAATTGACTCTGAGGACTCAGAAAACAAAGGAACCTACAGTACTGCTTTTAACATGGCCAAGCAGTGTGATAGGTGCTGTAATTATATATATATATATACACACATATATATATACACACACATATATATGGTCCTAAAAGGGCTTCATGAGAGGAGGGTATAACCTTTATCTGTGGAGGTTCAGTCTTTTGAACTTGAATATATTTAGAGAAGTATTAAGAGGTGGTACTCTGTACTCAAAAAAAAAAAGGATGGCATAGGGATGAAAGAACTTGGAGAAGGCAACCCTGGTGGGAGAAAGAGGATATGCAAAATCACAGAGGGAAGGAAGCCTTAGACTTTTTAGAGAAGAAAAATGTTTACAGGGGACAAAATTTAGATTGATAGAGGGAATGGCTAAAAGGAATGAGAAATATGACAAAATCCTGAGGGATTGTGCTTCTCAATGTCACAATTTTCTTACAGACAATGGTGAGCCAAGGGAAGATGTGACGTAGATACATTTTATTTATTTTTGGCTGCACAGCGTGCCATTCAGGATCTTAGTTCTCCTGCCGCCTGCAATGAAAGTGCTGAGTCCCAACCACTGGACCACCAGGAAGTCTCAAAGTAGATGCATTTGAGAAATAAATACATTCTTTACCAAAGGAATTGATAGCTTTGGGTGCCTTTGGGAAGGCAAACTGGGTGACTTAGAGTCTGGTGCAAAGTGTAAACTCTGCCCTAGTACTCTTGTATTATGTTTTGGATTTAAACCTCAAGCATGTTATTAGAGTCAGAAAAAAAATCAACTGTTAGAAAAAAAATGTTTTTGACTCTGCCATTAGTACGGAGGATAGATTGCAGAAGAGTGAGACGAAAGTGTGGTAAAACAAGAGACTTGCAATCATCTAGTGAAGAAATGATGACACAGGCACCATATATGTAAAGGAAAAACTCAAGACCTATTTAGATATGAAATTAGCAAGATACAGAGAGTCCACACTAACCTCCCAGGTTTCTGGAGAGGTTTGTAGGAGGGTGGGGAATGGAGGTTCAACAGAAATAATAAATTCTGTCCATAACATCAAGGCATCTGAGAGACAGTCACAAAAGGTATCCAGAAATATACTGGTAATACAGGTCCACTAGCCCAAAGAAAGGTCAGTCTAGAGATACAGATTGGGTGTCCTCATCAAACAAATGGCATAGTAGGGCAGGGAATTTGGGTGCGATCTCCCCAAATTGTGGAGTTAAGGGACCCAAAGACAGGACATTTACTTAGAAAACATGAATACTTAAGAAGACCCAGAAGCAATATGAGCCTATGAAAGAAACAGGGAAAAAATAGTCATAAAGTTAGACGTTCTCCAGGAAATTACAGTGATTAAAATTTGTTTGTGGATAATTGTCCCCCTGTTTATCTAGCGTAGATGATTCCCAATCCTGGTTTGAAATATTTTTAGGTTAAAATGTTTGCAACCCCCTCATGATGATGATTTTTAACATTCAATCACCCGTGCTGAAATAGGCCCAGAGCTGTTTTCTAGAGAAAATCAGCACTGTTCACAAGGACCCCCTCGGTCTATCTCTAGGTAACTGTGCTTGCTTAGTCCTGGATGGGTTCCTTACTTTTAATAAGAAGATGTCAACCCTCCCCACCGCTCAGTTGATTTACTGAGTATCAGGCATGTGGATCTGTCCATGATCAGTGGCACAAAGAGTAGTCATTCACCAAAACAATGTAACTCCAAACTGTTTGCTGCCCTGTTCTTATCAGTTAAGGGAAATAATGGCCTTGGATCATTGCATGAAGAGTAGGCTGGTCATCTAAACTGTGCCTTTGGATCAGCTGAGACTATCAGAGACAGAAATCACTGGACTGTTTCTGGTCACTGTTAAGATTTGTTTTTATGAAGTTTGGTAATAAAAGGGGTTGATGACATGTGGATGCCTTGAATAGGGTAATAATTGGGCTATTTGTACTAGTAATTTGGTCTCCTTCAAAACATTATTCTTGAAAAATTGATTCAGAATTTAAGTGGAAAGGCAGAGAAAGAGGACAGCTGGAGTGACGTCCCAGGAAACAAGGACCCTGTGGTTACCAGACCCTAGCTTTTTGGCAGCAGCTCACAGGCCAGCTAAGCATGTGTTTTGTGGGGGTGGGGAGGATGTTTCATTTGCTTATAGCAGTATGGACTCATGAATATTTATTTTTTATACACCAAGTTATAATCTGATACACCTTGATTTCATTGCTCAGATTGTTCCAGCTTTGGTTATTGGGTGCCCTTTCAGTTGGCTCCTGTATCCCTTTGATATGCCTCCATCAGTGTAGTTTTTATTCTTTTTTTGTCACTTTCTGACACTACAGGCTACTCAACTTGTCCTGTCCTGGTCCTAGGATCAGTCATTTCTCGAAGGTGTCCTTGTTACTTTTATTGGAGAGTGATATTAGAAACCAAAATTTGCTGTTTGGAGTATAATTGCTTCTATAGTTTGGGTAAATTCCCGGAGTAGGTGATGGACAGGGAGGCCTGGCGTGCTACAGTCCATGGGGTAGCAGAGTCGGACATGACTGGGTGACTGAACTGAGACTCTCTCAGCTGACAGAGCAAATAAATATATGTGTGTATTCTAACTAATAAATATACCCATATCTCTATTTCTCTGGGTAGAATCACCCCTATCTATATTAAGCTAAACATGACTTCATACTGATCCATACAAACAACTCTTAATTTGTTGCTGCATAGATTATCCTAGCCTTTCCCTTTGCTTATCTGCAAACTCCTGCTCCAACACTAAGAAACCTAGCTTTCATTTTCTAATATCCATTTACCTAATTGCTCAGTTTGAGTTTACATTTATGGAAGTATCAGAATTATTAACCTTACCCCTGTGGATAACAATTTTATCAATGTGAATCCAGTGCTTGTGTGCAGTTCCTTTTGTCTTTAGTTTTATAGGCTTCACTCATTTTCAAGTCTTAGCCCCTGGAGCACCAGGGAAGTCCCTTCCAGATGGTAATTTTGCTCTTTACCATTTCCTTAGATAATCACCTATTTCTTCCACCCTCTTCAGTGAGGTGATTTCATATGTGTATAATACACATAGATTATGTTGTCACAATCTGCAGTCCATCCTCAGGTCCCCCTATTAATTGCCTCCTATTCACCCTGTTGGTGAGAGAGGAGTTCCCTCCCTAGGGCTATAGGAGTAGGCAAGCCACTCCTGACACAGGACAGATGATATCAACATCAGTCTGTGGTCACAAATACTTGTAGCCATGGACACCACAATACCACTCAGGGCCACAGGGAAGTCACACTGAAGAAGAGAAGAAACAACCAGAGGCTATGGAAGACAGATTTGTAGTACCAAGAGGGCACAGTGCCCCCGGTTCCTGTGAAGAATATGATTATTTGATTTGAATGTTAAGAATGTTAAGAATAGTTCCACAAGTTGGCAGGGAACTGAAACCCACTTCTCAGGGACTAGCACTGACTGTGCCTGGTCCCTTCAATAAGGAAAGCTAGAGATTTAGCTAGAGGAACTAATTTAAGGGAAGACTGAGGAGAAGGACATACACAGTTAAGCCATTCTAGGCCCTCCCAGTTTTACCAGGTAATAAACATGACTATTAAGGCAACACATAATATTGAGCCTTAATATTAGGCCATATACTACAACTTCCCAAATAAATTTGCATACATTAAGATTCACTCTGAGACCTCCCGGGTGGTCCAGTGGTTAAGAATCTGCCTGCCAAGGGAGGAGACACACGTTCCATCCTTGAACTGGGAAGATCTCACATGCTGCAGGGCAACTAAGCCCAGGTGCCACGACTATTGAGCCCGTGCTCCAGAGCCCGGGAGCTGCAACTCCTAAGCCTTTGCGCTGCAAGTACTGAAGCTCGTGTGCCCTGTACAGCCTGTGTTCTGCAACAGGAGAAGCCACCATAAGCAGCAGCTCATGCACTGCAGACAGAGTGGCCCCCGCTCTCTGCAACTAGAGAAACCCTGTTCAGCAGCGAAGACCTAGCACAGCCGAAAAAGAGTCTGCCTGCCAATGCAGGGGACACGGGTTTGATCCCTGCTCTGGGAAGATCGCACATGCAGCAGGACAACTAAGCCTGCACACCCTAGAGCTCATGCTCTGCAACGAGAGAAGTGCCAGAATGAGAAGCCTGTGCATCTCAGTGAAGAGTAGCCCTGCTTTCTGCAACTGGAGAAAGTCGTGAGCAAGGAAGACCAGTGTAGTCCATAAATATTTTTTTAAGAAAAGATTCACTCTGTGCTATAAATTTTTGTGGGTTTTAAGAGTATCACGTATCCACTATTTTTTTTGTATCCACTATTACCATATCATACAGATAGTTTCAGTACCCTAAAAATTGTCCTGTTGCCTCACATATTCAACCATACTTTTTCCTGTCTCTATAATTTTGTCTGTTTCAGAATATCATGTAATTGGACTCATACAGCATGTAGTATTTTCAAACTGGCTCTTTCCCTTAGCAATTTCCACTAACGTTCATCTCTTTCTTTTTTGTCACCCTTAAATGCTTTTGAAACAGGAAAATATAAACCATTTTTAAAATGTAAAGTATATTGGTCTCCATCTTAAAATATTTTTCTTCAAATATTTCGAGATACTTTTAAAATTCTTAATTTGGCTGCATCAAGGTCTTAGTTGTGACACACATGATCTGTCTTTGCAGCCCTTGATTTCTCTCTAGTTGTGTCCGGGGGGCTTAGTTGCTCCAAGGCATGTGGGATCTTAGTTCCCAGACCAGGAATCAGTCCTTCGTCCCCTGCATTGGAAGGCAGATTCTTAACCAGTGGACCACCAGGGAAGTCCCCAAATATTTTGAGATATTTTATACTTTCTAAAAGAACCATAATATGGTAGAATTTACTAAGTTACGTTAAATGTATTGAGGATATACTCTAAAGAACTGAGCTGTTATATGCTTTGGTGGATTCTTTAATAACTAATGAATTACATAAGAGTTAAAGACTTGATTATTTTTTAGTAAGGAATATTATTTCTTACATGTGATTATGTGAAATTACTGATTCTCATATTATTTATATCTATTATTTCTTATGTAAAATGAAATACAATTAAATTCAAGTACATCAGGAAATGTATAGTGTTTAACTTAAAAAATTATGTTGATTTTATTTGGCATTGGGAGTTTTTTATATGAGGAATTTGTTCTAACTCTAGTAACTCCATGGACTGTAGTCTGCCAGGCTCCGCTGTCCATGGAATTCTCCAGACAAGAATACTGGAGTGGGTAGCCTTTCCCTTCTCCAGGGGATCTTCCTGAACCAGGGATTGAACCCAGGTCTCCTGCATTGCAGGCAGATTCTTTACCATCTGAGCCATCAGAGAAGCCCTAACTCTAGTATATTTTGTTTTCATTGAAATGCTTCTAGATTACCTGACTCTGAAGTTTTAATATGGAGAATGCTCTAGGTGACTTATTGGATTATGTACATTATAGTTGACTTTTACAAAAGGCTTTCCAGAAGCTTTCCCTTCAGGCAGCTTCAAAACATTGTTAGGCAAGGCACATCCTCAGGAACGACTTCCCCAGCGTCATGCCTCTGGTGGCTTCCCGTCAAGTCCCAGAAACAAGACATTTCAATATCCAGTGAACTATGCTGTACCTTTTCCAACATCTGGCTCTCAACTGCGGGGGTTGAGGCCGCCTCTTCCTTGGGTGCTTTATCTCAGCTCCAGGGGAAGTGACTGCTGCTTCTTTCTGTTCTTCCTATAGGGTTCACTTCAGTTTTTCCTTACCAGTCCCGTATTACCTTAATCCCTTAATCTTTTCCTGTTCAAGTTTACCGTGTGATTTCTGTCTCTTCATTGAGCCATCACTGATATACCAGCTATTTTAACTGGATGCTTGTATTCCTGTTATTTCTGGTATTTATACATAATTACTATGTTTTGAGCAGTAGCTGGTTTTTATTTTGCAAATACTAAATTCCTGTCTATGCTTGCATCAAGTTGGCTTAAAGCTCAACATTCAGAAAACGAAGATCATGGCATCCGGTCCCATCACTTCATGGGAATAGATGGGGAAACAGTGGAAACAGTGGCAGACTTTATTTTGGGGGGCTCCAAAATCACTACAGATGGTGACTGCAGCCATGAAATTAAAAGACGCTTACTCCTTGGAAGGAAAGTTATGACCAACCTAGATAGCATATTCAAAAGCAGAGACATTACTTTGCCAACAAAGGTTTGTCTAGTCAAGGCTATGGTTTTTCCAGTGGTCATGTATGGATGTGAGAGTTGAACTGTGAAGAAGGCTGAGCGCCAAAGAATGGATGCCTTTGAACTGTGGTGTTGGAGAAGACTCTTGAGAGTCCCTTGGACTGCAAGGAGATCCAACCAGTCCATCCTGAAGGAGATCAGCCCTGGGATTTCTTTGGAAGGAATGATGCTAAAGCTGAAACTCCAGTACTTTGGCCACCTCATGCCAAGAGTTGACTTATTGGAAAAGACTCTGATGCTGGGAGGGATTGGGGGCAAGAGAAGGGGACGACAGAGGATGAGATGGCTGGATGGCATCACTGACTCGATGGACTTGAGTCTGAGTGACTCTGGGAGTTGGTGATGGACAGGGAGGCCTGGCGTGCTGCGATTCATGGGGTCGCAGAGTCGGTCACGACTGAGCAACTGATCTGATCTGATCTGGTGCTTGCATCTACAACTAAATTTTATAATTGATCTAAATGCCAAGTAATTGAAAAATACCAGAAGGCACAGTGTGATAAAATCTGCCTAGAGTTCACCTATGCAGGTTTGAAGAGCTGTATCTGAATACGAAATTTACTCAAAATTTAAAACTGTTCAAAAATTTTAAACTATTGAGGATTTTATTCCATAGTATATCCTCAAAGGACTTTCTTGGGAGGAGAGGAGGAATCAGAAAAGGGCAGATTTGCTCTAAGATGACCAGAAAATGGCTTGCTATTATCTTTAGAGAATCCAGTGCTAAAGTCATGAATGTGAATGGTATCTTAGATCTCTGTACTATATGATGTATGATTAGCACTGTTTCCACATCTAGGCTATAGATGAATTAGGGTTCTATTTAATAAAGACAAATTTCTACAAAAGGAACCTTACATTGTACAATGTAATATTTAAAGCAGTGCATTCCAATACTCTGTTGTCAGAATCCTTATTAGCAAAGAAATATATATATATATATTTATCTACAATAAATCTGTGCCTTAGTTTGTTCCTCTCTAAAATAAGGAAATTTAATTACACCATCTCAAGCCTCTTGCAACTCGAAACGCAGAGCACCATGCTTTGCTCCCTCAGAGGCGCATGTTCCCAGAGGCTTCTCTCCAGAGTCATCCCTAATTGGACAGTACTTCCCTCTGAGGCTTCCTGTCTCTCCTGCCCTGGGGAGCTACTTCTCTTAGGGCTGCTGCCCTGCAACACAGGGACCATGAAGTTTCTGCTCTCTGCCCTTTCCACTCTGAGCTGGATGAACCATTTACTGACAAGCCTTCCCTCCTCCCATTTGCCCAAGATGGTGATGTTTCTAAAACAGTACCATTTATCACCTGGTATCCATTTGCTTCCTCCTTGGTCACCTCTTCCACCTGCTCTACCTTAAAGGAGCTAGACCTTTCTTCAACACCTTAACAGTTAAAAAAAATTTTTTTTTGGTCACACTGGGTGTCTTTGTTGCGGTGCACAGGCTTCTCATTGCAGTAGCTTTTCTCGTAGAGCAGAGGCTCTAGAGCTCATGGGCTTTCGTTGCCTGCAGCATGCATAATCTCCCCAGACTAGGAATCAAACCCATGTCCTCTGCATCGGCAAGCGAATGCCTATTCACTCCATCACCAGGAGAGTCCCCGGTGTTTTTTTTTTTTTTAAAGATCTTTCCCCTAAAGGACTTAATTATCTCCACATAGTAACTATATATAATGGAGTTCAGATCATTTTAAACATTTTCTGAGAGCAAATCACACACCTTCTGCATGTGCTAGATAGATGTCTTTTCCAGAACTATACAAATGTAACATTTAAGATTAGGGCTGTAAATACCCTGGCAGTCCAATTGTTAGGGCTCTCAGTGGGCTGGAAAGTATCAAATCAGACACAGAGAAGATGCTTGCTTCTTGGAAAGAAAGCTACAACAAACCTAGACAGCATATTAAAAAGCAAACACATCAGTTTGCTAACAAAGGTCTGCAGAGTCAAAAGCTATGGTTCTTCCAGTAGTATCTATGGATGCCCTTCCCTCGTAGCGTAGTCAGTAGAGAATCTGCCTGCAAAGCAGGAGACTCAGGTCCAAACCCTTGGTTGGGAAGATCCCCTGGAGAAGGAACTGGCAACCCACCCCAGTATTCTTGCCTGGAAAATCCCATGGACGAGAGGAGCCTCACAGGTTGTAGTCTACAGGGTTATAAGAGTCAGACATGACTTAGCAACTGCACCACCACCATGTATGGATGTGAGTTGGACCATTAAGAAGGCTGAGCGCTTTAGAACTGATGCTTTTGAATTGTGGTGCTAGAAAAGCCTCCTGGACTTTGGACTGCAAGATCAAACCAGTCAATCCTAAAGGAAATCAACCCTGTATATTGATTGGCAGGGCTGATGCTGAAGCTCAAATACTTTGGCCCCCTGATGCTAAGAGCCAACTCACTGGAAAAGACCCAGATGATGGGCAAGATTGAGGGCAGAAGGAGGTGATAGAGGATGAGATGATTGGATGACATCATCCACTCAATGGGCATGAATTTGAGCAAACTCTGGGAGATAGTTAAGGACAGGGAAAGCCTGGTGTGCTGCAATCCATGGGGCAAAGTTGTACAGGACTTAGTGACTCAACAACAGACACACTCAGCGGGTAAAGAATCTGCCTACAATGCAGGAGTCACAGGTAACCTAGGTTTGATCCCCAGGTTGGGAAGATGCCCTAGAGTAGGAAACGGCCACCCACTTCAGTATTCTAGCCTGGAGAATCCCATGGACAGAGGAACCTGGAGGGTTATAGTCCAATGTGTTGCAAAGAGTCAGACACAATGAAGTAACTAAGCATGGAGGCGCGTGCGCGCACACACACACACACACACACACACACAATGTATCCAAGAACCAGGTCACAGCTTTTTAAATTGTAGTTGGAGGAGGAAATGGCAATCCACTCTGGTATTCTTGCCTGGAATATCCATGGACAGAACAGCCTGGTGGGCTATAGTCCATGGGATCTCAGAGTCAAACACGACTGAGCGACCAACACTATAGCTGTCCTACAATGTTAATTTCTGCTGTACAGCAAAGTGACTCAATTATACATATGTACCTTTTATATTCTTTTCCATTACGGTTTATTAGAGGATATTGAGTACAGGTCCCCATCCTATCCAGTAGGATCTTGTTTTTCCATTCTCCCTCTCTCCTGAGTGGCTCACATCTGGTCACAGCTTTTAGAATCCTCAGCCAAATCAAAGATATAAGAGTTTAATGGAAAAATTTTGTAAAGAAATTTGAGTTGGAAGTATTCAATCCAACCTTCTTAGAATAGTTTTACTCCTTTCTAGTTCTAAACCTCGGAGAAGGCAATGGCACCTCACTCCAGTACTCTTGCCTGGAAAATCCCATGGTCAGAGGAGCCTGGTAGGCTGCAGTCTTATGGGGTCGCTAAGAGTTGGACACTACTGAGCGACTTCACTTTCACTTTTCACTTTCATGCATTGGAGAAGGAAATGGCAACCCACTCCAGTGTTCTTGCCTGGAGAATCCCAGGGACGGGGGAGCCTGGTGGGCTGTCGTCTATGGGGTTGCACAGAGTCGAACACGATTGAAGTGACTTAGCAGCGGCAGCAGTTCTAAACCTAGGAAACTTCAGGTTGTTGAGGCCAGGAATGTGGGAATTTTTCCTGTGGACCAGATGTGAGCCACTCAGGAGTGAGGGAAAGCATGGGATCTTGTCTGTAGGGCCCTCAGAAGTAGAGGAAACCTCAGGAAAAGGAAACACCACTCCCCCGTCTTGTCTACTCTTTAAACCCCACTGAGTGAAACTGCAGCTCACAAGCCCCTCATCTCAAGGAGAAAAGCTGAAATCAGAGGGATCATGCCCCCTTCTCCAACGGCTTCAGCCCAAGAGGCCCAAGCTGAAAGATAAGCTTAAGTCAACTTTGAATTCTGACTATAACATAGAACCAAAAATTTCTTGAGAAATAAAAACTATTTTTACAACTAATCATGACTGGAGGATATTTTTTCTTATCTTTGAGTAATCTTAAAAAAAAAAAAAAAAAAAGAACAAAGTCTTCATCCTGGGGCATATCTCCATTGCATAGAAATGAGCACACAAAAATAAAATCTCAATCCACATACCATGCCTGTGGTAATCTACAGACCACTCGCATAGATGAGAACCATTTTTTCATTGGTTATTTGACAAGACATCCCTTTACCTCACCATAGACAGAAGTTTTTGCTCCAGATTTCATTCTTAGTTTCTCAGTTTGATAGTCTCTGACATATGCTTCTCTTAGATTATGAACTACCTTTCGTTTTGAGAAAAACATTTAACTTGACAAAAGTTAGGGTTGGGATCTTAGTTCCCTGACCAGCAACTGAACTGGGGCCTTTTGCAGTCCTAACCACTGGACCACCAGGGAATTTCCATATTTATCTTAACCACTTTTCTAAGGGGTCCTCTACCTCCATCCTGTCACACTTTCTGTATTTTTGTCTTCATAGGTCTTAACACTACCTGAAATTACTTATCTGTTCTAGGTATCTCAACCCCAACACACCACATACACACCAAGTGCAGGCTGTCACATGCTCTACTGAAATCTCTGCCAAAGGAGTCTGTCTTATTCTCCACTGTATCTCCTGGGCCCAGAACTGCTTCTGGCACACAGAGGTCACTAGATTTGGTTCATAAGGGGCACAGTATCATAAATAGAAGTGAAAGGCAACTACAGAATAACTAGGTAACCTTCCAAAAGTGCTTTTTAAACTAAACTCTTCTCATTTTAAACTAAATTCTTTATTGCCCAATCACCCCTGAACCTCTGGCTTTATTCCTGATGCTCTACAGAAACAAGGTTGGTGGAAAATAAACACTAACCTAAATTTTCCAAACCCTGAAGTCATTAAATTTTTTTAATTTAAAAATCTTTTCCTCCTTGGCCTTAGTCCCACAGGACACTTATTTTGTAGGACTCATTTCTGCAATGACTGGAGTCAACTTCAACCATGTTGGTTTTTGTTCCCACTCATCACGTGTATGCTGAACAAATTAATGAACCCCCCTCATTCCTCATCTCCTAAGGACATCTCCCCAAACCTTTCCTTGAGCCTCTCTACACTGTCTTCTCTTTTTCAAATGGTTTCAACCATTACTGAGTCAAGAATCTGAATTTTTAAAGAGAGAAAAATAAACAATCCTTTCCTTCCATCTCCCATCATTTTTAAATGCCTCCCAGGTTTCACCATTTCCTTCTAATCCCTAAATCAATTCCCATTCTCAACTCTATGTTCATTATTTCCAAACGCAAATCTCCAGCCTGGGCTTTCGGCTTTCCACTTCAGCTGCCACTAGCTTTACTGAGTTCTTCCAAGATACTTCTAGTATCCCACAGGCATCAACACCACCTAACAATTTCTTCCTGTTGCTTCCATCTTATATTCCTCAGTGAATGCACCAAATCCTTGCCCCCTAGTCCAGAAAATCCAAGACCCCTACCTCTGATATTTTCTCCAACTGACAAAACCACAGTAGCTGTGACTGAAAGGTCAAATGCATACATAAATAATGATACATTCCTGGGTATTACTTCAGATACCCTATGGTAACACTCAACGGCTCCTGTGTTCCCCTGCCAAAGAAACATAAATCCCTTAGTTGTGGCACTGGCCTCAGGCATCTTCTGTTAGACAGAGATCCACTGTCCAAACCAACTTTGATCCTGAGGACATCATGAGATATGTCAGGTATGAACTGTCTGCAAACTAGCATTGAATGAACTGAACCCACCTGTCTGTACTGAACATGTTAACCAGCTCCATCTCTAGCCCACTGCTTCTCCCTGGGTCTTACGATTTCCATGTTATCAGAGAAATTTCCCACTGAAACTCAAACAGTCAAGGCCACAGGCACTGGCAAATAAGGACTAACTCACTTTATACTCAATAAACACAGAGGCCTTTTTTAAGGCATCACTGTCTACCTCTCATGCAACCCTGCCTTGTGCCAACTGTTTTCTGACCCAGGATTTAGAAATTTCTTGTCTTCAGGTCAGCACCTACTTACCTCAAGGCCTAATATTTATTCTGCCCTGGGTATTACCTATCTTAATGGGCCTCTCCAGCACCCAGGAATCAACCTTTAGTAACACTGCAAGATTTCAGAAAGATCTTAATACCATGTCAGATTATTCAGTACTCAAGCCAAAATAAAATTACTATTTTTATAGGTCAAAAGCAATTTCAAATATTTGAACCCACTACAGTAACTAGGCTACAGCCACTGTAGAAGCACCTTCACTTTGAAAGCCCATAGTTAGTTAGACTTCCACCTTACAAATAAGCACAGGTACACCAGTAAAAATCACATGATCAAATGTCAACTGGATACAGAACTTATTACGCATCCCTGAGTATGGCTGGATAGCATCACCCATTCAATTAACCTAAGAGTGCAAATTCCATTGAGACAGTGAAGGCCAGAGAAGCCCAGGGTGCTGCAGTCCTTGGGGTCACAAAGAGTAGGACTAGACTTAGTACTAACAACAACAAAGTAGAAGAGGGCCTCCGGGGTGGTTCAGTGGTAAAGAACCTGCCTGCCAAAGGAGACACAGGAAGTGGCAACCCACTCCAGTATTCTTGCCTGGGAAATCTCATGGACTGAGGAGCCTGGTGGGATACAGTCCATGGCATTGCAGAGTCAGACACACTTAGCAACTCAACAGCGAACAGCAGCAAAAGTAGAACAGAGTCATTATATTACATAACACATATTGGGACGAAACCCAATATAGATTCAGATCAGCTGGGGCTCCTGTAGAAGCAAGCTGAGACCTGAAAGAGTTAGGAGCTAAGGAAAAAAGCAAGGGAGCAATTAACTAATCTTGGAATGCATTCTAGGGCAGTTTTTAAAGGTAAGGTTGCGGAGGCAGTGATGATCATGAAAACTCCTTCAAGGTCAGATTAAAGTTGTTAAATTCTTAAAAAAATGGGAAGCTACAAGTTGGGACAGCACAGCTTGGCCACATTGCTATTTTATGCTAGTTACTCCAACACTTGTGATGTTTAATTAATGTTCTATTCTCTCACCAGTCCAACAAAGTTGGTATTGTCTTCACTTCAAAAAACTGGCAGAAACACCAGAAAGCAAGGCAGTAAAATTCAGAGCCCTGAAAAGTCAATGATCACCTAGGTGAGGATTAAAAAAATTCTACTAGCCTACAAGTGAGTTTATACTTGGCCTTCCTTTGCATTCTACTCAATACACTGCATTTGCACATGGCCCTACAAATGTTCTTATTGACTCATACCTAGTTGTTCACTTAGCTGACCACCTTAAAAAGCACACACAGCCTATGAGCTGGGCGCCAAGAGTTAATATCACCTGAGAATCTTAAAAAGAAAAACGTACAGCTGAATCACTTTGCTGTAAAAAACTAACGCAACATTGTAAATCAAATACAAAAACCCCACAAAACCACCTTTCCAAAATGGAATTCCTTCAACTCCTGTCCTTTGTGTTCTCACCAGAAATCCAAAGCCTATCATACAGGACGACAACCACTCCACAAAGACCACAGAGGTAACACAGTTCTCACAGTAGCACAGATGTTACTTCTTAATGTCATCTTTAAGGAATCTTAGAATTCCGCTTGTAAAGGCCCAATCCTATTAAGCAGTATCACAACCCAGTTTAAAAGGTAGTGTTCCAAAACAGCCACTTAACAAATAAACCTGATTTTTAGTTGTCACATTCACAAACCTATGTAAATCACTGATACAAGCCTATTAAAAATACCTTAGCACACCAGATAATTTTAAAAGCCAGAACATTTATTGTGCGACTAATCGTTGAAATCCTTAAGATGAACTGGATGCTGCAACAGCCGCTCGCTTGGGTTTAGGTGTTGTTCCTTCACGGAATCCATGCCTGCATTGTGTTAAAAACAAGAATGGTTACTTCAGCAATGTCAACGCATACATTTCAATCTTTGTTAAAATATATTTTCATGAGCTTATCTCAGTTAGATGATGAAATCAATATTGAATTCATAAGTTCAGACATTTATTTTTTAGAACATCACTGATAAGCTGTGGTATTTATTTCCCTCTGCTTCAAAATAGCCAAGGCAACATATTTGGTTGCAGTGATCAGTATTTCCCCACCACTTATGATTCCCAAGGTTTTGGGAAAACGGATTCTTAAAATATGGGTCAGAGATCCTACCTTCCTTTAGCTAAGGAAAAACGTGATTAATGATAGACATTTTCTCAACTGCTTAACTACGGTTAATGTCTTAACTCACTTAACATCTACTTGAAATGTCTTTTGAGGAACACACAGGTTAAAATTGGCTTCAATTCATGCTCTTAACTCAAACTAGCAGACCACTGAACCCTATCCCATACTACTATATACTGGCCTTAAGTGCAACGGTCACTCCAACACACAAATACATCTAAGTGTGTTGTGTTTGCACCCCCCAAACTGTCTTGCGGTCTTGAAGATCTTGAATTGAGTGAAGGTCACAAATTCTGCTAAATATCCTACAATGCACAGGACAACCCCAGTTCCCAACAAATAATCACTTCAGTGGAGGCCTTACACCCCTCAACTGCTACCACTAAAAATGCAGTTTCTCTATAAGACTATGTTGGGGCTGAAATTAAAACTCTAAGGCCTCTCTTTAAGTACAACAGTGTTCTACAGCAAGCAGACTTGCCCAAAGCCACAAAACTGAAGGCCTCAATTACATACTATCATCTTGACAAACTCTGGCAGGAAAATGAAATGGAGGTATGCGAATAAATGCCATTATTTTCTGGAGTCTACCTCAAACTACACTCCAGCCTATTCAGTGCCTACTACTGTTCACTGATTCCTAAGTTCGAGACTGATGTGAAGGTTATGGTGGCAAAAGAAAAAGGACCCTAGCAACACCTCATCCCACGAACCAGAGTTGAGACGACTGTTATATAAGCCCATACACCCACCTATAACTGAAACATAAAACTGTACCTGAATCTGCGGTATACAATTTTTAGGTGCCTCATTCTACCAGTCCCGGTGGTATTTCGTCTTTTAGCTTTAGCACTCCAATTATCTGGGGAAAAAAAAAAATTCAGGTTAAGATCCAAATTGTTGTCCCTACATACCCAGGACACATTGTCTGTCAATTTAATTAAAAATGCCTGCCTTGGCTTTAAACTCATTTTATCGGTATACTTATACTGTCCATGGAATTCTCCAGGTCAGAATACTGGAATGCGTAGCCTTTCTCTTCTCCAAGGATTCTTCCCAACCCAAGGATCGAACCCAGGTCTGCACTGCAAGCTCAGCATACCAGTTGAGCCACAAGGGAAGACCATACATGGAAGAAGAAATGGAAACCCACTACAGTATTTTTGCCTGGGACAGCCATTGGACAGAGACGCCTACTAAGCTAAAGATTATGGGGTTGCAAGAGTGGGACACAACTTATGCAAGAGTGGGACACAACTTAGCAACTAATCAACATAGTGGTATACAGATGTACAATTTTGCTAGGAAACAACATTCAAAGTCATGCCCCACCGAGGTACATATGAAACGAGACTATTCTCAAAGTACGTTTATAAACATTAACTTACACTTTCTCTTTCGCTTGGCAGGGTAGCCACACTTGCCACAGGTCGACTTCTGAAGGTGGTAGGCCTTAGAGCCACAACGGCGGCACAGCGTGTGCGTCTTATTCCGACGCTTTCCAAACGATGACGTTCCCTTCGTCTGCAAGTTAAGGGGATAAATGTTTAAGTCTAGTCATTTCCATACACATGCAAACATTTTCAGTT
Organism: Bos javanicus; assembly: GCF_032452875.1. Classification (NCBI taxonomy): domain Eukaryota; kingdom Metazoa; phylum Chordata; class Mammalia; order Artiodactyla; family Bovidae; genus Bos; species Bos javanicus. The sequence goes on along the minus strand of NC_083887.1, from coordinate 33,558,295 downwards.
AAAGTAACTACTGATATAAACTAATGACAATCACAAAGGCTAACACTGTGCTAAATCAGTGACCACTATTAGATTTCACGTCATCTAAAGCCCCGGCAAGATCTGCCATGTTTTGAAACTTGCTACATTATTAAAAAGGACAATGAAAAACGTAAAAGGCAAAAGAGGAGGTAACGTGGTTTTCCTACCTACTCTTACTGCAAAATCTAAGAGCTCCTGCCCAGGGACCGTCGCCAACTATTCTTTTGCTTACAGAGCCAAATACCCGCAATCCATGCTCCTTCCATTAGTTCCCACTGGTGGGCAAGGCTGTGCGGGCTTCCCAAAAGTCAGAAAAAAGGGGCCTGGAGCAGCTGCAGCTCCACGACGGCAGGCTCAGCATCCCCACATCAGAATTATGAGCCATTCTCGTGCCTCTCGAAAGCTGCCTTCCCTACCCACCGGCTCCTCTTATCCGAAAGCTTCCAGGGCCCCCACGGATTGCATGGGGCGCAGTTCAGGGGGTGAGGATGAAAGCCGATGACGAGAGCCCCTGGAAAACACTCACCATCTTGCTTCTGCCGCCGAGACCAAAGAGGCCGGAAGAGAAAGCACTTCCGCTATATTTCGCTCTGAAGCTTCCACCCAGGAAAGCACTTCCGGCGGGGCGCAGTGCACCGCTCTCAAGCGTCCGTCACCGCAGTGTGGGTAGGTTCGAGAGGAGGATCGCAGAGCTAGTTAGGGCCAATAGAGAGTTCAGCGGAGCGGAACCCACAACTTTCTGGGGAAGGGATTGGGCGTATACCTCCCGGATCCGCCTTTCCCTGCCTCAAACTTTTAGACCGGAACTCGACTAACTACCCTCCTGTTGTTTCTCTCCGGTCTTTACGAGTGTTCTGTCAGCGCTAAGGCCACATTGCAGATTCTGGTTTCCTAGGAGATGGGAAATGTGGGTAGAGAGGCTCCCCTGCTTGGGGTGCAGGCGCTAGCTCAGCTCGCCCGGCGTCTGTGTAGGGTTGGGGGTTGGGCTGGTGTACTTCTCCACGTTCCTCTGTACTCCGGCCTGAAGCTTTTGACTGACTGATCCTCACAGGCTCTGCGGTAAAGAATCTGCCTACCAGTGCAGGAGACGCGGGTTCCGTCCCTGGGTGGTGAAGCTCTCCTGGAGAATGAAGTGGCAACCCGCTCCCAGAAAATCCGAAGGACAGAGCAGCCTGGTGGGCTAGTCCATTGGATCGCAAAGAGTCGGTTGCGACTAAGCTACTGAGCACAGTCCTCACTTGCTAGGAGGACATAGCTGGGCTCAGAATATGAAGAGAAAGGCAGGAAATGCCTTTTTAAACTGTAATAATAGGCATATGGCTTGATCTCCCATTTTACTATGCCAAGGAATCAGACGTGGAACTTGTTAACAAGTTTCCTAAACTCTAACGTGAGGACATATGCTTTGACAGCTTTGGGTGGGGCCTGGATATGTGTAGTCCAAAACACTTTAAAGTGTTACTATTGGTGGTTCCCAGATCTTGTTGATACAAACAGTTAATTCAATTGCAACCTTCTTCCGAGGAAAGCCCCCACCCTTGCAAAAGGGTAAAATACCCAAACATTTAAGAGTTAGTAGGGAAAAACAATCCTAAATGCGTGCTGTCTAAAGGAAGCAATTAGTGACCTAACACTTGTGAAATATTGGCAAAAGTAATTAACTTCTAGGCTTCCCTGATAGCCCAACTGGTAAACAATCCTGCAGTGCAGGAGACCCTGGTTGGATTCCTGGGTTGGGAAGATCCGCTGGAGAAGGGATAGGCTACCCTCTCAAGTATTCTTGGGCTTCCCTGGTGGCTCAGAGGGCAAAGAATCTACCCCCCAATGCGGGAGACCTGGGTTCTTTCCCTGGGTTGGAAAGATCCGCTGGAGGAGGGACTCCAGTATTCTTGCCTGGAGAATTCCCACGGACGGAGGAAGAAGCCTGGCAGGCTACAGTCTATGCAATCGCAAAGAGTGGGGCACGACTGAGCATCTTTCACACAGTTAAAAGAACAAGATGAGGTCTAGGAGTTAGAAGGTTAAATTTTTGACAGGTTAACAGTTGATAAGTTCGTAGTAAGCACTAAGCTCTTCTAGGAACTGGGAAGAGGAGAGTCACTGTTTTTATGGAAGTGGTAGGTGGGGAAAGGGGCGTTCAGGGGGAGATCCCTCCAGCAGGGAGAGAGTGAGAAGACCAACATTTGAGTTTTTGAAACAAACTGCAGTTCAGGTTAGACTTAACTGTTTGAGGTACTGTATTAGTTCCCTGTTGCCATTCTAACAATTTACTACAAACTTAATGGTTTAAGACAAAACATTTAACCAGCTAGTATAAAGTTTCAGTTATGCAACATGGAAGACATCAGTACAATATTATATAAAGCATCTGCCTACAATGCGGGAGACCTGGGTTCGATCCCTGGGTCGGGAAGATCCCCTGGAGAAGGAAATGGCAACCCATTCCAGTATTCATGCCTGGAAAATCCCATGGACCAAGGAACCTGGTGGGCTACAGTCCACAGGGTTGCAAAGAGTCGGACACGACTGAGCAACTTCACTTCACTTCATACTTAAGGACAACAATCAAACCACAAATTAGTCTTTAACCTACAGCCAATCAAGTAATTTCTTTCTTTGCTTCCACACTTTATAAAGTCCCCTGGCTCCTAGAATGCTACTAACCACTTCCAGTTTGGTGCTGCCCTTTTTGGGTAGACTTTTGCTCAAACTTAAGTTTTGGGTGCCTGTTTATCTTTTAATAATCCCTTGTGAGTGCTTTGGCTCCACCCATATTCTCATCTCAAGGTCAGCTGATTTGCAACCTTAGTTGTCCTTTGGTGTAAACTAGTATTTTCACAGGTTGTGGAGATTAGAACATAGTCATCTTTCGGGGAGAGCATTATTTTCCTTAGCACAGGTATTAAATGAGATCAGTTGAGACACACTGTTGAGCCCAAGTTAGTGTGCCAGAGGCATAGTGAGGCCAAAGGAACTGAAACTGGAGTTTAGAGCAGACAAAGGTTTTGCAAACACCAACCAAGGAGGTCAGCATAGCTCCTGCTCAGAAAACTGAACTGTCCGATGGTTTTCAGGGAAGAGGTTTTGTTACGTTTTGTTATGTTTTGGTTTTTAATTAATTTTTTGGCTGTTCCATGGGGCTTGTAGGATCTTAGTTTTTGGACCAGGATTGAATTGAACCTGGGCCTTCACCAGTGCAAGGACAGAGTCCCAGCCACTGGACCCTCGAGGAATTCCTTTAGGGAAGTCTTTAAAAACCAAGTAAGGGCTGTGGGGGCATGTGACTTCATTCTAGTTGGTGGTAAGGTAAAAGGGTGATGTTCCAAGAAACTTGTGCTCAGCCATCCTCCACCTGAGTGGAGGTGGGGGTTGGGTGGCAGGGAAGGAGCTTAGTTCCTATCAGTTAAGTTCAGTTCAGTCATTCAGTTGTGTCCGACTCTTTCCAACCCCATGAATCGCAGCACGCCAAGCCTCCCTATCCATCACCGACTCCCGGAGTTCACCCAAACTCATGTCCATCGAGTCAGTGATGCCATCCAGCCATCTCATCCTCTGTCATCCCCTTCTCCTGCCTCCAATCCCTCCCAGCATCAGGGTCTTTTCCAGTGAGTCAGCTCTTCACACGAGATGGCCAAAGTGTTGGAGTTTCAGCTTCAGCATCAGTCCTTCCAATGAACACCCAGGACTGATCTCCTTTAGGATGGACTGGTTGGATCTCCTTGCAGTCCAAGGGACTCTCAAGAGTCTTCTCCAACACCACAGTTCAAAAGCATCAATTCTTCGGCACTCAGCTTTCTTCACAGTCCAACTTACATCCATACATGACCACTGGAAAAGCCATAGCCTTGACTAGACTGACCTTTGTTGGCAAAGTAATATCTCTGCTTTTTAATATGCTGTCTAGCTTGGTCATAACTTTCCTTCCAAGTAGTAAGCGTCTCTTAATTTCATGGCTGCAATCACCGTCTGCAGTGATTTTGGAGCCCAAAAAATAAAGTCTGACACTGTTTCCACTGTTTCCCCATCTATTTCCCATGAAGTGATGGGACCAGATGCCATGATCTTCATTTTCTGAATGTTGAGCTTTAAGCCAACTTTTTCACTCTCCTCTTTCACTTTCATCAAGAGGCTCTTTAGTTCCTCTTCACTTTCTGCCATAAGGGTGGTGTCATCTGCATATCTGAGGTTATTGATATTTCTCCTGGCAATCTTGATTCCAGCTTGTGCTTCTTCCAGCCCAGCGTTTCTCATGATGTACTCAGCATACAAGTTAAATAAACAGGGTGACAATATACAGCCTTGACGTCCTCCTTTTCCTATTTGGAACCAGTCTGTTCCATGTCCAGTTCTAATTGTTGCTTCCTGACCTGCATATAGGTTTCTGAAGAGGCAGATCAGGTGGTCTGGTATTCCCATTTCTTTCAGAATTTTCCAGTTTCTTGTGATCCACACAAAGGCTTTGGCATAGTCAATAAAGCAGAAATAGATGTTTTTCTGGAACTCTCTTGCTTTTTTGATAACCAAACTCAAAGATTTGTATCAGATTATTATGTATACCCATTGGGGAGGAACTGGAGAGTTCCTTTATTGCTGTACTGTTGTTTCCTAACTTCTTTTCTTTTAAAACATTTTTTTTAAATTATTTTTGGCTATGCTGGGTCTTCGTTGCTGTGCGGGCTCTTCTCCAGTTTTGGCTCGCAGAGACTACTCACTGGTTGCTGTGTGCAGGCTTCTTATTGCAGTGGCTTCTCGTTGCAGAGCACGGCACATAGACTTCAGTAGTTGCAGCTCTTGGGCTCTAGAGAACAGGCTCAATAGTTGTGGAGCATGGGCTTAGTTGCTCCTTGGCATGTCGGATCTTCCAGGACCAGGGGAGATCTGTGTCTTCTGCACTGGCAGGCGGATTCTTTACCACTGAGCCACCAGGGAAGTCCCTTTACTGCCTTTCTTGTGTTTATGCCTTCCCTCACTTCCTTAACAAGTAACAGTTTGAACAGCTAACTGTTTCAATTGTCTGCCCTTTGGAACACAAGAAAGATCTTGAAGGCTGAAACCTTTTTCTTAAAAACAAGAGGGACGTGGATAGGCTTTTGTACCCGGGGGGCCCTACAGGGTCCTACTCAGTTTCAGAAATGGGACAGGTAGCAACCAGGGAGGAGTCGAACCGCGCAGCAGGCACTAGGTGACGGTCTCTTTTACCCCAGACGTTCCCCAAATTGTCAGGGTGAAAAATTTCTCCTCTCCCTTTTTGGTATGCTTGAAATCACACCATTCTAACCCTGGTCAGGGAGGCCCTTGGCCCTTTAGAGGTCTGTCAAGCCAATTTAGTACCCCCAGATTTTTATCCAGATGCCAAGTTCAGGTCAGGAGTAGACTGACTTCTGAAACAGATGACCTCTGCTGTTACCTGGGTATTTGCCCTACGGCATTTTGCCTTTTAGTAGAGAGTGATAGAGACATCAGAAGTCTTGCATCTGGTGTTCTGATGCAATTCAATTCTCTTAATTTGACCTGCTTTTTCCCCCTACAATAGGTGAAATTACTTTTGACTTTTATCTTTAAGAGTTCTTTGATGGCTCAGAAGGTAAAAAATCTGCCTGCAAAGCAGGAGACCTAGGTTCAATCCCTGGGTCGGGAAGATCCCCTGGAGAAGGAAATCGCAACCCACTCTAGTATTCTTGCCTGGAGAATTCCATGGACAGAGGAGCCAGGTGGGCTACAGTCCATGGGGTTGCAAAGAGGCAGACACAACTGAGCAACTAACTTCATCTTCAAAAAAAATCACATAACTTAAACTTCTAGCTGCAAACAAAAATTTTACTCCTGTTTCATTGTATTTAATTTGATGAATGTATTTTCAAATACGTCAAATACATACCCTTCCCCCAACTCACTTCCGTTCTCATTCTAAGCTTGTGCAGTGCACATTTCCTGTTACCAAGGAACTGAATTTAAACTGCCTTCCTTAAATAAATTTTACTGTGAAATATCCAACTTCAAAGAAACACTTTTTTTCCCATCATCTTTGAGAACTGGAGCAGGTTATTGTGGGAGAGGATGGTATTGGGGGACGAGTGAAGAGGAGATCCAGTTTGAGAAGCTGGTTATTAGAATACCTTACCAACCAACTTGAATAAAAAAGAAAAGGTGACAAATTTACTAAAATGGACAATCAGATTGTTAATATTTAGTAGGGTACATCTCTCGAAACCTATACTTTTGTGACACATTGTAAAATTCTTAACCTAAAGTTAATTTTTAATGTCATATAAGGCTTTTCTTATTCTTTTTCAACCTTAGGGTCCCTAAAATTTAATGATTCATTATCCTTGGTTTCTAATATTGAAACCGAGTGGAGCTCTGTGGGACTTCCAAGCATGGGATCTTTCTATCCCCTGTTTCTTGTAGGCAAGACTCCAGCCATTATTTTCCCTGAGTTCCAAAGGGCAGATTTGAACAATTCTAATCAAGGGCTTCTCTGGTGTCTCAGTTGGTAAAGAATCTGCCTACAATGCAGGAGACCTGGGTTCAATCCCTGAGTTGGAAAGATCCCCTGGAGAAGGAAATGGCAAGCCACTCCCACTTGCTTGCCTGGAAAATCAGATGGACAGAGGAGCCTGCTGGGCTACAGTCCATGGGTTCGAAAGGAGTAAAACACAACTTAGCTACTAAACCTCCACAATCAAAGGAGAGGCAGCCAAGAAACCACAGGAAGCAAGATTAAAGGGACCAGAGAAGCTCATCAAGATTAGGAGACTGACCATCTGAGATGAAATTAAGGTGGTGTAAACCCTACTTACACCCTACTCTTGTCAGAGACCCCACCTTTGAAACCCTCTCTTATAAAAACCCCTCATCAAGTTCTCTTGGGTAGAGACACACAGTTTTTTGATGCAGAAGTCCTCCTTTGCCTGGCAAAGTAATTCACCCAAAACTTTGTCTTGGGGATTTGAGGGATTTGAGTCGGCACTGGTGTCCAGAGAGGTGGCACTTTCAGTAAAACTACATGCTCAGCATTAGTCCAAGTGTTTGGAAGGAAGAGCCAGTTCTGACTCCATGATAGATCTGTTTCTTTGATTTTAACCTTTGTCTTTTTGTTGCTTTTGTTATTATTGTTCAGTCACTCAATCGTGTCCAACTCTTTGTGACCCTATGGACTACAGCACACCAGGCCTCCCTGTCCTTCACCATCTCCCGGAGTTTGCTCAAACTCATGTCTATTGATTCAGTGATGCCATCCAACCATCTCATCCTCTGTCATCCCCTTCTCCATGCCTTCAATCTTTCCCAGCATCAGGGTCTTTTCCAGTGAGTCAGTTCTTTGCATCAGATGGCCAAAGTATTGGAGCTTCAGCTTCAGCATCAGTCCTTACAATAAATATTCAGGGTTGACTTCCTCTAGGATTGACTGGCTTGTTATTATAACTATACATAATGGTCTGCCTCAGGGAACCCTGCCCCTTGTTCAGCTCACAGGGAGATAATCTGACCCTGCTTACCTGTGAATGGCTGCAAGAATGAAGAGATGAACAGATCCCCTCCCTGAGGTTGGCCATTCAAGAGAATTCAAGATAAAGGATTTTTTACTTCCTCAACTCCTAACCGTCTCTGGTCTATAAAAGAACCTGGCATCCAGACTCCAACAAGATCATTATTTTGAGACATTAGTCTGCCATCTTCTCTGTCAGCTGGCTTTCCAAATAAAGTTGTGTTCCTTGCCTCAACACTTCGTCTCTCAGATTCATTGGCCTGTCATGTGGCGAGCAGAGCAAGCTTGGACTCAGTAACACAAACATGGTATACTTTCAGTTATATGTTTAACTATTTATCTTTAATAATATAATAAACACCTATACACTCATCCCCAGATGATACCATATATCTAACTCAATAATTTCCCTGTCCCTCAATCCCATCCCATCCTCACCCAGCCTCCCCCAACTAAGGTAGCCATCCTTCTGAATTTCATTTCCTTCTCATTTCTTGTAATTATATCGATTCAGGTCAGTTCAGTTGCTCAGTCATGTCCAACTCTTTGTGACCCCATGGACTGCAGCACACGGCTTCCCTGTCCATCACCAACTCCTGGAGCTTACTCAAACCCATGTCGATTGAGTTAGTGATGCCATCCAACCATCTCATCCTCTCTCATTCCCTTCTCCTCATGCCTTCAATCTTTCCCAGCATCAGGGTCTTTTCAAATGAGTCAGTACTTTGCATCAGATGGCCAAAGTATTGGAGTTTCAGCTTCAGCATCAGTCCTTCCAATGAATATTCAAGACTGATTTCCTTTAGGATGGACTGGTTGGATCTCCTTGCAGTCCAAGGGACTCTCAAGAGTCTTCTCATATACCACAGTTCAAAAGCATCAAATTCTTCTGCGCTCAGCTTTCTTTATGGTCCAACTCTCACATCCACACATTACTACTGGAAAAACCATAGTTTTGACTAGACGGACCTTTGTTGTCAAACTAACGTCTCTTCTTTTTAATATGCTCTCTAGGTTGGTCATAGCTTTTCTTCCAAGGAGCAAGCGTCTTTTAATTTCATGGCTGCAGTCACCATCTGCAGTGATTTTGCTGCTGCTGCTGCTAAGTCGCTTCAGTCGTGTCCGACTCTGTGCAACCCCATAGACGGCAGCCCACCAGGCTCCCCCATCCCTGGGATTCTCCAGGCAAGAACACTGGAATGGGTTGCCATTTCCCTCTCCAATGCATGAAAGTGAAAAGTGAAAGTGAAGTTGCTCAGTCGCGTCTGACTCTTAGCAACCCCATAGACTGCAACCCACCAGGCTCCTCTGTCCATGAGACTTTCCAGGCAAGAGTACTGGTTTGGGGTGCAGTGATTTTGGAGCCCCCCAAATAAAGTCTGTCACTGTTTTCCTTGTTTCCCCATCTATTTGCCATGAAGTGATGGGACCAAATGCCATGATCTTAGTTTTCTGAATATTGAGTTTTAAGCCAACTTTTTCACTCTGCTCTTTCACTTTCATCAAGAGGCTTTTTAGTTCTTCACTTTCTGCCATAAGGGTGGTGTCATTTGCATATCTGAGGTTATTGATATTTCTCCCACTGATCTTGATCTCCAAGGAGCAAGTGTCTTTTAATTTCAAGGCTGCAGTCACCATCTGCAGTGATTTTGGAGCCCAAGAAAATAAAGTCTCTCACTGTTCCCATTGATTCCATGTGTATTCCTAAAATCTCTATGTGTCTGTATTTCCATTATTTTGAGCCTTTTAGGAGAGTGCTATGCTGCATATAATATTTGGGGACTTAAAATTTCCCCTTAATGCTATTATTATTTACCTATACTGTGGGTCACTGAAATTCATTCTTTTTGAATGCTGTCTTTTACATTATGTGAAATACTACAGTTTGCTCATCCAGTATTCTGTTGATATTTATACTGTTTTAAGGTTCTTGTGAACTATAACCGAAAATAAAAACCAACCAGATAACTTTTTAGAAAATTAAATTCTGTTGATAACAAAAAAGTGTTAAATAGAAATGTTTAAAGTAGAAGTTTGAATACTGCTGTTATATCACCAGGAGGCAGGAGACAGATAGGCCCCAGGCTAGGCATTTACAACTGGCCTCCCGTTTACATATCTCTGGGCAGGAAAAAAGTGGGCTTCAGGCTAGACACTTGCAGCTAGCCTCCTGTTTGCATTTCCTGAAACAGGACAGGTGGGCTCCAGGTTAGTTACTTACAGCCATCCTCCTGTGTGCCCTCCAAAAATGAAAGTAACAACAGATTCAGGGCAAGCAGTCAGGCTTTGTGTCCAGTGGACACCTTAAGACAACAATCATGGCAGCGACAGAGAAGGGCTAAACCTTGCTTAAGCAAAGAATCAGGAAGTCATATATTTCCCATCCTTGGGGCAAGGGAGACATTTCATGTGGCCAGAAAGGCTCCTTGGGGGTCAAAAAGGAGGGGATGCCAGCCCATAATATGTGATGCAAACATGATCCCATAGGCCTCTGGACTGGAATCCATCTTGGAAACAAGTTGCACATGCATGTCTGAGAGGGTCCAAGGGTGGGTCAGGGGTGGAAAAAGAAAAAGAACAATTGGCCAAGGGTGAAAAAAAGACCTGGAAGAAATGGCCTACATAAATGACTTAACTGCATCTTTATGAGCTCCTCCTCACTGGTGGGGAAGCTCACAAGCTTTCTCTCCAGGTATATCTCTTCCTTGCTTCTGTCTTAACAAACTGTTTCTCTGTGTGCTCTCCCATATGTTGTTGTGCTATGTATGTCTCTAATAATAAACTTTGTACCTGCATTTATAGTTTTTGCCTGCATGAGAAATGCTTTTTCACTGGGGCAAAAGCCAGGGAAAAATAGCTTCTAGCCTCTAGTCCTTGCTGGTCTGGTGGCTAGGAATCCTGATTTTCATCCAGGCTACCCAGGTTCAATTCCTGGGCGGGGAATTACGATCTCATTTTATACCACCACTCACTGCTGCCTCTCTGAGATCAACCAGAAATAACAGAGGTACATTTGTGTTATCTCTTTCCTGGCTGTCTTAAATATAATGTGTATCTATATATACAAAATAGTATACATACACTATACATATTAACTTTTTAAACAAAAAGGGGATCTATAACTTGCTATTTTCCTTAATAATATATCATTTCTATCACTACTTGTCAATATGTGTAGATTTACTTCATCCTTTTTAACTTCATTTTGATATTCCATTGGAACTGAGCAAAACTCAGCTTGGCCCATCCCATCCCAATCACCAAGGCCCCTCCATGTCTCCTGCCTCTTGTTTATAGGAAAACTGAAGTCTTCCAGGCTTCCCTGAGTCACAAAGGAGCAAACTCAAGCCATTAATGATTAGGACAGCAGAGTCACAGACTCAGTGTCTGATGCACATTCCTGAGTTGTTTTACAGATACTATAACTGCCACCAGTAGGAAAAAGCCATCTGCATGATGAGCTGACTGTAGCCATAACATAAACTGTTCCGTCTTGAGCAATACTGAACCTATGGCCAGTACAATTCCAAGAACTGGCCTTAAGAGAATGGGATTAACTCTATGGCTCATAATGAGGTAGAAGTTGTTAGGCAGTCAGTATAGAGTCAGAGCCTTGGTTCTTTTTAAAATTTCAGTTTTAATTCTCTCACATAAGCATTTTTCTCTGTTAGCCCAAAGCTGTATTTACTGCTCCAGTTTCTAGGCATTCCAAGGAATGCCTCCCTCATCCGGAGGGTCATAAAACATTCAGACCCAGGACAAGACAATCGTTAACTGCTGTCCAGTTTATCAAGGAGAAAAACTGCAGGTGGACCATTAGCTCCTAAACATACATCTGGTCTCTAAGTAATGGTCTGGGGTCTTGAGAAAGGGTCAAGAGATGGTGTCACAATGTCTAGAGAAACTGGAAACCAAAAAAAAAAAAAAAAAAAAACCCCATAAAAATGGCAAATTGGACACTGTAACATTTAAACTGATTGGTCAGAAATTACATGCTTTTGGCCCAGAGCCAACCAAAAACAAACAGATCAATTCTAATAAAGATATAAAAACTGCTGTTATTCCTGTCTTTGGGGTCTCTTCACCCCTTCTCAGTGTCTATGCTGAAGGCTTTGTATCTCTGTCCTTTAAAATAAACTTTGCCTGCATGAGTGTTTGCCAGTTTGTGAATTCCACTGTTTGTCTCTGTGAACAGAATTCGGTTCCCCGTTTCAATAATAATCTATATCTTGGTGGACATGAAATAATTGTAGGATGAAGTAAATCTACACATATTGACGAGTAGTGATATCCATGATATATTATTATGGAAAACAGCAAGTTATAGATCCCAGTTTTGTTTAAAATGTTAATATGTATAGTGTATGTATGTAATATGTATATGTAGATATACATTATATTTAAAAGAAAAATAATTGTAGCTTGTTCTGTCTGCATATGTAAGTGGGCAACTAAAACTGTAGGCAAAGAGATGCTACTAACCCATCTGACATCTTCCACTCTAAAAATACAGCACCCTCTGTCAGTATCAAGAAGTTACAAAAGACAGCCTTTGGCCCATAATCCCATAGAAACAGAATTGATAGGGACAGAGTTAATCCCACTAGAGGACTGTATGTAAAGAAACAAGTATGGGAGACCTCCATAAGTTAATGATCACTTAAGAAAACAGGTCAGCTTAACCACAAACCCAAGTGGATTGCTTAGCAACAAAATCATGCAGAAGCATGGGTCATGCCCTAAAACAATAAAACAATGCTGTTCTGCCCAGTGACGGCATATTCTCTACTTGCATGAAGAACAATAATTTATGAAAAGGTGACATTTCAAAGTAAAGACCCTCATTGTACTGAGACCCAAAATAATATTTCCATAGTGTCATGACAGTTCTGGTTTGACCATGTAGGGACAAGAAAACTGCCCAACCTAGAGGAGTTGATGATGGAAGCATGATGTCTACTCAAAAATGAGGAGGAAATTGGTCTTTTCCCCTTCCCCACTTTTCCTTTGATTATAAAACTATAGGATTTCCCTGGTGGTATAGTGGATAAGAATCTACCTACCAATGCAGGGGACATGGGTTCAATCCCTTGTCTGGAAAGATTCCACATACCTTGGAGCAACTAAGTCCATATGCCACAGCTACTGAGTCCCCACTCTAGAGCCTGTGAGCCGCAGCTACTAAACCAGTGTGCTTAGAGCCTGTGCTCTGCAACAAGAGAAGCCACCATAATGAGAAGCCCATGCACAACAACTAGGGAGTTGCCCCTCGTTCCTGCAACTAGAGAAAACCCGAATGCAGCAACAGAGACCCAAAGATAAACAAATAAATAAAACTATAGCCCACTAAGTCCTCAGAGCATGCAACCGCTGTCCTTTCCACTTGTAAGCCTCACAGGCATCCTTACCTAATAAGTCACTTGTTACCTATCACTTTGGTTCTCTCTGAATTCTTTCTCTGCTGGGACACCAAGGACTCCGGTACCAGAGCTCGTCAGAGCCCTCCAAAATGGTACCAAACAGATTCAGAATGATGTTCTGACAAGTGGAGATGTGTAAGCACCTTTTGGCAGGAAAGGGCTCTTTTTAGGAAAGAGCTCTCTGCAGGAGACCCCTTTTGCCTTGTCACTAGCCTTAAACCTGGCACCCCATGCTCTACATGTCTCTGGCCCTAGCATGCCTTTCAAATCCTGATCACCCCATACCTTGCCTAATCTATTGGTTCTTTCCATTCATCAAAGATGTTGAAATGAAGAATAAGTAGTTAACAGATGACCAGATCTCTTCGCTAGCTTCCTCTTTAGTATAACCTTGCAAATACACTGTGTGAACAAGATAGCCTCTAAAGAAAAATCTAAGAAGTTGACTGGTCTGCCCACACGTCTGCACACAGAGGGAGATGGCTACAACTCTGACGCCCTATTTCAATGGTTAACTGAGATTACTTCCCCTTTTCCTTATAAAAGTTTCGTGGCCAACCAGAATCCTCTGAGCTGTTTTTGGGAGGACACTGAGTCCACCATCTCCCCAGATTGCTGGCATTCTGATTAAAACAACTTTCCTTTCTATCAATATTTGTCTCTCCAACATTTGTCTCTCCAGTGCTCCCCTGGTGGCTCAGCTGGTAAAGAATCCTCCTTCAATGCTGGAGACCTGGGTTCAATCCCTGGGTTGAGAAGATACCCTGGAGAAGGGAACGGCTACCCACTCCAGTGTTCTGGCCTGGAAAATTCCATGAACTGTATAGTCCATGGAGTCGCAAAGAGTCAGACATGACTGAGCGACTTTCACTGAGTGATGAGCAGCCAGACCTTACTTGGTAACACCATTGTTGATGTATCAAATCTGTTCCATAAATCCTAATTTGTGGAAATTTGAGTTACTTTCATTTTTATGCTATTATAAAAATATGAAAGTGCAGATTCTTGCACATCCATCTTTGGTCATTTGTCTCATTATTTTTTAAGATAATTTCCTAGAAGTGGAATTGCTGCATTGAATGGTTTAATTTTTATTTTTATCTGTCACATTTATTTATTTATTGCTGCATATTGACAGATTTCTCTCCAAAAGGGTTAATCAATTCATAATCTTGATATTGCAGATAAGAGTTCAGAGCAAGGAATCTGAAGTTCAAGAGGCTCTTCTCAGAGAAAGAGTTCTTGGAGGCTAAACCATATGAGACTGAGACAAGTCATCAAAAAAAAAAAAAAAAAGGTAAATAATCTATAAGGATCTGTGGGGGCTCATGGCTGGATTCCCCCAAACTGTTTGGCTAGTTTTTATCCACTCTCTCCAACACTAAGGGTCACTGACATGGTTAATCTTTGCCAAAACGCATTACTCTGCCTTTAAAAAAAAAAAAAAAAGCAAAACCAAACTTGTGTTTCTGCATTGAAACAGTTTCATAGTTCATTTCCTGGTCTGCAGAAAACAGGAACAATGGCTGCTGGGAGTGTTCCGTCCCAGATCATAGAAAAAGAAAGAAAAAAGTTATTAGAAATCCTACAACAGGATCCTGATTGTATCTTAGATACGTTAACCTCTCGGAAGCTGATTTCTGAGGAAGAGTATGAGATTCTGGAGAATATTACAGATCCCCTGAAGAAAAGTCGGAAGCTGTTGATTTTGGTACAGAAAAAAGGAGAAGTGAGCTGTCAGCTTTTCCTCAACTGTTTGTTTAATACTTTTTCCCAGTCAGCTACCATTTGCAACTTAAATCAAGGTAGGTTAAATTTCTACACTTTTTGGGCTGAGAGGGAGGAGGCAGTTTTCCTGAAAAAAAAGAAAATGACTACCCTTTATTTTCATTTGTCATTCTCCTGGAGATAATTTTCAGTGAAATATGATAAAAGGGAAAAGTGTCCAAGATTTAAAAAGCAGGGAATGATGTATGTTATTGTTCTGGAGGATTTATAACTTTTTTGTTCAAACACAATCCAAAACCAGCAGTTGTTTTCTTGCTGGTATAAATGTCTTACTGTTCTGACAGTGACATCCAGAAATACTTATAATTGGAAAGAGACTACTGTTAGTGATACATTGGGACTTCTTTATCAAGTAAGTGAATTCATAGGTATTAACAACCTTAAGACCAAAAGCTGCATCTTTCACTTAGTATGGCCATTTTGAAAATAGAGGGAAAATAATTTTTGACACACATATGTGGTGTATTAGCAATTTCATTTTCTCTGTAAGAAGAATGTCAGCAGAATCCTCAATTTTTGGAGCAAGTCAAATGCTAATTTTTCAATGTTCAATGATAATTAGTGGCAAATAGGGAGCATTTAGGGCTTCCGTGGTAGCTCAGCTGGTAAAGAATCCGCCTGCAATGCAGGAGACCCTGGTTGATTCCTGGGTTGGAAAGATCCCCTGGAGAATGGATAGGCTACCCACTCCAGTATTCTTGGGTTTCCCTGGTGACTCAGATGATAAAGAATCTGCCTGCAGAGCAGGAGACCTGGGTTCTATCCCTGGGTTGAAAAGATCCCCTGGAGGACGGCATGGCAACCCACTCCAGTATTCTTAACCTGGAGGACCTCCATGGACAGAGGAGCCTGGTGGGCTACAGTCCATGTGGTTGCAAAAAGTCAGACACAACTGAGCAACTAAGCACAGCACAGAGAGGCAGAGGCTAAGATAAAAATATTAATGCTAATGGTTTTTAATGTAGTACAGGACCCATATGCTTAGAGATATAGGTCTTAGCATTTCCAGGATTTATTCTAAATAGGAGCTACTCACTTCTTCATTAGAAATTATTAGGGTCAAATTTCATTAGCAATGACCCTAGAAAGTCTGAGCTGGTGTTGAAAGTGTTATTCACTCAGTCATTTCCAGCTCTTTGCAACCTCATGGACTGCAGCACACCAGGCTCCTCTGTCCATGGGACTTTCCAGGCAGGAATACTGGAGTGGATTGCTGTTTCCTTCTCTAAAGGAACCTTGTAACCCAGGCTCGAGCTCAAATCTCCTGCATTGCAGGCAGATTCTTTACCATTTGAGCTACCAGGGAAGCCTGATTTTGGATTACAGTAAATCCACAAGTAAACAAAGGATTCAGGTTTTCTATTTCATCCACTTACCCTTTGAGTTTGCTGTGAAAGACTCAAACTTTTGAGCTTGGCAGGAGTGTGATCTGATATTTTTCAGTGGGAGAAAGAAAGTTCTGAGCTGACTTATTGCCATTTATGTATGTATTCCTATCATCTAATGAAATAGAGAGATGATGCTTTGAGGTCATGGAAACTCCCTAATATAACATCTGTTAATTTCGAGAGAGAAAATAAATATCTCTCAAACTTTCTTATTCTTTCCAGAAGTTTTGAAACATGAGTATATAGAGCCACCTCTACCGATAGGCGCAAGCAAAGAAGATGTTTTCCTTTCTGGAGAGAAACAGCCTGAGAACCCTGAGATCACCACGTCCTTTAAAGAGAAAGAATGCATGGATTTAGAAACCTCTGAGTCTTTCACAGACAAGAAAACTAGTTATCAGGAAACTGCTTGGTCCTCAAAGGAAAATGAGAAGGAAGATAACACATCAAAATTCACATCGCCACAGTCAGTTGAGATCGTTGAGTACGAATTTCCAGCAACAATTGAGTATTTACAGGATGGACAGAGATATGAGGATCCAGACGATTCTTTATACTTAGAACAAGAGGACTATCTAGAATCTGTGGGGTACTCTGAAGAGGCAAACATCACCTTGGAAGAGGAGGCTTACAGTGACCCAGGAGGCCTCTATGATGACAGAGAGGATTCTGTGTACCTTGAAACCACGGAGTTCTCTGATGAAGAACAGCATTATGAGGATCCAGAAACTGGCATGTCATTGGAGGAGGAAGAGGAGAAAAGTATGGAAGGTATGGGAATCGTGTGTGTAGAGTTACTTAGGCAAAAACTTAAATCTTGATTGCAGTATCATAACAAGGAGGGGACTGAGGAAGGGCACCACATGAAAGCAGAAAAGCAGCTCCTCAGAAATTCCTTGGACTTCTCTAACTTGGAGTTTCCTCAGAGGTGGGTGTTGACAGGGAGGAAAACCCAGGACCTAGAAATAGTGGACAGTATGTGCATATGTGTGAAGTTCCTTCAATCGTGTCCAGCTCTTTGCAACCCCATGGACTGTAGCCTGCCAGGCTCCTCTATCCATGGGGATTCTCCAGGTAAGAGTACTGGAGTGGGTTGCCATGCCCTTCTCCAAGTGGACAGTATAGATAAAGTAAGTATTGACTATGAACTTTTAGGCTTCTGCAGTCACCTCCATCACACATATAACAAGTTGCTAACCACTAATTTTAGCTGTTGCCTTCTGTACCTCAGATTAAGTCTGTTAAATTATTTTAGAACCTTTGTGACCAATAGAATATGGGGATTATAGACCTAAATATTAAAGCAGAAACAGGAGAGGAATTTGTGGTAAATGGATAAGGTCCCAAAATAATGCTTGTCTTGAGCTATCCAAATATTGCCATTTCAATGAGGAAGATTATACCAGTACCTTGAATTTGAATATTTCTTAATGAAAATTAAAAATAGGAGAAATGCTTAATTCAGAGAGATATTGTCTGGGAAAATAAACACCACCAAGTTCTGAATATAGAAGGGGAAGGTAACTACCAACTCACATTCAGCCCAAATCCATAATCCAATTATGGGTCAGAAAAGAGTAATTTCCTCCTCTGCACACCTTGACCTGGTTACTAGGATGCTGTAACAGAGTGGCACCACAAACTTGGTAGCTTAAACAATCAGTTCAGTTCAGTCATTCAGTCGTGTCTGACTCTTTGCAACCCCATGTACTGCTTCCTATCAGGCTTCCCTGTCCATCACCAACTCCCAGAGCTTGCTCAAACTCATGTCCATGATGCCATCCAACCATCTCATCCTCTGTTGTCCCTTTCTCCTCCTGCCTTTAATCTTTGCCAGCATCAGGGTCTTTTCCAGTGAGTCAGTTCTTCGCATCAGGTAGCCAAAGTATTGGAGCTTCAGCTTCAGCATCAGTCCTTCCAATGAATATTCAGGACTGATTTCCTTTTGGATTGACTGGTTGTTATTTCCTTGCAGTCCAAGGGACTCTCAAGAGTCTTCTCCAACACCACAGTTTAAAAGCATCAGTTCTTCAGCTCTCAGCTTTCTTTATGGTCCAACTGTCACATCCATACATGACCACTGGAAAAACCATAGCCTTGACTAGATGGACCTTTTTTGGCAAAGTAATGTCTCTGCTTTTTAATATGCTGTCTAGGTTGGTCATAACTTTTCTTCCAAGGAGCAAGCATCTTTTAATTTCATGGCTGCAAGAAAAAAAAACAATAGAAATATGTTGTCTCACAGTTTGCAGGCTGGAAGTCTGGAGGTGTATATAGTGTTGGTTCCTTCCGAAGGCTGTAGAAAGAATCTGTTCCTAGCTTCTGGTAGTTTGCTGGAAATCTTTAGAATTCTCTGGCTTGAGGAAGCACTCTACCTCCCATCCCCTACAATCTGCCTTTATCTTCACGTGGTTGTCTTCCTGGGTTCATGTCTCTGTGTTCACATTTCCCCTTTTTCTTTTGTTTTTTGGCCACAGCATGCAGTTTGCCGGGTCCTATTAATAGTTCCCTGTGCTGCAGTCCATGGGATCGCAAAGAGTTGGACATGACTGAATGACTGAACTGAACTGAACTGACCAGGGATGGAACCCAAGCCCCCTGCAGGAGAAACTCAAAATCCCAACCACTGGAACACCAAGGAATTCCCAAATTTTCTTATTTTATAAGGGTAACAGTCACAGGACCAGGGCTCACTGTAATGACCTCATCTTAACCAACTATATATCTACAATGACTCCATTTCTAAATACCACTACATTCTGAGATACTGGGTCTTAGAATTTCAACCTATGAATTTGAGGGGTATATAATTCAACCTATAACACAACTCTTGTCCTACTCCCTATACCTTCCCGATTCATAGTTGCTTTTAGACCTCATTCTTAATTTTTTAAATATATTACAATAGTTACATAGGGTTGAATTACTTTTTCATTGCATACCATCAGCATTATTTTGCAACCGCCTCCTTTTTTTAATCTATTTGACTTTTTTCTCTATTCCTTATGCACCTTCTTCCATAGGTAACATTCCAATATTATATGTTTCTTGCATGATACTGTTTTGTTTTTTGTTTTGCATGTTTTTTTCTGTATTATTTATTTGCCATAATAAATTAATAGGCACCTCAAAATTAGGGTCACTTAAATCAGTAAGAGTGTATAATTTTTATATGTCTATAGTTGGCAGGCATTCTTCTGGTCTTCTCTGGGTTTACTTCTGTATCGGTGGTCAGCAAGCTATTGGCTCATTTCTCATCTTCTAGCAAGCTGTGCATGCATGGTCAGTTGATTCAGTTGACTTTCTGCAACCCCATGGACTGTAGACCACCAGGCTCCTCTACCCATGGGGTTCTCCAGGCAAGAATATTGGAGTGGATTGCCATGCCCTCTAACAAGCTAGTCTGAGCTAACTCTCAGACTATGTCAGGCATATTCTTATAGTGAGACCAGAGGAGTCAGAGAGACAGAGACAGAGTCCTGAAGGCATTTTGAGGCTTAGACTCAGAACTATCATGCCATCTGTATGATAGGTTTCCTAGGGCCGCCACAGTAAGATAATACAAAAAGGTGGCTTAGAACAATGGGAAATATATTGTTTTACAGACATGGAGGTGGAGACTGAAACCAAGGTGTTGGCAGGGTTATACTCTTTTTGAAGACATTAGGGGAAGGACCTGTTCCAGTTCTCTCTCCCAGCTTCCAGTAGCCTCTGGAATTCTCTGCCTTGAAGACCATCTTCTCTCTGGTGTCTTCAAGTCATTTCCTTTGGTGCATGTGTATGTTTTCAAATTTCTTCTTTTAATTAGGACACTGATCAAATTGCATTAGGGCCCACCTTAATAACCTCATTTTAAGTTGATGACCTCTGTAATGACCCTATTCACAAGTAAGGCCACATTCTGAAGTACTGGGAGGATTAGCATCTTTTTGTAGGGGATACAATTCAATCCATAACACTGTTTGACTTCTGCCACATTCTGTTGGCAAAAGCAAGTCTCAAAGCTTTAAGGGTTGGGGAAGAATAGGCTGCATCTCTTGCAAAGTAATATTACAAAAGGTGTGGATACCAGAAAGTCATTGTGTCTTAGTCGCTCAGTCGTGTCCGACTCTTTGCAACCCCATGGACTGTAGCCTGCCAGGCTCCTCTGTCCATAGAATTCTCCAGGCAAGAATACTGGACTGGATTACCGTGCCCTCCTCCAGGGGGTATTCCTGACCCAGGGATCAAACCTGGTTTTCCTGCTTTGCAGGCAGATTCTTTACCATCTGAGCCACCAGGGAAACCCAGGAAAGCCATTACTTGGGGCTAGTTTTGCAACCAATCTAACACTTGTTGACTAAAGAAAGATGTGCAACATGAGAGTTGCAAGTTAAGTTTTATTTGAGTTAAAATGAGGACTGCAGTAGGGTAGACAGCACTTCAGATAGCTCTGAGAAACTGCTCCAAAGGAGTAGTGGGGGAAGGTCAATATATATGATTTTTGGTGAAGGAGGATATCACACAATCAAGCATTTATTTTACAAAAGGTTTTCTGCTAGCCACCAGGAGCTGATGTCACCATGAAGGGACTGAGTGCTTTTCTGGATATGAGAAAGTGTTAGGATTGGGATCATGAAATCAGTTCCTGAAAATATCTAACCATCTCAAGGCCTGTTCCACCAGTTTTCCTGCAGCAACAAAATGCCACATTCTCCACCCTGAACCGCCTTCAGGGCATGTTGAAGGTCAATAGCTGCAGCAGCACAGGACTCAGTCTCCAAAGAGGCAGATGGAAAATGCCCTTGGCAAGTGCCAATTTGTATTTGACATAGCCTTAGGAAAACAGGTCAAGAAAAGTTTCAATAATAATGCAGTTATGACTGTATATAATTCTAACAGTTTCCAATCCACTCTAGTTGACTGCAGGATAAAAAAAAATTTTTAATAAAAATTTATGGCTATGCTCTCTTTCCTCTGTAACATTTGTCTATGCAGCTGAGACCTGGACCGGGGGGAGGGGTGGGGTGGTGGAAATCAAATACATCTGATTCAAAAGAGAAGGATCGTAATGCTTTTTGTCATGTTAAATTTTAGGCCACTTTCTTCCCACCCCTCCCCACCCCATCACTGCATCTCAAATTGAAGTCTTAGGAAGACTTAAGGCAATGCCTGTGTACTCTGCAATGTATAGAGTCAATTCGGATATAGGTTATATAATCAACTCTCTTCCTGGTAGGCTACAGTCCATGGGGTCGCAAAGAGTCAGACACGACTGAGCAACTGCACTTTCACTTTCCCTTCTAGTTTATACTATTTGGGATCAGTCAATGATCAAACCCAGGTCTCTAATGTCTCCTGCATTGGCAGGTGGGTGCTTTACCACTAGCACCACCAGCGGAAGTCCAGGAACCCATAAATTTATCATTTTCTCTGCTCTTTCTTCTTCCTGAAGATTCAAGTTTTTGTTTGCTGTTATTCCCTGTTAGCCTGAAGAATTTTATTTATTTTTTGTTTATTGAAACATGTCTTCATTTTGCCTTCAATCCAGAAGAATACGTTTCCTGTAAGGAATTTTAGACTGGTGCCTTTTTGCCTTCAGAAATGATCGATTATCATTTCTGTCATTTGGCTTCCATTCTTTCTGATGCTCAGTTTCCTTCAATTCAGTTGCTCAGTTGTGTCTGAATCTTTGTGACCCAATGAACCGCAGTACGCCAGGCTTCCCTGTCCGTCACCAACTCCCGGAGTCCACCCAAACCCATGTCCATCGTGTTGGTGATGCCATCCAACCATCTCATCCTCTGTTGTCCCCTTCTCCTCCTGCCCTCAATCTTTCCCAGCATCAGGGTCTTTTCAAATGAGTCAGCTCTCCACATTAGGTGGCCAAAGTATCAGACTTTTGGCTTCAACATCAGTCCCTCCAATGAACACCCAGGACTGATCTCATTTAGGATGGACTGGTTGGATCTCCTTGCAGTCCAAGGGACTCTCAAGAGTCTTCTCCAACACCACGGTTCAAAGCATCAATTATTCTGCACTCAGCTTTCTTTATAGTCCAACTCTCACATCCGTACATGACTACTGGGAAAACCATAGCCTTGAGTAGACGGACTTTTGTTGGCAAAGTAATGTCTCTGCTTTTTAATATGCTGTCTAGATTGGTCATAACATTCCTTCCAAGGAGCAAATGTCTTTTAATTTCATGGCTGCAATCACCATCCACAGTGATTTTGGAGCTCCCAAAAATAAAGTCTGACACTGTTTCCACTGTTTCCCTATCTATTTCCCATGAAGTGATGGGACCAGATGCCATGATCTTCGTTTTCTGAATGTTGAACTTTAAGCCAACTTTTTCACTCTCTTCTTTCACTTTCATCAAGAGGCTCTTTAGTTCTTCTTCACTTTCTGCCATTAGGGTAGTGTCATCTGCATATCTGAGGTTATTGATATTTCTCCTGGCAATCTTGATTCCAGCTTGTGCTTCCTCCAGCCCAGCATTTCTCATGATGTACTCTGCATATAAGTTAAATAAGCAGGGTGACAAAATACAGCCTTGACGTACTCCTTTTCCTATTTGGAACCAGTCTGTTGTTCCATGTCCAGTTCTGTTGCTTCCTGACCTGTATACAGGTTTATCAAGAGGCAGATCAGGTGGTCTGGTATTCCCATCTCTTTCAGAATTTCCCATAGTTTATTGTGATGCATGCAGTCAAAGGCTTTGGCATAGTCAGTAAAGCAGAAATAGATGTTTTTCTGGAACTCTCTTTCTTTTTCGATGATCCAGCGGATGTTGGCAATTTGATCTCTGGTTCCTCTGCCTTTTCTAAAACCAGCTTGAACATCTGGAAGTTCATGGTTCATATATTGTTGAAGCCTGGCTTGGAGAATTTTGAGCATTACTTTACTAGCATGTGAGATGAGTGCAATTGTTGTCATTTTATCATTGTTCCCTCTTGCGTTGTGCTATTTTTCTTCTGGTTGATTTCAAGATGTTTTCCTTAAAATGTTTTCTGTGATTAACTCTGATGTGTCTAGGTGCGATTCTCTTTGTTTTCATCTTATGTAGGATTTATGTATCTCTAAATTTGGAATTTCCCCTCCCCCAAATTTGGAAAATTTTAAGCTGTTATTTATCCAAATATTTTTTGTCCCACTTGTTCCCCTTCTCTTTTTGAGATTCCAAGTACATGTATGTTAGAGTTTCTGACGTTTTTTCCAAGGTCCCTGAGGCTCTGTTCATTTTTTAAAAAGTATTTTTTATCCTTATTCTTTAGACTGGATCATTTCTATTACTATATCTCTAAGTACACTGAATTTTTCTTCTGTCATTTCCAGTCTTTTTAAAAGTCCATATACTTATTTTTGAAAAAATTCAGATATTACGCTTTTTAGTTCAAGAATTTAAATTTTTAAATGCTTTCTTCTTTTTTCCTGGTAATTTCTACTAAATTATTCATTATGGGTTTATATTATTGTAAATTCTTGAAAATAGTTAAGATAGCTACTTTTAAAATTCTTATTTTCTATGTCCAATATTTGGGTCATCTTGGAGTGGGTCTCCATTGATCAACTGGCAGCTAAAATCTCCAATCATTTCTTTTTGCCTTACCTGGGCTATTTTCATGAATTTTTAATTTGCAAAAATGGTACTGGGTTCTAGAAATGATTGCTTCTTAATTTTTCATTCATCTCTGTGCTTGTTAGACATGTCACTGTACTATTCCACAGTAGCCTGATATTACCTTGTCAAGATTTGGCATCTGGCTTGGGCTGTGTGGGTACCAATTTCTGTGCTGAAGAAACAGAGGATGGTTGTCCTAAGGAAAAGCAGGGGGTAGGCAGGGGAGAGGCAAGAGCAGAACTTATATGTTTTCTGCAATCCCTCTTCTTACTTCTCTCTGCCTCCTCTGGGGATCCTTCATGCTGGCCTCAACTCCTCCCTTACCTTCTTACCCATCAGATGCACCAGTTCAAGCAACTTTCAGACTGTTGAAGGATTTCTTAGAGTTCCTTTTGTTAATTCTTGAAACCTACACTTTCTCTCATGTCTACTGTTTCTTCTAGGCTATTTTTACAAGGGATCCAAGAAGCTTATGCTACGTTACTATCCATCAGGAGCAGAAAATGCTCTCTGATTTTCTTTCTCTACTTAGCACTATCTCTGTCCTCTCAATAAGCGGCTAGAATATAAATTGGAAAAGGACATCAGGAAAAATTATATAGAACATGTAAATTCTGAGAAGACAAAATCTTCCATTTCTCCAAAGTTTAGCAAAAGTTAACATTTAATAAATAAATCAGTATCTACCTGGTGAGTTCCTTATACATATGTATAAAGAAGAATTAACAGGTTTTTTCATTACTGCATATGAACGTAGCCAAAAATTTCGAAAACCTGAATGATCATCAGTAGACAATGGTTAAATAAATAGTGGTTCTTCCAAACCATTAAGTACAATGGATTCATAAAATGAATTAAGTAGTTCTCTGTATATACTTACTTGGAAGAATTTGCAAGGAATACCACTGAGTGAAAAGAAGTTGAAAAATCATTTGGTATAATATCATTTATAGAATAAAATAGCATCCATTATACCAAACTGTGTACTTCTACATATGCAAGTACATATACATATGTACGTCTACATATGTACTTCTGCATATGTATTGAAAAAGGAAGAGAAGGAAACATACCACACCATATAGACATATCTCTTGGAAAGTAGACTTGGCAGGGTGATGAAACAGTACTTTCACTTTACTTGTTTCATCTTTTTAAAAAATTCAAGTTGGAGGATAATTGCTTTACCATATTGTGTTGGTTTCTACCATACATCTACAGGAATGAGCCATACATGTACATATGTCCCCTCCCTTTTGAACCACCCTTCCATCTCCCACACCATTCCATCCCTCCTCCATCAACAGATTAATGAATAAAGAAGTTGTGGAACATATATATAATGGAATATTCAGTTTAGTTCAGTTCAGTCACTCAGTCGTGTCTGACTCTTTGCAACCCCATGAATCGCAGCATGCCAGGCCTCCCTGTCCATCACCAACTCCCGGAGTTTACCCAAACTCATGTCCATTGAGTCGGTGATGCCATCCAGCCATCTCATCCTCTGTCATCCCCTTCTCCTCCTGCCCCCAATCACTCCCAGCATCAGGGTCTTTTCCAATGAGTCAACTCTTTGCATGAGGTTGCCAAAATATTGGAGTTTCAGCTTCAGCATCAGTCCTTCCAATGAACACCCAGGACGGATCTCCTTTAGGATGGACTGGTTAGATCTCTTTGCAGTCCTAGGGACTCTCAAGAGTCTTCTCCAACACCACAGTTTAAAAGCATCAATTCTTTGGTGCTCAGCTTTCTTCACAGTCCAACTCTCACATCCACACATGACCATTGGAAAGACCACAGACTTGACTAGACAGACCTTTGTTGGCAAAGTAATGTCTCTGCTTTTGAATATGCTATCTAGGTTGGTCATGACTTTCCTTCCAAGGAGTAAGCGTCTTTTAATTTCATGGCTGCAATCACCATCTGCAGTGATTTTGGAGCCCCCCAAAATAAAGTCTGACACTGTTTCCACTGTTTCCCCATCTATTTCCCATGAAGTGATGGGACCAGATGCCATGATCTTAGTTTTCTGAATGTTGAGCTTTAAGCCAACTTTTTCACTCTCCTCTTTCACTTTCATCAAGAGGCTCTTTAGTTCTTCACTTTCTGGCATTAGAGTAGTGTCATCTTCATATTTGAGGTTATTGATATTTCTCCTGGCAATCTTGATTCCAGCTTGTGCTTCCTCCAGCCCAGCGTTTCTCATGATGTACTTTGCATATTACTCAACCACAAAAAGAACAGAAAGATGGTGGACCATCTTTTCTTTTTTCCAAAGAAAATATCAATTACTTAATTTTAAAAGTCAGTGAAGGAAGCTTAGATGCTGAGCATGACATTCACTGACTATATCTTTTCTTCCTACAGAAAGAAAAAATGTGTTTAAAGATGTCCTGTCCTGTTTGAACCTGGACACAAGCAGAAAGATTCTGCCAGACTTTGTGAAACAATTCTCCTTAGACCGAGGATGTACGTGGGTGCCTGAGACGCCAAGTGACTTGGCTTGGAACTTCCTGATGAAAGTTCAAGCACTGGATGTGACAGCCAGAGATTCAGTCCTCAGACCCAAGGTTCTGGGTGAAGAGAGCAAAGGGGAATTGCTGACTGGAGTAGAGAACTTGGAAATTAAAGAAACAGAAACCATTAATCCCCTGGATGTCCTTTGCGCCTCTTTGCTGTCTTCAGACAGCTCTTTGCAACGTGAAGTCATGTCAAACATGTATCATTGCCGGTTTGCTCTTCCCCTGCTACTGCCAGATGCAGAAAACAACAGAAGCATTTTAATGCTAGGGGCCATGAAGGACATTGTGAAGGAGCAGTCGACACAGTCTTCAGGAGGGCCTACAGGGGATACAGAAAAGTTTCTGACTCTCATGAAGATGCCTGTCATCTCTTTTGTGCGTCTAGGATACTGTAGCTTTTCCAAGTCCAGAATCCTCAATGCCCTGCTCAGCCCTGCCCATCTGAAGTCACACAAAATCTTTCTTCATCAGGACTTACCTGTTCAGGTGCTTCCCCGGCAGATCTCTGATGGCCTGGTTGAGATAACATGGTGTTTTCCTGATAGCAGCAGTTTAAGTGAAAGCCCCAGTTTCCCCCAGAAGCCTGTTGCTGTGGCCAACCTTCGTGGAGATCTAGAAAGTTTTTGGACACAGTTTGGTTTCTTAATGGAGGTTTCCTCAGCTGTGTTTTTTTTAACTGACTGCCTAGGTGAGAAGGAATGGGACTTGCTAATGTTTTTAGGAGAAGCTGCCATTGAAAGATGCTACTTTGTGCTCAGTCCCCAGGCCAGGGAGAGTGAAGAGGCTCAGGTTTTCCAGAGGGTCCTGAAGTTGAAGCCATCACAACTACTGTTTTGGGAGGAGGAGGAAGTAGGGCAGAGAGGAGGGAACATGGAGGGTCTTCAAGCTGCCCTCCAAGAAGTGATGTCCTCTTCACTCAAATGTGTGTCTGTGGAAGACATGGCCCCCCTGGCCAGAGAGTTAGGGATACAGGTAGACCAAGACTTTGAGAACATTCAGGGGATTCAAGTTTCCCCTAGTGAAAACTTGGCTGGAGCAGCTGAAGATGAGGGATCACAAAGACACAGTCAGCGAAAAAACTCATCTGAAAGCCCTGCTAAGATGTCTGAGACTAGTTGTCAGATCAACCAAAATCGTCAGAATTTCCATCTCACCCCAGTATTCATGCCTCCTCTGAGAAACTTCCATCCTTTACCAGCCAGAATTGGAGGTAACTTTAACCATGTTTCTTTGAAAGCCCCTTGGGCTATGGGCTCCCGCTTCTGGTTACAGCAGAGGCCTAAGAGGTTCCATCCTTTGCCCTTTCAGAATACAAGGGCACATAGTCCAGGCAAACGTTTTGGAATTCAATATTTCCAGCCCCAGAGATTTTATTCAGGTGAAACATTTATGAGATTTTCAGGAACTCCTTGGAGACATCACATGGGTAGAACTTTTGGGAGACCACCAAGACCCATGTCTCAGCATATACCGGCCTGGCCTCAGAGACCACAGACAATAGGAACCCTTGAAAGGTCTGGGAAAGAGGACTCCCAGGTAGGTCACCTCCATTCCCTGGGTTCATGGCCAGGAGGAGCAGTTGGGAAGCCTGGGCAAGTCAGTGCCAGGGGAACAAAGCCAACAGAGACAGTGAGAACATCCATGAGAACAAAACCCCATATTGAAAATCCTCATCATCAAGCCTTTCAAGCAGCAGGAGCCACACAAAAACCAAGAAGGACTGCCCCTCAGCAAGGAGCTAAGCTGAAGACACAAGGTGGGCCTTCAAATCCATCTTTCCAAATGGGATTCCATCCTATGTCCTACAGCATGTATTTGCCCAGCTCTCAATTCAGACCTAATCAGCACAAGTCACCCCAGGTCAAACAGTCCCAGCACAAACCCTCCCAACCTGTGCCCTTTCAACCCAAACCCACTCAAACCAAGCCCACTCAGCACCAGGCCCCCCGAGCTGAAAGTTCGCCATCCAAATCCACTCAGCCCAAGCCATGCCAGCCCCAGTCCTCCCAATCTAAACCTTTTCAGCCCAAACCCACTCAACCCAAGTCATCTCATACTGGTCCTTCACAGGCTAAGGCATATTGCCCAAGACCAGGGCCCAAGAGGGGAGGGAAGCATTAAAATGTTTACACTAGGGACCTATGCAATGTATCCTTTGCCCAGGCCTTTCCTATTGTATATAGGGTAGCCTGGAGGAGAGTGGCAGTGATGGTAAAAATGTACTATCATTAGCATGACACAGGAAACAAGATATACACAGCACAACTGGATATTATAAAAATATCTGTGAGAATTATGGCCCTACAGAAAAGGGAAAAATATGAAAAGAATAAAAAATAGAATCAAGCAGTAAATAATAAATTGAATACAATCTTGAATATTTGGTAATATATAACTTGAACCCCTGGTAGCTTAGCTGGTAAAGAATTCAGACCCTGGTTCAATTTCTGGGTCAGGAAGAGCCCCTGGAGAAGGGATAGGTACCTACTCTAGTATTCTTGGGCTTCCCTGGTGGCTTAGACGGTAAAGAATCTGCCTACAATGCAGGAGACCTGTGTTCAATCCCTGGGTTGGGAAGACCCCCTCGAGGACAGCATGGCAACCCACTCCAGAATTCCTGCCTGGAGAATCCCCATGGACAGAGGAGCCTGGCAGACTACAGTCCATGGGGTTGCAAAGAGTCAGACATGACTAAGCGATTAAGCACGCACAACTTAATCTAGGGCATAGAGGCTATAAAACTATTTCACTTGTTTTCACAAGTAAGGATGAAGCCTTTAATTTCAAGGTGATCATAAAATAGGGCTCAAATAGCCTCAGTGTTGCAGGAAAAATTTTCCTAGATGTTGGCTGCTCTAGGGATGTTTTGGTCAAAAATTTTATGTTTGATATCAGTCACTAAGCAGATAACCCTGTTTGTTTGGAATTTTTAAATCAACTTGCTTGCAGTAATAGCCCCAGATTGCTTGGATGATAAAGCTTATTTGCCCCTTATGTATAGAAATAACGAACTGACAACCAATAAAGTTAATTATTTTGCCTAAACTTTTGGAGTGATTGTGTATGTTTCATATTTTAAATATTTAATATCTGTCATAGTTAAGATAATTTGACTAATTTGAGGATCTGATATATTAGCCTCATGACTCCAACTTAAAATGTAAAACTGAATTTTTAATTTTAGAGTTGTGATTTTATTAAATTGAAAAGCTTAAGATAGGTTTACAAAGTCTGTAAAAAGCACTGAAATGTATAAGAGAACTTAAGAGTTGCAGAATTTTCAACTTTAATTTATTAGATTCATCATTGTCTAAACATTAAACATTGTCTTAACCTAAACATTAGGTTAAGTTCTACTAGTTAGAAGCATTAAGTAGAAGGAATATTAAATTTAAAATATTTAATTGCAGTGCCATGGATTGACCTAGAGATTGTCATACTGAGTGAAGTAAGGGCACAGAAAGACAAATATATGATTCCTGTTATATGTGAAATCTAAAAAAAGAGTACAAATGAACTTAGTTACAAAACAGTAAGAGTCACAGATGTAGAAAACAAAGTTAGTTATCAGGGGATGAGGGGGGAATAAATTGGGAAATTGGGATTGACATATACATATTACTATGTGTAAAATAAATAACTAACAAGAACCTGTTGTATAGTACAAGGAACTCTCAATACGCTGTAATAGTCTATATGGGAAAATAATCTAAAATAAGTGAATATATGTATATGTGTAACTGATCCACTTTGCTGCATGCCTGAAACTAACACAGCACTGTGGATTAACTATATCCTAATTAAAAATAAAATCTAAGCGAAGTTTAATTAACTTTATGAGTGACCCTAAATATTAATAAAATGCCACGTTAAAGGAAAATATTGAAATTCAGGAAATTAATTTTAAATCTTCAGTTCAGTTCAGTCGCTCAGTCGTGTCCGACTCTTTGCGACCCCATGAATCGCAGCACGCCAGGCCTCCCTGTCCATTACCAACTCCCGGAGTTCACCCAGACTCACGTCCATCGAGTCAGTGATGCCATCCAGCCATCTCATCCTCTGCTGTGCCCTTCTCCTTCTGCCCCCAATCCTTCCCAGCATCAGAGTCTTTTCCAACAAGTCAACTCTTCACATGAGGTGGCCAAAGTACTGGAGTTTCAGCTTTAGCATCATTCCTTCCAAAGAAATCCCAGGGCTGATCTTCAGAATGGACTGGTTGGATCTCCTGCAGTCCAAGGGACTGTCAAGAGTCTTCTCCAACACCACAGTTCAAAAGCATCAATTCTTCGGTGCTCAGCCTTCTTCACAGTCCAATTCTCACATCCATACATGACCACTGGAAAAACCATAGCCTTGACTAGATGGACCTTTGTCAGCAAAGTAATGTCTCTGCTTTTCAATATGCTATCTAGGTTGGACATAACTTTCCTTCCAAGGAGTAAGCGTCTTTTAATTTCATGGCTGCAGTCACCATCTGCAGTGATTTTGGAGCCCAGAAAAATAAAGTCTGCCACTGTTTCCACTGTTTCCCCATCTATTTCCTATGAAGTGATGGGACCGGATGCCATGATCTTCATTTTCTGAATGTTGAGCTTTAAGCCAACTTTTTCACTCTCCACTTTCACTTTCATCAAGAGGCTTTTTAACCTCTTCACTTTCTGCCATAAGGGTGGTGTCATCTTCATATCTGAGGTTATTGATATTTCTCCCGGCAATCTTGATTCCAGCTTGTGTTTCTTCCAGTGCAGCTTTTCTCATGATGTACTCTGCATATAAGTTAAATAAACAGGGTGGCAATATACAGCCTTGACGAACTCCTTTTCCTATTTGGAACCAGTCTGTTGTTCCATGTCCAGTTCTAACTGTTGCTTCCTGACCTGCATACAGATTTCTCAAAAGGCAGGTCAGGTGGTCTGGTATTCCCATCTCTTTCAGAATTTCCCATAGTTTATTGTGATCCACATAGTCAAAGGCTTTGGCATAGTCAATAAAACAGAAATAGATGTTTTTCTGGAACTCTCTTGCTTTTTCCGATCCAGTGGATGTTGGCAATTTGATCTCTGGTTCCTCTGCCTTTTCTAAATCCAGCTTGAACATCTGGAAGTTCACGGTTCATATATTGCTGAAGCCTGGCTTGGAGAATTTTGAGCATTACTTTACTAGCGTGTGAGATGAGTACAATTGTGCGGTAGTTTGAGCATTCTTTGGCATTGCCTTTCTTTGGGACTGGAATGAAAACTGACCTTTTCCAGTCTTGTGGCCACTGCTGAGTTTTCCAAATTTGCTGGCATATTGAGTGCAGCACTTTCACAGCATCATCTTTCAGGATCTGAAATAGCTCAACTGGAATTCCATCACCTCCACTAGCTTTGTTCGTAGTGATGCTTTCTAAGGCCCACTTGACTTCACATTCCAGGATGTCTGGCTCTAGGTCAGTGATCACACCATTGTGATTATCTGGGTCGTGAAGATCTTTTTGTACAGTTTTTCTGTGTATTCTTGCCACCTCTTCTGGATATCTTCTGCTTCTGTTAGGTCCATACCATTTCTGTCCTTTATCGAGCCCATCTTTGCATGAAATGTTCCCTTGGTATCTCTAATTTTCTTGAAGAGATCTCTAGTCTTTCCCATTCTGTTGTTTTCCTCTATTTCTTTGCATTGGTCGCTGAAGAAAGCTTTCGTATCTCTTTTTGCTATTCTTTGGAACTCTGCATTCAGATGCTTATATCTTTCCTTTTCTCCTTTGCTTTTCGCTTCTCTTCTTTTCACAGCTAGTTGTGAGGCCTCCTCAGACAGCCACTTTGCTTTTTTGCATTTCTTTTCCATGGGGATGGTCTTGATCCCTGTCTCCTGTACAATGTCACAAACCTCATTCCATAGTTCATCAGGCACTCTATCTATCAGATCTAGGCCCTTAAATCTATTTCTCACTTCCACTGTATAATCATAAGGGATTTGATTTAATTTTAATTTAATTTAATTTTAAATTTAATTTTAATTTAACTTAATTTAAATTTAATTTTAAATCTACTTAAATATAAATTATTTTTAAATCTACTTAATTAAACTTAGAAATAAAATAATGAGTTTTATAAGTTGAATTAAGAGCCCTGATTTTTGAATTTGTAACTTTTATAAAATTAATATTGGTTGTAAGTATTAAAATAGCCTCTTGTCTTTTCTGGGGGAAAAAACCCCAAAATTGTCTTCAAAGACACCTACAAAGAAATCCCACTAACAAACAGGTGAGAAATGATCTTTTGAAAGAAATAATCCCTGAGAACATTCTCATACTGCAATAGGCATCCTTCATTTGTTTGCACATGTATTAAATAATCAACATGGAGCATTTAGAGTGTGTTCAACCTCTCTCAAGATTTCTGCAAAGGTGAAGAAAGAAATAGAGGACAGTGCATATGAATTTTGGCAGGCAAAAAAGCGTAACTAGTTCATAACTACAAAATATTTGGTGTAAAAGTGAAGTTTCTCACTGAAAATAAATTTTTTGTTGTTTAAACATCTAAAATGAGCAGAAAAGTACTGTTTTTAAAAGCTTTTCTCCATATCCTTCAAGATTAATTCCTGTAGAATACAACTTGTTGGGTAATTGTCACCAACAGACTGTATCTATCTGGGGTTAATGATACGTATAGGGTACATTCAAACTGGACAATCTGAGGAGAGTTTAATAAAGGGACTATTTATAAAGGGTTAGGCCAGATGTAAAAACAGCGCAAAGGACTGGATCTAGTAAAAGCAAGACACATCATTACTCCAAGGTCTGAAGGGAAATGGGAGGGTGTGCTTTCCCCAGCAGAAGAGCTGTGTGGGAAGGGTCTTGGGTCTGGGTGGTTGCAGTGATCCATGGGGAGGTGTCTCAGGTGATGAGTATCTATTCCTACTTCTGATGTGCCAGTGTTCTCCCCCTTGACTGGCCTAACCAAAAAACAGAACAAGGAGCTCACCTAGGCTATTCATATAGGTCAGTCTTTTAGGGTTCAGAGCAGGGTGGAAGATGGATCAGATCAGATCAGTCGCTCAGTCGTGTCCAACTCTTTGCAACCCCATGAATCGCAGCACGCCAGGCCTCCCTGTCCATCAACAACTCCCGGAGTTCACTCAGACTCACGTCCATCGAGTCAGTGATGCCATCCAGCCATCTCATCCTCTGTCGTCCCCTTCTCCTCTTGCCTCCAATCCCTCCCAGCATCAGAGTCTTTTCCAATGAGTCAACTCTTTGCATGAGGTGGCCAAAGTACTGGAGTTTCAGCTTTAGCATCATTCCTTCCAAAGAAATGCCAGGGATGATCTCCTTCAGAATGGACTGGTTGGATCTCCTTGCAGTCCAAGGGACTCTCAAGAGTCTTCTCCAACACCACAGTTTAAAAGCATCAATTCTTCAGCACTCAGCCTTCTTCACAGTCCAACTCTCACATCCATACATGACCACAGGAAAAACCATAGCCTTGACTAGATGAACCTTTGTCGGCAAAGTAATGTCTCTGCTTTTGAAAATGTTATCTAGGTTGGTCATAACTTTCCTTCCAAGGAGTAAGCATCTATTAATTTGATGGCTGCAGTCACCATCTGTAGTGATTTTGGAGCCCAGAAAAATAAAGTCTGACATTGTTTCCACTGTTTCCCCATCTATTTCCCATTAAGTGATGGGACTGGATGCCATGATCTTCGTTTTCTGAATGTTGAGCTTTAAGCCAACTTCTTCACTCTCCACGTTCACTTTCATCAAGAGGCTTTTGAGTTCCTCTTCACTTTCTGCCATAAGGGTGGTATCATCTGCATATCTGAGGTTATTGATATTTCTCCTGGCAATCTTGATTCCAGCTTGTGTTTCTTCCAGTCCAGCGTTTCTCATGATGTACTCTGCATATAAGTTAAATAAACTGGGTGACAATATACAGCCTTGACGAACTCCTTTTCCTATTTGGAACCAGTCTGTTGTTCCATGTCTAATTCTAACTGTTGCTTCCTGACCTGCATACAGATTTCTCAAAAGGCAGGTCGGGTGGTCTGGTATTCCCATGTCTTTCAGAATTTTCCAGTTTATTGTGATCCACACAGTCAAAGGCTTTGGCATACAGAGGGGCAAATAGAAGGTACTCAAAAGATACCTTTCTCATTGCATTCTTCCTTTTTTCCTCTTGTTTACATTCTTCTATTTATTTATCAAAAATCTATTATCTGTGAGTCATTGGACTCAGAGCTGAGAAGACAGAAAACAGAATGAGAATTCTGCTATAGTTGTGAAATCCCATACATCTGTGTTTCCTCCCTATTGTGAAACGGTAAGTTCATTATACATGATTTTGAAACTTCAAAAACAAAGAAGAAAGGAACATAAAAGTAACCTGTAACCTCATGACTCAGAATAACTACTAGAACAGTCCTTTAACTCACTAATAATATTTTCATGTACTTTTCCTATGTCTGTGTATTTACAGGCAGCATTCTATTTCATTTTTGAGTCTGCACCAGGGTTGAGGTGGCAAAGTCAAACACAGTGTTAGGGGCAGGCAATGTAAACAGCATGAAATACTGGTTTTCCAGATGTCTTAAGAAAGTCTGCATTCAGGACATATAATATAGTTGAAGGGTATTATTGTATAATGCACAAGTCTGTTTTCAGTCAAACGCCAAAATTCAGAACCATTTGTTAATATGTGTAAAGTCAAGGGCCAGCAGCCCTCTGTGGGGACCCACTGTAGTGGTCCAGAAACCCCATTCTGGGCAGGTTGCTTGGAGCCAGGGACTCAGCACGTTAGGGGTTCAGAGCTGGGCCAGTCTTTCCCATGTGTGGGAGCCTCTGCCCTGCAATTGGCCTGGCTGAGACTTTCTCCCAGTTGCACTCTCGTCTGATGCTCTTCCTCCTCCGTCCCCCTTCCTTCTCTCTTTCCTCGAAGTGTGAGGCTCTCCCCGCCCCTTCCTGATCCCTTCTCCCTTTCTGTGTCACAGACTTCTCATGGACTTGAATTTCATCTTAGCATCTGCTTCCTGGACCTGAACTGACACAAGCTATGAAATATTTGTAAAAAAATATTTCCTTTTTTCCCCCAATGTTCAAGCTCTCTTGGACACCCCTCCTTCCCCCCTCTCCTTTTGTGAGGGAGCAGACCCAGGGAAACTTCTCTACAGTGCTTGAGAGTCTGCTTCAAAAGGGAAAAATGTTTTGACTCTTTTATCTCCTTTAGGACTTTACTGGACATTAATTTTGGATATGGAGAGATTTTAAAATATTTATTTTTTGAGAGATTTTTTAAAACAAGAACTTTGCATGCATATATGTTTCATCTGTTGCGAGGTGTCAGTAAGCACTCTTCCTAGCTTGATGACAAAACAGAATGGTTCATAATTTACTATTCTCCTTTGTAGTCAACAAGAAAGAAGAAAAAAAAAATTAAAGATATGTTGCATGCTGCAAAATTGCTTTAGTTTCCCAAGACCTCTTGCAACATCGGTCAAAGATCAGTAAGGTAAGAACTGAGACATGGCCCCTTGCATCGTGTGGTTATTGTCAGTACAGCTTTAGGGAGAAAAAGGCACAGAAGCCAGGCTGGGGAGGGTCAGATGTGAATGGAAAGCGAGGAAGTGGACTCTTCAAGAAATTTGATTGATAAGGAAAGTGCGGCATCTACAAGGTCAAGAAAATGTTTTCTTCCTCTATTCTTTCTCCCCTCCCCCCTTTCTTCTCTTCTCCCTTCTTTTCCCTTCTCCTCCTCATTCTTCTTCTAATTCACTTTTTTTTTAAGTCCAGGGTAATATAATATTTGGGCTTCCCTGATGGCTCAGTGTTAAAATAAACCTGTCTGCCAAAGCAGGAGACATGGGTTTGATCCTTGGGTCGGGAAGATCCCCTGGAGAAGGAAGTGGCAGCCACCCCAGTATTCTTGCCTGGGAAATCCCATGAACAGAGGAGCCTGGCAAGCTACATACAGTCCATAGGGTTGCAAAAGACTTAGTGACTAAACAACAGCAACGATGTAATATTTGGCAAAAAGTTCAAACATGTAGAAATGTATGATGTAGAAAGTCCCTTGTAATTCCACCCCCTGGATAGTAAGAGTTCTTAATATTGTCTGCACATTAGAATCACCAGGGGAGGTTTTAAAAACTTCTAATGCTGAGCCCATGTACATGTGTGCGCTTAGTCGCTCAGTCAAGTCAGACTCTTTGTGATCCCATGTATTACAGCCCGCCAGGCTCCTCTTTCCATGCATTGCCGGGGGATTCTTTACCAATTGAGCCACCAGGGAAGCCCAATGTTGAGCCCATATTCTGTGTCAAGGGTACCGAGATTTCTGGGAGTGGCACCCAGATACTAGCATTCTTTAAAGCTCTCTAGGTAACACTCTCAAGGTTGAGAACCACTGCTACAAGTGTGGTCTGTGAACTTGTGGCATCAGCCTTAGCATTCAGGAGAACCTCAGCTCTGCAGCCTCTCTACCTACTGAATGCTAATCTACATGCTAGCAATATCCCTTTATATTTCACATGCACAATTTTTTTTTTTTACATTATGGTAAATGTAAACAATATAGTTAATTTTTAAAAATTGAAGTTTAGTTGATTTACAATGTTGTGTCAGTTTTTGGTATACAGCAAAGTGATTCATATATATATGTGTGTGTGTGTGTGTGTGTGTGTGTGTGTGTGTATATATATATGTATATATATATATATATTCTTTTCCATTATAAGTTATTACAGAACATTGAGTATAGTTCCCTGTACTGTAAGAAGGTCCCTGTTGTTTATCTATTTTATATATAGCAGTGTGTGCATGTGTTAATCCCAACCTAATTTATCCCTTCCTCCCCTTTCCCCTTTGGTAACCATAAGTTTGTTTTCTATGCCTGCATATCTATTTCTGTTCTGTAAATACATTTATTTGTCTTTCATATGCACAATAAAAACTGAGCAGCACTTTTGAGAGAAAGATCACTAAAGGAAGACTTTTTTTTTAAAGGTGGTATGAACTCATGCTTACAGACTGAGAGGAAGAATCTGTGCAAGGGAAGAATAGAAGGTGCAAGACAAAATGTCGTAATTGGTAGGGCAATGTCCCAGAAGCAGAGAGAGAGAATTGGCAGGCTGTGGGTGAACAATGAACTTTGAAAAGGGAGTTTGTCTTCTTGGGATGCTGGAAGGAAGAGGGAATGGATGGCAGCGGTAGGTTTGAGTTGGGAGGGAAGCAGGAAGTTGTTACGTGTTGGCTCCCGAGGCCTTTGTTTCTGCTTTCCCCAGGGAAGTGAGAGGAGAGGCCATCTGTGAGAAACAAATGGGGCAAAAAGGGATAACGACTGTTGAAGCCCTGCTATGTGCCACAAGGGGTTGTTGTGGTTTAGTTGCTAAGTGGTTTACATACCAAAGCATATTTAGCCTGCCCTATGCCAGTCCTGTTGTTCCGTGTCCAGGCATCTCGTCCCATCACTTCATGGGAAACAGATGGGGAAACAGTGTCAGACTTTATTTTTCTGGGCTCCAAAATCACTGCAGATGGTGATTGCAGCCATGAAATTAAAAGACATTTACTCCTTGGAAGGAAAGTTATGACCAACCTAGATAGCATATTCAAAAGCAGAGACATTATTTTGCTAACAAAGGTCCATCTAGTCAAGTCTGGTTTTTCCAGTGGTCATGTATGGATGTGAAAGTTGAACTGTGAAGAAAGCTGAGCACCAAAGATTTACTGCTTTTGAACTGTGGTGTTGGAGAAGACTCTTGAGAGTCCCTTGGACTGCAAGGAGGTCCAACCAGTCCATTCTAAAGAAGATCAGTCCTGGGTGTTCTTTGGAAGGACTGATGCTAAAGCTGAAACTCCAATACTTTGGCCACCTCATGTGAAGAGTTGACTCATTGGAAAAGACCCTGATGCTGGGAGGGATTGGGGGCAGGAGGAGAAGGGGACGACAGAGGATGAGATGGCTGGATGGCATCACTGACTCGATGGATGTGAGTCTGAGTGAACTCCGGGAGTTGGTGATGGACAGGGAGGCCTGGCGTGCTGCGATTCATGGGGTCGCAAAGAGTCGGACACGACTGAGCAACGGAACTAAACTGATGCCAGTCCTGTTCTACAGAGGGCCCAACACTACTCTGCTGGCTTCTCCTTTGTTCAGTCTCTATACATCTATCCTGAGGTTACCTCTCTATTTCTTCACTCCTTTGTTGACATCACTTAGTCCCCTGACAGTAGATGATATCTAACAACTCTGTCTGTACACCCCACCACCTTTCTAGTCCTAACCTATATTGTGAACTACATCCAGTTGTTTATTCAACATTTCTATAACATGCCTGATAGAAATCTCAAACTTAGAACTCTTTCCAAATTGGCAGCCCCCACAGTCCCATCGCCCAATTGTAATAATGCCAAAACCTAGAACTTGTGGTACTTCATCTTCCCTCCACCCCAAATCACCCCTCCCCTCTCAAATCATCACCATAGTATTCTGAGCCCATCCAGTTTTCTAAGATCGCCATTCCCACCAGTCCTATCTAAGCCACCATCACCTCTATGTGGACTACTGCAGTATCATTCTGCCTGCCCTCTCTGCTTCTACTGCTGCTGCCCTGCAACCCAGTCTCTGCATTTCATCCAGAGTGATGCATGTGTGTATATACATGGCAATTTAAAACATATGCACAAACAGAGTAGCATCACCAACCCCCTTAATCTTACAGCAACTCCAAGAATTATCAATAACTTGCCAATTTGGCTTTATCTATCTCTCTACCTCAGTTTTTCTTTTTTAAATGAAGCATTTAAAAGTAAATTTAAGATGCCACATTATTTCAGGCATGCATATTTCAGTAGATATCTCTAACAGAGGAGGATTTTAAAAACTAAAACCAGAATGTTCATGATATTCTCAGGGCTGCACACATTTATACATTTTATTTTATTTAATCTTCATAACAGTCTTGCAGGGACGGCATTATTCATGATTTCACCTACAGATAAATGTAGATTTAGAGTATACTGGCCCAAAGGGCTGAAATCTGAAGCAAGAGTTCTCAAATTCCCTGTCCATCCACCACAACTTCTCTTTCCTAAGAGTGAGGGCCCCTCTACTGATTCCTTATTGCCTTACATCTCATGATCTTGCACCATTTTAAGAAAAAAGAAAACAGAAATGCGAACAACCTGCAGCTTCAGATTTTACCAGCTTAAATTTTTCTCTGGAATTTAAGAAAAACATCATTATACTGCCATCTTCTGGATCTTTTGAATGCTAACACATCTACGACAATACAGATACTTAAAACCAGGTCTGCCCAACTCTTTGTATTCTAGGGCTGACGTATTAAACTTTATATTATTAAAATTATTTCTTTAGCTAATTGGAAACTTTTTTAAAAAACTTAATACATAGTGAATATAGAAGCTAAAAAGCAGGTGTAGTAGAAGTAAGTTATTTTTGCTTGTAGAGGATGGAGGCAAAAGTACATAGTTAAAATTTACAAGTTACTCGACCTCCACCTTTGGGCATTAATTTCAACCTTTTCCAATAACAGTTTTTAAAATTAACATTAATAGAGGTATTGGATAGAAAAGCAACTCTGTTGCTGGTGACAGTATAAATTATCAGTCTTTCGGGAAGGCAATTTGATTGCATAGGTAAAAATGTCCATAACTTAAAAAAAAATTTGTTCATTTACTTTGACTTTGATTTTATTTATTTTTTAATTGAAGGATAATTTCTTTACGGAATTTTATCGTTCTATGCCAAATATCAACATTAAATTTATTTTAATTGAAGGATACTTGCTTTACAGTACTGTGTGGGTTTCTACCAAACATTAACATGAATCAGCCATAGGTTTACCCATGTCCCCTCCCACTTGAACATCTCTCCCACCTCCCTCTATCTGTAACTTTTGAACCAGTAAATTTACTTTGGGAGTTCATCCTAAAGCATATTCTTGTTAATATATGCAAAGATGTATACATCAGATCAGATCAGTCGCTCAGTCGTGTCCAACTCTTTGTGACCCCATGAATCGCAGCACACCAGGCCTCCCTGTCCATCACCAACTCCTGGAGTTCACTCAGACTCACATCCATCGAGTCAGTGATGCCATCCAGCCATCTCATCCTCTGTCGTCCCCTTCTCCTCTTGCCCCCAATCCCTCCCAGCATCAGAGTCTTTTCCAATGAGTCAACTCTTCGCATGAGGTGGCCAAAGTACTGGAGTTTCAGCTTTAGCATCATTCCTTCCAGAGGAATCCCAGGGCTGATCTCCTTCAGAATGGACTGGTTGGATCTCCTTGCAGTTCAAGGGACTCTCAAGAGTCTTCTCCAACACCACAGTTCAAAAGCATCAATTCTTTGGCCCGCAGCCTTCTTCACAGTCCAACTCTCACATCCATACATGACCACAGGAAAAACCATAGCCTTGACTAGACGAACCTTTGTTGGCAAAGTAATGTCTCTGCTTTTGAATATGCTATCTAGGTTGGACATAACTTTCCTTCCAAGGAGTAAGTGTCTTTTAATTTTATGGCTGCAGTCACCATCTGTAGTGATTTTGGAGCCCAGAAAAATAAAGTCTGCCACTGTTTCCACTGTTTCTCCATCTATTTCCCATGAAGTGATGGGACCAGATGCCATGATCTTCGTTTTCTGAATGTTGAGCTTTAAGCCAACTTTTTCACTCTCCGCCTTCACTTTCATCAAGAGGCTTTTGAGTTCCTCTTCACTTTCTGCCATAAGGGTGGTGTCATCTGCATATCTGAGGTTATTGATATTTCTCCCGGCAATCTTGATTCCAGCTTGTGTTTCTTCCAGTCCAGCATTTCTCATGATGTACTCTGAATATAAGTTAAATAAACTGGGTGACAATATACAGCCTTGACGTCCTCCTTTTCCTATTTGGAACCAGTCTGTTGTTCCATGTCCAGTTCTAACTGTTGCTTCCTGACCTGCATACAGATTTCTCAAAAGGCAGGTCAGGTGGTCTGGTATTCCCATCTCTTTCAGAATTTTCCACAGTTTATTGTGATCCACATAGTCAAAGGCTTTGGCATAGTCAATAAAACAGAAATAGATGTTTTTCTGGAACTCTCTTGCTTTTTCCATGATCCAGTGGATGTTGGCAATTTGATCTCTGGTTCCTCTGCCTTTTCTAAAACCAGCTTGAACATCAGGAAGTTCACGGTTCACATATTGCTGAAGCCTGGCTTGGAGAATTTTGAGCATTACTTTACTAGCGTGTGAGATGAGTACAATTGTGCGGTAGTTTGAGCATTCTTTGGCATTGCCTTTCTTTGGGACTGGAATGAAAACTGACCTTTTCCAGTCTTGTGGCCACTGCTGAGTTTTCCAAATTTGCTGGCATATTGAGTGCAGCACTTTCACAGCATCATCTTTCGGGATTTGGAATAGCTCAACTGGAATTCCATCACCTCCACTAGCTTTGTTAGTGATGCTTTCTAAGGCCCACTTGACTTCACATTCCAGGATGTCTGGCTCTAGGTCAGTGATCACACCATTGTGATTATCTGGGTCATGAAGATCTTTTTTGTACAGTTCTTCTGTGTATTCTTGCCATCTCTTCTTAATATCTTCTGCTTCTGTTAGGTCCATACCATTTCTGTCCTTTATCGAGCTCATCTTTGCATGAAATGTTCCTTTGGTGTCTCTCATTTTCTCGAAGAGATCCCTAGTCTTTCCCATTTTCTTGTTTTCCTCTATTTCTTTGCATTGATCGCTGAAGAAAGCTTTCTTATCTCTTCTTGCTATTCTTTGGAACTCTGCATTCAGATGTTTATATCTTTCCTTTTCTCCTTTGCTTTTCGCTTCTCTTCTTTTCACAGCTATTTGTAAGGCCTCCCCAGACAGCCATTTTGCTTTTTTGCATTTCTTTTCCATGGGAATGGTCTTGATCCCTGTCTCCTGTACAATGTCACGAACCTCATTCCATAGTTCATCAGGCACTCTATCTATCAGATCTAGGCCCTTAAATCTATTTCTCACTTCCATTGTATAATCATAAGGGATTTGATTTAGGTCATACCTGAATGGTCTAGTGGTTTTCCCTACTTTCTTCAATTTAAGTCTGAATTTGGCAATAAGGAGTTCATGGTCTGAGCCACAGTCAGCTCCTGGTCTTGTTTTTGCTGACTGTATAGAGCTTCTCCATCTTTGGCTGCAAAGAA
Source organism: Bos javanicus (assembly GCF_032452875.1). Lineage (NCBI taxonomy): Eukaryota > Metazoa > Chordata > Mammalia > Artiodactyla > Bovidae > Bos > Bos javanicus. Next base: position 33,515,888 of record NC_083887.1, on the reverse strand, counting down.
TATAATCAATCTGATTTTGGTGTTGATCATCTGGTGATGTCCATGTATAGAGTCTTCTCTTGTGTTGTGGGAAGAGGGTGTGGGTTATGACCAGTGCATTTTCTTGGCAAAACTCTATTAGTCTTTGCCCTGCTTCATTCCGTATTCCAAGGCCAAATTTGCCTGTTACTCCAGGTGTTTCTTGACTTCCTACTTTTGCATTCCAGTCTCCTATAATGAAAAGGACATCTTTTTTGGGTGTTAGTTCTAAAAGGTCTTGTAGGTCTTCATAGAACCGTTCAACTTCAGCTTCTTCAGCATTACTGGTTGGGGCATAGACTTGGATTACTGTGATACTGAATGGTTTGCCTTGGAAACAAACAGAGATCATTCTGTCATTTTTGAGATTGCATCCAAGTACTGCATTTCGGATTCTTTTGTTGACCATGATGCCCACTCCATTTCTTCTGAGGGATTCCTGCCCACAGTAGTAGATATAATGGTCATCTGAGTTAAATTCACCCATTCCAGTCCATTTCAGTTCGCTGATTCCTAGAATGTCGACATTCACTCTGCCATCTCTTGTTTGACCACTTCCAATTTGCCTTGATTCATGGACCTGACATTCCAGGTTCCTATGGAATATTGCTCTTTACAGCATCGGACCTTGCTTCTATCACCAGTCACATCCACAGCTGGGTATTCTTTTTGCTTTGGTTCCATCCCTTCATTCTTTCTGGAGTTATTTCTCCACTGATCTCTGGGCACCTACTGACCTAGGGAGTTTCTCTTTCAGTATCCTATCATTTTGCCTTTTCATACTGTTCATGGGGTTCTCAAGGCAAGAATACTGAAGTGGTTTGCCATTCCCTTCTCCAGTGGACCACATTCTGTCAAATCTCTCCACCATGACCTGCCCGTCTTGGGTTGCCCCACAGACATGGCTTAGTTTCACTGAGTTAGACAAGGCTGTGGTCCTAGTGTGATTAGATTGACTAGTTTTCTGTGAGTATGGTTTCAGTGCGTTTGCCCTCTGCTGCCCTCTTGCAACACCTACTGTCTTACTTGGGTTTCTCTTACTTTGGGTGTGGGGTATCTCTTCAGGGCTGCTCCAGCAAAGCGCAGCCATTGCTCCTTACCTTGGACGAGGGTTATCTCCTCACCGACGCCCTTCCTGACCTTAAATGTGGGATAGCTCCTCTAGGCCCTCCAGCGCCCGCTCGGCCACGGCTCCTTGGACGGCTCCCTGGCCTCGGTCTGCGGTTGCTCCTCCCCGCCGCCGCCCCTGGCCTCGGGCGTCGGGGCGTGGGGTAGCTCCTCCCAGCCGCCGCCCCTGACCTCCGACGTGGGGTAACTCCTCTCGTCGCCGCCCCTGTATACATCAGATGTATAAAATCTTGTTTATAAAGTACTAAAAAAAAAATAGTCTTTAAATGATTCTACTACACCTAGGCAATGTGGTTCTATGAAAGTGTTTAAAAATAATGGGGTAGCAGGACTTTCCTGGTGGTTCAGTGATTAAGACTCTTTGTTGCCAATGCAGGGGATGTGAGTTTGATCCCTGATGGGAGAACTAAGTTCCCATGTGCTGAGTGGTGTGGCCAAAAAGTAAAAACTAAAGAATAAACAATGGTGTCGTTCTAAATATACCAGTTATAATAACTGATATTATAAGAGGCTTGTAAAAAATATTTTGGCCTAGAACTGGAAGATTCAATGCAAATTTAGTACTCTTTTTTTAAACAGATGTGTATGTAGCAAACCAAACCAAAAATTACGTTTGGATTTCTGACCCTAGAAGAGTGATACACTCACCTTTTAAAAAATGGAACATGAAGCAATAAAGTCCTCAATATTAGTTTCATAATCTAGGGTACAATAAATAAGATAAAGATAATTTGAGTGTAAGTTATACTTTTGTGGTTTCTACCCCAAAATTTAAAGCAACAGAAAGGAAAACTTAGTGCTCTGTGAAGTCCATACCGTGAAGCTAAGTTTACAGGGTAATGTCTTTTTACTTATCTTTATTATTTAATAATAAAATATTCTCTAAGCATAGTACTCATGACTGGGATTTATCAAGTCTCTTCTATGTGCTAAGTGTCCTAAATGTTACCATGTGAGAAGTCAGTTTATTTTCTTCATGACTCTGGAAAGACAGTATACAGATAATATTTCTATTTAATGAAATCCAGAGTGAAGAAAGTTAAGTGAGTTAAGTTAAGCACTTGGTCAAATCAGGAATTGAGTCCAAATATTCTCAGTTGGCGGAGAAGGCAAAGGCAACCCACTCCAGGACTCTTGCCTGGAGAACCCCAAGGATGGAGGAGCCTGGTAGGCTATAGTCCATGGGGTCGCTAAGAGTCAGACAGGACTAAGCGACTTCACTTTCACTTTTCACTTTCATGCACTGGAGAAGGAAATGGCAACCCACTCCAGTGTTCTTGCCTGGAGAATCCCAGGGACCGGGGAGCCTCGTGGGCTGCTATCTATGGGATCGCACAGAGTCGGACACGACTGAAGCGACTTAGCAGCAGCAGCATTCTCAATTGGGCTGCAGTGTGCTCTGGGAAAACCTGATGAGTGGATGAAGAGTGAAGTGGCTACTGCTGTTTGACCAAGGACCACTTTGCTAGCAAAATGCCTCTGGTGCTGTGTGTACTTGTGTTCCTGCTAAGAAAACCCCTGCTTGCAGTTATCCCTAGGCAAGGTAAAGGGCTCAAGCATGGAAATATCTGTTGACACTTGTCATGCTGTCCTTGCAGAAGGAACGTATCTCCTTGAGAAGATAGAATATACAATCCCCTCTGCCTTTGTACAAGGAGTCAGCAGTAATCTGTCTGCTCGTGTGTTGTAGCTTCATTCACTTGATTGAACCACACTGCAGTCTTGAAGATCAGATGTGATGCTGCAGTCAAGAAAGTCCTGGTTTGTTTGTTTTAAAATATTTATTCATTTATTTGGCTGCACCAGGTCTTAGTTAATAGCATGTGGGATCTTAGATCTCTGTTAGGGCATGCAGGATCTTTGAGCATGTGAGGTCTAGTTCCCTGACTAGGGATTCAACCCGGGCCCCCTGCATTGGAAACATGGAGTCTTAATCTTTTTTTTTTTTTTTTGCCACACCACACATCACGCATGATCTTATTTCCCCCACCAGGGATTGAACCCTCACCCCCTGCAGTGGAAGCTTGAAGTCTTAACCACTGGACTGCCAGGGAAGTTCCAATTTTTAACCGTTTTTATTCAGACATAATTGATATAAGTTACTGTATAAATTTAAGATGTGAAGCATAATTGTTTGACTTATACCCATTATGAAATGATTATCACAAAAAATATAGTGAACACCATCATCTCCTACAGATACAAAATAAAATAATAAGAAAAAACATTTTCTTCTTGTAACCAAAACTCTTAAAATTTACTCTTTTAACAACCTTCATATATAATATACTGCTGCTACTGCTGCTAAGTCGCTTCAGTCGTGTCCAACTCTGTGCGACCCCATAGACGGCAGCCCACCAGGCTCCCCGTCCCTGGGATTCTCCAGGCAAGAACACTGGAGTGGGTTGCCATTTCCTTCTCCAATGCATGAAAGTGAAAAGTGAAAGGGAAGTCGCTCAGTCGTGTCCGACTCTAAGCGACCCCATGGACTGCAGCCTACCAGGCTCCTCTGTCCATGGGATTTTCCAGGCAAGAGTACTGGAGTGGGGTGCCATTGCCTTCTCCATCCCCTAACTCTGGTAACTACAAATTTGATCTCTTTTTCTATGAGTTCTCTTGTTGTTTGTTCTTGAAGTGTAATTTACCTTTGTTAGTTCCTGGTGTACAGCACGTGATCTGATATTCTATACATTTCAAAATCAATACCATGACAAGTTTAATTCCCATCTGTCCAACTGTCACTATACGAAGATAGTGAATGACCTGTTTAATCATGGCATCAGGGTGGGATGGAGGAGGAGGTAATGCCATAGTGGGAGCTTTGAGACACAGGATTGTTGGTATCACTGGCTCAATCCTGGCACAAACTGAAAGGCTAATATGCTGCTTCATTTCTTTTCCATATCTTTTTCTTTCCCTTCTTTTCTCTTGCCTTTAATATAGTCAGTATTCTTTTCAAGTAGGACTTTTAAATTGCCCAGATTAGGGGTGGATGGTTTGAAGCAAAGAATGGGTTGTTAAAGCCATAATTTCAGGTGTCATGAGAGATGAATATTGGGATTAAGGGTATATGGAAAATATGCCTGAAAATTGACATGGGGGAATTTTTTTTTGTTGAAAGAGAAGTGAAAAACAAAAAGGCAGAAGACAGAGGCTGGGGCACATGGAAAAGTCTAGGCAGTGACCTGCTGTTGCCACTAATTCACAAAAACACTGCTTTAATGCATTGAATCTATCTTTGAAGAATCAGGCTTAATAGCTCCTTTCAATGCCTGGGAGCTTACATCATCAGTGGCATTTTTTCCCATATATTTTTGAAAGATGCTCTCATATGGAATATAAAATGGTTTAGAAATTCAGTTTTATTTATGAGCAGCGTCATATTTTCTATACTCTTGCTGAAGAAACTTAGGGTAAATGGAGGGTCGAGTTAATCATTTTTTTTTTTTTAACCAAAAGTGCACATCACTCAGCAGAGCACTTAGTTGTTATGAGATTGAAAAAAAGTTCCTCCAGCATGAGGTGTGGGGAACTTGTTGGATTAGAAAGGATAGTAAGCTTTCTTCTTGAAATAGGCTTTATCAATCTACTTTATTATACTTTATTGGGGTCATTCATCAATAATGAATCAAACACTAGGCAAAACTTTTCCTGAGAGAGTTAGAAACTCTCTGGTTGGAGCTGAACCCTGGGATCTGGGGTTGTGTCTATGAATGCTATTTATTCTGCAAAATTCTCTGAGCACCTTCCATGGGCCCAAATGCAAAGCACTGCTGGGTCCTGAAAATGTACTTGTTTGGGGCCCATGTAAATATCTCTGCTGGAACAAGGGCCACATAATCACTCCACTATGCAGCACTTTATTGTAGAGGGAGTGGGGATGCGCTTTCACGGATTGCAGGATTTTTTCTAAGCAGAGTTTTTAAGACTAATGAAGGTTGGCTCCTCAGGTTCTAGCTGTGAGTGAACAAGTTGGAGTGTGGTTGACAGTTGGTGAAGGTGGCTTGGTTAGAAGCTTGCAGAGCTCACCTGTGGTAACAAAGGATCTCGAGACTATTTGGGCATGGATGCTGGTAAGTATGTGGATGCACAGTGGGAGTGTGTAGAAGTCCTTTTAAATGGTTTTTTTTTTTTTTCCAATGAAATAAGGAGGCCATTGATTAAGAACAGATGTGAGATAAGTATGAGGGTGAAAGTAAGGATGAAATACTTATCCATAAGTCTTCCAGTGGAAGAATTCTTGGATTCTTTCAGCCTAAGGCAATGGCACCCCACTCCAGTACTTTGCCTGGAAAATCCCATGGACCGAGGAGCCCGGTAGGCTGCAGTCCATGGGGTTGCTCAGAGTTGGACACGACTGAGCGACTTCACTTTCACTTTTCACCTTCATGCATTGGAGAAGGAAATGGCACCCACTCCAGTATTCTTGCCTGGAGAATCCCAGGGACGGGGGAGCCTGGTGGGCTGCCGTCTATGGGGTCACACAGAGTCGGACACGACTGAAGCGACTTAGCAGCAGCAGCAGCAGCAGCAGCAAGTTACACTTATCAGTTTTCCCCATTGTACCTCGTATCTATCTCTAGCATCCCAATGATCAATATTAGATAGAAATCAGTATAGAAGATTCAAGATAAGATGAACAAGAGATGAATGTCATAGGGAACTGACATGCAAGACAAACACTGGTCAAGCTCGGTATTGATTCTGCTAAGCTCTATGAAGCTAAGAGAGAGCTCTGTTTCTGCCACTTAAAATCTTGTTAGCATCAACTCACCAATCTTTACATCCATCCCAGTGCCCCTAGTTTCAGGGCTGAGGGTTGAGACAGAGGCTCTGTTCTTGTCTAGAATGCCTGCCTGAGAGTATTCTGAACTAATTTACTGTGATAGGCATCCAGGGATTCTGGAGATCAAAAAGACTCAGTATGGGTCCGAAGTTATTTTCTTTCTCTTCAGGGCTTCTAGTAGAGACATGTGAGGTAGAATTTCTAGGTACTGAATTAGGAGTATAAAGAAGCAGTATAGTATAACCAGAGAGAAAGCAGAGTACTTTGGTTCAGTGAGGGCATGTGGAAGTTTCTCTCGTGATTCAGTTGTCTCAGTGAGGTAAAGAAGAAAGATATGACCAGATACTGAGTTTGTGAAAAAAAAAAGTTTAGAAAAAGAAGTGTGAAATAGGGTGAATAGGACTAGGCAAAGTAGTGTGACTACCATTTAGCCCTGGAGGTTCATGGTCATCAATTTAAAGTAAGACCAGTCACAGGGTACAGGGGGAAAACAGGCAGAGTGAATTTAACAAGGGTTGTGATCTTGACGTATATTTCAGGGATAACTGATGGGGTGGGATGGCGGAGAATTGGCAAGGGTAGTTTTGATTGTAGGAATCCAAGAATTCTTACAGTGAAAGGTGGATAACTGTTCCTTCCGTCCAATCCTAAGAACATATAATTGTATTTCTTATATTTGCATAAAAGAAACATTGAAAGGACAGCCCAAGCAAATAGAAATTGTTACTTATACAAATGCTTACTAATAGGAGGGTAAGGAGACAGAGATGGAGTCTTTCCAATCCTTCACAAACTTTTCCCAAAAATAGAAAAGGAGGGAACATGTTCCTCTGTCTAGGAGGCCAGCATTACTCTGATATGAAAAACAGAGAGAGATATAATAAGAAAAGAAAGCTGCAGAGCTGTATCCCTTATCAGTATAGACACAAGTTTCCTCAAGAAAATACTAGTAACTGAATCTACCAAATATAAAAAGGATTATATACCATGGCCAAATGCGGGTTTATTCAGGAATGCAAGGTTAGTTCAACATATGAACATCAATCAAGGTAATAGATCATATTAAATGAATAAAGGACAGATAACCCACAATCTTCTCAACAGATGCAGAAAAAGCTTTTGAGGATGTGGAGAAATTAAAACTTTCATACATTGTTTGTGGGAATGTAAAATGACGCAGCTGTTTTTAAAAACCGTTTGGTAGTTCTTCAAAATGTTAAGCAAAGAGTTACCATATGACCCAGTAATTCTATACTTAGGAGTAGTCTCAAAAGACTTAGAGACATGTGTCCATATAAAACCTTCTATTGGAGTGTTCACAGCAGCATTATTTATAACAGCCTGAAAGTAAAACAACTCAAATGTCCATCAACTGATGAATGGATAAACAAAATACATCACAGCCATAGAATATTACTCATCCATAAAAAGGAATAAAGTACTGATACATACCATAACATGGGTGAATATTAAAAACATTATGCTAAGTGAAAAAGTGAGACACAAAAGCCACATATTGTATGATTCTATTTATGTAAAATATCAGAAAAGCAAATCCATGGAGGCAGAAAATATATTAGTGGTTTCCAGGAGCTAAAGGTTGTGGAAAATGGGAAGTGAATGCTAATGGTTACAGAACTTCTAAAACAGTGGTGATGGTTTCACACACAAGTGAATATTTTTTAAACCACTGAATTATACACTTTGAAAGGGTGAGTTGTAGTTCAGATGGTAAAGAATCTGCCTGCACCGCGGAGACTCGAGTTTGATCCTTGGTTCAGGAAGATCCCCTGGAGAAGGGAATGGCTACCCACTCCAGTATTTTTGCCTGGAGAATCCCATGTACAGAGGAGCCTGATGGGCTGCAGTCCATGGGGTCACAATGAGTCAGACATGACTAAGTGACTAACACTTTTAAGTAAGAATACTAGACAAGAATATGGAGTAAGAGAAATGGAGGGCTTAGCTATACATTAACAGTAGAAAAGAATGAAGGAATGTATAACTCAGAAGTACATTCTATAGAACTTGTTGACTAATTGGATGCGGGAGACAGAAGGAAGAGAAGAAAGTCTAGAATTATTCAGGGGTGCCTTATCACCTTGAATTGCACTGATATACTTATGTATTTCTCAAACTACTCTGCAGCTGCTAAGTCACTTCAGTTGTGTCCGACTCTGTGTGACCCCAGAGACGGCAGCCCACCAGGCTCCCCCGTCCCTGGGATTCTCCAGGCAAGAACACTGGAGTGGGTTGCCATTTCCTTCTCCACAAACTACTCTGGCACCCATTAAAATATGTGTTTCTCAAACTACTCTGGCCAAAAACACAGGGCCTATTCTGGGGAAGGAGAAGTAAAGGACACACTTTAGATAAAAATCAACTGTATGCCCATTTTCATGAGTCTGTTTTATACAGTTGAAGAGTGTTGCACAATTTCCCCAGTGAACTGAGAGGTTACTTTCTGTGTTGGCACAGTGTTGAAAGGCTACTTCTCAATTTGAGATTTCCCCACTTTAGTCTTTGGGCTTCCCTGGTAGCTCAGATGGTAAAGAATCTGCCTGAAATGCAGGAGACCTGGGTTTGATCCCTGGGTTGGGAAGATCCCCTGGAGGAGGGAATGGCAACCCACTCCAGCATTCTCACCTGGAGAATCCCTCGTACAAAGGAGCAGGCTATAGTCCATGGGGTTGCAAAGAGTTGGACACGACTGAGTAACACACACACACACACACACTTTATAGGCTTGATGGGAGAAGCCACTAACCTTTACTGACTTTATGTTAAGTGCTAAATGTTCTGTTGAGTTTTTCCTGATGTTTTCACATATGAGGTGCTCTCTTCATTTTGCCCTGCATTGAGCCACGTGTTTTGAAAATTCTTCTGGACAATAAAAACACTTACTAAAAGCACTTACTAACATAATTGGTTTCACTTTTTGCCTCATCAAAGTTATAATAATGCAACTGTCAGCTGGACTTTCTCGTTGGGTGAGCTGTGCCATCACTATCACAATGCTTGTTGCTTTAATTTCAACCTAAAGGAAAGGATCTCGATACTTGGTTAAGCCTGTACATTCTTATTTTAAATCATATCAACTTAGACCTGTAAAATAGCACTAGGTTCCCCAATGACTATTTTCACAGACCCATAAGAATCTAATGTCAGATAGCTGGTAGTCTCCCTGGAAATTGTTAGTCAGGTTCCTCTTGAACTGAGTTGATTTGATTGTTCTCAGGAAGTTTGGCACCCAAACTTAATATTATTGGAGGAATATCTTTGGATCAACTGTTTTGCTAAAATTTCTTTGGCTCACATGTGCTTATGCACATATTTAAGAAAAGAAAGTGTTAGTCCTGCAGTCATGTCCAACTCTTTGTGACTCCATCAACTGCAGTCCACCAGGCTCCTCTGTCCATGGAATTCTCCAGGTAAGAATTCTGGAGTAGGTTGCCATTTCCTTCTCCAGGGGATTTTCCCTACCCAGGGATCAAACCTGGGCCTCCTGCGCTGCAGGTGGATTCGTTACTATCTGAGCCACGAGGGAAGCCCCATATATATTTTAAAAAACTCACTTATTGCTCATCGCCTATGTGTGTTCAAGATGCTGCAGTGTGTATTTTATACATCCTGAATTTCATCGACCCTGCACTATCCTTTAAGTAAGAAAATTGAGGCTTAATAGAATAACACAGATAGCAAAGATAAAGCCTACATTTGAGACAAAATTTGACTGATACTCTTTCTGGCGAGCCACATTTTCTCCCAAGAAGCAGGCCCATACCAGTAGCTGAAAAACCAGCAGGAAGAGAGTGTAACTGATTTCTTTATGAATATGAGTAACTTATTATATATATATATGTGTGTGTGTGTGTGTGTGTGTGTGTGTGTGTGTGTAAGTGTATTTGTTTATCTGGCTGTGTTGGGTTTTAGTTGCAACCTGCAAACTCTTGGTTGTGGCTCTAGTTCCCAGAGCAAGGATTGAATCTGGGGCCCCTGCATTTCGAGCTCTTAGCCATTGGATCACCAGGAAAGTCCCTATATGTATATTTAAATACATACAATCATTGCCCTTCATGCATGTGCTCCCTGTTAAAGAGCATACACTGGAAACATGGTCACATAAATATCAAGGAAATATACCAGCAGTGCACTAAAGTGAAGATCTAGAAATCACTAGATCTGCCTTGGATCCAGATCATCCTTTTGGCCCTGGTGCCTGTGAACCATTTCAGTAAGATTCTTGTTTCTATCATGGCTGTGTGTATCCCCACCACATACCCCAGTTCCTTCAACCAAATGAATGAAGAAACAACCGTGGCACTGGTGATAAAGAACTTGCCTACCAATGCAGGAGACTTAAGAGACACGGCTTCAGTCTCTGGGTCAAGAAAGATCCCCTGAATGAGGGTGTGGCAACCCACTTCTGTGTTCTTCCCTGAAGAATCCCATGGACAAAGGAACTGGCGGGCTATGGTCCACGGGGATGCAAAGAGTTGGACACAACTGAAGTGACTTAGCATGCATGCATGATGAAAAAGTAATAGAAGCTAACAAAATAAAATGAAATAATTTAAAATTTCTTTTGTGAATAGGTAATGCATTCATCAACATATTAAAAATATATACTAATGTAAGGTATAAAGCCTTAGTCCCATCTCTTTTTCAGTGTAACCTGTTTCCATCTTTTTACTTTGTGGATGAAAAACGTTGCCTGCCGTATCAGTAAAACAAGATTCTGCAGCGAGAGGCCAGCAGCCCCTGCAGTCACCCCCAGCTGTGTACCCTGAGGGATTCAGGATGGAGAAAAGCAAGATACTGGCTCTAGATAGCTAGGTGTATATCAAAGGAATGATTTCAGTGAGCCCAGACTCTTGAATCTTCCCATACACAGAACAGTGCTAAATTCAATAACTTGAGATGTCTGGTTTTCTTTAACAGTAATCTTTTGATGTTCTAGCTACCTGGTTTATGTTGCAGAACTCCTGTATATCCTCCCCTACCTCTTTGGAGCAGTTCCTCAGAGCCATCTGAGAGGCTGCCTTCCAGGCTTAAGTCCTTAGAAAATCCTCTGAATAAAACATCATTCTCAAATTTTAGGTTTTGTATTTTTTTTTTCAGTTGACAACTCAGTCCCTGTTTCTATGCATCCCCGGTTAGATGATAATTTTTATTAGTTTCTTGTATATCCTTTCAGAGTTTCTTCATGCAAATACAAACATGTATGTAAATATATTCTTTTTTTTTAAAGAAAATATATTCTTTTAAAATTAATTAGTTGTTTAAAATGTCTTCTTTTTCTTCTGTTTTATCAAGAAATAATTGATATAAAGCACTATATAAGTTTAGGGCTTCCAGGTGGTAAAGAATGCTCAGTGGTAAAGAATCCGCCTGCCAATGCAAGGAGACACGGGTTCCATCTCTGGGTAGAGAAGATCCCCTGGAGGAGGAAATGGCAATCCACTCCAGTATTCTTGCCTGGAGAATGCCATGGACAGAGGAGCCTGGTGGGCTACAGTCCACGGGGTCGCAAAGAGTTGGACACGACTGAGCGACTGAGTGCACACACACAGTACAGGTTTAAGGAGTATAGCACATGATTTGATTTACATACATCATGAAATGATTATCACAATACATTTAGTGAACATCCCTCATCTCATATAGATAAAAAGTAAAGAAGTAGAAAATATATTTTTTTCCTAGTGGTGAGAACTCTTAGGATTTACTTTCTTAACAACTTTCACATATAGCAAGCAGCAGTGTTGATGATCGAAGGGGGTAACCACCCAAGGTGGATAAAAATCATCTGGGTATGCAGACTAAACTGAAGCACAGTCCACTTCCACAGTGGTGCAGAGCTCTGCTCCTGCCTCTCCCTGAGCACTCAGTGAGCCTCACACACCCAGAGAACAGCAGTGCCCTGGGGATGTGCAGAGACCCCCCCTTCCCAATATATTCTTATTCTCCTTCCTCCTTTTCACCCCAAAGTAACTTATTGTTCTGTATTGTTCTTTTTCTTCTTGTGCATTTTGTAGATCTTTCCATATCATTGCATAGGAAACTTCTTTAATAGCTCCAAATATTTCATTTAATATGTATGCTACGAGATATTTAACAAATCCACTGCTGGTGAACATTTGGCTTGTTTCTAATATTTTGTATACTAGCTTACGTTTATTTGGACTCAGTTTACTATATTCCAGATGCAGTGCTGATTGCTTTACTTGGATTCATTTAATATAGCAACCCTTTGAGTTAGATGATATTGTTTCCACTTTTTGGATAAGGAAGCAAGAGGATCAAGGAGGCTAAACAACTTGCTCAAGATTTGAACATAGACCGTCAGCACATACTTGTAGTGCTGCTGCTGAGTCACTTCAGTCGTGTCCGACTCTGTGCGACCCCATAGACGGCAGCCCACCAAGCTCCCCCGTCCCTGGGATTCTCCAGGCAAGAACACTGGAGTGGGTTGCCATTTCCTTCTCCAATGCATGAAAGTGAAAAGTGAAAGTGAAGACGCTCAGTCGTGTTCGACTCTTAGCGACCCCATGGACTGCAGCCCACCAGGCTCCTCCATCCATGGGATTTTCCAGGCAAGAGTACTGGAGTGGGGTGCCATTGCATTCTCCGATACTTGTACTAGTGAAACACAAATTAGTACCTTTTATTGCTTTCAGGAAAATTCCTACTTTTTGAGTCTCTAGTTATATGTTTATAACTGTTTTCCATTGGTTTCTAAGATTTTACTGCAAACATTTGAAAAATTTGTACAATTCAGGATTTTATTCCTTTTCATCACTCATCCTTTTATTCTTTCTTAATCTGTGGAGTATGTAATGATGACTCTGATATAAAATTATATCTTTTTAAAGACTATTTAAAGACCGTTTAAAGGACTTGCCTGATGGTCCAGTGGTTAAGACTCCATGCTTCCAATGTTTGATCCCTGGTCAGGGAACTAGATCCCACATCCAGCAGGCCACAACTAAGACTCATTCTATCCAGATAAATGAATAAATATTAAGAAAATAAAGACAGTTTAAGGAAGTAATGTTTAAAATTATGGGATAGACTGACATTTTCTGAAAGTGATTGACTTTCACTTTAGGGCATAATATGCTGAACTCTTGGTCTGAAAAAAAAAATCACCTTTTTTACTTGGGCACCACAAGTTTAAAGTGAAGATCAGAAAATGACCTTGCCTTTGATATTCACCCTTCCTCTGCAGGATTTTACATAGTAGAGCCATGGAAATCTTTTTCTTTTCTTTAAAAAAAATTTTTTTTGAAATTACTTTTATTGTTAAATGAAACGCATGTACAGAAAATCAACATATGACATAATACATTTTATGAGTTGTTACCCTATAACCTCCATCCAGGCAAAAAAACTCAGTCATCCAGTAGCCACTCCCTGTGTCCATCTCAGTCTTACCCGCCTCATCCTCCAATGCTACCTCCAACTGATTTCATGACAATCTCACCCGCATTTCTCTATAGCTTTATCACTTAAAGGGCATCCCTGGACGTTATGATTTAGTCTCATTCTTCCTGCATTGTATGATTAACAATCTATTAAAGGCCCTGGGTGTTTTTTTTTTAATTAATTAATTTTTTTATTGAAGGATAATTGCTTTACAGAATTTTGCTGTTTTCTGTCAAACCTCAACATGATTGAAACTCCCTCCCATCTCCCTTTTCTAGGTTGATATAACTTAGGTTGACACACCTCCCTAGGTTGATACAGTGGTTGTATGGCTCAGGAAACTCAAACAATCTCTGGGTCCTGGGTGTTTGACTTGTAGTTTTTCCTAGTCTGCATGTTGCTGTTTGCATACTGCGGTGCTGTTTTGCCTGCTTCTCTGTCCTCAGAGCTTTCTGCAAACTCATTGAGAGGCTTGATCAGATTCAGGTTTGGTCCCTCCGGCAGGAACGTGGATGGTGGTGGTATGTTCCTTCATTCAGAGGCACCTCATGCCTAATTTGTCATTCGTGATATTAGCATCTGTTGATTAGCTGTTGATCATGGAGATCTTTGCATTTCATATCATCTTTCTTAGCGCTGTTTGATTTAATTCAAATTTAAACCGAATGAAATGTTTTTTAGACTTACAGGCTCCTGCCACTTACTGCAGAGAACTGAAAACCCCAGGTGACTACTAGAAGTCAGAGAAATACAGGTCCTCTTCTAAATTCAGCAAGCGCTGAAAACCATCGTGACAAAATGTCTTATCACCTCCTGCAGTCATTGGGATCACCAGAGCAAAGATGTGTCCAGGGCTGTAGGGTCAGAACCTCTCTTCCAAAAGGGAGGTGTGAAGCCCTGTTCATACTCTTAATCTACTTAAACCTTAACATCCTTATGAAGGACTTGATACCAACAGAGGATATTTTCTAGCGACCTCACTTTTATGAACAAATCACAGTATCTAGGTGTAAGGATAAAGCATTTAACAGTAAATATTTTGCTGAAATCCTCCTCTAGCTAGGGCATTGACCAGCAATCATTTTCCATTCTCAAAGTATTCACATAGTGAAACTGTAATGGAAAAAGAGATTTTATTAGGCTTTATTAGATTTTATTAGGCTCCTATTAGGAGTACTTATTAGGCTTCACAAGCCCTTGACCTAGAGCCTAAGAAGATTCAGTTTCTCTTTCCCTCTGAATGGTTTAACTCCCAAGCCAAATGCTATTGTTCGATTCCAGGGACTGGAGCATGCTTGCCACTAGGGGGTGCTGTTGCTTCTTTATGCCCACTTCTGGCAGTTTCCATTCTGACCTTATCAGGCTTAACCAGAAGAAAAGGAGGCTTTTTTCTTCCCCAGTGAGTTTGTTCCCCAGAGTAAGTGGAATCTGTTGGAACAATTTAGAACAAAACAAAATGGCTAGTAAATGAAACACGCTTGTTAAAATGTTTTCCAGTTATCTCTCTGAGATGGAGCAGAACCGCTTCTTGATATCATCAATGGTCTAATAATTGTTTCATGAGGGTTTGGGGATAGTAACAGATTTTAAAGTGCCACCTCAGAAACTGGGGGCTAGTGGGGAACAGAACACAAGCTAACTCTTGTGTCTGGCAGGAGAAGAGGAGAGAAGTCTGCAAGTGTGGCTTTCAGTCTCTTCCACAGACTGGCAAAAATCTGCTTTGCCTTCTATCAATTCAGTGTTGGCTCAGACACAATTTTGCCAAAGCCTGTCACATTTACCAGCTTTGAGCATTGTTAGAAATACATGTTCTGTGGTCACATGAATTTGGGAAATTCTAGTTTGAAAAAGTTTTACTTGGTGTCAGACTTTCAGAACACTTAATTGACATTGCCCTGTGCCTGGCACTTATGAATCTAGGGCTGAGCATTCGCTAGGGGTAGACACTAACAGTGGTTCTCAGTAGAGGGTCGTGGTTTTGCCTCCTGGGGACATCTGACACTGTCTAGAGACATTTTTGATTGTCATAAATGGGGAAGGGTGTTATGGCCACTGAGTGGGAAGAGACCAGGTTAGCTGTTGTCTTCCAATGCACAAGACAGATCCCTCACCTCCCTCCACCAACAAAGAATGATCAAGCTCCAAAGGTTAGCAATTTAGAGATTGAGAAGCCATGCTCCATAATAGACACGTGAGTGACAAGTTGTGTTAGTCGTGTCTGACTCTGTGTGACTCTATGGACTGCAGACTGCCAGGCTCCTCTGCCCATGAAATTCTTCAGGCAAGAATACTGGAGTGGGTTGCCATTCCCTACTCCAGGCGATCTTCCCCACCCAGGGATGAAACCCATGTCTCTTACATTTAACTTGCGTTGGCAGGTGGTTTCTTTACCACTAGCGCCACCCGGGAAGCCCATAATATACACGGCTTGTTACATTCAGCTGCAAAATTACTTTTTCTGAATATGTTTTGTAGCACTAGAGTGGAAAATGTGTGGGGAAACTCTGCCTTCAGTTTATCCACAATGTTTACATTATGTTTTAATTGCTGGGCGGTGTGGTCTTCCCTTAATATTCCCTCTCTTTCGCCTCCATATGGCACTTGTCTTCATTGGCTGTCCTGGCCTTGAAATCTCCCTCAGCTGGCTTGACAATGAATTGTTTGGTTTTCCTTCTCCTTCTGTAACCTCGCTCCCTCTGTTTTTGGCTTTTCCCCTCTTCCTGCTCCAGAATAGGGGCATTTCTTGTGCTTTTAGACTTCATTGTGATGAGCATCCTATGACTTTAGTTATGTATCCTCTGCCAAGATACTTTTTTCCCCGAAGACATCTACATTTCCAGTTCTGTGTTGGATACTTTCTCCAAAATAAAAAATGTCCCTTTTCTAAAACCACTGTTTTCTCTTCAGTTTCCTATTTCCTTCCTTCATTAATTTGTTCTTAAATTCTTCCAATTTTCTCAGTCAATCAGACACGAGATTACTTTCAATCACTAAACCCTATGAAACCTCTGATCCTTTGTCTTTCTCTTCTCAAAAGAGGCCTCGATTACCCCTTGTCTGATTACTGAAATAAATTCCAAATCACACTTTCTGATTCCCCTCCTTATTCTTTCCATTTAGCCTGCACACTACCAGTGTTTAAATCATCCTAAAACATCACTTTGATTCTTTCCTTAAAACTTGCAAAGGGTGAGTTCCCATTATCCTTTGAATAAAGTCCACACAGCTTTTGCTGGTAATCAAATCTCCCACAGTGTGGCTTCCACCTATACTTGAAAATTTTGTTCCAATGGCTCTCCATTGAAATTCTAGAAAGAAAAAACACTGTTCATAAGACCGCAAAGCTGTGGAAATGGGTGAGTGCAAAGCCCTTGGTGAAAGGAAGTTTTTGTAAAGTTTTTAGATTTAATTTCTGCAGTATGGTCTCTGGAAGCTGAACAATGCAAATTCTAAATTATTGCAGTTGCATTTGTATTTATGACTCATCCTCTGTACTAAGGATATGCTATGAAGATAAAGAAGGATGTTACTCAAGGCTTCCATCTGTCAAAGCCCCCAGCCTATCATATTATGCACCCTTTGTAAATATTTGTTGAATTTAGAATAAACAAATGAATGAATGCATGAGCGAATGAATGGAAACACTACTTTGGCAGGTGCTGTTGATATTCTGCAAATACCAGAAAATACTGAAAATACCTGAAATTTTCTACTGGAAGTCTTTTTTTTTTTTTTCCTGGCTATAGATGTATGTTCAACCTACACTTAGTTCAAACTGGAAGTGTCAGAGATTCAGTGAGTCCAGGAGCCACCCTTAACCATTGATGAACAGGGTGTTGGTACATATAGCCTAACCCCTTCGTTGGAATAACTTAAATGAGCTCTTCAGTGTTTCCCGGATTTCCTCACTGGAACTGAGCTGTAACTGTCTCAGGATCTTGCATGCTGGGCTTCCCAGTTGGCACTAGTGATAAAGAACCCGCCTGCCAATACGGGAGACAGAAGAGATGTGGATTCAATCCCTGGGGAGGGAAGACCCCTGCATGGCAACCCACTCCAGTACACGTGCCTGGAGAATCCCATGGACAGAGGAACTTGGTGGCTATAGTTCATAGGGTCACACAGAGTTGGACATGACTGACGTGACTTAGCACACACATTCATCTTGCATGCTAAAATACCTTTTATTGACTTCCTTTCCTTCTCAGTCTCACTTCCTCATCCTTCAGCAGTGCTTTCTAGGATCGCTTCATTTCATAAAACAAAACAACTCCCCCAAACACAACAAAACCCCCAAAGCAGAAAAACCCCCAAGTCCCTTGCAATTGAATTCTTGTCTCAGAATCTGCTTCTGGGGAAACTCAAACTAAGATAGCCACTGAACTTGGAAATGCACACTGCGTGCTTAAGGAGAGTCTACAACATTTGGAATTCGTGCACTTGGAGCTGAACTAAAAAAAGATCTTTCAGGAATCAGCATCCGGTTCTCAGTGGCAAAAATTTGTTTCCACACAAATCACTAATGGCTTGAACAAAAGATGGGAAAGTTTTGTCTCTGGAAGATCACCATTAATTTATAAAGGGAGAGTGTGTGTGTGGGGGTCATTCTTTATTATTCAGACATTTTAGATATAAAAAGAAAAAATATTAAAACTGGAAAATAGTCACTAATGGAATGTTTAGTTATAAAATTACTCTAAATTCAATTTTCCTTTCCCACTTCATGCTTATGTCTCTAACAGCAAGTATCAGAATATTTGGCCAAATCATGCAAATAAAACTGTAGTTCAACTTCAATAGAAAATCTGAAATCTTGCAAAAGTGCAGCCTTTCGTGAAATCTGTGAAAATGATGTTGGAGAACTGCTCGAATCAATGCAAAGCCATGGAAAGTGAGGATCTGGCACAATAAGACAAGGCAGCTGAAGAAGACAAAGTAGACATAAATGATGATTGTGACAAGAACTTTCCAAAGGAGTGATCTGAATATCATAGGGTTAAGGGAGATTCTTGGGGGTAATTAGTGATGCCTTTAAATATGTTTGCAAAACACAATGCTCTTTTTGATCATTCTTCACATGAAGAAATGTATATTATATTGTGTTAGGCCACACACACACACATGATTCCATTCCAGAATTTCCATTTCCATTTTGAGTGACCGAATGGCATGTAAGTTTTTTCTTCCACAGCGCCTAATCTCAAAGTCTGCTGTATAACCCCCTTTTAGAGAATCATGAACACATCTGCTTTGTGTGATAAATTGAAACAGGAAGGACGCTTATGCTCGTCTCACACAGAGTCTCCTTTGGTTGAAAACCACTTAAACATTTAAGTGAGAATATTTTCTGCTTTTCTTGATTTACAGATGTTTCCTCAGAGCTATGCTTCCAAACAGTCCCAGCTGACTGTAGCTAAGGCCTGTGCAAATTGATAAGATGCATCTGGTTTCAAGACACAGACTAAGTACAGGGCAGGTTCTCAGTGTCCCCAGAGAACCCAGCTGGGGTCGGAGCAAAGTCTCGGAACTGCTTGCTCTATATATGAATGCCAAGTGAATCCCCAGCAGAGAGAGACAGGCGGGGAGTAGACTGCTGGCCTCTTCCCGCTGTTGAAAATTCACTGGGCACTGGAGGAGGACATTTTCCTTCTCTCTGCTGCCCTGAATGTTTTCCCAAACATGAAGGTAAGATAATAACTTCATTACTTTTGTGAACAGAGCTAACTCTAAAGGGAGTAAGGTTTACTTAGGTAACAAATAAATTAAAAAAAAAAAAAAGAAAATACATGGGAAAATAGAAAAGAGAAAGTTCTGAGGGTGACTTATAAGAAATCCTTAATTAAATATATTTAACAATTCAGCTGAAGTGAATTTCTTTTTCTTTTCTTGTAGTTTATTTTATTGGTTTAGAGGTCTGGGAATCAGAGATTGGAAGCAGTGTTTATGAAAGTCCCAAGAAAGCTGTTAAGAAATACAATAACACAACTGTTATTTCTTAGGGAAAAATTCTCTCCAATGTATTTTGTTTGTTTGATTTGGAGTCATGCAATGAATCCCTGTGATTTGACTTATAACTCCAGGAGATGGTGATGGACAGGGAGGCCTGGCGTGCTGCGATTCATGGGGTTGCAAAGAGTCAGACACAACTGAGCAACTGAACTGAACTGAACAGCTTTATAGAAGAGTGAATTTGGAAATTTGGAACTTTAGAATTTGGAATCTGGATGAAAGGATCAGGATTGTAAAAGCAGAAGATACAGATAAATGGAATGAAGCTAAAGAGTTACCAAAAACACATATTGGCCTAATGCAAATGGCTGAATGTTAAGAAAAAAAAAATTTAGGACCAAAGATAGATATAACTATCATAAACTATATTTCTGGGATGTAAACATAAGCTGAACCTACTACTGCAATTTTATTATTGCAAAGTTTTGTATTTAAACTTTTAAAATTTTACATTCTAATGCTGGAGCAGTAATTTCTCAGCCCTGTCAGCTGCTAGATTGCTTTTGCTGTCACTATGCTGCCTAACTACAATACTGAATCTGTGCTCACTTTCCAGGGGGATGGAGGAGGATGGAAACATGGGTCTTGAGTATTTATGTGCAAAATTGCATTTAATTAAGTCATTGAAAATTAAACACAAATCACAAAGTTGATTTGTCTAATGTTAGAATGCCAAGTAACCATACAAAGTTAGAATTATGATATAATCTAATCTCTATCAGTCTGTTTTGTATTTTTATTTAAAAATTTAGAACATTTGATAACTTAGAACAGGATGCCTTTCCTAGAGTCATCTAGCTAGTATACTTTCTCCTAATATTTGTATTAACTATCAGTCAATTTCCTTATTTATTTTATGATGAGATATTGTTTTGTATAATAATTGTTTTGTATTTTGTATTTTGTATAAATAATTGTTTTGTATTTAAAGATGGGTTCATAGTCATTGATTATTATGATATTTTTCTACCGGGTTAATATATTTACTTTTATCTTTCAGTTCGTTGATAAAATATCAACAAATAAATGATTTCTTTGTGAACTGCATTCAGAGTTCTCACCTATATTTGAGAGTAGAGACTCATATTTTTACAGTAAATCTGAAGGGTATGCTTTTGTGATACACTATGGTTTCCAAGTCTGGCCTTTAAGAAGGACTATTCTTTTGTCTTTTCCCCAATTCATGTGAACTGAATTCAGAGAGGTGGTCCCAGGTGGTACTCTTTGTATCCCTTGGATAGGATATAATTGGTTCTGAAGTGTTTCAGGACTTTAGAGCAAAAAGGGCTTCGCTTTGATCTAACTGTGGTCCAGACCTTCACTCTCTCATCCCTGGACTGAGATGGACCTGGGGTTTGTAAACCTGAAGCATGATTCTCACGCGGCTGGGATGAAGTCAAGCACAATGACGTCTCAGATGATGGTCTCTCTGCTTCCTCGCCACACCCAGAGCTGACCTGACGTCATCACCCATCTTATACCAATTATACTGTGATGGCCTTTGTGTCTTTTAAAAATGTCCCTTGCCAGATTATAGCACTACCATCTTGGTAATTAAGTTCAAAAAGAAGATAATATCTATTATTTCTCCACTTGGAGATAGCCACTGTCAACATTTTAATCTATTTCTTTTCAGACTTTAAAATGAATATGTATAAGATATATTTTATGACATTTTTATCAATCTAGATCTGAATCTTTTTACTCATTATATCATAAGCATGTTCTTCTGTCATTGATAAAGCTATAACATGCTTCGAATGGCTACTAAGTACTCAATCATATTATTATGTCATTTTGCATTTCTTTATTGCTAGTGTTACAAATTGATGTTAATTTCTAACAAAGATGAAATAAGATTTATTTAAGAATCTAACCCCTTCTTCTTCTATATGGTACCCTATGTTCTAAATTTACTGATCAACATATTAATTAGGGTATGCTAAGAAATTAGATTGAATTTTTCCATAGTTTTTTTCCTCTGGAATTTGGACATTTGGAACCCAGTGCATGCTACAGAAATTAGTGTTTTATTTTTACCCTGAATGGGCTCATGGTTTGACAGACAAATGTAAAAGGCCAGATGTGGAGAAATTAGAAGCATAGAGACAGTGGTGTAGCTGGAAAATGTTAGAGGAAGGAAGCAGACCTAATGCTTATTCAGTCATAAAGAAGAAGAGAAGAGAATTCTGGGAAATGTGGCCCCAGCTTAGCTACATTACACACTGCCAAGATACCATATCTTTTTTGTTTTTTTCAAATTTTATTTATTTATTTATGGCTGTGCTGGGTCTTCGTTGTTGTGTGAGGGCTTTCTCTAATTGCGGTGCACCGGCTTAACTGCCCGTTAGCATGTGGGATCCTTCCCAGAGCAGGGATCGAACTCATGTCCCCTGCTTTGGCAGGCGGATTCTTAACCACTGGACCACCAGGGAAGTCCTCTATCTTTTCAACTAAGGGATTCTTTTATAGAGTTAACTCAGATGTATGTCTATTTCTGTCATTAATTTGTTTATTAATTTGTAATTGTTTTGTCATTTGATGAGATACTCCTTCCAAAGGCAAGGAATGGTAACGGCTTCATTTTCAGGTGCCCAGCTAGCCAATTTTCAAGAAATTCTTTTGGATAAAGATTCAGCTTGTATAACTCATGAACTAGTGATAAGCAGATCTTCATGGGTTATAATATGTATACGAGGAAATGAGTTTCCGTGGTGGTTCAGTTGGTAAAGAATCTGTCTTCAGTGTGGGAGAACTGGGTTTGATCCCTGGGCTGGGAAGATCCCCCGGAGGAGGGCATGGCAACCCACTCCAGTATTCTTGCCTGGAGAATCCCCGTGGACAGAAGAGCCTGGCAGGCTGCAGACCATGGGGTCACAAAGAGTCAGACATGCCAGAGCACATAGCACATGTGGAAAATAGTGGCAAAATTAGTTCTGGTGAAAGTGAATACCCTAAAACTTCGTTGACATTAAAAAAAAATACATGGTAGAATGTAAAGATGGATTTTTTTCATGACGCCTGTTTTGGCTGAGAGTCAAAGGCCAAGAATAAGAGATGCTCAGTAGCCTCACATTTTAAAGTGAAATATTGCACATTCAATGCAGTGTTACCAAAAAGTAGCCCTAAATTTGTTTGGTGACCCTTTGGCCATCTCCATCCTCAAGAGTAGGCAAGTTTATGTTCATTGGAGGAGGGGGATGTACACCCTACTCGCATTTGAGAAAATCTAAAAGAACAGACTGGTTGACTGCCCTGCGTTTAGCAAAATCAACATAGCAGTATCAGTTACATCCTGACAGGACAAGAAGATATGCAGGTATCCCATGGATCAGATGTGGACTTTTGGAGAAGGGCTTGGCTTGGGTTGTCAGGGACTCCCTGAGAGACACTTGCAGGATGAAGCAACCCCAATAGGTAGCATCAGTAAGCAGACAATGGTGAGAGTCAAGAGAGATGAACAAAGGGATGAATCATTTGTGGCAGAGGGCAGTGGTTGTAGATGTCCAAAGGAGTGATATTCAAAGAATGATGAAAACACTGTGAGGGACAGACAGCTGGCATTCAAACATCCAGGACAGTCTGATTTACCGTCAGCAGACTCCGGCTGCATCGATCGAGCAAGAGCCTTTTTGCTCTTGCCCTCTTACTCCTGCTGCTCTGACTCTGAAGAAGACAGAGGCATCCTGGGGAGGTGGGGAAGGGAAGCAGGAGAATAAAAGGGAGGGATTTTTTGAAGTGGACGCCACCCTTCCCACAAGAACTGGGGAATAGGAGAGATATTTAAAATTGGATGATAAATTGAAATTGTACTATTAGATTGTTTCAGAATTTTTATTTTCTGAAAATGTGATAACATTAAAGACTGAAAGTGTTAGTTGCTTGGTTGTGTCTGACTCTTTGCTACCCCACCAGGCTCCTCTGTCCATGGAATTCTCCAGGCAACAATACTGGAGTGTGTAGCCATTCCCTTCTCCAGAGGACCTTCCTGACTCAGGGATCAAACTCGGGTCTCCTGCATTGCAGGCAGATTCTTTGCTGTCTGAACCACCAGGGAAGCCCCTATTAGGGACTGGGAGTGACTAATAAAGTTGTGAGATAGACTCGCCCAAGGGCAGGAAAAATGAGTTGACACAGCACAAGTAAAGACATAGTGTTGAAAAATAAAAAAAAGGTATAGTTTAAAATTAAGAACAAAAGAACCTTTTAAAGTTGTTGCTTTACATTATGTGCTTCACATATCTGTTGAAAAATCAGAAAATATCTGTAGCCTCTCCCACCGTTGTTCGCATTTCTGGGGTGCTCACGGCTATGTTACTTCTCAGCCCTTATGGTTAAGCTAATCAGAATATAAGCTAAAATGTTTGTAGGACTATAAAAGGCAGAATAGGCAACTAGGATTTTATAACTGAAAGGAAGAGACCTACTAAGAGGATGAGTGATTTAAGAAGGTGAGTGGAAGGGTCTGGAAGAAAAGATGAGAAGCCATTCCACAACTACTGAGAGAAAAGAGGTTTGGAGAGGTCAAGAGAAGAGAAAGAATACTGGTCTGTTAAAATGTGGGGTGAGATGATTTAAGGACTGTTATCCCAGGATATGGACCTCCCCAGTGGCTCAAGGGTAAAGAATCCGCCTGCAATGCAGGAGACGTGGGTTTGATCCTTGGGTTGGGAAGATCCCTTGGAGGAGGGTGTGGCAACCCACTCCAGTATTATTGCTTGGAGAATTCCATGGACAGAGGAGCCTGGCGGGCTACAGTTCGTTGGGTCGCAAAGAGTTAGACACAACAGAAGCAACTGAGCACAGCACAGCACATATTAGGTTATGAACTGAAGGCATTTAATATTCTTAGAGTCTCTAGTACAAATTTGAATTGTATTCCCTTACCCTTTCAGTTGTCAAAGTAGGAATATACATAAAAGTAAAAATAAGGTAATGAAAGTCACCTATAATTTCACAACCAGAAATAAACTATTTTCCTTTATTATGTTTCTTTCTAGATTTGTTTTTAAGACACATTTGATTTTCGAATGAAATATAAATTACATTTTGCATACAATTTTGTAGCCTGTCAGATGCTCAGTGTTTAGGCTGCCCTATCACATAAAGATGATTATAAAAGGCCTCTGTTGTGTTTGGGTACCACCTATAGAACTAGGGATTGTGATGAGTATCTTGGTTCCTCTGGCTAGCTATGCACCTCCACTTTTGATTTTTCCATTTAGGAAACTGGTTCCTTTTTACCTCCTCAACCCTTGGGACTGCTGTTTCTAGGCTTTCTCTATTCCGGCGTTCTCATGGTACCAAAGTTAGAAAGGAGTGTGGATTAAGGAATAAAAGATGATTGGACCCTAGAAAAATGTTTGTGAATATTTAACTTTTAGGGAGTCTTTCCAATTTATTTGTCTATAATATCATCTAGTGCCTAGTAGTCTTTACAGAAATGAACAGTGGGAGGTGAGCTCAAGATAATTGTATTAAACTTTTATTTAAAATGAAAAATTGTTAAGATGAGCAGAATCATCAAGCTTCTCCATGATTCTTTCACTCTTTTTATTCCCAACTCACAACTATTGATTTGTACAAATGTATTCACTTTTGACTCATTAAAGCAATGCAAGCTCAAATATTGCTTTATTGTTTTTTTTTCCCTCCTAGGCAATAACTTTATTCTTCTTGGTGGGATTTATAGGAGAGTTTCAAGTTTTTTCAAGGTGAGAATTTTTTTGGATTGTGTGTGGAAATCATTAAGAGTTATTTCATTTATTTTGAGGAAACTATGGTCTGATTTTTACATTGCAGTGTGAGCATGTTTTTCCCTCACACACTTTGTTTCTTTCCACATTTTCAGAAAAGACAATGATAGAATAAGCATGTTTTATTCTTATTCTTACTTTACTTTATTTTATTCCTTGTGAGGAAGAAACCTAAAGATTAAAAACACCACAAGATTTTCTGCATTGTAAGCATTGTGAGTCAGCTCACCATTTTCCACGTGTATTTTATCTGAGTGGAATTATTTGAGTTCAACTTGCCCCTATTGTACTTGGGTGTGCGCTTGAGAAAGTGGCCTCAATAAACAGGGGGAGCGTGTAGCTACGTTCTCATCCATTTAGCCTTTGCCAGATTTTGGTTTCCTACCTCTCATGTGGTCATTTTACAGCTTACTGTCTCTCAGTTAAATTTCTGTATAACTCTTCATCATCCAGAATCACTTAAAGGCTGTAACACCTTCCTTCCCTATGTTCTCACTTATACCCCTCCTCTGGACATTCTCTTATCTGTATTTCCACAACACATCATAATGTACACAATTCTGTTAGTAAATTTATCTAATTAGCTATATTGCATTGTGATCATGGGGCTTCCCTGGTGGCTCTGTGGTAAAGAGTCCATCTGTCAAGGCAGGAGACCCGGGTTCGATCCCTGGGTTGGGGAGATTCCCTGGAGAAGGAAATGGTAACCCACTCAGGTATTCCTGACTGAGAAATCCCATGGACAGAGAAGCCTGGCAGGCTGTAGTCCATGAGGTGGCAAAGAGTGGGACATGACTTAGTGACTGAGAATGTGCTGGTCACAGTCACATTGTGATCATATTATTGTGTTATAATTATTTGTTTATACATCTACATCTTCTTCCTTTCCTCAATCAATGATCAGTATACTATTTCACTGTAAAACATTATTTATTTATTTATTTTATTTTTGTCTGCTCTGGGTCTTCATTGCTGCACACAGGCTTTCTCTAGGGGTGAGCAGGAGCTACTCTTTGTTGGCGTGCTTAGGCTTCTCATTTTGGTGGCTTCTCTTGTTTCTGAGCACAGGCTCTAGGCGCTCGGGCTTTGGTAGTTGCAACACTTGGGCTCAGTTAGTTGTGGCCTGTGGGCTCAGCAGTTACCTCTTGCAGGCTTAGTTGCTCAGAGGCAAATGGAATCTTCCCGGACCAGCGGTGGAAGCTGCTTCCCCTGCATGAGCAGGTGGGTTCTTATCCACTGTACCATCAGGGATGTCCTAGCCTATCTCTTTTATGTCTGTAGCTCTAGGATCTAAATAGTGCCTGGAACATTCTAGATATCTTATAAATGATATTTAATAAATCTCGGAAAAAGTGAGCCCTTCCTAGATATTTTTAAATGTATTTTGAGATCCTTTTGGTGAAGCAAAAATTGCTTCACAATTTTTGACTGCTTTTGACTATTCTTGACTATTGTTTATGTCTTCTCTCTTACCTTTCTATCGGCTTTATAATGGACAATTCAACACTATGACAGTGCCTCCTCGCCAATCAACTGCCAATGGGGTTCTTATGCTCCTTGGTCAGAATGCAATGGTTGTACCAAGACTCAGGTAGGACCATGTGAAAACTTTGTATTTTTTATTCATATGCCAAAATAGCTTAGGTATGAACAAAATGACATTAACTTTTGAATATTACTTTGTATGGTTTTTGAAAATGTAATTAGTAATTCTGAAGGGGAAAAGTATGATTTATTTAATAATTAATGTTATCGTAAAATTTTTTTGCATTCTCATTTTTCTTGAAGAACTTTTCTAAATCTTACATTTGAGCCTAGAAATATACACGGGAGAAAAGCTAAAAGCTACTCACTTATTCTTTCATTATCAGAGAAATAGAATAGCTTGAAATGAAGTCAGTAAATAATTCAAAATTTCGTATTTCCTGGATTCAACTTTTCATTTGAAACAAACACTAAGAGTAGCAAAATCGTTGCTTCATTTTATCTAACAAATAGTGAATGACCATGAAAAGTCAAACATTTTTTAATGTTTTAAAGTTTAGTACAAAAGTAATATAAATAAAAAACCTGACTTGACTTGGAGCTTATAGAGCACCCTTAAAATGTCTACTTTTTCCTTATTATAAATTATTCATTGGAGAGAACATAGAAGAGTATAAAGAAAATGCTACTCATAATTCTACCATTTAGAAGAAATCAATATACTAGCATTTTAGTATTTATTCTTTCTGTGTGCTAATGATTTTTAAAATAGGGTCATTTGTTCATGATTTTGTATTCTACTATTTTAACTTAATATTATGCTATCAGTATGCATTCAGCTGTATTATATTCCATTATATGAATATACCAATCTTCTTTATCCATTTTCTTATTGTTTGAGATTTAGTTTACTTACATGTTTTGTAATTATGAATGAAACTTTAATGAACATTTTTGTATATAGATATGTCTTTTTTCTGATAATCATCTTAGGACAATTTAAAAAATATAATGCTGTTTCAAAGGTTCTGAACATTTGAATGACTAAATTTTTTTTACTGAGATACAGTGACATGTAACATTAATTTCAGGTATACAACATGATTTGATATTTGTAAAGCATTTTAAAAGTGGTTCAGTTTAGATAAAAATGTGTGTTTAAAAATCATTTAGAAGTACTAAAAGAACCATATTATGGAAGATAATTTATGTTTGGAAGCATCATCATTATCACAATTTTCAAGCATTTATTTAGTATCTACATGATAGGTATTTACAAAATAAATTACACAAGTGTAGAATTTGGTTTCTGGCAAATATAATAGATGACAACTCTGATTACAGGCAAATAGGTACATGAATAACAAGACAAAATTCAAACAAACACCAACCTCAGGAAACACTTTTAGAATTTAAAAACAAGTTAAGAAAGAACATTAAATAGAGGTAGATAGAAGGTACTTTTCATATGAGTAATTGTTTTGAGGGAAGGTCATCATGCTCAGATTATAAAAACAGAATTTTCACCCAGGAGACAAGTGAAAATGAAAATGAGGTCATGAGATCAGAATTTGACAGGTGAGAATGAGACGCTGAGAGTAGGCAGCCATCAAGGTCATGCTGCTGTCTGTGGAGCAGGAAAACATTGCTTGCACACCAACACAATCTGTGCTCTGGAACTTCAGAAAAGCACACAGTTCTAAGCCACGTATAAGAGATGTCTTCTACTAAATACAGAAACTAAAAACGTAGCTGAGAAACTGTACTGAGCTCCATTCCTCACTCATTCCTCCATGACTTCTCTGCTTAGGTGCAATGAAATGGGCCAGAACCAGGCCCAGGCTGACGCAGACCTGCTCAAAGTTCAAATTACATGTCATCTCAATTTAGGATGAATGAATAGGTGCAACCTTGGTTTATATACATATAGTCTTCCCTATTGGTCTTTGCTCAAGGTTTAAACTTCCTGAAATCTCAGATTTTGCCCATTTTTATTAATGGGTAAGATTAATAAATGGATAAGAGGCTTAAAAGATGTGCCTTTGATTGCCTTTGGAGAGGAAAAGGATTTTGTAGATCTTTCTTTTTGTTTAAACACTAGATAAATGTCTTCATATTGAGTAAATGAAGTTTAGGATGAATTAGTTTTCACATTTGGCTTAGTGATTTCCCCTAATTTTTTTTACCCCCACCCCCAGCATGTGCATTTGATATATTTCTAATTTCACAGATCAGTGATTTTGGATTTCCAGTGAAGTTTCATTGTAGATGTACCTTCATCTGTGGACCACTTAGGCTTCTGTTTTGTAAACTTGACTTTCATGGTAGCCTATATCTATCTTTCTCTGGACTGTTTTGCCTTCCTGAAGAAGGCTTAAGGTTCAGCTCAAATCAATTTCCAGCACTTTTCTAAAGGTTTGCCTAACGCCACTTCATCTTAGCCCCCCTTTCCAGTACCCTTACTTTTCCTCTAGCCAAACTCACTTCACCTTCTCTAGCTAACCCTTGGTACATTGCTTTGGTGAAAAATGAATCATTCTGTATTGTGATCTCTTTGCTTATAGTTCTATCCAGAATTTTTTCTTAAAGATTCACTATTTTTTTTCCCACTCAACCCTAAGCATAAATATAAACTGGGAGTGCTCTAGAAATAATAACCCATGTCACCAGACTCAAAGACAAGTGGGTTTCTGGATTCATTGATTTTGGACATTTTACTTCTGTAGTACACCAGAAAAATTTTATAAATGTCATGTCTCCAAATGTATTAATTTATCTCAGATTTTATTTCTCAGATAAAGGAACCTGGAGATAATGGAAATGTGTTTGTTTTGTATTTAGACTCGCAGGCGGTCAATTGCTGTTTATGGACAATACGGCGGCCATTCCTGTGTGGGAAGTGCTTTTGAAACACAACCGTGTCAACCTACTCGAGGATGTCCAACAGAAGAGGGATGTGGAGAACGTTTCAGGTGTTTCTCAGGTATTTGCTTCTCATAGGCTCAGCACGCAGAGGGTAAATTCAAATGTTATTTGTTTAACTTGCTCAGTATATACTTGTTGAGTTGTACTGCATTTATATTAGCCTATACCAGTTTTCCCCCGAATCAGCTGGATTTTTATTGGCATATTATTTGCATACTCAACTATCATTCTTTCAAATGCATGGGTGGCATCCAGTAATAAAGATGGGGATACTCTTTGAAAAGAAACATGGCTGTTGACAGACCCAAACAGTTCCTGACATTGCATTTTTGGTTAAGATGTAGAAGGAGACTGGAATAAAGACAAGTCAGGCAAAAACACTATTACTGCCCAAATTATTTTTATGTTTACAAGAAAAGCAACTCTAATTAGTTAATTAAGGAGTGATACAGGTCATGGCTATGCATAGGGGACTGAACACAGCTTTGGATTAGATATTATTTGGCCTCTTGTCTTGGGCTTCCTAGGTGACACTAGTGGTAAAGAACCGTCCTGCATCTCCTGCAGGAGATGAAGGAGACATGGGTTCCACCCCTGATTTGGAAAGATTCCCTGGAGGAGGGGGCATGGCAACCCACCCCAGTATTCTTGCTTGGAGAATCCTGTTGACAGAGGAGCCTGGTGGACTGCGGTCCATAGAGTCACAGAGAGCTGGACACAACTGAAGCAGCTTAGCAGGCATGCATTGTGTTGCACTTGTGCAGACAGGTTAATTCAACAACTTTTAGCAAGCATTTATTATTCTTGTTATGTTCAGATACAGAAATGAGGGTTACGGATGTAGAATGAAACAGCCTCTTCCCTCAAAAGTCTTAGTTTTATGGGCAGAATAGTACATAAAAACTTCCTGTGTTAGAAGTGTTTCTCAACAATACCTCTCTAACTCCTATTTTAATTTCAAAACCCGAGTCAGACGATGCCTCCTTAGGGAAACCTTCCCTAAACACCCAACTAATAAAGCTACTTAACAAACTACTTTCCGTGTTTTCCATGTGTGTTGTATCATCTGTAATCTGAAGTATATGTTGCCCTGGGTGTCTCTTGGTAGACTGTGAATTCCTTGAAGATGTGGATTTTATTTCTTTTATTTTTTTCATCTGGAGTGTGTACTACATAGTAGACTCTCAACAAATGTTTGTTGCATTGGATCAAAAGCATAGGGGGATGGGCTGGCAGGACAGTTTTGTGCCATGCTTGCTATTAGGACACAAATGAAGGCCATACATCATAGTTTGTGGGGGAGGGGTGGTTTTTGAAAGAAGATAATATACAATCTGATTTTTGAACGACAAGTAGGCGAGAAGTAGAGAAACCCCTTTGAGGTTGAGAAAACTATCTGCAAAGTCTGTGGAGATGGCAAAAAGATTGACCTTTGATTTAGGTAAGTGATCCAGTATGACTAGGGCATAAGCAGCTGGTAAGAGAATGGCTGGAGATGATACTGGGGAGGGAGGCAGGGGCTAGATCATCTGGTACCTCTAGTGTTTCCTCTCTTGCTTCTGGTACTCTCAGCTTGTATCTATCATGACAGTTATGGCTGGATGGCATCACTGACTCGATGGATGTGAGTCTGAGTGAACTCCAGGAGTTGGTGATGGACAGGGAGGCCTGGCGTACTGCGATTCATGGGGTCGCAAAGAGTCGGATACGACTGAGCGACTGAACTGAACTAAACTGATACTGCTGAATTGCAATGATCTATCTTCACACTCTTTCCTATTAGATTGTAAAGTGTATGAAAAGCCTGGTGAATTCCTTTTTACTTGCATCCCAACACCCAGGAGTGTCTAGAACAAAGAAGGTATTAAATAAATGTTGAATTTTATTTTTTTATTATTATTTTTTTTACTTTACAATATTTATTGGTTTGGCCATACATCAACATGCATCCGCCACGGGTGTACACGTGTTCCCCATCCTGAAGCCCCCTCCCACCTCCCTCCCCATACCATCCCTCTGGGTCATCCCAGTGCACCAGCCCCAAGCTTCCTGTATCTTGCATCGAACCTGGACTGGCGATTCGTTTCTTATATGATATTATACATGTTTTAATGCCATTCTCCCAAATCATCCCACCCTCTCCCTCTCCCACAGAGTCCAAAAGACTGTTCTATACATTTGTGTCTCCTTTGCTGTCTCGAATACAGGGTTGTTGTTGCCATCTTTCTAAATTCCATATATATGCATTAGTATACTGTATTGGTGTTTTTCTTTCTGGCTTACTTCACTCTGTATAATAGGCTCCAGATTCATCCACCTCATTAGAACTGATTCAAATGTATTCTTTTTAATGGCTGAGTAATACTCCATTGTGTATATGTACCACAGCTTTCTTATCCATTCATCTGCTGATGGACATCTAGGTTGCTTCCATGTCCTGGCTATTATAAACAGTGCTGTGATGAACACTGGGGTACACGTGTCTCTTTCAATTCTGGTTTCCTCAGTGTGTATGCCCAGCAGTGGGATTGCTGCGTCGTATGGCAGTTCTATTTCCAGTTTTTTAAGGACTCTCCACACTGTTCTCCATAGTGGCTGTACTAGTTTGTATTCCCACTAACAGTGTAAGAGGGTTCCATTTTCTCCACACCCTCTCCAGCATGTATTGCTTGTAGACTTTTGGATCGCAGCCTTTCTGACTGGTGTGAAATGGTACCTCATAGTGGTTTTGATTTGCATTTCTCTGATAATGAGTGATGTTGAGCATCTTTTCATGTGTTTGTTAGCCATCTGTATGTCTTCTTTGGAGGAATGTCTATTTAGTTCTTTGGCCCATTTTTTGATTGGGTTGTTTATTTTTCTGGAGTTGAGCTGTAGGAGTTGCTTGTATATTTTTGAGATTAGTTGTTTGTCAGTTGCTTCATTTGCTATTATTTTCTCCCATTCTGAAGGCTGTCTTTTCACCTTGCTTATAACTGGAGGAATCAACCTGCCTGACTTCAGGCTCTATTACAAAGCCACAGTCATCAAGACAGTATGGTACTGGCACAAAGACAGAAATATAGATCAATGGAACAAAATAGAAAGCAAAGCCCAGAGATAAACCCACGCATCTATGGACACTTTATCTTTGACAAAGGAGGCAAGAATATAGAATGGAGAAAAGACAATCTCTTTAACAAGTGGTGCTGGGAAAACTGGTCAACCACTTGTAAAAGAATGAAACTAGAACACTTTCTAACACCATACACAAAAATAAACTCAAAATGGATTAAAGATCTAAACGTAAGACCAGAAACTATAAAACTCTTAGAGGAGAACATAGGCAAAACACTCTCTGACATACATCACAGCAGGATCCTCTATGACCCACCTCCCAGAATATTGGAAATAAAAGCAAAAATAAACAAATGGGATCTAATTAAAATTTAAAAGCTTCTGCACTGCAAAAGAAAGTATAAGCAAGGTGAAAAGACAGCCTTCAGAATGAATTTTATTTTTTTAATCCAGTCCCCATGCTCTCAAAGCATATATATTTAAAATACCAAGAAAGGCAGGACTTCGGCATCTTCATCAGTGATTTCAGAAAAGAAATCAAAAGTTGAAGAGCAGGAAGTCAATCTGTCTTCCCAATGGTTGACCTTGTATGATTTTGGAGACCAAAATGCTTGATGGTTATGGATAAGAGCCTGGAATTTGAATTTGGGTTCTGTTTTCAATTTTATTGTTCATGCAAGGTCAGAGGCAATGGCACCCCACTCCAGTACTCTTGCCTGGAAAATCCCATGGGCGGAGGAGCCTGGTGGGCTGCAGTCCATGGGGTCGCTAAGAGTCGGACATGACTGAGTGACTTCACTTTCTCTTTTCACCTTCATGCATTGGAGAAGGAAATGGCAACCCACTCCAGTGTTCTTGTCTGGAGAATCCCAGGGACGGGGGAGCCTGGTGGGCTGCCATCTCTGGGGTCGCACAGAGTCGGACACAACTGAAGCGACTTAGCAGCAGCAGCAGCAGCAGCAGCAAGGTCAGAATCAATTTTGCATGTTGCAAAATGAGGACCAAAATAATCAGCGTTCATTCCTTGGGCAGTGAGGGTTTATCTTAAATTCACACTAGAGTATCAGTACTGTGTTGGGAGCCCAGGCTGAAACCTTTTGACCCCACGTAGTGTTTTCCTTTTTTCCTCTAATATTTTTGTGTGGTGGATGGTCTTGTGTTCAGGTCAGTGCATCAGCAAATCTTTAGTTTGCAATGGGGATTCTGACTGTGAAGAGGACGGTGCTGATGAAGACAGATGCGAGGATGCAGAAAGCAGACCTGCCTGTGACAAGGATAAACCTCCTCCAAACATAGAGCTTACCGGACGTGGGTAAGGTGCTGAGTGGCTTCCTGTATACATCTACGAGCTGTAGTTTTCATTTTGTTGTGTTTTAGTCTGTGGTTTGGTAAATCTAAGAGCAAATCAACTAATAGTCAACCTTTACTTAGATCTCTTTGACACATCCTGAAACATTAAAAAAATCCCTACATATACACCTGTAAGCATATGCGGTAAAGCATGGAAGGACCAGTTGTCCCTGCAGCGTCCTGGGTTTAGCGCTGAGAATCCTGCATCCAAGGAAACCCTCAGACCTGGGAAAACCTGGCCAGTCAGTCACCCTATGGGAGAGGGAGATGGGGAGGAGAACTAATTCAATGATGTGGGGCTATTTAAGGGAATTGAGAGACCACAGAAGGAGAGCAGTGGAAGAAAAGAGAAATTGTGTTGGGACCTTCGGGATGAAAAGTAATTGTCTCAGCTAGCTGGGAACTTTCAAGTGAAGTTAGAGTGATCCTCTTTGCCTTTTCAAAAAGAATTCTGAAAAACTTTTAAAGGTCAGGCTCAAGTTAAGGTTTCAAGGTTTTAAGATAATCTCTGAGACTGATAGATGTGAAATGTGTTAACAGAAAAGTGGTAAAATTACTCCAAAGAGTATACCAGTTAGCATGCTAAGGGGCCAATTAGTTGAAATTCATTTGTAGAGAGTTCTATCTCCTCAAGAGTAATCTTAATTGTATTGGTTTTATCTAAAGATGCAATTCAAAACCAGCTGTTGCCATAGATACAAAAGAGCTGTTCTTAGGGCTAAAAAGATCTTGGGTTTCCCCATTCATTAGTGTTAGCCATTATACCAATCAGGGGGAGTTGGTAATGTATGGTGTGCTTTAGGAGGATTTTATTTGAGATCGCCCAGAGATGCTTAACTGTAATATGTTTCAAGAACATCCAGAGTTCACTAATGATGCCTGTTTCAGCAACTGCTATTTCTGGTTTTTAACAGCCTTCTCTTCTTTTTTTTTTTTTTTTTAACAGTTACAATGCACTAACGGGCCAGTTTAGAAACCAAGTCCTCAATACCAAAAGTTTTGGTGGTCAATGCAGAAAGGTGTATAGTGGGGATGGGAGAGATTTCTACAGACTGAGTGGAAATATCCTCTCCTACACATTCCAGGTACTTAATTATGGATTTAATGTCTTTCTAGTCTGTAAACTGTTGCCAGAGATCATTATTTATGATATTGAGCTTTTTGATATTTTGTTGAGTTTACTTGTAGCCTCATGTGCGATCAGTTCTTATAAATGTCTTATATGAGCTTAAAAAGAATACATTTTCTTTTTAAAAATGTTTTATTTATTTGTAAACATTTAAAAAATTTTATTCAGTTTTTAAAGGTTACTTTCCATTTACAGTTGTTAAAAAAATCCTGGCTATATTCCCGGTGTTTTACAATTCATCCTTGAGCCTGTCTTACACCTCCTGCTAGTTAGTGCCTCCTCCTCTCCCCTCCGGTGTTGCCCCCTCTCCCCACCCCCTCCACTGGTAACCCTTTAGTTTGTTTCCCTTATCTGTGAGTCTACTTCTTTTATGTTATATTCTCTAGTTTGTTAAGAACACATATTCTTTAACTCTGGGGTACAGGGCAATAATACTTTTAATTTGTGTCATTCATGCTGAAATATCTATTGTCTCATTTTCAATTCCACGCTCCCAGAACCTAATGGTCTGTCCCTGTGTGGGTGTTAAAACTCAAGACTCTGGTCATAACTGATTGTGATAATTTCCTAACCACTGCCATGGTTAAAAATGCATTTATTTTTAATTTTTTTTTTACACAGATGTTCATAGCAGCTTTATTTGTGATAGCTAAAATCTGACAACAATCCAATTATAGATCAAAAGTGAGTAGATATTACATCCATACAATACAATACTACCCAGCGATGCAAAGGAATGAGCTACTTATACACACTACAACATGGATGAATTGCAAGTTATGCTGAATTAAAGTAGCCCACAAGTACATCCTGTATGATACCACTTATATAACATTACTTAAAAATGAAAAATAAGGAATTCTCTGATGGTCCAGTGGTTGGGACTCCATGCTTTCACTGTGGAGGTTGGGGGGAGATCAATCCTTGGTGGGGGAATTATCTTTAGCTGCAGGGAACTATCTTTAGCTCTGATATGGCAGATTCCAAATTACTTCTGTATCTGCAGCCTCCATTTGGCCACCAGGGTAATGATGTCACCCAGTGGATTCTCTTCCACTGTTCAGAGTGCCAGGAGCACATTCCCTGTAATATTCAGGATATTCCCTCCAAAACAGAGCACACGCTCCAGGATGTCACTAATGTAATAACTCCGGAAGACCATCGGGTCAGGAAGCAGCACTGCCAACGGGGCCTCTGCTGGCCACAGAGTCTCCCCCTGGTGGCAGCAATTATGAAATATTTCATATGTACAGAAGCATGTGAATAACATATACTTGCAGTTTGGAGAAAACTAATAAGATCAAACCAGTCAATACTAAAGGAAATCAATCTTGAATATTCATTGGAAGGACTGATACTGAGGCTCCAATACTTTGGCCACCTAATGCGAGGAGCTGACTCATTGGAAAAGAACCTGATACTGGGAAAGATTGAAGGCAGGAGAAGAAGGGGACAACAGAGGATTAGATGGTTGGATCACCAACTCAACGGACATGAGTTAGAGCAAACTCCAGGAGATAGTGAAGGACAGGGAAGCTTGGCGTGCTGCAGTCCATGGGGTTCCAAAGAGTTGGATAAGATTTAGCAACTGGACAACAAAACAATTACACAAATAGGACTCACGTATGCCTAGCACCCACCTTAAGAAATAGAGTATTGCTGGTGACTTAAAAACTCCCGTCTGCCCCTCTCTGTTGCATCCTCTCCACCTGTACAGCCCGTGTAAATGCTATCTTACATTTTGTGTTGATATTAATCACTTCCTTGTTTTCCTGTATATGTTTATCCCGTATGCTTATTCTTTGCCACTTACACAGATAAATCATATAGTATGTTTTCTTCTGTGAATCGTTCTTTCACTCAAGGTTAGTTTTGAAATTTATTCATGCTGATATAGATGGCATTTTTACTACTATTTCCTTTTTTTTTTTTTCTTATGAAAATGCCTTGAATGTTCTTGTGCATGAGTTGTTCCATGCCAGTGAGCTAGAGTTTCTCTAGGGCAAACACCTGGAACTCGAATGGCTGCCTTGTAGGTTATGTATAGGTTATATTTGTCTAAAGTTTCCAAAATGATATATATATATATATGGTCCATCTATACCCCACCAGCAGTGTGGAAGAGTGACCTGTGCTCCACATCATTGCCAGCATCTGTATTCCAGGCTTTTAAACTTCATTTATGGTCTTGAGGTCTCCTCTGCTTCTTGCGGGCTGTTTCTGTCATACACACTACCTAATCTCATCCTGTTCCTTGATTTCCACACAAAATCTACTCAGACAAAAGCGTAATGGCTTTAGGGTAAATTCCTGAAGATTTAAAGGGAACATAGAGATTGTCTGCTGTAGCAATGCCAACTCATTCAACAAAAACAGTTGCGATCTTCCATCTTAAATTGTCTGTCCTTCCGCAACCTCAACAAAAAGAAGTTTCTGGTCTCATCCTGTTTTAACCTGTTTCTTGCTCTTCTTTTCCAAGGTTTCCTCTCTCATGCCTTTCCTTTCATCTTCCAAGAACTCAAAATTTTCCAGTTCAACCCTCCTTACTGATTACTCCCAAATTTGTAAAGCAAAACTATTAGAATGTTCAGAGGGAAGGGCCTTTAGTTTACCAAAATTAGCCATCTTCAGAAAGCAGTTCTGATTATAAGGAGCAAACCCACAAACCTCCAACTTATAATGGAATTAAGTTACATTTAAAAATTATTGAATCATGAAAATGAAAAGTGGAACAGATCTGAAAAATGATCATGGCTACCAAGTTTTGAATATCTCTGGTGGCATCCGCACTATTTTAAGAAATTTGTATAATTTTAATCACAATATCTTCACAATATCTATGGAAGGTAAGTAATATTTTACTGTTTTGTATAAGTAGAAATCAAGGCTCAGAGGACTTCAACTGACTTGCTCTAAGTCACTAAATTAATAAGTAGTAAGGCTTAGGGCTCAGTTCCAGCACGCCCCAGGTGGTGCTAGTGGTAAAGAATCGGCCTGCTAATACAGGAGATCTAAGGGACATGGGTTTGCTCTCTGGGTTGGGAAGATCCCATGGGGGAGGGTATGGCAACCTACTCCAGTATTCTTGCCTGGAGAATCCCTTGGACAGAGGAGACTGTCGGGCTCCAGCCCATAGGGTCGCACAGAGTTGGACATGGCTGAAGTGATTTAGTACACACGCCAGTATGTCAGACTTCACAGCCCTTCATTTTTCTAGTATATTTTACTCTCCCTGTGCTGTGCTTAGTTGCTCTTTGTGACCTCATGCACTGTAGCCCACGAGGCTCCTCTGTCCATGGGGATTCTCCAGGCAAGAATACTGGAGTGGGGTGCCATGCCCTCCTCCAGGGGATCTTTCCAACCAGGGATCGAACACAGGTCTCCCACACTGCAGATTCGTTACCATCTGAGCCACCAGGGAAGCCCAAGAATACTGGAGTGGGTAGCCTATCCATTCTCCAGAGGATCTTCCCAACCCAGGAATTGAACTGGGGTCTCCTGCATTGCAGGTATATTCTTTACCAGCTGATCTACCAGGGAAGCCCAGTTTACTCTCCCAATGTATTGTATTAAATGCTTTTTCAACTCTAGATTCTAACATGGTGAAAAACATGTATTGTAATTTATCCTTTGGCCTAAAGGGAGAATGTGAGTAGGTATATGCAGAGACATTTTTCTCCTCTTATTCCTAGGTTAATGTGTTGATAATTCTTTCATTATTATAAGGGGGAGAAGTGTGTGTGTGTGTGTGTGTGTGTGTGCGTGTGTGTATACATACACATATAGAACAGAAGAAATAATAAGGGAGAGGACTTTTGACATGGTTGGAAGGAAGACATGTTGGAAGCCTGCCACTTCTGAAGAAGAAAAATAATTTAATAACAGTGTAATCCTGCCATTCATTTTTCACAGCGTGGCTTGGTTTTTGGATTGACATCTGAAATGCCTTTCCAGTCACTGAATTTGAAGGAATGTTTGTCAGAGGTAGAGGGAAATTACAGCCTGTTACTGAGTGAAGAGTAGAGATGTTTTGAGAATCCAGCCCGAGGGAAGTGAGGTGGAAGTAGCAGGCAGTGAGTCAGTCAGGCAAGCGCGAAACCCAGGTGCCAATACAGAGGTGGTCGACGTTCTCCTCAGTTCAGACAGACTGGGGGCCACTGCAGATTCAGCCCTCTTCAGGTAGAACATGACTTTTGGCTTGTTGGAGCATAAACATTAGTAAATAAACAGAAAACAGAATTGGTCAATCTCTCTTCTACGCTCTGTTTTGGAAATCAGCTTGATAGCGTACCCAGGACAAGCCCCGTTTCTTACCGAGGAGTCCACTTAGCGTACCCAGGACAAAGCCCGTTTCTCACCGAGGAGTCCACTTACTTTGAAGCTATGCTTGTTCTCTGTTTGCTCGTGTTTTTCATACTGCAAGGAAGCCTTTGAAATTCAAGCACATTCCTGCTCCATGGTCACTTTGGGAAGGTGCCACCCTGCTTAGTTCAGCTTGGGAGATGCTGAAAGACAGTCTTGTTTATTCTCAGCATGTAATGAGTTGCAGATGGCAGTGAGCAAAGATCAGGGTGGAAAAAACAACTTTCTGGATCCTCCTGCTTTGGTCTTGGATGTACTTCATAATATTAAAATTTTTATTGAAATATAACTGATTTGAAACGTGTTTTTGGTGTATAGCAAAGTGAGTCTTTAAATATATATATATGTATATATATTCTTTTCAGATTCTTTTCCATTATAGTTTATTACAAAATATTGAATATAGTTCTCTCTGCTATACAGTTGGACTTTGATGTTTATCTATCTTAATATTTAGTAGCTGATATCCGCCAATCCCCAATTAATTTATCGTTCCTCTCCTTTCCTTTGGTAGCCATAAGTTTTGTTTTCTATGTCTGTGAGTCTGTTTCTGTCTTGTAAACAAGTTCATTTGCGTCATTTTTTTAGATTTCACATATAAGTGATATGTGATATTTGTCTTTGATTTACCTCACTTTGTTATTTAGAGATCAAATATGTCTGTCAAATTAATAGCGAAAACATATTCTAAAGGAAATTTTAATTAATGCTTAATTATCTGATCCTCTGCATCCTCTGAAGGTATGAGTCTAGTTGTCCAAGATTTCTAAATCTACTTTGTTAACAAAAAAATAATTTGAATAATGATAAAAATAGCTCACATATATTAAGAGCCCTCTGTATACTAAGCACTGTTTCAAGTGCTTTAAATGTACCTTATTTTTTCTTTATAATAACCTAAGTAGGTAGGTTGTATCATCTACTATTTTAGCAGATGACAACTATAGGGTGTGAAGGCCAGGAGTGTGACTTTGGAGTCATTGTAGTGCCTTTTACTTTGGCAGGATTAGAGAGTGTGTGTGTGTGTGCGCGCTAAGTCACTTCAGTTGTGTCCAATTCTTTGCAACCCCACGGACTGTCGTCTGCCAGGCTCCTCTGTACATGGGATTCTCCAGGCAAGAATACCGCAGAGGGTTGCCCTGCCTTCCTCCAGGGGATCTTCCCAACCCAGGGATCTAACTCATGCCTCTTACATCTCCTGTACTGGCAGGCAAGATTTTTACCACTAGCACCACCTGGGAAGCCCCAGAATATGTGTAAGTGTTAATAGAAATGAACCAGTAGAGAAAGAAAACTTGAAGCTGTAAGACAGGGAGTAATCGATTTAATTGGTCCTTTGGAGAGGTGGGAAGAAATGCAGTATAGAAAGAGGTCAGAGAAATTAGCCTTAGATAGGAAGAGGAACACGTGTGCAGAAAGGAAGTGAAGGTGTTCATAAGTTTGTAGATTTGTTAGCCAGAAGTACGAGTAGTCTCTTGTCTGACAGAGGGAATATTTGTAAAGAAAGAGATTAAGGTTATCTTCTAAGAGTGAAAGAAATGGCTGTAAGAGTGAGGGGTTGAGATGGATGCAGAGCTTTTGAAACTGATACTGTAGGGAATGGGAGAAAGAATTGGCTAGAGATTTAGGATTGCTGGCATGTATTGAGGGTTCCCCTGAAATTAGAAATCATGAATGAACTTATCATACCACCAATGGATAGTTGTGTGATTTTTCTGTAGTAGTGCTAAGCTGCTTGGCTGTGAGGATTGAACTAGAATTGAGTTTCTGCCTGGCAAATATGGTGGCAGGACATACCTAGACAAGGCTCACTGGCAAGAGTTAGGTTCATTGGCATGAGAATGGTTGAAGTCATGAACCATGAAGCTTACCCACAACAGGAAGGAAGTGAAAAAATGAAGGTGCTGATAGGGATAGAGAAGGGAAAGTAACTTGCAGAGCTTCTTTCTATGAAGTTGAATAATAAGCCATGGCAATAGTAGAATGAGAGTTGAAAGAGTAAAAAAGTCAGAGTGTAGGATGTTTGAATTGTGATTTCAGAGGAAGACTCAGTCTGGGGGAATTCAGGATCTTAGCCAGAGTGAAGAGGGTATTAATTGAAGCAAATTTAAGATCACACTACAGGGAGGGATGAGGGAGGAGGGTTCAGGATGGGGAACATGTGTATACCTGTGGCGGATTCATGTTGGTATATGGCAAAACCAATACAATATTGTAAAGTTAAAAAATAAAATAAAAAAAAATAAAAAGTTAAAAAAAAAGAAGGAGATTTAAGGGTGTATCAATTAATATTAAGAATTGATATAATTGATATTATATAATTCTTATTATATAATTGATATAATTCTTAATATAATCAGATATAAGGTCTGATTTACCCTTGTTTACAAAAAAGAGGGTGTTTTCTATAAAATAAAATTATGTGTACATTTTAACATATACACAAAATAAAGACAATGAACTAATGAAAAAAAAAAATCACACTACCTTGAGAAAAGATTCCTGTGGCAATGTGGAGAGTTCACAGGAGTGAGGAGATGCTGAATTCATGTTCTGAAGAGGCTTATGTGCATAAATCATGAATCAAGTATTTGAATTGTGCATTTGAAGATAAGAAAAAATAGACTATTTTTTTTTTTTTTTTGCTTTAACAGGAAGGTAGATAACTTTTCTTTCTTAAGAAAGGAAAAACTAACTTCTGTGTCTATCCAAGACCAAATATGACTGAGACACTATCTAATGGCTCAAGAAATCTCTAATACGTTTTTAATAATGTCCTTTTTGAGACTTGCCTGGCGATTCAGTTGTTAAGATTCTGAGTGCTTCCACTTTGGGGGGCTTAGGTTCCATCCCTGGCTGGGGAACTAAGATCTCACATGCCAATGGTGCAGCCAAAAACAATAATGTCCTCTTTGTAGTCAAGAATAAAAATAATAATATCCTCTTTGTAGTCAAGAATAATAGTGTATTCTTCATTTTGACTTGAGCTGAATTTTTGCACTTGAATTTTAAGCAAGTCAATTGCATAATATATTGAAAATAATGCTGAAATAAAAGGTATAGCTAAATCCATTTTTTCTTCTCTTCTGGCATGTTTTTAGAAGGCACGCCTAATTTTTAACTTGGGTAGTGACACCCCACTCCAGTACTCTTGCCTGGAGAATCCCATGGATGGAGGAGCCTGGTGGGCTGCAGTCCATGGGTTTGCTGGGAGTAGGACACGACTGAGCGACTTCCCTTTCACTTTTCACTTTCATGCATTGGAGAAGGAAATGGCAACCCACTCCAGTGTTCTTGCCTGGAGAATCCCAGGGACGGGGGAGCCTGGTGGGCTGCCATCTATGGGGTCGCACAGAGTTGGACACGACTGAAGCGACTTAGCAGCAGCAGCAGTAACAAAAGTATTATAATATTTCCTGGCATTCTGCTGTTGAATTTCTTTCTAGTCTTTTTCTTTTTTTTTGACTGGGCATACACTTGCATATTTGTAGTTAATAGGATTTCAAAATATCACATTTATACTTGCTTTTTCATTTAACATGAATAGTTTGTCCTCACAAGCATCATTTACGATGGCTGCATAATATTGTATTTTGTTTTTAGCTTTATTTTAAAAATGTATCAGGAAAAGTGAAAGTGAAGTAGCTCAGTCGTGTCTGACTCTTTGCGACCCCATGGACCGTAGCCTGCCAGGCTCCTCCATCCATGGGATTTTCCAGGCAAGCATACTGGAGTGGGTTGCCATTTCCTCCTCCAAAAGATGTATCATATTCATCATTTAGGTTTTTTATGTATTTTTTATACCTTGATTTTAAATACAGAGGTATATAAACATATAATAAATGACAAATACTTGTGAAAGGAGAGTTACTGATTTGAATATTCATACAGAACAGACTGACAGTCATATTGCATGTTTTGTTTTATTCTCCTGGTGACTCACATTTTTAGCAAGTTAGTTGCCTATGATTTAAAAAATTAAAGTTTTTCTCATGAAGATTTAGATAGATATATATATATATATTTTTTTTTTTTTCCTGAAACATCAGATATCTGTCAATGCTAGAACTTGTAGTAACATACAAGACTGCCTGATGGGTTTGAATGTTTAGACCCTCTTAGATGGGATGTATGCTCACTTCTTCATTACCTTACCTTCCACTGGATGCTTCCAACATTTATATTACTTGACAGGCCTCATTTGACACTTGATCTAGGACAAAATAAAGGATAAAGAAGTGATAGCCTTCTCCATGAATGCTGGAGCTGTCCCTTCTCAGCCACATGTGACTATCCTGTTGTCTGTTTTAAAATTCTTCTGGGATGGCTTTTTCTTCTACCATCTAGCAAAGGAAAAACAATTCCAACCCTAGCATTTATTTAAGTCTAACAGAATTAGAAATTTAAATCCACTACAGATCATATAGAGTATTTCAAAAACAAAGCCCCAGAGATCTAACTAGTTCATATCACCTGTTTGCATCTCTGTGTCCCTCTACTGGATGAAAAGTCAAGAGCCAGCTGCTTTGTAGGTCTCTGTTAGTGTAACTCTGGTGATTTGCTCACTTCTGGGCTAAATGCTGGCATTAAAGGAAAGTGCAAGATGTTTGTACACAAACATATTTTGTGAATCACATGGGATTGCTGTTATTAGTACTATGTCTCCTGGTTGACAAGGAGTAATTCTAATAATGCACTAATTGTTATAATAATGGACTAAGTAATTATTATAATGAACTCTATTCTTTACAGTCATATAGGCCTGGTCTTAGTAAGAATCACTGTTGTTTTACATTAATGAAGAGCTTTGTCTTTTGGAGAAGATCATGTGAAGAAAGTATCCATGTTAAGGGATCCATGATGAAAGACTCTTGGTTCCATCTAAGGCCTTAATTTGATCATAGCAAAATTTTTCATTTTCTTTATGATACATATTTAAGGTGTGGTGGTTGTAGTTTAGTCACTAAGTCATGTCTGACTTTTACAACCCCAGGAGTGTAGCCTGCCAAGTTCCTCTGTCCATGAAATTTCCTAGGCCAGAGTACTAGAGTGGATTGTCATTTCCTTCTCCAGGGGATCTTCCCAATCCAGGAATCAAACCCAGGTCTCCTGCATTGCAAGAAAATTCTTTACCCTCTGTGCCACCAGGGAAGCCATGACAAATTATTCTTGGTTACATCTAAGACCTTAATTTGCTCACAGCAAAAA
Organism: Bos javanicus; assembly: GCF_032452875.1. Lineage (NCBI taxonomy): Eukaryota > Metazoa > Chordata > Mammalia > Artiodactyla > Bovidae > Bos > Bos javanicus. The sequence goes on along the minus strand of NC_083887.1, from coordinate 33,471,247 downwards.
TTTTCATTTTCTTTATAGGTGAAAATAAATAATGATTTTAATAATGAATTTTATAATAGTACCTGGGCTTATGTAAAAGAGACATCAACAGAACATTCATCATCTAGTAAAGGACGTTTCCTCTTTTTTAGTTCTTCATCTTCTTCACACGGTTACTCTTCAAATATGAATATACTCGCTAAGAAAAAGGTTAGTGTGAAATATTCATTAACTTTTCCATATTTTGCTGGTTTAAGTATTTCTAACATTAACAAAAGTGTATTTACCAAAATAATCAGCCATCATTTTTTAATTAGGGCATAGTATCTTCTTCAAAGAGATAATCCAATATACTTCTTTAAAAGGTATAGCTTTTGTCTTGTTAATTCTCTTTCATATTGTATTTATTTACACTTTTTATTTTCTCATTATTTGTTCTTATTTAAAAATCCAAAAACTACTTATAACTTTAAAATCTTCTAGTTAAAACTAGCCTAAATTTCTAATTCATGATTACTGATGGTACTATAGGTGTTATATACTATTTCAAAAATCCAATGAAGATGTGCTTCTGAAACACTAATACTAGAGTTTTTCAAATAAGCTGTATTACAATAAAAGATGTTAAAATACCTTATTACTTTGGAGAGACCAACATTTTCATCTGAGGAGTTAAAAGACTTAACTTTAGATATTCTGTTGTTTTGAGATACTAAGACTTTCATCACGGGCAACCTGAAGAGTTGGGATGAATTATACTAATTGATACATACTTAGTGGTGAAGTATTTTTCAGGCTGATTATCATTCATTATATGCATAATTCATCTCATTCTTAAAGTCAGTAACTTGATAAATAAATCACATAAGTAAGGTATAAAGGAATATAGATATTATTTGTTTTATGACTAAGTGGAAATATGAGTGTAAAAACATTTATCATATTCATATTATATTATTCATATAAGTGAGAATTTAGTGTAAGTTAACTCTGTCTTGGATATCATGAAAAGATGCCTAGGAAGGGTTTAAAAGATCTCATTATTAAGTGGCTTACCCTGTAAATACCCCAGTATGAAAGATAAATTAGATCACCCTACTGATAAGTCATTGTCAAGATGTGGACTCTAAGGACATTATATCCCTATTTGTGAGATTATTTAGTAGTTAATGATGCTGATTCCTTTTTGCTAGTTGAGGAGGGCATAACAATTTTGTCTTGGGGTTTTAAAAGTTAGCTATAAAACAAGTTATGAAGTCATCACTCAGATGTTATTCCTGTTTGAGATTCCAAAAATTCCTTAGATTGCTTCAAGTGGGTGGGCTCAGAAGAGACCTCGTTATGCATCAAAAAAAAAAATTCATAAAGTCTGCATTAATGTAGGTGACTGTTGATGGAGACATTGGACCAGAAACTATTTCTGTTGTCTTTTAATCTTCAACCTAAAATGCCTTTTACTCTTTCTTATTCCTATAGAGTTATCAATTGTTGGTTCTTCAGAACACTGTTGAAGTGGCTCAGTTTATCAATAACAATCCGGAATTTTTACAACTGGCTGAGTCATTCTGGAAGGAACTCTCTTACCTTCCCTCTCTGTATGACTACAGTGCCTACCGAAGATTGATTGACCAGTATGGGACACATTATCTTCAGTCTGGGTCCTTAGGAGGAGAATACAAAGTTATCTTTCATATGGACTCAGAAAAAGTCAAAAAATTTGGTAATTAAAAACATTGCTATATATAAGCATTGCAAGGATTTTAATGGGGGAATAACCTGTAGTTAAACTTTAGAGCTTTAAAATATGACAAATAGAGGTTAATTGCAAAGGAATCCAAAATTGTATGAATCCATTATACTCTACACAGAATCTTCCAGGCCTTAAGAAAAAGCTTGCCTACTCTTTTGGATAGTATCCTGAAATGAAAGTTAAGTCATTAGAGATAACTAGAGGGTGTTGATTAGATTTTTATAATACTTTTTGATCTCCCCATTTCTCAGATTAAGTAATATTCCTTGAGGAAAACAGATGAGGATTTTACTAATATTGCAGAAATCAAAATGTTTCAATGAAGTATTTTTTTTTATTTGCCTCTGTTCTTTACCACTCCCATGCCTTTAAAAACAAATCTGCTCTGAATATCACGTTTGCTTACTACCTAAGACTTGTAACAGTAGCTTAAATTTATTGATTCCTTCTCAACAGGTGAGTTGTCTATGTCAGCAATGATCCTCACTGTTACCCAGTGATATGCCCATTATGGCTCCTGCCTCACAGACTGAGAAATGCAGACTCAGTGCTGTGAAGAGACCCATCTCAAGGCATACAGATTGTAAGGAGGTCTAGCTGGCTCCAGCATCAGCTTAGCTTTATCCTTATGTTATGTTGCTGCTGGGATTGCCTGATTCTTGTTAGAAACTGGGCACGCTACTGAGTTCATGTTGGTTGATTCCACGGTGAGAGGATGTTCCCCACCAGCTACTGCCATGTTGGAGGAGCATGTGAGTCTTAGGATCCACTCTTCCTCTCCAAAGACCTTTCGGCCCTGGCTTATTTATGGGCCAAGTCCAAACTTCTTCCCAGTTTTGTCCTGAAGCTCACGGCCACCCTTGCTTCTCTATCCCAGTTCACCTCTTCAGTCAAGACTTTCTTACCACTTTGGAGGAGAGTAAGACTTTTCAGATGAGATTCAGAGGAGGAATATAGCCTTCTCTTGTGGGTAAACCACAATATTTTCTGTTTCCATTGACTATTTTCCCCCCTTGGGCTTAATTTTTTTTTTTTTTTTTACCAATTATGGTTCAATTAGAATGTGAACGTTTCCAACCTCAATAGGTTGGAAATGAATGCACAAGTATAGGTTTTTGTAGCAACAACAGAGGCAATATTTCTTTGGGAAATTAATCCAGAAAACGGCTTGATCTAAACTCAGTTTCATGATCATGTTTTTTTTCTTTAAATCTTAAAAGAAATGAAGAGGATTTTTAAAAAAGACTTCTGAGTTCGTAAAAATTTTGAGTAAAAATTTTACTTGAGCAGTTTCTGTTCTTCCCCAAAGTTTTAATTGAAATTAATCAAGGCTCCTGGGATATGATACATACAAGTGTTCTTTAAGAAATATTGAGTTTATTATAATATTGTTAGTAAAATTATATTAAAATGTATTTCTACTCTTTATTATTTTCTATCCTCTTTTTTAAAATTACACTGGCAAAATTCCAATTGATAATGAGTAGAAATTATAACCAACTAAGATGTCATTGGAAGAAAATGTAGAAACCAGAGCTGTTAAAGATGGAGAGACTGAGGCACTAGAACTAGGGTTTTAGGAATTAATTACTATAGAACCAGAACCCAGTTTTTGGTGTCTCCAGTAGGTGGGCTGGAGGCCATTGCATATTAACTTTTACTTATTTGCCTTGTGCCTGAGAAGCTGACTGTGGTTGGGTGAAAGATATCAAACTTTGGGGTGTTCAATTTTAGTTCCCTCCACTGTTTCATATAGAAATCATCCATGTAACCCCACCCTCTGGTTAAAGATATTAGAAGCCAATATCAGCTGAATCATTTGAAAGTGAGACAGACACTTGATGCTTTATCCCTAAATATATGCATGTATCTTATTTTGTTTATAACAAAGATCAAATATTGCTTTTTCTGACCTTTGATCCTTCTAGAGCACTTGAAAATATACACATCATAACATTTTTGATTATATGGCCACAGTGGTAGGAAACAATCTCTTCTCCCACTCTCACACCTGGCATCTCAAAGAAGATTTTCAGCAAATGTGGAAACTAAGCACGTTTAAAATTTTTCCCTCCAGATTTCCATTCAGAGGACAAGAGGAAATGTGCTTCCTCACATTTCCAGTTTTTGTTTACATCATCAAAACAAAAATGCACAACGATGGAAGAGGTCTTAAAATCGGTTTCAGGTAAATGAGAAGGGGGTAATTTTCATTACAAGTTTATCCCCTTATGGTTAATTCGTGGTCTCCAAGGGACTTTGACATTTCAGCAGGCGTTCTATTTTGCGTTTTTCAAATACTTGGCTATTTTACCTGTGATCTCTCCGTCGGATGTCATGGACATCCATCTGCATCCATGCATCCATCCATCGTGCAGAGCAGAAGGTTCACTGGGTATGTCCTGTGCTCTGTAACTATGTCCTCCATGTACACCACCACTGTCTCCTGTGAGGATGGTTGGCAAACCAGTCTAGAAAAAGGACACCAAGAGGGGAAGCTTCAGTTTCACTCTCTAACATGGATGCTCAGTGCAGGCAAAGATTTTGGTGCATGGTGGTGGTGGTGATGGTGATGGTAGAGTAGGGGAGGTGGTGTGTTAGTCTTTGAGTGATTGAGAAAGGAACTGGAAGGGTAAGCTGATTTAGACTGTCTAGACACTGTGTCAGGGAGTTTGGGTTTCATCCTGATGGTGAGGGATGCTGTTAAAGGATTCAGTACAGGGAGCGAATAAATGAAAGATGACAAATATAAAGTTGTAGTGAAACAAGAGGGATTGAAAGGGAATAATCTGACAGGATAAAAACCAGAAGAGACGAGTAAAATGGAAGGTAGAGGAGAAGAAGCTGATAGTGAGAAGTGCTAGAGTGAAGTTAAGTAAGAACGTCTGAAGATTCTTTATTGGATTTGGTGATTAAGACTTAATTGCCTAAGGTGAAGAGATTTTTAGTGTGTAGGGATGTAAATGAGACTGTGCCGTGAAATGTGTAAGGCCATGGAGTGATACTGGGGCTCAAGTTCTCTTGGGATGATGGCAGAAATTGGGATGAAGGAGAAGACTGATGCAGGTGCTAAGGTCCTCATCAGGGAAGTGAGGATTCTTTAGCGGATAAATGCAAGGAGCAGGGAGACACTGTTAAGCCAGGCTTTAATTCTTCATTTACTTACTGTATTCATCAACTATTTATGGAACCTATAGTGTCTGAAGAAATTGTTCGAGGCACTAGTGAGGTAGCAGTGAACACGCTAGAAAAGAGCCTGTCTTCTTAGAGCTGACGGGACAAAGGAGAAGGACAAGTAGTTGAATAATGTGGAAATCCAATGATCTGGAAATAGAAATGGAAGTGGAGCTTTGAAAAGGTGTTGACATCAGCTATCAGCTGGGTTGGTGATTAGAAGTGGCTCATCAATGTTATTTTGTGTTATTTTTTCTTTCGGGCTTAACAAACAGGTAGCATTTACAATGTGCCCAGCACCATTTTAAGTGATTTACAAGAATTAGCCAATATACTCCCACCTAACAGCTGGTTATTATTCCATATTTCCATTTTACCGACAAGGGCACTGAGCCACAGAGAGGGTACCTAAGACTGCAGTTGGTGTCAGGCTTGAGATTCCAATGTCTGGCTTCATAGTCTGGATCCTTCGCTGTTGTCCTGGGCTGTTGTCTAGGGGAAGAGGGCCAGCTGAGCAGAAAGCTTACTGAGGCGTAGAGAGAGAGGCTACAGGCTTAAAAATAAATATGAAAGCTGGTTTCTCAGACTCTGTATTTTGTAAACAAGCTTATCAGTTAAGGTGGTAATTCGCAGACTTTGGTGTGCATGAGGATTACCTGGTTAGCCTGTTCAGCTGCTCAGTCCACGGCTTTTATCCCAGCTATTTTCTTCTAGAAATCCATCTGATATCAGAAATCTGCAGTCGTTCAGGTGATTCTGGGAGTTCAGGGACTGAACTTAGCAATACACTGCTTTAAAAGTGGTTCTATTTGCATATTAAAGATGTAACTAACAAGATGAGGACACACTTGGGTATTTTTATTAAAATTATGAGACTTAATATTTCTTAATATTCTGATTATAAAAATGTAATTTTTAAATTTGTAAAATTGGATGAAATTATAAAATTTGATTAAAAAAAGGAAATGAAAATCAAGCTCTGATTAGCAAGTTAGGAATTTCCAGTCATGATCAGTGTAGAATCAGCTACACATGGAGATGAAAATATTTCTGAAATTATAAGGCACAGATATGAAAAAAAAGGGATTTGATTAGTATTTGAGTTTTTAAAAACACTTTTTATGTGTTAATGTATGCCTGTTAATTAAAAGCATTTTGTTTACTATAGTAGTCCAGATGCAATGAACTTTCCCTCCTGACATTTTCTTGTGAAAAATTTCTAACATACAGAAATGTTGAAAGAAAATAGTAATAAATACCCATGTACCCATCCCTTATATGTAATAATTATTATTTTGATATATTTACATATATATCTACATATAGTATTTATAATGTTGACTGTTTAGCAATACAAAAATATGTATTTAAAATATTTGTAATATTTGCTGAATCACTTGGAAGTTTCAAACAGCATAATGTTTCATCCCTAAGTATATACATGTATTTTCTAAGAAGCAAGACAGTCGCCTGTATAACAAATATTCTTTTTTAAAAAAATATGCTAATTTATTTATTATTTTTTAGAATTTATTTATTTTAATTAGAGGCTAATTACTTTATAATACTGTATTGGTTTTGCCATACATCAACATGAATCCGCCACGGGTGTACACGTGTTCCCAATCCTGAACCCCCTCCCACCTCCCTCTCCATACCATCCCTCTGGGTCATCCCAGTGCACCAGCCCCAAACATCCTGTATCCTGCATCAAACCTGGACTGGCGATTCGTTTCTTATATGATATTATACATGTTTCAATGCCATTCTCCCAAATCATCCCCCACCTCCCTCTCCCAAATATTCTTATTACACTAAGAACATTAAGAATATGAGTAATAATCTCTTAATAATCATCTACTGTTAGGTAATGATTGTGTCTGTTTTATTTTCTCTCTTAATAGATACTGTTTTTAGAGTAATTTTAGGTTCACTAAGTGATTGAGCAAAAAGTACAGAGAATCCCTATATCCCCAACCACGGGCACAGCCTCCTCCACTATCAAGATCCAGGCCACAGTGGTCCATTTGTTACAATTGATGAACCCATACTGACACAGAATAATCACTCAGAGTCCATAGTTTACATGAGGGTTCTGTGTATTCAGTGGGTTCGGACAAATACATAATGACATGTAAACATTATAGTGGGCTTCCCTGATGACTCAGTGGTAAACAATCTGCCGGCCAATGCAGGAGATATAGGTTCCAACCCTGGATTGGGAAGATCCCCTGGAGTAGGAAATGGCAACCCACTTCAGTATATTTGCCTGGGAAATCCCATGAACAGAGGAGACTGACGGGCTGCAGTCCATGGGATCGAAAGAGTCAGACACGACTTAGCAACTCAACAACAATCCATTATAGTTTCATATACAGCAATTTCACTGCTCTAGAAGTCCCTTAAAGATCTTAAAAATCCACTAAAAATCCCTCCTACTTGGCAACCACAGGTATTTTTACTGTCTCCATAGTTTTTCCTTTCCCAGAACGTCATACAATTAAATGGATTGTGTTAAAATACTTGATAGACTTTCAATTTCATTTTCTCATTCTCATTTCATTTGTACATCTGAACTTATTTGATTTTTCCTTGAGTAGAAAATGAGGGCAATTTGTTGCGAGGGGTCCCATTTGTCAGAGGAGGACATTCTGGCTTCTTGGCTGGCCTTAGTTACCTGGAACTGAACAATCCTGCTGGAAACAAACGGCGATATTCTCAGTGGGCAGGATCTGTACCTGATCTTCCTGAAGTCATAAAACAAAAGGTATGTGATGTTCAGCGCTAGGTGGCGGCCTGGATTGGAGGGACTCCAATTGGGGGAGAATGGAAACATGTTTATATATGGCTGAGTCCCTTTGCTGTGCATCTGAAACTGTTACAACATTGTTAATCAGCTGTACTCCAATAAAAAACATTAAAAAAAAAAAAAAAAGGAAGAAGAAAGCACCAGAAAGCAGTCATGTTTATTTGCACTGGGAAAGTGAGATTAAATCAAGGTGCTTAAACAGAGAAGGCTGTAATTAGCATTTTCTGTATCCCAATTATGGTTTGTATAGTGAAATGAATGCATACATAATAGGAAACAGAAGGTTCATTGTCTTGTATGTCCATATTTCAGTTGTAAAGGTTAAATGTCCTGTAAATCCCAAGAGAAATTAATGCTAACATTTGCATTTCTAGCATTTGACCTAAATTGGGTTATGCCTTCCTGGTCCCTGATTCAGAGGAGTTATAGATTCTTTCAATAGGAAGGTACTTAGGCTTGTCTAGTATTACATTTGTCAGATCATTTTTCTTCCTGTGCCCACGGTTTATCGGTTCCTGGAGTCATGCAGGTTAATTCTAAAAAGATAGAATCAATTTGGCTGGCAGAATTTTAGGATGTTTTATTGGTACAGTCAGTTCTTGTATAACACAACATATGTGTTCCTAAAAATCAGAGAGTTAGGCAAAACTGTGCAATAAAGACCACAGGGCTTATGGGGAAAATGGTGTTAGGAACACAACACACAAAAACTTGATCTGTGACACTCATTAAAAAAAAAAAAGACAGGCACCAGTAAAAACAGCTTCAGATTTATGCATGTTAACTTGTTAAGAAATGCATAGTCTACAACATATGTGGCACATTGCCTTGAAGAGAACCTGAATCTTGCAAGGGTGGAAATGTGTGGTCTTCAAAATTATGTTTTAATAACTAGAAAATGAAGGTCCTATTGGTTTTAAAAAATTTTATGCATTCACACAAAATGCAAATAATATTCCTAGTTTTCCCTAGATTTGTCTTGTAAAGAAAGTGGGTTGCTTTCTTTTTTTATTTGAAAAAGAAATAGTTGGAATGAAGATGAGTGGCTTTTGATTTTATTTTAATGGGGTTGAGCCAAAATGCTGAAAGGAAAATATTCTTACTAGAACTCTGATTACTGACCATGTGATGTCTTTATCTGTGTAGCTAACGCCTTTGTATGAACTGGTCAAGGAAGTACCCTGTGCCTCTGTGAAAAAGCTCTACCTGAAACGGGCCATCGAGGAGTACCTGGATGAATTTGACCCCTGCCATTGCCGGCCTTGTCACAATGGTGGCATGGCCACTGTTCAGGGAAGTCAGTGTCAGTGCTACTGCAAACCGAAAACGTCTGGTGTGGCGTGTGAGCAAGGCGTCCTCTTAGGGGACCAAGCAGGTCAGTGTGCTGCATTTATGGTGGCCACTTTCCCTCTGGCCTCTGAGACTGTGCTTCTTCATGTATGGATATAGGGCAAAGTCTCATCAGGCTTTGAATCTGACTCTCCCTCTCTACTCCACCTCCAGACTGTAGCTGCGGGGGTCAGGGCCCTTCGCTGTCTCCCTGATTTCCCCATCTGAACTAACAGAAAGTGTCAGTTGCTTCAGTTGTGTCTGATTCTTTGTGATCCCGTGGACTGTAGCCTGCCGGGCTCCTCTGTCCATGGGATTCTCCAGGCAAGAATACTGGAGTGGCTTGCCAATTCCCTTCTCCAGGGGATCTTCCTGACCCAGGGAATGAACCCGGGTCTTCTGCATTGCAGGCGGATTCTTTACCATCTGAGCCACCAGGGAAGCCACTGAAATAACAGACCTGCCTCCAGTCCTCCACTCTCCATTAGAATAGATTTATTGCCTGAAACATGTTCCATCCTTCCATGGTCATCTCAGTAAAGTTTTGTCTTAACTTAGGTCTACAGAGCTTTAGTCTGCACTGACCAACCTTTCTGGTGGCAAGCCTTTGGAAACACTACTGTTTTTATTTTCCATTATGTCCCATCAATTAATCATTCATTCACAAATATTTGTTGAACAACAGCTGTGTACTCAACAGAGCTTTTGGTGCTTTAAGTATTTAGCACATGAAGTTGACTTTATGAGTAGGCAAAGTATGAGACGATTTGTGTATATTTGTTTTTATATTTATTTATGTGGCTCTTTCATCTCGAAACTCATTTCTTAAGGTCAGAACTGTTTGCTTCCTTTATTCCTGGAGCCTGACATAGGGCTTGATTCATTAAGTGACTTAATAAATAAATGTTTGATAAATGAATGAATAGATGACTAAACTATGGTTGCTTATAGACAAACATCAAGAAAGCATCTTTGCCTCCTAATATCTTCCCAAGTGACCAGTCCTGATAAATTAAAATACCACCTCTGTGATTCATTCCTTTGAAAGGTTGATTTACAGCTGTTTGCTAAACTGGACCACTCCAGTACTCTTGCCTGGAAAATCCCGTGGATGGAGGAGCCTAGAAGGCTGCAGTCCATGGGGTCGCTGAGGGTCGGACACGACTGAGCGACTTCACTTTGACTTTTCACTTTCATGCATTGGAGAAGGAAATGGCAACCCACTCCAGTGTTATTGCCTGGAGAATACCAGGGACGGGGGAGCCTGGTGGGCTGCTGTCCATGGGGTTGCACAGAGTCGGACACGACTGAAGTGACTTAGCAGCAGCAGCAGCTAAACTGGAAGCTCCGCCTGCTGGTGAGGAATGGAGTAGCAATCATAAAACATCAAGCTCTTATTACCTACTATTAATACTGATGGCTCAGATGGTAAACAATCTGCCTGGAATGCGGAAGACTGGGCTCGATCTCTGGGTTGAGAAGATCCCCTGGATGAGGGCATGGCAACCGACTCCAGTATTCTTGCCTGCAGAATCCCCATGGACTGAGGAGACTGGTGGGCTACAGCCCATGGGGTCACAAAGAGTCGGACATGACTGAGTGACTAAGCACACACATACACACAACTCAATTTCTAATTGTGGAAGAAAGAGTAAGGAAGATTGGGTAAAATTATTATACAAATTATTTTAGTTTCGGTGTGCACAATACTGAGGAGTGAGTGTTGGGGAAGAGAGGGGAAGAAGAGGGATGTAGGTCACGCAGCAGAAATAGCTGCTCCTGCTGCTGCTGCACAGTCCAATTCTGTGCGACCCCATAGACGGCAGCCCACCAGGCTCCCCTGTCCCTGGGACTCTCCAGGCAAGAACACTGGAGTGGGTTTCCATCTCCTTCTCCAATGCATGAAAGTGAAAAGTGAAAGTGAAGTCGCTCAGTCGTGTCCGACTCCCAGCGACCCCATGGACTGCAGCCCACCAGGCTCCTCCATCCATGGGATCCTCCAGGCAAAAGAGTTCTGGAGTGGGGTGTCATTGCCTTCTCCAGTAGAAATAGCTAAGGAGCAGTAAACACCCTCTTCTATTAGCAGAAAAAAATGCTTTGAGGGAGTGGTTCCTGAGATTAGTTTCTAACTTGGAAAGCAAATTTCTTAGTATATGTTTCAAATTCTCTCTTACCTGCCCCAAGGAACATGATGGGAAAAATACTAAAAACTATGAGACAGGAACCAGCCCTGAGGTGGAAGGTGGCCAGGGTGAGTGAGGAGGTACCTGCAGTTTAAGAAGGATGCTGACAGGAGGTAGACACATTTCTCCTACTTGCATATTTCCTCATGTTATACAGCTCCAACCCTGGATACCCAATAGACTATGTTCTTCTGAGGCCCAATCACTGTTTTAACAATAGGACCTTGTGTGCCTTTATTGAGAGACTGTGAGGTGATAAAAAAAAAGAGCCTGGATTCAGCTGTAAGACCGAGTTACAGTCAGGATGTGGCACTCGGCTGACAGTACAGCACTGGACATAGCATTTAACCATTTGGTTTTGGGTTCCATGCCTATCAAATGAAAATTTTAACAGACCTCTTGGCCACCTCCATTAATTCTTGTGAGAACTAAATGAATGAAAAAATGCATGTGGAAGTGCTTTGAAAATGTAAAATAATACTCAAATTTAAGATATTTTTGCAAGAAAGTTGTTAATGCAGTCTTAATATGGACAATCCTAGTCAGTGTGCAGGGACAGTCTGGCCATTGTGCAAGACCTCAGTGAACAGAGTGAAGGGAGTGCACTCCGGATTGTCCCCTCCCTCAATCACCACTTAGCAGAAAGCTTAGTATTAAGCACAGAAATCTTTCTCTCCAAGTGCTCTCCAAAAAATCTCTCTGTATTTGCAGGAGGGGTGGATGGAGGGTGGAACTGCTGGTCCTCTTGGGGTCCCTGTGTTCAAGGGAAGAAAACAAGAAGCCGACAATGCAATAACCCATCTCCCAGTGCGGGTGGGAAATCCTGCATTGGCGAAACCTCAGAAACCAGGCAATGCGAAGACGAGGAGCTGGAGCATTTGCGGTAATGGAGTCCAGACCTCCTGGCAATTACATAAAACTCAATGCCCTCTGCAGACGCATGGAATACATTATGGCTGCTATTGAAACATTTAAACCCTATGTAATGATTTTATCAGGGAGTGCTTGGTTTTTAGCACTGGGGTCAGCTGAATGGGAGAGGCATGTGGCAAGTAAGAATCACTGAGAGTGCCTTGACTCTAGATGACATTCCTCTGTTCTTTGATCTAGACGTGCTAAAGTCGCTCAGTTGTGTCTGACTCTTTGCAACCTTATGGACTGTAGCCCTCTGTCCATGGGGATTCTCCAGGAAAAATACTGGAGTGGGTTGTATTTCCTACTCCAGGGGATCGTCCAGACCCAGGGACTGAACCTGTATCTCTTGCTTCTCCTGCATTGGTAGTTGGGCTCTTTACCACTAACATCACCTGGGAAGCCCTCGTGTGTGCTTCAGGTTTTCCTGAAGCAGCTGTTACAAAAGGCTGGGGAACTGGGAGGTGGTCTGGCTCAGTGGATGCGAGCAGCAGCTTTGGCATCAAGCAGATCTGCCACCTGCCTGCTCTGAGACCTTGAGTAAGTTAACTGCACACCCCTAAAATCAGGATAAAAATAGTAGATACAGTGATAACAGAAAGTTGTCAGAATTAAATGAGGTTAAGAACACAAAGTAATGAGTACAGTGCCAGGCACAAAGTAGGCTGTCAATAACAGTTGTATTATTTTCAGATTTACCACCCCTCTTCTTTATTTTCTTTGGACAAAGCATCAGGCACGTATTTGAGATGGTTAACATCTTCACTGATTAACCCAGTTGTCTGATACCGACTTCCTATTGGTCAGGATCTCGCAAAAGCTATCTTTAAAAATACTTCATTGCTGAATTGTTCCCCTGGGTTGGAATTCTTTATGGCACACCCCATTCTTTAACACCGTCCTTATTAACCTTTTCTGATCAGGGATTAGCAAACATTCTACAAAGATAATTTGAAGGTCACGTGAGTTGACGAAATGTAAGATGCTTGGGTGTGTGGTATTAGCATAGGGAGATGGGATGCCTTATTCCTAGGTCTTGGGTGCCTCCAGCAAGAATACTGGAGTGTGTGGCCATGTCCTCCTCCAGGGGATCTTCCCGACCCAGGGATTGAACCTGCACCTCTTACATCTCCTGCATTGGCAGGCGGGTTCTTTACCACTAGTGCCACCTGGGAAGTCAGCTGGCAAACATGAAATCTGGAAGGAGGAGAAAGCTGCATTCAGGGCACAGATTTCTGGGAAGACGAGGGTCTCTGAGGGAGCCTTGGCCCCAGCGGGTGTATTTCCTCACCCGCAGACAGAAAGCTGGATGGACAGGAGCCTCCTAAGGAAGCTCTGAGAGAATTCTCTCTTCTTGGTGCTCAGAAGAGAGAAAATATCCTCTTCCTCCTTAGTACAAAAAGGAAAACTATGCTTACTGAGTCACATTTCTGAGTTTCCTCAGTTGTTGCAAGAATATAAGGAACTCAGCTCAGAAGGAGGTGACATTCAGAGGCTATTTGTAAGGCTTCCCTTCAGATTTCATGTTCCTGGAGTGGAGTTAATATTGGTGAAAGAGTGACCTCAGAGGCACCACTGATAATCATTGCCTAATGATGGATGTCACCGTTACCATGATCATGATGCCGAAAGCTTGGCCTCTCTGTGCCAGTGCTGAATTAAATCTTGCAGACAGTGTTTTGGGTGAAGTAGAAAAGGATAGCTTTATTACTGTGCCAGGCAAAGGAGGACATATCAGGCTCCTGTCTCAAGAAACTATGCGTCCCAAGCCCAGAGGATCTGCTGAGGGGGTTTTATAACAAACCTCCAAGGGTGGGGTCTCTGACAAGATCAGGGTGTGTACTTGGCTTGCACTCTCTTCATCTCAGGTGATGGGTCTCCTTAGTCTTACCTCAGCTGTTTTCTTGGTTGCTTCTCCCTTGATGAGCAACTATTTAAATCTGCCCTTAGGGAAGGTCATGGAGGCTGGAGTCTTGCCTATAAGAATCAGGGGACAAAAATAGGCCTCCCTGCCTGGGAGCCCCACAGGGACCAGCTTGAATTCAATTATTTTGAGCCCCGCTAGAGATTGCCTTGTGAGAGGTAGAAAGAGCATAAGTTTAAGGAGCCTACAGAGGCTGAGGGGGGTGCATGGCATCAATGGGCATGAGTTTGAGCAAACCTCGGGAGATGGTGAAGGACAGGGAAGCCTGGCATGCTACAGTCCGTGGGGTTGCAGAGAGTCTGACATGACTGAGCGATTGAACAACAGCAACTGACTAGATTTGAATCTAGTCCTAGTATTTTTTCCTCTATAACCTTGGACAAGTTACTCAGACTTTCTGAGACTTTTCCCACATATCTCAGGGGGTGACTGTGCATGTGAATTGAGCTGAGGCACATTTGTAGAGCATCTGCCATGGTGCTTAGCACATAGTGAGCGCTCAGTCAAAAGTGCTTATTTTGTGTTATCTCTCTTCCAGGATCACAAACTTGAATTACCTTATTTTCAATACAGAATTAATTCTGTGTGTAAAGCATTTTAGAGACAGACAGTAGGATAAAAAGTAGTATTAGATGGATGTTCTCTAGAAGTCATATAAGGATGTGTGTTATCCAAACACTTTTATTTCTTTTTCTTTTCTTTATGCTTATTTTCTGCACTACTGACCTGGTTGTTATCTTTTGGAAGCTCAAGTTTGTGTTTGTGTCATGGATGTGATCAGATGTTTGGTTCTGAGAATGGCAAAAACATCACATCACATGATGGAGTCCCTTCAGATGCAAATGAAAAATTCACTGTAGTGTAAAATTTTTATTAACAGTAGCAAATCCATCACATTAATTATGTTTTATTTCCTTTTCTTTTCAGATTGCTCGAGCCACATTGTTTTCCCTTGTCTTTGGTTCCAACAAAATTCTGTTCATCACCTCCTGCCTTGAAAGACGGATTTGTTCAAGTTGGTTATGAAAGAGATTTTTTTCTTTACATATCCTCTTTGCTCTGAGTTCTAGCTCTCTACTGATGTTCATAATCTACTTCCTCCTCCTGTGATGAAGCAGTGCTAAAAAGCATTTTATGTGTGCATTTCAGTTTTTAATCAGGTTTTAGTTTGTGATTTTTCTTCTTTGGCCCAAAGTGATTAGAATTCTGCAGAAGGCAATGTATCTCCTATGGTAAGGGAAATCAATATCACCACCCAATGAATTAGAAATGTAATCATGCCAGAGGGCTGCTAAACATTTCCATTCTGAACATGAAAGTAGGAATCTATAAGCAAGGTTTTCAATATAGAGAACGTTCCGTATTTTTTCCATTGAAAGGAGTCACTTAAACTTTTTCATGACTACCAGGGCTGGGGTGAAGCATTCTATTTATTCTAGGAGCCAGTGAGACATTTAGCCAGTGTGACATTTAGCCAGTGTCTGGCGAGATATGGGTCATGGTACTTTGAGCAATTTTCTTGTTCAGGAAGGAACACGAGTCATCTGCCACTGTCATTCGGGAGAACTTTCTTGCCTTTGGGACCATATTAATTCATGCTCTTCTCACTCCTTGTTATGATGAAACTTTGGCTCCAAACCCCAGTAAGTGTCTCTGTGCTCACATAGGAGTTGCTGTTCATCAGGATTTTCTCAACGCCACCAGCCATGGTTGGTCCATGGCAGTTTCTGTCTCTCAAATGCCAGGCCCTTGAACATATACTCACTGAGTGTCTGCTGAAATGTCCCCAGACGTAGGTACTATTCAGAGGTGTGTGCTGTCTTCAGCTGCAGTGCATGGGTGACCTGTAAAGAATTGGAGGTTCTAAACACTGTCCTGTGGACTGGCTACCTCACAGGCACCCAGGGAACTGAACAATAGATTATTACTTGACCTTTCTTCTCCCCCCAACACCCCTCATTTTGTAAGTTCGGGGTAGAGCCTGAGAATCTTTTTTCTTTGTTTTAAAATTGCTGCTAGTGATTCTGACAGAGATGGCCAGGTTTAGACACTGTTGAGTTAGACTTTCTCATACAGAGGTCCCTTCTGCAAGAAAGAGGAAGGGGCTAGAACCAAAGCAGATTAAATATATTTCCCCATTTTCTGCAAATCTCAATGCCAATCTGGGTGCTGTGTTTCCTATCAACTCCCGTAATGGAGCCAGAATGGATCAGGATGAGCAGGACTTTGAGAAGCAGGCTCCATAGAATTTTGTTCTAATGCCCACAGCAGAGCTGTTCCAGCTGCAAGTCCTCTTCCAGGCCGATTTTCTTCACCACCCCCTTGAGTAGCAGAGAACTAAAAGGATAAAGAAAGGCACCAATAGAGAAACCAAACAAGCATGATGACTCCCTCAAGGCTCAGACTTCAGATTCTTCCTTGCTTCACCATGAAATCTTACCTCTTGGCATTATGGGCTAATGACATGTCCTCAAATCTGACTCAGCTCCAGCAACATGACGGGGCACGGGAGGGTGGTGGGCAAAGAGCAACATTATGCTTCTCTTAAAAGTCATCAGTGGGAAACGCAGACTTCCATGAACATGTTGATACGATGTAAACATTTCTCCGTGTTTATAATAGCTTTTGTTGGGTGTGATTGCCAGTGGACAGCCCATAACACCTCACTAGGAAGAGTTGACTGACAAAGACATTTCTGAAATCTGATAACAGACTTTCCTGAAAGTATAAGAGAAGTTACTTGGGCAGTATCCCAAGTAATAATCCCTAAAATAATTTTGATAAAATGCTTAGTACAGTGCTTCATTTGGGGAGCAGTCAATAAATTATAGTACAGTGGCATTAATATCTTTATTTCAATTAATGATGGTATCAGTGTTGTTAATTAGGACTGTACAGGAAAAAATGATTTTATGGACAGTTTTCAAAGTGAGCTATTTGAATGTAGGTTGCCTAATGATTACAGAAGTCATGGTTTTTAGGCTGAATATATCTAAAGAAACAATTTATTAATGCAAAAGAGATGTATTCTTCCTCTCTCCATCTTTTATTTCTATTTAGGATGAAGGTGCCACATTTCCTGTTGGGAAAAACATAATGTATACTTGCAAAGAAGGATACTCTCTGGTTGGAGACCCTGCTGCCAGATGTGGAGAAGATTTGCAGTGGCTTGTTGGGAATATGCATTGTCAGAGTGAGTGGCCTTGGTTGTGGTATTTCATTTAAGATGAGTGGGAGGGAATAAATCAGAATAAATAGCTACTCATCATATGCTCCTGTCTTGATCTCTTTTTTTTTCTGAAAGGCTCATATGATCCCAATCAGGTTTCAGGAGAACCTTGAAAAAATCCTCAGCTTTCTGTAGTTGCTAGTGGTCCTGTTAGACGAGGCACATTTTACTATGTTTTTATTCCTTTTTTTCTTTTTTTTTTTTTTACTCTTTTTTGGCTGCACCACATGGCACGTGGGATCTAATCCAGTATCCCTTGCATTGGCAGCATGTGACTAATGGAATTTTAATTACTGGACCACCAGGGAAATCCTAATTGCAATTTTAAAGTTTCTGGGGTAAATCAGAATAGGTCAGGGAGCTCAGTTCTAGCCAAGTTCTAGCCAGTTCTCAGTTCTAGTCAAGACATTCTTCGGAGTTCAGTTAGCAGGGATGTACTACAGTCTACTTCCTCAAGTGCTTTGGAGCCTAGTCTGTTTAGATCCAGGCCTCTGAGTAAGTGCTTCTGTGTGTCGTATCACCCTATCACTGTTCTCGGGTTTCCCTCTCAGCTGTTCTACAATGTAAGATTCTGCAGCAGATGGATAGACAGCACTACTGGGATGTATTTTTGCTATATTGATTGTTCTGTGCTGTGTGAGGAAAGTCTGCATGCACATACATTTTACTCTCTTGGGTACATACCTATTAGTGAAATATCTGAGTTATCAGGCACACACACGTTTAGATTTGGCATGCTACCGATTTTGGTGAAGAATCCACTTGCAGGGCAGGAGACCACTTGCAATGTAGGCGATGTGGGTTCAATCCCTGGGTCAGAAAGATCCCCTGGAGAAGGAAACAGCAACCCACTCCAGTATTCTTGCCTGGGAAATCCTGTGGATACAGGATCTTGGCGGACTACAGTCCATGGGGTTGCAAGAGTCGGACATTACTTAGGGACTAAACCACCACACCAGTTTTCCAAGTGGTTGTACCAATTTACATCTTGGACAGAATCCAAAAAGTCAAGATTGCTCTGTATCCTCACCTACACTTGATAACATCTATCTTTAAAATTTTTTTTTAGCCATAGTGGTGAGTGTGTAGCAGTATCTTGTTTTTTAATTTGTATTTCTTCTGATGACTAATGTTGTTAAGCCTGTTTTCATATAGTTATTGCCATTTGGATACTTTTTTATGATGAAATGGCTGTCTAGTCTTTTGGGCATTTTTTTCTGGTGGTTTTTTAGTCTTTTTCTCAATGACTTGGAAATTCTCCTGTTTCCTTTGTCTCTGTCTCTCTGTCTCTCCACCCTTGAGTCTTTCAGAAGAAATAGGATATCAATATTACTGAATAGAATGTATTAATAAATATTCCCTAGCTAGGAGTAATAAAGCTAAAAGTCGGTTCTTTGAAAAGATTACTTTGCTTTAAGAGCTTCTTTTTCTTTATTGTGTATCTACTGGTGAGGAATTGTCCCACTCTTTGTTCATCTGAAACATTCTTGTTTTATCTTTACTTTTGAAAGATAATTTTACTGGGTAAGGAATTATTGTCTTTCAGCCCTTTAAAGATTTTTTTACATTGCCTTCTGACTTCATTATTTTCTAGTGAGAAGTCAACTTTTAGGTTTACTGTTTCTCCTTTGGAAATCATATACTGTTTTGATCTAGATGTTTCTAAGAATTTTTTTTTTTTTTTTTAGAAGCAACTCTACTCTGATGTGCCTAAGCGTGATTTTCTTTGTCCTAGTTGATCTTCAAAGCATTTTTTAACCTATCCTTTAATGTCTTTTGTCAATTTAAAAAAATTATTTACCTTTTTCCTTAAATATTGCTCTCTAATTCTTTCCCACCTCTGCTCATGAGACATCGATGAGACATTTTTTACAAAGTGTACACATATACATACGTGTATATATATATGTGTGTGTGTGTGTGTGTGTGTGCTACATTTCTTTCTTTTTATGTTTGTTTTGGGATCTTAGTTACTTGAAAGTGAAAATGTTAGTCACTCAGTTGTGTCTGACTCTTTGCGACCCTATAGACTGTAGCCCGCCAGGCTCCTATGTCCATGGGATTTTCCAGGCAAGAATATTGGAGTGGGTTGCCATTCCCTTCTCCAGGGGATCTTCCTGACCCGTGGATCAAACCTGGATCTCCCGCATTGCAGGCAGATTCTTTACCATCTGAAACATCAGGGAAGCCAAAGCTCCTTAGTTCCTTGACCAGGGATCAAATCCAGGCCCGCAGCAATGAAAGTGCTGAGTCTCAACCACTGGACCACGAGGGAATGCCCTATATTTCTTTGCTTTACATCAATTTTTCTCTTTCTGTTTCATTCTAAGTATGTTCTGTTGATCTATATTCTAGTTTTTTAATTCTCGGTACTCTTGTTATAATCTGCTTTCAAGAACTCTACTGAATTCTTAATTTCATTTTCCAATTCCAGATAAACCATTTGTCCACTTTTCTATACTTTCTAATTCTCTGTGGAAACTCTCCCTCTTCTAATTTAATTTTTTCCAACATACTAATCATAGTTATTTCATGGCTCGTGTCTGTTAGCCCCATCGTCTGGATCTGCTGTAGATCTGTTTCTGTTGTATTTTTGAATATTAGATTAGTTTTGATTGAATGCCAGACTTTATTTGTAAAAAAATAAATAATTTGAGACTTTGCATGATGTTATCCTTCTCTAGAAAAAAGATTAGATTTGTTTCTGGCAAGAACAAAGCTGATTTATATCCAGTTTACCTTTATCCTAGGTCATAACCATTAAAGGATCATAAGGGAAAGTATTGGATTTCTACTGAGGCTGCTTTTTTGTAACAGGACTGGATTTTAATTTTTGATCTCCTAGCCCTGCGAGACTGCTAAAAACTCTCTGTAGCTATTCAGCTTCAGAGCTGCAGCTTTCTCCTTAGTTTAGCAGCCCTTCAGCACATTAAAAAAATTTTTTTTTTTGTTTTAAATTTACAAATAGCCTCAAGGACAAAAACATTATCAAATGTTGTAATCACTGCTTTAGACTTTCCTTTTTCTAGAGTCTTATACCTTGGGATTTCCACTGCTCTGATTGTTCTCTGATGCTCTCTGATCTCTGATGCTCTCAGAAATAGTTTTTCTTATAACATACAGCTTTCCTATATGTCTTAGTGGGAGCATTAGTGTGAAACCAGCAAATATATCATGGCCAGAAATAAACAGTCCTGATGCTAGATTATTAGCTATTTGAAGGCGGAGTATGTGAGCAATATTTTGTGTCCATAGCAGCATTCAACACACTTGGCCAAGTGTAGGCCCTCAGTAAATGCTGGTTTTGAATGAATGAATGGATTTTCTGATAAAAATGGTGCAGAAATAGAGCAGGACTTTGTAGAATATTGTCCAAAATCCCACTAGAAAGATTTTTTTTAAAGTCATTAATTCTGACTTGCTTTCTACCATTATGCATGTTTTTCATTTTTTTTTTTAAGTAGAAGATATGAACTAATGACTGTAATGGAATAAGGAAAGATAGAAATGGGAAACCAAGAAAGATTTAGCACTTTTATGGTTGCAAGGTTAAAGGTGGTTCTTTAAAAATTTCAGATAGCAAAATATCTAATTGGACATATGCAATGATATGCAAATGAATACAGCTCTTGGGAAAATTTTGGTGAAACTTCACCAGATGAGAGAGAGAAGTGGCAGCTGTGAAAAGTCCAGTTTTGACAGCAGACTGGACTTGGGGACCTTATAGTGCTTATTCATTTTAAATTGTCATATGACTGTGAGGACAGGGGTGAGAGGGTGGGAACTGTCTTGGTTTTCAGTCGTTTACATCACTACATGACAAGCATGGTGGGACATGTCTTTCAGGGCCTTCTAAGAGTGAACTCACCTTTTCTACCTTGTCCTCTAATTTGAAAAAGCAGAACAAGTGTATCAGCACCATTCAGGGCTGTCATTTTTAAAAAGATGGTCTAGGAAAGCAAGGAACCTTGTATTCTGCTCTCTTTTCTCTTTAGAAATTGCCTGCGTTCTGCCTGCACTGATGGATGGCATACAGAGTCATCCCCACAAACCTTTCTACACCATTGGCGAGAAGGTGACCATTTCCTGTTCAGGCGGCAGATCCTTAGAAGGTCCCTCGACATTTCTCTGTAGTTCCAGCCTTAAGTGGAGCCCTGAGGTAAAGGATGTCCAGTGTGTGCAGAGAGGTGAGTGGCTCCTGGGTCTGTCCACGGACACATGGACTCTGGGAGTGAGAGTCCCTGTGGCCGTCCTGAACTGCTGTAACGGAATCATTCCCTCCATCCAGACCCCACCATGAGAAGGAGGTCTAGACTGGGTAACTAGATTTTTTTGCACATAACACATAGACGCGCAGAATTCAAGGAAAGGCAAGAATAGCCCAGGTGATTCTCAGATTTTAACTTAAATCCTTCATATCCAAGATTAGTTTTATATTTGTAGGATACCAAAAAAACAAAGAATTTCTAAAAGCTGATTTCTGGCTTCCTCCTGATTTTTTAAAAAGGTACTTTTATGAAATACAGAGTTGAGATCACAATTTATATAAAATCCTGCCTATTTCATTTTTGGATTTATTAGTACTTATTAGTTTATTAGTATTTATTACTTTATTAGTGTTATTGAAATTGAATATTTAAAAGCATTTACATTTAAGCCTACAAAGCAGAAGTTATGAAAGGAAAAGTATTGTGGTTTGTGAAATTATTCTTAATAGTAGAAATCCAAATATCCAGTATTTTGAACACATGGCAAATTTAAATGGCCTTTTAAAATGTTTTCAATTTTTATTGGAGTATAGTTGATTTACAGTGTTGTGTTAGTTTTAGGTGTACAATGAAGTGAATCAGTTATACGTACACATGTATCCACTCTTTTTTAGATTCTTTGCCCATGTTGGCCTTTATAGAGTATTGAGTGGAGTTTCTGTACTATACAGTAAGTCCTTATTAGTACCTATTTTATATATTGTAATGTGTTTATGTCCATCCCAACCTCCCAATTTAACTCTTCCCCTCTTCCCTTCTGGTCACCAAAAGTTTGTTTTCTACAACTGTGATTCCATTTCTGTTTTGTGAATAAGTCCACTTGTATAACATGGTCCAAACTATTTCTGTTCAGAAATACTTAAGATTTGTTTTCAAAATAAACTATTTCTTTTTTGCTTACATTTTTTAATAAATGGACTTCCTTGGTAGCTCAGCTGGTAAAGAATCCGCTTGCAATGCGGGTGACCTGGATTCGATCTCTGGGTTAGAAAAATTCCCTGGAGAAGGAAATGGCTATCCACTCCAATATTCTGGCCTGGAGAATTCCATGGACTGTATTGTCCATGGGGTTGCAAAGAGTCGGACGTGACTGAGTGACTTTCACTTTAATAAATGGAAAATATTATGCTTGCAACAGTTAAAAACAAGGAAGAAGTCATACTTGCATTCTATTTGATATTCTTATTTCTTGAGTATATGATTTAAAAAAATTTTTAATTGGAGGATAATTGCTTTACAATGTTGTATTGGTTTTTGCCGTACATGAGTATATGATTTTTAATTCAGTGTTGAAGTGTGTCTTCTATGGCAAAGATGAAGTAGTTGATTCTATAAGTAATAATAATATTCCCTGGTGACTCAAATGATAAAGAATCCGCCTGGCAATGCAGGAGTCTCTGTTCAATCCCTGGATTGGGAAAATCCCCTGAAGAAGGGAATGGCAATTCACTCCAGTCTTCTTGCTTGGAGAATCCCATGGACAGAAGAGCCTGGTGGGCTACAGTCCATGGGGTTGCAAAGAGTCTGACACGACTGAGCAACTTTCACTTTGAAGTTTGTCATCTACGGTGAAGATGAAGTAGTTGATTCCATGAGTGATAATATTGGGTAGATTAGATGTGCACCACTGAAAAGAGAGTAGGTTGCCTGGAGGGTTCTGTGATGGGAGACCTGGGCTGTGGTATTAAATAGACCATAGAGGACAATGAGAGGGCAGCTTGTTCAATGGAATGGCCTCCGTGCCCATCCCACGTGCTCTGTGGCTGTCAGAGGACCACAGCAGAGATGATAGCTTTGTTTTCCACACGCACCAAAGCATCACTGTGAGTTTATTTGGATTAAAGTAAGGGACCTGTACCAATATTGCTAAAATTAAAGAGAACAATGTACAGTTGATGAGGTTTCTCTTTTCCTCTAAATGAAATTATATACTTTTTTTTTTTCTGAAATGTCTTTTTCAGTCACTTAATAGCACAATTTGGTATGAATTTTCTCCCCCTCAGCAAATTCTATTAAGGCTCTAATTAAGGATGTTTTCCAAACCTGTGTATTTTTTGAAAGACATGGATAACAATAATAACTACCCTTAAAATAAGCCTATAACAAACAAAAAAAGGCCAGGTTTGTTAGCCTCCAGAGTTTTACAATATCTGCTGTTTAAGTAGTCTTTTTGTTTTTTAATTGTAGTAAAATACACACAACATTTATCATTTTAACCATTTAAATATGTGCAATTCAATAGCATTAAATACATTCCCATTATTGTTCAACCCTCACTGTCATCCAACATTCCATCTTCCCAAACTGAAACTCTACCCATTAAACACTTGTCTCTCATTTATCTCCACCCCCAGTGGTATTTAGCCTTGATGTGAAGATATTTGATTTTAAAATAGTGAAGGTACATTCTGTAGGTGGGCTCTAAGAGTGGGTTTACTTGGTTAATTAAGCTATGAAGATGACAAAGCCATGTTCTTTCTACATGCAAGTCTCTTGTCTAGGTAATTCCACAAGCGATTTTTCACAGAGCAATTACGAGAACTTTTAGAAAATATGTAAAATCTAAAATTCTATCCTTAAGAATTATTAGCAAAAAACTGCTAATAATAATGCAGAATTCATTTATACAGCTTAATCATTGAACTTCAGCTTGGGTACATTTAGATCAGACTTTCTCAACCCCGACACTATTGGAATTTTGGAACCTGATAATTCTTTGTTGTGCGAGCCTGTCCTATGTATTGTAACATGCTTGGCAGAATCCTTGGCCCCTGCTATCTCACAGGAGTGACAACTGAAAATGTCCTTTGGCATTGCCTAATGTCCCCTGTGGAGCAAAACTGTCCCTGGTTGAGAAGCATTGATCTAAATAATCCCATTAAAGTATTTTATTTTGGAATCATTTAAGATTTCAGAAAAGTTGCCAAGTATAGTTTCCATATACCCTTTACCCATCTTCCCATACTATTAACACCTCACATACCTCGACATAATTTAGTTGGTCAAAACCAAGGCATTAATATTAATTAGTACAACACTGTCAACTAAACTACAGACTCTTCATTCATCACGTTTTTCCACGGATGTCGTGTTCATGGTCTAGGATCCAATTCAGGATACTACATCGCATTTAAGATAACACCATCTTAAAGAAAAATGCTTGAAGAATAAATACTTGCTACAGACAATGCTGGACACGACAGACACACTTCACCTTGCCACCATTTTTACAAGTTTATGCCTTCCTTGTTCATGAGATTTTCCTGTCATGTCTAAAGCTCTTAAGTTTTCCAAAAGGAAGGAAGCATTCTACAGTTTGTGCATCCATAAAAACATGACCTTCAGACAAATGACCTTTATAGGTATATCTAACAGGTAACTCAGAGAAGGCAATGGCACCCCACTCCAGTACTCTTGCCTGGAATATCCCATGGACGGAGGAGCCTGGTAGGCTGCAGTCCATGGGGTCACGAAGAGTCGGACACTCACTGAGCGACTTCACTTTCACTTTTCACTTTCACGCATTGGAGAAGGAAATGGCAACCCACTCCAGTGTTCTTGCCAGGAGAATCCCAGGGACGGTGGAGCCTGGTGGGCTGCCGTCTATGGTGTTGCACAGAGTCAGACACGACTGAAGCGTCTTAGCAGCAGCAGCAACAGGTAACTGGTTTGATGATGAAAAAGTATATGCCACGGAATTCCATTGTAATGAAGCTGCCAGGAAGTGGAAATGGCAAGGCAAGTGGAAATGGCAAAATGAACACTGTTCACTTTGTAGTCAGGTCCAGCTGTGGCCATGGCAAATTAAGCTCTTTGCAAGTCGGACCAAGGTGTTTCCCTGACAAAACTGGAATGATAATTGGCTTTCTATCAGTTTGTAGAAAACATGAAGGAAAGGATTTTATCTATGTAAATACCTCCAGACATTTACTCACTGTTGAGGGGAGACCACTTGGACATTTACATGTAAGAGATTATTATAGTTGTCCTTGAGATACTAAGAGTTCTCCTTCTATAGGTCAGCTTATGGTATGCTTTCTGTCTCGTGATAGGTGTAGTGAGCAAAATGTACCCAAATAACACATGGTTTTTAAACCCCACCTTCTTTTTAAAAATTTTTAATTGGAGGGTAATTGCTTTACAATGTGTTGGTTTCTGCCATACAAAAATGTGAATCAGCCATAAGTATGTATGTGTCCCCTCCTCTTGAACCTCCCTCCCATTCCCCACACCATCCCATACCTCTGGGTTGTCGCAGCGCACCGGGTTGAGCTCCCTGCATCAATCGTCCAATTCCCACTAGCTATCTCTTTTACATGTGTAATGTTTATGTTTCAGTGCTACTCTCTTAATATGATATTTTAAACTCCACCTTTTTGAAGAAAGGGAGCCTACACCACGCGGCTTCAATTCAGACAAACATAGACTTAAATCCTGGCTTGGACAATTTGTTAACTAGCATGAATTTCTTGACTTTTCTGACTCTTAGTTTCCTCATCTCTTAAATGGCTATTTATTAAGAAGAATTAAATATCATATAAAAAGGGCAGGATCAAGAGTCCATGCTCAAGAAATGGTGGCTATTATGACCAAAGACGTTATTTGTTGGGTCTGTGACGCTGTACCTCCTATAAAATGCTTTATAGCTTTATTAATTTATTGATTATAAGAATTTATTGCCTGGTTCAACAATTGAAATAATCCTTGTTTACTACAAAGAAGCTCTTCTCCTAATGGTCACATCTCCATTATTCTTTTCTTTTAGAAGCACCTTTGACACCGAAAGTGCTTAAATGTCAGCCCTGGGAGAAACTGCAGAATTCAAGATGTGTTTGTAAAATGCCCTATGAATGTGGGTAAGCTCTGTTTTATTCTCTGTTTTGTTTTATTCTCTGTTTTATTTTATTCAAAATAGATTGAATGATTTCTTAGATGCTAGTCTCTGTTGGATCAAAGGTGTTACTGACCAAGGATCAAGGTCCTTCACATTTCAATCCAGTCCATCTGCTGCCTGTTTTTGCCTGGATCACCAGGGCTGACCATTGGTGGTGTTGGGCAGTGTTCTAGTCTGGCTGGTGAGAAAGGCTGAAGGATTACTTAAGGCTGCTTGTTTTCTGTATAAAATGGGACAAAATAACAAAACCTGAGGATTTAGAGTTTGAGGAGATTAGGGCTGAAATTCCCTTGAGACATAAACTTTTTTTTTTAATCGTTTGTTTATTTTGGGCTGTGCTGGGTCTTCGTTGCTGCAAGCAGAGGCTACTCTCTGTCGTGGTGTACGCATTTCTCTTTGCCATGGCTTCTCTTGTCGCAGAGCACGACCTTTAGGGCACGCAGGCTCAGTAGTGTCGGCTCCCAGGCTCTAGAGCACAAGCTCAGTAGTTGTGGCGCATGGGCTTAGTTATGCATAGCATGTGGGATCTTCCTGGATTGGAGATTGAACCAGTCTCTCTTGCATTGGCAGGCTGATTCTTTACCACTGAGCTACCAGGGAAGCCCCAGAGACATAAACTCTTAAAGCAATACCGACAGAGAAAAAAGCAGCTGTTTTTCTAATTCTTGAAATATGTTTCTAGATTTGCATTCCAAGAACACCATCCCAGTTGAAATCACTCCTTTGTAGAAATATAGCTGAAGTAATTACTTCAGTGTTGGGTACAGATGGCATGATTAAATTAGGACCAGAGGAGCTTTATTGGTGGGACTATTTACAGAAATGTGGGTCGAGTAAAGAAAACTGCACACGACAGAGCAGTATTCCTGAATTGGTAGAAGCTGAACTGAACTGGTTTACATTTTTTTCCATGCCTAAGTCAGAAGTTGTGAGAGAGGAGCATTTATGAAAACCTTGTTGACAGAGGGTTAGTTGAGGAGGAGTTGAGTCTCTCATTCTAGGGGCTTCAGAGATGCCTAGGAGTGAGCCAGGGGAATAAACACCCCAACTGTACTCTCTTTCCTCCCTCCTTTTCTGCCAGAACCCCACAATGATCAAACACTCCTGAAGCTAGAGGACAAGGAAGTCTATTGATGTGGTCCGTATGCTTCAGCTTCCCAGGCAGGGTGAAGAAGAGAGGAGGGTGAATCTGGAGAGGCAAATAGGAAACATCCAGTCCCTAGGACTTACTGACCACCTCTAAGGTTAACAATCAAAACACAAATTTATTGGCCAGTTACTTGGCTTTCAGTTAGTATGGTCATCAAAACACATATCCAACTCCTTGAATACCTACATTGTGTAGTGATGACTAAGGGGTATCCTATAAGAAGTAAATTTTTGTGTGAAGGAGAATATATAGCTGAATAACATAAATGGAAATTGTAAAAAAAAAAAAAAAAAAAAAAAGGAAAGAAAAGATAAAGGAGAAAAAGGAAACAAACACACAAAAAAGTTCAGCCCAGAATCTTCTGACTGTGCTGTTATTCTCTGTTAATCATTGTTTACTTTGATTCACCTTCATCTTCCTTTCAACTTCTTTGTTTCATTGAGCTGATCTGCAGCCTGTTGTTTATACACATGGGAAGAGTTTTAATGTCTGATATGGGCTTCCCAGATGGCCCAAGTGGTAATGAATCCACCTGCCAATGCAGGAGACGCAAGAGACATGGGTTTGGTCCCTGGGTGGGGAAGATCGCCTGCAGTAGGAAATGGCAATCTGCTCAAGTATTCTTGCCTGGAAAATTCCATGGACAGATGAGCCTGTCCTCTGGGCTCCTCCATGGAGCCACAGTTCATGGGGTTGCAAAGAGTCATGTTTAAGCTGTTCTAAGTACTTCTATTTAAAGTTTAAATAAACAGATTAAAAAAAAGATACAAGGATTTGTTTCCATTATGTATTTCTGTATTTCTTTGTCCAAACAAATTTAGCTCTTGGTTAGCGAAGAAAACATTAGAGCTAAATATATGTAAGTAAATATAGATTCTGTCTGTTATTCAAAAATGCCTTTTGTTGTCTAAGGTTTCACTACGGTAATGGCATCCTTACCCATCAGTATTCAGATAAGTGGTTGTTTTTATTAGTGACATTTCAAATACTGGCACTTTTTTAGCACCAATGCATAAGGAAAAAAATTAACACATTTCATGGAAATATTTCTAAACTATTTTGTAAACATAGATACTCTAAAAATAGCATTGAAAGATAGAGTTTATCTTTCCTTGAGAATTCAGTCATCAGCTGTGGATAATGCTATCATGTGGACATGAACTCTCAGGGTTGCTGGGCTGGGAAGAGCTGCTTTCTTCTACAGTTAGTGGTCCCATTTTTTCAAAATTTATCTATTTTTTAATTGAAGGATAATTGCTTTACAGAATTTAGTTGTTTTCTGTCAAACCTCAACATGAATCAGCCATAGGTATCAGTTTAGTTCAGTTCAGTCGCTTAGTTGTGTCCGACTCTTTGTGACCCCATGAACCACAGCATGCCAGGCCTACCTGTCCATCACCAACTCCTGGAGTCCACCCAGACCCATGTCCATTGAGTCGGTGATGCCATCCAGCCATCTCATCCTCTGTCGTCCTCTTCTCCTGCCCTCAATCACATGGTCGTATTTGACTTTGGTCCCTCCGAGTGCGTGTGTGTGTGCTAAGTCACTTCAGTTGTGTCTGACTCTTTGCAACCCTATGGACTGCAGCCCACCAGGTTCCTCTGCCTATGGAATTCTCCAGGCAAGAATACTGGAGTGGGTTGCCATGCCCTCCTCCGGTGATCTCTGGTAATTTTCTGTCTCCTCCTTTGTCATCAATCTACCTGTTGCTAACAGACCATTGCCTTCTCTTTTAATTTGCTGTATCTGATCTGTTCTAAATGAAACTAGACCGACACCAGATATCTAAGATTATAAAACTTGTGAACAAATAAAGAGCAAAATATGTTCATTTTGAAGACTGGAGGGGATTGGGCCCTAGAAATGTGGGGGATTTGAGTTTCTGTCCCCTCATTTGGCTGTGGGAGACAACATCTGAGGCACTGAGCCCAGAGCTTCACCTTTCACTTTTCATTCTCAGCTTTGAGGAAAGAAAATTTTGTAAAGGAAGTAATTTAAAAATGTTGTTTCAGGTCCTCATTGGGTGTATGTGCTCGAGATGAGAGAAGCAAAAGGATACTGCCTCTGACCGTTTGCAAGATGCACGTTCTCCAGTGCCAGGGTAGAAATTACACCGTGGCTGGTAGGGAGAGTTGCACTCTGCCTGCCTTGGCTGAAAAAGCTTGCGGTGTGTGTCCACTATGGGAAAAATGTGATGGTAAGGGACATTTCATATTTGTGACTATAAAAATACTTCAGTAGTAGGAGTGAAGTTTTCAAACATGTAGTGTGCTATTTTAGCAACAGATGAAAGCACATCCCTAAGTATGTCAAAGACTCAGACTGGTCTGAGTTTGAAGCCTGGCATCAGGCTCAGAACATGCTTACTCTGGAGTGAAATGCCTCCCTTGCCTGGTCCTGTATACTGGAGCAGGTAGACATTCCTTTCTCCAGGGCATCTTCCTGACCCAGAGATTGAACCCCAGTCTCCTGCTATCCCCACTATCCTCCCCCATTGCCTTCCCTGGGGAGGCGAAGTGGTGGATGAAGAATCCTCCCTGGTGGTCTGAACTTGTTGGGTCACTCAGTCGTGTCTGACTCTTTGAGACCCAGTGGATAGTAGCCTGACAGGTTTCTCTGTCCATGGAATTCTCCAGGCAAGAATGCTGGAGTGGGTTGCCATTTCCTTCTCCAGGGGATCTTCCTGACCCAGAGATTGGACCCAGGTTGACTGCATTGCAGGTGGATTTGTTACTGTCTGAGCCAGCAGGGAAGATCTGATGGCCTGAATGTCCTCCCAAATATCACATTCCACCTTCATGATTTTTGCTCTGTTCTTGTATTATCCATATTATGTATTCATTAAAAAAGAAACAGCCTCACATAAAAATAACAAATTTTAAAAGAGGAAACTTTATAGCACATCTTTAATAGGAAATATCCCTTACCATAAATATTAGGTAACCATAAAAATGTCTTCCCAGGTGGCTCAGTGGTAAAGAATCTGCCTGCCAAGCAGGAGACAAGGGTTTGATCCCTGGGTTGGGGAGATCCCCCGGAAGAGGGCATGGCACCTCACTCCAGTATTCTTGCCTGGAGAATCCCATGGACAGAGGACCCTGGTGGGTTACGGTCCATGGGGTCACAAAGAGTCAGACACGACCTAGCGACTTAGCAACAACAAAGGGGGCATGTTGGAAGCACACCAGTGCCAGGCTGACACTTTCTCCTAGAAGCAATCAGAAGGATGTGATGGAAAAGGAGGTACTACTTGCTGGTCTCCTGTCCTGGCGTCCTGGTGGCACTTAACAGTGATCTTGACAACCACACCAGGGGCCCCACCTCTGAGGGGGAAGAGCTGAGTTGTCCAAGCCAGGCCTCGGTCCTCAATTTCCCCATCTATAAATCTGGGAGCCTGATGGTGCTTTCTGGATCTGTAAGGTCTCTACCAGCTCCTCAGGGCCTCCCGCTCCTGGCTGGTACCCCCTGGGCATCTTTCCCCTCACCCCTGTCCCATTTGTAGCAGAGGCAGTGACACATAAAACTCTATGGCCATCCGTGTCTGCGACACTTTCGGTTTGGCAGTCATCACAGTCTGCTGGCTGATCTGGTTACCCTCCTTCAGGGGATGCCTGGCCGGTGTATTCCAGCATCACCCCTTCAGCGCCCACACAGCTTTCCTTCCCACTCGTTTCTGTTTGGTCTTTATGCAGTATGAGGCCTTTTGGGTTTCACGTCCTCTCTCTCAAAGCAAGTTAATTCTCCTTTACTTTGTCTCCCTCTGAGGCTTGCCGCCCGGCTCTTTGCTGAGGTCTCCGCCTTCGGTCTGGGCGTTGAGGGATCACATCATGTTTGGGGCGCCCCTGGGCAGCACCTGAAGGAGAGAACCGCCCCATGGGCGTCCAGTCGACAGGAAGCCTGGCACCAGCCTCAGAACTTGCTTACTCTGGAGCAAAATGCCTCCCTTTACTGGAGCAGGTTGCCATTCCCTGCACCAGGGGATCTTCCTGACCCAGGGATTGAACCCGGGTCTCCTGCATTACAGGCAGATTATTTACCGTCTGAACCACCAGGGAAGCCCACACTTAGGGTGGGGCAGGTAATGGGTGACAGGGACACCGGTAGCTCTCCAGTCACCACTTGCATAACTTTGGATGGGATGCGCCTGGCCTCCCTCATCTCCACCAGGTGCCGTTAAGCCTCTCTCGTTTCTTTTTCCAGCCGAGGGCAGCGAATGTGTCTGCAGAGCCGCCTCGGAGTGCGAGGAAGCAGGATTTAGCGTCTGCGTAGAGGTGAACGGCAGGGAGCAGACGATGACCGAGTGCGAGGCCGGCGTCCTGAGATGCAGAGGACTGAGCATCTCCGTCACAGGCATCCGGCCCTGCGCCGCCGAGGCCGCGTAGTTGCCGGCGCCTAAGGTCCGGCTCGCGTTCCCGCAGGCGCTGTGGCTGAACTAAAGCTCTGCACAGCCAGCCCTGTAGACGGCTTCCCAGCACGCAGGCCCATTCTTTCTCCTTCCCCTCCGTGTCCCCTTCCCCTAACTCGAACCCCTGCATAATCCCACAGCTCTTTGTCCTCCCAAACCCGAATTCAGATCTTCTTTCTCTTCTCTTTCTAAAAAATGTCAGTCTGAAGGATATTGGTGAACCTTTGCAGATGTTTTGTACTTCTCTGGACCTTGCCTTTTTTTTTTAATCTGAAAATTAGAGGGTTAGACTAGAGAAATTTCAATGCTCTATGATTGTTTTAAGTATGATTGACTCCACTCATGAGCCAGAATACATTCTACAAATTGATTAGGAAAACAGAAAGATTAGAGAGGCTGGCTTCACTCAGTGAAACCGAATACAAGGGGACCTGGAATGGAGGAAGACAGATAAAATTATTCCATTCCAAATGGTAATCCTTCACCCTGTTGACCCAGGCAGGACACCTGGAGATCCCTAATCTTATCAGGAGGTTGAATCACCCGTCATCAAAGTGGAATCCGTTATGTGATGGCTACCTTCTTGTCTGAGAACAAATACAATTCAGGCTTCTCTCTGGAGCTTTTCTTTAGTATGTGCCAAATTCAAGACCTGTAATTTGCCTTCCTCTTCTCTCTCTCTCTCTCTTTTTTTTTTTTTTTGGTAGGAAGCATCATTTATGCTTGAGCTATTGAGTGATTGCATATTTGGGTGAAGAGTGTTCTTTAATACGGATACACACCTAGATTTTTCCGGGGACTCTACAGGTAGATCCGTTTGAAGCATTAGCTTTCTATTTATCCCCTATTCATCTTTCATCAAAACAAAATAGCAGCTGTAGGAGGTTAAATGAGTGGGCTTCAATGGGATTTAAAATGTGTGTTTATATATGAATAATATCTGTATTTTCTGATTCATTTTAATAAAACTTTAGTTTAAATCACAATGATTTTAAAACTCATTAAAGATACCATTCTTTGACATTAAAAAAAAATCTGTGTTATGTTTAATTTTAAAGAATCTTGCCATGAAGGATGGCTAATGTGCTTTTTTTTACATTTAAAGCATTTTAAATTACTTTGTTGAGATATGATTGACATGTAAAGAGCTGTACATGCGTCTGGGGATAAGTATACATCTGTGAGAAACTTCCCAGGTGGTGCTAGTGGTAAAGAACCAACCTGCCAATGCAGGGGACATAAGAGATGTGGGTTCGATCCCTGGGTAGGGAAGATCCCTGGGAGGAGGGCATGGCAACCCACTCCAGTATTCTTGCCTGGAGAATCCCATGGACAGAGGAGCCTGGTGGGCTACAGTCCAAAGAGTCAGACATGACTGAAGTGACCTAGCATGCACACATGCATACATGTGTGAAAATATCACCACCATCAAGACCACAAATGTATCTATCACCTCCCAAAGTTCCCTCCTACCCCCATTGTAATTATTATTATTATCATAAGAACAGAAAGAACACTTAACATAAGATCTTTCCTCTTAGAAAAATTTAAATATACATTACAGCATTGTTAGCTATACACACCGTGTTGTATAGGAGATCTCTAGAACTCCTTTATCTTGTATAACTGAAACTTGATATCCTTTGACCATCACCTCCCCATTTTCCCTGCCCTTAGCCCTAGGCAACCACCATTGTACTCTCTGCTTCCATGAGTTTGACTGTTTTAGATACCTTGTATAAGTGAGATCATGCTGTATTTATATTTTTGTGTCTGGCTTATTTCATTTAGCATAATATCCTCCAGGTTCTATCCTGGATGAGTGAATAATTGGTGGCTAAACAGGGACCAGTGAATGAGATTGGACAGAGATGCTGTCTTGAAATACTAAATTTCATGCCTTTTTTTTTTTTCTTTCTTTTCTGAACATCCTTATCCTTGGCTTTTTCTCAGCCCACCAGGCTCCCCGTCCCTGAGATTCTCCAGGCAAGAACACTGCAGTGGGTTGCCATTTCCTTCTCCAATGCATGAAAGTGAAAAGTGAAAGTGAAGTCGCTCAGTTGTGTCCAACTCTTAGCGACCCCATGGATTGCAGCCTAACAGGCTCCTCCGTCCACGGGATTTTCCAAGCAAGAGTACTGGAGTGGGGTGCCATTGCCTCCTCCGCTAGTTGGACAGAGACATTCACAATTCTCTATGAGAGAATTAGGATCATGGCAGCAGGGCTACAGAAAGATAGTAACTTACAACATTAAAAATCTTTTGAGATTTCTAAAATGAGTTCCTGAACATCTAAGGAGAAGGTTTTAGGAAAGCTGGAAGGACTGTTTATGTCATGAAAACTGACGCAATGAGAACAGAGGCAATGGGAGAATACCCTCGTCTGCCCCTCCCTCTGCCTCAGACCAGGCGAGGGGCACCTGGCTGGGATCTAGCCTTGGAGGAGAAGGCAGAAAATGCTCAAGTGAAAGTTGTCTGGACCTACTGGGGGACAGAGGGAGAGGAGGGAATTGGCTCAGGCATTAACTAGCTGCAGGGAGCTCCATGGGAGCCCAGTCATGTCCTACCAGCCATCACTCACAATTTCAGTGGACCCTGTGAGTCACCTGGGCAGAGAAGCTGCTTTGGAAGTTTTCCTAATTGCACTGGACTGTGTCTTCTTGCGACACTCCACACATTTCCTAACAATTGACCAACAGAAGTGCTGTTTATCAATGCCCTGAGATTTAATGAGCCCCACCCTAACTGCTCTGTTTGGAACTTCCCTCCCAGCAGCAACAGTCCAGGATGGTTGTAATCCCCCTGAAACAGAGGGAAGGTTCTTGGTATTCAGGTGGGGTATGGTGGGGATGTAGAATGGCAAGGGGGATGTCTGACAAATGTCCCCTGGAACTCTGAGTTTCCTAACAACAAGCCAGGTGACTGGCTCATTTGATTGAGGGCACCCCCTTTCAGCTGAGCAGGTCATGGCTAATCTCAGCTTCACATGGGACTTGCAAGACCACCTGTTGGTGAGTACCTGTTCAGAGCTGCAGGTGCTGAGCAGCTGGTTTTCTCAGTGTTCCCTGAAACAGCTGCACCATAGGCTGTTAATTACTTTTGCTTTTGGTTAAGGTATGTATATTTATCAATATTTTTTGACCAACCCCACAGTTTATCATTTGCTCTATATTTTTTTCTGTACTACCAATATTTCTTACACCCTCATACCTGCACATATACTGACCTACCACAGGCATCTGGATTATTTGTAAGATGGGTGTAATAGCTAGTGAAGGTGGTCATCATAAACTTGAAGATAAATGAAGGTCCTATATACTTAGGGCATTCAAGTGTATCTATGACTCTTTCTTTGTCTTAGATAGGATAGGAGGAGGAGATACAAGAGGAGAGAAGAGAAATGAAAAGGAGAGGGAGAGAAAGAGGGAGGGAGAGATGGGGGAGAGAGAGAGAGAGAGAGAGAGAAAAAAAGATTGGAGCATCCTTAGCACAGGAGTAGCAGAACTGAGGCGCAACATTAACCCTGCTACCTACCAGTGTACCAGGACTTTTCTTCCTTGATGGACTAAAGTGGATTCAATACTTTAGCTAGAAACGGAATGACCTGTTCTCTTTCAGAACACTGAGCCAGAAAGCAACTGCAGTAGGAGGCAATTTCCTCCTAATATCTGAGAAACCCGAGGTATATGCATGCTTTTCAATTACCTTGGTCTTTCAGGCAGTTCACACATTTGGGGACAAGAAAGCTGATGGCATGATAGGAGTCCCTGCTGTGACAACCAAAGCACTTGCAATTTGTCTTTTTATTTATTCCTGTCATGCAAAGCTCCAGATTGATTCTCAAAACATCAATCACGTAAAAAAAAAATTTGCTTTTTTAGCCAAGGGTTAACAAGACTAGATGAGAAGACTGTTGTTTCAGAGAGGGAGGGCTGAAGGTGAAAGAGTGGGCAGGAGAAAGAACAATAAAGTGCTTTTTGATTTACAGGCTGAGGACAATTTCCTGAGAAAGGACAAACATTAAGTACTTTTCTGTTATCACTATTATTTCTGTGCATCCCTACAAGAGGGGGCTGGTACTGAATCCCAGGGGAGGGGCCTCAGGTACACAACAGATCAATGATGCTCACAACAGAGAAGCACTGACCAAATAAATCAGATGTGCTGTTGAATAACTGTGTGTTATGCAAGAATCTGCTGACCAAGTGGGCTGGGAATACAGACAGGTCAAAGGACTTTTCTATAATGGTGGAGAGAATTTTCTTATTAAGGGAAAGTTTTACCAGACATTCTCAGGAGAAAGTGATTAAGGTGGAGGTCCCAGGATTGGTGTATTACTAGACCACTTGCAACCCAAGTGTGAACCAAGATGGTGGTTCATAAAGGGCTCCCATTGAACTCCAGAAACTTCTCTGTACAGATACTGAGCACCATGGGGCGGGGGGAGGGGGAGGTGGCATGAGTCTTGAAGTCAGGTGTGGTGTAAACATGGACACGCTCACCAAGGGGATCACTGTGGCCCATAGGATTAAATACTTCGGTAGGAAGATGAGAAGCTTTCCAGAGTATCTCGAGCCTCTTACAAATGCAATGATTGGCTGTTTACCAAGGACATGGTGCACAGATTCATTAGATGTGAGGGGAAGTCACATTTGGAGAGATCTTATCTCCAAGTCTCCTCTGGACTGGTGAGAGTAGGAACTTGACGATATGGTTCTGTGCCCCCTGTGGCTCAGGACCCTGGCTGTATATGCTCAATAACACTGCCATTTTACAGTTACTTTCCATTGTCACATAGCTAGTCAGCAGACCTAGTCTGGAAATGGCTCTTATGCTTCCCAGAGTGGTACTCATCCATTTCTATATAGTGCTGGTGCCTTGACTGTCCTGTGAACCCATGTTTGAGTTGGGTCTTGCCAGGCAGGGGAGGTTCATGTGCTATGTGAGAGTGTTCTCTTATGATACCCACAGGGCAGGCATTCTGAATACTTGGATTTAAGTAGATACGCTTTGTCTTTTTGTGCTGTGAAAGTGTGGGCCTCCTAATTCTCTCCCTTCTTTTTTTGGAATATTGTTAGGAAATTTTGAATTATGTCCCCTGTTGGAGGACTGACTGAGGGTGAGGATGTTTGCACTTGAGAACGGCGGTACAGAATGAGGCAGAGAATTTAAGGAGGAAGCAGAAATTCCTGAGATCTAAATGATATTGACAGGACCTCTCTGGTGGTCAGTGGTTAAGAGTCCACCTCGCAATGCGAGGGACACGGATTTGATCTCTGGTCGAGGAACTAAAGATGCCACGTGCCCCTTGCACCATGACTGAGCCAGTGTGTGGCAAGGAAAGATCCCGCATGACAAAATGAAGATCCTGCATGCTGTAAGAAAGACCTGACACAGTCAAATAAATGCATATTAAAAAAAAGTTATTGACAAAAAGCCTAAGTTCTGGAAAAGTTGATCTTGGGATGCTGGCTTATTAGGAGACTGTTGATCCTGCTTCTGAGAGTGGAAGTGGCTGCAGCTGACAGTCCCCTGGGATGCAGACTGGGACTTCTAATCTGTGATGAACAGTCCTTTTTTCCCATTTTAGTGGGTAAAAGAGCAAGATGTCTTAGTTCTGGCTGCTGTAACATACTACCATAGACTGGAAGGCTTAAACAGTCCTGGAGGCTGGACAGTCCAAGATCAAGTTCCCAGCAGATTGGGCCTCCGGTGAGGGCCCTCCTCCTGGTTTGCAGACAACTGCTTTCTTATTGTGTCCTCACATGGTGGACGGGGAGCTCTGGTCTCCTCCTCTTCTTATAAAGTCACCAAACCCCCATGGGGTTCTGCCCTTATGACTTCTGACCTCATTTAAACCTAATTACTCCCAAAGGTTCCATCTCCAAATACCATCACCTTGGGGATTAAGGCTTCAACATATGGATTTTGATGAGACACATTTAGTCCATAGAAGAGACCATAAACTGCTATGATTTATTGGTCAAACCTGATGCTTCTTCCAGTGGGTTGGTGAGGAATCTTATCTTACGAGCTTGCCCTTTGGCAATCTTGGCAAACAATGTAAATAGCGCAGAGCAAATTTATGGAAACTGACACATCCTCTCTGCATATTCTTGGAGACATTTTTCTCTCACATTATAAAGCCAGTGTTTTGAATGTCTAATACAGGTCCCAAGGAACTCAGGCTGGGATATACCATCTCTTCTGAAAAGCAACACTGGAACTCAGTCTTGGGCTGTGGAATATAAAAACCTGAATGCAGGAAAGGAGCAACATTAATATTAAAACCTAAACCTGCTGGGAGCACTTTATATATATTAGCTCATTTAATCAGTTTAATGACACTGTGAATAACTACTATTATTATTCTCATTTTACAAATGAGGAAATGGAGGCATAGAGAAACTAAGTGATTTACCCAACTTACACAGATAACAATTAGAGGAAACAGAATTCAAATTCAAGCCCTTTTGTTTGGTAGATTACACTCTTAACCACTATTTTGATATATTGTAGGTAGGCAGTAGTTATCGCAATAGGTAGCAATAGCATGAGAATAGCATTTCTTGTTGATTCAAGGGCTTCCCTGTTGGCTCAGTGGTAAAGAATCCACCTGCCAATGCAGAAGACATGGGTTCAATCCCTGTGTTGGGAAGATCCCCTGGAGAAGGAAACGGCAACCCTCTCCTGTATTCTTGCCTGGGAAATTCTATGAACAGAGGAGCCTGGCAGGCTACAGTCTATGGGGTTGCAAAGAGTCAGACATGACTTGGCAACTAAACAACAACAACTGGTTCTAAAATTTTTGTTATACTTGGTCTTATTAAAAAAATAAACCAACATTCAAGATAAGATTTGGTCACTGGAATGAAAACACAGGAATTTCCATAGCGCTTTTAAAAAGATTCAGCTGTGTAAATATGATGACTTCCTCAAACTGATCTTTTAAAATGGATTGAAATAAATGTTTTTCTAATGCTCCATGAATCTGCTGTGTGTGTTTGAATGCATCTATGGTTATACCTGGCTTCCCAAGTGGTACAGTGGTAAGTAATATGCCTCCCAAATGCAGGAGATGCACGAGACAGGTTCTATGCCTGGGTTGGGAAGATCTCCTGAAATAGGGAATAGGAACCCACTCCAGTATTCTTTCCTGGAAAATTCCATAGACAGAGGAGCCTGGTTGAGTCCATGGGGTTGTTCCAGGAAAGGGGGACCCTTTCCAGGGCCCAAAACTAGGCTCTTATCTAACACTCGGAAATGAATTGTCTGAGGAGACGTGTGCTGTCAAAGCAAGAGATTTTATGGGGAAAGGTCACCCAGGCAGAGAGCAGTAGGGTAAGGAAACCCAGGAGAACTGCTGTGCCACATGGCCACAGTCTTGGGTCTTATGGTGATGGGATTAGTTTCTGGGTTGTCTTTAGCCAATCATTCTGACTCAGAGTCCTTCCTGGTGGTGCACACCTTGTTCAGCCAAGATGCATGCCAGCGAGGATTCTGGGAGGTGGTCAGACATGTGGTGTCTCCTTTTGACCTTTCCCAAACTCTTCCAGTTGGTGGTGGCTTATTAGCTCCATGTTCCTTACCAGGACCTCCTGTCCCTGCCCCACCCCAAATGAAGCTGTGACTTCAAACCAATACACAGTTCCATTTGATTTCATCTTGAATACGTGTATGCATACCTGAAATATTTAAGAGGCAAGTTTTGATTAATGAAAATTTGATATTTCTGAAGGTTTTAGATAAACAGCAATAAAAAATATTGTGCATAGAATGCCAAAAAAAAGGATAAGAACATTCATTCAGTCTCCTGACCTTCCCTGAGTCCCAAAGACCAGATTCAAATGATTTCTATTCAGGGAAGGGAGGGGATACAGAAACAGAGGAGGAACAATCAAATGGTGGTACAGCCTTGAGACAGGGTCCTGGTTCCTACTCAAGAAATATGCATAACAAAGTCTTTGAGTTCTTCTGCAGAACTGGGGCCCCCACCGAGGTGGAGGATGGTAACTTCAGGCTGAACAGAAGAGTCTTGGAGCACCACTTTGTTGCCTCACCACCAACCAATCAGAAAAAAGTCACACACCCTGCAGCCCTCTCCCCAGACGTTGCCTTCTGTTTCTGGGGACCAGTAACGACCATCCTGTTAGGTCTCCTGTTTGGCCCCTGTCTATTTCATCTCTGAGAGGAGCCAACAGTTTCAAGCTAAATTGCTGTTATTACAAGGGTGAATGCTATTTTCAGGCAAAGAATACCTTGACTTAGATCAGGTAGAGAGAGACATCTGCTCTGCTAGGCAGGTCTATGCCCATGCACAGCAGGAAGAAGTTAACAGAAGCAAGAGACCTCCGCCTCAATTCCCAAGAAGTATCTGGAGTATGAAGTCTCTCAGAGGGGAGTTGTTAGGGGAAGCACACTGACTGAAACCACCACCCTGGCCAGGCACTATAGTAACCATTTACATGAGTTGTTTTAAGACAGGAGGTCCCAGTAAGGAACAAGGAACTAATATGCCACCACCAACTGGAAGAGTTCGGGAAAGGTCAAAAGGAGACACCACATGTCCTACCACCTCCCAGAATCCTTGCTGGCATCCATCTTGGCTGAACAAGGAAGGACTTGTTCACCAGGAAGGACTCTGAGTCAGAATGATTGGCTAAGGACAACCCGGAAACTAATCCCATCACCATGAAACCTGAGACTGCAAGCCATGTGGCAGAGCAGTTCTCCTGGGTTTCCTTACCCTACTGCTCTCCACCCGGGTGCCCTTTCCCCATAAATTCTCTTGCTTTGTCAGCACATGTGTCTCCTTGGACAATTCACTTCCGAGTGTTAGACAAGAGCCCAGTTTTGGGCCCTGGAAGGGGTCCCCCTTCCTGCAACAGGATCACAAAGAATGGAACACAATTGAGCAACTGAGTACATTCGCACACGTGGGCATATCTACCTAGAAATATGTCTATTGTGATTTTATCCTAAGGATATGAAACTTTAATAAACATTGACTTTTTAATTAAATAACATTAATTTTCTAAATATTTTGGAGATTTCAAAATATCTTTCTGTTATTGATTTCTAGTTCAATTCCACTGTGGTTATAGAACATACTTTGAATGATTTCAATCCTTTTAAATTTATGGAGATTTGTCTTATTTGTCATATTTTGGTTCAAAATATGATCTAGTTTGGTGAATGCTTCATTTGCACTTGAAAGGAAGTTGCCTTCTACTGTGATTCAGTCGAGTGTTCCACAATGTCAATAAGGTCAAGTTGGTAGTGTTGTTCAAGTCTTCTGTATCCTTATTGATCTTCAGCCTGCTTGTTCTATCAGATATTGAGAGTGTTTTGCAGATTTATCTATTTCTTCTTTCAATTCCATCAGTTTTGCTTCATGTATTTTGAATCCCCATTATTAGGTGCATAAACTTTTAGGATTATTCTGTCCTCTTGATAAACTGACCCATTTGTTGCCATCAAACGTCTCTTTGTATCTGATATATTCTTTGTTTTGAAGTCTACTTTGTTTGGTATTAACATAGCTACTCCAGTTTCCCTTTGGTTATTGAAGTAGTATGTATAAACTCTGTGCATATAAGTAGACTTTATTTGTTAGGGTTCTCCAAATAAACATGTATAAAATAAGTTTTATTATTAGGAATTGGCTCATGTGATTATGAAAGCTAAGAAGTCCAATGATCTGCCATTGCATGCTATAGACCCCAAAGCCTCTGGTGTAAATTTCAGTTTGACTCTGAAGGCCTGAGACCCAGGAGTGCCAGTGGTGTAATTCTCATTCCAAAGCCAGGAGGACACCAATGTCAGCTCAAGCATTCAAGTAGAGAGAGAAAATTCAACATTTCTCTTTCTATTTGGACCATTGATGGGTTGGGTGATCCTCATCTATATTGAGGAGGCCAATCTGCTTCATTCTATCCACTTTCAAATGGAAATCTCTTCTGGAGAAGCCCTCACAGACACACCCAGAAAAAAATGTTTAACTAGATATTTTGCATCTTGTGGCCCAGTCAAGTTGACACAGAAAATTAACCATCACAAGTCCATCCCTTATTAACTTGGCATCCATGCACATCTCTAAGCTATACTTAATCTCCAAATGAAGATAATAATAAGGTCATAATTCCACCTAATTATCTTACATACAATTGAAAACATACTCATCCTTTCCCCAGAAGGGGAGATAGAGAACTTGAGAGATGTTTACTTTTCTCCTTGATATCCTGTACTTAAGTACTATGATGCAAAATGAACAATACTTACATACATAATGTAAAATATGTTGCATGATAGGGAAATAAGGGAGAAAAGAAAAAAATTATATTTGCTTAATATACATGCAGAAATTCATGACAAAGCAAAGAGGAAATATTCATGACAAGTATAGCTTTCGTCTCTACTATACAGCTGGTCATGTGGTTGTAGCTGGTATTTTAGTTCTCTTCTTGAACTACCAAATCTGTATTCCCTTTGCCTTGAGCAAGCACCTCAGCTAGTTGTGGTTCTTTACCTAATGGAGTGACCCATACCTTTATTCCTAAATTGGGCCGTTAGTAGCCCTGCCTGGATTAGGTTGTTGACCTTAATCACAGGGCATGGTAGCACCAAGAGAAGACCTAAAGGATCTCCTGTATTCCAGACATGCTCTTCTTTCTTTCCATTGTGGAGTAGTAGTCCAGTTTCTCCTTGGTGAACAGGACCAATCACACCAGTCAGACAATTCCTTCCTTCCTTGTCTGTTGATTCAGCGGCATGAACAGCCCAAAGTGTCCAGGTATTAGTCTTAACTTCTTGTTCAATAGAATCATTGTTATGTTCCCTGGTGGAAACATTTACCCTCTGGAACAAAGACTTCTAGGCCTGCAGGTCATAAGATCATGGGAGCAGAAAACAGAATTTACCAATGGATTACTTGGGATAATAATAGTGAGTGACACCAATGAGTGAGTGATGCCACTCCCGTTTCCATCCCTTGGTTCTTGGATCTCTGAATAGTGGATGGGAGAAATCTTACCATACCCTGGATTTGGATTCAGAGCATATACAACCTTCTGC
Source organism: Bos javanicus (assembly GCF_032452875.1). Taxonomy (NCBI): domain Eukaryota; kingdom Metazoa; phylum Chordata; class Mammalia; order Artiodactyla; family Bovidae; genus Bos; species Bos javanicus. The sequence continues at coordinate 33,428,167 of NC_083887.1, read as the reverse complement.
ACATTTTTGACTAGGAGCATGTGCCTGTTGCAGCACTTCTTTTGCTGTGAAGAGAGTTCCTAGATTAGAAGCAATCCTGTGTGGAATACCATGACTGTGGATAAGACATTCTGTTAGTCAACAGATGTTAGTTTTACTAGAAGTATTGGATGAAGAAAAGGCAAATCCATATCCATACTTAGTGTCAATTTCAGTAAGAACAAAGCACTGCCTCTTCTGTAATAGAAAGAGTTCAATGTATTAATGCACCATCAGGCTGACCACCCTGGGGACTGCTGCTATATTGAGGACTCAGGGTTAGTCTCTTCTGCTGGAAGATTAGTCACTCAGTGGTGGCTGTGGCCAGGTCAGCCATGTTGCTGAGTCTATGCATGACCTTACCCTTGTCCCCAGGGCCACTTTGTTCATGAGCCCCCTGAGTGATGATGGGACTGACTGGGGAAAGAGGCTGACTGGTACTGTGTACGCATGCTAAATCACTTCAGTTATGTCCAGCTCTTTGTGACCCCAGGGACTGTAGTCCACCAGATTCCTCTGTCCCTGGGATTCTCCAGGCAAGAATGCTGGAGTGGGTTGCCATGCCCTCCTCCAGGGGATCTTCCCAACCCAGGGATCGAACTCTTATATCTCCTTCATTGGCAGGCAGATTCTTTACCACTGTGCCACCCGGGAAGCCCAACTTGTACCATAGAACAAGTCATTCTCTCTGCTTGATTATTAAAGCCCTCCACTGCTGAGATATACATTTTGGTGAGCATTTACATGGGACACAAACTTCTTCATATTTTTTTGAAAATTCAGAGAGGTTTATCCATGTTCCTGTTCCCTAAATTTCCTTGGCACCAACTTTCCAGTCATGTCTTTCCATGTTCCTGACCATCTAGAAAATCATGGGACACAGCCTAAGAATCTGAGCATAATGCACACCTGGCCATTGCTCCTTCCAAGCAAAGTGAAAAACCAGATGCCCTGCTCAAAGTTCTGTCCACCAGGAGGGTTTCCCTTCCTGCTGCTTTCAGAGGAAGGGCTGTGGTATTGCAGCCATCGCAGACCCATCTGTAGACCAGATCTGAGTTGTCCCTTCCTCTGTCAGCTGAGCACTCATCATGCACCAAGGGGTCATGGGTGCACACGAGAGAAAGAGGGCAGGATAGCAGGAGGAGGGATTATGGGCATTTGGGTCACATCGTCACATAACTTACTTATGTTCTTTAGCCTGCTCAGTCCCAGTCACATACACATCACTGCTATTTGATGATGGGGTGCTGCGGTGCTCATCAACTTTCTGGCTTGGTGGTCAGATAACACCCACTTCACAAGGTGCAGCTCAGCTCACACAGTAACTTGGTGACCCACAACTAAGCGTTCCATCTCTATTAAGGCCTAGTAACAGGCAAAGAAGAATAGTTTGTTTCTTGAAAGAAGAGGAATTTGCAGAGGATGGCAGGGCTTTGCTCCAAAATACAAAAGCCTGTTGTAGCACTTCTTTTGCTGTGAAGTGAGAGGCCCACGAGGCGTTGTGCCTTTCTTGGTTGTAGGAGCAGCAGGATGCAATAATTTACTCTTCACCATAGATAGGATATCTCCACATGGTCCCATACCACTGGATCCCTAGACATGTCCCTGAGGGAGATGATCTCAGTTTAGGTAGATTTATTTTCCAACCTCGAACAAATTAAGGTCTTACCAATAAATCTAGAGTAGTTGCTATTTCTTGCTCACTAGATCCAATCAGCAATGCAATTGTGTGATGTGATATTTTGTAAAAGAGAAAGGTGATCTATATTCCTATGAATTGTTATGCCATAAATCCCACTTGAGCATATTGTGGTGTATGATCCTTTTAACACTCTGTTGAACTTAACTTGCTAACATTTTACTGAGGACTTTTGCATCTATATTAATCAGGGATATTGGTGTGTAATTTTCTTGTCTTATGGTACGCTTGTCTGGTTTTGGTATCGGAGTAATGTAGGCCTTGTAAAATGAATTTGGGAGTGTTCCTTCCTCTTCTATTTTTTGGATAAGATTTTTTTTTGAGAAAGATTGATATTGATTTTCCTTTTAATGTTTGGTAGCATTCACTGGTGAAGCTGCCTAGTCCTAGACTTTTGTCTGTTGGAAGAATTTTGATTACTGATTCAATCTCTTTACTAGTAATTGACCCTGTCATTTCTTTCTTCTTTATTTTTTGCAGTTTTTTTTTTTTCCCCCCCTGTGGACCATTTTTAAAGTCTTTATTGAGTTTGTTACAATATTGTTTTGGTCTTTTGGCTGCATGGCATATAGGACCCTAGCTTCCTGAGTAGGGATTGAACTTGCACCCCCTGCATTAGAAGGTGAAATCTGAATCACTGGATGGCCAGGGAAGTCTCTGTCTTTTTTAAAAATAATAGGCCTTAGTCCAAAATGCTGTCACCTATGTCTAACTCAGCAGCTTATCTACTCTGTGCATTGCATGCTAAAATACTAGTTTTTTATTTCATTACCTTGATTAAGAACTTCTTTTGATAACTTGGTTTCTTCCAAATACAGTATAACTCAATTTGTCCTCCAACATTTGGCCCTTTGCTATTTAGCTGTCTTTATCTCGTAGTAACACCTTTTTGATACAGTCATGGGGCTCCATTCCACACTCTATGAAATGGTACAGATTGCAAAATGATCCAATAGACCTGTCTACCCCCATCCACAGGCCTGGCACATTCTTACCATCTCTACTCTAAGCAGAGCCATTGAGGGTTAGATGTGAGATAATTATAATTCCACTGGAATGAAAATAAAGATAAATTTCAACTCCCCCATCTTTCTCAGAAAAATTTAAAAAGTCCTGGTGAAACTGTCCTGCAGACTAATAAGCAATTCTCCACGTTTCCCATTTTAAGATAGAATTTCTTTTTGACTGCCGTGCCAATTGAGGCATTGGTCAATTTAATCCTCAAAAGTTACTTCAGAATATGAGGAGGAAGTGGTAGGTAAGGTAGAGGGAAGGATTTCTTATCTTGTGTTTTTCTGTGGCTCTCAAATTGAAAAAGAAACTATGAGTCACATATATTTAGAAAATTGTGTTCTCCAAATTTATCTTTCTTTCAGGATAAGCACCTAATTCTATAAATAAAATCCAGGACAGTGTGTCCAGAAGGAATACAAACAAGTAATACTGTTTTGTTGGATAAATAAAGTTTGGTAAAGCCGAGGGAAGAAGCAAATGCCATTTCTCAGGCCATGTCTTAGGGGTTTCTACATGTACACAAACACACATATTTTTATGATGAGCCCCACTGTCCTTCCCTCACGTTGCTCCTGACTCTTCCCATGTTTTATTCTGTCCTGGTTTTAGGGATACTTAAAGTAAATTAAAAAGAAAGAGAAATTCTGAAGAATGATAATTCTCAGACTATAGCTGTAGAAAATTTTTTGCCAGAGAGTTTCTCTCTGTCAGGATGTAGATCAAAAATTCTGATTAGCTTACAGGTTGCTAACATGTCTGACTGACATGCGTTTTCTAGTTTTATACATAGATAATCTGAAGGATAATTATGGGGTTGGGGACTAAGTCAACTGAGAATATAACGCTGTTAGAAGATGTTTGCTATAACCTTGTTGGAGTCTCTTAAGGACTCCAGAATAAGTACCTGGTCTTGGATTTTGTTTTAAAACTGCGGTGGTATGGGGAAAATCTCATTTAAGCAATCCCCCTGGCTTCTTTGTCTGGAAGCGTGTCTCCTCCTTCCCATTTGCGGTTTTTTGTTTTCCTGTTTTCTGGTAAAACTGCCTTCTTAGCAAAGTCAGCCAAGCTAAACGTCTCTGATTTACCAGCAGAACACTGGCTTTCACTGTTGGGTTAAAGGGCAGAGTGCTAAATTGCAAAATAATGTCATTCAGAGGGCTTCAGAGTAGTGCTGGCCCATTAAGCAGTCTGTGAACATCACCGAATCTCTATCCTAAAGTAAACACAAGTTGAAAAATGATTACATGTGCAAATAATGGGGAGGCAAACAGCAGGAGTAAAACTGGAAAACAAATCTGTAATTTCTTCAAGAGTACTTGAATATATGTTTTCTCTATAACTTTATTTCCCTGAGATCTTCAAGAGGTCTCTCCCCGCTGAGTAACATGCCTGTGTCTCAACCATAGAGGTGAACCACGGAGGCCAGTGGAGGATTAACCAAAAGAGAGGCATCCAGGGGTGTGGGGGTGGGCAACTCTGAGCGGATGGTAGTGTTTGGGAGGGATTCATGGAAATACTTGTTGAGGTGAGGAAATAGATCTAAATTTCTCCTGTCACACAACCTGACTGTGACTTATTCTGCACGTTATGAGAGCAAGCAAGAAGCCTTCAGTGGGAAATTACAGTCTGTAAGAGGCCGCCAGAACAGCTGAACTGGATCCTCTGACTAGAGGGGCCATGCTGTCTCCAGCCTCCCAAGAAGAGCAGCAACATTCACTGAGCTAGGAATGTGCCACTTGGGGTGGGATAATCAGTTGGCTTTATATTGTCAATCATGGAATTTATGTTAAGATTTGTGATTATAATAATAAATTTGTTACTCATTAATATTTATATTGTATAGTTGACATTTAGTTAATAATGATTCTGTGCCAGATTTCTACATTCTTTACATGTACACGAATACATCTAATCTTCACAATAGCACCTTGAGGTAGATAAATATGATCCCAGTTTCAGTTCAGTCGCTCAGTCATGTACAATTTTTGTGACCCCATGGACTGCAGTACACCTGGCCTCCCTGTCCATCAACAGCTCCTGGAGTTTAACTCACATCCATTGAGTTGGTGATACCATGCAACCGTCTCATCCTCTGTCCTCTCCTTCTCTTCCCACCTTCAATCTTTCCCAGCATCAGGGTCCTTTCAAAGGAGTCACTTCTTCACATTAGATGGCCAAAGTATTGGAGTTTCAGCCTCAACATCAGTCCTTCCAATGAATATTCAGGACTGATTTCCTTTAGGATGGACTGGTTGGATTTCTTTACAGTCCAAGGGACTCTCAAGAGTCTTCTCCAACACCACAGTTCAAAAGCATCAATTCTTCGACACTCAGCTTTCTTTATAGTCTAATTCTCACATCCATACATGACCACTGGAAAAACCATAGCTTTGACTAGATGAACCTTTGTTGGAAAAGTAATGCCACTGCTTTTCAATATGCTGTCTAGGTTGATCATACCTTTTCTTCCAAGGAGCAAGAGTCTTAATTTCATGGCTGCGGTCACCCCCTGCAGTCATTTTGGAGCCCCCAGAATAAAATCTGTCACTGTTTCTGTTGTTGGTCCATCTATTTGCCATGAAGTGATGGCACTAGATGCCATGATGTTAGTTTTCTGAATGTTGAGTTTTAAGTTAACTTTTTCACTCTCCTCTTTCATTTTCATTAAGAGGCTCTTTAGTTCTTCTTTGCTTTCTGCCATAAGGGTGGTGTCATCTGCATATCTGGGGTTACTGATATTTCTCCCAGCAATCTTGAATCCAGCTTGTGCTTCATCCAGCCCAGCATTTCTCATGATGTACTCCACAAATAAGTTAAATAAGCAGGGTGACAGTATACAGCCTTGACGTACTCCTTTTCCTATTTGGAACCAGTCTGTTGATCCACGTCCAGTTCTAACTGTTGCTTCCTGACCTGCACACAGATTTCTCAAAAGGCAGGTCAGAGGCTGGTCTGGTATTCCCATCTCTTTGAGAATTTTCCACAGTTTGTCGTGATCCACACAGTCAAAAGCTTTGGCATAGTCAATAAAGCAGAAATAGATGCTTCTCTGGGACTCTCTTGCTTTTTCTATGATCCAACAAATGTCAGCAATTTGATCTCTGGTTCCTCTGCCTTTTCTAAACCCAGCTTGGATTTAGAAAATTTCAACAGTATGTGAAGTTCATGGTTCACATACTGTGGAAGCCTGGCCTGGAGAATTTTGAGCATTACTTTGCCAGCATGTGAGATAATCATGCGGTAGTTCAAGCATTCTTTGGCATTGCCTTTCTTTGGGATTGGAATGAAAACTGACCTTTTCCAGTCCTGTGGCCACTGCTCAGTTTCCCAAATTTGCTGGCATATTGAGTGCAGCACTTTCACAACATCATCTTTTAGGATTTGAAATAGCTCAGCTGGAATTCCATCACCTCCACTAGCTTTGCTTGTAGTAATGCCTTTTAAGGCCCACTTGACTTCACATTTCAGGATGTCTGGCTCCAGGTGAGTGAGCATACCATCGTGATTATCTGGGTCATGAAGATCTTTTTTGTATAGTTCTTCTGTGTATTCTTGCCACCTCTTCTGGATATCTTCTGCTTATGTTAAGTCCAGACCATTTCTGTCCTTTATTGTGCCCATCTTTGCATGAAATATTCCCTCGGTATCTCTAATTTTCTTGAAGAGATCTCTAGTCTTTCCCATTCTATTGTTTTACTCTGTTTCTTTGCATTGATTGCTGAGGAAGGCTTTCTTATTTCTCCTTGCTATTCTTTGGAACTTTGCATTCAAATGGGTATATCTTTCCTTTTCTCCTTTGCCTTTTGCTTCTCTTATATTCACAGATATTTGTAAGGCCTCCTCGGCCAACCATTTTGCCTTTTTGCACTTCTTTTCCTTGGGGATGGTCTTGATCCCTGCTTCCTGTACAATGTCACAAACCTCCGTCCATAGTTCTTCAGCCACTCTATCAGATCTAAGCTCTTTAATCTGTTTGTCACTTCCACTGTATAATCATAAGGGATTTGATTTAGGTCATACCTGAATGGTCTAGTGGTTTCCCCTACTTTCTTCAATTTAAGTCTGAATTTGGCAATGATCTGAGCCACAGTCAGCTCCTGGTCTTGTTTTTGCTGACTGTATAGAGCTTCTCCATCTAAACAATCTGGTTTCAGTATTGACCATCTGGTGATATCCACGTGTAGAGTCTTCTCTTGTGTTGTTGGAAAAGGGTTTTTGCTATGACCAGTGCGTTCTCTTGACAAAACTCTGTTAGCCTTTGCCCTGCTTCATGTTATACTCCAAGGCCAAATTTGCCTGTTACTCCAGGTATCTCTTGACTTCATACTTTTGCATTCCAGTCCCCTGTAATGAAAAGGACATCCTTTTTGGCTGTTAGTTCTAGAGGGTCTTATAGGTCTTCATAGAACCATTCAACTTCAGCTTCTTCAGCATTACTGGTCAGGGCATGGAATTGGATTACTGTGGTATTGAACAGTTCGCCTTAGAAACAGAGATCATTCTGTCATTTTTGAGACTGCATCCAAGTATTGCATTTGGACTCTTTTGTTGACTATGATGGCTACTGCATTTCTTCTAAGGGATTCTTTTGCCCAGAGTAGTAGATACAATGGTCATCTGAGTTAAATTCACCCATTCTAGTCCATTTTAGTTCACTGATTCCTAAAATGTCGATGTTCACTCTTGCCATCTCCTGTTTGACCACTTCCAATTTGCCTTGATTCATGGACCTAACATTCCAGGTTCCTGTGCAATATTGTTCTTTACAGCATCGGACTTTACTTCCATCACCAGTCACATCCACAACTGGGTGTTGTTTTTGCTTTGACTCCATCCCTTCGTTCTTTCTGGAGTTATTTCTCCACTGATCTCCAGTAACATATTGGGAACCTACTGACCTGGGGAGTTCATCTTTCAGAGTCCTGTCTTTTTATGTTTTCATACTGTTCATGGGGTTCTCAAGGCAAGAATACTGAAGTGGTTTGCCATTGCCTTCTCTAGTGGACCACATTTTGTCAGAACTCTCCACCATGATCCGCCCGTCTTGGGTGGCCCTATACCACATGGCTCATAGTTTCATTGAGTTAGACAAGGCTGTGTTCCTTGTTCCCAGTTTACAATGTCCATGATCCCAGTTTACAGATGTGGAAGTTGAAGTACAGGCAGGTAAAATGATTTTCCCCAAGTCACACAGCTAGTAAAGGGTGAAGCTGGAATGTGATAAAAAGAGTCTTGGAAATTCGTGTCAGGGTGAACCCCTCTAAGATTAGGGTTTGGACAAAAGTCCAGCTGTGGTATGTGTTTCATGTGGCCATTCTACCTAATTTCCACCAATCAATGATAAGGGAGGCTCTTTGCTGGTTGCCAGGGTGGGTGAAGAGTAATAGTGGTGATGGATATGTGAAGAAGTATCAGATAAGATCTTGTGTGAGTGAATTTATACTTGTTGAGAATGTCTTGTAGTTCTGGGTGGCTCAGCCCACATTCTGTTACAACTCTTTGCCCCATATTCTGAAATTGTCTTGTGGGATACTGTAGCTATTAGGTACATATGGTTACTTAAAATTAAAAACTTAATTTCTCTGATAGACTAGTGGCTAGTGGCTTGTGGCCACTAAGGCTAGTGGCTACCATATTAGCCAGTGCAGATATAGAGCATTTCCATCATTGCAGAAAGTTCTATTGGAACTGTCATTTGACATAAAATAACCTGCCAAAGAGGTCAACTAAACCATATCTCTTGCCTTTTTGCTTTGTTTCATGTGTGTTAATGCTTTGGAATAGTTCCGACTCCATTAAGAATTTAATCAAAGCCATTAGCCCAAAATACACCTATGCAATTATACACAGAAACTTGCATATGACTTAGGTGGGATCACAGCCTCTCTGTGTTAGTTACCCATTAGTGCATAGCAAATTACCTTAAAGCTTAGTGGCTTAAAACAACATGGATTTATTATCTCATACAGTTTTGTGGTTCAGGAATCCAGGAGTGGTTTAGCTTAGTGATTCTGACCCAGGACTCTGGTTAGATTGTACTAGAGTGACCAGATTTAGCAAACAAAAATACAAGATGTTCAGTTAATTTGGAATTTTAGAAAAGCAGTAAATAATTCTTTAGTAGAAGTGTGTCCCATGCAATAATCAGGACACGCTTTCACTGAAAAACTACTCATTGCTCACCTGAAATTCAAATTTCATTGGGCATTCTGTATTTTATCTCATAATCCAGTCAATGTGTCAACTTGACTTCAATCATCTGAAGGCTTTGCCCGGGGCTCATGGATTCATTTCCAAGATGGCTCCTTAACAAACCTAGCAAGTTAGCTCTGGTTGTTTGTAGAAGGAATCAGTTCTTGGACACATGGATCTCTTTTTGGGCGGCTTGAGCATCCTTATGTTGGCAGCTGGCTTCCTCCATAGTGGGTGATTCAAGAGAGGGCAGTACCATTTATGACCTTGTCTTGAAAGTCACACACTGTAACTTTCTGAACCTTTGTATTGATTGCACAGGACATTTCTATTCACTGTGGGAAGAGAGTTACAGGAACACCAGGAGACAAGAATCATTTGGAGCCATAGAGTATAAATTTCATGAGGGTAGAATTTTTGTACTTTTTTTCCTCATAGTTGTAGCCCCAGTGGCTATAACAGTGCCTTATACATTTATAGGCACTCAATAAATATTTGTTCAATGCATGAATAAATAAGACTCTGGTCTAAAATCTCTGACCTAAAAGACTCCTTTGGTTCCTAAAATGTTTGGTGGAAATGAGAGAAATTTTCTCAAGAACTTGAGGATGAAGGGATTAGAATATAGATTAGAGGAATTTATAAGGAGACATGTCAATTTAGTAAGTGTTGCCGTTGTTTGTGAAAAGAATCCTAGGACGTGTTGGAAAACTGAGGATTTTTGAAGAAGGCATTGACATTCTGTTTCAAGACTGCTGTGCTAATCTATAGATTGCAGACTTGAACTGCAACACTTCCAGTCTCCAGCCAACCCTGCTTACTTCAGACTGGGCACCACAATCCGAATTGGCAAGAGCCAATTCCTTAATATCCTGTAACTGCTTGTCCTGAGTTCAGTGGTTTTTGTATACTGACAGACTCCTAGTTTTTCTCAAGTCTGGAGTCAAGAGGAGACTCTGCCAGCAACCAAGGACCTCTCTGTCAGTCCCTAACAGGTTTTTCCTCCAATTGCATGGCTTGTCCCTATACTTGTGCTACTAAATATAAAAGGTATGTAGTTATGATACCCCCTAGATTTTCTCAAATTGTTAATGTACAGTGTTAAATACATTGCATCCTTAAAGCTATCAGTTTAACTTTATTTCAGAAATCTGAACAAAGGGCCAGATCATACTTGAGCTCAGTGTTTGAAATTTAAATGTTCACAAGACAAAAATAATAGCAAAAAATAAGGCTGCTAATGAATGATTGTGATCGTGGTGGTGTTAAATGAGTCCTGGACTCTGTGTTAGAAGTTTCTTTGTCTGAACATGACTTCCTGTACATAGCTTTTCAGGTGTGCATTGTGAAAAAGAGTGGAGAGTTACGATTCAGATGCCATGAAGCAGGTTAACACATATGCACTTGCATATACACAATTCAAAGAGAGGAATGCTCTAGGATAAAAATGGAAAGGAGATAGTGAGATTTAATACAATGTCAGGAAGGGTCTTTTGTAGAAAATTCCCTGGGGCACAATCTCGACACATAAATTACAAAGGAAGAACAGACAGGTTAAAGTTTGTCATAAGACTGTTTCTTAGAAAGAAAAGAGCCTGAGTAGCAAGTCAAAACTGACAAAGATATGAAAAGGGGCTATGAGCGGAAAGTAGCAGTAGTCCTCTTCTCAGTGGCAGCAGAATTGTTTGACGTTCTCTCATTTTTTTGGTATCTGTTGGGATGTAAGCTTCCATTGAAGGCTGTCCTGTGCAAAGGCCATGTGGCTGTCACCACTCACATCACAGGTTATTCCTCATGTGAACTGGTGAGTGTGGTTTTTGCCAACTGAAGCCACCAGGGAGTCTGGAGGGTAAGGGATATACCACTACCTCAAGATCCCCACCCTGGGCGCCACCTCTTTCCTCAAGATATTACAAGTTTGTGAGTTGTGAGGATGAAGACAGGACTCAGTTATAGAAAAAGCCTAGCAGTTTATTTCCTGATGGTTTACAGGTGGACACTTATCTCTTTACACCTTCTCAGGAGGGTCTGCGTGGCAGCTTCAGCTGCTCTCTGGACACTGATACAGGGGTCCTGTCGAAGTGCTTGGAGCTCTGAAATGGGAAGAAGAGCAATGTCCACTGAGGGAAGAAAGCCAAAGCCCAAGCTCTGCAGTGCAGGGAAGCCTCCACTAAGGATCAGAGCTACATGGGGCTCAGGTCCCTGGGCTCACATTTTGCCCTAATGGTTAGGATTTGGATCCACAAATTTAGAAACTATTTTTACATTGAAATAAGGGAAGAGAAGATGCTGACCTTGGGACCAGTAGGTTTACAAACAATCGAAAACTTGAAGTCTGCTGGGAATGGTGCCTGCAATGGGATGGAGCTGGGGGTCACCTTACACTCTGGAGAAAGTCCAGTGTATGGGGAGCATCAGAGACCACTGATGATGGGGTACACTACGATTTTACAGCTGATGTGGAACTTGGAGTGGCTTTAGTTTCTCTTTCTCTAAGAATATAACAGGGCTCTGGACAGAAACTAGGGTTGGTACTCACGTGTGGTCAGTTGTTCTCTGTCTACTAGCTCCACATATTGATAGGTCAAATTGAGAATAATGGCATCTAAAATCAACAGGAAGAAAAGTTACTATTTGCTATAGAGGAATGGGCCACAAAAAGTCAGGGCAGACTCTGCACCTGGTCAGAAATTAAGTGGTCTGAATAGTGAATGAACAAGCTAGGCTCCCCTTGCACCTCCAGGATGATGTGTATGGAGTCTTGAGTGCTGTGACTCGAAGCGGTTGCTTGCCCACCATGTTACTGGGAAAACTCACTATCTCCTCCAGGGGAGCGGCGCGAGTTGTCAGGTTTTTGAACATGTATGGCCCCTGTCTTCCAAAAATTTACAATGTAGTTAGGGGGCTATGGTTTTTCCAGTAGTCATGTACGAATGTGAGAGTTGAACCATAAAGAAAGCTGAACACCGAAGAATTGATGCTATTGAAATGTGGAGCTGAAGAAGACTCTTGAAAATCTCTTGGATGGCAAGGAGATCAAACCAGTCAATCCCAAAGGAAAACAACCCTGAATATTCATTGGAAGGACTGATGCTGAAGCTGAAGCTCCAATACTTTGGCCACCTGACGTGAACAGCTGACTCATTGGAAAAGACCCTGATGCTGGGAAAGACTGAGGGCAGGAGGAGAAGGGGGTGACAGAGGATGAGATGGTCGGGTGGCATCACCAACTCAGTGCACATGAGTTTGAGCAAACTGCAGGAGATAGTGAAGGACAGGGAAGTCTGTCATGCTGCAGTTCATGGGCTTACAAAGAGGTGGACACATTTTAGTGACTGAAAAACAACAAAAAGGGGATCCTCTATAGGATCCAATAAGGGATCATCAGGATCCTGGCTTCCTTGGTGGCTCAGACAGTAGAGTCTGCCTGCAGTGTGGGAGATGCAGGTTCGATCCCTGGGTCGGGAATATCCCCTGGAGAAGGAAATGGCAACCCACTCCAGGATTCTTGCCTGGAAAATCCCACGGATGGAGGAGTCCAGCAGGCTACAGTCCACAGAGTCGCAAAGAGTCAGATATGACTTAGCGACTTCACTTTCTTTCTTTCTTTAAGGTGGCCAACCCAGTGGGCCTATTCATTGTAGGCCTGATTAGATGGAATGGGTTTCATGATAAGACTTAATCCTCAGTGATTCACTTACTTTACTATTTTATAGATCAAACAAAGAGGCGACACAGAGTGCAATTTCACAACAAAGAGTGAAATTAAGTGAATTGTCCAGAATCAGCTAGCAGAGCCGAGGTCCGCTGGCCCCCAAGCACCCGTACACTTTTCACTAGTTATCACGTTGCTGCTAAAGCTCTCAACTTGAACTGAGTTTAGAAGGTTGACTATGGTTTGTGTTAATGGGTGATACAAAGGAAAACAATTTGGCAGGGGCTTCAGGCTTGGATCAAAGACCTGGGGAAAAGAGGGAACAGTGACTTGGAATCAGAAGAAGCAGGAAGGACCCAAATAGGGAGAATGGTCTGATGGAAAGAGAATGAGTGTTGGGAATTCAGAAGCTGCTACTGTAAGTTTGCAAAGAAAACAGGTTCTTTTGAGGGAAGATGTCGTAATACATAAAATGAATTTTCTGGCTTATTATTATTATTTTTTTTTGGTCATACCAATCATACTGGTCTTCCCAGGTGGCACTTGTGGTAAAGAACCCACCTGCCAATGCAGGAGACATAAAAGACATGAGTTTGATCCCTGGGTTGGGAAGATCCCCTGGAAGAGGGCGTGGCAACCCACTCCGGTATTCTTGCCTGGAGAAGCCTATGGGCAGAGGAGCCTGGCAGGCTACAGACCACGGGGTTGCAAAGAGTCAGATATGACTGAAGCAACAGCACACAATCATACCAGCATTCATGCTGGGGTAGCTTCCAGGCAAAGCAAAACAGGATGGCAAGGAGTGGACCTGTGAGTGGAGAGAGTGGACATGGCCTCACCTGTGAGTTTGATGGCTGCACTCCTGATGGTCTCCCAGCTGCTGCTGAAGAACGTGAATGAGTGTGTGTGGAGGATCCATAGGATTTCTTGGTTTCTCTTCGACTGGAAGAGATTTGTGTTACAAAGAGGGTAACTGAAAGTGGGAGGGACGGGTGGGCAAGGGAAGGACTGGGAGTTTGGGATTAGCAGACGCAAATGAGTATATACAGAATGGATAAACATCAAGGTCCTACTGTATAGCACAGGGAAGTATAGTCAATATCCTGTGATAAACCAGAATGGAAAAGAACATGAAAAAGAATAAGTATGTATAACTGAGTTATTTGGCTGTTGAGCGGAAATTAACACAACCCTGTAAATCAACTATACTTCAATAAATTAAAAAAAAAAAAGAAGGCAACTGAGAAGTGACCCTTTATGAAATTCAGCATCCTATAGGCCCCAAGAACAGACATCAAAAGACCAGTGAGCATGCATACAGCGGCCATTTCATTCTAAATTTAATCAGGGTGGCACTGGAGCTTATAGGACTAATCAACAGATGTTTCAGGAGTCAAGAGCAGATTCCAGCTGGAACTTGGGGACAGAGTAGAGGGTGATGTGGCAGGATATCCAGAATCACTGTTCTTCCCAGATGGTTCTCGCTCTAGCTGGGATTCTTTGCTATGTGCTTTGCCTTCTGGGATTTGCCTGGACTCTTGGCCTGAATTTTTGGAAGCAGCACCTATTGCACACTCACCAGCTTCATGCAGAACTGCCTGTAGAAATCCCTGGCCCTTGGTAGATCCTGAACATCCAGGAGATGGTCTAATACCCCATAGAGTTCCTGGAGACCCAGAAAAGGAATGCAGATGATCAGGACATCACGGCAAGCCTGGAAAACAGAGTTTTCTGCGTCACAGTGCATAATGCTAGTTCCCCTTCCAGAAGGGAAGGCAGGCTTATTGGTATGTTGGGAAAAGAGCAGTAAAGAGTGATGCAAGGGCTGGACAGTCAGTGCTACCACCTTCCCAGTTTCAAAGATGGAAGTGCAAACTCAGGAAGTGATGGCCAAAAAAGAACCCAAGATGGGATAACTGGTTTTCAGGTTCATTTGAGACTGGTGTCTTCAGATATGGCTTCTGGCCCAGCCAGACCAAGATTCCTGGCACCTCTTGGCTACGGGCAGAGGAAGAGGTGCAGCTGTCTCTGAAAGGGCCACTTACAGTTCCAATCTTGGGATTGGGGTCCCAGAGGTGGAGAAGGAATGAAATCATGCTCTTTTTTATTTCTTCAGCAAAAAAAATCTTCCACCTTCTTCCTGTTAGGGATGCCAGATTCTCAAATAAGAGGATGGCAGTCAGCCTCACATCATCCTGCTCCTGTGATGACAGATGCATGTCTTGGGTGAGTCCCCGACATGGCCATTCCCAGCTGGAAACCCCCCAGCCCACTATGCCCCTTCCCATTCAGTAAAGGAGGCTGGAGTCCAGGCACTGGAGCTCGCTTGTCACAGCCCCTGTGTGTTTCAAGAATGCCTTTTCTTTCCCAGTATCTCTCCATCCACACAACCTGAGTTCAGAGCTGGAGACTTGGTTTCTGACTTTGAGGAACTAATGAGGAAATATGACCACAGGAATAATACACAGGGAATGCTAGTGGGAGAAGGCCAGGGAGGGTTCTTGTTTGTTCTGTATTTTATACATATTAGTCTGACTGCATCATTAGCCTGGAGTTATGGGGCCTCTGATCGAAACTGCTCAAGGTCTAGGATGCTTCTCCAAGATCCCATACACTTTCCAAAGGGATTACAGAAAGCTCAGAAATTTGAACTTTGGGTCTCAGAGAGAGAGAGAGAGAGAGAGAGGATAAACAAGAAAGTGCTTAGCCTCACTATTTTATATATGAAGTTACGGAGCTCCCTTGCTTACTCTCCAGGATGGTTGGCAATGCTTTACAGGTGGTGGAGAAAGATGGCCTTCTATTATCTAAGACACTTTGTTGATATGGTTTAGAGTTCTAACAAACTCTGATGAATTTTCTGGAGGTTTTCTTTTTTCTTTCTTTTTCTTGAGGGAGTTGGGTATCTAGAAAACTAGTCTAAAATACCTATAGGAAGGCAGAGGGATGAGGGGAAAGGTCATTTCGGGTAACAATATTATTTAGGTTAGCAACAAACAAGAACCAATAAAAAAGCATTCCCATGGACATGAGGGGAAGATGACAGAAGAATTAACTTTGATGGCAAAATTAAATGTGTGTGAGAAGTGGGCATATAAACAACAATGTTATGAAAAAGGACGCTGATAAAGATCTACCATAAAAAAATAAAGATGGCTTGTTGGGAAAAGGCTAGAAAAGTTAAATACATGAGATGTGACCTTGTAGAATGGAAATGGAAGCAGACATGTTCTTTAAATGTACTAGAAGTAAGGTCAAGGTATATTTTTAAAAGATCTCCTTTTAGAAAGAGAAGCAACCCAATAACAAAGTATCCAAAAGCTAGAGAGTTATTTTCTTAAAAAAAAAGAAACCATTTGAATTTTTAAAAATCAAAGACCTAAAGCTAGGTGGAGGAGGAATTAACCAGTTGGGAGGATGAGAAAGCAGAAAAGAGAAGCGTAGAAGTGTCTTGGGTGCTGGGAGAAGTATTAAAGTTTAATTTCCTGTTATAGAGAGTGACGTAAGCGCTTGGGTGCTGGTATGGGAAATAGTGAGCAGGGCCTGGAGCATGGGACAGCAGCTGTATTTTATACCATTTTTTCAAAGTGTCACCATATTTTTGGATTTTCAAGAAAGTATTTGAATAGTGAAGAAAAGAAAGAGAGAATTTGGAGATTACAGAATTGTATGTTTTACCTATAGAAAAATATAGGGGCAAAGTATCATAATTTATTTGCAGAAAGAGAGAATTGCGTGCATTTAGTTGCTTTATTTGTGTCCAACTCTTCACCATCTTATGGACAGTAGCCCACCAGGCTTTTCTATCTATGGGATTCTCCAGTCAACAATACTGGGGTGGGTTGCCATGCCGTCCTCCAGGGGATTTTCCCAGCCCAGGGATTGAACATGCATCTCTTAAGTCTACTACATTGGCAGGCAGATTCTTTACCACTAGCACCACCTGGCAAGCCCCCAAAAGAGCATTACAGGACTGTAAAGAACATGTCATTATTAAGACTCAATTTTTGTCAAATTTTATGCAAATTTGATGAGGTTGATACCTACTAGAAAGGAAAAAGTTCTAACCTAACAACCAGAAAGACTTTAGATTTTTTTGCAGTAAAACTGAGAAACATTCTTTTGACCATAAAACTTGTAGACAGACTTGTGATTATTGAAGGCTCAGATCCAAGAGTGTTACTATCACTGAATCAACAACAGTCCAGGAAACCTAACAGGTGGGTCTCTCTGGGGCTGACTTCAGCTCTTTGTTGTTAAAGATTGTTTCAAATCTGTGTAGTGAAGAAAAGAACATCTTTGTTATTTTAAAGAAGATACTGAGTTGAATGAAAGCCCATGAAGTAATTTTTGAGTAAAAAATGAGAATGAAAAGTAACACTAACACATTGGAGAAAGTAACACTAATACCAGCAGAAAGCTGCTTTCAAAGGTCAGGTTCAGACTCACACAAAAGAAACGGAAACACAAAACTGGTGGACTGTGGACTGAGGGCACGGATTACAAACTGAAATCTGGAGGTCGGGTGGTTAATAAACCTCTGAAGAGTCAGGAAGAAAGGGTAAGATTAAAAAAAAAACTGGAGTGAATAAATAGGAAAAAATTGGACTTGAGAGGTGATTTTTCTTCAGATTCTATTCAATACTTCTCAGGCCTCATTTAGAGATACAACACAGTCACTGGCTTGTAAAATATTAAGGAGCTGAAAAATTAGGTTTATGATGAATAATGAAGGAAATAAAGACTTTTCATTCTGGAGACCATCAGGTGAACAGGTAATTTAATAAGGCCTTAATGTTTAAGAAGGATGCACTTGAGGAGCCAGCCAAGATTTTCCATCTCCTCCAATCACACAACAGGAGCAGACAGGTTTAGATGATAAAAAATAGGTTTATGTTAGATGTGAAATAGATTTCTATATTAATGACAGTGAATAAACCAAGAAGAAATAATAAAATCTAGTTTCCCAGAAGGTATAAAGAAAAATGACCTTCCTTTGCCTAGGATCATTGACTAATCTTTTCTGAAATGAGGGCTGTAAACCAGATCAGGGGTTGACAAAATTTTTCCGTAAAAGACCAAAGGCTGAATAATTTAGACTCGGCAGGCCACATGGTTTCTGTAACAACTAATCAGCTCTGCAGATGAAGTGTGAAGGCTGCCATAGATAATATGTGACCAATGAGCATGGCTGTGTTCCAATAGCACTACATTTGCAAAAAGATGTTCTGGGTCGAATTTGGCCCATGAGCCATGGGGCAGTTTAATGACTCCTGGGTGAAATGAACTACGCAAGCATTTTAAGTCTTTGAAATCTTGCACATGGAAAAGATGGTGTTGGCGGCATCGACGTCTAGCCCTGTAATGAGTACTGTCATCATCTGTGTTCCCCCAACAGCAAACGTTGAAGTAAGGATTTAAGTGTAAGGGATTTACATGGAAGGTGAGCCCAGGAAGCAAGACGGACAAGAGAGGAAAGCTACGAAAGGGAATATAAGCGGGTACGGCAGATGGACACCAAACTGGTCTGCTGCAAGCACCGCCTGAACCTCTTTCTGTTCACTCACTTCTGGGGAGGCAACATTCCTGAACAGGTTCACTTACATCTTCAAAGAAGGTTCTTGTTTGCAGCACTATTTCTTTGAAGTAGAAGCTCACGTCTCTGTCTGTGAGCAGATCCAGGATCTTTTTTAGAGCCTTCAAGCTTTCACAGACGACCTCAGTGCGGGCCAGGTGATAGAGGCCTCTGATGACAGATTCTAACATCATCTGCTTGTGCTTCTTCACCTATTTTGAAATAAGGTCTCTTAATCTCAAAAACTGTTCTATGTGTATCTGGAATAGGGTAGGAGACCCCAGACAAGGGGACTGACATTCTGTTAGGGTCACGGATCCTTCAACACAAGAGCCACTACTTCAGCAACTTATTTGGATTTTCACTTAATTTCTGAAATTAACACACATGGTAACCATGGGGTGTGGGTTACTAAATAATTATTTTAAAACTCTACTTGTGTCCATGCATGCTCAGTTGGGTCCAATTCCTTGCAACCCCATGGACTGTAGCCCACCAGGCTCCTTCTTCTCCATGGGATTTTCCAGGCAAGAATAATGGTGTGGGTTGCCATTTCCTTCTCCAGGGGATCTTCCCAACCCAGGGATGGAACCTGTCTCCTGTGTCTCTTGCATTGGCAGATGGATTCTTCTTTTTCTTTTAACCACTGAGCCACTTGGGAAGCCCCTAACTCTATTTAGATGAACTACTTTTTGTCCCTCCCCCAACCCCTTTTACCTTGTGAGGAGCTCCAGAAGCTGTATTACCAAGACCCCGGATGGCCATTTGCCTCAGGATGGGGTTGGAGTCCCAAGCACTCTGATCCATCAGGACAAGCACTTCCCGTAGATTCCCATGCTTCCAAAGGACTGGCTCCTTCATGAGCTGAAAATGACACACTTCTCCCCTTTAGTTGAGGGAAGGGCCTCCCTTCAGGAGAGTTCTGAAGGCATCACAGCTATGATGAAAGGATAGGGCCCCAGCTGCTTGTGGAGCAGAGGAAGAAGCCTTGGGTGAATATGCAAATCTGGCAGGAACTAAGCTCTAGCGGTAAACAACCCACAGGTCAAGGTTATGAGCTGATGAGAACCAAAACACCTAGTTAAGAATATATGTGCACGTGCTTAGTTGCTCAGTTGTGTCTGACTCTTTGCGACCTCATGGAATAAAACCCGCCAGGCTCCTCTGTCCATAGAGATTCTCCGGGCAAGAATACTAGAGTGGGTTGCCATGCCCTCCTCCAGGGGATCTTCCTAATCCACGAATCGAACTGGGGTCTCCTGAATTGCAGGCAGATTCTTTACCAGCTGAGCTACCAGGGAAGCCCAGTTAAGAAGATAATTCTAATCTAAATGGGAAAATAGAGCATGG
Organism: Bos javanicus; assembly: GCF_032452875.1. Taxonomy (NCBI): domain Eukaryota; kingdom Metazoa; phylum Chordata; class Mammalia; order Artiodactyla; family Bovidae; genus Bos; species Bos javanicus. The sequence continues at coordinate 33,408,664 of NC_083887.1, read as the reverse complement.
AAAACAGGAGTAACTGATGATGTTATTTCTCTGGACTGGCTGGGCCAGCCTTTATCCCAGGGTGTGGAAGGACTGTAGTATTGATATGTTTGTTGGTTATATTTTGTTTTGTCCTTTGCAGGTTAAGTCTCTGTCCTTCTCTGCTTTGGAAATTGATGTCTACAGACCAGAGGGGAGGAAGAGGATGAGGCTGGGTTCTTTTTCCTCTCTCTCTCTCTTCTCAGGTACTGTATCTCTGGCAGTCATTGGGCCTCTCCCACAGCTTCTGGTGAAGGTCCCTCTTCCGTGGCTCTGGTTCCCACTGGACTCCTGAGAGAGATACCCCATGGGACCCAACGAGCCTCCTGGGATGGCTTGCCTCAGAGAAGAAAGCTGTGCCCGTTATCCGGTAGTTCTCCGAGGAGGAGGTCAGGGATGGGAGGAGTTGTTCTGTGATGTCCCGTATGATTCCATGTTGCCACACGGCCATGCTCCTAGAAAACCAAGGCTCCCATTGTAGTGGAGACTTTTTTCTTTCTAAACAATGGAAGACACTTTAGTCTATTTCTCTATCAGGAAGATCAATAATTTTAAAAAGGGATGTTGACAAGGAAAGAGCACCAAGCCTTAAACTTTATAGCACCCTATCTAAGTGCCTGACTAAAGTGTTCAGTTCAGTCACTCAGTCGTGTCCAACTCTTTGTGACCCCATGGACTGCAGCCCGCCAGGCCTTCCTCTCCATCACCAACTCCGGGAGTTTACTTAAATTCTAAAGTGTAGTTTGCCTAAAACTGTTAATTTGTATCACTATTTTTTGAGGAATTGCTGAGTCTGGAGCTGATCCTACTATGTCTTCCCAACCCCCTTTGCTCTTTCATCTGTTTTTTTCTTTTTTCTCCTTGACTCTAAGTCCTTGGTGACTCAATGGCTCTCAGTGAAGTTGTCTGCACTGCATTTTCACTTTATTTTCAGTTTTTTCTTTGGTATCTAGTTTTGGAGTATCTGAACATTACCTGGCCAGTGCACAGACTCCTATGTGGTGGGTACTGGGGCTGCTGAGGAGGGTCCACACGTTGTCTCCCTCGTCAGATTCTTTGGTCAGCCCTTCTCTCATGGCCTGGGCCTGCACACACTTCAGCGTTGTAGTCGAGAGCCTGAAAGAGACAGTTGGCATCACAAAAGTAAGTCATCACCATGCAGGGAATTGTGAATCCCCCAAGTCCATAATCCATAATAAATACCATCAAGTTGTCTGTATTCTATATTTTCACATATTATATCTTGGGGCTCTATATTGACATGTATGAATCTGGTTACTTATAATCACTACATTCTACAGAATAAATATAGCACATTTTGTTTGTTTAAAAAAAATGTTCCCCATAATGCTCCCTTACTTCTGGATGAATGGAGGCTGTGCAAAGAAAACACAGGCAGCCTTGATCTCACACTTTGGTTTTGGGGCCAAAGGGGATATTGACATGTCCTGAAGTCAGTCAATAATTCCCCAAAATCTTAACCTCTCCTGAGAAAATCAAGCCCTGAAGATAGAAAGTGTGAAATACTGTATTTTAGTGGTTCAAACACAGCACCTTGGAAACCAGGATGCATCTCTCAATAGATAGTGCATTCCAGTTGTTGGCCAAACAGTAGTTGTGATGCAGTCTCTATTGACTGTGTCTACAATTCGTGTACACAAACAGATTTAAGTGTGGCTCTTTGAGCTGTCACTGGAGGAGGACCTGGCCACCTGCTCCAGTATTCTTGCCTGAAGGATCCCATGGACAGAGGAGCCTGGCAGGCTACAGTCCATTGGATTGCAAAGAGAGGGACACGACTGATGTGAATTAGCATGCACACATGCATGCTTAGAGCTGTAGGTATTTTAGTAAAGTTACATGTATGTATGTACATGTGCTGAGCCTAACTGCTTCCTTGGTGGCTCAGATGGTAAAGAACCTGCCTGCAATGCAGGAGACCCATATTCAGTCCCTGAGATGTGAAGATCCCCTAGAGAAGGGAATGGCAACCTACTGTAGTATTCTTGCCTAGAGAATTCCATGTACAGAGGAACCTGGTGGGCTACACAGTCCATGGGGTCACAGAGAGTCAGATGGGACTGTGTGACTGAGTGCCTGGGCCTGCACAGGCAAGCAAGCAGACCCCACCCCCCACCCCACCCCACATGCATGCTCAATGAGTCTAATTGCTCTTTAAAATGCCTTTTAATAGGTTGACTTGACTTTGGAACAAAAAGTTAGGCAAGAGAACAGGGAAGCAAAGCAATGTGTTACAGGATAAAAATCTATACTTAATAATCCTCAAAGAGCTCTATGGAGCAATATAAAATATGAATTTAATAGTTTAAGAAAGCACTAATTCATGACTTAATTGGGACTTTTTTTTTAAACTTTTTCAATGGTTCATGAAGTAATATTGGTTCTTTCAATTGGTGAAGTCTTAGATTTGAGGAAATATGATATTTATTTTTATTTTTCTTCTTTCCTTGTACAGTGTATACGTGTATACTCGTGTTGGACTCTTTGTGATCCCATGGACTGGGGTCCCCCAGGACCCTCAGTCCATAGAATTTTCCAAGCAAGAATACTGGAGTGGGTTCCATTTCCTTCTCCAGGGGATCTTCCCGACCTAGGGATTGAACCTGCATCTCTTGCATTGGCAGTCTCCTTTGTTGGGAGACAGATTCTTTACCAGTAGTGCCACCTGCCTTGAATATTACAGAATTCCAACTTTCCTTGAAAGGTTTCAAGGAAAGAAGACAAAGGAAGTGGATGGGGCACTCTAGAGAAGAGGATGTTGCTGCTTATAAGACTGTTCTGGACAACAGCGCCTGGGTACCAGTTCTGGGAAGAAGGGCTATGAGGCTCAGGGATGGAGGGCTCTTGTTTCTAAATGGGTACTTGAGGCCATGCCAGGCCCTTTTCTGGAGTCTTGGGTCAGGATGTCTCCAGAAGGCCCTTCTGCCTGGCCATTTACCTGCAGGGGTCAGCTATCTGCTGCCGCTCCCCCTGCGGCATCACCCGCCGCCGGCGGCTGAGGGCTGAGGTGGGCATCTTCTGACCGAGCGTGCAGCTGACCAGCTTCAGGAGAAGCGCGAACAGCTCCGGGTACAGGCTCGCGACAGGGGTGCCCGTCGACACCACTTCATACACGGCACAGGCCACCTGCGGGGAGGAAGGGTCTCGTGTCAGGTGGGGCTGACCTTCCAGGCTGTTTTCCCTCCACAGGATTGCTTCCCAGGTGGACCACACTTGTGGTAAAAGCACACAGAAAGGGGAGAAAACAGAGGGTTTATTTTTCTGGAAACTTCTCAACTGAGATTGTGTTTTTCTCTCAGGGCTCCCATATGGGGTGATTCCAAAGTCTAGTTGGCACCATCAGGTTAGGCTTAGAGTCTTTTGACAACAATTAGATGTCTTGAAGGATAATTTGGAAACACAGAGGCATAGATTTTCCTTGGGCTGGTAAGAAATTGGCTTCTAAACATGATCAGCCACAAAGTCATTGCCACAGGTTGTCCAACTCACAGATATTGCCTCTATCCTGGCTAGGTCATCTTCTAACTCATTCTCCAGTTTGTCGACTAAGGCTCGCAAGAGTTTGCTACTGGAGGCTGGGTTCTCAGCCAGAGATTTCCACAGTGTCTTTGTGTCCCTAGGGAAGGAAGGCAGGAAGCTGATGAGGCTCAACTCCTTGGCAGATGCGCTTTTCCATTGGATCCACTCTAAAACCACATTATGACTAATCACAATTGCAGGGACGAGTGGACATGCCAGCGTGCCTGGGGATAATAAGGATGCTTTATTTAACAATCTAGCATTTGGGCCTTGGGTTGCTGAAGTTTGTTAACATCCATCAAGACAGAAACCTCTCATATAGATGCATTCTCAGCAACCAGGAAGGGGGGAAATAATCACTTTCTAAAACTCACCTACTCCTATTTTAAATATATATATATATATATATATATATACACACACACACACATACATACACACACACACACACATACATATACCTAAAATTCTCATTATCCAATGAGGACATATATTTGAAAAATACTTGGAAAACCATTACCTGTGATTCAAGCACTGTTTCTGAAATTAGTCAGGTGAGATGTTTTCAACTTTTTCTTGCTATCTTTCTCTCAAACCAGAGATTTTTTCCTAGTGCCTTACAGAGGGGTCTTCCCTGGGAAAAGGGACCACCTTAGTTTGAATCTACCTGTCAAATGGCAGAGGCTTCTGTAAAAGGTTGGCAACAACTGCGTCCATGTGAAAGCTGGCTATCTGAGAGATGGCTTCTAGCATAAACTGAAAACTTTCCTCCTTTTGTCTGAGGACCGGCATGTGATGGTAAATTACGCCCAAGATCTCCAACAGCTAAAAACAAAAAGCCAATTCAATCACTGAATCACCATTTTTCCTTGACATGGTTGGCTTAGGTCATGTACAATCAGCAAGTTGTGGATGGTGATTGATGAAATAGAAATAATGTTAAGGAGGTGATTGATTCTACACATGGCCTATCTCTTGCTCAGGACAATTATTGATAAATTAGGCATTTATTCTTAAATCAGTTTAGCAAACATTTAGTAAAAGGCGGCATTATGCCAGGTGCTGAGTTAGGCATTGTGGGGAATTTACCAGGGTTGCATAAGATGTAGCCCTTTCTCAAAAGGAATGAGTCATCTCATAAATGACTTCAGCTGTACACCCAAAGGCTTGTGCACAAAATTGTGTATGACAAAGGGTGTACAAGAGATTCATGGGACGGATAGGGGAATCCAGAAGTAACTGAGGTCACTGGTCTGGGTCTCAAAGGATATATACCAATTCCAAAAGGCAAGGTGGAGATGGCGAGGAAAGGAATCCTCGTCAGAAGGAACAAGACAGGTAAAAATGCAAATAGAACACAGAAGGTTCAGAGAGCAGTGAAACTGATCTATCCTCCACTTTTGGATACATGTCATTTTACATCTGTCAACACCAAAACTAAAAGCTCTAATGTGAACTGTGGACTTTGGGTGATTATAGGATGGGTCAATGTAGGTTCATCGATTGTAGCAAATGTAACCTGAGGTGAGGGATGTTGGAAGTGTGGAGATAGGAGGTGTATTGAAACTCTATAACTTCTGCTCAGTTTTGCTGTGAACCTAATGGCTTTATAAAGTACTGCTACTGCTACTGCTAAATCACTTCAGTCGTGTCCGACTCTGTGTGACCCCATAGATGGCAGCCCACCAGGCTCCCGTCCCTGGGATTCTCCAGGCAAGAACACTGGAGTGGGTTGCCATTTCCTTCTCCAGTGCATGAAAGTGAAAAGTGAAAGTGAAGTCGCTCAGTCTTGTTCAACCCTCAGCGACCCCATGGACTGCAGCCTTCTAGGCTCCTCCATCCATGGGATTTTCCAGGCAAGAGTAATGGAGTAGAGTGCCATTGCCTTCTAAAATCTATATAAAAACTATATGAAAGCCTGGTAGAAGCAGATGTAGAAAAGCTTTATGGAATAGGAGAATGGTTCAGTTTGGAGCACAGAAAGAATGAAGGTGAGAAAAAAGAGGAGGATAACTTGATAGACAAGACAAAGCTGAATCCGAAAGGGCATTGAGGGCCACCTTTCTGAGTTTGGATGTTAGTCTGTGTGCAGTAGGGAATTATATCATGCATTTGGATTTTTGACATGGATTAGGACACGTCTCTATGTGAAAGCAACTTTGCGTCCAGTAGATATTTCTCTTTCTTATTTTGGATAGACATTTTTAGGTTAAATATAACATTTTTCATAGAATTGTAATTCCTTAATCATAAATATCCTGCAAGCCTGATTATCACACAGTCCCATACTAGTGATTCTTGGAAAACATTTAGGTCCCTAGCCTTTACCTAGCATGTGAACAACTTCCCCTTTTATGTTTAACACACAAACACATGGATATTCTAAATTTATTAACCTTTCATTCTCCCATGACTGGCCTAGGGCCTGCCACAGTATATACTCAATAAATGTTTTTGAAAACAAATGAACAGTTGGACAGTAATTAGAACAGAGGTCATTTGTAAAAGTCATGCTTTGGAGAACTCTTTAATTTAGGATGATTAACTCTGGGCTCTGGGGTCCATGACTTCTTCCTCTTGTTACCCTTGGGAAGGAAGCTTTTCGGGGTTAAAAATTCTTTTCCTCATCATTGATCTCTGAATTGCTAATATTTTGATTCTGACTTTAGGAGAGAGAGAAGACAGCATATCCATTTGGAGCTCTTAACCAGACTTCCTGAATTTAAATCCAATCTCTCTGCTTAATTCTCTAGTTGGGAGAAAGGATTGAGGACGTTTCTTTCAGTCAGCTCCTCAAGAATAGCCTTCTTTATCAGAAAATACCTAAAGGATGTTAAAGAGCAGCTCACAGGGTGGCAGTGGAGTTAGAAAGCGCGCCTGGCCCTCAGTGGCCATCTCAAAGGTTCACAAGATCACTCTTATGCTTGTAGGTCTTACAACCCAGTTTTGCACACCCCACATTCTTCTGGTTCAGATATTCTTCCTCTGGCCAGAGAGTGGCAGCTTGGAAAGTGCTCATGATCACAGACTAGAGAGGCAATTGAGTCAGGCGAGACAGGCCCTCCGCCTGAGCCTGGTTGCTCATACACAACTTGGGTCTCTGTTGAGGCCTCCTGCGGCTGTGTATACTCTTGCCTGTGACTCATCAGAGGACCAACTGAGGAGTGATGACCTGCTTCTGGTACTGGCCTTTCAGAAGTGCTAGAATTGTGCTCAGTTGTCAGACTGGCTGTCAGTTCACCTGGTCTTCCAGAGTAGCTCCCTGCTCCTTCAGGGCAGTGATCATCCAGACGCCACAGGCCTTTGTACATGGGGGGTTGAGGCTCTCCAGACCATCCAGGGTTTCCTCCAGGAACACGAGCATTTCTTCACTGGGGATGAGTTTACTGACAATCTGAGAAAGGACCCAGAAAGACTCATGTCACCAACCCCTCCTTCATATCTGGACCCAGAAAGACTCATGTCACCAACCCCTCACATCATATCTGGACCCAGAAAGACTCATGTCACCAACCCCTCACTTCATATCTGGACCCAGAAAGACTCACGTAACCAAGCCCCTCACTTCCTATCTGGACACCCAAAACGTGCTGTCCTTTGTTTTAGGATATTAGAAACCACTGGGCTTTCCAAAGAGTTAGCGTATGATTGAGGCCATAGAAACTAGAGAAAATACTAAAATATGACATAGACATGGCCTTTCAGTCTAAGTAAAACTTTCTTGAAGTTGCTTTCTAAAAATCATTTTGTATTTATTAAATTCTAGGTCTGCCAAGGCAATTTCCTCTCCAAACCTGAATTTACAACATGCCTCATAATGGAAAAATAATGCATACATGGCAATTTAAATGTTGTCAAGTACTTTCATATACATTTCATCTATCATAGAAATGTCTTGTGTCTGCCAAAGAGTAGCTAGGAGCTAGGCTTGAGGATTCAGGAAATCTGTCACATGTACTAAGTGCCTGGCTAAATAGCCTGTGCCTCACAGCATCCAAATGGAGGGTGAATTAAGATGTACCCTGTCTTTTGCTTTTGTGTGTTTCAATATTGAGTAGTCAATAAAAAGGTCAAGAAAATAAGACTTTGTAATTTTGGTCTCTCGACAATAATTATATAGAATGTTTGATTGTATATGCCTCTGTGTATGTGCGAATGAAAAGGCAAGCAGGGTAGGTGAAAAGTTAGCAGTCTGAATAAATTCCAGAAGCATTATCTGGGGCTTTAACCAAACAAGAAGGTCATGGTTTTGAGTTTGTGGGTATGAAAACATTCCTATTCACAACTGAATTCCCTCTGTATTAAATGGCCCAGTGATGTGTGGTAGAACAATCTTTGAGAGGACATGAATTCTTTTTCATGAGTAGCTGCCTGTCCTAGCTGGATTCTGAGTTACCATGGCTCCAAGATCAAGGCCTAGACCCATGTGTCTGTTCTTTGGAGCACCAAATGTCTGCCTGGGTCCAAGCTCAACAGTTATGTGTTTTTTTCTTTCTCATATTGGGATGATATTGGCTTAAGAATAATTGAAGGAAGGGAACTCATGTTTTTGACACTTATCACGCATCAGACACTGTCTTAGGCATCAGACCTGTTTTCCCTCCCTGTGCCCCCATGAGTTTCTTTCCTGTATACTCATCACTTTCTTGTCCCTGCTGCCGCCTCCTTAGTCCAAGCCACCTGAGCTCGCACATGGATTCTTACAGTTTCCTCCAAACTGACCTCACTAGTTTCACTCTTGCCAGCTTATAGTCTAGTTTCAACATGGCAGCCAGGTGACCCTTCAGAAATAGAGATGTATCACATTCTTCCTCATAGAACCACCGCTTCCCCATAAGGAGATTTTGCAAGTTAGGAAAAATGCTTTGTTCTCAAGAAAGTTCCCTTCTCTCTGTTATTGTCATAATGACCAATTTTGTTGTTTACCGCCCTCAGTGGGTAATTACCATAGTACACACATAAATCCATAATGTCTGCATTAGGAATAATATTGTCTCATACAAGTTGTACATTTCACACCTGCCACATTGTATGTAGTGGTTTTGACTCTTCTGTTCAAATCCCTCTGCTGGTTTTTGATTTTTATTAGAGTGAAACCAAGGCTCTTAATAAGGCTTGGAAGGCACTTCAATCTGCTCTGGGCTATCTCTTGGATCTCAGGATCCACTTCTTTCTCCACCTCAGGGCCTTTGCACATACTGTTTCCCCCTTTGCCTGGAATGTTCTTTCCAGATATCTTTGTGGTTCTCTCTTTCAGAGTTGTGATCCCAGGGGATCTGCGCCCACCTTACTCTTTATTCCCCTCCTTGACTTTGTGTTTCTCACTTATCACTACCTGACATCATATTTATTTGGCTGCTCCATCCACTAGGACGTGAACTCAATGAGGCCAGGCATTTCTATCCTAAGACCCTGGAAAATAGTCTGGCATGTGGTAGATGCACAGGGCACATGAGGTGAATGAATAAGTGACTGAATAAATGAATGAATTGATTGACCAATTCTCATAGCAGCTCTGAGAGGAAGGTTATGCATTTTTTTAAGATGAGGAAATGGATCACATAGTGCACGCACTTCAAGGGGTGCACACAGAATACATCTGACGGACTCCAATGCCCTGTTTCTCTCATTTTACCCTACTGCCTCCTTCACCTGGAGAGGACTGCATGGTTCCCTAGGTTTCCCAGAGTTTGAAATGAGATTAGCAGGGGTTGCTTATATACGTGGACCCAGATTTAATGAATGGACAAAGTCTTTTATTTTGCTAGAATGGCTAGACTGTTTGCCCTCCTTGGTAGAGGTGCGTACACAGCTGACTCATTTGAAAATCAACCCAGAATCATCCTTATGTCCCTTGATCAGTCCTCCATATCTATTACCTTTGCTATTTTGGAGGAAATCTTGATCTGGACCTGCACATCATCACATTGCAGCCCTTCCTGCAAATCCTGTAGTCTTTCCACTTCCAGGTGAACACCTGCAATCAACAAAGGGTGACATGGGAGTTCAAAGAGCTGATAGGGGTTGAGAGGCTGTCTATATTTTAATGTGACACTAATTCAGCTGCTGGATGCCTTTCACAAACGCACGAAAGCCTCTCTGATGAGCATAAGAGCAAACACTGACTGAGGAGTTTCAGCATGCTAAAAGCATGCTAAATACTCTGATCTCATTTATTACTCCTAGAGATCATCTGAGGTTATTTGCAGTTGAGAAAACTGACACAGAGAGATGTAAAGTCATTTGGCCAGGTCATGCAGGGGGTGAAAATGGAAGGTTGGAACTTGAACCCTGGTCTGACACCACTGCCCAGCCTCTTACTACTCTACTCTACTGCTGGCTCTGTTGGAGTTCTATTCTGCAGTCAACTTCTGTTGAGGGGAATGGTAAGGTAACCATTGTAATCATTGAAATTGTGTGATTGTTGATAGTGAAAGTGAAGTCACTCAGTCGTGTCCGACTCTTAGCAACCCCATGGACTGCAGCCTACCAGGCTCCTCCGTCCATGGGATTTTCCAGGCAAGAGTATCAGAGTGGGTTGCCATTGCCTTCTCCGATAGTGACTTGTAAATGCAGACCTCAATGGTAATGATTTTCTGTTTGCTGTCTGGAGTTAGTAATTGGTGGAAACTCACACCTGAATCACTCTCTGGGAGGTAGCTTAGCCTCCTGGGCAGAGGACCTGGGCTCAAAGTCCAGCTTCACTGCCTTCAATTGTCCAAGCAACTGGTAAATTTCTCAACCTCTGATCTATTATCCACATTAACAACGGACTGAACAACATCCACAAATATTAAGTGGGCATTTAATTCAGTAAAACACTAGTTACTTGTATCCAGTACATATTTAATTTAATGATCATATTCTTTCTCTCTCTCTCTCTACCATGTTTATTTGATCAAACAGGAAAAAGAGTTAATGAAAAATGAAGTATGGGATTACCTGCTAACAAAGAATATTTAAGAACTGGAACTTTGCATGTTTCAAGAAAATGAAAGGACCTAAAGGGAGAAATATAGATCTGATCACCTGAAGAACTATGGACAGAGGTTCCTAACATTGTACAGGAGACAGTGATCAAAACCACCTCCAAGAAAAAGAAATGCAAAAAGGCTAAATGGTTATCTGGGAGGCCTTAAAATAGTTGAGAAAAGAAGAGAAGCAAAAGGCAAATGAGAAAAGGAAAGATATAACTATCTGAATTCAGAGTTCCAAAGAATAGCAAGGAGAGATAAGAAAGTCTTCTTAAGTGAACAATGCAGAGAAATAGAAAACAATAGGATGGGGAAGACTAAAGATCTCTTTAAGGAAATTAGAGATACCAAGGGAACATTTCATGCAAAGATGGGCTCAATAAAGGACAGAAATGGTATGGACCTAACAGAAGCAGAAGATATTACAAGAGGTGGCAAGAATACACAGAAGAACTATACAAAAAAGATCTTCATGACTGAATAACCACGATGGTGTGATCATTCACCTAGAGCCAGACATCTTGGAGTGTGAAGTCAAGTGGGCCTTAGGAAGCATCATTACGAACAAAGCTAGTAGAGATGACAGAATCCCAGTTGACCTATTTCAAATTCCAAAAGATGATGCTGTGAAAGTGCTGCACTCAATGTGCCAGCAAATTTGGAAAACTCAGCAGTGCCCACAGGACTGGAAACGGTCAGTTTTCATTCCAATCTCAAAGAAAAGCAATGCCAAAGAATGTTCAAACTACCACACAATTGCACTCATCTCACATGCTAGCAAAGTAATGCTCAAAATTCTCCAAGCTAGGCTTCAACAGTACACGAATCGAGAAGTTCCAGATGTTCAAGCTGGATTTAGAAAAAAACAGAGGAATCAGAGACAAATTGCCAACATCTGTTGGATCATAGAAAAAGCAAGAGAATTCCAGAAAAACATCTAGTGCTTCATTGACTATGCCAAAGCCTTTGACTGTATGGATCACCACAAACTGTGAAAAATTCTTAAAGAGATGGGAATACCAGACCACTCAACTTGCCTCCTGAGAAGCCTGTGTATGCAGGTCAAGAAGCAACAGTTAGAACTGGACATGGAACAACAGACTGGTTCAAAACTGGGAAATCAATACATCAAGGCTGTATATTGTCACCCTGCTTATTTAGCTTATATGCAGAGTACATCATGGGAAATCCTGGGCTGGATGAAGCACAAGCTGGAATCAAGATTGCTGGGAGAAATATCAATAACATCAGATATGCAGATGACATTATCCTTATGGCAGAAAGCAAAGAGGAACTAAAGAGCCTCTTGATGAAAGTGAAAGAGGAGAATGAAAAAGCTGGCTTAAAACTCAACATTCAAAAAATGAAGATCATGGCATCTGGTCCCCTTACTTCATGGCAAATAGATGGGGAAACAATAGAAACAGTCAGAGACTTTATTTTCTTGGGCTCCAAAATCACTGCAGATGGTGACTGCAGCCATGATAGTAAAAGACACTTGCTCCTTGGAAGAAAAGCTGTGAAAAATCTAGATAGCATATTAAAAAATAGACATTACTTTGCCAACAATGGTCCATATAGTGAAAACCATGGTTTTTCCAGTAGTCATGTATGGATATGAGAGTTGGAACATAAAGAAGAGTGATCATTGAAAAACTGATGCTTTTGAACTGTGGTGTCGGAGAAGACTCTTGAGAATCCCTTGGACTGCAAAGAGATCAAGCCAGTCAATCCTAAAGGAAATCAGTCCTGAATATTCACTGGAAGGACAGATGCTGAAGCTGAAGCTCCAATAATTTGGCCACCTGATGCAAAGAACTGACTCAATGGAAAAGACCCTGGTGCTGGGAAAGATTGAAGGCAGGAGGAGAAGGGGATGACAGAGGACGAGATGGTTGGATGATATCACCAACTCAATAGAGTTTGAGCAAGCTCCAGGAAATGATGAAAGACAGGGAAGCCTGGCATGCTGTAGGCCATGGGGTCGCAAAGAGTTGGACATCAACAACAACAACAACAAAGAAAGACCAGGCAGAAGAATAATAGAATTCTTTTCTTCCTATGAGGTCCTTTTGTGGTACATTTCTTGTCTTATTAGAATGGTCCTTTAATTCTCACCCCTTTAATTCATTTTTTTTTCTTGCTTTGATAAAATCATACACCCTTCATGAATTCTCTTCCCAAATCCCAAGGGACTGTCAGATCTATTCAGGTTCTGCTGAATAGTTTTTCCCTATTGACTGACTCTATCATCTGCCCTCAACCAAATTCCACCTGTCTTTCACACACTTTTAGCATGCAAATTTAGAATTGTTATATCTCTGTGTCCCAGCACCAGAACAGTGTCTGACACACAAAAAGGCACTCAAATACTTCCCTAGGGGCTTCCTTTGTACCTCGTTGGTGAAGAATCTACCTGCAATGCAGGACACCCGGGTTCGATTCCTGGATTGGGAAGATCCCCTGGAGAAGGGTTAGGCTACCCACTCCAGCATTCTTGCCTGGAGACTTCCTTGGACAGAGGAGCCTGGCAGGCTACAGTCCATGGGGTCGAAAGAGTCAGACACAACTTAGTGGCTAAACCACCTCTTTCACCTTCATCAAGAGGCTTAGTTCCTCTTCGCTCTCTGCTATCAGGGTAGTGTCATCTGTATATCTGAGGTTATTAATATTTCTCCCGGCAATCTAGACTCTTAATTCTACATCTAAAAGAATGAAGAGTCTAGTGTAGGCATGAGCAGCAGCAAGCTGGCTGGGGGATCTGGCTGCACCTGGTCTGGAGGGAACTGTACACAAGGCAGGTCCCACCTCGGCAAAACATTTGCTGATTTAACCTGGATTTAATCTAAAGGAAGCCCTGAGTGTTGGTTTCAGCCTGATACTGAGGTTTTAAAATTCCTTCTGTTTCCTGACATTTATAGGCATTTACACATTCTGGCAGAGCAGGCAGAGGTCCTGCTATGCAAGCTACAAAAGTCTCCACAAAGTTCTCTCTCTTAGAGAACTCTGAAATTCACTTAGCACCAGGATAATAGTATGATTTCCTCTGAAAGAAAACTGTGTGGTAGAAAAAGCTTTGCTAATATGCCCAATTGGTGTGTGGTTTAAATCAGACACTCTGAAAACATTTCACCTGCTTTAATGGATCTTTATGATGCTTTGGTGCTATTATCTTTATTTAAAAAAAAACAAAAAGCAGAGCCACTGAGGAAAAAGGATCTAAGAGAGAGAGATAAATTGTGTGACATAACTCAGAAATGACTGAACTAGGGGAGGAGAAAGAAAGAGAGAGAGGAAGGAGAGAGACAGAGATATACAAAGAGAAAAGCTGAGAAAAGTGAAAACAGGTATCTTCTCTGCATCTGTGGGTTTCTCATCCTTCCCTCACCTTTTATAGAGAACAGACCAACAGCCGAACTAGCAGCCGCCTGGCGGATGGAGGGCAGGGTGTCACAGGAGTGAGGAGCCAGGAGGCCAAGGAGTGAGCCGATCTTAAAATTCTCTGGTGCCTGCAGGATAAAGGAGGATCCCGAGGTGATGGGGTGGCTTGATGATGTTTCAGGATAGTCCCAACGCTGGATATTAAGTCCTTGTTTCCTCCGTGCAGGTCCTTAGAATAAAATGGAATCTCGGACTTCCCAAGCGGACAGGCAAGCAAAGACAAATGAATCGCTTCACTCCCCGCCTCCAAATCTCCCCCTCCCCCTGCCCCCCGCAATCCCTCAGCCAGCTCCTGCTTGTACTCACAGTGCTGAGGGATGGGGCAGACCTCAGGGTGGCTCTCTGAAAAAACTCCGCCTGGACTGGAGATCCTTCACACGGGAGTTTTGGATTCCAGCGGCCTCCGAAGTCCTTGCTGTTAGCAGGCAATGACATCCACCCATTCTAGGGGCTTACTCACCTCGACATCATTTGTCAGAACTTTTGCGGTGATCTGGAAGGCTCTTTCTCTTTCCCAGTCTTTTTGTGAGACAAGCCACATTCGGAGAAGCTGTTGGTCAAAGAGTAAAAGTGCTTTCCTTCAGTTCAGTTCAGTTCAGTCTCTCAGTCGTGTCCGACTCTTTGCGACCCCATGAACTGCAGCAAGCCAGGCCTCCCTGTCCATCACCAACTCACGGAGTTCACTCAAACTCACATCCATCGAGTCAGTGATGCCATCCAGCCATCTCATCCTGTGTCGTTCACTTTTCCTCCTGCCCTCAATCTTTCCCAGCATCAGGGTCTTTTCAAATGAGTCAGCATCAGGCGGCCAAAGTATTGGAGTTTCAGCTTCAACATCAGTCCTTCCAATGAACACTCAGAACTGATCTCCTTTAGGATGCACTAGTTTGATCTCCTTGGAGTCCAAGGGACTCTCAAGAGTCTTCTCCAACACCACAGTTCAAAAGCATCAATTCTTCAGTGTTCAACTTTCTTCACAGTCCAACTCTCACATCCATACATGACCACTGGAAAAACCATAGCCTTGACTACATGGACCTTTGTTAGCAAAGTAATGTCTCTGCTTTTTAATGTGCAGTCTAGGTTGGTCATAACTTTTCTTCCAAGGAGCAAGTGTCTTTTAATTTCATGGCTGCAGTCACCATCTACAGTGACTTTGGAGCCCCCCAAAATAAAGTCTGCCACAGTTTCCACTGTTTCCCCATCTATTTGCCATGAAGTGATGGGACCAGATGCCATGATCTTCGTTTTCTGAATATTGAGCTTTAAGCCAACTTTTTCACTCTCCTCTTTCACTTTCATCAAGAGGCTCTTTAGTTCCTCTTCACTTTCTGCCATAAGGGTGGTGTCATCTGCATATCTGAGGTTATTGATATTTCTCCCGGCAATCTTGATTCCAGCTTGTACTTCCTCCAGCCCAGTAGAGGAAGTTAAATAAGCAGGGTGACAATATACAGCCTTGACGTACTCCTTTTCCTATTGGAACCAGTCTGTTGTTCCACGTCCAGTTCTAACTGTTGCTTCCTGACCTGCATACAGGTTTCTCAAGAGGCAGGTCAGAGGCTGGTCTGGTATTCCCATCTCTTTGAGAATTTTCCACAGTTTCTTGTGATCCACACAGTCAAAGGCTTTGGCATAGTCAATAAAGCAGAAATAGATGTTTTTCTGGAACTCTCCTGCTTTTTCAATGATCCAGCAATGTTGGCAATTTGATCTCTGGTTCCTCTGCCTTTTCTAAAACCAGCTTGAACATCTGGAAGTTCATGTATTGCTGAAGCTTGGCTTGGAGAATTTTGAGCATTACTTTACTAGCGTGTGAGATGAGTGCATTTGTGCAGTAGTTTGAGCATTCTTTGGCATTGCCTTTCTTTGGGACTGGAATGAAAACTGACCTTTTCCAGTCCTGTGGCCACTGCTGAGTTTTCCAAATTTGCTGACACATTGAGTGCAGCACTTTCATAGCATCATCTTTTAGGATGTGAAGTAGCTCAACTGGGATTCCATCACCTCCACTAGCTTTGTTTGTAGTGATGCTTCTAAGGCCCACTTGACTTCACATTCCAGGATGTGTCTCTAGATGAGTGATCACACCATTGTGATTATCTGGGTCATGAAGATCTTTTTGTACAGTTCTTCTGTGTATTCTTGCCACCTCTTCTTAATATCTTCTGCTTCTGTTAGGTCCATACCACTTCTGTCCTTTATTGAGCCCATCTTTGTATGAAATGTTCCCTTGATATCTCTAATTTTCTTGATGAGATCTCTAGTCTTTCGCATTCTATGTTTTCCTCTATTTCTTAGCATTGATCACTTAGGAAGGCTTTCTTATCTCTCCTTGCTATTCTTTGGAACTCTGCATTCAAATCTTTCCTTTTCTCCTTTGCTTTTTGCTTCTCTTCTTTTCACAGCTATTTGTAAGGCCTCCCCAGACAGCCATTTTGGTTTTTTTCATTTCTTTTTCTTGGGGATGTTCTTGATCCCTGTCTTCTGTACTATGTCATGAACCTCTGTCCATAGTTCTTCAGGCACTCTGTCTATCTGATCTAGTCCCTTAAATCTATTTCTCACTTCCGCTGTATAATCGTAAAGGAGTTGATTTAGGTCATACCTGAACGGTTTAGTGGTTTTCCCTACTTTCTTCAATTTAAGTCTGAATTTGTCAATAAGAAGTTCATGATCTGAGCCACAGTCAGCTCTCAGTCTTGTTTTTGCTGACTGTACCGAGCTTCTCCGTCTTTGGCTGCAAAGAATATAATCAATCTGATTTTGGGGTTGGCCATCTGGTGATGTCCATGTGTAGGGTTTTCTCTTGTGTTGTTGGAAGAGGGTGTTTGCTATAACCAATGCATTCTCTTGGCAAAACTCTATTAGCCTTTGCCCTGTTTCATTCTGTACTCCAAGGCCAAATTTTCCTGTTACTCCAGGTGTTTCTTGACTTCCTACTTTTGCATTCCAGTCCCTTATAATGAAAAGGACATCTTTTTTGGGTGTTAGTTCTAAAAGGTCTTGTAGGTCTTCATAGAACCATTCAACTTCAGCTTCTTCAGTGTTACTTGTCAGGGCATAGACTTGGATTACCGTGATATTGAATGGTTTGCCTTGGAAATGAACAGAGATCATTCTGTCATTTTTGATGTTGCACCAAAGTACTGCATGTTGGACTCTTTTGTTGACTATGATGGCTACTGCATTTCTTCTAAGGGATTCCTGTCCACAGTAGTAGATATAATGGTCATCTGAGTTAAATTCACCCATTCCAGTCCATTTTAGTTCTCTGATTCCTAGAACGTTGATGTTCACTCTTGCCATCTTCTGTTTGACCACTTCCAATTTGCCTTGATTCATGGACCTAACATTCCAGGTTCCCATGCAATATTGCTCTTTACAGCATTGGACCTTGCTTCTATCAACAGTCACATCCAGAAGTGGGTGTTGTTTTTGCTTTGGCTCCATCCTTTCATTCTTTCTGAAGTTATTTCTCCACTGATCTCCAGTAGCATATTCTTTCATATTTATCCATTCTCATTCTCTTGCTCTCACTCTGCCTCTTCTGGAATAGGGTGCTGGCCTCCCCACAAACACTGTGTAAGTGGGCTGGCTCTGTGGTGTTGCTGGGGGGCTACGTGGGTCAGGCTAGATGAGTCCCCGGGAGGAGGCAGAGTTTGGAGGGTGACCTGGAGCACAGGTTAGGGTCCATGGGACCTACTCACATTGAACATTTCTTGGCAGTCCTCTGCTTTCATGTTATCCCACATCATGGTCCTCAGCAGCTTTCCGAGAGCATCCATGGATCGTTCGTAGAGAAACTGAAATGAAGTGAGTGACAGTGAAGCTGAGAGCACGCGTTCATTCAAGTTCATTCATTCTACCCGGTTCTTCACCCTCCTCCAGCCTCGCCCCCACATACTTGGATGTGCTCCTTGTCTTTGTCCGTCTCGCCCTCATTTCTGAGTTTTTCCAAGGGTGGAAGGGGCAGCAGCCTCCGAATATTCTCCTCAAGAATATTAAGATGGTCATTCAGTGAGAGTTGAGGTTTCAATTTACTGAAATGAGAACCACGTGGAGGAGTGGATATTATATCGCCAAACAACACACGTCTCAGTTGAGTTCCAGAGAACTGAGGATCTGAAGGGGCTTGAAGGGGTCAGATGCATTTCTGATGGAAATGCAATGTTGAAGGAGATGGTAACAGGAGTAGAGAAAGATTGGGGACATAAAACCAGACTGTAAGTCTAATTTATTACAGTGATAAACAAACCATCACTTGCTTGGCATTACTTAATCCTTTATTGTATGATCTAACATTTATCTACTTATTTTCTTCAGCACTCAAGTTATGTGTGTATGTATGTGTGAGTGACTGAGAGACAGAAGAGAGATTCTAAGTTTGGAGCAGTGAGTTTTATCGATGTCATATGTCCTTTCATGTCATGTGTTATCCCTGATGGCTCAGTCTGGCAAGAATCCGCCTGCAATGCCAGAGACAAAGGGTTGATCCCTGGGTGGGGAAGATCTCCTGGAGAAGGAAAGAGCAACCCACTCCACTATTCTTGCATGGGAAATCCCATGGACAGAGGAGTCTTGTGGGCTACTCCCCATGAAGTTGCAAGAATGGAACACAACTTAGTGACTAAATACCACCTATAAACACAGGAGTAAATGACACTGGAACCTTCCTTTTCCTTTCTCACTATCTGACATATAGTATAGACATGAGGATATAAAGAAACCTGGATATAGCTTAGGAACATGTAAGTATTCAGTAAATATGAAAACCTCCATTTGTTATTAGATAAATGTAAGCTAAGACAATACAACACCACTTGTCTGCAACAAAATTAGCAAAAAAATAAAAAATGATGACACTGTCAGAGAAGGGTGAAACTGGTTCTCTTACAGGGCTTCCCTTGTAGCTCAGCTGGTAAAGAATCTGCTTAAGACCTGGGTTTGATCCCTGGTTTGGGAAGATCCCCTGGAGAAGGGAAAGGCTACCCACTCCAGTATTCCAGCCTGGAGAATTCCATGGTCTATAGTCCATGGGGTTGCAAAGAGTCTGACATGACTGATAGATTTTCACTTTCACTTGCACAGAGGAGTAAAAGTCAATAAAGCTGTGACAGCTTTATTGAATGTTAAATGTGTTGATATATAGTGTGCAGTCTTCTCATCCTTATTGTCTGGCTGGCTATTTAAAAATATCAACTTATTGAGGCATAATTTATGCACAACAAGCTGCATCCATTTAAAGTGTGCAATCAAATAAATTCCACACTCATGAAACTACCACTATAAGCAATACAGAACATTGCTATCAGCCCCCAGTTTTTCCTGATGCATCTTTGCAGTTCATCTATTCCTCCACCTTGGTCCAAGGTAACCACTGATTTGCTTTCTGTCATTAGTCTTCAAGGTCTACAAATGTCCTGTCTATATGAGGGAAGCCGTTAGCTACATGTGGCTATTGAACTCTTGAGTTGTTGCTAGTTTGATTTAAAATACACTGTAATTGTAAAACACACCGGATTTTGAAGATGTGGTATGAAAATCATGTAAGTCATCTTATTAATTCTTTATTTTAAATACATGTTGAAGTAGTATACTGAATATATTAGATTAAAATAATTATTAAAATTAATTTAATGTTTCTTTTTTACATATTTAATAGTGGCTACTAGAAAATTTTAAACAATAAATGTGACCTGTATTATTTCTACTCAACAATGCTGTTCTGGAACCTGGTTAATTCTTAATTCATCTTCAAGATTTCTTTGCACTTTCTTGAAACCTCTCTTATCTTTATAAATATGGGAACTTGTGCCTTTCCCTTATTTTGCTTCTTACTGAATTTTAGAAAAACTATGTGGCTGTGTTTTGAATTCATTTCTCTTTGTTGGCTAAAACTCCTTCAGAGAAAGGTCATATTTTGTTTAACATTGTCCTTTTAGAACCTAGCTCAATGTCTGATACATAGATGCAACTCAATAATATTTATTGAACCAAATTGTCAGCTTTTATAATTAGATGTTCAAAGAACATTTTTTTTTTGCATGAGGATGTTCATCAAAGTATCACTTACAGGTTTTAAAACAAGAAATAGTTAAATGTAGCAATAGGAGGTTGATTAATAATTGAAGGTAATAATATGAGGCATATCTATGCATCAAGATATCAGGCAGTGATTAAAATAGTTGTTACCTCAACATAATAAAGGCCATATATGAAAACCGTATAAGCTAACATCATGCTTAATGGTGAAAGACTGAAAACTTACCTTCTAAGATCAGGAACAAGACAAAGATGCTACTTCTATTTAACATAATACTGCAAGTCCCAGCCAGAGCAATAGATAAGAAAAATAAATAAAAGCCATCCAGATTGGAAAAGTAAAGTAAAATTATCTCTGTTTTCAGATGACATGATCTTATATATAGAGAATCCTAAAACATCTACAAAAATATTATAACTAATAAACAAATTCTTCAAAGTTGCAGAATACAAAATCAGCACACAAAAATCACTTCCATTTTTATACACTTAAAACAATGAACCATCAAAAAAGTTAGCAATTCCATTTATAATAGCATCAAAAGAATAAAATACTTAGAAATAAACTTAACCAAGAAAGTGAAAGGCTTGTACACCAAAAAACCACAAAATGATGCTGAAGGAAGTTAAGAAGACACAACTGAAGGGAAAGGTGTTTCATATTTAAATTGCAATACTTATGATTGTTAAGATGTCCCTCTAAAGCAGTCTGCAGATTTAATGCAATCCCTATCAGAATCCCAATGATACTTTTTGCAGAAATAGAAAAATCCATCCTAAAATTCACATGGAATCTCAAGGGACCTCAAATACCCAAAACTATTTTGAAAAAGAACAAAGTTGGGGATCTCACACTTTTTGGTTTCAAAACTTGTTACAAAACCACTGTAATCAAAACAGTATAGTGCTGGCATAAACAAACAGACACACAAACCAGTGGCATACAACAGAGGGGCCAGAAATAAACTCTCGTGCATATGGTGAAATGATTTTCAACAAGTGCCAAGACCGTTCAGAGGGGAATAATGTTGCATTTGGCCATGATTACTTGGATATGACACTAAAAGTACAAACAGTGAAAGTACAAATGGACAAACGGACCTATGTCAAAATTAAAAATTTCTGTTCATGAAGGACACAAAGGATAGAGTAAAAAGACAGCCTATGGAATGAGAGAAAATATTTGCAAATCATATATGTGATAAGGGGTTAATTACCTTATCTAGAGTAGAAAGAATACGAAAAGTATAAAAATATAAAGAACTACAACTCAACAAAAAAAAGAGAAAGAACTGAGAAAAATGGACAAAGGATCGAATATTTTTCTCAAGAAGATATGCAAACAGGCAATAAGCCTATAAAAAGATGCTCAAAGTCATTAATCATTACTGAAAGGCAACTCAATGCTACAGTGGGACACCATCCTACACCCATTAGGATGGCTACTGTAAAAACAAACAAACAAAAATCAGAAAGTGACGGCAAGGAAATGGGAAACTTAGGACACTTGTGTGCTGTTCGTGAACATAAAACAGTGCCCTGCTATAAAGATCAGTGTGGTGGCTCCTCAAAAGATCAAAAACAAGCTTGCCATCTGATCCAACAGGCTGACTCATGAGTATATGCCCAAAATAAATAAAAGCAGGGTCTGGAAGAAATATGTATGTACCTATGTTCATAGCAGCATTATTTACAGTAGCCAAAATGTGAAAACCCTCCAACAGATGAGTGTCCAATAGAGGAATGGATTAACCAAGTATTCTATACACATCAAACAGAATATTGCTCTGCCTTCAAAAGGAATGAAATTCTGATACACCCTACAACATGGATGGATCTTGAGGACATTATTCTAAGGAAAATAGGTTAGGCATCAAAAGACAAATACTAGATGATGCTAGTGACATGAGCTACCTAAAGCATAAAATTCACAGAGACAGAATATAGAGTGGTATCAGCCAGGGCTGATGGAAGGAGGAAATGAAGAGTTGATTAATGGGTATAGTGCTTCCATTTCTGGAGATTGGTTACACAATCATGTAAAAGTACTTAACACTACTGAACTGTACACTTAAAGACGGCTAAGGTGATAAACATGTATATTTTACCACAATAAAAAATTAATGAAAAATGAATTATGTTTGTGAAGAATTGGTCATAACATGGGAATATATAAGATGAGGAAAAAAAAAACAGGATAAAAATTATATGCAGAGCAGAATCTCAGCTCTGTAATCAACATGGACAATTGGGAATAAAGAATTGAAGAAAATATACCAAAATTTTGATAATAGGGTAGGGTTAGGTGTGATTTTTACTATTTTTAAAGACTTTCTGCAGTTTCCAAGTTTTAACAGTGAACTTCTATTTCTTTTACTGCAGGGAAAAAGATTATTTTTAAAATGTGCTTAAAATTATCATTTTCTTCAGGCATAGTGCTGCTAACCAAACCTGAGTGTGATTAAGGCTTTCATAAGTTTTTAATGGGAAGATTAAAATTTGCCTATAGGCCAAGAGAAATTATTTTTGCACAGAAATTTTGGTCCTCATATATCAATAAATCTGACTTTTATAAGCAGCTTGCTAGTCTCTGTCAGTCATCAAATGATCAGGCTTTCAGTCAATTCTGTCACTTTGGAAAAAGAAAAAGCTCCCATTTGAAATAACCTATTGATGAATTGGGCTTCCCAGGTGGCACTAGTGGTAAAAGAACCCACCTGCCAATGCAGGAGACGTAAGAGACATGGGTTTGATCCCTGGGTTGGGAAGACACCTTGAAGGAGGGCATGGCAACCCACTCCAGTATTCTTACCTGGAGAATCCCAGGGACGGGGGAGCCTGGTGGGCTGCCGTCTATGGGGTCACACAGAGTCAGACATGACTGAAGCGACTTAGGTAACATGCACGCATTGATGAACGGTGTCCTTTTTGTGATGGTGCACTAGAGTCTGCACTTATCAATGTCAGTCGATCAGAATGAGTATATGCGGAGGAAATTTTTTCTTCAATGAGAAGAAACAAAAAATTCTCTACCTGAGGTATCTGATGGCAATTAAGGCTTTCCACCGAATAGGGCTGGCCAAGGAATCCAGAGGTTCATCCCTGATGAAGTCCTGCAACACAGACAAGGTGGTGAACCATCTCAGGGAGGACTAGGGGAGTTTCTAGATGCATTGAGGTGGAAGCCTCATTGGACTGTTGGGTGCCCTCAGGCAGAATCATGGCAAAATTCTGTTCTTAGGGATTGGCAAGTTTTACCCACTTAAAAAAAAAGACAACTTGCTCTCTTGGTAATTAACTTCTCAGGATCTTGCCCATGTCCTTTGCACACTCACCAGCATGTAACCCAGCAGCACCTCCTTGTAGGAGAACTTGAACGTCTCATCCTCAGCATCCTGGACAGCAATACCAATCTCTGTGATACTTCTGGTAAAACTCATCTGCAGATCCATGTCCTAAAGGAAAATGACTCACAGTGCAAGCCAGAGTCTTAGGCACCGAACCTGGTTCTACGAATGTTTGACCTACGGTTGAAATATGTGCCCGGACAGCAGTGGCACTGTGCTTCTTCTGCCATTTTCACCTTAGTCTCAGATCCAAGTTGCAGGGCTTCTCAACCCCGGCCTCTGCCATGGACTGAGGATTCTCTAGAACAGTGGTTTTCAAACATTTCTGACCAGAATCAAAATAGGGAACAATTTACAAATCTATCTGGTACTTACATGAACTATATATATATATATATATATATATATATATATATATATATATATATATATATATAATGCATGTATAATGTGGTGTTGGAGAAGACTCTCGAGAGTCCCTTGGACTGCAAGGAGATCCAACCAGTCAATCCTAAAGGAAATCAGTTCTGAATGTTCATTGGAAGGACTGATGCTGAAACTGAAGCTCCAGTACTTTGGCACCTGATACGAAAAACTGACTCAATGGAAAAGACCCTGGTGCTGGGAAAGATTGAAGGCAGGAGGAGAAGGGGATGACAGAGGATGAGATGGTTGGATGGCATCACCGATGCGATGGACATGAGTTTGAGTAAGCTCCGGGAGTTGGTGATGGACAGGGAAGCCTGGTGTGCTGCAGTCCATGGGGTTGCAAAGAGTTGGACGTGACTGAGTGGCTGAACTGAACATGTATATAATACATGATGTATTATGTATACATATATATATGTATATAATATATAATTATATATATATATAAAACCATGATTTCTCAACCTGCCTGCAACTTGGATCTGAGACTAAGGTGAAAATGGCCAAAGAAGCACAGTATCACTGCTGTCTGGGCACATATTTCAACCGTAGGTCAATATAATATATATTATATATATATAATACATAACTGAAATAAAAGTTTTGTGATACTTAATGCTATATATAGTCATTTTTCTTTCTTTTTATTTTGTACATTATGAAAGTATGATAACACATTTATAGGAGACTTGGAAAATACAGAACACAGTTACATACAGTTTCACCATATATTACAATTATTTTTTAAGTAGAAAAATTATGATTTTTAGTTGGAGTTTCAATATCAAACTCTCAAAAATTATCTTTTATTCCTCTTTTATTTTATTACAAAAAATTACTAGTTGTGATTTATTAGATATATTAAATTGATTTCCTAATCTACTGGTGGGTCACAAATCACAGTTCTAAGAACACTGTTCTGGTTTACAGGTAACTTTCAAACCACCTAGAACCAAATGCAGTTCCTTGTTCTGTTTTAAATTAGGCTTGGGAATCCTGACTTCAGAATTGGATTAATTAGTTAAAATTTGGGATGCCTTCCTGTGAAATCAAATCAAGAGAACATTTATGCTTACTGTATTTTCAGGGAGCATAATTTGTATTCAGATATATTTATACTCAAACAGAGGTATTCAGGTATATAAAATATATCACCTACCTTGTTCGCCACAGACATGCCCAGAACCTGAAAAAAATCAGAAGGAAAGGCAGATACTAGAGCAGCAGTCAGAGTTCCTTCACCCCAACCAAAGAGCCACGCATCAACCTGAAGGACAACAGTGAGGCAGGGTGTTCAACTTTTCCAAGTGGTGGGGGCTGTTCCCTCCCTCCCTCAGATTCAAAAGGGACACCTGTGTATTGGTGGATTCTTTGCCATGGATGAATCATGACTAAGCTACAAAAGGCAGCACAAAGATTTCAAGCCTTTGGATTTCAGGCTTCTCATTTTAAAAAGGCTCTATCAGGGGGAGGAGCCAAGATGGCGGAGGAGTAGGACGGGGAGAACACTTTCTCCCCCACAAATTCATCAAAAGAGCATTTAAACGTGAAGTAAATTCCACAAAACAACTTCTGAATGCCGGCAGAGGACATCAGGCACCCAGAAAAGCAACCCAACTCTTCGAAAGGAGGTAGGAAAAAATATTAAAAACAAAAAAAAAGAGACAAAAGAGGGAGGGACGGAGTTCCGTCCCAGGAAGGGAATCTTAAAAAGAGAGAAGTTTCCAAACATCAGGAAACCTTCTCACTGCCGAATCTGTGCCGAGCTTTGGAAGCACAGAGGGCAACATAACAGGGAGAAAAAATAAATAAACAATTTAAAACTCGCAGATTGCGAGCCCTACGGTAACTCCCCCAGCAGAGAAGCAGCGCAGACGCCTGCATCCGCCATTAGCAAACCGGGGCTGGGCAGGGAGGCGCGGCGTGGGCTGCATCGCTGAGAGTAAGAATCTGGCCTGAATACCCTGAGCGCTATCTGAGCAAAATAATTTGGGCTAGCAAACCAGACTGTGGGATACCTACCACGCGAAAAGCCAGCCCTAACCTAAGACCGCCAGGCCCGCGCACGGAACAAAGGACTGAACAGAGATAGCCGGCTGCAGACCTTCCCCCTCCGGTGACAGGCAGCCAGAGCCGGAAGGGGGCAATCGCAGCCCCAGAGAGACATTATCTATAAAACTGTAAGCAGGCTTCTTTGCTAACTAAAACTTCTTGGGGGTCTGGACGGTCAACATCTGCCTGAGAAGGTGCGCCGGTTTTACATCCAGATAACCGAGTGGCGGGGAGGCGATAAGTCGCAGCATTGGCGCTCGCCTGGGAAGAGCAAATTGGCGCTCGGACCTGGGAAGAGCAAATTAGCGCTCGGACCTGGGAAGAGCACAAAACGCAGGCCCAACTGAGTCTGCGCCTCTGAGGACTACCCGAGTGCCTGAACCTGAGCGGCTTGGACCTGGGAGGTGCATGCAGCCCAGGGCCAGCCTTGGATTGTTCCCGGCGGAACAACCTAGAGTCCGAGCAGTGTGGACAGGGAGGCTACACGCGCCGTGAGCGGGGGCAGACCCAGGGTGGCTGAGGCACTGCGAGCCCACGCCAGTGTTATTTGTTTGCAGCATCCCTCCCTCCCTCCCCACAGCGCGACTGAACAAGTAAGCCTAAAAAAAAAAAAAAAAAAGTGCCCTCCACCTTGCCCTTTGAGTCAGGGCGGAAACCAGATACTGAAGAGACTAGCAAACAGAAGAAGATATAACAGAGGGAAACGCCTTGGAAGCTACAGGCAATAGATCAAAACCCTGTGGTTACTACGGACTACATAGGAAGGGGCCTATAGATCTTGAGAAATATAAATCTGACCAAGGAACTAGCCAAAAATGAACTGAACCCACAACACCCACAAAAAAAAAAAAAAAAAAAAGTACTAGATATATTTTTATTATTTTTACGATCATTCTTTCTTTTTTTTTTAATTAAAAAAAAAATTTTAAGTCCTCTATTGTTCCTTTAATTTTCACCTTTATATCCTATTACTTTGCAATAAAAAAAAAAAAAGACCCTATTTTTTTCTTCTTCAGCAAACTTCATATATATATATTTTATAATTTTTTGACCTTGTTTTTTTTTGTTTGTTTTTGTTTTTTTCTTCTTTTCTTTAACATTGTATTTTTGAAATTCTAAACTCTACTCTAGATTTTTAATTTTCGCTTTTTGGTATATGTTATCAATTTTGTACCTATAGTTTTTTTTTTATATAATTTCTGTGACTTTTTTTTTTTTTCTTCTTCTCTGTTTCTTTCTCTTCTTCTTTTATATAACATTGTATATCTGAAATTCCAAACTTTACTCTAGATTTTTAATTTATGCTTTTTGGTATTTGATATCAATTTTGTACCTGTATTTTCTTTATAATTTTTGTGACATTGTTCGTATTTGTTTGTTTTCTCTCTTTATTTTTCTTCTTCTTCTTTTTTTTTTTTTTAACATTCTATTTTTGAAATTCCAAACTCTACTCTAGATTTTTAATTTTTGCTTTCTGGTATTAGTTATCAATTTTGTACTTGTACTTTCTTTATAATTTTCGCGACCTTGTTTGTTTTTGTTTGTTCGTTTTTTCTCTCTTTCTTTTCCTTCTTCTTTTCTTTAACATCGTATTTTTGAAATTCCAAACTCTACTCTAGATTTTTAATTTTCGCTTTCTGGTATTAGTTATCAATTTTGTACCTGTACTTTCTCTATAATTTTCGCAACCTTGTTTGTTTTTGTTTGTTCGTTCTTTCTCTCTTTCTTTTCCTTCTTCTTTTCTTTAACATCGTATTTTTGAAATTCCAAACTCTACTCTAGATTTTTAATTTTTGCTTTTATGTATTTGTTACCAATTTTGTACCTATAAGGACCCAATCTTCAGGACCCATTTTTCACTAGGGAGTGAGATTACTGGCTTGACTGCTCTCTCTCCCTTTGGACCCTCCTTTTTCTCCACCAGGTCGCCTGTGTCTCCTCCCTAACCCCTCTCTACTCTACCCAACTCTGTGAATTTCTGTGTGTTCCAGACGGTGGAGAACACTTAGGGAACTGATTACTGGCTGGATCTGTCTCCCTCCTTTTCATTCCCCCTTTTATCCTTCTGGCCACCTCTGTTACCTTCCTCCTTCTTCTCTTCTCTGTATAACCCCGTGAACATCTCTGAGTGGTCGAGTTGTGGAGTGCACATAAGGAAGTGACTACTGGCTAGCCCACTCTCTCCACTATTGATTCACCTCATCTCATTTGGGTCACCTCTAACTCCCTCCTCCCTCTTCTCTTCTCCATGTAACCCTGTGAACCTCTCTGAGTGACCCTCACTGTAGAGAAACTTATCATCTTTAATGTAGATGTTTTATCAATGGTGCTGTATAGAAGGAGAAGTTTTGAAACTACTGTAAAAATAAGACCGATAATCAGAAGCAGGAGACTTAAGTCCAAACCCTGACTCCAGGGAACTCCTGACTCCAAGGAACATTCATTGACAGGAGCTCATCAAATACCCCCATACCGACACTGAAACCAAGCACCACACAAGGGCCAACAAGTTCCAGGGCAAGACATACCAAGCAAATTCTCCAGCAACAAAGGAACACAGCCCTGAGCTTCAAGATACAGGCTGCCCAAAGTCACCCCAAAACTATAGACATCTCATAACTCATTACTGGACATTTCATTGCACTCCAGAGAGAAGAAATACAGCTCCACCCACCAGAACACCGACACAAGCTTCCCTAACCAGGAAACCTTGACAAGCCACCTGTACAAACCCACACACAGTGAGGAAACGCCACAATAAAGAGAACTCCACAAACTGCCAGAATACAGAAAGGACACCCCAAACTCAGCAATTTAAACAAGATGAAGAGACAGAGGAATACTCAGCAGATAAAGGAACAGGATAAATGCCCACCAAACCAAACAAAAGAGGAAGAGATAGGGAATCTACCTGATAAAGAATTCCGAATAATGATAGTGAAATTGATCCAAAATCTTGAAACTAAAATGGAATCACAGATAAATAGCCTGGAGACAAGGATTGAGAAGATGCAAGAAAGGTTTAACAAGGACCTAGAAGAAATAAAAAAGAGTCAATATATAATGAATAATGCAATAAGTGAAATTAAAAACACTCTGGAGGCAACAAATAGTAGAATAACAGAGGCAGAAGACAGGATTAGTGAATTAGAAGATAGAATGGTAGAAATAAATGAATCAGAGAGGATAAAAGAAAAACGAATTAAAAGAAACGAGGACAATCTCAGAGACCTCCAGGACAATATTAAACGCTACAACATTCGAATCATAGGGGTTCCAGAAGAAGAAGACAAAAAGAAAGACCATGAGAAAATACTTGAGGAGATAATAGTGGAAAACTTCCCTAAAATGGGGAAGGAAATAATCACCCAAGTCCAAGAAACCCAGAGAGTACCAAACAGGATAAGCCCAAGGAGAAACACCCCAAGACACGTATTAATCAAATTAACAAAGATCAAACACAAAGAACAAATATTAAAAGCAGCAAGGGAAAAACAACAAATAACACACAAGGGAATTCCCATAAGGATAACAGCTGATCTTTCAATAGAAACTCTTCAAGCCAGGAGGGAATGGCAAGACATACTTAAAATGATGAAAGAAAATAACCTACAGCCCAGATTATTGTACCCAGCAAGGATCTCATTCAAGTATGAAGGAGAAATCAAAAGCTTTTCAGACAAGCAAAAGCTGAGAGAATTCTGCACCACCAAACCAGCTCTCCAACAAATACTAAAGGATATTCTCTAGACAGGAAACACAAAAACGGTGTATAAACTCGAACCCAAAACAATAAAGTAAATGGCAACGGGAACATACTTATCAGTAATTACCTTAAATGTAAATGGGTTGAATGCCCCAACCAAAAGACAAAGACTGGCTGAATGGATACAAAAACAAGACCCCTACATATGTTGTCTACAAGAGACCCACCTCAAAACAGGGGACACATACAGACTGAAAGTGAAGGGCTGGAAAAAGATTTTCCATGCAAATAGGGACCAAAAAAAAGCAGGAGTAGCAATACTCATATCAGATAAAATAGACTTTAAAACAAAGGCTGTGAAAAGAGACAAAGAAGGTCACTACATAATGATCAAAGGATCAATCCAAGAAGAAGATATAACAATTATAAATATATATGCACCCAACACGGGAGCACCACAGTACATAAGACAAATGCTAACAAGTATGAAAGGAGAAATTAACAATAACACAATAATAGTGGGAGACTTTAATACCCCACTTACACCTATGGATAGATCAACTAAACAGAAAATTAACAAGGAAACACAAACTTTAAACGATACAATAGACCAGTTAGACCTAATTGATATCTATAGGTCATTTCATCCCAAAACAATGAATTTCACCTTTTTCTCAAGCGCACATGGAACCTTCTCCAGGATAGATCACATCCTGGGCCATAAAGCTAGCCTTGGTAAATTCAAAAAAATAGAAATCATTCCAAGCATTTTTTCTGACCACAATGCAGTAAGATTAGATCTCAATTACAGGAGAAAAACTATTAAAAATTCCAACATATGGAGGCTGAACAACACGCTGCTGAATAACCAACAAATCACAGAAGAAATCAAAAAAGAAATCAAAATTTGCATAGAAACGAATGAAAATGAAAACACAACAACCCAAAACCTGTGGGACACGGTAAAAGCAGTCTTAAGGGGAAAGTTCATAGCAATACAGGCACACCTCAAGAAACAAGAAAAAAGTCAAATAAATAACCTAACTCTACACCTAAAGCAACTAGAAAAGGAAGAAATGAAGAACCCCAGGGTTAGTAGAAGGAAAGAAATCTTAAAAATTAGAGCAGAAATAAATGCAAAAGAAACAAAAGAGACCATAGCAAAAATCAACAAAACCAAAAGCTGGTTCTTTGAAAGGATAAATAAAATTGACAAACCATTAGCCAGACTCATCAAGAAACAAAGGGAGAAAAATCAAATCAACAAAATTAGAAACGAAAATGGAGAGATCACAACAGACAACACAGAAATACAAAGGATCATAAGAGACTACTATCAACAATTATATGCCAATAAAATGGACAATGTGGAAGAAATGGACAAATTCTTAGAAAAGTACAACTTTCCAAAACTGGACCAGGAAGAAATAGAAAATCTTAACAGACCCATCGCAAGCATGGAAATTGAAACTGTAATCAAAAATCTTCCAGCAAACAAAAGCCCCGGTCCAGACGGCTTCACAGCTGAATTCTACCAAAAATTTAGAGAAGAGCTAACACCTATCCTGCTCAAACTCTTCCAGAAAATTGCAGAGTAAGGTAAACTTCCAAACTCATTCTATGAGGCCACCATCACCCTAATACCAAAACCTGACAAAGATCCCACAAAAAAAGAAAACTACAGGCCAATATCACTGATGAACATAGATGCAAAAATCCTTAACAAAATTCTAGCAATCAGAATCCAACAACACATTAAAAAGATCATACACCATGATCAAGTGGGCTTTATCCCAGGGATGCAAGGATTCTTCAATATCCGCAAATCAATCAATGTAATACACCACATTAACAAATTGAAAAATAAAAACCATATGATTATCTCAATAGATGCAGAGAAAGCCTTTGACAAAATTCAACATCCATTTATGATAAAAACTCTCCAGAAAGCAGGAATAGAAGGAACATACCTCAACATAATAAAAGCTATATATGACAAACCCACAGCAAAC
Source organism: Bos javanicus (assembly GCF_032452875.1). NCBI lineage: Eukaryota > Metazoa > Chordata > Mammalia > Artiodactyla > Bovidae > Bos > Bos javanicus. The sequence continues at coordinate 33,377,100 of NC_083887.1, read as the reverse complement.
ATTATCCTCAATGGTGAAAAATTGAAAGCATTTCCTCTAAAGTCAGGAACAAGACAAGGGTGCCCACTTTCACCATTACTATTCAACATAGTTTTGGAAGTTTTGGCCACAGCAATCAGAGCAGAAAAAGAAATAAAAGGAATCCAAATTGGAAAAGAAGAAGTAAAACTCTCACTATTTGCAGATGACATGATCCTCTACATAGAAAACCCTAAAGAGTCCACCAGAAAATTACTAGAAATAATCAAGGACTACAGTAAAGTTGCAGGATATAAAATCAACACACAGAAATCCCTTGCATTCCTATACACTAATAATGAGAAAACTGAAAGAGAAATTAAGGAAACAATTCCATTCACCATTGCAACGGAAAGAATAAAATACTTAGGAATATATCTACCTAAAGAAACTAAAGACCTATATATAGAAAACTATAAAACACTGGTGAAAGAAATCAAAGAGGACACTAATAGATGGAGAAATATACCATGTTCATGGATTGGAAGAATCAATATAGTGAAAATGAGTATACTACCCAAAGCAATTTATAGATTCAACGCAATCCCTATCAAGCTACCAACAGTATTCTTCACAGAGCTAGAACAAATAATTTCACAATTTGTATGGAAATACAAAAAACCTCGAATAGCCAAAGTGATCTTGAGAAAGAAGAATGGAACTGGAGGAATCAACCTACCTGACTTCAGGCTCTACTACAAAGCCACAGTTATCAAGACAGTATGGTACTGGCACAAAGACAGAAATATTGATCAGTGGAATAAAATAGAAAGCCCAGAGATAAATCCACGCACATATGGACACCTTATCTTCGACAAAGGAGGCAAGAATATACAATGGATTAAAGACAATCTCTTTAACAAGTGGTGCTGGGAAATCTGGTCAACCACTTGTAAAAGAATGAAACTGGACCACTTTCTAACACCATACACAAAAATAAACTCAAAATGGATTAAAGATCTAAACGTAAGACCAGAAACTATAAAACTCCTAGAGGAGAACGTAGGCAAAACACTCTCCGACATACATCACAGCAGGATCCTCTATGACCCACCTCCCAGAATATTGGAAATAAAAGCAAAAATAAACAAATGGGACCTAATTAACCTTAAAAGCTTCTGCACATCAAAGGAAACTATTAGCAAGGTGAAAAGACAGCCTTCAGAATGGGAGAAAATAATAGCAAATGAAGCAACCGACAAACAACTAATCTCAAAAATATACAAGCAACTCCTACAGCTCAACTCCAGAAAAATAAACGACCCAATCAAAAAATGGGCCAAAGAACTAAATAGACATTTCTCCAAAGAAGACATACAGATGGCTAACAAACACATGAAAAGATGCTCAACATCACTCATTATCAGAGAAATGCAAATCAAAACCACTATGAGGTACCATTTCACACCAGTCAGAATGGCTGCGATCCAAAAGTCTACAAATAATAAATGCTGGAGAGGGTGTGGAGAAAAGGGAACCCTCTTACACTGTTGGTGGGAATGCAAACTAGTACAGCCACTATGGAGAACAGTGTGGAGATTCCTTAAAAAACTGGAAATAGAACTGCCTTATGATCCAGCAACCCCACTGCTGGGCATACACACTGAGAAAACCAGAAGGGAAAGAGACACGTGTACCCCAATGTTCATCGCAGCACTGTTTATAATAGCCAAGACATGGAAGCAACCTAGATGTCCATCAGCAGATGAATGGATAAAGAAAGCTGTGGTACATATACACAATGGAGTATTACTCAGCCATTAAAAAGAATACATTTGAATCAGTTCTAATGAGGTGGATGAAACTGGAGCCTATTATACAGAGTGAAGTAAGCCAGAAGGAAAAACATAAATACAGTATACTAACACATATATATGGAATTTAGAAAGATGGTAACAATAACCCGGTGTACGAGACAGCAAAAGAGACACTGATGTATAGAACGGTCTTATGGACTCTGTGGGAGAGGGAGAGGGTGGGAAGATTTGGGAGAATGGCAATGAAACATGTAAAGTATCATGTGGGAAACGAGTTGCCAGTCCAGGTTCGATGCATGATGCTGGATGCTTGGGGCTGGTGCACTGGGACGGCCCAGAGGGATGGTATGGGGAGGGAGGAGGGAGGAGGGTTCGGGATGGGGAACACATGTATACCTGTGGCGGATTCATTTTGATGTTTGGCAAAACTAATACAATTATGTAAAGTTTAAAAATAAAATAAAATTGGGGAAAAAATAAATAAATAAATAAATAAAAAGGCTCTATCAGACCTTGGTAAGAAAAAGGGCACAAAAGCTCTTGGAAGAAAGAGCAATGAAAACTTATAAAATGAAAGTTAATGTAGCAGCTGATTTTGGAACTGAGATATAGTCAGTTCTCTGACAATGCCTGTGTTGAAAATGCAAATTTGTTACAATGAAATTGATGTATGAGGGGATACTTTTAGCGTATTCTGAATTTTGAGTTTGCTTATGTGCAGTTTTGTCTATGAGGGCAAAAAGGTGAACCAGACGAACTGAGCCTGAGGAAGACTTGCACATAACACCACAGACGTCATCAGCTGCCTCTGTTTACTGTGTGTGATGAGCTGCTCTCACCCAAATCCGGCATTACAGCTGTCTGTCGGATTTCAGATATCCCTCCTTCCCACCACCGTTTCATAATAGCTCATAAATTGCGCAGTTGAATTCAGGGGTTTTTTAAGGAAAATTTCCATCATTTTTTAGTAGTATTTATCTACTTACTGTTTTTAAAATTACTTTTGAAAATTAAATTCTTGTTTTTTTTTTTTAAACTGTATAATTGATGGGGTTGTTGAATATTGTACCACTCATCCCATTTTCCCCACAATCCCTGTGGTTTTTCCTGTATTCTCTTGTGCAAAAGTTGCATTTTAGCAGAGTTGACTTACCTTAAAGTGTAGTGATCCTTATCTAAAACATCTGTATCTCCTTTCTATTTTATTGTTACCATAACTTTCCTCAGTGATGGACTTAATAGTAATATAATATAAAATACCTTCTTAAACTATGTTTTCAGTTCTCATCATTATTTATCAAATTTTGGGTGTGTAGCATCAGAATCACATTTAGAATCTGTCTGAAATGACAGATTCAGTGATCCATCCCTGAAGACTGATTCATTGTTGTTGTTCAGTCACTAAGTCATGTCCAACTCTTTGCGACCCCATGGACTACAGCATGCCAGGCTTCCTGTCCTACACCATCTCATGGAGTTTGCTCAAATTCTTGTCCATTGAGTCCATGATGCTATCTAACCATCTCATCCTCTGCTGCCTCCTCCTTTTGCCTTCATCTTTCCCAACAACAGGGTGCTGGCCAATGAGTTGGCTCTTCGCATCAGGTGACCAAAGTATTGGAGCTTCAGTTTCAGAATCTGTCCTTCTAATGAACATTCAGGACTGATTTCCTTTATGACTGACTGGTTTGATATCCTGCAGTCCAAAGGACTCTCAACAGTCTTCTCCAATACCATAGTTCAAAAGCATCAATTCTTTGGTGTTCAGCTTTCTTTATGGTCCAACTCTCACATCCATACATGACTACTGGAAAAACCATAGCTTTGACTAGACGTACCTTTGTTGGCAAAGTAATGTCTCTGCTTTTTAATATGCTGTCTAGGTTGGTCATAGCTTTTCTTCCAAGGAGCAAATGTCTTTTAATTTCATGGCTACAGTCACCATCTGCAGTGATTTTGGAGCCCAAGAAAAGAAAGTCTCACTGTTTCCATTGTTTTCCCATCTATTTGCCATGAAGTAATGGGACCAGATGCCATGATCTTGAATGTTGAGTTTCAAGCCAGCTTTTTCATTCTCCTCTTTCATTTTCATCAAGAGGCTCTTTAGTTTTTCTTCACTTTCTGCCATAAGGGTGATGTCATCTGCGTATCTGAGGTTATTGATATTTTCTTGGGAATCTTGATTCCAGCTTGTGCTTCATCCAGCCTGGCATTTCAGATGATGTACTCTGTATATAAGTTAAATAAGCAGGGTGACAGTATACAGCCTTGATTTACTCCTTTTCAAATTTGGAACCAGTATGTTGTTCCATGTCCAGTTCTAATGGTTTCTTGTTGACCTGCAAACAGATTTCTCAGGAGGCACGTCAGGTGGTCTGGTATTCCCATGTCTTGAAGAACTTTCCACAATTTGTTGTGATCCACACAGTCAAAGGCTTTGGGATAGTCAATAAACAAAAGTAGATGTTTCTCTGGAATTGTCTTGCTTTCTCTATGATCCAACAGATGTTGGCAATTTGATCTCTGGTTCCTCTGCCTTTTTTGAATCCAGCTTGAACATCTGGAAGTTCTTGGTTCACATACGGTTGATGTCTGGCTTGGAGAATTTTGAGCATTACTTTGCTAGCATGTGAGATGAGTGCAATTGTGCGGTAGTTTGAACATTCTTTGGCATTGCCTCTCTTTGGGATTGGAATGAAAACTGACATTTTCCAGTCCTGTGGCCACTGCTAAGTTTTCCAAATTTGCTGGCATATTGAGTGCAGAACTGTCACAGCATCATCTTTTAGGATTTGAAATAGCTCAACTGGAATTCCATCACCTCCACTAGCTTTGTTCATAGTGATGCTTCCTAAGGCCCGCTTGACTTTTCATTCCAAAATGTCTGGCTCTAAGTGAGTGATAACACCATCCTGGTTATCTGGGTCATGAGGATCTTTTTTGTATAGTTCTTCTGTGTATTCTTACCACCTCTTCTTAATATCTTCAGCTTCTGTCAGTTCATACCATTTCTGTCCTTTATTGAGCCCATCTTTGCATGAAATGTTCCCTTGGTATCTCTAATTTTCTTTTTTTTTTATTTTTTTTTAATTTTTTTTTTTTTATCTCTAATTTTCTTGAAGACATCTCTAGTCTTTCCCTTTCTATTGTTTTCCTCTATTTCTTTGCATTGATCACTTAGGAAGGCTTTCTTATTTCTCCTTGTTATTCTTTGGAACTCTGCCCAAGATCTTACAAAAGAAACAAATTACTCAACTCCATTTCATAATCAAATTTTCTCTTCCCATATTTTCTCACTTTGCAGACAAAGGTCCATATAGTCAAAGCTATGGTTTTTCTAATAGCCATGTACAGATGTGAGAGTTGAACCATAAAGAAAGCTGAGAGGTGAAGAATTGCTGCTCTGTAACTGTGGTGCTGGAGAAGACTCTTGAGAGTCCCTTGGACTGCAGGATATCACACCAGTCAATCATAAAGAAAATCAGTCCTGAATGTTCATTGGAAGGACTGGTGCTGAAGCTGAAGCCCCAATACTTTGGTCACCTGCTGAGAAGAGCCGACTCATTGGAAAAAACCCTGATGCTGGGAAAGACTGAGGGCAGGAGGAGAAGGGGACAACAGAGGATGAGATGGTTGGATAACATCATTGACACAGTGCATATGAGTTTGAGCAAATTCTGGGAGATGGTGAAGGCCAGGGAAGGCTTGCCTGCTGCAGTTCATGGGGTAGCAAAGAGTGGGACATGACTGAGTGATTGAGCAACAACAGTATGTTCTCATCTTCTAAATGTACCAGATCCTATCTTCCCTTTGGTCTGTATCCTTTGAGGATGAAGATTTTGAAGAGCTGAGCCCCTGTAATGTTTGGGAACCCCAGTCTTGGAAATTGAAGTAGCCCTGTGTTGGCTATTACCCGAGAGCACTGGCCGTAGAGAAATAGGACTTGGGATACAATGTCCTGATCAAGCCTGGTTAGGAGTTGACTCTTGGGTGCATGGAGGGCCACGGCTCCATAGATTACCATGACGTCAGTTTTGCTCAGGCTCTTTTTCCCAGAGAAAATACCCTGAAAAGGAGAAAAGAGAGACATGAAAAATACGGCTGAAGGAGTTTCTTTTTTTTTTGAAGGAGTTTCTTTTCCTCTCATGATTTTTCCTAATCCTATGGGCCACTATGGGAGTTAAGAAATGGGACTGGGATTATTAAAATGAGTCTGAAGCTGATATGCTTGCTGATATAAATTTCAACACCCAGAATGGTGTGGTGGATCTACCAGGCTTTAATAGAGGTACTTGAGAGAGGGCTTGCATTCATTTTACTCATTCTTCCTCTTCTTTAGGGGAAGCAGTGTATGCAATGGAAACTGTCCATGAGGCCTGAGGAGCCAGAAGAGGGATAAAACTAGACACCCACAGAGCTCCTCAGGTCCTCCCAGGTCAGTATGAGTGACAGGAAATGGAGGAGACTTGTTATCTAGCTGGTCATTCTACAGGGCTTGGGCTCAGATGGTTCCAACCTGGAATAAAGACCAAGGATGGGAGCAAGTATGATATGGAGAAAGGATGTCCACGGATGGAGTCAGTGTCACTTGCCTTTGCAATGACCAAGGGGTTTGGAGGAGAAGGATATTCTTTTTACCTTACATCGATTCATGAAAAACTTTTCCCGATCTTGGAATGTTTTAAGAACTTTTAAGACAACTTCAAAGTGTTTCTCAGCACAGTATCCTAAGATAGATGTTATTCCCTAAAATCAGAAAAGACAGGGCATTTTGATGCATCAGGAACTCTAGGTGCTGGAGGTATAGGAGTCAACAGAACACACCAAACTCCTCATCCTCTTGAGTGTAAAACCAGGGGAAGTCACAAGGAAGTGACATAAAGTGAATACGCAAATCCAGTAAGCCTATAAATATATAGTATGTCAAATGGTGATAAGTGCTGTAAGAAAAGAAGAAAAAAGGGTAGCTTCTATAAGTTCGGGGAGTTGGCAATACAAATAGAGTAGCCAGACAAGTTGTCAATAAAAGGGTGACATGGAGAAGAGCCCCGAAATAAGCAAGACAGTGAGCTAATGGACTTCCTGGAAATGAGAGTTCCAAACAGAGAGAGTATGTGCTAAGGTCCTGAGGTCCACCAAGGAGGACAGATGGAACAAAGAAGTAAAAGATGAGGTCAGAGAGAAAGTGGGGGTTGGTCTGAGTAAGGTCTTTTAGGCCACACTCAATACTTTGGATTTTTAATCTTAGACCAGTGGGAAGCAAGTGGAGGTTTTCTTGAGCTGGAGTTGACTATCATTTCTACAGGATCACTCTCCTTCTGAAACTTTACCTTGAAAAGTGTAAGTGTTAGTTGCTTAGTCCTGTCTAACTCTGTGACCCCATGGACTATAGCCCTTTAGGTTCCTCTGTCCATGTGATTCCCCAGGCAAGAATACTGGAGTGGGCTTCCATTCCATTCTCCAGGGGATCTTCCTGACCCAGGGATTGGACCCAGCTCTCCTGCATTGCAGGCAGATGTTTTACTGTCTGAGCCACCAGGGAAGCCCAAGGTTAACTTCACCCTTAGGTGATTAAAATGTTGAAAGCTCCTGTTTCACACTCTGTGTTCATATTTCCCCCTTGCCCACATTCTTTCCACCTCACTTGCTTCAGGCTCACTTCACCACTGTACCTTCATGCCAGTTTGTTCATGAGTCCTGATTTGTTTCATTTGGTTGCATAACCCTGCTAGAGCCAGCATGAGAATCCAGGGACTAGACTTCTGTCATCAAGCTCTCAACCAGCACTGTTCTTAGATATCGGGTCTTACACTCTCTACCACCAGGAGATGCTTGGAAGAAATCTTTAAAGGCTGGTGGCCTGGTGTCTCTGTGTTCCTTGGTCATGGTGCCTTGGTTCCTTAGGTTCCTTTACATCCTAAGATGTAAACTTCTGTGACTTTCCATCTCCGGGTCCTCTCACCCCACAGTGCTCTGTGTTTCTCCTCTCCCGACCCATCTTCCTAACTTCTTAACTCCCTCCCCATCTTTCCAGCTCTGACCTATGTCCCACTGTCTTTCTGTCATGTGAGTCTGGAAAAATCTGACTCTCATACTTGTCTATCACCTATCCGTATACCCCATTTGTTGGATGCTTCCGGGAAAAAAAATGACACCCCTGAGAAAATTGCTGGAGTAGAAGATGATTTCAACTCTCCAAGGGGCCCTCAAATCTGCACACATATCCTATTTGTTTTCTTTAATCTATTTTCTCTCTCCAATTCCTCACAGTTGTAATTTCAGATCTTCTCTCCTGAAACTCCTTACTAAGCATTTTCTATGAAAAAAAACTTTGAGGAGTCTATTTTCCTTTATTTTATTTGGAGGAACTTGAGGGATGCAGGCAATGTGTTGTGGAGACAGGATTTGAATCCAGCTGGTCTGACACCAGAATCAGAGCCTAGGTGTCACCTGAGTGAGAGAGTCACTCTTAGGAGAAGGAAGGCCAGCTGATCGGTGAGACTTAGAGAGTTATGTGTTAACTCCTCACCAACCCAGAGGCCATTTGCTAAGTGATTTGAGTGTGCAGGATACACTGAAGAACTTGAAGCAAAGTTAAGTAAAAGAGGAATTTGAGAAGCTTGAGTGGATGTCACAAAGTTCATCTTCCTTCCAAGGCTTGTGAATTCCTCAGACTTTGAATGATGGCCATATGGTATGCTTGGATCTAAAATAAACTTAATTGTTTTCTAGCCCAGAGCAGAACTAAAAGGGCAACTAGAATGGAAATAATGGTGCTAGGAATAATGTCAATGAGAAATAATTGAAGGCTGAATATCTGAGATGGAAAAAAGAACTAATGACAATATAAAGTCAGTTTTAAAAGTTCAGTAAGTATAATGTTTTCCAGCTATTTACAATGGGGAAAGGACGCTAAACACCTGAGAATTTCTGAGACAGGTATATAAAAAGACAGACTAGGATCATTTATTTTTACTAGCTGGTCTTTATTCCTGGGTGGTTTCTTTTCTTAAACAGACATCGTCTTTTTCTTCACATATGCTCTCCAGCTTAGGCTAGGGTAGGGAATAGGCAAAAGCTCTTTGCAAAAGCTCTCCAGGTTATATTTTCTCTAGGAGGAAAACCAATGATACATACCCTTACTTTCGGCTTACACATTTAATGATTTTGGTACTTAGAATCATGCCCTTATGTTACAAAGCCAAGGTCAAAATATTTTTAAAATACTCTTGTTGAGTAGGAGTGACTGAAATTAATTTTTCACTATTTTCACAAATCTGATTAGATAATGAAGCACTGATTTTTAAATAGGGAAACCTCAACCTAAATGTCCATCAACAGATGAATGGATAAAGAAGATGTGGTACATATATATGATGGGATATTACTCAGCCATAAAAAGAAATGAAATTGGGTCATTTGTAGTGACATGGACGGACCTAGAGTCTGTCTACAGAGTAAAGTAAGTCAGAAAGAGAAAAACAAATATTGCATATATCTGGAATCTAGAAAAATGGTACAGAGGAACCTATTTGCAGAACAGAAATAGAAAACGCAGATGTAAAGAATATACTACCATGTGTAAAATACATAGTTAGTAGGAAGCTGCTGTGAAACAAACACAGGGAGCTCAGCCCGGGAAGAATGGTGGGTGAGAGGGAGCCTCAAGAAGGAGGGTATATATGTATACATATAGTTGATTCATGCTGTAGTACAGCAGAAAATAACATATTGTAAAGCAGTTAGACTCTAATAATAATAAAAAATAGGGAAGCCTCATTTTTCTGAAAAATTCTGTTGGACTATTTTGAATGTATGCGTGGATAATTCTGCGTGGATAATTCTGGATAAGTAAGCTATTAATGTAAGAACTGCCAGCAGTTTTCCAGAGGGAATTCACTATCATTGTCATGAGAGGAAATTGAGAGAAAGTGGTCCCACCTGTCGTTGGTCCCCCAGGTGGTGGGGAGCAGCCAGAAATTCCTTAATCTGTGAGCTGACAAAGTCCACATCTTGGCAGGATGCCAAGGTGGTTCCCAAGGCTTTCCAAAGAAATTTCTGGAAAACAAAGGACAAGCAACAGAATGTTAAAAGTTGGAAAGCAAGACTGATAAAAAGTAGAAAGAGTAAAAACAGTCATTCAAAAAAAAAGACATTGAGTTGACTCAGGACTGCTTCCTTATCAAGCGCTTTCGCGTATTGTCTCTTCTTCACAATGTTCCCTCCCCACAGGCTCTGTCCTCTGCCTGTGCTCTCCTGCGTTCCTCTGTGCTGTGTGCCCTGCCATCATAATAATACCTTTTATTACCTACTGTGATTTTTAATTTTCTTATTGTCTCTATGCTCAGAATTTCAGTTCTTGGTAGCAGAGGTTTTCACTGATTATCTATGTACAAATAAGTGTTAATAAGTTCTTATTGAATAAACATGCTAAATGAAAATTGGGTTATTTTGAAGACAATGTCATCTGATATTTTCAAACTTCACAGTATATTGACTTGGTTTATAGTTTAAGAGATTTAACAGTAGTTTTGAAAGTAACACCTTGGCTTCTCTACCATTACCTCTCTCCAGAAGTGCTGTCAGACTGGTGTTAGGAATGAAGCAGAAAAGTCACATAAGAACTTTCACATACACATGTGTCTTCGGTAATGAACACTGAGTAAATTGAGGAAGGAAAGCACCCAGTGGAGGAACGCTGGTGACAGAGCATGTCAGGAATCATTCTGTGGCTTCCACCCCCTCCAGAGGCGGTGAGAGTGTTGGATCCATTATGCCAGCCATACGCTGGGCACTTCTGTAGTGTCAGGATGGAGAAAAGGCAAGTAGAACAGGCACTGCTTCCTGTCATCTTTCATCGGAGGCCATGCAGAGTTATTGACTAGGGGCAAGGGACAGCCCTGCAGTAGCTTGTGTTTGAAAATCACAGCACATGCCTGGCTGTAAATAGGTGTATGAACATGCAGGTATACAAAGCAATTTAATACCAGACTGGCATCTTTTAATTTAGAATGTCCGTCTTGTTACAGAAAGGAGAGAAAAATGGCCAGTTGGAAGTCCACTCCAAAAACTCTGCAGAGCTCAAAGGATTGTAGCTCTTTGAGTGGTCATTAGTAATCAGAAAGGATCTATGGCACAGGAGGAATGGAAAATCTAGGCATAACAGATAAAGACAAATTAGCACATTCAGGAGAAATTGTACAGATTAATCTGATTTGGGATGGGAGGGGGCCATAAGGCTATAAAACAGGTGGAACAGAGTAAGAGTAGACTTGATCAGAGTAAGATTCTGATGAGGGAGCATCCACTCCATTCTCAGTTGTCTAGGCAAAAGATCCCCTGAGTGGGGCCAAAGCTGCTAGAGTCTATTTAGTTTCATCTTGGGAGAAGGGTAGGAAAGAGGTGGGAAAATCTTGTGCTGCAGGAATATTGATTTGAGGAAGGAGGAAAATATATTGTATTATAATATAGCTTCAGTGCCTCCCAGTACTGCTGACCTTTTGCTTATCTGCTGAATTTTGTCAGATTCAATGAATAGTGCATTCACACCTGGGGACTTGGTTAGGAATCCCAGAAATCAGAAAGCCCAAATTGGGGGAAAATTGTGGTTGATCATAAAATAGCCATAATCTTTCTATCTCATTTCTGTCCATGCTTCCCTGCTATGGGAGTTTGTGATTCCTATCAAGACAAGTCTGTTTCTCCATTCTTTGGATCTGGGCTTGCCTTGCAACTTGCTTTTGTCACTGGAATGTGGTAGAAGTGGTAGCATGCCCCCTTTGAGCTTAGACCTCAAGGATCTTGCATGCATCATTGCCACCACCATGAGAGCAAGCCCCTGATAGCCTGCTGCAGGATGAGGGACTGCAAGGAGCAGAAACAAGCTGTCCTAGACAAAATCATCCCAGACCAGCCAATCCCCAGTACACCCCAGTGAGGCTAGTTGAGATCAGAAGACTTCCCAATTGAGTCTAACCCAAACAGTCAACCTGCAAAATCCAAAGCTTTTTAGGTGCCCATTATTTTAAGCCACTAAGGATAGCTTGTCATGCTTTTAAAGCTACTTGGTACACTCCTAGTTTTCTGGTGTTAGGCATAACAGATGAGAGCCATTGAGGCAGCTCGTTGTTTGAATTGTTTTGTCTACTCACACCACCATTATCTTGAACTAATCTTGTGGGTTTGGGAGCCATTGGATGAACGGTATTACATAAGATGCAGAAGGCTGGTTTGTGTATAAGAAGATGAGGCATTGCTCACCAAATCTTCCTGATGGGTGTGTCTGTAGGCTGGGTAGGCCAATTTGGAGAATCAGTACTCTGTACCAAATTAGAGAGTCAATCAATGAGGGGAATTTTGAAAATTACATAGAAGAGTTGCAGGTTGCTAATAAAGAACTTGTGGAAAGAGACACTTAATCCTGGGAACACAATGATTTAGGAAACGTTTTTTTCCAGGGAAAAGTTTAGGATTTGAAAATGATGTAAGAGAGTTGTAGGTTGATAATAAAGGATTTGTGGGAAGAAACACTCAATACTGGGAACACTTAATAACTGAGCAAATGTCTTTCCAGGGGGGAATAAATTTTGGAATGATATAACCACAGTGATAACTACAATCTACTTTTTATTGAACACATGCCATGTGCCAGACACTTTACTAGGGTCTTTATATACTTTATCTCATCAAACCCTTATAAAAATACAATCCTCAGAGAGAGATAAAAATTTCCATCTTATTGGTGAGTATACTGAGGCTCTGAAAAGGTTAAAAATTTTACTAAAAGCTGCATTAGTAGTTAAGTAGTGGAAGCTGAATTCAAACTCCATTTGGAATGGATGGTTACAGTGTGGAGGGTTTGGTAGAGGTCATGTGTAGAGAGAGGAATGAAAATTGGTAAATTTGTAAAAATGTAAATTTGAGCGTTCTGTTTTTTTTTTTTTCAATTAAAAAAAAAAAAGATAGATTATTTCCCGCAGCCAGCCTCACATGAGTGGCCCAGTGGAATGCAAACCAAGGCATAAACTGGCATTAAACCAGTGCTATGGTTAAGAGGCTGCTATTTGCTCTCGAGTAATTTTTTTTTTCCTTCTCTAGAACAGAACCTCCAAATTTTGGTCAGGCATGTATTTATCTTAAAGGCACTATACTCAGCAGTTTTCCTTGCAGATAGGCTGTGGCCCTGTAACTTTGGGTCAAATAAAGGTAAATAGAAGGGAGCATTTTTCTAACCACTTCTTCCTCCTTTGCATTGCAGTGCAGACAAGCTGGAACTTGCACCACAATTTTTGGTCATAAATTAGAAGGTATGGTCTCTGAGCTGAAAAACCAACCTTCTCAACAGAGGTGTTGCTGTAACTGTCCATTTGCTGGTTGAAATCACGAGTCAGTTGAATGGTCCAGGCTACATCACTGATCTTCCATAACGATTCTTTGAGCAACTGTTGTAGGAGGTGAAAATCAGATATGAATGTGACTGTTTAATGTGTTTTCTTGCTACTTTTCTGTTACAATATATTCTAGAAGTATAAAATGTATACTATATGGGATTATTCCTTTTCCCATAAAAACTTGATTACTTTGAAACTTTTCTTCTTATTTTAGAAGACATACTCCGTATTGTTCTGAATTTCCAGTAAGAATCAGATCCACAGGAAGTGGAAGTTAACTTCATGTAAGTGCCTTCTGTTTTCCTTTTAAATAAAAATTGCCAAAAGACTTACAATAGAAACTCATCCAATCTGAAACTTAAATTGAAGTTAACATTTTTCAAGGTTTCAGTAGATTTGGAAAAACTCCACTTGTCAAAGTTAGTTTGCTTTATTATTTACTAAGAAAAAGGGACATTTTTGGAATAGTGAGTTAAAGGCCTTGAAGAACCAATTAGATATACAAGCACAAGTTGCCAACTTCAACTGGAGTAATGAAATATTCCTCATTTCATCAATTATTTTGAGCTAGGGCCACAATCAGTCATCTGAACCCATGTCTTTCTTCATTGAACCATATATGAAGAGGTGTTTTTGTCCTTTTGGAGGACAAAATCCATGCAATATCTAAAATCTATGATTTCTCCTGCATTTTCTCTATCTTAATCTTAGACAGAACACAGTGTCAAAACCATTGAAAAAGTTTGTGAACATGTTTTCTTAATAAGAATTCATTCAATGGATCTTTTGAAAAGTAAAAATTGTACAACCTTGGCATTATAAGGGAAGAAAGCAAATGTAGACAGTTTTGGAAAAAGAAGCCAAGAAGTATACTCAAGATTGGAGGAAGGGAAAGTAATGTTCTCAAGGCTTCAAGAACATTCCTTCCTAGTAAGAACAGTTATTTTAAAATGGTAAGTGGGGAAATAAGGTAGAAATTATGATAGAGGGAGGGAGGGAGAGATAGAAGAAGCATGAATATAGGAGGAAGATAGATTCTAGACTTAAGGAACAGGAAGAATAGAGCTGTTGCTTTCAAACCTCATATTGGATAAGACTCATTTGTGAGCGTCATCAAGACCTGTAAGCTGTCAGGTACCCCCTCTTGGAGATTCTGATTCTAGAAGGGGGGTTTTAGGGGTAGAGGTGCTGTGGAGACATCACTGAAATATTACATTTTATAGAAATTATAGTTCACATGAAAAGATGCTCAGCGTTGCTAATTATTAGAGGAACACAAATCAACTCTAAATGTCCATAAACAGAGAAATGGATAAAAAAGCTATGGTACATATATACTGTGGAATATTACACAGCCATAAAAAGGAATGAAATAATGCCATTTGTAGCAACATGATGGATCTAGAGATTATCATACTAAGTAAGTCAGAGAAAGATAAATATCATATGATATCACTCTTATGTAAGATATAATTTTTTTAAAAAGATGCAAATGAATTTATTTATAAAACAGAAGTAAACATAGATATCAAAAACAAACTTATGGTTACCAAAGGGAAACATGAGAAGGGGAGGGATAAATCAGGAGCTTGGGATGAACACAAACATGTCTACTATATAAGATAGATAGCCAACATGGGGGCTTCCTAGTGGTGCTAATGGTAAAGGACCCGCTCACCGATGCAGGAGATGTAAAATATGTGGGTTTGATTCCTGGGCTAGGAAGACCCCCTGGAGGAGGGCACGGCAACCCAATCCAGTATTCTTGCCTAAAAAATCCCATGGACAGAAAAGCCTGGCAGGCTATAGTCCATAGGGTCACAAAGAGTTGGACACTACTGAGGTGACTTAGCACAACTAACAAGGGCCTACAGTATAACACAGGGAACTCTTCCCAATATTCTGTGATAACTTATATGAAAAAATAATCTAAAAATGAATGAATATATATATGTATAATTGAGTCATTTTGCTGTATGCTTGAAACTAAGACAATATTGTCAATCAGCTTTACTCCAATAAAACTAAAATACTAAAAAAATCTAGTAAATTTTATAATCAAAATCCTAAAAAGTTATTTGACAGGTCCTTTTTAAAATATAAATTTAAAAATCATTATAAATACCCTTAGCTTACTTTTAAAAATACACCTTTTCTGTAATACATAGTAATAAATACATCCCCTCAAAACTGCCCCCAAACGAAAACAAACTACAATGAGGTACTACCTCATTAGATTAGTATGATTAGAATGGTCATCTTTAAAAAGTCTACAAATAACAAATGCTAGGGAGGGTGTGGAGAAAAGGGAACCTTCTTACATTCTTGGTGAGAATGTAAGTTGGTAGGGCCCCTGTGGAAAACAGTATGGAGGGTCCTCAGAAAATAAAAAAATAGAATTGCTATATGATACAGCAAGCCTGCTCCTGAACAAAACTATAATGCCAAAAGATACATGCAGCTCTATGTTCATAGCAGCACCATTCACAATAGCCAAGACACAGAAGTAATCTAAGTGTCCATAAATACACGAATGGATAAAGAAGATGTGGGACATATGTACAATGAAATACTACTCAGCTATAACAAAAAACAAAATAATGCCATTTACAGCAAGATGGATGCAAGTAGAGACTATCATACTAAGTGAAGTAAATCAGAAAAAGACAAATATCATATGGTATCACTTATATGTGAAATCTAAACTATGACACAAGAGAACCTATTTATGAAATAGATACAGACTCTTGGACATGGAGACCAGACTGGTGGTTGCCAAGGGGGACAGGGAGAGGGAAAGGATGGAGTGGGAGGTTGGAAGTAGCAAATGTAAGCTTTTATATATAGAGTGGATAAACAACAAGGTCCTACTGTATAGCACAGAGAACTATATTTAATATCCTATGATTAACCATAATGAAGAATGTATATGTATATATATAGATATGTATAACAGAATCACTTTGCTGTACAGCAGCAAATCAATAAATTCAATTAAAAAATAAAGAAGCCATAGTTAATTTCTATATAGGTGGTTTATGCACTGAAACTCTGTTGGATTAAAAGCTTCCTGGCTGTGGGCTCCTTGATCTTCTGTAGACTCCTAAAACCAATGTGCTGTTTGTAACGCTAATGTCCAAGTCCTATGTGCAAGTCCTATCTTATAGTTTTGGGGATTTGACATTATGGCACTGTTGGCTGTCAAAGTCCAAAAAGTTATGGATGAGAGTAAGATTCTTTTCTGGAGAAGGGGTGCAATATGGTCTTTTGGTGTTTAGACATCAAGAAAAAGATAATGAGAAGCAGATATAGGAGGAAATAGAGTTGTATTTAGGAGCAAAGAAGTAGAAATTATGTTAATTTCTATTTCTCTATATGAATGATGAAAGAATGCAATTGGAAGGAGAGGAGAAAACTTGAAAATTAGAGAAGATTTAAGAAAGAGGGAGAAAAATATTAGTATGTGAAATCTTCAAAACTGTCCTAGATTCTGAACCAAATTGAAGACTAAAGATAGTTGTTCAAATTATGGTAATTTAAAGAGTACAGTGTTGACACGATCACATCTAATAGTCTAACAATTTTCTCAAGAAAAGAAATGCTGTTTCCTGCCCTTGGGAATTTAATTCTTTCTGATCAAGGTGAGTAATTTTAGGTGGTTTCATCACCCCATCATCAACAGTTGGTCTGGGAGCCATCTTTACCTGAAGCAGCATGGTCTCCCACAGCACGATACTACTGTTCTTTCCTAGAAACAGAAATTGATGCAATAAGGGCAAAAAAAAAAAAAAAAAAATCAAGATGTACTTCTCCCTTGCCAGGTTCCCACTGGATGCTAGTGTTCCATTTTCAATTTTCTCCCTACACAGGATGGTTATTTAAGATTAAAATTACTATGTTAGCAATCTTAAATTGCTAGTTCATGGTAAAAATCCAGGCTTTTTGCCAATTTCAACAGTACTTACTGAATGATAGTATTTTAATATTCTAGCATAGATGAATAGTAACATTTTAGAATACTACCAAAAGAAGACTTCTCTAAATACAAGAAAAAGACCAGACCACAAGTAAAAGTTCTTGCTAAGTATGTAACCCACCTGGCCTTATTACAGTATAAGTATTTGGTAGAGAAATGGAACCTGAGGAGTCTAAGACAAAACAGAGCTGTCCACCTTGCATATCAAGTTCACTGTCCTTATTGTCTAGCATGAACACTCATGGCTTAAGACACAGAAGGGATGCCTTGTTCTTCGTGCTCTTGCCTCCTTGAATAAGACCTGATCCCATGCACTTGTACCTTCCAAAGGCTGTAGGAGTTCAGGTATGCGTGTTTTCCACAGCTCTACTAAGTTTGGGTGAATTATCTCAGGCAATATCTTCAAAAGTCCTATTGCACCAGCCCCACGCAATTTCCCCACACTAGCGAGCATAGATATTACCTGGAGGATGGAAGAAAAATTACTGATCAACTCAGGGGTATTTAAAGGGCTCACCGACATTTTCCTTTTAATCATTGTTCTGGATTCCCTAGAATCCTTCATTAGATAATCTTTTAACAGACCATCACAGACTATTCTAGAGTAAAGCTAATACTTAGACATCCATCTGTCCAATTTTTTTCTGCAGATAAAAGTGAAAAAGTGTATGGAAGGCATCAACTGAAAATAAATGAAATGTACTAACAGATCTATCTGTGAATTAAATAAGGGCACGTGGAGATACAACTGGAGTAAATGACGAATATGTGGCCAAAAGGAGAGAGAGAGAAATCTGAACAACAGATATGCAATTTGCTTGAATCATTCTCATGGATCAGATTCAGTTTACGCTTATTAAAAAATCATAAATGAAGTTTTAGGAAACATTTCAGAGTTAGGAGATAATCTTGCCAGGAATAAATTTTCATGAGTGTCATTAATATAGCAGAACATTTATTATGCCGTTTTAGTGTTTCTTTTGGTTTGGAGTATCTTTGTCGCTTTTACTATCATTTATTTGGAACTGGAAATATCTGCATTGGTTTAAATTGATCCCGCCTTGATTTTTCATAACTCACTCACCAGAAGTCTGGCTAGTAGCTGTTGTGGTGAAGGAAGTTTCACTAGAAAGAGAAAGCAATTTTCATTACTGTTATGGGGACTAGAAAAATTCAGATTGGGGTTGGGTGTATGAGTGAAGCCCTGTAGCCCTTCAGGAAACGAGTCTCATAAGAGAAAAGT
Source organism: Bos javanicus (assembly GCF_032452875.1). NCBI lineage: Eukaryota > Metazoa > Chordata > Mammalia > Artiodactyla > Bovidae > Bos > Bos javanicus. The sequence continues at coordinate 33,358,716 of NC_083887.1, read as the reverse complement.
TTTGCTTTGTTTTTGAATGTACAAACCAGCTCCTGTAGAGATGACAAGTGCTGTTGATTCTTCGGCATTCTTCTTCTTTCTTTCCTCTGCCATAAACAGAATCCTGATGATATTAAACAGGTATTTCAGCGTTCCTGTATATTCTGCAGGTACCACGAAAGTCAGGATTCTGGGCCATAGCACCTGTGGAAAACGAAGGCAAAATGAAAGTGCTGCTTGTTCTTTTCCATTATTCCTCCCTGGTCCTCACTGTGTGTTTCCCTCTAGTTTAGAAAACTTCCTCTCATTTGTTATTATTTTGCTCTTTGGGCCAAATCAAAATGAAATCATGAAATCTGTCTCTGCTGAGCACATTCATTTTCAGGCGCTACTGGCCATGAGTGTTTCTCCATGGGGTTGCTGCTGGAATCTGGGACAGGACAAGTCTTCACTGTGGGTCACTGCAGGAAGCGCCAGGCTCCGCTCACCAAGTGCCCTTAAGCCCCTCGTCAATATGACAACCAAAAATGCCCCATATATTTCTCCAAACTCCAAGACTGGAGTGGAACTCTCCAAAGTGAGAACGATTGGGAATGGATAGCGAATGGACTGTGTTTGCCGTCTGTGCTCCAGGTGCTAACTTCTGTAGTCTGTGTGTTTCACATCCCTTGGAAAACTTGAATATGGTTCATGTCCTAATGGAAACCTAGGTATCGACTTGGACTCTGCCTTTTGTCTTGCCATCTGCATTTAATCACCAGCATGCTGAGTTGCTTCAGTCGTGTCGGACTGTTTTTGACCCCATGGACTGTAGCCTGCCAGGCTCCTCTGTCCATAGAATTCTCTTGGCAAGAATACTGGAGTGGGTTGCCATGCCTTCCTCCAAGAGATCTTCCTGATCCAGGAATAGAATTCAAGTCTCTTATATCTCTTGGATTGGTAGGTGGGTTCTTTACCACTAGTGCCACCTGGGAAACCCCATTGAATCACCAAGCCTAGATCTTTTTTTCATTATAAGATTTTTCATGCCCTTGCGTATTTCCCTTCCTAATTTTATGACCCATATCCAGTCTCTATATCCATCATAGAGACTGGATATGGGTCTCATCTTATATATAGTCTCTGTGCTTAGACTACTCATGTCAATTCTTATATATATATAAGAATATATATATATAAGAATATATATAAGAATATAATATATATATATATAATCTCATCTTATATATAGTCTCTGTGCTTAGACTACTCATGTCAATTCACCGACTTCCTATAGTTATCAAATGTTTCAGTTCAGTTCAGTCGCTCAGTCGTGTCTGACTCTTTGCGACCCCATGAATCTCAGCACGCCAGGCCTCCCTGTCCATCACCAACTCCTGGAGTTCACTCAGACTCACGTCCATCGAGTCAGTGATGCCATCCAGCCATCTCATCCTCTGTTGTCCCCTTCTCCTCTTGCCCCCAATCCCTCCCAGCATCAGAGTCTTTTCCAATGAGTCAACTCTTCACATGAGGTAGCTAAAGTACTGGAGTTTCAGCTTTAGCATCAGTCCTTCCAAAGAAATCCTAGGGCTGATCTCCTTCAGAATGGACTGGTTGGATCTCCTTGCAGTCCAAGGGACTCTCAAGAGTCTTCTCCAACACCACAGTTCAAATGTTTCGCTCTTGCTTAAAATTTCCAGTGGCTCATCAAGGACAAGGTAGGAATTTAGCATTTCAGATCCTTTATGATTCTGGCTCTAGACTACTTTTTCATCATTTACTACTAGATCAGAAATTCCCCAAACTTTAATATGCATCAGAAATGTTGGAACTTATTTGCATGCTGATTCATGGGCTCCACGCCCAGATATGCTGACTCATTTAGGTCTGGCATGTGACCTGGAAATCTGCATTTTAAATAAATATTGCAGGTAATCTACAATCACACCTTAAAATACCATCCTAGATAAAGCCTCTGATTCACTTAAATTGGTCTGTAGATTGTCTTCTGGCTGTGCCATGTATTTCTGGCCATTAAATCCTTTCCCAGGTTGTTTTTCTTAAGCAAAACGCAGATCCCAAAGTTCCTGAGGTTCAGGTTATTTTAAACCTCAAGTGAGGTCTGAGAATGTGTGCTTTTAACACCTTTCCAGGTAAGTGGGGGTAAGTTTAGCATTCACTGCCTTACTACTTGGGAAGAAGAGAACAATATATTAAGATGCTTATAAACTGCCATTTGCCTCCAGATATAAGAGTATGTAGCTAATTTAACACCTGTTTTTGAGAAACCATTATGTGCTGGCCTTGAATATTCTCACATAATTTCTCTGGCCAGAGCGTCAAAAAGCTGATGACAGATGGAGTCCCAACTTCTTTACTCCTAAATGGACAGAGCTTTAGAAAGGTGATCAAAGGAACTATGATTGGTGACAGAAGACTCCTTACCTGAGGCATTCCAATGACCAGTGGGTCCAGGGTTTTTAAGACCTCCAGGCTTATTTCTCGGATAGATATCTCTCCCTTTTCAGTCTCCTGGGAGTTAGGTTTTATTGGTTTCTCCTTTAAGAAAGATGAAGCAGGTGACTTGTTAATAATCCCTGTTGTTGGTCTCCTCTGACCTTGGGTGTGTTCTTAGTCTCTGGGGTGGAGGATAAAGTCACTCAGCTTAAAGGGCTTGAGGAACCCAGTGACCTTGGACTCCAGTATCTAACCCCTGCTTCTAACTGCTCTTTGGAAGAAGGGGGAGACAAAAATGCCTCTGGCTTTTTTCATAGAAAAACAAACACTGTGAACTTCAGTTACCCCCTTTCTGAGGCCTTTCCCCATTTTTCTCTGGGACAAAAATTTCCACTACTTCCTATGGAGTGGACTGCAATTTCACTTGCAGGTTGTAAGATCACTGAGATCTTAGACATGTGTTTTTCAGGCTCTTCATCCAAAGGAACCAGTGTAACAAGTATGGATGTTTCCTGTTTTCTAGAGACAATTCACTTTCTCTGCCTCTCTCCAAACCAGCCCCCAGCCTTGGAGGCCAAGTTGTCTCCTCTCTAGGGAAAACTGTGAGTTAACCTACCTTGCATTTATGATAAGTTAGAAATGGCATCAGTGGAAGGGAACTGAGAACACTAGATGCTGAAAAATTTATTAATAAAAGTGAAAGCTTAAATATGACTTTAGTTACTAAATTGAACTTCAGGTATTTTTAAAAATCCAGTCGAGTCAACTGCACTTGCTGCAGAGCAGCACTCAAGATGGCACCCTCTTCGTACCAGATTCTTGTTGGACATTGAAAACTGGGTGAAGATGTAGTCAATCAGTGGCCAGCCTTCCCGGGCTTCAATGTAGCATTTTTCACACATGGTTTGGATGAGGAGGAGGGTGGAGTTCCTCACCTAGAGTAGGGAAAATACATTAACAATATTTCATTTCTTTGGGCAGAATGGAAATTTAGATACTCCTATTCTGTAACCTTTATGGATTGTTCAGCAGGAATCTTAAAAAAAAAAAAAAACAACCCTATAAATTGAATGATATTACTGTAATAGATGGGGCTTCCCAGGTGGCTCAACGGTAAAGAATCTGCTTGCCAATGAGCAGACCCCAGGTTTTATCCTTGGGTCAGGAAGATCCCCTGGAGAAGGAAATGGCAACACATTCCAGTATTCTTGCCTGGGAAATCCCATGGATGGAGGAACCTGGTGGGCTACAGTTCCTGGGGTTGCAAAAGAGCTGAACATGACTGACCAACTAAACAACAACAACAATTACGCCCTGTAGGAGCAGGAAGTAATCTATAAGGTTATGATTTAAGTGTCACTAGCAAAGCTCTCTTTAACCAAACTCTTTCTAGTTCCCACGACATATCCTGGCTAAAACTCAGTTCAGTTAAGTTCAGTCAGTCCTGTCTTACTCTTTGCAACTCCATGGACTGCAGCACGCCAGGCTTCCCTGTCTATCACCAACTCCCAGAGCTTACTCAAATTCATGTCCATTGAGTCGGGGATGTCATCCAACAATCTCATCTCTGACATCCCCTTCTCCTCCTGCCTTCAATCTTTCCCAGCATCAGGGTCTTTTCCAAGGAGTCAGTTCTTCATATCAAGTGGCCAAAGTATTGGAGTTTCAGCTTCAGCATCAGTTTTTCCAATGAATATTCAGGACTGATTTCCTCTAGGATTGATGGGTTTGATCTTGCAGTCCAAGGCACTCTCAAGAGTCTTCCCCAACATCACAGTTGAAAAGCATCAGTTCTTTGATGCTCAGACTTCTTTATAGTCCAACTTTCACATCCATACATGACTGCTGGAAAAACCATAGTTTTGACTAGTTGGACCTTTGCCGGCAAAGTAATGTCTCTTCTTTTTAATATGCTGTCTAGGTTGGTCACAGCTTTTCTTCCAAGGAGCTAGCATCTTTTAATTTCATGGCTGCAATCACCATCTGCAGTGATTTTGGAGCGACCCCCCCACCCCAAAATAAAGCTTTTCCTTTTCTGTTTTAGCCTATGAAAAGGCTAAAACACTGTCTCACTTAAAAAATCCTCAGTGAAAGATGGCACATTGAAATAAAGTTCCACAATTTCTTATCCACAAACTCAAACTCTAAATGACACTGAAAACTGGGATTTTGTTTCTTAAATTTGGTTCCTACTTGGTTGAGAAACTCAAACTGAACTGTTTTAAAGCGATTTGTTGGTATTCAGTTGCTCAGTCATGTCCGACTCTTTGCGAGCCTATGGACTCTAGCATGCCAGGCTTCCCTGTCCTTCACCACCTCCTAGAGCTTGCTCAAACTCATGTCCATTGAGCCAGTGATGTCATCCAACATCTCTACCCTTTCTATGTAGTGTGAATATGCATACATTTTCTTGAAGAAATCTTAATAGGTTTGATTGTGGGCTACTATCACAGTAACACTTTTTTCTAATCTGAAAAATTGTAAATTATGAAATATGTCTTGCTCTATGGATTTGAATAAATGGTTATGAACCTGTGTCACAAGTTGTTTAATAATTTGGCTTCAATTCATCTATTGGATTGTTTCCCTGGAGGATAGAAACCTCAGATCTAATTCCTTAGTGAATGGGTCTTTTAATGGAGGATAGGAAGAAAATAATTTTTCATAGGGAAGCAGGGTCCCAAGGTTGCACACACGGACTCTGTAATCTCCTTAACTGAGGAGAAAGAGGTAAACCTTCTCTGTATATTTGCCCAAGGAGTGAGCGCTTTCCTGGAAATTTCTGTCCTCTTTTATTCTACCCTAAATCCTAGCAATGCTTCAATTGGCTTGCTCAATTACTGGGTCAGGTTTATATATATAATCAGTTCAGTTCAGTTCAGTCGTTCAGTCGTGTCCAACTCTTTGTGACCCCATGAATTGCAGCACGCCAGGCCTCCCTGTCCATCACCAACTCCCGGAGTTCATTCAGACTCATGTCCATCGAGTTGGTGATGCCATCCAGCCATCTCATCCTCTGTTGTCCCCTTCTCCTCCTGCCCCCAATCCCTCCCAGCATCAGAGTCTTTTCCAATGAGTCAACTCTTCGCATGAGGTGGCCAAAGTACTGGAGTTTCAGCTTTAGCATCATTCCTTCCAAAGAAATCCTAGGGCTGATCTCCTTCAGAATGGACTGGTTGGATCTCCTTGCAGTCCATAGGACTCTCAAGAGTCTTCTCCAACACCACAGTTCAAAAGCATCAATTCTTCAGCGCTCAGCCTTCTTCACAGTCCAACTCTCACATCCATACATGACCACAGGAAAAACCATAGCCTTGGCTAGACGGATCTTTGTTGGCAAAGTAATGTCTCTGCTTTTGAATATGCTATCTAGGTTGGACATAATATAATCACTCCATTATTATTTATTGCATAGCTTTGATTATTTTAACCATAGTTATTGGTGACCAAAGCCTCCTGGGGGAATTTTCTTCTCTTCATTGGCTTCTGCATAGGGCTTTGATCCAAATAAAATACAATTTTCATACAAAATAATACTATAATTGCTAATTTTAAAAATTTCTCACATAAAAGTTCTATGTCTTTTTCAACATGGAATACTTTAATCAGATAATCAGGAGATATTGAGAAATCTATTGTGCATGTAAGACTTTCTATAGATGCTCCCTGACTGGAAAATAGGATATCTCTGCTCAAAATAGGGTTCAGGGGTTATTATTTTTGGAGGAAGAAGTATCATCTTTATAATTAACAATTAATTTTAAAACTATTTAACTAGCATAGCAGAATCATGCTCTAGAACAAAATCTTTTTTTTTTTTTTTCCTACTGAGAAGCCCTTGAGAATGTGCTTCAGAACTTTACTTTGATAGAGTTTATCTTATTAGGGAAAGATGGAGTTCTTTTAAAAGTAGAATTGGTCACTGAGCTCTTTATAAATCAGTCTCATAAGCACATCCCTAAAGAGTCAAAACTATTTCATTTACTCCTAAAGCTATCATTATCCAAATAAAAGTCCCCATTAATTCTCTTACTTTAATACTGAGGTCACCCATGACGACTTTGACTGCTTTTTCAATTGAAGTGATATGATCCCTCAGCTTGGGCTCTGAAAGACAGAAAGAGAAATTGAGAAGCCTGCTTCAGTAGGAGTACAGTACATTCTGGAATTGTTGAAAACCGATTAGAGTTATGGCACATAATTTCAAAGTCTCTTGTCCTTAACATTTTATATTGTTCACTTCCTTCCTACCTTCTCCTTTTTCAACTCTTTATAGATGTTGACTGCTTTTTTGGTTCTCTGTTACACTTTGTTTAACCTTGTTTAAATTGTTAGATTCTTAAGTGCAGTCAATACATCACACCTAATGGATTAGCCTTAAATTTTGGAGACCACCTCAGGTTTCTTTTGCCAATTTTTCAGTAAATCACAGGGCAAACTGAATTTTTTTTAAAAAACTATTATTTTGTTGTACAAAAATGAAAGATCATATTTTATTGAATCTAAGGTATCAATTTTATGAGGCATCATTAGTTTATATTGCACCAAGAGTGAAAACCTATAGTGGCTAATGATAATTAAAGACGCTATCAATTATAAGATGCATTCTGAAATTGCAAAAATTAACAGTTTTTAGAATGAAAAATGAAAATTCATTAAATTCTCTTTTCTAAAAGTACAAATTTTTAGAACATTGTGCATTCTTACACCCACCCTCAGTTTATTGGGCCACTTAACCAATACCTCCTTTCAATTCCAGATTCAATTCTCAAATATTCTATTCCTTTACTGGTTGCATCCATAAATATCATGAAAGAACAGAGGTAACTGGAAATGCCTATTTAAAAGTAGTAGATTGATTATAGACAACTAAGAAAACCTAGCTTTACTTGAATATGATGTTCTGTAAACTTCCCAAAGACACAGGATCAAATTAGAGACGGTGCACAGATTTCAATCTGCTTCTTAATGCAAAAGAAACAACTCTGGTGTCATCCCTATTCTTACCTTCAGCATTGATAGCTGATCTTAACAAAGTCAAGATTCCCATTCGAATGGCTTCATTATTATTTCTCATTTGTTCATCAAAAAAATCCATCAGGTCTGCAGGGTTTGAATGGGCTGTGGGTTTAAGAAATACTGGAGTCAAAAGAACTCGTTTTCACCTTAGGTAAAATTCTTGTGAATGGGAAGACGATCATTCTATGAGAATTGTCAAAGTCACCCTTTGGTTGGTAATCAGATTTTATTAGGCCCATACTTCTTTAGTATACAGAATTTAACAGTTTGGTCCCTAAGAGAGCTAGGCCCACTTCTGTTCATACCTGTGAATGTAACCTTATTTGGAAATTAGGTTCTTTGTAGAGAAAACAAGTTAAGATGAAGTTGTATTAATTCAATACAGCTGGTGTCTTTATAAGAGATGGATAGAAGACACAGACAGAGACACAGAAGGATGCCTTGTGAACATGGAGGCAGAGACCAAAGTGATGCTTCACCAGCTGTGCAGCTGGTGGGGGTGGGGAGGAAGCAGGTAAAACTGAAGAAAGGTCTGGATAGAGTGGACGGGTTTGGGCTAGAAATGATAAAGCGAAGTAGTTAATTAGGCTGGCACATAGAGAAATGGAAAGTACAAAAACAGAGGGGCTGATTAGGAGAGAACTAGGCCAGGCTAGAAAGGTATGCAGTGAGGTAGTGGAGATGACACATTTTGGAGAGGGTGCAGGTGTGGGAGGTATAGGGTGTTCTTGTCCCTTGCCCTGAGAAACTATATTAGAACATGGTTTTGTATCCTGACCCTGGGACCTTGGTGTTTCCTCTGCAACTTGTGTCAGGCTGTAGATTCTAACATAGTGATGGGCAGGATTGTGATGTGAAAGAAAAAAGACTGAAGGCTGGAGAAAATGATAAGGGATAAATACCAAGAGTTGACAGGGAAGAAAAAAAGGGTAACATTAGTTTGATAGAGTGTCTACTAATCACAAATACCAAGAAAAAATGTATTTCCTAGCCTTAGGGTTACCAACTCACACTGGTTTGCTTGGAAATAAACCCAAGCATATATGGTCAATTAATTTTCAACAAAAGACCCGGGAATATATACAATGCAGAAAGATTAGTCTCTTCAGTGAATGGTGCTGGGAAAAGAAAGAAATCTGATTGTTACCTCAAAAAATACAAATGCACACAAATTAAATCAAAATAAATTTAAAACTTGAACATAAGACCTGAAACTGTAAAACTTCTAGAAGAAAATATAGAGACTAAGCTTCTTGACACTGGTCTCGGCAATGAGTTTTTGCATTTGACTCTAAAAGCAGAGGTAACATAAGCAAAAATAAACAAGTGGGATTCCATCAAACCAAAAAGCTTCTGCTCAGAAAAGGAAACCATCAACAAAATGGAAAGGCAACCTATGAAATGGGAAAAGTAATTGCTAACCACATATCCAGTAAAAAGTTTATATCCAAAACATGTCTGGGACTTTTCTGGTTTTAAAACTGAAAGTTCTAATTTCCCGGAAATCCTTCAGTCCTGGGCAGATCGGGATAATTGGTCACCCCACCTACAGCACTCCTCAGAACAGGTAGGGTATGAAAAAACAGAATAGCGTGAGTCAAAGGAACATTTTGTGTGTATGTGTGAAAGTGACTAATGTGGCAGTTTGCTCACACTTCATCCTTGTCATCACCCCTCTGAGACATTTTAATTAAAAGCCCACTGGATGCTGAGTCCTACCTAGAATGAGGAAACAGTTTGAAGCTTCGGTTTCGTTTTCTTTTTCTGGAGGCTCTGGAACTCTGCACACCTGAATGAGAAGAAAAAACATTAAGGGCCTAGACGTGAAACAGAAAACTGGTGACAACAAAACAGACTTGACAGCATGGTCTTCTTACCTGGCGGAGTAAATTGATGAAGATGGCCTTCCTCAAGGCCTTCGGAAGGCTGACATCGTAAAGGACTGCTGCGGTCAGTATCTGTCTTAGACTCTGGAATAAAAGCTCTCCAAGGTTAGCTGGAGCCTGCCTGCGGAGCGACTGCCCAGAATGTGGAAGGCAAATGATCATGGTTGTGAGGAGAACATACCCCTATCCTTCCAGTGGTTACCGTTTTCTTTAGTGATTCTGGCTGCCTTACCTTGTTCAGTGCTCCTGCAGCTTGAACAGGAATTCCTTTCTGGAGTGTCTGCCACCTTAGAGGCCTACTGCTTCTCTACCTCGTATTTCCTGGGAGGTATGTAAATTCAGCTGCCCCAAAACATGTCTGAGTTCCTTAACCCCTCCTGAGAATGAACATCCTTCAGGATGATCTTTGGACAACCGTGGGAATCAGTTTCTCTGATGTGGCTCTCACCTGAGTGACGTGAAAGTCAATCTCTTTGTCTTTGTACTGGTTAAGGAGCCATGGGACCTGGCCCAGGGCATATTCACAGAGGTCTTCCCGATGGAGCAGCAAGCTTACTGTGGGGCCGTGAGCCTTAATGATGGCCAAAATCTGCAGAGGCAGCAAACAGATACTTAGAAAAAGTATAATACTTAATTATACTTTACATAAGTATAATATACTTATGTATATTATATTTGTGTATATTATGTATATTATACATATTAAGCATAAGTATAGTAAATTTATGTAAAGTATAATATATAATTATATATTAATAATATAAGATATATAATAACTACTCATTGGAAAAGACTCTGATGCTGTGAGGGATTGGGGGCCGGAGGAGAAGGGGATGACAGAGGATGAGATGGCTGGATGGCATCACCGACTCGATGGACGTGAGTTTGAGTGAACTCCAGGAGTTGGTGATGGACAGGGAGGCCTGGCATGCTGTGATTCATGGGGTTGCAAGGAGCTGGACACGACTGAGCGACTGAACTGAACTGAACTGATACTTTACATAAGTACATAATAAAATATTTCACTATGTTTTTGTACATTTCTCAGTATACCAGGAAGAGTTTTAGATACCTCCAAAAACCTTTCCTCACTGCTTTCAACCAAACAAGGTTTTTTCAAAAAATATTGAAGCTAAGATCACTGTATTCATTGTATGAAGAGTTATATTCATATTTGTATCTACATCCATATCCATATCTATGCTTATTTCAATGTTTGCCCCTCTCCTCTATTTCTTTAATCTCATTCTAATTGTCAGTTTATTTTACTATATTAACAGATTTATTAAAAACTTTTTCTCTTTCTTTATTTTTTAAATCATGAAAGTATGATAATAGCACAGTTGCAGGAGACTTGGAAAATACAGAACAATGTTACATGTAGTTCCACTATATATTACAATTATTTTTTTAAGTAAGTAAATTAAGATTTTTAATTGGAGTTTCAATATTAAGCTCTCAAAAACTAATAGAATATACAGAAAAGTAGAAGGATATAGTAGATTGGAAAAGCACCATGAGCCAATCAACATAATTAAGGTTTAAATAATTTTCACACAATAATAGGATACAAATTTTATTCAAGTTCCCACAGACTAAATTTTTTTTAATTAAAAAATTTTTCATTAAATGTTTAATTTTCTTCAGTATTCCTCTGAATATTATTATTATTCTGAATAATATTATTAAACATCATGGTGCTTAAAATGTCAATAATCTAGAAAATTTACTTGTAAGTTTATTTTGCAAACAACATGGATTTTTTTCGTTTTAAATGAACTTTCATTGGGGCATAGTTGCTCTACAATATTGTGTTAGTTTCTGCTGTACAGCAAGATGGATCAACCATAAGTATATCTCCTTTCTTTTGGACTTCCTTCCCATTCAAGTCACCACAGTGAGTTAAGTAGAGCTCCCTGTGCTATACAACTAATGAGAATATACTAACAAATTAAAAATCTCCCTGACATGAAATATTCTTTGATTCCATATCACTTCAACCCCACTGTTATCCTCACCCAATTCTCTTTCTCTTTTCTTGCTTGCATATCAAAGTTTATTGAAGGAGTGGTCTGCGTTTGCTATCTCCACTCCCTGCTGCTGCTGCTGCTGCTAAGTCGCTTCAGTCATGTCCGACTCTGTGCGACCCCATAGACGGCAGCCCACCAGGCTCCCCCGTCCCTGGGATTCTCCAGGCAAGAACACTGGAGTGGGTTGCCATTTCCTTCTCCAATATCCTTCCACTTATTTCTCAGTCCACAATACTCTGGCTTCCACATGACATGAAAAGCGAACCCGCACAAAATATAAATGTAATGTATATTGATGATAACAATTTAGAAATCACAAAAATTAGGAGGAAGCAGAAAACATAGTGTCCAGAGTACTCATGGATAGGCACTATTTGGTATGTTTTTAATATGTTTTTTCTTTACTTGACCTTTTCTTTTCTCTCTTTTTCTCTATGTATTTTAATTTCTTAGAAACTGACATCATTCTTTAATCTATAGATCTATATTCTGCTTTCTCTACCTAACATTATATAATTTTTATCTATTAGTTAATTTTTCCTATAGAGCAGACCATCTCAAAAGTTAGTGGCAGTCACAGAAAGGAATAAAATTGTGTCATTTTTAGTGATGTGGATGAACCTAGAGTCTGTCATGCAGAGTGAAGTAAGTCAGAAAGAGCAAAACTCTTTGCATATTGTATATTGTAATATACAATGCAATAATATTGTATATTAACACATATACTTGGAATCTAGAAAAATGGTGCCAATGGACCTATTTGCAGGACAGGAATTGAGATGCAGATGTAGAGAACAGACTTGTGGGCACAATGGGGGAAGGACAGAATTGGATGGATTGAGAGACGAGCATAGACATATAGACACAACCTTGCATAAAACAGATAGCTTTTGAGAAGCTGCTGTATAGCACAGGGAGCTCAGCTCAGGGCTCTGGGATGACCTACAGGGGTGGGATGGGCTGGCAGAGAGGTTCAAGAGGGAGGGGATATATGCATACACATATCTGATTCACGTTATTATACAGCAGAAGCTAACACAACATTGTAAAGCAATTATACGCCAATTAAAAAATTAATAAATTTTAAAAAGCTTAGTGGCTAATAACAATAACCATTGATTTCACTTAAGACTGTATGTCAGCTGAGAGGTGGTTCTACCACATTTCCATGCAGTGGACATGTTTCAAGATTTTCCTTATTTGAGCACCATAACAATGGCCTCTGTAGATCTGCCTTTGCTTTTTGAAAATCACTCTTTAATTTCTAAGATCTCATTCTTCTCAAGTCCTTCCAAGTTTTCTTAATTCTTAAAATACATCCTGTGTAGAATTCAAGGCTCTTTATTCTGTTGGCCAAGATCACCATTTGGGTTTCTTTTGTTTCTGCCTGTTTATATTCACTTTCCTCACCCTACTTCCCCTCCTCCCACTTAACTCACTCAAGTGCCACGTTATCCCATCTCCAACCTATGCTTCAGTGAGTTTTCCCCTCTTTAGTGACTGCATCTCCCCAGCAGTAAATGACTTCATAGGCTGCAAGCTCAGTTCTAGTGTCACGGCCTTTCTAGTACTCATCGGGTGTTAAGTGTTTCTCTCCCTGTGCTCTCTTATTACTTTGTGCACCTTCTTATTACTTGCCTAACTCTTGTAGTGAGCAAGTTTGAATTGCATTTTGCTTTTCAAGTGGCTTTCATAAAAGACCTCTACAGAGTATTTAAAAAATTTCATGTTCGCTGATGATTTCACCATCCCAGCATGTTAAAAAAAATAATAGCTCAAAATATAAAAAAGAAACTAGAGAAGGTAGCTAAATGTTAAATCTTTTATAATATAGCAATAAAGAAATAAAATATAAGTTAGCTTACTTAAAAAATTATAGCAATTAAGCAAGATTAGGATGGGATGCAGTCCATGGGGTCACTAAGAGTCGGACACGACTTAGTGACTTCACTTTCATTTTTCACTTTCATGCATTGGAGAAGGAAATGGCAACCCACTCCAGTGTTCTTGCCTGGAGAATCCCATGGACGGAGAAGCCTGGTGGGCTGCCATCTATGGGGTCGCACAGAGTTGGACACGACTGAAGCGACTTAGCAGCAGCAGCAGCAGCATGGGATTATATATATGAATGAACTTTGTAATCTATTCTTTATAAGGCATTACACTATTATGAAATGATCAGTCTCATTCTTTAGATGTCATTTTAATTCACTGTGATAGTCACAGACACAGCAAATTTCTGTGGACTGGTGTTTTTCCTAATCAGTGATTCAGTCCAAATATGGGTTATGATATAGCTAACATTCCATATATTTTGCTCATTTTAGATATTTATTGTTCTCTCCACACATAGGTATGTCAGTTCCATGACAGTGGAGATTTGGGTCTGTTTAATCTCTGCTGTATCTCCAGTATGTGGAATGATATGACATGTCATGGGGACTCAACAAATTTTAGTTGAAATAAACAAGTAAACAGTGATTTGAAACAGGAAAAACAAAAGACTTAATAAACCAGATAAAATACAACCCATCACTTTCCAAAAGAACTAAGATGAATTATCATGTTAAAAAGAGAAGAGGAAGTTCAATCGGGATGCGAGGAGAGCTAGCTGGAGTCATACTGAGCCCCACTCACTTGTGTGGGCGAGGTCGTGGAGGCCCACTTGTCCATGATATACCGGAACAGCATGAAGATCTTGTCAGAGAGGCGGTTGGCATCTAATCTGGGATAGGGGAAATCTCTCCAGTGGTTGACATACTTGTAAATGGCTCTGCTGAACTTCTCTAGGGCTGCATTTAAAAACAACCACAGACTGAGAAAAGTATCAAGAGGGGATGGGCCATAATATAATCTGAGAAGAGCGTACTGATGATTAACAAATGTGTATTAATTTCTATAAAATCTATGACAGTACCAAATGAATTTATAAAAAAGTGCTCCAGCCACTTTAGTGAAATGTAAATTAAAACCATAATGAGATACTGCAACATACCATCGGGAATTGCTATCATTTCAGACAGTCATTGTCAAGTATTGACAAGACTAAGGTACAGCTGGTATTTTGACATTTTGCTAGTGAGAGTATGAACTGCTGCAAACACTTTAGAGAAAGGTTTGATGTTATCAACCAAACTTGAACATGCTTTATCTTGGACTCAGAAATTCTGCTCTGAGGTATACAGCCCTTAGATATGCATACATATAGGCACTAAAAACTTGTACAAGAATGTTTCTATTCACGTTTTGGTAACAACTTCATACAAAAAACAATCCAAATTACTTGTCAACAGGCAGGATGGAAAAACTATCATATAGATGTGTAACTGTAAACAGAGGTGAAAATGGACTCCATGGACCCAAAACAACATGCATGAATCTCACAAACAGGCAAAGTTAACCTGTGGTGTTAGAATCCACAATCGTGGTTACTCTTGGAGAGGATGGAGAGGGTGATGATTGGGAAAAAAGATGAAGGGGGCCTCTAAGGAGCTAGTAATGTCCAAAGGTTTAACCTGAGTGGAGGTCAAATGGAAGGCTGACTTTGTGACAACTCAGCTCTTTGTATACTTACGGTAATTATGTTTTTCTCCATGTATATTTTACTTTAATAAAACTGAAAAATCTTGAGCCTGCAATATATCGTATATATTTGCATCAAATCATTACATATTTGTTTTTTCCTTCAGCTCCTCATGCTATCCCTTGTGTTAGATAGTAAAAAATTATAGTTTACTCTCTCAAGGATATGTCACACAATACTATGGAAAAGACGCCAAGTACCTTAGCTTTAGAACTGGTCATTTATTGGTTTATTCCTCCCCCTCCAGACTCTCTCATGTAATCTCATGTTGCTGCTGCTGCTGCTGCTAAGTCGCTTTAGTCGTGTCAGACTCTGTGCGACCCCATAGACGGCAGCCCATCATGCTCCCCCATCCCTGGGATTCTCCAGGCAAGAACACTGGAGTGGGTTGCCATTTTCTTCTCCAATGCATGAAAGTGAAAAGTGGTGTTCAGATCAGATCAGATCAGTCGCTCAGTCGTGTCCGACTCTTTGCGACCCCATGAATCGCAGCACGCCAGGCCTCCCTGTCCATCACCAACTCCCAGAGTTCACTCAGACTCACGTCCATAGAGTCAGTGATGCCATCCAGCCATCTCATCCTTTGTCGTCCCCTTCTCCTCTTGCCCCCAATCCCTCCCAGCATCAGAGTCTTTTCCAATGAGTCAACTCTTCGCATGAGGTGGCCAAAGTACTGGAGTTTCAGCTTTAGCATCATTCCTTCCAAAGAAATCCCAGGGCTGATCTCCTTCAGAATGGACTGGTTGGATCTCCTTGCAGTCCAAGGGACTCTCAAGAGTCTTCTCCAACACCACAGTTCAAAAGCATCACAAATCTATTTTGTGCGTGTGGTATACATACCTTATTTGTTGATATTCTGAAACAACAAACACAATATCTGTTTCTTTGCTGATTGATTGCACAGCTAGATGGACGGCTATTAAATTGTATATATTTTCTTTATAGTATAGACATTTAACCTTAACTGGCAGTCAGGCAAAGGTTGTTTTAGGACCAAAGAGCACTTAGATAACTTTATAATACACAGATAAGAATTCCCTTATTCATTGCATTGTGATTTCTGATTTTATTTTCTTTTACCTTCTTGGTTATTAATACTGGAGGTAGAAATGCACTTAGAGGCACCAAATGCTGTTTTGCTGGAACACAATGTTAACTGTGATGATAAATAGGGAAAATAAAAAAAATATTGAAAACTGCTAATCTAGTATAGTAGTTTTAGTCCTTGACTTAGACTGTCATACTTCACATCTTGTCTCTGTCAAGTATTGGCTATGTGATTGCAGGCAAGCTGTTTAACCTTTCTAAGCCTCAATTTCTCATCTGTAAAATGAACTGAAATTGTTATCCACTCAATGTAGTAACTGTGAGGGTTAAATGAAATAATCTAAAAATACCCACGGCAGTACCCAGGTAGATAGTAAATTCTCAATATTTATCAGGTACAAATCTTACCTTCACTGAGGACAGACAAGAAGAAACAGGCAAAATAGAACAGAGAAGACTTCGATGATAAGTAAAGAAGACATTTCTGACAGCATGGGCCTTAAAATACTATAAAGTAATAGTCACAGAGATGTCAGTGGTGGAAGGAATCTCAGCAGTCACTTCATTTGTTGTTTTAAGAGATGAAATTGAGGTTGAGAGAAGGACAGAATCACCTGATGGCTCAGTGACTCATCAGAGGAGAGAGTTCAGGTCTTCAGACTCATCCAAGAAGCCTCTTATTGTTCAGAGAATGCTTTTTCCAGGAACTGAAGGGCATGCCATTCTCTGCAGACTGTTGATTACTATAGATGTCTTTCAGTTTTGGGGTAGAAGGGACTTGTGATCATAGTTTGTATACCCATTTCCCTTGATTTTATGATTGCTTGTGCTTTTATTAGATTATTTATTTATCATTTTTACAATATTTCATTACAAAAAGATACCAAAATTTAGCCCATCTTTTTGGGCTCCAAAATCACTGCAGATGGTGACTGAAGCCATGAAATTAAAAGACGCTTACTCCTTGCAAGAAAAGTTATGACCAACCTAGATAGCATATTGAAAAGCAGAGACATTACTTTGCCAACAAAGGTCCGTTTAGTCTAGGCTATGGTTTTTCCATAGCCTTGGTCATGTATGGATGGTCATGTATGGATGTGAGAGTCGGACTGTGAAGAAAGCTGAGCGCTGAAGAATTGGTGCTTTTGAACTGTGATGTTGGAGAAGACTCTTGAGAGTCCCTTGGACTGCAAGGAGATCCAACCAGTCCATTCTAAAGGAGACCAGCCCTGGATGTTCTTTGGAAGGAATAATGCTAAAGCTGAAACTCCAATACTTTGGCCACCTCATGCGAAGAGTTGACTCATTGGAAAAGACTGATGCTGGGAGGAATTGGCAGCAGGAGGAAAAGGGGACAACAGAGGATGAGATGGCTGGATGGCATCACCGACTCAATGGACGTGAGTTTGAGTGAACTCCGGGAGATGGTGATGGACAGGGAGGCCTGGCATGCCGCGATTCATGGGGTTGCAAAGAGTCGGATACGACTGAGCAACTGAACTGAACTGAACTGAACTGAAGAGCTAGTAAGATCTCATAGTCACTAGAGAAAGTGTGGTCCAGTTGAAAAAGGAGACTAGTAGAAACTAATTAGGTAGGAGAGTGGAAAGAATATGGGCTGGGTGGCCATATAGATCTGAATGCCACCTCTCCATCACATTGACTGTCATGACTTTGAGAGAAAATCGCTTAACTCCCTTGGCCCTCAGTTTCTCATCTGTAAAATGGGCTAATAGTACTTTGTAGAATTGCAGTGAGGATTGATAGGGGTAACTCCTGGCAGAAGGCCTTCCATGTGGAAGGCCCTCAGTAAATGGTAGATACTACTGCTAGAAAGGACACGAATAAAAGGAAAAATAAGACATTTGCTCCACTTATAGTCTGGTCTTAACAAAGGGGAAACCACAGGCATACCCACCAACGCAGAAAGCGCCTTTCATCCTCTCCTCCTCGGTCAGCCTGAGCATGGTTTGCATGGTGAGCAGGGTCATCATCATGAAGGGAATACTCTGGGACACTGCAGGAAGGGCACAAGAGGAAGTTCTGTCACAGCTCCCCAAACCATCATCAGTTAACAAGCATTTCAAAGCAGATGAGGTGTGGTGGGAAGCCATTCTGCCCCATGCCCACCCCCCAATGCCAGCCTGTACAGTAAGTCTCCTTCATATGAATCTTCAAATTGCAAACTTTCAAAGATGAGAATGTGCAATTGCCTGTCCAGTCTCATACATTAGTTCACGTGTCCGGTATACAATGTCATGTGCAAGTAGACATGTTCTTTACCGCCCAGTACTGTAGACAATACAGAAGTACATAGTTTTTATTCCAAGCCCATCATGTCTGGAAGCAAGCACAAAAGCTGTGGTGATGTAGCTTGGGATTACTGTACTTTTCAAGGTACTGTACAGTAGGATTAAAATATTTTCTCCATATTTTGTGTTCATTTTTAATGTATTATTTGTGTGAAAATTATTATAAACCTATTACAGTACAGTACTATACAGCCGACCATGCTAGGCTAACTTTGTTGGACTGAACGAACAAACTGGACTTACAAACATGCTCTTGGAATGGAACTCAGTCACATCTGGCAGACTTACTGTAGTTAGAGCACCTTAAAATAAGGTGCTTTCTATTAGTTTGTCTGTACCTGTTGCTTCTTAGCAATTACTTTGGATAATTATTTTGTTAATGTTCATCCCTCCCACCAGAACTTGCCTGTATCCGCAGGGCCTAGCACAGGTGATATGCTAAATAAATAAATAAATATGTTAAATAAAGAAAAAAGCATCCTAGGAAACCCTTACTTCATGTAAGAGTTGAGTGGTTTGCAGAATATGCCTTGTGGAAAATGTGCTTCTGCAAACACAAGGCCAGATGAAAGGAGAGGTGAAAGTGGGAGAAAGAGTCCAGCCAAATTCAGAGCAGCGTGGACCCATGGCTGGAGGGCAGGCCCATCCAAGCTCACAAACAGCAGCCCAAACGGGTCAGTATTTCTTTAGTACCGAAGGAAGTAGGAGAGACACTCCCCCTCTGCTGTTTGCTCCCATTTGGGTTTAGACAATTAAAATGATGGTTTCCCAGGGAAAATGTGGAGGCTATTCCCTCCGTACCGTAGCTGGTTGCCAGTTCAGCCAGGGCAAGCACAACGAACTCGTTTGGTAGCTCCAGAATCCTGAAGTTACTTTGTACTTCATACATTACAGAGTTGAAGTCATGTGCAGCAAGAGACACCAATACCTCCCCAGCTAGCATTCTGATTTCTCTGAGGATCTGAAGAAGAAAAGGAAGATAACAATAACAGCCAGCATGAATCAGCAGAGGGGAAATAGTTGACATAATATTTATAAGTTCTCTACCTTTTCAATCGAGGGAGAACAGGCTGTTACAAACCCTGTGTGGAAGACTCTAGGGTAGATGTCAGCAGCTGGGAAGCGGATGTGATTCAAAAGCTTCTCAAAGCCAGGTTTTCATAGAGTTCTTGTAAACTCGAGGCAATGCATATTTTCTAGCTAATTAATCAGGTACCGTGAACTTAAGATTTACGTTTAAGTGGTATGAATTACTGAAGGGAATGGAGAAAGAAAAATGGGCTGGGAGTCCAGAGCTTTGAGTTTTAGTATTGTCCTGATCTAATTATCCTTAATGTTGGAGATATTTGGAGGGGCCTTTGCTTTTGGTAATGGTGAATGAAGTCAATTTGATCCACTTTCCTGCTGAGGAAAAGAAAAAGTGCTGGGCAAGATATTAAAAAATATACTCATAGAAACATCAAAGACAATCACAATATAAGGTGGAATGAATTACTGAATTGAAATCTGGACAAGACTGGAAATCCAGAGATGTGAATTTTGCCTTTGGGACTGCGTTGCAGCTTTTCGGGACAATAGTCAGAATTCAGGGCCAACCAAGAGCGAGACCCTGGTCATCCTATGTTTTAAGAGCTGCGTTCATATGGGAGGTTAAATTGGCTCTCCGGGGACTAGAGTCCAACCTTGAGTTACGGAAGTTGCCCAGAAAAATCCCAAGCCTTGAAATTAGATTGCTTGTGCCTCGGCAGATAAACAAGTGAAAATCCTTTCTGGAAGGAAATAATGTAAGACTCAAACTACTTCTACAAATAATTTTTCAGACACAATGCCTAGTATACATGGACAATTAGGCATATGAAGAGATAGGAATTCACATGGGAATGAAGAAATTTGGGTTCTAGTTTATTCATTCTGTTGATAGATAGCTGTGTTACTTTGCAAACAATCTCTCTAAGCACCAATTTCCTCACCTAAAAGTGAATGGGATATTACTTCTAAAACTTTTCGAAGCTCTACCTTGGTTTCCTCATCTGTGATGGGGTAAATAATATCCAGGTTACCATGAAAAACAAATAGAAGTGATCTATGGTCCTTGTAGTGATGTAAAAAATGTTTATGGATGTCTACATGGGTGCAGTTGCGTCACATAAAGACCTGTTACTGGCCCTGACACTGATGCATCATTAAGGATAAAACTTACATTGTCATCTCTCATGTCCTTAGAAGCATAATAAATCAACCTTTGGACAATTGCATCATCCAAGATGTCAGTATTCTGAATAATGGAAGCGAGATGACCATAAATGTCTTCCTGTGAACATACAAAGTTATACACAGAAATTTGAGTTGCAAAACTAAAAGAGTCAGAATATATCCAGATGAATAATACCATTAAACTAAGCAAAGTATCTACGAGATTTTATATATCCTAATTGAGGCTTCCTTAACATAATATAGGCTTCCCAGATGGCACAGTGGTAAAGAATCTGCCTGCCAATGCGGGAGACCCAAGACACGTGGGTTCGGTCCCTGGGTCCAGAAAATTCCCCAGAGT
This sequence comes from Bos javanicus, assembly GCF_032452875.1. Taxonomy (NCBI): domain Eukaryota; kingdom Metazoa; phylum Chordata; class Mammalia; order Artiodactyla; family Bovidae; genus Bos; species Bos javanicus. Next base: position 33,337,867 of record NC_083887.1, on the reverse strand, counting down.
AGGAAATGGCAACCCATTCCAGTATACTTGCTTGGAAAATTCCAAGGTCAGAGGAGCCTGGCAGGCTACAGTCCATGGTGTAGCAAAGAAGTGAACATGACTGAGCACACATGCACTTAACATAATATGCATCTTTAGGAATCAAAGGCTTATAGGTAAAGCGAAGTTCATTCTAAAACCTGTTTTAATATGACCATATTTCTAAGGCAATATCTAACTGAAGGCAGGAATGGGTCACTTGACATACTAAAGTCTCTCGAAATCCTCTGTTGTAGGGCCCTCAGGGCAATGGAAATGCCCATCACCCTAATTGTTGCTTTTACTACCAAAGAGCACCTATAGCATTAAGGAATATGATGTCATTCCCCAAGAGGCTGAAAGTTATGCAACTTGTTCCTAAAGGGGATTTGTAAGCCCTTATTTCATCTATGCCTCTGTGGAGGAGAAGTTGTGAACTCCTTTCCACAGAGCTGCAGCCTCTGGGAACTACATGGCTTGAGCAGATGTTTTGTGTGAGGGCTCTTCTCAATCTCTTAGATGGCCACAAGGCCTTTGGAAGATGAGAGACTGGTCTTCTGAAATCTCCAAGAGCCTCAGGCATGTTACCTTGAGGTACTATGCCTGTGTTTAAGGTGTGAGATAACTCACTTTGCATACAGGATTCTAATATGGAATCAGGGTTGAGAACCACTGGATTAAGAGATAAAGGTGTAGGCACCGCCCTTCACAGGGAGGTTACACTGAATAATGATTAGGAGCATTATTTTGGAATCAAATGGGCTTGTCTACTATTCTCAAGCATGTTACTTCTCTGGGCCTCACTTTTCTTAGCTGTCAAATGGAAATAACAACACCTATATCACAAAGTTGTGAGGAGTGACCATAATACAATGCATTATTGTTTGGAAAGAATCAAGTGCCCTAGATAAGTGTTCTATGAAAGATAGCATTGTTATTTTACGAAAGGTTATTGAAGCCAGAAAAACCTTCAAATCTCAGAGAAATTCATCTCTATTTGTGGAATAGCATACAGATGGGTCGTTGCTGTTGTTCGCTGTTCTGTCGCTAAGCGCTGTCTTTCTCTCTGCGACCCCATGGACTGCAGCACACCTGTCCTTCAGTGTCTCCCGGAGTTTGCTCAAACTCATGTCCATTGAGTCCATGATGGACACACCGGTCATCCTTTGTCGCCCCCTTCTCCTGCCTTCAATCTTTCCCAACATCAGGATTTTTTCCAGTGAGTCGGTTCTTCCCAGGAGGTGGCCAAAGTGCTGGTGCCTCAGCTTCAGCCTCATTCCTTCCAGTGAATACTCAGGGTTGATTTCCTTTAGGATTGACTGGTTTGATCTTTGGGAATTTTCTCATAGGAGCCCTCAAATTCCTTGCAGGTCATTTGGTCCTGTCCAAAACATTCATAAAACATTTGGTCCGCACCAAAAAATGTCTGCTAACCCTCAGAGTACACAGGAGTAGGCTCTAACCCACGTGGTTGTGACTCTGGCATCCCCCTCTTTCCACATCTATCTGCATAAGGTTATGGAAGGGGACATTCTTTTGCTAGCTTCTACAACCGGATACTCTGAATCCTCAAATGCCAAGTGTCATGGTGGAAACATTAAAATGACTTCCATGAAAGTGCATTTTCTGAAAAACTGAATACCACTTAAGAAGCCAGAAAGAAAAGAAGAAGTTGAAGCAAAGAAGGATGCAGATGAAATGTTGCAATAACTGGACTAGAAAAAGTGAATGGGGAAGAGATTTTTCTCTCTTTTCCTTACCTTGCTAATATTATCTTCCTTGTTCAGCATGCCAAGAGTGAGGTTAATATCTCCCAAAATCTCTAAAAATGGATGGGAAAAGAATTAAATATGGCAAAAACCAATACAACATTGTAAACATTAAAAAAAAAAAAAAAAACACATGCTGAAATGCCCTCCTGTTAATTACTTTGCAGTGTTCACTTCTCTCTCCTTCTCTTTCTCTTCTCTCTCTCCTCTCTCTTCTTCTTTCCTTCTCTCTCCCTTTCTTTTCTCTCTCCCTCTCTCCCTTCCTCCTACTTTTCTCCTCTTCCCTCTTGACTGCCAGCTCTTTGATGGCAGGAACAGTGTCATGTATATTTCATATACTTGACAATAGAAGATGCTTTGTATTTTTTCTTCAAAACCTAAATTAAACACGTAGGGGAAGACAGAAGATGCTATGTCCCAATTAATCCCTCCAGTCATGTAGGTATCACTCTATATCCTCTTCAGCAAGGCTCCCCTCTCAGATTCCATGAACTGAGCCCCTTATGCCTGACTTGAGTAGGGGAAGGCAGGAGTGTGATAGAGCTGGTTATTTTCTACCTCCGTCCTCCATGCTCCCCTCCATCCTATTTATTCACATCCTCTTTTTCTCTGACTTCCCTTCTGGGCCTGCCAGCTCTTCTGGTATCATGCTCATGCAACCTTGTTCTTTTCTAAAAATGATCCAAATATTTTTGACTTGCACATTCCAGGCATTATTTGAATAAAGCACGTTGGAAAACTGAAAAGACATATTTGAGTCAAGGGAACTGAGAAATTTCACACCACACAGCAAGTTGGTAGGAGGGATCCTTTTGGATGTAATGATTTTCCATAAGCCTCCAAATCAAACAACATCACCCTTTCATACAGTCGTTTTTGGCAAAGCAGAATATTTCCAAAGGACTCTGCCAGCACTGAAGATTAAACAAGAAATTGCCTTTGTGTTGTAGGCACTTTCTCTTCAAATAGACTATACGTTTTTAAAGAGGTAAAACACAATCATCTCTCAGGCTCCCAGTCCTTCACTGGTCCTTTATAATTATAATTTATAATCTGGTGATTTTTATTATTTTGGAATGAAAGGAGAGTGGAGAGAAACAATCTTACTTTAATATAATTTTTCATAAAACCTTTCAGGTGTACAGATCTCCCTAAATCATGCTCACTATTCCCCACCATATGTACATGGTCACACAGACACAAAATATCTAACTCCTCAGGGTCCAGTGACGCTTACCTGCAGATTCCTCCATGTCCTCAGCCATGTCTTGGCTGTTTCAGGCTCTCTAAGAGACAGCACCTAAGTATCAGAAACAGTAAGGCTAACAAGTCCAAGAAACAGGTTTGCAATTTTCTCACATAAGGGTCTCTAAATGAAAGTCCGTCCACCACTCGATTGGCACAATGCTCTGGAAACTTCCAGTGATGGGCTGCTGCTGAGGAAGATGATGCTGTATTCTACCACTGGGACATTTTCTTGCTTCTGAGCTCCTGCTGACCAACAAAATGGCTTCATCTCACCAAATAGTGTCCTTTTGGTGGAGACCAGAGTATCTGAGAAGGAAGAAATTAGAGACTGAAACTCAAACCATTTTGGTAGACCAAAGGAGTTCTTCTCCTTAAACGTGGGTCCATTGATTACAAATTTGGAAATTGTTTTCAGTGGTCACTTTACTGGCCTGGTGTTGGTCAAAATTTTATGGTGACCTTGTTGATTGTTCTACCTGGTGAAAGTCAGTCACACAAACTAGGCATGGTCAGTGGACTGGAATGCCCACCACGGGCAGTTGAATGGAATGTCCAACTGACAGCAGAAGAGCCCAGACCTTCTCAGCCTCCCTCCCCATCCCCTCTGTCACTGACTTGATCTGGATACTGCCCTCACTCCAGGCTCAGGCTTTTTTCCTCTGACTTCATTCTCTCTTCTTATTTTCAAGTCATTCTTTATCCAGATCTCTTGGCTATAACACTTTCAACTTTACTAGTACTTCAGTCTGTTCTCCACGCACCGGCAAACTTAAATCTATTCACAACTTTCAGTGTATGTCCAGATTGTATGTTAAGGTGGTAGATGTCAGAGGAAGTGGGAGTGGGGTACCAGCAGTCTGTAGGTCTGAGTGTGAAAGGGGCTGAGGAGAGGGGCCCAGGACAAGTCTCAGCTTCTGCTGCTTCTCCAGCTATCTTCCCTTCATTAAGGATATTTCAGATTCCAAGGCTGGGTGCTTTGGCCTAAACCTTTGGATTCATTGTCCTTCTTATAGGTATTTTCACTCTGGATCTGTTGTAGAGGTCTTCAGTAGGCTGGTGATTAGAAGCATTTTCAGCTTCCCAAGTCAGCATCACTGTTTCTCAAAGTGTGGTCCACAAGTGTGTTATATCAGGAATCACCTGTTGTCCTTATTTAAAAATGTCCATCCTTCAGGGACACCTCATACCTGGTAAATTACAAAGGGGCTTGCAATTTGTATTTTTAATGAGTACCCTGACTGATTCTTAGGTCTACTAAAGTCTGAGAAGCACTTGCCAAGATCTTTGTGCAATCACCCATTAGTGGATAATTGAAAATTTAGCACTTACTTGGAGGCTCTTCATTGTGTTTTTGTGAGAATAGCAGCTGCTCATCTTCAGAACAATGACTCACTCACCCATTGGAGGATAGGCTAAGAATTAGTGGGTCAGAGAGGTGATGAGGTGATGAGAGGAAACTGGAATCTCTTAATGTCTTATAGCGAAATGAAAATGTTAGAAATGATGTGCTTTTAGAATCTTAAAGAACACTGTGAAACAGAATCAATACTAAGACAGTGATTCAGCTGATTGTTACAATCAATTTCTTATTCTTTTCATGAATGGTGGCAAATGATTTTTTTGAGTGTCTCTACATAAAGATTTTATTGATTTCACAGAGATTAGGGAAGTTAGGAGATGATTGATTTATACTGACTTTGTAATTTATTCATCAGGGCAATCAAAACAACTTTTTGTTAAATGTTCTTTCAGATAAAGCAATTTACTCATAGATCTCTCTTTTCATAAAGTAGTGTTGCAGATATATTTTTAAAAAAGTCATTTTCCTATTATTTCCTACTTTTTGTGCTAGACTAGCACAATATGGGTTTGATTTCTCTGAAGCCCTAGTAGCATCCTAAACCCTAATTCTCAAAGCTAATGGGATGGCATGTGCTAATTAATGATGTATTGTTTCTAGATGTTTGATTGCAGGGGAGTTGATGTTCACCTTGCTAAAGAACTAGGGTGTCTCTCTGGGTATGGTATAACCATCCCCTTTCAGTGTGACTTGTCAAATGATACCACTCAACCCTATGTGTACTATGGGAGCACTATGTTCCCAAATGCAGTGTTATTGGACAAGGATATTAATAAGGCAGTAAAGGAAAAATATAAGGCTATGTGAGAATAGATATGTGAAAATAATATAAAAATATTATAGAAATTAAAATTTTATGAAAATCAAATTTTAAATTTTTGTGGTTTTAATGGTTTCATTATAGAGCACAATTCCTTAAACCTTAACACAAATCCTTTTGTTCTTTAAATGAAATATTGAATCTTATAAAAGATATCAAAAATGAAATTTAGGCTCTGAATTTTTGTTAGTTTCATGATATAAGCCTAATCCCTAGTACTCTAGCACCCAGAAGGGCAAGAAATACGAGTTGGTAATTTCACAGACAAATTAAAGATGCCTTAGTTTCCATTTTCCTCTTTTTATTTCCCCTTTTTTATTTTCCCTTCCTTCTCTCCTCCTCTCTCCTCCTCTCTCCTCTCCCTCTTGTCCTCTTTTGGCTCCTTTCCTCCTCTCTGGTCTCTCTTCTGTCTCTTGTTTCTCTTCCTCTTTCTTTGCTTTTTCTTCTTGTAGGAAGCAATAACAACTAAAGAATGATGTCCAGTATAGTTCACTGTGGTTCAATTCAACACACACTTACTGTCTACTTGTTGGGCAAGAAGCTCCATGATGGAGGTGCTTGAACGTATCGTGATGAGAGGCTATGCTGTAACCTCAAGGAACTTGCAATCAGAGGGGCGAAGCCATCCCACTGACACAGCTGACTGACAAATGATCCAGTGTAGTGACAGTTACACTAAAGGCATAAACAAAGAGCCCAAATGGATTGTGAACTCTGTCCATAGAGCACCGGGGTAGTGCTTGAGATAGTCTATATGACAGTGGAGATGAGTCCTCTGAATAACATACAGAGGAACACAATTCCTCTTTTTTCTAAGTAGAAGCCCACAGGCCTTCTAATTACTCTATTTTGTCATCAACATGAATAGTAAACATAAGTAATAGCATTTCTTGATTTTTTATTTATTTAACAAGATTTAGACTGCTACTCTTTTCAATGCAGATGTAAAGTATTCAGACATGATACTATGATAAAATATACATTCAAAATTCTTTCTTTCTTCAGAGCGGAATTCACATAGGAAACAAAAGTGAAATGAAGAAATAGTATGAGACTTGGAGTTTAGGAGCTTGGAGTATATCCAAATCCTGCTACAAATTAGTTGTTTTACTCAGGGAAAAATCAATCTCTCTGGACTGAATTTGAGTTTTTTAGTAGCAAAGATGAAAGGATCTGGTTAGTTAATCTGAAAATCTTTCCCTGCATGAAGCAACTTTGTTTTTACTTTCTCAGTGAAACCAAAACCACGCACAGTGTTGTTTTGCATTTCCAAACACTAAATGTATAAGGAAACGATAGAGGATAAGATGGTTGGATGGCATCACCGACTCAATGGACCTGAGTTTGAGCAAACTCCAGGAGATGGTGAAGTACAGGGAAGCCTGGAGTGCTGCAGTCCATGGGGTCACAAAAAGTCGGACACGACTGAGCGACTGAACAACAAATGTATAAATGAATTGTTTAGACTGCCCTTTTGTGGACAGGGAATTCTCACCCTCTCCCGCACATAAATCCAGCATGGAATCTTCCTTCTTCCTTGCCCTGATGGCAGCAGCGATGTTGGGCAGGGTCCCCAGTCTTTTTGGCACCAGGGACCGATTTCTTGAAAGACAATTTTTCCATGGACTGGGTCAGGGAGATGCTTTCAGGATGATTCAAACACATTACATTTATTGCGCACTTTATTTCTATGATTATTATATCAGCTCCACCTCAGATCGTTAGGCATTAGATCCCGGAAGTTGGGGACCACTGATGTAGAGAGAGGAAGTCGGAGGAGCATCTAGGGATTGAATACAAGGCAGCCATTGCTATGGACAGCAAGGGAAGGCACATGAACATGTTCTCACAAATGACTGACTTCAATTAGTGATTCTTGATTAATAACCCTCAGGAGACATTAGTTATGAATTGCTAATGTGAAACATGTATAAACAGCAGTTACTCTTCTGTATGTTATTAAGCATGCAGCATTTAAAAACTGAGACTATGGTTTTAAGGTTATCTCTCAGAAATTCAGAAGAAGCTTAAGAGTTTAGTCTTGTCAAGGGAACTTGCAGATGGATTTATAAAATGGCTTCACTCTCAAGTGACAGGTGATTTAAACTCCTGCAGATGAGTAAGTAATTTTCTAGCAAATTCTTTCCCCTTGGGCTTCCCTGGTACTCAGCTGGTAAAGAATCGGCCTGCAATGCTGGAGGCCTGGGTTTGATCCCTGGGTTGGGAAGATCCCCTGGAGAAGGGAAGGGCTACCCACTCCAGTGTTCTGGCCTGGGAGAATTCGATGGACTGTATAGTCCGTGGGGTTGCAAAGAGTCAGACACGGCAGAGAAAATTTCACTTTCTCATAGTAGGCATTTCTATTATAGTTTTGTTACTAATAGATGTCAGGAGAAGAATACAGTCTGTTTTGTAATTTGGAGTAGTGACAGACACGACAGGAGCCCTTTGTACCTCTAAACACCCTGCCTCTCTTGTGGTCTGGCATCACAAGAGTTTGCTTTCTGCTTTCTGGAGCCTGTTTGCCCTCAAGAGATTTTAGAAGGACTAAATTTTAACTGTCAGTGGCTTCTTGGACCCTCTGGTTGCATTTTTTTGCTGTTTTGTTGTTTGTTTATTCTCTAAGTCGTGTACACATCTTTGCAACCCCATGGACTGCAGTACACCAGGCTCCTCAGTTCTCCACTGTCTCTCAGAGTTTCCTTAGATTCATGTCCATTGAGTTAGTGATGCTACCTAACCACCTCATCCTTGGCTGCCCCCTTCTCCTTTTGCCTTCAATCTTTCCCAGCGTTGGGGTCTTTTCTAATGAGTTGGCTCTTCGTGTCAGGTGGCCAAAGTATTGGAGCTTCAGCCTCAGTCTCAGACCTTCCAGTGAAGATTCAGGGTTGATTTCCTTTAGGATTGATGGATTTGATCTCTTTGCAGTCCAAGGGACTCTCAAGAGTCTTCTGCAGGTTGCATTAGTGAGAAATACAACATTATCTTTCTGGTTGAGGAATTCACCTTTAACAGTTGCTAGATAATTCAAAGTAAGATTCTTGCATTACCTCAGTGTTTCAGAATGGATTACTTGGGTTCTGTAACTGCCCAAGTATATAAATCTTAGAAGAAACAATCATCAGTATATTTTTAAGGGATAGAAAAATAGTTCTAAAAATATACTGTGATATTCTTTTCAATTGTTTCATTCATTGTGCTCTTATATTGCCAACAAATATTTCTAATTAAGTTCAGTTCAGTCACTCAGTCATGTCTGACTCTTTGAGACCCCATAGACTGTTGCACACCAGGCTTCCCTGCCTGCCACCAACTCCTGGAGCTTGCTCAAACTCATGTCCATTGAGTCCAGCCATATCATTCTCTGTCGTCCCCTTCTCCTCCTGCCTTCAATCTTGCCCAGCATCAGGGTCTTTTCCAATGAGTCAGTTCTTTGCATCAGGTGGCCAGGGTATTGGAGTTTCAGCTTTAGCACCAGTCCCTTCAATGAATATGCAGGACTGATTTTCTTTAGGATTTACTGGTTTGATCTCCTTGCTGTCCAAGGGCCTCTCAAGAGTCTTCTCCAACACCAGAGTTGGAAAGCATCAATTCTTTGGCACTCAGCCTTCTTTATAGTCCAAGTTTCACATCCATACATGACCACTGGAAAAACCATAGCTTCGACTAGATGGACCTTTGTCCTCAAATTAAGTTCTGCTGTATTAATTTTTGTAATTGACTGTTTTTACTTTAGAGAAAAATAAATTAAAAGTATCATCAAAAAGAGACAATTCCATTGCCTATGGGTGATTATCTTGTATTTAGAAAATCCTTTACTTTGATTATGAAGAAACAAATGGGATTCTGTTATTTTTTGTAATAAGTAATCTTACTTATGGCAGAAAGTGAAGAGGAACTAAAGAGCCTCTTGATGGAAGTGAAAGAGGAGAGTGAAAAAGCTGGCTTAAAACTCAACATTCAGAAAACTAAGATCATGGCATCTGGTCCCATCACTTCATGGCAAATAGATGGGGAAACAATGGAAACAGTGAGGGACTTCATTTTCCTGGGCTCCAAAATCCCTGCAGATGGTGACTGCGGCCATGAAATTAAAAGACGCTTTCTCCTTGGAAGAAAAGCTATGACCAACCTAGATGGCATATTCAAAACCAGAGATACTACTTTGCCAACAAAGGTCCATCTAGTCAACTGAACTGAACTGAACTGAATCCTACTTTTTGTAAGATTAAAAACATGTTTCTAATTCATAATTTTGATAGTTCCAATGCTTTGTAGATATGCCATAAAAATGTGGATATCATAGCAGAAAAATGAACAACCCAATCAAAAAGTGGTCAAAAGACCTAAACAGACATTTCTCCAAAGACATACAGATGGTTAATAAACCCACGAAAAGATACTTAACTCCACTCCTTATTCAGTTCAGTTCAGTTCAGTCACTCAGTCGTGTCCGACTCTTTGCGACCCAATGAATCAAAGCACGCCAGGCCTCCCTGTCCATCACCAATTCCCAGAGTTCACTCAAACTCACGTCCATTGAGTCAGTGATGCCATCCAGCTATCTCATCCTCTGTAGTCCCCTTCTCCTCCTGCCCCCAATCCCTCCCAGCATCAGAGTCTTTTCCAGTGAGTCAACTCTTTGCATGAGGTGGCCACAGTACTGGAGTTTCAGCTTTAGCATCATTCCTTCCAAAGAAATCCCAGGGCTCATCTCCTTCAGAATGGACTGGTTGGATCTCCTTGCAGTCCAAGGGACTCTCAAGAGTCTTCTCCAATACCACAGTTCAAAAGCATCAATTCTTTGGGGCTCAGTTTTCTTCACAGTCCAACTCTCACATCCATACATGACCACTGGAAAAACCATAGCCTTGACTAGATGGACCTTTGTTGGCAAAGTAATGTCTCTGCTTTTCAATATGCTATCTAGGTTGGTCATAACTTTTCTTCCTTATTAGAGAAACGCAAATCAAAACCACAATGAGATATCATCTCACTCTGGCCAGAATGGCCATCGTCAACAAGTCTACAAACAACAAATGCTGGAGAAGGTGTGGAGAAAAGGGAACCTTCTTACACTGTTGGTAGGAATGCAAACTGGTATAGCCACTAAGGAGAACGGTGTGAAGACTCCTTAAAAAACTGCAGTATGACCCAGCAATCCCTCTGCTTGGCATACCCTGAGGAAACCAGAATTGAAAGAGACACATGTACCCCGGTGTTCATTGCAGCACTATTTACAGTAATTAGGACATAGAAGCAACCTAGATGTTCATCAGCAGATGAATGGGTAAGAAAGTTGTACACATACACATCGGAATATCACTCAGCTACAAAAAGGAAGGCATTTGAGTCAGTTCTAGTGAGGTGGATGAACCTGGAGCCCATTATACAGAGTGAAGTAAGTCAGAAAGAGAGAGACAATTACTGTATATTAACGCATATATATTGGAGAAAGAAATGGCAACCCACTCCAGTATTCTTGCCTAGAGAATCCCATGGACAGAGGAGTCTGGTGGGCTGCTGTCCATAGGGTCACACAGAGTCAGACATGACTGAAGTGACTTAGCATGCATGCATGCATTGGAGAAGGAAATGGCAACCCACTCCAGTATTCTTGCCTGGAGAATCCCAGGGACAGAGGAGCCTGCCTGGTGGGCTGCCATCTATGGGGTTGCACAGAGTCAGACACGACTGAAGAGACTTAGCAGCAGCAGCAGCAATGCATATATATGCAGTTTATAAAGAGGGTAATGATGATCCTACGTGCAGGGCAGCAAAGGAGACTCGGATGTAAAGAACAGACTTTTAGACTCAATGGGAGAAGGCGATGATGGGATGATTTGAGAGAATAGCATTGAAACATGTACATTACCATATATAGAATAGATGACCAGTGCAAGTTCAGTGAATGGAGGGCACCCAACACCTGTGGTCTGGGCCAACCCAGAGGGATAGGGTGGGGAGGAAGGTGGGAGGGGGTTCAGGATGAGGGGGACACATGTATACCTGTGGCCAATTCATGTTGATGTATGGCAAAAACCATCATAATATAGTAAAGTAATTATCTTTCAGTTAAAATAAATAAATTAATTAAATAAATAAACCTCTTAGGGGGGAAAATGTGGATAGCTTCATTTTAGAAACTTTTGTAATTCTACAAATGTTCAATGAATTTTGTAAAAACAACAATAAATAAAACTATTCAAAACATTTTGCTGCTGCTGCTAAGTCACTTCAGTCGTGTCCGACTCTGTGCGACCCCATAGACGGCAGCCCACCAGGCTCCCCCATCCCTGGGATTCTCCAGGCAAGAACACTGGAGTGGGTTGCTGTTTCCTTCTCCAATGCATGAAAGTGAAAAGTGAAAGTGAAGTCGCTCAGTCGTGTCTGACTCTGAGCGACCCCATGGACTGCAGCCTACTGGGCTCCTCTGTCCATGGGATTTTCCAGGCAAGAGTACTGGAGTGGGGTGCCATTGCCTTCTCTGTCAAAACATTTTAATCAACAGCTATTAGGTAAAATTTCAAATAATGAAATTTCTGGTTACAGAATGGGGATTTTTGCCAGAAAGAAGGCAGATCACAAGACTCTATTCTAGGCCCAGGATTTAGAAACAAAACATAACTTTCATGGCTGGTCCTTGTGCTAATGTGTCAGTCTTCTTCTGCTTCTATAGGGCACAGAGATGAGCACACACATTCCAGAAGAGGAACCTGGAGCTCATGACGGCATTTTGTGCTGGCTAAAGTAGAAAATAGACATATTCATTAATAAATAATAGAGATGTTTAGCAATAAAGTTGCTTGATCTACCCAAGGCTCACTTACATCTTCTGTAAAATGGTTAGGTGAGAAGATTAAATTTTCTTTAAGTTATCATTTCCTGTTATTTTGTGTTGTTCTGGTTCTTGTCAAATTTGTAATGTTACCAAAGAACAGACTAGTCAGACCACATCAATCCAGCAGCATTATGCTTATTGAGGTTTTAAGAGTATGGTTTCTGATTTCAAAAAAACACATGCTTTTCCAGGACATTTAATGAAATAATCATACTTATGAATGTAATCCTTACCCAACTGTGGTTACTTCTTAAGCATTTCTCATTTATATTTTGTTAAATAATATTCCTTAAATCCTCATTGCTTCCTGATGGTATATTAATTCTATAAAAGCAAATATACAAATCACTTTCCTTGCTGTTTACATCCTAAAGAATGTGATTTCTGTTTCTCTTTATTGATTATGGTTATTTCTCTTATTGGTCATATTTTCCTGCTTATTTGAATGTTTTTTTCCCATTAGATGGCAGACATTATTTTTTTTCTTGTTGCGTACTGAATATTTTTGAGCTTTGTTCTGTGACAGAGTCAAGTCACCTATAAACAATTTGATCCTTTTCAAGCTTACTTTTAAGTTTTATAAGGTGTGAAGACCAGGCAACCTTAATAAAGACCTAATTTGGTCTCACTAATGAAGTGATGCCTACTGAGTCCTATCTGGATCCCATGAGTTATGAAGTTTTCCACTTTGGCTGGTTTCTTTTCAAGAGTTCAACCCATCTGTAACACTACCTACTCAAAGATGGTATCAGATTCCATAGGCAAAGGGCTTAGTCCCAAGACTTCTACATACCAGTCACCAGCCCAGATTACCACCCATGCTGACCCACTCCAGGAGGTGCTAGTGGTAAAGAATCTGCCTACCAGTGCAGGAGACATGGGTTTGATTCCTGGGTCAGGAAGAACCTTTGGAGGAGGAAATGGCAACCCACTCTAGTATTCTTGCCTGGAAAATTCCATGGACAGAGGAGCCTGGCTGGCTACAGTCCATGAGGTCACAAAGTGTTAGAAACAACTGAGCATGCACACTCTGACCCACCAGCTATAGATCGGAGATTCCCGTGAACCCTTCTTCAGGTTCCACTGATTTACTACAGTGGCTCACAGAACTCAGTGAAACGTTTTACTTACTGGATCACCAATTCATTAGAAAAAGTTACAACTCAGGAACAGCCAGATGGAAGAGATGCATTGGAAGAGGTATAGGGGAAGTGTACGGAACTTCTGCCCTAATCTTCCAGTGTGCACGAAACCAGAAACTCTCTGAACCCTCTCTTGTTGGGTTTTTATGGAGGCTTCATTGCATGGGCTTAATTGAGTAAATTGTTGACCAATGGTGACTGAATTCAATCTCCAACTCCTCTCCCTTCTGCAGAGGTCATGGACTGAAAGTTTCAATCCTTTTAAGTTGGCTCCATTGGCAACTTGCCCCATCCTTTGATGCTTTCCGAAAGCCACCTCACTGACATAACAAAAACTTCTTTATTACTCTCAGTACTTAAGAAATTCCAAAGGTTTTGGAAGCCATGAGCCAGAAAAATGGCTAGAAACCAAATATATATGATAAATATGTTTTCTTCAACTGAATGATAAAAATATATCTTTTTAATACATAAACAATATTGCTTATGGTTTTAAGGGCAACATGAAGCAAAATCTACTACTGTTCACTGTTACTTAACAACATGTGGGCTATGACAAAATAATTCTTTTTCCCAATTTACAAAACACTGGTGTAGCTGAAAAAAAAAGGAAAAGAAGAGAAAATAATCTTAAAAACAGTAACACAGTCCAGTTAAAGCTATAAGCATTTGCTTTATAAACATAAAGCATACAACATAAGAAGGAATACTTCTAAAAGCACGTATGTGTGTGTCTACATGTTTGTGCCTGTATATGTATGCATATACCTTTGCATTAAAAATTAAAAAAATTTTTTGATTTGCATTAAAAATTGGCAAAGAATCTCATTCATAAATTAGTATTCAGACAGATTTGTAGTTCTGAAGTTGGCACTTAAATATTTCCTTTGCTTGTCAAGAAATGTCACTTTTAAAATTTATTAAATGAATACCATATGCACATCTAAATTTAGACAGTTTTTATTTAAGTGACTGAACTAGAAATCCTCACAAGGGCCATTTTGCCTCAATTTGTGCTGACTGCTCTGTTGTTAGATATAGCTTTCTCCATTGCAGGATGATTATCAGATTTCTTTGAGTATTTTCTAGTGCCTGGGAATATCTCTCCTTCCTTTGGTATATGGTAGAGTAGCAAGTATTGATGAGAGGACTTTATAATTGGAGAGGATGTTAAATGGTCATACAGGTTCACGTATGTCTGACTGCAGAACTCCTTCTGTCCCCCTCAGTTCCTAGCAGGTGGCATCTTGACCTCTGCTGGAAACCTTCCAGGGACAGAGACTTTACTGCTTCCACACAGCTAGACTACATTGCTTTGACACAACTTAGAGTTATTGGAAACCCAGCTGATGAGTTTCTTTGGTTTTGAAAGCTTATGTTTGCTTCAGATCTGTCCTTTGCAGTTGGAAAATTCTGTTCTCACTTCCATATGATAGCACTTCAAATATTTGGAAAGGTTTCCAGAACCTTGCTATCCCTTGCAGATTTCCTGTTTTCCAGGAAAACGTCTCTAAAGGATCTCTTTAATTGTTCTCCCTACTCCCCACCCCCGATAACATGGTTTCCATGTCTCGTAACCATCTTTCTCATTTCCTTCTGATTACTTTCTAGTGTTTAAAAGCCCCTCTTCATCGTTTATAATGGATCCCAATATTTCATTCAGATGTAGACATTGAACTTCTCTTACTTCAGTGTTTTTTTGCTTTGGTTTGTTGGCAGTTGTTGGGCTTCTATGCTGTGATTAACTCGCAGAACTTTTTCACTTGCACTGCCAGCATACCAGATCTTCCCAAATTATATTTAAACAAAGGAGTTTTAAAAGCCTGTCACCAAATGTATTACTTTTCTAAATATAGTTTTATTTATTTTGATTTATCATAAAATTTACTTTGATCATTTTGTCTCCTAACTTACTGAATATACCTCCTAGTTTTTAGAAATTTTTAAAATTAAATATATCTTACCTTAAGTGAGGGCAGGGAAATTTACTTGTTTATTCATTTATCTGTTTCTAGTTCCTAGAATAGTGCTAGGAAAGTTCTCAGAAAGTATTTGTTGAATGAATACATTAAAAATAAACATTTCAAAAATATTTTAGAGCCTATAAATTGGATGATCTCACCCATAGAAATAATTAGAAACTGATAACACTGGCCGGCCAGTAGGAAGAGAATATTAAGGCACCAGAGACATGTTTATTGAGATGAAGGATAAGTATTCTTAGAAAAGTAAGAAAATAGCTTATACTTATTCAGGAAGATGAGCAGACTTCTGGATCCTGGGATTTCAGGTGGCAGACAAATACAGAATAAATCATAGCTACAGAGGAGATGAGGAGAGAGATCCTCGTTAGTAGGTAGGAGAAGTGAGTTTGTGAGGGCCAAGGACTGTCCTAGGGAGGCGCACAGTAGGAACCTGGAGGCCTCCACAACCCCAAAACGCAGCTACTAGAGGAGCCAAGCAGAACAACAACCAATGGAAACGCTTAGGATCATATAGGTTGGCTTCATGGGGAAGAAAGTCGGGCTAGCACTGAAATTTGAGGACACTACCCAGGTGCCCAAGATTTACTCCTAGTTCTTGAGATTTGGGTATAATTGGCTTTAAAGAAGACCTTGAGGGATAGGAGAGTCTGTGTTGTGGACTGATTATTTGTGGTCCCTCAAAATTCGTATTTTGAAGATGGACCTAGAGATTATCATAGTAAGTGAAGTAAGTCAGAGAAAGACAAATACCATATGATATCACTTATATGTGGAATATAAAACATGACACAATGAAGTAATTTATGAAACAAACAGACTCACAGAGAACAGACTTGTGGTTGCCAAGGGAAAAGGATGGATTGGGAGTTTGAGATTAAGGTGCAAACTATTAACTGGTATAAATAGGATGGATAAACAAAGGATCTTACTATATAGTACAAAGAACTGTATTCAATATTCTGTTATGAACCATAATGGAAAAGAGTATGAAAAAGAATAATATATGTGTGTGTGTGTGTGTGTATATATATATATATATATACATATATGAATCAATTTGGCTGTATAGCAGAAATTAACACAACATTGTAAATCAACTATACTTTAATAAAATAAATGTTTAAAATTGCCATGTTGAAATTCTAACCCTCAATGTGATAATAATAAGTAGTGGAACCTCTGGAAGGTAATGAGGTCATAAAGGTGGAGCCCTTGTGAATGGCATTAGTGCCCTTATAAAAGAGACCCCAAGAGAGCTCCCTAGCACTTTTTCTGTCATGTGAGGTCATAATAAGAAGCTGGTGTATATTCTACTGTGAAGATTGGCTTGGGAGAGGGGACAGGTTCTAGGCTGCCTAAAGGGAGAATTTGGAGAGTCCCTTTCTAGAAATGGGGCAGATGGAACAAGGAAAATCTAGCAGGAATTGAAATTTGAGGCTGGAGATTATTCTGGGTATATTGACAACGATGAACTAGCTATTTGAGGATTTGTGCTCAATAATTCTTCCAATTTTTCTTCCTGTATGTCTCCATTTTAGAGTTCTCTCTCTTGACAATATGGTTGTGAGAATTTTTGCTAATTGTCCAATTGAAATAAAACTATGCTCTTTTAGGCATTCATAATGTTTTTGCTACTGTTTTATAGAGATTGTACATTTATTTATGACTTTCCACATCTATCAAAGTGATTCTCTCTGAGCCTAGTTCTCATATCACTTTTTCTTTTCCCCTTTATGCCCATTCTTCCTTCTGCACCCTTAAACATAAAAACATCAAAACATCGTTCAAGAAAGTTATTGAGCACATACTAGATTCTAAATATGATGTCTTGGTGCATTTAATTATTTTAATATCTAATCTTCCAAAAAAAGTACCAGGTATTGCTATTCTTATTTCACAAATGAGGAGACCAAAGTTGACAGAGGTTGTAATGAAAGGGACTTTGAAAGAAAGATAATTAAGTTTCAAAGTCAAATCTTGTCCTTCTGATCTAGAATTGAGTCAAGTGGTTAAGTAGAGGAAGTTTCTCTATAGTACTTCCCTTCACATTTCCCTTTTGGGACTGATTCTAATGTCTATTCTCCTTGTGTCTTACTCAAACACATAAGTAGTTCAAACCTGAATTCAGCCCAAATTTACTCAAGTTGTATCCCATTCTCTAAGATATTTCATCCACCTAGCAAGATCAGAATGAAATAATTTGATAAACCCCTTTCTGAATCTGTTCTCAAGTTTCATCTGTTATCAGTACTGGGTACATTTGGGTATTTTTAGGGGATTTCTGGAGACCCCTGAAAATGGCAAATGTTTGAGTTCCAGGTATCATTATAAACTGGATTTTTCTGAGATTTGAAGGAGGAGTGAAGTCATGAACACAGCATGATTTTGTCTTTAAAACATCCCACACCCAGTGTGTTCAGGGAATACCTTGATTCTCATGCCTTTGGCGTATATAGTGTATGTTGTCATCTTTAAAATGCTTTCACAAACTTCATCTCATTGAAACTCCACAGGGTACAGAATCACTGCTATTTTAAACTACATTTTACTGTTGAGAATACCAAGGCTTCCACTGACATGGCAACTTGTTCACATCTCCTGATTTCATGAATAATTCTCTTTCCTAATTTCTTTTTCTTCAATTGAAGTATCATTGCTTTACAATGCTGTGTTAGTTTCTACTGTACTATGAAGTGAATCAGCTATATGTGTACATATATCCCCTCCCTCTTGGACTTCCCTCCCATGCCCCCCACGATCTCACCCATCTAGGCCATCACAGAGCACCCAGCTGAGTTCCCTGTGCGATAGAGCAGCTTCACACAAGCCATCTATTTTGCACATGGTGGTGTATATCCGTCAAGCGTAATCCCTCAATTCATTCCCCCCTGCCCACTGTGTCTACCTGTCCATTCTCTACGTCTGCACTTCTATTCCTGCCCTGCAAATAGGTTCTGTACTAAAGCCAGCAGGTGCTCAGCGTGAGCTGGAAAATCAACTTTCTGGGTGTTTAAAAATTTTGTTATTTTGCTGAACACTGAGCAGTAGAACATGATCAGGGCACTTCTAGGGGCTTACAAGCAGAGCTGAGAATTGAGTGAGTGTCCTCTTGGGAGCATCTGGGTGTTGTGGAGGAGGCAGCAGCATAGAAAAAAGGGCAACTAGCCAAGGAGGCAGGGGACTGAGTGGGATTTTGTAGGAATGTCATTAGAGATAAATAATAAAATAGGACAGAAACGTGTGCAGAATGGAAACCTAAAGTAGAAGCCACAGTTCTGTAGAATATCTTGGATAACATGTAATCCAGAAATGCTACTTTATTTTGGACCCGATGCTCCTGACAGGAAAAACCTACTCTTTTTAATTTACACCCAGCATCTTGGCACAGCAATGGTAATTTCCCAGCATCCTCCTCCTCAATTTCTGCTGAGTGTTGACTGGTGGGATGCTTTTAATGAGGTCTATTATCATTTTGGCAGCTCAACAAGATTTTCATGAGAGAAGTAGAGAATATGGTTTGGGACAAACATATCTCAAAGCTGTTTCCTATTATTCATACTGACTACTCAGTTTTCTTCGTAGAAAACTAGACTGGAGTAAAAATTAATTGCTCTATCAATATAGCATGCATAAAAGGCATAACTGTGATACCAAGAAGCCAATATACTACATTTCTGGGTGGCATATTCTTCACAAATCCCTTAGATTTTCCCTCAAAACAAAAGATAAACAAGAAGAGCTAGTGTTGGTGTTTGAGTGTTAAGAAAAAGCTTTTTGTGTTCTCTTAGGACTTATCTTGGAGAAGGCAATGGCACCCCACTCCAGTACTCTTGCCTGGAAAATCCCATGGACGGAGGACCCTGATAGGCTACAGTCCATGGGGTTGTGAAGAGTCGGACACGACTGAGTGACTTCACTTTCACTTTTCACTTTCATGCATTGAATCAGGAAATGGCAACCCATTCCAGTATTCTTGCCTGGAGAATCCCAGGGAGAGGGGAGCCTGGTGGGCGGCTGTCTATGGGGTCGCACAGAGTCGGACACAACTGATGCGACTTAGCAGCAGCAGCCAGCAGCCAGCAGGACTTGTCTTCCATACAATGTCACAAACCTCCATCCAAAGCTTTTCAGGCACTCTATCAGATCTAATCCCTTGAATCTATTTGTCACTTCCCCTGTATAATCGTAAGGGGTTTGATTTAGGTTGTACCTGAATGGTGTAGTGGTTTTCCCTACTTTCTTCAATTTAAGTCATAATTTTGCAATAAGGAGTTCATGATCTGAGCCATAGTCAGCTCCTGGTCTTGTTTTTGCTGACTGTATAGAGCTTCTCCACCTTTGGCTGCAAAGAATATAAGCAATCTGATTTCGGTGTTGACCATCTGGTGATGTCCTTGTGTAGAATCTTCTCTTGTGCTGTTGGAAGAGGGTGTTTGCTGTGACCAGTGTGTTCTCTTGGCTTCATTCTATACTCCAAGCCAAATTTGCCTGTTACTCCAGGTGTTTCCTGACTTCCTACTTTTGCATTCCAGTCCCCTATAATGAAAAGGACATCTTTTTTGGGTGTTAGTTCTAAAAGGTCTTGTAAGTCTTCACAGAACTGTTCAATTTCAGCTTCTTCAGTGTTACTTGGTCAGGGCATAGACTTGGATTACCGTGAGTTGAATGGTTTGCCTTAGAAACGAACAGAGATCATTCTGTCGTTTTTGAGATTGCATCCAAGTACTGCATTTCAGACTCTTTTGTTGACTATGATGGCTACTCCATTTCTTCTAAGGGATTCTTGTCCGCAGTAGTAGATATAATAGCCATCTGAGTTAAATTCACCTATTCCAGTCCATTTTAGTTCACCAATTTCTAAAATGTCAGTGTTCACTCTTGCCATCTCCTGTTTGACCACTTCCAATTTGCCTTGATTCATGGACCTAATATTCCAGGTTCCTATGCAATACTGTTCTTTACAGCATCAGACTTTACTTCCATCACCAGCCACATCCACAACTGGATGTTGTTTTTGCTTTGGTTCCATCTCTTCATTCTTCCTGGAGTTTATTTCTCCACTTTTCTCCAGTAGCATATTTGGCACCTACTGACCTGGGGAGTTCATCTTTCAGTGTCCTATCTTTTTGTGTTTTCATACTGTTCATGGGGTTCTCAAGGCAAGAATACTGAAGTGGCATGCCATTCCCTTCTCCAGTGGACCACGTTTTATCAGAACTCTCGACCATGACCCGCCTGTCTTGGGTGGCCCTACATGGCATGGCTCATAGTTTCATTGAGTTAGAGAAGGCTGTGGTCCATATGATCAGTTTGATTAGTTTTTTGTGATTTTCATTCTGTCTGTCCTCTGATGGATAAGGATAAGAGGTTTATGGAAGCTTCCTGATGGGAGAAACTGACTGAAGAGGAAGGGGAGTGAAGTCACTCAGTTGTGTCCGACTCTTTGCGACCCCATGGACTGTAGCCTACTATGCTCCTCCATCCATGGGATTTTCCATGGAAGAGTACTGGAGTAGTTGCCATTTCCTTCTCCAGAGGATCTTCCTGATCCAGGGATCGAACCCAGGTCTCCTGCACTGTAGGCAGACGTTTTACCATCTGAGCCACCAGGGAAGCCTGAAGGGGAAACTGGGTCTTTTTCTGATGGGCAGGGCCATGCTCAGTAAATCTTTAATCCAATTTTCTATTGATGGGAGGGACTGTGTTCCCTCCCTGTTGTTTGACCTGAGACCAAACTATGGTGGAGGTAATGAAGATAATGGTGACCCTGGTGGCTCAGATGGTAAAGCGTCTGTCTACAATGCGGGAGACCTGGGTTTGAGCCCTGGGTTGAGAAGATCCCCTGGAGAAGGAAATGGCAATCCACTCCAGTACTCTTGCCTGGAAAATCCCACGGACAGAGGAGCCTGGTAGGCTACAGTTTATGGGGTCGCAAAGAGCTGGGCACAACTGAGTGACTTCACTTCACTTTTCAAAAGATCCTGTGCATACAGTGCTGCAGTCAGTACCCCTGACCCTGCAGCAGCCACTGCTGACCCATGCTTCTGCCAGAGACTCCTGGACACTCACTAGCAAGTCTGGGTCAGTCTCTTGTGGGGTCACTGCTCCTTTCTCCTGGGTCCTGGTGCACACAAGGTTTTGTTTGTGCCCTCCAACATCACTGCCTCCTGTACAATGCCCTTCTAGTCAAGGCTATGGTTTTTCCAGTGGTCATGTATGGATGTGAGAGTTGAACTATGAGGAAAACTGAGCGCCAAAGAATTAATGCTTTTGAATTCTGGTGTTGGAAAAGACTCTTGAGAGTCCCATGGATGGAAAGGAGATCCAACCAGTCAATCCTAAAGGAAATCATTCCTAAATGTTCATTGGAAGAACTGCTGCTGAAGCTGAAATTCCAATACTTTGGCCACCTGATGCGAAGAACTGACTCTTTGGAAAAGACCCTGATGCTGGGAAAGATTGAAGGCAGGAGGAGAAGGGGATAACAGAGGATGAGATGGTTGGATGGCATCACCAACTCAATGGACATGAGTTTGAGTGAGCTCCGGGAGTTGGTGATGGACAGGGAACCCTGGCATGCTGCAGTTCATTGGGTCACAAAGAGTCAGATACGACTGAGTGACTGAACTGAACTGAGGGCTTATCTTCATATTCCCTTTGCCTACACACTGCCCTGAGTTCTGTATCAACTTTAGTTGCACTTACATCCACTTGTCATCATATTTCTTTTCTTTTTTTAGAATTGTTTTATTTTAAATTAGTTTTTATTGGAGTATAGTTGCTTTACAGTTGCTTTTTTCAGCTTCTATTATTACTATACAGCAAAATGAACCCTTCATACATATACATATATCCCCTCTCTTTTGGACTTCCTTCCCATTCAGGTCACCACAGTGCACTAAGTTGGGTTCCCTGTGCTACACAATTAATTTATACATGTCATCAATAGTATATATGCATCAATCCCCATCTCCCAATGTTATCATGTTTGTGTGATTATGTGATTCATGTCTGTCTCATCTCCATGAAGACAAGGATCATGTGTGCTTTGGGATCCATTTGTATCCTCTGTGCTGAGCAAAGTATCTTGCCAAGGTTGTCCTTCAACAAATGTTGTTGTTGCTGTTCAGTTGCTGAGTCATGCCCAACTCTTTGTGACTGAATGGACTGCAGCACACCAGGCTCTCTGTCCTCCACTATCTCCTGGAGTTTGCTCAAATTCATGTCCATTGAGTCAGTGATGCTATCTAACCATGTCATCCTCTACCTCCCCCTTCTCCTTTTATCTTCAGTCTTTCCCAGCATCAGGGTCTTTCCCAATGAGTCAGCTCTTCGCATCAGGTGGCTAAAGTATTTGAGCTTCAGCTTCAGCATCAGTTCTTCCAATGAGTATTCAGGGTTGATTTCCTTTAGGATTGACTGACTTGATCTCCTTGCCATCCAAGGGACTCTCAAGAGTCTTTTCCAGCACCACATTTCAAAAGCATCAATTCTTCAGAACTCAGCCTTCTTTACGGTCCAACTCACATTTGTACATGACGACTGGAAAACCATAGCTTCAATTATACGGACCTTTGTCAGCAAAATGATATCTCTGCTTTTTGGTATGCTATCTAGTTTTGTCATAGCTTTCCTTCTGAGGAGCAAGCCTCTTTTAATTTCATGGCTGCAGTAACCTTCCACAGTGATTTTGGAGCCCAAGAAGAGAAAGCCTGTCAGTGTTTCCACTTTCCCCTCTTCTGCTTGCCAAGGAGTGATGGGATCAGATGCCATGATTTGTTTTTTCAATGTTGAATTTCAAGCCACTTTTTTCACTCTCCTCTTTCACCCTCATCAAGAGGCTCTTTAGTTTAGTTTCTGCCACTCTAATGGCAGAAAGTGAAGAGGAACCCTTCAATAAATAGCCACTTAATGAATAAATACAGCTCATCTGCCTGCATATAATTAGTGAAACTCACCAACTCTCATTTCAAAATGAAGTTTACAAATATCAGTCCTATGGTAAACAAGCCAAAGACTAGATTAAATCCTCTGGCCATTTCAGGCAGCCTAAAATTACAGTCTTGCTTTAATTTTGTCTGTCTTCAATGTTTACTCATGGAAGTAAGAGGAAAAAGCAGTCTTTGTTAAAGAAGTTAGATTGCTTGTTGTTAAAGAGACAGATTTACTTATAAATTCACATGCACGGACAGAGCAGAATCAGTGTTTAAAAACTTGTCAAATTCAGCCTGGTGCTTTGAGATGACCTAGAGGTGTGGGGTGGGGGTGGGGTGTAGAAGGGAAGCTCAAGAGGGAGGGAATATATGTGTAGAAGGAAATGGCAACCCACTCCAGTATTCTTGCATGGAGAATCCCATGGACAGAAGAGCTTGGTGGGCTACAGTCTACGGGTCACAAAGAGTCGGACATGACTGAGCAACTTCACTTTCATTTATGGCTGATTAATTTTGTTGTAGGGAAGAAACCAACACAGCGTTGTAAGGCAATTATCTTCCAATTAAAAAAAAAAAAAAACTTGTCAAAATGTGGGCAGGGCTGGTCTGGACAAATCTGGCCTGTGGTGGGTGGGCTGGATGCACAGGCAGTGGGACTGTGATTTTCGTGCACCTGGTATCTGCCCTTTCATGAGTGAGGCTTGTTTAAAGATTAGCGCAGGCTTCCTGGAGGGAGGGGCTGTTGCCTGCCCACTGGCTGATAGAATTGGGTGGTGAGCCTCTGGTGGGCAGGGCCATGGGTAGAGGTGTGTCTAGAAGCAGCTGTGGGCTCAGAAAGTCTGCGAGCAGTTTCTCTGCTGTTGGGTAGGGACACAGCCAACACAACCAATAAGTTTCTTGGCCTGAAATGTCCTAGCACTGGCCCTGCTGGCTGTTAGGTGGGGCCAGGTCTTGCCACTAATGACCTGAGCAGAGGTTCACATGGTGGCTCCCTGGCACACTAGTGTCTCCCAGATACATCTGCTACCAGTGTCTTGTGTCCCCAGGGAGAGCTGCAGCCGTCTCCCCCCCCCACCCCAACCCCCACCTCTCCAAGGACTCTCCAGACTAGCAAGAAGGCCTGCCCATGGTCCTATCAAGTTGCTGCTTTCACCCTGGGTCCCAGAGCCTGTAAGATTTTGTGTGCACCCTTTAAGAGTGAAGCCTTTATTTCCTTCAGCCCTCAGACACCTGAAATTAAGCCCCACTGGCCTTCAAAGCCAAATGCTCTGAGGGTGCCTCCTCTTGATACCAGACGCCCAGGCTGGGGATCTGGATGTGGGGCTCAGACCTCTCCCTCTGTGGGAGATCGTCTGCAGTATCATTATTCTCCAGTTTGTGGATCTCCCACCTGGGGGTGCAGGGACTTAATTATATTGTGAGTCCACCCCTCCAACCTGTCTTGCTGTGGTTCCTTCTTTATGTCTTTAGTTGTAGAGATTTTCTTGAAGGTTCTGGTCTTTTATTTTAATAGATGGTTGTTCTGCAGATCGCTGTGATTTTGGTGTGCTCATTAGAGGAGGTGAGCTCAGGGTTCTTTCTACTCCCCATCTGGGCCAATGGCCTCAAAAGAGGTGGTGGGAGGGGTGTTTTCAAATTTCCCTCCACAGGTGCTATTTTAGTAGGGTTTATGTGTGGAACGGTGCATGGAAACGTGTTTGTTTATTCTGGTTATGACTCAGCATCCTTTATAGATTGACCTCTCCATAATCTGACTCAACAAAAAGTTTCTATTTTTAAAGAGTAGAGAGTTGACTTAAAGTGGGAGATTACTATTAAATAAAAAACTTTTTTTCCTGCTTTTTAAAAAAATATAAATTTATTTATTTTAATTGGAGGTTAATTACTTTACAATATTGTATTGGTTTTGCCATACATCAACATGAATCTACCACGGGTATAACTCTATATGAACAATATTAGATTTGCAGTGATGGAGAAGAAGGAGTCAAAATGGAAATACTCTCACTATAAATGCCCTTCAAAAAACCGCCAGTAATGAAGGTTGAAACCTGTGGGCCTGTGAGCCAAACTTAGCTACCAGATTGTTTCGTGCTTTAATTTTTTTAAAAAAAATTTATAGCCAAATTTTTTAGTCCTATTTCAAGTACAATAATGTTGGGTGAAATAACAACCCAGAAATGTCAGGGCATACAACAACAAACATCCATATCCATCACTCCTGAGTCCACAGGTCAGCTGGGGTGGTTCTGCCTTAGACTGCATGTGAGGGATCTCTTCCATCTTAGGATCAGTGGCTACAGTGGCACTGAGTTTACAGCTCTGGTTAGACGTGCAGTATGAGGATCACTCATTGGAGCAAGTCACATGGCCAAGCCCTTCCTCAGAGGGGCCAGGAATTTCACACACATCAAGGCAGTGGGTGTGTAATTCAGAACAACAAGGAAATCTCTATCACAGCAACATTTAAAATCATTTAAACTTGCACATAAAGTTGGTCAATCTTACATAAAAATCTGTATTCTCAAATCTTAAAGATTAGTAGCTTTGTCACATCTGAGCCTATATTCTTTTATTGGCAAAAACGTGGTGGATCTGTGTAGAGCTTTTTCCCTTCAGAAAGGATGTGCTCTTTCAGTTAGCTAGGAACTCCACCACCCACGATTGCCATTCGTCAGTTCGCTTTACTCATCATTACCCTTCTGGTGTTTGGAGGCAATTCAAATTATGGCCCGTCGTACTGCAGATGGGGCAAAATGCACACACAGAAAAAATGCCTCAAAATCCAACTGGAAAGTATCATAAAACTACTTTAAAATAAATCGCCAGGGGAGAACTCTGGGACAGAGATTATTTTTGGCTGATGGCAAGTCATTAGGTTAGAAAGAGAGAACAGTCTATGGAACTCTTTATTAAAGAGCAAAAATTGGATCAGAGTCCCAAAGCATGGGTAAATTTCACTATATAACAAAAAAGTCTTGTTCTAATAAGTGGTCTGCAGACACTATAGAATGTGTGAAATAGAAGCATGCTCTGGGTGTTAGTAGAAGGGTAATACTAAGCAAAAAGCAGAGATATAACTGATCTGTTTATCTTCACATAGTTATTTTTCTCTACCATAAAGGAGAATTCAGTAACTTCTTTGGGGCAAGAGAGACCCCATGAAACTGTAGGAATAAACAATAAAAACTAATTAACTTTCCCTATCAGTTATTTTAAAGTGTGAATTTTATAGGTTGCAATTTTTACATACTTCCTGTTTTCAGAATCATAGCTGGCTGGTGTCTCTTAGAAACATGCCTTTCCCCCCTAGAATGTTAATTCCATTCTGGGAAGTCAAAAGCTGCTGATCTTGAGCCTTATTGTTTCATAGTTGCCTAACTGTGTAATGTGGCTAGCATTTTAATATTTAAAGAACTCTTAAGGAACATTTCTAGGATTAATTGTTTGATGGAAAGGTTTTCCTTCACTATGAATACAAGCAATATTCAATCTTTTGTAGGTTTTGCAACCTGAAGGATTAAAAAGAAAAATACAATCCAATTTGTGTGTCATGTGGGGACAGGGTTTGGGGGGTAGATTATTCATCTATTAGCCATAAAACTGCTATGTAACAAATCACGCCAAAATTCAATGCATTAAAGCAATAGAATTTATTTTTACAGGTCTATAGGCTGGCTGTGGGTGGTTGAGTTAGGCAGGGGTGTGACTGGATGGTTCTGCTGATCTTGGCTACATTCACTCACGTGTCTGCGGTTTGCTGGGTTCAGCTGGTCCAGGCTGGGTATATTTGGTTCATGTTTTTCTCATCTTACTTCTGAACCAGTCTTTCTCATGGTGTTGGCAGAGGTAAAAGAGGGCAAACCCAACCATGCAAATACTTTAAAGTGCCTGCTTGCATTATGTCTATTAATATCCCATGGAACAAAGCAAGTCACATGGCTGAGCCCTGACTGAAGTTTACTCTCCACCTATGGTTCAGTAGGTAAAGAATCTGCCTGCAATGCATGAGACACAGAAGACTCAGGTTTGATCCTTGGGTTCGGGTAGGTCCCCTGGAGGAGGAAATGGCAACCCACTCCAGTGTTCTTGCCTGGAGAATCCCCATAGACAGAGGAGCCTGGAGGGCTACAGTCCAAAGGGTTGCAAAGAGTCAGACATGACTGAGCAACTAAGCATGGACTCCACCTATAGTGAGTCTGTTAGTTACTCTGTCATGTCTGACTCTTTGCAACCCCACGGACTATAACCCGCTAGATTCCTCTGTCTGTGAGTTTTCCCAGGCAAGAATACTGGAGTGGGTTTCCATGCCCTTCTCCAGGGGATATTCCTGACCCAGGGATTGAACCCAGGTTTCCTACACTCAAGGCAGATTTTTTACCATTTGAGCTACCAGGCCCTATAAAGTTATCTGTCAGGGACCTCCCTGATGGTCCAGTGGTTAAAAAAAAAAAATCTGCCTGCCAATTCAGGGGATGAGAGTTAGATCCCTGGTCCTGGAATATCCCATGTGCAATGGAACAACTAAGCCCATGCACTGTCACTTCTGAAGCTTGTGTGCCTAGAGCCTGTGCTCCACAACAAGAGAAGCCATTGCAATGAGGAGCCCATGCACCTCGACTAGAGAGTAGCCCCTGCTTGCCACAAGTAGAGAAAGCCCAGGCAAAGCAACGAAGACCCAGAGCAGACAAAATGCAGGAAGTAGTAAAAAGCTGAGAGCCACATGGCAAAGGGTGGTTGTACAGGAAGTGGTGAAAATTTGGGAGCATTAAGGTAGACTACCACTATAAGCAAGATCACACTCTCATTCAACATGTGCACAACAGTACAAAAAGCTGGAGAAAGCAATGCTTTTGGAATTTAGACAGATCTGGATTCACATCTTGGCTCTGCTCTTTATTTGCTC
Source organism: Bos javanicus (assembly GCF_032452875.1). Taxonomy (NCBI): domain Eukaryota; kingdom Metazoa; phylum Chordata; class Mammalia; order Artiodactyla; family Bovidae; genus Bos; species Bos javanicus. The sequence continues at coordinate 33,309,844 of NC_083887.1, read as the reverse complement.
AGTTTTGTTAACTCTAAAATGGAGCTGCTAACAATGCTTATTTGTTATGGTGCAGAAAGTGCTTGGGACCTGGTAAGCACTTATAAATGCTAGTTCCTCTTCAAACATGCTTTCTTTCAAATATCTCTTCATCTTCCTTTATGGAGACATGTTTTTTTTGTTTTTGTTTTTTTAAGGCTCATAATCTCCATCTTTAATGAAACCCTCACCTGACATTCTTTGGTAGTATGAGTCAATTACCTAGAAGGATGCTTTTAACCCTAAAAGAGGGATACCAATGAACATATTCCACCATCATTATATCTCCTCAGGAATAATTCCTTTGATTATTTTTCAAAGCATACTCATTGAAACTCTCCTGGCAAGAACATTCTTTTGTCAGAACATAAGTCTAAACTGGGTTTAAGACAGATTTGTGATTTCTAAAGAAAGTCATATAACTCTAAAAATAAACATGAGTTGCAGGCACAGCACAGCATTCTCTGAGTCTGTAGCAGATTGGAGTTTAAAATAACACAGAGATTTTGCATGCTGGGAATACATGAGGTAGTGTGTTTGAAACCAAATTGACTTTACAGAACTGGATGGAAACAAATTTTTTGTCATGGCAGAATTGTCATGAGCTGTATCAAATTCCCTTCAAAGAAACAAACAAACAAAAATATATGTGGAAAGAAGGTTTTCAGTGCAAAGAATATAGGCTTTGGCTGTGAAAGGATGCCAGTCTGTATAGTTGAGGCAGAAAGGAAGGATGAGCCCTTGTAAAAGTTCTGCTCAAAGTAATAAAAAGAATCTCTGGGGACATATATTCTCTCCACCAGAATCATTAAATATGTTATCATATTTTCCTTTCCTGGAGCACTGCAATTTTTATTCCAGTGCTGAGTAGGAGTAATACAATCACTTTTATTATATTAGAGATGAAAATTACCCATGACATTTTGTCTAAACTCATCAGCACTTGGAACCTATTTATGCATATGGAAGAGAAACCATCTGACTTTAAGGATAGTATGGCCATTACCTGGTTAAAACCAGAACTGGTTCTTTTGTGTTTTTTTGTAATATAAAACTTAAGCACAAGGATGAGAGTAAAACTTCAGCAATACTCATTTAAAAAGGTTAGTATTGATCTAATATATATATACATATATATATGTATATATATATACAGTATTATATCAAGTTGAATACTGTGGAATAAGAGTGCATACGCATTTACAAGCCCTGTTTTGGTCTCAGCTATATAGATTATTATACTCCCCTGGCAGCTCAGCTGGTGTAGAATCCACCTGCAATGCAGGAGACCCTGGTTTGATTCCTGGATCAGGAAGATTTGCTGGAGAAGGGATAGGCTACCCACTCCAGTATTCTAAGGTGTCCCTGGTGGCTCAGTTGGTAAAGTCTGCCTGCAATGTGGGAGACCTGAGATCGATCCCTGGGTTGGGAAGATCCCCTGGAGAAGGGAATGGCTATCCACTCCAGTATTCTGGCCTGGAGAGTTCATGGACTGTACAGTCCACGGGGTCGCAAAGCACTAGACACGACTGAGCGACTTTCACTTTCATATAGATTATTAACTGATGGGTTTGGGACACATTACCAATGGCGATATCAGTCATAGCACTTCTATAGAATTGGTTTCAGTATCAAATAAAACAATATATAATAAAATTCTTTTTAAATGTTAAAGTGCTGTATTTGTGCTGTACCTATGTCATGAAAACCTTCATTAGGGAGTCTTGCATTTTCAAGATTTTTTGTTTTTCAGATTCCTATGTTTTACAGGTTTCTTTTCAAGTCATATTGTATTTAAATAGCATCACCAAGGTTAGGCAGCTTATACCAAGGGCTTTAACAGTGTTCATTCTTATGTGACCTAGTATCTCCTAAGATGCTCATCACAGTAATATTTACAAAATAAAATTTTATTTTACTCCTTTTGACTTCTTTCAAATTATATTTTAAATCATAACATTTTAGTCATATTATACTTATATAATCATAATTATACTTTTAATCATCACTTATTACCTTGTTGCTGCTCCTAAGTCGCTTCAGTCATGTCCGATTCTGTGCGACCCCATAGACAGCAGCCCACCAGGCTCCCGTCCCTGGGATTCTCCCGGCAAGAATACTGGAGTGGGTTGCCATTTCCTTCTCCAATGCATGAAAGTGAAAAGTGAAAGTGAAGTCGCTCAGTCGTGTCCGACTCTTAGCGACCCCATGGACTGCAGCCTACCAGGCTCCTCCGTCCATGGAATTTTCCAGGCAAGAGTACAGGAGTGGGTTGCCATTGCCTTCTCCTATTATCTTGTTTAAATGTTCTAAAGTCCCTGCATTGTCTAGAAAGTGGTAAATGTATTAATTTATATTGTACTTTAATAACTTAAGGGTACAGATTGTAATCTCTAGATTACATCTCTAGATTACAATCTGTATCCTTAAATTATTAAAGTGGGTTTAGAGATTACAATCTGTATCCTTAAGTTATTAAAGTACAATATAAATTAATACATTTACCACTTTCTAGACAATGCAAGGACTTTAGAACATTTAAACCTTATTTATCCTTACTCCAATTACTTGGGCTTCCCTGTAGTTCAGCTGATCAAGAATCCATCTGCAATGCAGGAGACTCTGGTTAGATTCCTGGCTCAGGAAGATCCCCTGAAGAAGGAATATGCTACCCACTCCAGTATTCTTGGGCTTCCCTGGTGGCTCAGCTGGTAAAGAATCCTCCTGCAATGCGGGAGACCTAGGTTCGATCCCTGGGTTGGGAAGATTCCCTGGAGGAGGGCATGGAAACCCACTCCAGTATTCTTGCCTGGAGAATCCCCATGGAGAGAGAAGCCTGGTAGACTACAGACTTTGGGGTCCCAAAGAGTTGAACACAACCCAAAGAGTTGGACACGACTGAGTGACTAAGCACGCACACATCGCTTTCTAGACAATGCAAGGATCTTAGAACATTTAAACCTTATTTATTCTTTTCTCCAATTATGTAATGTTGTCTCCATTTATTTTTCTCTTCATTTTTGTTCAATCCTCACACATCCTGATTATGTACACTCTCTATTCACTTACCCACATATTATCCTTTTCCTCTCATTTTTCTTCTATCTAAAGAACAGCTTTTGTCATTTGTCTTGGTGTAGGTCTGCTAGTGATAAATTCTCTGTGTTTCTTAGAAAATATATTTACATCATTTTCATTTTCAAAAGGTATTTTTATTGTATATTAATAGATGTTTTCTTTCCATCCCCTTACAATTCTATTATCTTTGGCTTCCATTATTTCTTTTTAGAAGTAAGCTGAAAGGTTAGTTTCTATTCTTTTGAAGTTTTTTTTTTTTTCATTTTATAATGACATTAAAGATTTTTTCTGTCTTTAGTTTTCAGCAGTTTAACCTACATGTGGTCTAATACAGCATTATTCTTAGAGTGCAGCTCTTCATAGGCTCAATCAAAAGCCTGGCATATTTAGTAGCTCCTGTCTTTTTGTGTGATCCTTGAACTCAACTGCAGTAACACCACAGATTGCTGTATAGTTCTGCTCAGTTTCTCAGTCCTCAGCTGCCATTTTCAGAGTTGGCAATTATCTCAATGAAAGAGCCAGTTTCTGTGCCTCTCCCCTCTGCCTAGATCTTGCTACCAAAGATCCTCATCTTCGTGGTAGCTCTCAGATGCTTTCACATAAATTTTGCTAACAAGTTATCTAGATTTCCCAGCTGTCCTCATTGCCATTGTTAGAAGCAGAACCCCTGTGTGAGACACTCAGTGAAGCGCTATGGAAATGTCACTCTTAATGTAATCAAACTCATCGGTGTAGGCTTGATATGATTTGTTCTGTTGTGCACCAAGAGTTTTCTTTCTGATAATTTCTGACTTCCTTTAATTTGGGAAAATCATTAATCTTTTAATTTAAAAATCTCTGGTCTTAAATTGTGGAACAATGGTCAGGTATATGTTGGAACTTCTTATCTATTCTCTCTTATCTTCTACATTTTTATTTTTGCTTATGCTCTACATTTTCTTCCAGGTAAATTCTTTTTTAATTTTAAATTTATTTATTTTTAAATTGAAGGATAATTATTTTACAGAATTGTGTTTCTTTCTGCCAAACATCAATATGAATCAGCCATAAGTATGCATATGTCCCCTCCTTCTTGAACCTCACTCCCGTCTCCCTGCCCATCCCACCACTCTAGTCTGTTACAGAGCCCCAGTTTGAGTTCCCTGAGTCATACAGCAAATTCCCATTGACTATCTATTTTATGTATGGTAATGTAAGTTTCCATCTCAGTCTTTCCATACATCCCACCCTCTCCTTTCCTCACCACCCCGCCCTCCCCACCCCAGGTCCATAAGTCTGTTCTCTATTATGTCTGTGTCTCCATTACTGCCCTGGTTCCAGGTAAATTCTTAACCACTATTCTCCAATTTGGACTTTCCAGGTGGTGAACTTTCCAGGTGGTGAAAAATCCACCTGCCAATTCAGGAGGTGCAAGAGATGTGGGTTTGATTCCTGGGTCAGGAAGATCCCTTGGAGTAGGCAGTATTCTTGCCTGGAAAATTCCATAGACAGAGGAGCCTGGAGGGCTGTAGTCCATGGGGTCTCAAGGAGTCAGACATGACTGAGCACAAATGAATAATCCTCCAATTCGCCAGTTATCTCATCAGTGAGATCCTTATTTTGTCTTTTCCTATTACAGTGATTGTATTTTTCATTTTTGTGATTTGTTTTCCTCTTGCTCTAGTTACTCTTGATTCCTATCTTCCTGGTTTTGTTTCATAATGATTGATTTTGCATTATAGAGATGAGAGCAAGATTCAGGGGAGAAAGTAGAAGCTCACTGATAAATGTTCAGCATTCGGCACCATTTGTTTTCTCTTGAGGTGTTTGCTGACTCCAAAGTTAAGAGATTGAGAAGTTAAGCACTGATTTTGTTGAATAGGAGTCAGGTAAAAATTTGCAATTTTCTCCTTTATTTTACTCATTGATTTGTTATAGTAAATGAATCAGTCCACTTGAGAATAGTGGCAGAAGTACTCAATTCATTTTAACTGCTATGATTTTGTTGTTGATTTTAGTATTAATATTATTCTCCTCATCACTCCACTCCTCTTTATGGAGATTTTAAAGTCCATGGAAGACTGTTTTAATATATGCCATTATTTTAGAATATTTTTTTTTCTGTTTTTTGAGCTTAATGATGTTTATTATTCTTAGGTGCTTTCAAAGTTTTTATTTGCAAGTTGATTTTGGGTAGGATGTATGTGTGTGTGCCCTTGTATGTGTTTTCTTTTTCCCTTGCCACATACTTACCTCTGTGTTAGTATTCTTAAGTTAACCGATATGTTGGTTTCTCATTGTGGAACCAGACTTCATTTTGGTATTTTATCAAGGGTCTATTATGCTGGGAGAATATCAAAAACATATTTTTTAAGCCAACAGGATAGCTTGACCCAAGTTTGTGGTCTCAAATGCTACTACTTTCTCCATATAGAATGGGCTTAAAAAAAAAAAAAAAAGACTTTGTTCAGACAAGAAGCCCCATCTCTGAATTTATGTCACAAAACTGACCCTGGTTGTCTAAAACGTATGTGACATTATGTGAGCTTCCTTGTTGGCTCAGTGGAAAAGAATTTGCCTGTCAATGCAGGAGATATGGGTTTGATCTCTGGATTGTGAAGATCCCTTAGAGAAGGAAATGGCAACCCACTGCCATATTCTTGCCTGGAAAATCCCATGGACAGAGGAGCCTGGCCTGCCACAGTGCATGGGGTCACAAAAGAGTCATACATGACTTAGCAACTAAATAAACAAACAAAAACCAATGTGACAATATAGTTTCTAACAAGCTACCTAGAAATTGATATAGATGTTTGGTCTGGTATCACCCTGAAATTCAATAGGTCTGGGGTCTTAATTCAATGTAATTCTCTTTCTGGTTCATGAATATCTGGTTAATACTGTTTTAAGCACAAATACATATGTATGTTTTAAAAAATATGCAGATATTTTATCATTGTTATATGTTTACATTAAAGTTGCTTATTTGATGAATAATCTTACAATTATTCATCAAATTGACTAGAATAAAGTATTGTTATTATCGATAGCAGTAATAGAAATAATGCTAGCAATTATTGCAGTGTAGGCTCACATTAAGATTGTCATCACCCAAAAGCCTACTTTTTTTAAAAATACAAACTGTTCTAAAGACAGCATTTGATTTTCTACATGCACAACTCTACTTTTGATGTGCATTCATACATTTTTGGAAGCCAATGAAGGGAAATAGCTATGTTTATATAGTTATATTAAAGCTATTTAAAATATAAACTATTTTGTTTATAGAAAAATAGCAGAAGAAATAGATCAAATGGCCCAATTTTATTAAGGAGTGGAAGGAAATAAATTAATCAAGTCACAACAGATATCTTGAGAGATCCTCTCTCCTAAAAGATAACATGTTATGAAAAAACAGATGCAAAGTGAAATAAAAATTCTAAAATATTAACTTGATAGTGACAATCCTGCGGGCCTTACGTCTTCAGGATAGTTCATTGGTATTGAATTATTTTGCTTTGTGTATTATATAATGAATTGAATGTTTGTCCTTTCATTGAATACATTTTCAAAAAATAAGCATGTAAAAGACATTCAGGCATTTTGTCAAAAAACACACTCCCCTGATATTCTGCCAAATGTGGTTCTATATTAATGACTTTAGAAATTACAAAACTGGCAAGAAACATTTCAGCTGAATGCCTTCTAAACTGAAACATAAAAATTAAACATTTTCTTAAAACTTTAAGAAATTTCTTGAAATAGACATAAACTAGGGTTTTCTATGTCACAATTTTTCCCCACTGCTTTTTTATTGAATTCCCATATGTTAGTACGTCACTGGCAGCTTCTATTTAATAAACATGCTCTTCTCCCTCTTTCTGTTTTCTGTTCGTAGGTGATGAGGTTGAAGTTTCCTGGCATCATATCTCAAGGGGACAATAAGTGCATCAGGCAAGATAATCCAGTTAATTTATTTGAATTTTTGTTGTAAAAGATTAGAAGCATCATGATTGCTGGATCACAATACATTATCATGATTGGTTTATTCTTTTAGTTATTTGTTTATGGAATAAACTTTAGATTTCTATTTTACATAAAAACATTCAGGCATCTAGGAGCGTGTTGCCATTTCCAATAAGTGGCTATATGAGAGTAGAGTCCTTGCACTGAGCTCTTCTATCTTTTTGCTCATATTCAAAAGCAAAGGTGTTTCCAAACACATTTGCATCTAATTAGCAGGAGTTAGTAAACTGCTTATAAATATGTTTTAATTGGCAGGAGAGTAATGAAAATATTTTAAAAATTGTATTTGAATGACAGTAGATGGTGTATATGCTGCAGGTTCATCAAAAGATCCCACACCCCATTCTCTATTAGCAAAAACCCTGATCTTTACCCATCTTATGCCCTGCCTCTGAAAGCACTGGCATTTGTCACCCATGTTTAAAGCCTCAAAACTGATATTTGACTACCTGGAAACTGGACTTCTTAACACAAAATGTTTTTTCTCCGTCCGTGTAAAACAGACAGACATCATACTACTGAAAATAATTCCTGGAGAAAAGTTAGCTTAGTGTGGTAGAAAGTACTGGAGTAAAATCAGGATACTTGGATTCTGGTCCTTTTGCTACCGAGTTAGTAGTCTCAGGAAAGCTTCCCAACTTCCCTCAGCTTCCTAACCTATTCTATTATCATTCTACCCCATCTTGCTCAAGTCAGAAACCTGAGAGATCTTTACTATCTTTCTTTCTCTGGCCAATTATATTCAAACCACCAGCAAGTCCTGTAGTGTCTACCTCCAAAATATAGCTTGAATCTATTTCCTTCTCTTCATATCTTGTACAACAATACCAGTCCAAGCTCCATCATCTCTCAGCTAGGTTAGAGTTATGGCTTCTTAGATGATTTCCTTGATTCTTCTTTTTTAAATGCAAATTGAGTTATTTCACTCTCTTACTTAAAACTATAACTCAGAATAGAATTAAGACTTTCCACCATAGCCTAAAAGGGCCTGCATGAGCAGCCCCTGCTTATATCTTAAATCTTATATTTCATTCTCTTGTATGGTCCAGCTACATTGGCCTTATTTGTCTATTTTAAAAATATTTTCTTGAATATAATAATCATACTTATTTAAGTGCCCATGTCCTTACTTCAATATCTGGGTCACATGAGAGTCTGTATTTACTGTCTATTTTTCCTCTTGGTTATTCCTTGTATAACCCTTATATGATCCTGTCTAGTAATTTTTAGTTAAGTATCAGACAGTATATATATTTTAAAAAACTTAGAGGTTCCAGTTGATATTACGACTCATCAGGGAACTTTCTCTCTTTTCTTTGTTAAGGAGATAGAGGGCAGAACTGATGGCTTTAATCCACTCATTGCTGAGCTCGATTGAGGTTGCACTGTGGTTTACCCCCAGGTCACCCTTGTCCTTAGGACTTGGTCCTTTGGGACTTTTCCAGTGAGGCTTGTGGACTTGCATCTCCTTAGTGGAGAGATATGGTATGAACTGTGGTGCTGGAGAAGACTCTTGTGAGTCCCTTGGACTTCAAGGAGATCCAACCAGTCCATTCTAAAGGAGATCAGTCCTGGGTGTTCTTTGGAAGGACTGATGCTAAAGCTGAAACTCCAGTACTTTGGCTACCTCATGCGAAGAGTTGACTCATTGGAAAAGACTCTGATGCTGGGAGGGATTGGGGGCAGGAGGAGAAGGCGATGACAGATGATGAGATGGCTGGATGGTATCACCGACTTGATGCACATGAGTTTGGGTGAACTCCGGGAGTTGTTGATGGACAGGGATGCCTGGCGTGCTGTGATTCATGCAGTTGCAAAGAGTCGGACACCACTGAATGACTGAACTGAACTGAACTGATGGTGTGACACTTCAACTCTGATTTTGACAGGTTTTTATTTAACAGCTTTTTTAAGCTATAAAATTCACCCATGTTAAATGTACAATGGAATTTAGTGTTTTCAGTTTTTAGTGTTTTAGTGCACAGAGTTGTGCAGCCATCACCTCAATCTAATTTTAGGCCTTTTTAGTGGCTTGCATGGAGAAGGCGATGGCAACCCACTCCAGTACTCTTGCCTGGAAAATCCCATGGATGGAGGAGCCTGGTGGGCTGCAGTCCGTGGGGTCGCTAAGAGTCGGGCACAACTGAGTGACTTCACTTTCACTTTTCACTTTTCACTTTCATGCATTGGAGAAGGAAATGGCAACCCACTCCAGTGTTCTTGCCTGGAGAACCCCAGGGACGGGGGAGCCTGGTGGGCTGCCGTCTCTGGGGTCGCACAGAGTCGGACACGACTGAAGCGACTTAGCAGCAGCAGCAGTGGCTTGCATGGTCTTCCCAGGTGGCTCAGTGGCAAAGAATCCACCTGCCAAGGCAGGAGATGCAAGTTTGATCCCTGGGTCAGGAAGATCCCCTGGAGGAGGAAATGGTAAACCACTCCAGTATTCTTGCCTGGAAAATCCCATGAGAAGAGAAGCCTGGTGGGCTACAGTCCACGGGGTTGCAAAAGAGTCAGCACTGAGCACACACACATGAGAGGTTTTTGACTTAGCTCTTTAGCCTGCCACCCTATGAAGTTTCAGTTGGCAGATGCCTTGAGGGAGAGACTTACTCAGTGCTGAAGTCCATAAATCTCCATTTTTGTCACTCCTAGTCTACAGGACTGCCAAAAGTCCTGCTGGCTTTTCTTTACCTCATCTGTGACTCTTTTCCAGGAACCAGCCTGGATTTTCAGCCTTTAGAAGTGCTGATGTTCCTATATAGGTACATGTGCTGTGCTATGCTTAATCTCTCAGTTTTGTCTCACTATTTGTGACTCCATGGACTGCAGCCCTCCAGGCTTCTCTGTCCATGGGGATTCTCCAAGCACGAATATTAGAGTGGGTTGCCATGCCCTCCTCCAGGGAATCTTCCCAACCCAGGGATTGAACCCAGGTCTCCCACACTGCAGGTGGATTCTTTACTGTTTGTGCCACCAAGGAAGCCCAAGAACACTGGAGTGGGTGGCCTATCCCTTCTCCTGGGGATCTTCCCAACCCAGGGATCAAACTCAGATCTCCTCCATTGTAGGCAGATTCTTTACCAGCTGAGCTACCAGGGAAACTCCATATAGGTACATGCTCCCATATAAAATGTGTTAAGAAGTTGCCAGGGTCATCTCATCACTTCCTCAAGGGTTCCTGACTCCTACTTGGTCTTTTCTTCCCAGATCTTGTGCTCCTAAGCACTGGGAGACTGCAAGAAATCCCTCTGCTTTTCTAAGACTCATCTTAATGTTTTAACCTCCTGTTTCACATCTCTGGAATGTCAGTATTTTGAGAGAGAAAGTGGCCAAATGCCTCAAGCCATTTACTTCTCCATTTATCACTCCATTCTGCACAACCAAATGATCCCACACTCCTCTGTGCCCCAGCATTGGCGCACTGCCTGTCTTTGCCCTGATTCTTGGTCTGTAGTAGATGCTGAGGATCAGCATGTGTCCCCAGCATGTGAATGTGAAGTCGCTCAGTTGTGTCCGACTCTTTGCGGCCCCATGGACTGTAGCCCACCAGGCTCCTCCATCCATGGATTTCTCCAGGCAAGAGTACTGGAATGGGTTGCCATTTCCTTCTCCAGGGGATCTTCCCAACCCAGGGGTCGAACCCGGGTCTCTTGCATTGTAGGCAGATGCTTTACCATCTGAGCCACCAGGGAACTCCATGTGTCCCCAGGGGCAGAGGCAAATCACCAGCTCACCTCTTGAAAGTCCCTTTTCTGAAATGTTATCCCCTTTAGTCCTTGTTGCTTCTATAGCCTTTTACGCCTTAATAGATACACTTAAAAATATGTCTGGCTTTTCTTTTTGTTTTAACAGCATATTGGCCTCCAACCTGCTTAAAAGCAGAAGTCAAATTAGCCTCACTTCTTGGAAAGGTCCCCGACCCTTTCTCAGCTCAGGGTCTTTGCTTGGGCTGTTCTCCACGTCTTCTCTACTCTCCCTCAGACTTCATATGCTCTATGGCTTCTTCCACCTCTTTGGTTCTCATTGCAGTTTGTAATACTGTAACTTACTTACTAGTAATTAATAATTTATTGTTTGTTTCTTCCATAATAATTTATGTTCCATGAGAATAAGAAACATGCTTGTCCCTAATAATGCTTTTAGTAAACTCTCAATTGAATGAATAAATACTAAAATGAATTAGTGGATGAATAATTCAAAAAAGAAAATTGGGCTTAATTCTCTTAGGGAAATTATTTACTTACATGGTTTTTTGTGTTGCTGGTAGATGACTTATACTTTTATATTTCTAATCCCCTTCTAATCCATTTTCTTTATTTCTCTTATGTTTTTACTTCTATTCAAGTAAGTGTATCACTTGCTGTATCAATAGCTCTCTACTATGTATTTTGAAGTTTACTAAGAAGACTTTTAGCTTAGCTCCTTTCCTCATGTATATCACTATCAATTTTAGTAGACTACTAATAAAATTTATAATATCTCTTTATACATGACACTGAAGCATATAGTAAATATTCAGTATATTATTATTGTTGTTGTTGTTATTTAAACAAGTACCCTAGGTTAAGTATGCTTGAAGTGTCACCTGAGAACTAAGTCTTGCTGGTTTTCATGGGACAAGGAGCTTGTGACAGAATGCATGTAAACTTTAGTGCTAATTACACTGCTTACTTTACCCTTTTTTTTTTTTTTTTGGTAGCAAGACTTTATGGATAAAGGAAGCAGTTTGTTGCTTTGCATTTTGGTGCTAGCCCATTATCTTTCTGGAGACCATAACAGATAATTCACAGATAAGCATTTTGAGTAGCATTACTTGAGTCAGTTTTGGTACAGGTGATCTTGGCACCAGCTTTTGAGTTGGAGGATAAATTGCCTACCCTTTGACATGGCACATTCTTCTTTCATCCCAGCCTGTCATTTTACTCTCTACCATTTTTCTCTCCTTATTTTTCCTCCATTCCTTGCTATTTTAGAGCCATACACATTCTAGAGGTAATAGGTAGAAATGAAATATTTCCCTTGACCACTGGGTATCGATTTTCCATATTCCTAAGATTAAAGCTAGAGTCAGCCAGCAAGGCCAGCCAAAGCAGAGGACTTGAGTACAGTGCTTGAAGGAACCAGCTTTCAGAAAATGCTGGCCATGTGATCTTATTGCCACATGATCTTACTGGCACAAGCCTAGGACAGCTGTGGAAGCCTTGAAGAGGGTGTGAGAGAGTGGGTGAGGGATAGGGTTTGGATTAGCACCAGTGTCCAGGGACTCAGAGCAGGTAGGGAGTATGATTCCTGTTATATAATAAATTGTCCGCCTCAGCCTAGATATGAAACAGTTTTGCTGACTGGGTTTCTAATTGAGTGTGTGCTTTTATCTGTTCTGGACATTCTAGTGTAGTAACTCTGGGTGGGACTTGGGAATCAATCTTTTTAAAAAGCTCTCTAAATGGTTTCCATGATTGCTAGGTTTGGGAACCCCTGTTAGTAGATTTCTTATTGCTGTAACAGTGTCTCCACTTTCTGAGGGAGTTATCATTACTCTGATTCATGCCCTCACATTCTTGTAACTCAATGGAAATTTTGAAGCTTTGCTGAGACATTGTACTATTGTATTAGGTATGGTAACCAATCTCAAGGGAATTGCACCCCTCCCTCCCTCCATCTCTCTTTCTTCCAGAGGGCTAGTGTCCAAGCTGCTTTACTCTGCATGACCTTGCCTTCTGATCACAGTTGATTGGTCTACACGTAACCATCTTACTGAAGCAAGATTAATGAGAGTCTTCCTGGGGGTTTTAACTTGAGATGCAGAGAGCCAAGATTTATCCACTCATTTCCTTAAAATCTGGCTGTCATGTTTTCTACTATGTGATACAGCTCATCTGTGGAGATAGAGAATAAGGCAGAATGCATAAAGAAACTCTAGGGGCTAGAAATGACAAGGAAAAGGATTCGCTCCTAGGGTCACAAGAAAGAATCAGGACTGTGATCATTAACAGTCTGTGTGGAATGATCAGTGGCCATCAGCCCTTAAGTGCAGTCAAAGAGTCCTAAATGATGCTTGTTAATAATTTAATAGAATCCAGCTTTATTCTTGTTGTTGTTTGTTTTTCTGATATGCTCTCATCCTGGTCTCAATAAATTTGACCGTTTGAGGTAATTCATATAAGCAGAATCATACAATATTTACTTCACTTAGCATAATGTCTTCAAAGTTAACCCAGCATATGTCAGAATTTCCTTCTTTTTAAAAGATGAATAATATTCTCTTGTATGTATGTATATGCCTTGTTCATTCATTCATCCATTGATGGACAGTTGCAGAAGCCACATCTTAATGGGAGAGAGTAAAAAATTTGCAGCCATCTCTATTATTATCTCCACAATAACCACAGTGTAATTATAAAGATCAACAAATTTAACACTGTTACAGTACCACTGGTCCTTGAGTCCTTGAGTTAGACTGGCAGGTTTGAAGTCTGTCTCTTGTCTCTGCTTTCTACAAGGTATAGACCTTTGGCAAGTAATTCTGGCCTCTGATCTTTAGTCTCCTCATCTCTAAATGAGGCCAATAATACCTATGTCTTAGATGGCTGTGAAGCCTAATAAACTATCATGATTTTGGCACCCAGTAGTGGCTTAGAAAGCTTTAGGTTTCCCTTTGACCTTCATAGAATTAAACATACCCTGAGTGCTCAGGAGGCCTACAATTAGTTATTGGCTGGTTGGAAAGCTTTAGAGGCAACTTCAGTTTTCCCCAAAATGATGAAATTCGTTATATGCTTAAATTGTTGCCTTTTGAGTTTCCATTTCTGAAGGTTCATCTTTCTTTATCACATGCAAGTTTAGTATCATCAACCAAGAGATAGAATTCTCTATTTTTAAAAAACAATTTATGTCATTTAAAAGAAAAATGCATTACCAATCTAACATGGTAATACAATGTATTAACATCATGAAGGTACAAACCTCAAGACCTTGACTAATTTTGAATCAGGATACCTTTGGCTAATGTAGCAGAGCAACAACTCAAAAATAGGTTATGCTACAGAGAAATTGTTACAACAGGAAGACCAGAAACATGGATACTCCAGAACTGGGTAAATCAATAGATCAGTGATTTCACAAGGGTCCACAAAGGGTTCTCTCTATGTCTCTAGTGCAGTCTCTTCCATATGCTGGCCTGGACCACAAATGTAAACCTCCTCATGGTGGCAAGATGGCTGCAGCAGTTTCAAGCATCACATTCAGACGTGGCAACATTCAGAAGAGACCATCCCTCCTGTGAACCCTTTCGGAATGAGAAACTCCTTCTAAGAAGCCCTCCAGAAGATGCTCCTCATCTCCCATTCATCAGATTTGCATCCCCTGTACACGTCCAAACCACTTTGGGAGGGAAATGCAACCCTGAAGATTGACTTAAACCAGTTGTAGTTTACTTCTTGGGTCTAGTGTTGGGGCTGGTACCAACCTCTTCTGAAATACTGGCCATTGGCCGGGAGCTGAATAAATTGGTGGGGGAGGAGCAGTAAATACTACCTGCTACAGTATACTAGTTAGATTGTGTTATAACCAAGCATTAGAAACTAGAATAAAAAAATCCATTTGGTACATTTGCATCATTAGCAAATGCCTGACGTTCTTTAGAAAGCATTTTGATAAGCAATTGGCATGAAACATAATAAGAATGATTTGGTAATCAAGAAAAATGAAGTAGATTTAATTAACTTTGAAATGCTTTTTAAAGTAATAAATGTTTCTAAGATTCTAAAAAATTTCCCAAATATAATAAAGAGATTGTTAAAAGTGTGTTCACCATTTTTGCATTTGCATTTATGTTTCTTTATAGTCCTAGCCAGTAAACTCTCTATGGGAGGATTTATTTTCTTTTAACTTTAATTTTCCACTAATCCATTTCTCTATAAAATGAGGGATGCAATTATGAATGTATTTAAGAACTAAGCATAATCACTCCTCTTCACTAATTTTAATTTGTCCTGTATTTTTTTTCCCAATCATTTTAGTGATTATAGGCTCTGTTCAGACCAAAAGCAATTCCTATTTACTCAGTAATGCCCATAGGAACTGAGTGTTCTAGATGCAATCTGGGCAAGTGAAAGAGATCAGCTTCCCATGTCATCATGTCATCTGTTACAGTTAGGATCAAACAGGTAGTAACAATGTAACAAGTATACCACCCCCGCATCTCAGAAAGGTTTATATTTCGCTCATGCCATATACCTACAGAAGTTTGACGACGTATAGAGGACTCTGCTTGTGCTAGTGAATCAGATTGATAGAGCAGCTACCATTTCAAATGTGCCACAAAGGAGTGTTGGGAGGTCTTCATGCCAGCAATTCCTTGTTTTGTCCAGAAGCTACACACATACTTCTGGTCACATTTTATTTGTCAGAATCAATTACATGGCACCCCAACCCGTGGGGGCTAAGAAGTATGTTCCTACCAGGTCCCTGGGAGATGGACAGCCAGCAACAATGGTGAGCAGTATTTTTGACAATGGCAAAGATGTACCAGTGTGAATCATTGCCTTTCAGTAGAAGGGGAGACATGCCCTAAAAGAACATTAGTCTTCATTAGTTATAACCAAAATGGAAATGCTTCAGTTAGGGTGTGCTCTATACCCTGGTATTACTACAAATACAGATTCATAAAGGACAACAGAATCTCACCTCATGAACTGGAATTGTGGTATGGCTTTTCCCTCACATTAAGGGTCATATTTTAGGTAAATGTAGCCTTTTTCAAAATCTACTCTGTCACTGCATACTGGTAGGATTCAGTTCAGTTCAGTCGTTCAGTCGTGTCTGACTCTTTGCGACCCCATGAATTGCAGCACGCCAGGCCTCCCTGTCCATCACCAACTCCTGGAGTTCACTCAAACTCACGTCCATCGAGTCGGTGATGCCATCCAGCCATCTCATCCTCTGTTGTCCCATCTCCTCCTGCCCCCAATACTGGTAGGATGGTATCAAGCAAATAATCTTGGAGGGTATTTCCAGCTGCCCAGTCTAACTTCCTCTTCACTTTCTAATCATGGGTCTTCCATCCACATTGCTTTTGATATCATAGATTGTTAGGTTTTTGACTTCAAACATTGAGCCATCTCCATTTATATGGTATGAAGTATGATTCATTCTAAAGAGAACTTAAAAAACCTTTACTGCTGGTGTTGCTCATTGTGGTCATGCCTGCATGAGCACAGTGAACAAGCACATTTCATCAGCTTAGTCTGAATGCCTAGTTGGAATATTCTACCCATTTCTCTCCCCTGAACAATCTAAGTAAGCCCACGGGCTCTTTAATAAATCACAATTCAATGGAAAGAATGGCAATAGATGAAGGGTCTCATACGGCAGGAAATAAAGGGAGAAGTCCAGCTACTCTCATCCACTGGTGTTAAATGATAATAATAATAGTATTTGAGTAGGTGAATGCACATAGAATTCCAGGCTTTTTAGTAGTTGTGTGTATTATATGTTCTAGCCTATTCTCAGAACAAATAGAGAGTTGGCTGGTATTTTCCTGTTTTTATATGAGGAAAGAGTCTTGGATGTTTGTTCAAGTTCAAACAGCTGTTCAGTGTCTCCAACTGTAATAAAACTTTGGAATTTAGATTTTATTTTATTTTATTGATGTTATCCTTACTTCTAATTTTAAAATAGTTTTCTATATTATATAATGCTGATTTAAATACACCTTTAAAATCTCCACAGGGTACTGTAGGTACCTCCAAAATCTTTGCACAATTATAGGTCTAACCCTTGTGACTTGGCAGGTATTCAGACAATGCTTATGAATGAATGAATGCATCCGTGTGAGGCTCACATGTCTACCCTAGCTGAAGACTACCATGTGTGCAAATCTAGACCAGATGAGCTGTCTGACCTCCAAGGCCAATTTGCTATCAGTTTTCTATAAAAGCAGAATCAGTTATCTGTTTTTTCTACGTAGGTTGAAAAGAACATTTTAAGAACAATTTTCATGATTGATTATATAAAAATTCATGCTGAATAATATATTTAATGAATAATAGCAGCAAACGTGTGAGCATAACAGATCAATATGAAAATAATTTGTTAAATGTAAATTATTTGTACTATATTTTCTAAACATTTGCAATAAGCTTGTGCTACTTTTATGATTGGAATAAAAAGAAAAAAGATTTAAAAATACATGCTGATTCTAGAAAATCTAGGAAATGCAGAAAGATATAAATAAGAAAATAAAAATAATTCCAAATTCCAGAGATTTGTTCTCTAAATTATTCTTTCTAAGGGCATGTGGACACACAAAACTTACACAACTGTAAGCATACATAGTATTGCAGCCTGATTTTTCACTTTATTGTGTCCTTTAAAATCTTTTTAAAAGATGCTTGTCAGTGGTCTCATACTGTTCTATCGTATGGAAGGTGCATGATTTATTATTGCACATTTAGGCTCTGTCAATTTTTTGCGATTATAAATAATGTTGTGATGAACATCTTTCTATATAAATCTCTGTGAGCATGATTTTCAGCGCACCGTCCTTCACTTGGAGTCCCTTGATTGGTGACGCACACCTTTACTAACTGATATTAGACATGTGGGGCTGAAGCTGTGTAGCTAGAACTTGTCAAGAAGACAAATACTGTATCAGTGGCCTGTTTCACGCTCATAAAATAAAATGGTTACAACCATAATTCTGCAGACCATTTATTTGGCTAACAGCTAGATGCTTCATTGATTCCATACACAAAGTATCCCTAAAGAATGAAGGTGACCTTGGAGACAGCCAGCCATCCAGAATCCAATTAATCCAGCCTCAGGATATTTGGTGCCCAGCACCGACCAGACCCAGCATGATCTATTAGATCCTTGTTACTCAGAATTAGAATGTAGGAAGGGATATGGGTTCTGTTTAGTTGTGGGTGCTCTTCAGGAGAACAGAATAGCTTAAATTTTAACTCTAAGGAATGTTGGTTGTGGAAGTTGTAGGCCTTTGTAGAAAGAGTAACAATGTAGTCTAAAATTTACTGAGATTTACTGAAGATTACCAAAAAGAGGAAATATTTGGTTAAGCTTGAATGTCACCACACCAGAGAACTAGAAAAAATCATAGTCTTAGAACTCTGCTTCTAGGACATTTGAGATTTATAGCATGTCTATTTATAAAGTTCTTTAAACTGAGGTCCCATTTATTTTGTAGAATCAACAAAAAATTAAAATCCATATAAAAAATGGACTTGAGTTGGTTTCCGATTGCTTAAGTTACCAGTATGAGTGCTTAGCATTCATCTCTAGCCTAAGAGGATAAAGCTTTTACCTTTGATCTAGAATTTATTTAATCTTCTAGGACAGCACTGGAGATTCTAGGTCCAAACTCCAGGTATTTAATATGTCTCAGTTTTGCTCTTTGCTTCAGGTGACAATTTTATCACTAGCTTTTAACACTTATTGTACTAAATTGTTATATTAATATTAATGTCAGGGTGTGAAAAATTCAACTGGTAAGTGGTATGCAAATTAGCCTAATGCAAACTTTAATGGATTCATGCACTCAAAAAATCCTTTGAAACAAAGGTAACTAAAGTGATAAAAAGACCAACTAATCACCATTAAAAGGGAATATTACTACAAGTATAAGAACAAAATAATTTCAAGCAAGCAAGCTTGACTGATTTTAATCAAACAATATGAATGTAATAGCTGGTATAAACCTTTGATTATATTATGGGGTATAAATAGGAAATATTTTTTTTTTTCCCCTGGTCAGGGTGCTCTGGATTGAATTGTGTCTGCAGTAAAAGACAAGTTGAAGTCCAAACACCTAGCACTTGCAAACAGAACCTTATTTAGAAATAGGGTCTTCACAGATGTAATACAGTTAAGGTGAGGCCCTTGCTAAGTCACTTCAGTCGTGTCCGACTCTGTGCGACCCCATAGATGGCAGCCCACCAGGCTCCCCGTCCCTGGGATTCTCCAGGCAAGAACGCTGGAGTGGGTTGCCATTTCCTTCTCCAATGCAGGAAAGTGAAAAGTGAAAGTGAAGTCGCTCAGTCGTGTCCGACTCTTAGCGACCCCATGGACTGCAGCCCACCAGGCTCCTCCGTCCATGACATTTTCCAAGCAAGAGTACTGGAGTGGGGTGCCATTGCCTTCTCCAGGTGAGGTCATTAGAGGGGGCCTAATCCAACAAGATTGCTGTCCTCCTAAGGTAATGCACATTTAGGCAGACAGATATGCACAGAAGGAAGGCAGTGAAGAAGGCCATGAGATGATGGAAGCAAAGACTAGAGTGATGCATCTACAAACCAAGGAATGGGCAGTATTTCTGGCAAACGCCAAAAGCCAGGGGAAGCAGGGAAAAGTTCTCTACCATAAGCTTCAGAAGGAACATGGTCCGGTGGACAGACTGATTTTGGATTTCTAGCCCCCTCGGTCTGTGAGACAATGTATTTTCATTGTTCTAAGATGCCCAGTTTGCAGTGCTTTGCTATGGTAGCTCCAACAAGCTAGCAATAGTCATAGTTTTCCTCTATGCTCTGCCAAACCCCATTCTTCTCTTGCCTCAATTAAGTCTGAGACAGGTCACATAGATTTCTGGTCAGTTACTATTTTTAAAAGTCAGTCCAGTTTACGTTTCTAATCTCAGATCCAATTTATATCTCATCTCCTTCCCTGCCTCCAGTATCAGCCAGGCCTGTTGGTCAGAGGACTCGGAGTAGGGAAGGGATGAGAACGGTTCTTGCAAATTTCCCACCCCTCTTAGAAGTGATGGGCAGAGGCATGTCTCATTCTAGGACACCCTTGTCCCCTGCATCTGTTGGATCTGGTTCTCTGCTGTTGGAAGGAAGTGGACTCGGAAAGATGGCAGAAGCTTCTTGATACAACAGTCAGTGATGGGGCATGCCCTCTGGACTTGTTCTTACTAAATCTGACTCTATGATATTGGTGGCCCCTGTGTTTCCTTGGGGTGGTATTTTGCTTTACTCTTACCCATGCTGTCTCCCAGAACTTTCTGTGAGAGAGGCAGCTATGCTTCCTTTTGGTGTTCCCAATAGGTTCATGTCCAAGACACAGGGTGGCCTCAGAGTTCCTGCCTTTCTTCTTCTCTGTGCTCCTTCCTATGGAGCCATGCAACTCACCAAAGTCCTCCATTCCTTGTCTATGCCTTGGGATTGAGGTGGAGAAAGGGCTGCACCCATCTTTTTTCCCAGTCATGCCACACCACTCCCTGGTCACTATGGAAACAATTCAGACCATTTTGTCAACACTCTGCCTCCCACATGCCCTGGGCAGCAAGAGGTCGTGGGCTCATGTAAGAGAGAATTGCTCTGGTGTGGATCCATACCTTCCAGAAACTCCTCCAGCAACCTGCTCACCAGCAGTAGTTCTAAGATTCCACAGCCTCCAGCCAGTGAGGGTGGCATCACATATCCTGGATATGGGTGCCCTGACAAGTGATTCTCTCAAGGCTTTGGTTGCCTGGCCTCAGGGGATACTTAGAGCATCTCCCTCCCCCTCACCAAGGGGAAGAAAAGGACTTTGGAGAGGTAATAGGATCTTCACTATGAGCACTGCCTCCCTGCGCCTGCAGAGCCCCATAGTCCCCCCGCCCCCCGTCACCCCCAGTCCTGCTGTACAGCCTGGAAAGGTATGGTGCTGGTGTGAGAGCTGGTAGAGCAGAGCCAAGTCAGTCCTGAGCAAAGTTTCCGGACTCAGTTGTTGGTGTCTCTCCTTTGAATGTGGGACTATTTAATGCCTAAACTTTGCCTTCATTCTGGCACCTTGGTTTTGCTGAGGGCACAAAACTTACAAGAGTAGCCTGTGCCACTTTGGTAGTGAGAAGGGCGTGAGGCTGCATGATGGGAAAAGATGGGTCACTGACTCCTGGACAAAGATCAATTCCCACTCAATTGGCATTATACCAGGAAAATGGGTTTTCTATTTCTAGGCTTTTCCCTTCCTCATGCTTATCCTTTGATATTGCAAGATGTTTTAGAGGTATTTTTTTTTTTTTTTTGCTGTGCTGCTCAGCATGTGAGATCTTAGTTACCTGACCAGGGATTGAACCTGTGCCCCCTGCAGTGGGGATGCAGAGTCCTAGTCACTGGACCACCAGGGAACTCTGTAAGATGTTTTAGATTTTGGCTGAGATCTTAATGAGATGGAGGAGGAGTGACGTTTAATGTGTAAGCCTAATAAGAGTGCTGCTGGATGGCTGTGACTCATAGCCCCTTCCATTAGGTGAGCATCCCAGTGAGATTTAGAGGAAGGGAATCTGCTTCCACTCACCTGCTTGGAGACTGACTGGCTCAAGTTGGGATCAATTACTTTAGTAATTGGATTAGCTGCTTGATGGCTCCACTTCTAGACTGAAAGTTCTCAAAATGTGATCATCATCAGCAGTCCCACCTGCTGTTGGTAGGAATACAGATTCTCAGGCCCCACCCCAGACCTATTGAACCAGGAACTGGGGGTGGGTTGTAGGCATCTGTATTAAAAAGTGCTCCAAGTGACTCCAACGCACCCTCATGCCGGAGAACCACTGCTCCAAAGACGTTTCTCTTCTCCAATTCAAAATGACACCCTAGCCTCTCTAAGAAACAGGTGTTTACTTGGTAGGGCCTAGTATGATAGATATGACTTACCTTAAGAATTATTCTTTTGAAATTTTCTGATGATTTTTCCATCAATCACACACTTTTAGCTTAAAAGCTTTCTGTTGCACTTTAGCTGAAGCAAAAAGAGTCTCCTAAGAAGGAGGAAACTTTAGGAATTTAAGTACTTTAAGCAAGGCAATTTCCACTTGGATTCAGTTGTCCTTACTATGATGCTTATTAACTATGGAATATTTCCTCACATAAGATGAGGTTTAAGAATGGGACTCACTTTTCCCTGTATTGTCTTCTCCATAAGAATCATCACCATCAAACATACTATATATTTTGTATGCTTCTACTATGTTCTGTATGTCTTCCTCCACAAGAACGTGAGCGTCATGAAGACCAGGGCTTTTGTCTGTTTTATTCAGTGCTGGTTCCCCAGAGCCCTAAATAGTGCTAGGTTTGTTACAGACATTCCCAATTATTTATTGAATGAGTGCATGAAAGTTGGGTTTCAAGAATGTGTTGGACAAGTTGTTTAGATTTCTATGTTTATTGATTCATTGAAGAAAATTATGATTTTTATTCTGATTTCTACTTGTCAGTATGCTTAATACAGCAGGCATCATAAGGTCGTCAGAAGTCCAATCATTTTAGTGTGACATGAACTGAAGAATTTACTAGATTGATGTGGAAGTTATTACCTAGAGATATGCTATAGAGCTGCATGGATGGGAACTGGACGAGGGAGAAGACACGAGAGAGGCAGGAAGAGTTATTGTGTGAAACTAACACCTGAGGATTTTTGTCGGTAACTCCTGAATGTGCCAGTCTGATGTTTATTCAACTGTGTCCTTTTGTAGGGGTTATTTGTGGGGGGGGGCAGTAACTCTGTTTTATGGGTAATCATGTTAGTGTTAACACCTCCCAGAATGCAGTATTTCCATTTCCCTTTTGGCACATTTTACAGCTCCTACTTCACATATGTTCATTGTTTTCCTGTTCGCTGATGATCCTATTTGGACGCAGAAGAGTTGGTCTCCGCCCTTGGTGCACTGGGAGGGTAACAGGCAGACACACTTGGAGGTGGTGGCTGCAAGGAGAGAGACAGTGTGACTCTCTATAGAGCTTTAGGATTTGATTTTACCTGACTCCTCCCCCGTGCAGCAAGCACTTTGGTGGCAGTGAGTGAGAATGCGGGCACAAAGGCACTGACTCAAAAGACCCAACTGTGGTTGAATGGAGTCATCTGGATGTAAGCGAGGTGAGGCTGCTGGTAAGTCAGTAAGATGTAGGAGCTGGGCTACCTCTGACACCTCCCTCTCCCTCACTAGCCACATCCAATCAGCTGCTCAGTTCAGTTCAGTCGTTCAGTCGTGTCCGACTCTTTGCGACCCCATGAATCACAGCACGCCAGGCCTCCCTGTCCATCACCAACTCCCGGAGTTCACTCAGACTCACGTCCACCGAGTCAGTGATGCCATCCAGCCATCTCATCCTCTGTCGTCCCCTTCTCCTCCTGCCAACAATCCCTCCCAGCATCAGGGTCTTTTCCAGTGAGTCAACTCTTCACATGAGGTGGCCAAAGTATTGGAGTTTCAGCTTCAACATCAGTCTTTCCAATGAACACCCAGGACTGATCTCCTTTAGGATGGACTGGTTGGATTTCCTTGCAGTCCAAGGGACTCTCAAGAGTCTTCTCCAACACCACAGTTCAAAAGCCTCAATTCTTCGGCGCTCAGATTTCTTCACCGTCCAACTCTCACATCCATACATGGCCACTGGAAAAACCATAGCCTTGACTAGACGGACCTTTGTTGGCTAAGTAATGTCTCTGCTTTTTAAAATATGCTGTCTAGGTTGGTCATAATTTTTCTTCTAAGGAGTAAGCATCTTTTAATTTCATGGCTGCAATCACCATCTGCAGTGAGTTTGGAGCCCCCAAAATAAAGTCTGACACTATTTTCACTGTTTCCCCATCTATTTGTCATGAAGTGATGGGACCAGATGCCATGATCTTAGTTTTCTGAATGTTGAGCTTTACGCCAACTTTTTCACTCTCCTCTTTCACTTTCGTCAAGAAGCTCTTTAGTTCTTCACTTTCTGCCCTTAGGGTGGTGTCATCTGCATATCTGAGGTTATTTATATTTCTCCTGGCAATCTTGATTCCAGCTTGTGGTTCATCCAGCCCAGCGTTTCTCATGATGTACTCTGCATATAAGTTAAATAAGCAGGGTGACAATATACAGCCTTGACGGACTCCTTTCCCGATTTGGAACCAGTCTGTTGTTCCATGTCCAGTTCTAACTGTTGCTTCCTGACCTGCATACAGGTTTCTCAAGAGGCAGGTCAGGTGGTCTGGTATTCCCCTCTCTTTCAGAATTTTCCACAGTTTATTGTGATCCACACAGTCAAAGGCTTTGGCATAGTCAATAAAGCAGAAATAGATGTTTTTCTGGAAGTCTCTTGCTTTTTCCATGATCCAGTGGATGTTGGTAATTTGATCTCTGGTTCCTCTGTCTTTTCTAACCAGCTTGAACATCAGGAAGTTCATGGTTCACGTATTGCTGAAGCCTGGCTTGGAGAATTTTGAGCATTACTTTACTAGCGTGTGAGATGAGTGCAATTGTGCGGTAGTTTGAGCATTCTTTGGCATTGCCTTTCTTTGGGATTGGAATGAAAACTGACCTTTTCCAGTCTTGTGGCCACTGCTGAGTTTTCCAAATTTGCTGGCATATTTTCTACCTCCTGTCAATCCATTTCCACAATGTCTTCAAACTGTCCTTCGTGTTCTTTTCTCATTGGCGCCACCTCGGAATACTTATATCACTTATTGAGCATGCATGATGAAACCACAGAATATACCAAGTGCTTTGCATGCTTTATTTCATTTAAGCCTCACAATGAACATATGAACTACAAGGTATCGTACTAACCCTACAAACGAAGTCAGCTCAGAGAGGCTGAGTGATTTGCCCAATGTCCCATGATTTAGTAAGTGGTAGAGGCAGGTTTTAAATCATAAATGACTTATAGGGCTGCCTTCTTATAATTCTGCACTGCATTTTTTTATTTCTTCCTAGAATATTCCTAGGTTATGACTGGGAATCTGGATTTTAATAAGCAGTGAAATTGGGTGATACTTTTCTCAGGCTTGGTTTCAAAACCACCCCATCACTTCATAATTCATATAAATCTTGTATTCATGAAAGAGTTTTAAAATGACCATTTGGGGTAAAGTTACCAAAGCCAAGTATATTAAATCATTTTAGAGTAAAGGGATATAGGCTCATTTAATCAAAGTTCAAGGTCTTCCACCATTTGGCCTCAATATCCCTTTGCAGCAGATATTCTCTGCTTTCTTCATCCCAGATAGGGTGACTCTCGCTCTGTTTCCCAATAAGGACCCCAAGGGTGGTCCAGTTTTTGTCCATTGCCCATCCTATTCCCTTCTTTTGCCAGACTGGTATGCTCTTTCCAATATTCCTGCACATGTCCAATGCCTATAAGCCTTGCCTCCTCCATGAAGCATTGTATAGCCACATATCCCCCACCAAGGTTTTCTATAACTAAATTTTAATGGTGTAAATTTCTCAGTACTACATTTGACATTTTTATAATTTTTTGTTAATTAGCTTCCCTGGTGGCTTGGATGGTAAAGAATCTGCCTGCCATGTGGGAGATTGGGGTTCAATCCCTGGATTGGATAGATTCCCCTGGAGAAAACTAGCTTTTCATATGTCTTTCTCCCAAGACTGTGTGAGAAAGCAGTAACCACGACTCATCCTTATGTTTGTCCCAACCAGCTCTTAACAAGGTGCTCAATTAATTCTGCTTCATCAATTGGTTTCAATTCTGAATTTGGGGTGCAGATATAAGTATTCAAAAAGAAAAGTATTCGATGGATTTGGGATAATTTATGTTGCCAAAATATCTGAGTCAGACTGAGAAACAGTCTGCAGCTTCTTTTGGGCAAATATCAACTCTTTCTCATGTATCTCAACTGATGGGAGAAAACAGCAAAAGGAAATGGGGAGATTTTGTAAGCACATAAACTTCCTGTCCATGGTAGGAAGCATTTCTTGAAAAGACATGAATTTCCCTTTTACCTTCTTTGTCAACCAGCTAGAGAAGATTTTAGTTGGGGACAGTCTTGTTTGTTATTGGAAACTCTAGGATTTGATAAAGAACAGGAGACAGCTCTACCTCTAGAGAGGATGTCAGGTCCCCAGGCTTGTGGAAAGGCCATGGTCACCACTCCTGCAGTACGGTTATAACCTAAGTGCTCTTAGCAAGATGATTTTCAGGTTACCAGCATGAAGAGGCCCTTCCTGCCACCTCCAACAGTCGGTTTTCATGCTTCCATCCTAACGAAACCCTTCCAGGCGATAAGATATTTATCTCTCTTATAGCTCTTATCACATACTGTCTTGCATTAAATGTATTCATGTAATTATTGTGAAATTTTGGGGCTTCCCTGGTGGCTTAGTGGTAAAGAATCTACATGCTAAGTGAGTTTGATCCCTGGGTTGGGAAGATCCCCTGGAGAAGGAAATGGCAACCCACTCCAGTACTCTTGCCTGGGAAATCCCACGGACAGAGGAGCCTGGTGGGCTACAGTCCATGGGGTCACAACAAGTTGGACACGACTTGATGACTAAACAACAACACTGTGGAATGTTATTCCAACTGTGAACAATTTGAGGATATAAAGATCCTTTATCACTATACCCCTCACCTTACTTTGAACAATGACTTTAGCATAGGGGATACTAAAAGGATGTTTATTGAATACATTTTCCCCTCTTGGTAGATATTGTTGAAATTTAGACAAAACATTTAATGCCACAAAATTAGACTCCTTGGGAAGGCTCTTGTGTTCCAACTTTTGAAAAGTGAATTTCATGTTACTTTGAAGTTCCACTTTAAACTTTTTCTCATTTCATTTTAGATAGAGAAGGAAAAGGGTAGCAGACTATACAGTGTAATCAAGAACACAATTTAATCAAAATGACATTGAATTCAACTCAAAATTAATAATACCCCAGCCTGTCATGGGTAGATTGAGTATGAAATACGTTTTTTGTTTCCTCTTTTCATAAATGCTGTGGTCATACTTTTGTTCTGGAGTGCCACATGAACAGATATCTCGGTGACACTGACTTTTGCTCACCAGCTAAAGAAGGCTGGCACAGGCAGATCATATCTTTAGGGGGGAAAATGCTTCAGTTTTTGGACTGTGTGTAGGATCAAAGGATATTTTAAATGACTTAACTCTCTTATTAAGTAAGGTTTATGCTTTATTTTTACTACCCCAAGACATTCTGCTAACTTGACCAATATTTGTTAAGTATTCAAACTTTATATTTCTGTGAAATGAAAATAATTCCTGCCATATCAATAAACAAGAAATGTCACAGCCATTGGGCTTTCCTGGTGGCTCAGCAGGTAAAGAATCTGCTTGCAATGCAGGAGACCTGAGTTTGATCCCTGGGTTGGGAAGTTCCCCTGAAGGGGAACATGGCAACCCACTTCAGTATTCTTGTCTGGAGAATCCCCATGAACAGAGGAGCCTGGTAGGTTACAGTCCATGGGGTCGCAAAGAGTCAGACATGACTGAATGACTTAATCACAGTCATAGCCATCAGCGATTTCTGGCTTCCAAATGTGAAAGAGGCCTCCCAAAACTGAGATCTAGCAGATGCTGCCACCACCTGCAGTGATTGCTGAGGAGCTGGGGAAATGCAAGAAGCAGCCATCTGCCACTCCTTAAGGTGAACAAGGAAGGAAACAGGATCGGCTCTAGATAGCTGAGGTGCATATGAAAGGAATGAGTTCAGAGAGCAGAGAGGCTTGCATCTTCCCATACAAAGAATGCTAAATTCCTTAACTTGGTATCTGATCTTTGATGTTCAGAGGGCCTGCTCCCTTTGTTGCAAACTTGTATAGAGCCTGACTCCCCCTCCCACATCCTTGGAGCAGTTTTCTCAGAGCTACTGAGATCCCGTCTCCTGGGCTCAGGCTCAAGGTCCTAGATGTTCCCACCAAACAAAATAACTCTCTACTTTCAGATTGTGACTACAGTTTGAGTTGACTGCTCTTTTTTAAAGACAAGCTTAGGATCCTGGTGGCTGTGGGATTTAGATATACGTAAGGGTCACAAAGAGTTGGACCTAACCTAGGGGCTAAGCATGCATACACTAAGCAAAGAGCTAATAATAAAGATATATTTTGACTAAATCATAAGTCATGATTGTTACTCAGCCAAATTTGGAAAGAGTAATTTGTAGGAAAAGAAAAAGGGGGGGGGGGGGAAAGAAACTCTTTGAAACAGAGGAGTTGCATGAAGACCTTTCTCCATGATAAACAAGGAAAATAGATGTTAACACTAAACACATCCCCGAATACCTGTGCTGCCTACTGTGGTACAGACAGGCACCATTTGTCCTTCCTGCTGTCCAAGTCCCTTTTATTTTTTGTATGTATTTTTGCAATAATGTTCTTACATTATAACTTTTAGAGAAAAAGTTTATGTTTTAAATCCAAATTTTAAATAAATACATAGTTGTATAGTACTTTCAGCTCTTGTCTACCACAAATTATTGTCTCTGAGAGAGATGTCAGTTAGGTAATGGTGTTGGTCAGGCAACAAAAAAATGAATAGTAGTGCTTACCTACATGATGATTGAACAATGATTAGAGTCAAACAATGTAAGTATTTAGGCCTGGTTTTCCATCTCCTACGTGAAATTGGAATGCTCAAACTAATTGCACTCATTTCACACGCTAGTAAAGTAATGCTCAAAATTCTCCAAGCCAGGCTTCAGCAATATGTGAACTTCCAGATGTTCAAGCTGGTTTTAGAAAAGGCAGAGGAACCAGAGATCAAATTGCCAACATCCGCTGGATCATCAAAAAAGCAAGAGACTTCCAGAAAAACATCTATTTCTGCTTTATTGACTATGCCAAAGCCTTTGACTGTGTGGATCACAATAAACTGTGGAAAATTCTGAAAGAGAGGGGAATACCAGACCACCTGACCTGCCTCTTGAGAAACCTGTATGCAGGTCAGGAAGCAACAGTTAGAACTGGACATGGAACAACAGACTGGTTCCAAATAGGAAAAGGAGTACATCAAGGCTATATACTGTCACCCTCTTATTTAACTTATATGCAGAGTACATCATGAGAGACGCTGGGCTGGATGAACCACAAGTTGGAATCAAGATTGCCGGGAGAAATATCAATAACCTCAGATATGCAGATAACACCACCCTAAGGGCAGAAAGTGAAGAACTAAAGAGCCTCTTAATGAAGGTGAAAGAGGAGAGTGAAAAAGTTGGCTTAAAGCTCAACATTCATAAAACGAAGATCATGGCATCTGGTCCCATCATTTCATGACAAATAGATGGGGAAACAGTGGAAACAGTGGCTGACTTTATTGTGGGGGGCTCCAAACTCACTGCAGATGGTGATTGCAGCCATGAAATTAAAAGACTCTTACTCCTTGGAAGGAAAGTTATGACCAACCTAGATAGCATATTAAAAAGCAGAGACATTACTTAGCCAACAAAGGTCCGTCTAGTCAAGGCTATGGTTTTTCCAGTAGTCATGTACGGATGTGAGAGTTGGACTGTGAAGAAAGCTGAGCGCCAAAGAATTGATGCTTTTGAACTGTGGTGTTGGAGAAGACTCTTGAGAGTCCCTTGGACTGCAGGGAGATCCTACCAGTCCATCCTAAAGGAAATCGGTCCTGGGTGTTCATTGGAGGGACTGATGTTGGGGCTGAAGCTCCAATATTTTGGCCACCTAATACGAAGAGCTGACTTATTTGAACAGACCCTGATTTAGGGAAAGATTGAAGGCAGGAGGAAAAGGGGATGGAGGATGAGGTGGTTGGATGGCATCACCGACTCAATGGACACGAGTTTGGGTAAACTCCGGGAGTTAATGATGGACAGGGAGGCCTGGCATGCTGTGGTCCATAGGGTTGTAAAGATTCGGACATGACTAATCGACAGAACTGAACTGATGTGAAATTGCTTTATTCGGGGCACAAGGTGAGAAGCCCCAGAGAGTGACCTGCTGAGTAGCCACCATCAGATGGCCTGTTGGCTGTGCCAATCATGGTGACCTTCTGTCATGGATTCCATCCTGCCACCTGTCAAGGGAGCTGGACCTTGATAATCAGCTTTAAGTGGATTGAGAAAAGCCTGGATTTGGTTTATAACGCCTCTCCCTTTTTCCAGGACTGACTCAAAGAACTGGGTTGAAAAGTGAAAGAGAAGTCAAGGGTAATAATAAGGTTTTTATCTTTGTTTTTGCAAAACTAAAGTGGCTTCAGCAAAAGGTAGATGTTAACAATTCAGTAAGTTCCCGTTGCTTACTTTATGCCTCGATTTCAGATGATTTTTTGAAGATGAGCCAGAGGGAAATCTAGCTGCCTATTTGAGTTCTGTTAGGTCCTAATCTTCAACCCATATTTATGTATTATATGAAATTCAGTCGAACTATTTCAGGTTCCAAGTTCACCTTAGTGCAAATGCACTGCTGTGAAGTTTCTGCTTTTAAGCAGTTCACAAATGAAATGCCAATAGGCAATACACTTACAGAAAATAGAAATGTAATACTACTTTTTAAGTATCAAATAGGCAGAGATATAAATGGGTAATAGCTCCAAGGTTTGGTGAGGGTGTGGAAGGCAGTCTTTATCACACACTGTAAATATGAATATAATATGATAAAGACATTTCTAGAAAGCAAGTTGATACATAGCATCAACAATGACTTTCTATTTTAAAATAGTATTTATCTAGAAACATTCCATTTAAGTATAATCTAAGGATAGAATCTTGGAGTATAAATTTACCTGTGATAGATTTGTCTATCACAGCACTGTTTCTAACAGCAAAATCTGGGGAAAAATCTAAATATCAAATTAAAGATTGATTAAGTAAAATCACAAAATGCCCATATGAGCTTTTGCAGACATTGAAAATTATGTGGCAGAATAATATATAATGATATGGAAATAGTTTCATGATACATCAAAGTGAAAAAAACAGCAATATATAAAATAAGATGCAGTATATGATCCTATTTTTTTCAAACATGTAATGTAATCAATGCCATCCCTGAGGTGTGTGAGGCTCCAGGGAATTTTTAAATGGGGTGTTTCTTTTATATAAATGACTGAAGTCATTCTAAATTAGTGTCAACTCCTTACTAGCATTCCGATCTCAAGCAGTTTTGAGAAAGACTACCCTGCTGGCCAGTGGCTCACCAGGCTGCTCTCTGGGAATGAGGGTCTAGCTCTGAGCCGGGAAGGACTCTGTAGATAGAGTCCTAGAGCTTCTTGGGACATCACACCTAATGAGGAGAGAAGCAGTAGAGGGTAGAAGAATGTCCCACAAGGGGGGAACAGGGCTTGGGCTCACAAGGGATCTCATGTGGGTTCAAGGCATCCTGCCTGTGAACCCTACCAGCATGGGCTGATCCCAGCCACTACAAAGGGACTTCAAAACACTTGAGGCAGATGCTTCTGGTAATTGGTATTGGTGAGGAACCCAGTCCAGGCTCAAGGCACTCTACCTATGCTGGCCCAAGCTGGTTCCATCTGCCAGAGAAAACTTAGACAATTTGATAAAGGCCCTCCAAAGGTGGGGAAGAGGGGTACTGAAGCATGAGATCAGGATGGGTGTTCTTACTTGGGGACGACGGGTGGGTCTGATTATGTATGTACAGAAAAAGACTGGAAAGATTTACACCAAAGTTGTTAAAGTAGTTATTTCTAATTGTGGGTAGGTTGGGTTCTAATTTTCCCTTCTATTTAACTCATTTCCTAACACTTTTTTATAGTGAAAAAAGAATTAGTTTTGATTAAGGAAAGGTTATTTATAAGAAACAATGTATAAATACAAATAAGATGTACTAGCTGAGGTGATGGAGAAGGCAATGGCAACCCACTCCAGTACTCTTGCCTGGAAAATCTCACGGGCAGAGGAGCCTGGTGGGCTGCAGTCCATGGGGTCGCTAAGAGTCGGACACGACTGAGTGACTTCACTTTCACTTTTCACTTTCATGCATTGGAGAAGGAAATGGCAACCCACTCCAGTATTCTTGCCTGGAAAATCCCAGGGACGGCGAAGCCTGTTGGTCTGCCGTCTATGGGGTCGCACAGAGTCAGACACAACTGAAGCGACTTAGTAGCAGCAGCTGAGATGAAGGTTAAGTGATAGCTTTTCTAGTATGAATTACCACTGGAGCTTACCTGAACATTTTTCCCAGTTGTAGCAGGTGTCATAGCCACAGGATTCATTCTTTGTGCTACTGGATGAAAGTTTTATCCTTTCCAGACCCCATTTTAACTGTGGACCCTCTTCGCATGAACCAATATGTAGAAAATGGAGTTGCTGATTATTTAAACATTTCTCAGCCAAAAGCTTACAAGCAGATGAAGTAAAGTAATCGCTGGATGTTGTATCAAGAACACAGATTTCTTCTGAATAATGGCTGTACGGGAGAGAAAAGCAAGCATTTATACATGAAGACTAGAAAAGATGGTGTGTAGCCAACTCATATGTTAGCTTACCACCTAGTTCTGTACCCCCTACTCTCTTCCCCCCAATTTCTCTTCTTTCAGTCTCTCATTTAATCTTGCATGCTCTGGGATTCATTTTCCTTAAAAAAAATTTCATTTTAAGCTTGTTACTACTCACAATTGCCTTCAAATTAAAGTCTGAATTCGTTAATTCTGATAATCAAAATCTTCCGTATTTTGAATTCATCCATCAACTTTCCTTTCTAGAATCAGTTTCCCATCCTCCTTAATCCCTTTTTATTACCTGACAATGTATTGAGCATTTTCTAGACTGACAAGATTATTCTTCCTTTGCTACCATCCCATGCCTTGCTCGATCCATGTTGCACTGTCTCCCCTCTCTGGCTGTCTATGTTCAGATCAATTCTTGGCTACATTAATCCTGATCAACCTAGACTATTTTAGTCTGCACTTCCCCTGAACTCAATTGCAACACCAAAGTCTTATACATAATTATATAGCATTGCAAGTGTGTTTGTATTGTGACTAAGAGCATGAGTTTTTAGGTCGATCTCTGAATAAGTCACTAAATCTAAGTAAAGAGATGGGTCCTGCTAACAAGAAGATAGCCATAGTCTTTCTCTTGCTGAGAGGACAAGAACTTGATTACTCCAAACCTGAGTTTCTTCTCCGATGTCAACTTCAGAGTTAAAAATCAGTGCACCAGTGTGTAAATTTGTTTCCAGGAACTGAAGCCCAGAGAGAGAACAAAAAGCCACTTTCTAAGTTCAGGGAACTTAAGCTGTGGGGCCAGTCACTCTCACAAACACCTTTGATGCCATATCAAAGAGAACTGAGGAGTATAGGAAGAGGCTGGAGAGGGAGGGCTGAGCTGAAATTCAGACAGTTCTAGAGGACAGTCTGTACTCTCATAGTCTGGTATTGCAAAGACAAAGAAAGAAGTTCCCTCTGGTTACATGGACAATGTGAATGTTGTGAGTTCTCCCTAGAAGGTCATCTTCTGGGTGAGGAGACCCCAGCAGCAGTAGCTCATACAAGGCGGACCACTTGTGGTCGATTCTTAGGAAGGTAGACAGAGCCAACTTTGGGCTGAATTACAACAGTGGAATGTTACAGAAAAAGTCCCTGTAGTGTTCTCATAAATAAATAAACAAAGTGTCTCTACAAGCGTTTGTTGAGGGAGAGGCGATCAGTGTTAAAGCTGAAAAAAAACCTGGGTGCAAAGAAATAGAAGAAAAATTCAAAGGTAGCAATTATGAACTGCTGCTGCTGCTGTTTAGTCGCCAAGTTGTGTCTGACCCTTTGTGACTCCATGAACTGTAGCCCAGCAGGCTCCTTGTCCATGGGATTTTCCAGGCAAGAATACTGCAGTGGGTTGCCGTTCCCCTCTTCAGGGGATCTTCTTGACCCAGGGATCGAACCTGTGCCTCCTGCATTGGCAGGTGAATTCTTTATCACTGAGCCACCTGGGAAGCCCCAACAATTATGTACATGGACAGCAAAAGAGACACAGATGTATAGAACAGTCTTTTGGACTCTGTGGGAGAGGGCGAGGGTGGGATGATTTGGGAGAATGGCATTGAAACACATATAATATCATATGTGAAATGAATTGCCAGTCCAGGTTCGATTTATGATACAGGATGCTTGGGGCTGGTGCACTGGGATGACCCAGAGTGATGGTATGGGGAGGGAGGTGGGAAAGGGGTTCGGGATGGGGTTCAGGTCCAGGTGTACACAGGAACATGTGTACACCCGTGGCAGATTCATGTTGATGTATGGCAAAACCAATACAATATTGTAAAGTAATTAGCCTCCAATTAAAATAAATAAATTTATATTAAAAAAAATAAAAAATAAAGATGAAAATTGCCCTAGAACAGCCTGCATTGTTTAAAATATATAAAAAGTGAAATATCACAACTGGACACAGTCTGTTGACTTATTATTTCTCCATTTATTCATCCTCTTCCTCAGTAACTTAACTCTAATTTTATTCACCATGTAGGACCACCCAAGACAGACAGGTCATGGTGGAGAGTTCTGACAGAATGTGGTCCACTGGAGAAAGGAATGGCAAGCACTTCAGTACTCTAGCCTTGAGAACCCCATGAACAGTATGAAAAGGCAAAAAGATAGGACACTGAAAGATGGATGTGCAATATGCTGCTGGAGATCAGTGGAGAAATAACTCCAGAAAGAATGAAGGGAAGGAGCCAAAACAAAAACAACACACAGGTGTGGATGTGACTGGTGACAGAAGCAAGATCTGATGCTGTAAAGAGCAATACTGCATAGGAACCTGGAATGTTAGGTCCATGAATCAAGGCAAATTGGAAGTGGTCAAACAGGAGATGGCAAGAGTGAACGTTGACATTCTAAAGGAATCAGCAAACTAAAATGGAGTGGAATGGGTGAATTTAACTCAGATGACCATTATATCTACTAGTGTCAGCAGGAATCCCTTAGAAGAAATGGAGTAGCCATCATGATCAACAAAAGAGTCCAAAATGCAGTACTTGGATGCAATCTCAAAAATGACAGAATGATCTCTGTTCATTTCTATGGCAAACCATTCAATTTATGGTAATCCAAGTCTATGCCTGGACCAGTAATGCTGAAGAAGCTGAAGTTGAACGGTTCTATGAAGACCTACAAGACCTTTTAGAACTAACACCCAAAAAGATGTCCTTTTCATTATAGGGGACTGGAATGCAAAAGCAGGAAGTCAGGAAACACCTGGAGTAACAGGCAAATTTGGCCTTGGAGTACAGAATGAAGCAGGGCAAAGGCTAATAAAGTTTTTCCAAGAGAACGCACTGGTCATAGCAAACACCCTCTTCCAACAACACAAGAGAAGCCTCTACACATGGATATCACCAGATGGCCAACACTGAAATCAGATTGATTATATTCTTTGCAGCCAAAGATGCAAAGAGATGTATACAGAAGCTAAAACAAGACCAGGAGCTGACTGTGGCTCAGATCATGAGCTCCTTATTACCAAATTCAGACTTAAATTGAAGAAGTAGGGAAAATCATAGACCATTCAGGTATGACTAAAATCAAATACCTCATGATTATACAGTGGAAGTGAGAAATAGATTTAAGGGACTAGATTTGATAGACAGAATGCCTGATGAACTATGGATGGAGGTTTGTGACATTGTACAGGAGACAGGGATCAAGACCATCCCCAAGAAAAAGAAATGCAAAAAAGCAAAATGGCTGTCTGAGGAGGTCTTACAAATAGCTGTGAAAAGAGAAGCAAAAAGCAAAGGAGAGAAGGAAAGATAAACCCATTTGAAGGCAGAGTTCCAAAGAATAATAAGGAGAGATAAGAAAGTCTTCTTCAGTGATCAGTGCAAAGAAATAGAAGAAAATAATAGAATGGCAAAGACTAGAGATCTCTTCAAGATGATTAGAGATTCCAAGGGAAACTTTCATGCAAAGATGGGCTCAATAAAGGACAGAAATAGTATGGACCTAACAGAAGCAGAAGATATTAAGAAGAGGTGGCAAGAATACACAGAAGAAATGTACAAAAAAGATCTTCATGACCCAGATAATCACGATGGTGTGATTACTCACCTAGAGTCAGACATCCTGGAATGTGAAGTCAAGTGGGCCTTAGGAAGCATCACTATGAACAAAGCTAGTGGAGGTGATGGAATTCCAGTTGAGCTATTTCAAATCTTAAAAGATGATGCTGTGAAAGTGCTGCACTCAATATGCCAGCAAATTTGGAAAACTCAGCAGTGGCCACAGAACTGGAAAAGGTCAGTTTTCATTCCAATCCCAAAGAAAGGAAATGCCAAAGAATGCTTAAACACCACACAATTATACTCATCTTGTACTCTAGTAAAGTCATGCTGAAAATTCTCCAAGCCAGGCTTCAGTAATACATGAACTGTGAAATTCCAGATGTTCAAGCTGGTTTTAGAAAAGGCAGAGGAACCAAAGATCAAATTGCCAACATTCCCTGGATCATGGAAAAAGCAAGAGAGTTCCAGAAAAACATCTATTTCTGCTTTATTGACTATGCCAAAGCCTTTGACTGTGTGGATCACAATATCTGTGGAAAATTCTGAGAGAGTTGGGAATATCAGACCACCTGACCTGCCTCTTGAAATATCTGTATGCAGGTCAGGAAGCAACAGTTAGAACTGGACATGGAACAACAGACTGGTTCCAAATAGGAAAAGGAGTACGTCAAGGCTGTATATTGTCACCCTGCTTATTTAACTTATATGCAGAGTACATCATGAGAAATGCTGGGCTGGATGAACCACAGGCTGGAATCAAGTTTGCTGGGAGAAATATAAATAACCTCAGATATGCAGATGACACCACCCTTATGGCAGAAAGTGAAGAAGAACTAAAGAGCCTCTTGAAGGTGAAAGAAGAGAGTGAAAAGTTGGCTTAAAGCTCAACATTCAGAAAACGAAGATCATGGCATCTGGTCCCATCATTTCATGGCAAATAGATGGGGAAACAGTGGAAACAGTGGCTGACTTTATTTTTGGGGCTCCAAACTCACTGCAGATGGTGACTGCAGCCATGAAATTAAAGGACTCTTACTCCTTGGAAAGAAAGTTATATTAAATTTCAGCATATTAAAAAGCAGAGACATTACTTGGCCAACAAAAGTCCATCTAGTCAAGGCTATGGTTGTTCCAGTAATCATGTATGGATATGAGAGTTGGGGTATAAAGAAAGCTGAGTGCCAAAGAATTGATGCTTTTGAAGTGTGGTGTTGGAGAAGACTCTTGAGAGTCCCTTGGACTTCAAGGAGATCCAACCAGTCCATCCTAAAGGAGATCAGTCCTGGGTGTTCATTGGAAGGACTGATGATGAAGCTGAAACTCCAATACTTTGGCCACCTGATGCGAACAGCTGGCTCACTGGAAAAGACCCTGAAGCTGGGAAAGATTGAGGGCAGGAGGAGAAGGGGACGTCAGAGGATGAGATGGTTGGATGGCATCACCGACTCGATGGACATGAGTTTGAGTAAACTCTGGGATTTGGGGATGGACAGGGAGGCCTGTTGTGCCATGGTCCATGGGGTCACAAAGTGTCGGACATGACTAAGCGACTGAACTGAATTGAACAGAATTTTATTGAAAAAATGCTTTTGCTTCTAGCCAATGATTTTGATTCTAGGCATTTCATCGCCTCCCTTGCAGGGCCACATGGCCATGTGAACAAGAGAAGAGTAGTGAAATGGAAGCCGTGATGAATCCCCCAGGAACTCTCCTTAAAAAGAGAGCATGTGTCCATTTCTGGTCTTCCTTCTATTGTACTCCAGCAGAGAAATCTTGGACCATGATATAACTTCAAGAATGTCAGAATAGACAACTTTAATAAAAAGAAATAAAGTTTCAGCTATACCTCAATAAAAAATAAAGTATGAATATTAGATTAAAAAAAAGCATAGCAGAACAGACAGCAGGAAGGAGCTCCAGTTCTATATGAAAGAATCACCAGACCATCCCTAGACTGCCTTCCCCATGAATTTATTTTGTAAGATAGAGAAACAAAATTTTTCCTTAAGCGAGTCTCACTTTGGATTTTACTCCCATGAATGTAGTCCTGACATTAATAAGCACTCGACACTCCTGGGTTTGTTTATGTAGAAAAAGGCAATTATAACAACAGAGAGTCATGGCAGCCATATAAGGATATATCATTTTTCTTTATGCTCTCTGCCAACATGTGAAAGGATAAACTAACAAAGAGGTGTGTGTTTGTGTGTGTTCATGTGTGTGTGAAGTCCATGCTCACACCTCTTTCTCTACTCCAACCTCTTGGAGTCACAACTTTGCCCCTGTACTTAGTGGGGAGAAGAAGGCTTTGAGATAATTGTGTCTGATGCTTTAAACAGGATAGAAATGTCTTTATCACCAGAATGAAACTGTTTTAGTACAAAAGCTATGCAAACTTAGGGAACAAGGCTGAGAGATAATTAAGAATGCCTGCTACTCAGTGGGGAAGGAAGAATTCAACAGAGCACAGGGGGTATCAGTTATATTAAAAATTAATATGCTTTGTATTCATGCTTTAAGAAGCCCGGCTCCTTCATGAAGTTGGTTACACTAGACTGGTTTTCTCAGTTCCTAAGCTCAGTCCAGAGAGTATCTCTTACCCACAGTCTTCTTCTGGAGACATGCAAACGCATTCAGATCCCAACTGTTTTTGTCCTGGTTGACAGTGACCCCTTAAGCCTGTCAGGACATCTGAAACAAAAGAAAATGAAGAAAAGAACAGTTCACAGCATGGATTTCAAGTGGTAAGTTTGAATTTAGGAGAAAAGGCTATGGTGAAATGTTCTCACTTATCTCCTAGAGTTAGAGCACTCATTTTAGCTTTTTCAAATCTGTTGTTATGAAATAGTCCATCCGAAAAGTCCTTTCTAGCCCTTGTGAGCTGTCACGTTTCCAACCTAAAACTGCTATTAAGTTCAAGAAAATGAAATTGGTGAAATTTTTGTTCGTTTTTCAAATATTTATTGAACGACTGTGATTTACCAGCACTGTGATAGATTCTGAGGATAGTGAGTTGAGCAAAATTTAACCCAGATCCCATGCTCTCAGAAATTCTAGTCTTGTGGGCAGACAGACATTAATCAAACAAACACACTCTACACATAGAATTTCTGCTGTTATTAGTGCTATTAAAGAGAAAGCATATAATCAAGAAAATTGATGTAGCTAGGAAGGTTATGAACGGTAAAATGGGAAGAGAACAGGGAGTATGATGGAGAGAAAGGAAATAGCAGACATGAAAGTGCTCAACAGAGAGAGAACATTTGACTTTCTTGGAATTGAAAGAAAGCCAGGGAAACAAGGGCAAGCAACAAGAAATGGCCAGAGAGATGGCTGTGCGGTGAACTGTGTAGGGTCATAAAGGGCTTTTGAAGGATTTTTGTCTTATTTCATAAGCAGTGGTAAATCTCTGATAGGTTTTAGCAGGGGGTGGTGTGACAAAATCAGGTCTGGATTTGGAAAAGAATTTAATTCTGGCTTCTGTGTAGAGAATGCATTTGGAGAGGCATGGTGGTCAAGACAGTAGACGATTTATGAGGTTATTATTGGGAAGATCCTCTAGAGAAGGGAAAAGGCTACCCACTCCAGTATTCTGGCCTGGAGAATTCCATGGACTGTACAGTCCATGGGGTCGAAAAGAATCTGACATGACTGAGCAACTTTCACTTTCACTGTAGTAGTTTGGGTGAAAGAGAATGGTCATTCGGATCAAAGTGCCAGAGGTGGAAATGGAGAGAAGTGGGTGAACCTGAGACATTTCAAGCATGTAAAATGCATGAGATTGCATATTGTGGGTAGGTTATGAGAACCGTCAAGTATCATTCTTAGATTTCTGGTTTGCATAAGAGAATAGATATTGGAACCTAAACTGAAATAGTAAATATTAGAAAAAGTTAGTAGTAGGGAGGCAAGGGTGGTGACTCAGGAATTCCTCTCTGCAAATGCTGAATCTGTGATCTCTCTAAGACAGCCAAACAAAACAGATGTATAGAAATTTGGATACTCAGGCCTAAAGCTCAGTGGAGAAGTCTGTGGGAAAGATTTAAATTTGTTATTAGCCTACGGAGGGATCATAGAGGTAGAAGCTAAACCAGATGGCATTGTGTATTGGAAGCAGGGAAAGAATGCATCTGCAGAAGAAGGTCAGCTCTGTCGAACGTTGCTGAGAGACCAAAGCAGATGAGGACCGAAATATTGTCCATTAAGTTTAGCAATATGGATATCAGTGTCAACAATTTTGCAAATGGATTTTAGGGGATAATGAAAAGCCAGACTTTTCTTATATGAATAATCAGTGGAGAAACGGACAGCTCCCAAATGTAGCTATTTATCCCTGCCCGATATTCTAGGTACTAGGATGTTATGGTGGGAAAAAAGAAGTAGAAAAATGAAGACAGCAGTTATCCTCTTTTTCCATGAATCTAAGCAATAGTGGAAAAAGAGACTTTAATCAAATAATCATAGTGATGAGTTTATAATTAAAAGCTGAGATAGGTATTTGGAAGAAATATGATTTCAGGAGACCATATCAGCAAAAAACAAAAACTGAGAATGGTAAGGAAGATTTATAAGGAAATGATGCTTGTGCTAAGGTGAGCAATTGAATACTGAATATGAGGAAGGGAGATTAAAGTAGAATGAAGAACACGGGTATATTATGTTCTGAATGCTGTGTTTAGTTGCTCAGTCATGTCCAGCTCTTTGTGACTCCATGGACTATAGTCTACCAGTCTCCTCTGTCCATGGGGATTCTTCAGGATACTGGAGTGGGTTGCCATGCCCTCCTCCAGGGGAACTTCCCAACCCAGGGATCGAAACCAGGTCTTCCATATTTCATGTGTATTATATATCTGCGTTGCAGTAGGTATATTATATGGAAGGGGAAATCTTGGCTATCTTTGCTTATGTTGAGGCTCACCCAAAGAAGCTTTAGTTTTGAATTAAACATGGAGCTGACATCCTGAGCCTCCTGGATGAAACACACGTCCCTAGACTGGATCTGATTAATCAGGCATCCATATGGTCGCAGTGGCCTCTGAAGCAAGTAACTGACAAAGGAGGGAAGTAGAAAGGTATATCAGGCAGGAGGTTTGGTAGGGAAGCAGGTTTATGTTAGAGGCAAAAATAAAGATTTTAAAAATTGGTACATTTTCTTCTTTGCTGCTACGCATTTCCTACTATTCTCCTCTTTTAGGACCCTCATTCTATCTGGTGAAATTTGGCTCAGAGCTTTCATGAACATGGAGACCTATAACTGCTGCTAAGTTCTCAGATACTAAGATTTCCATTGACATGGGCTTGTTTTTCTTTGGTGTCTTGTGTGGCTATGCCTCTTTGGCTTTTGTAAATAAATCCACACTTACTCGGGTCAAGGAGGGACTCTAAGTTATACATTTCCAAAGAGCATCAGTTTTCAAGCACACAGAGCTTTGCTTCCTGCCTACCAGTTTGACGTCATCAGTGAACACATAAAAGGACTCTTTGCTCCCTCACTAAGTGTCAGGTGGAAGCCAGAACTGGTCCTCAGCTGCTCACACTTTCTGCCCTGCACAATTTGTAAGCAACCTGGAAATGAAAACATTGCAATCTTTAAAGAGTGATGAGGGCAAGGGGATCTTTGGAGGTGCTAACTTCTTAGAGGAAGGGATAAAAATGACAGGGGAGGTGTATGGCATCTCATTTCTTCAGGAAGCAAAATTCTTTTTCACATTAAAAGAATTAAAAGTCTTTCTGGTCAACCAATGACCTGGACATCTCTATATCACATATCTCCTGCCACATTGAGAGGAAAGAGGTTCAGTTTTATTGATGACTTTCTTTTTCTGTGACTCCTTTCATTGATCTTTCTGCCAACGTTGTCAGAGAGAAAGTAGATGAGATAGAGTATTTCTTTCTTTTATCTCGATGTAGAGCATTTCGTTATCTCTCAGTTTGAATTATAATTGCAATTTCTTTTAAAAACATGGAGGGGTGTGTGTATGTGTATACATATGCTGTTATTTGTATAAAGAGAAGTATCTACCTAAGATGCCCAGAGAATCTTAATTTTGTAAACTGTGTGGTCCCCAAACACATTTATCTCTCTGATGTGTATGATCAAGAATCAAGTGAAGCTAAGCCACAATACCAACCTGAAGTTCTCACAGATTTCCATATGATCTCTTCATCAATAGTTTTAAGGTTATATAACAGTTGAAAAGTGAAAGTCACTCAGTTGTGTTCAACTCTTTGTGACTCCATGGACTGTTGCCCACCAGGCTCCTCTGTCCATGGGATTCTCCAGGCAAGAATACTGGAGTGGGTTGCCATTTCCTTCTCCAGGGGATTTTCCCAACCCAGGGAC
The DNA here is from genome assembly GCF_032452875.1 of Bos javanicus. Taxonomy (NCBI): domain Eukaryota; kingdom Metazoa; phylum Chordata; class Mammalia; order Artiodactyla; family Bovidae; genus Bos; species Bos javanicus. Next base: position 33,267,691 of record NC_083887.1, on the reverse strand, counting down.
TGAACCCAGGTCTCTTGCATTGCAGGCAAATGCTTTACCATCTGAGCCACCAGGGAAACCCATGTAAGAGATTAAGTTTCCCCTTTTCCTTCAGACATTATAAAAGCACAGAACAGGATAAAGAAAACAAGGTAGCAGAGAGCTTGAGGAATTAGCAGAGCTGCTTGTTCGACCCAAACTGTCTGGTTTTGGGTCTAATTTAACCTCTCTTTGCCTTTAGTTTTTTCATAGGCAAAATAGGCCCAATCATATCTGAGCTCAGATAAACCCTCCAGGATTCTCTGATTAAAAATGAGACATAACTTGAACAAGCATGTTGAGAAATTTGGAAGATATGAAACAGATGAAGCTCCCTTCCTTTTCCTCCAAGTAACCAACACGCCAGACTAATGGGAGTTCTCAGCTCCTCCTGCCAGCTGCCTGTCAGAAACTGAACTTCTGGGTTTATATGTTCCTCTCTTTCACAGCTTCACTCTTCTGCATTCACTAGTCCAGTTATAGACTTAACAAGAGTCAGTTTTATTTGTTTCCAAGTCTATTTATGCCAATTCCTATTGTAACTGTGTAAGTTGATTAAATATATCAACTTACATAATATATCAAACTTACATATAAGTTGATAAATATATCAACTGATAAAATGAAGGAGAAAAATTATTTTTATAAAAACTAAGTCAAAAACATTGAGTAATTTAAAATGGCTTGCAAAAATGTTTCTCTGAATTAATTGTGGGTTTGAAACTACTGTAAAAGATTAAAGTAAACAATACATATAAAAATTTTAAAGCATTTTCTAGTCAAATTTGCTGCAAAAGTTGCCTTTAAGCCTTCAACTCTCTTCAAAACAGTAATTCTCAACTTTGGCTGTATCCAGATTAACTCGGAAAGATTTTATATAAACACAAATACTGGCCGTCTTAGCTCAATGACATCAGAATCAGGGAAAGGGACTTAAGCAGAAGTGTTTTTTAAAGAGGTTCCCTACTTGGAGTTTAAAAACTTATTTTTTTAGAGAAATTGATATGGGATAGCAAAATTTCTATCTATGGGATAGCAAAAGATGAATTAGGTATTTGTTTTATTCAAGAAAGAAATCTTGGAACTCAAATCAGGAGACCCTTTATGAAATAAGAGGTTGGTCCTATGTTAGAAAATTGGGAAATATTTGTGTATTTCTATCTTCTAAATTAAAAATAATAGGCTCCCAGTACCTCAGCAGTAAAGAATCCGCGTGCAATGCAGGGACTGTAGGAGATGTGGGTATGATCCCTGGGTCGAGAAGATCCCTGGAGGAGGAAATGGCAACCCACTCCAGTCTTCTTGCTTCTCCCCATGGATGGAGGAGCCTGGTGGGCTACTGTCCAGGGAGTTGCAAAAAGTCAGACAGGACTGAAGTGACTCACCAAACAAGCAAATAAGTTAAAATAAAATATTTAATTAATCAAAAAGCAGTGTGTATTATTTTTTTGTCACTCTCCACTTGAGCTAAAATTCAGTTAACTCTCAATTCTGATCTTGTTATATGAGAGCACTTGTGCTGTATCAAAATATTGAAGTATTAGATTAGAAAATAAAATTGATCTCACTCTCCAAGATTTGAAAGTATCCACTTGACCAATAGCTACTTACGTGTTGCCTGAGCTCGTCATCAATACAAGGTGAAATACAACTCAGCCCATCATAAGCAACAGCATCTCTGTGGATGCTACACAGATAATCTCAAAGGACACCACCCTAGCAGACCCCAGGATCCTGAGCTGTTACCTTTTTCACAGCTGAGTGAGTCCGAAATGGGTGGTGTCCAGGAATCCCCACTGCATGTGTACCTCGATGGCCCATTGACAACCAAACCTCTGGGACAGGTCAGCTCAATGGAGTCACCAATTTTATATAATGTCTGAAATGGTGACAGCGTCAGTCCTTCTGGCACTATTGGCTTGAGGCACTCTGTCCCTGCAGAGAGAAAAACATTTCAGATGCTTTTGGTGGAGCAGACCACTCAAGGGATACAGGCAGATTTTGTGCATTCCAAGAAATGATTTTAATGTGATTGACCACATTGGTTAAGTGTTAATGCTGCCTTTTGAGCAGAAAAACAGGGGGTTGAGGATCCCAGGCTTCCACTGAGAAACTGCCTTTAGTTCCATTAACGGAAGAACTTGCTATGGAAACGATTTCAGATATTCGTAACTTTCACTACATCACTGGGACATTTTCAAGAAATAATCTTTTTCACTCTTCTCCCCAGTGAGCTTTCCCAAAAGCAGGTGGCTGCACCATGGGTGACACAGAGGCAAAAGTTCTAATTGATACTGATTTCAACTTTGTGTTATGGTATTCAATAATAACTCTTTGGAGTCCCCATCTGAACCTAGTTTGATTCACATTTTGACTCCGATGAAGCATGGGTATATGTGGAGCCTACAAACCCTTGCTCTCTTTTCCAGCAAAGCATGCCAATGTGCTCCAAGGAGAAAACCTCATTTCACATGATATGCCATCTCTGACACGTAAGAGTTAAGCATCATTTCCCTGGGACCCATTAGCTTGCATCTCTTGGTACACTGGGCCAGGCTGATGTTGGTGGTTGGATGCAGTTAGCAAAAGTCCCCAATTTCTTTTTAAGCACAAGCCTCACGGACCGGCTAACACGCAGGGGTGAGAACTAAAATATGAAGACAGTTTGAAATCTAACTTTAGCAGACAAATTCTATTTTCTGTTTCACTAAATCTTTTCACCAGAGTTACTGAAAAATGGTAAAATGTACTAATCTAAGGGTGTGACTTTGCTTTATTTATTTTGGGCACGTTCATTCTTTAGCAGAGTCACATAGAGGGTCTGCCCAGTTCTCACGTTGGCATTCCACGTCTCCTTGCCTCCAGCTTCTGTCTGGTAAGCATCTGAAGTACTGGTATCCAACAGCTTTGAATCCAGTAAAGCATAAAATTTCAACTTCTTCTCCAACTGAGTACTGTTTCTTTTCATTCTAGAATTAAAACCAAAATCAGCGCATTACTAATGTGATGAATGGTATCTTCAAACACCTCAGGGCCCTCCTAGGTCTTTTCTGTTCCTTCATTCCTGTATCTACTCAAAGTCTGCTAAATTTATACTTCCAAATATCTCTCAAAGTTCACTCCTTTCCTTTGCCATCATCATTGCCTTTGCTCACAGTACATATTATCTCTTCAACTCGATTCCTGGATCAGGGAGATCCCCTGGAGAAGGAAATGGCAACCCACTCCAGTATTCTTACCTGGAGAATCCCATGGACAGAGGAGCCTGGTGGGCTACAGTCCACAGCGTTGCAGAGTCGGACATGACTGAGCGACTTCACTCACCACAACTATCTACCTATCTAACAACTAACTAGTCCCTCTTCTAATCCTTCTTCCATATTGCTACTTTAAATTGATTAGAATATATATATATATATATATATATTTACTTAATAACTTACTCCCCTCTGTATATGTGTTGGCTTACTATTGCAAGAATAAGAAAACTATATACTATAGGCTGCAGTCCATGGGGTCACTAGAGTCGGACACGACTGAGCGACTTCACTTTCAATTTTCACTTTCATGCATTGGAGAAGGAAATGGCAACCTACTCCAGTGTTTTTGCCTGGAGAATCCCAGGGACGGGAGGCCTGGTGGGCTGCCGTCTATGGGGTGGCACAGAGTCGGACATGATTGAAGCAACACAGCAGTGGCTATAAACTGAATAAGTAATGTATTCTACATATGAAGCAAATATATGCAATTGCTATGGTAACAAATTGACTACAAATCATTTGAAAGTGTTCTTAATAACCTATTGGGCATTACATATTTTCCCAGTTAATGTGTAAATAAAGTGCAACTATTGGCATGTGGGAGTTCACGAAAAGATTTTAAGATAAAGTGGGTTTTATATTCTTAACTTGGAATATGAAACTTAACCCACTTCCCCATCCTCACCTCTTGCCATTTCTTCCCATAGAACCCATGCTCTAGGAAAACAAAGGCATTTAGGCATCTACCATTCTTTGCACATAATATTCTCTTTCATGCCTCCATATCTTTATTAGCTGTTTCCTCTATCCTCAACATCTTCTCTATTCCATTGTCCCAAGACGCAACTCAAGTAGAATTTCCTGTGTGGGAAATCTCTTTCATTTACCAGTTTCATCACATGTATCATCCTTTCGGTTTTGGAGAGAAACTTGCACAAAATTCTATTTTATGTTGATCACATTTATCAGCCCCACCCCTATGCTTAAACTTGTATAAGCTCTACTTTATGTTTATCACATTTATCAGCCCCACACCTATGCCTGAGTGGTATTTCTTCTACCAGATCTCTGCCTCACAAATCTTTGTGTGTTAGTCACTCAGTTGAGACCGACTCTTTGCAACGCCATGGACTCTAGCCCTCCAAGCCCCTCTGTCTATGGGATTCTCCAGGCAAGAATATTGGCATAAGTTGCCATTCCCTTCTCCAGGATATCTTCCTGACCCAGGGATCGAACCCCGGTCTCCTGCATTGGAAGCAGATTCTTTACCATCTGAGCCTTACACAGGGCTTGATAACTATGCTGAATAAAATGAAAAACACTCTCCTTTTTAGGAAGACAGTAATGTAACGGTCTCTCCTTACTGAATGGGAGGCAAGTACAAAGGACTGACTAGGAAGTTATTCTCTGAGAATTGAAGATGGGAATTTTGAGGGACGTGAAAGTTCAATTATCAACCTTTGTTACTACGTGGCCATGTGATTCAACTTGTCTCCCAGAAGATGATTAATTTTCTGAATACAAAAAAAGTATCCCATCATTGGTTATTATGGATATGGCTGTGTTTCCAAGGGGAATGGCATGATGACTAGTATTAATGATCTGGATATTTTATTCAAAGGCTGAACATTTTCCCTCACAATCATTCTGAAATAAGTTATTGTCACAAGCTTCTGCTTCATTTCTCTTATGAAGCTATAACCTATAAGTATATGCTGCAGCCATCAAGCTTTGGTCAACACATCTGCTAGACCAACTTAGCAAGGGCCTTTACCCAGAGTCACTGTCACTTGCCTCTGGGGTAAGTGCCTTTGGTCACTAAACAGATACCTTCACGTGCAGTGGCACGATTGCTCTAGCCTGGAATGAGGCATATCTGCCTTTGACTCCGTAAAAGGGGCATTTTGCTACTTGGAATTCTAGAAGGTGCTCATTAGGAAAGTCAAAATTGTCTTACTTTTGAGCAAAAACTATTGTTAGGTAGGAATTAGGCCTTTAATAAAGAGTAAATTGAAGCAAGGAGTGAACTTATTCGTAGAAATGGAAACATATATTCTAATTTTGTGAAGAGTCATTGGAATAATGAATCACTGTTAAACCTTTTGTGTGTTTTTAAAATTAGAATGTCAATCATTTTAACACTTTATGTAAGCAACTGACGCCAACAGATTAAAAATTATTTAGAAATCTGGATGTGACAAAGTGTAATTTTGAGGATAATGTTGAAAAGGGCAAGGATTGGCAAACTATTTCTGTAAAGGGCCTTGAGAGTCAGCTACAGGCCAGGTAGCGCCTGTCACCTTGTGCCACTGTTGCACAAAAAAGTCATAGTCATTATGTAAACAAACGAATGTAGTTGTGTTCCAAAAAACTTCACTTGAAAAAGGAAGAAAAGGGCCTCTCTGGTGGCTCAGTGGTAAAGAATCCACCTGCCAATGCAAGGGACACGTGTCGACCCCTGGTCACGGAAGATCCCACATGCCCTGGAGCAACTAAGCCTGTGCACCACAACTATTGAGCCTGAGCTCTAAAGCCTGGAGGCTGCAACTACTGAAACCTGCTCACTCTAGAGCTTGTGTCTCAACAAGAGACACCACGGCAGTGAGAAGGAAGGGTAAGCCCTGCTTGCTGCAACTAGAGAAAAAAATGGAGCAGCAACAAAGACTCAGCCAAACATGACTAAATAAACACTAAAAAAGAAAAGAAAAAGAAAAACAGAGGGCAGACCAGATTTGGCCCATGGGTATAGTTTGCTGATCCCTGTCCTAAAGGATTTGTTCCCCAAGTGTGGCTCCCCAACTAGCAGCACCAGTATTACACAAGATCTTGCTTGTTACGGAAGTTTCTGGGCCTTGCTCAAGACTTTGGAGTTTGAGAATCTCTGGTTCTCCAGTAAGGACTAATGAACGTTCGGTTCAGTTCAGTCACTCAGTCATGTCCGACTCTTTGTGACCCCGTGGACTGCAGAACGCCAGGCTTCCCTGCCCATCACCAGCTCCTGGAGCTTGCTCAAACTCATGTCCATCGAGTTGGTGATGCCATCCCCTTCTCCTCCTGCCTTCAATCTTTTCGAGCATCAGGGTCTTTTCTAATAATTCAGCTCTTCACATCAGGTGGCCAAGGACATTACTCCCCTCCAAAATATTTCTCCCCCTTCACACCTCTAGGCCTAGCACCTTATACATGAGCAGATGTATGAACAGGGAAGATACATGAGTGCAGACACTGTTTTGTGGCTATTTATTTGCTGGCTTTGGAGAATCAAAGCTTATTGCTCTTTAATCATAAATATGACACAGTTGGAAACAGATTAAAGGCTTTATTGGGTTTAAGAACGGTAAAATCTCTTTTAAAAATGTAAAATTGATTAAGGCACATGTCTCCTGTGATCAATTTAAGTATTATGTATCTCTTGAAAATTTATATCTAAAGTCACAGAACTGTCTAACAAAAAAGTTGTTTTTAATCATAGAAACATACAGTGGTTTAAAGAAAAAAGATAAAAGGTAATAAAACTTTGATTGCTTAAGAGTTCTATAGGTATTTAGCCTAATAAATCATTATAGGCTCAACACTGCCTATGTTATAGTCAAACTAGTTTGTTTCCCTGATAATGTGCCTTAGTTAGGGGGTTAGTTTGTTCAGATTCAGAAATAAACAGTCAGATCTTATTTGTAGACTCTTAGAGAAGTCATCCGGAGAAGGCAATGGCAACCCACTCCAGTATTCTTGCCTTGAGAATCCCAGGGATGGGGGAGCCTGGTGGGGTGCCGTCTCTAGGGTCGCACAGAGTCAGACACGACTGAAGCAACTTAGCAGCAGCAGCAGCAGAGAAGTCATCCAATCCATTCCCTACTCACATAAATATGTCATCAGCACATGAGTTAGTGCCAAGGAGCACAAAAGACCCTGCCATCCTTTGGTCTAACAACTAGGTATGAGGACATCTTCAGGGAATTCAAGAGGGGAAGTGGTGGAGCCTTTCTAAATATTACCTTTTTTACCTTTTAAGTCAATAGGTTATTAAACTAAGAAAAAAATAACTCCACATAAAAGAAAATGCACGCTTCCTAAGTTCTCCTTTTAGGAGTCCAAACCTAAAGTGAAGGTCAGGATGCTTACCCGAATAAATCCATTTTCTGGAGGGACTGGTTGAGGACACCCTGAATCTGATTCTAATTCAGGGAGATCAGTTTCTTTCATGTCCTCATCATCACTGATGCATGGTTGTCCACTAGAAGGGAAAAAAAAGACATGTATAATAAAATAAATATGTACACATACTTTAATGTCTATGTATGTACATATATGGATGCATATATATATATATACACACACATTATGTATGTATGTGTGTGTATATATATTTTTTAGAGCATGCTAAGTTGCTTTAATTGTGTCTGACTCTTTGCAACCCCATGGACTATAGCCCACCACGTTCCTCTGTTCATGGGATTTCCCAGGCAAGAATACTGGGGTGGGTTGCCATGACCGCCTCCAGGGAATCTTCCTGACCCAGAGATAGAACCTGTGTCTCTTATGTCTCCTGCATCGGCAGGTGGGTTCTTTGCCACTAGCACCACCTGGGAAGCCCATATATATATATAAAACAGATAAAAAAGAGAGAAAATATTAGAGAGGAAAGGGGATAGTAGCATATCTAACACCTCACTGATATGTTGGAATAGGTAAAATTCTAAGTATTTCTCACTTAGCAATAAGAAAATAAATATTGCAAGTCTCTAGCAGCGGGGATGGGGGCTGCCCGCTCTCTCCGGTGCGCGTCTTCCCACCCTTACTCGTTCTGCATTATGGAGAACGTGCAGTGCTCCTCTTGCCGCCTCTCCCCCTCACAGCGTTTTCCTCCTTGCTGAGGGGCAGGGTTGTTGCATTCGCGGGTTCTCGATCTCCTATAAGTAGCATCACACGAGCTCCAGGAGGACCAGCAGCCCCAGTTCCCGTCCACAGCATCTGGAAGACAGGGACATCCACCCACCGATCTCAGTGCAGCCCAGAGAACTGGGCTTTGAAGCCAGGCCAACTCGGTTGCCTCGCGTTTTAGCTGTGGGATCCTTTGCAGCATATCATAGAGTTGTTGTCAGGATTAGAAGAAATTCTCTGTGCAAAGTGGCTGATACATCATCTGTTTTTACTTTCCTGTTCCCACAGGAAGAATAAAATGGCAACAGCTCTGAATAATTTTCAACTATCAGCAATGTGTCACACAGTACATATATGCATACACCTATGTGTACACGGAGAAGGCAGTGGTACCCACTCCAGTACTCTTGCCTGGAAAATCCCATGGACGGAGGAGCCTGGTGGGCTGCAGTCCATGGGGTCGCTGAGGGTCGGACACTACTGAGCGACTTCACTTTCACTTTTCACTTTCATGCATTGGAGGAGGAAATGGCAACCCCCTCCAGTGTTCTTGCCTGGAGAATCCCAGGGACAGGGGAGCCTGGTGGGCTGCCGTCTATGGGATCGCACAGAGTCGGACACGACTGAAGCGACTTAGCAGCAATGTATACATATTAACATCTTCTGAAAAGTATATATATCTATCTAATATATATATTAAAATACATTTCTAAAGCTAATAGACTATATTCTTACTCCCATGACACATCCTCTTTCTAAAGAGGATTAGAGGTAGCTATGAATATATCTTAGTCCAGTATGAAAATTTTGATTGTGGCTTAATTTGTCCCTTATTACAAGCCATCCTTATTCTACATTATAATGCATAAGAGACTCATAACATCAGTATCCTATAGTTTACTTTATAGTATGTTTTTTAATTTTATTTACCTTATGTTATAGGCATTGTGCTGTTTATTTCATATTCATATGTTGTTGTTGTTTAGTCACTTCCGTTGTGTCTGATTCTGTGTGACCTGATGGACTGTAGCCCGTCAGGCTCCTTTGTCCATGGGATTCTCCAGGCAAGAATACTGGAGTGGGTTGCCATTTCCTTCTCCAGGGGATTTTTCTGACTCAAGGATCAAACCTACTTCTCTTACGTCTCCTGCATTGCCAGGTGGGTTCTTTACCACTAGCACCACTTGGGAAGCCCAACTACATAAACACACGTATATAGCTTTCGAGTGCATAGTGGCCTTATCCCCATTTTATGGAAAACAGATTGAGGCACAGAGAGGTTAGGTGACTTTTCCAAGGTCACACAGCTGATAGGTTACAGCTGAGATTGACATCAAACTGTTTGACTTTTGAGTCTAATTTTCTCCAGGCCTAATTTCCTTGTGAATTTGCATAAGGTGGAAATTGCAAGGACAAGTTTTGTTTGTTTTGCTGTTTTCATCAACCAACCCAGAATACCTTGGGGAGGGGAAAGCTTCCTGCCCCCTAGTAAGTTACTGACACTTACTAGATTTGTAATCCGGGGACCGTCTCTCACAGTTCTCGCCATAGGTGCCGCTCTGGCAAACACACAGACATTCGGTCCCTGAGAGCACGGGGCGGCCATTGTTAGGGCATCGAGCACACTGGCAAGGGTCAAACTTGGCTGCATACTCTCGAAAAGCTCTCCTGAGGTTGTTCCGTCTTGTCACCGCACAGGGGATGTTTCTGACCAGGTCCGTGATGGGAGCAAGCTAAGAGCAGATGGGAGGGGGAAGCTCTAGTCAGAGTCACCTCTTTGGCACATGTTGACATCACCACCCAGTTCTCATGGAATCAGAGGCAAGACCTGGGCAATAGTATGCTTCAAAGCGATTATTGTAGAATACGGCATATCTGTCTATTGAACCAGTAGAGAAAAGCCCTCTCCATGAGGGAAGGGGAGGGCAGGGAGCTTCTTCCCTTCTATCCTGGGTAGAGCAGCAGTCTTCAAGATTAGCTGGCTTCCACTGTCCTTAAAGTACAGCAAGTGTAATGTACTTAGAGTTTACTTTCCCTGCGCTTCTACTATGGAGGAAGCCTCAGATGAGGTGTCACTTATGAGAATCTTACTTATTGAGCATCAGCGTCTGGAGATAAGTGACTAAGAGTCAGGCAGCTCAGGAATGTTTTGGTGAAACATCAACAAGTTTGACTCAAGCAGAAAGATCTGGGAAGAATGAAGTCTGTGTTCTTTGTTTTTCCAGGGACAATACTATTGGCTTTTGGTGAATCAGGTGAAAAAATGTGGAAAGAGAACACAAAGAAATGAACTTGCTGGTAGAATCTATAGAAGAATTACAATAACAAATATGGGGGCTAACACAAAAATCAAGGCTCATCAACATTTTAAAACCCCAGAGGAATGACTCTCTATGCAGTGTATGACTCACAAGTGCCCAGATGGATGGCTGGACCACATTTTCCTACCATAACCTGTAGAATTCCAAATATCTTCACACTGCATGTAAATCATCCTACTTTCATGATGGTTGAATTCCTTTATTTTCATTTGAATGAAATGAGCAGAATAGCTCCTTCAGTGGCTTTTAAAAATGTGCTTCTGTTTCAGGCAAAACTGGTTTAAGTGGCATATGACTGATTTGTGGACAAAGTATTTCAGACATAATAAAAAAAACCCCCTTTAATGTAATTACAACAAATATAAGACTGGTAAATTTAATCAATGGTGATAGAAACAGAATTTCAAATGGATCTAAAATCTCATATATCCCACAGAGCTATAAATGAAGATTTAGGAGTGCTCATCTACTAAAGAATTGCAAGAAAAATACAGAAATCAAATGTATTATATACATGGGAAGATAAAGAGCCCTACTTTAGGCAAGTTTAGGCAGTTTTATGCACCAAATTTCCTCTTTTGGTATTTTATGTATGCTATGAATTCTAAATGCCTAACTACAGAATGCTTGTTCGAACAGCTAAAACAAGGGATGTGTAATTCAATGTTTTTTAAAAAGGTATATTGTGCATGCACACCAAAGAAACACATTTCTTTTATCATCTGAGAAGAAAATGGAAAAGGAATTGTGTGATGCATAGTTTGGGCCGCCAGACAACAGCTTTAGCTCTTACCCATAATGCTTTTTGACCTTACCGCAAAGTCGATCACAGAAGGATTTTCCTTCACTGATTCTAACCAGTCAGAAAATACCCTCTCTTCCGGAACCCGGCTCCCTTTCTCCCAAGCCAAAGCCGCCGCATATGCGCTCCTCCCACCTTGAACCAGCGATATGGATTTCTCTGATCCCTGCATAAAGGAACCTGCAAGGTAGTTCAAGAAAATGACTTGTTTAATTTTATTGCAAATTCAAACTTGAAAGTAAAGCCTATTTGCACAGGAAAAAGGAGCAGATGGCAGAACCTTGTAGCTCCATTAAGTCAGCTAAGTGAAAGCTCTGGAACACACCTCCTGTCCCTAGAGGGAGTTTAATAATAGAAATGATAACCATAGTGCTAACAGCTACCATTTATTAAGCAACTCGTGTATGTTGGGTACTCTACTCTCATTATTCATGTAATTCTCATAACAGTCCTGAGAAGTAGGTGTTATAATAAACATGGACTTTGAAGCCAGAAGTAATTTGGCCTGGAACACGTGGTTACTAAGGAGAGAGAAGAGGTGGGATACAGACGTAATCCAAGGCCTAAGGACTCTGCCTCCTGCTCTTTGATGCCAAACCTCCCACTTTTGACTTATGTAAGCATATGTCTTGGGCCCCAGAATAACATAAATCACATGGTTTCTGACACCCATTCAGTGGACCACCATGCCATAATTGACTACAATTACAGAAAAAGGTGATAGAATGCTTTTAAGCTTAAAGATAGGAGTAAAAGTACAACTAACCAAAGGGAAAAATTAAACATAGGAGTTGGCACAATGTTGCTTTAGAGGTAAAGCATTTACTGTATATAGGAAAGATCTTTTACATACATTTTCAGGACAATTCCTATTAACTAATAGTGTCTTTAATATGAGTCTGTGTGCGTGCTCAGTCGTGTCTGACTCTGCGACCCCATGGACTCTAGCCTGCCAGGCTCCTCTGTTGATGGAAGTTTCCAGTCAAGAATACTGGAGTGGGTTGCCATTTCCTTCTCGAGGGGATCTTCCTGACCCAGGGATCAAACCTGAGGCTCATCTCCTGAGGCTCTTGCATTGGCATGTGGATTTTTACCACTACAACACCTGAGAAGCCCAGCTGGGTGATAAGAAATTGTAATGAGAAAATGAAATGGTAAAGAGGTTAGTGATATGGGTAACAGTTAATGGCATTGATTTGATGTCTGTTCTGGAGTTTCAGTAAAGTTCAGCCATGCCCCTGTTTAGAAATTCTGCAGTGAGGGAGACTAGGATGATTAAAACAATGGATGAAATACTCTCTCTATAGAAAAACTATGGTCTTTTTCAAAGTGAGCTGCTTAAGAGGGATATAGGAAGAACATTTTAGAAGGTGTTTTTTTTTTTTTTTTTTTTGCATTTATTTTTCTTGTGAAATACGAGAGAAATCATTATTTACCAATATATCAAATACCTACTGACAGTGATTCTGACTTGCTAGATTGATATCATATATGTCATAAGTGGAATGAGACTATGGTAAGTTATACATGATAAGCTTGGAATCTTAAAGAAAGAACTAGAGTTAAGTCTATTTATTATTCTATTAAGTACTATGAACAGAATGCTTACAAGTGAATAAATGGCTTAAAAAAATTCCAGAAAGAAAATTCAGACTGAAGATGATACCTATAGCGCAAACATAAGCAAAACAACTAGAAGGAAGAATAGATATTTCTCTTTCTTATGCAAGCTTCTCATCGTCACAACATGAGTTTGACACCAAAGCTGCCTCAAAACACATCAAAAGTTTCAAGCAGATTTATGAATTATTATCACTATGGTATGATATCAAAACCAGGGGTTTCCTAGTGGTTCAGAGGTGAAGAGTATACTGCAAGGCAGGATAGTTGGGTTTGACTCCTGGGCTGGAAAGATCCCCTGGAGAAGGAAATGGCAACCCACTCAAGTATTCTTGCTTGGAAAACCCCATAGACAGAGGAACCTGGCGGGCTATAGTCCATGGGGTCACAGAAGAGTTAGACTTGACTGAGAGACTCAATGACAACGATGATGAGCAAGATAATGAAAAATTCTATTTTATATAGACTATCTTTTGAAACTAGCTCAGGGTTAGAAATAGACATATCTATATTCTTAAGTGTGCTTTTAGTAAACAACATAAATACGTCTTTGTTTTTAGGCAAATTGTCATTGTGATTGATCAATGTTAGTTGACAATGTTCTATAAACCAGGCACTAAAAACTTGGGTTGGGGAGTTGACACAATTCAGGAATATTAGCGATGTGTAAGCTGGGTAGGATGGATGGTTGGGTTGATTATTCGGTTTGGATACCACTGCAATAGTCTCTGGTTTTGCAGTGTCTTCCTGTTATGAGTTCATTTTGGACATTTTCTCATCTCTATGTTGGAGGGATTTTACAGTTGAGTAGTTTTTATTCATTGAGTACTCAAGAATGAACATTTCCAGAATGCTCTCAGGTTTTGAGATATCTTTCTGATGAACACATTTTCTTTTCTGTGTTAGAAGTTTGTGAACATTCCTCTATTGTCTTAGCATTGCATTTTGTGAATAAGTCTGATGCCAGCCAGATTTTGTTGTTATTCTATAGGGAAATTATTTTTTCAGCTAAGGTACTTGAATTCATTTTAAAAATCTTTGAATTTAGTTAATTAGCTAGAATTTGCCTTGAAATTGCATATTTGAACCATATTTCTGATATAATTAATCAAGACACATTTCATCCTTTCTTTCAGGGACACGTTCATATATTTACTTATTTATTAAAATAGTTTTTCTCTTTCATTTCTTGGGCTCGCTATTTCAGGAACACTAATTCCCATATATTAAATTATATTTGTCATTCTATTTCCATTAGATATTCTTTAATAATGGTTAATATCTGAATTTTTCTGCATTTATTATGAATTACTTTGGATCTTTGTTTTATTAATTTTACTTTCAGACAATTATATCTTGAATTTGCAGTGTCTATTTATAACTATAATGGTGATTCTTTTCAATATTTGTGTCCTTGCACCTTAGTTTTGAAATCTTCCTTTTCAGTTAATTCTTATATTTAATCTTTTCAAACTCTGAGCTCTTGATTTATTGAATTCTCATTCTTATTAGGTTATTCTATTGCAAGACAAACTGGTATAGAATTTGTATATTCTCTGGTTTACATTACAAGGTTGATTGCATACTGCTCTTTTTTTGACTGTAATACAAATGTGTAGTTATCAAATCAGCTCTCATTTTGCTTATACTCAACATGGGCATCCACATGTAAACCATCAATAGCCTCTGATACTTAAAACTATCTACTTATTATTATAAGTAGCTTGGCTATTTTTAATACTGGGTGACCTTGGCTGTCCCCCAGTGACAATATAAGCTTCATATTTTGGGAGTTTCTGTGATTCCCTTTGTTCTGAGCAGTCATCAGTCAGAAAAAATAAGGGAATGAGAGAATTTTACGCAGAGAAGGAGGTATTTATAATGACAAGGCACAGTCGAGAGCATGACTTATTTAGGAAAGAGAGGCAGAAACTTAGCTAGGCAGAAAGTGAGGCAGGAACTTATCTTCAAGGCTATGTGAAGCCATGACATGTTTAAGGCCTGAGTGTTTCATGATAAGATTTGCCTTGGAGAATATTCCTCTCACAGAAAATGTGTAGAATAAGGCAAGACCAGAGGCAAAGGGACCAGTTGGGAGGCCTTTGTGGTAATCCAAGTTGGAAATGATGAATGGAAGGCATGTGCATGGAAATGAGGAACTGGGGAGAACTGGGAGAAATATTAAGGAGGAGGAATGACTGCTTACTGCTTGTAGAGGCAAGAAAGAGGGAGGGAGAAATCAAAGGCAGCACTCAGGTTTCTCACTTGGTTGTCTGAGCGTTTTTAATGTATTACTTTTAGAGCTTCCGTGCATGCGTCTGACTCGTTGCGACCTCATGGACTGTAGCCTGCTAGGCTCCTCTGTCCATAGGCTTTCCCAGGCAAGAATTCTGGAGTGGGTTGTCATTTCCTTCTCCATAGGAGGTTCCTGACCGAGGGATCAAACCTGTGTCTCTTGCACTGGCAGGCAGATTCTTTACCACTGAGCCATCTGGGAATCCCCCTTCTTAGAACTTATCAGTCTGTTTTTTTCTTTTTTTTTTTTAATTGAAATATAGTTGATATACAATTTTGTGCTAGTTTCTAGTGTACAACAAAATCATTCTGTTTTATATATATATTAAATATATATATATGTAAATATTGGAGTAGGAAATGTCAACCCACTCCAGTATTTTTGCCTAGAAAATTCCGTGGACAAAGGAGCCTGGTGGGCTACAGTCCATGGGGTTGCAAAGAATCAGACACAACTGAGCACACATATGTAAATATATATTTTTTTTTCATAGTTTTTTCCATTATGGTTTATTATAAGATATGGAACGTAGTTTCTTGTGCTATGCAGTAGGACCTTGTTGTTTAGCTATTTTATATATAGTAGTTTAGGTCTTTCCTGGTGGCTCAGATGGTAAAGAGTCCACCTGAAATGCAGGAGACCCAGGTTCGATCCCTAAGTTGGGAAGATCTCTTGGAGGAGAAAATGGCAAGCCACTCTAGTAATCTTGCCTGGAGAATCCCAAGGGCAGAGGAGCTTGTTGGACAGAGGAGCTACAGTCAATTGAGTCACAAAGAGTCAGACACAACTGAGTGGCTAGGCACACATGCACACATAGACTAGTTTATATCTTCTAATCCAAAACTCCTAATTTATCCCTACCTCCACTTCCCATTTGATAATCATAAGTTTGTTTTCTATGTCCATGAGTCTGTTTCTGTTTTGTAAATAAGTCAATTTGTATCTTATTTTAGATTCCACATATAAATGATATCATATGTTATTTGTCTTTGTCTGACTTAGTATGATAATCTCTAGGTCCATTCATGTTGATGCAAATGGCATTATTTCATTCTTTTTTATGGCTGAGTAGTATTTCATTGTATGTGTGTACTACATCTTCTGTATTTTTAATGGTTGTCTATATATATCCTTACTTTGTAAACTCCTTGAATGGAAGACCTAGTTCATGTCCGTCCTTACTTTACGTCTAGTACTGGGTTTGGCCCACAGGAAGAATCAATAAATGTGCATTCAGACAACCTAAATAGGAGATAAAGAAAATACTAACCATGTCCCGTTTTGAGTAGTAACAATATTTGATTTGCTCCCTCCATACCACACATAGGACTCTGAGGCAGATAAATAAAACTAATGCAATAGAAAAATAGTGCAGTCACAGTCAAGTGCAGTATGGTACTTAAGTTATTGCCAGTCAGAACCCACTAGGTAAGCTGCTACGAGAGTACTGTTACCTTCGTATTTCTCTGACAGTTTGTTAGTGGTGCACCGGTGTTCCACTTTTGTTTTTTTAACAAAAAGGAAGCGTTTCTTTGTTTCAATCCGGATACAGTTTTTGGCTTCTTCCTGTGTTAAACCTGGGAAATAAAGGACAAGAAAAAAACCTTGAGAATGCACCCTGGAGAATTCAGAGACGAGCATGAGACTCTGAGCACTCGGGAAGGTACAGGTACTCTGTACCAGCATCCAGCTCCTCTGCTTCTCGTGAGCTCGAATGATTAAGGCTTTTACTACAAAGGCGGTTCTTCACAGGCCATGGGACATCCTGAAGAGTAGAGGTATTTATGAGTCCCGCCATCCTCCCTGTGGGGATCATGTTGGCCTCTCCATGTTGCCTGCACACAGTAAACCTCTAAGCTTGCCCACGCTGTTGGCCATGCCCCTGTACAGCATATCAGGAGATGAACACCTGCTCTGTTTGGTGCCCCATCGTCAGGGGGCACTGTTCTTTGGGGGCCACAGCTGATTCTGTGAGGACTGAGTCCGTTTCACTTCTTCCTCTGTTCACCACCTCAAGTGTAAATCTCGTTGGTCACCTCTCCTTCTCTGAACACTCATTCCCGTACTCCTCTAAGCTTCCTCTCCCTGAGTTGGCCATTCACTCTACCTCCAAAACCCTTTGGTTTTGTCTCAGAAACTGACTTCCTGACTCATGAACTCTTCAGTGTCCTCCGGGACTGTTCACTTTTTCTGTTTATCTTAATTCAAGCCCATACTTGATACGTTTTCCCTGTTGTCTTCAAGGGAGGTTGATGCTGCCTGGTTCCCAGGCTCTTTAGGAACGGGAGCTGGGCTTGATACCTTCCTAGTTTCCCAGGACTGCTTGCACAGGATGACACACCACAGTTGTATAAGTCTTGTAAAAACCCTCATGCTCCAAGACTCAGAGTATCCAGTTCTAATAACTTTGGTCCTCGTTGTCCTGATCTTTTGCCAAACTTCCTCGTTTGTTGAAGGTTTTGGTATCTGAATCAGTCTTTCCTGCCCTAATGCTGGTCCATTATTCTTTTTTTTTAAAAAAAATTTATTATTTATTTATTTTATTATTATTCTTATTTACTTTACAATATTGTATTGGTTTTGCCATACATCAACACGCACCCGCCATGGGTGTACACGTGTTCCCCATTATTCTTAAGGACTTCAAAAATTGGTGGGGGATGTCAGGGATTGAGTGGGACAGAGGCAGGGAAACAGGTCTGGCTGTTTGGAGGCTGACTTGGTACTGTGTCTCTGGGGTAGTTTGAGAAGTGTTTCCTTTTTTTTTTTTAAACAGCTTCCCAAGTCACCTGACCTGGTACGTGAAACACCAAAATTAGAATCCAATTTTTTTTTGCTGTTTAGTTTAAAATTGCCTTGCAAAATACAAGCACATAAGAGATAGAGCTGTTAGGTGAACTATCAAGCACCTTAAAGCAAAGTAGTTTATCAATACTGATTCTTAGGGTTGCAGGTTACAAGAGGCAGGGAGGAGTGTTATCAGAGCCAGAGGCACCATGTGAGTATGTGATGCTAGAATATAAACCTGGGTGTGCGGCTCACCAAGGAACGAAGCTGAGTAGATGCGGATGAGGCTTCCTACTTTGTAGTTTTTTCAATAGTTTGACACATTCAAAGAGAGAAATCAAAGATTGGGAGTAAAAAAATGTCTTGGTTTGAGGCCCTCGTGTGTACCTGGCATTTTAATTTCTAACAAAAAAGATGGCTGTTTTGATTAGGCTGAATAAATATGACTCATTCTTCTTCCAGTGGCATTGTTCTTATAAATGGGTTAGTCAAGTGTTTGGGCCGTGTGAGGAATTTAATGGTCCCCTAACCCTTTCTTATTCTTTCATTAGATTTCTATGATTTATTTTAAATGATTTTTTGAGGTGGGCCATTTTTAAAGTCTTTATTGAATTTGTCAGAATGTTGCTTCCGGGTTTTTTGTTTTGCTTTGGTTTTCTGGCCTTGAGGCATGTAGGATCTTAGCCCCCTGACCAGAGATCAAACTTATATCCTCTGCATTGGCAGGCAGAATCTTAACCACCGGACCGCCGGGCAAGTCCCTAGCTTCTATGACTTATAAATGAAAATTAAATTGCATGTGACCAATTCATTAACTATAGCATAATTAATGAACTATAAACCTCGTTAATTTCAGTTTCTGATGGTTACAGGGGAATCCTTCAAGATTTGAATGACGAATCTCTCTTGTGAGCCGTGGTATTGGTCATGCGGTGTTGAAAATGTCAAGGCTTTATCAGTGAATTTCTGTACCAGCCTTTTCTTCCCCACAAGATGCCCTACAGCTTACGTCTGACCCTATCCACACTGACAAAGGAGTTGCTACATGCTGAAGCACTTGCAGTCTCAAACCTGAGTTTGATGTGGCACAGGAATGAGTATTGCAGAAATGTCCTCAGCTACTCTGACTGGGCAAAGATCAACAGTGTCAATCAAAAATGTCATACTGATAAACAGTGGGGTGAATAGCTTTTATTTTTCAATCAGAGCAGAACATGACTTCCCAGCAAAAGAAATTTAAAATTACCATGTTGTAATAACATGATATTTTAATTGTTTACTGTTTTCTCTGTGTCCCTGAAGTTCTTTTTACCTTGCACGCTAGAGCAAGGTCAACTTTTTATTCAAGGTTTTAAATTGACCATGGAACACTGCAGAATTGAGGAATACATCAAGAGATGCAAATAAAAAGCAATTTAATTTTGTTTTATTCTTCTTGCACTAGAGAAAGTACTCTGAGGTATTCAAGTCATTTTTTTTTTAATTAATGACAAGGGATATAACTCTTATTGAATAAAGCAAATAAAACTAAGCCTAAACTCTAGCTCTACATTGTGGCAAACGAAGTAAGGGGAAAAGAACTAAAAAGGGGAAAAGGAAGGAGGCCGAAATATGGATTCATCCACATGAGATGAAGCATATGAGAGTGGGCAAAGACAGACAAGCACACCCACTGGAGAATTCCATTTTAATGAGATTTTTTCTAAGTGTGTTTCATCTTAACCCACAGTTAAAATTAAGTGCCAATATTATTATTGTGACTCAGATAAGTATATATATATACACACACATATATATATGCACATATTTCATGACTATAAGATTATATATTACGTATAAAATATGAGAATGTATTATATACATATACATAAATATTATATATATGTGTGTAGTGTTTGTATGTGTACATAGGTGTGTATGGTTGTATGTTTCCAGTTTTATATGACACCTCAGACTCTCTTTCTTTCTCTTATTATGTATATCTGTGTGTCTAAAGTCTCTACCTTTATTTAAAGAGAAAGAGATGGAAAGTGAGAGTGTTTCAGGAAGAAAGTACAGCTCATCACTCTTCATTTTAGTTATAGGGCTTCAACTATTAAAATCCTGGATAGTTGATTAAATATTCACATAGTTCTTTAACTGACCTGAACTCTAAGCCTTTAGCAGCTTTGCTGTAAATACATGATGAGTATAGCTTATCGAATGAGAAATTATTCTCTGGGCTACAGCAGCAGTGACCAGAATAATTTCTTCCCTAGGGTGAGACGAAACCAAGACAAGGGCCAGAGACTTCCCCCAATCATTTTTGCTCAGCTTTAAGGTTGATGCTGTTCTCAATGGCAAAGACATCAAATTCAGTGAGCAAACATTACTCCAGTAGAAAGGATAACTGTAATGAAATGTAAGAGGCAACGTGGAAAGCCCATCGTAGTGTAAATCTCTGGGATTTCAGTTAACTCTGTCAGGCAAAAAATTTTGAAGACTTTCTTACTGAAAATCCTTTTCAAAGACATATGTCCTATCTCCTCTCTTAAAAAGCAGATCATGATGGACATCTGCTCATTTAAAGTTAGGAAAAACTCAGGGAACCCACATTAAATATAACTATTTGCCATTATGAGATATAAGAATAGAGGGACTGAAATTCTACTGACCCCAGGGTTGGCTTGGTGTCTTTTAAAATAAATTCCTGATTTCTTTTGTAGAAGAGTCAAATGATCAAGAATTCTGATTTATTTAGGAGAATTGGACACTTGGGTTCTGGTTATTACATAGTTCCTAATCATGTTTTAAAGATAGAAGCATCACAAGGATGCTGTGTCATTTCACACTGAAGCCTGAAAACAGATTTATAAAAAGGTACTTAAGCTCTAATAGAAATGAATATTAGTGACTGAGTGACTTCACTTTCCCTTTTCACTTTCATGCATTGGAGAAGGAAATGGCAACCCACTCCAGTGTTCTTGACTGGAGAATCCCAGGGATGGGGGAGCCTGGTGGGCTGCAGTCTCTGGGGTCGCACAGAGTCGGACACAACTGAAGCGACTTAGCAGCAGCAACAGCAGCAAGATAATAGTTAAGAAATCAAAAGTTATTTTTTAAACCAAGATTTATATTATTATTTTATATGTAGTCAGAAAATATCACAGATTATATCCCTAGATATAAAATTGCAACTTTTCCTCAAAGAAAAGTGCCTCCCATCTGGTTTCAAGTTTTGACACCAGTAGGGGCATGTCTGGCTCATATTAACTTAGTCCCTTGTCAAGTTATTAATTGCTTTTCATCTTTTGTCCTTGGCTTTTAGTTAAAATCATTAAAAGAAAAAGACTAGGTCCAGTCTTTAGAACTCAGTGATTTCATTGCCTAGGGGCCCAGGTTCAGTCTCTGTTGGGGAACTGAAATCCCACAAGCCATGTAGCAAAAAAAAAAAAAAAAAAGTGTCAGTGGATTTGTTGTAATTACAATTTTATAAAATTATCTCCTATAAAAATTCTATAAGTAAATTATTTTTTAGAGTTTAGTTCCAAGACAAATTTTGTTTTCCTAGGTGATAGCATGTATCTATCTCTCTTTAGTTTACCACTGCTAGGCAAAATCCCATGGACGGAGGAGCCTGGTGGGCTGCAGTCCATGGGGTCGCTGAGAGTTGGACAAGACTCAGCGACTTCACTTTCACTTTTCACTTTCATGCATTGGAGAAGGAAATGGCAACCCACTCAAGTGTTCTTGCCTGGAGAGTCCCAGGGACGGGGGTGCCTCGTGGGCTGCCGTCTATGGGGTCACACAGAGTCGGACATGACTGAAGTGACTTAGCAGCAGCAGCAGCAGCAGCAGCAGGCAGTTTATGATGTTCTTAAATGTCAGGAAATTCTGGGACAAATCTGATGCCCAAGGAGGTTAAGCCTATTTATTTCTCCTTCTTCTTTTGGCCTGAATTTTCTATTTTTATTTTCTTGAGTATGTACATTTTCGTTGTTCTTCATATAATTTTGGAAATAAAGCATGGTCAAAATAAAGTCAATAAAGAACTGAAAGGATATAGTAAGAGAAAAATGCAATACACAGTATCTTATCAGTTAAAAAGAAGTGTTGAAGAAATCGAACCTGAGTTCTTTAGTTCCTCCTTGCTAAACTGATAAAGGAGGTCGTACACGCCTCCCAGGGAGCCAGAGGTGAAATAGTGAGTCCCGAAGTCATCAAAGATCCGGCTGTATAAAGCAGAGTTGTATTCTAGAGGCAGATGGTTAAGGGCTTTCAAGAAGACATCAGAAAGCTGCAGATCTTTAGTTTTCATTGTGAAGTTTAAGACTTTTATGACTTTATGGATCCTAATAAAACTGGAAGCCTAAATGGAAGAGAAGAAAGAAGTGAAAAAAAAAAGATGATTAAAGGTAATGAAAGCTTGAGGTATCAAACATTAAATGTTTATCATCAGCTTCATTGTACTCATAGTATTATAATTATTAACTGTCCATTGAATGTTCCCACATACAAAATGATAATTTTCATCTTATTTTTCCAGTACCTTTTCCATCAGTTCAGTTTCCTTAGATATCCAGAACGCTAAACAGATAAGCTGACCTCAATCATGTAAATTGTGTGATGGAGGGATATGCTGTCTACCAAAAAGAAATCAAGGATCAAAAAGTCAATCTTGCTTTTTTGATGGTCAATCATGGGTGCACCCCTACTTCATTTTTATTTAGAAAGCCTTGCTAATGCAAATAATTGAAAAAATATTGTATACATTTTCAGCTGGAAGTTACACAATGAAATTCAAGTTGTAGCTTTGTCCACCAGCTGGGGAAAGCATGTCAATTCTCTGGGCCTCAGTTATCTGGGAAAACTCACCTGTGCACAGCCTTCATCTGTGACACTTCACACTCCTTTCAACTCCAAGATGCTATGACTCAAAATTACTTAGGTGGTAAAATTAAGCAAAATCGTTTATATCCTCTGTCCTATATCCACAAACAGAACTATTTGTTTGGAGGTTCTTTTTTCTTTAATAATCTCTTGTTATGTCAGGTTAATTTAGGATTATGTGGTTGGTAGCTGCCCCAAATTTCATTCCATTAAATTGTCCTTTCCCACAGACACTGAATTTTATGAGTATATCCACAATACTGTTGTTTTAAAAAAATTTAGATATTGTAACTGATTTCTTAGTTTTAGCAAATTGTAATGTTTAAGTAATAAAAAGAGAGGGGCATATTTTAGCCAAAAATCTGTATTAGTTAAATTGTTAAACCTGTTATTATTATGGCTGCAAATTATTAAACAGCTATCTTCCCATGTGCTATAATTATGACACAAAATGACTATTAACACAGAAGGGAAAAAAAAAAAAAACAAAACCCACAAAGCCTGAGGAAGAGGCAACATTTATTCCCCTCCCTCTGGTTTCCTCTTGCTATTCCTCCCTCCTCCCCTCCCTTTCTCCTTGCTCCCTTCTTCCCTTCAGTACATGTTTCTCTCAGCTATCTCAGAGGCAGTGGACACAAATGGGAGCAAGGCAGAAAAAATTCATGCCGTTGTGGAGCTTACATTTTAAGTGTCCATTAACTGTAAGTTTAATACTTGAGTTTTGTCATGGAGGTGTGGCTTTGGAAAGGTAGAGGGACATGGTGCTCTTAGGAAGAAGCACCCTTACTCCCTGAATATCTGAAATGCCTGTTTGGTTATGCGCATTGAAATAGGCTGTTCAAAATTTTCAGGTCACTTTAAAAACGAAATTGTGGGACATACAAGGTAACTCGGCTTAGCACAAACATCTCCCTGGTGCTCCATTTGTCAGTTTCTGATGGCTAGAACTGGCTATTTTGGACTAAAAAATTACATGACAGCAAGTTATTAACTATGTATGGTCTATTTCAACATTTTGTGAAATCTTGCATTATTTTAACCATCTTTTTGTTGGTTCAGTTTTGTAAAGCAATTCAAAAACACACTGAATCCTACTGAGATAACTGGTTTTTTGACTTTGAAACAGACTATCTGACCAACCAATGTTTAGTCAGATCTGTGCTTGACAAAGCATTGAGCACCGCTGAAGGGCTTGAAATGATTTTCAAGCTTGTGGGACCTTGTTTTCAGTATTTGAAGATTAAGAGAGGTTGCAGAAGCATTTTCTATTTAACCCAAGATATCCTGATTCCGTTCATATCTAATCAAAGATGTTGGGTTGAACCATACAAAGTTGCCAATCTTGTAAGTCAAAAATGGTTGAATATCAGCAATTTCATATGTTTGAACCTGATACTGTGAATAGTCTGAAATGTTTCCACTTTGAGGCAGATATTAGAGGATCAAATAAAAACTGTTTACCTACAAATAAGAGTTTTGTAAGTATTCTCTAGCATGTTTGAGACATTTAAAAACCAATTCTGAGAAGCAAATCTTAATATTGAAAGTGAAAGTGAAGTCACTCAGCCTTGTCTGACTCTTTGCAACCCTATGGACTGTAGGCTACCAGGCTTCTCCATCCATGGGATTTTCCAGGCAAGAGTACTGGAGTGGGTTGCCTTTTCCTTCTCCAGGTTATCTTCCCGACCCAGGGATCGAATCCAGGTCTCCTGCACTGCGGGCCTCTGAGCCACCAGGGAAGCTGGTATATATATATGTCTGTGTAGATACACACACACACACACACACACACACGTGTGTGTGGCTCATTCAATAAAAGAAACCAGCCTGCAATGCAGGAGACCCGACTTCAATCCCTGCGTTGGGAAGATTCCTTTGTGAAAGGAATAGATATCCACTTCAGTATTCTTGCCTGGCAAATTCCATGAACAGAGGAGCCCGGTGGGCTACAGTCCATGGGATCACAAAGATTTGGACACGACTGAGTGACTACAACACACACACACACACATATATTTCAGCACCTCCATTTCTCTCCTCATCTTTGATTATATTTTTGGGCAGTGATTTCCAATCCTGGATATGCAACCTGGAGGACTTTCAGTAAACTAAAAGAAGGACGTGAGGGGCATCATATAATCCATGATATAACCCATAATCCATTCAGAAGTGAACTAACAGGGGCTCCCCTGGTGGCTCAGTGGTAAAGAATCTGCATGCCAATGCAGGAGAAATGGGTTTGATCCCTGATCTGGGAAGATCCCACATGCCGTGGAGCAACTAAGCCCGTATGCCCAAGTCCATGCTTCTCAACAAGAGAAGCCCCTGTAGTGAGAAGCCTGCACACCGTGACTAGAGAGTAGCCCCCACTTTCTATATTAGAGGAAAGCCTGTGTCACAACGAAGACCCAGCACAGTCAAAAATAAATAAATAAATAATTTTTAAAGTAGGCTAACAATCTGTGTTATAAAAGGAATCTGTTTTGTTCTTTTTTTACATGCTCATATCACTAGAGCTATACTCTTTTCAGAGTTTGATGAAAATAAGCAAGAAGCTTGAAATAGAATGTGGTAGATGTGAATAGTGGGCAAAAATTAGAAAATTGATTTCATTTCCCAATTCTGGCATTTACTCATTTTACGATCACGAGTCACTTAGCTTCTTGTATTTGAGTATAGTGCCTGATGCAGGGTAGGTCTGTGATGGATGTCAGTTGAATTAAAAATAAATATATGGACTTCAATCTACTTATCTGCAAAATGATGTTAAAAATATCTACCATTACATGTTAAATAGTAAAGAAGGCTGAGTGCCAAAGAATTGATATTTTTGAACTGTGGTATTGGAAAAGACTCTTGAGAGTACCTTGGACAGCAAGGAGATCAAACCTGTCAATCCTAAAAGAAATCAACCTCGAATATTCACTGGAAGGATCGATGCTGAAACTCCAGTACTTTGGCCACCTAATGCCAACCCATTGGAAAAGACTCTGATGCTGGAAAAGATTGAAGGCGGGAGGAAAAGGGGACAATAGAGGATGAGATGGTCAGATGGCATCACCAACTCAGTGAACATGACTTGCAGCAAGCTCCAGTAGATGGTGATGGACAGGGAAGCCTGGTGTGCTGCAGTCCATGGGGTCGCAAGAGTTGGACATGACTGAGTGAACAACAACATTACCTCTTAGGGTTCTTTTGAAGACAAATGAAATGCTTGGAAAAATTATCTGTAAAGTATTATATGCTATGCTAAGTCACTTCAGTCGTGTCCGACTCTGTGAGACCCCATAGACAGCAGCCCACCAGGCTCCTCTGTCCCTGGGGTTCTCCAGACAAGAACACTGGAGTGGGCTGCCATTTCCTTCTCCAATGCATGACAGTGAAAAGTGAAAGTGAAGTCGCTCAGTCGTGTCCGACTCTTAGCGACCCCATGGACTGCAGCCCACCAGGCTCCTCCGTCCATGGGATTTGCCAGGCAAGAGTACTGGAGTGCGGTGCCATTGCCTTCTCCGAAAGTATTATAAGTACTCATATCTACATAAGTATATGAATGAATTAATAAAAAATATGAGGGGCACTATGGTAGAAACATAAAGAGCAATAAAGTGGTGCCCTCCAGTGCTGGTCCCTTTGGTTCTGACACTGGTACTTTGGTCTATTCTTTTCACATCTCCCCTCAAGTTCTAGGATTCAGGACTCAATCTTCCCATATGTCTCTTTGGAAAGAATAAATCCTACTTAGAGTGGTGGTTGTAATGAGAAATAGATACTATTTTAAAAGACACTTGTAAATGTCTAAAAATGCCTAATAGAAATCTAACCCCTAAATCACTTAAGAGTTGGAATACATATCTAGAAGATTTTACAAGCAAACAAAGGAGAAAGGAAGATATGAGGAAAGATTAACCAATGAAGATGCAGTTTTATGTATTGAAAAGTTCCATTAATTCCTGGCAAGATTAGTAGATAAAATCCAATGCTTAGAGTATTAAAAATTGCAAATTTCCAGAGAGAGAACAAAAGAAAGAAGATCAGCTTACATGTAATTTTTCCTATGTAACAATAGAAATTAGAAGATAGTAGAATAACATCCACCAGCTATCAAGAAAAGAAGACTGTGTTCCAAGATTTCTTTATCCAGTCAAGATATTTTGCATCTTTATTGTTCAATTAAAAGGTAGACATTTGTATATATATAAGGATTTAGGGAATATACTTTGCATGTATCCTACCTAAAGAAAACACTGAAAATATGGCAATTGCATGAGAACAGGATCTCAAGAAAGGGAAGATCAAAGAAGAAGTGGTGATGAGCATGTATATGGGAGGTCAGTTCAGTTCAGTCGCTCAGTCGTGTCCGACTCTTTGCGACCCCATGAATCGCAGCACGCCAGGCCTCCCTGTCCATCACCAACTCCTGGAGTTCACTCAGACTCACGTCCATCGAGTCGGTGATGCCATCCAGCCATCTCATCCTCTGTCGTCCCCTTCTCCTCCTGCCCCCAATCCCTCCCAGCATCAGAGTCTTTTCCAATGAGTCAACTCTTCGCATGAGGTGGCCAAAGTGCTAGACCTATATAAAATATATACTCATACACATATACATAGTAATACACAAATACAAAATACATATTCTGGACTGGAATTTATCAGTATTATGTGAGGAATTGTTAATAGGGAAGATGGGATCCAGAATAAATTACTAATGAACATATATAATATAAAAAAGAATACGAAACAATCCCTAGGAATAACTTGGAATACAAAGATTTTGAACTATCTCAATAAAACTGGAGGCTTTGGAGGCTTGTGGTGGTAGTGATGGGGAAAGAAAGAAGCAAGTATGTTTGGAGATTGTGCGAATGGAATGCGGGGAGTAGAAAAATGATTAATCCTTTGGTGGAGGCTATATATCACTTTATGGAATAAAAGAAAAACATTGGTTTAATTATGTGCACTAACCAGAGAAGGGTAAGTACCAGCAGAATTTAAAAGTTTAGTAGAACTTCCAAAATGACCAAAAAAAGTAAGAAGAAATGTGACAAAGAAAAGTAAAGAAACAAGAAACTAGCAACAAAGTTAAATGAGTGAAATATATTAAAGAGGGAAGGAACATGATTAAATATTTCAGGAAAGATACTAAATAGAAGTTGGCTGAATTTCTCCAGCAAAGACCCTAGACTGTCAGATTATGTTAAAAAAAAAAAAAATTCTGTTACATGTGTTTTATAAGAAAAGCATTTAAAATAATAAGACAAAAGTTAAAATAGCAAGAACACAACCACAAACACAGCCAAATGCTTGCAAAAAAGGCATTATTATCTCTATAACTTTTGAAGTGGGCTATAACAACAAAAAAGTAAGTCTACTTAAATCTATGTTAGAAATCTTACTATTTGATATTAAAATGATCTCCTTCTCCTTGCACGATTGCTGGAATTGGCGTTATTTTTCAGGAGAAATTAAGAAGATCAAGAACCACTTTTATTACCTTTTTTTGGGAGGCTTGAATGGCTTGTTTGAAGGCAGAAGAATGGGAGCTGCTTTGACTTCTCTTTGAGGAATAGAAAATTGGTACATGAAAAGAGCTCGTTGCTAGGCCAGAACCTAAGGCTTCTTGATCTTTATTATCTTCAAGAGGAATTAAATCGTCGTAGAAATCTGTTTCCAAATCATCTTCTTTAGTTTGCACCTGGAGGAAAATCCACAAGAAATAAAACGTAATTTAGGAAATTAGAGCTATTTGTGAACACCTAATGCAATGATCATTCATTCATTGATGCATTGAGTAAACAGTTATTGTGGACCCGTTTTCCTAGAGAACAAGGAATAGTATTAGTCTGTGTCTTCAGGAAGTTAATAGTTTAGTGAGGGAGAGAGACAATCAGACACTCAATGAGAGTAGCATTATGTTGCCAAGGGGATTGCCACAAATAACTATAAAATTCAGAAAGGCAATACTAGGGAAGTTACCACCAAGGAAGTGACCCCAAACTGAGATTTAGTGAGGTGACAAGAACACAGACCTATGTTTAGTCTGCCTGTGAATTTGATGCTCTTTGCAAGCTAATGGAAGGTATGTTTCCGAAAATTGAGACCTAGAAAAGTGGAGGGCAGATCTTGTCCTACTCTGCTCTGGCTCCATCCTGAACCCCTCAGCCTTATTCATATACTGGGCATTAGCACTTCACTGGCCAAGTCTGCAAGACAGAGGACAAATCACCAATAATCCATTGGTTCTGTCTGGTAGGTGGTGATCGGTTTTCATCTGACTGGGTCTGAGAAGAAGAGAAACAGCAGCCAGTGAAACTTGAATTATGAGTACTTGATGAATTTTCCAAGCACAAGGTAAACCCTTGCTATGGTTATGCTAGTAAGAAGAGAACATTGGACAAATTTTTAAAAGTTGCAAAGTTGATTGATTGAAGAGTACCTCTTTATGTTAAAAATGCTTGTTTTGTTGGTAATGAAAAAAACTCTTGTTTTAAATTATTTAATATTAAAATGCACAGTGAGGCAAACCACATGTCATGGTTAAATAGCTTGCACAATTAGTCAAGGGAAGAAATAACCCAGCTGCAAGAGAGTCTTGCTCAACAGTAAAATACGGTCAAAAGTTCAGGGTTCCTTTGAGACATTGCAGTGCATGCTAGTTAGCTTTTAAAATGTCCACAATGAAGCGCATCCATTAACAACAAAGCAATACAACCATAATTAAATGTGGTTGGTGACATTTCTTTAATATTTGTTTAAAAACCTCGGCTACAAATATTTAGTTTTATAAATTAACCCTCATGTAAGAAAAGATGTGTCGACTTAAAGAAAAAATATATTTGCATGTGAAGTAAGGACATTGGGTATCCTGGGAAGAAGCTCAGAGAAAATCTGACCATGTATGTTAGCTTGGTGAGAAGGCAAGTTTATCGCTGAGCAATGCTGAAAAATTGAACTGGGAAACTGGGGCCAGGCCTCGTATATTCTGATAAAGCATTTGAATTGACTTCTAAAGGCAAGATTTTGCATCTAATAAGTTCTTTAACAATATTAATTGAAGGATTGAAAAATTGGGGATGCCACAGATTGTTTTGCAAAGATCATGTTAACTATAGCTAAAGTAGAGGCAAGGAGAGCAGTTTAAAAAACTGTTGCAAAAAAGTCAGTTGAAACAGAATGGCTAGGTCCAAGGCAGCATTGGTTGGATAGAGACAGAGTGGTGGATTTGAAAGATATTTAGGAGGTAAATCAACAGAAGTTGTTGACCAAGTAGAGGTGAATGTGTGTGTGTTCATGTGCGTGGGGGCGGGGGGGGGGGCAGGGGTGGGGAGAGAGAGAGAGAAATAATGAATGGGAATGCTGTTCCATGAACAGGAATATGGAAAGCCAAGACAATTTCAAAAGGAGGAAGAGTTCTTTTCATAATGTGTAAAGAACAGCTGGTGAGCTCTGATTAGCTTCATCTTCCTAGCTTTTCCCAGAAAGAGATGTTAAGCAAGCTCTGGGAAAAAGGTTTTAATCCCCATTTTACATCTTATTTCTAGCCCATCCTGACTATCTGTGGATCTTGTGGGCTGATGACTCCTAGAGCTTGAAATGTGTCGACATTTTCACTTTTGTGTCTGAAGAAAGGAGCTGGGTTTGTAGGGAGGGGTAGAAAACAGTTGAGAGAGGCTGGGGGAACGGACAGGATGGGCGACACTTGGTTGCTTGTGATGTGAGGGTTAGAGACAGAGCCTAAAGTTCTGAATTTCACAAGGGATTTAGAGAGGCTTTGGGGCACTGCAGACCTTTGAAGTCTTTCAGGCTTTAGGATTCAGCAAGAAATGTTATCTAGGTAGGTCAGTGTATTGGTAAGACTCAAAAAGACTAGTGATAACTGTGCTCTGTACTTTGCTGGTGACAGCGAGTACTTAGTGTCTAGCCAGTAGCAAGCAGCAACTCCTAAGAAAAGAGATGAGGTGTCCTGAGATAGTGATACAACTCTGGGGACTGGTGCAGGGGTAGTACTGTGACAGAGCTCTGCATTTAGCACTTGGGAGATCCCTGAGGGGCAGGATTCTTCCTACCGTCTTCCATTCTGACTTCCTGTCCAACTGCCTTCCATTCAGCAGCCTTCTCTAGTCTTTGTGTACCGGCCAGCTCATGATTTCTATTGTCTCAATATGCTCTGATACTGTAGAAGAATGGAAGTCAGATGCCTGCTGAATTTCTCTTCCTCTGTTGTTTTCAGTGAGGAATAGCTTAGATTTGCACAGATGCCTGTTAACAGCATGAACAAAGTAATACAGGGGTCAGTGGAAAGTAAGCTACTGTAAGGAAAGTAAGTGACCTCGGCTCTGGTCATTTCCATATCTTTGAAGAAATATCACCATGACCTTCCTCAGCAGTTGAATATTATCTAAAACTCAATGACATATAGATAGAGACTAACTCAGGCAGCTTCTTAAGGTTGAATGAATTTCAGAACTACATGGGTAACGAGAAGAATCTACTTCCTTCTGAATGAGGAATTTCAGGCTGTATTTCCTGCTGAAACTTGGCATGCAGGCTTGGGTTACTAAGTTACACGGGTAGATCCAGTATTCTGCTGGTAAACGTTTAAAAATCAATTGTCTGAGAGGGGGAAAAAAAAAAAAACAAACCTGTGATTTAATACTACAGCATTGACCTTTCTCTTGCTGTATATATTCTACTATGCTGATTTCAAGCTAACTACCTATGTGATACTCCTGAATTCAAACTTGGAAAAAGATACACAGTAGCAAATTATTATTTTTAGGGGGGTGGTGGGGAAACTAATGGTTTATAACAATTAGCAAGGACTGCCAATTGGCATTGATGGTTAAGTGTTGTGTCCTGCAAATTATTACGTAGTACTTTTATGATACAATAAATGCAAGTAACTTCAAGAGCATAGATTCATGGTCACATGTGCCAAAATAATTGAGAAATGATATATTTTGAGTAATTATCATGTGTTTTTAATATCTTTATTTAAATTTAATATCTTTAATCTTAATATAAGATCATATATTTAATATCTAATAATGGTCATGTTTAATAATCAGCTTACAAAAGTCCTGAAAATT
The DNA here is from genome assembly GCF_032452875.1 of Bos javanicus. NCBI lineage: Eukaryota > Metazoa > Chordata > Mammalia > Artiodactyla > Bovidae > Bos > Bos javanicus. The sequence goes on along the minus strand of NC_083887.1, from coordinate 33,235,751 downwards.
TAACAGTTGGCTTTTGTAAGCTGGAAAAACTGGCTCTAGCACATCATTGGGAGAAGGAAATGGCAACCCACTCCAGTATTCTTGCCTGGAGAATCCCAGGGATGGGGGAGCCTGGTGGGTTGCCATCTATGGGGTTGCACAGAGTCGGACATGACTGAAGCGACTTAGCAGCAGCAGCAGCACATCATTGGTGAACTTCACAGGTGATACCTTTTAAATGAGAGTTTATGACAGGTACTCAGACCTGGCACTTGTTGCAGAGTCATTAATATCTTTCTTGATACTTTACTATCAAGGTCTTATCTGGCACAAATTCTAATTCCACTGTGCCATTTACTTGCTGCATTACTCTGAGAAAGTTTCTAACTTCAGTGATCTTAAACCTCCTATTATTAATAAGAGGAACATAAAGTTCATTTCTCTTTCTGGGAAGGTTGTTATGGCACCTGAGTAAAACTCATAGTATTATTTAAGAGTAAAGTGTTAACTCTGTCCATATTTGTTATCATGTGTTGAGCCAAGAGTTTTTACTTGTAAAACTGTATAAAAGAGATGCTTGCTGAGAGTATAGGCAGTATTTTTTTGGGGGGGTTATTTATTTTGAAAGTAAGCTAATAGATTGGTTGTTTAGGAGCCAGAAACCTTCCTTCAACATAACAATCATGTATATAAACGTTTGGGTTTTAGCTCCATCTAGAGAGCCTACGTCTTAAGAATAGAATACATCTTCCATCATTGACAGAATTTTTGATGCTATCTTTTCTTTGGAAGTATGTCTCTTCTGAGTTCTTTTTCAGCATTCCAGCAAGGCCTTTTCTACCTCCCTTGGTGGTAGTGAATCCTCTGGGGTTAGCATCTTCTGGATCTGTGGCGAGAGAGCGAGTATTTTCTTTACCTGGTCAGGGTCACCTGTTACTCTTGTCACATTTACTTCCAGGCAGAGGTGGGACTTCTCAAGGTAAGTCTCCCCAAAGGAGTTTGAACTTGGCAGTTGGATTCCAAGGATATTTCTCCACATCCATTAATATGTATTAGATGGTTTTTAAGTTGAGTTTGTCAAATTGGAAAATGACTATATTTATATGAATATAATCTTTTTTTTAAAGGATCGAATGACTTGCTGAATGCATATTATCTGAAAAGTGGTCTCAGAAATCATTAGATTTTCTGAAATTCTCTCTAGCATGTCAAATTTGTATGCATGGATACAACAATTAAAGTCGTGTCTTTCTTGTTTGCCTTATCATAAATGAGAAGAAACAAACTGTTTACTTTAGTTCAGCAAGTATGGAGTACTTATCATGTGTAAGGCACTGGGCTAGATTCTAAGAATATATAATACACGGCCCCTTATCACTCAGAAGAATGAAAAGAAAACCAAACCAACTAGTAAAATGGGATGGAAGGTAAATAGAATTACCCCCATTATGCTTAAATTCATCTGGATTTTTTAGATGTGTTTTATGTCTAAATTTTGTGGTTATCTGAGAGAACTATGGTAGAGGATTCTGAATATACCAAGTCATTTATCTGAGTGGGGACCTATTATAGCTATTTGTTCATGGGAGAAAGCATGGATTCCAGAATTTGGAAAAGTTGTGCTTAAATCTTGAACCCAATTACTTGATAGATGTATAACTTTGGGCAAATTAGTTTCCTTGTTTTCCATCTGTGAATTAAGGATGAAAACACTGACATTACTGAGCTGTGGAAGGAATAAATGTCAGCACATGATAGCGATGAAGAATGCTCATTACCTTTTTATTCTGTCCCTTCCTTCATGACTCTTTTTTCACTGAAATTTAGCTTATAATCACCATTGGCACTTGGAATGCCCTTAAGATAGGCTGGCGTACCTCGAAGTTGACATTTTCTAGATTGGCCGGAACACGGTATGGATTACTTGCTCTACTGCTTTTGACAGTTCTACACACTCCTCCAGTGAAAGAGTTATCAAGGACTTCTCCTCTGGGCTCTCCTGCCAGGAAATGAAACCTAGAAACAGAGTAATTTTTAAGAATTCAATAGATGTAAAGCAGTCTTTAAAATTTATTGTAGTTATATGAAAGAAATTCTTCCCTTAGGCATTTTTTGACTCTTGACAAATGGCTTGAAGGAAAGCCCATGTTTTCCAGTTTATGGTGAGGTATCCAAAAAGATCTGGAAGTCAAAACTCAACCCCTCTCACTCTGTTAGGTTCTCTATATTCCACTTATTTAATTGTTCCAAGCTTTCACTATGAAATAAAATTTAGGTTTATAATTATTTCATGACTTACAAAACCAACACAAACTTTGGAAGCAGATTATGAAATAAATTACTACATAATTTATGCCATTCTGGATCCACTCTCTTTACTATCATATAGTAAAAGAATTCTTATAAAGAGCTAATAATGAAATAGTAATATTTTAATAGAATTGTAATCTATTATTATTGTTTTTACTAATAAGTATAATGATATTTAAAATCTGTTTAAAAAATGCTTACATAATGTTTACTGTGTCTAGTACTGTTTGATCTGTATTTGATATTAATATTATATTTAATTAATATTTATGACAACCATGTGATATAGGTACAATTATTATACACATTTACAAATGAGGAAATTGAAGCACAGAGAGATTAATTAGCTTAGTATAAATCAAGTATTTAAGAAACTGTTTTGTGGTAGATAAGAACTTCTCCAGAATGCTACTTGTTTTCCAAGTTCTTATAGATATTAATATCTGTTAAATTAATTCTTTTAAAAAAAGTTTTTTGTCAAAAATTTAGTATTGCTGAATCACATATGATGAGATAATGCGTGCATGCTCAGTTGCTTCAGTCATGTCTGACTCTTTGTGACCCACCACAAAGACCCACCACCTGGTGTGACTGTAGCCCACCAGGCTCCTCTTCGCATGGAATTCTCCAGGCAAGAATACTGGAGTGGGTTACCATGCCCTCCTCCAAGGGATCCCTCAACCCAGGGATTGAACCCACATCTCCTGCGTCCCCTGCCTTGCAGGTGGATTCTTTACCACTGAGCCACCAGGGAAACCAATGATGAGATAATAGAAAATACCCATGATGGCGTCTGCTGCCCATTTCTTGGACAGAGCTCCCAAAACCCGTGTAATTTACGTAGTAAGAGCTCTAAGAGCATCTTTTTTTCTAATATTTGGTCTTTGACCCCAGTTTTTGACACAAGGCTTCTAACCCCTTGAAATTTCTTGAGTGATAAAAGTGTCTTTTGTTCCAATGAGGTGATTCTTTGTGGGCTCCTAGATGGGTACTGGTCACAAGAAAGATCATGCCATGAATCAAAGCTTAGAATTTTCAGCCCTACCTTCCATTCTCCAGAAAGGGGAAAGGGGCTGAAAATAGAGATATTGATGGATTACGCCTATGTAGTGAAGACTCCATAAACATCCCAAAAGTATGGGGTTCAGAGACCTTCCAGGTTGGTGAGCACATGGAGGTGCAGGTGAGTGGTACCCAAGCAAGGCATGGAAGCTCATGCCCCTTCCACATCCTTGCCATACCTCTCTCTCCCAACAGGATGTTCATCTGTATCCTTTATCATATTCTTTCATAGCAAACTAGTAAATTTAAGTAAATTGTTTTACTGGTTTCTATGAGTAGCTCTTGCAAATTAATCAAACCCAAGGAGGAGTTTATGGGAATCTCGATGTGACAGAAGCACATATGCGAACCTGAACTTGGAATCAGTATCTGACATTCTGGGGGAGTGGCGGCAGTCTTGCAGGACTGCGCCCTTAACCTATGAATCTAATACTATCTTCAGGTAGCTAAGGTCGAAATTCAATTAAATTATGGGGCAGTCACCTGGTGTCACAGACAATTGCTTGGTGGGGGGAACCCCCTGCCTATGTCTGGCATCAAAATTGTTGTGGTGTGGCAATGGTGTGAGAATAAAAGATGTACATAATAGGAAAACCCACATGTCAATCAGATCTCAGTAAAACTGATAAAAAAAAAAGAATGATTCTTACCTTTCCTGTAAGATATATCTCATAGTCAAATTCTCATCCATATTTGAGTTTGTATCAGTGGGCATTTGAGAGAGGAAGTAAGAGGAGCTGGTCTGGGAAAAACTTTCCAAAGTACTTAAGTTAGCATGACTAACACAGGTGTTTAGGACTCACTTTCTGGTTTAAGAGGGGTCAATGAGGAAAAAGGAGAAGGCAGTGGCCCCCACTCCAGTACTCTTGCCTGGAAAATCCCATGGATGGAGGAGCCTGGTAGGCTGCAGTCCATGGGGTTGCTAAGAGTTGGACATGACTGAGCGACTTCAGTTTCACTTTTCACTTTCATGCATTGGAGAAGGAAATGGCAACCCACTCCAGTGTTCTTGCCTGGAGAATCCCAGGGACAGGGGAGCCTGGTGGGCTGCCGTCTATGGGGTCGCACAGAGTCGGACACGACTGAAGCGACTTAGCCGCAGCAGCAGCAATGAGGAAAAAACAACTGATGATCTTATACTGCCTTATACAGTGTACTTATAAGTTCATCACAAATAAGAAAGGGCTTGAGAAAAATGGCTCCCAGGTCATGAGGAATCTCTCTGATGGTAGTCACTGCTGGCAGAGGCTGAAGATAGGACTTCTGTGGAGGTGGCTCTGTAAGGGCACCCCAAGGAGACTTTTAGAAGTGAAGTCAGCTATGGAGCAGTTTTTGGCTCTATTTTCTCTGCTCGCCTCTGTGGTATTTAAGTTGATTTTAAACATTTTGGTGTCTCAAACACATGGTGGCTTTTAATATGTTAGGTTTCTAAAGTGTTTTATCTAATTTGACGTTAATGTTATATTTTATAACTTTTTGAATTTCATTAGAATTTCTGTATATAAATATGCATGTGTGTTTGTGTATTTATTTCTACGTGTGTGTGTGTGCATCTGTGTGTATGCATTTGTACCTTGTCTGAGCCTGAGAGAACACAAACAACACACTGTTATTGCCTGATTCTTGCTTCAGATTTCAGACCTGGTGACTGATGCTGACAAAGTAGCAATGTTGGAATGTCTTGTTAAATTCTTTATTGGAAAGATGCCATTTAAAAGTGAAGGACAGTCACTCAGGAAGCTTCTTTTTTGGGGTAGAAATGTGTTGGAGAGAAGCAGTGATTTTAAGGCCAGATAATTAGAGATTCCAGTAAGCAGCTCTCAGAACTCTCAATCCCTGGGGAGGCGAGGAGAGGACTGGCTGTCCCTGAGCCAGCGGGTTTTGCTCATTTCTGAGAATCCTTGGGACAACAGCTCTGGTTGGCAGAGTCCCACATGGTCCTTCTGCCAAAGTACACATAGCATGTGGTCTTTCCCATCTGTAACTCGAGAGTCTAGATCAACTGAACAAGAGGTGAGTTTGTAATGTTACCCAGAATCAATCAGAACATTGGAAAATGGTATTATCAGTGGGAGTTTTTGGCTGAGCTTTTCTTCCAAAGAAAAGAAAAAAAGGAAACCATTTCTGTACCTTGATAAGAAGATGCTGTGAAACACTCTTGTTGAAATAACTCTAGGAGTTCTCAGGACAACCTCAAATCAGTTTGTAGCCATCCAACTTAGAGATGGGGAAATTACAGCTGAGAGATGTTCACTTACTTGGTCATAATATTGTGAATTAATGCAGAAGTAGGTGGTGGCTCAGACGGTAAAGAATCTGCCTGCGATCCGGGAGACCCAGATTCGATCCCTGGGTCAGGAAGATCCCCTGGAGAAGGGAATGGCTACCCACTCCAGTATTCTTGCCTGGAGAATCCCATGGGCAGAGGAGCCTGGCAGGCTAAAGTCCATGGAGTTGTAAAGAGTCAGGACACAACTGAGCGATTAACACTTTCAGGTCTAGAACAGGGCTTCTCTTACTTCCAGATTAATGACTGTTCCACTTTCTGCTATACTTGAGTTTGGTTCTACAGCTGCTAGTTTTCATTCTAATCAAATGAGGTTGTATTTGCAACTGCTGCTGTTTGTCTTTAGTGCCTCAAGGTTTCTTTTTATGCAAGTCGGGCAGTACAAGTAAAGACTTTAAAAATCTCACTACAAAGCAATAAAAGCCTGTATAATACTATTTGCTTTCTGACCAAAAACTGAAGGGAGAATTATTTATCATGAGAACAGGAGAGTACAAGAAATTACCTTTACTGGTTTTTCTTATGCTTTCAACTAAGGCTTAGCTCCTGTTTTCTTTTCTTTTTCTGCTTGTTTGTTTGTTTGTTTTTAAATAGGATTGTAATAGGGAAATATTGTGAATAAGTTTTAGAAGATCAAAGCACAATGGTGATTTTTAAAATACCCGTCATTGAATGATGCTTAAAAACCATTTGAGAAATGGAATATTTCCTGCCATATCAGTAAACAAAGGATGTCACAATCATCAGCAATTGCAGCTACCACCAAGGGTGAACGGGTGAGCCCTGAGGGAACTCAGGAAGGAAAGAATACCTGCCATAAGACTTTAAACAAACTATGTTTATGAAATACTCATAACATTGTCTACTACGCACTAAATGTTGAAATGCTAAACTGAAATTATCATTTTAATTTATTAAATAGCTAAAAATTAAACATAATTATTTATATCATTAAGCCTGGCAGCCAAGTATCAGGGACAGATAGGACTAGTGGAAGGAGTAAGAGGTTAATGAGGAATGTGGACAATGGTGGGTCTCACTGCTTCATTGCTGCTTCCAGCTCTGGCTTTGAAATGGTTTTACTTCCCAAACGATAAAAAGATGTTACATACCCCATGCCCATCAACTGTACACCAGGGATGGGATTATGGCTCCGTGAACATACTGTTTTTTTTCTCCCACAATTCCTTTCATCTGAATTGTCTCCACAATCATTTTCTCCATTGCATTCCAACTTGCTGGCAATGCAGCGACCTGGTCAAGAAATAGTAATATTGACAAGTAATGGTCATTGAAGAGAGTATTGATTTGAAACGTGATTACTTTAAATTTCAAGGGAAGGTAGAGGGCCAGTTTTCATTATTTTTGATAGGAAATAAGGAAATGGAATAACAAACTGATATTTTCTCTTCTTGTTTAGAATTGCAAGAGTCTGAATAGAATTATTTAGTCACTCTTGAGCTGATTGTCTTAAAGAAATAACTCTAGAATCCCATTCCCACTACAGTAAGCTTGCTGCATAAATCATGTTCTGTAGGAGAAAATTAACAAGAGGCTCAGAATTTTAATTCAGGATAATAGACTCAAGGTCACTGCTTTTATTTTTAAAAAACTATAGTTTCACACACACGTCTACTGGTACACATAACGTGACTTAATGTCTAAAATTTTATATTGAGAGAAAGAAGCTGGACACAGACAAGTCATGTCATCTGAGTCTTTTATCTCATGTTCAAGAACAAGAAGGATTAAAAAAAAAAGAAAAAAAAAGAACAAGAAGGATTAACTAGAAACAGGAAACAGGAACTTTTGGGGTTTATGGAGATTTTCTGTACCTTGATCCAGGGTTATTTATATGGGTGTATATATTTGTCAAAATCAAATTGCACACTTACTATCAGTATATTTTACTATAAATAATTATTTTGAAAAGTGAAAAAAAAAAGTGAAAGTGTAAGTCACTAAGTTGTATCTGACTCTGCAACTCCATGGACTGTAGCCCTCTAGGCAAGAATACTGGAGTAGGTTACCAATCCTTTCTCCAGTGGTTATTCCTGACCCAGGGATAGAACCTGTGTCTCCTGCATTGCATGCAGATTCTTTACTGTCTGAGTCACCAGGGAAACCCCTACTTTACTATACATTATTAAATATTTTATTGTAGATATTCACTATATATGATTACTGTTATAATTACCATAATAAGAGTTTCACTACATACAATTTACTATATCTATTTTTTGGACACATTAAATTCCTGGATACCACAGTGTTAGATAGCAATTTATGTGAGTGAGTTTAGAAAATAGTACCAACTCAGATAATTCCCTTTCTTTTAAAACTTGCTGAATTTCATAATGATCCTAGGAAACAGTGTGTGCCTGTATATTACTGAAACTGAAACACTCTGTCTACAATGACAGATAGCCTGTCTCCTGCTCCTCAGTCTCTTGCGTATAATCAGGAATGCTGGCATCTGTACCATTTTGTACAAGTCTCATCAACAGTGATTGAATGTTTTACTCAGGAATATCTTGTCTGGAAAATTCCATGGATAGAGGAGCCTGGTGGGCTATACAGTCCATGGGGTTGCAACGAGTCAGACATGACTGAGCGACTGAGCACCCTCACGCATACACACACATCTCGTTACCTATCTTAAATTGTGATCAACATTTCAATACAGCTATGAGTGACTATTTTGATCAACTAAAGTGCTTGAGGAAATTATATATTTTGTTGAATTGTTTTATTTTTTATTTTTACTAATAAAGAGTTCCCCAGAAAGCACTTAGTTTCAACTTTTGGGGGGTTAATAATCTTAATGGATCATAGAAAAAGCAAGAGAATTCCAGAAAAAAACATCTACTTCTGCTTTATTGATTAGGCCAAAGTATGTGACTGTGTAGATCACAACAAACTGTGGAAAATTCTTCAAGAGATGGGAATACCAGACCACCTGACCTGCCTCCTGAGAAATCTGTATGCAGGTCAGGAAGCAACAGTTAGAACTGGACATGGAACAACAGACTGGTTCCAAATAGGAAAAGGAGTACGTCAAGGCTGTATATTGTCACCCTGCTTATTTAACTTATATGCAGAGTACATCATGCACAATGCCGGACTGGATGAAGCACAAGCTGGGATAAAGATTGCCGGGAGGAATAACCATAACCTCAGATATGCAGATGACACTACCCTTATGGCAGAAAGTGAAGAGGAACTAAAAAGCTTCTTGATGAAAGTAAGTGAAAGAGGAGAGTGAAAAAGCTGGCTTAAAACTCAGCATTCAAAAAACTAAGATCATGGCCTCCAGTCCCATCACTTCATGGCAAATAGATGGGGAAACAATGGAAACAGTGACAGACTTTATTTCCTTGGACTCCAAAATCACTGCAGATGGTGACTGCAGCCATGAAATTAAAAGACATTTGCTCCTTGGAAGAAAAGCTATGACCAACCTAGACAGCATATTCAAAAGCAGAGACATTACTTTGTCAACAAAGGCCCATCTAGTCAAAGCTATGGTTTTCCAGTGGTTATGTATGGATGTGAGAGTTGGACTATAAAGAAAGCTGAGCACCAGAGAATTGATGCTTTTGAACTGTGGTGTTGGAGAAGACTTGGGAATCCCTTGGACTGCAAGGAGATCAAACCAATCCATCCTAAAGAAAATCAGCCCTGAGTATTCATTGGAAGGACTGATGCTGAAGCTGAAACTCCAATACTTTGGCCACCTGATGTGAAGAATTGGCGCATTGGAAAAGACCCTGATGCTGGGAAAGATTGAAGGAGGGAGGAGAAGGGGACGATATAGGATGAGATGGTTGGATGGCATCACTGACTCAGGATATGAGTTTGAGCAAGCTCTGGGAGTTGGTGATGGACAGGGAAGCCTGGCATGCTGCAATCCATGGGGTCACAAAGAGTCGGACACGACTGAGCAACTGAACTGAGCTGAAGAATCATCAGTAAGAAGGTGGAATATAATGAAAGTAATTAAATCATCCTTTGATTATTCAAAATTTTATAACAAGACACTTATAGGTACGAGCATCATAATCACCCAAGACTGAAAATATAGAGGGAATTGAATTCCTGTCGGTCCTAAGATATAACCTGAAAGATACCCTGTTTTTAAAAAAAACACATCTCTGGTTTTTCTTGTTTGCTTTTCCTAGAGCAGTGCAGAATGGGTAATTTAGTTTTAAATAGAGATGCTTTATCTAAAGGAGAAAAAAATGACACATCTCACAGTTTTTAAAAGTTTTGAACCTAGTACTTATAAACTTGAACAAGAGCTGATTTTTTATATTTTACTCTAAAACTCCCATTTTATCAGATGGAGGTAGGGATACACATGCAAGGTACAATTCTCATTAACCTAGGTTTGTGATCAGGGTACCAGATATGTAAGAAAGTCTATTCATTTGATACTTCTGTAATGGAGCAGGACCCTGTGGGGCTTTCCCAGCTGGCCTTCTCTCGTATCCTCTGCTTTAGCTCCTCTCTGAAGTACCTACTGAATATACACACACATTTGATGCACATGTCCTGAGTTGTTTCAAAGGTGTGAAAACCCCCTACCAAATGGAAGATGTTAACCTCTTTATGACCATGAACACGTAGCCCCAGGCTTCCTGGAGCCTAAGGACTGATAAAGTTAACCTCTGTGACACAACCCTGTTACCTCATCACCAGCCAGTCAGAGAACTGTGCATGAGCTGATCACATATCCTGTGACCCCCTTCCCTTACCTGGCTTTTAAAAATGCTTTACTGAAATGTTTTAGGGAGCTCAGGGGTTTTTAGGGCTTGAACCACTCATCTCCTTGTATGGCTCTGCAGTTAACCTTTCTGTGTTCCAAACTCTGACATTTTGGTTTGTTTGACTTCACTGTGAACTTGTGCTAACAATTTTAGGGATATTATAGAGTCTCTGTTAAAAAGGGTGGGCTTCCCTGGTGGCTCAGTGATAAAGAATTCACCTGCTAATTCAGGAGACTCAGGTTTGATCCGTGGGTCGGCAAGATCCCCTGCAGAAGGAAATGGCAACTCACTCCTGCATTCTTGCTGGGAAAATCCTACAGACAGAAGAGCCTGGCAGGCTATAGTTCACGGGTTGCACAGAGTTGGACACGACTTAGTGGCTAAACAGCAACAACAACATTAGCAAGGGTAGGGATGAAAGCAGGAGGACTTCTCTTGAGCGAAGTTTAGGAATGGGTGGCAGTGTGAAATAGGACTGATGGGGCACAGTTGAGAATGGTTCCAGGTCATGGAAACACAATGGAATAGGAAGGGGAAAGATTTGTAAGCCACAAATATATCCTATACTAAATAAGGAATGGCAGAGGTGAAGGGACATTTCAATAGTACAGAATTTGTAGAAGTCAGCTTGCTTTAGCCAACACATGCATGTATATATTTACACCTGGAATTATGTAGTCATTTAGAATTATATATGATTTTCCTATTTACTTGAATTGATTTATGTTACTACATGGTATATTATTTTTATAACCAGTTGCAAATTCTCATCTCTGTGTTAAAGTTAGCACTTTCAGAGGAGTTGGCATAGTGCATGGGGATTTGCCTCATGGGTACTTCTCAAAGATCCATGCATACATTAAAGGGATAATTTGAGAGAATAGCATTGAAACATGTATATTACCATATGTAAAATAGATGACCAGTGCAAGTTCGATGCATGAAGCAGGGCACTCAAAGCCAGTGCTCTGAGACAACCCAGAGGGGTGGGGTGGGGAGGGAGATGGGAGGAGGGTTCAGAATGGAGGGACACAGTGCACCCATGGAAAATATTTAAAAAAAATAAACAAAACAAAATAATACAATTAGCCTTGGAAGATTCTGAAGAGCAATCATGAGAGTGGAAAGGAAAGATAGAGATTTTTTTCTGTTGTTAACTGATCCAAATATCATCCTGATATTTGTCAGGATGACTTACATCATCCTGATATGTCAGACAAATAATGGTCCATCCAATCTTTTATTCCTTTGAGAGTGGCATTAGTGGATGTTTTTAGGAGAGTACAGTGGTATATCATCTTCAGTGGAATATTCAACAACCAAGAGCCCATGGCATTACCCAGTCAGAATGGATGCCAACCATATTTGTACCAGAGATTAACTAGTTAATGGTTGGATCCTGGGAAGATCTAGGAATTTCTGATGAAGGGATCTGGACAGTAGGGCAGAGGTCACTAAGAGAGCTCAGGGTAGCAGCTGCTTATCAACCATTACAAATGCATTTCAATAGTTCAGTTTATATCACTAGCTATGGACGTACTACTGATGAAGTAGAGATTGCTGTGCCTATACCAGTAACTTTCCTGAAATCACTCATTTTGAACTGATAGCACATGGATATATCTAAAGACTTCTCAGACTTGTGGATATTTTTGACATAAACAAACTCTTTCATAATAAATTTCATAATTTATCATCTATTGAATATAAGAATTCTCCCTGGTAATCTGTTCTAGAAACTACCCTTCAAGCTTCAAATTGATGTGCATCAGTTTTAAACTTTTATCTTAATATTCTGAATATAGTGCTTAGGTCTGTATCCCCTTAGCCATTGCCATCAAGGTTTTTCTCATATTCCCTGTTTTGTCAATATGTGACATGACCTTATTTATAAACGGAAATTCAGAAACTTTTTCTCTCCTAGTTCTGGAGTGCAGAAGTCTAAACCAGATGTCTGCAGGGCCATGCTCCCTCCAAAACTCTGGGAAGATCCTTCTTGCCTCTTGTTAGCTTCCAGTTGGTTGTTGGTTGCTCAGTTGCTCAGTCACATCTGACTCCTTGAGGCCCTATGGACAGTAGCCGGCCAGTCTTCTCTGTTCATAGAATTTTCCCAGCAAGAATACTGGAGTGAGTTGCCGTTTCCTCCTCCAGGGGATCTTCCCCACTCAGGAATCGAACCCACATCTCTTGTGTCTCTGGCATTGGCAGGTGGTTTCTTTACCACTAAGGTCACCTGGGAAGCCCCTTATTTACATAGGCATAATGTATATCTCCCTACCCATGTCTCACCCTCACATCCCGTTCTGGGGATGAGGTACAGAGAGAAAACCCTGGAACCAGCCTTCCTGTCTGACTTTCAGAAAAGATTGGTAAAGCTGAAGGCAGGAAGCAAAGAGTAAGAGAAGAGAAACATTATGTCCAAGTCTGGGGTCAGTTTTCTACGGGAATTTGAAATCTGCCATCTAGTTCTACTTTTCAATGTATTTTAGAGTATGCAAATAATTTGGATTTTATTCATCAGAACTCTAATTTTATTTTAACTAAAATTGACTATTTATACAAGAAATCAGTGAACTATGGCCCATGGACAAAAACTGACCTGCTACTTGCTCTTGTAAATAAAATGCTATTGGAACATAGTCATGTTCATTTGTTGAATATACTGTCTATTGTATACTGCCAAGTCGTGGCAGCTTTGATGCCATGATTCCAGAGCTGAATAGTTGCTACATAGACTGTATGGCCTGCAAAGCCTAAAATACTCACCACCTGGACTTCTCCTGAAAAAGTTTGCAGAAATCTGACCTATATGGTTCAACATGCTGAGCTTTGGAAAGCTATTAATTAGCAAGAGAATACATAGATTAAGTAGTATATTCAAGGTTTGATTATAATCTAACAATACTTAAATATCAAAATGTATGAATCTGTATGAGAATTGAACTTGAAGGGAATGTTGCCATTGTTTAAATCATTTGCAGTCTCCTCTTTTGTGATTATCTTTGGAATCATTCAATGGACCGTACCAGAAAATTTGTTACATCATCTCTAACCATCCCCTTTACATAATATCTTAGCATTAACATCCTTATCTTAATAAACCATATTAAAATTTTAAAATGCATCACTCCTTTTCAATTGCTTATTTCAGTTGTGCTTATTAATAGCCGATTTTTAAAAGTATCTGCTTCCTCCTCTGTTTCCTCCTCCTCATTCTCTTCCTCCTGTTTCATAACAGTGTAGGAACCTGGGAACGTGTTCTTGATGAGCCAAGGAATCAGGTAAGTGGTCAAGATGATTATAGCCTGAAAGCTGTAATTTTACACATGAATAGTACGTAATTGGTAGCATAACATCCCTGTCTCCCTAGGCTTAAAATATGGTGGGACTTTTCTATCATGACTTTCTCTGGGAGTCAATTGGAATAACTTTAGTCATTTTTAGTGAAGACTGAACATTTTTCAAAAGTACATTACCACTGTCACAGCGGAATTTATTCTTGCAGTCAATCTCCTCAATTTTGCAGAGCTTGGATGGAATGCACGGCTGAAAGGTCATGAGAGGCTCCGTACATGGTTGTCCTCCAAACTGACTGGGGCGCAGGATGGACCTAACCTTGAACTAAAAGGAAAGGAGAGAAAGGTGAATACCTCTGAGGCTGGACCTAACCTTGAACTCAAAGGAAAGGAGAGAAAGGTGAATACCTCTGAGGCTGGGTTGAAGCCAGAAAGTATCTAAGAAAACTGGGCTTCTCAGTCACAGTAGTGATTTTTCCTATAGTGGCATTTGCTAAATTACTAATGATTTTTTCCAATTCCGTTATTGTGTTTTCTTAGGGAAGTCAATACTTTTGGGGTCTCATTTTTCCAACCTGTAAAACGAGGAAGTGGGACAACAAATTTCTGAAGATTTCTAACTCTGAAATCATAGGATTCTAAATTGAATCAAAATCAAATGCACAAATATTTACTGAGCATGTCCTGAGTGCAATAAATCTTCCAGGTCGTAACAGTAGCCCTTTTATTCCTCAAAGATAGTGTGAAGTGATAAATGTGAAAGGATTGATGGGGGCGGGCTTTTGTATGAGAAAGTCACTGTGGAAACCAAAGCTGGCACATTTTCCACACTTTGAAAGGTTTTAAATGGTTAGTAGTAAATCAAAGAGTCAGGGAAGGATAGAAATAGAATAGGATTCAAAAGTACTGACTTTAAAGTCAGAAAAATCCAAGTTCAATACGTAGCTTTCTATTCATTAGTGATGTGTGCTTGGGTAAATTACTTAACCCCTAATGAGCTATAACTTCCTCATCTGTAAAATGGGTAGAAAAACAATGTGATGTGAAGTTTGAATAAGATGATGTGTGCAAAGGAACCTAACTGTCTCTGTGAGATAGTGGGTGCTTTCCTTGTATTGGGTCAATTCCTTTTACTTCCCTAATGTCTGAATGCTTAGCACCTACCCTGACTGGGATTCACCCGGGCCAGTGCCCTACCTGGAATGAATTTGAGGTAGGTAAATATTGCAGCTGGGAACAATAAACAAATCGAGGGACTTTCCCTTAGCAGGGGGCAGTTAAAGAAAGGGCAAGGAGTCATTTTAATTAATGTACCTCATTTCTGTCTGATTTTAAATCTTGGACTGAACTGCACATTTTTTAGCACCTGTTTTTGCTTTGTGAGCTCTCACAGGGCAGAGGCAGTGGAAATCAGAGCTGGGTGAGTGCAATACCAATCCTCAGGGTTTGGGGGGTGGCAGGCAGAACATTTTTTTGGTATTCACATGCCAATAAAGCATGTCAAATGAATCCTGCCTCCCCCTAAAATATTTCCCTCAGTGGAAGCTGGGACAATTTATTTCCAGAAATTAAAGTAATTCATCATTTCTATGATTGTTGAGTTTGTCAGGGAATTTGAGAATTTATGATTCTGATTTCCTGAATATACCCACATTTCACTTACCCGTTTTTGAACACAAGGGTCGCAGTCTGACCAGGGTCCATAATCTCCCAGGCGGCAATTGATAGGGCAAGTTTGCCAGTTACACTCTCTGGACTCCTGCTTGGTACAAAGCTGGCCACAAAAGTTTTCAAAATAGTACTTATCTGTAACAATCCGTCTATAATAAGGAGGAGAAAGCTGCTTAGAATGAGTGTCTTTACTGTGGCTCCAGCCCCATAAGAAAAATATTCATTGAGCATCAATTATAGTGAATAAAAGGAAAGAGGTTTTCATGGAAAATCAAGCAGTCCACCATATGTACAGTTTTTACCACTTAATGGAACTCAAGACTGGGTCCATAATTTGTGGGGCACAAAGCAAAATAAAAGTGGGGGGGGGTCACATGTTCAAAGAAGGCTAAGCACCAAAGAATTGATGCTTTCAAACTGTGGTGCTAGAGAACTCTTAAGAGTCCCTTGGACTGCAAAGAGATGAAACCAGTCAATCCTAAGGGATATCAATCCTGAATATTCATTAGAAGGACTGAGGCTGAAAGTGAAGCTCCAATACTTTGGCCACCTAAATGTGAAGAGCCAACTCGTTGGAAAAGACCCTGATGCTGGGAAAGATTGAAGGTAGGAGGAGAAGGGGATGACAGAGGATGAGATGTTTCGATGGCATCACCGACTCAATGGACATGAGTTTGAGCAAAGTCTGGGAGATAGTGAAGCACAGGGAAACCTGGTGGGCTACTGTTCATGGGGTCACAAAGAATCAGACATGACTGAGAGACTGAACAGCAACACATATTCATAAATTCTTAAGAATTTCCAAAGAGAGGAGGCAGAGCATGAAGCCAAACCACAGCCCTTCTCAGAGTGGGGTCCTGTGTGAATGCACAGGCTACACGTCTATGAAGCCTGCCGTGATGGAATTCCTGGGAGGGACTGGAAGAAAAAGAAAGAAGAAAGTTTCTGCTAATTGCTTAAAAGATGACAATGCAATGTGGTAAGTACAATGATTGAGATAGAGCCAGAGCTCTGTGGGGCTAAAGATGAAAGGAGAAAGTGACATGAGAGATACGTTTTGAAAAATCCACGTGAGTTTTCCAGGCAACAAAGGGAAGGGTGTTCAGAGGAAACAGCTTGTGCACAGATTAGCAGGGAAGGAGTATGATATGTCCATGGAGGAGTTTGTGGGATGCACCTGAGAAGAGCATAATCGAGAGGGATGAACTTTTATTATGGTACTTTATTTGGCAGGCAGTAGTGAGCTACTCCAGTACTCTTGCCTGGAAAATCCCATGGACCGAGGAGCCTAGCAGGCTGCAGTCCATGGGGTCGCTAAGAGTCGGGCACGACTGAGCGACTTAGCAGCAGCAGCAGCAGTAGTGAGCTACTAAGGGACTCTTGAGTAGGGAAGTATTACGAACAAATCTGTTCTTACATCCGGAGTAGATGGTTTATTGAGGCCATCAGGTGGTGATTTTAATGAGACTCACACTACATATGTAAAAATAGTTTTCTAAATTAGATCTCTAAAAAGTTCCATAACAGTTAAAAACACATTAAGTATATGCCTTTTTTCTTCCAAGTCACGTGAGCGTCTTCATGGAACAGAAATATCTAACAGATTTAAAGAAACTATGGGGGAGGAATAATCTGAATTAATGAAAAGACTGAATTATTAAATGTTACCAAGTAAAACACAGTTTTCTTGCCTTCTTGTCCATGCCAACAATCGAGCTAATAGCTAGCAGTGCTGCTCAATTGAGGTCCTGTTAGACTCAGTTTAATGAGTAGAAAATTCTCTATAATTAACTCACTAACTGTAGGCAAGCAGAGTTATGTGCTGATTGAAAAAAAAAAAAAAACCCAAGTAGTGATTCTAAGTAAATTAAATAGTCAACTGAAAATATTGCACAGATTCTTAATTGAATTTCTTTAAAATGCTTCAATTTTATGGAGAGAACAAAAGTAGACTCCACTTTAACCTTACGTGGAAAAGACATCAAATTCCATCCAAATTCATGAGTTCTTTTTAAAAGTAAAAAATTTTTTGCAGATTGTACTCTGCAAAAATTATACTTGCAGATATATTTTCTTTCCCATTGCTTAGTGTGGCACTTTTTGATTTTGCTAATTCTGTCCTTGAGGTTTCCCAGGGCACATAGAAAAGCTACAAAGCCCACACCCACCTCTGTCTGGTCTGGGTTCCAGAATTGCAGGTTTTTGAGCAGCTGGACCACTGACTCCATGGGTAATGATCACAGAAACAGGCTTGGCTCTTGTCAATTAGAGCACTCAGCAGGATAAAATACAAGACGGAGTGTCTGGCCATGCCTGGAGGGCCTCCAGATCCTGAAAAGAAATGATGTAATACATATCAAACATTCATGGGGTAAAACTTAACAAATCATTCTCGGTTACAGCCTCAAATATGATCTTTGAAAACATCTTGCCTTCCTTAAGTCAACACGTATAAATTCACAACCTTATGAGTATAAATCCTATTTCTAAAGACTTTTAGGGTGGACATTCCCATAGTTCAAAATCCCAGCACTAGTTAAGTTTCTCTGAACTGTGAGTGATAGGCTACAAGACAAAGTGAAAGTGAAGTCGCTCAGTCGTGTCCGACTCTTTGCGACGCTATGGACGGTAGCCTACCAGGCTCCACGGTCCATGGGATTTTCCAGGCAAGAATACTGGAGTGGGCTGCCATTTCCTTCTCCAGGAGATCTTCCCAACCCAGGGATCCAACCCGGGTCTCCTGCATTGCAGACAGACGCTTTACCATCTGAGCCACTAGGGAAGCCCAAGTGGCTCACAAGACTAAGAGTCAGTACCAAATCCCAGTCATCTTACCACTCAACATCTATCACATTGGCTGGGTAAAGAACAGGCATCAGTAAGTGTTCATTGAATGAAGGTATATCATAATGTACAATTAGTTAGTATGGTGTAGTTCAAACCCAGTCAGGAAAGTCAACCTTTTTTTAAGCAGTGAAACTTAAAAAAAAAAAGAAATCTATGTAGAACTCCAATACAGAATAAAAATGAAGCTGCCACTGGCCAGCCAGGCTGAAGTCAGTGGGCATAAACTAGCCTCCAATTCCCTAAACCAGCCCTAAAATGTATGTAATCCAGTGTGAAAACCACCATTTATTTTGGAAATGTGATAGAGAGGATGATCCTTCAGTTCTGTTGTTAAACTGAGGACATTACCAGCACTGTGTAGAAGAAATTCTAAATGATGTTGCTAATTTAAATAAAGACAAAATTCTACAAAGAGGAGATCGTATCACTTAGAAGAATGAAAACAAACCCTGTAAAGGAAAAAAACCAATCAAAGTGTGTAGTAAATATTTGTATCACATTCCATTTCCAAATGGAATTTTTTATATGATCTTACACTTTTTAAGATAATTACTTATTTTGTGCAGACAGTACCCTCAAGTATTACCTAGTACTTCCTTTCAGTTTTTCATACCTTTCTGGGACTGGGGAAGGACTTTGGAACCTTTCTTTCTGAAGCTCTGTTTAGTTTCCTGGCATCTTGGTATTAATAGCTTGCTAAAGAGTTCATTGTCCCATTATCTCTACTTTTAGACTCAGAGAAGTTAGAGCTGGAAAGGGTCTTTGAAACCTTTAGGTTAAACTTCCTCATTTTAGGGATGATGAGGCTGAGGCTTTAGCAGGTACATAAGGCTGAAGCTACATGACAAGTAAGCCCCAGACTCCACATTCTTAGATGAGATGTATCCTTTCATTCGATTTCTAGTAATACTAATCTACATGCTTGGAACTTCACCACCCAGACCACAAGAGGGTTTGCTCAGATGTGGCTAAATGCCAGAGAAAACTTGGATCAGTAGTTCCCCATGTGCTGTGCAGCCTTGAGGATCTGTGAGTTAATGGATGGAGTTAGCAAAACCATACTTGCCCCCTAATACTGCCATTTTGATTTTTGTATCTCTAACAAAACATGCACTCAATATGCCAGCAAATTTGGAAAACTCAGCAGTGGCCACAGGACTGGAAAAGGCCAATTCTCATTCCAATCTCAAAGAAGAGCAATGTCAAAGAATGTTCAAACTACAACACAATTGCACTCATGTCACATGCTAGTAAGGTAATGCTCAAAATTCTCCAAGCTAGGTGTCAACAGTTATCAGTATCAGTTCAGTTGCTCAGTCGTGTCTGACTCTTTGCAAACCCATGGACTGCAGCACGCCAGGCCTCCCTGTCCATCACCAACTCCTGGAGTTTACCCAAACTCTTGTCCATTGAGTCGGTGATGCCATCCAGCCATCTCATCCTCTGTTGTCCCTTTCTCCTCCTGCCTTCAATCTTTCCCAGCATCAGGGTCTTTTCAAATGAGTCAGTTCTTTACATCAGGTGGCCAAAGTATTGGAGTTTCAGCTTCAACATCACTCCCTCCAATGAATATTCAGGACTGATTTCCTTTAGGATGGACTGGTTGGATCTCCTTGCAGGCTAAGGGACTCTCAAGAGTCTTCTCCAACACCACAGTTCAAAAGCATCCATTCTTTGGTGCTCAGCTTTCTTTATAGTCCAATTCCCACATCCATACATGACTACTGGAAAAACCATAGCTTTGACTAGATGGAACTTTCTTAGCAAAGTCATGTCTCTGCATTTTAATATGCTGTCTAGGTTGGTCATAGCTTTTCTTCCAAGGAGCAAGCATCTTTTAATTTCACAGCTGCAGTCACCATCTGCAGTGATTTTGGAGCCCCAAAAAAATAAAGTCTGTCACTGTTTCCACTGTTTTCCCATCTATTTGCCGTGAAGTGATGGGACTGGATGCCATGATCTTAGTTTTCTGAATGTTGAGCTTTAAGCCAACTTTTTCACTCTCCACTTTCACTTTCATCAAGAGGCTTTTTAATTCTTCTTCATTTTCTGCCATAAGGGTGGTGTCATCTGCATATCTGAGATTATTAATATTTCTCCTGGAAACCTTGATTTTAGCTTGTGCTTCTTCCAGCCCAGCATTTCTCGTGATGTACGCTGCATATAAGTTAAATAAGCAGGATGACAATATATACCCTTGACGTACTCCTTTTCCTATTTGGAACCAGTCTGTTGTTCCATGTCCAGTTCTAACTATTGCTTCTTGACCTGCATACAGATTTTTCAAGAGGCAGGTCAGGTGATCTGGTATTCCCATCTCTTCAACTGTACATAAACCAAGAACTTCCAGATGTACAAGCTGGATTTAGAAAAGGCAGAGGAACCAGAGATCAAATAGCCAACATCCATTGTATCATAGAAAAAGCAAGAGAATTCAAGAAAAACATATACTTCTGCTTCACTGACTATGCTAAAGCCATGGACTGTGTGGATCACAACAAACTCTATGGAAAATTCTTAAAGATATGGGAATAACAGACCACCTTACCTGCCTCCTGAGAAACCTATCTATAGATTAAGAAGCAACAGTTAAAACTGGACATGGAACAACAAACTGGTTCCAAATAGGGAAAGGAGTAAGTCAAGGCTGTATATTGTCACCCTGTTTATTTAACTTCTATGCAGAATACATCATGCAAAATGCCAGGCTGGATGAAGCTCAACTTGGAAGCTGGAATCAAGATTGTTGGGAGAAATATCAATAACCTCAGACAAGCAGATGATACCACTCTAATGACAGAAAATGAAGAGGAACTAAAGAGCCTCTTGATGAAGGTGAAAGAGGAGAGTAAAAGAGCTGGCTTAAAGCTCAACATTCAGAAAACTAAGATCATGGCATCTGGTCCCATTAACCTCATGGCAAATAGATGGGGGGAAAAAGTGGAAACAGTGACAGGCTTTATTTTCTTGGGCTCCAAGTTACTGTGGATGGTTACTGAAGCCATGAAATTAAAAGACACTTATCCTTGGAAGGAAAGCTGTGACTAACCTAGACAGTGTGTTAAAAAGCAGAGACATTACTTTGCCGACAAATGTCTACCTAGTCAAAGCTGTGGTTTTTCTAGTAGACAGGTACCAATGTGAGAGTTGTACCATAAAGAAGGCTGAGTGCTGAAGAACTGATGCTCTTGAATTGTGGTGCTGAAGAAGACTCTTGAGAATCCCTTGGACTGCAAAGAGAGCCAACCAGTCAGTCCTAAAGGAAATCAGTCCTGATGTTCATTGTCAGGACTGATGAATATTCAGCTGAAGCTGAAGCTCCAATACTTTGGCCACTTGATGAGAAGAGCTGACTCATTGAAAAAGACCCTGATGCTGGGAAAGATTGAGGGTGGGAGAAGAAGAGGGTAACAGAGGATGAAATGATTGGATGACATCACTGACTCAATGGACATAAGTTTGAGCAAACTGACAGACACTGCAAGACAGGGAAGCCTGGCTTGCTGTGTAGTCCATGGGGTTACGAAGAGCCAGACATGACTGAGGGATTGAAAAACAACAACAATTTCCAGGATACAGCAAAGTGATTTAGTTATATATATTTATATATGTATATGTGTATATATATGTGTGTATATGTGTGTATATATATATATATATATATATATATGCTGATGCTGGTTTAGACACTAAGTTGTGTCTGACTCTTAAAACCCCATGTACTATAGCCTGCCAGGCTCCTCTGTTCTTGGGATTCTCCAGGCAAGAATACTGGAGTGGGATGCCATTTCCTACTCCAGGGGATCTTTCCAACCCAGGACTAGAACCTGGGTCTCCTGCATCGCAAGCAGATTCTTAACTGACTTAGCTATGAAAGAAAGAAAGATAGTGAAGTTGCTCAGTCATGTCCAACTCTTTGCGACCCCATGGACAGTGGCTTGCACCAGGCTCCTCCGTCCATGGGATTTTCTAGGCAAGAGTACTGGAGTGGGTTGCCATTTCCTCCTCCAGGGAATCTTCCCGACCCAAGGATTGAACCCGGGTCTCCCGCATTGTAGACAGACGCTTTACCATCTGAGCCACAAGGGTTAGAGATTAGCTAAGGGTTATAGACTTAGCTATGAGGGTAGCCCAAATATATATATAAATAAACTGGATGTATGGTTTCCTGTGCTATGCAGTAGGATCTTGTTTATTTCCTTTGTATATAGTAGTTTGTATCTGCTAACTCGAAACTCCTAATTTATCCCTCTCCTACCCTTTTCCCCTTTGGGTAACCATAAATTTGCTTTCTATGAGTCTGTCTTGTAAATAAGTTCACTTGTGAAAGTGAAGTCGCTCAGTCGTGTCCGACTCTTAGCGACCCCATGGACTGCAGCCCACCAGGCTCCTCCGTCCGTGGGATTTTCCAGGCAAGAGTACTGGAGTGGGGTGCCGTTGTCTTCTCCAAAATTCACTTGTATCATATTGTATATTGCCCATATCATATGGCATTTGTCTTTCTAACTTACATCATTTAGTATGTCAGTCAGTAAACATTTTCAAATTGTCCTACAAGCTCAGAGAAAAATCCTAGAATAAAAGCAACAAAATCCACTGACATGTGGCTGAATATGTCCTTTAATTTGAAATGGAATTGACACCTATTTGAGTATTCATTGAATGAGTTATAAAGAAACAGAATTCATTATCACTGTCTGAGGAGGGTAAACAGAAACTGAAGATGCTTTTCATGATTTTTATCCAAACTTTAAAAAAAAAATTATTTTTAATTGGAGGATAGTTACTTTACAGTATTGACCTGGTTTCTGCCATACATCAACATGAATCAGCCATAGGATACATGTAAGTTGCTACACCCATAGGCTGTTTCAATCATAAAAACAAGAGACTCCTTTAAAGACCACTGCACTTGCCTGCCAATTTTAGTTCTCTCAGTCATGTCTGACTCTTTGCGACCCCATGGACTGTAGTCTTTCAGGCTCTTTTGTCCACAGGGATTCTCCAGGCAAGAGTACTGGAGTGGGTTTTCATGCCCTTCTCCAGGGGATCGTCCCAACCCAGGGATGGAATTCAGGTCTCCCACATTGCAGGCAGATTCTTTACCATCTGAGCCACTAGGATAGCCTAATTTTAGTTCACTGGTATTTAACTCACCTTTTCTGGTTTTCTTCAGCAATACAGAACCATAGACTTTGGGATAAGAGTGTCCAGAAATTAGGCGGGGTTCAAACCAAATACATAGTATGAGTTCTATATGCTACACATCAAACCCAAGCTGAGATTGAATGATTTTCTACTGGCTTTCTACCAGCTGCCAAGGGCCCTGAGGCTTCTAAACAATATGAAGTTTTCTTGTTAATCACTAGACAGACCACATCCCACCCCCCACCCCCAAATTGGGACCTTCTCAAGCAGGAACCGTTTCAGCAAGGAAAGAGATCTAAACAGAGGGGGTTTTCCTGTTGTTTATTTATTTGATCTTTTTCTTATTAAATTTTGAAGAGATAGATATGTTCCAGAATAATTCAGTTGTAAAGAAAATAAATTCTTATTTTGTGGGATCAGCATGTAAATGATCGGGCAAAATTGAATTACAAAAGATTACTAGTTCTCAATTCTCAGCAGACACTCTGTTTTAACTTCCAAAAGCTTGAAAAGTATAGGTGGATTTTATTCCTCTTATCATAAAACTGCAATAACAGAATCCATATAAAATATTCTAATCTCATATTTGGCTATACTATTCTGAGACAACTTGGAAAATGCTATAAATGAAGATGATAACGCCAAAGATTCTTATTTGAGGAGATGCTAATAAAATAGCTAATCAGTAGCTTTTATAACATTTTATTGTTATAAGGAAAAGTTGACTTATGTTAAAATAATTCTCATTCAAATAAAGATAATTATTTCTTTTATTTTTTTATTATCATAGCCCAGCATCTAATATCAAAGCATTCCTTATTTATCGATTTTTAACATCTTTAGACATTTTGGAGATATCTAAAATTTCATGCAGGCATTATGCCCATTACCACACAATTTTCATATAAACATGGAACAAAAAAATTTTCAGTGAGTAGAGAAACATAGTTAAGAAAAATTTTCCACTGCAGTAGCATGGTAGAAGAGCAGCAGTTCTGGAAGTTTTCTCATTGCCAACCCTCTTGAACTCTAAAAATGAGCGGTTCCATTGAACCATTGAAGATGGCTATGTGAGCATGTGGAGAATTCTATTATAGAGTGAAATCCATTTTATTCTGATCTATCACCTTACCATGTCCTTGACTCACATGAATGATTTGTTCCTAAGGCAGTTCAGCACATCTTACCTGACAGGTTCAGAAGATGTTCTAGTCTGACCCTAAGTTCAAGTTCTTCCTTTCCATCTTCTTGTAAATGTCTTGAATCTCTTATTTTTTATTTTTTCCTTCTGCCCATGCCCTAGAAGCTCAAGAAGTTGTATTTACTGCTGCTGGTGCTGTCTGGGGAGCCCAGGCACATGACTAGTCTTTGGCTAAAAGGTATGTTTGCTTTACTTTTAAATGTAGTTTATCTCATAGAAAAACTTGATTCACCAAGGCAGCTCTCTGGAAGGACACTTCTTTAAGAAATATGAACCTTTTGGTTCTTTTGAGGTTTAAGCAAAATAGTTACATCTTACTTTAAAAGGAAGGTAAAAGACTGTAATCTGTTATGTATTTTCATGCATGAAAGGGTAAGTTTGTTGGAAGCATGATCTATGATTTTGAAATCTTAAAATTACAAATGAAATCATTATGTCACTTACCTTAAACAAAAATTGTGGTATCCAGTTTGTGGTATCCAGAGAACTAATCTGCAGATGGCTAAGGAAACAATAGGTACTCACAGTGAAAAGGGTTTATAGAATAATCCAAACAAATCTTTTTTCCCCTTTGCTAGCTGACACAAGGTCATGTCCCAGAGATCTAACAACACCTAGAGCACTGTCAGAACAAACATTCCGTGGGAAATCTGGACTTTGGAAATGATTACTTAAATCAGCAGTAATCCTGAAACTTTTTTTTTTTCCTTGTTACGTTTTTTAAAATTTATTTTTATATGGAGGAAAATTGCTTTACAATGTAGTGTTGACTTCTGTCTTACGTAAGTACACATATGTCCCCACCCTCTTGAACCTCCCTCTCACCCTCTAACTCATTCTACCCTTCCAGGTTGTCACAGAGTACTGGGTTGAGCTCCCTGTATTATACAGCAATTTGCCACTATCTCTAGCTCTCTATTTTACATATGGTAATGTGTGGAATATCACTCAGCCATAAAAAAGGAATGAATTTGAGTTACTTCTGTAGAGGTGGATTAACCTAGAGCTTGTTATACAGAGTGAAGTAAGTCAGAAAGAGAAAAACAAATATCATATATTAACACATATATATGAAATCTAGAAAAATAGTACTGATGAACCTATTTGCAGGGCAGGAATAGAGAGACAGACATAGAGAACAAACTTGTGGACACAGTGGGGGAAAGACAGGGTGGGATGAATTGAGAGAGTAGCACTGAAACAACTCTGCAACAACCCTGTATCTCTTAAGAGTGAGATATTACACAGGGTCCTGCTTTTTCAATGATTTTCCCATTCAAGAACTATTGTAATGGGTACTGCTACTGAAGATAAAAGAAATCTCTGACTCCATTTTAAAAAACTGTCAGAATAAAGTGCTTAAAATTGCCTTCTGCTTTAGCAATGTGTCCATTTAATTAAAAAATATATAGATTTTTTCTGATTATGTAATATTTATTGAGAAAGATTTAGAAAATGTGAAAAGCATGAAGAGGAAAAGCAAAATTGTTTTTCATAAACAGATAAAATTATTCATAGTTGGAGTACATACTCCATATATAATGTGCTTCAATCATATAATGTTCAGTCAGACACATGTATGTGTCTCTCCACATACACGTATGCAAAAAAAGCATATATATATATAATTTTGTGACAGTATACATTTTTAAAAAGATTTAAATGGCACAGAATTTATCATATTCCATGATCTACAGAACCATATCATCATTGGTCTGTGCAAGATCTTTTATTTAATTGCACTATCTTCCCCCATGATTTTGTTTCATTTCTTTTCCAAGATTAGTTATATATTAGTATATTTCATGTTTATCCTTACATATGGTTGTTTAGATATATGTGTTTAAACCCTAAAAACACGAAGTCTCATTTTCTATGAGTATTTTTGTGATTTACACAAATGGTATTTTGCTAAAAGTTTTATTTGATTTCTTCCTTTCTTCATCCAACTTTATGCTTCTGAGCCTTATGCGGTGTATGTCTACTGGAACACAGACATTCACTGTATGGACTACCTTTTATTTTCCCACTCTCTTCGCACTTTTGTTGCCTTCATCTCCCTGCAATTATAAACACAATGTACTCTTTCCTTGTGAACCTTTGAGAAAAATTCCAAGAGACTTCCAGGTTGCTCTTCAGAAAAACTATACGTGTTTAAACTCTTACTAGCAGCCTACGAAGACTTCTTCCTAGCATTTTTTGTTTGTTAAGTGTTGTTGAAGTAGCATGTCAGTGATCAACAGCGAACTTCAGCATTTCATTCTCACCTGACAGTCTGGCTTTCTATCTGTACATTCTAGATATTAGTGTCTTGTACGATATGGATTTTACAGATCTCTCAGTCTGTCACTTATCTATTAGTTTTATCTATGGTATTTTTGATTGATGAGAGACTTTTAATTTTAATGTCATCTAATTTGTCTATTTTCCTCTGATAATTTTTGCTTTGGATAGTTTTTCTTTTGTTTAAGAAATTATTTTAAGAAATCTGAAGTCATAGTCCTAAATTTTCTTCAGAATCCTATAGTTTTGTATTTTAGATATCCTCCTTAGTTCTCTACAGTCACACTATGTTTTTATAAATGGTATAAGGTAAAGTAAAGTAAATGAAACAAAAACAAAAAACCTTGTAGCTAATATCATAGCTAGTGCAAAAATATTGAACTTTTCTTCCTAAGGCCAGAAAAGAGACAAGATGTCTGTTATCACCATTTTTATTCTGTAGTGCACCAGAAATCTTATCAAGTGCAATCAGGAAAGAAAAAAAAAGTATCACATTGAAAAGAAAGTAAAGTAAATTGAATTATAGACAGAATGGTAGTGTACATAGAAAATCCAAAAGGAGTTACAGATATAGATTAGAATTAATAAATGAATTTAGTAAGGTTACTGGATACAAGTTTATTATCAAAAAAGTATTTCTATATCCAAGCAAAACCAAGCAAAATACTTAATCTGGAAAGATTTAAAATAACAGTGATCAAGTGGGTTCTTTACATCTAATGACAATTATGATTCTATGAAAGGTTCACAATATATTAATAGCTTGATATTTGCTAATATGAGTATTTGCTAAGGTGAAGTGAAACAAAATAGTGTAATAGGAAAAGAGAAAACTAGGGGAGAGAAAAAATGTGGAGATAGAAATTGCCTTACTGTCGATTCTGGTAATCACCAGCTAGGTGATTTTTAACAAATCACTTTACTTCATTGAAGCTGTTTCCTCATTTGTAAAATAAATGTTTCTCTAAAAAATTTTTTTTAAAACAGTATAAAATGTCTTTAAAATATTAATTATATCCTCAATATGGAAAGCAGCTAAAACAAATATTCTTCAGAAAAATTAAATTTTCACCAAGTGGTGGGAGTGATTACCTGAGTAGTATAAAGATTCGTAGGAGCACAGCAGAGAGCCAGTACTCCAAGATATCATGCTTTAACATGCATCTAGTAACCTACCCAAGACCGAAGCAGGTCAGACCCAGAATACAAGTCTGTCTTCTTTCTCCTATATTGTATTGAGACTCTAAAGACTGAAAATTTAAGCTAAGAAGAAAGGAAAAGTGGTGTACTGCATGCCAGTGTTGAGGACACTTGGGGCTGGTGTAGCAATTTCAACCATGAGGATGTGAGACAATAAAGAAGAGAGAAAATATTTTATGCCTGGGTAAGAAAATATACCCTTTGTGTGTGAGTACTTCTTTTTCTAGTTGGTTCTTTGAGGGCCTAAAATTGAATGCATTTTCCCTAAGGTATTGTGTTTGGACTTAAGGGAAAATGCTAAAAGTCAGACCCTGGAGAGATAAGAGACTCAGTAGAATCAGGCTAGATAGAGCTATTAATTAATGTGTGCTATAAGAAAGATAGAGAAGTAAAAATATTGTGTGTCATGGTACAGGAAAAACACAGGTTGAAAGAACTGAAGGATGTATAGAGGAATTCTTGAGAGAAGGTACAAATGTCTAAGATGCAAGAGTGACCTGGCATCAAAGGAGAATTTAGCATCTTTTCAATGATGTATTTGGATTCTCCATCTTGTGTTCTCGTGGATGGTTAAATGGCATATCCCACTCAGGGTCCTTTTCTAGAGCAGGGATTGGAAAACTAAAGCCAGTGAGACAATTCTAGCCTGATGCCTATTTTGTAAATAAGGTTTTATTGGAATAAAGTCACACAATTAGTCATTGTCTGTGGCTGCTTTTGTACTACAACAATAGGGTTGAGAAGTCCCAACAGAGACTATATAGCATGCAAAGCCAAAAATATTTATTATCTGGCCCTCTACAGAAAAAGTTTTCTGAATCCTGCAACACCAAAGGGAAAGATTTCTAGTCTGATCAATACAACTACTATGTCCAGTTGGCTTTGAGAAGTAGTAGTAGTGTTACTTCAGTCCAATAATTGGGTGTTGTTTCAGAGCTAGGAACTGAATGCTTGTGTACAGTTATGTTCAGGTCTACCTCTGGGTGAGAACACGAGTACTCTCTAAATGATATTTGGATGCATGCTGCTGAAAAACGAAGCATACTATGAAGTTCATCAGAGCTCTCTAAGCAAGTGCAGACTTTATAAAGTGTTGGCTAGTGACAAGAAATATCTTTTCGCACAAAATGCTCCATATTTTCATAATGTAGAAATTTACTAGTGAGCTTAAATTTGACTGACCAGTAAAAAAGGCTTTAATTGTAGAGAAACAGAAGGGTGTGGGAGGAACTTAGAGCCAGGACATGGAAACTTAAGAGGGAGCAATTATCGTTTTTCCAGAAGGAGAATGTGTATTGTTAAAAATCTTTATTCCTCTCCTAATGATGATAGATTCACAACCAAATGGTATTTTCTGCCAATAAAATAACCCCACACATAAGATAATGAACAGTGGGAGCAGCTGACTCTCTGAAGGCTTTTTCATATGTTAAATATTCACATGCCAACTTATCATTATAGCAAAAATACTGTAATTTCTCATTAGGGCCAAGACTAATGACCCTGTCTATTTCACAAGCCCTTTAGAGTGTACTTTGTCAGTCAATGTGTGAGTCGATAAAGTGAAATGCAAATTAAATTATTTCACATGGAGAATCATAGATAAAAAGTCTCAAGTGGAGAAAATATAAGTTTGCTTTGGACCGCAGGCTACTATGATCTTTTTCTCTTTCCCTTTACTACTAAAATTATTAGAATAGTCTAAATTCACCACATTTAATTTCTTACCATCTACTCCTTATCAACTTCACTGTTTGAAACTGTCATAACTACAACCATCCTACAAGAACAATAACTATCAGTAACTTCCTCATTGCCAAACTGAATCACCACTTTTCAATTCTCTATTGGCTCCTGGACCTGGTCAGTCAGTTCAGTCACTTAGTCATGTCCAACTCTTGCAGTCCCATGGATTGCAGCATGCCAGGCCTCCCTGTCCATCACCAACTCACAGAGCTTTCTCAAACTCATGTCCATCAAGTCGGTGATGCCATTTAACAATTTCATTCCATGTCCAGGTACAAGATGCATTGTACCTATTGCACATGGTACAATACATATTTTCCTCAGGAAATTCCTCTTTTCTCTTTTTATGATTCTCTTCCTACCCCCATCTGGTATTCTATCTTCAGTCTCTTTTCTTTTGTAAGGTATTTTAAAAACAGCCTCAGATACATAGATGATACTACTCTAATGCCAGAAAGTGACGAGGAACTAAAATGCCTCTTGCTGAGGGTAAAGGAGGAGAGTGGAAAAGCTGCCTTAAAACTCAACATTTAAAAAACTAAGATCATGGCATCCGGTCCCATCACTTCATGGCAAACAGAAGGGGAAAAAATGGAAGCAGTGACAGATTTTCTCTTCTTGGGCTCCAAAATCACCAAGGATGGTGACTGTAGCAATGAAATTAAAAGACACTTGCATCTTGGAAGGAAAGCTATGATAAACCTAGACAGCATATTAAAAGTCAAAGCTATGGTCTTTTCAGTAGTCATGAACGGATGAACACCCAGGACTGATCTCCTTTAGGATGCACTGGTTGGATCTCCTTGCAGTCCAAGTTACCCTATAGGGTCTTCTCCAACACCACAGTTCAAAAGCATCAGTTCTTCGGCACTCAGCCTTCTTCACAGTCCAACTCTCACATCCATACATGACCACAGGAAAAACCATAGCCTTGACTAGATGGACCTTTGTTGGCAAAGTAATGTTTCTGTGTTTTAATATGCTATCTAGGTTGGTCATAACTTTCCTTCCTAGGATAAGCATCTTTTCATTTCATGGCTGCAGTCACCATCTGCAGTGATTTTGGAGCCCAGAAAAATAAAGTCTGACATTGTTTCCACTGTTTCCCCATCTATTTCCCATGAAGTGGTGGGACCGGATGCCATGATCTTCGTTTTCTGAATGTTGAGCTTTAAGCCAACTTTTTCACTCTCCTCTTTCGCTTTCATCAAGAGGCTCTTTAGTTCTTCTTCACTTTCTGCCATAAGGGTGGTATCATTTGCATATCTGAGGTTATAGATATTTCTCCCAGCAATCTTGATTCCAGCTTGTGCTTCATCCAGCCCAGCATTTCTCATGATGTACGCTGCATATAAGTTAAATATGCAGAGTGACAATATACAGCCTTGACGTACTCCTTTTCCTATTTGGAACCAGTCTGTTGTTTCATGTCCAGTTCTAACTGTTGCTTCCTGACCTGCATACAGGTTTCTCAAGAGGCAGGTAAGGTGGTCTGGTATTCCCATCTCTTTCAGAATTTTTCACAGTTTATTGTGATCCACCCAGTTAAAAGCTTTGGCATAGTCAATAAAGCAGAAATAGATGTTTTTCTGAAACTCTCTTGCTTTTTCGATGATCCAGCAGATGTTGGCAATTTGATCTCTGGTTCCTCTGCCTTTTCTAAAACTAGCTTGAACATCTGGAAGTTCACAGTTCACGTATTGCTGAAGCCTGGCTTGGAGAATTTTGAGCGTTACTTTACTAGCGTGTGAGATGAGTGCAATCGTACAGTAGTTTGAGCATTCTTTGACATTTCTTTTCTTTGGGATTGGAATGAAAACTGACCTTTTCCAGTCCTGTGACCACTGCTGAGTTTTCCAAATTTGCTGGAATATTGAGTATAGAATTTTCACAGCATCATCTTCTAGGGTTTGAAATAGCTCAACTGGAATTCCATCACCTCCACTAGCTTTGTTTGTAGTGATGCTTCCTAAGGCCCACTTGACTTCGCATTCCAGGATGTCTAGCTCTAGGTGAATGATCACACCATCGTGATTATTGGGTCATGAAGCTAGGTTCTAACTCCTGTAACTCTCTCTTGTCTATGCACTTTGCATCTTTTCCACCTCCTCACCTAGTCTACAGTTACAGCTCCCCCTCCAGCCATGATGAACTCACACCTTGAAGATCTTATCAGTGGCTTAATTTGTCTCTAGCCTTTGGACTCTTCCTGCAATTCCTTTTGAACTACTTTGCTAGAGTAGTTCAGAAGCTCAGCTCAGTTCTGTAGCTCACCTCCCAGTGGCACGAACTATGCAAAAATCTCAGTGTTGCTCTTTTGTAAAAGGCTGTTGGATTAGGAATAGAGTCCCAACACCTAATTTTTTTAAGCCCAGAGCAATTTGACCCTACATTAGCTCTTTAGACACATTTCTCTTCTTCCATTTGTATATACCATCATCCAGCTAGATTGGAAAATTTGCTGTTCCTTGAAATGAGATATAATTTCTCCTGCCATTGTATTTCTTTCTTGGAACTCTCACCCCTCAGTTCCAAATTCTGAATTATTAGTGTATTGTGCATCTGTTCTTCTGAAGCCAATCCAAATTTATTTCCTTCTTAAACTTTGTAGAAATTAACAAATCAGCTAAATATTTGCTAAAAATGGCTTACTTTTCCCCCTAGGGTTGTATGGAAAGAGAAAGCTAGAAATTGGATAGCTTTCTTCAGGTAGCACCATGTAGGATTAACCTGTAAGACAGAAGGAAAGAGGCCAAGAAAAAAAGGCCATTCAAAGTTCAAGTGTGACTGTTAAAAGAGGTGAGTGGGCTGTATTGAACACTGCTTATCTTCAGGGTTGTGAGTAGCTAATGAGTGAAGCAATAAAAGCAACAGAGATGTGAGGTCCTTGAGATAGTTCTGATGATGTGCTTTGAGGGAACATTTTTATTTTGATAATGAGGCTGTGGCAAAATACTGAAAAGTTAATAATGATCACTGATGTGATCCTCTAGGCTTAGGGCAATAGATGAAGCATGGAGCAAAGAATAAGTCCAAGTAAGAGATCAGTGAGGTCTTGGCTAGGTTTGAGGCTTCAAGGCAAAGAAAGGAACCTAGCTTCATGATCCAATAATCACGATGGTGTGATCATTCACCTAGAGCCAGACATCCTAGAATTCGAAGTCAGGTGGGCCTTAGGAAGCATCACTATGAACAAAACTAGTGGAGGTGATGGAATTCCAGTTGAGCTATTTCAAATCCTAAAAGATGATGCTGTGAAAGTGCTATACTCAATATGCCAGATTTTGTTGGGGCAAATCAACATCTCCAGTTTTTTTTTTTTTAACATCTCCAGTTTTTAACAACAGGCTAAAAGTCAATGAGAAATAGAGCACATCCTCTCTTCACAATTTGCATCACACAAATAAATACCCATTTTCTTCAAGATCTTTAAGGGAGGAATTATTTTAGTTAAGTATTTGGAAGTCTAACAGGGCATGAACAGGATATATATAGCATCTTTACCAGAGCAGTGCAACACAGCAAAAGTAGAAAGGAAAAGAAAGAAATGGGACGAATTGAAGTGTTTAGAGAGGTGTTATGTAGCTGTCTGAGTCCATCAATTACCAGTGTTGTGGTGCGACTAGCTTTGTGGTTCTTATGATTGCAAAATACCCTTTAACCGTAACCATCAGTAAACTTTGAAAAAATACAAATTTATTACTTACAGAAACTGGAAATTTTACAGCATACCTGGAACCACACAGTGAAGTCTTGGGTAGAGAGAGAGTGCAAGAGTGAGTGAACAAGCACCAGGGGTTCTTCTTTTATTGGGGTCAAGGGTGGAGGTCTAAGGTTCCCCAGGCTCACTCTTTATTGGTGAATTTAAAACCTAAGAGCGGGAATTTAAAGCTTGAGAAGAGAAAAATAGTGGCCCAAAACAAAGGAGCCTCAGTGGAGAAGGTGGCCTGACTCTTTATCTAGTCATGTGACTGCATTGTGTTTATCCGAGATAGCTGTGTTTGCAGTGAATGCCTTGGCAATCAAAGCTTAAGTCAAGCACCTGGATTACAAAAAAAAGAAAAAGAACACCCTCCTTCCCCCGTAACTGTCAAGGGTTGCACTACGGGAAGTCACTTTTAAAAATAACTAAACTCTGGTGTATATTTGTATTTTTTAATAAATGATGACAAAGGACAGTCTTACAGTGACAAAATATTCAACTTCTGTTGACATGGTATAGTATGTGATGCAAAGACAAAGAAGTTTCTTGATTTCATGATTTTTTTTTTCAAACACTTATGAAAATGAGACTGATTGCTTAACTGTGTTTATTCTTTCTATGACCCAATAAAAAGCCACTGTTTCTTACCAATCTATTAAAATTTGATTTTAAGAGTGTTGATAATGAATTCAAACTACTTCCAAACCTATCCTCAATTTGGAAATATTTTTAAAAAACTGTTTCTCAGTTCATTTTGAAAATACCCCTGGAGTGCCACCTATATATTAGTGAATGAATTCAACCCTGAATATAATTGTGGCTAAAATAGATATTGCTCTCATGAGCTTACTTATAGTATATTAGGCAAAACATATTAAAAAATAAGCACACACATAAAGTGTATAACTTTTGCAATAATAACTTTAAAACTGTTTAAATATGAAGAGTGATATAAAAATAATAGGTTGCTAGGAGAAAGTATAAAGGATTTGGAGGTCAGAAAAGGATGAAGGATGAACATTTGAGCTAAGCTGTGTTAGATGAACGTGTGTGTGTTCTAAGTCCCTTCAGTAGTGTTCAACTTTTTGCAACCCCGTGGACTGTAAACTGCCAGGTTCCTCTGTCCATGGGGTTTTCCAGGCAAGAACAGTGGAGTGGGTTGCCATTTCTTCCTCCAAGGGATCTCCACAACCCAGGGATCAAACCTGCCTCACCTATATCTCCTGCATTGAAGGTGGATTCTTTACCGCTTGAGCCATCCTGGAAGCATTTCTTAATACCAGCACCCACAAAACTGCCTTTATTCTAATCCCAGGCATTTACACTATAGTCTTAATGTAACCTACATAACACACTGTTATAATTGTTGCTTTAAATTATACA
This sequence comes from Bos javanicus, assembly GCF_032452875.1. NCBI lineage: Eukaryota > Metazoa > Chordata > Mammalia > Artiodactyla > Bovidae > Bos > Bos javanicus. The sequence continues at coordinate 33,200,866 of NC_083887.1, read as the reverse complement.
TTTATGATAGGGATGACATTGTTCTCAAGAGGATGAAAATGGCTGTTGGTGAAGATGATGAAAAATTCTTGGCTATTACAATAGTCTGTAAAAATTCATCCAACAGAACCTTATTCCTTAGGATTTAATTTCACTTGCTGGGTTTCTTGGGTAGCACATGAGTGGTAATGACCTTGGATTCGAGGAAGATATACAAAATCTAAGATGAGTGCTAAGAAGTTGTGGTGAGTAAATGGCTTCTTTTCTTCAATTATGTGATTTATCTCAAGGCATATTTGCAAGAAGTGGTCTTCGTGTCTTTTGGCTGCCATTGGATCATTGATTGATCCTCAGTGTCTCTGTGTATGGCTTGGGCTTGAGAATTAAATAAAAATTATTTTCAGTTTATTTTATTGAATTCAATAAAAGTTATTTAACATGTTGAGAACTAAAAAGACAAAAAAACCAACAATATTCAAATAAATATCTAATGGTTCTTTATTGTCTCATGTCAAGTAAAAATTAAAAGTTGATTTCACTAAAAATAATTTTTAAGAACTTTAATATTTAAGTTCAGTTCAGTTCAGTCGCTCAGTTGTGTCCAACTCTTTGCAACCCCATGAACTGCAGCATGCCTGGCCTCCCTGTTCGTCACCAACTCCCGGAGTTAACCCAAACCCATGTCCATTGACTTGGTGATACCATCCAACCATCTCATCCTCTGTCATCCCCTTCTCCTCCTGCCCTCAATCTTTCCCAACATCAGGGTCTTTTCAAATGAGTCAGCTCTTCACATCAGATGGCCAAAGTATTTGAGTTTCAGCTTCATCGTCAGTCCTTCCAATGAACAGCCAGGACTGATCTCCTTTAGGATGGACTGGTTGGATCTCCTTGCAGTCCAAGGGACTCTCAAGAGTCTTCTCCAACACCACACTTCAAAAGCATCCATTCTTTGGTGCTCAGCTTTCTTTATAGTCCAACTCTCACATCTATACATGACCACTGGAAAAACCATAGCCTTGACTAAATGGACCTTTGTTCACAAATGTTATATTGCTTTTTTCAAAAATGTATTGCTTTGAGAGGTCTTATTACTGTGTATTATATACCTTGCTAATTTGCTGTTATATTTTTTTTACAACTTTCAGAACTAAATAAATGACATTAAAACTTACTTAGCAGTAATTATGCAGTTATGGGTTTCCCAGGTGGTGCTAGTGTAAACAACCTGTCTGCCAATGTAGGAGATGCAAGTTCAATTCAGTTCAGTCGCTGAGTCGTGTCCAACTCTTTGTGACCCCATGGACTGCAGCATGCCAGCCTTCCCCATCCATCACCAACTCCCAGAGCCTGCTCAAACTCATGTCCATCGAGTTGGAGAGACCCAGGATTAATCCCTGGGTCGGGAAGATCCCCTGGAGGAGAGCATTGCAACCCACTCCAATATTCTTGCCTGGAGAATCCTATGGACAGAGGAGCCTGCAGAGCTCCAGTTCATATGGTTGCAAAGAGTTGGACATGAGGGCAGTGACTTAGCAAGCATGTGTTTATGCAGTTATAAAATTAGGTTACGTGATGTCGCTTTTAAATTTTTTAACGTAACTTTTAAGTTAAAAATTCAGTCATTCTAAACACTATACTAAATGAAAATAACAAACTTTAGATTGTTGTTTTTGTACATAAGGCAGATATATGTACAACATATAAACAGGTGTACCATATATGTCAAGTATTAAAATTTTATTGCAGGAGTTGAGGGAATGACTAGGCAAAAAGTGTCTAAATAGACTTCAAAGGGGCAATAAGGAAAACAAAGGTTGGAAAACTGATTTAAGCTAATGTATATATTTTAAAGAAATTAAGAGGGAAAAAACCACTATTTGTGTGTACCTCCAATGTTCTCCATCTCACATGTTAAGATCTGTTTTTCTAAACCTAAAGTTAGATATCTTGAGTGAGGTGAATTGGTGCTTCCTAGTCCTTTTCCTCCACAGGGTTCTCTGGAAAATGGACTGTCTTCTCTTCAGAATTCTTCTCTGTGTGACTCTTAGCATATAGCTTCCTCTGTTCTAAGTCAGGTACTATCCTTCCATCTGTTTTTTGTTTTCTAAAAGATGTTAAGATGTTATGTCTTCTGTGCTCTCCTCTATTCTCCCCATCCTTTTGAATTTGCAACATTTTACTTCTTTCCCGTTATAAAGAAAAATTGATGAAGTTTTAAGTCCATATGGCCAATTGAAGTTCAGTAGAATTTCACGTAGCCTTTCAAGTGAGAATACATTTAATCTCTTAATCATATTCATTTAACCAGATAATTTCCCTGTTCTTCTCCTCATCCTAAGAAATTTTAACATGTGTAAATCCTTTTGAATTTCTATCACAAATTAAGCTTTTCAATATGTTTTGAATACAGATATAACGAATACAATTTATGAGAATGTAAAGGGAAAGATTTGCATTCAGCCTGAAGCTGAACTTGCCTCAGGTACTATTGTAATAAATAAAGGCATTGCGTTTTATGGTTTCATCTGTAGTTGACATTTATGAATTAATAGTTATTGTTACCCCACTGGGTACTGGGGAGATATATGTTAGGTGAGGCAGGAAAACAAAGAGAGTAGCAGAGAATTAGTTACAAAACTGTGATGCTTTTATTATTTTAGAGTGACTAGATGGTTGAATGAAACTGTGCTTGATTAAACATGCTTCTTCTGCTCTTCTCTCTAGTGATACTAAAGGGGATCCGTGAGGAATACAGCTATACAGCAGGCTCGGTGGATGAGCAATCCCAGGTGCCAGGTTACCAAGTGAAGCTTTCAAGATGCAAGGATATGATAAAAATATGAAACCCTTCAGGAAAAGAGATCTCAAAATATGTTTTCTTGGCACCATGGAATATGCCTAACTGAACTTTTGCATGATTACATTGACTCAGGCTTTGCTAACAGGTAAAGTGAAGTGCAGTGCTCAGCTGCCTCATTCATATCCAACTCTTTGCAATCCAACTCTTTGCAACCCTATGGACTGTACCCCGCCAGGATCCTTGTCCCTGGTGTTTTCCAGGCAAGAATACTGGAGTGGGTTGCCGTGTCCTCCTCTGGGGGATCTTCCCAACTCAGGAACTGAACCCGTGTCTCCTGCATTGCAGTCAGATTCTTATCCGTTGAGCCACTATGGAAGCCCAAAGTGAAGTAGTCTATTTGAATGAAAACAGTGTTCCCCTAGGTTTCAATGCATAGAAGACAACAAACAAGACAACAAAGATAAATTCCATTGTAGGAACTTCACAGTTTATTTAACCAGTCTACTTACTTAAAAAAAAAAATTTATTGAAGTGTGATTGATACAAAAAGTTGTATGTATTTGATGTATACGACCTGAAGAGTTTGGAGATAAATATACACTATTACCACAATCTATGCCATAAACATATCCATCATTTCCAAAGGTTTCTTTCCATCCTCTTTATAAGAATACTTAACATAAGATCTACCTTCTTAACAAAAATTTTTAAGTATACTATACAGTATTGTTGGAGAAGGCAATGGCACCCCACTCCAGTACTCTTGCCTGGAAAATCCCATGGACGAAGGAGGCTGGTAGGCTGCAGTCCATGGGGTTGTGAAGAGTCGAACACACAACTGAGCGACTTCATTTTCACTTTTCACTTTCATGCATTGGAGAAGGAAATGACAACCCACTCCAGTTTCTTGCCTGGAGAATCCCAGGGACGGGGGAGCCTAGTGGGCTGCCATCTATGGGGTTACACAGAGTCGGACACAACTGAAGTGACTTAGCAGCAGCAGATGCATACAGTATTGTTAACGACAAGCACTATGGTGTAGAGTAGATCTCTAGGATTTATTCATCTTGCACAACTGAAAGTTTACACCCTTTGACTAAGAGCTCCCATTACCCACTCCCCATAGTCCCTGGCAACCACCCTTCTCTCTGCGTCTAGGAGTTGTATCCAGTGTACTGCTGATCCAAGTACATTTATAAAATTTAGAAAAGCTAATAACTAATACAGTACTTCTATCTAATTTTGTTATATTGTTTATGACATGAACAGTTTACATTTTTCACATTTCAATACTGTTAATTGTTTCAATACTATCCTTTATGGCTTTTTTTCTCTCCAGTGTAGAATCCAGCCCCAAATCTTGTTTCCTTTAGTTTCATTGCCTCTTTTAATATAACAAGAGATGCCTAAATTTTCATTGTCATTTGTGGCATTAATTAATTTGAGGAATAAAGACCAGCTAATTTTAGAATATTTCTCACTTTGGATTTGTCTAAAAGTACCACACCTGAAGATAGATAGCATCAAATGATTTCTGAATCTCAAGCTACCATTGCATTTGAGACTAAGTGCAATTTGGAAATGTTTGAGTTTGCTAATATATATTTAAGATTTATGTCTTAAATTTTAATTTAAGATTAATAAATTTTATTTATTAAATAATTTATTAATATAATTAATAGGATATTAGTTGAATTTAATTTGCTTATATACATTTAAGATTTATGTCTCTATGTTCATGAGAAAGACTGGCCTATAATTTTCCTTTCTTCTAATGTATTGGTCAAATGTCAGTAATAAGATTATATTGGCCATGTTAAACAAACTTTTTTTGTAAATAATGTGACAGAGTTTAAGATTAATGTTATTTAAAATTATTTGCAAGTAAGTCCAATACGGACCTAAGTTTTGGAGAGGTAAAGAATTTAATAAAAACATAATATCTATTTAATCAAAATAGACTATGCAAATTATCTATTTCCTTTCTTGTGTTTTGATATTTTTGTTTTTCAAGAATTTGTCCATTTCTCTTTTTGTTTCTATTTTTTGGCATAAAGTTGTTCAAAAAATGCCTGTATGGTAAATTTAGATTCTGCAGGCTCTCTAATGATGTCTTTTATTATTCCTAATGCTAGCATTTTTGTTATTAATAATTATTTTCTCTCAGTATTAAGTTTTCTCAATTGTATTAGTCTTTTCAAAGCTCCAATTTTTGGTCTTATTAATTTTCTCTTCAGCATTCTTGTTTTCTGTTTTATCACCTTCTGCCCTTTATCATTTTCTTTTCATTTCGTTTGGGTTTAATTTTTTTAAGTTTTAATAAACTTGTATTATTTGTTTTCAGTTTTTTCATCCTAAACACATACATTTAAGGTTTTAAATTTACCTTTACACATTGATTTCATTTTATTCTACAAGATTTGATATGTTGCATTTGCTTTTCAAGTTAAATTTTTTTTAATTTTCCATTTTTATTTTATCTTCCATCCATAGATAATTTAGAACTGTATCACTTCATTTCCAAACATTGTAGAATACACATACATAGATAAGTACCGCTGTTATTTGAGAGTATATTTATATATTTCCATCCCTTTGAATTTCTGAGGCTTGTGATTTGATCCAATGAGTGATTGTGCGTGTGTGTGTGCCTGCTCAGTCACTCAGTGCTGTCTGAGTGACTTTGCGACCCCATGGACTTTAGCCCACCAGGCTTTTATCTACCAACATATGACAAATGTTTCACATACACTTGAAAAATGTATATGAAAAATTTTGTAATCTTTTACCTATTCCAATTTAGTCAAATTTATTAATAGCATTCTTCAAATCTTTTGCATCTTTACTGAATTTTGGTTGCTTGTCCTATAAGTTACTGTTGAGCAGTGGATTAAAATCTTCCATATTATTGCCTATCCCTTGAATTCTGGCTATCTTAGAAGTCTACTAGCTTTTGGCTCCCTAGGACTAAGAGACTCCAGAAAGCTCTAGCCTCCCACTTTTTGTTAAGACTCTAGCCCATATCATATGTCAGACAAGTCTTTAAAAGGAAAAGTGACCGAGAATTTCTTTTACCACAGTGGATTTTCCTTTGCTCAGTCTTCTTGATTGCTAAAGTATTTCTTGTCTTGCTTATTCTCTTTTTAATTTTAGCTTTTAGAATTTTTTTAAAAGAGTTTGGTCTGATGGGAAGTACTCTGCCAGAGAGAAAAATCAAAAGTCACACCTGTTTATTTCCTAACTGGTAAAGTAAACTTCATGTTTTGTAGAAATTTGGAAAGTCAGAAAAGTAAAGAGAAAAATTTAAAAATCATCCAACATTTTCACCTGGTTAATTCCTAGTCATCTTTCTGCTTGCAATCTCGATTAACTCCTTCAGAGTCTAATCAGCCCTTATTCATATTAAATTATATACTATTCATAGCACTTAGTTAACACTTTCCACAATGTGTTATCATAGATTTATTTTTATATTTATTTTATTAGCATTCAATTATTAGTGACAGTGTGGTAAGGACCATATTTCTGCTCCTCTTTGTATATAGTATCTATCATAGCCTAGAAGATAGCAGATATTTGATATAAATAAAATATGCTTTTCTACCAGCCTTATTTCTTTGTGTGTGTATATTTTAAATTAATATTCTGTCATGCATGTCATTTTGTCTGCATTTTTATATTTTTAAAATTCATTTGACACTATCATGAACATTTATCTATATGAAAATTTTCTTCTAATGCTAGCTCAGTCACCAATTTTGACCTGGGAATGTAAATTAACATTTTTAGGGTTCAGTTATCTCATCTTAAATAAGGAAATGATAATTGCTCTAACTACTCCTTCTGATAGTTGTCAAAAGTAGATGAAACCACTGATCTGTAAGGAGATGGTGGCATAAAAGATACTGGATATGAAGTAAACAATGATGTCAAACTGCTGTTACCACTGTTATTTGATATATGGTCTACAAAAAGTGTAACTGGACTATCTGATTTGAGAGATGCTCACCTCAGATCTCTAAAGAAGGTGTAACTGTTTCTACTGACATCATAGATAGAGAAACTCTTCACCGGTAGAACATTCACATCATGGCAGAGGGATGAGCATCAAAGGCCAATAACGTAAGAAAAGAGCATAGAGCTATTCTCGTTACAGAAAAGTAGGCAATTAACTTTTTGTAGTGCACTTTAGAGGGAGGCAAGCACATCTGCAGAAATGTGATAAATACTCAGTTGTTTCTAAGTAAGTGCATGAGCAAAAATAAATCAGTGCATTTTTTAATAAAGGTTGGGAAGGAAAAAGAGCTCTCCCATCTTAAAGATTTGAAAGAACACTGTGAAAGAAACAGCAATATCCAGGTGAGACCAGATCATTTTGTCTAGCTATGCTAGATCATCATCTTCTGCTGCTGCTGCTAAGTCGATTCAGTCGTGTCCGACTCTGTGCGACCCCATAGACGGCAGCCCACCAGGCTCCCCCATCCCTGGGATTCTCCAGGCAAGGACACTGGAGTGGGTTGCCATTTCTTTCTCCAAAGCATGAAAGTGAAAAGTGAAAGTGAAGTCGCTCAGTCCTGTCCGACTCTTACCGACCTCATGAACTGCAGCCCACCAGGCTCCTCCGTCCATGGGATTTTACAGGCAAGAGTGCTAGAGTGGGTTGCCATTGCCTTCTCCGAGATTATCATCAGGTGATATGAGAATGTTACCTGGGTATACATTTACAGTTTACTTAGCTTTTTCACTAAATTAATTTGTTGTTTGATTCTGGTTATACTAAGCATGGGCTTCCCTGGTGCCCCAGTGGTAAAGAGTCTGTCTGCAATGCAGGAGACCCAGGTTTGATCCCTGGGTTGGGAAGATCCCCTGGAGGAGGGCATAGCAACCCACTCCAGTATTCTTGCCTGGAGAATCCTCATGGACAGAGGAGCCTGGTGGGCTACAGTTCATGGGGTTGCACAGAGTTGGACACGACCGAAATGACTAAGCAGCAGCAGCAGCATTAGCAGCATACTATGCATGTGGTAATGTTATTGAACATTGCTTCAGTAATTTCCAGAAATAGTTCTGTCTCTTGATAAATCCCTGAAAGTAAATTAAACCTTCAAGTATTCCTATATATGATACCTGGATGGATAGACTTAGCTTAACCAATAGAGATAAGGTTTTGGTAGCTAGAGTTTACAAAACCAGGTAAACAGTATAGAATGCTCTTCCATAAAGATGATTCTTCCTGGGTGAGCATAACATTATTTCTTTTAAAGGATAAAGTGGAAAACACTGTATATTATAATGGCAAGGTATTGATATTGATGTGGTCCAAAGTAACTAGATTCTTTGTCTTAATAATAGAAATTCCATTTTCTCATGTTCAGGGAAAAATTCTAGCATTTTCCCATGAATGAAACTTTGTTATTCTGTTTCTTTGGGTTAGAAAATGTTGCGTAACTCAGGGAACTGGGATCATTTCATCAGAGAATTTGACAATGAATATATTTCCCCAAAGCTTGTTCTTTTAAGTTCTCTCTGGCAAAGTGGCCATTTAATCAACAGAGTGAGAAAATAGAGATTTGGTCTAGGGCTTAATTAACTAAGACTGAATGTAGGAGCTGGAAGAAACTGAAACATTCATTAGTCTGTGGTTTCTCCAATTTAAAAAATAATTGTTAGTGATTAATGAAGCAATCTCTTACCTTTTCCATTCCATTTCTGGAAACAGAAAATCCTCTGCTCTGAGATTGCTGTTCTAAGGTGATTCCATTTGTTAAAGATGCCAAGGGAACACAATTACTTATGTTCATTAATTACTAGATAAATCAAATCAACTTGATAACCATGAGAAATTAAGAAAGTTATGAGGAACCAAGAATGCCAAAGTGGTAAAATATGGAGGGACATTTGAAATTGTGAGTTATTCAGAATAACTCACAGTTTATTGCTACTTGTTGCTATAATAAATCTTTACTAATGGAACTCTATTAATTTGGAGTTTGGGATGATTTGAAACCTTGGCTGAGACTTGTCCTTTCATTCATTAGGAAGATAAAGTTTGCAAAGCAAGTTAGTAGTCATGCAATGAGGATAATATTTTGAAAGCCCAGGTCCTCTGCTGCCCTTATTTTAAAATAAATAATAAATGTCATTGTTACAGTTTTTAAATTTTCCCCTCAAGAAGAGGAAGATACAAGGGCAGGCCTTTCACACATGAAGCAGAAGTAATAAAACCCTAAAACCATGGGAAAAAAAGAGAAGAGATGAAGAATTCAAGGGAGTAATGGCAAGAGGTGAATCATGAGCAGTGGTGTGTTGGTAAATGTTTTCCATTGCATTTGCCAATTTCTGTTCTGTAAATACTTTATGGAAAATTTCAAGCTACCAATCTGATTTCATTGAATGGGGAGCTGGGAAGATACATTACACATAAATAACCTCAAGGGCATAGATATTAGTGAAGTCTATTTTATTAGAAAAATGCTAATAAAATTAGTAAAGATGTATTAGAATTATTAGAACAGGATGAGTTGGGTATTTATTACCTTTGTTCTTGATATAATTAATTTAAACTTAAGTTTGTATGATTTTATTTAAAATGATGTCCATGTTTAACAGCTGCCTAGCAACATCCCTGAAAATACAACAGTCAACTTTCATGAGCTGGTATAACCTGCCTCCAGTATACCACTGGATCTTGGCTACACTCTCTCTCCCAAAACTGAGATCCTGGGAGATAACAAAACATATCCAAATACATTTTGGGAAATCCAAATACATTTTGGGAAATCCAAAATGTTGAATCTTGAACTTTGATTCCTAGGATTCTGAAGAGATTATACAGATCTTTCAGGGAAGTCCCAGTTCAGAATGATGTCATGAATAATATGGTGGGGGACATAAAAGCAGTGATGTTCTTGGAGGAACTGAATGTACCAGGAATAATTTTCTCAATGCCTGAAAGTCTGTTTGTGGTGTCCAGAAGTTTCTGTGTGACTATATAGTGTGATGAAAAAAGGTTGAGAAAACTGGAAGAACAAAAGAGGCCTTGACTAGATGCTATGACAGGAACACATATTTCATAACGGTTGTTAGGGTAAAGCATCAAAAGAACAGATGGAAAGTGGTTCCAGCAGGTTCAGCACCTGCTGAAGATGCTTAGCAATGGGCTAAGACAAAGTGTATCCTGGTGGCAGCCAGCAAGATGTGGAAGGGCAGTTTCTGGATCACTGACCCCACCCCACCACCTCTATGAATATTTGGATGAATCTTGAAATGGTGAAGGCAGAATAGAAGCCCTATAACACAGCATAAACAGTTTTGATAAGGAGTTTAAATTTTGAGCTACTGAGTACTTACCTTAAACAATACTACTAATAGAAAGGTTTAGCATATTGAATTTAGTCATTGAATTAGGGGCAGGAAGGCAAGAAGAACTCATAGAAGATAAAGTTACATTTTTGAGGTACATCTGCGTTCTGGCAGGTAAACTTCAATTCCACTATAGTCAGCACCCATTGTTAAGGAGAATGTTTCTTTACAAGTCATTTCTCAAAGATCTGTCTATAAATTATGTATTTAAAGTAATAAATTTTAAATACAAAATAGAAAATTTGGTTTCATTCCCAAATACATTTCTGGCCAAGATTTTCCTTTACGTTTCAGTCTTATGTTTGTAAAAGCTTAAAAAAATCTCATGCTTATGCTTTCTGTCACCTCCAAAGCAATGTGTCTAAAATCCGAACTTCTTAGTCTCCATTTTTTCCCCACCAACTGATTTCACAACTAATTCTTCCTTATCTAATCGTGGTGCCATGCTTGTTCTGATTCTCTTGACTTAGAACTTTGATACAACTGTTTATTTCTTCCTTTCATGAGATCTATATATTCTTTCAGTCAACATGCCCTTTCAATTCTGCCTTCCCAGTGACTCATCTCTTTATTCCTTTCGGTTCCTCATGTCTTAATGGTGATCCAGGTCCCTTTCATCTAGTGTTTAAATAACTCTGGTAGCATCTTAGCTGCTCTCTACCTTCAGTCTCTGCTCTTCCTTCATCCTTCTAAAAATAATGCTGTTGTGATCTTCCCGCTGACCCTTTTCATCACCCTGCTCTTAATCCTCCGCTGCTCTCTGTCATGTCTTACGTTAGTCTAAGAGCTCAGTGTGGCAGTCACTGCCTTCCATCAGCCAGTTTGTTGTTTTAAACAGAGCACTGCAATTCTTTCCTATCACAAACTGTTTTTATGGCTAACAATTTGCCTTTTTGTTCTACTCATCTACCTCCTATGTTTTCCTGGTTTCAAACGGTAAAGACATCGCCTGCAATGCAAGAGGTGCTTGTTCAATCCCTGGGTCAGGAAGGACCCATGGAGAAGAGACTGGCAACCCACTCCAGAGTTCTTGCCTGGAGAATTCCATGGACAGAGGAACATGGCAGGCTACAGTCCATGAGGCTGCAAAGAGTCGGATAGGACTGAGCACCTCCTATGACCAATTTCTCTAGCTTTCTCTGTCTTTCTAAAATTCTCTTACTTCTACTAATGAAAAGCCTACATTCTCTCACAGTCACTTCCTCCTGTAAACTATCCTCCCTTCTCCAGCTCTCAGGAAGAAGTCCCACTTGGAATATCTGTAACATTTCAGTATGTGTCATACAAAATGACACTTGATTAGAGATTTTTTAAAAACTGTCCATTATTTGTCTCATCTATCAAGCTAGACTGAAAAGTACTTAAGAACAAAGCTTAGGTCTTCTCCTTCTTATATATTCTCCATAATACTTAGAATAATCTTGGACATATGTATTGATATTCTGAAAAATTACTGAAAAAGCAAATGATAACTAATTTATTAATGAACCAATAAATATCCATTAAGCAAATTGTCAGAGAAAGCAATGGCAACCCACTCCAATACTCTTGCCTAGAAAATCCCATAAATGGAGGAGCCTGGTAGGCTGTAGTCCATGGGGTCCCTAAGAGTCCGACACGACTGAGCGACTTCACTTTCACTTTTCACTTTCATGCATTGGAGAAGGAAATGGCAATCCACTCCAGTGTTCTTGCCTGGAGAATCCCAGGGACAGGGGAGCCTGGTAGGCTGCCAGACTTGGTTATTGTGATAAGCATTTAAGTAATAAAATTTTATTTCTTTAAGGATATTTTATTAATTGAACCTGTCCTTTCTTGTACAAGTCTAAATTGAGAGAGTTAACTGAGCAATTTCACTTATATATGCAAATGGAAAATTTTTTAAAGAAAAATCTAAAAACATGCTATAAATTACTAAGTGGTTTATAATTGTGGTTCCATTTTGGTCAATATGCTTGATTTTATCCTAGGAAAATAAAAATACTGATCACTATCAACCTATCAACTATCTCTTAAGTTATTTTAAGATATAGGATTAGATATCGACCAGTTTGTTCATTCACTTATTCAGCAAAGGTAAACCAGACACCTGTTTTGTGTCAAACGTGGGTCTATGACTTACCTATGTGGCAACATAGATATGATCCCTTCTTTCACAAAGCTTAGAATTTTTCAAGAAGATAAACAGTAAACATTCTTGAAAAAACAAATCAAAATACTTTAGAAGCAGTGGAGGAGTATGGGGGAAGAGTAAAATTCTGGAGTTATGCTACTTGAGTTTGATACTGGACAGGTTCAAGGCTTTCTTTTTTTTTTTTTTAATTTTTTTTTTTTTAATTTCAGGTATACATGTGCTCCCCATCCTGAACCCTCCTCCCTCCCCCCTCCCCATACCATCCCCCTGGGCCGTCCCAGCGCACCAGCCCCAAGCATCCAGCATCGTGCACTGAACCTTGACTGGCATCTCGTTTCATACATGACATTTCACATGTTTCAATGCCATTCTCCCAAATCTTCCCACCCTCTCCCTCTCCCACAGAGTCCATAAGACTGTTCTATACATCAGTGTCTCTTTTGCTGTCTCGTATACAGGGTTATCGTTACCATCTTTCTAAATTCCATATATATGCGTTAGTATACTGTATTTATGTTTTTCCTTCTGGCTTACTACACTCTGTATAATAGGCTCCAGTTTCATCCACCTCATTCTAACTGTGATGCTGGCAAATGCCTTAACCTTATCAAGCCTTACTTTCTTCATTTGTAAACTTGGAATAAATTTGGTCATCATGAAAGTAAAATTTGAAAAATGTAAGTTGCTAGAGCTTAGAGGGCTCTCTAAAATACTGACAATTAAGTTGAATAGATACATTTGGAATTTTAATAACAATCACTAATAGGGTAAAGAAGAAGTGCAGGGCAGGGCGACAGTGGAGGGGCAGAGAGAGTCAGGACGTTTTCCTTACCAAGTGAGAAAAGGAGAGACTTAAATGATGGGATTGGAGGTGGAATTAATCTACAAAAGACAGAATTTACAAAAAGAACAAGAGTTATGATCTGGAAGAAGAACAGAGGGAGTCAGGAAAGCAGGAGAGGAAGAAAAACACTAAGTTCTATTCCCTGACCTTCTTTGAAAGTTAGTGAGTAGCAGCTATGACCAGGGAAAGGTCAGGAGAGAGCCTGGTTTTATTAAGGACAGGGGATAACGAAGCTGTTAAGGCCATAAGAGGGCTTGTTTAAAATGGGAAATATTTAACCTAAAACATATGAAGGACTCATCTTTGAGTACCATGTATCAATGAGTGATGGAAAAGGAAGTTACTTAGGATTCAGGCAAACAACTAGACTAAGTGTTGTTTAAAAAATATATGGAATGGCTTTTATGTAGATACATCTTATGATTTAAGGGTACATTGTTTTTCTATTTTTGTAGCATTATAGGCATTCCAAATAACTCCTCACTTGATGATCCATTATGTAAAAAAAATTCTTGTCCTTGGCCCTTTTAAGCTGGTATCATGCTTCATAATAATGCATTAGGTTTTAAAGTAAAATTTCTTTAGTTTCTTTATATATTTTTTAAAACTTCTTTTTGTTTTATAAAGCTCTTTTGGGAACAACAGGACTAGTTACTGAATTAGATCATTATTATTCAGTATTTCCTATCTGGAGTGTGGGTGTAGCAATAGCTATGTAGGGCCAGCCATATCCCCTTAGCTCTGCACACCAAAGCCTTCTTAATGAATTTTCTGCTACTTTCTTTTGGAGGGCTTTTTCTAACCCTGGGAAGACTCAGCCTATGCAAAAGGAAAGGCAGAAATGCCCCCAGAAAATTTATGCTGCTGGAGTAGCCTTCCACCTTGGACAGTTGGAGGAGTTGATGGAAAGATATTCTAACTTTCTCTACTCTCGTTTCGGATAATTCCAAGATGTGTTCCACATTGTTTTCTAGAGATCCAGGGAGGAATTAAGTCACATTTGTTCACAGTGCTAACAAGGTGTCCAGATGATATTGACCTAATTCCTTACTCTGTTTCATTCTCAATTGCCCTACCAATGTTTCTTGGGATCACCTCCCAAGTAAATTATGTGCACTTACTTCCTTGTCACTGGATCTGCTTCTGAGAGAACACAATCTAAATTGGTGGGGAAATAAAAACTATAAAAAGATGCTTTTGATCTCAATATAGTAAAAATAGAGTTTTATCATAAATATGCAAAAACAATGTTATAAATATGAAAGTTCTAAACCAAAGGACTTTCAGGTCTTCTCCATATTTCATGCTCTTTTCTTTCTCTCAAATAACAGCAGTAATAGCAAAAAATGAAGTTTGTAGAATTTTTTAAATTAGACAATAAGGAAGTTAGTTGTCTAACTCAATGAAACTAAGCCATGCCCATGGGGCAACCCAAGATGTGCAGGTCATGGTGGAGAGATCTGACAGAATGTGATCCACTGGAGAAGAGAATGGCAAACCACTTCAGTATTCTTGCCTTGAGAACCCCATGAACAGTATGAAAAGGCAAAATGATAGGATACTGAAAGAGGAACTCCCCAGGTCAGTAGGGGCCCAATATGCTACTGGAGATCAGTGGAGAAATAACTCCAGAAAGAATGAAGGGATGGAGCCAAAGCAAAAAGAATACCCAGCTGTGGATGTGACTGGTGATAGAAGCAAGGTCCGATGCTATACAGAGCAATATTGCATAGGAACCTGGAATGTCAGGTCCATGAATCAAGGCAAATTGGAAGTGGTCAAACAAGAGATGGCAAGAGTGAATGTCGACATTCTAGGAATCAGCAAACTCAAATGGACTGGAATGGGTGAATTTAACTCAGATGACCATTATATCTACTACTGCGGGCAGGAATCCCTCAGAAGAAATGGAGTAGCCATCATGGTCAACAAAAGAGTCTGAAATGCAGTACTTGGATGCAATCTCAAAAACGACAAAATGATCTCTGTTCGTTTCCAAGGCAAACCATTCAATATCACAGTAATCCAAGTCTGTGCCCCAACCAGTAACGCTGAAGAAGCTGAAGTTGAACAGTTCTATGAAGACCTACAAGACCTTTTAGAACTAACACCCAAAAAGGATGTCCTTTTCATTATAGGGGACTGGAATGCAAAAGTAGGAAGTCAAGAAACACCTGGAGTAACAGGCAAATTTGGCCTTGGAATACGAAATGAAGCAGGGCAAGTACTAGTAGAGTTTTGCCAAGAAAATGCACTGGTCATAGCAAACACCCTCTTCCAACAACACAAGAGAAGACTCTACACATGGACATCACCAGATGGTCAACACTGAAATCAGATTGCTTATATTCTTTGCAGCCAAAGATGGAGAAGCTCTATACAGTCAGCAAAAACAAGACCAGGAGCTGACTGTGGCTCAGACCATGAACTCCTTTTTGCCAAATTCAGACTTAAATTGAAGAAAGTAGGGAAAACCACTAGACCATTCAGGTATGACCTAAATCAAATCCCTTATGATTATACAGTGGAAGTGAGAAATAGATTTAAGGGCCTAGATCTGATAGATAGAGTGCCTGATGAATTATGGAATGAGGTTCGTGACATTGTAGAGGAGACAGGGATTAAGACCATCCCCATGGAAAAGAAATGCAGCAAAGCAGAATGGCTGTCTGCGGAGGCCTTACAAATAGCTGTGAAAAGAAGAGAAGCAAAAAGCAAAGGAGAAAAGGAAATATATAAGTATCTGAATGCAGAGTTCCAAAGAATAGCAAGAAGAGATAGGAAAGCCTTCTTCAGCGATCAATGCAAAGAAATAGAGGAAAACAACAGAATGGGAAAGACTAGAGATCTCTTCAAGAAAATTAGAGATACCAAGGGGACATTTAATGCAAAGATGGGCTCGATAAAGGACAGAAATGGTATGGATCTAACAGAAGCAGAAGATATTAAGAAGAGATGGCAAGAATACACAGAAGAACTGTACAAAAAAGATCTTCACGACCCAGATAATCACGATGGTGTGAACACTCACCTAGAGCCAGACATCCTGGAATGTGAAGTCAAGTGGGCCTTGGAAAGCATCACTACGAACAAAGCTAGTGGAGGTGATGGAATTCCAGTTGAGCTATTCGAAATCCTGAAAGATGATGCTTTGAAAGCACTGCACTCGCTATGCCAGCAAATTTGGAAAACTCAGCAGTGGCCACAGGACTGGAAAAGGTCAGTTTTCATTCCAATCCCAAAGAAAGGCAATGCCAAAGAATGCTCAAACTACCGCACAATTGCACTCATCTCACATGCTAGTAAAGTAATGCTCAAAATTCTCCAAGCCAGGCTTCAGCAATACATGAACCATGAACTTCCTGATGTTCAAGCTGGTTTTAGAAAAGGCAGAGGAACCAGAGATCAAATTGCCAACATCTGCTGGATCATGGAAAAAGCAAGAGAGTTCCAGAAAAACATCTATTTCTGCTTTATTGACTATGCCAAAGCCTTTGACTGTGTGGATCACAATCAACTGTGGAAAATTCTGAAAGAGATGGGAATACCAGACCACCTGACCTGCTTCTTGAGAAATCTGTATGCAGGTCAGGAAGCAACAGTTAGAACTGGACATGGAACAACAGACTGGTTCCAAATAGGAAAAGGAGTACGTCAAGGCTGTATATTGTCACCCTGCTTATTTAACTTATATGCAGAGTACATCATGAGAAACGCTGGACTGGAAGAAACACGAGCTGGAATCAAGATTGCCGGGAGAAATATCAATAACTTTAGATATGCAGATGACACCACCCTTATGGCAGAAAGTGAAGAGGAACTCAAAAGCCTCTTGATGAAAGTGAAAGAGGAGAGTGAAAAAGTTGGCTTAAAGCTCAACATTCAGAAAACTAAGATCATGGCGTCTGGTCCCATCACTTCATGGGAAATAGATGGGGAAACAGTGGAAATCATGTCAGACTTTATTTTTTGGGGCTCCAAAATCACTGCAGATGGTGACTGCAGCCATGAAATTAAAAGACGCTTACTCCTTGGAAGGAAAGTTATGACCAACCTAGATAGCATATTCAAAAGCAGAAACATTACTTTGCCAACAAAGGTCTGTCTAGTCAAGGCTATGGTTTTTCCTGTGGTCATGTATGGATGTGAGAGTTGGACTGTGAAGAAGGCTGAGCACCGAAGAATTGATGCTTTTGAAGTGTGGTGTTGGAGAAGACTCTTGAGAGTCCCTTGGACTGCAAGGAGATCCCAACCAGTCCATTCTGAAGGAGATCAGCCCTGGGATTTCTTTGGAAGGAATGATGCTAAGGCTGAAACTCCAGTACTTTGGCCACCTCATGCGAAGAGCTGACTCATTGTAAAAGACTCTGATGCTGGGAGGGATTAGGGGCAGGAGGAGAAGGGGACGACAGAGGACGAGATGGCTGGATGGCATCACTGACTCGATGGACGTGAGTCTGAGTGACCTCCAGGAGTTGGTGATGGACAGGGAGGCCTGGCGTGCTGAGATTCACGGGGTTGCGAAGAGTCAGACACGACTGAGTGACTGAACTGAACTGAGGACATTTTTTAAACATTGGACATGTAAAATTCCCTTAATTCTCGTAACATCCTTGTAGTGTTACATCAAGTAGATGTATTGTAATGATTGGTATACCATCATTCTAATTTTAAAGAAGTAAAGTTACAAAGTGAACTACATCAGAAAAAGAGAAGCAAATATCATATATTGATGCATATATACAGCATCTAGAAAAATGGTATGCTGCTACTGCTAAGTCACTTCAGTCATGTCCGACTCTGTGTGACCCCATAGACGGCAGCCCATCAGGCTCCACCGTCCCTGGGATTCTCCAGGCAAGAACACTGGAGTGGGTTGCCATTTCCTTCTCCAATGCATGAAAGTGAAAAGTGAAAGTGAAAAGTGAAAGTGAAGTCGCTCAGTTGTGTCCAACCTTCAGCGACCCCTTGGACTGCAGCCTACCAGGCTCCTCCATCCATGGGATTTTCCAGGCAAGAGTACTGGAGTGGAGTGCCTTTGCCTTCTCTGAGAAGAAATGGTATAGATGATCTTATTTTCAAAACAGAAATAGACAAAACATATAGACATAGAGAACAAATGTATGGACACAAATTGGGGCAGGGGGTAAGATAAACTGGGAGAATGGGATTGACGTATATACACTATTAATACTATATATAAAATAGATAACAAATGAAAATTTACTGTATAGTACAGGGAACTCTGCTTAATTCTCTGTGGTGACCTATGTTCTGTGGTGATATAGTGAAAGTTGCTCAGTCATGTCCAGCTCTTTGCGGACCCATGAACTATACAGTCCATGGAATTCTCCATGCCAGAACACTGGAATAGGTAGCCTTTCTCTTCTCCAGGGGATCTTCCCAACCCAGAGATCAAACCCAGGTCTCCTGCATTGCAGGCAGATTCTTTACCAGCTGAGCCACAAGGAAGCCCATGGTGACCTAAATGGGAAGGAAATACAACAAACAGGGGATATATGTATGCACATAACTGATTAACTGTGCTGTACAAGAAACTAACACAATATTATAAAACAAAACTATACTCCAATGAAAATTAATTAAAAAAGGAAGTAAAGTGAGAAGTTGAATTTCTTGCCTGGAATCATAATACTAAAATGTCAGAATAACTCAAGCAGTGAGATTCCAAAATGCATGCTCATAAACACCGTGCTATGAAACCTCTGTGCAACCAACCATGCCTGTAACCATCCCCTCAATAATCTCTTGTCAACCATGACTTCAACATTATTGTCCTATTCATACCTGTTTATAACCTTCAGAAATACCAACCATCTGTCCCCTTGGATTCGCTTCTTAGATGAGAGCAAAGCCAAAGCCAAAGCACTTCAAACCAGATATATTAGAAATCAAACAAATGATTTTCCCATCCAAATCTAATTCTCTTCTACATACCAAATTTTAGTTAGTATTGCTAACATTTAACCAGTGCAAACACAAAAATACTGAGGATATTACCTTCTATTTCTATTATATGAGCTTTAATCATGAATTAACGTTGATTTGTTTTCAGATGTTTTTCTACGTCTAATGCAATGATCATGTGGTTCTCTCCTTTATTCTATTAAAATGGTGAATCACCTTGACTGATTTTTTTTAATGCAATATAGTTGATGTGCAGTATTATATTAGTTTCAGGTGTTCTATCTAGTGATTTGACATTTGCATACATTAAGAAATGACCACCACAACAAATCCAGAAACCATCTGTTCCCATGAAAAATTATTACAATATTATTGACCATATTCCTTGTGCTGTATATTACCTCCCTTGGCTTATTTATTTATAACTGGAGGTTTGTACCTCTTAGTTTCCTTAATCTGTTTCACCCCACCTCTCACCTCTCTCCTCCCATGGCAGTTACCTATTTGTTCTTTTTATCCATGAGTTTCTTTCCATTTTGCTTTGTTTGTGTGTTTTTTCAAGATTCAACGTGTAAGTGATATCACTTACTTCTCTTTCCCTGTCTGATTTATTTCATTCAGCATAATACCTTCTAGGTCTATTCATGGTATTGCAAATGACAAAATTTCTATGTTTTGGCTACTGCAAATAATACTGCTAAGAACATGGAGTGCATATATTTTCAAATAATGTTTTTGTCTTCTTTGTGTGTGTGTGTTTGTGTGCTCAGTCACTTAGTCATGTTTGACACTTTGTGACCCCATGGACTGCAGCTTATTAGGCTCCTCTGTCCATAGGATTCTCCAGGCAAGAATACTGGAGTGGGTAGCCATTCCCTTCTCCAGGGGATCTTCCCAACCCAGGGATGGAATCCATATCTCTTATGTCTCCTGCATTGGCAGATAGATTCTTTACCACTAGTACCACCTATTTTCTTGATTTGCACTTATTTAGCTACATGTGCAGAGCTGATCTCTTTTTCACCTTGTAGCCAACAACTTTCAACCAGGGGCTAATTATCTTTAGCCAATGTTAACAGAAGCATTTAATATATGGATCTGGCTTTTTTGGCATTTTGCCCTATGTAACAGTACACTCCACAATGGGCAATTTCCACCCCTGCTCACACCCAGGCTTGGGGTGGATGGGCAACCTGAAGTTATGCTCTCTGATAGAAAAACCACCAACATATGGATCTCAGCTTCCCAATCCTTAAAATTAGCTGGAAGGTTTAAGTGACTTCTAAGAAATATTTTAGAGTTGTTGTCTATCCGTAAATGGCCCTGGTACTGCACTCAGCAAACACATTTTAATCACTTAACTTGTACCAAGTTATATTCAAGACTCCGTGATAAAAAAATAAAAGGACTTGTCTCTACTTATTGGTAGCCATGATAGATTGTATTACTAATGAGCAAATAATAATAAAAATAATAAAAACGGACCCACTTTCCCATTCCACCACTCTGTATAAGGAGGATACCTCCCTGATCCGTTCATATTCATGTTCCATTCAGGAGGAGGTCACTGAGGGGATGTGATCACTAGTTAATCTATGAGCAGAATCCAGGCAATCAGAGGCCCCTCAGCCTCCTTTTTCATCCCTGAAATGTGCTTTCTGCGCATTGTTCCCACAGTGGGACCCATTTTCAAAGATGCAGTCTTGTGGGAGCAGTCTGGTGTTGAGAGACCACCTGGATGATATATGTGACTGAACCCAGTGAAGGCCTTTATGTAAGCTCTTAAGATGCTGATGGGCAGGTATGGAGACTGACTCATCTTGCAGCCACCTATAGCAAGCCTCCTATGTAAGTTCCCTCGCTTATTAACCCTGACACCCACTGATCCGGAGTGGTCTGCCTCTTTCCTCAGTCTCTTCTTGTTCTCCAGGTACAGGGGCCACTTTGTATACCCACATCAGTGGAATGTGAACTGATCTAAAGTACACAGGCTTCAAATATCATCCATTATATCCAAAGAGAACCACTGCCCTCTAGCTGGACCCCAGAATAAGAGAGCATGGAGCATTTCTGACTCAGTCAGATGACCCCGTTGAGTCCAGCCAAGCCACAGTCAACTAGAAATAAATATTTACTGTTGTAAATCATGAGGTTTTGTGTTTGTTTCCGGCTACAGCAGAAACTGGCAAATACAGTAGTTTATAATCTAGTAGGGAGAAATATCACCTTCCCATAAACAATTTTAACCTAATATGAAAAGATTTTTATATATTTATAGCCTTTAAAGATCTTAATCTGGACTGGTTTACTACATTAGTTGATTTAATTCCTCTGATTATACTATTATGCTTTTCTTCTGCTTGATACCTAAAGAACTTGAAACTCAAAAAAGAAGCATTACTTGCCTCAAATTCCCCACTTAGAGTGGGACGAGCTTTGTTTCAAATCTGGGACCTCTGAGTTTTGAATTCAAACTCTGGGTTCCTATTATATATTATCTTTCTGCCTCTGGCATAAGTATTTTAGTTCTTATGTATTCAATTAGGTTTATACATGCAGGCTCTTAGAGAAACTAACAATGGCTGATTTGGGTCAAAAGAAATTTATTTTAAAGAGACTTGAATAGCTCAATTAAACAGTGAACAGACTGAACTATCAAGCCCAGAGCAGCCTGAGTCAGTTCTCTGAATCACCTCCAGAACCCTGTTTTTGCTGCCATCCTCCAGATGCAGTAGATTGGGCCTGGTGAACTCTGCTGGCCTGACATCTCTGGACTCCCCACTCTGCTTCCTCAGCTCTGGGAGACTGCCAGTCTTCACTCGAGTTTTCCTCTCTGTCTTGAGGCCAGAATATCCTGGCTGTAAACTGGGCCCACCTCATTTACTTTTCTTCTCTCAGTTATCATGCTCCTACCTTGCCTGGAATCCAAAATCTGAAGGTCTATATTGTTTTATTTGCTACTGCTGCTGCTAAGTCACTTCAGTCGTGTCCGATTCTGTGTGACGCCATAGACGGCAGCCCACCAAGCTCCCCCATCCCTGGGATTCTCCAGGCAAGAACACTGGAGTGGGTTGCCATTTCCTTCTCCAATGCATCAAAGTGAAAAGTGAAAGTGAAGTCGCTCAGTCGTGTCTGACTCTTAGCGACCCCATGGACTGCAGCCTACCAGGCTCCTCCGTCCATGGGATTTTTCAGGCAAGAGTACTGGAGTGGGGTGCCATTGCCTTCTCCGATTATTTTATTTAGTTTGTCTGTGTTTTAGTTGTTTCACATAGTCCCTGTTATTCCTTCTGGGCCCCAAGCTGAATGTAATTGTGATTGTGCAAATAATCTGTGTTATTATCTTTAACAACAACAATGAAAAGTGTGTGTTTTAAAAGTATATTGTTGCTGTTTCTCCAAATCTGTAATTAAATTGATGTGCTTCTTGATGGTGTTTTAGATTTGTGAAAATCCATTGTATGCAGCAGTGAAAAAATATATTTGATGACTATGCCCAAAGGCAATGTGTGTAAGAATTTTGTAATATTTTTATTATCTAAGCATAGACCCTCACCATCACCCTAAACAGTGGCAGGATGGGGAAATTTCACACAGTTGGCTTTACTTGACAAATGCTTCTAGGGATGCTTGGTGTATGCAAATAAATCTCTGTATATATTACAAAAAATAGAAAGGATAGCTGTATGACTTCTGTCTTTCTCTCAACCTTTTTTGTTTTTCTCTCTGTCTTTACTTTTTCTCAAAGTAAAATAGAGTGTTTGAAAATGTACATAAATTTATAGCCTTAATTTCTTTATTTTAAAAAATTTTATTGAAATATAGTTGATTTGCAATGTTCTATTACTTTAGGGTATATAGTGAAATGATTCAGGTATATATTCATTCTTCTTTAGATTGTTTTCCATTATAGGGTAAGGTTACTAGTACAGTTCCCAGTTATCTATTTTATATATAGTAGTGTATATATTTTAATCCCCAACTCCTAATTTATTCCTCCCCTTCCTTCCCCATAAGTTTTTTTTCTATGTCTATGAGTCTGTTTCGTAAATAAGTTCATTTATATTATTTTCTTAGATTCCACATTTAAGTGATATCATATGTTTGTCTTTCTCTGACTTACTTGACTTATTATGATAATCTCTAATCCATTCATCTTGCTGCAATGACTTTATTTCACTCTTTCTTATTAGCTTCAATTCTTAAGTTTAGTTAAGATATTACTTATAGATTGTATCTCTAGCCTCATTATATATCTACCAAGAGCAGACAACCTTGATTACTCCATTCACCACACGATACTAGATGCTTGGGGCGGGTGCACTGGGACGACCCAGAAGGATGGTATGGGGAGGGAGGAGGGAGGAGGGTTCAGGATGGGGAACACATGTATACCTGTGGCAGATGCATTTCAATATTTGGCAAAACCAATACAATATTGTAAAGTTTAAAAAAAAATAAAATTATTTTGATCATTGTCTGATGAATCAGAGATTATCACTGAATATTTTAGCTCAGTATGAAGGTTAAGAATTTCCCTTAGTAAGACAATCATAATATAGTGTTGGAATAGACTTTATTCAATTTAGTAATGTTAAATTTTTAAGAATTTTTGACTAATAGCTGCAATCTAGAAAGAAAGCTATGTAGGGAGTAAACAATGAGGAGACCTGTCATGGGCTTATGTAATTTCTACTATTTTGGGTTCTCAGTGACAGCATCTTAGTGTCCTAGAATACTTTTACAACAGAGTAGACAGTATAGAAAGAATGAAAGAAAGTCGTTCAGTCATGCCTGACTCTTTGCAACTCCATGGATTATACAGTGCCATTGAATTCTCCAGGCCAGAATACTTGACTGGGTAGCCTTTCCCTTCTCCAGGGGATCTTCCCAACCCAAGGATCAAACCAAGGTCTTTTGCATTGCAGGTGGATTCTTTCCCAGCTGAGCCACCAGGGAAGCCCAAGAATACTGGAGTGGGTAGCCTATCTCTTCTCCAGCAGGTCTTCCCAACCCACGAACAGAATCGGAGTCTCCTGCATTGCAGGCAGATTCTTTATGAACTGAGCTATCAGGGAAGCCCATAGAAAGACTGGATTACTTCAAATTTTACAGACAATTGGGGGACCATTTAGAGTTTCATCACACAGATGTTTGCCCCCCTGGTTATCTACACCATTTTTCCAGAGAAGGGATGCTTTGAGGGGCTTATGAAGTTATGCTTAACAAAGAACTGATGTCTTGAGATGATCCTAAAGGATACACTTTGAGTATTTCACACTCTTGGAAGAAGGGAAGTTGGACTCTTTGATCTACAAGTAACAGAAACAATGGCTACTCAGAGGAAATTGCATATGATGGGACAAGAACATCGATTCTCATGGAATCAATGGCAGCCATCAATCCAGTGCACATTTCCACTTCTAATGGCAACCCACTCCAGTATTCTTGCCTGGAAAATCCCACAGACAGAGTAACCTGACAGGCTACAGTTTATGGGGTCGCAAAGAGTCCGGCACAACTTAGCAAGTAAGTCCAGCTATCGTATGTGTTCTCATACGTCTGCTGACTGGTTTCCCCTGTGTTCAGTCTATGAAGAGGAAGGCAGCATTCCATAACTGAACTCATATGATACAAGTCACCCAAAGGCAAGGACAGATTGGCAGTCCCAAGTCTTAATTCCCAGAGAAGAGAATGTGAGTAGCCATCTTGGTCAGGAGCTCACTTGCGGTCCCGTGGGGGACTGCATTACTGTGAAGAGCTCATCCTTTCAGATTATTATCTGTAGAGGGAGTAGTTCCTGAAGGAAACATTATTGTGAAGAAAATGTCTCTATGCCTATGAATTTAAATGTATTAATGGAAAGGGAAGAGGAGGGTTATATTATCAATTTGAAAAGTTAATGTCATGAGGATACTGTGCAGTAAAAATAAATAATCTGTTAAATTTGATTTGGGGCTAAGAATCTGACAGTTCTATAATGTCCTCAGACTGGACTGTATTATCCAGTCAGCTAAGGTCCTCTCATTTCTTACCCCTTCAGTGACTGAAATTAGAGGGCTTCTCTGTTGATGAAATGTTGTGGTTTGGCAGCAGCTAATCTGTTTATCATTATTGTTGTTTTTGTTTAGTTGCTAAGTCATGTCCAACTCTTTTGCAACCCCATGGGTTGTGGCCTGCCAAGCTCCTCTGTCCATGGGATTTCCCAAGAATACTGGAGTGGGTTGCCATTTCCTTCTCCAGGGAATCTGTATGTGATACACTGGAGTTTCTCAATCTTGAGTTGAAATTGTCTGGCATTAAGCTTGTCTGGTTTTATGCTAAGATATCATGCCTCTAGTGACATTGATAATCTTAGCATACTCCATACCAATCCTTTTTTTCTTGAACTTCTGCACCTGTGAGCTGTTATTAGAGCTGCAACTGAAGGCCAACCAATTCCTTGATAAAACAGTACAGGTTTGACAAGTCGGTAAAGGAACAGTTACCTCATGATGTAGTATCAGTGGAGTTTCCTATACCCCTTCCCTCTCAGACCAGCTTCTTTTTCTTTTGATTGTCTAAATGAGATAGGCTTTCTGGAATTCAAATGAAAGCTTTCATCTTTATCCAACAAATACTACAGCAGGTAATACTTCACCAACTTTTAATGAGTTTTATACTTTCATGTTGGAGAAGAGAATGGCTACCCACTCCAGTATTCTTGCCTGGAGAATTCCATGGACAGAGGAGCCTGGAAGGCTACAATCCATGGGGTGGCATAGAGTCGGACATGACTGAGCAACTAACGTACAAATATACTTTCATATAAATAAAGTATCTGAGAACAGACTTCTTTAATTGTAAGGAAGAGTTACCACTAAGAAAATCTTAATAGAACTCACCAACATTGAATGTCCACAAATAGCTACCACCTCCTCTACCCACCTGTCTGCATCTGTGTGCCCATACTCAGCCCTCACTGCTCTTGATGGTCTTAACAGTTTATTCTCCCATGGAAGGTCAGATTTCACCTGCTCTTCCTTAATCAGGAAGGTTCCTTTGATATATCTACCTTCTTTTTTTGCTAATTATTAAATTCTCTCTGTTGGATGGCTCCTATCAACACATATACATACTCTCATTTCTCCCAGTTTAAAACCAAAACAAAATAAAGCAATCACTCTCGTTTTAACCTCCAGCTTCCCTCCCATTACTCTGCTTATGTTTTTGTCAAAACTTGATGTCACCTATTTTTATACATGTTTTTCTCTTTTCATCATTTAATCTCTTTTTCTTCAACAGATACAATGATTAAAAATAACAAATAAAATACTGTCAGTACACAAACTTTTAAATCAAATTGAAAATTTCACACAGGAAAACATTTTTATATAAACATTAGCATTTTGTTTTCTATAAACCACTATGTTTCCACTTCATTATAAAACTTGATATGATTTTGAAAAAAAAAAAGAAGAAAAACACCAGAGAGATGGTCCTCAAAAGCAAAAATTTAAATTGCTTTAATTCCCCTGACCACTCTATATAACATATTTGTAGTACCATCCAAATCTTGATTGAAAGTTCTTACTAATGTATTAGGGCTTCCCCAGTACTCAGCAGTAAAGAATCCACCTGCAGTGCAGGAGACATGGGTTCTATCCCTGGATTGGGAGGATTCCCTGGAGAAGGAAATGGCAACCCACTCCAGTATTCTTGCCTGGGAAATCTCATGGACAGAGGAGACTGGAAGGCTACAAAAAGTCAGTTGCAGAGTGGGATGTGACTGAAGTGACTGAGCATTCCCACATACACTAATGTATTTCATTAAAAAGAAGAATAAAACAAAATTGAAAACCAGTATTTTTGTTTTGCCTTACTGAGTCTAAATATCCAAAAGAGATTTATGAAGTCAAATTTTATAAATTTCTTTATTCCACATGGAATGGATAAGGATTTTGTCCCTTATTCAATTTCTTTTTTAGTTTAAAGTCTGCACTGTAGTAATTTCATTATTTTATTTAAATCTTTTATTAGCTAAAATATAAGGTAATTGCATTTAAATGAAAGTGGGGAATTTTCTTTGAAATTATAAGAAAAGTTTCAGGATGGAAGGCGAATCTGTGCCTTTCCAAATGTTAGACCTGGGACCCAGTCATTCAAGTGTTCCAAAGATGTTATTTGGTTGCTCAGTTGCGTCCGACGCTTTGCGAACCTATGGACTGCAGCACGCTAGGCTTCCCTGTCCTTCACCATCTCCCAGAGTTTGCTCAAACTTATGTCCATTGAATCGGTGATGCCATCCACCCATCTCATCCTCTGTCATCCCTTTATCCTCCTGCCTTCATTCTTTCACAGCTTCAGGATCTTTTCCAATGAGTTGGCTCTTTACATCCAATGATGTAGCTTGGAAATAATACCACCGACCTAGATGGTTGTTGTGAGGATTAAGATAATGCCAAAGAACTTTCTAACACAAAACTAAAGTATGTTTCAACTAACTGTAATAAAATAGCCAAAACGCAGTTCAAAACCAAGTAATTGTTTTATCCACTTTACTTTCTAGCATAACTCAAACAATTGAGAAATACACAACTAAACCCAACCTCATGGGCTTCCCTTGTGGCTCAGATGGTAAAGAATACACCTGCAATGCGGGAGATCCCTGGGCTTAATCCCTGGGTTGGGAAGACTCCCTGGATCTTCTCCAGTATTGTTGCCTGGAGAATCCCCATGGACAGAGGAGACTGGCAGGCTACAGTCCACAGGGTCAGAAAGAGTCAGATACCACTGAGTGATTAAGCACATGCACACACACTAACCCAACCTCACCATAAAGGATTTACAAAAATATTTTTGAAAGCTCACAGAGGTCTATTTACATTAAACAGTTTTAAAGATAGAGACTTATTGGATAGAAGTACAATATCTAAACACAAACAACAAGATTAATCAAGATGTTCATGAATTTTAGTTCAGTAATAAAGAACTGGATTCTGGGTCACTATCACAGGTGAGAAATTGCATCTTAAAAGCTTAAAAAGAGAAAGA
Organism: Bos javanicus; assembly: GCF_032452875.1. Classification (NCBI taxonomy): domain Eukaryota; kingdom Metazoa; phylum Chordata; class Mammalia; order Artiodactyla; family Bovidae; genus Bos; species Bos javanicus. The sequence continues at coordinate 33,172,783 of NC_083887.1, read as the reverse complement.
AGGTAATAAATTGATGTTGCCTTTAGGGGATACTGCTCTAATGGACTTGAAGAGGTTAGTTATTTACGTGACCTGAAAAACCGTTAAATCAAAGATTTGATGAAATTTTAAAAAATATGAATCCAACCTTAGTTCTTATTGGAGGAAACAAATGATAAAAATGCTTACTTGGTCAAGAATGAACTAAATATATGGTTTATTTTACTCTTGGCTTCCCAGGTGGTGCTAGTGGTAAAGAATCTGCTTGTAATACAGGAGTTGCAAGACACTTAGGTTCAATCCCTAATCGCTCCAGTATTCTTGCCTGGAAAATCCCATGAGCAGAGACACCCGGTGGGCTATAGTCCATGGGATCACAAAGAGTCATACATAACTCCTTGGTATATATATGGAATTTTAGTCTCATGTTTACTCCATCGTCAGTGTAAACAGTGATGTCTGGGTTCTTAACAGGGTTAACTTTAATTTTAAATCCTATTTTTCAGGTTCGGTAATATTAAACCTTCACAGTTGTCCCAGTTTTGAGCCACTTGGAATCACAGAAAACCTTTTGTTTTCTGAGATATTTTTACTATTTTCCTATAATAAGATGAGCAGTTTCCAGTGCATCACCACCTTATACAAAACCAGCAAACTCCTTGGCACAACTCTTGAATATTTAAATTATCAATTGCTTACAGTGGGTATTAACTATGATTTTAGGAAGAGGAAGTTTCTGTTTCATAATTAGTTCATTGTACCTGCCTGTGGCTGCTCTGCCCCCTCAAAAAAGAAAAAGTGTTATTCCATTCTAATTTCCTAATATCACCCATATGTCATACCTGTAAAGAAGGATACCAATGGTTCTCAACAGAGGTACTATTGGCATCATGATGTGACAGTTCTTCATTAAGCCAGAATGTCTTGTATGCATTGAGAGTTATTTCCTGTCTCTGACCTGTACTCATGAAGTGCCTGGGGCTGTTTCCAGTCATTATGACAATCAGAAACCTCCTCCACACATTTCCAAGTGTCCTCTAGTGAGCAAACTACCCCCAGCCGGAAACTGAAATCTCATAGGAAGAAAAACTGATTTTTTTAAAATGTGTCTGTTTGTTATTTACTTATGAATAAGGATTTCTAGGTTATTCACAAATTTCAACCAAAATTTTCTATAGTTTAGTATTTCTGTTGAAAGTAATTCAGGTTAGCATTTTGTTTTTATTCTACTATGAGCTTAATATAAACCCTAAACTCAAGTTGAATACCTTTTAAATTCTCAGTTTGGGCAACTGAAGTGGTTACCAAAGGTAAGCTGATCAGGCATACCTAAAAACCCAACTTTGTGACTCAGTTACATAATACCTTTCAAATTCTGTGTTTCTGACAGGCTTTTGGAATACATAATATTTGAATTAGAAACATCCCATTGAATGAAATATGCTAAATGCTGTAAAAAGCAAAACACCTTCTTTTGGGATGACAAGAACTGCTACCAAAAAACGTTCCATCAATATAAGTGAGCAAGCAAATTCTTTAACTTTCTTTCTCTTTCCCTCCCTTTCTTCCCTCTTCCCTTCTTTCCCTTCTTTCTTTGTTCTTTTGTGCATCCTTCCTTTCAAAATCCACTTTTCCTAAAGTATGTTTCACATAACTGGAATTGAAGAACTAAGGTGGGCAAAGAAAGAGGCAGAAAATACAATCAGAAAATAAAGAGGGATAAAATTGTGGCAAACAACTTCTAGACTACAGCTGTATCAAGGTGGTAGAAGCTGCTTGAAGACATTTAAACTGGAGAGGAGCTCTGGTTTGTACTGTGGGATGTTAAGAGGAGGGAAGAATTTGCCCCCTGAAACTAAGGAAACGTAGTGTGGAAACATCTAATTCCACATCTTGCTGCCCGCTGCATCCTCACCTCTGTTCTACTGCTTCACTCTTTTTTATGTATTTATTTTAATAAATTTATTTATTTTAATTGGAGGTTAATTACTTTACAATATTGTATTGGTTTTTCCATACATCAACATGAATCCGCCATGGGTATACACGTGTTCCCCATCCTGAACCCCCTTCCACATCCCTCCCCGTACCATCCCTCTGGATCATCCCAGTGCACCAGCCCCAAGCTTCCTGTATCCTGCATCGAACGTGGACTGGCGATTCATTTCTTATATGATATTATACATGTTTCAATGCCATTCTCCCAAATCATCCTACCCTCTCCCTCTCCCACAGAGTCCAAAAGACTGTTCTATACATCTGTGTCTCTTTTGGGGTCTCGCATACAGGGTTATCATTACCATCTTTCTAAATTCTATATATATGCGTTAGTATACTGTATTGGTGTTTTTCTTTCTGGCTTACTTCACTCTGTATAATCGGCTCCAGTTTCATCCACCTCATTAGACCTGATTCAAATGTATTCTTTTTAATGGCTGAGTAATACTCCATTGTGTATATGTACCACAGCTTTCTTATCCATTCCTCTGCTGATGGACATCTAGGTTGCTTCCATGTCCTGGCTATTATAAACTATATAAACTACTTCACTCTTTTGAAGCACTTCCTGGTACTCAGAGAGAGCAGCAAGTTTGAGTTTTCTGGGATAATTTAAAAGATCATTTTTAAGATGGTGTGTGTCTATGGAGAGTGCTTATATAACTCATTTTTCAACTTTGGAACAAATTTCAATCATTTTTAAATATTTTCTTTTTTAGTCATCACCAGAAACTTGGAAGACATTCTTTGATGTAGGAAAACTGAGATTATTAGAAGTTTTACTCTTCTGAGTACTGTCACCTGTTTTGGAAATGAGCTTCATATGTTACTGCTGTTTGAGTCACTCTGAAACCTGGCATTACAATATCATGAAAAGGCTTATGATGATAAATATGTTTGAACATCCAATAGAAGGTATAAATGTGAAATGACTTAGTCTTATCAACTATCTGAAAGATATTCCTCCAAACAAGGGGCTTTTCTAATAAACTCGATTCCTTATCCATGGACCAGGAAGTAAAATAACCAATTTTATTTTTCAAATAATTTTGGCTAATGGCACTTTTCTGGTGGTCCAGGGCTTAAGACTTCACCTTCCAATACAGGGGTGAAGGCTCCTTCCCTGATCAGGGAGCTGGGATCCCACATGCCTCTTGGCTAAAGAACCAAGGTGTGAAACAGAAACAATATTGTGACAAAAATTCAATAAAGACTTTAAAAATGGTCCATATTTTAAAAAAAGCTTTAAAAAATGATTTTGGCTAAGGTGTTGTCATCTGGCCACAATCTGAGGAAGAAAGGAAGATTATTGCAATAAGAAATCCTGGAGTATAAAGGTCATTGCTGCTTTTGTTTTTGTAGTTGGTCTTGGGTTGAAGCATGAAGTCCTTCACAGGGATGTAATTTTGAAGCGACTGAGATGGAGAATTAGCAGAGGAGCAGAAGATGCTTTCAAGAAGATGGCTCCCTAACAACTGACCAGGGAAGCACTTATAGTTCTTGCAGTGACCTATAGACCAGGTGACCATGTAATGATAATTTATGGATCAATGGTCCCACTCACTGTTCCATTTGAAAAGGATAAATGAAAACTTCAGGTAAGTTGGCTGGAAGATGTTTGTCACTTTAAGTTTATTTAACTTTTTAAAAAGTCTACACACAAATTTCAAATAATCTATCTGAACAAGATTTATTCTTTTTAAGGGCATTTGAATTCCTCAAAGTTTACATTCAAATCAAAGGTGAGCTTCACTTAAGATTGGTCTGTGACACCATTTACCTTATCTATCATCACTATCATACCTCCCCTCCCAACTTTCCCTATGGTTTCCCTTCTCCTGGACTTCAAGTCATTTCTCTCTAACATCACGTAGGCACTCAGACCTTGAGTGATAAACCCTGAGTATGTATATAGTGCCCTTATTTTGTAACCTAAAAGATCTGAACTAAGAAATCTTTCTTAATTTCCTCCTCTATCAAAATATCTTGCTTTCTTTATGGATTTGGACGCAAGCTACCTAATCTTAACCAAACCTGCTAAATTGTTCACTTGAGGTCAATGGGTCAGCATGCCTTTATTCCAGGTAACATTCCTATGTTTTCATGGAGTTCACTTGGAACCATAACACATTAACTCAAATATGGATGAGATTTCCCTCTCTCAGTATCATGGCCCAAATTTATAACACTGGTCTCAACAAGGACTAATGGCAGTAATATACGTGGTTCTATTATTCATCTATGTCACTGGGAAACAGTATGGAACACATGCATTTTCTGTTGTGTGGTTGTGAAGTTATGGGGAGGGGCTCAGCAATTGCATTTGTATCCAAGAAAGACAGACCATTCATTTTCCTTTCATAACATGAACCAGAATCAAGTCTTCACAAGCCAATTTTGAATTTGAGGCAGATTATGTTTCCTATATCCTGCCACTATTTTTCTCCCCAGCATGTGCTCCATGAAGATAAGTCCTATGAATAATTATCTGACTGCATAAAACCATTAGGCCAGATTCCAATGAGGCACCACAGCTGTGCTAGGGACCAGATAATAGAAGCACTCAAAGCTTCTCATATCATCTGTCTCTGCCATGAATAGTGTAGTGGAGAGAAGATAGGACCCAAAGTGGAGTGTTCTCAGCTTCCCAAGGGGCTTTGAGACACCAGGTACATGGGAGCCAGCAGATGAGGAGAGCCAAGGGACTGTTCTAGGCTATATATATCCTAAAATCTAGAGCCTGGGACAGTTCTGTCTTTCAGTCTGTCCTTATGCAGATAGGATGCAACCAAGATATTACAGTTAACTTTTGCCTCCAAGATAAAGCCCAAGTATAGGATGAGCTCAATGATTCGGAAGCATATACTCTGAAGTTCTGTCTCTGGTAGTGATTGTGCTAGGTAAAACCACACCAAATCTTTGGAACATGCATAATTATTTCCTAAAAAAAGCTTAAAGTTGGCTAAGGTGATATTGACTGTATTGCCTCCTCTGATCAAACTGTGATGTTTTGTTTATTCAATTAAAGGCTTTCTTTCTCTTTAGGCTTGTTGCCACAACCAAATGGAGATCTCTCAGTCTGCCAAAAAGATGAATCTGGCCTGTTTGCTTATATCCTTGAGGTTAACTTTTTGCTTTCTCTGTCTAATTTTTTAAAAGCTGTCTTAAAGACATGACTACAGGCTACAGTAGAACCATAGGTAAGTATCAGCAAATCCCACTGAGAAGAGTAAGTGAATAGACTCCAGGGTTTGTACACAAAATGTAAGATTTAATCCAATAGCATTTCTGTCTGAGAGTCAGAATTAGACTATTTTTGAAAGATCTAGGTGTTTTCTTCATAATTAGGTCAAAAATGCTGAACCTATTCACTGGGAGCCAATTTTTAAAATAAACTAAACACTTCCTATCCAACTCAAAATACAGGTAGAGTCTGGCAAAGTCTATATAACATCAATACATACACAATAAAAGTGAGCTATTGATTTTTTCTCAGATGATTGTTTTATGAGATATGAACATGTGGGGTGCCTGAACAATGTCCTATCTTAGATTTATGCTGATACCTGCAAAAAGGAAAACACGAGAAAACTCACAGTAAGATGAGAAAGGTCACAGTAAGTTTAGAGGGAAGAGTGAACAAGAGTTAAAGAAGACTTATGCAGGAAGATTTGGTGGTCTCTGGCACTAAATGAAGAGGAATAACAGAGACTGGTACGCCACCACTGGGCACAAATGCGCACATTGCAAGGCCTGGCTATTTCCAGAGTTTCTGCTCTGGTTTATCCTTTGTCCACACTAGTCTTGGCAAAAGGTAAAGAAAGACCTAGTTTGTAAAAATATTTACCGTTATATATAATGTCAACAATTTCTTAATTTGGAAAAATTTGACGAAACCATCTATAGCAAAAAACAATGGCTCAAGGAATTTCCGAAGCAAGCCATTTCGATGTCAATAAAACATTATTGAGGCAAATGTGAAACTCTCATCCCCTTTGTCTTACTTGTATTAAGACAAATTGCTGTTTGCCTGTCATCCAGGGCTTATCTATATGGACCAATTGAACTGCTTGAGAAGAAAATGTTTTTGTGAATGAGAGGGAAGGGGAGATTTCCAAAGCTTTTCTCTATTGTATAGCAAATGTTAGCATTTCTTTGGGGAGGAAAATAGCTTCAGTTGCATTTTTTACATTCATCAAAAATTACAATATAATTATCCGAGGATATTCCAATTATTCCTCAGATATTCCAATATCTGAGGATATTCATATTCTAAATGAAGTTCCTTCATTTAAACATAGGAACTGCTTGGGAATTAGAAAGCTGGACTCTAAGTTCTGATGTGCGTCTATGTGACTGTAGTAAAGGCTGCTAAGTTTTGGTCTCAACTTTCATATCTGGAAAATATAAAGGCTGACTTAGAGGTATTCTAAGATTGATTCCAGTGCTGCAGTCTGGAAATCTATGCTTTTCCCTAAAAGCTTGGAGGAAGAAAACAGGCTCAGAAAAGCAGTGTCTCTAGTACCTGTCTTGTTGATTATGAATAAGAAAAAGGTAGTCTAATAGTATGGTTTAGTAATAAAGAAACATTTGTGAACAACTGTATTTTTTAAGGGCTTCCCGGGTGGGCTTCCCTGGTAGCTGAGTTGGTAAAGAAACTGCCTGCAATGCACCAGACTCTGGTTCATTTCCTGGGTCAGGAAGATCCACTGGAGAAGGGATAGGCTACCTATTCTAGTATTCTGGGGGTTCCCTGGTGGCTCAGCTGGTAAAGAATCCGCCTGCAATGTGGGAGACCTGGGTTCGATCCCTGGGTTGGAAAGATCCCCTGGAGAAGGGAAAGGCTACCCACTCCAGTATTCTGGCCTGGGGAATTCCACAGACTGTGCAGTCCATGGGGTGACAAAGAATTGGACATGATTGAGTGACTTTCACTTTCACTTTCCCAGGTGGTGCTACTGGTAAAGAACCCGCTCGCCAATGCAGGAGACATAAGAAATGGGGGGTTTGATCCCCGGGTCGGGAAGATATCCTGAAGGAGGATATGACAATCCACTCCAGTATTCTTGCCTGGAGAAGCCCATGGACAGAGGGGCCTGGCTGGCTACAGTCCATAGGGTCACAAAGAGTTGGACATGACTCAAGTGACAGAACACATGCATGCATATTTTCTAAGCTCACCCCAGTTAGGAATTGCAGTGCAAGTAAAAGCAGACTTGGTAACCATGTGTCTCAGTGTGTACATAGTTAGGGACCTCCCCCAGTGGCCAAAGAAGTGTTAACATATCACCATATGAATTCCAGGAGCTCTGAAGTGGAGAGATTAAAGCTCGTTTCATCAAAACAATACAAGAATTCTGGAGCAGGTGAACAAGATGCAATACAACTGGCAGAGCTCTAGGATTTAGCATCTCAGTAGGCAACGAGATAATGGAACTAAAATACGTCTTTAAAGGCAAGTAAGTCTGTGAAGGGCAGAACACATTGGCCTGGCCTCTTTGCCATAAACAAGCTGTGTGATGTAAGGCAAGTCTCTTCACCCCTCTGTGTCTCCGTTTGTTTGTCTATAGAAGATGGGATTAGAGTGCATGCATTCCTAACCACTTTCAGTTCTAGATTCTTATGATTCTGTAAGAAGAGATTTAAATGCAGTCAACTACAAATTAATAATGTAAACACTACAGATACATATTTCAAATCCTTAAGGGAATAATTTCTACAAGGACATTCATTTACATATAAATTACTTATAAGCTAATTTAAACTCATAGACTCATACAAGTTTAGATATGAAATAGACTTTAACAACCAGTACTGTTACAAAACTGTGCATTATAGTTACACATAGTATGCCCCTTTCCTTGTGAGTTCTTTGAGGCATGAATCATCCTGTGTTTGTTTATATCACTGAAACTTAGACCAGAACAGATATAAAGTAGATACTAGACTAGTTAAATAAATTTTTCAGATAAAGAAACAGAAACTCTGAAAAGGCATGCTAAGTTGTCCCAAATCCCACAGGTAGTTAGGATGAGATGTTGCTTTTCTAAGACTCAACCCAAGGAAGGTGTTTTTTACAAAGGCCAAACTGAGATGATTTTGCCCAAAAGCATCATCAGCAATAACATCTATTTCATGTAAAGAGGACTTCTACCCTTATGGCAGAAAGTGAAGAAGAACTAAAAAGCCTCTGGATGAAAGTGAAAGAGAAGAGTGAAAAAGTTGGCTTAAAGCTCAACATTCAGAAAACTAAGATCATGGCATCCAGTCCCATCACTTCATGGGAAATAGATGGGGAAACAGTGGCTAACTTTATTTTTGGGGGCTCCAAAATCACTGCAGATGGTGATTGCAGCCATAAAATTAAAAGACGCTTATTCCTTGGAAGGAAAGTTATGACCAACCTAGATAGCATATTAAAAAGCAGAGACATTATTTTGTCAACAAAGGTCCATCTAGTTAAGGCTATGGTTTTTCCAGTAGTCATGTATGGATGTGAGAGTTGGACTATAAAGAAAGCTGAGTGCCAAAGAATTGATGCTTTTGAACTGTAGTGTTGGAGAAGACTCTTGAGAGTCCCTTGAACTGCAAGGAGATCCAACCAGTCCATCCTAAAGGAGATCGGTTCTGGGTGTTCACTGAAAGGACTGATGTTGAAGCTGAAACTCCAATACTCTGGCCACCTGATGCGAAGAGCTGACTCATTTGAAAAGACCCTGATGCTGGGAAAGATTGAGGGCAGGAGGAGAAGGGGATGACGGAGGATGAGATGGTAGGATGGCATCACCTACTCAATGGACATGGGTTTGGGTGGACTCTGGGAGTTAGTGATGGACAGGGAGGCCTGGCGTGCTGTGGTTCATGGGGTCGCAAAGAGTTGGACATGACTGAGTGACTGAACTGGACTGAACTGAAGGGCTTTAAGGCAGGCCAAATAAAATTTAACAGAGGGTAAGTCCTATAATAAATATTCAATAAATAATCATTGACTGATTTAAGCCTGAATCAAGTTACCCATCTTCTTAAAAGAATTAAAATTTTATTTCTGTGCTTAGCTATCCCCAGAATATCCACCTTTATTTCTTCTCTGCCTTTTGTTTATTTCTGCTAATCCTGATGGAGTAGTGTCACAAGCTACTCCATCAGGAGATGGAGTCTACTCCACACCCTTGAATCTAGCCTAGCCTGTTGCTGCTCTGACCGATAGAGCTTGGTAAGAGGGCACTAACTACAGCAGTTCTGGTCCTGATATTTAGGAGGAGATCAGCTTTCAGCTTGGCTTCTTGGAGGTTGTAGCTGATATTTATAAAGTGCAGCTTCATTGCTGAAGAAGTCCTAGGACTACGTGGAGACCAGGAGGAGCCCAGCTGGATTCAGTGTCTCAGCCACCCCTACCCAGGCATGAGGCATTCCTGAGAAAGCCATGTTGAATTATCCACCACAACTCAGCTAGCTAGAAAGCTAAATATCACAAAGCAACCATAGTCTATGACACATGGAGCAGAGGACACAGCTGAATCCTAGTTGACCTCATGGCAGACAAAATTAAAGATGGTTGTTTCCAGTCACTTAGTTTGGAGACAGCTTATTTGCAGCCATAAATAAGTGAAAAAATTCCTTATTTTAAAAGTATATAATTCTCCATTCTCCATAAATGAAAAGTTTTCTTATCTCCTACTCTTATCCCAGAATAACACAAGTTATAAAGACTTAATAGTGCTGACCATTTCAAGTTTTGCTATTTTCAGAATTTGTGCAGGATGTCAACATTAAGAAAAGCTATTATTTATATTATAGAAAGGGAGTTTTTAAATGGTATTCATGATATATAAGCTATAATTTCAGTTCCTTTCCCCATAAATCTAGGCTTACCTTTTATAAAGAAGTCAACTGATGCAGCAAAAATTTGCCTTGCACAGGTGTATTTGTTTGGCAAAAAGTATTTTTAGAGGATGACTGTCATTTGATGGTTCAGTGGATAAAGGATCTGCCTGCAATGTAGGAGACACAGGTTCAATCTCTGGGTCGGGAAGATTTCCTGGAGGAGAAAATGGCAACCCACTCCAGTATTCTTGCCTGGAGAATTCCATGGACAGAGGAGCCTGGCGGACTACAGTCCAGAGGGTCAAAAAGAGTCGAACACGACTGAGTGACTAAGCACGCACATCATTTCTAGTCTGAGCACTATCATTTTCTTTCTTCCGCTTTTACTAATCTCTGATTTACTGTTTCTATTTTCATTCCAAATGCTTCCTTCACTTACATATGGATTCTTTCAGAAAGCCTTTATTGCCTCCCTACTGCACTTCTGACATATTCCAGGCACTGGTGAAGAAGCCATGATGACTAAGAGATAGACATGTCCCTCCAGGGGCTTGCATCCTATTAGGGAAGACATGTTCATAAACAGGGCCCATAGGCTAAAGTAACTACTAAAATGTACTAAAATGGAATAAGTACAAAGGAGAATGAGAACTTAGAGATGACTACAGTGCCTACAAAGGTAAGGAAATTCTTCCAGAGAAGGTGAATTTAGATCTTAGGAAATAAATTTTGCAGACAAAGAAATGATAGAGGATGTTTTGGGCAGAGAGAATGACATTTGCAAAAGCTTGAAAAAATAAAGCAAAAAAGGCAAAGCTCCCATTGTTGATGTAGCCAAGGATTGATGAGGGAGGGCAGGGGTTGTGCTTAGTCACTCAGTCATGTCCGACTCTTTGCAACCCCATGTACTATAGCCCACTAGGCTTCTCTGTCTGTGGAATTCTCCAGGCAAGAATACTGGCATGGGCTGTCATGCCCTCCTCCAGGGGGTCTTCCCAATCCAAGGATTGAATCCAGGTCTCTCACATTGCAGATGGATTCTTTACCATCCTAGCCACCAGGGAAGTCCTTGAATACTGGAGTGGGTAGCCTATTTCTTCTCCAGGGGATCTTACTGACCCAGAAATCGAACCAGTGTTTTCTGCATTGCAGGTGGATTCTTTACCAGTTGAGTTACCAGGTAGCCAAGGATTTATGGGAGAAGGCAGGGGGAGCAAGAGAAAAATAATGGATTATAGTAGAGATGGCCTGGAGGCACAGAGTGAAAAACTTCTATGCTATAAACTTACAGTCAGATGGCCTTTGCCCAGTGCTTCCTCTGGGGCTTACTGAGTAGGTAGCATGCTTATAACCATCTACAGCTGATTAGACCAGATTGTGTACCTACTGAAAGTCAGTCCATCCTTTGGCTTGGTTGTGATCAAGCAGATTCTGTCTCAGACATCTGCCTTAAGAGATATGGCCTGTGACTCTGCCTGACCAGTACTATACACTGGATCAAATGATCAAGGAGACATGGGGTCAGCTTTGATCTCATGGCAAACTAAAGCCACAAGTAAGTTGATGCTTGCTACAGGGCAGCAGAAATACTACAGGCCTTACAAAGTCTGTGGATAAGAAAATGGAGCTGTGGTGCTGAAAGAGGCAGAAATGAAGGAGCATGCCATCAGAGTGAAAGTGAGAAAGTCATTGATGGAGACCCACAAAAAGTATCATGGGGAGAAGATCACTTCTGAGAGGAGGGTATGGGACTGGACAGTTAGGTCAAGTATAATACAAACATCAGCTAAATGAGGACTTGATTTTATCCTTTGGATTTGGGAATGATTACAGACCTCAGAAAGAATGTAGTTTCTGGGCACATGTGCCCAGAATACTTGACTCTACTACTAGGAGTTCTGAGTCTACATGGAGGGTCTGTGAAATAAGCTAGATGCAGTGTAATTGGGTGCTGATGATTCATTCAACCAGCTGGTGAGCTGTGGGTAATGCCTGCAAGGATGACGGGTTTCAAGACATGTTCAAAAAGGCCATGCCTCTCTACGTATATTAAAGGTGGATGATCTCCCCTCTCCTCCACTCGGTATCTCCTAATTTGAGGAGGAATTGAGCTCTGCCTTCTCCTGAGATGTGTTGTCTCCTTTATAGTTCATAATCACAACAAATGTGGGTAAGGTTCCATCCACTTCATCCATGTGAAACTCAGCAAGCCCCCACTTTAGTCTGACTACTGTGCATATGTGGGCTTCCCAGGGGGTATTAGTGGTGAAAAACCTGGCTGCCAATGTAGCGTACTTATGATATGGGTTCGATTTCTGGGTCGGGAAGATCCCCTGGAGGAGGGCATGGCAACCCACTCAGTATTCTTGCCTGGAGAATCCCATGGACAGAGGAGCCTGGTGGGCTGCAGTCCATGGGGTCACAAAGAGTTGGACATGACCGAAGAGACTTAACACACGCACACACATGCACACACAGCATATATTAAAAGATTAGGTGCAGGACCTGAGGAAACTTTACCTTTCAAAGAAACTTGTGTAGCCTAGGGCTGCAGAGAGATGGAGTGAATGTGACCTGGGCTCTGCATTGTGATTTTTTATATTACTGGGTTCCTTAGAGTGCAGCTGTGTTCTCTGTAGGCTATGGCCTCACATTTAGTAGAACAAATGCCAAAAACATAATAAAACTTATTTTCTCATTGCTGGTGCAGCAGTTGATGCCTTGTCCATTCTTGGTTCTTTCTTCTGGTGATATCATTCCCCCAAAAGAGCAGGATGAGTGGATGTAACAGGGAGTGTAGAGGAGCATCTGTTATCTTGAGAGGATCCGTAAGCCATTGGAGAACTGATGTTTGTTATAATATCACATTTCCCATTAGTTACCCTCAAAGGATCTAGAAGGTAAAATCTAGGAAAATAGCTCTTATGTTTAGAATAACAGTAGCAATCTACTTATTTCCCATCTCAGTTTTGAAGGATAAATGAGGCGGGGGGAGAAATCAAGCAAGGAATGATGATCAAAAGAATGGGGGAAAAAAACCCACCAACAAAAGAATGTCCTCTGAGAAAGCTTGGAGTTGAGTTTTATTTGTTTGTTTATTACCGGCTACAATATAAAGGAATTAAAAAAAATAGAACTGCCTTCTTTGGTTAATATATTAGCCAAATATAGCAAGTCTGACCATCCTTTGCTAACCACCAGAGTGCACCAGTGCTTACCTTGTGGCTCAGTTGGTGAAGAGTGCCTGAAATTTGGGAGACCCGGCTTCAATCCCTGGGTCAGAAAGATCCCCTGGAGAAGGAAATGGCGACCCACTCCAGTATTCTTGCCTGGAGAATCCCATGGACAGAGGAGCCTGGTGGGCTGCAGTCCATGGGGTCACAAAGAGTTGGACATAACTGAGTGACCAACACTAAACGGTGCCCTCTATGGAGTGCCACAGTGTTCTGCAAAGAATATGTCGGGGGGCAGGGATTGGACCTCGGAGGTTGTTGTTTGCTGTTGTTTAGTCACTAAGTCATGTCAGACTCTTGTGTGACCCTATGGACTGTAGCTCACCAGGCTCCTCTGTCCTTGGGATATCCCAGGCAAGAATACTGGAATGGGTTGCCCTTTCCTTCTCCAGGGGATCTTCCTGACCCAGAGGCTGAACCTGCATCTCCTGCATTAGCAGGTGGATTCTTTATCACTGAGCCACCAGGGAAGCCCCCACCTCTTAGGCTCTGTTTATCATAGCACCATGCTCGACTTCTTTGGATTTTTAAAATTACATCTACAGTCTGTTCTGCTGCTGCATATACTTTAAAATGCAAATCAACTCACATTCAACCAGTAATTAGGGGAATGATGTCAGCATAACATAGAAAACAAATTGGACCAAACATGATTTTTCCTAGTGTGTTCATCATTGGAAGTGATTAAATTTCAACTTTTTCACAGTGCAATAAAATACAAACTTTGATGATATTTGAAGAGATTTGAACAAGAAAAAAAGCTGAGAAGTCTCCAAATGTTTTCCTTTAGTAGAAACAGTGGCTGGTTCAATGGCATGAAGACCTGCTCTACTGTCCATTATGTTACGTTACCTGAGAAAGCTGTAAATTCGGATTAAGAACCTGTGCAGACACTTCCGTGTGTTAACACAAAAAAATCACAACAAAAGGACAAACTTCTGAATTATGTTTTATTTTGGATATAACTTTTTTTTTTAAAGTGGCTGTTGCTAAAGATCTATATCTCTAAATGGAAGTTTGAGTTCCAGGGTTTAAGACATCAAAGGGGAGACTGACTCAGATTGTGAGGGCAAAGGTCAGTGGAGATATAACTCTGCTAGTATCTTCAGAAATCTTATAGTTTTTGTTAGTGTTCTGGTTATAAAGTGCCCTAGGTTTTGTGGTATCTGTTCCTGACCCTATTTTTCCCATGAGTGCTGATATGTTTACTGTGTGATTTTTGCAAAGAAGTGAAAAATGGATACATATGGTGGTATGGCAGAAACACCTGTGCCTAGTATTTTTCTTGAACAACATTTATGTAAGACTTACAAAATGCCAGACACTTTCCTGACCATTTTCCATACATTATCTCATTTAAGTCTCCCAACTGATAATTCTATTACTAGCCTATCTTTGTGCTTCCCAGGTGGTGCTAGTGGTAAAGAACCTGCCTGCCAATGCAGGAGACCTAAGAGACGTGGGTTCAGTCCCTGGGTTGGGAAGATTCCCCTGGAAGAGGAAATGGCAACCCACTCCAGTATTCTTGCCTGAAGGATTCCATGGACAGAGGAGCCTGACAGGCTATAGACTATAGACCATAGAGTTGCAAGAGTTGGACAGGACTGAAGGGACTTAGCACCTACACACACATCCTGTCTTTACAAACGAGGAAACTGAGATTTAGAGAGAATAATGCAAAGCAAGAGAATTAATTTTTAAAGTAGATATGCATCTGGATGCAGAGAGGGGGAAGTCCTAGTCTTTAAGTTATAAAGAATAGGAGTCGAGGGCTATCTTAAAAGGTGAGTTTGCTGGGGAATAAGGTTCTGTTAGAATGAGGCTGTCATGTAAAACGTAGCATATAACCTTACTTGATGAAAATTTGCTTTCAAGTTTTGCCACATGTTTGTATGCAAAGCCAATTTCCCTTTTAACTCAGTTTTTCAAGCTTTCATTCAAATTGCCAAAAGATATTCATATGGAATAAAGCTGTGTGATGACTGTAGCCATTATACAGGCTCATATCACTAATACTGGTTATTCTGATCCACTAGAGTTGACCAACTGCAATCTCTTGTTCCTTCCTTCTCTCTTTCTTCCCTCCCTCCCTCCCCTCCTTCGTTTTTACAAATTGATTGGATTAGCTACTGTGGTTAGCTTCTCACAAAATAATGCCAAGCATGGAATGTGGAGTCCCCATAAACCTCTTGTATACAAGCTTCTGAAAGGCTCAGTTGCTTAGTTTTCCATATACGAAATTGCTGCCAATAGAGAAATTCCTTCAGAAAGTGATTTAATAAGAGTAAATGAAATTTTAATGGTAAACAGGCATTTGTGAGCTGCCTAAGGCACAGGCTTCAGGCACTAGCAGAATGTAGTAGGTGATATTATCATCAGCTGCCTTTCTGTGCATGTGAAGATTGATTAAAACTATTCTTGTTTTCATAATGTGTTCATAATGCAGCAACGTACTATAGCAGTTTGCTGTATCACCTGCTAATTGCCTTCCAGGCTCTGAAAGAAAAAAATATCATCATTGAATTAACATTTTATTTGAAATTTCACAATGAGGAGAGACTGTATAAAAGTGCAGTAAATAATGCCTATAAATTTATAAGGAAATAAAAATATGACTTTGCCTTTTATAATTCTCCCTTCCACTGCTTTATAACAGAAATGCTTCTCCTATTTTTTTCTTCAAATTTTGTTTCCTGTGCCAACTACTTAGGCTTAGTTGTAATTCCTCTTTTGAGAACGAATTTGGATTTTAAAATATTCCTATAGATGTAGATCAATGTTTAGCAAAGTGTGGGCTGAGGAACATGCCTATTAGAATTACCTGAAGTGCTTGTTCAAAAAATGTGATTTCTTGGATCCAAGACCTATTTTCAGAATTAGAATATTTGGATGTAGGATTCTGGACCTCTACATCTTTAACCTGGTCTTCATGGTTTTTATACATACTAAGATTTAGTGTGTGTAAAATTTAGGTTTAAACCACTGATTTAGAAAAATCAAAGGATTCACAGTAGGTGTAATTATTTCAACCAGGTAAAACAGCCATTGATTGATTGATTCAGTGATTGGTTGATTGATTACTATAGACCCCAAGTTTTTCTCTGACAGCCTGAACAGGCTTTGTGTTGTCATCCAAATTGAATCAGAGTTAAATAATCTGCTCCATTAGTTGAAAACTGAGGATCAAGTCAATAAATCAAAATCCAATCATGTAGCCAATCTCTGTAGTCTTATTTGACTGAAAAATGACATTGAAGACATCTCATACAAAGTTTGTCAAAATAGTCAAACTGATTTATGAGTGCAGAAACAACCTCAAAACAAGATGCTGGCTGTATTTAGATTTATTCTAAAATCTTCAGTTGCAAATATTGAGACATGCAGGTCAATTAGGACCTATTTGTTGCTAAATCTGAAAGTCTCTTTCCAGTACTTAACTTGCTTGATTTCTCAGAAATTAGTTAACATTATTGAATGCTCCCTTCTTTTCGAAATAGCCTCTTCCCTTGGATTCTATGATTCAACACTTGGGAGTGAAGGGCATGCTTCTGACTAAATCTAGTGACTTAGCACAAAAGAAGTTTATTTCTCTCCCTGTTAAGTTCAATAGGAGCTTCCCTGGTGGCTCAGATGGTAAAGAACCTGCCTGCAGTGCAGGAGACCTGGGTTCAATCCCTGGGGATAGTGTTTTCCCTCAGAGAATGAGGAGGGTTTCTGACTTTTTCTGAATGTTGACATTGAACCACTTGTTGAAGAAGAGAGAGATCATTATGGGAGATGTGTATGCATCAACTTTGAAAGTGGCCTTCAACCCTTTGCTCCCATTCCATTAATTATGGGTTAATCATATGGTAAGACCGAACTTCCTGGGAGGCTGGGAAAAAAAGGCCAGAAAAAAGAGGGAGCAGATTGGTGCTCAGGTATCAATCTACGCCAAACAAGCTCTTTTTGTTTTCTTTCTAAGACTTTGCATGCTATTTTCTCAGATGCGTTTGTGACTTTGTTCTTTGCCCAATCCTTCAACATTGATTTTCCTCCTGACTAGAAGTCTGCTACTCTTTTTGTTCTTCAAACTTTCCCTGGTCAATATTATTCTGTCTCGTGGCTTTAATGTACATGTCTAGCCTAGGGAGCCCCCAAAGCAAAGTCAAATTGCTACTGAAACTCTATCCCCTCAGAATCTCAAATAAGCCTCAACCTCAAATGTGCCAAATTGAATTTGTCAGCTCCATCCTGAATCTTCTCTCCTTCCAGCTTTCCTTGACATAGTAAATGGCACTTGTTCAGTTGCTGAGTCGTGTCTGACTGTGTGCAATCCCATATCCTCCACCAAGTTGCCCAAATCAGAGATGTGGGAGTGCTCCCTTATTACCACAGCTCTTCCCCTTGTCACCCAGTCTCTAAGTGCTCATAATTCTAGTTGCCAAATATCTCTTACATCTAATCATATATCTCCATCCCCAATATCTGAATAAAGTCCATCATCATCTTTTTCTCCTTCTTGGTTTCTGTTCCCAGTCTGGCTCTCCCTCTGCTACCAAAGCCATTTATATAAAATTATCTCATGTTCATATCTTTTTTCTGCTTTAAATCTTTCAATGGATTCCCTATGTCCTCAGAATAAAGTCCAAGCCCTTTAACATGGTTTAATGTTCTTCACAATTTCCTATCTCTCTCTCCCTTGACCTCTAACTTCTCCTCTCTCATTATTTCCTTTAAACATGCAATATTATTTTATTTTCTAAGGTATACCATGCTCTCTTTTTCCTCTGAACCTTTTTTTACACTGTACCCTTTATTCAGAACACTTTCCTTAACCTCTCTGAGAGTCTAAATCCAACTTATTTTTCACATCTCAGCTTACATGTCACTTCCTTTTGGAAATATAAAGAAATTCTTTAGATTAGAAGCTCTGCTTATGTTCCTATGATGCCTGGAATTTCATTGTATTTTCTAGGTTAGCACGTTTATTTCCCTCACTATTCTACCATCTCCATGAAACAAATAGCTGTAGTTTTTGTACTCACTACTGTATCTCCAAGGTTCTTCGTGGGATCACAGGAATTTGTCGATGAATGAATAAATAAAGTAATTAAGTGAGAAATTCAACCAGCCACTATCACATTTCTGCACAGTTTATGACATAAATGGTTGCTGATGTATCATAATTAAGCTTTCTATGAAACAATTCTCCACAAGTTCAACTTCTGAGGCATCTTGATGCCCAACTCCAATCACTTTCTCTGATCAGAAGTCAAAAAAGACATCAACCTCCTCAAGGAACTCTGGCCAAGCCAAGGAATGATTTCCGTAAGACCTCCCTGAGGAACACAATAAAGGAAATCAGACAGACATCTGTGCATTGTTTATACCTTCATTAGCCTTTCCTGAATTGTAAATTACTTAACAACAGCTGGGCAAGAGAGAAAGGCAAGATATTCTATTTGAAAAAGGAGGTATGAACATAACAACCAATTCAGTGCTTTCAAGTTTTATTATCCACAAAGTTACGGTATTTTTATTACTTAGAATTGGTAATTAAACTCCAGTCAGGAAACATCAGTATATTGCACACATGCATAAAGCAAGTGAAGAAAACTCTAAAAATGTCAATTGACTTTGGAAAGTTAAATGGAGAAAATGTGTACCCTCTGCAGATGCTGGTTTCTGCCACTGTGATCCTCATCTGGGATGAAAGCTCTTCCCCAGCTGGGGAGAGCTCTCTGCCTCTTTGACTGCCTTGAGGGAAGAGAGTCAACCTTGCCCAAGGTCACAACACTTTTGCAAAGCAACTTGCTCCACTGACTAGGTGACTTGGAGAAGAGAGAGCCAGGCCTATTGACCCAACTTGAAACAACTCTTAAGGATTCCTGGGCTTCCCTGGTGGCTCAGACTGTAAAGAACCTGCCTGCAATGCAGGAGACCCAGCTTCCATCCCTGGGCTGGGAAGATTCCCTGGAGAAGGGAATGGCTATTCCAGTATTCTTGCCTGAAGAATCCCATGGACAGATGAGCCTGGTGGACTACAGTCCACAGTGTCCCAAAGAGTTGGACACAACTGAGAGACTAATACTTTCACTTTCACTAAGGATGCCCAGTTAAATTTGGAGCTTCCAGTGGGGCTGGCTGAGGTCTTGATGTGAATGCATTAAAGCCACAATGGTCCCTCTATCCAACACTAATTTATTTTTTCTCCCTACTCCTGATCTCAGGAATATTCCCTAATAAGCTTCCTACTTGTTAATCTTCATTTCAGATTCTGAACACATAAGCTTTCTATTCTTAGGCTGGAAAGTTAGTCTCAGACATGAATTTGCTTATTTTATTATGCCATGAGTTCTAGAAGGTATACTGCTGCTGCTGCTGCTGCTAAGTCGCTTCAGTCGTGTCCGACTCTGTGTGACGCCCGTAGATGGCAGCCCACCAGGCTCCTCTGTCCCTGGGATTCTCCAGGCAAGAAGACTGGAGTGGGTTGCCATTTCCTTCTCTAATGCATGCAGGCATGCTAAGTTGCTTCAGTTGTGTCCGACTCTGTGTGACCCCATGGATAGCAGCCCACCAGGCTTCTCTGTCCCCTGGATTCTCTAGGCAAGAAGACTGGAATGGGTTGCCATTTCCTTCTCCTAGAAGGTATACTGGGTAGATTAAATATGAATTGTTTAATGAGATTGGCAAGGAAGTAAGATTGGTTTGGGGATGGAGGTGAGAACAGGAGCACAAGGCAGAAGACAGACTGACTCCCATAATCTTAAGCTTCCTAACTGACCTGTGAGTTTTACTATTAAAGACACCTTCTCCTGTCTCTGACCAATATGTAGCTCTATGGTAATTCCTTTAACTTTGCTTTTACATTTTATCTATACTTTGTTCACTGACATGTCTGAGCATAACAATTCCCATTTAATATAAAACTGATTCCAGTTTTGAGAACTTTATGTGTTTCAGAGACTGGGCAAAATGATCCATGTACAATCTTAATACAATTTCTGGATTTTGAAAAAAAAGCACATGTTTTTTCTGTTTATTATATTTTGTTGTGCTTAAATTCTTTAGAAATTGGCAGTCCATTTAAGGACTAATTAGACTAATCTTTCTTAATTAGAGTTATTGATTAATAACAAAAACTTAGGCCTTACGCTCACCATGTAGCAGGATGTCTAGTGCATCATGAAGTCAGTGTTTAGGCTCAAGGGAGACAAGGTCTCATGGGAGAGAGCTGTCTCTGCCAGCCTACTGAATCTTTTTTGACATTCTAATCAGCATACCCTAGAGTCATTGCTGTTGCAACTACTTCTGGTTTATTGATGAAGAGGTCGTTCCCCATTCATAAAGGGAGGGGGAGCAGTCAAAAGACCAAGAACCACATCAAACTAGGAAAGGATTACATATTTAAACAAACATGGATGGCTTGGCATGGAGAATGTAGAAAGTGAAAGTGAAGTCGCTCGCTCAGTCCTGTCCGACTCTTTGCGACCCCATGGACTATAGCCTATCAGGCTCCTCCGTCCATGGGATTTTCCAGGCAAGAGTGCTGGAGTGGATTGCCATTTTATTCTCCAGGGGATCTTCCAGACCCAGGAATCGAACCCAGGTCTCCCGCATTGCGGGCAGACGCTTTACCGTCTGAGCCACCAGGGAAGCTGGAGAATGTAGTTCAGTTCAGTTCAGTTCATTTCAGTCGCTCAGTCGTGTTCTACTCTTTGTGACTCCATGAATCGCAGCACGCCAGGCCTCCCTGTCCATCACCAACTCCCAGAGTTCACTCAGAGTCACATCCATCGAGTCAGTGATGCCATCCAGCCATCTCATCTTCTGTCATCCCCTTCTCCTCCTGCCCCCAATCCCTCCCAGCATCAGAGTCTTTTCCAATGAGTCAACTCTTCACATGAGGTGGCCAAAGTACTGGAGTTTCACCTTTAGCATCATTCCTTCCAGAGGAATCCCAGGGCTGATCTCCTTCAGAATGGACTGGTTGGATCTCCTTGCAGTCCAAGGGACTCTCAAGAGTCTTCTCTAACACCACAGTTCAAAAGCATCAATTCTTCAGCACTCAGCCTTCTTCACAGTCCAACTCTCACATCCATACATGACCACAGGAAAAACCATAGCCTTGACTAGACGAACCTTTGTTGGCAAAGTAATGTCTCTGCTTTTGAATATGCTATCTAGGTTGGTTATAACTTTTCTTCTGCGGAGTAAGCGTCTTTTAATTTCATGGCTGCAGTCACCATCTGCAGTGATTTTGGAGCCCAAAAAATAAAGTCTGACACTGTTTCCACTGTTTCCCCACCTATTTCCCATGAAGTGATGGGACCAGATGCCATGATCTTCATTTTCTGAATGTTGAGCTTTAAGCCAACTTTTTCACTCTCCTCTTTCACTTTCAAGAGGCTTTTTAGTTCCTCTTCACTTTCTGCCATAAGGGTGGTGTCATCTGCATATATGAGGTTATTGATATTTCTCCCAGCAATCTTGATTCCAGCTTGTGCTTCTTCCAGTCCAGGTTTTCTTATGATGTACTCTGCATATAAGTGTAGAGGGGATCGAAAGAGAATAGATTAAGTGTGGGTACGAGCTTCCCTGGTGACTCAGAGGTAAAGAATCTGCCTACAATGCGGAAGACCTGAGTTTGATCCCTGGGTTGGGGAGATCTCCTGGAGGAGTGCTTGGCAACCCACTCCAGTATTCTTGCCTGGAAAATCCCCATGGACAAAGGAACCTGGTGGGCTACAGTCCACAGGGTCGCAAAGAGTCAGACACACCTGAGCGCCTAAGCACAGCACAGTATGAACAGATCTCTCTGGGAAGAACAAGGAACTGGCAAGAGGAACTTAAATCAGCAACTCACTTCATTTTTGGCATTTGTCAAGTCACCACTATCCAGATTTCTGGCATCATGCTGTAGTCTCTGCCCTAGGAGTCAACAGTGGGGAACCAATGGATACAAACGCAACATCACTATCCTAAGGCACGTACTAACCAATAAGTGAATAGAGGGGATCAATACAATCCTGGAAGCTATAACCTATATCCAGAAGCAGTTAAGCCAATTCTCTCTCTGAGCTTTTTAAAAGGTTATTTCAGGATATTTCTTAAGGAAAAATATACCCTTGCATTGATCTGTTGAGTTATATTTTCCAAATAATTTTCCTAAGAAAATCTTTGTGTTTAAGTAGGAAATTGCTGGGAGAAAATAATATTTTCTTCTCCTATTTACAGCAGGTTTACCAAATCATCTACTGTGAGTACAACTTTATCCACTCACAAAAGAGATTACAGTCAGAACTACTTTTCAATAAAAACAAGGCTTCTATTTTCTGCATTTATTTCTATAATGTGGTGAAAAATACCCCACACTTCTCTCCAGTGTGTTTGCACCTTTAGCAAGTCCGTGCAGATCTGAGAAGCATCTACCACATCTCAGAGGATGTAGAAGAACAGGTAGAGGAGGGGCAGGAGTTGTGTCGACATAAAGTCATTGATTTCAAGATGCTCGAAACTCAGAAGGGAGGCAAGGGTGTAGCTGTGGGATTTATGAGCCTTATTTTCTGTTATCCATTCTTCTAATTAAAAAAAAGTCTTTGGAGAGGGGAGGAGATGATGGCTCCTAGCAGATTAGGATTTTTTCCTTTTTTTTGAGACTGTGCCTTATAAATAATATTTCCACACATAGGAGTCAGTGTGTACAAAGAGCAAAGGCTTGAGATGTACACAGTTCTGTGTTTGGATTCTGGTTCTGTCACTTACCAGATGTTATTATAAAAGTTCAGGTGTGTCCGACTTTTTTTGACCCCATGGACACTAGCTTGCCAGGCTCCTCTGCCCATGGGATTCTTTAGGCAAGAATACTGGAATGGGTTGCCATGCCCTCCTCCAGGGGATCTTCCTGACCGAGGGATTGAACTGATATCTCCTGTGGTTACCGCATTGCAGGCGAATTCTTTACCACTGAAGCACCAGGGACGTCCCATAAAAGTTCATATCCAACACCAATTCATTTAGTACCTGTAGCTGTTTGTCAGATTCATCAGTTCTATGTGTACAAAGGAAGCAATGGCATAAGAATTATATGTTTATTTATAATCTGAATTATGTTTGTAAATATATATACATATTTTCATATATATATATATATATAGAGAGAGAGTATAATCTGAATTGTTCTTGTAAATATATATACATATTTCCATATATATATATAGAGAGAGAGAGAGAGAGAAAGAGAAAGTAAGAGAGTTTTTAGCTTTTGTTTGGGTTTGAATTGTTTCAACTAAGAAAGACTAAGTGGTTTTAAGATTTAAGTGTCAATGATTTAAGTCACAATGGCCCTTTCCTATATTATTCCTTTTAAAAATGCATTGTCGCCTAATCAGCAAACTATACTGAATCCTGTAATTATGATTTAAAAAAAACACTTTTCTAGAAGTTTATTTTAAAAAATGTAACTGTAATGTGGGAATGGGTTAGTCTAGGGTGTAGAGAAAGGATGGCAGTCATTATGCCAGCAGCCTAGGGCAAAGTCATGACTACAAAAAACCACTAAATCCACCTCTGCTCTTCATGGTGGTAGTTTAAGCACTAAGTCGTGTCTGACTCTTGTAACTCCATGGTTCAGTTCAGTTCAGTTCAGTCGCTCAGTTGTGTCTGACTCTTTGTGACCCCATGAATCGCAGCACGCCAGACCTCCCTGTCCATCACCAACTCCCGGAGTTCACTCAGACTCACATCCATCAAGTCAGTGATGCCATCCAGCCATCTCATCCTCTGTCGTCCCCTTCTCCTTCTGCCCCCAATCCCTCCCAGCATCAGAGTCTTTTCCAATGAGTCAACTCTTCACATGAGGTGGCCAAAGTACTGGAGTTTGAGTTTTAGCACCATTCCTTCCAAAGAAATCCCAGGGCTGATCTCCTTCAGAATGGACTGGTTGGATCTCCTTGCAGTCCATGGTAGACCAGGCCAAAAGAAGCAAAGGCGGTATGATACAAAGTAAACCTATTAGAGAAGTAGTCTTTCTTGATAGTAAGGCTACAAGAAACTTATACAAAAGACAGGCAGTTAGATTTGCTACATAAAACAGACAAAACAGCCAAAATAAAAATGGTTTAAACAAATTAGCAGCTATTTCTCTCCTATGTAAAGCAAGATCAGACAGTGAATCCCAAGCTTCTTTGGACAATCTTCATGGGGTCACCGAAGACTCAGGCTCCTGTCTTCTGATCTATGATCCTGAAGATGTGCAGTTTCCATTTTTTGATCCAAGATGGCTACGGGGCACCATCCATCACATTTGAGTTTCAGGCTGTCAGCAAGGAGTAAGGCCCAAACTGTCCTTTTCTATTTATGAAAACTTTCCGAAAGTCTCACAGAACAATTCCTTATGTACTTTATTGGCTAGAATTTAGTCACCTCAAGCCTTTTCTGGATAGTAATGAATCCAGAATGTGTCTTTTTCTGGATTGTAATGAATACTGCTAAAAATATTTGAGACAACTAACTGGTCATCTCTGCCACAGAGAATAACAAAATGCACAATGTTTTCAATGACAATTTTACAGAAAATACAAATAGAATTTTTATAGAAATGTGCTATCAGAGACAAGGGAACAAAGTCTTTTGATCACAAAATATGGGTACATATACACCCATTTAGCCCAAGTCTCTGGAAGTTCAGGAGAAATGAATGCTGAAACTCCAGAGAAATAATTACATATTAAACCAGCTGCCTCTGGTTCAAGTGGTCAGTTCTCTAGGGACCAACCTACTTTAAGAAAAATAAAGTTCTTATAGGAAAAGCAGAAATCTCATTTTTATTAAGGAGATGCAATGAATACATAGCTTTCTATTGCTTTAGCTTTCTAACAGGCATAAGATTCACAAAACTTTTGCCTGTGGTCTGTACAATAATGTAACTGTAAGGAAAGTGCTTTGCTCAAAGCAAATGTTTATGTAGTCTGTGTGTATCTAGAATCTTTTATATCCCTTCAGATCTAAAGAAGAATTATTTGGGCCTCATTCCCTGGACTGTGATTGACCAGAGCCCTTTCCAAGATGGCCATGAGCCCAGGGGAACTTGTATCCTCTTGGTCACCTCTGGCTTGAGATACCTGCGCTAATTTTATGAATCGGCTTGCTCTCTTGCTCATGTTGTTCCTCTCCCATTGTGTCAAACCTCTGAGGTTATTTTTCTTATTTTTCACATACACAAAAAATACAAGTCTTTTCCACCAAATAAACCAACAAAAAAGCGCAAATTCCCACACAAGGTAATTTTGTGTGAGTAGGACTTTTCTGGGTTGTGTCAGGGTATACATCATATACACATGAACAAGTTCCAATTAGCCTGTAGATATCTCTGGGATAAGAGACCTTTACACTTTGCTGACAAAGGTCCATAAAGTCAAAGCTGTGGGTTTATTTCCAGTAGTCACGTGTGGATGTGAGAGTGGAACCACAAAGAAGGCTGAACACTGAAGAACTGATGCTTTTGAACTGTGATGCTGGAGAAAACTCTTGAGAGTCTCTTGGACAGCAAGGAGATCAAACCAGTGAATCCTAATGGAAATCAATCCTGAATATTCATTGGAAGGACTGATGCTGAAGCTCCGATACTTTGACCACCTGATGTAAAGAGCTGACTCATTAGAAAAGACCCTGATGCTGGGAAAGATTGAAAGCGGGAGAAGGGGACGACAGAGGATGAGATGGTTGGATGGCATCGCTGTCTCAATGGACATGAATTTGAGCAAACTCTGGGAGATGGTGAAGGACAGGGAAGCCTGGCATGCTGTAGTCCATTGGGTTACAAAGTGTTGGACACAACTCAGTGACTGAACAACAAGCCATCACACTGCTGGGGAAAGTTTCTTGGTGGCCTCATTCTCATTTCTACTTCATCTAATCCCTTTTCAGCCACACACAACTTTGCTGGATTCTTGGCTCTTGAATACGGAGACATAAAGCTCTCTTTGGTCCTTATTCCCAAGTTTACTCTTGCATATTCAAGGTGAACTTGTATATTCAAATTCCATGGAATGGCACAGCTGGACACAGTTGTGGTTACATGTAGTGGGTTTGTAGGCATCTTACCTGCGTTGGGTTTCCTTTGGCCCCTGGCCTGGTTTTAGGATCATAGCAGTGAAAATGAAAGGATGACTATAAGGGAAATCACAGCATCCATTAGTGAATACATTATAGTCATTTAATAAGTGTTAGGTATTACTATTATTACAGTAGCAATCTTCAACTGATACTGCTTTTCTCACTGAGAAAAATGTGGAGTCTTTCTATTCTTTTAGTGCAAAATCATTTTAATTCAAACATAGGAGCCTCTAGAATCTGGATTTGGGGAAGGAAACTGTCAGGGGTCATATCCTGCTAGTTGTCAGGATAAGATGATGCTTGGAGTGATTTCATAGAAACACTGGCTGTGTTTCTCTGTTACCATATAACAGTGGTGGAAAACAGCAGCTAAGCATACAATAGTCAAGCACGTGAGCACTGGACAGCAGTCAAAAAACTAATTCATCACTAAGGAAATGTAATGACTAACATCTAAGGTATCAAATAGCTGACCAAACTGATTGATACGGTTCCCTTTGTAACGCTAGTAGTAAAGAACCTGCCTACCAATGCAGGAGACTTAAGAGGTGCAGACTTGATCCCTGGGTCAGGAAGATCCCCCAGAGGAGGAAATAGCAACCCACTCCAGTATTCTTGTCAGCAGAATGCCATGGACAGAGGAGCCTGGTGGGCTACGGTTCATCAGGTTGCAAGAGTTGGACACGACTGAAGCGACTTATCATGAAGCTGATTAATAATTTATTCTGAGCTTCATAACCCAAATAAACAATAAATGTTCAACCAACCAACAACTTGGAAATAACCCCTTTGAATCTTCACATCTGTCCTGTACTCTTTTGTATCTTACTCCTTTCATTCATTTTCTCCCTTAGCCTGTTCTGCTTTTCTCCCCCTCCCTCATTTTTTTTTTTTAAATTCTTTTCCTTTTAACATCCTTTGCTTTAATTGATTATGAGTTGAGAGCTCAGTTCAACACTTTGCCACCCCATGGACTGCAGCATGCCAGGCTTCCCTGTCCATCACCAACTCCCAGAGCTTACTCAAACTCATTTCCACTGAATCAGTGATGCCATCTAACCATCTCATCCTCAGTCGTCCCCTTCTCCTGCCTTCAGTCTTTCCCAGCATTAGATCTTTTCCAGTGAGTCAGTTCACATCAGGTGGCCAAAGTATTAGAGTTTCAGCTTTAGCATCAGTACTTTCAATGAATATTCAAGACTGGTTTCCTTCAGGATTGACTGGTTGGGTCTCCTTGCAGTCCAAGGGACTCTAAAGAGTCTTCTCCAACACTACAGTTCAAAAGCATCAATTCTTTCCCACTCAGCTTTCTTTCTAGTCCAACTCTCACATCCATACATGACTAGTGGAAAAAACATAACTTTGACTACATGGACCTTTCTTGACAAAGTACTGTCTCTGCTTTTTAACACGCTGTCTGGGTTGGTCATAGCTTTTCTTCCAAGGAGCAAGCGTCTTCTGATTTCATGGCTGCAGTCACCATCTGTGGTGATTTTGGAATCCCCAAAATAAAGTCAGCCACTGTTTCCACTGTTTCCCCATCTATTTGCCAAGTGATAGGACTGGATGCCATGACCTTAGTTTTCTGGATGTTGAGCTTTAAGCCAACTTTTTCACTCTCCTTTTTCACTTTCATCAAGAGGCTCTTTAGTTCTTCGTTTTGTGCCGTTAAAGTGGTATCATCTGCATATCTGAGATTATTGATATTTCTCCTGACAATCTTGATTCCAGCTTGTGCTTCTTTCAGCCCAGCATTTCTCATGATGTCTTATGCATATAAGTTAAATAAGCAGGGTGACAATATACAGCCTTGACGTACTCCTTTTCCTATTTGGAACCAGTCTGTTGTTCCATGTCCAGTTCTAACTGTTACTTCCTGACCTGCATATAGGTTTCTCAAGAGGCAGGTCAAGTGGTCTGGTATTCCCATCTCTTTCAGAATTTTCCACAGTTTATTGTGATCCACACAGTCAAAGGCTTTGGCATAGTAAATAAAACAGAAATAGATGTTTTTCTGGAACTCTTGCTTATTTAATGATCCAGTGGATATTGGCAATTTGATCTTTGTTTCCTCTGCCTTTTCCAAAACCAGCTTGAACATGTGTAAGTTCACAGCTCATGTATTGCTGAAGCCTGGCTTGGAGAATTTTGATCATTACTTTACTAGCGTGTGAGATGAGTGCAATTGTGCAGTAGTTTGAGCATTCTTTGGCATTTCCTTTCTTTGGGACTGGAATGAAAACTGACCTTTTCCAGTCCTGTGGCCACTGCTGAGTTTTCCAAATCTTCTGACATATTGAGTGCGGTGCCTTCATAGCATCATCTTTTAGGATTTGAAATAGCTCAACTGAATTCCATCACCTCCACTAGCTTGTTTGTAGTGATGCTTCCTAAGGCCCATTTGACTTCACATTTCAGGATGTCTGGCTCTAAAGGTGAGTGATCATACCATTGTGGTTATCTGGGTCATGAAGATCTTTTTTTTTTTTTTTGTATAGTTCTTCTGTGTATTCTTGCCACCTCTTATTGATATCTTCTGCTTATGTTAGGTCCATGCCAATTTTGCCTGTTATCGAGCCCATCTTTGCATGAAATGGTCCCTTGGTATCTCTAATTTTCTTAAAGAGATCTCTAGTCTTTCCTATTCTATTATTTTCCTCTATTTCTTTGCATTGATCTCTGAGGAAGGCTTTCTTATCACTCCTTGCTGTTCTTTGGAACTCTGCATTCAGATGGGTATATTTTTACTTTTCTCCTTTGCTTTTAGCTTTTCTTCTTTCCTCAGCTATTTGTAAGTCCTCCTCAGACAAGCATTTTGCATTTCTTTTTCTTGGGGATGGTCTTGATCACTGCCTCCTGTACAATGTCATATACCTCCATCCATAGTTCTTCAGGCACTTTGTCTATCAGAACTAATCCCTTGAATCTATTTGTCACTTAGGTCATACCTGGTTTTCCCTATTTCTTCAATTTAAGTCTGAATTTGGCAATAAGGAGTGCATCATCTGAACCACAGCCAGCTCCCAGTCTTGTTTTTGCTGACTGTATAGAGCTTCTCCATCTTTGGAGAAGAATATATTCAAAGAATATAATCAACCTGATTTCAGTATTGACCATCTGGTGATGTCCATGTGTAGCATCTTCTCTTATGTTGTTGGTAGGGGGTGTTTTCTATGACCAGTGCAGTCTCTTGATTAGCCTTTGCCCTGCTTCATTCTGTACTCCAAGGCCAAATTTGCCTGTTACTCCAGGTATTTCTTGACTTCCTCCTTTTGCATCCCAGTCCCCTATAATGAAAATGGCATCTTTTTTTGGTGTTAGGTCTAGAAGATCTTGTAGGTCTTCATAGAACTGTTCAGCTTCTTCAGCATTACTGGTTGAGGCATAGACTTGGATTACTGTAATATTGAATGGTTTGCCTTAAAAATGAACAGAGATCATTCTGTTGTTTTCGAGATTGCATCCGTGTACTGCACTTTGGACTCTTTTGTTGACTATGATGGCTACTCCATTTCTTCTAAGGGATTCTTGCCCACAGTAGTAGATATACTGGTCATTTGAGTTAAATTTGCCCATACCAGTCCATTTTAGCTCACTGATTCCTAAAATGTCTATGTTCACTCTTGCCATCTCCTGTTTGACCACTTCTAATTTACCTTGATTCATGGACCTAACATTCCAGGTTCCTATGCAATATTGTTCTTTACAGAGTTGAGAGCTACAATACTTTATTTTCCTTCAAATTAGTTACACATATTTAATAAATAACCATTTCCACTTTTTGAAGCAGACAATATTTTCATCTCTAAATAAAGAAAAACTTATTTTTTTTTTTTTGGAGTCAATTGATTTTCCTTTTGAGAATTCTAATCCTTAGGAAAATGGTTTATTCATCCTGGTCCAAATGTTTCTCCTTCAGGCTGTATCTTGTTCCCTCCCTGTGGTTTCTTGACTCTAGTTTCTCAAATTATTTATTAGTCAACCACTTCTTGAAGACTTATTATCTGTCAGACACTGAGATGGATGCTGTGGATTCAATAAACTTTGGCTCCCTTTCTGAAGGAGCATGTAGCATATTTGGAGACAAGCTATAAAAATATACAATGCATAGTTGTATATGCATAGTAAGAATTTCAAAACTTTCTATATACATATCCATGACATGTCCTGTTAAGAGGTTTGACAGTTAAATCACACCAGAACCAGTTTAGTGATACAATTATATTGTCCTTAGCTCAGCTGGTAAAGAATCTGCCTGCAAGGCAGGAGATCTGTGTTCGATCTCTAGGTTGGGAAGATCCCCTGGAGAAGAGAATGCTACCCAATCCAGTATTCTGACCTGGATAATTCCATGGGCTGTATAGTCCGTGCGGGCACAAAGAGATGGATACATCTGAGCAACTTTCACTTCACTAATTTTCTAGCTGCAGCCTAAATTCTAACAGAAGATATCAACCAGTGCTCTTTTAAAGGGAAGCAAGCAAGTATATTCGTCTTCTTTTAGAATGACATCTGAAAAGGTAACACGGTCATGAATTGTATAAGCTGCGCTATTTTCTCTTTTTTGAGGATTTTTATATCAGATTTACTGTATATTCTACATTTGCTATTTCTGGCACTTACTCAAAATACAGTATCACTTAAAAGAAAGGCACTTGTTTCTTGAAATATATGACTAATATTTCATTTAAAATGTCATTTTAGATGTAATAGTTAAGTATCTGGATTCAATCAGGTAAAGATAGCAGTATTCTCTTTCAAAGGAACTTCAGGAAGAAAAACGTAGGTACTTCTTTTTTAATGTAGAAAGGAAAAAATGCTTTCTTAGGTTACTCACTGGTTGTTGGAGATGGGGAATAAAGTGCATGTCCTCAAAAATTCCTTAACCAGGAAAAAGAGAGCATCTTTCCTTTCTGACATGTTGGGGGCAGGTGAGCAAGGCTGATCTCTCTTTTCAAGACAATGTGCATTTTATGTGATCTTGGCACTTGAGAGGCTCACAGATATGTGACCTCACTGAGCTCACTGGTCATTCCAGTGAAAGTCAGATAAGAATTGACAAAATTTCATATATTTTTCACTTATTCACTTGTATTTTAACTTTTATTTATTTAAATTAATTTTTATCAGAGTATAGTTGATTTACAATGCTGTGTTAGTTTCTGCTGTGCAGCAAAGGGAATCAGCTATACATATATCCACTCTTTTTATATTCTTTTCTATATAGGTCTAGAGTTCCCTAAGCTATATAGTAGGTTCTTGTTAGTTATCTTTTTTATAAGTAGTAGTGTGTTTATGTGAATCCCAATCTCCCAATTCATCCCTTCCCTCTTAAATTATCTTATAAGAAAAATATATTTCTATATGGAGAATAGGATCAGGAGTACAAGGTAGGAGGAATGAGTGTCCATATACCATCTGCTAGTTCTCAAAAATATTTTCCCCCCAATTTAGTTAACAAAGGCAGCTGCCCAGAGACTTTAAACTATCCTGGGCATGAGGAGAGAAGGGGTAGGAGCAGAGGGGTATGGCAAATGGAAATCTGGAAATTGTAGGCATTTCAGATGCTGAGAAGGTGGTGCAGAAAAGGAAAATGGAATGAAAAAGAGAATGCTGGCTTGACTGGGAAGAGGAAATCAGAATTTCAGGATCTCTGGTTTAGAGGGGAGCTAGATCAATGAAGGAAATGGCAACCCACTCCAGTGTTCTTGCCTAGAGAATCCCAGGGCTGCCGGAGTCTGGTGGGCTGCCGCCTATGGGGTCACACAGAGTCGGACACGACTGAAGCAACTTAGCAGCAGCAGCAGCAGATCAATGAAGGATCTTGAAACTAAGCAAGAATATTCTGTTTAGTGGGTCTGAGAAGTTTCTGATCTCTAGCATTTCTGCATTGTATTATGCATGTCTCTTTGTGAAAATGTCCCTATGGTCTCTACCTACGGTAAAAATGTTCCTACAGCTTCTACCTCTAATTTATCCAGGTCCCAATTCAGGAGGCAATTGATATTACCATTTTCTTATGTATATTTCTAGAGATATTTGATCCATCTATAATATGACTATATTTATTCTTTTGTTGTCAATATGGAGGAAGGATTTTTGAGTCTACTGTGTTGAAGATTTTGCTTATCAATTATGCCATCTAAAAGTCTATATGCTCTGTCCATAAAATAACAGGCAAGCTCAGGACCATTAGAATTGACTAGAAGGCCAGCTCATTTTCCTGAAAGATAATACAAAAATTAGAGAAGTTTTTTTTTTTTCCTTTACTGAAAAAAAGAGCAATACATGCAGTTAGTTTTTCATGAAGGAGGGTCATTGTTAAGAATTTGTATTTGTCTACATTATGGAAAACATAAGATCTCTGTGCCCTGAGTACTTTTATGTGGGAGGTATCACTGAGTACAAAGGTAAAAGTGAAAAGGTAATGTGACCTAAGCAAAAAGGGGGTCTCCTTCAGAACTGTGCTGGATTATAGTTTAGGTAAGTTTTTCAATAATTACTGTGTTATATTCATTTTCAGAAATTTAGGAACATCATTTTGAAGTCATGTCCAGAAGAAGAAATGAGTGCCTTGGACCTATTGAACTCTTGCTGTCTATGGCTATGGTATAACCTGTTCCCACCTTAAATTCCACTCTTTGAAGCCATAAAGGGTGCTTTATTTATCCTTGTATTTCTTACCTAGCCTAATGTTTAGAACCCGGTAGGGTTAGTCGCTCAGTTGTGTCTCATTCTTTGTGATCCCATGGACTTTATACCACCAGACTCCTCTGTCCATGGACTTTTCCAGGCAAAAATACTAGAATGGGTAGCCATTCCCTTCTCCACAGCATCTTCCCTACCCAGGGATCGAGCCCGTGTCTCCTGCATTGCAGGCAGATTCTTTACCTGTCTACTCTATAAACTTGTGTTGAATTAGTAAATAGATGAGTACATTTATTAATAAATCATCCACCCATCGAACAATCTATGATTTAATTTCTGTACTTTTCAACAATGAATATTTCCATTTGAGCTTTGATGAAAATAGAAAAAGAAGGCATAATAGTCCAGTTTTAAGATCTCTTTATAACAACATTTCATGAACTATAAGGTGCAATTCTCATGTCAGTTTTGCTAAATTAAGATATTAATGAAGAAAATTTCATGAGCCTTGAAATTCTTTTCTTTTAGTTACCCTACCTTCACTTTCCAAAAGGGCAAATTAACACCTGTGTGTCTGGAACAAAAGACAAATTAAATAAGAGATTAATTAAGGATTGGATTGACATTAAAAAAAATTTAATACTATAGAAGTGGGGGAAATCAATCATTTCAAAGTGTTAAATTGAGGGCGTTGAATTTTATTGATTAATTTACTTAAAACTTGACTCGGTCTGAGCAATTAGAATATCAGGCAAAGAACACAGGCTTTTACATATAAAACAAGCTTTGAAAGTATTGTCCATTAAATACTATGATTGTTGCAAAAAGTAATAATCACATGCTTCGCCCAGCTTTGTTATCAGAAGCCTTTGTATTTGACATTTTGGAAGCAAGGAAAGTGAATGGCTTGAAAAGTTGAAAAGCCAATTCATCATGATGCCTGACATTTGGGAGCTGATATTATCGTCTGCGTTTTAAAATTCAGAATTTCTAAAGTGCTGTCATATAATAGAGGCCAGCAAACAAAGGGTCTTGCTGAAACGTCTGCTCTTATCTGGGAAAGCAACATAATCACGAAAAGTTGATGATTTTGAATTTGAATATTTATCCCTCCTCGCCTCACCCCCCAATTTTAGAAAAGAATGAGCTGCTATCTTCTGCAACCATCAGAATTCCATGTACAAGAGACAGATTTTATATAGGGAAATCTAAACATCTACTATAGGACCTCTGTTATTATAGTTAAGAGATTTTTCTTGGCAATGCATCATGTGATGTTTGTTGATCATCGTTTGCTTTATTTCTACTCAAACTATGAAAGCATGTGAAAATGCCTTCACAGCTACTCTGGGCATTTTGCTTAGAATACCAATGGTGGTCTTGCTGCTGCCATTTATGCTGTGTTTATGCGTAAGGTTTCCTAGTCCAGAGATTACTATCTGGTAACAGCAGAGGTTATTTTCAGTAATGTCTGCATCAGAATACATCCAGTTGGATATATTCAGATCAGCTTCAAGAACCATAGTCTCAAAGTCACAGAAGGTGCCCCTCAGAGTCTTGGGGACCAGATAATCTTCTTGGCCCTGAGCCTAATCATCCATTTTCCTTTTCATCAAGGGACACAGCAGTAGGAAGAGGAGAGGGATGTGAACCGTGCTCACTCCTTTTCTTGTCTGGCGTTGACAATCTTGGCACTTTCTGGTTTGCTATGTGTACTGTGCTAGGGTTTTTTGTAGTTACTCTCAGATCAACAGAGCAAAATATTCCTTTTCTTCTTTCCTTACAAATACATCAGGAAAAAGCACCCAGTGATTTGTACAATTGACAATGGCAATCATTGCTCCAGGGCAGATTGAGAAAAACTCATATTCTCTCTAACATAACCCAGACGTGCCTGTTCATCTACCTTATGGCAGAGGCATGTATTTCATTGCTGCTCTGTGATCTAATTCAGAGGAGAGATAGTTGCTGCATTTTCAATTGGTATATAAAAATAGCTGGTTGCACTAGACACCGTCTGACGTCAATGGAATCATTAAAAAGCAGTGACCGGTCTGCAGAACATCTCTGCAGAAGCCACAGAAGCTCAAGGTGCAGATACTTAAGCCATATCATTTTTTCTTTTGACAGACAACCATCTTCTGCTGTTGTAAGGTAATTTCCATCAGTCATTTAGCTAATATGTGGTCAAAGCTCAAGTTCTTTCTACTACACCACGGTGCATAATCCTGTATAAAATGTCAGCCACATTTGAGAAAAGTTCATATCCTGTGGAGATGAGGAGAAAGGAGAGTGAGAACCTCAGGAAATTTCTTTGTAGATGCTTACATAAACTTGAGACCATAGCTTAACTCTTATTGTATTGGTGTCCAACCCAGGCTTTTGTGCTAAAACTTAAAGGTGACAGATGCAGGAGGCCATTGACGATAACCAATACTTCAGTGGCTCAGAAGGTAAAGAATCCACCTGTCAGTGCAGGAGACCTGAGTTCGATCCCTGGGTTGGGAAGATGCCCTGGAGGAGGGCATGGCAACCCACTTCAGTATTCTTGCCTGGAGAACCCCCATGGACAGAGGAACCTGGCAGGCTACAGTCCATGGATTCTCACAAAGTCAGACATTACTGAGCAACTAAGCAGAGCACAGCACTGTGGACCACTTATAAATTTTTTCCACGAGACAGAGCTCATACCAGGAATCTGATATGAGTATCGGAATGCCAGATGGGGTCAGGCTTGGGAGTCTGCCAAATCTGCTCTCCTGGAAAAAGTTCTGCTGTCTTTCCTCCAATACAGAGTCCCTTTCCCATTTTCCAATTTCAAGCTAAATTCTACCCACTCTGCAAATGACCTTGAAGTCTGAGCAACCACCCTGGTATCATATTTTCTTTCCCCTTCCTGATCAAACTACTCCAGCTCATGGCCACTGCCCTACCTCAGAATTCATCAAATTCTCTCTTTCGCTGTCATGAAAGAATACTCTCTCCACTCCTTCTTTCATCATTCCCAGGGCAATCCTTCTGAAATACCCTCTGATTATGATAGCCTCTTTCTCAACAACTGTCAGTGTCTCCCTATGTGAGAGCTCCCCATCTAGATTCCCTTTAACCTGTCAGACTCACCTACGTCCTAGCAGGAGGCCAATTAAACAAATCCTTGGTTCTCTTGAGTCTCTTGGGACTCGATTTTTACCCTATTCTTGCTTTTTGTTATTCATCTGTTCCTGTAACCACTTGCCTTGTGATATTCTTGACTTGGTTTAGCATACTTACTCCTCACACTTGATAGATTTGTGTTTGTTAATGTTGAGCAGCTGTGTTCTCTTTTGAACATAATTTGTTATAGTCCTGTGACTACTCAGGTAGCATTCTGTTCAACCAGGATTCAGACCTAAGTCTCCTGATAGAATATCCCTCATCTCCCTCTTGGGAACAGGTCATATCCTCCCTTACTGTTGCTGTTGTTTAGTCCCTAAGTCATGCCTAACCCTTTGCAGCCTCATGGATGGCAGCCCACCAGGCTCCTCAGTCCATGGGATTTTCCAGGCAAGAATACTGGGGTGGAGTGCCATTTCCTTCTCCAGGGGATCTTCCTGACCCAGGGATTTAACCCACATCTCCTGCATTGGCAGGCAGATTCTTTACCACAGAACCACGAGGGAAACCCATCCTTTCGCATAAGCTGCAGGATAGACCCCATGGCCCAGTACCCCAAACTCCAATCCATGATTCCGGACTCTTCTACCAATTCCCACCATACACCTGCAAGACAGTCACTGAGCTCACCACAATCTTTCATCCTACGATTCTTTCATTCTTTTGTCATGCTATGCCTTACATTTGTAAAACCCTTCCACCATTTTCCATTTGGCACATTCCCCATTTAATATCCCTTGCCACCACCAATATAATTGATCCTATCTACATGTTCCCATAGAAGTGCATATTTATTACTCTTGTAATTATTTGAGTTCATCTAGTTTTTCCTCCCAAACTTGACTTTCTGTAATGAAACTAATAACTTTGTTCATGTCTGTATCCTCAGATACAGATACAACACAGTCTGTCAAATGAGTTTCTTAGCAAGTGTTTGTTGATTGAACAAATAATCTACACCATATGTTTGAACATATCTTGATTTTTAAGTTTGCATCATTTAATACTTAAATATCTTCCATCTATGTATCATTAACTTTGATTACTCATAAACATGATGTATAGCAGACATTTTATTTATTGATTAAAAATTTTTTTTATCAGAGTATACTTGATCTATGATATTGTGTTAGTTTTAGGTGTTCAGCAAAGTGAACCAGTTGTACATACACTTATAGCCACTGTTTTTTAGATTCTTTTCCCAGATAGGCAATTACAGAGTACTGAGCAGTTTCCTATGCTATAGAGTACATCCTTATCATGCATTTAAAAAGTACCCCATAGACTGCTAGGTCAGTATTGAGAATTTATACTTGATGAGCTGTATTATCTTCCTTGATATTAGCCCCTGATTTCTGTTTAATTTGTGTTGTGAAATTTTCATCTATGAATATGTTCTTCTATACTTAAAAACTTAGCCTTTACCAATTCTTAGGAGAATAAAGTTCTTGACAATGTTGCTTTCGCTTCTTCATTCCTACTTGCTAATTGCTCAAATCCTATTCCAGTAGAACTGAAACACAAGGAAACCACTTACATGATGGTGGATTAACATTGGTTAGGAAAGTTAACTGGAGGTCCCATGTGGGAGAATACTTGTTGCAAAGGATATTCGTTAATGGTATTATCTCCTTTGCTCATGTCTGTATTCTGCTGTCATCATTCAATACAGCCTTAATGATTGACAGGGAGCCTTGTTTCAATCCAGGTTCCATTCCTAAATACATCTAGAGAAGTTCACTTTGTTCTTCAGTTTATGTCTTCAGCCAGTTTATCAGCTGCCTTCTCAAGAGCTACCCACTCCATCACACAGTACCTAAAATTCATTATACCCCAAATTTGAAACAATTTTCCAAATGTGTGTGTCTTAGAATCACTTCCATTTTCATAATCAGCACAACAATCTCTTGATTTTCTCAAGCTGGAAACATGAGAGTACTCTTAGACCCCCCTTTTTTCTGACCCTCATACTGAATCAAAGACCAAATCCTGTGTCTTTAAACCCACCTACTTTTCTCCACCTCCACTCCCTTTATTCTAGTCCAAATAATTATCATCTCTTTCCTGAATTCTTCCAAAATGTTTTTATTTAGTTCTTCCAATTACTTTCCATATAGCCTCCAGGGAAGTCTTTTAATAAGCAAATATGATTATTGCTTAAAATCCTATAATGTCATGAGACTGCCTTTAAAATACAGTCTGGAATGATGCTTCTTTCAGTTCAGAAGACCTTGTATAACCTCTTTAGTTCCATCTCAACCTTCCTTCTCAGTCTTTATGAGCTTCACTGGAATTCTTTCTGACACCCAAGCATTTCATGCTTCTCCCCAAGCTTTCCCTGAAACTTTATTCCTCTTTACCTAGCCAGCACCTACTTACCCTTGAGAACTCAATGAAAGCATCAGTTCTAGGAGCCTACCATGATGTCCAGATTAAGTCAGGTAATTCCTTTGTATGTATATTTGCTTAAGATCATTACTTTCACTCATATATCGTATCCCACTTGTGATTATGTAACTATTTATGTAATACTTAGTTTTAGTTGCCCTTGCTATATGTCACCTTTTCCTGGGAGGACAAGCAGGCTTATGTTTGGTACCTTTATAGGATATAGAAGAGTACTAGGAAAATAAGGGTGTTCTTTGATTGGTTAATTCAATAGATGAATGACTATGTCTATACTTTGAGGGTTCAGCTACTTACTGAGATTTTAGATTTTTAATTTATGCTTGGGTGTATGACTGATATCTCTAAACTGATAAAAACAGGGAAAATGTTGGACTACACATTACTTTTTGGCAAAATTGTCTTCTTTTTAACTGCCTTGGTAAGAAGCTCTTCACACTTGAAAACAGCTTGTACAGGAAGACAGCAGGCTCTACTGGGCGTTTCTCAAGACAAGAAGAGGCCTTGTGATTCTGAACTTGTGCTAGTTAATTGTGTAGCTTGGCACATCTCTGGCAAGTCAGACCTTCTCCTTTTGTTTGAGTGCTTCAATAAGCATGTGTTTATATCTTGTTGGACAGACACACATTGTGGATAATCATTGAGAGCCACCACTAAGCAGCTGCCAGTGGAAAATGCAGGACAATCAAATCAATTCAACAAGGATGGCTAAGAGCAATTGCATGAAGAGTTAGAATTCACATTGTCTGGCCTGTTTTTTAGGGCATGTAAAATGTGTTTTTAGCATATATACATTTACTATAAACTTATTAGTAAGTATTTCAGGACTCTTGGGAATAGAATAAACTTTGTGCTTTCTCTCTTATGACTTCTATTTTAGTGTAAAGAACATGAACTTTGGTGTCAGGCAGTCCTGGGTTAAAATTCTATTCACAAATTTTGCAATGCTTGGAACATTATCATCTTTTGAGAGGTCCTGCTTCTTCGACTTCATAGCTGTCAAGGTTGAAATAAACAACATGTAGAAAGGGCTGGCAGATAGTAGAAGCTGGGTAAATGTTAATTTTCTCTTTCCACACATCAGCCCTTTGTTTTTCCCTTTCTTATTCTTTACTTTAGTTCTTTCATCTTGGTCTTCCTGGTCTTTGAGGATCAGGGTGACTGTCTTTAATTCCCAGAATATTGGATGGCTAAAATATTGCCTTAAAGATTCTCCAGAATTCTATACGTTAGGAAAATTTAAGCCATCCTTAAACACATTAGCAGCTAGTGAAAAATTTCTCCTCTGTCTTTACTGATGAAGGGTCTGTTTCCATGGACTGAAGAGTGTAGGCTCTTTCATCTGTATGCTGTATGTCTGCAGTTAATCAATTTAAAATTTCCTATGGCATAGCCATTACACTTTTTTGGTAGATGCCCTGGAGGGAAGGGAGAAAACTTAGGAGTAATCCAGCATCATCAGTATATCCAGAATAACCTGAATGTCTGTCTACCAAGAAAATTTGGTTTATCTTTTTTCTTAGACAGGCCATCTCAAGCAAGAAAAAATGGTCAGCCCAACCCCTAACCCCAGAACTGATCTGCTGGCTATTAGACCACTGGAATTGCCCTTGAGGTTGGATGAGCTGTTACTAAAAACATTTTAAGTGATAGAAACAGAACTCACTCTTAGTCCCAACCCAGTGGCCCATTAAAAATAGAGGAACTGATTAAGCAGTGGTTTACTTCACCAGATTCTGCTCTCTATGATACCCTTCCCTGAATTATTCTGTTCTGATTTATTCTGGTTACCACTAAGCCTTGGTAATTGGAGTAGATGAGATAGGAAGCAATGTCTTAGACTAAAAGAAATCTAAACTTTTAAACAGAAAGGATGATTGATGACTATTTCATGCCCTCTCCTTTCTCTCTCTACCTTCAACACCTCCCCATTCATCCTTACTCTCAGCTGATGAATTTGCTGTCAGATTCTGTGAGTGGCAATCATAGACGGTCCACAAGTTCCCACACTACATCTATCCACTGACCAGCACCTGCATCCTTATGCTCTGTCTTCCCTCTTGCTATTATAGATGAAACATCTGTGCCTCTCATAAGAACAACCTCTTCTTCTTTTATTCAACATTAATAGTGACTGTGTTTTATTTATTTAAACTGCATCAGGTCTTAGTTGTGGCAGGTGGGACCTTTCCTTTTGACATGAGGGCTTCTTCTCTAGCGTGTGGGCTCTGTAGTTGTGGCACGCTGGCTTAGTTGTCCCGAGGCATGTGGGATCTTAGTTCCTGGACCAGGGATTGAACCCATATCCTCTGCATTGGAAGGCAGATTCTTAACCACTGAACCACTAGGGAAGTCTCAGGAACAATCTCTTCAATTGTCCATCAGATTCTATTCTCCTCCACATTTTTAGGGCTATTGCCTCAGAAATACTCTTCTCTTATGCCATTAATTTAAATTACCTTCCCACCAGATTAATCCCATTATCTCCTTATAAGTTATTATTTCGCAATCTTAAATAAACTTTCTTTACCTCACTTTTCTCTCCAGTAATCACTCCATTTTTTTTTTTTTTGCTCTCCTCTACAGCAAAAACCCTTGAAAGTATGGTCTTTACTCCCTCTAATTCTTTTTTTCCCATTCTTCCTTAAACCTACTCAAGTCATGCTTTTGGCTCTATTATTCCAATAAATATCATTGTTTTCAACAGTTAAGTTCCAGTTGCTAAATCCAAAGGTCAGTTTTCAGTACTCATCTATTTATTCTTTCAGAGTTATTCAGCAAATAAATCACATTTCTTTTCTTTCATTTTCTTCTCTTTTCTTTTTGAAGTGCTTTCTTTACTGGGTTTCTGGGACACCATTCTCTCCCGGTTGTCGTCATCCTCACTGACCACAAAGCAACAGCCAGGCTTTGTTGCTGACTCCTCTCCATCTGCCTCACTTTAATGGTGGAGTGTCCTGAGGCTCAGTACTGTGCCTCTTCTTTTCTCTAGTTACACTGATTTCTTTGGTGATCTCATTCAGTCTCATAGCTTTAAATCCTAACAACACTTTGATGAGTACTGCCTTGGAGCTTTCCCTAGAAATCCAGATGCAGATATGCCTCTTCTTCCATGACATCTTCACTGGGAGTTTATGGTTTTATTGGACTAGTATGTTCAAAGATGAATCCCTGAGCTTCCCCTCATACCTACTCTTTTTTGTTTTCTTCCAATCAATTCATATCAAATCAACTTTTCCTTGGAGTCATCCTTGCTTCTTCTTTCCTTCTCATTCCATAAAGTCCTGATCATCAAGATATAATCAGAATCCCACACATCTCCTTCATCTTTGCTGCCCAAACTACCATCATCTCTTACCAGAATTGTGACAGAGAACTCTTTACTGTATTTTCACTTTCACTCTCATTCATTCCAGTCTCCTGTTCACAGTGTACCCACAGGAGTCCTATTAAATCTTAAGCCAGCATGTCAATAACTTCCTACCTCAATTGGAACCAAAGCCTAGTTTCATCAGAGACTATAAGACCTTTTATGAACTTGACCTTTCATTACCTCGTTGACTTAATTTCCTTTTAGTCTTCCCATTGCCCCATTTCGTCTTACCGCAGTGGCCTTCTTGCTGTTCTTTAGCTTACCAAAAGGATTTCTGCCCCAGGATTTTGTACTTCTTCCATTTGTAATACTTTACTTCCATTTGTATCTTAACTTTAGCTTTAAAAACAGAGGTGTAGAGCTTGTGTGATAACCAGAGTGTCCAGGCATGCTCAGAAGTGGGGAGAACCAAGGCAAGGACACAGTGAGCTGGTTTCCATTTAGTGCTATCAGCTGTTCAGTTCGCTGACTGCACTTTGAGCAGCCATGTTCCTGGAGGACCCAAAGAGAGAAGAATTTATCCACAGAATTCTCTTTAGCACTAGTTGAAATTTACCCCCTTGGGTAGCAATTCCACAGCACCTTTTCAAACGGCACATGTGTAGGTTTAGGTGCCCCAGGGTCTGCAGTAGTGAAAACAGGAAGCCCTGGGGCAGAAGGAAAGAAGTTAAATCAGTCCGAGTCCCCACAGAACTGTAACAAGACACGAATGAGGCCAAGAGAATCTCAGGGATGCATAAGAGATGTCTGCAAAACCCTGCACTTTTCTTCAGACATTGCCATGCTAGCCTTACTCTTGAGCAAATGTGGTCTTTGCTCAGATACCACCTTCTCAGTGAGACTCTTCTCAATTTCCCATTTAAAATTATAGTCACCAAATATTCCAAATCCTCCTTCCCTGGTTAATTTAAGTCTCCTCACTAAGAAGGGCTTCCCTGGTGACTCACCAGTAAAAAATCCACTTGCAATGCAGGAGATGAGGGTTTGATCCCTGGGTTGGGAAGGTCCCCTGGAGGAAGAAATGACAACCCATTCCAATATTCTTGTTGGGACAATCCCATGGATAGAGGAGCTTGGTAGGTTATAGTCCCTGAGGTCACAGAGTCAGATGAGACTGAGTAAGCACAAACAGAAATCTGTCCTAGAGCCTAAAGTTTGTGAGCTGAAATTGCAAGCTTTCCTGATACACATGAATAAAACATATTCAACATTCTAATCAAAGCATAGGTCATCGTTTATTTTGTCAAATAATCAAATATTCTAAGCATTAAAAAACAGGATGGAGGTGTTTCTTAGGTGGGTCTTAAAGCAAATTGCTGAATTGCTGAGAAGAATCATTAATGTCCAGTCATCAACAAGATGTTTGCTTGCATAGATTCTTTATTCTTCCAAGTTGCCTTTTAATAATTTCTTTTTTTGATCTGTTCCATTAAATCTCTATGGTAATAAGTGAAGCAAGTCAGACACAGAAAGACAAATAACATATGATATTCCTTATATGTGGAATCTAAAAAAAAGGGCAGTGTAAATGAACTTATTTACAAAACAGGAGTCACAGATATAGAAAAAAAATGATGGTTATCAGAGGATAAGGGACAGGGGAAGAATAAATTGGGAAACTGGGACTGATATACGCACACTAGTATATATAAAATAGATAAGTATAAAAAAACCTACTGAATAGCACAGGGAACTTTACTCATACTCTGTAGTGGCCTATGTGGGAAAAGAATCTTAAAAAAAGAGTGGCATGCTCAGTCACTTCAGTCATGTTCGACTTTGCGACCCTATGGACTGTAGCCCACCAGGCTCCTCTGTCCC
Organism: Bos javanicus; assembly: GCF_032452875.1. NCBI lineage: Eukaryota > Metazoa > Chordata > Mammalia > Artiodactyla > Bovidae > Bos > Bos javanicus. Next base: position 33,129,250 of record NC_083887.1, on the reverse strand, counting down.
TGGGATTCTCCAGGTAGGAATACTGGAGTGGGTTGCCATGCCCTCCTCCAGGGCACCTTCCTGACCTGGGGATCAAATTTGTGTCTGTCTACATCTCCTTCAGTGCAGGTAGATTCTTTACCTACTGAGCCATCCGCGAAGCCTGAAAAAGAGTGGATATATGTATAAATTAAATAAAATCTTGCCCCTGGGGGGAAAAATGAACTGAATCCATATCCATCCATGTGGATCACTTTTTTAAAAAAAAATTGTTATTAAATGAAGCACACAAGCCATGGTATCTTTCAAAAAAATCTCTATGAAAATAATTGCAAGGATGAGAGATAAGCCTATTACTTGTTTTTCCCTCTCCCACATGTTAATAGGGATCCCTGTGAGTCAAACAATGATAACAGAAGAAGGCTTATGAACACTGTTTCTGAACAAAACAGAATGTGGAAACAAGAAGCTGCAGTGGAAAAAATAATTCCAGTTAGTTTCCATAAGCATACATAATAAGCATCGTAAGTTATGATGTATTCAACAATAAACATTCCTGATCTTCTTTCTCTAATCTAACTCTTCAAGAAGCGCTAACGTTCTCTGCCATTGTTATTGCAGGGGAGGGGCGCTAAATAGTCAGTAGCAATGGCACAACTATTTTATATCTTTCTTATCACTAATATTATTTTATTCAGAGGGCTTTACAGGGGTCTGACAAGTCCTTGATCCAGAAATGCCTGCATCTACATTCTGGTTCAGTCCTCTATTAGCTTGTGTGAACTTGGGCAAGTTATTAAAGTCTTGGTTTCTTTAAATAAAGAAAGTAGAGATAATAAAACTTAAACTCCAAGGTAGGTATTTGACAACTACGACTAAATAAGATGGTATAAAGAAAGCACTAGTACACAAAAAATTTAATACAGGCTTAATTTTCCTAGTGTCAACATTTATCAAAAAACAACAATGTAGTCATAAAGATCAAAAGAAGCGTGAGGTAAGAAGAAATCATTTAAAGTGGCTATAATACCAATTAGATTTCTAAATTAAAAATAATCATTTTATGTAATGATTTCAATGTTATTCATATTAAAGGTAAAAATGTATAAGAGCCTAAGCATCGCAGCATCGCAGGACACTATGTTGCAGTGTTACACACATCAGATAGGAATGGTTTTGGTCTCTAGTGTTACCACTGGAGAAGGCAATGGCACCCCACTCCAGTGCTCTTGCCTGGAGAATCCCATTGACGGAGGAGCCTTGTAGGCTGCAGTCCATGGGGTCGAGAAGAGTCGGACACGACTAAGCGACTTCACTTTTACTTTTCACTTTCACGCATTGGAGAAGGAAAAGGCAACCCACTCCAGTGTTCTTGCCTGGAGAATCCCAGGGACGGCAGAGTCTGGTGGGCTGCCGTCTATGGGGTTGCACAGAGTCGGCCATGACTGACGCGACTTACCAGCAGTGTTACCATGTTCCCTGAGCATTTATATAGTTTAGAGAACCTCTTTCTTCTCTCTAACAGTTAGTTAGAGGTCTACAGTATCTCGTTAAGAAATAAAAGTCTGCTAAAAGTACGTGAACCGTGAACTTCATGATGTTCAAGCTGGTTTTAAAAAAGGCAGAGGAACCAGAGATCAAATTGCCAACATCCGCTGGATCATGGAAAAAGCAAGAGAGTTCCAGAAAAACATCTATTTCTGCTTTATTGACTATGCCAAAGCCTTTGACTGTGTGGATCACAATAAACTGTGGAAAATTCTGAAAGAGATGGGAATACCAGACCACCTGACCTGCCTCTTGAGAAATCTGTATGCAGGTCAGGAAGCAACAGTTAGAACTGGACATAGAACAGACTGGTTCCAAATAGGAAAAGGAGTACGTCAAGGCTGTATATTGTCACCCAGTTTATTTAACTTATATGCAGAGTACATCATGAGAAACACTGGACTGGAAGAAGCACAAGCTGGAATCAATGTTGCGGGAGAAATATCAATAACCTCAGATATGCAGGTGACACCACCCTTATGGAAGAAAGTGAAGAGGAACTTAAAAGCCTCTTGATGAAAGTGAAAGAGGAGAGTGAAAAAGTTGGCTTAAAACTCAACATTCAGAAAACGAAGATCATGGCATCTGGTCCCATCACTTCATGGGAAATAGATGGGGAAACAGTGGAAACAGTGTCAGACTTTATTTTTTTGGGCTCCAAAATCACTGCAGATTGTGACTGCAGCCATGAAATTAAAAGACACTTACTCCTTGGAAGGAAAGTTATGACCAACCTAGATAGCATATTCAAAAGCAGAGACATTACTTTGCCAACAAAAGTCCGTCTAGTCAAGGCTGTGGTTTTTCCTGTGGTCATGTATGAATGTGAGAGTTGGACTGTGAAGAAGGCTGTGCCGAAGAATTGATGCTTTTGAACTGTGGTGTTGGAGAAGACTCTTGAGAGTCCCTTGGACTGCAAGGAGATCCAACCAGTCCATTCTGAAGGAGATCAGCCCTGGGATTTCTTTGGAAGGAATGATGCTAAAGGTGAAACTCCAATACTTTGGCCACCTCATGCAAAGAGTTGACTCATTGGAAAAGACTCTGATGCTGGGAGGGATTGGGGGCAGGAGGAGAAGGGGATGACAGAGGATGAGATGGCTGGATGGCATCACCGACTCAATGGACGTGAGTCTGAATGAACTCTGGGCATTGGTGATGGACAGGGAGGCCTGGCGTGCTGAGATTCATGGGGTCGCAAAGAGTCGGACACGACTGAGCAACTGAACTGAACTGAACTGAAAAGTTGTTAGTCTAGAACATTTCATTAAGCAATAGATTCAGTTTGCAAGGTAGGAAATTGATGTCCAGATGAACACATTTTTCAGAAGAATTGCCTGTCACTTCCCTCACAGTAACAATTTCTGCATATTATCCAAACTAAATAGCATAACTTACTCCCTCCCACAGATACATCTTAGGTATGTATCATTTATATGTTTTTATATTTTCTTTTCTCCTCTTTTTATATGAGCTATTGGTTGTATTTTTATATTCCCTGTGGTGCTTTAGAATATTGTGCATTTTGAATGCATTTTATTATATGAATGTCTTCAAGGATGTAGAGTTTAAGGTTTTCAGTTATGACATATTAATTGCTTCTGGAATATGAATAATACTTTAAAATACTATTTTATAGAAATTTGAAAAACATTAATTAACAAATGACTAAAAGGAAAATATACGTGCAAGTTTTCTCCAATACTTTTGAAAATTTTCTGGAAGTTTGAAATTATTTACTGTAAAAATGTTTTTAGAAAGACCCCATAACATTAAAGTTAAAAATCTACTTAGCATTAATTTTTACTTTCTTGTCTCTGGAATTCAGAACTGAAGTCAAAGCAATCCAGAACAACCTTTGAGTAAAGGAAAGCAGTGCCCCCTACAGGTCATGATTTCAGGGTGTTGTGAATGTCTGTAAAGGACATCTGTAATTGACTCCTCACATCTTCTAGTCATGAACTTCATGTTTCCTTGCAAGCCACCGCTCTCCCATTCTCCATCCATTCTTACATGTGTAGCACTTGACTGGGAAGGTGACTTCAGACCCAACTCAGACCAATGAGACTCAAAAAAAATTTTTTTTAAGTTGAAATTATTGGGAAAATGAAACACCCTTTGTTATCTTGCCTCAGTGTGAAAAAACTACTTAAATATAGTCAATGCGGAGGCAAGTTAAACAGAGATAGAGAAAAAAAAATCAAGCTCTAATGATATTCTGTGAGAGCTTAGATCCAGTTATCCCTAAAGCTACTTATTTTTTTGGTTTCAATGAGCTTGAAAAGTACCCTTCTTTTTTTTTTTTTGGCTGAAATTAACTTGAGTTAGATTTCTATCACTTACAGTGGGAAAGTGAAAAGAAAAAATGGCTTGGGCTAAGAAAGTAAAAGCTGTCTGGCTATTCCTCAGGCTGGAATAACAGGCATAGGTAAAGTCAGTTCTGCAAAATTAACAGGAAATACTTGTCCCAAGGACACACTGCAGCTCTAAAGTGTCATAATAACCCCCTTTATGAGTGACTATGGCTATTTGAAATTCTAATGGTAAGAATGGAACATCCCACTCTTGTGTGTAGAATTTAAGTCACTTTGACACAGGAAAGCAGCCTCAATTCACAATCTGGGAGCGTAAATTCAGATCCAGGGTTTCTGCACCTAGGTTTCCACAGCTATCTTAACTTTGAAGGGTCAAGGGAAACAACAAACTGGCTTGTTTTGCAGTCCAGATCCTTGACACAGACTTTCCTTTCTTCCAGCCTATCAACATAGGCTTAAATTTGTGGTCAAATTTCACCTAAACTCTACCCTTACACAGAACTCTATAACAACTCTCTATTTTCCTTAGTTTGGTGAGATAATCTATGTTTCATTTCTTATTGTGATGGATAAATAAACCTGACTTCATCAGACCACCAGAGAAGGAAATGGCAACCCACTCCAGTATTCTTGCCTGGAGAATCCCAGGGACAGAGGAGCCTGGTGGGCTGCCATCTATGGGGTCGCACAGAATCTGACACGACTGAAGCAACTTAGCAGCAGCAGGCTACAAGTAGTTACTGGTGGCTTTAGGGCTTCCCTTGGGGCTCAGACCGTAAAGAATCCTCCTGCAATGCAGGAGATTCGATCCCTGGGTTTGATCCCTGGGTCAGGAAGATCCCCTGGAGAAGGAAATGGCAACCCATTCCAGTATTCTTACCTGAAAATCCCATGGACAGAGGAACCTGGTGGGCTACAGTCCATGGGGTCACAAAGAGTCATATATGACTGAGCGACTAACACTTTCACTACTTTTCTCTTTAGGTTAACTAGCTTGGTTTTCTTCTTTCCTAATAATAATTTCTCTACCCAAATTGTTTGTTTAAAATGAAAGAATTGTTCATTTACTCTTCCCCAAAATAAATCTCATGGAAAAGCCAAGGCTTAGCAGGTGTTCTGAAGTTGGGCTCCATAGCCTGGCTACTCACAGGGGGCTGCCTGTCATAGCAGCAGGAGCAGAATTAGGGAATTTGTCTGAAAGTTAGAATCTGGGGCCCTATCCTTGTCTTCCTTTTTCAGAATCTGCATTTTATTGAGATTCTGGTAATTGCGTGTACAATAAAGGTTGAGAAGTGCAGGTCAGGGGAGCCCTAGAAATTTCTCTAGGGATCCCAAGGAGATCTCATAGAAGGGAGACACAAAACCACTGGCCTTTCCCTTATGAAAGCCATCTGTAATACACTGTTTTGTGAGTTTCATTTTTCTTTTTTTTAAGTAGATAAATAAAAATGTTTAATTGGAGTTTCAATATCAAACTCTTAAAAATTAATACAGTGGATAGACAGAAAAGTAGAACAATGTAATAGATCTGAAAAGCAGTATGAACCAATTCAATGTAATTAAGGTTTATACAATTTTCACACAACAGCAAGATACAAATTCTATTCAAATGCCCATAGACTATAAATCTGGAGACACTGGAACATATCCAGGGACATAAAGCAAGGTGCAAAAATTTCATGGTCTAAAGATCTTGAAATCATCCAGTCTGTTCTTATTACCATGGAATTATGTTAGAAATCAATATAAAAAGCTATTTGAAAATAACACACATATTTTCAAGTGTAATGTGACAATTACCAAGAGAGATCTTTAACTTAGCTATTGAAAGCCTCAATAAAGTTAAAAGACAAAAAAAAAAAAAAAAAAGAAGGTGATTGCAGAGAAGAAAGCATTTAGATGATAAATTAATATCAAAATGAGAAATTCATATAGAAGATAATTTAAAAATCACATATATTTAGAAATTAAATATATACTTTTAAATCATGGGCAGGCATCTTGGAGTGTGAAGTCAAGTGGGCCTTGAAGTGTGAAGTCAAGTCAAGTGGGAAGCATCACTATGAACAAAGCTAGTAAAGGTGATGGAATTCCAGCTGAGCAATTTCAAATCTTAAAAGATGATGCTGTTGAAGTGCTGCACTCAATAAGCCAGCAAATTTGGAAAACTCAGCAATGGCCATAGGGCTGGGAAAGGTCGGTTTTCATCCCAATCCCAAGAAAGGGAAATGCCAAAGAATGTTCTAACTGTGATACAATTGCACTCATTTCACATGCTGGAAAGTTAATGCTCAAAATCCTTCAAGCCAAACTTCAACAATACAAGAACAGAGAACTTCCAGATGTACAAGCTGGGTTTAGAAAAGGCAAAGGAGCCAGAGATCAAATTGCCAACATTCCTTGGATCATAGAAAAAGCAAGCAAATTCCAGAAAAACATTTAATTCTGCTTCATTGACTATGCTAAAGCTTTTGACTGTGTGGATCACAACAAACTGGAAAATTCTTCGAGAGATGGGAATACCAGACCACTTTACCTCTCTCTATAGCAACAGTCAGAACCAGACATGGAGCAATGAACTGGTTCAAAATTGGGAAAGGTGTACATCAAGGCTGTATATTGTCACCCTGCTTATTTAATTTATATGCAGAGTACATTATGTGAAATGCTGGGCTGGATGAATCACAAGCTGGAATCAAGATTGCCAGGAGAAATATCAACAACCTCAGATATGCAGATGATACCACCCTAATGGCAGAAAGTGAAGAGGAACTAAAGAGACACTTGATGAAGGTGAAAGAAAAGAGTGAAGGATTCATGTCGATATATGGCAAAACCAATACAATATTGTAAAGTTAAAAAATAAAATTAAAAAAATATATAAAAAAGATGTTATTGAAAAAAAAAAGTGAAGATTATGGCATCTGGTCCCATCACTTCATGGCAAATAGATGGGGAAACAATGGAAACAGTGACAGCTTTTATTATCTTGGGCTCAAAAATCACTGCTGAAAGTGACTGTAGCCACAATATTAAAAGATGCTTGCTCCTTGGAAGGAAAACTATGACAAACTTAGACTGTATTAAAAAGCAGAGGCATCACTTTGCCAACAAAGGTCCATATAGTCAAAGCTGTGGTTTTTCCAGTAGTCATGTACAGATGTGAGAGTTGGACCATAAAGAAGGCTGAGCGCCAAAGAATTGATGCTTTCTAACTGTGGTGCTGGACAAGACTCTTGAGAGTCCTTTGGGCACCCGGAATGCCAAACACTCTTATAAATCCTTCTACATATATTAAGTTAGTCCAAACCAGTCAATCAACCCTTAATATTCATTGGAAGGACTGATGCTGAAGCTCCAATACTTTGGCCACTGTATATGAAAAGCTGACTCACTGGAAAAGACTGATTCTGGGAAAGATTGAGGGCAGGAGGAGGAGAGGGCCACAAAGGATGAGATGATTGGATGGCATCATCAACTCAATGGACATAAATTTGAGAAACTCTGGGAGATAATGAAGGACAGGGAAGCCTGGCATGCTGCAGTTCATGGGATTGCAAAGAGTTGGACACAACTTAGTGACTGAGCAAGCAACAATCTAAGCAGCTATAGCAAGGAAAATTAGAAAACATTTGTGACAGAATAAAAATGTAAAGAAGGACATCCCTGGTGGTACGGTGGATAAGAATCTGACTGCCAGTGCAGGAGACACAGGTTCAATCCCTGGTCTGGGAAGATTCCACAAATTACAGAGCAATCAAGTCATGTACCACAACTACTGCAGCCCATGGCCTAGGGCCTGAGAGCCACAACTTCTGAGTCGGCGTGCTGCGACTACCAAAACCCATGCACACAGAACCTGTTCTCTGTTAACAAGAGAAGCCACAAAACGAAAAGCCCATGCACAGAAACAAAGAAACAGCCCCTGCTCACAACTAGAGAAATCTCCAGAGCAACACTGAAGACCCAGTGCAGTCAAAAATCAAGTAAGTAATTTTTAAAAAATGGAAAGAGAATTTATCAGCATTTTTGTTGTAGCTGAACCTGCTTCAGTGCAACTAAATACAATGTGTAATCTTGAATAAGGTATGAAAACAAATAATGGACACTAGCATACAATTTTGGAGTTTCAATTATCTGTAAGTGCATCTTTAAGGTAAAAAAGATTGACAACTGTTATTTTCACCCCCATGAAGATTTCATTGTGAATTAGTTCATTAGATTGTGAGGGAATAAGTTTTCTCTGGAGTGGACAGGAGAAGGAAGCACGCCAGTAAGGAGAAGCTAGGCATCTGTACACAAAGTCCCCTGCCCAGCTTGGCCATTTGCTCATCTAACAGAGATGACTACAAGCAGGAGCTGCTGGTCATTTAGGCCACGTGCATGTAGGGTCCTAGAATGAGACTAAATAACAGAATCGGGAGTGGGTCTATCAGAGGACAATTTGTATAAGAACTAAGGAAAACCATAAGATGACTTATTGAGAGAAGGAAAAACCAGGAAGATAAATTTAACCAGGACAAATGCCTTGGTCCTCAGAGGGGAGTAGAGATTTTGAGAACAGTATGGTGGCTGTCAATGGAATTAATTTCTGTCATAAGTCCATGGGGTGGGGCGGGAGTAGGGAGACAGAGAAAGAGAGAGGGAGTTGAATAAGCTCTTTGCCTCTGATCTTGGGGAATTATTGGAACACAAGAATGTAACGTAAAGAGAGAAGCATTTCCTCATCTCTCTCTGCTTGGCGACAGACCACTCACTGCTTTAGCACCTGAGAACTTGGCCTCTGTTCTGTTCAGTTCAGTTCAGTCGCTTAGTCATGTCTGACTCTTTGCGACCCCATGAACTGCAGCATGCAGTTCCATCTCCAGATTCCCTGTCCATCACCAACTCCTGGAACTTGTTCAAACTCATGTCCATTGAGTCGGTGATGCCATCCAACCATCTCATCCTCTGTTGTCCCCTTCTCCTCCTGCTTTCAATCTTTCCCAGCATCAGGGTCTTTTCTAATGAGTCCGTTCTTCACATCAGGTGGCCAGACTATTGGCACTTCAGCTTCAACATCAGTCCTAACAAAGAATATTCAGAATTGATTTCTTTTAGGATTGAATGGTTTGATCTAAGGGACTTTCAAGAGTCTTCTCCAACATCTGATGCTCAGCCCAGGAAAAGCAGTGCGCACTGGGAGGATTGTTGGTTCTGATGGAGATATGGGGGCTTCCCTGGTAGCTCAGCTGGTAAAGAATCTGCTGGTAATGCGGGAGACCTGGGTTCGATCTCTGGGTTGGGGAGATGTCCTGGAGGAGTGCATGGCAACCCACTCCAGCGTTCTTTCCTGGAGAGTCCCATGGACAGAGGAGCCTGGTGGGCTACAGTCTATGGAGTCACAAAGAGTCAGACACAACTGAGTGACTAAGCACAGCACAGCACATGGAGAAAGGGCCATGATTGGAGACTGTAGAGGGCATGCGATCAGAGCATAGCAGCAGCCAGTAACCAGAGGCCCTGGATTTCTGCTTGGCACACAGAAAACACCTTCTGGGGATGCAGGAAAGTGTAAGGAAGGAGACAGTCTTCCTAAAGGGTGTGTGACCGGATCTCTTGTGTGGAAAGAAGAGCCTGTGGAATTTTAGTTAATGTATTCATGCAACCCCACTTATATCTGCAAGTGGATGAGGAATGGGAACACTTAACAAGAGGTTTGTTGAAGTTCAAAATGTAATCCCTCTCATACCCTTTCTCAGCTACTTTTAAACAGATGAATCATAACACAAGTTCCCCTGGGCACATATTCTGCACAAAGATTTGGAGTTGACTTTACAGCTAAGGTAAGAGGTCTTAGTGTTTGAAGAGAACACCATGCAGTGTATTTTCCTCTAAATTCTCCCAGTGTTTTCAGTAGTTCTCCAAGGAATACAAGAGGTGGAGCATACTGCCTGCTAGTTTTTTGATGCCTCATCACCATTCGACAGTGTCCCACATGTGCACAGCCTGATCGAGCACTTGTCTACCCTTCAATTGGGTCATAACCCATCATAGTTTCATTTCATTGTTTTCAAACATGTTTTAATAACTGCTATCCCCTGAGGATACAAAAATAGCGAACATGTGCCCCTTACTTTCAAAGCTGAAATCAAAGATTTATAACCTTTAGTTCAATGAGAAAAGAGTTATTGGTTCAAAATTAATGTTTTCTGCCTTTTCCCCATGCCAAAATAGAAACGGGTCTGCAGGCACATTTTTATTTTTCCATAATGAAAGAGTACAGTTTAATAACAGCTTAGCAGTTGTGTTGAGGCAAAATATTTTTTTTTCTTCATTATTTCTCAGTGAAACCCCAAGAGGCCAAGCTTCCACATTCCTCTGAGGGAAAAAGTGTGAGCGGAGGAGAACAGTTTTGCCAACGAATGCTTGGAACTGCTAGCACTGGCATTCTCCACCGGCCTCCTGGGCCTCTCACCAAGGGCACTAAATCCCAGTTTGTAGAATTTAATGTGGTTTTTACCATGTTTCACCTTTGCCTAAAGTGCCAGATGTTTCCAGGAATATTAATATTTCTATCCACAGGACTGAAAGATGAACATGGTAGAAGAGGCCCAGTTACATTTAAGTTCACCCCCTACCACTTAATTCCAGGGAGGCCATTATTACTGTGATGACAAACATTGAACCATATATTGACAGCCAATGTTGAAATGGTGCCATCATGCCACAATATTACTTTTCACTAAAAGAGAAATATTTGCTCCAATGCCAAGTGATATGCATACTCCTTTCATCTTGGAAGTGCCAACATCTTTAACCTGTAGAAAGGACATACTTCTTTAATTTCTGGGGCCTGCTCTGCTTCCCCAGTGGCTCAGAAGGTAAAGAATATGCCTGCACTGCAGGAGACCTGGGCTCAATCCCTGGGTTGGGAAGATCCCCTGGAGGAGGGCACAGCAATCCACTCGAGTATTCTTGCCTGGAGAATCCCAAGGACAGAGGACCCTGGCTGGCTACAGTCTATGGGGTTGCAAAGAGTTGGACATGACTGAGTGACTAACACTTTCACTTTACTTTATGAGGTCAGCCTCTGCTTCATCTGAAGTTCTGGAGGTGAGGGGAGCAAAAAGAAGGGATGGGACCTCAGTTTTTTACTGTTTTTGTGATACAGATATGACACCGCACCCAACATCCTATACACGGTGTCAAGATGGTGTTTTATAGTACTAATATACGATATTCATCAGTATGGTATTGCTATAGTGATATTGGCTTTTGTGGCAATACCAGAAGCTAAAAGCATCAGACTTTGAAGATGCCTAACTTTGATGCAATGGAAGCAATCATAGCATTGTCTTTTTTGGTGAAGGATATATTCTTTCATAGAGGAAATCCTAATATGGTGATTTATATTTTTTTTAAAAAGAATGACATTTTCTATTGCTCTGAGTCATGTCTTATTTAACAGATCCACTTTGGGGCTGTAATAAAGTGCTGATGAATATGAAATAAAAAAATTAAGACAACTGGTATCAGGACTTTATTAGGCTTTTCACTGGATACAAAGAAACTTTTTTTTAACATTAAGAACACAATCTTATCAAAAAAATTTCATTTGCTAAACAGAACTGTAGGCATGTATTTTCTTTACATCACATTTATTAAAGTATCAATGACCAGATCCTAAAAAGAGAAGGCACAGGTCTGTCTCCCACTGGTGAATTTCTCGTGTCTAATGAAGGAAATGTCACCAGCTCTGCAAATTCCCATCCTTTAGACATGAAGTAAATCAACAGAAATGTGTGAAAGCAGGGGCCATGAGATGGAAATGTTACATTAAGAGATTTGAATTTTCCTATCACTTATATAAATTTTAAGAGAGGAGGCAGCTACCCAAATGTCCTGAAACTCCATCCCCATTCAGACCCTGTCAAGGAGTCACTGTTGAATTCAGAAATATTTGAAAACTCTATTTTAGGAATTCCAACACATTTTATGCTTTGCAAATTTGTCTAGAAAATGGCCTTAGGTCTCATGGTTCTTACTCTGGGATGGGTTGGGTTTCCAGTTCCTTAGAAAAAGTGTTGGTTGTGATAATCTGCTTTGACGAGTCTCTCTGGCAGGTGCGGCTTCATGGTCAGGAACTACATTCCCACCTGCTGTCTCTTCCACCCAATCTCCTGAATAGGCACAGACAGAGCTGTGTCCACACCTCGGACACTCCTCTCTTCCTCCAGCAGTCAAGAGAGTTCGTTTCTATGTCAAATTTCTACAGTTCCATAGATGACCAGGTCTAATCTGATAAAAATCATTTGTGCTAAGTTGTTAATAAGAAGAGTAATGGATTCATTTGTTACCTCTCTGAAAGAAAAAGATAACAAATTTTTAAAGCGGTCCTGGTATGAATTAGAAAGTACTTTTCTTCAGGGGCATTTTTAATGTATGGGTATGTTTCAGGTTGTCCCAAATTATTGGGGAATGTTACAATAGGGATTAATTGTGGGGAGAGAGACTTGGATCTCACAATAGAAAAGTGAATGTGGCATTGATCTTATGAAAGTTCTTGCCTGATTATTCTTCCTGTACTTCAGTTGGCCCTTCATAACACATTTCTGGGACTTGGCATGGGCCAATATTTTCCTTCATGAGGGGTATTAAGACTACTGATTTTCATGAACTGTCTTAACACAGGAGTGTGGAAAGAGGTAGGATATTATCCCCTATAGGTAGCCCTACTGTAAAAGACAGGATGCATAGGGATTTAAGATTAGAAAAAAAATGCAGAAATGCCCAATTAAATGTGAATTTCAGATAAACAATGAATAATTTTTAGTATAAGTACATCTCATGAAATATTGGGAAATATTATTCTAAAAATATTCATGTGTATCTGAAATTTGAGTTTCACTGGGTGTCCAGTATTCTATCCAGCAACCTTAAATATGGGACAAACATAACTGAAGATGGAGTAAAAGAAAAGAAGGTAGATTAATATCCTGTACCAAGATCCCAGACCTAAAGATTACAGAGTTTTGCTTTGAACATGACCACCGGTGCAGATCCTTAAATTAGTATTTGAATGCACTTAGGCAGATAGCAAAAATTCAGGAGTGTTGCTTCCTGCTTTTTTGCAAAGGGAATCACATTGGTACCACCTAATGTTGATGGGTCTTTCGTGACTCTCACAGAGCCAAGGCAGTTCATTATGCTTGAGAAGACTCATTTTTTTTTTTTTAAGTAATGGTTTGGAGAAACATTTTTTTAAGGAAAACTTGGGTTCCCTAAAAATGGGTTCCATGAAAAATGGGTTCCATGTTTGGAAGAAAAACTTTAGAAGTGCACTGGCTGTCTTGTGGATGGAAGTGAGTCTGAATTTAGTTTCTTTGCACAGTAATGAAGTTAATAAGTTAATTGATGTTTGAAACTTAAAGAGCATTGGGTATCCCACGGGCTGCATCATTTGCTTGTGGGAACTCAAATAAGTACTAAAGCACATTCCTCATGTGGTTAAAAAAAAGGCCATTTTTAACAAAAACATAATCTCCTTTTAAATTTTAATCCCAAATTGCAACAGTAACAAAAATGTCAATGAATTAAGGCTGGTCATAATGTGCCCTTTTTCTTTAGGATAAGTTTGATTTTGTACAAGATATAGTACACTTACACACACACCACATACAAGCACATACTTCTGACTCATACAAATACACATTTAGAACTAATAACTATAAAAGAGTATCACAAATGAAATAAAAAGTGCACAATTTTCAATAGACTTAATCAACACGTTTTACAAATTCCACAGAACATTTTATCATTGTCATTGGGAAAACAAACAATTTAGAGCATTATTTAAAACCGTATGTAACACAGGAGCCACCAGTAAGTTATGGCAAATACAGCATTTACACCATTGTGTCACTGAAATCTAGTTGAAAAGACTAAAGTGCTATAACATAAAATACTTTTAAAAACCTTGTTTAGCATATCTTGAGGGACACTATGCATTATTTTCTATTAGCGATTCAGAAAGCAGCACTCCACCTGTGAAGCTCTGACCTAGAGAGCAACCAAAGGTCAGAAGTTTGTGTCGCTGGATCATTAAAATTGCAGAACTGAAAAACTCACGAAAACATACATTTCCTGAGACTTCCAACTTTCCGGTCTGGAGTCCTAACAGGGGAGATCCTGAATGGGTAACATTGGCTAAAACATCTTAGAGCCTCAAAGAACTTAAAACGACATTAAGAGAAGATGTGTGTTTGCTTGTTTATGATTTATTTTTAAGTTCATCTTTGATTCTCCAGCTTGAAGTGTTACTGACAACATAGTTAAGACTATCACTGCTAGGCATTTCTTATTTATGATGGTCTTATTTTTCACTGGTTTTCTAGTGATTTTTCTCCTCTTAAATATTTAAATATTTGAATTATGTTTGTGCCTACTTATGTAGGAGATATTGATTTTAAGAGTTAAAACTGCCATAGAATCAGGTTGATTGATTAGAGTGGTTTCCACTTGAATAATGTGTGAGATGTTCATGCTGTGTGTGTGTGTGTGTTTATGTGTGTACACACATAGGTGCATACATACCAAACACTTTATGCTCTAATACATTCACTGTTAGGTGGTGCTCCATGAAAAGTAAGTTTTCCTAGTATGGCTGAAAGTGAATATTGAGGTCATCATATAGAGTATCCTAAGGCTTTTAAAAGATGCCTCCTCATTCTCTGCATTCATATGACTGTGTAGTAATAAGGGAGACATAAAGGATGAAATGGCAGGAGTCATCACCATATTGTGCCTTCAAACCTTCAAAATTACAGACAAGAAAGCAACCAAAAAATGATACTCCTGGCATATTTTCCCTCATCAGCCACTCACCCCTTTGATTTCCTGCTATAATTGGGTAAAAGTTGGATTTTGTTTCTGTTTTGTTTTTTTTTTTTCTTCCTTGCAGGACTAGTGATGGAAAAGTCTTAAGAACTAAGCAAAACAAAATGTGCACCAAGACGTATCTCCTACCACTTGGGGGTTTATTTGTAGCCCTTGTGCTCAAATGCTCTGGAAACACAATGCGTAACTAAGACAAAGGAGCTTAGGCTGATGGTAAACTCTAATCACATCCCGCTAGTCCTCACCCCACCTCTTTATTAAGGCCCACAGCCTGCTCCCCAAGTGTGTTCCAGAGCAGGGCCAATGGACAGAAGACAGCCAAAGGCATCTTCTCTCTATTCTCCTTGCAAAGGAATCCCTTCTAGTGAACTCTCCCTCCAGCTGGAGGACCCAGGGTTCACATCTACCTGTTCCCTCCTTTAGAAATTAAGGCAAGTCCATGTACTCCCAGTGCCTGCTACATATACACTGTATATCCACATGGAAACCAAACATTGGCTTGGAAATATCTCTTGTCAAACAAGGTCTCTATGTGCAGATTATTAATTGCAATGAAATGCTTTCTCCAGTTGAAAAACTGCACAATTAATCTAATGCTTCAGCATGTTTGTTCTTTTCCAGCACCCAAATGACAAATATGACAAAGCTAATCTAAGCGAATATTATAAGAAAGCATCTAAGTTCAAGAAAATACAACATAGTTACCTCTATATTTTACTCATTTTCATTAATATGTTGAAAGATCTGTTTTCTCATATATTTATAAGTTAAATCCTTGTGTCATTGTAAGTTTGCTTGGCTAAAGGTCCTCCTGAGGGATGAATAATGAATAGTCAGAGAAAACCTGCCCAAAAAACAACTTCACAGGACATTAATTTCAAGAAGCTACAGAATCATATTCCATTGCACATAAAGAGCAGGTGAAAGATATAGAAAGACAATAAAACTGCAAGGAGAGAGGAAGCGGAAAGAAAACTATATTTGTAGATACTATTATCTATTCATACAAAAATATTTGAATATAATCAGTTACTCTACTTTCAAAGTTCTCATCAACTCTTTTTCAGACATTGTTAAGGGTTTTGGTCTTAAAACTACAGTATTTAATATCATCAAAGTTTTCACTTGAAAAGAAGAATTGTCACTGTGTCTGTCAGTGACTGTGTGTGTTTGTGTGTATTTGTATCTGTCCACTTGCAAGGAGTAGGTACAGATTGGTTTATTTTGTTTATTGATACAAATACACACAACTGGAATGGAGAATATATCTGTTGCTTGTATATATGCACGCTACTTGGTCAACAAAACACAGCTGTGTACTTTCCATAAATGTTCTCTTCCATCTAAACAATTTCTCTCCCTTCCCCTCAGTGGTTAATAAATACTATTTTCTGATAATGAGTATGTATAATCTTCTAATAAACTCTTGATCATTTATAATTTTAATGTACATAAACTTGGAATCAAATCCCTTACCTAAGACTCAGAGAGTAAACCACATGTTGTATGTCTAAATTAATTAAAAACTGAGAGCATGCATTTATTTCTCTATGGTCCCACTTTACATGGATTATGTTGTTTCCCCCCAGGAAACTATTGAGGTGTGATTATTTCTAAACATGAAGATAAAATAATTCAGAATTGTACAAATTTCAGCAAATTTTATATATTTTTATAAATGCCTCAAAATAGTCCTGTGAGGCATATAGGAAAGGGTTATTGTGCTCTTTTAAGGTTATTTGGAGCTGTCAAATATTGCAAAGACACCAAGGGGAAGCAATGCTTAAAGTTGTATTGCATTTTTCTTCCTCATACATGTGGACTATCACATGGCAGAAGGCAGAAACTTTCTGTGAAACTTTGGCCTCTGCCTCAAAATTAACCTTGGGGTGAGATGGACGGAACCCCAAAGTGATTTTCAAAATCTGCTCAGATCACATATACTTAAGAATCTCCTGAAGATGCTTCATGGATCCTTGAGAGGTCACAGTCATAGTTTCAAAGACATTGTTCTCATTCATTCTGTGACCCTTCCTTTTTCCTCAACTTTAATTTTAAAAAAACTCAAATTGAAGCTTCTCAGAATATGTTCCTCAAAATTTGGGATGTAGAATGACATGTTGGGAAATCTTAATTTGGTAGGAAAGCTTGCACAATCTTTCTTTCTTTTCTTATTTTAATTTTTTTAGTCAAATTAATTGTTAGAAGAACTTTTGTAAGTGTTCTTTTCAGAGTTTTCTGAGTCCATTTTTTAAATTTTTTCTTTTATAATTTTACTTTTATTTACTTTTTCATGGAAAGTCATTTTATTTTAAATATAGTGGTGTGTACATGTCAATCCCAAACTCCCAATCTATCTCTCTTGTCCCCACCCTTCCCCCTGTAACCATAAATTCGATCTCTAAGTCTGTGTGCCTTTTTCTGTTTTTTTAAGTTCATTTGTATCTTTTTTTTATCCCACATATAAGAGATATCAAATGCTATTTGTCCTTCTCTTTCTTATTTTACTCAGTATGATCATCTCCAAGTCCAGCAGAGTTTTCTGATTTTAACACACATAATTTTTCATTTACTGGGCATTTTCAAGACAATATTTAAGAGATTTCTGAATTAAAGTGACATCCATCTCCTCACCACCTCCATTTTTCAATATGGAGTTGGCACTAATTGTTCTTCCACAAAAGTTTTTTATTCTGTATTTATAGCTGCCTTCAATAGAAATACTGTGAAACACTATTGTTTTTAGATGACACAAAATTTACTGATTATGGCCTCCAGTATTACTGACGCAGGGAAATCAATTTGATGCATATTATCTATGACCAAAAGTTAGCAAGATTGCAGGCTACAGAATATTATACCAAATCCTACAAAACAAGTAAATTTTAGTACAACAATGTAATACACATTATTCTGGGCATTCAATTACTTTTAAGTCCCATACAGCATCAGATTAAAAACAGCGAGCGAGAGAGGGAGCAGAAAGTTTCATTTGGAGGAAAGTGTAGGAGCCCTAAGTTGAAATCAGAAACACAATCAAGTAAACACCCATAAGTTACAAAGACTAATTCTGAAAAACAAAATTTACTAGTCTTTTTTTAATCCCTAACACTAGAAGTAGGTTTTGCTTATCAAATGGGAAATGAAATATTTATAGTAATGAAGAGTACGATAATAATCACTGAAGAAATGGTTTCCCCCTTTCCCACCCACTTTCAGCCCTTATCCCTTCAGAAACTCAGTGGAATAGGAAGATCAGAGTGTTTATAGACAATACATCTAATACAGTGAATCTTCTCCTTCTTATTCACTGATACTCCAAACAGTACCATCAAGTGTTGGCTTCCCCTTCTTCAAAGACATAGTTGAGCTTTATGACAGTGCTGATGAAATCACCAAGTTCTACAAAGTCGGCAGTGACAATGTTGATGCCACTCTCTCCTGGCTTCTGTGTGCGGACCCACTGCATCATGGCAGGAAGAGCTCTGAGAAAGGAAAGAAAAAGAGATGTTACAGAAGGAAATATATTATTTTTCAAGCTTGCAATCCCCAGGACTTCCTTTAGTTTTCTAACTTACTAAAATAAATGCCCCAATTACAGATACATAATGGAGAAAAAAAAAAAGAAATGGACTATGGTAAATTCTTAACCTCTTAAGTGACTCTGCAGGAGAAATATAGTCATCCTTGGAGGGTGGCTCAGATGGTAAAGAGTCTGCCTGCAATGCAGGAGACGCGGATTCAGTCCCTGGTTCGGGAAGATCCCCTGGAGGAGGAAATGGCTATCCACTCCAGTATTCTTGCTGGAGAATTCCATGGACAGAGGAGCCTGGTGGGCTATAGTCCATGGGATCACAAACAGCTGGACAAGATCAAGAGACTAACACTTTGGAATCCATGAGGGATTTGTGCTAGGAATTACCACAGATACCAAAGTCTGTGAAAGCTCAAGTGTCTTACATAAAATGAAGTTGTAAAGTCAGTCCTTTTTATCCATGGTTTCTGCATTCATGAATTCAACCAACCGAGGATCGATTTTTGTGGATATGGAACCCAAGCATATGGAGGGCTGACTGTAGTCACTATATCAATTAATATTGGACTCCATCTTTGGAGATCTCAGATGCCATGAGAATTTATAGTGAAATTTCTCCACTAAGAAAACACATTCTTGCACTCATTTTCTAGTTTGATATGGTGTGATTGCAAACCCTGGAGAACTATGGGTTAGTGAGGCCAGGGATGAGTATATTCACTTAGCAAACATTTATTACAAACCCACCATTTTCAGGAAATGTGCTAGATATTATAAATGGACATACTAGTGAAACTCCCTGCATTTAAAGAGTGCATAGTTTGGTGGTGGACAGATGGGCAAGGAAGACAATTTTAATATAGTACAATCAGGGCTCATCCTTTAAACTTATTTACTGATCACCTCTTCTATTCCAGACACTGCTGAAGGCACTTGGAAAACTTGAGTAAGCATGGCAGATAAAAATATCCACCTGTGAGGAGCTTACAGTTTAATAAGGAAAGACAAATAATGAATAATAATCATAAATTAATTACACCGTTTGATAGGAAGGAAGAAGTGCTATTAAAATGCAGCTAAAAAGGGAAGATTTGAAGTGTGCAGATAGAGAGGAGTGGAGCAGATTGCAACTTAAAACAGGGTGCTCACACGGGTGCATTGACAAGGGGATATTTGTGCAAGGGTTTGAAGGAGACAAGGGAGTTAGTCACGTAGATAGCCAGGGAAAACATTTCAGCTGCTGCCATAGCCTTAAATGGGTAGCATGAATAAACTTGGTAAAAGAAAGAGGAGACCATTAAAAGATGAAGTTAGAGGAATAATAAGGAAAGGGGGGGCAGATGCTGTATGGCACTGTAGGTTATGACAAGGGTTCTGAGTGTTACTTTGAGTGAAATGGGGAGTCTTTGGAAGATCTTGACCAGAATAGTGTTGTGATCTGACTTAATTATAAAAGATGATTCATTACCACAAGAGCACAGTGGAGAGTCACCTAGCCTCATTTGCAAAATCAGAGAAAACTTTTCAGAAGAGCATTCCCCGAATGTTGAGAGATTAGGAAGACTTAGCTGGGTGAAGGTGGGAATGGGGGATGGAGGATGATGTGGTGTATTTTCAGACAGAGAAAATAGCATTTCTACATTCATTAACAGGGGTACGGTGTGCTTAGGACTAGGGCATTTGGACAGACAGATCCAGCTATTAATAAGGATGCCATATCCTATGATAGCACATTGAAGAGAAACCACTATGACTTAAGCAGGCAGGAAGGGAGGTTGAGAAAGGGATAAATGAACTGAGGTCTTAGAGATGACAGTGCAATAACAATGAAAGAGTGAGGAAGTCCATGTGAATGTCAAATTCCTGGATGGGATGGAGAGAGAAGGAAAGATACAAAGGTGTGGGTGGAGAGATCGTGATGAAATTAAGAATCTCAAAGAAGCTATAAAATTTAAGGAAGCCTCAAAGTGCTGGAGAAATAAGAAGGGACCAGAATACAGATGGTTTTCAGACTAAATCAACTTAAAGCTGTTAACCAGGGAAACTACATGCTTAGATTTGTGATTCAGAGAGTGTGGTTTGCCTTCAGTGTAAACAAATGAAGAGAAGAAAGCAAGACTAGGATCAGAGCTAACAACCAGAGAGCTGTGGAAGGAATCTAGACCAGAGAGAATGGGAACTTACGTTGCAGTGGCCACAATGAATATATTTGAAAGGAACTAAGGAGAGAAGGTGGCACTAGTGGTAAAGAACTCACCTGCCAATGCAGGAGACACAGGAGCTGAGGGTTGACCCCTGGGTGAGGAAGATCTCAGGGGGAAATGGAAACCCACACCAGTACTCTTGCCTGGAGCATCCCATGGACAGAGGAGCCTGGTGGTCCATAGTCCATGGGATTGCAAAGAGTTGAACATGACTGAAGTGACTGAACACACACACACACACACACACACACAAGGAGATAAAAGGACAACATTTGACTGGTGTGGGATTGGATATGATGGAGATGAAGAAAGAGGCCATGAATGCTGCCTAGATTTCTAGCAGTATTCTTGCAGGTGAGCATATCATCTACTAATTTTGGAAGGATAGGACTGAGGGCTTCCCAGTGGATGTACGAAGTTCAGTCCGAGACCTGTTGATTCTGAGGTGACTTTGGGACACATGAATTCAGATTTCAATTGATTAAGTACAGGTCTAATATATTCAGGACATAGAGCTGGTCAAGGGCTATCACATAAAAATAAAAGAGCTATGAGAGTGGATAAAATTACCTGGGAAGATTGTATAGAGAAGGACGAGAAGAGAAAATCTGAATATCAGCTACATGGGCAGAAAAGTTGATTCAGTTAAAAAAGGGAGAATTAGGTATAAAAGTAGGATGAAAATCAGGAGCATATTGTATCATGAAATCAGAAGAAAAGAAAGTCACGCTCCTTTTGGTTTGTGAGGTTGAAGTACAGAATGTAATACAGTGCCTTTATCCAGATCTCATAAAGCACATCTAGCCAAACTTGACCCATCCAGGCAAAACTGAAATAACTGCCTTGGACTACATTAATCCTGCGGGTAGTACCTTAAAAATTCTGATCCATGTTTTCCAGCATTTACCTTTGTTTGTTAGATACAGATAGAGAACCCAAAAAGTGCTTCTAAAAGAGGATAGCATGGACCCATTGCCGTCAGAAAATAGACTGGCAGGTGGAGGAATTTGGTCTTCATAGCAACAGTTTCTGAAGGGAATTCTATCTTGAATTAAAAAACTGTGGATCCCTAGAGCACAGACACAGGGGTATTCAAGTTCATCAGAGAGACAGATGCCATGGCAGTGTGTGTGCAGCCACTCGGGTTTGAATTCCATTACTTTCTCTTCTGGGCTTGCTCGGACAGATGGCATATCTCTGCTGTGAACACAGTATCACCTCAGTATTTCATAAAAAGCAGACACTCTTTGGAAAAAGTATCAAACCAGTTCATTTCCTGGGAATATGGTTGCTTAGCAGATACACTCACCTTGAGAGGTGAGAGGTAGTGAAGAGTGAGACTGAGGCCGGTGCCAATTCTGTATTAGCTTTAACCGAGTAATTGGTTTGCCAGATCCCTAGGGTACTAGGTTATGGAAGGTTCTTGAGCAACAAAATTCCCATCTGAGAACCATGACCATCATGAAAACAGCAACTCAGATGCCTGCTACTACTCTAAGATTGATATTCCTGGGCCTGAATTTAGAATAACTAATTGTTATCCCCATGGAGAGATGTTAGGAGTGCTCTTCTCTGTTTCGCTATAAAATAGATTACTTTGAGGATTGATGAAATATCATTTTGGAATAGCTTGTAGTCCTCAGGTGAAATGAGTTTTACATTTAAAATGCCACTTCTCTGAGTCATGGGAATATTTTTCTTTTTCTGTTCAGATATACTTTTCTCAAGTCAATATGATACCAAAAACAAAATAAGCAATAATACCAAATTGAATCTCAAATACTCAGATGAACTTAAGTAGAATTACGTTAAACAAAAAGACTCAGTGTTCTAGATTAAAACAAACAAATGCTGTTGAAGTTACAATAATTATTTAGAGTGGCATTTCTTAAACTTTTAAAATTCTTTTCCCACCATAGAACCTTTAAAAATATTTTCCTTCCTCACTTTCTTTCTCAAAACAGTTTTAATACCACAGATAGACTTTAAATATGTTTATATATTGTTTGTATATTCCTGTACTTTTTACATAAAAAGAGCACGTGTTTTATTTGCCCTCCTGAGAATCAATTCTTATATTAGATAAATAAATTGAAAAGCCTACTCGGGTGGTAATAAAATATTGTCTCAAAGCAATAATATTCACTGTATAAGACAAATTGGTTAATAAAGACCTACTATATAGTACAGGGAACTCTGCTCAATACTTAATAATCTAAATGGGAAAAGGATTTGAAAAAGAATAGATGCATGTATCTGTAAGGGCTTCCCAGGTGGCACTAGTGGTAAAGAACCCATCTGCCAATGAGGAGACATATGAAAGACAGGGGTTTGACCCCGGGTCAGGAAGATCCCCTGGAGGAGGGCATGGCAGCCCACTGCAGTATTCTTGCCCAGAGAATCCCATGGACAGAGGAGCCCAGCAGGCCACAGTCCATAGGGGAGCAAAGAGCAGGACATGACTAAAGAGACTTAGCATGCAAATGTGTGACTGAATCACTTTGCTGCTGTAACCTGAAACTAACAAAACAGTGTTAATCAACTATACTCCAATATAAAATTTAAGAAAATAATTAAAGAAAAAACAAACTGGTTAAACTTTAATGTTTTAAAATCACCCATTCATTTATCTGGAATTCCCTGATGGCTCATTTGGTAAAGAATCTGCCTATAATGCAGGAGACCTGGGTTCGATTCCTGGGTCAGGAAGATCCACTGGAGAAGGGATAGGCTACCCACTCCAGTATTCTTGTGCTTCCCTTGTGGCTGACCTGGTTAAGAATCTGCCTGCAATGGGGGAGACCTGGGTTCGATCCCTGGGTTGGGAAGATCCCCTGGAGAAAGGAAAGGCTACCCACTCCAGTATTCTGGCCTGGAGAATTCTGTGGACTGTATAGTCCATGGGATTTCAAAGGATCGATCATGACTGAGCCCCTTTCACTTTCATTCATTCATTCAACAAAGATACATTGTACCTGCAGGAGACAGTGTTCTAGGTATAGCTCCTTAGAGCATTTTGGGGTTTGAACCTTTCTCACCTCTCTCTAAGAAAACATTGCTGTAGCCCTGCCCCCACACTCTTCTTCTGCGACTTTTCTACACTGCAGTCACAATAACCTTTCTTAGAACTGAGGGCATTATTCTCCTACATGAACAACTGCAGTCTCCTCTCATCGAGAAGATACACTCAGTTTTGAATCAGTCAGGGTGAGTCCCTGCAGCCTCCTTCACACACTCACCACACATACACCTCTCTTCAGCCTCTGGGCTAATTTATTCTCTGGTAATACTGAAATTCTGTGTTCTCCCAAACACATCCTGTGGTTTCATGCCTCAGTTTTTTTTTCAAGACTTCTATCTATATGAAATACCATTCCTTCTTCAGTACCCTTCCTGGTCTAACTTCCACTTGCCCTTCAAGACTTGGCTGAGGCAGTATTTCCATCCTTTCAGTTCAAATCTGGGTGAAGAGCTCTCATCTTGATGCTTTATACTCCTCAAGCACAGTCTCTAACTATACATTGCACATGGCGTTCAGATTTTCCACTTCCATGCCTATTTCTAGCAGTGCTTGCACCCTTTTCAAAAAACAAAAATCATATTGTAGTCATCAATAGATCCTCTGTACCTACCACAATCCCTGGAACCCCAAAGGAAAATAGCACATTTATTGAACTCAGATATTGAACTAGAAATCCTGGTCCCAGCTTCTCAAAGTCCAACAAGCAAAGTGGAGGTGAACCAATCATGATAATACAATATGGCACAACAGACATGAGCATAGGAGCCTATGGGAGCATGTAGGTAAAATAATTTATTTCACTTGGGAGAAATTTAAGGAATGCATCACAAAATAGGTGACATGTTGAGCTTGGTCAAGACTCTTTAGATAAAGAAGCCAAGTATTTCAAGAAAAAGGAACAGCACACGCAGTCGAACATGGACTGTAGAGTAGATCACCAGAACCTACTTGTGTAACTCAAACTTTGTACGTTTTAATCATTACTTCATTTCTCCGTCTCTCCAGCTCCTGGTAAACACCATTCTATTCTCTGCTTCTATGAAACTGACTATTTTTTGATTCCACATAGAAATGAGATTATACAGTATTTATCTTTCTGTGTCTGGCTTATTTCACTTAGCATAATGCCCTCCTAACAAATAAGTACTGTATCCTAAAATTTGCTAAGAAGGTAGATTCTATGTTAAGTACTCTTACCACACATATATATAAACAATAATAAAAATAATAAAGGGTGCAGGAGGAAATTTTGAGAGGGGATGGGTATGTTTATGGCCTTAATGGTGATGGTTTCATGGGTATACATACTTATCTCCAAACTCATTGAGTTATATACATTAAATATGTATACCAATTTTATCTATCAGACCTTGATAAAGTGTTTTTTTTTTTTTTTTAAGTATATGGGTATGAAAGAGATGGCATGATTAAGAAGGATGAGGTGACCAGAGAGTAGGTGCCATGGTGTGGGGACACTAGAGGGGTGACTGGAGAAGGGGAAGAACAGGAAGGTGTTTGGGCGAGATAGTTAGGGCCTCCTTTGACCTGTGGAGTCAGAGCTTCCTCTTACATGCTCTCAGGTTTGTTCTTGATTTCGTCCAAAGAAGAGTTCTTTGATTTTCTCATGCAAAGAAGAATCTAATATTAATTCCATAGTAAGTCTACTGCCTAATGACACTGAAACTAGTATTCAAGATCTCAGGAAGTTTCCTTAGGAAGTTCTCAGATTGCTATGAGATTTTAAAAAGCCCTCATTCACTCATTCATTCATTAATTCACATTAGCTCCACCATTATAACCAAAAAGTTGCTAGCAGAAATTTGAATAGCATTCACTAATATTATGAATGAAAATATTTCTTAGTCAAATTATGCAGCCTGAAGAGATGACTAAATTCTCTTTGAATCTGTATGTTAATATTTCAGGATCTATTTATGGAATAGTCTCTTTTGGTTTCCTATAGTCACATAGAAAAATGTGACTATGCAGATATTGCAGTGCTGTCTTTTAAATGCCTCTCTTTTTCTTAATCTCTCATTTTCATTAGATTCTGGATTTATACTGTGGATTTACATTGCTTATTCACAAGGCCTCACTGACTACCAGGAGAATCACATCACTTCAAGATAAATAAAAATATAAATAAAATCATAGTCCTAATGTTAAACATAGAGCCAGAGCATTTCTGCTCGAGTCTCAGCATCAGCATTAATTATAAGCAAGTTGATTAACACTCTAAGCCTCAGTTTTACCATCTATCAAATGGGCATATTAATGAGGATTAAAGTAGTTAGTGCATATAAAGCGCTTAGATGAATGCCTAGCTCTCTATAAGTGGCCATGTGTTGAATATTCCACAGAATTACAACCAAGGCAATGCTCTGCTCCAGAGTCTCAAAGAAAGAAGTCAGCAGGGAATTCTGAGAGCAGCATTCAGCCACAGTACAGGGGGATGTAAAAATGAGCCTATGGGATTTTTTCCCCCCAACATTCACCTTTTTCTAACAATGACAGAAAGCAGGTGGGGGAGATGGCCTGGTGTAAAAGGGCAAGACTGGTGATGAGACTTGAGGAAAGTATCCTTGGAAGTGCTTTCTTTGGGGCACACAATTATAGGAAAAAAAACAAAGTACACTTTCCCCATCATAGATTCTAATTTAGGTTAGCAAAAGAACAGATCCAGAACCAAAATTTGGTACAGGAAGCCTCACGGCTCTTTTCCGGAATATGGAGCTCTCCTGAGGAAAGGCATCTTCAAACAGATTGCAGGCTCCTTAGAAACAGGCAAGTCTACAGGAATCAGAAAACCTTCCTTCAAGGAAGCAATGGGAGGAGAGCGAGGTGGGAGCCAGAGGTCTTCTGATGTGCTGGCTTTGAGAACTGATTTTGAAAAGACTTAAAGGAAAAAATAAAGAAATTGGAGGTGCTAAGTTCAGTAACCCTCGATGTGCTGACCTTGTCTTATTAATTCATGTGAGCTTCCTATTTAGGGTGCTTCAATCACTGCTTTTAGCACAAAGATAAAAATTCTTAACTGTTCTATTGGCTCTGAACAATGGCCGGCTGCTCCTGTGCTTTCATTTCTGTCACTCTTCCCCCCACGGAATTCTAGACACATCCTTAGTCTTGCTTATCTTGACCAGACTAATTTTCCCCAGGGAATTTTGTAAATGCTGTTTGATTGTTGTTAGTTTGCTATTTTTTTTTTTTTTTCACCAAGAATACCTTATCTTTCCTGCCTCTTCACTTGATCAACTCACTCACTTCTCTTTCAGGAGATAGTTTAAATGTCACTGCTTCAAAGCACTAGACAAAATTATAATTATATTTATGTGTTTGATCAGTACCTCTCTCCAATTAGACAGCAATGACTTTGAGGACAAAGATTCTCTGTTTTCCTACTGTTTTAGCCCAAGAGCTTAGCGTAGCACCTGGCATAGACTAAATACTCAATAAATACATATTGAATAATAGGTTTTATTTTTAGAAATATCTTTCAAAGGATAAAGTTTATTAGAATTAAACTTAATCAGATTTCTTTATGTACTATCAATTTATTATTAAATTATTAGTTTTAATTTCTTATCATTTAATTAGATTTAAATGTGTTAGGAATCCATGTCAAATTCATATTCAAGTGTGTGTGTGTGCGTGTGTGTATGTGTATACATAATACTTTTACAACAAATGCATTTTATATATACTACTCCTCTAAATTCTCTAAACTTCTGTATTTTGTGGTTATGAATGAACAATTGTGGATAATAAAACACATGCATCTTTCAGTGAATTTTATTAGAATATATTTAAGTTTCAATGAAATGTTTCTTTTGTTGGAATGAATAGAATCTCTGAATTAAATTATTAATTTTTACAGAAAGTACAGGAAATGGCAACCCATTCCAGTATTCTTGCCTGGAGAATTTTGTGGACAGAGGAGTTTGGATGGCTACTGGCCATGGGGTTGAAAAGAGTCAGACACAACTGAGCGATTCACACACACACACACACACACACCATTTTTACAGAACTCTCTGATGCCCTTGGAAATAAAGATTACAATGAAAATGTCAGAGCCTTGTTACTGCCTTTCCCAAACCCAGCCTCTGCTGAGAAATGGAGGCCTCCCTGATATGCAAAATTTAAAATAATGATAACAGGTCTTTCGCAACTGAGTCACCCAGGACCAACTAATTAAAATCAAGTCGGACATATTTTAAAATGTGATTTCTTGTCATTCTGGCCATTTCTAAAAGCTTAGAAATTTCACTTGAAAATGTAAAGAGAAAGATGAAACAAAAATAAACTCTTTCCCCAAAAGGCTGGCATTTCATGCACTGAATCATACAGTGATAAAAGGCAAGGCCTTTGCATCTGTAGGTTTAAATCCCAGACAGGGCTTCAAAACAACCTCAGGTAGACATTTCATGCAAAGACAGGAACAATAAAGGACAGAACTGGTATGAACCTAACAGAAGCAGAAGATAATAAGACGAGATGGCAAGAATACACCGA
Source organism: Bos javanicus (assembly GCF_032452875.1). Classification (NCBI taxonomy): domain Eukaryota; kingdom Metazoa; phylum Chordata; class Mammalia; order Artiodactyla; family Bovidae; genus Bos; species Bos javanicus. The sequence continues at coordinate 33,101,254 of NC_083887.1, read as the reverse complement.
AGAACTATATAGAAAAGATTTTAATGACTCAGATAACCACGATGGTGTGATCACTCACCTAGAATCAGAAACCCTGAAGTGGGAAGTCAAGTGGGCCTTAGGAAGCATCACTACAAACAAAGCTAGTGGATGTGATAGAATTCCAGCTGAGCTATTTCAAATCCTAAAAGATGATGCTGTGAAAGTGCTGCACTCAATATGCCACCAAATTTGGAAAACTCAGCAGTGGCCACAGGACTGGAAAAGGTCAGTTTTCATTCCAATCCCAAAGAAAGGCAACACCAAAGAATGTTCGAACTACTGCACAACGGCACTCATCTCATTCGCTAGCAAAGTAATGCTCAAAATTCTCCAAGCCAGGCTTCAACAGTATGTGAACTGAAAACTTCCAGATGTTCAAGCTGGATTTAGAAAAGGCAGAGATCAAATTGTCATTATCTGTTGGATCATCGAAAAAGCAAAAGAGTTCCAGAAAAACATCTACTTCTGCATTATTGATATGCCAAAGCCTTTGACTGTGTGGATCACAACAAACTGGAAAATTCTTGAAGAGATGGGAATACCACCTTACCTCACTCCTGAGAAATCTGTATGCAGGTCAAGAAGCAACAGTTAGAACTGGACGTGGAACAACAGACTGGTTCCAAATTGGGAAAGGAGTATGTCCAGGCTGTATATTGTCACCCTATTTATTTAACTTCTATGCAGATTCCCTGGGTCGGGAAGATCCCCTGGAAAAGGAAATGGCAACCCATTCCAGCACTCTTGCCTGGAAAATGTTATGGCCAGAGGAGTCTGGTAGGCTACAGTCCACGGGGTCGCAAAGAGTCAGACACAACTGAGCGACTGAACTGAGCTGAGACAGACAGGTGTGTCTCAGAGACGGTAACCTGCATGAAGAGCACATGAGCTGCTATCACACCAGGAATATTGGAGGACTGAGTGACCCTCGCCTTCACCCTAACCATTCAAGCTGCTTCCAGTTTTCAAAGGGACAGATTCCAAGTCCTCAGGAAGACAGGGGAACCATCTCCCCTTCCTCCCTTGCCTGGAGGCTTGTTAGTTTAATTTGATTTTGTGTTTGTTTAACAAAAAGTAATGCAGTCAAATCAAAGCAAAAGATGCCATCCGTTTCGTTTGATGATGGCAACTTTTTTTATTGTAGCAGGGAAGAAAACCGTTAAAAAGCCATTTTCAATTAAAATAAGATCATATAAACCGCAAGAAGAAGGGCGTTTAGAGTTCCCAAAGTGTGCTGTGTCCTCAGGAGCATCGTTCACTCCAGTCCCTGTTTCAGAAGGAGTCATAAACCAGAAAAACGAATGTGAGCACGGTCAGCCCTCAGTGGAGCCCCAGCTGCCAGGGGACTATTCTGTCTGCTGATTTTCTAAAGGAGAGAAGGAAGAAAGGAAGCTTTGTACACTCTAAACAAAGAGTCCCTTAAGTGTATTGACAAGATTTAGATTGCCAGGAGGCAGATAGTGGGTTTTCTTTCAAGGGTAGTATTTCAATATAATGAAGACTTGTGTGTGGGATCAAGTGTTCTCACCTCACAGACTCTTCCTGGGAACCACATAGCCCCTCATTCAACACCAATGCTTGGGGAATTCAGGGACTCAAAGCTCAGAAGAGATTTACTTTATTCAAAGTTTACAGTTTCTATTTATTGGCACCCGCCTGTCCTTTCTCCCCTTTGGAAAGATTTCCATTTGCTAAGAAAAAGCTGCAGCTGAATTTGTGCAGAAAGGAAGTTTTAGCGTTTCTGATTTTGCCTGGAACAAATACATCAAGGACTATCTAGGTTTATCCCTTCACTCTCAACCATTCCCGACTTGGGATTCCAGGATCTCAGGATAGCAGAGATAGTAATGTCAAAAGCCACGAAAGAAATTGGTCACCCATAAACTGTGGTCACACACATTCACTGAAATGTTGCCCTTTTCTATTGGCAGAATCATTTTATCAGTTCAGATTTACTATTGACTATTTGTGGTTTATTGGAAGTTCTAGTGGAATTCTGCATGCTTTTAACAATGGAGACATGTTATTAGTCATAAAATGTACATTTATTAAGAGAAGATGGTCTCTGTGAGGGGAAATGGTATACAAGACTATTTTCTAAAATTGAAGTGTAGCTGATGTATAATATTATATAAGTTACAGGTGTACAATATAGTGATTCACAGTTTTTCAAGGTTATACTCCATTTACGGTGGTGGTTTAGTCACTAAGTCATTTCCAACTCTTGCAACCCCCTGGACTGTAGCCCTCCAGGCTTCTCTGCCCCCAGGATTTCCCAGGCAAGAGTACTGGGTTCAGTTTCCATTTCCTTCTCCAGGGAACCGTCCCAACCCAGGGGTCAAACCCACATCTCCTGCATTGCAGGTGGATTCTTTAACTGAGCCACCAGGGAAGCCCATCCTCCATTTATAGTTATTATTAAACAATGGCTACATTTCCTGTGTTGTACAATATATCCTTGTAGCTTATATTATACATAGTAGTTTGTCCTTCTTACTCTCCCACCTCTATATTGCTCCTCTCCCCTTACTTCTCCCCACTGGTAGCCACTAGTCTGTTCTCTATATCTGTGAGTCTGCTCCTTTTTTATTATATCAAGTAACTTGTGTTTTTTAGATTCTATATATGAATGAAATCATACAGTATTTGTCTTTCTTTGTTTTATTTACCTCACTTAGCACAATACTCTGTAAGTCCATTCATGTTGTTGCAAATGGAAAAAATTGCATTCTTTTTCATGGCCAAGTAGTGTTTAGTTCCACCAAAAAGGACAGAAATGGAAAGGACCTAACTGAAGCAGAAGATATTAACAAGGGGTGGCAAGAATACACAGAAGAATTATACAAAAAAGGCCTTAATAACATGGATAACCATGATGATGTGGTCATTCACTTAGATCCAGACATCCTGGAGTCTGAAGTCAAGTGGACCTTAGGAAGCATTACTATGAATCAAGCTAGTGGAGGTGATGGAATTCTAGTTGAGCTATTTCAAATCCTAAAAAATAATGCTGTGAAAGTTCTGCACTCAATATGCCAGCACATTTGGAAAATTCAGCAGTGGCCACAGAGCTGGAAAATATCAGTTTTCATTCCAACCTCAAAGAAGGGCAATGCCAAAGAATGTTCAAACTATTATACAATTGCACTCACTTCACATGCTAGCAAGGTAATTCTCAAAATCCTTCAAACTAGGCTTCAAAAGTACATGAACTAAGATCTTGCAAATGTTCAAGCTGGATTTAGAAAAGGCAGAGGAACCAGAGATCAAATTGCCAACATTCACTGGATCCTAGAAAAAGCAAGATTATTCCAGATAAACATCTACTTCTGCTTCATTGATGATGCTAAAGCCTTTGACTGTGTGGATCACAACAAACTGTGGAAAATTCTTCAAGAGATGGGAGTACCAGGCCCCCTTACTTGCCTCCTGAGAAATCTGTGTGAAAGTCAAGAAGCAATAGTTAGAACTGGATATGGAACAATAAACTTGTTCAAAAGTGGGAAAGGAGTATATCAAGGCTGAATATTATGACCCTGCTTATTTAATTTCTATGCAGAGTATATCATGCAAAATGCTGGGCTGGATGACTCACAAGCTGGAATCAAGATTGCCAGAAGAAACATTAACAACCTCAGATTTGCAGATGATACGACTCTAATGGCAGAAAGTGAAGAGGGACTAGGGAGCCTCTTGATGAGGGTGAGAGAGGTGAGTGAAAAAGCTGGCTTGAAACTTAACATTCTAAAAATGAGGATCATGCCACCCAGTCCCATAACTTCATGGCAAATAGAAGGGGGAAAAGTGGAAGTAGTGACAGATTTTCTTTTCTTGGGCTCCAAAATCACTGCAGAGGGCCACTGCAGCCATGAAATTAAAAGATGCTTGCTCCTTGGAAGGAAAGCTATGACAAACTTAGACAGTATATTAAAAAGTAGAGACATCACTTTGCCAACAGAAGTCTGTCTCATCAAAGATATGGTTTTTCCAGTAGTCATGTGTGGACATGAGAACTGGACATAAAGAAGGCTGAGTGCCAAAGAATTGACGCTTTTGAATTGTGGTGCTGTAGAAGACTGTTGAGAGTTCTTGGACTGCATGGAGATCAAACTAGTCAATTCTAAAGGAAATTCAATCCTGAATATTCACTGGAAGGACTGATGCTGAAGCTGAATATCCAATACTTTGGCCACCTGAAAGAAAATGCTGCCTCACTAGAAAAGACCCTGATGCTGTGAAAGACTGAGGTCAGAAGGAGAAGGGGGTGACAGAGGATGAGATGGTTGGATGCCATCACTGACTCAATGGACTTGAGTTTTAGCAAACTCTGGGAGATAGTGAAGGACAAGGAAGCCTGGCTAGCCACAGTCGATGGGATCACAAACAGTTGGACAAGATTTAGGGACTGAACAACAACAATGACATATTCCATTGAATATACACCACATCTTCTTTATCCATCCATCTGTAGAGATTCTTGATGATGAAGTCCTGAAAACTATTGGTCCTCATTATGTTCATATATTCCCTCTCAGTTTTAATAAATTTTACTGGGTACCAAGCATGTGGCATTTGCTGAGGTGGGTACAGGGATGAAACCAACATGGTCCCTGCCTTAATTATGGGACTAATTCTGGAAATACTTGAATTGTTATGAATAGAAATTGCTTAATTGCTCTGAATAGACTTGCATGAAAACATTGGACAATAATGTCCATGTAGCCTTGTTCAGCCTCATGAACTGGCTGCTGGCCTGTTTCTTAGCACACTTTACAATTCCAAATGGAAATAGTTTATGGAATCTTATAAATTCATAAGGCTAAGTAAACTCTACTCTTTAAGGATTCATAAGTGAGTTAAGTGAGTATTTATCAAGTTTTGATGCTGCTGCCGCTAAGTCACTTCAGTTGCGTCCAACTCTGTGAGACCCCATAGACAGCAGCCCACCAGGCTCCTCCATCCCTGGGACTCTCCAGGCAAGAATGCTGGAGTGGGTTGCCATTTCCTTCTCCAATGAAAATGAAGAGTGAAAGTGAAGTTGCTCAGTCGTGCTGACTCTTAGCAACCCCATGGACTGTAGCCTACCAGGCTCCTCAGTCCATGGGACCCTCCACGCAAGAGTACTGGAGTGGGTTGCCATTTCCCTCTCCTCAAATTTTGATGAACTGCCTATAATCAATACAGTGGCAGTAGAAAGAATAAGAGCTTTAGAATTAGAGCCTTGTTTGAGTTACTAATAATATGTGACCTTGAGAAAGGCTGTGTAATCTCCTGATGCTCAATTTCTTCACTGCAAATGGTATAATTTTTATATGTATATATGTATATGTATTATATATACATAATTTGTATTATGTATATATTTACATACATAAAAATGGTATGTAAATCCTAGGATTTTCACAAGAATAAAACAAAGCAATAAAGATGGACAGGTGGTAGAAAATAGACATTAAGAGAGAGGACTTTGAAGAAGACTGAGTTCATATCCTGACACTCTCACTTCCATTTGTGTAACTTTAGTCAAGTCACCTAAACTTTTCTAGCTTCAGCTTCCTCATTTGTGAAAGGGAATGAAAAGAGTAAATTAAGTGAAAGTGTTAGTCACTTAGTCGTGTCTGACTCTTTGTGACCCTATTTTCTTTGTAACCTACCAGGCTCCTCTGTCCATGGGATTTTCCAGACAAGAATACTGGAGTGGGTTGCCATTTCCTTCTCCAAGAAGCATAAATTAACGTGGAGGTTAAATAGAACAACATTAAAAAAACATTTAATATAATACTTGAGATATAAGAACTCAATAAATGACGGCTGTTACTGTATTCTTAGTGTTCATGCTTGAAGTAACTAGTATATTGTAGACTGTAAATAAAAGTTAGCAAACTGCATTTTTCCTACATTTAGATTATCGAAGGCAAATGACTGGAAAAGTTAATAGATGTGTGGTGCCTGTTGTGAAGAGTTGCCCAGAAACTCCTTTTCAGACTGAGAGTACTCATTTCAACAAGTGCTAGGAATGTTGTTTACTATCAGCTCTCAGCTGAGTTTCTGCCTGAGAATTGCCCGCTGCTAAAGAGTTAATCATACCAGTCAAGGTCACACACCACTCTCTGGGGACAAGCAGCATCTAATGACTGATCTTTGGGAAGGGTGCAATATAAGCACTTGCCTTAAGGCAGGACAACTCAGAAGGTTCATCCCAGCTCCAGAGCTTCCTATAGGCTTGGCTAAGACCTTGTGGTGACTGTATCAAAGCCCAGCTCTCCGTCTACTCAATCCTCTTCCCTTCACTTACCCATAGGGATGGATTCCGAGGGAACTCCAGAATAAAAATGCACACAAATCTCAGAGAATTAGGGTCTATTTCTTGGGAAATTTAATCTCTAAGTCTACAATTTAGGTGGCAAGAAATTCTGGAATCAGTAGACTCTCACCCAAATAAGAATCAGGAATAGACTTTGGTAACCTTAAGGAGAGAGAGAAACTAAAATCACATTTCCACTTCTCTCAAGCCAACAGGGTAGCTCTTAGGCTGGTTTGAGGGTAGTTTTTTGGAGGCAGTGTGGGAGAGGATCATCTCAGAAAAGCTTCCTTTGTGCTTAGGGCCACGTACTGTGCACAGTCATGTGGAACCTTTATATCCTCTGGCACAGCAGAAAGGTCCCAAGTCTAGACTACTTATAAATAGTGCCCACATAGTCTTACATCAGTCACCTGTTAGGATTTCCCTCTGGATACCATTATGCTAAGAATATTGTATCAAAAGCTCAGAAGATCTAAACTTACTTCTAAAGAAAACAATTGTTATGGTCAGTCTAATGGGAGAGTTTTTCAAGTCCAAATTGCCCAGCAGAAGCTGGGGTGGGGGGAAACCTGGTATTTATTACATTATTGCAGCCTTTTGTATATTGTACTTTGTGCATCTCCCTGACATGTTCTTTCAAAGATGAATGTAGCTTCCAAATCAGATGTTCAATTCTTTTTTAAGTCAAATTCAGAGATTTTTCATTCCTTAGAGAAAATGCTAACAGGCAGAATGAACACAAACAGAATTTAATTTGATCATAATATCACAGGTGCTAATGTGTCAGTGTGCCTATGGACCCATGTAATCATGCATAATTATGAGGGGGTGATTTCTTTGGCCTTTCCCTTTTAATCGGTGACAACTGCAGGTGCAAAGGGTAGAGGAATATGTCATTTGTTCTGCAAAAGAATAAGATTCATTATGCTGTTAATTCTATAATTTCCTCCTGACAGTGGTCTTACAAAGTCAGAGTCTTTTATAATACCAAAAGAGTGCAAAATCTTGAGTCAATTAGTCTGAGAAGAGTGTTTTCCATTGTTATCTATTGGTTATGCTTTTGGGAAACTGTGTTACCTGACACTTTAAAAATACTCTGCTTTAGTATTCTTTCACAACATGGAAAATTCCTAGGAACTTAATAACATACAATGAATATTGCCAAACCGTATTGGTGCCATATATGCATCTTATTTGTTAATGTACTGCCCTTTTCCTTGTATATTTCCTCTTTGCCACATTTAGAAAAGCACCAGAGGATATCCAGTTTGAAAATATCCTTAAGATGTTCATAATCAGTGACTACATTCTCTAAAAATGTTACCCAGAGTTCCATGCTACAATACTTCATAAGCTAAATGAAAGACATTCCTAAGACAAATAAATACTCTTTTGGTAGAATAAATTTAGGTAATATTAAAGCCTCTTTGATGTTCACAATAGACAGAGTAGCATATTAAGCATATTACCATGCTAAGGACATGGAGATGTTATTGAAATAAGAATGTATTTCCCTATTATCAAAGTGGCATTTTCGAAACTTATTTGACCCAAGAATAGTCTCAAAACTATTAACACACAGGCATGCACACACAAACACACCTTTTTCGTTTCTTCCCACAAACTATCAAGAGACATCTATCATTCCCAGTGTTCTACAAAACACTGTTCTGGAATTATTGTAGGAGAGCATGCTTTTCAAAGGCTCAAGTCTGCCGTATATTTCAGGGACTTGAAATTCTCACAGCCTCTTAAGTCAAACCCTTCCATCTTTGGCCTGCTCCCACTATTAGAATTCTTTCTGACCACCCACTAGTCTTTCTTCGGTTCACCCAGCACAAGATTATCCCTCTGTGATGCGGTATTCCTTTAAATATTTGCAAATGATTGGGATCCTCCTGCCCGAGTATCTGCATCTGCCCTTCTCCATCTTTAACATCTCATTTTCTTTCCTTTAGATGATCAGTTAAGAACTTTCTTATGGTCCTTTCATTCCCTTCTGAACATTTCACTTTGTCTATACTCCCTCCAAAAAGGTTCCTCTGGAAAATCATGCAATTTTCTAACTTGGATAGAGAGTATCACAGGTATCTCCACCCTTATTCTGGGTACTATGGCTCTCTTATTACCACCTAAGATTCTTTTGACTATTTCTCTATTCATGTTTCCCAGTCATTCCATCATCATCTTTTGGGAATTCTTTAACAGCTTCTTCTGAAGCAAGCAGGAATGTATTAGGCAGTACCCCTCAAGCTCTACTTCTAGAAGAGTCAACACCAGCTTGTTTTCTTATGTATTCTTCTTCCTCTTGAGTTCAAGAAATCTCTCTGTCACCAAAAAAGATACCAAGTGTGCATGAGGTATGGTCCCACTAGAAATGTAAGAAAAGCCTTCAAGAGTTGTCTGAGACTAGACGGTGCTGGAGACTAAAGTAATGCAGCAGATGAGAAATATGGAAGTCTGGATTTTCTAGGAAGTAGCTCCAGCTGGCAGTAGCAATGGTGTTGTTAGGGGATGTTAGACATCCAGGTGAGTCTCCTCTGGGTTGTTTTAGAGTAAGGATGGAACGAATACACAGAAATGTATTTTTCTCTGAAACTTGAAGTCATGTATGCATGTAAATATTGGGCCATGTAACTTATCTTACTGCCTGTTTGAATCTGCACTTAGTGAGTACAGAAGCAGGGTCTGGTCAAGTGACATAATGACAATAATGCTGCCCTTCCTCACTGCGGTTTTAATTAAGTCATTAATTACCTAGCTATTGATTCTAAAGTCATTGAGTATAGAATGCACCACATAAGGGGAGCATTATTTGCAACTGTGTCTGGTTATATTTTAGGGCAGCGTTTGACACTGTGGTCCTAAAAGCACTTGCTATGCTTTTTTTTCTTAATTAAAATCTCCCTCACATTTATCTATAATGTAATCAAAATAATTCCTAGAAAGGTGAAATGAAATGCTCCCTCATGGCAGACCATATCCAGTCCTGGATGATCTCATGGGAGGTTTTCAGGGTTAGGTCTTTACAAGTTGTTATAGGATTGCTTCTGACTGGAATATCACTGGAAATCGCTGGCCATAAAGCAGGCCAAATATCACTGGAAAATCGCTGGCCATAAAGTAGGCCAAAGGAGCCTTCAGGTGGGCACATGTAGAGCTGTTGGAAATTCAGAAAAGAGGCTCTGGTGTGTGTGTGCATGTGTTTTCTGGAACCTCAAGTTCCAAAATTCTATAAAATCACATGTACAATTGCATTAACTGCATGTTTTTATATAGATGCTGCTCTCCTAAATCCTTCTGTCAGCAGTACCTCTGTGAGATATCAATAATAAGATACAGAGACTTCCCTGGTGCTCTGGGGGCTAAGACTCCATTTCAATACCTGGTCAGGAGACTAGATCCAACATGCTGCAACTAAGAGTTTGCATGCCGTGACTGAGACCCAACAGCCAAATAAAGAAATAGCCAAGTAAATAAATACTAAAAGTAGAAGTAGACTCATTCAGAGAATGCAATGACCAGCAGGCACCACAGTCAATCTTACATCAAGGTATTTGCCTGCAACTGAATTTTGAAAATGACTGCACAGTGTCCTGAAAACAGATGACATGATCTTATGAAACAACTTAATTAAATAAATAATATACTGAAATATCAAAATTACCCTAGAGGCAACAAAATATATGATATATAATTGATAGTACATATCAATTATCTGAAAGTCATAAAATCACATGAATGCCAAATGTTCTCAGTCTCTCAGTTCTAGGCTAGAAGTACAAAGATTGAATGTATTGTTTTCTACTCTAGACTGGGAACTTGTCTTTCAAACAACTGGAGTCCAAATTTGAAAAGGAACCCACAAAGGAAAGTCACTGGGAAACTGGACAGAAGTCCCTGCAATGGGCACTGTCTCAGAGGGCTCTATGGGCCAGCTGCTCCTCAGGGTTGTGAGCCCTGCCCTCGGGGGACAGGCTAAGACAGAGTAGAATCTTCTCCAAGGTGTAAAAATCTCTCTGATAGGGAACTGTTTCAGAGGGCCAGTGCTATTTTAAGTTAAAGAATTAATGAATACTTTTCAACTAAAAGTTGAAATCTGTTGGAAAGAACCTAAAGAATGTTGCTTCTAATTTTATTAGGAATTCATGTCTCACTGGAAGTCATTAAATAGAAATTAATTGAAAATATCTTCAAATGTGTGGCTTTCATAGCCACTAATAATAGAATATAGTTTATAACAGGTTTTATTCCTGGTATTCAGTTCCTTTTTAGGGGATGAAAAGGGTTTGCTATTTAAAAAACAAACAGAAACCTTCGATAATATCCACCAAAGTAAGGCATTTTACATAAATGTAAAAGGTGCTGCTGCTAAAATACTCCCCGTTTTTGAATGACACGCATTACTATTTTCATAAAGGTCCATAATGATGATTTACTTTGGTGGCTCAGTGGTAAAGAATCTGCCTGGCAATGCAGAAGATACAGGAGACTCCGGTTCAGTCCCTGGGTTGGGAAAATCCCCTGGAGAAGGAAATGGCAACCCACTCCAGTAGTCTTTTCTGGGAAATCCCATGAACAGAGGAGCCTAGTAGGCTATGGGGTTTCAAATTACATGTCCATAGGATTGCAGAGTCGAACACGACTATGCATGCCTGCTGATCTATGTCTCAGCTACATTATATGATTACATCTAGCAGAATTGAGTGGAAAACAAAATCATGAAGATTGACTTGAGAATTGTAAATCTTTGATCCTCAACCTGGTTCTACTACTAAAGGCTATCCATGAAAGACAACAGCATCAATTTCACATCTCTAGTCTCTGACATGGAGAAGGCAATGGCGACCCACTCCAGTACTCTTGCCTGGAAAATCTCATGGATGGAGGAGCCTGGCGGGCTGTGGTCCATGGGGTTGCGAAGAGTCGCACACGACTGAGTGACTTCACTTTCACTTTTCACTTTCATGCATTGGAGAAGGAAATGGCAACCCACTCCAGTGTTCTTGCCTGGAGAATCCCAGGGATGGGGGAGCCTGGTGGGCTGTCGTCTATGGGGTCGCACAGAGTCGGACATGACTGAAGCGACTTAGCAGCAGCAGCAGTCTGTGACATCGATGTCCAGGCTTTCTCCCTGACTATGAAAAAGTCAGTCTTGAAACCAAGACTGCAAGCCTGCTTTAACCATGTCTGCAAGTCATGGACTTTGTGCAAAGTGAAGAATAGAAATAGATCACTCCACCTCAGGGTTATTGTTATTGGGTAGCTCAGATATATTTATGGAGAAGGCAATGGCACCCCACCCCAGTACTGTTGCCTGGAAAATACCATGGATGGAGTAGGCTGCAGTCCATGGGGTCGCTAAGAGTCAGACACGACTGAAGCAACTTAGCAGCAGCAGCAGATATATTCATGACTGTGAACAAATCTCAAAAATGACAATATGCCTTACAAATTTAAGGTTTTCTAATTAAACAAACATATTTGAAATTATGTAAAATGAAAATCCTTCTGCCCTCAGCTGAACTTTTCACTTGTAAATGGGTTGGACTGCCATTGAGTTTTCTGTGTTTATTCACCTAATCTGCGTTGGTTATGTATCAATCCTTTCACCTTATTAGAGGTCATGAAGGATGGCAGAAAATAGTCAAGGTCATGGAAGAAAAGAGTTTCTATCACTATTTTTACATTTCTTGGAGTCTTGCCCATGTTGGTGATCTCAAATGATTAGAATCTAAAATGAAGTTGGCATCATCTGCTACAATGTACCTAAAGATTATAAACTGAAATTCTAGCTTGATGCTTTGAGACCAAGTAACTCAACTGGGAAGCAATGGGGCACACTCTTTGTCATATTTTCTTGCTTAAGATAGTCCACAGTCCCTTCTCAGTTTCTACCATCCACAAGAAGGCTTTCTTCCAATTGCAGTAAATGAGACTTGATTATGCGGCTGAGGTCTGGTGAACTCCTGTCTTCTCATCTATCTACTTAAGAATAAACCTAGGTAGCCAGGATGAAATCTGTCTGTTTTGGAAATGAGGCACCGCAGCAAGCAGATATGACTTTGAAGGCACCATCCCTTACAGAGTAATCCATATATCCTCCAGTTGATCAAGGCATGGTAATACCAGCTCAACCAGAGTATAGCACTTTGGGATCATTCTGGCTAATGATGCCATAGTTTTCATTTGCTCCGGTCAAACCAAATGCTATTGCACACCAGGCACTGTGCTAGGTGATGGATGCATCACTCCAGGCACTGAAGAGTGAGCTCAGAAGAGTATGTGAAGATAAGGCCTTAACATTTGGTTTCTAGTTTAAACCAAACATTGGAACATAAACTCAAGAAATGGCCCTAGCTTTACCATCTGTGCAGTAGTTAGATGTTATTAACTCTGTTCACCAAATTCCCTAATGATGGTACAAAAAGTTTGATACCAAAGAGTTTGAGCCAAAAGGTAGATTGACGATTTAAGATGAAGCTTCACAAACTATGTTTTTCTAAACATACAATAAAAGATATCCAGAATGGCTTGTACATTTAATGCCAGTATTCTATTACCAATTTTAGCATCTTGTTCTTATTTGTCTTTAAAGATATCAATAGTCAACTGATTTCAAAACAGAAGTGAAACACCCCAGTGCAGCATAAAAATAAATGTAAATCAATAGGAAAGAAGTAGCTGATTCATCCCCAATTCACATATATAAGATTTTGGATTGTAGTTACTTATTTCAATGAGCTGATACCCTTGCTTCACATATAGAAAAACATGAGCAATGGTGTCCCTCTTTTCTTTTGGCTCCCCTCCCCCCCATTTTATCTAAGAAGGATATCATCTGGACAAAATTAAGAATAGTGATGGATGACTGGGTGGGTCCTAGAAGTCTTCATGTTCTTAGAATTGGAAATGTGACGGCTTCAAAGATTTATACTTATCTGAATGTGAATATAGAATGAAGATGGATATTCCTTTCATTGTTGTTGTTTTGCTCAGTTGTGACTGACTTTCTGTGACCCTGTGGACTGTAGCTCACCAGTTTCCTCTGTCCATGGGATTTTTCAAGCAAAAATACTGGAGTGGGTTGCCATTTCCTTCTTCCGGGGGTCTTCCTGACCCAGGGATTGAACCCACATCTCCCAAATCTCCTGAATTACGGGTGGATCCATCTACTGGTGAACCACCAGGTTAAATTCTTTTCATTAGAAGCATGTAAAAGTTTAATGATAATTAACTCATCAACACACTTGTGCTGTCAAGGCAGCTTCAACTTCACACAAGCTGTAGGATTCATAGCGTTAAACCCAGGTAGCTCGATCTTTTGCTGCCCTGCACCCTCCACTTACTGAGCTTCTAAGGGTATGGAGATACTTAACATGCCACAATGATTTAGAGAAACTGGACCAAAGGTATTAAAAGCATGTTCTTTCCTTCAAACAGCGCTACCCTTTATTATGTGATCTGAAGATTCTGTGTTACTTGAAATCTATTGTTTTGTTTCAAAAATATTTTATATATGCAGAAAAAAAAAATCCAAAGCAAAAACAAATTATCTCCAAGTATCCAATGAGTATTTTGAAAATGAATTACTGTTAGGCAAAGGAAAATGAACTTTGTTTATATACAAAGTGCCTTCCTTTCAGCTAAAATAAATGGCTGATTTAGTTTCAAAGTAAAAATTTCTAACCCCAGCAGGTGGTTCTATGTTGGACTACTACAAAAATCACTAAGGTCAATGTGCATCTACAGCCTGAACAATAGATTGAAATAATTTAAAACCACCATACATGTCTAGACTGAGAATATTTTCAGTCACAATGAAAATCCAATATGCTTAAACCTAGGGAAAATAAAGAATGACATCAGCTAATAGCATATTCTGACATTTTTCTGATCTTAATGAAAATGTTTTCCAATGTCAAGTCACAGTCATATTAAAACATTTTCCCCCAAAGCCAAGGTCTATATTTGCTATTTATTCAAGGCAAACGTTTTCATGAATTGTGTTATTTACTTGCCTAAGTTGAACTGGATGATTTGTTTGTTTGAAAAATTCTTTACACCTCAGGCATCTATTTCAATTTCAGATAAGTCATAAAAAACTGTATTGTGTTTTTACCATCTTGTATTTGTTCTAAGTTTTAAATCTATGGTTCTCCATTTGCCATAGAACACTCTCTTGGACTAAACAAATAATCTTTGTAAATTGATGTTTTGAATTATTGGGCATATTATTAAATGAATTAAAGGGATGATTTTAGATGGACTTCTAAAACATGAAATAATAAATTGGCCATAAAGGGCAAACATTAAACTGGTGTTTTGAATCATCTCCATGAACACAGGATAGAAGAAAGCAAAAGATAGTCTGCCCAATAGCTTATTGATGTATCTGACCAAAAGAAGTACCAAGTCAACCATGCAGAGATGTAACTTATTTTTAGAAAGGGTAGACTAAGTAATTAAGATTTCAGATTTCTTCAGCTATTATTCAAATAAAATAATAGGACTTTTTTTTTTTACATTTTTTCAGTTTCTTTTTTCACAGCAAATGAAAATGTAAATTCTAAGTGACCAAATCATCAATTGAAGAAATATTTGAATTTAAAATGAAAAATCTATTTCCATTTTGTTACTTTTATTCTAACATTTATACTGAACGTGGTAGTGGTGGTTTAGTCTCTTAAGTCATGTCCAACTTTTGTGACCCCATGAACTGTAGCCCGCCAGGCTCCTCTACTCTCATTAATTTTCTCTTATGACAATTTTAATTCATCCATTTGCCTAGAAACTACTTTAGATGAAAAATGTATAAATGTAACTGATGCCAGTGACTCACATAATTAGTAGTAGATCAATAAAGTAAAAGAAATTACTGCTGCTGCTACTGCTGCTAAGTCGCTTCAGTCATGTCCGACTCTGTGCGACCCCATAGACAGCAGCCCACCAGGCTCCCCTGTCCCTGGGATTCTCCAGGCAAGAACACTGGAGTGAGTTGCCATTTCCTTCTCCAATGCGTGAAAGTGAAAAGTGAGAGTGAAGTCATTCAGTCGTGTCCGACTCTTAGCGACCCCATGGACTGCAGCCCACCAGGCTCCTCCATCCACGGGATTTTCCAGGCAATAGTACTGGAGTGGGGTGCCATTGCCTTCTCCAAAAGAAATTACTGCTGATTCCTAAATATTAAAATTACTCAGTTCCTGTTATTTCAGCTTAAGTTTTCAATCTATGCTAGATATCATTTAGGAAAGGCTTCCTAATTCATGTAGAGTAAGGCATGCCTTAAAAATAATAATTTTATTTTTCTTCACATAAATTGAAAATTATATTTGTGTTACATTAAGCTAATATCTTCATTCATTTACTTATTTACTTATATTTGCATTGTCCACTTACTCTGGGCTCCAGGGACTAGAGAATTAATGGTGAATAAAATAAAATCTTTGCCTACTCTTGTATAGCTCACAGTTTAGTGGTGGGTGTGCATGTGTACAGGCATTAAAGGTAATCATAAAAATAAAGGTTTAATTAAAAACTGTGGTAAGAGATACAGAAGGGAGTTAAATGGTTCTATAAGAGCATATAATAGGGTGACTCTGACCCAGTCAGAGTAGTCAGGATACTGACGTGGGTATTTTGTTTTTCAAAGTCCAAATAGTAATTGATGAAGTAAGTCAACATTTGATTTGTCTCAAAATGAAATTATCTCTGCAGACATGGGCTTTGTTTGAGATTCTCCAAATTATGTCTTGGCTAAATTTAACCAGACAAGACAAAAGAACTTGAGAGCAAAAATGGAATTCAGAGAACTTGTCATCCAACCCTCTTATTGGATAGATGTGGAAACTATGTTTGTGGAAGGGTGAATAGCTTGCCTGTTTGTTTCCACTCAGTGGTAGAGATGAAATTAGAACCCCATTATGCTAAAATCCTATCCAGCGTGCAAGCCTCTCATCCATACCACTCTGCGTCTGGTTTACCTAATGCTATCTAATGCACTGATGCAGTAACTGAAATAGCAATATGGTAAGAAAGCCTAGAAAATGAGAATATTCATGAAGGAACAATTACTTTCTGAACAAAATCTGTCACTCAGCTCAAGCCACAGCTGAAAGAAAACTATAGCTATGCATACAACCAGATATCTTGTAAGTTTCCAGTTAATTATCATGCTTCATTCTTTTCCTTAAATTGTGTGTGTGTGTGCATGCATATGTATCCTTAGGTTTAAAGTCACTAGCCTCTATAGACTTGTATTCTTTTGCTCAAATCAAAATTGAAATTAATTCATGGCCGATCTTATATATCATTTTTCCTGTATACTTATTTGACTTTATCCAAATGGATGTTTTCAATAAACTGTAGTTTTTATGGAAGTTTAAATTTACAGAAAATACACAGAGAGTGCTGAGAGCTTCTGTATATATTCTCTCTCCACATACACAGTTTCTCCTATTACTAAAATTTACATGAGTACAGTACATTGGTTACAATCAAAGAACAAATATTGATACATTATTATTAACTGAAGCCCATAGTTTACTTTATATTTTACTCTTTGTGTGTCAGTTCTTTGTGTGTGCTTGCTACCTTGCTTCAGTCGTGTCCGACTCTTTGCAACCCCATGGACTGCAGCCCGCCAGGTTCCTCTGTCCATGGGGATTCTCCAGGCAAGAATACTGGAGTGGGTTGCCATGCCCTCCCCTAGGGGATCTTCCCAACCCAGGGATCGAAGACACATCTCTTATTTCTCCGGCATTGGCAGGTGGGTCCTTTACTACTAGCACCACCTGGGAAGCCAGTCAGTTCTGTTAGATCAGAGATCAGATCAGATCAGTCGCTCAGTCGTGTCCGACTCTTCCCGACCCCATGAATCGCAGCACACCAGGCCTCCCTGTCCATCACCAACTCCTGCAGTTCTATAGATTTTGACAAATGAAAAATGTCCTGAATCCACCATTACAGAACCACACAGAATAGTTTACTGCCCTAAATATCTTGTGCTCCACCTATTCAGCTTATCCTCCCTTTCTTTAAACCCTTGGCAACCGCTGATCTTTTACTATACATATTGTTTTGTATGTGTGTAGTAAAATATGCAGAATATAAACTTTACAATTTTAACAATTTTTAAGTGTACAGTTCAGCAGGTATTAAGTACATTCACACTGCAAGCATCACCACTATTCAACTGTCTCTCTTTCTTTCCCCAAATGCCATGTTGTTGGAATGGACAACATGTAGCCTTTTTAGACTGACTTTTTTTAACTTATTGCTAAGCATTTAAATTTCCTCCATGCCTTTTTGTGGTTCATTTCTTTTCATACCGAATATTATTCCCTTGTATTGATGTATTGGGCTTCCCTGCTGGCTCAGATGGTAAAGAATTTGCTGCAATGAAGAAGAGCCAGGTTCAATCCCTGGATTGGGAAGATCTTCTGGAGAAGGGAATGGCTACCCACTCCAGTATTCTTGCCTGGAGAATTCCATGGGCAGAGTAGCCTGGAAGACTACACTCCATACAGTCACAGAGTTGGACACGACTGAATGACCAACACAAACACACACACATGCATGCATCCGAGTTTGTTTATCCAGTCAGGTATTGTAGGACATCATGGTTGCTGCCAAGTTTTGGCAATTATGAATAAATCTCCTATAAACATCCATGTGCGGGTTTTTGTGTAGACATATCTTCAATTCATTCTGACAAATACCTAGGAATGAGATTGCTGGATTATATGGTAAAACTAGATTTAGCTTTAAGAAGCTGTCAAACTGTCTTCCAGAATAGCTGTTCCATTTTGTTTTCCCACCTAGAAAGAATGAGAGTTCCTCTTGCTCCAAGTTTGGTGGAGCATTTGGTGTTGTCAGCATTTTGGATCTTATCCATCCTAATAGATATGTAGTGGTATCTTACTGTTTTAATAAATGGACATTTTAGAACTTTCCAAATTACAATGCCGAAAAGAATCCTCAGTACAGTAAAAGAAAATGCTCCACCTATTTAAATCATCTCTGATCCATTACTGGCAAAGTTTGCCACTCTAAAGGTGGTCTGCTTTAGATATTTACTAGATCAGTTTCTAGGTCTTTAGCAACCTTTCAGTTCAAGATGAAGTGAATGATCCCTTTTCTGAGTGCTTACAGCACACTGTTCATTCTTATAGTACTTGCTTATCATACTGCACCAGAAGCATCTATGGCTATGTCACTCTTTCTCACTGGACTTTGAGGTTCTAAAGGCAGAAAACTTGAGGTACATGAGTCTGCAGCCCTGTGCTGAGCACAGAGTCTCTATGTGGTGGTCATCAGTTTAGAGTTGTTCCTGATTATGACAGATATTAGTGGAGAACATGCGCATGTGTGCATGCTAAGTAGCTTCAATGGCATCTGACCCTTTGCTACACGATGGACTGTAGGCACCAGGCTCCTCTGTCCGTGGGATTCTCCAGGCAAGAATACTGCAGTGGGTTGCCATGCTCTCCTCCAGGGGATCTTCCTGACTCGGGGATTGAACCTTACATCTCTTGCCTTGGCAGGCGGGTTCTTTATTCACTAGCGCCGCCTGGGAAGCCTAGAGGATATGTGAGGTCAACTCAAATCCATGCTGGCCTCAGCCTCACTAACTTCTCTCTAACAGTTTTGCCCTGAGTTGCAGTTGTGGCCTCTTCCTGTTCTAAAACTAGATCAAGTAAAGGTACTATTACTCAAAAAATCAAGTAAAGGCAAGAAAGAAAAGACAGAGAGAAAAAACAAAATAGTCCCCAAAGGGGTAAGTAGTCCACTAAAAATAAAAATTTGCTGGCTTTCTCCCTCTTTCCCTTTGCCCCTCATCCTCTCCAGGTGCAATGTCACTACCTACTACTGTAGCTTAACCAGTTAATTAACAAGGTAAGGTGGCTTTTGCAAATATAACAAAAGGTCTTCCAACTTTGCAACAGATTTTTTTCTGGAAACGTCATAACCGTCATATAAAATAATGACTTGAAAATAGAACAAATTACTAGGAGCTTTGGTTTGGTTTTAGATTCCAAAGCCATTGGACCAGAGGTGATGGTGAATACATTAGGTGGTTGGCAGTCAGCACAATGCAAGCTCACTAAGTAGAAAGGCATTGGGATCAAGACCTGCAGTTGACCCAAGAGTACTTGGCAGGGAAGAAGAGAGACTTTAAACTGCCTGAGAATGAGAACAAGCCCTCACTTTCAGAGAAAGCACAGAAACACTAAGCTCTACAAAGTCTACCCAGGATAGTGTAAAGTGCCAAGGTTTAACCAGGTCAAATAATAATCACACATTCAAGTACTTGCTCCAAGTATGCACTAACTGGCTCTAAACCATATAATTCAAAATCCCTAGATGACTGTAATGTGATTTGCTAATCTTTCCTATGAATTATTGATAATATCCATCAACAGACAATGACTATAAATAAATAAATGCAAAGTATTAGGGATTCTAGATATTTACATTTTACCAGTCTGGCATCTGCAAGAAAACTCCTAACTCTCTCCAGGAGTTATTTAAGCAGCCAGTATTTCCAAAGCAAACTTCATTTTTTAAAAGGATAGCTGGGCTTATTAAAGGTCATTAGAACACTAAACATGATATTAGGCACCAAGGAGCAATCAGAAGTTCAAAGTGTTGTGTCTGGATGAAAAAAATGTCATTTTGAGAATCAAACATCTCAGGAGGGTTGTCATTCTCAGGGAAATTACTTTTCCCAAATTCAGAGATGTCAGGTCCTCTTGCTAGGAAAAGTGCATGGCATTCTTTAACCTTTTGTTGTACTAAATTCTGCCACACAGTGTGATGGAAGGACAGTATCCTGGAGAAATCAATGTTCTTTTAAGCAGCAGCCACCGGGGCACATCCCACTCCATGGCTATTGTGGAGATGGAGGTGAGGGATTGTCAAAAACATCCCATACTTTTCCCACATGAAATGGACCAAGCAGTGAGTCTTGTCCTTCAGAGATTTAAATGACACTTTAAAATGCTAGATATTTTTGGCTGCACACTTGAGGAGATTAGCAGACTCAAAAAAGGCACTAAGCAGATGAGTAATTATTACAGCACAAATGCACGTAGCACAGTGCATATAAATCACCGAGGGTTATGGAGCACTCACTAGCCCCTTGGTGGTCCTTCAGTTCTGTGTTTATTGCTTTACTGCCCCGGCTAAACCTGTGAACTCCCCAAGCCAAAGCTGGAGTGTCCTGGTGAGCACACAATTTTTATTTTTTTCCTTTCTGCTCTGCACCATGTTGTCGCAGAGAACTGTATCCAGCTCTATCCAATGCTCCCAGGCTGTGCAGTGGGGCTAAGACCGGTGCTCAGATGACCTCACAATGGCTGAAGTTGATGAAGACTCTGCTCACCTCCCATACCAGAAGTTTCCAGTGCCCCCTGTGTCACGAAAGATACATGACACATATCTCTCACTTGCTCAGGTTTTTAAGTAGTTCTACGTAGAACATTTTTAACTTCAAGGTACCAAGGAGCTTGGAAAGCCAAGTCATTCTCCTTTGTGCTGAGTATCTGCTGCGTGTTTTCTTCTTCATGTACTAAACATCAGGGGCAATCCGCGGACTGCTTCATTTTCACAACAAAGCCTAAATAAATTCTACACATTGATCAAAATTTGACAGCTCAGCGTGTGGTTTTGCAACATGCTGCTTGGGTAGCCTTGCTTTAAAATACTCAAGGTCATTTCCACAGTAAGAATCTAGGCTTGAAACACCTTATGCCCGGCTTCGCCTCTCTTCCACTCCCTTCTCTTTAAAAGCCTATTTCTCTTACTCTTTTAGCTTCTCCTCTCTGTTTATTCATTGAAGCATGAGGCATGGTTGATTTCAGGCAATTCTACAGCAAACTCCATAAGAAAGATCCTGGGAGAACTCTGTTTACTACAGTTCTCATCACCTGAGAACCTGTTATAAAAAATCTATTTATTTCTTTGGCTGCGTAAGGTCTTAGTTAGACTGCGTAAGACTTCCTGGTGGCTCAGATGGTAAAGCATCTGTCTACAATGCGGGAGGCCCGGGTTCGATCCCTGGGTTGGGAAGATCCTCTTCTGGAGAAGGAAATGGTAATCCACTCCAGTACTATTGCCTGGAAAATCCCATGGACAGAGGAGCCTGGTAGGCTACAGTCCGTGGGGTCGCAAAGAGTCGGACACGACTGAGCGACTTCACTTACTTAAGGTCTCAGTTGCGTTATGCGGGATCTTTCTGTTGCAGGGCTGTGGTGTACAGCCCTGGTTGTGGTGTGCAGGCTCAGCAGTTGTGGCGCAGGCTTAGCTGCTCCATGGTAGGTGAGATCTCAGTTCCCCGGATGGGGGATTGACCACACATCCCCTGCATTGCAAGGTGGATTCTTAACCACTGGACCACCGGGGAAATCATTTGCTACACACCCCTGCTCTTTTTAAGACTCTCTTCACTTGCTCTTCTCTATTTTTTTCTTTTATCTCCACCTGAAGCTTAAGTAGGGGGATTAATCCTAGGCTATAGGTCCTAGCTCCATTACGCAGAGGATACTATAAATTTTCATGGGATTTTGTCTTCTTAGGGTTTAGATAAATTCCATTAGAAAGACTGTTGAGGCAGTGGAGAATTGGGTAACTAAACACAAATTTCATCTTTCTTAAATTATGCTTAAAGGAATACAATAACAATGCTCTGAGCATGTAACATCATATAAGGAAAATCAGATGCAATCCTGTCTAAAGAGAAGGTCAGTACAATTTTTCTAGGTTATTTTAGAAGACTCAGTATGCAAAAAGGCCAGAGCTCTGTGAAGTAGGACAATTATAGACAATATTATTTTCCCCAGAAAGTTGCTTCTTAAAGTATGATAAAAATATTGCACAAACAAATCAAAATCTCTTGTTCTTTGAATTCCTGTTTAGATATTATCTTTATTTTAATATCTATATCTAGTTTTGATTACTTTATTTATACCTTTAACAGCATCTTGAAATGAAAAGCTCTGCAAAGAAGTGATTCCTGCTCTTGCAGTGGGCAAAATTCACCAAACCACACTTTATAATATTGCTTGTGGCAAAGATTGGAAAAAATCTAAATTAGGTGATGATATGTTTCATAAACTATCAAAGAAATCCCAAGAATTCAGAGAAGATACTTTTTTTGAAGAAACTTACTTTAACCTTTGGTTTGCTTGATTTTCTAAGAAAAAACAGCAACAACAAAATCAGGGTAAATAATCTGACTCACTAAGTCCCTCTGACAAATGCTTTCACTAGGTCATACATTTTCCCACTCAACTCACTTGTTGCTTTCGATTTCACATCAATGTGACTTCATTTGTAACATACTAGTCACTATTCCTTAGTTATTGTGTTCTTAAACATGTGAGAAATATGCCATTTATTTTCTTGAGGGAACATTTGGGAAAAAAAGCAAAATAATTGCAGTGTTCTGGCATGATGAATATTACATTTCATGGTGATTATTAGATTTCAGAACTAGGGCATTTTTACCTAATTTATCTACTGCAACATTAAGTTATGTGGGTTTAATGAGGCCAGAAATGGCCTGTTCCCCAAAATGGCCAGATCCTGAGAATGTTAATCAATGCACTTGACTGATAATAAAACTGGTCACAGTATGTACTATAACCATAGATATTAACACATTCTCCCTATGCATATGTGTATTTTAAGTCATAAAATACAAAATCATGTCTTCTTGTCACTTTAAAAGCTTGACCAACAAGGGAACCACCCCGCTGTCTGATCTCTAGTTGCTTCATCTGGCCCCTCCCACATGAACTTAGGCTCAAGACCCATTAAACACCTGTGGGTCTTGAATATGAACATATGTAATACCTTATACAATTTGCACATAGTAGTCCTTCTGCCTCAAAAGTTCTTTTTCATCTGAAAAATTCTTAGATCAAAAATAACTTTCTCTATGGAGTTTTTCTAAAACCTCTGGGATCCTGAAGGCAGAGACAATGCCTTCAGTTCAGTTCAGTTCAGTCGCTCAGTCCTGTCTGTCTCTGCAACCCCATGAATCACAGCACGCCAGGCCTCCCTGTCCATCACCAACTCCCAGAGTTCACCCACACTCACGTCCATTGAGTCAGTGATGCCATCCAGCCATCTCATCCTCTGTCGTCCCCTTCTCCTCCTGCCCCCAATCCCTCCCAGCATCAGAGTCTTTTCCAATGAGTCAACTCTTTGCATGAGGTGGCCAAATTACTGGAGTTTCAGCTTCAGCATCATTCCCTCCAAAGAAATCCCAGGGCTGATTCCTTCGGAATGGACTGGTTGGATCTCCTTGCAGTCCAAGGGACTCTCAAGAGTCTTCTCCAACACCACACTTCAAAAGCATCAATTCTTCAGCGCTCAGCCTTCTTCACAGTCCAACTCTCACATCCATACATGACCACAGGAAAAACCATAGCCTTGACTAGACAGACCTTTGTTGGCAAAGTAATATCTCTGCTTTTGAATATGCTATCTAGGTTGGTCATAACTTTCCTTCCAAGGAGTAAGTGTCTTTTAATTTCATGGCTGCAGTCACCATCTGCAGTGATTTTGGAGCCCAGAAAAATAAAGTCTGACACTGTTTCCACTGTTTCCCCATCTATTTCCCATGAAGTGATGGGACCAGATGCCATGATCTTCGTTTTCTGAATGTTGAGCTTTAAGCCAACTTTTTCACTCTCCACTTTCACTTTCATCAAGAGGCTTTTGAGTTCCTCTTCACTTTCTTCCATAAGGGTGGTGTCATCTGCATATCTGAGGTTATTGATATTTCTCCCAGCAATCTTGATTCCAGCTTGTGCTTCCAGCCCAGCGTTTCTCATGATGTACTCTGCAGAGAAGTTAAATAAGCAGGGTGACAATATACAGCCTCGACGTACTCCTTTTCCTATTGGAACCAATCTGTTGTTCCATGTCTAGTTCTACCTGTTGCTTCCTGTCCTGCATACAGATTACATCTCTACATAAAATGCATCAATTAGTTCTTAAGAAAATCCTCAAATTTCTTAACATGAAATAAAAGGAAAGCCTTTAATAACATGCACTATTTTTCTTTCTCTAGACGTGTCTATTGTTTTAACCCCAAATGTTGTATTAGAGTATGCAGAATCCCTTCAGTTTAGTTCAGATCAGTTGCCCAGTCATGTCTGACTCTTTGTGACCCCATGGACTGCAGCATACGAGGCCTCCCTGTCCATCACCAACTCTTGGAGCTTGCTCAAACTCATGTCCATCAAGTTGGTGATGCTATCCAGTCATCTCACCCTCTGTTGCCCCCTTCTCCTCCTGCCCCCAATCCCTCCCAGCATCAGAGTCTTTTCCAATGAGTCAACTCTTTGCATGAGGTGGCCAAAGTACTGGAGTTTCACCTTTAGCATCATTCCTTCCAAAGAAATCCCAGGGCTGATTCCTTCGGAATGGACTGGTTGGATCTCCTTGCAGTCCAAGGGACTCTCAAGAGTCTTCTCCAACACCACACTTCAAAAGCATCAATTCTTCAGCGCTCAGCCTTCTTCACAGTCCAACTCTCACATCCATACATGACCACAGGAAAAACCATAGCCTTGACTAGACAGACCTTTGTTGGCAAAGTAATATCTCTGCTTTTGAATATGCTATCTAGGTTGGTCATAACTTTTCTTCCAAGGAGTAAGTGTCTTTTAATTTCATGGCTGCAGTCACCATCTGCAGTGATTTTGGAGCCCCAAAAAATAAAGTCTGACACTGTTTCCACTGTTTCCCCATCTATTTCCCATGAAGTGATGGGACCAGATGCTATGATCTTCGTTTTCTGAATGTTGAGTTTTAAGCCAACTTTTTCACTCTCCACTTTCACTTTCATCAAGAAGCTCTTTAGTAATTCATTTTCTGCCAAAAGAGTGGTGTCATCTGCATATCTGAGGTTATTGATATTTCTCCCAGCAATCTTGATTCCAGCTTGTGCTTCATCCAGCCTGGTATTTTGCATGATGCAATCTGCATAGAAGTTAAATAGACAGTGTGACAATATACAGCTTGGACGTACTCCTTCCCCAATTTGGAACCAATCCATTGTTCCATGTCTGGTTCTACCTGTTGCTTCTTGACCTGCATACAGATTTCTTAGGAGGCAGGTCAAGTGGTCTGGTATTACCATCTCTGCAAGAATTTTCCAGTTTGTTGTGATCCACACAGTCAAAGGCTTTGGCATAGTCAATAAAGCAGAAGTAGATGTATTTCTGGAACTCTCTTGCTTTTTCGATGATCCAACATATATTGACAATTTGATCTCTTGTTCCTCTGCCTTTTCTAAAACCAGCTTGAACATCTGGAATTTTTCACATACTGTTGAAGCCTGGCTTGAAGAATAGTGAGTATTACTTTGCTAGTGAATGAGATGAGTGCAATTGTGCAATAGTTTGAACATTCTTTGGTGTTGCCTTTCTTTGGGATGGGAATGAAAACTGACCTTTCCCAGTCCTGTGGCCACTGCTGAGTTTTCCAAATTTGCTGGCATGTTGATTGCAGCACTTTAACAGCATCATCTTTTAGGATTTGAAATAACTGAGCTGGAATTACATCACCTCCACTAACTTAGTTCCTAGTGATGCTTCCCAAGGACCACTTGACTTTGGACTCCAGGATATCTGACTCTAGGTGAGTGATCGCACCATTATGGTTATCTGGGTCATGAAGATCTTTTTTGTACAGTTCTTCTGTGTCTTCTTGCCACCTCTTCTTAATATCTTCTGCTTCTTTTAGGTCCATACCATTTCTGTCCTTTATTGTGCCCATCTTTGCTTGAAATGGTCCCTTGATATCTCTAATTTTCTTGAAGAGCTCTCTAGTGTTTCCCATTCTATAGTTTTCCTCTATTTTCTTTGCACTGATCACTGAGGAAGCCTTTCTTATCTCTCTTGCTAATCTTTGGAACTCTGCATTCAGAGGGGTATATCTTTCCTTTTCTTCTTTGCCTTTAGCTTCTCTTCTTTTCTCAGCTATTTGCAAGGCCTCCTCAGACAACCATTTTGCCTTTTTGCATTTCTTTATAGAATCCCTTGCTATTTTCTTAATGCACTGTGTACATTCTCTTAACTCCAGATACATGCAGGTCTGTATGTCTAAAGAAAAAATTCCCAGCAGAATACAGGCAGACACACACAAAGCTTCTGATATGCAAATTGTGTTCATGGGTTACTCTCAGACAGACCTGACTGCACCACCATCTATTCCCTCCCTAACACTGGCCTGACTCCAGGTATCAGTCTACTAAGAGTATAGAAGCAAGAAACCTCTTACAACTAAGACAGACAGAAAATACCCTTGGAGTTCTGGATATCACAGTTCCTAATCCAATATTTGATTATGTGATGTAAATTATTTTTCTGTCTTCGGAGATTGTATTATTATTATTAGCCATACTGCATGGCATGAGGGATCTTAGTTTCCTGGCCAGGAATCAAACCCAAGTCCCCTGCTTTGGAAACTCCGAATCTTAACCACTGGGCCACCAGGGATCCCCATGGAGATTGTACTTTAAAATGCACAGAGCCACAAAGAGCCACACAGCACCTGGAGCAACACCTTTCCAAACACAACAAGGATGATGTACCCTAGAACATTTTTCAGCTTGCATAATTATCTTCCTAGGCAATAAAGCACTTATTTGAAATAATGACATCACGACCCACATCTACTACAACGTCCATGCTCCTGTTTCCGCCTGAAGCTCCATCTTTTTTTTGTACTCTTAACAAAGTCATGCCATGAACTATCAATGTCCATTTATACTTTGTCCAAACTTTCCCTGCCACCCCTGGGGAGAATGTCACTGGCAGCTGGGGCAGCTGGAAGACTGCCTAGGGATTTTCTTGAATTCCTTTGACACACAGTAAGGAAATGAGTATCTTTGCATTGTTTTCATTTGCCAAATGATGTCTTCCTCTGCATCCATGCATCCATCTCACAAGAGTGGGTTGCAGGTAAGACGTGGAGAGTGAGCGTGGGGGCGTGTTGGTCAGCCTGAAGCTTAGACTGGGACAGGTGAGCTTATCAGGAGAAGAAGAAAATAACTTCCGCTCATCCTACTTCAGGGCTTATTTATTTTCCAATTAGGTTATTTTTTTCCTTTGGACATAAAATAGTTTCCTTTGGCTTCAATTTTTAACTTATACGAAATGATTGTTTGCAAAATTGAGCCATTTATCTTTGCTACCCAGTCACTTCTCCAGAACACTGAGCATCTTGATGTCCTTGTCAGATTTACTACAATAATGAGCATTACAACCAAAAGATGGTCTTGTGGTAGGAAAGCTAGGCATGATTATAGAAGATGTTAATAGGTGAAAATCAGTAAGTGACCCTGGGTAAGTCTTTACATGTGTGTGGATCTAAAAACATAGGCATCATAATTTTTTTGTTTTGGAACATAGTTGCTTTACAATATTGTGTTAGTTTCTGTTGTACAGCAAAATGAATCCACCACACATATGCAAATATCCCTCTTCCTTGGATTTCTTTCCCTTTTAGGTCACCATAGAGCACCGAGTAAAATTCCCTGAGCCGTACAGTCTGTTCTCATCAGTTATCTAATTTACACATAGTAGTGTATATATGTCAATCCCAGTCTGCCAATCTATGCCAGCCTTCTTTTGCTCCTTAGTATCCATACATTTGTTCTTTACATCTGTGTCTCCATTTCTGCTTTATGAATAAGATCACCCATACCATTTTTCTAGATTCCACATATATGCATTAACATATGACATTTGTTTTTCTCTTTCTGATTTACTTCACTCTGTATGACAGACTCTGGGGTATCCAGGTCTCTGCAAATGACCCAATTTTGTTCCTTTTTATGGCTGAGTAATATTTCATTGTACACAGGTACTACACCTTCTTTACCCATCGCCTCTGTTGATGGATATTTAGGTTGCTTCCAAGACATCAGCAATTATTGAGATACTATTTCTATTAACTGAATTTTGGGTCACAACTTTTAACTGTCCCTTCATTAGCATAAGTGTTAAGCTTCTTATCATTAAGCATATCAACAATTACCAAGTTACATAGATCCCTGTTTTTAAGAATGAAAATGTCATCTCACTTTACCTCCATTTACATATAACCCAGTTTACAGAGTATCACATCTGAACAAATCTTTATGCTATTAATGTATTTTTGAAACACAGGCTATAAACCCTTATCAAAACTTCTTGGGGACTCAGCTCCAGAGATAGGAGAAATCTTTCTCTTCTCCCATCTTTCTGCTGATGGGTCCCAAATGGGAACGGCTCAGTAGCCATGCCATCTGGAGGTCACACGGTATTACTGAAAGCTATATGACAAACAGGGAGAGCTGCATGGGAACACAGGAAATTCATACATCCCAGGGGGCCACATTAGCTCCCCAAATTAGCTGCACAATTACCCCAGTCACACCAAGTTGTCACCAATGGTGACAGAGATCCTAGAGTCAACTTAATGAACCATTTTCAGCTTTACCATAACAACCCTGTGTATGCAGACACGCTTGATGTCTCCCCGGAACCAGACACATGCTTACTTGCAACAAAATCTGCTAGGTTGGTTTATATATTTAAATAAAGGAAATGTGATTAATGACAACAACATGTCTTCCTCAGAACACTGCTTTGTCAACATTATTCAGTCAGTCCAACCTATCAAGAGATCCCTGAAGAACAGGTATTTAAACTATTTATTCATATGACTAGTCTTTGCTTCTTGGAATAAATCAATATAGATGTCAGAAAAATATTACAGATTGAATTTTAGAAAACAATGTTGTCACTTAAAAAATTGTTATTGTCTTATTTTAAGGTGAGCAAAGGGAGTGAAAGTCACTCAGTTGTGTCAGAATCTTTGTGACCCCACGGACTGTAGCCCACCAGGCTCCTCTGTCCATGGAATAAGGTAGCACTGGCCAATTAAAAATTTGTCAGGTATTAACTCATTTCTTAAAACATGAAGACTTTGTTTCTGTTTAGAAAATGTAATTCAATTTCTCTTTTATCATATTCTATAGCATCTGACTTCCAAAACTACTCACAAAATATGTAATAGTTATTTTAAGCCACTTTAGGGGTACAAAACTGAAAAGGTGGTGGTCCATTTCTGCAAGGATACATAATAGAATGTAAAATTCCACTGGTAATTCTGATGCATAAAATCACTGTTATCACATTTCAGCTTAGTTCTCAAAATGATTATACCAAGATAAAAAGATAATAATAAATATAGTAGAAATCTAT
This sequence comes from Bos javanicus, assembly GCF_032452875.1. NCBI lineage: Eukaryota > Metazoa > Chordata > Mammalia > Artiodactyla > Bovidae > Bos > Bos javanicus. The sequence goes on along the minus strand of NC_083887.1, from coordinate 33,071,659 downwards.
ATTAGTGTTAGAAACAAAATCCCAAGATAGCTCTCACTAATTGGCCACACAACATCTAACAGTTACTGTAAGGAATTGTTATACGTACCCACATCTATTGAAAAATCCAAATCATCATAATAATCTCTATTACAATAAAGTTCTATCTAAAGTAAACTTAATTAGTCTCAATAATGAAGTCTCTTCCTAGGAAATTAGGCTCTCAAAAAGGCATATTTACTTTTTTAATTTAGAAGAGCACTGTTAGGTGTACTTTCAAAATTGTTGTTAATAATAATAATGAAAGTCAACACTTACTGATCACTCGCTGTGTGCCAGGTACTGAGATAAACACCTTGAGTGATTGTCTTATATAATATATGCTTCACAATGGTCCTGTGAAACAAGTGTATTTTTTTTTTTTTCCATTTTATGGAGAAGGAACTGAGGCTCAGAGAGGTTGAGGAATGTTTTGAAGATCACACCACGGTCAAGTGGCAGAGTCAGGGCAAGCCCAGCACTGTCTCCAGAGTGAATGCTCTGCGCTACTTCATCTCTACTGCAAATATGAATGAGATGCCTAATGGGAAGAACAGGAGACTCTGCATTACTCACTCCCAGGAGGGAGAACAAATAAGGGAAGGAAGAAATGAATGGACAGACTACTTTGATCTCTGCTAAAAGCCACATCTCAGGGCTATCAGTTAATTTCCTGCCCTACAATCCTCTACAATTTTACATACTACAATATAACCCAAAGGTACTAAAGTTAAAATGGACTATTTCACTTAATTGGCTATTATAACCTTGAACTGATTTCATGACTGTAATATATACAAGGGCTTCATAGGTGGCTCAGTGGTCAAGAATCTGCCTACCAATGCAGGAGATGCCGGTTTGACCCCTGGGTCTGGAAGATCCCCTGGAGAAGGGAATGGCTACCCACATCAGTATTCTTGCCTGGAAAATCCCATGGAGAGTGGAGCCTGGTGGGCTACAGTCCCTTGGGGTTGCAAAGAGTGGGACACGACTGAGTGACTAAACACCACCAACAATATATACAAGGCTCTCACAAATGAAAGTTAAAAACTAGAGATAGAAGTGGGCAGCCATCAAACAGCATAGCACACTTATTTTCATGTTACCTTGTCTGGTAGTATACTGACCAAAGGGATAACCTTCAGCCTCCTTTCCCTGAAGCACTGGAAATTCAAAATATTCTGAATAAGAATTAACAACATTCCTTGGTGCCGGGAGCCAGCAAAGGTCATGAGGAAGGAGGCTTGGCATACGCAAAGGCGGGATCGAGCCTCAGGAGTCCCCCTGGAAATTCTCGAGCATCTACCCCCAAAACCAGAGTCTACCTACTTTAGTGCTTTGTGCTCTCACCTCTGACTTTACGGGGGCTGTCCCCCACCACCATCTCGCTCTCTCTGAAAAGGAGTAAACTTACAGCTCCAGTTAATAAAGTTTCTGGGCGTAATAGGAGTGTTTAAATCCAAACCCCTCAGATGGCTCTCTAACTTGCCTGACAAGTTTACCCGGACTCCTACAGTTATGCATATGATTGTTTACAGTCTCCCAGCCTCGAGAGGCACGGGAAGCTTAAGATATTCAAATAGCTTAGAGCCTCTCAGAGAGTTAGAAACTGTCAGAATAAAACTAGTAAAAGATTTCATTGATTAGCCAATGCTTGCTGCCAAGTTTCCACATTCCGTGTTTTGTATTCTTGAATGTGTATTAATTAATATAGTTGGTATGTAGAAAAAATAAGTAGTGTCCTTGGTGTTAGCAACTTTAGACCCTTAAGGTAATAAATTCTTTCCTTTGTTGTAAACCCACTGCACCTCTGCCCTATAGGAATGCAACTTTATCTAATACCTTCAGAGGATGGCGCCAAACTTTAAAATAATTACTCTTAGAGAAAATAAGTCTTATGGTTGACAAACCTTTGTCAGTCATAAAATGTTAATAGGCCTTCTGGCCAGAAGATGATGTAAATCACCTAAACCATTTGTATAGGATAAATTTGCAGAAAAGAAACCCTGGTTTCCGATAGGGATCAAAGACTGCTGACTTTGCATGATTTCACACCCCCTATTATCCTCTATGTGCAACTTGGTATAAAAGCCCCTGTTGAAAATAAAGCTACGGGCCTTGCTCACCGAAGCTTGGTCTCCCCATGTCATTCTTTCTTTCACATTCTGGCTGAATACCCATCTAGAGAGCGGAGGTCCTCTGCGACCACTTATTTGCCTGGGCTTCTAAGACCCACTCGAGAAGGTGCCTAAGGTGGGGCACCTTCTGCTATTCGAGAGGGCGCCTGCAGCCTCCGTGGTCAGAGCTAACCTGATGTCACAAGTTATATTGATTTTCCACGTTAACCAAGTTATTCAGCCTCTTTTCTCTGCTGAATTTTCCTACTGAGCTATCCTCATTCTATTACTCTTTATATCTTTGATTAATATTTAATAAAAGCCAGTGAACTTGCCGACGCCGTCTCCCCTTTGAACTCCCTGGGTCAGCCGGGGCTGGACCCCAGCACCTTGGAAGTTGTTTTCACTTGTTGGGGAAATGCAAGTACTCTTCGTCATTTAAAAATCCCTGAATTTGGAAGTAAATATAAACATTTTCTTCTCTTTATCTTGCAGTTAGTAAATATGGGATATTTTCACACTATTCCTTTAGATCACTAGTGAAAAGAATTATATAATTTCAGAACTGAATTGGAGAGAACTCCTCAGGTCGAGGGATGTATGGGGGTAAAAAAAAGAAAGATTCTGAAACCAGACAGACATAGGATTGACTTCCTGCTCTGCTTCTCAGGTGACTCAGATGGTAAAGAATCTGCCTGCAATGCAGGAGACCTGGGTTCTATTCCTGGGTCAGGAAGATCCCCTGGAGAAGTACATGACAACCTACTCCAGTATTCTTGCCTGGAGAATCTCATGGACAGAGGAGCCTGGCGGGCTACAGTCCATGGGGTTGCACAGAGTCGGACACAACTGAGCGACTAACATATTCTGCCATAGACATTGTATAAGGCAAGGTGAGTTGGTTTACTTTGCTGAGTCTCATTTTTTTTTCCCACATACAAAATAGAAGTGAAAATATCTGCATCACTCAATTGTTAGGAGGTCTAAAATGAGAATGTGTTTTATATGTCTATTGTAGCTACTTAGAATATATTATTTTTTATCTCAATCTCTTCGGCTTACAGTTGAGAATGGAGAATTCTGTTGAGGTCAGAAACTGACATCCTGAAAGCTATAAAAACTTGAACCTAGGTTGATAGATGCAAATTATATTTTTTGCCAATATTATACATTAATTTAACAAAGAATTTGTGGATTGTTTTAAATCCAGACATTTTACTTGACTTCTCATTTCTTGCCGTTTTCCTAGGATACAGCAACTTCTGGCCCACCAAGGATACGTATAGCTCATTATAATCCTACATAATCCAGGAAGAAGCAAGTCAGCATAATTCATTTGGCTCATGATCACTCTTTAATAATGAACTATTAGTAACAGGCCATGTCTCTTGACAGTCAGTGTTCATCTTACGGGGCATTTCTTCCTCTTTTGGTAATGATTCAAATGGAACTGATGGTTAATATTTAGATACCATCTGATAAGGTTTCCTTTACAAAACACTGTAATACATACACACTTGGCAATTGTCACGGTTGCCATAGGCTCAGTTTATGGATGCTAGAAGAGAGGACAAAGGTTAGCAATGGTTCTCTGCACAAGATCAGGAAACTGAAGGCAGGTACAATTGACTTCCTTCAGTTTATTCAGTGTCAGTGCTGGGTTGAGAAACCAGGTAAACGCCTGCTTCTGATTTAGCTTAGCACTCACTGCACTCTGTTGAAATTAACTGTTCCTATTAGAATGTCTAATTAAAATGTCTATTACAACGTCCCCCTATTAGAAAGTAACCAACCTGAGAATCAGTGAGGGTCTGCATTGTAGTCAATTTGAAGTTCAGGCACTTAGCACAGACTCAGTAATAAAAGTTCTGTAAATATCTATTGTTTAAGTAACACAAATAATAATAAATATATTTAAGGAAAGACATTTTTTTCCCCAAAATCAAGAACATTTTCTCTTAAGCTTTTTCTATGAAGGAAGTAGGACTCTAAAGTAGTGGGATTTTCTTTTTATAACAAACACCCCCAAACGTACAGGCTGAAAGTGAGCCATCATTCAGAATTGGTACCTGTGGAGATGATTGTTCACTGAACCCATCAGTGGCAGGATGACTCAAAAGCTTTTTATGACTCCTCTGTTGGATTGCCTTCATGGTGTGTTCACAAGGCACATTAGAAAAATCAATCTCATTACTGTTCCACTTGTGTTTTGTCTCCAAATAGCATTCATCTGTTTTGCTCACCCACCGTATTTACTTGGCTCTGAATAAGTTTAGGCTGCTTCTAAAACCAATTCACCTGGAAGGGATCACGATTTACCCCTCGCTAAAACTATTCTTAAAATTGCTTCAGGATCACTTGGATGGATGAATAAATTCCCAGGGTGACTAATCTGAAAGCAGCAGAGACTAAAGATGAATAAATTTTGGCATATTCATTTACACAAAAAATAAATCATACAACTAAATATTTTATGTTTCCTTTATCCCTGGGCAGTTGGTATCATCTATCTTACAGGGAAAGAAATTGAGCGCCAGGAAAAAAAAAAAAAGAAATTGAGCGCCAGGAAAAGTGATTGTCACAAGACCTTTTGTGTGCTGGCTTCTCTAGGCCAGTGGTTTCCAACCAGAAGGATTTTTTTTTTCTCACACGTGGCCCTAGAGCGTGAATATTTGGCAGTATCTGAAGACATTTTTGACTGTAATGACTGGGGGGAGGGGGGAAGTGCTACCGGCATTCAGCAAGTGATGCCAGGGGTGCCCCTGAACATCCTAGAAAAGCATAGAAAAGCCCCCCAAAACAAAGAATTATCCTGCCCAAAATGTTAACATGCTGAAGCTGAGAAACCCTGATATAGGCTGAGAATTTTGACTCCCAGGTTCTTTGGGAGCCTTTGCTGGTATCAATATTAATATGAAGTGGAGACACAGATGCAGACAACAAACTTACGGCTAGCAGGGGGTAAGCGGAGGGAAGGGATAAATTGAGAGACTGGGATTGGCATGCACACACTACTATATATAAAATAGAGAACTAATAAGGATGGAATTCCAGTTGAGCTATTTCAAATCCTGAAAGATGATGCTGTGAAAGCACTGCACTCCATATGCCATCAAATTTGGAAAACTCAGCAGTGGCCACAGGACTGGAAAAGGTCAGTTTTCATTCCAATCCCAAAGAAAGGCAATGCCAAAGAATGCTCAAACTACCACACAATTGCACTCATCTCACACGCTAGTAAAGTAATGCTCAACATTCTCCAAGCCAGGCTTCAGCAATATGTGAACCGTGAACTTCCTGATGTTCAAGCTGGTTTTAGAAAAGGCAGAGGAACCAGAGATCAAATTGCCAACATCCGCTGGATCATGGAAAAAGCAAGAGAGTTCCAGAAAAACATCTATTTCTGCTTTATTGACTATGCCAAAGCCTTTGACTGTGTGGATCACAATAAACTGTGGAAAATTCTGAAAGAGATGGGAAATACCAGACCACCTGACCTGCCTCCTGAGAAATCTGTATGCAGGTCAGGAAGCAACAATGAGAACTGGACATGGAGCAACAGACTGGTTCCAATAGGAAAAGGAGTACGTCAAGGCTGTATATTGTCATCCTGCTTATTTAACTTCTATGCAGAGTACATCATGAGAAACGCTGGACTGGAAGAAGCACAAGCTTGAATCAAGATTGCCAGGAGAAATATCAATAACCTCAGATATGCAGATGACACCACCCTTATGGCAGAAAGTGAAGAGGAACTCAAAAGCCTCTTGATGAAAGTGAAAGTGGAGAGTGAAAAAGTTGGCTTAAGGCTCAACATTCAGAAAACGAAGATCATGGCATCCGGTCCCACCACTTCATGGGAAATAGATGGGGAAACAGTGTCAGACTTTATTTTTGGGGGGCTCCAAAATCACTGCAGTTGGTGACTGCAGCCATGAAATTAAAAGACGCTTACTCCTTGGAAGGAAAGTTATGACCAACCTAGACCGCACATTAAAAAGCAGAGACATTACTTTGCTAACAAAGGTCCGTTTAGTCAAGGCTATGGTTTTTCCAGTGATCATGTATGGATGTGAGAGTTGGACTGTGAAGAAAGCTGAGCACGGAAGAATTGATGCTTTTGAACTGTGGTGTTGGAGAAGACTCTTGAGAGTCCCTTGGACTGCAAGGAGATCCAACCAGTCCATTCTGAAGGAGATCGGCCCTGGGATTTCTTTGGAGGGAATGATGCTAAAGGGGAAACTCCAGTACTTTGGCCACCACATGGGAAGAGTTGACTCATTGGAAAAGACTCTGATGCTGGGAGGGATTGGGGGCAGGAGGAGAAGGGGTCGACAGAGGATGAGATGGCTGGATGGCATCACTGACTCGATGGACGTGAGTCTGAGTGAACTCCGGGAGTTGGTGATGGACAGGGAGGCCTGTCATGTTTCAATTCATGGGGTCGCAAAGAGTCGGACACGACTGAGCGACTGAACTGAACTGAACTGAACTGAAGGACCTACTGTATAGCACAGGGAACGCTACTGAATATTTTGTAATAGTCTATATGAGAAAAGAATCTAAAAAAAAGGAATGGATATACGTATAACAGATTCACTTAGCTGTATCCCTAAACTTAACACAACATTGTAAGTCAACTACACTCCAATAAAAAACTTTTAAAAAAGAATCCCCATGTCTCCATGTTTCCCTAAATAAAAGCATGCACGTGAATTTTTCTTTGGTGATGAAAGAATAATTTTTTTCCATGCTGTTTTGCCACTTGAAAATTTCTCTCTGCCTTCAGCTCCTTTACCAAAGAGTACTAAATTGTCAGAGAGGTTGCCTGGAGATGTATTTGGCATCTTAAAAGTCTAATTGGCAGGAAAATTAAAGCAACTTAAAATGTGTGCGCTCTTTGGAGAGATGTGCTATTCCCACCCTATATTATTAGATCTCAGAGACAGCTGGGGCAAGAGCAGCTGGGACTTTTTGCTCTGCCTTTCATCAAGTTACTATAAAATTGTCCCCTCTCACTGCAAAGCTGAGAAGGAAGACAGGAAAAAAACAGGGCAAAGGCCATCCACACTTGGCAAAAGGTTGCTTCACAGCTGTCTTTTGGGAGTTCCAAGGGTGGTTTCCCTTTTGTCTATTCAATAAGTGAAGGAATGCACTTCATTGGATACGTACTTTTGAAAATAAACAATCTGTCTTGGCATATGCATTGTACAGGACAGAATGTCAAGCCTAAAAGCATTTTTTTCCACTTCAGGTTTTTAAATGAAAACATGTAACATGTAGTTATCTAAATTTCTCAGAGGACTTGCTGAATTTTATGTCAAAAGAGAAACCATTCAAAACCAAAAATAAATGAATGGGACCAAATGAAACTTATAGGCATTTACCCAGCAAAGGAAACCAGAAATAAGATGAAAAGACAATCCTCAGAATGAGAGAAATTATTTGCAAATGAAACAACTGACAAAAGATTAATCTCCAAAATATACAAACAGTTCACATAGCTCAATATCTAAAAAACAAACCACTCAACTCAAAAATGGGCAGAAGACCTAAACAGACATTTCTCCAGAGAAGACATGTAGATGGCCAACATACACGTGAAATGATGCTCAACACCACTAATTATTAGAGAGATGCAAATCAAAACTACAATGAGGTATCACCTCACACCAATCAGAATAACCATCATCAAAAAAACTATAAACAGCAATGCTGGAAATGGTGTGGAGAAAAGGGAACCTGGATGCATTGTTGATGGGAATGTAAACTGATACAGCCACTCTGGAGAACAGTATGGAGGTTCCTTAAAAAACCCAAATTAGAACTACTATATGACCCAACAATCCCATTACTGGGCATACATTGAGAGAAAAATATAATTCAAAAATGCACAAGCACCCAATGTTCATTACATCACTATTTACAATAGTCAGGACATAGAAGGAACCTAAATGTCCATCAACAGAGGAACGGATAAAGAAGATGTAGTACATATATCGGAGAAGGCGATGGCACCCCACTCCAGTACTCTTGCCTGGGGAATCCCATGGACGGAGGAGTCTGGTGGGGTGCAGTCCATGGGGTCGCGAAGAGTCGGACATGACTGACTGACTTCACTTTCACTTTTCACTTTCATGCATTGGAGAAGGAAATGGCAACCCACTCCAGTGTTCCTGCCTGGAGAATCCCAGGGACGGAGGAGCCTGGTGGCCTGCCGTCATGGGGTCGCACAGAGTCGGACACGACTGAAGCGACTTAGCAGCAGCAGCAGCAGCAGCAGTACATATATACAATGGACTATTACTCAGCCATAAAAAGGAACAAAATCCTGTCATTTACAGAGATGTGGATGGATCTACAGACTTTCATACAGAGTGAAGTAAGTCAGAAAGAGAAAAACAGTGTATATTAACATACACATATGGAATCTAGAAAAATGGTATAGATCATTTTATGCAAAGCAGAAATAAGGACACAGATATAAAGAACAAATGTACCAATACCAAAGGGTAAGTGGGCTTGGGATAGATTGGAAGATTGGGATTGACATATATACACTACTATTCAGTGATTAATGCAAAGAAATAGAGGAAAACAACAGAATGGGAAAGACTAGGGATCTTTTCAAGAAAATCAGAGATAACAAAGGAACATTTCATGCAAAGATGAGCTCGATAAAGGACAGAAATGGTATGGACCTAACAGAAGCAGAATATATTAAGAAGAGATGGCAAGAATACACAGAAGAACTGTACAAAAAGATCTTCACGACCCAGATAATCACGATGGTGTGATCACTGACCTAGAGCCAGACATCCTGGAATGTGAAGGCAAGTGGTCCTTAGAAAGCATCACTATGAACAAAGCTAGTGGAGGTGATGGAATTCCAGTTGAGCTATTCCAAATCCTGAAAGATGATGCTGTGAAAGTGCTGCACTCAATATGCCAGCAAATTTGGAAAACTCAGCAGTGGCCACAGGACTGGAAAAGGTCAGTTTTCATTCCAATCCCAAAGAAAGGCAATGCCAAAGAATGCTCAAACTACCACACAACTGCACTCATCTCACACGCTAGTAAAGTAATGCTCAACATTCTCCAAGCCAGGCTTCAGCAATATGTGAACCGTGAACTTCCTGATGTTCAAGCTGGTTTTAGAAAAGGCAGAGGAACCAGAGATCAAATTGCCAACATCTGCCAGATCATAGAAAAAGCAAGAGAGTTCCAGAAAAACATCTATTTCTGCTTTATTGACTATGCCAAAGCCTTTGACGGTGTGGATCACAATAAACTGTGGAAAATTCTGAAAGAGATGGGAAATACCAGACCACCTGATCTAACTCTTGAGAAATTTGTATGCAGGTCAGGAAGCAACAGTTAGAACTGGACATGGAACAACAGACTAGTTCCAAATAGGAAAAGGAGTTCATCAAAGCTGTATATTGTCACCCTGCTTATTTAACTTCTATGCAGAGTACATCATGAGAAACACTGGACTGGAAGAAACACAAGCTGGAATCAAGATTGCTGGGAGAAATATCAATAACCTCAGATACGCAGATGACACCACCCTTATGGCAGAAAGTGAAGAGGAACTCAAAAGCCTCTTGATGAAAGTGAAAGTGGAGAGTGAAAAAGTTGGCTTAAAGCTCAACATTCAGAAAACAAAGATCATGGCATCTGGTCCCACCACTTCATGGGAAATAGATGGGGAAACAGTGGAAACAGTGTTAGACTTTATTTTTTTGGGCTCCAAAATCACTGCAGATGGTGACTGCAGCCATGAAATTAAAAGATGCTTACTCCTTGGAAGGAAAGTTATGACCAACCTAGATAGCATATTTAAAAGCAGAGATATTACTTTGCCAACAAAGGTCTATCTAGTCAAGGCTATGGTTTTTCCTGTGGTCATGTATGGATGTGAGAGTTGGACTGTGAAGAAGGCTGAGAGCCGAAGAATTGATGCTTTTGAAGTGTGGTGTTGGAGAAGACTCTTGAAAGTCCCTTGGACTGCAAGGAGATCCAACCAGTCCTTTCTGAAGGAGATCGGCCCTGGGATTTCTTTGGAAGGAATGATGCTAAAGCTGAAACTCCAGTACTTTGGCCACCTCATGTGAACAGTTGACTCATTGTAAAGGACTCTGATGCTGGGAGGGATTGGGGGCAGGAGGAGAAGGGGACGACAGAGGATGAGATGGCTGGATGGCATCACTGACTCAATGGACGTGAGTCTGAGTGAACTCCAGGAGTTGGTGATGGACAGGGAGGCCTGGCGTGCTGCGATTCATGGGGTGGCAAAGAGTCGGACACGACTGAGTGACTGATCTGATCTGATGTATAAAACAGATAACTACTGAGAACCTACCATATAGTACAAGGAACTCTACTCAGTGCTCTGTGGTGACCTAAATGGGAAGGAAGTCCAAAATAGAGGGGATAAATGTGTGTATATATATGATTCTCTTTGATGTACAACAGAAACTAACACGACATTGTAAAGCAAATATATTCCATCAAAAATTAATAAAAAAGAGAACCATTTCACCTAATGTTTTGCTCCCCACCCCCCCTCACATAAGCAATTGTCATTAACACCAGTGAGAGCACAAAGTATTGAATGTCTGCTGCTGGATCTTTCAAACCTCCATGAAACTCTCACTCATTGGCCTAATCTGAACTTTATTGTCTACAGGCAATCCCCAAACCAAGCACAATTTTCCGCCTTAGAAGAGATGCTTTTTACTATTTTTAGTAGTCTATGACTGGACCACTGAATCCACATGGATCCATGACTGGATCTACAAAAGTAGATCACATTTAAATAGAGAAAATAGATGTGCTCTTCATATTTGAGCAAAACATTACAATGGTTTGAGGAAAGGTGAAGGGTAGGGAAGGTCAGGGTACTATTGTCCTGAGATATTAGATAAGTCACTTTTGCCATTTTTCCTTTCTTTGAATGCCAACAGCATATGATGTCTACAAGTCAAAATGTTGGTACTCTGTTGCAATCTGTCTTGTACCATTCTGCAACTGTGTCTCATATAAATCTCACATTCCAAGAAGACTGCCCTGCAAATCAAAGACAAGAATCAAGAGGAAAGTGTTTTGACTCTATGCCATGCCTCTCCTGCCCCCACTCTAAGCCCACAGCATGGTCTTATTACATTCTTATTGTTGAGGTACTGGCTGACTCAGTAAATGGATGGATTCTTATGCTGGGGCACTGGGGGGAAATGCTTTGGTTGATTTTTAAAAAGAAAAATTAAAATTCTTTAAAGGCATAGCATAAATAACATCCTAGTCACCAACTGGTTATACTACTTTTCACCCTCTCCACCTCACCATGTGTAAATTTTATCTGAATTTTTAGCAACGATTGCAGAAGGAAAAACCCCCCAAATGTCACAGAGATAAGTCATGCACTCTTGGAGAAGAAAAAAACTTTCCCAAGTACAAAGACCAAAGAAATCCCTCAAGAAAAACACCAAAGAAGATACAAGATCTGCTGCTGCTGCTGCTGCTGCTGCATCACTTCAGTCGTGTCCGACTCTGTGCGACCCCATAGACGGCAGACCACCAGGCTCCCCCATCCCTGGGATTCTCCAGGCAAGAACCCTGGAGTGGGTTGCCATTTCCTTCTCCAGTGGATGAAAGTGAAAAGTGAAAGTGAAGTCGCTCAGTCGTGTCCGACTCTTAGCAACCTCATGGACTGCAGCCCACCAGGCTCTTCCATCCATGGGGTTTTCCAGGCAAGAGTACTGGAGTGGGGTGCCATTGCCTTCTCCGATACAAGATCTAGAGCAAGTAAAAGAATGTAAATGCTCATTCCGAGGCAATCATGAAACCAGGTCATAAAGTTCCACATTGGGCATTTAAGCACTTTTTTCTCTACCCTCAATTGGAAGATAAAGAAAAACTGGATGTAAAACTCTTCCTTCCTGAGATGTGGTACATATATACAATGGAATACTACTCAGTTATAAAAAAAAGAATGATATAATGCCATTTGCAGTAATATGGATAGAGCTAGAGATTATCACACTAAGTGAAGTAAGTCAGAAAGACAAATACCATATGATTATCACCTATATGTAGAATCTAAAATATGATACAATCAGATTTATCTATGAAACAGAAACAAACTCGTAGACATAGAGAACAGACTGTGGTTGCCAAGGGGGAGGGAGCTGGAGGAGGGGTGGATTGGGAGTTTGGGAGTAGCAGATATTGGGATTATTCATTCTATTAATAAACAGCATTTATTGTTTGAATGAATAAACAACAAGGTCCTACTGTATAGCACAAGGAACTTTATTCAATATCCTCTGATAAACCATAATGGAAAAGAATATTTAAAACGAATGTATGTATATATATGTATAACTGATTCACTTTATTGTACAGCAGAAATTAACAAAACATTGTAAACAACTATGCTTCGATTAAAAAAAAAACAACTTCCTGCATGAGCAGGAGTAAAGTGATGTATTCTCCTAGAGGCTGAGAGAAGACTACATTGCTACTTACACTTCTCTCTTTTCAACATACATACACTTTCTAGGTCTAAAGCTGTCTACCTGGTGCCAGTTGGAGCAGTAAACAGTAACTCCTTGAAACAGCCTTTATATGCAGAGCTCATGTCATAGACATCAAGATGCCCCTGAACATGGTTTATGGCTTTAAGGAGTCTCTCAGTCTTTATCAGATTCAAGAATCTGTGGCCATATCTATTTGGAAGATGCTTGGACACATCATTGAAGCACAACACAGTGGTCAATGAGTTGTGTGTGCTTGAAAGGTGTGAAATTTCAGTTCTCCAATAAATTCATGTCATGTTGAAGCATGCAGATATACACGAGGCAGCCTGCTCTGCCTGTGAAGAGCAGTAAGAGTCAAGTTCATTAAATAACTCCCTTAACTGCTCACCAATAAATTTAAAACTGAGGGCAGGAATAGCACTAATTTTCCTGGCTATTTTCTAGCAACAGATCCACCACGTCTTCCCTGAATCCACATATAGTCTTTGTTAACAGATTGAACTTAGATTGAACCATGCTCTTGACGTAGTTTCCCTACAGTCTATTCATGACAAAGTAATTATTACAAATATTTTATTTGGAGAAATGGGAAATATAAATTAAACCCTTCCAAAATGAATCTCAAAGATCTGAAAGATGTATTTTCATGAATCACTTTTTGTGGCATTATGGCGTTAGTTATTTTCATAACCTGAGCTAAATTTTGAACCTGAGCTAAATCATAAGAGCAACAGCTTTTCTGTTTAGTATTCTAGATAAGCAGCAGTTATTTGCTGAATTTGCTCAGTTTTACATTGGCCAAATCTCACATACATTTCCAAAGGGCAGCCTGTGCTTTTAGCACCTACTAATGAAATCACACATTACAATCTCACCTCCACATACTGCTCCTTCAGGATAGGAATGCCACAGCTCCAGAAACAACTTGTAAGCTTCTTTTCTTTTAACAGCTGAGGCCACAGGGAAATAAGTGATGAGTGGGTGGGAGGAAGGAATATTTTAAAGCCAAAATTCAAGCTATACTTGTAGTTTCTGTGGGAAAAAAGTCAATTATGATAAGAAAGTCTCTAGCTAGTCCTATCTAATTATTTTTAGTACTTTAAAATAAGTTAATTAGAAATAGGCTATAATCCCAGACATACAGGGCAAGAGCCAGAAGATTTGCACTTCATATAATAAAGCCAAAATTAGTGTCTTCAGTTGATATGTGTAGTATTTTCTTCTGAAGTCCTCCCAGGCCAGATAAACTGAGAAAATTTCATATATCCAACTTTTAAAAAATTGCTGTTATATTGAAAACATGAAAGAAAACATTTTGTCAATTGAATATAAGTTAAAAGCTGAAACGTCATTGCCTAGAGTGATGTTAGCAAGTTATTAGAGATTATTTAACAGTTTTGTTAGGGGGAGCCCACTTCTAGCAGGAAAGATTTGGCTTATATCATCTCACTTAAATAAGCACTTATATTTGTTGGAATCACTCTTGGCAATTAATAGATCAGTCATCCAAAGCTATACTGCAGACAATGACTGCAGCCATGAAATTAAAAGACGCTTGTTCCTTGGAAGAAAAGCTATGACAAACCTAGACAGTGTACTAAAAAGCAGAGACATTACTTTGCCGACAAAGGTCCATATAGTTAAAGTTATGGTTTTTCCAGTAGTCATGTACTGATGTAAGAGATGGACAACAAAAGAGGCTGAGTGCCGAAGAACTAATGCTTTCGAACTGTGGTGCTGGAGAAGACTCTTGAGAGTCCCTTGGACTGCAAGGAGATCCAACCAGTCCATCCTAAAGGAAATCAGTCCTGGGTGTTCATTGGAAGGACTGATGCTAAAGCTGAAACTCCAATACTTTGGCCACCTGATGCAAAGAGCCAACTCAATGGAAAAGTCCCTGATGGTGGGAAAGATTGAGGGTAGGAGGAGAAGGGGTCAATAGAGAATGAGATGGTTGCATGGCATCATCAACTCAATGGACACGAATTTGAGCAGACTCCAGGAGATGGTAAAGGACAGGAAAACCTGGCATGCTGCAGGTCACAGGGTTGCACAGAGTAGGCAGGACTGAGCGACTCAACAACAGCATCCAAAGCTGTGTCTTCCAAGTACACCCAACACAAACAAGCCTTCAGGGGCACTCATTCAACCAAGACTGAGAAAAATATAGCTCCTCCCTGCCAAAAAGGGCAAGACAAATATTCAGTTGAAAATATGACTGTTGGCCACCTCACCTTCTGCTTCTTTCTTCCCTGAATAAGTTGTAATACCTTGAGAAAGAAGTTGGAATGTTCACCAATATCAAAGAATCAGCAATTCCCTTTACAAAATGCTGTGTGCTCACATTTCTTTTCCAGTTTCAATCTCTCTGGCCTCTACCACCTGGGATTCCTTATACTCATCATCAGTCATTTCCAATCCCTGTCCAAACAGATAGGCAGAAACCTAAGCCACGGGGAATGCTGATTTTCAGGATGACTCAATCTGATAAGCTTGCATTCCAACAGATAAGCCTTGGGCTAGTTTTTCACCAACTCATTGTCAAAATGGTCTGCGAATCTGCACAGATACAGTCTCAGCTGTTTTAGTGGAAAAAAGAACAATAAAAAAAGCACATATAAAGACTATTTCACATCAGAGGTTTTTGAACCAAATGGGAATAAGTGCATGCAAAGGGGGTAAATGAAAAGAAATTTAAAAGCAAGTCCTGACATCTGGAAGCTGACCTGACTTTCACAACAACGTCATGTTCTCTTTCTGTTGGACATACTCTCCCAGAATACGCATCACAGACAAGATTACTCAAGATCATGAGAAACTGAGATTTTTTTAATTTTGTAATTTTGTCTCAACACAGAAACATCACTCACAAAATATGAAACATTGACCTCTCTAGACTAAAATAAACTACTATGACTTCTTTACCGGTTATCCTCACTCTATCCTAGAGATAAGACATATCAGTTCAGTTCAGTTCAGTTCAGTCGCTCAGTCCTGTCCGACTCTTTGCAACCCCATGAATCTCAGCACGCCAGGCCTCCCTGTCCATCACCATCTCCTGGAGTTCACTCAGACTCACGTCCATTGAGTCAGTGATGCCATCCAGACATCTCATCCTCTGTCATCCCCTTCTCCTCCTGCCCCCAATCCCTCCCAGCATCAGAGTCTTTTCCAATGAGTCAACTCTTCACATGAGGTGGCCAAAGTACTGGAGTTTCAGCTTTAGCATCATTCCCTCCAAAGAAATCCCAGGGCTGATCTCCTTCAGAATGGACTGGTTGGATCTCCTTGCAGTCCAAGGGACTCTCAAGAGTCTTCTCCAACACCACAGTTCAAAAGCATCAATTCTTTGGCACTCAGCTTTCTTCACAGTCCAACTCTCACATCCATACATGACCACTTGAAAAACCATAGCCTTGACTAGATGGACCTTTGTTGGCAAAGTGATGTCTCTGCTTTTGAATATGCTATCTAGGTTGGTCATAACTTTCCTTCCAAGGAGTAAGCGTCTTTTAATTTCATGGCTGCAATCACCAACTGCAGTGATTTTGGAGCCCAAAAAATAAAGTCTGACACTGTTTCCACTGTTTCCCCATCTGTTTCCCATGAAGTGATGGGACCAGATGCCATGATCTTCATTTTCTGAATGTTGAGCTTTAAGCCAACTT
Source organism: Bos javanicus (assembly GCF_032452875.1). Taxonomy (NCBI): domain Eukaryota; kingdom Metazoa; phylum Chordata; class Mammalia; order Artiodactyla; family Bovidae; genus Bos; species Bos javanicus. Next base: position 33,055,315 of record NC_083887.1, on the reverse strand, counting down.
TTTCACTCTCCTCTTTCACCTTCATCAAGAGGCTTTTGAGTTCCTCTTCACTTTCTGCCATAAGGGTGGTGTCATCTGCATATCTGAGGTTATTGATATTTCTCCCAGCAATCTTGATTCCAGCTTGTGTTTCTTCCAGTCCAGCGTTTCTCATGATGTACTCTGCATAGAAGTTAAAAAAGCAGGGTGACAATATACAGCCTTGACGTACTCCTTTTCCTATTTGGAACCAGTCTGTTGTTCCATGTCCAGTTCTCTCTGTTGCTTCCTGACCTGCATACAGGTTTCTCAAGAGGCAGGTAAGGTGGTCTGGTATTCCCATCTCTTTCAGAATTTTCCACAGTTTATTGTGATCCACACAGTCAAAGGCTTTGGCATAGTCAATAAAGCAGAAATAGATGTTTTTCTGGAACTCTCTTGCTTTTTCCATGATCCAGTGGATGCTGGCAATTTGGTCTCTGGTTCCTCTGCCTTTTCTAAAAACAGCTTGAACATCTGGAAGTTCACGGTTCCCATATTGCTGAAGCCTGGCTTGGAGAATTTTCAGCGTTACTTTACTAGTGTGTGAGATGAGTGCAATTGTGCGGTAGTTTGAGCATTCTTTGGCATTGCCTTTCTTTGGGATTGGAATGAAAACTGACCTTTTCCAGTCCTGTGGCCACTGCTGAGTTTTCCAAATTTGCTGGCATATTGAGTGCAGCACTTTCACAACATTATCTTTCAGGATTTGAAATAGCTCAACTGGAATTCCATCACCTCCACTAGCTTTGTGTGTAGTGATGCTTTCTAAGGCCCACTTGACTTCACATTCCAGGATGTCTGGCTCTAGGTCAGTGATCACACCATCATGATTATCTGGGTCATGAAGATCTTTTTTGTACAGTTCTGTGTATTCTTGCCACCTCTTCTTAATATCTTCTGCTTCTGTTAGGTCCATACCATTTCTGTCCTTTATCGAGCCCATCTTTGCATGAAATGTTCCCTTGGTATCTCTAATTTTCTTGAAGAGATCTCTAGTCTTCCCCATTCTGTTGTTTTCCTCTATTTCTTTGCATTGATCGCTGAGGAAGGCTTTCTTATCTCTTCTTGCTATTCTTTGGAACTCTGCATTCAGATGCCTATATTTTTCCTTTTCTCCTTTGCTTTTTGCTTCTCTTTTTTTCACAGCTATTTGTAAGGCCTCCCCAGACAGCCATTTTGCTTTTTTGCATTTCTTTTCCATGGGGATAGTCTTGATCCCTGTCTCCTGTACAATGTCATGAACCTCATTCCATAGTTCATCAGGCACTCTATCTATCAGATCTAGGCCCTTAAATCTATTTCTCACTTCCACTGTATAATCATAAGGGATTTGATTTAGGTCATACCTGAATGGTCTAGTGGTTTTCCCTACTTTCTTCAATTTCAGTCTGAATTTGGCAATAAGGATTTCATGATCTGAGCCACAGTCAGCTCCTGGTCTTGTTTTTGTTGACTGTATAGAGCTTCTCCATCTTTGGCTGCAAAAAATATAATCAATCTGATTTTGGTGTTGGCCATCTGGTGATGTCCATATGTAGAGTCTTCTCGTGTATCTTCTCAAGACATATTGAGATAGCCAATTATAGGCTTGTTCTGACAGCTTCCAACCTAGCGAGGACCTCTGCTTCCTTTAAACCTTCCCTCAAGTCACCAACGAGTCCTTCCTACCCTCTCTTACTGGGATGTTCATGGTTTCCATGGTGTGTGTCTTGCCAAAGGCCGCCTCCTCACAGTCTCAGAATGTGGTACAGATATTGTCCATTTTAATTCTTGAATCAGAAACCTCTTACTTGCTCAACTGCTTGATGGTTCATATCACAGTTCTTTTCAAGTCCCAAACAAGCCTCCCCTCCCCTTAGTTGCTCGCTGAACGTCCACCCTACTGTGCCTTGACCTGGCTGACATCCCTGCTGCCTGGACATTTCCTCTTTATTCCTTCTACCCCCATCAATCCCCCTGCTCTTACCTCTTTGTGAGTGCCGGCTATATACTAGGTTTGTTTTTCTTTAGATATTAAATTCCATCAACTCCATCTAAGAAAACAGAGCTCCAGAGAGATTTATTAGAGTAAAAAGTGAAGTCATTCGGTCGTGTCCGACTCTTTGCAACCCCATGGACTGTAGTCTACCAGGCTCCTCAGTCCGTGGAATTTTCCAGGCAAGAGTACTGGAGTGGGTTGCCATTTCCTTCTCCAGGGGATCTTCCCAACCCAGGGATAGAACCTGGGCCTCCCACATTGCAGGCAGATGCTTTACCGTCTGAGCCACCAGGGAAGTCCTAGAATGAGTAGACCTCTATCCTAAGCTGTGTTTTTTAGAAAAGTATGTTTTTTTCTCTCTTTGTCTCTCTCTCTCACACACACATACACACACACACACACTCAGCTGGCAATTTCTCCACACATACACAGACACACACAAACACACACACACACACACACTCAGCAGGCACTGAATGGGTATCCAACTTCTCAGTAGCTTGGCAATTCTCTCTAGTCTTTGGCTCTCCTGCCACAGATAACGAAAGGTGCCTATCTACATCTGCCTGTACTTTAATCTTACAACATCAGCAGAATGAAGGAGAGAAAAAGCTTTTATATGCACTCCTGCTTCAAAAACTCTTGGGTCAAAGTTGTTAAGAAAGAGTTACAGACAGCCCTCCCTCCTTCCATACCCCAGCATGACCTGGGCTAAAATCACTCTTCTGTCACAGAGCCTCATGGCTGGAAACTGTTACAGAATTTTTTTTTTTTTTTTTTACTGTTTGAAATCAGGGCTGGGGAGGCCATTGGGTTGCAAAGAGCCATGGTGTTAATTGGTGCTGAAATGTTAATTGGTTTTGGTGAAAGACACTGAGTCAGGAAGTTACTAAGGCTTCTTCCTTGAGGTGTGCTTTAGAGCCCAGGGGAACAAAGAATCCCTCCTAGGAGACTTTGCCTGTGTTTTTGAAGCACAATCATCCATGACGTGGGAGAGAAGATACAAGGGAGAGAATAGCAGAGGACCATTAATTGGATCATGATGGAGGCTGAGTGCCAAAGAACCGATGCTTTCAAATTGTGGGTCTGGAAAAGACTCTTGAGAGTTCACTGGACTGTAGGGATATTGAACCAGTCAACCCTAAAGGAAATCAACCCTTAATATTCATTGGAAGGACTGATGCTGAAGCTGAAGTTCCAATACTTTGGCCACCTGATGCAAAGGGCTGACTCTTTGGAAAAGACTCTGATGCTGGGAAAGATAGAAGGCAAAAGGAGAAGGGAGTGACAGAGGATGAGATGGCTGGATGGCACCACTGACTAAATGTACATGAATCTGAGCAAACTCCAGGAGATGGTGGAAGACAGAGGAGCCTGATGTGCTGCAGTCCATGGGGTTACAAGGAGTCTGATATGAATTAGCGACTGAACAACAACTACAACAATTATTTGGAAACTGATGATGAGCAGCTCTACCCTAGTGATAGGACAAGAAAATTTGAACTTAGAGGAGTCATAGCTTAGAGTTAAGGAAGAAATACCTGAACCTGGGGTGGGGAGGGACTGATAGATAAATCTTGGAGTTGATTCTCTTTTAGATTGCTTAAAACCAAGTGCATCTGTGGGTAGGGACAGTTGAGGCACACATTTTCTGCAAACAACAGTGTTACTCAAAGTGAGCCTCATGTGTTAGAAATGAAACTCTTTGAGCATCAGACTCATGAATCATAACCTCAGAGGGTGGCAGAGCACTGCTCAGTTTGCTAAGCCCTGGGCTAGAAGAAAATTTGCTTTCTGGAGCTTCCTTCGATTTACAAGCCAGATTCCTTCTTCTAGTGGTTCAAAAGACCTAGATTCTTTTTTAAACTGGAGTATAATTGATTTACAATATTGTGTTGTTTCAGGTGTACAGCAAAGTGATTCCATTGTGTATATATTTTTTCCAGATTATTTTCCATTATAGGTTATTATAATATATTGAATACAGTTCCCTGTGCTTCACAGTAAATACTTGTTGCTTTGGGCTTCCTTGATGGCTCAGATGGTAAAGAATCTACCTGCAATGTAGAAGACCCGGGTTTGATCCCTGGATTGGGAAGATCCCCTGGAAAAGGAAACAGCAACTCACTCCAATGTCCTCGCCTAGGAAATCTCATGGATGGAGGAGCCTGGCAGGCTACAGTCCACGGGACTGCAAAGAGTCAGACACAACTGAGTGATTCCACTTCACTATCTGTTTTGTACATAGTTCAGTTCAGTTCAGTCGCTCAGTTGTGTCCGACTCTTTGTGACCCCATGAATCGCAGCACGCCAGGCCTCCCTGTCCATCACCAACTCCCGGAGTTCACTCAGACTCACGTCCATCAAGTCAGTGATGCCATCCAACCATCTCATCCTCTGTTGTCCCCTTCTCCTCCTGCCCCCAGTCCCTCCCAGCATCAGAGTCTTTTCCAATGAGTCAACTCTTCACATGAGGTGGCCAAAGTACTGGAGTTTCAGCTTTAGCATCAGTCCTTCCAAAGAACACCCAGGACTGATCTCCTTTAGAATGGACTGGTTGGATCTCCTTGCAGTCCAAGGGACTCTCAAGAGTCTTCTCCAACACCACAGTTCAAAAGCATCAATTCTTTGGCACTCAGCTTTCTTCACAGTCCAACTCTCACATCCATACATGACCACTGGAAAAACCATAGTCTTGACTAGACAGACCTTTGTTGGCAAAGTAATGTGTCTGCTTTTGAATATGCTATCTAGGTTGGTCATAACTTTTCTTCCAAGGAGTAAGCGTCTTTTAATTTCATGGCTGCAATCACCATCTGCAGTGATTTTGGAGCCCCCCAAAATAAAGTCTGACACTGTTTCCACTGCTTCCCCATCTATATATAGTAGCTTATACCTATTAATCCCCATACTTCCAATTCCAACTATCCTTCCCTCTCTTTTCCCTATATTCTCTTTGGTAACCATAAATTTGTTTTCCATGTCTGTGAATCTATTTCTGTTTTGCATATAGGTTCATTTGTATTATTTTTTATATTCCACATATAAGTGATATCATATATTTGTCTTTCTCTGTGGGACTTTCTTCAGTTAGTAAGATAATCTCTAGGTTCACCCATGTTGATGTAAATTGCAACATTTCATTCTTTTTATGACTGAGTAATATTCCATTGTGCATATATATGGCTTCCCCACTGGCTCAGCAGTAAAGAACTTGTCTTTAATGCAGGAGACACAGTTTGATTGCTGGGTTGGAAGATCTCTTGGAGGAGGAAATGGCAACCCACTCCATTATTTTGCCTGGAAAATCCCATGGACAGAGGAGCCTGGCAAGCTACAGTCCATAGGGTTGCAAACAGTCTGATATGACTGAGCACATTCGCTCAAGTGAGCTTGCGAGCACACATGTGTGCGTGCACATGCACGCACACACACACACACACACACATCCCTTACCTTTCTTAAACCAATTATCTTTTGACAGGCACTTGGACTGTTTCCTTGTCTTGGTTATTATAAATAGTGCTGCTATGAACACAAGTCTATCTTTGCGAATTAAAGTTTTTTCAAAAGACCAGATTCTGATTTGATCCCAGCACTAGCTCACACCATCATCTGAACAAATTATTTAGCCTTTTTGACCTTTAGTTTTCTAAAGTGCAAACTGGGAATATCATCTGTTGAATAAATGAAGCTTCTAATAAATATATGTTGAAAAGTGAAACATGATACTAGCATCTTGTAAACAATGATTATTCTAGTGCCGATTTTACGTAATGTCCTTGATATTCTTTCTCCTTAGGCATATGTAGCCTGAGAAGGCAGCTTTCCCTTTTACAGAATAGACTGATAATAGATCTGCTCTACCAAAGCTCTGAGCGTCGAAGAATTGATGCTTTTGAACTGTGGTGCTGAAGAAGACTCTTGAGAGTCCCTTGGACTGCAAGGAGATCAAACCAGTCAATTCTAAAGGAAATCAACCCTGAATATTCATTGGAAGTACTAATGGTGAAGCTGAAGCTCCAATACTTGGGCCACCAGATGCGAAGAGCCGACTTTTTAGGAAAGACTGATGCTGGGAAAGATTGAAGGCAGGAGGAGAAGGGAACAACAGAGGATGAGACGGTTGGATGGCATCACTGACTCAATGGACATGAGTTTGAGCAAACTCTGGGAGTTGGTGATGGACAGGGAGGCCTGGTGTGCTGCAGTCCATGGGGTCACAAAGAGTGACACACGACTGAGTGGTTGAACAACAACTAATGTTCTGACATACTTGGCCACGTGGTCTGGAGGTGGAGCCAGAAAGCTGTTCTTCATGAAGGTTGATGTCACCTGTAGCAGCTTTTGAACCATTCTGATTCCCATTCCTTCAGTGAGGTGTTTCTCTGCTCCCCAGAACTGCTATGTTGAGTGGTGCTACAAGGGAACAACTTCTCAGAGACCAGCCCAGACCTGCTGAGCCCAGGCACTGACGGAGTAAATCAAGCAGCAGGAGTGTTCTCTGGGGAGCTGTTGTGAGCTGGGGTGTCTCCGCTGAATGGAAAAAAAGTCCATTGTGCTTGCGCAGCAGAAAGAGAGGGCCCCATGAAGGTCAGCACCCCAGGCCCAGCCTCTGGCCCCTCCATTCAAGGCCCCGGAGCACCGTGGTTTATTGGGAACAGTGCAGGCTGAGAGCTGGTCCTCTCTATCATCTTGTCTCCTGCAGCTTGATGGCCACTGACCTATCCTGGTCTTCCTGTCCATTTTCTGTCCACATTCCTCCCTGAGGTGTGGAGGGTGGAACTCTGTCTGCAAGCTGGGAGACCTGGATTATGATTCCATTTTTGCCAACAGCTCTGTGACCTTGGGCTACATTTTAGTATTCCTCCAGCCTCAGTTTCCTTACTAAATGGAAAACAGTCAAAGGAGCAATAGGCACAAAGCAAGGAGGACAGAGCCAGCTCACCTCAAAGTTCCCTTCCTTTTTATTATTCAACAGCAGTGCATCCCTGGGGGACCCCTGGCAGCATGGGATCTTGAGGCAAAGCCTACACTTAATATCTGCTCTTTCATAGCCTTGCCCACTCCACTTCCAGTACACTTTACCTTCCCAACACCTCAGATCTGACTCTGCCCTCCAAGATGACAAATAATGTAGTATATGCACTCACTGCTAAGAAATGTGAATCTCACCTAATTTATAGAAGTAAACATGTGACTTGGAGTCCGATCCAAAAAATAATCCTGCCTTTGTAAACTAATATGGGACTTTGAGCAAGCTAGACATTTCTCAGGCTGGGTTTTCCATCTCTTATGGATGTGATGCCTACTTTGTAAGGCTACAGGGAAGATTAAATGGATACAAGTCATGTAAAATACTTAGCACAGTGCCTGGCACAGAAAGAGGGCTCAACAAACGTAGTTGTCTTCCTTTCCTCAGCTGGATGAAAGTGGAGCTTATTAAAACCTATCCACATCCTTCTGCCTTACCTTCAAGGCAATGACTGTGATCATGAGAATAAATGGGCAGGGCAATTAGTATTAAATAGATGTGTGTGTCTGTGTGTGTGTGTGTTTAGTCACTGAGTTGTGTCTGACTCTTGTGACCCCATGGACTGTAGCCCGCTAGGCTCCTCTGTCCATGGGATTTCCCAGGCAAGAATACTGGCTCAGGTTGCCATTTCCTTCCTTCTTTCCAGCGCATCTTCCTGACCTAGGGATCAAACCCACGTCTCCTACATTGGCAGGCAGACTCATTACCACTGAGCCACCATAGAGAGTACTTAATAAATCATCATTACTATTACTGTTATCTTCATCATCATCATCTAAATTGTTGACTTGTATAAACACTGTCTAAATTAATCCAGCATCAATTTACTTACAAAAATGCACTGCTCCTTAAATATTCTGACAGGTGGTCTAATGAATTTTTTTAACTAAAAAACCTATGATTTAATAAACTTCCACAAATTAGAGAAGGACTTGACTCAAGTTATGCACCTTCTTTTTAAGAAGGTGTGAATTCCGTGGGGGTGAGGTGCAAAAGCTGGTGTTTGAAAAATAAATTAAAAATAGGTCTTTAAGAAATTAAAATCTGTGTCTGTTGGCATTACTAAAATGTAGAGAACGCATCTGCAGTATTTGGAACCGGTGGCCAGATTGAAAGTTACGGTACCTAAATCCAAGATGGGTTTAGTTTCCCTGAAAGCCACCCACATCTTAAAACACTGTTTTCTAAATTGATGTGCTCAGAGTTTTGTTAACCCAAATATTAGACATAATGAAAAATTATAGAGAAACCTGTCAGGTGCAGAAATGTAGGATCTTAGAACTCAGAAAGATCTTGGAGATAATTGAATTCAAACTCCAAATTTTACAAATGAAAATACACCAAGGTCCAGAGAAGTCTTAACATTGCCTAGAGACTTCCTCTTTAGTGGCAAAAGATTTTCTGAATGAGCAGCTTTGGCACAATAGCAAAAGAAAAGTGCAGAAAAAGTCTTTTTTGTGGGCTTCATCACTTGGTGAGACGAGAAAGGAACATGTTTTTGGAGAGTCAAGTATTCTTTCACTGTTTCAGGAGTAAGTCACCTTTGCAAGGCATCATCTGAGGACTGACAGTGATATTTCCCTATAGAAAATGAAAGTGTCAGTTGCTCAGTCATGTCAGACTGTTTGTGAACCCATAGACTGTAGCCCACCAGGCTCCTCTGTCCATGGAATTCTCCAGACAAGAATACTGGAGTGGGTAGCCATTCCCTTCTCCAGGGAATCTTTCCAACCAGGGATCAAACCCAGGTCTCCTGCATTGCAGGCAGATTCTTTACTGTCTGAGCCACCAGGGAAGCTCTATCCTAGGCATACCCAGAAAGCTGAAATATGTCCAAACCAAACTAAACCTCTGGATATCACATTAACACCATAGGCAAACACAGGCTTTGCAGTTGGTTTAAAAGAAGGTTTTTGAGGACTGAGACAAACTCCACTGAGAATGCTTATAGCACAAGTATTATGGTCAAGGTTCAGACATATTCACAAATCATTTGCAAGTCATATGCATAATTCTAGAGACAAAAGGTTGACTCTACCTATAGAGTCTTCATTTCTACTTTTTAAACTCTTTTTCCACTCCCTCTTTCCACTGATTTGCTGTTGTTGCTGTTTAAATGCTAAGTCGTGCTGACTCTTGCGACACTGTGGACTGTAGCCTACCAGGCTACTGTCTGTGGGATTTCCCAGGAAAGAATACTGGAGTGGGTTGTCATTTCCTTCTCCAGGGGATCTTCCCAGCCCAGGGACCACTGAGCCAACAGGGAAGCTCTTTTTACTGATGTGCATGTTGCATGCTAAGTTGCTTCAGTCAGGTCTCACTCTTTGCAATCCTACGGACTGTAGCCCTCCAGGCTCCTTTGTTCATGGGATTCTCCAGGCAAGAGTACTGGGATAGGTTGCCATGCCCTCCTCCAGGGGATCTTTCTAACCCAGGGATGGAACCCACATTTCTTACATCTACCTGGAGGTGGATTCTTTACCACTAGCACTACCCGGGGAAGCTCCCTTTTTACTGAAACATTTCTACTATCAGACATATAAGCCAGAGGCCAATGAGAAGTTCTGAATCAGAGCAGATGGCTGAGGATATTCTGTCCAAATTAATTCCATGGGGTGTTAATAAGTGTTATCTGGAAAAAAATTAAGTGCTTGGAAAAAATTGTATTAGTTAAATTTAAATAGGATTATTCACTAAAATACTGGCTAGTGCCTTTTATATGCTAATGTGCATTGTGATTCTTTGGGGACAGTTGTGTAGATATACATTAATATTTTCAATACTCTCCTAACTTTTCTAATCTTTATAAATCCTATTTTGTTAATGCTGTACTAGAGCATATGTAACCAGAGAGCTGTTCAATTTATAACTTGTAAAATCCCACACTGCATGAAAGTCCATAAGAGAGAAAAATGAAAGTCATTTGTTCCTTGAGTAGATTTTCCTTCTCGGCTTCCCAAAGACTATTCCTTACACAAGTATGGAATCGGGGTGTGGTTCCTGGCCAAATGCAAAGTAGGCAAATTGTATGGAAAAGTGTTTTCCTAAGCATAGACTAAAACAGCAGAAGGTAAAGCTGGAAGGGAAGATTCCTTTCAGGCCCAATACGTAAATGTTGGAAGTACAGATTCTTTTTCTTAATTAAAGTTGCAGCAAGAATGAAGAAAATGAGAGTCAGTCACCCTCTCCTGCCCCTTCCCCACCTCTAGTGGGGATTTCTTAAAATCTTGGGGCTATATGGGGTAAGTTTGAAAATAACACATTCTTCTGTGTATATAATGCCCTCATTTTTAAATAGGTAAGATAAGTGGTAAGTTGTTATTTATGAGAACAATTAATTTTTATAGAAGGTGATTCTATTAAAGAAGTGGTTTTCTTGTTCTGCTGAACACATTGATGACTAACTGAATGTAGGCTTAGGGCCAGGGAGACAGGTGGATAGTTTGGTGTAGTAATCTAGAGGCGAGTATAGTGTCTCCACTGCAATCTGGGGGTAAGGGGAGAAAGCAGATGAGAAAAGGATAAGGAGAAGATTCTGTCAGAGGACTTGAGTCTAGGGTGAAAAGTGGTACAGATGTCATCAAAAGATATTCAAGGCCAGGAGATTCATAATTCCAGATGAATCTGAAGTTCAACTGTAAGTCATCTACATTATGATTATAAAACCTCCCTTGTCTGCTCAGATCCTTAGTAAAGTCTGAATAAACCATTATATAGAAATTAAGCAAGAAGCAAGTTTCGCGTCTCAGGGTATAGAGGGTGGAACATGGACAGGCTACCTTGGACAATCAATTCATAAAATGACACAAATCCAGTAGAGCAAGGGCTCATTCTATATGAATGGAAGAAATCTAGACATCAGCAGAAATTTTAGGGAAGGCTTTACATTTGCATACAGTGTACAGTGAAGGGTTGGGAATCTTATTTGTATCGAAGGAACAAGGAGATCCTAGCAAATATCTGAATAACAGAAGGAAGTTATAATTACGTATGGAGGAATTTGTCCTCTCCAAGGTCCTGTGCCTGTCATTGCCAAAAAATACAGTATTTCCCAAAAATGTTAACCTATATTCCTAATGATCAACTGGCCACCTCTACTTGGATGTCTTTCTAGGACTTTAAATTTAGCATGGGGCTTCCTAGGTGGCGCAGTGGTAAAAAATCCACCTGCCAATGCAGGAGACACAAGAGATGTGGGTTCATTCCCTAAGTTGGGAAGATTCCCTGGAAGAAGAAATGGCAACCCATTCCAGTATTTTTACCTGAAAAATTCCATGGACAAGCAGCCCATGGATGGGCTACAATCTACGGGATCCCTAAGAGTTGGACACAACTGAGGGACTGAGCAAACAAATTTAACACAATCCTGATCGGATCTTCCTCATGTTTTTACCAAGTCCCTGTATCTTTGATTTTTGCCTCTGTGAATGCATCCATCACTCATTCTACTTCCCTTTTCTCTCATTCACACCACATAGCTAAATAGTCATTCTAACTTTTGCTGTGGCATACTGTCCCCTTCTCCATTTTCTTACTTCCTCACTTGAGCTTTCATATGATTGCTAAAACAGTTCCATGCGCTTCTTAACTGCTAGGTCTCTCCATTCCATTTACCCCCCATGCTTCACCTATTATCCACTGCAAATGCAGACCTGATCGAGTCACTCCAATGTTAAATATCATTTTCTAGCTCCCCATGGCTCATAGGATGACATTCCCTGTAGCCTGCCTAAAAGTCTTCATACAAATCTGTTTCTGCCCCATTACTAATTTCACCTGCCATTTCCCACCATCTAGCATTTTCACCTCTAAAGGCCATCCATAGCATTTCCACTTCCCAGTCTTTTAATTTTCTTGTCTTTCCCTACAAGACCTTGAGCAAAACATTCATTCTCTGTCTCCTTACCATAATTCAAAATACCAATTAAAGTTAAAAGCTGTGATAGGAACCGTGTTTGCTTTTCAATGTTTGCCTTGTTTAATAGTTTAACTCAAAAGAATAAGCAATAGGTACAATGATAGATGTTGTATTGGGGAATGAGTTACAGATGTCTTTAGTGATTGCTAATTGTGGCTCACAGATGACCACTGCCCTACAGGTGTGTCTGGGCTTGACCAGTGGAAAGCCTATTCTCTGGAGATTGAGTGTTGCTTTGGATAAAGTGTAAAGACACAGAACATAACTTGGGAAAAATGGGGTTTGAGTCTTTGGTTCACTATTCATTGTCCAGATGGCTTTAGGCAAAACATTTCATGTCTCTGAAGTTTAATTTTTATCTGTAATATAGTATCTACTTTCCAGAATTATTATGCAGGTCAAATGGAATCAGGTATGTGAAAATACTCTGGAAACAGTAGAGAAAGAGCTTTGTTATCTATATAATGCTAAGCACATATGAAAAGGAGTGCTATGAAAAGATAACTAGATATGGGGTCAAAATGCATAATGTGGGAATTCCCTGGATGAGCCAGTGGTTAGGTTTCCACACTTCCACTGCAAGGGGTCCAGGTTTGATCTCTGGTTGGGTAACTAAAACCCAGCAAGCCATGTGGTACAGCAAAAGCAAAGACAAAAATCCATGTTCCTGTGGGTTGATCTACGTCCCACAGAATGACACGGTGTTATTGTTATTGTTTAGTTGCTAAATTGTGTCCAGCTGTTTGCACCCCATGGACTGTAGCCCACCAGCTTCCGCCTCCTCTGTCCATGGGATTTCTTAGGCAAGAATACTGGAATGGGTTGCCATTTCCTTCTCCAGGGGATCTTCCAAACCCAGGGATCTAACCTGCATCTCCTGCACTGTAGGTGGGTTCTTTACTGCTGAGCTCCCAGGAAAGCCCACAAAATGACATACTGAAGTCCTAATTCCCAACATCTGTTAAGTGTAAACTTATTTGAAAATAGGACATTTACAGATGTAATTAAGTTAAGATGAAGTCACTAGGGCAGGCCCTAGTCCAATATGACTAGTGTCCTTACAAGAAGAGATGACAGAGAAACAGGGAAGAATATCATGTAAAGATGGAGGCAGAGATGGGCGTGATGCATCTGTAAGCTAAGGACCACAAGGGATGGCAACTGTCACCAGAAGTTAGGGGAGTGGCACGGGAAAGATTCTCCCACGGAGCCCTCAGAAGGAGCCAGCCTGACACCTTGATTTCAGACTTTTAGCCTCTGGAACTGAGGGGTGGTAAATTTCTTCTGTCTTAAGCCACCCAGTTTGTGGCACTTTGTGGTGACAGCCCTGGGAAACTAACATACACGGGTGTGAATCCGCTCCATCACTTAACAGCTCTTTGATGTTGTATTAAACTGCCTAAACATTTCCCCTGAGAACTTAAGGACACTTACCTTTCTGTGATAGTTTCTCTGAGACCACTGGCCACCCCTTTGACCACGGTGCTTGCTTTGGGAGTCAGCACCACCTGAGATATGAAAAACGATCCCTTCTTCCTTCTCTCGGTGATGGATGCCTGAAGAAACTGGATCAGTTTTTCTGGGTCTGTGGTGTTGGCCCAGGGTGCTGGCATCATCTGCCCAGGCCAGAGAAAGGGCACTTCCAGAGCCACTGGACTGTGGTAGAAGACCAGCACTTGGTAATCCTTCTCCCACAGGTACTTTAGACTCACTTCCTGGGCAAAGATCGCTGGGCACATTTTATTTCCATAGATGTCTTTCAGCATTTGGACCAGTTTTTCATGGTGGTATTTCTGCATCCCATAAAAGTGGTTGAAGTCCAAGAATACTACCTCCTTATGGTGATCTGTGAGGAATGCATTGATCTCCTCAAGACCTTCATTGACTTTGGCACTGAACAAACCATGAGCAAAGTAGAGTTCATTGTCGGGGTCTCTGGGCTTGGTGGAAATTCGAAGATCAAAGTAACGGATCCCAGCTCCTAGCTGACCGGTAAAGTTCATGGTTTGAGTGGCTAGCCATTTTCGCATCAGCTTTTTGGCCACAGTTCCAAACACAGAGACAAAATTCTGGACAGTTTCTGGCTGTTCAGGCCCCACTGGAGAGGCTTCATCAATGTAGAAGCTGAAGGAGTCATGAGATCCTAGAAGAATAAGAAGGCACAACATGGTTACATTTCAGTCCTTTGTCCTACCCAACTTCTTGCTCTCTTGCTGAGTCCATATTTCTGCCTCAAATGAGCCAAAGGAAACACTAAGGAACATTTACCTAGTACTTCCAAGTGTCTTAGAAGGGTCTTTTTTTTTTTTTTGTAACCTAGTATGAGATGGTTGGATGGCATCACTGACTCAATGGACATGAATTTGAGCAAACAAAACCAGCAGATATTAAGAAGAGGTGGCAGTAATACACAGAAGCACTATACAAAAAGATCTTCATGACCCAGATAACCACGATGGTGTGATCACTCACTTCGACATCCTGGAATGTGAAGACAAGTGGGCCTTCGGAAGCATCACTACAAACAAAGCTAGTGGAGGTGATGGAATGCCAACTGAGCTATTTCAAATCCTGAAAGATGATGCTGTGAAAGTGCTGCACTTAATATGCCAGCAAATTTGGAAAACTCAGTAGTAGCCACAGGACTGGAAAAGGTCTGTTTGCATTCTGATCCCAAAGTAAGGCAATGCCAAAGAATCCTCAAACTACCACACAATTGCACTCATCTCACACGCTAGCCAAGTAATGCTCATAATTCTCCAAGCCAGGCTTCAGCAGTATGTGAACTGGGAACTTCCAGATGCTCAAGCTGGTTTCAGAAAAGGCAGAGGAACCAGAGATCAAATTGGATCAAAAAAAAGGAAGAGAGTTCCAAAAAAACATCTACTTCTGCTTTATTGACTATGCCAAAGCCTTTGACTGTGTGGATCACAACAAACTGGAGAATTCTTCAAGAGATGGGAATACTAGACCACCCGACCTGCCTCCTGAGAAATCTGTATGCAGATGAAGAAGCAACAGTTAGAACTAGACATGGAACAATGGACTGGTTCCAAATTGGAAAAGGAGTACATCAAGGCTCACATCAAGGGTACATATTGTCACCCTGCTTATGCAAAGTACATCATGAGAAACACTAGGCTGGATGAAGCACAAGTTGGAATCAAGATTGCTGGGAGAAATACCAATAACCTCAGATACGCAGATGACACCACCCTTATGGCAGAGAGTAAAGAAGACCTAAAGAGCCTCTTGATGAAAGTGAAAGAGAAGAGTGAAAAAGTTGGCTTAAAACTCAACATTCAGAAAACTAAGATCATGGCATCTGGTCCCATCATTTCATGGCAAATTGATGGGGAAACAGTGGAAACAGTAACAGACTTTTTGGGCTCCAAAATCACTGCAGATGGTGACTACAGAAGACACTTGCTCTTTGGAAGAAAAGCTATGACCAACCTAGACAGCATATTAAAAAGCAGAGACATTACTTTGCCAACAAAAGTCCTTCTAAGCTATGGTTTTTCCAGTGGTCATGTATGGATGTGAGAGTTGGACTACAAAGAGAGGTGAGCCCCAAAGAATTGATCCTTTTGAACTGTAGTATTAGAGAAGACTCTTGAGAGTTCCTTGGAAAGCAAGGAGATCCAACCAGTCCATCCTAAAGGAAATTAGTCCAAAATATTCATTGGAAGGACTGATGCTGAAGCTGAAACTCCAATACTTTGGCCACCTGCTGTGAAGAACTGACTCATTGGAAAAGACCTTGATGTTTGGAAATATTGAAGACAGGAGGAGAAGGGGATGGCAGAGGATGAGATGGTTGGATAGCATCACTGACTCTATGGACTTGAGTTTGAGCAAGCTCTGGGAGTTGGTGATGGACAGGGAAGCCTGGCATGTTGCTGTCCATGGGGTCACAAACAACTGGACATGACTATGCAACTAAACTGAACTGAATGAAGGACAGGGCAGCCTGGCGTGCTGCAGTCCAGCAAACAGGGCTTGCAAAGAGTCACACATGACTTAGTGACTCAACAATAATAGTACACAGAGGAGTCCAACAGACCAAATGGTTTGTACAATAATTTTTAAAATCCCATTTAATCAATATTTTAAAATTCAAAAGATCATCTTCTACTTCTGTAAACCAAGAATTTCCTCTACTAATTAGCACAGGTTTTCTCTTTTTAAAAAAGATTTTTGATGCAGACCATTTTTGAAGTCTTTATTTATTTTGTTACAATACTACTTCTGTTTTATACCTTTGGTTTTTGAAGCCATGAGGCACATGGGATCTTAGCTCCCCCAACTAGGGATCAAATCCACACCCCCTGCATTGGACAGCAAAGTCTTAAACACTGGACCACCAGAGAAGTCCAAAAACTGGTTTTCCACGTAGGTGGCATAAGTGACCATACAGTAGAATTTATAGGGACTCATCACTTCCCAAATGCTTTATCTAAATCTTTTCCTTTCCTTCTATTTTGGGTTGATTTTAAGCCTATTGGGCTTATTTCAATGAATAAAGAAGCCTGTTTCATAAGTAGACAAACAGTATTACCACCTATACTTTGGAAAGCACAGGAGGTTATAGGAACAGAGGAAGAGAGAAATAAGGTAAGAGAAAAGTACAATACTGGTATTTTAACATTATTCTTGATCCTGCATTTGGGCAACTGTGAATGTATATGAAGTCAGGTACACTTTACACATTGAATGAACAATTACTTTTTCTTGCAGGTTAACACAATTAATAGTATTTAATACTTAGCTAATAGACTATTTTCTTCACAGATATTTCCTCTCAAAAAAAGTGACAGCTCTCTTTAGAGTTACTTCCAAATTTAGTAGAATTTCTTCCTAGGGAGAACCTATTTAATTATTTATTTTTAGCAGTTGCAAATATTAAACCTCCATAAATGTAGCAATGAACACGTGTATGATTTATCTGTAAGTACAGATTGCCATTTAAAATATTATTGGAACCAAAAAAGAAAAATTATTTCAATTTTATTTTTAAAGCCTCCTTTAATTCTTGGACATGACTTATCAAATAGGTAAAATTAATATATTCTGGACTTTACACGCGTTAAAAAAGGCAGATATTATTATTCCCCATCTGTTACTCAGGCTTTCTCATACATGGTTGCCCACTCTTAACCTGCATGCATTGAGGTACAGCTTTTTCTAGATTTTTCACTCTTCCAACCCAAAATGTGCACATGCACACACACACACACACACACACACACATCTCTAAATGTATTATCATCACCTCAGGGCCTTTACTAAGCTATTTAAAGCACATTTTATCCGTGATGCAATGTTTGTCTTTGTTTATATTCCGTATATATGTCAATCTGTATCTACAGGCATCTACATATATCTTTGGCTAGCATTAAACAACCCACAGGAATCACAAGAGTATGAATTTCAAATGCCATGATAGGTTGTTAGAGAAAATATTTTGAAAAATACTTTGATATCCTGAAAATCATTACCTTTAAGATTTGGAACAGAAAACTTCTCAGAATTAATGGAATTTTTCAAACAATGAATGGTACCAAAAATATAGAAATTCCACATTTAATTTCATCTGAAACTATCTGATCTATTTATCTTTAGTAGATGGTATGGGAATAAAATGTCAATACTTTCTGAATAAAGAAAACTGTCTGTTTGGAGCTGGCATTGACAAATTTTAATAGAGATTTAAATTACTGCATGTTGACTTATTAGTTGTTGTTCAGTCAATGGCTAATATAAATGAAGAAACTAAATTGTACTGTGGTTTAATATACAGCAAGAATATGTTTAAATAAAGAAAAAAGCAAGCTTAAGAACAGTTATAATGAAATGATCTAAGATTGAAATAGGTACAAATAAATTAATAAGCCCTCAAAATAAGGGTTAATTTATAAAATCAAAAAAATTAATAATTGATTTGCAGGCATGTGAAGAAAAGGTGGATGAAAGAAATTGATTACTTCTGTAATCTGGTAGAAGTCATAATTGGAAGCAAGCAAAAAGGGAATTAAATATGACTAGATTTCTTCTTTCAGAAATGAGCTGTTGTTTGTTTGCAACATGTTAATAAAAATATTAATTTGTTGTGTGTACGTGTGCTCAGTTGCTCAGTCGTGTCCAACCCTTTGTGACCCCATGGACTGTAGCCTGCCAGGCTCCTCTGTCCACGGGATTATCCTGGCAAGAATACTGCAGTAGTTGCCATTTCCTCCATCAGGAGTTGAAGGATCAAATCCATGTCTCTTAAGTCCCCTTCATTGGCAGGTGGCTTCTTTACAGCTGAGCTACCTGGGAATTATTATTAAGATCAAAATAAGGTAATGTAAAGATAAAAATTAAAAACAGAAAACAGAAGAAGAAACCATCAGCACCCCCACCAGTGTTTGTTCTAAGTTAGATGACTCTGACATAGAGAAAAAATCACCAGATGCAAATACTGTTTGAAGAGGGAGGAGAATTAAATTATCAATCAATACAAAACATTACCTGTGCATTTTGGGAGAAAATACATAATCTAATGTTGGCTAAGAAATATTTTCAGGGCTTTTAATTTCATTTGGAGTAGTAGTTCCTCGCAAATTTCAACATTTCCTCTAGACTGTTTTCTATTTATTTGAACATAAAACAAAAGTATAGCAATACTACTTTATGACTTTTAATAACAGAGAAAACCTCTGGCCCAGCCCTTTGTCTTTGAAACCAGGAACCTGCCTATGAGCAAAACAGTGCTAAGCACTATTTCTTTGTTGATGCCTAAATCGGTCGAATCCACGTCTCCTGCATTGCAGTGAGATTCCTTACCTGCTGAGCCATTGGGGAAGCCCTGAAATCTACAACCTGTCTGCTTTATCTGGTCTAATATTTTGCTTCTACACTGGCTCAGTATTCCTATCCTCCTGTCCTCTTATTCTTTTCTCATCTACAGTTCCAACTCATACTTTGGACATGATATTTAATGTTGAACCTATGATTCTGAACTTACCCTCTCAATTTTGGGTTCGATCTATCCTCTTTAGTCAGACAAGAGCTGGCCACTCCCATTATGAACCCTGCTCAATCAAGAACCTTTGCTCTAGCTCTGAATAAGTGAATGGAATGAAAGAATTTATTTTCTTTTGTTTCTTGGAAACAGGTGATGAATAAGCTTGGAAGTACATCCTACCCCAGTGGAATCTTGCCTTTGGGAGATCTTAGGATATGGTGAATATTTGCCTACATTCCTGACCCACAAAGACTGTGTTTTAAGTGATTAAATTTTCATATAATTTGTTACATAGCAATAGCTAACTAATGCAGACTATAACAACTTTTTGGGGTTAATGAGAGGATTTGACATCTACAGACCCAACTGTCTAATATGTTAACTTGAAATTTTAATGAACAGCACTTAAATATTTACATTCTGCCATGTTAAGAAAATTGATCTAATAAGTATTACCTCTTTTCCAGTATCTTTCCAGTATTTTCTATTAAAGTTCTTTGAGCTGAACTTCTGATTGGTTTCTCAGTTTAGCCATCATTCCATTTCAAATTCTACAAAATTATGGTTTAATAAACATCAAAGAAAATGTATCAAGTCAATTAATTTCACCTGTGAACCTTCAGAACAAAAAGGCCCATATGGCTAAGGTTTGATGTGCCCATGAGTGTGCAGTTTTAATATCTATATCCTGACCTTAGAATTCAGGCTCTGACTCCATCAATACAAGAACTGCTCCCCTCCTGGCCTCTGCAGGGCACTGAACTTGCTTGCAAAGCTTATGCACGACACTCTGTATTTCTTTTTTCTTGTTTGTTCTGTGCCTGTTTTATTTAGCACAGGGCTAAGCAATGGCACCCCACTCCAGTACTCTTGCCTGGAAAATCCCATGGGTGGAGGAGCCTGGAGGGCTGCAGTCCATGGGGTCGCTAGGAGTCGGACATGACCCAGCGACTTCACTTTCACTTTTCCCTTTCATACATTGGAGAAGGAAATGGCACCCCACTCCAGTGTTCTTGCCTGGAGAATCCCAGGGACGGGGGAGCCTGGTGGGCTGCCATCTATGGGGTTGCACAGAGTTGGACACGACTGAAGTGACTTAGCAGCAGCAGCAAGGTTTTTAAGACTCCTGCTTTCTGCGAACAGGTTTCCTGCATATTTGATATCTTGGTACCATTTGTGATGATAAGGCCAACACCACAGGAGTACCGAAGCATATGTACCAGCAATCTGTGAGCCAAAAGGAGACTGCTGAGTGAGTAAAGAAGAGTAGATTTATTTTTTGCAGCCCCTTTTGGTGGACTTCCCTGGTGGCTCAGATGGTAAAGCGTCAGCCTACAGTGTGGGAGGCCCAGGTTCTAATCCCTGGGTTGGGAAGATCTCCTAGAGAAGGAAATGGCAACACACTCTAGTATTCTTGCCTGGAAAATCCCATGGACAGAGGAGCCTGGTAGATTACAGTCCATGGGATCGCAAAGATTCGGACATGACTGAGCAAATTCCCTTTTCTAGAGTAGAATATAGGCAGATGGCAGCATCTCCACTTTCTATGGGAAGAGACCGTTTTGGAGTTAAACTTACCCTCTTGTCTTCCCTTCATGAAAGTCTTACTCCTAGTCTTCTTTTGGGAGAAGGAAATGGCAACCCACTCCAGTATTCTTGTCTGGAGAAATCTGTGGACAGAGGAGCCTTGTGGGCTGCTGTCCATGGGGTCTCATAGAGTCGGACACGACTGAAGCAACTTAGCATGCATGCATGCATTGGAGAAGGATATGGCACCCCACTCCAGTATTCTTGCCTGGAGAATCCCGGGGACAGAGGAGCCTGGTGGACTGCTGTCTATGGGGTTGCACAGAGTCAGACACAACTGAAGCGACTTAGCAGCAGCAGCAGCAGGAGCAGCAGTCTTCTTTTGCAACTTACATGTATTTCTTTATTTGTGGCAAAACATTTGGGCACTTGTAATCTTCCCTCCCCCTGAATTCACAGTTTGTTAGTCTATAGCTCCTTTTAATCAACTAATAATTGTTATTTGACAATATCACTAATGTTCATTATATTCATTGAATTTTTATTCAATCTTTATATCTTGCTCTCCACCTGCAATCCCCTCACAAACATACACATTAATTTTCATCTAGATTGTTGTTCACTGTTGCTCAGTATCTCAGGCATGTCCAACTCTTTGTGACTCCATGGACTGCAGCACGCCAGGTTTCCCTGTCCTTCACCATTTCCTAGAGCTTGCTCCAATTCATGTCCATTGAGTAGGTGATGCCATCCAACCATCTCGTCCTCTGCCATCCCCTTCTCCTCCTGCCTTCAATCTTTCCCAGCATTGGGGTCTTTTCTAATGAGCTCTCTCTTCACATCAAGTGGCCAAAATGTTGGAGCTTCAGCTTCAGCATTAGTCCTTCCAGTGAATGTTCAGGGTCAATTTCCTTTAGGACTGAGTGGTTTGATCTCCTTGCAGTCCAAGGGACTCTCAAGAGTCTTTTCCAACACCACGCTTCAAAATCATCAATTCTTTGGTGCTCAGCCTTCTATATGGTCCAACTCTCACATCCATAAAAGGCTTCTGGAAAAACCATAGATTTGACCATATGGACCTTTGTCAGCAAAGTTATGTCTCTGCTTTTTAAGAGGCCGTCTAGGTTTGTCATAGCTTTTCTTCCAAGGAGCAAGTGTCTTTTAGTTTCATGGCTGCAGTCACCATCTGAGTAATTTTGGAGCTCAAGAAAATAAAGTACATCTAGATTGTAACCTTCCTCAAAAGCGAAAAAAAAAACCCTGTCATCTCCTGTGGTCACTACTATATCCAGCTTTATTAATAAACATTTGATTCAAGTCAGTGCGTCAAAATGAGTTCACATGGGATTAGGTGATTATTGACCCCTCTCTTCTTCACCATTTCCTCTTAGATCTCTCAGAAAATTAGGCTACACAGCTTGGCTCTCTCTCCTTAACTCTAGTTCCATCTTTAACTGCTGAAATCAGACTATCATGATTGTAACTAATATAAAACCTCTGTGAAACAGCCTCAATGATAACTAAAAATACTCATCAGACTTCTGTGTCCTCATTCCTAAATCCTAGCACAGAACTTAGAGGCATTTCATTACTGTTGTCAAATAAATGAATGAGTGAATCGTGCTTAGCCTTTCTGGAATGTTTGATACTGCTGTTCTTCCTTCTTCCTTCTTAAAATATTTTTCCCCTTTGGCTTTTTAGACATGACTCTTTCCTAGTTTTGCTACTTTCTTGTTATTGTCCCATCCCAGCCTCCTTTGCTGCCTCTTGCTGCCCTTCCAGTTCCTAAATGAGAGTATTATCCAAAGTTCTAGTCAAGACTTCAACTTGCTCCATGATTATTCCTTGGGTGATCTCATTCATCTCTTTGGCCTCATGCCTTATAATAGATACATAATAAATTGATACCATCTAATCTGACCTGCATTACAGATTTCCAGTCTGCCTATCAGGTAACTAAATTTTATTGCTCCATGGGAACCTTAAACTTAAAATGTTTTAGACGAACTATCATATCCTCCCTTTCAAACCAGCTCCTTTATCAGTGTACCTATCATGCTACTGCTGCTGCTAAGTCACTTCAGTCGTGTCCGACTCTGTGCGACCCCATAGACGGCAGCCCACCAGGCTCCCCGTCCCTGGGATTCTCCAGGCAAGATCACTGGAGTGGGTTGCCATTTCCTTCTCCAATGCATGGAAGTGAAAAGTGAAAGTGAAGTCGCTCAGTCGTGTTCGACTCTTGGCGACCCCATGGACTGCAGCCCACCAGGCTCCAGCACCTATCATACTTATCTCATATTCCTTCCATCTCATCTTGGATTCATCTTGAATTCTAACTCACCCCTCAAAACCTCATGTTCATCAGTCTTCCAGTCCCATCATATTGACCTCCAAATTCTCTCTCAGACGTGGCCTCTTCATCTCCATTCCATTCCATTCCATTGCTAATGGCCTGGTTTCCTGTTGGGACCACTGACACAGCTTTCAGGTAATGTTCCTGATATATCCCTAATATCCGTAATAAACATCCTAGCTACTACCATCCAAACCTCTTCTATAGGCATTACTCTGCCTCAGTCTCTAGAGTGGATTTAACCTTAGAAAAAAGGATAGAGAATTGATTCCAGCCAATAGAGTGGCATGTCTGAACAAATTCCTCTTGCTTTCTGCCTCAGTTTCATTAACAGGAATTTTACTCTGATAAATTATCTAGTATTTAAGTCTTCTACAGGAATTATTTGCTCTTATGACCCCCTCCCATCATTAGAATACTAAAATTTCACCACTAAATATTACCCTGGTAAGTAGAACCTGGTTACATGTTGAGTCTGTCTGCCTGTTATTATTTCTTCAGTATCGCTGACTCCATAGTACTAATCAGCCAGCTCCATTCCCTATTACCTTGTACTACATCCCCAAACACAGCTCTTGGTGTGGACTCTGGCCTTGTTGCTATTATTTAGTTGCTAAGTCATGTCCAACTTTTCTGTGATTCCATGGACTGAAGCCCACAAGACTCCTTCTGTCCATGGGATTTCCCAGACAAGAATACTGGAGTGGCTGCCATTTCCTTCTCCAGGGGATCTTCCTGACCCAGGGATCAAACCCAGGTCTTCTGCATTGCAGGCAGATTCTTTACCAACTGAGCTACAGAATCCATTATTATTTGACACCCTACAATTAATCTCATTAAATTTTGTTTACTCCATTGATTAAATTGATCGGTTATTTGGATTTTTAAGCGGCAAAGACCAAATCTTGAAGAATAAGGATCGCTCCTTATTCCTGGCATGTAATCTTACCTCAGACCTCCAACAAATGATCAGGGCTTTGAGGACAATACAAGAGGTTTTGTGTCATCAGAGAAAATGCGCAATATGTATCACAAACCAAAACACTTCTAAAATTGAGCATATAATTAAAAAACTACATACTGGTAGTTCAATATTTGTGCTTCACTTGACATTAACATATAGGAAATACAATTTTTAATATTAAATTAAACCCAACATATCTGGTAGAACACTGAGATTAATCCTTTTGTAAAGGAAAAATCAAAATGACCATTCTGTGATATTTCTCCTTGGGTAAATCTATGCCTTTAATATTGTATAAAGCCTTCTTCCTCAGTGCATCTCAGAGACAGTAAGCTGAAGTAAAGGAGGTTGGTTTCCTTATGTAAGTCTTTTGATCCAGGATCCCAGTTGCCAAATTTGAGAAGCCCTATTACATTAATGCCTCCCAGTAGAGGAGTTCAATATTCATCAGAATGTCTTTAAACTTGCTGGGTTGTTTCTTTAAACCAATAGATGAGCCGGCAGTGACTAGTTTAGAGCAGCAGCATTCCCGTCAAGGAGCAGGAAAAAGAGCTGCTCCAACTGCCCTCTTACTGAAACTACTAAGCCTCTTTGTCATATGGATTTCCTTTTAAGGACTATCAGTAGGGCTATCTGAAAAACTAAAGAGACCCTAAGAAATAAAGAAGTCCTAAATTACTGTCTATATTCACATAAATCAGTTCCCTCTCCACTGCAGCCTCTGTTTGGACACTTCTCAGCAAAAAGTCAAATGGAATCCTTCTTTGAGGTCCTGCTGTGTACAGGAGCTGCTAAGCCAAGGATAACAGTATCCCAAAACTTCTACATCTGCCAACACAGCCCTAGGGAGGGCAGCTTCTTAAATGGGAAGGTCCTGGGACCAGCAAAAATCTATGCATGAAATGTAAAAATTTAAGAAGACAATCAGTACAGCAGCAGTATTTATTGTTAGGTAATCAGAAAGGCCAATAGACCCATCTGTTACCATAGACAAGTGGTTCTCTACTAGGGTTTATTTTGACCCAGAAGATATTTGACAGCTCCTGCAAATGTTTGTACTGTTACAAGTGAAGGGGCAGTGTTCCTGCCATCTAGTGGGTAGAGGGCCAGGGATGCAGCTGACCATCCTACAATGCACTGGAGAGCTCCCACACAAGGAATCACCCAGCCCCAAATGTCTATACAGTAGTTCCCCTTATCTGCAGGGGATAGGTCCTAAGACACCCAGTGGATGCCTGAAACCATAAATAGTGCATGTGTGCAGGTAAGTCACTTCAGTCATGTCCAACTCTCTGCGACCCTATGGACCTTAGCCCACCAGGCTTCTCTGTCCATGGGATTGTCCAGGCAAGATTACTGGAATAGGTTGCCATGACCTCCTCCAGGAGACCTTCCCAATCCAGAAATCTACCCATGTCTCGTGTCTCCTGCATCAGCAGGCAGGTTCTTTACCACTAAGCGCCACCTGGGAAGCCCATGTATACTATGTTTCTTCCTGTATGTGCATGCCCATGAGAAAGTTTAACTTACAAATTAAACACTAAGAGAATAGCTGAATTGCCAGCATCATTACCCTTGCACTTTGAAGCCATTATTAAGTAAAACCAGTTATTTGAAAATAAGCACTGCAGTACCGAGATAGTCTAATAACCAAGATGGCTAAGTGACCAACGGGTGGGATATCCTACTCAAAGGGATGGTTCATTACAAGGTGGGACAGAGTGGTTGGCATGAGATTTCATCACACTACTCAGAACAGCAAGTAACTTAAAACTTGCGAATTGCTCATTTCTAGCATTTTCTATTTCATATTTTTGGACCAGAGTCAATCCCAGATAACTGAAACCTCAAAAAGCAAAACCTCGAATAAGGAAGACTATTGTAGTAACAAGGTTGAGAAAGCCTGCTCTAGTGGAAACTGTACAGGCAGATTAATTTCCAGAAATAGAAAACAAACACTGAATTGCCTCTGTCCACCCGCACACATATTTTCCCACAGCAAAACTCATCACTCACAAGCTTTTCACTGTGCCATTCTACTTTGAAGTTGTTCTGAATACTTAGAGCAACTGAAACTATCACACATGAAGCATTGCTTTTGAGTTTGTTTGAAACCCTTATCAGACTATGTGGCTTAGACACTGATTTCTACCAATCTCTTGATTTTTCTTTAGAATTCCTTTCAACTGTTCTGATATTTCTCAAGATAATCAGTAAATCTTTCAGGCTAAAATTAAACCATGCAGATAAGTACTTTTTATTCATTGATCTCCATCTCCACTGCAGAAAGTTCTGTGTGGCATGAATTTTGTAGGGACTAGATTTGTCTAGTTCTTATTCAACTTGTTTAATAAATCAAGTGCCTGTTGTGTGCAAGACACAGTGAAAGGAGTTTTGTGTGTGGCTGAGAAGAGGTGAGCGGTCGGGAGATTAAAATAACATCACTTATCAAGTAAAAGAAGGGAAGGTGGGTTTCTTTTGCTAAAGTATTCCTTATGTTCTGCTCTATAGTATCAAGCATTTGGTAGCTATTTATTGAGTATATATTACATGCCATACATTGAGTCAAAGATATGGAAATAAAAGAGTACACAGCTGATCCTTAATAAGGCAGGGACCAGGGATGCTGACCTTCTGTGCAGTTGAAAATCTGCGTATAATTTATAGTTGCTTCTCTGTTTATGTCAACAAAGGTCCACCTAGTCAAGGCTATGGTTTTTCCAGTGGTCATATATGGATGTGAGAGTTGGACTATAAAGAAAGCTGAGCGACGAAGAATTGATGCTTTTGAACTGTGGTGTTGGAGAAGACTCTTGAGAGTCCCTTGGACTGCAAGGAGATCCAACCAGTCCATCCTAAAGGAGATAGGTTCTGGGTGTTCATTGGAAGGACTGATGTTGAAGCTGAAACTCCAATACTTTTGGCCACTTGATGTGAAGAGCTGACTCATTTGAAAAGACCCTGATGCTGGGAAAGATTGAGGGCAGGAGGAGAAGGGGATGACAGAGGATGAGATGGTTGGATGGCATCACCAACTCGATGGACATGGGTTTGGGTGGACTCCAGGAGTTGGTGATGGACAGGGAGGCCTGGCGTGCTGCGGCTCATGAGGTCACAATGAGTTGGACACAACTGAGCGACTGAACTGAACTAAACTGAACTCTGTATATCTGGTTCATCTGCACTCTCAGTTCTGCATCTGCCAACTCAATCACAAATCATACTGTGCCATAGTATTTACTACTGAAAAAAATTTACATCTAAGTGGACCCAAACAGTTCAAATCCATGTTGCTCATTCTTGTGGAATTCATATCATAGTAGGGTGAATTAGCCAAGAAAATCACTGTTATTATAAAGTGTGATAAATACTGTAATAACTATATGTAATATCTTTTGATGAAACAGTAGTTCAGTCCTGAGCTGAACATCATCTTCTAGAGATCATTAATAATCAAAGATAAAGGGTGAGAACAATACCCCAATCATCAAGGCTATACCTTCCAATATTAATGCCCATATGGATCACTTGAGGAACTTGTTAATATCTGGGATGGGGCATAAAAGTCTGTATTTGCAATAACCTCCCAGGTATTACCAATGCTGTGGCTTAAAGGGCCATTTCTGAATAGTGAGTAATTAATGTAATATTAGCTTCTCTTGCTCATCAATTACATATCCATTACACTGTCTTCTCTCCTCAGTCTCCTATTCTTCTGAACTCCTAGTTCCCATCTCTTTACACACACACACACACACACATACACACATATGCATAAATACATACACATTGATGCACACACTTCTGCTTGTGTGATTTCCAAGTTTGGGGAGATGTCATAAGCACCTGTGTTGTGGGTTATTGGTTGAATACTTTGCTGTGTCACTCAGGTGAAAGTCTGCATTGATCTTTTTACTTATTAAGTTGCTGCTTCCCTGGTGGCTTAGATGGTAAAGAATCTGCCTCAGTGCAGGACACCTGGGTTCAATCCCTGGGTTGGGAAGATTCCATGGAGAAGGGCATGGCAACCCACTCCAGTAATCTTGCCTGGAGAATTCCATCGACAAAGGAGACTGGTGGGCTACCGTCCATGGCATCGCAGTCAGACATGACCGGGTGACTAACACTTTCAATACTTCACAGCATTTATTAATAATCTTTATAATAAAATATTTATTTTGGTAAGTTTTCTGAGATCACTTACACGTGAAGTCAATCCACTCATCCTAATTAATAAGCCAAACACAAGTCCCTGGCCACAAGAATGAGGCAGTAGCAGATCAGAACACAAGAAAGCCTCATTTCCTTTATCCTTGAGGACACTGAGCTGCTGTCTTTCAAATGTCTGTATTTCCAGATTCATAGTGACCACTCTACCAGATGCAATGAGTCAGAGAGAAGAATGAATCAAGGATGACTAAATCAGAAAGATGGGAGGTGGTGTTCCTGAAGGAACCGTGGTAAAGATTAGGGAGAAAATGGCATAGTTTGCTGGCCTTGGCTACTTTAGTAGAGCCTAGAGAAGAATTCCAAAGGGACTTTGGTCTGCTGGTGAATAATGTGGGAGAGAACCAGAAGGAAACCATACTTTTCCTAATATTCTACTCTGCTTCAACTCTCAGGGCCCAGTCTGTACCTAAGAGAGAGATGTGCTTTACATAAAAGGAAATGTAAGAAAATCTGTTTTCAACTGTAGACAGGCTGGTTCTTTCCCCATTCACTTTCCTAAAGATGGTCCATGAAGTCAAAAGAAATTGAACTCCCAGAAGCCTTAAGTAACATGTACTTGGGGTCCTAAGGCCACTCAAGATGAGATCCCCTTTGCTTGTTGCACTCCAGCAACACTGGACTTTTCTCTGCTAATCAAATACACTACGCTCATTTCAACTGAGCCCTTATGAGCACTCTTCCCTCCGCTCTGTCCCCAGTTGTTTGTGTGACTGGCACCTTTTCATCCAAGTCTTCATTTAAATATCATCTTCTAAAGTGAACCTTCTAGTATCTAAAGTATCTAACTCAACTCACCCTCCCTTGCTGCCTGCCAGCCTTCATCATATGATCAAATTTTATTTTCTTCATTGTATTTATCACTAGCTTCAAGTTTCATTTTATTTAATTTCTTATTTGCTTTTTGTCTATCTCTCCCCTCCATAACTAGAATTTAAATTCCATAAGAATTAGAATCTAATCTGTCTTGTTCACTGTTGCATCTCTAGCAAAGGGCACAGCACTGGCACATAAAAGATACTCAAATATTTGTTGTATGAAATAATATCTTTCCATCTCTATAAACCTCAGTATCTACTAATAAGTAAATGGACTGATGATGCCATCTACATATAAGATAAAATAAATGATAACCACTAGACATGGATCACAGAAAATACTTCACAAATACTAGCTTTTATTATCACTATTATTTCTGCACTATTAACTCTGAGCACTAAGTACCTGACACATAGTAGGTTCTCTGGATAAACCAATGAATGAGAATTGGACAGAAAAGCTCTAAACACTATGGCTGCCATAAATTCTTAGAACCACTCAATGGATGAGTGGTTCATCATGAGGCACTCATTGATGAGTGCTTTAGATATATATCTATGTTTAAAGTCCTCCCCCTTATTGATTCCCTGGTCTATGAGTTCCCTTTCCTGTACCAGATGAAGCAATGCCAAGAGCCACCATCTCTGGAAGGTTCTTTTCCTTACCAACATGCCATTCCAAAGTCTTACCACATAGACTGTAGCTTGTCAGACTCCTCTGTCCATGAGACTGCCCAGACACAAATACTGGAGTGGGTTGCCATTACCTTCTCCAGGGGATCTACTCCAGCCAGGGAAAGGAAAAATGTTGGGGAAACAGACGTGGTTGCCACACAGTCAGCCCTGTCTTCCCACTTCTCTTTAGGAACTGACTGTTTAAGATGTTGATTTTTTTTTTTTTAATGCCACCTCCTTCCCTTGTTTCTCCACTAAAACCTCCCTACAGAGGCAGAGTCCAGAATTTGGGGCAGATATTTGAATATCTGTAAGCACTGGAGCAATCTGGTTACCTGGACAGAGAAAGAAATGAACTGGAGAAAGGGAGGCAGATTAGATAAAACCAAGATAAAGCCAAATCCTTATTACTAAAATCAACTATTCTGAATAAAGAATCTCTATTGTGTTTTTCCCTCTAAGAAGAAAACAAATATAAAACATGGCAAATAAATAGTCTATTTATTACATTCTCTTAGATTTGAGAGCCAGAAGGCCTCTGAAACCTATTTAGCTTTGTTCTTACATGTCTAGCACTATTGGTTTTTCTTGTATGAATAATGAAAATCTGAAACAACACATTACCCTTCATCATGTCTGTACCACAGAAAGAACATCTATTTGAAATATAAGCCTTTGATTCTGTGATGCCCCCATAAAACACCACTTGCCAACAGCTGGATCTTTCTACTATCAAAGAAGTGTTTAAGGCATGGGGATTATTTATTCCTCCTGTCTTCCTTCCAGTCTCCCTTTGTCTTCCTCCAGCTTTTAGGTTTGGACATGTAAAGAAAAGTATACCTCCTCTTACTTTTAAAACTCATCACAAAGCTAGAATAATAGGCAAGGTCTGTAAATCTGGTGCACACAGACACACTGGTTTATAATGCTAAACATGTGCTGTGCCCTGTGCTTAGTCGCTCAGTGGTGTCCAACACTTTGTGACCCCGTGGACTGGAGCCCGCCAGGCTCCTGTGTCCATGGGATTCTCCAGGCAAGAATAATGGAGTGGGTTGCCATGCACTCCTGCAGAGGATCTTCCCAACCCAGGAATCGAACCCAAGCCTCCTGCATTGCCAGTGGATTCTTTACCATCTGAGCCACCAGGGCCATTATTTGACCCAAGAGAATTCGGAATAGCACCAACTTAATGCTACATGGGCTTCCCTTGTGGCTCAGATGGCAATGAGTCGGCCTGTAGTGTGGGAGATCCAGGTTTGATCCCTGGGTTGGGAAGATCCCCTGGAAAAGGAAATAGCAACCCACTGCAGTATTCTTGCCTGAAAAATCCCATGGATGGAAGAGCCTGGCAGTCTACCTGCAGGCTATAGCCATGGCAGGCTACCATGCGGTCGCAAAGAGTCAGACATGACTGAGTGACTTCACTTTTTTCTTTCAATGCTACATGATATTTCATTCCATAAGTCCAAGAACACACATATGTATTACATGCTATATAATCATTCCCAAACCACTTACCCCGGAGTACTTATTTGTTATAAAACATTGTTTTTGGTGGCTTCCCTGGTGGCTCAGACAGTCAAGAATCCAATTGCAATTCAGCAGACCTGGGTTTGATCCCTGGATTGGGAAGATCCCCTGGAGGAGGGCATGGCAACCTGCTCCAGTATTCTTGCCTGAAGAATCCCCATGGATACAGGAGCCTGGTGGGCTATAGTCCACAGGGTTTCAAAGAGTTGGACACAACTGAGCAACTAAGCATGGCACACACATTGTTTTTTGCAATAGTGTTGGTTATATAGAGGGTTAATCAGGGATATACAGAATTATCTTGCTTTCAAACGAAAAACCCATGTATCTAAAATGGGTAATGGATGTTTCTCCTTGTGAGATGAAAAAAATACTCAATGACACTCAAAATGTATTAACTGAAATCTTAGTATTTCACAAGCACCTAATATATGTTCTATACCAGGCTAGTATGCATATAGAAAGGAGATAGTTGCTCTGTGCCATTCAAGATCTTTCTTAGTCTCTCACAGTAAAAATAAGACAACAAAGGAAACTTGGCAACAATGACAGCACCAGTCTTATTCAGGGACTGGTCCTGCTTTCTACCAGCTTCCTTCATCCCCTCTTCCATATGCCAACATTATATGTTGATTTTATTAACTGCAAAGCAAATGTGATATCAAGAGATAGGTTAAAAAAATAAAAATGATATGGAATTTTCCTACCCTAAGAGAGCTACTATAGAGAAAATCATCCACTTTTAGTTTGTGTTCACATGCATTCATATTTTAATCATTTGATTGGTGTATACCAAGCACTCTGGATTATAGTATCAAGGCTGTCAGCGGTATTACAGTCTTCAATCATTGTTTAAATGATTGCATCAAATTGCACATGATGATACATACTTTAACAATTCTTCTATTAGTATTTATTTTTGAGTTCCCTTTCATATAAATTCTATAAAGGAAACTTCTTTCTTTTTTTTACAATAAATTTTCAGAAACTCAGTTGTCTTATGTTCAGAGTTATTTAAAAATCTTTCCTTCTCCCCTACTTTATCACTTCTTCCTGCATCCTTCCAGAGTTGTGTAACCTTAAGAGAAGTAAAGGACTCTCAGAACTGGCTGTGGAAGTCATGAGAGTTATGAGCTGGGGAAATTATGGTGGCAATGACCTCCTTTTCCACTTGCTTCTGATAATGACCTTCTTGTAATCTATGCCTTTCTCCATCGGTACCCCCTAGGACGCAGGCACTTCTTGCTTCAGTTTTGATGCCTCACATCTCTGTTTCTTCATTTATCTTCCTTTTTGTCAGCCCTTACTTAAAGTATCTCACCACTCAAGATCTCACTTCAAAGATCTCCTCATGCCCAAAAGTCTTGATATTATCTGTATTGGAAAGCACACTATTTAGAACACACACAGAAACAAACAGATCCCAAACAGCTGTTTTGCTTTTTTATTTTTAATTTTTTGGCCTGAGCCATGTGGCTTGCAGGATGTTAGTTCCTTGACCAGGGATTGAATCTGTATGCCCTGCATTGGGAGCATTAAGTCTTAAACACTAGACCGTTAGATAAATTCCTCTTTTACTTCTTAAGGAAATTATTTTATTTGAAAAACCTTTTTATTGTGCCAGACTATTTGTATTGTCTTCTGGTAGGAACTGTTCAAACTGGAATTAAATTGTAGCAAAATAACTACTTCATGCTATTACCCACTTTTGGCAAATGAAAGTTGAAAGAATTTCCCATGGTAACCAGTCATTTCCTAGTGATCTAAGATTGATATAAAACAACAACAAAAAAAGAAAAAGGAATCATAATAAATCCTGCTATTTACAGTATTACACTTGCTAGAGTTTAAGTTTACTTAGGGAGTTAATACTTGATCACAGAAGATTGCAAATAATTAAAAAACAACTCTCTAGTTAGAAGTTATTTATTTTACACAAGCCAAAGCAAATACTCTGTAAGTGAATAAGCCCAAGATTAGATAATGAAAGTCACAGATTCTGTGCAACATAAGGAAGGGATTGCTGTAAGTTGGTTCAAGTTATGCATCAGAACAAGAGGAAATATTAAGGCCATTTTGTTTTTATGCTGGACTTGGAGGAGTCAATTCAGATCAACTCAGCAAATACATTTTGAAAACCTGCAATGTGAAAGGAAACATACTAAACACCCTGAGAGAGAAAAAAATAAATAAGACAAGTTCTAGCTCCAATAAGCTGAAGTGAATATTTTTAAAAGAATGGTCCTTACCTTTAAGAAACTTTGAAAAAACATTCTATAGAATACTGCCAAGAAGACTATGATTTTACTTTCCACTATTCATTTCTCACTGTCAATGTACTTGAATTGCAGCAGATTTGAATTAGCTGAATTAGCTACCTGGCTATAAAAGTTTTTCTTTATGAATAAAAGTTATTTTTAAAGTTTATTTATTTCTTAATTGAAGGATAATTGCTTTACAGAATTTTGTTGTTTTCTGTCAAACATCAACATGAATCAGCCATAGGTATATTTTTATAATTAGTTTAGGCAGTAATCATCTTGCTTACGGGGCTTCCCAAGTGGTTCAGTGGTAAAGAATCTGTCTGCCAATACAGGAGCTGCAAGAGACTTGGGTTTGATCCCTGGATGGGAAAGATCCCCTGGAGTAGGAAATGGCAGCCCACTCCAGTACTCTTGCTGGGATAATCCCATGGATAGAGGAGCCACGTGGGCTACAGGCCATGGGGATGCAAAGAGTGGGACACGACTCAGCAACTGAGCACTCGTGCACACAACTTGCCTACGAGATGAAAGCAGTTTTCAAACTCCATGATGAGTGGTCTTTGAATCTAAGTAGAGTGCCTTGTTTCTGAATTTTAAAATATGGTTGACTAGACTTTTTTAAAAGTCTACCACAAGAGAAATATGTGAAAATGTATTTCAGAAGTATTTTATTTAAAAAATGCACAATTAAGCTAATAAGGGAAATAAGGAAAATCTTTAATGGTTAAAACCAAACCAGAGAGTAGACAAAATCCATTAGGCCAAGTCAACCTGTTGTCAGGAAGCTGATGAGATGTAGACACATATTGATAGAAAAACCCAAGGTTTTGGGTTTTTACTGGTATGCAGGAAAAAGGCCTGGGCCTGAGCAAGTAGTGTTCACATAAATCTAAAATCCTCTGAGGCTATAGGGTAATCTTATACTGTCAATGAAAATGAGGCTACTCGACACAAAAGTGAAAGTGAAATCACTTAGTCATGTCGGACTCTTGCGACCCCATGGACTGTAGCTCACCAGGCTCCTCAGTCCATGGAATTTTCCAGGCAAGAATACTGGAGTGGGTTGCCATTTCCTTCTCCAGGAGATCTTCCTCGACCTAAGGATTGAACCTGGGTCTCCCGCGTTGCAGGCAGATGCTTTACCATCTGAGCCACCAGGGAAGCTCACAAAGGGAGTTGGCTAAGCAATTTGTCTGTCTTGGCCTTGGCTCTAGTTTGGGAGGGCTGGAGGAAGACAGGGACAAGAAATTATCTCTGGTGGAAGAAAAGTTGTATCGAAACAGGAGAGGATATGTTATGGATGTCAATTGTATGAGTAATATTTTATTTCTTAACTTGTACAGTGGATATGAAGGTGATTATTCTATTATTCTCATATAAGTGTGTATGTCCTCAATATCTCTGAATCAAAGAAAAGGAGCCTATACCTAATTAAACATAGCATTGTTTTTAGATTAAAACGCATTTAAAGGTACATCTTCCCCAGTGGCTCAGTGGTAAACAGCCAGTATGCAATTGAGGAGATGCGGGTTCAATCCTTGGGTTGGGAAGATCCCATGCAGGAGGGCATGGCAACCCACTCCAGTATTCTTGCTTGGGAAAATCTCAGGGACAGAGAAGCCTGGAGGACTACCTCTACAGGGTTGCAAAGAGGTGGACATGACTGAAGCGACCGAGCACAAAGGTACAGCTAACTAATGACAAGTAAAATTAGACCTGTAGCCTCTTCAAAACTCTTAATCCCCTTGCCTTCCTATATGTTTTTTAAAAAGAATATTTCAATTCAAGAAGCTTCATATTTTATTGAGAGATATGACTGAGTCCACTTTCAAGAATAAATCATCTCCAGCAGGCTTCATCTAAGATTTACTAACACAGTCAACCCTCTGTATTTTCAGGTTCTGCATCTATCTGCAGTTGATTGAATCCACTGGAACTCACTGGATAGCTGACTGCACTTTGCCATTTTACGTAGGGCACTTGAGCATCCGAGGACTTTGGTATGGGAGAGGGCCCTGGAACCATTCTTCCATGAATACTGAGGGCTGACTGCACTGTGTGGGCTTTTCAGTACAGCTCCATAACAGGCTTTCTGCCGGGTACAGCCTTGAATACACAATCCATTATGGATCTAAGTTAGAAAGCCTACATAGATGGGTTTTTCTGGGGTTCTTTGCTGGGGCAGACTTTACTGGCAGATCCACATGTTTCCTTTAACCATTCAGTTTATACTGACCTTGCCCCTTTCTTAATTCTTAGTGCACTTCTACATCATCATCACTTGTACACTTAGTTTTATTCTTCATTTCATAGGTATATGCACTATCTGCTCAATGAGACTTGAAGAAGATATTTCTTTTGCAATCCCCGCATTGTCAAACAGATTTAAAGCTGGAGGGCATGGAATCTGCTTGACACCTCTCATACTACATTTGAGGAACTAGTCCTATAAAGTGACTTGCCTGAAATCACACAGTGTATCTCTCAGAATGTCAACAGAAAACAGATGGAAAAATCCAATTAGGATAATTCAAAGAGAGTTTACTTATAAAGGGATTATGCAGATGCAATGTAGAGAAACCATGGATTGTAATATAGTGTCTCAAGGCTGCTATTGCTACTGCTAAGTCACTTCAGTCGTGTCTGACTCTGTGCGACCCCATAGACGGCAGCCCACCAGGCTCCACCATCCCTGGGATTCTCCAGGCAAGAACACTGGAGTGGGTTGCCATTTCCATCTCCAGTGCATGAAAGTGAAAAGTGAAAGTGGAGTCGCTCAGTCGTGTCCGACTCTTAGCGACCCCATGGACTGCAGCCTACCAGGCTCCTCCATCCATGGGATTTTCCAGGCAAGAGTACTGGAGTGGGGTGCCATTGCCTTCTCCGGTCTCAAGGCTATTAATATGTGAAAAACCATTACCATTTCTAGGCTGCAAAGAATAAGGACAGGAGTTTTACCAGAAACTGGTAAAAGAGGGCTATAATGAAGGCTGCCTTGAGAGGAATAAGGACCTTCATTGAAGGGACTTATTTGTCCCAAAGCAAGCTCAGAGAGGGATGCAGAGCAATAAATGCCCAAACATCACTTTCCTATAGCCACTTGAAGTAGCTTCACAGGTAAAGCCCAACTATAAGCTTGAGAACATAGAAACCCATTAATGAATTCCATACTAGTGAGCCTTCTGGAGCAAAGGACAAGGTGAAGGATGGTGGAGAGATCTGGAGGGAAAAAAAAACACTATTTGGGACATATAGCTTTGGTTGTAATAGAGTTCTCCTAACTCTAAGTCCACTATCAACTAGAACATACTTCTTCTCATATTACTCAAGATGCTTAAATGCACTGAGTTACTGAATTGAATGATAACTTCCCAACAAGAAGGAAGCACTGGGCATGTAATGTTGAGTCACAGCCCAGTGAGGGTGAGTCTTCTACCATCTCCTACTGTCAGAATTGGAGTCAGAACCAAGAACTGTACTCAGAAACAGATGGGAAGCCCAGGGCCAAGTGAGTAGAATGTTCGAAACAACCAGATCCATTCAGCATCCTCTTCTGCTAAACAGTGACACAGCCTAGCATATGGCAGGCCGGACATCGTGTGAAGTGTGGGACCATAGCCAAAGGCAGATCTGATCTGGCTTAAAAGAGACATGTCAGTTTTCAGAATTTGAGAGTTAACGCTAGGAAGTGTCTTTCCATGTGAGAAGAGACCGGATAGGTTGAAAAAGTTCAAGAACCGTTGGTCCTTTGCACTGATCTAAGACCCATGCTCCAGTCAGAGGTGGAACCAAACTCCAGAATGATCTCAGGTGGCCTCTGCCTGCAACATCTTGGAGCGGAGCTTGGGTTCCCAGCCAGAGACTGGGATTTGTCGCAGCAATGAGAGCACCAGATCCTAGTCACTAGATCAGTGGTCATTGACAAGGGCCTTCAGCTTTGCAGAAAAGAATTCCCACAAAGATGGAAAGTGGTAAAACAAGTAAGGTGTTTATTAAGAGGAAAAAGAATACAGTGCATGTGGATAGGCCCATTGGCAGACTTAAGGAGAGAGTGAGTCACTGAGTCACACCCTTGTGACGGTTTGAATTTCTTTTATGGGATATTTCTTCTGGGTTTCCTTGGACGATCTTGATTTGCATGGTTCACAGTCCATATTTGGTATATCTCAGGATCCTCCTATGTGAGTACACACATCTCTTAGCCAAGATGGATTTTACCGAAAAGGCATCTGGGTAGAATATCCCTTGATTTAACTCCCCCTTTAGTTTGCAAGGAGCCTTTTCTATGCATGTGTGGTTAGGAGGTCTCTTGATTTTGGGAAAAGAAATGTGTGGTCAGGCCAGGATCCAGCCTTCTTCCTTAGTTGTCCCGCTATTCTCATTGTGGAGTTTTGATTTACAGGGAATGAACCACCAATCACTTTACCCTGGGTTGAGAGGCCCATCTGCCTCCTGCCTCAAGAAGACAGGAGTAGATGAACATCTCTTTGCAGATTTAAAGGCAACTCTCCTAGAAAAGAGAACGCTCCTACACTTTTGGTGGGAATGTAAGTTGGTAGAGCCACTGTGAAAAGCAATATGCAGTTTCCTCAAAAAGACTCAAAATTGAGTAGCCATATGAACCAGCAATCCCACTCTTAGGCCTAGATCCAGACAAAACTATAATTTAAAAAATACATACACTTCTATGTTTGATGGCTCAATTGTAAAGAATCTGCCTGCAATGCAGGTGACACAAGAGTTGAGGGTTTGATCCCTGGGTTGGGAAGATCCCTTGGAGGTGGAAATGGCAACTCACTCCAGTATTCTTGACTGAAAAAAATCCCATGGACAGAGGAGCCTGGTGGGCTACAGTCTATAGGATCACAAAGAGTTGGATATGACTGAGCAACTGAGCACTATGTTCACAGCAGCAGTATTTGCAATACTGACACATGGAAACAACCTAAATGTCCACTGACAGATGAATGGATAAAGAAGATGTGGTGCATGTATACCATGGAATACTACTTATCCATAAAAAAGAATGGAATAATGTCATTTGCAGCAATATGAATGCAGCTAGAGATTATCATACTAAGTGGAGTATGTCAGAAGGAGGAAAACAAATACCATATGATATCACTTATCTGTGAAGTCTGAAATATGACACAAATGAATCTATCTATGAAACAGAATCAGAGACCTAGAGAAGAGACTGCTGGTTGCCAAGGAGGAGAGAGGTTGGGAGAGGTTTGGATTGGGAGCTTGGGATTAGCAGATACAAACTGGTATATATGGAATGGATAAATAACAAAGTCTTACTATATAACACTGGAGGAGGAAATGGCAAACCACTCCAGCATCCTTGCCTGGAGAATTCCATAGACAGAGGAGCCTGGTGGGCTACAGTCCCTGGGGTTGCAAAGAATTGGACACAACCGAGTGACTAACACACACTGTATAGCACAGATAACTGTATTTATATCCTGTGATAAGCCATGATGGAAAAGAATATGAAAAAGAAGATATATATATGTATATGTATAACTGAGTCACTTTACTGTCCAACAGTAATTAATGCAACACTGCAATTCAACTATACTTCAATCAAAAATAAATTAAAAAATAAAGGCAACAATAATATGCATGGACATGACAAAATAATGGTGGTATCATTTCGGATGATATATTAATACTAGATATCTACTACTCCTCTTTCTTTCTCTAATCTGTATTTAATAATAATGGTACCCATTTTTACTTTCTACACATATCTCATTGGGCTATTACAATAGTCAAATGAAAGAACAAAATAACACTTTTTAAGCTATAGGGCTTTCTACATGTAACAGTTGTTATTATTACCCATTTTATGGGCTGTCTAAGGGTCTCAGGAAGGCATATCCATTTCTACCCCTTAGGACAGCTATTATCCTGAAAAACAGTTCCATTGCTGATATCTGCATTACAAAGTGAGTTTTCCCATAGCAATTGGGTAGATAAGGTGATGAAGCATGCCTTTTCAGGGTTCCAGCTGAAATCCTGAGTCAGTTGGAAAAGGTGAGTCAGTTTCCTCCTTCCACCCCAGGAACTAGTAGCTAGAAGCAGAATATAATAAGTCTTAGCTCAATACCAAGAGAGGGGTTCAGGGTGCTGTTTGATTAGACCATGAAGAATACTCCTTTGTTCTTGTTCTAGCTAGCAAGGCAAAAAGACAGCGAGTGACTGAAGAATCAACAGGAGAGCAGCAATCAGGCCTCTGAGAAATCCCTGGAGAAATCCCAAGGGAAGAAAAAAAATCCTGGAACAGAATAATACATTAATATTAACTACTCCCTGATTAGCAGTTAATTGTTGCATATGAGTTTACCAACCTTTTCCCTGATGATTAGGAGAGTGCTGTCATCACAAAGCTGTCAAGCTAAGGCACAAATCTGTACTATATAGAACTGTGATGACTGGACTTCTGTGAGGAAGCCACAGATACTTGGATAAGGTGACTCTGTGCACAAGGGGAGGTTGGCCAGGGAAATTTGCCCACAGTGGAGCCTGATCTGGTGCACATCAGACTAGCTGAACAGACTGAGCAGGGTTTTGGAGATTAGGATATATGGGATAGAGAAAAGAAAAGAACCTCAAGTATTGTTTCATCTCACTACTTACTAACAGTTTGGAATTATCTATGGATTGGTTTTTAGAATTCAAATAGCACATTAAGGTTTCCAAACTTGAGCTCTATCAAACAATCATGCAACAAATGTAATTGCCTCTTCATTATTAGGGGGGAAATGCCCCGACTGACTCAGGATAGTCTTTTCAAATGGTAATAAAGGTATATGGCAGCGTAGTGTTCTAGAAGCCAATGCATAAACATGGCATCTATTTCTAGAACTTCAGCTTTACCTGATATTTAAAGAAGGAAGAGATTATTTTCATCAAACACACACACATACAGACATATATTTTAAGGAGAACAGGACAAAATTTGCTTCTCGTTTTAAGATAAAACATGAAGCTTCCAAAACTGTCTTCTCTGTGGCAAGCTACTCTAAACAACACACAGACCCACATCCCTCTGTTCAGGGGATGTGGGCCATATACAGCTATTAGAAGTACCTGGATGGAAAGCTCTAAGGAATTCTAGTGATGTAAAGTTCTACATGGAAGCAGAGAGAAAGAACCCCCAAAGTCTTTTATAAACTTGGAAACTGAAGACAAAAAATATATGAGTTTTATTTTTCGGCAAACAATATTTACTGTGTGCCTGGTGGTAGCCTAGGCAATATCCTAAAGTCCTCCAGTTTATGACTAAACTAGATCAAGGGCTCCTAAAGTGGACGTAATATCTTATTGTTCCCTCTCTTCTTCCTGTCACATACCTTCCCCACATCTTCCACCCCAGCTTCCAGCTGAAAACACATTCATTCATAAACTATCTGAACCATTTGTTATTCTGACAGTGACACTAGGTCATTCACACTCTCTGTTAGAATTTGACCCCCCAAAATTTTGTCATTTCCTATGATACCCAACAAAATGATGAACCATTACATCCCGAAAGGTTACACTGTTCATCGTAAAAGTTGCCTTGTGTATGGAAAGCAGAAGAGTCAGAGAGGGGCCAAGACTGAACTGTGGGCAGCAGAGAGTTCTGGGTTCTGCCACCTTGGGGCAGTGACTGAGGCCATGATTAATGGACAGTGGATGTTACTTTATGTCATTATTAGTTCCCTCTTCTCCTATGTTTGGAGAAGACTCTTGAGAGTCCCTTGGACAGCATGCAGATTAAACCAATCAATCCAAAAAAGATGGGACACTGAAAGATGAACTCCCCAGGTCAGTAGGTACCAAATATGCTATTGGAGATGAGTAGAGAAATAATTCCAGAAAGAATGAAGAGACAGAGCCAAAGTAAAAACAAGACCCAGTTGTGCATGTGACTGGTGATAGAAGCAAGGTCTGATGCTGTAAAGAGCAATATTGCATAGGAAACTGGCATGTTAGGTCTATGAATCAAGGCAAATTGAAGGTGGTCAAAAAGGAGATGGCAAGAATGAACATTGACATTTTAGGAATCAGCAAACTAAAATGGACTGGAATGGGTGAATTTAACTCAGATGACCATTATATCTACTACTGT
This sequence comes from Bos javanicus, assembly GCF_032452875.1. NCBI lineage: Eukaryota > Metazoa > Chordata > Mammalia > Artiodactyla > Bovidae > Bos > Bos javanicus. Next base: position 33,013,874 of record NC_083887.1, on the reverse strand, counting down.
GGGCAAGAATGCCTTAGAAGAAATGGAGCAGCCATCATAGTCAACAAAAGAGTCTGAAATGCAGTACTTGGGTGCAATCTCAAAAAAGACAGAATGATCTCTGTTCGTTTCCAAGGCAAACCATTAAATATCATGGTAATCCAAGTCTATGCCCCAACCAGTATGCTGAAGAAGCTGAAGTTGAATGGTTCTATGAAGACTTACAAGACCTTTTAGAACTAACACCCAAAAAAGATGTCCTTTTCATTATAGGGGATTGGAATGCAAAAGTAGGAAGTCAAGAAACACCTGGAGTAACAGGCAAATTTGGCCTTGGAGTACAGAATGAAGCAGAGCAAAGGCTAACAGAGTTTTACCAAGAGAATGCACTGGTCATAGCAAACACCCTCTTCCAACAACACAAGAGAAGACTCTACACATGGACATCAGCAGATGGTCAACACTGAAATCAGACTGATTATACTCTTTGCAGCCAAAGATAGAGAAGCTCTATATAGTCAGCAAAAACAAGACTGGGAACTGACTATGGCTCAGATCATGAACTCCTTATTGCCAAATTCAGACTTAAACTGAAGAAAGTAGGGAAAACCACTAGACCATTCAGATATGACCTAAATCAAATCCTTTATGATTATACAGTAGAAGTGAGAAATAGATTTAAGGGACTAGATCTGATAGACAGAGTGCCTGATCAACTATGGACGGAGGTTCATGACACTGTACAAGAGACAGGGATCAAGACCATATCTAAGAAAAAGAAATGCAAAAAGGCAAAATGACTGTCTGAGGAGGCCTTACAAATAGCTGAGAAAAGAAGAGAAGCGAAAAGCAAAGGAGAAAAGGAAAGATATACCCATTTGAATGCAGAGTTCCAAAGAATAGCAAGGAGAGATAAGAAAGCCTTCCTCAGTGATCAGTGCAAAGAAATAGAGGAAAACAATAGAAAGAGAAAGACAAATTAGAGATACCAAGGGAACATTTCATGCAAAGATGGGTTCAATAAAGGACAGAAATGGTATGGACCAAACAGAAGCAGACGATATTAAGAGGTGGCAAGAATACACAGAACAGTACAGAAAATATCCATGACACAGATAATCATGATGGTGTGATCACTCACCTAGAGCTAGATATCCTGGAATGTGAAGTCAAGTGGGCCTTAGAAAGCATCACTACAAACAAAGCTAGTGGAGGTGTGGAATTCAAGTGAGCTATTTCAAATCCTAAAAGATGATGCTGTGAAAGTGCTACACTCAATATGCCAGCAAATTTGGAACACTCAGCAGTGGCCACAGGACTGGAAAAGGTCAGTTTTCATTCCAATCCCAAAGAAAGGCAATGCCAAAGAATGCTCAAACTACCGCACAATTGCACTCATCTCACATGCTAGTAAAGTAATGCCCCAAATTCTCCAAAGCGGGCTTCAGCAATACATGAACTGTGAACTTCCAGATGTTCAAGCTGGTTTTGGAAAAGACAGAGGAACCAGAGATCAAATTGCCAGCATCTGCTGGATCATCGAAAAAGCAAGAGATCCAGAAAAACAACTATTTCTGCTTTATTGACTATTCCAAAGCCTTTGACTGTGTGGATCACAATAAACAGTGGAAAATTCTGAAAGAGATGGGAATACCAGACCACCTGATCTGCCTGTTAAGAAATTTGTATGCAGGTCAGGAAGGAACAGTTAGAACTGGACATGGAAGAACAGACTGGTTCCAAATAGGAAAAGGAGTAGGTCAAGGCTGTATATTGTCACCCTGCTTATTTAACTTCTATGCAGAGTACATCATGAGAAACGCTGGACTGGAAGAAACACAAGCTGGAATCAAGATTGCTGGGAGAAATATCAATAACCTCAGATATGCAGATGACACCACCCTTATGGCAGAAAGTGAAGAGAAACTCAAAAGCCTCTTGATGAAAGTGAAAGAGGAGAGTGAAAAAGTTGGCTTAAAGCTCAACATTCAGAAAACTAAGATCATGGCATCCGGTTCCATGACTCCATGGCAAATAGATGGGGAAATAGTGGAAACAGTGTCAGACTTTATTTTCTTGGGTTCCAAAATCGCTGCAGATGGTGATTGCAGCCATAAAATTAAAAGATGCTTATTCCTTGGAAGGAAAGTTATGACCAACCTAGATAGCATATTCAAAAGCAGAGACATTACTTTGCCAACAAAGGTCTGTCTCGTCAAGGCTATGGTTTTTTCAATAGTCATGTATGGATGTGAGAGTTGGACTATAAGGAAAGCTGAGACCCGAAGAATTGATGCTTTTGAACTGTGGTGCTGGAGAAGACTCTTGAGAGTCCCTTGGACTGCAAGGAGATCCAACCAGTCCATTCTGAAGGAATCAGCCCTGGGATTTCTTTGGAAGGAATGATGCTAAAGCTGAAACTCCAATATTTTGGCCACCTGATGCAAAGACCTAACTCATTTGAAAAAACTATGATGCTGGGAAAGATTGAAGGGGACAACAAAGGATGAGATGGTTGGATGGCATCACTGACTCAATGGACATGGGTTTGGATAAACTCAGGGAGTTGGTGATGGACAGGGAGGCCTGGTGTGCTATGGTCCATGGGGTCGCGAAGAGTCAGACACAACTGAATGGCTGAACTGAACTGAAATGTTTCTCATCCGCGGAAACATCCAACTTCAGATGCCACATGAAACAAGATTATGATAATTACTTTTTTTTTTTTTTTTAAGAAAAAGCAAAGGGTAACAAGATGCAAAGGAATTAAGTGTGCCTACCTACCAAACTCCTTTTCCTGCTAGCTGCAAGTGGGTTATATCTCTCAGGCTGGATTTCTGCCAAAACCGCCAGGCTTAGCAATCCAGTTTCTCCTGCTTTTCTGTGGCAAGTGACCCTACCAATGCTCAGTAAAGAATTTATCTTTGCACAGCAGGATAATCATAGACAATAGGCCAGGCCATGGAACATTATTTCTGCATTTTTACTCTTTCCCCCACCCCTTAATTTTGTCACATCACCTCTGTATTATCTGTAAGCTATTAGTTGTTTTCACTGTACTCTTTCAAGCAGCTTCTCTCTGCAATCATGTGGTCAGTTAACTCCATTATGTAAAACTACAGGTAATCAAATGCAACCATTCATTAAGCTCATAAATTAGGACATCTCTCCCTGCTGCATTCTATGTTTTTTCTGTTGAATCCTCATCTCCAAATAGAAACCTGATCCCCTTCTGCTCTCCCAAGGTGAACAGAAGACCCTGCCAGTAACAAATCTGATCTCTGGAGTCCTAAGGAAGTTATTTTTAGGTAATATTAAAGATGGGAGAAAATATGCTTAATATCAACCCCAAACAGTATGTATAAATTCTTCCTTGCTTATATTTCTGTTGTGCATCTCTTTCATAAAATTTCATCAGATTCACATTTCTCAATCCTTGATATCTTTTTAATTGGGTTCTGGACCATATCTCTCTAATTGAAATACAAAGAATATGAGGGTAGGGAGGGTCCATGAATTATATTTCTTTTAATAGTCTACAGAGTATTATAGTGTTGGATGTTTAACAGATCTTAAAAAAAAATACTAGTTGGCAGAAACAAGATGAATGCAAAGCTTAAATATATGCACATTCTAATTTCAGCTGACTTTAAGAAAAATTCAGATTCATGTCTACTCAGGTGTCCTGAGCAGTGAGATCTCATATCCTATTTACCCATTAAAAAACCAAGTTGGATGTAATCACGTGCTTTTCTTCACATATTTACCATAATTCTCAATATCACTCGTAAAATGATAAACGACCTAGGTTCTTCCAAATACACATATTTTCTAATGCATATAAAAAGCTATCAACTTTGCTTTTAAGAGTTACTTATATATGTATTTTAACATGCTTATTTTTATCCATATTTGTCTTTATAGACAATAGAAAGTATATATTACTGTTTAAAGGCTTTTAGAATTCTACACTCTTGATAATTATTCATAATGTATATTCAGTGTGGTCTGGAGCCAAATTAATCAGCTTGGTCTTTCTTATAAATAAATCTGTTATTCCTCACGATTCTTTCACATGCACACTCCCCATTTTATCAGTTCCAGAAATGACCTTAAGTTATAACTTAAATGTCCTTGGAGGACATTGTGTGTAATAGTGTGGACTTGGCAGCAACATGAGCCATGGTTTAACCTTCACTCTGCCTTTTTACTAAATTCTGCAGTCTTGAGAAATTTATCATCCATTGTCTTTGGTGATCTGGGTAGAAAGAGTTTCACCCTTTCTCTTCCCTTTCATAGTCAAAATTGATTTGGCTAATATTGGCGTTTCATACTTCCATGTGAATTCCAGAATATATTAGTTGGATCTATTGAAAAAACTTATTGAGATTTTGATTGGGATGGCATCAATTGATCAGACAATTTGGGGAGAATTGTAATTTTTATTATTTTGAACTCTTCCCGCCTTCCAACATTATTCTCTCCTTATTTACTCAATGAGGCGTTATAATTTGTTCATGAAGTGACTATACCCCCTTTGTTAGACTCATTTTCAGGCATCTCATAGTATGGTTGGCCACAAAAGTAGCAGTTTCCTTTCTTTCATTCCAATATGTGTTTTTATCAATTATTTCTTAATTTAATCAATTCTTGACGTAATCAATTCATTCTTCATACTAGCTAGTCTTCCAACATAGTCTTAGTTGGCAATAAGGATAGTAGGCATCTTTGCTGCTGCTGCTGCTGCTGCTGCTAAGTCGCTTCAGTCGTGTCCGACTCTGTGTGACCCCATAGACGGCAGCCATCTTTGCCTTGTTTCTAAATTTAAAGAGAAATAGTCACTTTTATTGTTCAATAGAATGCTAAATTTATATATTTGGTAGATGCACTTTATCAGAGTAAGGAATCTCTTTTCTATTCTTAGTTTGCTAAAAAGTGTGTTTTCAAAAAATTATGAATTGGTGTTGAATTTTATCAAATGCCTTCTGTATATTTCTGAGATGGTCATTTTTTTTTCTTTTTTCATCTCTTGATGTGGTAAATAACATTTCAGTTAGTCAGTTCAGTCGCTCAGTCCTGTCCGACTCTTTGCGACTCCATGAATCATAGCACACCAGGCCTCCCTAACATTTAGATTTCCTAATTTCAAAATATCCTTGCATTCTTGGCATAAGTCCTATTTGACTTTGACTTAGGTTCTGCTCCAGAACAATTTATATGAAATAGGAGTTACATGTTTTTTGATGGCTTGGAAGATTATGCTTGGAATATATTCTGGTCCAAATTCATAGGGTTGCAAAGAGTCGGACATGACTGAACAACTGAAATGAGCTGAACTGAACTGAACTGAAATGTTACGTGTGTCAGTTAGAATAGATTTTTAAAGTTTTTTTATGCTTAATCATATAGGCTTTTTGGTTTTCTATTTCTGATTAAATTATATTTAGTAAGCTCTACTTTCTAAAACATTAACTTTTTCAAGTGTATTGGCATAAAGTGGATGTCTCTTAAAATTCTACTGCACCAATAGTTATGACTTCATTTATAGCATTATTTATTTTTATATTCTATATTTTCTTTGATAAATTTTTCTAGAGGTTAGTCTATGTCATTAGAAGAAACATTTTTATTACTATATTGTTGTCTTTATATTTTCTGATTTTATTTAACCTATTTGTCTCTTATTACTTTTTCCTTCTTTATTTCAGCTTAATTTCTTTTTTACTTTGTTCACTTCTTAAATCAACTGATTAGTTTATTTACACTTTTTTCTTCTCTAATGTATGCATAAAAGGCTCTGAATTTCACAGAAAGAATCAATTTAACTTCATTTTGCAAGTTTTAATACCTACTTAACTTTTACTGTCCATTACTTTTTCTTCAACCTAGAAAATATTTTAATTTTTAATTCCTTAATACTTCTTTAAATTATTTTTCTTTTTCTTAATTTATTTCTATTTTTTGCATTGTACATAACCTGGTGTATACAAATTTTATATTTAATCTTAGTATTTGTTGCGATCTACCTATGTGCTTAATATGGAGCTAACATTCAAACATATCCCAAATGTGCTTAAAAAATAAGTACTCTAATTTGGAGAGAACACAATTTTATGTACCTATTATATCAAGCTTGTTTATTTTCTTGTCAAATCACACATAATTTTACCGTTTTTTAACTGTGATCTAGCACACAATATGAAAATTATGCTAAAAATATTCCTCAGATAAAACTGTAGTTTTTTTATCAAAGTGCAATAAACTTTAATACACACTATGATTTATGTATTTAGCTGTGCTGGGTCTTTGTCTTGGCATGAGAACTCAGCTGTGGCATGTGGGATCTAGTTCCCTTGTTTGGCAGTGTGGAGTCTTACCCTCTGGACCACCAGGGCAGTCCCAATTTTCTTGTCAAATTATGTATAATTTTACCATTTTATTAATTACCATTTTATTGTGGTCTAGCCCACAATATGAGAATTATGCTAAAAGTGAAAGTGTTAGTCACTCAGTCATATCCGACTCTGCAATGCCATGGACTGTAGCCTGCCAGGCTCCTCTGTCCATGGAATTCCCCAGGCGAGAATATTAGAGTGAGTAGCCATCCCCTTCTCCAGGGGATCTTTCTGACCCAGGGATCGAACCCAGGTATCCTTCATTGCAGGCATATTCTTTACAGCCTAAGCCACCAGGGAAGCCCATGCTAAAAAATGCCCTCAATTAATATTGTGAATTTTGTTATCAAAGTGCAATAAACTTTTACTTTGTATATTTTGAGGCCATTTTGTGAAGTATATGCAGTTTTAGGGCTAGTCAGGCTTCTTGGTGAACTGTTCTTTTAATCACTGTATAGTAACTGTCTTCCTTTCATAACAATGCTTGCTGCCTTACAGTCTGATTTGTGTGATATTATCATAGCTAAATCAACTTCTTTTATTCATATTTACCTCATATACATTTTCTACCCTTTTGCTTTCAACTTTTCTATGTCCTTTTGTCTCATTTTGGCATTTCCTTATGTCTCAGCTGTCCTCATTTCTCTCATGAAGATCATAAAAGCAGAATTTTTTTGAAAATGTCTCCTGTCTTTTTAAAAATTAGATCTTATTTTTTAGAGCAGTTTTAAGTTCACAGCACAATTGAGTGGAAGGTACAGTGATTTCTCACACATCCCCTGCCATTACACACATGCAGAGCTTCCCTCATTGTCAACCTCCCCCGCCAGAGTGGTATGTACATTTTACAGCATATTCTTGTTATGCATAATTATCAAAAGAAACAATTCCACTGCCCTAAACATTCTCCATGTTCTACTTATTGACTCGACCTCTTTCTAACTCCTGGAAGCCACTGATCTCCACAGTTTTGCCTTTTCCAGAATGTCACATAGTTGGAATCACACAGTATGAAGCATTTTCAGGTTGACTTCTATCAGTAATACACATCTAAGTTTCCTTCATGCCTCTTTATAGCTTGATAGATCATTTCTTTATGGTACTGAATACTATTTGACTGTCTGGATATATCACAGTTTATTTATCTGTTCACCTGAAGGTAACATGTTAGTTGTCTCCAAGTTTGGGTAATTATAAGTAAAGCTGCTATAAACATCCAAGTACAGGTTTTTGTATGGACTTGAGTTTAAATTCCTTTGAGTAAATACTGAGGAGTACAGTTTCTAGGTGGTGGTTTAAGAGTATATTTAGTTTTATAAGAAACTGCCAAACTGTTTTCCAAAGTGGATGTACCATCTTGCATTTCTCCCACCAATGGATGAGAGTTCCTGTTGCTCCACAGTCTCACCATAGTTCAGGATTTTGGCCAACCTGATAGATATCTTGGTGTTTTAATTACATTTCCCTAGTAAGGTAATGCTCAAAATTCTCCAAGCCAGGCTTTAGCAATACGTGAACCATGAACTTCCAGATGGTCAAGCTGGATTTAGAAAAGGCAGAGGAACCAGAGATCAAATTGCCAACATCCGCTGGATCATCCAAAAAGCAAGAGAGTTCCAGAAAAACATCTATTTCTGCTTTATTGACCATGCCAAAGCCTTTGACTGTGTGGATCACAATAAACTATGGAAAATTCTGAAAGAGATGGGAATACCAGACCACCTGACCTGCCTCTTGAGAAATCCATATGCAGGTTAGGAAGCAACATTTAGAACTGGACATGGAACAACAGACTGGTTCCAAATAGGAAAAGGAGTATGTCAAGGCTGTATATTATCACCCTGCTTATTTAACTTCTATGCAGAGTACATCATGAGAAACGCTGGACTGGAAGAAGCACAAGCTGGAATCAAGATTGCTGGGAGAAATATCAATAACCTCAGATATGCAGATGACACCACCCTTATGGCAGAAAGTGAAGAGGAACTAAAAAGCCTCTTGATGAAAGTGAAAGTGGAGAGTGAAAAAGTTGGCTTAAAGCTCAACATTCAGAAAACAAAGATCATGGCATCTGGTCCCACCACTTCATGGGAAATAGATGGGGAAACAGTGGAAATAGTGTCAGACTTTATTTTTCTGGGCTCCAAAATCACTGCAGATGGTGACTGCAGCCATGAAATTAAAAGACGCTTACTCCGCAGAAGAAAAGTTATGACCAACCTAGATAGCATATTCAAAAGCAGAGACATCACTTTGCCAACAAAGGTCTATCTAGTCAAGGCTATGGTTTTTCCTGTGGTCATGTATGGATGTGAGAGTTGGACTGTGAAGAAGGCTGAGCACCGAAGAATTGATGCTTTTGAACTGTGGTGTTGGAGAAGACTCTTGAGAGTCCCTTGGACTGCAAGGAGATCCAGCCAGTCCATTCTGAAGGAGATCGGCCCTGGGATTTCTTTGGAAGGAATGATGCTAAAGCTGAAACTCCAGTACTTTGGCTACCTCATGTGAAGAGTTGACTCATTGGAAAAGACTCTGATGCTGGGAGGGATTGGGGGCAGGAGGAGAAGGGGACGACAGAGGATGAGATGGCTGGATGGCATCACTGACTCAATGGATGTGAGTCTGAGTGAACTCTGGGAGTTGGTGATGCACAGGGAGGCCTGGCGTGCTGCAGTTCATGAGGTTACAACGAGTCAGACACGACTGAGCGACTGAACTGAACTGAATGACATATCATGTGGAGCATCTTTTCAAATGCTTACTTGTTTTGTGTACATCTTCTTTACTGAGGTGTCTGTTAACGTCTTTGATGTACTTTTTTTAAAACTTCATTTATTTTTTAATTGAAGGATAATTGCTTTACAGAATTTTGTTGTTTTCGTCAAACCTCAACATGAATCAGCCATCAGTTCAGTTCAGTTCAGTTCAGTCGCTCAGTTGTGTCTGACTACTTGTGACCCCATGAATCACAACACACCAGGCCTCCCTGTCCATCACCAACTCCTGGAGTTCACCCAAACCCATGTCCATCGAGTTGGTGATGCCATCCCTGTCATCTCATCCTCTGTCGTCCCCTTCTGCCCCCAATACCTCCCAGCATCAGGGTCTTTTCCAATGAGTCAACTCTTCGCATGAGGTGGCCAAAGTACTAGAGTTTCAGCTTCAGCATCAGTCCCTCCAATGAACACCCAGGACTGATTTCCTTTAGGATGGATTGATTGGATCTTCTTGCAGTCCAAGGGACTCTCAAGGTAACAATAACCCTGTGTACGAGACAGCAAAAGAGACACTGATGTGTAGAACAGTCTTATGGACTCTATGGGAGAGGGAGAGGGTGGGAAGATTTGGGAGAATGGCATTGAAACATGTAAAATATCATGTATGAAATGAGATGCCAGTCCAGGTTCGATGCACGATACTGGATGCTTGGGGCTAGTGCACTGGGACGACCCAGAGGGATGGTATGGGGAGGGAGGAGGGAGGAGGGTTCAGGATGGGGAACACATGTATACCTGTGGCGGATTCATTTTGATATTTGGCAAAACTAATACAATTATGTAAAGTTTAAAAAAAAAATAAAAAAAAAAAAAAGAGTCTTCTCCAACACCACACTTCAAAAGCATCAGTTCTTCGGGGCTCAGCTTTCTTTATAGTCCAACTCTCACATCCATACATGACCACTGGAAAAAACACAGCCTTGACTAGACGGACCTCTGTTGGCAAAGTAATGTCTCTGCTTTTGAATATGCTATCTAGGTTGGTCATAACTTTCCTTCCAAGGAGTAAGCGTCTTTTAATTTCATGGCTGCAATCACCACCTGCAGTGATTTTGGAGCCCAAAAATAAAGTCTGACACTGTTTCCACTGTTTCCCCATCTATTTCCCATGAAGTGATGGGACCAGATGCCATGATCTTCGTTTTCTGAATGTTGAGCTTTAAGTATACATATATCCCCTCCCTTTTGAACCTCCCTCCCATCTCCCTTCCCATCCCGCCCCTCTAGGTTGATACAAAGCCCATGTTTGAGTTTCCTGAGACATATAGCAAATCCCTGCTGGCTATCTATTTTCCATATGGTAATGTAAGTTCCCATGTTACTCTCTCCATACATCTCACCCTCTCCTCCCCTCTCCCCATGTCCATAAGTCCATTGTCTATGTCTGTTTCTCCACTGCTGCCCTGAAAACAAATTCTTCAGTACCTTCTTTCTAGATTCTGTATATGTGTGTTGTAGTAGCAGCATACAATATTTATCTTTCTCTTTCTAACTCACCTCACTTAGTATAATATGCTCTAGGTTCATCCACCTGATTGGAACTAACTCAAATTTCTTCCTTTTTATGGTTGTGTAATATTCCATTGTGTATATGTACCACAATTTCTTTTTAATATCAAAATGAATCCATCACAGGTATACATGTGCTCCCCATCCTGAGTGGGTCATCCCAGTGCACTGCATCCAGTATCATGCATCGAACCTGGACTGGCATCTCGTTTCATACATGATATTTTACATGTTTCAATGCCATTCTCCCAAATCTTCCCACCCTCTCCCTCTCCCACAGAGTCCATAAGACTGTTCCATACATCATCGTCACTTTTGCTGTCTCGTACACAGGGTTATTGTTATCCATTCATCTGTCAATGGACATCTAGGTTGCTTCTATTTTCTAGTTATTGTAAATAGTCCTGCAATGAACATGGGATGCATGTGTCTTTTTTGATTTTGATTTCCTCAGGGTATATGCCTAGGAGTGGGATTGCTGAGTCATATGGTGGTTTTATTCCTAATTTTTAAGGAATCTCCATACTGTCTGCCATAGTGACTGTATCAATTTACATTCCCACCAACAGTGCAAGAGAGTTCCCTTTTCTCCACACCCTCTCCAGCATTTATTGTTTGTAGACTTTTTGGTGATGGCCATTCTGACTAGTGTGAGGTGATATTTTGTTGTAGTTTTGATTTGCATTTCTCTAATAATGAGCAATGTTGAGCATCTTTTCATGTATTTGTTAGCCATCTGTATGTCTTCTTTGGAGAAATGTCTATTTAGGTCTTTTTGATTAGGTTGTTTGTTTTTCTGGTATTGAGTTGTATGAGTTGTTGTATATTTGGAAATTAATCCTTTGCCATTTGTTTCATTTGCTATTATTTTCTCCCATTCTGAGGACTGTCTTTTCACCTTGCTTATAATTTCCTTTGCTGTGCAAAAGCTTTTATTTTTAAACTTTAATAAATCAAAGCATTATGTCATCAAGTGTTCTGCTTGTTTTCCTCTAAGAGTTTTATAGTTTCTGGTCTTACATTTAGGTCTTTAATCCATTTTGAGTTTATTTTTGTGTATGTTGTTAGGAAGTGTTCTAATTTCATTCTCATGAAGCTGTCCAGTTTTCCAAGCACCACTTATTGAAGAGGCTGTCTTTGCCCCATTGTATATTCTTGCCTCCTTTGTCAAAAATAAGGTACCCATAGGTGCATGGGTTTATTTCTGGGCTTTCTATCTTGTTCTATTGGTCTATATTTCTGTTTTTTTGTGCCAGTTCCACACTGTCTTGATGACTTTGTAGTGTAATATAAAGTCAGAAAGGTTGATTCCTTCAGCTCCATTCTTCTTTCTCAAGACTGCTTCAGCTATTTGGGGTCTTTTGTGTTTCTATATGAACTGTGAAATTTTTTGTTCTAGTTCTGTGAAAAATGCCATTGGTAATTTGACCACATTGAATCTGTATATTGCATTTTGTAGTATAGTCATTTTCACAATATTGATTCTTCCTACCCAGGAACATGGAATATCTCTCCATCTGCTTATGTCATCTTTGATTTCTTTCATCAGTGTTTTATAATTTTTTTTGTACAGTTCTTTTGTCTCCTTAGGTAAGTTTATTCCTAGATATTTTAATCTTTTTGTTGCAATGGTGAATGGGATTAATTACTTAATTTCTCTTTCTGATTTTTCATTGTTAGTGTATAGGAATGCAAGTGACTTCTGTGTATTGATTTTGTATCCTGCAACTTTGCTAAATTCACTAATTAGCTCTAGTAATTTTCTGATAGTATCTTTAGAGTTTTCTATGTATAGTATCATGTCATCTGCAAACAGTGAGAGCTTTACTTCTTTTCTGATCTGAATTTCTTATATTTCTTTTTCTTCTCTGATTGCTGTAGCTAGGATTTCCAATGATGCACTTTTTAATAGAGTTGTTTCTTAACAAAAAAAAAAAAAGTGAAAGTGTAGTTGCTCAGTCATGTCTGACTCTTTGGGACCCCATGAACTGTAGCCCACCAGGCTCCTCTGTGCATGGAATACTCTAGGCAAGAATACTGGAGTGTGCTGTCATTTCCTTCTCCAGGGGATCTTCCTGACCCAGGGATCGAAACTGGGTCTCCCACATTGCAGGTAGATTCTTTTACTGTCTAAGCCACAGTGTTGTTTCTTAATTGTCTTTTATTTCTATTTGTTGTTATTAATGAATTTGGATTTGCTCTCACCATCTTATTTGCACATTCAGTTTGCTAAACTTTTTCTTTCTGTCTTATTTTATTTTTTGCTTTCTTTTGTGTTATCAAGTTTGCTTTAATCTCTTTTTCTTCTAGTGGTTTGGAAGTTACGCATTCTATTAATACTTATATTTTATTCCTTATCCTTAAGATTTAAACAAACATACTTACTCTACAGTCTAGCATCAATGTTTCTATCCTTCTCTTGAAAAACATAATAAAATTAGAAAATTGAATATTCTTCCCACTTTGTAAGTCATTATTTTCAAAATCTTATTTCTACCTTGATTTCAATCTTCTGTCCAAATTAATAATCACTGTTAATAGTTTTGCATTTAATGTTTATTCAGATTTACTTCTGGCATCTTTGTCCTTATAATTTCATCCCTTTCCTTTTTAAAGTAGTTCACTTAAATGAGGGTCTTTGAGTAATCGGGCATGAATGGGAAAGAGCAAGTGAGCCAGGGGACAGTGAGCTGGACAGCTCAGAACCGCAGCCACTTTCAGGTGGGGGCTCCACAGCTCTACGTGCAAATAGAGGGCAGGACTCCAGAGCCAGACGTCTCAGTGTTCTAGGGCCTCTCACAGTCAGAAGTCCCTGAACTGGTTCTTTCCTCAACATTGGGCTACCTGGAGCCTTTAGTGAGATGTGTTTTGTGAGAGTTTTTGCTTTTCTAAAAATGTCTTTAATTTTGCTCTCATTTAAATAATTTATCTGAATAGACAATTCTAGTATGATTATTTTGCTACCAGTATTTTGAAGGTACTACTTCACTCTTTTCTGATCACTAATGATTTTACTGAGAATTCTGGTAGTTGGTTTTATTTTTTATAACATATTAATCTTTCCTCTATTGTTGCTATTAAGACTTTTGTTGTTTTGCAATTACAGCACAATATGCTTACATGTAGATTTATTTTTTGTTTTCCTATTCAGGATCTATGATTTTTTTTTAATATGAGGATTCATGTTGCTAATCAAATTGAAAAATTCTTAGTCCTGATTTCTTTGAATATTGCCCAGTCTCTAGTCTCTTTACTTCTTTCAGAAATTCTGTTAGCTTTACTTTGTTTTTATTTTTCATATATTTCTTATTCTTATAAATAATACCAAACTCTTTTCTTTTGGCTTCCAAATTTTATTTTAATCTTTAAAAATTTTAGCTATACTTACATGAATGTCTCTTTCAGATGATTTGTCTATTATCTCAAGTGGTTGCTAATCCTCTAGCCAGCCTTACAAATTAATTATCTGCTGCCTGTTGTTTATGGTAATGTCCAGGTATGTTTAGGAAGTTTTCAGTGGGGAATCATTTTAAGCAAGCACTATTTTTCCTAAGGGAACCTTGACTCCCTTTCCTCCAGGTGTCTGGCTTGTTGAACTGTTGCTCTCAAACAATTTGGTGTTTTCATCCTCCTTTCACCCCATGAATACAATTCTCATGGAAACAACTTTTATGCCCATGTCCTTAGCCTAGGGTTTGAAGTAACACTTAGGTAGGATAAATTTGGGCTCTAATCTCACTAAGGGAATAAGGGACACATTTTTTTTTAATCCACTCAAAACAGTAAAAGAAACAAACATCTTGCACTTTTCCCAAGCCAAGTTGTGAATCCTTTCAGTCCCCTTTTCTTGGGATAGTAATCTTTGAACCTTTTGATCTCTCACCAGAAGTCTCAGTATCTATTGATATTTTCACCTTCTATGCGATCTCTTTGGGTCAGATATTTTGTCTTCTATCTCCAGGAAGATGTTCAAGTCTAAGCCTCATCCCTTCCTCAACACCTGTATCCCAATTTGTCATGGCTTAAACGGAAGATAGTTCCTTTAGCTTTTAGCTCTGTCTCCATCTCTGGCTCACAGGAATTTCTGTATCTTTCTTCTAAGTTTATACATATATTTTAAAAATTTAAAAAGAATAAAATATATATTTAAAAATGTGTCTTCTAAGTTTAGACATATATTAAAAAAATTATATTTCAACCAGCATTCCTCAGTGTTTGTTATGGAATGAATTGTGTCCCCTACAAAATATATCTGTTGAAGCTCTAACCTCTAAACTTTAAGCTCAGAATGACCATTTGGAGACAAAGCACTTAAAGAGGTTGTTAAGTTAAAATGAGGCTGTTAGAGCCATGAACTCAATCTGACCAGTGTCCTTATAAGAAGGGGAAATTTGGACACATAAAAGAGATACAAGGGGTGTGAACACACAGAGAAAAGATCATATGAGGACATCAAGAGAAGGTGACCATCTGTAAGCCAAGGAGAGAGGCCTCAGAAGAAACCATAATCTGATGGCACCCTGATCATTGCACTTCTAGTCTTCAGAATTGTGAAAAAATAAATTTCTGTTTTTTAAGCCATTCAGTCTGAGGCATTTTGTCATGACAGCTAGCAAACTAATGTAGTGCTTTAGCATAAGAATCTTCATTCATCCTAGTCTACTCTGATATTTTTCAGAAATTATTTATATTTTAAAATCAATACCATCATCTTCCCTGCTACCACTGCATAAGAGTTACTGCATTTTTCTACACAAAGAAAATACTTTATAGAAGCCTCATGTGTTATTTAAAACCAAACAGTTGATTAGGAAAGGTAGTTTTAAAAATTGATGTCACAGTAAGATAAATGGGATGAGGTAAAACAAATGCTGGTTTTAGTCATATAGTATTTCAAAGACTTCCTAAGTTCAGGCCATTTCCAGAAACTGGAATAGTCAGACTGTAGACAGACTTGGGAGATCTGGAAGACAGTGTTTCTTCCTTAGAGAAGTACAGAATTATTCCAGCTTTCTAGAAAATTTCTCTATGTCTATATTACTCAGGCTATCCAAGCAATACAAACTTTGGGATTTCATTCAAAAGGAAAATGACTCATTGAGTCTATCGTGTTAGGCATACTGCCAATCACCAAAACAGTTACACAATATTACCTAGTGAAAACTTTCACCACTCAGAGAAGCCACTGGACTCATGATGTGTTTTCCACTAGGGCTTGGTTAGGAAAGACCAAGCGACTGTCCAATGGAGTTAGGAACGGATGAGACTGAAAACTAAAAGAAATAAGACAAAAATGATCCCACTACTGGGGGTGGGAAGATGGACACTGGGG
Organism: Bos javanicus; assembly: GCF_032452875.1. Lineage (NCBI taxonomy): Eukaryota > Metazoa > Chordata > Mammalia > Artiodactyla > Bovidae > Bos > Bos javanicus. Next base: position 32,997,882 of record NC_083887.1, on the reverse strand, counting down.
GTGGGCTTCATATCTGGAGATAATCTACTTCAGGGGGTTGTGGTGAATGAAGCATGGAGGGATGGAGGGAAGAAAGGAGGAAGGGAGGAGAAGAGAGAAAATACTAATGGTGTTATTTCTTGTTACCTTAACAACTACCTGGTCAAACTGAATTGATTAAACAGGAGTATATGCCGAATGATTTAAGGAAAATTTTGTGGATTTGTGTCTTCAGTTCAGTTCAGTCTCTCAGTCGTGTCCGACTCTTCGAGACCCCATGAATCGCAGCACGCCAGGCCTCCCTGTCCATCACCAACTCCCGGAGTTCACTCAGACTTACGTCCATTGAGTCAGTGATGCCATCCAGCTATCTCATCCTCTGTCGTCCCCTTCTCCTCCTGGCCCCAATCCCTCCCAGCATCAGACTCTTTTCCAATGAGTCAACTCTTCACATGAGGTAGCCAAAGTACTGGAGTTTCAGCTTTAGCATCATTCCTTCCAAAGAAATCCCAGGGCTGATCTCCTTCAGAATAGACTGGTTGGATCTCCTTGCAGTCCATGGGACTCTCAAGAGTCTTCTCCAACACCACAGTTCAAAAGCATCAATTCTTCGGCGCTCAGCCTTCTTCACAGTCCAACTCTCATATCCATACATGACCACAGAAAAACCATAGCCTTGACTAGACGAACCTTTGTTGGCAAAGTAATGTCTCTGCTTTTGAATATGCTATCTAGGTTGGTCATAACTTTCTTTCCAAGGAGTAAGCATCTTTTAATTTCATGGCTGCAATCACCATCTGCAGTGATTTTGGAGCCCAGAAAACTAAAGTCTGACACTATTTCCACTGTTTCCCCATCTATTTCCCATGAAGTGATGGGACTGGATGCCATGATCTTTGTTTTCTGAATGTTGAGCTTTAAGCCAACTTTTTCACTCTCCACTTTCACTTTCATCAAGAGGCTTTTTAGTTCCTCTTCACTTTCGGCGATAAGGATGGTATCATCTGCATATCTGAGGTTATTGGTATTTCTCCCGACAATCTTGATTCCAGCTTGTGTTTCTTCCAGTCCAGCGTTTCTCATAATGTACTCTGCATATAAATTAAATAAGCAGGGTCTTACAGGACTGGGATTTCTAATGTCACAGAACTTGAGTTCCCAATCATCTTGAAGATGAATGTGTTAATATGATTTCAAATAATAAAAAAAAGCCACAGTCAAGTTTATTGGATGCTGTGACTATGTGGGTGCTTTGGGAAATAAATGCCTATGAAAAAGAGGAACAAGAAAATATGATGAGGAAGGATGATAAGAAAAAAACAACAAAAAAAGGAGACAAATAGGAATGAGGAAGGAAGTCACATAGACTTTTCCATAAAAGTTAACATCTATTCACATCCAAAAGGATCCAAAAGTCATTTGAGGAGTCAGATAAGTTAAAGTTTTAACTTATGTTTGATGCTCTTATCAATTAATTACAATTAATTACCAATTAATTACAAGTATCATAATATTAGAAAAATAAGCAGTCTCTCATCAACTTTGATGTCTATATCAGAGGAAAGCAAATGTCAAAGATGGGGCCAATGCCAAGTTGGTAAGGGATCTCCAGTGATCTAAATCAAGAGAGAATACTCTGGAGCAAGACTGTCAGAGTTTGAATGCTAGTTTCCCACCGTGCAGCTTTGAGCAAGTTACTTAACTTCTGCGCCTTAGTTGCTTCTCTTCTATCATATGAATAATAATAGCTTTTATATTATTATGGACATAATAATGGGGCTTCCCTGATAGCTCAGTTGGTAAAGAATCCTCCTGCAATGCAGGAGGCCCCAGTTCATTCCTGGGTCGAGAAGATCCATTGAAGAAGGAATAGGCTACCCCTCCAGTATTCTGGGTCTTCCCTTGTAGATCAGCTGGTAAAGAATCTGTTTGCAAAGTGGGAGACCTCATTTGATCCCTGGGTTGGGAAGATCTGCTGGAGAAGGGAGAGGATACCCACTCCAGTATTGTGGCCTGGAGAATCCATGGAGTATATAGTCAATTGGGTCACAAAGAATTGGACACAACTGAGCAACTTTTACTCACTCATAAGGTTGTTATAGATTAAATGAGTTAATCTTTATAAAACACTTTAACTTTTCCTAGACTACAGCAAATGCTATAGAAATGTTTGTCAATAAAGTAAATACACATATTTAATTAATCTGTTTTCCATGAGAAAACAATGAACCAAAAACAGATTTGCTAAACTGAAATGAGTCCAATATTAGATTACAGAAACAAAATAGTGAACTTATAAAGAAATTGGACTGTCTATAATTTTACAAGGCTAAATATGGGAACAGCAGGAATTCAATTTGTGGAAAATGTCTTATCCTGAAGCAGCAAAAATTTCTACATCTTCCTTCAATAATAGGGTTTCATGAGGCAAGAAATATAAGAAAGACACAAAATGCTTCACAAACATGGTTGGGTTTTCACTTTCCTCTCTGCTCAGCCTTTACCTGCCCCAATTTTTTCCCTTTTTTCTTCACTTTAATAAATTTAAAATCATTGCAAATGAAATGAATAAATTATAGTGGATTAGAATATACAAATTTCTTTGTAATTTAATCATGTCATGTAGAGTATATATGAAGTATTTTAATGTAAATTTTGAATGTACAATTTCATTTATAAAATACAAAAATGAGCACCATTAATTTATAGATATCAGGATAGTCTTACCCATGAGGTTTGAGTGACTAGATAAGGGAAAATTTGAAGTGCTTGTTTATTGATTTGGGTGGTGGTTACATGGTTGGTAAAGAATCTGCCTGAAATGTAGGAGACCCCAGTTCGATTCCTGGGTCAGGAAGATCCCCTGGAGAAGGGATAGACTATCCACTCCAGTATTCTTTGGCTTCCCTGGAGGCTCAGACAGTAAAGAATCCATCTGCAATGCGCAAGATGTGGGTTTGATCCTGGGTTGGGAAGATCCCCTAGAGGAGAGCATGGCAACCCACTCCAGTATTCTTGCCTGGAGAATCCCATGGACAGAGGAGCCTGGCGGGCTCCACTCCATGGGGTCACAAAGAGTCGGACACGACTGAGCAACTGAGCACACACACAATTACAGTAAATTTAATCCGGTAAGCCTACAGGAGGATTCTCTGACCTGCCTGCTGTGTGTCCTATGTGCTGGGTGGTGCGGGGAGCACTCACTTATTCAATGACTTCCCTAGTTTCTCTCCAGGACACCTTCAAGGGGGCCAGAGTCATCCTTGAGGCTCTCATCATTTGAAGATATAGATTATCCAAAATCTTTGGGAAGGGGAATAAAATATTTAAATTATAAAATCATCCTTAAAAAATATCCTAAGTGTAAAGAAAATAGAAATGTTCCAGTGAAAGACAGAGGAAAATTTGGGCTCATCAGAAGTCTGTCCCCTCAGCCCGTTACAGTGTTTCCATATGCTGCTCATCCAAACTGGCTCTAGGAACGACTGTTTTCTCCCAGCTTTGGCTGACCAATTGGTTGTCCTCTAATGGGTATTTGACCAAATTGCCTTCACTTGGAAATATGTGAAAGAGGAACTCTCTAGTGAGGAGCTCTGTGGGCAAGAGTCACAGAACAGATGCACAAAACATCAGAATTAGAGGAGATCCATGCCAATACCCTCGACTGGAAATCATCAGTCTATTTCCATGTAGGGATTTAACCTCTCACTGATGTCCTGAATTCCAAGCACTAGATTTGGGGTTATGACCCAAAACCTTATTTAATTAAAGAATGGTCCTTGATAGAACTCCTGGCCTATTCTCTGGTTTGAACAGGAATGAGAAAAAATAGTTATTTCAGTATATTCTTCTCAATATACAAGAGATTGTGCTAAGAGTTTGTAAAGGTAAAAAGCACACCAAGTATAGGGACTTCTTGGTCATCTGGTGGTTAAGAATCTACCTTCTAATGCAGGGGACACAGGTTTGATTCCTGGTTAGGGAAGTAGGATCCCATATGCCTTGGAGCAACTAGAGCCCCACACACTACAACAAATAGCCTGTGTAGCGACAAAGACCCGACACAGGCAAATAAATACAATGAGCAAACATTTTAAAAAGCGAAAAACAAAAGCACACCAAGTACATAAGATATACCTTTTTTATAGGATCTTTTTTTTTCACATCACTTTACTGGATATGATTGATATACAAAAGCTGTACATATTTAATATCTACATATTGATAAGTTTAGAGATTGGTATACATCTGTGAAACCAACACCACAATCTGTGTCATAAAGATAACCATAAAATTCTTGATATTTAAACTTATAAGTTCTTGCATATTACTTGGTGGTGACGTTTGTATTAGGTTATAGGTTTATTCTCGTAATACACGTTTGTAAAAATTTATCCTAAATTGTCTTGTCAAGGTAGCTAATTTTATAGAGAGGTTCTAAAAATTATACAACGTGAATAGGGAAGGAAATGCTAGATTTTACATTAAAGGGCTGATTGCCTATCTGTGTATTTCATTCTTCTGTTCTTCACTTAAAAAGAAAACTAGCAGAACAAAGTCTAATCATCCTTTTTGTTTGGTTGTTTTCAGACTAAATGGGAGTATTTTACATTAAATCCCACAGAGGGAGGTCTCATTGACCTGGCTGTCTTGCTGAGCCATTATTCACAGATCTCTACTAGAAACAAGGTTTTTGAAGGCAAGAGCAGATAATTTCAGATTTCAGGTAACACTTTGCTTTTAGAAATTTAGGAGGGGAACAGTAATGTGATTATCTCCAATTTCAAGTCACTGTCTTACAAACGGTGCATGATGGGTGCTAGGGTCCATGAAACTCGTATGCGGAAAGCCCAGGGCAATCACATGGGATGAGCAAGAGAGAAAAGCCAGAAAGATGGAGCAAGAAAGATGAAGCAGAGGTAAGAGATCCCTCTGTCTGGAACATGAGAGAGACTTCCAACTACCTAGTATCCACTTACAAATGACCCAACTCTCCCTGGTTTCTTGCTCTCGAATGCTGTGAAATTGTTAAAATTTCTTTATAATCTCATGTAGATATGAATACCTGCTCAATATAATCCAGACTGAATATTTCAAGCCCCTTTTACTTTGTAATTTAAAATACAAACAATTATGCATAAAGCGCAATTGTCATATTGGTACTAAAAGTAGAGGAGTTCCTTTATAAATGTTCCAATTGTGAAATTTGGGTAAATTTATCAAAGCTGAAAGACTCCCATTTCTTTGGCTACCACTGTGTTTCTGGTGGCCAGTGTGAGTTTATTCAAAAGGTAAGAGAGAGTAAGAATGGAAGAGAAAGGGAGGAAAGGAATAAAGTAAAGACGAGAGAGTAGATATATTGAAACAAGATCATTAATTCCTTATTATAATAATTAATTCCTTATTTATCTAATAAAGTCTTAAAATTTTCAGGGGTAAGCTGCATGTCGTGTTTTCAAATGCCTACTTATCCAGTAATTACTTTAAAACTCTCCTTTCCAGAGTACAGTTTAGTTCAATTCAGTCACTCAGTCATGTCTGACTCTGCGACCCCATGGAACAGCACGCCAAGCCTCCCGGCCCACCACCAACTCCTGGAGCTTCCTCAAACTCTTGTCCATTGACTCGGTGATGCCATCCAACCATCTCATCCTCTGTTGTCCCCTTCTCCTCCTGCCTTCAATCTTTCCTAGCATTAGGGTCTTTTCAAATGAGTTGGTTCTTAACATCAGGTGGCCAAAGTATTGGAGTTTCAGCTTCAGCATCAGTCCTTCCAATGAATATTCAGGACTGATCTCCTTCAGAATGGACTGGTTGGATCTCCTTGCAGTCCAAGGGACACTCAAGAGTCTTCTCCAACACCACAGTTCACCAGAGCACAACTTGCCAGCAAAAAGCAAGTGAGAGAACCAAGTTCTAAGAGGAAAGAGATGCTGTCTGTGATACCTGAGCACCCAGCACAGTCTATCACAGTCAGTGCAGGAAGGATATCTGTTGAGCAAATACATGGGAGCAAGAAGATGCTGCTTATTTTAATATAATAACACAACTCACAGGTGAAAAAAATGTAATCAACCAGTTGTTGTGTCTCAAATAAATAGCCATGCTCCAGTGGCTCTCTTAACATTTTTGTTGAAGTGATCTGCTCACAAGTTGAACTCCTGCATCTTTTCTTTTCCTGTGAAAGGACAGAAAGGGCTGCCTACTCTGTCCACATCTCAATCTGTAGTTTTCTTTTGGTCCAGAACTATTTTCTTATTTTACAAGGAACTTGACCTTATTTTGAAGGTCTCGGAGCAGCAAGCTGGTGGTGATGGTGAGGTCAGAACATTGCACTCCTAAAGTTCTATTCAGTCAGCCTGAGAGCAGGGCTTTCATCATTGCATGAAAGAGGAACTCAGAGGTAATCTGCACAGCACCAGACTGTTGTTTGCCTATGTGTCTGCTCCTCTGTTGGAGCCAAACCAGGATGAGAATTTGGACTCTGCTACTTAACAACCAGGTAACTTTGGGCAAATTCTTTGCTCCTCTGAGCCTCAGAATCCATACCGTAAGTAAAAATAATCAAACCAATCTCATTGCCCTGTTTGAAGATAATATGATAGTAAGTACCTAATGCTTATAATGCCCAGTATTCTGTAAGTGATACTTATATCTTTACTTTTTGCCTGCTTCCCACCTATTTTGTACCTGTGCTTAGTCACTCAGTCATATCCAACTCTTTGTGACCCCATGGACTGTAGCCCACCAGGCTCCTCTGTCCATGGGGATGTTCCAGGCAAGAATACTGGAGTGGGTTGTCATGCCCTCCTCCAGGGGATCTTCCCAACCCAAGGACTGAACCCAGGTCTCCTGCACTGCAGATGGATTCTTTATCTTCTGAGTTACCAGGGAAGCCCCATCATCTACTAAGGAATACTAAACAGAAAGTCAGAAAAGTGGCCTGCAGTTGGCTCCCCCAATCCTCCCTATTTTAAAGAATCCCATTTAATCATTGCCAACACACCTTTCTTCAGTCTCAAGATGGAGGCAGCTAGGTTAATTTCTCAGTAACTTCCGAGAGCAATTTTATAGATTTTTCCATGTTTGCTCAGGCACAGGAGAAATGAGACCTGAGCTCTTGGTGTCAAAGTGTTTCTCCTATTACTGACTTGAAAAGATGAGTGTAAAAAACAGCAAATATAATGCCCCTCCTAAGAATGATTAAAGTGGTGTAAACACAGCCTTGCTCAGCTCTGTTGATCTAATCAGCACCCTCACAGTAGGGAGAGAAAATTGCTGCAATATTAAGTAATCCATTAAAACCTCATGTCTTGATTCTTAATGCACGGGGGTGGGGGGGGGCAGGGAATACGACTCCTCTCCCTTGAGGTGATACAATTCCCCCTCCCCACTCCTCTAATCTCCTTCCCCCAAAAGCCTGGAGGTGGGAAGGGAAAAATGAATGGACCGCTCGAGTAACTGCCATGTGATATGATCTGACTGCAGCCAATGGGATGCAAGGTTTCAGGACAGGTGATGCACGCATGCAGGACAAACACATTCACCAGCAGCGCCTGAGCCATTCACCTCTCTCCTTCTGCAAAGGGAAACAGCAGGAGATGCTCTCACAGCCACTGCAGAAAGATCCTGAGGCTTGTGAACCCTGTGGTTCTTCCACATATCTTTACTTGCCTCCATTTGCCCTAGTGGCTGCAAACCATGCTGCTATATTACAAAGCACCCCTCCAGTGTGATTTCTGTGTATGATTTTGGCCAAGTCACTCAACCTTTCATTCATTTATTAATTTATCTGATGAACATTTATTGAGTACCTTCTATGTGGGATTCTGGAGAAGGCAATAGCACCCCACTCCAGTACTCTTGCCTGGAAAATCCCATGGACAGAGGAGCCTGGTAGGCTCCAGTGCATGGGGTCGCTAAGAGTCGGACACGACTGAAGTGACTTAGCAGTATGTGGGATTCCCTGGTGGCTCAGATGGTAAAAAGTGTCTGCCTGCAATGTGGGAGACCCAGATTTGATCCCTGGGTCGGGAAGATCCCCTGGAGAAGGAAATGGCTACCCACTCCAGTACTTTTTCCTGGAAAATTCCATGGACAGAGAAGCCTGGTAGGCTGCAGTCCTTGCGATCACAAAGAGTCAGACACGACTGAGCAACTTCACGTTCTATGTGCAAGACACTGTATGGGGGCTGGGGGTACAGTGGTGGCCAAAAGCAGACCTGAGCCCTCTCCTCATTGGGTAATGAAGAGATGGGCATGGATGATGTATGATTGTGAACTGGGACAATGACTAATAACAGTTAATAACAATGACTTAACCCATTAAGGAGGTCAGGAAGACCAGCCTGGTGACCAGATATCAACCTGGATTTTATTCTCCTTTCAGTCCTGCAGTCACATCCCTTTATGCAGGGTACAACAAGCCCAGAGGTCCTTATCTTGCCCTGTGATAGGAAGTCTTGTAAGAGCAGAAAAAAGAACACAACTGATAGGATGATTTCAAAGGTATCAAAATCTGAATTATCCAAAGTGAATCTTGGAATGGACCTTGACAGATGGATAGAATTTTGGTGGATAAAGGTAATAAGGTAAAAAGGGAAGAGGTGGGCATTGCACTGAAAAGCAGAAAAGTTATTATCAAGGACCTGGGTGAAAATTAGCCTGAAGGGACAGAAGGAACTGTCCAGAGAGAGCCCCTGGTGTCATGCCTACAGCTGGTGTTACAGGTATTTCACTAGGAGAAAGTGGGTGGGATTAGAATTGGTAAATGGGAAAAAGAGGGGAGAGGCCTAATGTTTTGTTTTCCTAAATGGAAGTAGCTTCATAGCTTTTCCCTCTTTATTTTAATGGTATAAAATTTTTCCAGCAGTATAAAAAGTATATGAATAAAACAGAAACTACATACAATGCCACTGTTCAAAGAATTGTCTGTTAGTATTTTGATATATAGGGTCTTAGATATTTTTTTTACACACAGACATATGTCTACATGGTGCTGAAGCTCCAATACTTTGGCCACCTGGTGTGAAGAGCTGACTCACTGGAATAGACCCTAATGCTGAGAAAGACTGAAGGCCAAAGGAGAAGAGAACAGAAGAGGATGAGATAGCTAGATAGCATTACCACCTCAATAGACATGAATTTGAGCAAACTCCAGGAGATAGAGGGGGACAGGGAAGCCTGGTGTGCTGCAGTCCATGAGATCACAAAGAGTTGGACATGACTTAGTGACTGAACAACAGCAGCATCTACACGCACAAAGGTACATATGGTGTCACATTGAGAACATTACTTTGTAAGCTGCCTTTATCACTTTTTGATATTTCCTGGGCATCTTCAATTCAACAAGTGTACAACGTTGTCATTCTATTTATAAAAATGGTAGATGTCACTAAATGGTTATACCACAACTTATATGACTAGTCCCACGTTGATGGAGATTATTTTTCAAGTTTGACTATTGTAAGTCACCTTCTGATAAATATCCTATGAGAAACCAGAGTGTGCTGGCATCCTTTAAGACTAGTTAGTTATCCACTCTGACCAGTTGCTTGATATTTTGAATATTATGACTGGTTAGGCTCATAAATGTCAACACTGACAGTTACCTTAGCAATTATCTGGAATAGGATTTCCTATGTGTCACTGAACAATGTCCCTGTAAATGCCCACTATGCTATGCTATGCTAAGTCACTTCAGTCGTGTCCTACTCTGTGCGACCCCATAGACAGCAGCCCACCAGGCTCCCCCATCCCTGGGATTCTCCAGGAAAGAACACTGGAGTGGGCTGCCATTTCCTTCTCCAATGCATGAAAGTGAAAAGTCAAAGTGAAGTCGCTCAGTCGTGTCCGACTCTTAGCGACCCCATGGATTGCAGCCTAACAGGCTCCTCCATCCATGGGATTTTCCAAGCAAGAGTACTGGAGTGGGGTGCCATTGCCTTCTCTGTAATGCCCACTAATATGAGCATTTCAGTATTGTTTAGGAGAATGGGATCTGTTATATGACTAAATTGGATTCAGAGTCCGGCTTTGTTTCTTACCAGCTGTAAATCATTTGCAAGTTACTTAATGTCTCCAAGCCTTGATTGACTCATCTCCAACCAAAAACTTGGTTAAAAAAAATAGATACACAAGTACAGAGTTTTCTACTTAACATGTTCAATAAATGCTAGCTCTTACTATCGCCAAATTATCTTGAAAAGTTACTAGACATTTTTTGGTAACAGCATCAGCAGGCATTCTACTTATAAATCCCAAAGTAGAAGGTTGTGACCCTCCAATACCACCTAGCATGACAAGAAACCATGAAATCTTTCAATTTAAACTACCCAACCCCTCTCACTAAGCACTTACTTAGCAGGTGCCCCGCAAGAGGGTAGAGAGAGCCAAATCAGAGCCTACAAGAAAGCTACTTCACACTTCTCTGGGATGTAATGGACAAAAGATATAAACCTACCTCGGAATAGATTTCTTAAAACCAAACTTGGTGCATTAAAATTCAAAATAACTTATCTATAGAATTCAACTGAAGTTCTGTTATTTTATTTCAGGGATTCTGTACTTTGGGGTATTTAGCATAGTGAAGGAAAAAGTGTGAACTTGGTGTGTCACCTTAATTCTTCTGGGAAGCTCTTTTACTTAAGCAGTATATGAACAAGTCTCATCACAGGATCTCATGATGTTAGAAAGGGGAGTGATGTACAATCTGAACTTCTGATTGAAATGTTAGCCCTCTGGTCCAGTCTCTCTTTAAAAAGCTTCTGTATTTTTCCATTTTATCTTTCATTTAATAGATTCACCCTAGTGGGAATGTGCTTTTGAATTGTGGTGCTGGAAAAGACTCTTGAGAGTCCCTTGGACTGCAAGGAGATCAAATCAATCAATCTTAAAGGAAATCAACCCCGAATATTCATTTGAAGGACTGATGCTGAAGCTAAAGCCCCAATACTTTGGCCATCTGATGTGAAGAGCTGGCTCACTGGAATGGACCCTGATGATGGGGAAGATTGAAGGCAAAAGGAGAAAGGTGTGGCAGAGGATGAGATGGCTAGATAGCAGAGATGACCTGGATGGATGCCGAGAACTAAGGATGACAGAGTACAAAGATAGGAACCTTTATCTTTATGATCAATATGTCATAAAACTACCATTTCAGCACTGGATTAACTTCTTCCAAACTTCCTTCAGGTAAGAGGAAACAAAGCATCTTGTTTAAGCTACTATTATTTGGATTCTGCAATATATAATGAAACTCACTTCTAAATTGACAGTCTTATATATTTTAAACCTAAATTCTAAAACCTTCAATATCTCATTTCCATTGACTTATACATTGGCCCCTTATCAATAGTAGGTTCTCCAGAGACACAAAAGAAGCATATAACATTGGCTCCTTTATACATTTTCTCAGACTAGTTGAGCAGGCAAAATTTAGAGAATAAAGAGTAAAACAATAATAACTTTTCTAAATTAGATAGAAGTGACTGTGACTTTTAAATTGAAAGGAGAAGTCAATCAGGGCAGGTGTAGAAGAGAAAGGATTCGCAGACAGGTGGGATGTGGGCTTGGTTTGTATGATGGACATTTATGGGATAGTAGAGGATAGTAATGGCACCCCACTCCAGTACTCTTGCCTGGAAAATCCCATGGACAGAGGAGCCTGGTAGGCTGCAGTCCATGGGGTTGCTAAGAGTCAGACATGACTGAGCAACTTCACTTTCACTTTTCACTTTCATGCATTGGAGAAGGAAATGGCAACCCACTGCAGTGTTCTTGCCTGGAGAATCCCAGGGACGGGGGAGCCTGGTGGGCTGCCATCTATGGGGTCACACAGAGTCAGACACGACTGAAGTGACTTAGCAGCAGCAGCAGCAGAGGACAGTGACTAAGTCTATGGATTCAGGAGCCAGACCATCTGAGTTCAGATCCTATTTCCACTACGAACTATGTAGCCTTGAGCATATTATATAATCTCTCATGCCTTAGTTTTCTGATTCATAAAGTAGAGGAAATAACACCCAATTTATAGAGTTGTTGCAATGATTCTTTTGTTTTTGCAATCCCTCTGTTGTTCTCCCAGGCCCACTAGTCCCGCACATAGGGTGACCAGATGCTCTGAGAAACTCCAGGATTTGTGACTATATGATCATCCCAAAGCCCTATGCCCAAGCCCTATTTTATGCTCCTTCTGCCCACTGTGGTACTGTAATAGGATAGCAGAAGACTGGACTGTCAGAACAGGATGCCTAGGGGTGACCCTGGAAGCCAACATACAGAGAGATGCAGAAACAGAAACAGACAATTCTGATGATATTCCAGGTCCACAGACTCAGAGCTATCTGGTTAAAAAGTACTTCCTTTAATTTTGTGATCTACCCAAACATCTTGCCACTAAATTCTGTCCATTTGTCTCCTCATTCATTTATTTATTTAGTTTTTGCTTAAAATAGTTAGAGCTGGGTTTTTGGTACCTGAAAAGAGGACAGACCCCAAAACTAAAGTCTTAAAGATAAGGGCAATGAAAGGAGAGTAAAAAGGAATAGCACTAGCAAAGACACAGAGGAGAATTGGATTCAAAAACTCACTTATACCCTGTCAGTGTCATTACTCACTAAAGGTAATGCAACTCTAGCAGAAACAAGGCGTCCCTTCTGCTACTGTTTACAAGATCATTACTTCTCACAGGAAAGAGTACAAATATATCCAAACTCATTAGTATTGCCCTGATTTTCACCCTTCTCATTCTCACGAGAAGCCAATTTCTCTTCCGATGGCTAATAGAATTTTCTCACCTGCGATAGTGTCCCTAAGCACCCTCATAGGGAAACCTCTCTCCAGGAAGGAAATGCAAAGTGGATCACAAGAGATTTCTCCAGAGCATCCAATTTGCCCACATGCAACACCACTTCTCTAGGTGGATTTACATGTTCTGGACCTCATCATGCACTCTAAAGTAGTTTCTTGATTATTTTGTCTCCCTGGGTGTCTCTCATACCACCTGTGGTGATGATAAGTCCTGGGCAAGTCTTAGGGCTAATCCAGTCCCATCACTTAATGGCAAATAGATGGGGAAACAATGGAAACAGTGACAGACTTTATTTTCTTGGGTTCCAAAATCACAGCAGATGGTGACTACAGCCATGAAATTAAAAGACACTTGCTCCTTGGAAGGAAAACTATGACCAACCTAGACAGCATATTAAAAAGCAGAGATATTACTTTGCCAACAAAGGCCCATATAGTCAAAGCTATGGTTTGTCCAGTAGTCATGTATGGATGTGAGAGTTGGATTATAAAGAAAGCTGAGTGCCAAAGAACTGATGCTTTTGAACTGTGGTGTTGGAGAAGACTCTTGAGAGTCCCTTGGACTGCAAGGAGATCCAACCAGTCCATCCTAAAGGAGATCAGTCCTGGGTGTTCATTGGAAGGACTGATGTTGAAGCTTAAACTCCAATACTTGGGCCACGTGATGCAAAGAACTGACTCCTTGGAAAAGACCCTGATGCTGGGAATGATTGAAGGTGGGAAGAGAAGGGGATAACAGAGGATGAGATGGTTGGATGGCATCACTGACTGAATGAACATGAGTTTGAGCAAGCTCCAGAAGATGGTGAAGGACAGGAAAGCCTGGTGTGCTGCAGTCCATGGGGCTGCAAAGAGTTGGACACAACTGAGCAACTGAACAACAACAAATTGTGAAATGAACATTAAAGGATCATCTTGCCTCCCTGTATTTCAAGTTCCTGCCCGTAGATGAAAATAAAACATGGTTCATACTATAACTGCAAATACCTAGAGTGTCTCCACACATAGGTCATAGAACCTTGCTTTGATCTTCTCTAAACAATCAGAAAACAGTTTAAATCTATATGAGGGCTAATTTTTGGGGGAGTCTCAGCGTCTAAATTTAAATTACTCTTTTTTGAAAAGTATTACCATATTTGAAAAGCAAAATTGAGATTTGAGTAACAGATCACTATAGATTCTCCCCTAAGTTGACTCAATTTTTGCTGTCCATTAAGAAATATTATGTAGATCAGCAAAGATTTGGAGTGTTATAATATGATCACACTAAAATTTTGATCATTCCATGGAAAAAAATCATTCCATCCTATGGAGAGAAATACTATTAATATTAAAAAGAACAAACTTTGCATATTCCAGGATAATAAAAAATTCATTTCTAAATCCATATGTAATAATGAACAAACAACTCAAGTATTAAATTACAGTTAAGTGAGTGCACAAAGTAAGCATGCTATATCATTTAGCTGAAAATATTCTACACTCTTCCAAGTTCACTGGACAGTTTCCAGCACCAAAGAGATTCTTTAATATGTTCTGGAATGTTGGTGCACCCCAACCCTTTACATATTAAATACACATTGCTAATTCACTTGAGTCGTGTCCAACTCTGTGCGACCCCATAGATGGAAGCCCACCAGGCTCCCCCGTCCCTGGGATTCTCCAAGCAAGAATACTGGAGTAGGTTGCCATTTCCTTCTCCAATGCATGAAAGTGAAAAGTGAAAAGGAAGTTGCTCAGTCATATCCGACTCTTAGCGACCCCATGGACTGCAGCCTACCAGGTTCCTCCATCCATGGGATTTTCCAGGCAAGAGTACTGCAGTGGGATGCCATTGCCTTCTCCAAAATACACATTAAAATAATGCTAAATATATATATGAGGACTAGGCCACTGCCATCTTACCCAAATCACTATGTTTATAAGCCACTGTTTACTCATCCATAAAGTAGGAAAACAAAAGTCACTATTGTGAGGATTAAATGTGATCATGAATGTGTTAAACCATACATAATAAATCATGGAGGTATTTTATGGTTTCCCTGAGCACAAGGCACATTGAGAAATGACACTTTTTCAATATCCCCAAATAATTAAACTAAGCAATCTTTAAAAAATGGTTCTGCAGTGGCAAAAGAATGCCAGAGGAGAATTCCACTCACCACACAGGAGAAACTTCACAGTCTGCTTTCCCCATCTCCGAGATACCCCTAATCCCCACTGCCTTGCACAAACACCTGAAATCAAGCCTGACTGGATGACTCTCGTCTTCTCGTCTTCCTTGTCTCTTCTCTCTTCTTCTCTGTCGGTATCTACCAAAGTGTGACTCAGCCAACTTGTTGTGGTTTGTTTTAGTCTTTTCCTTCACTCTTTACTCCAACCCACACAAGTTATGAAAATGAGGGCACTAAAGTCAAGATTCTCCTAATTGTGAGGAGGAGGAGAAGGAGTGGAGCCAGGGATCTAATATTTGTCCAGCAGAGAGAGGATACAAAGATAGATAAGTAGATAGACCTTTCAGAACTAACACCCAAAAAGATGTCCTTTTCATTATAGGGGACTGGAATGCAAAAGTAGGAAGTCAAGAAACACCTGGAGTAACAGGCAAATTTGGCCTTGGAGTACAAAATGAAGCAGGGCAAAGGCTAGTAGATTTTGAGAAGAGAACACACTGGTCATAGAAAACACCCTCTTCCAACAACACAAGAGAAGACTACACATGGACATCACCAGATGGTCAACACCAAAATCAGATTGATTATATTCTCTGCAGCCAAAGATGGAGAAGCTCTATACAGTCAGCAAAAACAAGACTGGGAGCTGACTCCAGCTCAGATCATGAACTACTTATTGCCAAATTCAGACTTAAATTGAAGAAAGGGGAAAACCACTAGATCATTCAGGTATGACCTAAATCAAATCCCTTATGATTATACAGTGGAAGAGAGAAATAGATTTAAGGGCCTAGATCTGATAGAGTGCCTGATGAACTATGGATGGAGGTTCGTGACATTGTACAGGAGACAGGGATCAAGACCATCCCCATGGAAAAGAAATGCAAAAAAGCAAAATGGCTGTCTGGGGAGGCCTTACAAATAGCTGTGAAAAGAAGAGAAGCAAAGAGCAAAGGAGAAAAGGAAAGATATAAGTATCTGAATGCAGAGTTCCAAAGACTAACACGGAGAGATAAGAAAGCCTTCCTCAGCAATCAATGCAAAAATAGACAAAAACAATAGAATGGGAAAGACTAGAGATCTCTTCAAGAAAAATAGAGATACCAAGGGAACATTTCATGCAAAGATGGGCTCGATAAAGGACAGAAATGGTAGGGACCTAACAGAAGCATAAGATATTAAGAAGAGGTGGCAAGAATACACAGAAGAACTGTACAAAAAAGATCTTCACAACCCAGATAATCACGATGGTGTGATCACTGACCTAGAGCCAGACATCCTGGAATGTGAAGTCAAGTGGGCCTTAGAAAGCATCACTACAAACAAAGCTAGTGGAGGTGATGGAATTCCAGTTGAGCTATTTCAAATCCTGGAAGATGATGCTGTGAAAGTGCTGCACTCAATATGCCAGCAAATTTGGAAAACTCAGCAGTGGCCACAGGACTGGAAAAGGTCAGTTTTCATTTCAATCCCAAAGAAAGGCAATGCCAAAGAATGCTCAAACTACCACACAATTGCACTCATCTCACACACTAGTAAAGTAATGCTCAAAATTCTCCAAGCCAGGCTTCAGCAATACGTGAACTGTGAACTTCCTGATGTTCAAGCTGGTTTTAGAAAAGGCAGAGGAACCAGAGACCCAATTGCCAACATCCGTTGGATCATCGAAAAAGCAAGAGAGTTCCAGAAAAACATCTATTTCTGCTTTATTGACTATGCCAAAGCCTTTGACTGTGTGGATCACAATAAACTGTGAAAAATTCTGAAAGAGATCGGAGTATCAGACCACCTGACCTGCCTCTTGAGAAACCTATATGCAGGTCAGGAAGCAACAGTTAGAACTGGACATGGAACAGCAGACTGGTTCCAAATAGGAAAAGGAGTACGTTAAGGCTGTATATTGTCACCCTGCTTATCTGCTTAATATATGCAGAGTACATCATGAGAAACGCTGGGCTGGAAGAAGCACAAGCTGGAATCAAGATTGCCGGGAGAAATATCAATAACCTCAGATATGCAGATGATACCACCCTTATGGCAGAAAGTGAAGAGGAACTAAAAAGCCTCTTGATGAAAGTTAAAGAAGAGAGTGAAAAAGTTGGCTTAAAGCTCAACATTCAGAAAATGAAGATCATGGCATCTGGTCCCACCACTTCATGGGAAATAGATGGGGAAACAGTGTCAGACTTTATTTTTCTGGGCTCCAAAATCACTGCAGATGGTGACTGCAGCCATGAAATTAAAAGACGCTTACTCCTTGGAAGGAAAGTTATGACCAACCTAGATAGCATATTGAAAAGCAGACACATTACTTTGCCAACAAAGGTCTGTCTAGTCAAGGCTATGGTTTTTCCAGTAGTCATTTATGGATGTGAGAGTTGGACTGTGAAGAAAGCTGAGCGCCAAAGAATTGATGCTTTTGAACTGTGGTGTTGGAGAAGACTCTTGAGAGTCCCTTGGACTGCAAGGAGATCCAACCAGTCCATTCTAAAGGAGATCAGTCCTGGGTGTTCTTTGGAAGGACTGATGCTAAAGCTGAAACTCCAGTACTTTGGCCACCTCATGTGAAGAGTTGACTCATTGGAAAAGACTCTGATGCTGGGAGGGATTGGGGACAGGAGGAGAAGGGGGTGACAGAGGATGAGATGGCTAGATGGCATCACTGACTCGATGGCTGTGAGTCTGAGTGAACTCCAGGAGTTTGTGATGGACAGGGAGGCCTGGTGTGCTGCAATTCATGGGGTCGCAGAGTCGGACAGGACTGAGTGACTGAACTGAACTGAACTGAACTGAAGTAGATAGAAACAATCAGTCATTACAAGATCTAAGGTTTAGTAAACAGGCAACATATTGTCATTATGATGATGATGTTGATAATAATGATAATGATGACAATGATGTGAGAGACACAGCCTAGAGTATGGAAGAATGGGGCTGATAACATTTTCAAGAATCTTGAGAAGGCTAGTTGTCTAAGGGAAGAAATCTAAACTGAGTCTCCCCTTTAGGAAACTTGGAATGTATTGTTAAAATGATTACCTTTCTTGACAAGCTTTTCAGGGCAGACTGGATGAAACACAGACAGACCAGACTTAAGTATAAGTACTAGAAGAACTGTGAGTGTGCTCAAAGAGTAAAAAATTTGTCTGAGAATCCATGTATACTATTCCTCATCTTTGTTTTTTTTTTTTTTAAAACTCGGCTCTGTCTTGATACTTTTTCTGAGTTATTTTGTTGGTAAGAAGCTGGAATCTGCCTCTGTTTTTCCCTAGTTAAATTATTGTAGTCATTCTTTTAAATGAGAAGATCAATGAAGTACAAATCAGTCTGTAGATATATTTTTTTCTTGGGTTTTATGACTCATCTCTAGGGGCTTCACAGGTGGCACAGTGGTAAAGAATCTGCCTGCCAATGGAGGAGATACACAAGACTGAGGAAATGGCAACCCACTCCAGATTTCTTGGCTGGAGAATCCCATGGACAGAGGAGCCTGGCGAGCTACAGTCCATGGGTCTCAAACAGTCCAACACAACTTAGCAAGTACACAGCAAATAATCAGCGGCCTTAATTTGAACAGTGATTACAACCAAAGTTCTCACATAACAGTCATGTGGTTATTTGTCTGCTGTTTTAAACATTATATCCCAAGTCTACACATAGATATCACCCTCAGCTTAGGGTTTATTCATACATGTCTCCAGGATTCCTCAACCTTAGGAGTATCAATATGGTAACTATTCTGCCTGAGGATAGCAAAGTTAGAGTCAAAGGGGAGAAATCCTAGGGACAGCACTTCAGGTGCCAAGAGAAACAGTTGGAGTTGCAGTTTTGGCTGGGGGTAGAGGAGCTCATTCAGAGTGTCTCAGGAAACATCAGGCAACATCTTCCACCTGAGCAGTAGCATCAACTTTGTCTGCCAAGATTAGCCTGTTTATCTATAATTGAACTCAATTCCTCCTGCTAAAATATAAGCCCAATTCTTGTTTTGTCCTAATTACTTAAACAAATGACTCAAGTCCTATAATAGCAGTTAAGCTGCAATACATGCTGGAAGGTTAATAATACATGAATTAATAAAAGATGACACATTTTAAGCAGCAATTTCAGAGCCGAAGATAATGATATTAATAAAAGTGAATAATCAAATGGCCAGTTCCATTTTAAATAGGTATCGTAGGCTGAAGCCCATTAACTGTGCATCAAAGCAAACAGACACGCGCAAATTTATCATAGCAAAGCTGTGCCAAATTTATTTTATTAGCACCTGGTAGGCTTTCTGATTATGAGAGCATATAGTAAGCTCTATGTAAGGATTTGTTGTTAGGATGGCTATTAATTTTGGCATGAATTAAGTAATAGAATGAGTCGAGTACTTTGGCGTATTATATTTTAAAAAAGAAAATGAGAGAAGGAAGTAAAACACTGGTTCATCTTCTTGAAGTGAAAGGATGAGAAAGAGCTTGTCCAGTAAGCTTTTGTCACATAGACAGCTTGTAATAATGTGTAAATATGCAATATGCTCTCCCTGAATGTAGCTCCAAAAATAATTCTCCACTGCTAAGACTCTAAGTACGTGGCCCTGAAAAGAAACCTGTTTCTTCAATGTGCCGAGCACAGTCAACAGGAGGAAGGTCAATTTTGATTTGTGACTTTGAGGATCCTGCCAACTGCATTCACAACAAGGCTGGTTTATTGCATTGTGGGGAGTCATTCCTGGTGACAGACTATTTTCAAGTAGCAATTTATTCATATCCAGTGTCCAGGGTCTCTCATTAAGGAAAGGCACATAGTGCTTCTCAGCCTAGGAATTATGCCGATCGGGACATCCTTACTATACCACCTTTTACCCAGTGAGTCAAAGGAAAACTAGTATCATACCTCAAGCACATGACAGGATTTCAAAAAGCAAGTCATTCAGAAGGGAAGAATTGGGAAAATCCTCAGGTCTCCTTCTTTGGGAATATGGCAATGATGCTGCCAATTCTCACAAGGAAGGGACGGTTGAATTCAAAGAGGAAAGACTTCCTTGAATCCCTCTCTGAAACTGATTAGCAGGGTCTTCTCTGTGGATCACAACAAACTGTGGAAAATTCTGAAAGAGATGAGAATATTGGACTACCTTACCTGTCTCCTGAGAAACCTGTACGCAGGTCAAGAAGCAACATTTAGAACTGGATATGGAACAACAGACTGGTTCAAAATTGTGGAAGGAGTTCGTTAAGGCTGTATATTGTCACTCTGCTTGTTCAACTTATATGCAGAGTACATCATGGGAAATGCCAGGCTGGATGAATCCCAAGAATCAAGATTGCTGGGAGAAATATCAATAACCTCATTTATGCAGATAACACCACTCTAAAAGCAGAAAGCAGAGGAACTAAAGAGCCTCTGCTCTTTAGTGAAAGATGAGGGTGAAAGAGGAGAGTGAAAAAACTGGTTTAAAACTCAACATTCAAAAAACTAAGATTATGGCATCCTGTCCCATCACTTCATGGCAAATAGATGAGGAAAAAGTGGAAACAGTGACAGATTTTCTTTTATTGGGATTCAAAATATATCAGATTTTCTTTTATTGGGCTTCAAAATCACTGCAGATAGTGACTGCAACCATGAAATTAAAAGTCGCTTGCTCCTTGGTAGAAAAGCTTTGACAAACGTGGATAGTATGTTAAAAAGCAGAGACATCACTTTGCCAGAACAAAGGTCCATATAATCAAAGCCATGGGTTTGCCAGTAGTCATTGCCAGTATTTGCCAGAACAAAGGTCCATATAATCAAAGCCATGGGTTTGCCAGTAGTCATTGCCAGTATTTGCCAGAACAAAGGTCCATATAATCAAAGCCATGGGTTTGCCAGTAGTCATTGCCAGAATTGCCAGTAGTCAATTCTTTGACTGCCAAAGAATTGATGATTTCGGATGGTGGTGCTGGAAAAGATTCTTGAGAGTTCCTTGGACTCCAAGGAGATCAAACCAGTCAATCCTAAAGGAAATCAACCCTGAATATTCATTGGAAGGACTGATGCTGAAGCTGAACTGCAATACTTCGGCCACCTGATTCAAAGAGCCGACTCGTTGGAAAAGACACTGATGCAGGGAAAGATTGAAGGCAGGAGGAGAAGGGGGCAACAGAAGATGAGATGGTTGGATGGCATCACTGACTCAATGAACATGAGTTTGAACAAACTCTGGGAGATATTGGAGGACAGGGAAGCCTGGCATGCTGCAATTTATGGCATTGCAAAGAGTTGGACATGACTTAGCAACTGAACAACAACAACTCTGAGGAAAAGATCAATTAAATAATTTACCCCAAAATTTAGATGAAAGATAAATTATATTTGGGGAGGAGAGGGAGAAAGGTGAAACTATTTTTTAGGACAGTCAGAGAACAGTGTATGGCAGGGAGGGCAGTGCTATTGTCTAGCTCCTTCCTACCAGTGAGTTAGCAGCCATGAACTATTTTAAGGTCTCCTTGGCTTTAGAGGCTGGATTAGCCAATCATATTCACCCCAAAGCAATTAACCAGTAATGGAAAGTATGGCTTCTATCCAGCTGGCTGTTCATTCTCAAATTGATTGGACTGTGATCTGACTCAACTAGTCAATTCTGAAAACAAGCTTCACATGGGTGTTTCATATTGGCAAATAGAGCCTGTGTAAAAATCCCCATAGAATAAATAAATGCTAGTTTCAACTGAACAAGCTTTTTAATTTGAAAGTCCATCTTCAGATAAATGCTAAATTAACTATATAATTACTTTATTCTGAACTTAGCTAGGGCTACATGTAGGGGTGGTCTAATAATTGCTCAATAGTTGAAAAAGCTATTAATGTTCATAAATAACTTCCACCTACATGCCACCCATGCCAAAAGCTCTTATGCAATGGCTGTATGTCTGGAGGTGGAGGTCAGGATACTTCATGAAGGTTGGTTTGGAAAATGGGCTGGAGAATGGTTCTATTAACCTTTAGTGCTTGTAAAAAACCCTTACCCAGCTCCTGGTTCATGACTGATTATGAATCAATTTGGTTGTGTTAATAGAACCGTTGCCCTTTTCTTCTCATTGCTAAACACTAATAAGTTACCAGAAAGGCAGACTGGAAAAGAGGTGGTTGTTAGCCAGGGTTAAAGATTCAGTGGTAATTGAAGTGAATGGAGAAAAAGAATTTGAGAGGAAAAGGACTAGGCCAAAATATTTGAAAAAGCCAAAATGTCATGCTAATTTCTCTTTCTTTGGGAAGCTTAGGTTCTCATGCCATATTATTTCCAGGATCATAAAACCTGCTGGATTAAAAGAGAGAGGGAAATCAGGAGCAAAGAAGAAAGGAAGCAAAGAGCCAGAGCCAGTACACTGGCAGACCCTGTTTGATAACAGCGTACTAGAATGAAGATGCACCTCCATGGATTATGCCGCTTGAACAGCCTCCTCATCTAAGCCACATGGGTGAACAACAAGGGATGTTGCATTTAATTGCCAAGAATAGAGGAGAAAACTTGAAATGGCTCAAAGAACACAGCAGCAGAAGGAGGTCATAACATCTGTCTCTCTCTGCAAATGGACCTGACAATATATCAGCATAAAGCTACAATTTTTTCCTTCTCTGCACTCAGGAAAGACTGACAAATAAAACTACCATAAACCTCTAAACCTGGGCGGCAAACAGTTATCTCATTAAGGCAAAGCCCATTAACTTGCCATCATCATCTGGCTGCACACTGTGCTGTGAATAAATTAAATTCGTTTTCAGAAGCATTCTGGCTGTTGTTGGCTGATATGCAGTTTAACAGTACAAACACCACCGATCATTCATACACCAAAACGATAGGGCAGAAAGGAGGAGGAAAGAGAAAAGGCTACTCTAAAACACTCAGACACTGGTGCAGCTGTAACTGAAAGCCTCATAAATGGTTCTTAAAATGCCATATAGAGTTGGAACATCAACTCTAAGATCATATTTCTCCAGATCTTCAGGACCAAAACAGACATCAAAGACTTCATGAAATCAATGCGCTTGCCCGGCACCTGGAGCCCATTTCTCCCCTCACTCCTGGAGCCTGCAGAACTGGTCCAAACCAGGAATCCTTTTGACCTCTAGGAACCAAGGATGAAAAGACCACCTACCCTTGAATAGAGGAGGTCTGGGGTCAACCTTGGGGTGCATTTACCAGCTGGGCTGGAGTCTTCTTACTTCCCACCTCACAAACTGGCCACTAGTCAATACAGTAATCCTTTTGAAATACTGCCTTGAGAATTGGTACCAATTAAGTAACTGAGAAAATGGTTAGAATCAGATAAAATTTTGTAAGATGTCTCACTGGATAAAACCATTCAGGGCTGATATATGGGTTCTGCGTGGCCTGCCTTAAATATTTCTGGAAGTTAATTGAATAAATAAATACATAATTTCTCTAAAACCAAAATCAATTCTCCCTTAATTTTCCTAACTTTTCAGTCATCCCCCTTCTGAGTCATCATCTTTTCCTTTTCTTTGTCTTTTTTTCACCAGGTAACAACACCCAGTATACTGCCTTTAAATAGAGCAGGATCTTAGTATGTGTTTAATGAAACAGATGAATGAGAGAATGAATGAATGCTAGTACTTTGTTAAAAAACAAGAAAAAAAAGAGGGGACATATGTATACCTGCGTATGATTCATGTTGCTGAGCGACAGAAGCCAATACAATGTTGTAGAGCAATTGTCCTCCCAACAACAACAACAACAACAAAAAAAAAGGTAAAAAAAGAAAATTATATTTACCTTCCAAACTTCTTAGCCTGACATTCAGATTGATTTTAACCTAAGGACAGTATCACCTCATGTCTTTAACTTTAATGCTTCCCTAAAAGAATCTTCCATTTCAGGCAGACCCAGAATGCCACACGTGCACACCTTGTCCTCTCTATTCCTGTAAAACTCATCTAGCCATCAGAGAGCCTTTTCTATCTCATTCTCCAGGACCCTTTCCTAAAAATGCCTTCTTTTCTGAACTTCTCCAGTATATATTGTCTCCATTTTCATGTTAAATTTTGACATTTCCTGCTTGGCAATCTGCATAGTACTTTATCTATTATCTTTATCTTTGTATGTTTATCTTTATCTTTGTATGTTTTCCCCTATTCTCTTCAAATGAACTAATATTTTTATAAATAGAAAAAGACTTCTATTTTAAAAGATTTCCTGTTATCCTCATAGCAATTTGCATTAATGCCCTTCCTATCAGAACTCAGAAATTGGTTTTAAAATGAATGACTAATCAAGATTGTGCTGAGATTATAACACAGAAATCTTAGAGCATAGGCCCTGGTCTAATTTTGAAATAACTTTCTAATTTTCTAAACTGTATGCAGATATTTCTATTTATCAGTGACACCATACATTTTCATGTTCAAGGAATAAAATAAACTGTTTCTGTCTGTGGCTTAGTTTGGCTTGCCCAAAAGTAGATGCTGAGCCTAAGATTTTAATGCAAGTAGTTTCTTTGAGAGGCGATCCCTGAAGCACCAGTAGGATATTGGGCAAGTGACCCAGGAAAGGGAGAGAAGCCTATGCAAGGCTTAATGAGCAGGACATCACTGTGAGACTTGGGGCTTTCTCCCACTGAGAATGTCTAGGGTATAATACTGAATATGCCTCAGAGCTGTTTCACCAGGGGTTTAGGAGGCTGGGATATTTATCTATCAACTTCCTTTTGTTCCTCTGCCTTGTGTTTAGCAGCCATTGGCAGGCACGGGAATGGGGAGTGCCAAGGACACCAACAGTGCCTGCTCTACTGTATATCTTAAAGCATAAT
Organism: Bos javanicus; assembly: GCF_032452875.1. Classification (NCBI taxonomy): domain Eukaryota; kingdom Metazoa; phylum Chordata; class Mammalia; order Artiodactyla; family Bovidae; genus Bos; species Bos javanicus. The sequence goes on along the minus strand of NC_083887.1, from coordinate 32,973,125 downwards.
TACAAGCCTCACCAGAGAAATGGTGTTGAAACCAAATACTTTTATATTTTAATCCTAAAGGATATGTCAATGGCATTCTTTGGAGAAGTATGCAAGACAGCAACAATATAGTAAGTGTGTCTACTTATAGAAATGGTACCCTGAAAACAAGCTGAAAGAAAAGAAAGTGATTCTGTCCTGTGGCACCTCATTCTTTCTTCCAAATTCAAATCTGCCTTTGGTCTTAGCTTGATTTCCCCAGGATCAAAATGTTGAGGAGGCTGATGGAAGCAGGGACAAAGGACGCCCTGGAAAGATGCCGTATAAAAAATAATTGATGCCAGGAGAGCAGAAAACCTGCTGATTTTCTTTGCAAGTTTCAATTGATAGGAAATTAACATTTATAGCATCTTAGGCACAAAAGCTTCAAGCCAGGTGGTAGTTATGTTATCTCTAGACAAGCTTCTATATTCCATTTTTCAAAGGTCTCTGAGATAAAACAACATGGAATTTTAATTAGCAAGTTGCAAATGACAGAGAATTAAAATTTAACCTTCTATTCATCAATAGTTTAAAGATGAAGCTCCCCTGGGTGGTGCTTAGGAAAGGTGGCTGTCAAGAGAGGGACTGGTAGTTTACACATAGCTCACAAGACTGACAGCACTGATTGAAGCAGGATGCAAGTTTCTGGAAAAGACATACCTAACTTCAGGTCTCTCCAGCAGCACAGAGAGAGAGGCTAATTTACTGTTTTCCCATTTAACCCTTGTCTTCCTAAGAATGCTTTACTTGTTAAGACTTTCTACAGAATTTCCTTATCAGTGACACATTTTCTACATGCAGGCTACCTCTGATACCAACACATAGATCCCGCTCCATGAGTAATGTAGAGGGTCTGACAGCAACTGAATCTCTCTTTGTTGTTCAAGGGATCCCCCAGATGGAGATGAACAGAGAGAATGGGGGCAATAAGAAGAGGGTTAAACAGATGAGCTGCAGCAAACAGTGGGGAGGACAGAGACAAAATATATATATATATATATGAAGCGGAATAGGAGGTCAATTAGGAAAGCTGGAGCTGGAGTCTCCTGCTGCCTCTATGCCAAATTATTGGGACCCTGGAGTCAGCTCTGTGTCCTCATCTCTGGTCTAGAGGAGATCTCCATATTAGGAGCAGTTATCCTTGCATATATTTCAGATGAAATTAATGGATCTGGAAAAGCAACATTCTTTCAGTACACATTGAACAGAATTTTACTCTAAGGGAGACTTCAGAAGATACTGAGGAAAGGTGAATTCTCTGGTGGTCCAGTGGCTTAAACTCTGATTCCGGTGCAGGGGGCAGGGGTTTCATCCCTGATCGGGTAACTAGACCACACCTGCTGCAACTCAGAGTTCAAACGACTCAACTAAAGATTACACATGCCACAACCAAGACCCAGCACTGCTGAACAGATAAATAGGAGATACAGAAGGCGCAAGGGTTCCAAACACCTTCAGGTGTCCTGAGACAGCTCAATTAAAGGCAGAAATGTAAATCTAAATTTTTTTTTTTTTGTCTCCTGAGCTATACACATAGAATAGTTTGAAAGTTAGTGAAATTTCTAGATAGAAAAAACATATGCACAGAATATTTGCCATCTGATGGTCTTTAGGGAATGTTATAAAGATCTCTGCTTGAGGGGGGACATGGTGGGATTGTATTTACAACTCAATTTGACAGACATCCATGTGCCTATTTTTGCAAAAGTGAGCACAAAATCATTACTGATGCCATGAAGGACAGAGTCGGGCAGAAAAGGGGAGTACAGACCACTGAGATAACAGAGGTGACATGCTCCAAACGCTTATACAGGGGGGAATAAAGTACTGCTTGGCCAAAGACATTTGAGAGAAACACCTCAGAATAGGAAAAGTGATTATTTGTCAGGTAGACCTGGTTTCTGCTTATTTTTCCCCGGGCATCAACTCCAACTCCTTGTTGTCAGCAAAGGACCAGATGAACTCACCTAATGAAAGACATTGGAGGGAGTCTGTGCCCTAGAAGCTGACTCCGCATGGGAGGTCTTCCTTTTTTTACATTTGTCACTTTATTCAAGAGCCTTCAGATGGCAATTTTCTTTAAACAATGTAATCAACTGATTCACTGAACAGTAAGATAAAATATCATCTTCTTGTTGCTATGGAGGCTTCCCAATGCCTGCCTGACTCTGGACACTTGGAGTAGAATATCTACCCAACTTTCTGATGAAGACACTTTTGTGGCTGTGTTGGACAAAGGTGATATCCTGATTGTCACATTGTCAGCCACATTTTCCTTTCTTCTCATGGGAATTATGATCCTTATTGAAATACAACCAATATCTTAGGTATCCGTTCCTAAAGGAGGAGTCTGATGGGAAAATCAAACTGAGCCGCCCTGGTTTTGTCTCTCAAATTTGTCCTTCCCTTGGTGTTCTCTTTCTAATATCACAGATGTTGGCTCCTATTAAATCATTTGTCCAAGTTTGGACAAGACGACCTTCCTTTGGTTTTATTTAGCACTGTACCATCAGGATTTCAAAGTGCAGAATTTTCATAAGTATTAAGGAAGAGCAAAGGAGAAATGATCTAAGAAAAATAATCTGCATACATAAAATGAAGCTGGTTAGATTTTTGCCAAATTTAGACGACATGCTTGAAAGGCTCTAAACTTTATAAATAGAGGCTCTAAGGCTGTCATCCAAGACAGCACCTAAAATAAGTAGGCAGTGATCTCCCAGAGCAGGTGAAACCAAGTCCAAGAGCCCTGCGTAACTGCCGATAAGGAGACATGCCATAGACTGCAGAGCAAACAAACAAACAAAAGATAGTGTCAAATATGACCTTCAAATGAAAATTCTCAAAAGCTAGCAGACATACACGTACACAAGCAGTAATACACATTCAAACTGCTGCCCGCACAGAGCATCCATGCATAGTCTACTTCAAGGTCATTGTGGGCACAAACATTTATTTAAACGATTAGTGATTTTCTTGAACAATGCTGGCCAGCCCAGCCAGTACCAGAAATGTAAAAGTATTTGCATGTAAAGGAACACACACACTTTTCATGTTCCCATAGCTAACTCCGATCTCAAAAACCATGTGCTATTTCATTTTTTGAAACAGCCTATCAATATTCTTAGGCTTCCCTGGTGGCTCAGTGGTAAAGTATCTGCTGGCCAATGCAGGAGACACAAGTTCAGTCCGAGGGGAAGGAAGTTCCCCTGGAGAAGGAAATGGCAACCCATTCCATTATTGTTGCCTGTGAAATCCCGTGGACAGAAGGAGCTTGATGGGCTACAGTTCATGGGGTCACAAAGAGTTTGACATGACTTAGCAACTAAACAACAAAGACAATCAATATTCTTATGCCGAAGAACTGATGCAAGTGTCACCAACTCTTGACTGGATGTTTTGCAACTCTGCTGACTATTTCCTATTTTCTTTTCTGTACCATGTGGGAACTATTCTGCTAGATAATTTTATTCTTTCATAAGCATGTCCTCTCAACCAGCCACTCACCCAAAGTTTATCCATTTGGTTTTGCTTCTGTTGTATGACATAAGCATAGAGAGATGTGGGCTCAAATTCTGGCTCAGTGGCTCATTAGGACTATTTATCTTGGGTATATTTTTAAACTTTCTCAGTATCTTTGCCTCATCTGTAAAATGGGGGTAATAAGTATCATACACCTCTGTTTTGAGAAATAAATGAGTTACTTACATTTAATAGAGAATCCATCATATGACCCAGCATGTAGCAGGTGCTAGATATATTTCTTCAATGAAACACAAATGCTGTTTCTGCACAGAGTTGTATAATCTCAGACTCTAAGGACAGGACAATAAGTTCATATGCAGGAAATGTTTGTCTCAGTCACTCAGAGAGGCACATCCATTGAATTGCCCAGAGTCATTCAGCTGGTCTCTAGTTTCTAGATTCCTGATTCATCATGTTTCCTGATTCACTCTATGTGCTGCTGTTGACAATGAGAAAATTCAGTTATAATACACAAGGCTTGGTTTGATTATGTGTCCTTCATAGGCTTTATCCAAACAATGATCATGACTTTTAGGCTTCTATGTTTCCATATTCCAAATACCTAAATCTGCACATGTTATTTCCATTTGACAAGAGAAAAATATCTTTATTGGCATGGGTATAGACTTCCAAGGCATCTGCTCAATCACAGATAGGAACACCTCATAATACCAGCACTCTTTTGAAAGCTAGAAACAGATCACCATGTATACTGGGTTAGATAATTACTCTCCCAGATTCATGTCTACTCCGAATCTCAGAATGTGGTTCTGAGTGGTTCAAAAATAGGGTGTTTGCAGATGTAAATCATTAAATAAAGATGACATCACATTGGATTGTTGTTCAGTTGCCCGGTCGTGTCCAACTCTTTGCAACCCCATGGACTGCAGCATGCCAGGCCTCCCTGTCCCTCACCATCTCCCAGAGTTTGCCCAAGTTCATGTCCATTGCATTGGTGATGCCATCCAGCCATCTCATCCTCTGACATCTACTTCTCCTTCTGCCCTTGATCTTTCCCAGAATCAGGGGAAACACTGGATTAGGGTGAGCCTAAAACCATGACTGGTGTCCTTATAAGAAGACCATGTGAAGACATCCCTGGTGGCTCAGAGGGTAAAGAATCTGCCTGCAATGCAGAGACCTGGTTTCGATCCCTGGGTTGGGAAAATGCCCTGCAGGAGGGCATGGCAACTCACTCCAGTATTCTTGCCTGGAGAATCCCCATGGACAGAGGAGCCTGGCAGGCTACAGTCCATGGGGTCGCAGAGTCGGGCACAACTGAGCAACTAAGCACAGTACATGTAAAGACATAGAGATACACACAAAGGGAAGACATTTATGCAATGATGGACTCAGAGATTAGAGTGATGTATCTACAAGCCAAGGAATAGCAGAATATAGGAGAAGGATATGGAACAGATTCTCCCTCAGAAACTTCAGAAGGAACCACTCCTGCATACAACTTGATTTCAGATTTCTAGCTTCCAGGACAGAAAATAATAAATTTCTATTGTTTTAAGCCACTCATGTGTGCATGCTCAGTCATTTCAGTTGTGTCCAACTCCTTGCAACCCCATGGACTGTAACCCACCAGGCTCCTCTGTCCATGGGATTCTCCAGGCAATCATACTAGAGTGGGTTGCCATGCCCTCCTCCAGGGAATCTTCCCAACCCAGGGGTTGAACCTGCATCTCCTGCATTTCAGGTGGATTCTTCACCTCTGAGTCACTGGGGGAAGCCCCCTTTAAGCCATCCAGTTTGTGGTCATTTGTTACAGCAACCCTAGGAATCTAATCCATGAAGTCTTTCTTTTTTCCTTATTACTCTATGACTTGACTCTCTTTTCCCAATATCAACAGCCTAAACCACCATTTTCTCAGTTTGAACAAGACTGAAAACTACAAGTGACATGAAATAAGGAAGCCTAGTCCAGCTCTCCCAGAAGGACAATGAAATCAAATGTCAGGCAGAAGGTAAGGGGCACGCCTTAACCATAAAGGCAATGGCTGAACAGCACTGGAGAGTCCAAAATCAGAAGAGAAAAGAAACAACTTTGATGGGAAGAGGAAACGGAAGGAGAAAAGCTAGGTGGAGACCTGCAGGGATTAAAGTGCAGGAATACAGACTCCAGAAAATAAATCTAAGTACAAAAGGGCACAATCCTGCCATACGAGAGTTCATGCATTCTGAAAAGACACAATGCCTGTCTTAAAATATCTGTTCATATTTTGAGAATATTTGTTTCTAGCAGATTTTCAAAAACCATTTTGAATCATTATCAATCTTATAATAAGCTCACAAGGGGAATCTCAGGAACTATATTGCCTCTACTACAGTTTCAAATATAACAGTGCAGGTCCTGAAAGAAAGAGAAACATATAAAGTTACTGTTCTGTATCATCATTTTAAAAATAATACATGTGAAAATGTGTTGCAAACTGTAAAAAGATTTAAAATATGAGATATTACTACTGCTACTTGCCCAGTCTTTTACTCCTAGGTAACTAGGCAGCTAGGTACATGTGGTCTAGAGTCAGGGAAATAGAGACTCAAATCCTACTGTTCACTTATTAAGCTATGCAGCATGACATAAATAGAATTGATAAGAGCTGAGGGAGAGTGGCTCAATTTTGTATGGTTTGGTAGGGTAGGCTTCATAATGAAAGTGATATTTGAGCAGAGATCTGAAAGAAGTACTGGATTTATCCCTGTAGTTAGACAATAAACAGTTGTTTATTGTCCTCAATAACCCTAGAATTCTCCTGGCATCCCAGGTTCTGTTTAGTTTTGTGGAAGCTGCCTGATTCTTTTTATGATCTCTGTACATAATTACCTAGCAAACAAAAATTTAGATAGCCATTAAAACCTATTATTCCAAAATAATCGATGTGTTTCTCAGTATTAAATACAGTGATATGCAATAATGGGCTTCCCTGACAACTCAGTTGGTAAAGAATGTGCCTGCAAAGGAGGACACCCCGGTTCAATTCCTGGGTTGGAAAGATCCACTGGAGAAGGGATAGGCTACCCACTCCAGTATTCTTGGGCTTCCCTTGTGGCTCAGCTGATAAAAAATCTGTCTGAAATGTGGGAGACCTGGGTTCTATCCTTGGTTGGGAAGATCCCCTGGAGAAGGGAAAGCCTACTACAGCATTCTGGCCTAGAGAATTCCATGGACTGTATTCCATGACTCTCAAAGAGTCAGACACAACTGAGCAACTTTTACTTTCATGCAATAAATGATTTTTTTCTAAAGGAGAGAAATTCAGGATGAAAAAATTCTTCTAAGGATAAATGAAACATAAAATGGCCATTCATGTTGAAAAAAAAGAGTTCTCAAAAATGGCAGTTATCCATCTTATTAAGTAAGATCATTTTTTTATTGTTTTAGAAAAGTGGATGGTATATTGTGTGCTCAGTTACTCAGTTGGTCTGAATCTTTGTGAATTCATGAACTGTACCCCGTAAGGTTCCTCTGTCTAAGGGATTTCCTGGGCAAGAATACTGGAGTGGGTTGCCATTTCCTCCTCCAGGGAATCTTCCCAAACCAGAGATCCGACCCATGTCTCTTGCATCTCCTGTATTGGCAGGCAGATTCTTCACCACTGTACCACCTGGGAAGCCCAGGTGGCTTACATTTTATTAAGGAAGATTACTTTTCTATTGTCTGAGAAAAGTGGATGGTGTACTATAAGAACATATTAGCATTAGTGTTAAATGTGATAAAATGCACATACCCAGCAACACAAATCAATAAGACACAAGAACTTTCTGCAAAAATGAATTTGGGGAATGCTTTTGCCATTTCAGAAGCATAAAAGTAAGTAAAACCCACATAAATACTTGAAATATATAATTCAATTTCATTGGATAACCAACTTAAGGGCCTACTGACACCTGTATAGCCTGGTATCTATCCTTGTCTACTCATCAGACAGTCATTAGAAACTGTATGGTATGACACTCTGAGAACATTAGGCTTTTTTAAATGACAGGAAAATTAAATGCAACATCACAATAGCCTACTAATAATAGAGGGAGACATTTGTACATATAAGTGACAGTAGTGGATGTAATCAGCTGTCTACATGAAGCTCACGCACTTGGGAGATGGCAAGTCACTCAGAGAAGCCGACACTAGGGCTTAGTCTTGGTCAAGGGAGTGCCCAGTCTCCTCTCAGATAACGGGAACCCAGGAACCCAGGAGTGTGCCTTCTCTGGTATAGCTTATTCCTGGGGATTTGTATTTGTCCCTGGGTATAATATAGGCAGGACATTGTTAACCCAAGCTGACTACGTTCAAGTTAATTTTGGTCCCAGAAAAGTATGAAAATTTTCAAAATGGTGCCCTTTAAAAAAAAAGTCACATAAATTCCTTTTACTTATCTTTGTTTCAGAACTCTCTCATGGGACTAGGTCTCTTAGGAGGCACGTGAAAACTCATGGTATAACAGATTAGCCCTGAGACATGGCAAAGTTGGGAAAGGAGATGCAAGAAGACTGTGTCTTCCCCGTCCTCTGTGGACCATTGTGTTTCAGCTCATTCTCCCACCTGCCCATAATGTTCTGTAGTTCTAATAAAGAAAGTAGTTCATAAACCACAGAAATATAGGGCTCCTTGCATATGGATGCAAAGAAAGGCCAGTGTAGCTAGATGAGTGGAAAGAACCAACAGAAGCAGCAAATTTAACTTGGGAAAAAAATCAGTCATCATTACACATGCAATATGTTTGAGAAACAACAACAATTTTAAAAGGGAGAGAACAAATGTGAATTGTCACTGGAATGATGTTTAATCACATAAATTGCTTCTCCTCCCTCACCCCGTTCTACAGAACATTCATGGTGGTAAAGATGAGTTTGGTCAGAGGTGAGTGAGTAGAGGCATGAGTGTCATATTTTTAAAAACAGATTCATATATGATCCAAGTAGATGAAACTTTAAGGATTTAATTTAAAGAACTGAATATAGAAGGATAAAAGATTTGGTGAATGGCCTGAGAAGCTTAAATGAAAATTATAGGTTAGAAACTGAAACTATAAAGTTGAAAATAAAATCAAAAGTAATAAAAACACTATATGGGTACTAAGAGAGAAGGAGAAATGTGACCAAGATGAATAATACATTTAAATAGTCATTTTACCTTGAAGAGCAAAATTTTTCAGTGACAAAGAAAGTTGGACCAAATATAAGGAGGTCTAAAAATTTTCAATCAGTAAATATTAACTAACTGGGCTTCCCCGGTGGCTAAGATGGTAAAGAAACTGCCTGCAATGCAGGAGACCTGGGTTTGACCCCTGGATTAGGAATTTCCCCTGGAGAAGGAAATGTTAATTGAATGCCAGTCTTGTGCCAGGCACTGAGCTAATTGCTGGAAATGCAGGTTAAGAAGCAACAGTTAGAATTGGATATGAAACAATGCACTAGTTCCAAATTGGGAAAGGAGTATGTCAAGGCTGTATATTGTCACCCTGCTTATTTGACTTATATGCAGAGTACATCATGCAAAATGCCAGCTGGATGAAGCACAAGCTGGAATCAAGATTGCCAGAAGAAATACCAATAACCACGACATGCAGATGACACCACTCTTATGGCAGAAAGTGATGAGGAACTAAAGAGCCTCTTGATGAAAGCGAAAGAGGAAACAGAAAAAGCTGGCTTAAACTTCAACATTCAAAATACTAAGATCATGGCATCTGGTCCCATCACTTCATGGCAAATAGAAGGGGAAACAATAGAAACAGTGACAGACTTTATTTTCTTGGGCTCCAAAATCACTGCATATGGTGACTGCAGCCATGAAATTAAAAGATGCTTGCTCCTTGGAAGAAAAGCTATGACTAGTCTAGACAACATATTAAAAAGCAGAGACATTACTTTGCCGACAAAGGTCCGTCTAGTCAAGGCTATGGTTTTTCCAGTGGTCATGTATGGATGTGAGAGTTGGACTATAAAGAAAGCTGAGTGCCGAAGAATTGATGCTTTTGAACTGTGGTGTTGGAGAAGACTCTTGAGAGTCCCTTGGACTGCAAGGAGATCCAATCAGTTCATCCTAAAGGAAATTAGTCCTGAATATTCATTGGAAGGACTGGTGCTGAAGCTGAAACTCTAATACTTTGGCCATCTGATGCAAAGAGCTGACTCATTTGAAAAGACCCTGATGCTGGGAAAGATTGAAGGTGGGAGAAGAAAGGGATGACAGAGGATGAGATGGTTGGATGGCATCATCAACTTGATGGACATGAGTTTGAGCAAGCTCCGGGAGTTGATCTTGGACAGGGAAGCCTGGCATACTGGAGTCCATGGGATCGCAGAGTTGGACACAACTGAGCGACTGAACTGAAATGGCAGTCAAAACAGTGGATTTAAAGCAAATGGACATTCCCTTCTCCAGGGATCTTCCCCATTCAGGGTTCGAACCTGGGTCTCCTGCATTGCAGGCAGATCCTTTACCATTTGAGCTACCATTACAATATGCAAAATAGATAGACAGTGGAAATTCAATATTTGATATGGATCTTCCTGACTCAGCAATCAAACCGAGGTCTCCGGCATTGCAGGCAGATTCTTTACCAACTGAGCTATCAGGGAAGCCCCCAATGTATGATGAAAGGAACCCAAAGCCAGTGCTCTGTGACAACCTAGAAGGGTGGAATGGGGAGGGAGGTGAGAGGGGGATTCAAGAGGGAGAGGACATATGTATACCCAATGCCAATTCATGTTGATGTGTGGCAAAAACCATCACTATATTGTAAAGTAATTACCCCCTAGTTATCTATCTATCTATCTACCTACCTACCTACTTCTATAGCAATAAAGCAAATGGCCAGAGCCAAGGGTTGGGTCATTTCAGAGTAACACTGAACTCCCCTGGAAATCAGTATGCTTTTCTCTGCACTGTGAGGCCAGAGAAAGCTAAAGCTGGAAGAATTGGCTAAAGTGAAAACCCAGGGTTCTGAGGAAGAATGTTCAAAGGCATCTACATAAATTGCACTTATTTCAAGAACTATACACACATTTAACAGGGAAAGTACCTTATCTGACCCTGTAAGGTAATTTACATGGAAACATTGAATGGTATTATGCAGACACATGCAACGTATGACCATATTTTAGTATTCACATAAGGTATATTTATATTTGCTCAGAGTTTCTGTCCTACAACTTATTTCCTTATTAAAAAAAACTTTTTTGTAGACATTTCCAAAGAGTATTGGTTGATTTTTCTTCTTGCTTTCTTAACTAATTTTTCTTAAGAAGAATTTTTCCCTTAAAGGCCAAGTACTTTTTCAAATGATTAAATAAAAAAATAGTAAAGTTATTGATTAAATGTTCTCTTCTCTTTCTGAGTCTCTTCACTTAGGTTCAAGGCTATGGAGAAAATATGCCTTAAGAAGACAAATGACAAAAATACATTTGCAGCCACTTTCATGTTTGAATAGGTTAGGAGGATTTTGTGTCTGGATTCTTCCAAATGTAAATGACATTCAGACTAGACAAAAGGGAAAAAATAGTCTCCAGGATTTCAGAAATGCTATAAAAATTTACCCACATCAATATGGCAGAGTAGTTTGCTTAAAAGCCCTTCAATTACATTCCAGTGCTATAAATGGAGGGGGGGAATCAATCAACACAACCTGGGACCAGATAATAATGCCATGATGAATACATACTGTTAAGTTCATCTTGATCATGATAATTTTCAAAGAATGGTAAATTCTTGAATGAATGGAGCATGTCCAATTAGCATCACATGACTCAAGTCCTTTTAGCACACAAATGTCAAGTTAGTATTTCTAAAATACCACATCTGTAAGGTTAATAACAAAATTTCATAGCCTCTGGCTTCAAGACTGCCACTCGGTTAGGTGGCTTTATCTCTTACTGCTTCCTAACACATTCCACTGCATTCCGTCAGAGACTGCCCGATACAAGTTCTCAGTCTACCATTAAGTTCTTTCTCTGCCGGAATCTTCAGTCATCACTCTCAGTCTACCTGTCAGATCCTGATCTCTTCCTTACAATTTCTTTTTTTAAATTAACTTATATTAGAGTATAGTTCAGAGAAGGCAATGGCACCCCACTCCAGAACTCTTGCCTGGAAAATCCCATGGATGGAGGAGCCTGGAAGGCTGTGTCCATGGGGTCGCTGAGGGTCGGACACGACTGAGCAACTTCACTTTCGCTTTTCACTCTCATGCACTGGAGAAGGAAATGGCAACCCACTCCAGTGTTCTTGCCTGGAGAATCCCAGGGACGGGAGCCTGGTGGGCTGCCATCTATGGAGTTGCACAGAGTCGGACACGACTGAAGTGACTTAGCAGCAGCAGCAGAGTATAGTTGCTGTACAATGTTATGTTAGTTTCTCCTGTACAGCAAAATGAATCAGCCAAACATGTATATATATCCTCTCCCTTTTGGATTTCCTTAACCATTCAGGTCACCACAGTACATTAAGTAGAGTTCTCTATATATTATGTTCTCATTACTTATCTTATATACACTATTTTTAAAATTTTATTTTATTGAAGTATGGTTGATTTACAATGCTATGCAAGTTTCTTGTGTACAGCAAAGTGACTCAGCTATATATTTATTCTTTCTGTTTGTTTTTCAAATTTCTACCATGTTGTGTTGGTTTTCACCATACAGCAATGCACATCAGCCACAATTATACATGCATTTATGCAAGTATACATGCATACATACATCTCCTCCCTCCCTCCCCTCCTCCCCTCCCCTCCCCTCATCCCTTCCCTCTGGGTGATCACAGAGCTCCAGACTGGACTCCCTGTGCTACGTAGCAACTTTTCACCAGCTATCCATCTTACACCTGATTGTGTATATATATACTGATGCTACTTTCTCCATTCATCCCATTTTTTCCCCTCTAGAACAAAAAATTTCAGTATGCATGGAAACACAAAAGACCATAAAAAGCCAAAGCGATCTTGAGAAAGAAAAACAGAGCTGGAGGAATCAACCTTCCTGACTTCAGACTATACTACAAAGCTACAGTCATCAATACAGTATGGGACTGGCACAAAAACAGAAATATGAACCAATGAACAAGATAGAATGCCCAGAGATAATGCCCATGCACCTGTGGGCACCTTATCTTTGACAAAGGAGGCAAGAATATACCATGGAGAAATGACAGCCTGTTCAATAAGTGGTGCTGGGAAAACTGGACAGCTACATGCAAAAGAATAAAACTAAGACACTTCCTAACACCGTACACACACACACACACACACACACACACAAAACCACTCAAAATGGATTAAAGACTTAAATGTACAGCCAGAAAACTATAAAGCTCTTAGAGGAAAACATAGGCAGTATACACTTTGACATACATCACAATAAGATCTTCTTTGATCCACCTTCTGGAGTACTGGAAATAAAAATAAATATAAACAAATGTGACCTAATTAAGCTTAAAAGCTTTTTCACAGCAAAGGAAACAATAAACAAGATTAAAAGACAACCCTCAGAATGGGAGAAAATAATTGCAAGTGAAACAATTGACAAAGGATTAATCTTCAAAATATATAAGCAGCTCATTCAGCTCAATATTAGGAAAACAAACAGACCAATCAAAAAATGGGCAGAAGACCTAAAAATACATTTCTTCAAGGAAGACATGAAGATGGCCAATAAACATGTGAAAAGATAAACTATTGGTATTATGTATAAAATAGATAACCAAGCAACTTCTTTTGTGCCCAATTTAAGGCTTACTTCCAAGTATACAATCAAGTAAGTGACAAGTATTGACTGAGCATCTATTCTGTGCCTATCATCAGGCTATAGTGTCATGGAAAAGAAAGGAAGGAAGAATGATTAGATACATCAACACAAATCTTTGCAAAGTGCTAATGTTAAAGGTCAAGATGTAGCTTTAAGAAACAATCCCAGTTCAAGCTCATATAACAAAGAGCTTAACTATGCAGTGCAGAGAGAAAAGCAACTACAGTTTAGAAGACTTAATTGGCCTCTATTTCCCAACAAAGATATGTATAGATAACCTCTTCATGGATCACAGCCTTGTAATGGTGAAGGGGCTTGCAGGGACACCCAAGATGGATGGATCCAGAAAAACATCTATTTCTGCCTCACTGACTATGCTAAAGCCTTTGATTGTGTAGATCACACTAAACTGAGGAAAATTCTTAAAGAGATGGGAATACCAGACCACCTTACCTGTTTCCTGAGAAACTTCTATGCAGGTCAAGAAGCAACAGTTAGAACCAGACATGGAACAACAGATTGGCTCCAAATTGGAAAAGGAGTATGATAAGGCTTTATATTGTCACTCTGCTTATTTAATTTATATGAAGAGTCACCAACTTGATGGAAATGAGTTTGAGCAAGCTCCAGGAGTTGGTGATGGACGGGAAAGCCTGGCATACTGCAGTCCATGGAGTCACAGAGTCAGGCACGATTGAGCGACTGAACTGAACTGAACATCATGTGAAATGCTGGGCTGGATGAATCACAAGCTGGAATCAAGATTGCTGGGAGAAATATCAAAAACCTCAGATATGTAGATGCTGCTAAGTTGTTTCAGTCATGTCTGACTCTGTGTGACCCCATAGATGGCAGCCCACCGGGCTCCCCCATCCCTGGGATTCTCTAGGCAAGAACACTGGAGTGGGTTGCCATTTCCTTCTCCAATGCATGAAACTGAAAAGTGAAAATGAAGTCACTCAGTCGTGTCCGACTCTTAGCGACCCCGTGGACTGTAAGTCCACCAGGCTCCTCCGTCTATGGGATTTTCCAGGCAAGAGTACTGGAGTGGGGTGTCATTACCTTCTCCTAGATATGTAGATGATACCACTCTAATGGCAAAAAATGAAGAGGAACTAAAGTGTCTCTTGGTGAAGCTGAAAGAGGAGAGTGAAAAAGCTGGCTTAAAACTCAACATTCAGAAAACTAAGATCATAGCATCTGGTCCTATCACTTCGTGGCAAACAGAAGCGGAAAAAGTGGAAACAGTGGTAGATTTTATTTTCTTGGACTCCAAAATCACTGCAGACTGTGACTACAGCCATGAAATTAAAAGATGCTTGCTCCTTGGAAGAAAAGCTCTGACAAACCTAGATAGTATACTAAAACACAGACACATCACTTGGCTGACAAAGGTCTGTCAGATCAACACCTTGATCATGGGCTTCTCAGCCTCCAGAACTAAATTGCTCTGAGTCACCCAGTCTACCATATTTTATGATAGCATCCCTAAGGGACTAAGACAGGTTCATCATTACTTTTTTTTTTTAAACTTGAAGAAACTTTGGAGTGAGGGCTATGAAATCCCAGCATGGAAATTCCAGGCTTTATTTCAACTCATCAACACCTGGACCAAAGTACCTTCTGGCACATGGAAAAAAACAAGCAACTGACGCATGCTTCTACCTTAGTGCCATTTACTCTGGGTAACCAAGAAAATAAACGTGTTTCCACACAAATAATTCCACCTAGTGAGTTCTCATGACTCTGCAAGAATTGAAAGATTCATTGCTATATTTATGAAAAATTTATAAAATAAAATGTTTATAATGTATTTATAAAATTATATTGCTTATATATTTATAAAGTATATATTTTATGTACTTATAAAGTAATATTTCATTTAAAAATCTCTGATAATTAGATTTTATGTATTATTAGCACACGGCTTACAGTCTGTATCTGGAAGTAATTTGCAACTCATTTATGAGTGTGTCCTTTGATTATTTAGGTATTGTCAAGTTTTTCCCTTGTTGCTGTTGTCATTGCCTAAATATTTTGTCTTTGATCAAAATAATTATAATAAGTTCTGGGTTTCATTTTTGGTATATGATTAATTTTTTAAATATTTTAATCAGCAAATACATTCAAAATATTCTCAGTAGTATAAATTCTTTGTCTTCTAACAACTGACTTGTTATTTTCTGAAAGGACCAAAAGTTATTTGGACTACATCTGAGACTGAAATGTATAATCTAATTAAGTTTGATGTATACTATATTCGTTTATTAGTAAATAAACTAAAGAAAAATATTTCTTCCAGATATTGAAACAGACTTTGCCATAAATTGACTCAACAGACAAAACCAGAAAGAATATATAAGTGTGTTATGGATTGAGAATGAAGAGATTAGGATTCTGTTAGAGAAGCCTGGAGGAACAGTGTAACACATGACTGAAATAATTTCCTTTTTTTTTCTATATCCTACAAAAGATCAGGAAGTTATCACTCCTGCCTCAAAAATCTGTAAAAGAGAAGGAGGAATAATGTGATTTTCTTAAAGTAATAACTCTCCACTAAATCACTGAAATCTGTTTCACATATATTTGAGGATTTTAGTTTTTTCTCCTCCATAAAATGTACAACAAAAAAACCATGGTGGTTTCTTTCTTTCTAAGACACTACATTGGGGCTTCCCAGGTGACTCAGCAATAAAGAATCTGCCTGCAGGTTTGATCCCTGGGTCAGGAAGATTCCCTGGAGAAGAAAATGGCAACCCACTCCAGTATTCTTGCTTGGGAAATCCCATAGACAGAGAAGCCTAGTGGGCTACAGTCCATGGGGTCACAAAAGAGTGGAATACGACTTAGTGACTAAACAACAAAAAAGGCACTAGACTACAGAAGCATTTTTCATGACTGCCTCACTTGCTAACCTGCACAGATATTTATATTTTGATCCTGTGTTTTTTTTTTTTTACAGTATTTCAGAGGTATCTGATCACCTTTCAAATGATTAAGTGATAAGACAATCGAGAGAGAAAAAGGGATGGTGACACCAGTCACAGCAGTTGCTTACATGTGAGAGAATGAAGCAGCGTCTTCTGTACCCAAAGGATGGCAGCTGACCAACTCAGGGTTGTGGTCAGAACCCAGCGGGGTTCACATCAACACCCAGTTAGGCTGACACCAACATGTCTGCATCCTATTCCCATCAGAGGGACAACTCGTGAGAAAATGAATTGTGATAATTTAATCTCCCAGATTTCTGTTTTCTGTTAACAGAATCAATATTAAGTTAGGTATTAAATCCACTGAAGAAGTAAGTGCTTCATATTTGATAATTTTGTTGTATTTGCAGTCCTTAGAAACTCCCAGAAGCCTGAGAGCTTCAGGGTCACATGTGGTAACTCTAGGCAGTAGACGCCACAGTCCTGCAGGGGACATGTCCAGTTACAGGAATCATCATATTAGGAACGCCCAAAGCTTTGATGTCCACATCAGGTATGTATGTAGAGTTGCCCATAGCAAGAGCCAGTTCATGAGGCCAGGGTCATTTTATCATAAGCAATTCTGCCTAAAAATCTGGTTGACATTTTACCCTGATCAGGTTACCAGTGGAACAAAGCTAGCAAGTTAACCACAGGTCAGATCCTGACATAGCAAGGGAAGTGAGTTAACTGCAGTAATGCAGTTTTGAACATATTTGCAACACCTGTGAGACAATTCAATGGTGATGGCATGTTGGTAGCTGGCCAGTCCTGGAACTCAGATGAAAGCTCTTGACTGGAAATATAAATTGGGGAGCTACTTGTGTATAGGTAATGTTCAACAGTCTCATCTAGAATGAGAATACAGAGTGAGGAAAGAAGAGGGATCCAGGACAAAGCCTAAATCTAATACTTAGGAAAGGTTGAATATGCTATTGTTGTTTAGTTGCTAAGTTGTATCCAACTCTTTGCAACCCCATGGCCTGTAGCCCATCATGGTTCTCTGTCCTTGGGATTTCTCAGCAAGAATACTGGAGTGGGTAGCCATCTCCTCCTCCAGGGAATCTTCCCAACCCAGGGATTGAACCTGTGTCTCCTGCATTGACAGGAGGATCCTTTACCACTAAGCCACCAGGGAAGCCCTTTGAATATGTTAGCAAAACCTTATATGACATGAGTTTTCAGCTTGGATTTAATATTTATTGATTAAAGTAAGAATATTTAAAAGTAACATTTCCTGAATAAAATGTTAAGGGTTTTCCCCCGTATTTTCTAAAATTCATAGATTGTATATCCCTATCATTTTTCTTTTTGTAGAGTTTTCAGCTGCTATCCTAACATCTCAAGAAAGAACTTATATCCCAAGCACATTCTTTAGACAGTATACATTTCCTGAACTTGACATTGCATTTATGTGTCATATCTATAAGAGTTTTATATACATAATTATATATCTATCTATAGTTTGGTAATATATACATACACTTGCCAAATAAAATCAGATGGTAGAGGAGGTCTGAGGAATAATGGCTCAATAAGTAGGAGGAAAATTGATGAAAGTTCCATGTACCAGAAGCCTGTAGAATAAAGGGTCCTCTTAAATAAACACGATGTGCTCAACTTTGTGAAGTGATGTTGAGATGCTGATTTTAAAAGTTATTGGTGAATTAGAATGGACATTTTTAATAGAATGGTGAGGACATCAGCCAGACTGATTTGAGTAGGAAAAAGAACAGAGAGTCAAAGTCAGAAAACAGCATGTGCGTAGAACTCTGAGCTAAGCTGTCTTTGAGGAAAGTTTATATATTGTGCGTCTTAAAACCAATTGTTCAAAACAACTGTGGTTTCACTTAAACACCAATCCCACCTCAAAAAAAAATTTGTGATATTGTACTTGATTCTGCTGCTACTAGGAGATTCACATTTCTGGTCTTTGTTCTAGCTAGCTTTCTATCTCAAATATATATTTGCAGCATTTTATGCTTCTTTCCAGAGCTTGCTATCTGGATGCAGACTCCATATTTTCCCCCAAATTAAAGTACCATAACTCAAGGCTTATATTCCTGACTATGACAGGTGTCTCTACTGCTGCTGCACTATTGGTGCCAAGCTTCTCTGAATTGTGCATTGGCATTAACCACTCTCAGGTATGGTTTTCCCTGGGCTTCCTTCTTTTCACCCATCATAGCATTCACTTTCAGAGTAACCTTCCTCTTTGGATACTTGTCCTGTCAAAGAGAATTAGACTTCCCAAATCCTTGGAAACTCAACAAAATCAGTGACAACACTTTAATATAAATGTCTTATTAGCAATTATGCTACAGGCTTTGCTCTAAACAACATGCTAAAAATAGAGGTAAAACCAGGAAATTTTTTTAAAAGCATGGGTAAAATCATATTTATTTCCAGTCTCTACTTTCAAAAATTTTTCCTTTAGCCTTGCTGGCCATTTTTCTAGCTCAGTACCCAGAAGTTGCTTCCAGTTCTAGATTTATGTCTTACATTTTGGGGAATTTTCAACCATAATCTTCTAAAGCACTATTTCTCTTTCATTCTCTATATTTCCTCCTTTCTGAATTTGCAGCACATGTATGGTGGACTTTCTAAATCTGTGTCTCCTAAGTCTCCTTTCACATTTTCTTTTCTATATCTTTGGGCTACGTTCTTCTAGTTCATTAGCCTCTTCTCACAACTGTTTCCAGTCTACTATTCAATGCATATAACTGCATTCCTTTTTATTTCAATAACTGTTTTACTAAGCTCTAAGAACTTTAATGGCAATTTTCAATACACCTGCTTTTTGTTTCACTATTTCTTGTTTTATTATCCCCTGTACTTTTCTGGTGTTCCCATTCAATTCTTTATCTTTTAAAAGATATTAAAAGTATTTGCTTTAATTTTTTTCAGATTGGTCAATGATTCCTGTGTTGGGAAGTGTAGATTCCTAAGTCTTCTCAGGAACCCAAGAGGAACCTCAAAAAAAAATTTGTCATATTGTATTTGATTCTGCTGCTACTAGGAGATTCACATTTCTGGTCTTTGTTCTAGCTAGATTTCTATCCCAAATATATATTTGCAGCATTTTATGCTTCTTTCCAGAGCTTGCTATCTGGATGCAGACTCCATATTTTCCCCCGAATTAAAGTACCATAACTCAAGGCTTATATTCCTGACTATGACAGGTGTCTCTACTGCTGCTGCACTATTGGTGCCAAGCTTCTCTGAATTGTGCTTCTCTGTGTAAATCCGAAGTAGTTTCATGGAGGCCCCAGCATCGGTGGTGTGGCGCCCAGTATTCAGGCTCTGTTAGGGAAACTCAGGCTATTTAATGTTTCTAAAGTTCAGTTCCTACTTATTCCCATAGATTGCTCTCTTTTTAAAACAACATTTCTACCTGTGGTCTCTGGAGATTTCCCTTTCCCAGAGTTTGAAATATTTATGTGTTTTCTAAATTTTTATAAGTATCCAGTATTTTTTAATGAGTTTGGACCAGATGGGAGAGGATTTGACATGTACTCAATTCTCTATTCACCTTGAATCAGAAACCTTGTCCTTGGTCTTTGCCTCAGCTTTGCTTTCAATCTGATAATCAACCAGGGGAATTAAAAAAAAAAAATTGTGGTTGAGTATGGAAATGACTCACAGTCTCTTTAGAGATATTCAACCACTGCATATTCTAAAATGATGCTCTAAGCAGACTTGGGGACCAGAGGGCATGTGCCTGTGGTCGGAAAACTGGACTGGCCATTACGAACCTCTATTCTTAGCTCTGCTCTTGATTTTTGAAATAGCCTGGGGTAAAAGCTGCTGTCTCAGCTCACTTATGGATGCTTCTTACTAACCTCAGAAGACCTTTCCCCTCAATTCAGTTTGAAAATATATCTGCTATGAAATTGGCTAAGAGTTTTTAAGCCCCAAATTTTCCTATCCCACAAAATCAAGACCTTGAATTAAAAAAAAAAAAACTAACCAATTAAGATTTTCCTTCCTTTTCTCCCCTCATCCTTCTATAGACACAAAAAGGAACTCATTTCTTTCATCCTTCTTCAATCTCATTAGCCAACACTTAAAACAAATACTGCTCTCTTTCATGCTCACTTTTTCTAATCTTCTAAAGTGTTGTAATCCCCACATTGAATGAAAACTTTAATAAGAATTTGATCTTAAAATACTATGTACATGTTTTAAGGATCACAAAATTGTTTTTAAAGATTTCATATAAAAGTATTTTCAAATATATAAGAAATTTGATCACTGGACAGAAATAGCACAACTAAAAATACTTACAAATTTCATAATTGAATCTAGCAACATGGGAAGAAAAACCATAGGTACCATAAAATTTTTACTATAGTTTCATTTTTATAAAACTATGATCATTAAAAAAAATGTACCATCGATGAAATAGCAAGTGAGAAGAAATTAGGGTGTATTTTTATCTGTGCCATACTAATTTATCATTTTGGTAGGAAGATGTTCTTTTTGTATTAGAACATATGTTGTTTTCATTACTTTTCTCAGTGATGTGAGTCATAAATTCACCTACCATATTCTTTTACTTAACTGAAAGGTCTTAGACACCAGCAGAGTTTATCCACAGTTTCTATCTTCTTAAACACTTTGCTTCTCTTGAGTAAGATGAAGAATGAGAATAATGGGGCCAAAAGTGATAATGGGCTGATAAGAGCTAGTTTGGAAAGAGTTCAACAATGGCCTCTTTCGTGTGATCCATACCAGTAGCTCTAATGACTCTGCTAGCCAAGACATCATTTAAAAATACATGATGTGAAATGATTTATATTAAATATATGTGCTGATCTCTATCCCCATCCCAACCTAAAGAATGAGAGATTTAAACTATAATAATGACAAGAATATGAAAGGAAACTGAGATATCAATACGTATCTGGAAGACTAAAAGTAAATGAATTAATTAATTATAAATAACTTAAAAGAGCAGAGGGAGCTGAAACCCAAGGTCCTGAAGAGAGGATACTGATGAAAAAAAGACAATCATTCCACAGAACTCTGAAAAAAGTATAAGATTTAGAAGTGCAAGAATCATGGAAGATGCAATGAGGAGACAAGTTGGATATGAGGGGAGCATTAGTCAAAAGTCTATGAATCAGAGTAGTTAGGTCTCTTCCTCTCTCATACAACTGGGCAAGGATTCCTTCCCTCAGTGGAAGAATAAGAAAGATTTACTCTCTGGAGAAATTTATTCAGGAAAGGGCATGTATATGGTAGAAACTGAAGGTGGGTAAATGTCACTCAACAGTGGAAATCCCAGCTCCCTTACTGAGCCCATCCCCTTAGTGTTAGAAGTCTAAACAGACAAAAGACTAGAATATTCTCCAGATAACCTGCAGAGCTTCTAAAAAAAAAAAAAAAAAGGAAAAAATTCTTCCACAAAAGCACCATGGGAGGCATCTACCTTAGTGAATAGACTGAGCACCTTGGAGTAAATTCTAAGGGTTGATAAGCTTCATCCCTAAGCCCCCTTCAGTACACATCAGCATCATGATCATCATCATCATTGAACTTCCAATAAACCTCTATCTGTTCCTTCACCCTTAAATATGAATGGACATCCAAGATCATCAGACATTTGAACAAAGCCTCCAGCATGAAAGAGAAGGACTCAAACAAATAAGAAAAGGAATCTCTAAGGACATAGACTAACAAAACTTTTTATGAAGAAAGAGTTAAATTAAAAGAACAGGGAAGAAAATAGTAAATAGAATAAATAAATAAATACAGGAAAAATTCAGAGGCCCCAAAACATAAAGTTTATAGATTGAAAGTGCCACTAATTACCCCCAAAAAAATTAATGAATGAAGGGAAATCATCATCAGAATTCAAAACTCAAGAGATAAACAGGAGTTTCTAAGAGGTTACAAAGATTATTTACAAACAGGTCATACACATGGAGTCAGTGGCATTTTATTTCTTAAAAGAAACATTGATGCTAAATGATAATACTTCCAAAATTCTGAGTCAAAACAAAATTCTATACTCAGTTAATATATCAATCAATCATGTGCATAATATAATGACATTTTATGACATGCAGGGATTCAAAAAGTATTTAGAGGTGACATACACCCTCTAAATGCTCTTTAATATGTAGTTAAGACATATCTTGAGAATGAGAGCCAGCGTGTTACAATGATACAAGGCATAGATCCTGGAATCAGAATCCTGCATTTGAATATTGACTCTTCCACTTTCTAGCTGTGTGTCATTATGAAAATTGTTAACTGTTACATACCTTAATTTCCTCATCTGTAAAATGGAGATAATAATAGTACCTACCTCACAAGCATTCAGTGAGTCCATGCATGTAAACAGTGCCGAATATCATTATCATCATGGAATATCATGGAAGATATGGGCTTATTATCCAGGATATAGGAAATTCTACACAGGGTCAGAAAGCATAAATTCAGATGACAGCTGCACATCAAATCTAGAGAGTAATCCATACTAGGGCAGGAGGTTGGAAGGCTCAGGATTGAGGTGTCCAGGGGGAAATGGATCTGATGCACTATTTGGAACTGTGAAAATTTAGAAAAATTATTATAAGAAGATGACAAAATCTTTGCATTTGGAATATAATATCCATAAGCATAAAGAAAAACAACTTTTAAAACTGCAAACTAAAATAATTTAACTTTAGTAAAAAATAAAAACTGTGTAAAATATAATCATATCATTACTTAACTCCATAGTAAAAAATAGCTACATAGTCATAAGAATCCCATGGATGGAGGAGCCTGGTAGGCTGCAGTCCGTGGGGTCGCTAAGAGTCGGACATGACTGAGCGACTTCACTTTCACTTTTCACTTTCATGCATTGGAGAAGGAAATGGCAACCCACTCCAGTATTCTTGCCTGGAGAATCCCAGGGACAGGGGAGTCTGGTGGGCTGCTGTCTATGGGGTCACAGGGAGTCAGACATGACTGAGGCTACTTAGCAGCAGCAGCAGCAGCAGTCATAGGAATGTAAATAGCAACTAATTGATTTAACTGAAGACAGTAATATAATTATAATGAGAAAAAGGGGTGGAGATGGGAATCAGTAGGAGTCAGTGAGTAAGTAGTCCTCAAGTACTATACCAAGAAGTCAACAGATGGTGACTGAAACTCACAAATCAGTAAGCATCAGTATAAGGTTACTATTTAGAGATATGGAGGTAAATATCAGAATATATAGCTAAAAGGAAGAGTGGTTTTCTCTACAAAAAGGGACAGAATGGGCATAAAAGACTTCTGCTTTTCGATATATGGTTTCGTACTATATAAGTTAAAGCTATTACTTTATGTTGTTATTTAGTTGCTCATGTCTGCTCATGTCTTTTGCCACCCCATGGACTATAGCCTGCCAGGTTCCTCTGTCCATCGGATTTCCCAGGCAAGAATACTGGAGTGGGTTGTCCTTTCCTCCTCTAACTTTGTTTATAAATTATCATAAAACAATAAAATAAAAATTAAAAACAGTAACTGAAGAGAACCAAGGCATATAAAAATTCATACCTTCATTCAGACACTATTGAACCCCTACCACATGCCAGATGGTGTAGATCCTGAGTGTGCTAAAATGCATAAAACAATTCTAGGCTTAAGAGGCTCACACACTAGCAACAGGATTCAACAGAAAATCCTTAACAGGAGACAGTTTGGTAAATGTGGTGATACAAATATGAAGAAAGTATTCTGGAGAACAGGTGACAAGTCCATTTGCTCTTCCCAGGCAGGTAAATTTTCTTAAAACAATGTTTTAAATAGATAATACATACACATTACAAAAGTCAAAAGAGCTAAAATAACATATATGGTGAAATTTCAATCTCCCTGTCTTCCTTGGTCTTCAACAACTTTTCACCTCCCAAGGGCTAATAATTGTTACCAATAACTGTATTTTTCTAAAGATATTCTATGCATTCTGAGCATATATATATTCATACATAAGTGTTAAAATAGACTTGAACACAAATGGCTGAATGTAAGGCAGATTTCTGCATAATAGTTTTCACTTAAAATATTATGAAAATCATTCCATGTTGGACATATAGAGCTGTCTAAGTATTTTTTAATGCTGGCAGAGTATTTCATTGCACCATGAACTATTTAAACAGACCTCTCCTGCCACACGTTTCGGTCATTTACTACTGCAAACACTGAAACATCTTACTACATATACCACTTCGCAAATGTGCAAGCATATCAGGATATGTTCCTAAAAGTGGACTTTCTAGTAAAAGCAAGTCTTGAGTGTTCATGCTGAGAGTGACAGATAACCTAATGTCAGATTTTAATTGGATAACTAAGTGAACATTTGCAACAAACCTACATGGACTTTAATAAAATGAGTTTGATCTTGAATCTAGTTAAATCAATAAGCTAGGAACACTTCATTAAGTACATCTTTGAAGATAAATGAAACCATTCTCTACTTCACTAACCAAGGTTTTGGTATTGAAATTGACCTTCAATTTGCCTATGGGATTTAATCTGTCAGTTATAACCCAGGTTAAATACTGATATGATCATTTGTCAAACCCCAAAATGACCTTTCCTATTATTACATATAGAAATATTTGTCAGTAAAGCTAAAATATAATTTATTTTCTTACACCCAAGGGCACATCCATTTCACATTGCTTTACTTCCTATTGCCCTCTCTATATAGCTGGGTTTGAATGATTATCACATCTCCTTCACTACTCCCTTGACAAGCAAGACTCCAAGTCCCTAGACCAATCTCAGAACAATGTCACAAGGTTAAAATCTGGATCTACTTTCCACTTAAAATGTAAGTTGCTAAATATAATGAGTTCATAACTGAAATTTTCAAGTTAAATGATATGCATATGCAGGCCTCTGCTTAAAGGATGCCCTATCTGGTTACAAGAGATTTATTGTTTATTGCTTCTTAATTTTTCAAATTGCATTGCTTCTGTCATTCTGTACATGTCAGGAACAAGTAGTTATTTCTATAAGCATTATTGGCTGTATCCAAGCTGCCCTGACTGGTTTTTGAACCATCTGGTAAGTCGAGTATAGTCTAAGAATTGGATAAATAATTTATTCTCTTCATTGTCTAATCAAATATTATTTTTCTGATGATTAGATCTCCTTACCTACAATTCAGTAAGAGATTTAAGATGATGAAGAAGCATGTAAACTACATTAAATTGTACATCATAGCATTAGAAATGGCTATGTTATTGAGTCTTCACTCAAGTGGATTTTTTTAAAGTCCATAAATAATTAAAGCAGGCTCTTAAAAAGAAAATAATTAGCAATCTAGAACATAATTGTTATTTAATAAAACAACACAAAATCTCATCCAGGACAGGAGGACCATATTGCTATCTTTCTGACAGGTAACAGTGCAGTGGCTTAAAGCTCTGCCTTCTAAGAAGCAGTGAAGGTGTGGAAATTAACAGTTTTGTCAGAAATGCACTGGATTATTAGAGAACTGATGATCTTTAGTTTGGTATCAATTTCTCAACATTTAGGAGATTCGTTAGCTGACCAAAGAAGGAAAAACTGTTCATTGCAAATACTAATGTAATCTTAAGTTACATCTCTGTTATTAAAGGATAATTGGTTTATTAAGTGTAAAGAACAGAATTTTTTTGTTTTCCTTTAAGAATGCCTGTTTTTAGAAAAAACTCATGGTTGACTCAAAAATCAGCATCAAAAAAAAAAAAAAATCAGCATCAAGACGGTGGATAATCAAAATAAATAAATAAAACTATAAGCCTCTTCTGTCTATCTTGTTAATGATTTGCATGATATTTTATGCCAAATCTTTATTTTTAAATATTTTACTTTCTAAAGCATTTTCTATTGTCTAAAAAAATTTGAACATGACGGAAAATATTCTGATGGCAGGAGAAAATCTGCCTGATATCAAAAATTAGCATCTAATGTAGCCATAAATTGAAAAATGTCTTGGCGGGTAATTGAGGATTAGCAATATCACAACAGAATAAAGGAGGAACTTTGATATCTTGGGCCTTTAATGAATCAATTTAGAATCAATGGACTTTCTATAGCACAAAACAATGTACTGGCTTAGTCCCTCATACAAAGCACAATAAGTGTGTAATAGTACATCTATATCCTTTCTTGGTGCCAGGTATGAGCAATACAATGACTGAGCCAGTAGTACAGCCATTCCATATTCAGCCTTCCTTGGTAGAGAGAAAGGTACATAGTCAGAAAGAGCCCACAGAAGTAAACTTGTCAATTACTTTTGTACAGTGATTTGGATGCTCCCTTCAGTGGAAATTTAGAGCAAGAGGCTCCTTCTTCTTCATTAATTTCAAACAAATCTTCAAATTTATAGAAGTCCATGGGGCATGAGTATCCTCTACTATCACAGGAATTCTGTACATCAGGATGACATTGTCTCTTGTGTGTAAACCTAAGTATCTGGGCAATAAAGCATAATGCTCAAGAGATTCCTAGGGAGGTCATATCTTAATTGCTACAGCTTGACAGGTGGAATTAATGACATTTTCCCATGTGGTTATATGGGTGTGTAATAATTCATAATACACAAATATATCCACAAAAGATTCTGCCATATCTGCAATTCTGTGAAACTTTCTCTTTATCCCCCTCTTTGCCTCCTTGTCAATCTGCTGAGAGTAAAATACGCTGTTTTGTGGGTTCATTCTCCGCCAAGCATAATTTAAGCAGAATACATTATTTCACATAATCCTCCCCACTTTGGGAGAGTATGTGGAAGAGTTTACTAGGCATCTTCTTGACTGTTATTCTCTGAAAGGTCTACCTATAAGTTTCACTCTTGACTGGCACCTAGGAACTTGGATTTTAGGAGGGTTCCCACTATTTCCAGAATTGGTAAGAGTAGCTCACTGTGCCTGAATTGCTTATGCAATACTGTTTATGTGGAATATCTGCTTTCCTTCTGGGTGTCTGGAGCTTGATGCATGCCAGGCTGAGAACATCTACGTGTTATGTTAACCTCGAATTAAAAGCCTAGGTTTTGAGGCTCTTATTCACTTCCCCAGTGGGCAACTTCTCACGTGTGTTGTCGTAACTCACTGTTGAGAGAATTAAGCACGTCCTGTGTGACTCCATTAGGAGAGAGAAATGGAAGCTCGTGCCTGGTTTTCCTAGACTTTGTGCTATGCACCTTTTCCCTTTAGGATTTTACTTTGTGTCTTTTTACCAGAGTAAATTATAGCTGTGAGGACGAGCATATCCTGAGTCCTGTCATTCCCTGGTGGCTCAGACAGTAAAGAATCTGTCTGCACTGCAGGAGACCCAGGTTTGATTCCTGGGTCAAGAAGATCCCCTGAAAAAGGGAATGGCTACCCACTCCAGTATTCTTGTCTGGAGAATTCCATGGAAGAGGAAGTCTATGGGGCCATAAAGAGTCAGACACGAATGAGCAACTAACACACTAGTCTCAGGGAACCTGACACAGAGAGTAAGTATTCTCATTATCCACATTACATCAGGAGAAAACTAAAGAACACAAAGATTTAGGAAATCTCAGGGGCTTCCCTGGTGGTCCAGCGATTAAGACTTTATCTTCCAAGGCAGGGGGGCTGCAGGCTAGATCCCTGGTTGGGGAGCTGAGATCCCACATGGCTTGCAGAGAAAAAAACCAGAATATAAACAACAGAAGCAATATTGGGACAAATTCAGAAAAGACTTTTTAAATGGTCCACATCAAACAATATTTATAAAAATAAAATATATGAAAAAAAGATTATGGAGATCTCAAAGTTTTCATCAAGGCTTTTAGTAAAGATCAAAAATTATTCTGTAGGATATGACAGTGTATCATACCCTTATCTTCTACTGATTCTGACATAGATACAAAATATAGTTTCCATTGATTTTCCCTGTTTAACTAGTATTCAGTGACATTGTACTTTCCACTTCTTACTAGAGAAATTTAATTAATTCACTCATTAAATATATACATATGTACACTAATGTACTGCTAGACACTAGACCAGGAGTCAGAAAACTGCAAATCACAAGACAAATTGAGCCTGCCACCTGTTTCTGTGCATCCTGCATCCTAAAAATGGCTTTATATTTTTAGTTTTAAAAAGGGAAAATAATAATACTACTCTGTGATATTAAAATTCTGATGAATTCAAATTTAGGTGTCCACATATGATGCTTTGGGCTTCCCCAGTAGCTCAGTGGTAAATAATCTGCCTGCAATGCAGGAGTCACAGGAGACACAGGTTCAATCCCTGGGTCAGGAAGATCCCCTGGAGGAGGGTATGGCAACCCACTCCAGTATTCTTACCTGGAGGATCCCATGGACAGAGGTGTCTGGTGGTTTATAGTTCATAGGGTCACAAAGAGTTAGACATGACTGAGAGTCTGAGCACATGATGTTTCATTGCAACCATCCATGTCCATTTTTGTGATTGCTTTCATACTGCATGGCAGAGTTGAGTAGTTGCTTTCATACTGCATGGCAGAGTTGAGTAGTTACATCAGAGATTATATAGTTCTTGAAACCCTCTATAGAAAAAGTTTGAGACTCCCCCTCTAGACCCTTCAAGGTCAAGTCTTCCCTCTCCTAGCTGACCTTATGCCACTTATATTGTTCTCATCTCCCACATATCATTTTTCCAATCAGCTATCCTGAGAAAACTCCCTTTTCTAAAAGCTAGCGCTTTAGAAACAGAGACATGTTTGATGTCTCTTTTCCTGTGAATGTGAAAGAAAATCACTTTTTTCCTCCTGGACTTCAGTTTCCTCATCTGAAAAATGGAAAAAATATTATAATCATAGTAAAATTATGAAAATTAAATGAAATACTATAGATTGAAAATCATAAGAACTCATGAAATCATACTTGCTACTAGTAGTAGTTTCTATAATATTCAATCATCCTTTAATCTTTTAGTATAACAGATTATGTTATAGCTGATCAATAAAAAAAATACTTTATTCACACTGTAATATAGAAAGTAGCCAGCATGTTACTGATTGGTGTAGGGAGAATTTCTGCCAATTTCTTCTCTTTTCTGAGTTTCAGCATCCTTATTGCTAAACACACCCGTGACATTACCCATTTCTCCTTGAAGGGCACTTCAAAGAATCAGGTACATCCTTTCTCAGATCCTTGGTCTGAAATGGGACTCACAATCAAGATGTCTCTTCCATGATCCCTAATACCCAGCCTCCTTGTACCACAACAGCTTCTAAACTCTGGGTTATTCAACATTGTCATTTGCTAAAAAAACAAAAACAAAAACAAAAAAAAACTCATGTAGGTATTAGAAGTCAATTTGAAGAGGCTGTACTATATCTCAGTGCAATTTCCTAATTATCCACTACAGACTAACTTTTGCTTTTATCAGATTGTAACTGACCTAATTTGTGAAGACTCCAGTGAAAGAGTCTCATTAAAAGCCTCATCTCTTTAGTAGCCTCTCTTTTCTCCCACAAATGAGCTAGGTCAGAATGGCCCAATACAACCAGCTGGGAAAATTACAAAGTCACTTGAAAAACTTCTGAAGGGACTTGCATGGAGTGGAGTCTCTAAGAATTGGTGACAGACATGCACTGGCTAGGCATGGGGTTGGGTGTGGTTGCAGGAATAATAGTACTTTAGGAAACGTCTGGCAAAATATATTTTTACTACTCCACTTTCCCTTACAGAAAAGCTTTAAGAATCCCTGGCCACTGCACTTTAGATAGATAATATTTGTAATCCAGAAGACATTTTACTTTGATCCTTATGTTTCATGTGAAACAGATACAATGAAACAATTCTCAGTTACAATATCATTCAATCAGTACTTATCAAGTCTGCTGCTGCTGCTAAGTCACTTCAGTCGTGTCCAACTCTGTGCGACCCCATAGATGGCAGCCCACCAGGCTCCCCCCTCCCTGGGATTCTCCAGGCAAGACCACTAGAGTGGGTGGCCATTTCCTCCTCCAATGCATGAAAGTGAAAAGTGAAAGTGAAGTCGGTCGCTCATTCATGTCTAACCCTCAGTGACCCCATGGACTGAAGCCTTCCAGGCTCCTCCACCCATGGGATTTTCCAGGCAAGAGTACTGGAGTGGGGTGCCATTGCCTTTATCAAGTCTACTACATGCAAAACATTCCTACCATGGAGGCTGAAGTTGTTAGGTATGCCCATAATAATACTTCATAACAACTTCAAAATCTCAGTGACACACAACAATAAGCATTGACTTCTTGTTCACAAATGTCAAGTGGCTGAGAAGCCTCAACTTCAGACAGCAGTGGCTTGTGTGGTTATATGCCACATATCTCTCTGCTTCCTCTTGGGACCGGCAGGTTACCCAGGGAAAACTATTATCACAACAATGGCAGAAATATTGGGTTGGCCAAAAAGTTTCTTTGGGTTTTTCCATAAGCTGTTGAAGGAAAAACTTGAACAAAATTTTGGCCAATTTGAAAAAGGAGGCTTCTTCAAGACGCAGAACTGGAATACTGTACCTTCTGTTCCTTTTCTCAGGAAGTCATATGGCCAATTCTGAAATCAAGGGGTAAGAAAGTATTTTCTATTCATATGAAACTATGCCAAGTGGATATAGGAGGGGGTGAAGATCCAGGACCAACATTTCAAGCTACTACAGAGTCATAGGATAAAACAGTCTCCCAGATCCTAGGCATCATCTAGTCCAACTCTGAAATTTCAAAGACATGAATTTGAATATCAGACAAGTTAAATAGCAGCTAGCCCAAGGAAACCATGTTTTGGTATCCTGATGAATCATGCATACCATGATCTTCCCTCTAAATGAATAAGAGCTTAGATTGAATGAAATCACCCATCATAAACAATATTTGACTGTTAGGCTTTGTTGACAACTTATGAAGCTGAGACAAACCAGAAGGTAAAAGGGGGAAGTTTAAATAGAAAACAAGAAAAGAAAGCTGAGATAGATGTAGTATTCTGGTGTCCTATGATTCAAGGCATAGCAAGTCCTTTGGAAGATTAGGGGGAAACATGAAGCTGTAAGTTGAGTAGGGAGTGTTGGGAGGAGAAAACTTCCTCCCTCACTTCTGAGGCTCTGGGCCTGTTTCCATGTACTTCTGCAGTCCTTCCCATGATGGGTGCAGGAATGATGATCACATTTAGAATTCCCAGTGGACACGCCAGCCTACCAGAGAACGTGTTAATGCATCCCTTTCTACCAGGGGATGGCATTTGGAGTTCCTGAGGGTAAGCCAGTTTAACTCTGGGATTCTGTATTAAGAAGACTTTTTATACCTCATATAAAAAGTTGGAGTGAGGTCACCAATTGGACTGTGAAACTTATCCAAGCCACTCTTACACTGAAAAAATCAGTACACAAGAAAATGAAGCTAAATTAAAAATAAGTAACTAAGCAATAGCTTATTGCTCAGAGTCAGCACTGGATGAAGTACGTGGAGCTGGGCATACTATAAAGGGGAACCTGAGAGGTCCCAGTTCCAAAGGTCAAAGAATGCAAGGGACTTCCCTGGTGGTCCTGTGTTTAAGACGTGGAGCTCCCAATGCAGAAGGCCCAGGTTCGATTCCTGCTCAGGGAACTAGATCCTGCATGCCACAACAAAGATCAAAGGACGCAGTGATATGGGACTCCCAAGACTTCCAGCCATTCTATTTGTTTGTTGTTGGAGTATAATTGCTTTACAATGTTGTGTTAGTTTCTGCTGTAGACTGAAGTGAATCAGTTATATGTATACATATATCCCGTCCCTCTTGGACCTCCCTCCCACGTTCCCCCATCCCACTCTCTAGGTCATCACAGAGCACTGAGCTCAGCTTCCTGTGCTTATAAGAGGTTCCCAGTAGCTCTACTTTACACATGGTAATGTACTATTCTAATATGAAGTCTTCTATGGCAGCTCTTTGCACCCTGTGATATTTTCATATTACCTTTTAATTGTTAACTGGGCATAAATGCAGAGATGCTTCTTTCTCACCTCCAGCTGAAGCTCTCATTCTCCTCGAGCTTTTGTTAATGGCTTTATTTCATCTCCAAATTACCTTTTGTCAAACAACTAATGCCATATTACTTGACAACTTGATGCTTTTTGCACATATTGACCCTTCCTGCCTGGAATTGCCCTGAACTTCCTTTTGTACCAAGAAAACAAATCATTTGAGACTCAATTTCAGTATTGCTTCTTATGGTTCAATCTTCTCTGTCTACTCTCCTCACTACTTACATTAATACATTTCAGAGAAGCTAGGTGTATCTCTACTGTGGTGTTGTTCATACTGTATTACCATTATTTTAAATATGTGTGCTTTTGCCAAGAAACTATGAACTACTTAGGAATAGAGGTGATCTTATTTTTTGTGGGCACAGAACCTAGCAGTGTCTAATAAAGCTCTTTAAGGTAAATAAGTGGTCATTGAATGAGTAAAGGGAGAAGGGACATACTGATTTTCTGTGATTACTCCTCAAAAAAGTAGCTTCTCTATTTCAAGAGTAGGAAGACCTTTTTTATTTTGGTTTTGCTTTCTGTGAAGTTTCTAATGAAGATAATGATAATTCTTCCTGTATTATTTTGCAGAGATCTGTTTTTCTCTGTCATCAAGTATGAGAGGCAAGTGGAAATGAGAGATAAAGCCAATGGGTTAGAATCCAAGTAGACTCTGGATGGAAAAATGGACCCAGAACATGAGTGGGAGTGTGAGAGTGAAGGAAAATAACCAGGAGCCAAGATAAATGTCCTGATCTGAGCTGGAGTATGAAGGAACTGGCTGGGTGGGTCTGGCTTCCCTAGAAAAGTCAAGGACTCAGGGAAGACCATTTGCTGAAATGCTACAGTGATTAGTAATGGTAATTTCTCAAAAGTCTGAGGATGAAGACCACACCATTGAGAAATTCTCTAATTTCTTATATATCATGGCTTACATATATCATGGCTAAAAATTATGTTTGATAATCATGACAAACTGATGATTATATTCCATTTCCATGTGGCCATGGTATTTATCAATATTTATTTATTTTGAGTGAAATCACTGGCTATTGTTAAGGCCATTTGTACTACCAGTAAATTATGCTTTGTTTGGTTTTTGACAGATGCACAAAGGCTTATATTTCCATTTTATACTCAATATCTAGACTCACTCAGTATTCCCACATGTTAATCCAGACCTGTGCTTAGGGACTCACACAGATAGATAATAAGCATCTATAACTAGTAATAATTCATGAATTTCCAAGGAAGTTCTGCTATGAATATCATCCAATGTTTGGTTCATTACTGGAACATATAACCACACACAGTATCTAAATTTGTTGTTATTTAGTTGCTAAGTCATGTCTTAGCTAAGTCATGACTCTTCTGTGACCCCATGGACTGTAGCCCACCAGGCTTCTCTCTCCGTGGGATTTTTCCAGGCAAGAATACTAGAGTGGGTTGCTATTTCCTTCTTCAGGGAATCGTCCTGACCTAGGGATCCAACCTGAGTCTCCTGCATTGGCAGGTGGATTCTTTACCACTGAGCCACCAGGAAAGCCAAATATCTAGATTCAGTTCAGTTCAGTCGCTCATTCATGTCCAACTCTTTGCAACCCCATGAATGGCAGCACGCCAGGCCTCCCTGTCCATCACCAACTCCCAGAGTTCACTCAAACTCACATCCATTGAGTCAGTGATGCCATCCAGCCATCTCATCCTCTGTCGTCCCCTTCTCCTCCTGTCCTCAATCCCTCCCAGAATCAGGGTCTTTTCCAATGAGTCAATTCTTCACATGAGGTGGCCAAAGTATTGGAGTTTAAGCTTTAGCATCAGTCCTTCCAGTGAACATCCAGGACTGATCTCCTTTAGGATGGACTGGTTGGATCTCCTTGCAGTCCAAGGGACTCTCAAGAGTCTTCTCCAACACCACACTTCAAAAGCATCAATTCTTCGGCACTCAGCTTTCTTCACAGTCCAACTCTCACATCCATACAGGACCACTGGAAAAACCATAGCCTTGACTAGACGGACCTTTGTTGGCAAAGTAATATCTCTGTTTTTTAATATGCTATCTAGGTTGATCATAACTTTCCTTCCAAGGAGTAAGCATCTTTTAATTTCATTAAGACATCTTAATTCAAGTGACTATAGCATCTTACTTATCTAACTTATCTAGAAATCACCACTTCTACTATCTTAATTATCTAAAATGCCATTGGTAACACTCTCAATTATATACTTTGAATGTATATAAAACTTTTCAGTGATAAAGTATATATGATAAAATTTATATACTAAAGCTGATAAACTTGAATTCAATGTCCTTCAGAGTCTATTTACTTCTGTTCTAGCACAACTGTAATCAAATTAGCTAAATCCCTCTTCAGCTAAAAGAAAATAAACAGCAAACTAGAAAGAGGTGTAACTACTTAGGTAAAGTTTCTTGAAAATAAGAATAATAAAAAGGCTGTGAGAGATCAAAACTATAAGAATAAGATACCTCAAAAAAATTAAACATAGAACTAGCCATAGAAACTAGCAATTCACTTCTGTGAATATATTCAAAAGAAGCAAAAGCAGGGCCATGAACTGATATTTGTGCAACAATATTCATAGCAACATTATTCACAATAGCTGAAAGGTGGAAGCAACACAGGTATCCACCAACAAATGAATGAATAAACAAAATGTGGTATATAAATCTAAAGCATTACGATTCGGCCTTCTAAAGCAAAGAAATTCTGACACATGTTGTAACATAGACGAACCTTCAAAACATTGTGTTAGGTGAAATAAGCCATTCAAAAGAGGACCATATTATACGAGTCCACCTATATGAAGTCCCTAGAGTAGTCAGATGCATAGACACAGTAGGATGAACGCGATAGCCAGGGAATGGGAAGAGAGGGGAAGGGGGAGGTCAGTGTTTAATGGGCTTCAGTTTAGGAAGAGGAAAGAGCTCTGTAGATGAATGGTAGTGATAGTTTGCAGAGTAATGTGAGTTTACTTAATGCTACAGACTATACACTTAAAAATGGTTAAAATGGTAACTTTAATGTCGTGTTAAAAGATTAAAAATCAAGAAAACCCTAAAAATCAAACACAAAAACTTAAAAATATAGATGTCCGGTCCAGCAGGGATATGCACCAACAGCTGTGAACATACCAATGGCTTCTTCTAAATATCTCTGTATGGTATGTAGTTTAATAAATGATGCTAATGATAATCATAATCCTGTATCATAAGTTGGATAAATTATACAGGTCCTTAGTACTCTGCTAAAAAAGAGAGAGAGAGAAAAAATATGGTCCTTAAAAAACTGTTCAAAATATTTGAAATTAATCATGGTATTATCTTTAGAGGGACAAATTCTATAACTTAAAAAAGTGACCCCATGAGTGCATTAATATAAATGTTAGCCAACATTTGCCAAAACATCTAACACCCTCCCTAGAATTATAGAAACCAATTCTTAACTGTTGTTTCCACAAGTTATCCTTTTTAATGAAGAAAAAAAGCTAGTAAAATGGATTTCTTTCATTTAACTTCCTATTAAAATGCCATAAAGTTTGGGAAAGTGTATTTGTTACGACTGTCAGCAATGTCACAGACAGACAGGAGCCAAAGCTTTGTCATATTCTATTCTGAATTCTGGTAGAAAAGAGGCCTTTCAGCAGGAACAAAAATAATTTTTACCCAAACATGAGCCAAGAAAAATCCCTTGAAAACAATATGCTGAGAATGTCTTTAAACTCTCAATAGAAAAGCAATCAAAATCAAAATGCCATCTCCCAGGGTCAAGGCCTAGTGTCTCACCCATTGGGAAGCCTTCAGCGGTGTCCTTTCGAATACAACGTTGGGGTTTGAAGCCCCACTTAGGCCTTTAAGAGTCTGTTGTGGCTACACTGAACTTTTTTTTTTTTTTCCACTTACAGGATTTGCTTTTTTCTCATTGTAGGAAAATGTATGATGATATTTTACAGGGGTAAGGTGTGAAGGGAAAATATAACTCGGGGTTTAAGCATAAAGCAAATATTTAATCTCACTCTTGCTGAATGAGTGAATGAATTCCATTAGTCTTGGTATTTTATTTGTTTAAGTGTTTAAGAAAATATCTGAGTACATTAACACTTGTTTAAGTGTTTAAGAAAATATCTGAGTGCATTTTTAAAGTTTATTGCCTAATGGAAAGGTAAATTAAAACATTTAAATCCACAAATACCAATTGTTTTTGAAAGGGCTCAAATAAATTTGTGCTTAAATAAAAAGGACAGAGAAAAAGATCATTTATAATTGTCAGTGAAGAGAATCTTGGAAAAATGAAGACTGCTACTCAAGACCTAGGAGTTTTATTCTGGATATAAGACCTAATTTAAAACAAAAAATTCTTAGGCTTTAAAACCTGACAGCTCTCTGTATTCATCACCTAATACATCTTTGAACACAAGTACTTAATCTCTCTGTTCACATGTCTGTAAAATGGGAATAGTATTGACTGCACAGGGTTATTATAAGAGTTAGAGTTAATATGTGTAGGTTATTGTCAGAAGACAGGCCTTTGATAAATGGTAGTTATTCTTATGATCTTTTCCTATGATATTACTGAATAGTACTTTCAGCTGCATCTCCTGAAACTGTAGTTCTGCCTGTGGGAGAGCTTTTCAGCCTACTGAAAATGAATTGGATTATACTTCTGGATTCACAGGTAAAAAGCAAAACCAACAACTATCTTTTACCTCTTAAACAACTTTCTCACTTCCTCCACGATGCAGAGTGACCTTAAAATTCAGCAAATCCTCCCCAACTAGATCAACAGCTTCTCAAAGGGCCAGGAAAAAGGATAAATACTATTTTATTACCTCGGTCAGTGCCTGAAACTGAGCCTGAAAGGAAGTCAAGAGTGTAATATGATTGCAAGCAAAGTCAGGAGGCCTGGAAGGAGGTGGTATAAGAAATGAGGCAAGTGGAACAAGGTTAAAGGAAGAGAGAAATACTTCTACGATGAGCTCCTCAGCCACAGCCCACCTCCCTTCTCCTATGTTCTGGCATGGAGAGAAGGGAATAAGTCTACAAAAATATCCCTGTGGAAGATGGTAAGGTCAGGCCTTCATCTGCTACAGAGACTCTCTAGAATAAACCCTGAAATCTACACCATTTAATTGGCTCTCACTCCATGTGAACAATAGCCTAAGAGTACTTTGGGAGTATAGGATGGGTCCCCACGATTGTGCTCGTTTTCCACATTTTAATGTGAAAACAAAAAATGAAGTCCTCCAAGGGAACTTATTACAACCTAGATCCCAGATATTTTAACAAAAATCAATATGATTCCTCTGGTTTAGGTAAATCCTACAAAAGGGTCATTTTCTCTGGGGCTGCTTACAATCTCCTGTCTACTACTAAAATGGAATTGCCCAATTAAGCTTGTTCTACCTCTATTTCCAGCCCCTAGAACAGCCTGGAAAGGCTTCTCTGGTGGCTCAGTGGTAAAGAATTTGCCTGCCAGTGCAGGAGATGCAGGTTTGATCCCTAGCTCAGGGAAGATTCCCTGGAGAAGAAAATGGCAGCCCACTCCAGTATTCTTGCCTCGGAAATCCCACAGACAGAGGAGCCTGGAGGGCTAGAGTCCACGGGGTCACAAGAAGTTGGACATGCCCAGGTGACTAAACAACAATAACAAACCACTGGTGTCCCTCTTCATGGCTCAGATGGTAAAGAATCTACCTGCAATGCAGGAGACCTGGACTCGATCCCTGGGTTGAGAAGGTTCCCTGGAGGAGCGAATGGCTACCCACTCCGGTATTCTCACCTAGAGAATTCTATGAACAAAGGGGGAAACAGAGAATGAGATGGTTGGATGGTATCACCAACTCAACGGACACGACTTTGTGCAAACTCTGGGAAACAGGGAAGCCTGGCATGCAGCAGTCCATGGGGTCACAAAGAATCAGACACGACTTAGCAACTGGACAATGAAAAACAACAGAACAGCCTGGAACATATTCCGTGTTTAGTATGAATTTCTGAATGAATGAATCCTAATCTTGTCCAAGTTAAAATATGGTACCACCGATTCCATCCAAGAAGAGAAACTGACCTTGGCAGGTAACTCTGGGCCATGTGAATCCTAAATTTTCACAAACCCAGGAAGATGTTTCCAATATAAGGAATTTGAAAGCATCCGTATATTATTTCATTAACCCTCACCAGCAGGGTACCTGAGAGGACAAAGTGCATTAGTCTGATATCACACTAAAGAAACAGAGACCTAAGAAGTTAATATGATTTGGCCATCTTCAATCAGTGAAATCATGAATGAAATACAAAGAGGGAAAAACAAGATTATTAGCCTCATAGCCAGGAGCAATGCTTTTTCTTGATGTTAGAGCCTTAAAGAATTACAAACACTGCAGAAAACTGTATAGCAAGCCTCCAGGCACTTATGTCAAAAACTATAAAACTTGATCTGACTGTGCAAATTTTTTTCTCAATTGTAGTGAAAAAAAAAAAAAAAAAACAAGCAAACATAAACTTACAGTCTTAGCCACTTTTAACTGTACATTTCAATACAGTCAAGCATATTCACACTGCTGTGCAAAAGGTCTCCGGAACTTTTTCATCTTGAAAAACTAAAACTCTATTTACACTAAACAACTCTCCAGTGTTCCCTCCTCTCAACTAGCTCCTGGCAACCATTATTCTACTCTTTGATATTTACCGTTGCCATATTCTATAGTGCACCCCACTGCATCGTTGAAACAGTCTTTAGATGAACAGTCCATTAACATAACGAAATGCCCGGAGAGTGAGCTAGCTTTAAGGAAAAAAATATTCTTTAAAACCTTTTTGTATCTTAAGCTTGTTGTTTTCGCCTTCAAGAGCTTTGATGGAAGTCAGGTCCTTAGGGTCATTCTGGCATCTTGACTTCAGGAAAGGCCCGGGGGATCCCAATCTATGTAAGGGTAATGGAATGGTTGCAGCTGGGAGTCTGCACCTCTCTGTCAGAGGCGGTCAGTTTCAGTAATTACACTGACACTAGAGAAAAATCAGTTCTATCTACTGATATGCCAAAATATTATTCTTAATCTAATGGCCCTGGAAATAACAGTCAGGTGTTAAATAGGGCTTTCTTCCTGCTATATTCAATTTTCAATTTATATCCTGTCTGCTAGGAGAGAGTGCTAAATTCTACTAGGCAACTAAAACAATAAGTAAATTTTTATGAAAAATGAAGGGAAAAGACCAGAAACATGCTACATGTGGAAAATGGGTTAAGGGAGAAATAGTGATCAGTGACTTGATTCATACAATCATAAAAATGAATACAATTCTTACTCCTGTTTTCATATAAGAAACTGATGTTATGAGACACTAAGTAACCTATCCATGGGGCATCCCTGGTGGCTCAGGGGTAAAGAATCTGCCTGCAATGCAGGAGATGTGGGTTCAATCCTGAGTTAGTAAGATCCCCTGGAGGAGGGCATGGCAACCCACTCCAGTATTCTTGCCTGGGAAATCCCATGGACAGAGGAGCGTAGAGGGTTACAGACCACGGGGTCTCAAAAGAGTCAGACATGACTTAGCAATTAAACAACAACAACCTATCCATTATCACAGTGTCATAGAAGCAGAAAAGGCCTTAGAGGTCATCCGGATCAAATGCTTTGTATTAATAAATGCAGATGTTTGGAAGATAACCAATCAGCCTCTTTTTACACACTTCTCCTAGAGAGGCTAAGTTCACTGCTTAAAAATCACATTGATAAAAGGTTTCTCCTTATCTTTTAGCTTTCCAAAAGCGTCATCCCTTTAAATTCTATTTTGTGGTTGCTTTAATTTAGAACTTCATAGACCTCTCTGTGTGCTTGAAGAGAGCTGGCTATATTTCCCATGTAAGGTGGCTTCCAGAAACTTCAAAGTCAATGGCTTGGTAAAACCCTCCCCACAATCCCAACCCCTTGCTCCCCCCAAACTCTGCAACTTTCCACAGTATCCATGAAAGTTTGAAGCCCAGAACAGAGCTCCATGTTGCAGATGGCTCTGCCCAGTATAGGGTCAGCCAGGCTATTACACCCCTTGCTCTGTGAACTACATCTGGCACAGCAGCCCAATGTGCACACACATTATTGTGTGCTCTGCCACTGATTGACAGCTCCCTGTTGACTACATGCCCTAGGTCTTTTTCTCACAGACCACAGTTAAGTCAAGTTTCTATGGACCTGCTCTTACATATTTTATATTTCAAAACTTTTTTAGTTTCACTCTTGTTAAAGCTTGTCAAAATAGCTCTAATTAATCTTCACATTTAAAAATCAATTTAAAATTTAGGCTCTGTTGCCTAATAATGTATCAACTTGTAACAATCGGGAGTTTTCTCATCAATAATAGTGAAAGAGAGCTCAGTCAGGCACAAGGTGTTCAGGGACCAGGTGGGACTGGGAAGAATCATACAGAATTTTTCTCCTAGGATCTGGGTATAGCTTGGGACTAAGAACTTAATCTTAGAGCGAAAGTCTAAGATGGTGTCCAAAGCTCTGACTTGGACAAGTAAACTTCATATGAGGAAGTTCAGCGTGTCTGAGGTTTCCCTGTGTTTCTGAGATATCTGCTTGTAGGTTTCTTAAGGGTCTCTATCCATATATTAGACCCTTTTCCCTGTGCGGGATCAAAAGTATTGCTGAACACTGTCCTCTCTGGATATGGATATTCTCCCAATAACTTGCCACTGAGTCTACCTGGCCAACATCTCCACCTGTGGGAAGTTCCATTCCTTGCTCTGGGCTGCTCATGTGTGCCCCTCCCATGACAGTTGATTTTTCAGTATCCAGCTGTATCAGAAGCTGAGTTCTAGATGCAAGAAGAAAACTGGTGAAATGAAACAGTCCTCTTCACATTCACTTATCCAAGGGTTGGACTGGGTCTGGAGCCTAAGGCAGGGCTGAGCCTACAAAGGAAAAAGTCAACAAGCTGTGACTAAAGGGAGATGAGGGAAAAGGATCTTACAAAGACAAGAACCACCTTGTTAGCAAATAAATGAAGTGAATTATACATGATGGAATGATAACAAAAAAAAAGAGTTATATTTATTGACCATTTATTCTGTGACAAGTATGCTGCTGCTGCTAAGTCGCTTCAGTTGTGTCTGACTCTGCGACCCCATAGATGGCAGCCCAACAGGCTCCCCCATCCCTGGGATTCTCCAGGCAAGAACACTGGAGTGGGTGGTCATTTCCTTCTCCAATGCATGAAAGTGAAAAGTGAAAGTGAAGTCGCTCAGTCGTGTCTGACTCTTAGCGACCCCATGGCCTGCAGCCTTCCAGGGTCCTCCATCCATGGGATTTCCCAGGCAAGAGTACTGGAGTCGGGTGCCATCACCTTCTCTGGTGACAAGTATACTATATATTTTATTGATTCCTCACAACAGAGGATGTGAGGTTGGTACTATCATCTCTATTTTGGAACTGAGGAAATTGTAACTCAGAGGGTTTTCAGTGGCTCCCCTGAGTCAGCTGGTAAACAGCAGAGCCATGGTTTGAGGCAAGTTTGTCCACAACATTAACTGCTGAGCAGTTTTACAGATGTTAACACCACAGGACCAGCAGAGTTAACTGACTTGTCCAGCACTTGGTCGCGGATCCAGGACTGCAGTCAGGGTCCCATGCCTCCCAACTGATTCACTTTTCACAGGAAGGGTGAGCCCTTATCATCACTTCCTTTTTTATTCACTTACACATCATTTGGATATTACCATATGAATTTCTTGGGGTCTATTTTTCCTCTTTTGGACACTGTGACATTTGCATTATTTTTATATCTCCATTTTCACAATCTCTAGAAATGATTGCTCAGTTCTGTAATATTTTATCATCTCCCCTCTTTAGTACCTAGAGATATACATTGCCTTGGCACAAAAGCTTGAACACACATTTGACAACATTTTTTATTACAATCTTCTCTATTTTCTTCTGCTTCCCTTGTGTCTCAGCTGGTAAAGGATCCACCTGCAATGTGGGAGACCTGGGTTCGATCCCTGGGTTGGGAAGATCCCCTGGAGAAGGGAAACATTACCCACTCCAGTATTCTGGCCTGGAGAATTCCATGGACTAAGTCCATGGGGTCACAAAGAGTTGGACAGGACTGAGTGACTTTCATGTTCACTTTCTATTTTGTTCTGAAGATTATTCATCAGGATTGAAAATCACAAGTGAAACATGAGTAGGTAACATCATGTATGCCAGCCCTTCTTAGATACTTTATACATATCCTCATTTAATCCTTACAACAACTTAAGAAGTATTATACCCATGAAGTACTCATAATAGCTTATGAAGTACTGTTATTATCCTCGTGTTTTAGCTGAGAATACTGAAGCACAGAGCTAGTAAATGTCAAAACTAGGCTACAAACCTCAGGTATTTGAAACCAGAGCCTGCATTTTTAAAGGATCTCCTCTGCCTAAATTAATTGTTCTTATTTCACTTTATCATTTATTCATTTCATACTGTACACTAACACACAACAACAATGAAAACCTGTTATAATAAATGCATTTAGTAAAGTTGCAGGATCAAAATCAACATATGAAGATCACCTTTATTCTATACACTAAAAATCAGCACTCCAAAAGGAAATTAAGAAAACAATCTTAGATATAGTAGCATCAAAAAGAATAAAATATTTAAAAATAAACTTAACCAAGGATGTGAAAGACTTGTTCTCAGAAAACATGTATGAAAGAATTTAAACAAGACTCAAATAAAAGGAAACCCCTTGTTGGTGGATGGAGGACTTAGTTTTGTTAAAGTGCCCGAATTATCTAAGGTAATCTAATAGATTTAAAGCAATTCCTATCAAAATCCCAATGGCATTTTATTTTTACAGAAATAGAAAAAAAAACAATGCTAAAATTAATGTGGAACCACAAAGGACTCCAAATAAACAAAACAGTCTTGAGACAGAACAAAGCTGGAGGCATCACATTTCACATTTCAAAGCATATTACAAAGATAAAGCAATCAAAGAAGTATGATGCTAGCACAAAGCCAAACATACAGACCAACAGAGCAAAATGTACACAGAAGTGGACTCACACAAACACAGTCAGCTGATCTTTGAGAAAAGTGTCAAGAACACACAATGATGAATGGTTCATCTCTTCAACAAATGTGTTGGGGAAAATGAGTAACTGCATGCAGAAAAATGAAACTGGACCATACACTAATAATTTCAAAATGAACTAAAGATCTAAATGTAAGACCTAAAACTGTAAAATTTCTAGAAGAAAACATGAGGGAAAAGCTTCTGACATTGATGTTGTGTTCTTGAATATGATATAAAAAGCACAGAAATAAAATAGAAGATAGACAAGTGGGATTATATGAAACTAAAGAACTTCTGCAGAGCAAAGGAAGCAGCAATCAATAGAGTAAAAAAGCAACCTATAAAATGGGAGAAAATATTTACAAATCATATATCTGTAAGGGATTAATTTTCAAAATACATCATTAAGTCTTACCACCAAGTAGCAAGATAACAAATACAGGTACACCAACAGCTGTTCAAAGTCACAAATCATCAAGGAAATAAAAATCAAAACCACACTGAGATATAAATCCACACTTATTAGGACGGTAATTATAAAAAAAAAAACAGAAATAAGTATTGGTGAAGATATGGAGAAATTGGAAACTTTTCGCTATTGGTAGGAATGTAAAATGATGTAGCTGCTACAGAAAACAATAATGCAGTGTCCTCAAAAAGTTAAAAATAGAACTACTATGTGACCCAGCAATCCTACTTCTGGGTATTTAACCAAAAGAATTTTAAAAGGCTATTAAAGAGATGTTGGCACCCCCGAGTTCATTGCACCGTTATTCACAATAGTCAAGATACAGAAACAACCTCAAAGTGCGCTGAAAGATGAATAAACAAAATCGGTATATATGTGCAATGGGACCTTACCCAGCTGTGAAGAAGGAAAGGAATTTCTGCTATATATTACAACATGAATGAACCTTGAGTACACCGTGCTAAGTGAAATATCCAGTCACAAAAGGATAAATACTACATTATTCTGCTTATATGAGGTAGGTAGCTATTTCATCAAAGTAAAAAGTAGAATGCTAGTTGCAGGGGCTGCTGGGAAGAGGAATGATGAGTTGCTGTTTAATGGGTATAACATTTCAGTCATACAAGATAAAATGTTATAGAGATTTTCTATATACCTTTGTGCTTAGAACTAAGAAAAATCATTAAAATCTTAGAACTAAAAAATCATTAAGAGGGTAAATCTTATGTCATGTGTTTTTTAACCACACACACACATACACACACACACACATACACACACTCATACACACAAGTGTCTTAAGAAGCTGAAAGAGGAAAACGTTTCAAGAAGAGTGCAGTCAGTCATATCAAATGATGTTGAAAAGTAAAATAAAATGATAAAGAATTA
Organism: Bos javanicus; assembly: GCF_032452875.1. Lineage (NCBI taxonomy): Eukaryota > Metazoa > Chordata > Mammalia > Artiodactyla > Bovidae > Bos > Bos javanicus. The sequence continues at coordinate 32,928,439 of NC_083887.1, read as the reverse complement.
ATTACTCACTCAGTTCAGTTCAGTTCGGTTGCTCAGTCGTGTCTGACTCTTTGCGACCCCATGAATCGCAGCACACCAGGCCTCCCTGCCCATCACCAACTCCCGGAGTTCACTCAAACTCACATCCATCAAGTCAGTGATGCCATCCAGCCATTTCATCCTCTGTTGACCCCTTCTCCTCCTGCCCCCAATCCCTCCCAGCATCAGGGTCTTTTCCAATGAGTCAACTCTTCACATGAGGTGGCCAAAGTACTGGAGTTTCAGCTTTAGCATCATTCCTTCCAAAGAACACCCAGGACTGATCTCCTTTAGAATAGACTGATTGGCTCTCCTTGCAGTCCAAGGGACTCTCAAGAGTCTTCTCCAACACCACAGTTCAAAAGCATCAATTCTTCGGTGCTCAGCCTTCTTCACAGTCCAGTTCTCACATCCATACATGATCACAGGAAAAACCATAGCCTTGACTAGACGAACCTTTGTTGGCAAAGTAATGTCTCTGCTTTTGAATATGCTATCTAGGTTGGTCATAACTTTCCTTAGCTTTATCCAAAAAAAAAAAAAAAAATCACTGGCAACCTTGATAAAAACAATTTTAGTGCAGTGGTAGTGAAATAACATTAATATGGGGTAGGCAAGGAAAGGAAATAACAACCTGAAGACAGAGGTAATGCTTTTACAAATACCAGAGAAATAGCGCAGTGGATAGAGGCACAGATGTGGGGTCAAGTGAGATTTCTATTTCATTAAGAAGGGTAATAAAGTATGATTGTGTGGTGACTGGAATGATCCAGAAGTGGTAGAGAAAAATAATTATGGAGGGGAGGGAATAAACTGGGGGTAAAACTTAGGAGATCTGAGTGAAGGGGATCCAGACCACAAGTAGAAAAGCTGGATTCAGGCAGAAAAAGATCCATGACTTCTTACCTAAAGAAAATGCAGAATATGCAGAAATAGATGCAAGTAGGTTGGTGGGTTAATGGTGGGAAACTGAGAAAGTTCATGTCTGTTTGCATCTATTTCTTTTCCTGTAAAATAAGAGGTGAAGTCATAAGTTTAAAGTGGGGTGGGAAGGAGATACTGATTTGAGAAGTAAGAAGAAGTATGAAGTTATTATCTCAGAGAGTAGAAAACTGAATTTACTATTGATGTGTAAGATTCATGGTGAGAAATTTCTAGTTAGTGGAACTATCCAGGCTGTGTACTTCAGTAATATTTAACCATTGAAGTTTTTTGGGATTGGAATAGATTTAAAAAAAAAAAAAAAGTTTGACTAAGTTGGACTTTTTTCCAAGGAAGCAGAACAGAAAAGAGTAAGACAAGAGAATAAAGGACATTTTCAAGAGTGAAACTCTAATGCTGGGAAATGAGAACACAAGGGCTGACAGTTATGTAGCCTACCCTTCTAGCAACTCTCAAAGCAGAATCTTTACAACCCCTCGACCAGTTTTTTTTCTCTCAGAAAAGCCCAGGGCAGGTCATAGCAGGAGGGTGCTTGGATTAATTCTGTACTAAGGCAGCCTAGTTCCTCCTTCCTCCTCCTCCTCCACATGGTAACAGAGAAGTATAGTCAGAGATGTGCATTGAGATAGGTTCCCATTTACCCATGAGGACTCCTTCAAGTACATCTTCCTCTGCACCAGCCAACAAGCCAAAGGAGACCTACAGGAAAGCCTCCCAGGCAACTAAGACTGTCATTCATTCACTGGAGTCCACTTTCTTTCACGAAATAAAAATTCTCCAAGTGAATCAAGGAACACAACCATCATTTACAATGTTGACCAAGGATAAACATGACTGCTTCATAAAAATTAATTCAAAAGAAGAATTCTTCTATGTGAAACATAAAATTAGCTGACATTAAAGATGGAGTGGTCTAAGAGTTGTCCACTCCCAGGATCCATAATGAAAAATAGACACAACACAAGAGCACATCTAACAAAGCAGTGGGCCATCTGTTTCAGTACCTGATCTCCGGAGGTGACTAATCCTGGCAGTTTCTCAAGGACGTTTAACTATCTCCTCCTGCCTGTCTTCCTGACCCATTTTCCTCTCTTAACAGAGCATAATAAAAGCATATGATACTGTAGAAAGTGTCTGGTTGCCAGATATCATCTGAACCAGGGTAAATTTCTCTCTCACATTTTCTTGCCTTTTAGAGTATATGATTTACATATTTTCCCGGTCCTCAATCTTCTGAGACTGATCCTAACCCTTGAGAGACAGGTAATAGAATCTATAAGCTTCTTGAGGATACTAAATTACATGATTGTACCCAGAAGTTCCTTGAGTGTCCATGGGCAATAGTAATGGATAAGTCTCATTGGTGGTAACAGTAATAGGTGAAATATCCATATTAACGGAGCTGATCCCTTTAACCATTGATAATTAAAACGCATGCCTATGTGTGTATGAGACTTAACCTTCTCTTGAAGGTTCAGAGTGCATCGATTACTTATTTATGTGCTTTAAAGCAATGGAGGTGTTAGTAATTACTTTAGGTCTATCAGATGATTTGGCTCTATTTACACTGTCCCAGGCTGCTCACTGGGGACAGGATGGATCCAGCTGTGTTGTTACCCTGGATCTGCCTGGAGGAATGATTAATTAGGTAGGCCCAGCGGCCCACTTACAGGATCTATTCAGAAGGTTCTCAGAAAAGAAGTTATCTTAACAGAAAGTTGATACACCTATGGGCGTGCACACACACATACATGCATATGTATATGTGCATGCAGAGAGTGAATTAACACTGAGAGTGATGTAGAGTACAGAATAAAATGTATCCTACATATTGTCCTCTGCCTGGCTCTCATAAACTCATTTCTAAGTCCTAGGGCAAGGTGGCAGCACCAAAAGAATCAACATAAATCAAAGAACTCTTTTGCTGGCATCCATACAAAGCAAAAGGACTGATAGGATCCGGCAGTGTTGGCACTCATGGTTTCAGTGGAGATGGCAGCCAGAGTCAGCCGTAGGATTGGCACCCACATGTTCCACAGCGGGGGACCCAGCTCTGGGAGCCTTTGACCACAGTGCAATCCTATCCAAGGCCCTTTTTACACATTAACATCCTCAACGCTGGGCCTTTGCAGACACAGCACAGGCTCTGGTGGGACTGCCAATAGCAGTGGAGTTCTGAGTGTAAAACTACAGAAGTACAGTTCCTCTACATGTCAGAGCAGCAAAAATGACAACTCCCCGTAACCTCCCCAAAACAGGAAAGAAGGAAAATTGCAGTGTGTGATAGCCCACGAAACTGGTTTAAAAAAACAATTTAAGAATTTGTCCAGAGATTTCTAGAACTATTCAGAAGTCCATGAAGGAGGTACTTGGAAGGGATCAAAACTGACAATTAACATGACTCTGATTTTACTTTGGAACTTTTAGAATTTAGGGAACATTACCTTTTATGTAAGGATACCTATATCCTTATTTATTAGTCTTCCTTCAAAAATATTGCCTATTTTTATAGCCAATATATGTCACTCAACAGCTTTACTCTTCCTCTTTGTAACTTCCTCTTTCTATTTTGATTAAGCAGGGTTAGAATTACACAGGAGAAAATAAACTCTACATAAGGATATGAGAAATCTTCATATGAGTAAAGTGTGTGAGCTGTAACATATAAATGTATCTATTTTAGCAAGCTGAAGTTTCTTTTTTAAAATTTAACTCTTTCAGAGCCTGGATTATGCTAAATAATTAAAATCAAGTGAGTTACAACCACAGTTATGCATGTTTCAAATCCACGTAAATCATGATTTAAATAAATGAGGTATGGTTTACAAATACAAAGACTGATCATTTTCTTCCTATTAAAAAACAATTCACCATTTACCTTTGTGTTTGATGGCTGTCTGGTGCTGATTATTACTACAGTTTGCATTTATGATGCCACTATTACTTCAAAGGGGCTTGAAATTTGTGTTGTGTTGTGCTTAGTCTCTCAGTCATGTCCAATTCTTTGCGACCCCATGGACTGTAGCCCACCAGGCTCCTCTGTCCAAGGGATTCTCCAGGCAAGAATACTGGAGTGGGTTGCTATGCCTTCCTCCAGGAGATCTTCCCAACCCAGGGATTAAACCCAGGTCTCCCACTTTGCAGGCAGATTCTTTACTGTCTGAGCCACCATGGAAGCTTATAGATAAGGTGAACAAACCTGTGGCCTATAAATACAACAAAAGTAGCTGGTCCTATGACACAACAAAAATGATACCAAATGGACAAAGAACCAATACAGAGTGTCTCCTAAATTGTCATTAGTGACCACTAGCATTGCCAGATGGGCTGAATTTAAGTGCTGTTGATGGCTGGTATCAAAGAGCATCAGGGCTTTAAGGAAATGGGGAGGAAGGTTTTACATTTATCACAGTGACCCAATTTGAACACTTAAATAGCAATTAAATCATTTTTATTGTTCAAGGTGCATGATGAACTGTAATGTCAGTTATCAGAAATGTTCCCAACCTGGGCCATTAGCCTTGAGTCAGATATGGGGCTCTGGCTCTAAGCCTAAATGTAAATTTGAACATTCACAGATAGACTTCATGGTCCATTAGAAAGAGCTCAATCAAAGAAGCATATTTAAATTTGGTTCTGCCACTTACATAAAGGTTTCCCTTAGAGATACGGTAAGCAGTGTTTCTCAAACTTTAAATGTGTATGCAGTCACCTGGGGATCTTGTTAACATACAGCTTGGGATTAAATCAGTCTGAGGGCTGGGGTCTGAGGTGCTGTATTTCTACCAAGCACCCATGTTCGCTGATGCTGCTGGCCCCTGGATCAATAATCTCCTCAGGCCTTGAGTAGCAAGGAGATTATTGACAGAACATGTGAAAAGCATGTGTGTTCATGAGAAAACACTTTGCAAACTCAAAAATGTCACAAGTATCACTTTATATTAATTAGTAATAGGTGATGATTCAGTTCAATTCAACAAGAAGAGCCCCAATAGGATAAATTAAGCAGTGCATTTGAGTTAGTTCTAATAAGGTGGATGAACCTAGAGCCTATTATACAGAGTGAAGCAAGTCAGAAAAACAAACATATATTAACACACATATATGGAATCTAGAAAGATAGTACAGATAAACATTTTTCCAGGGCATCAGTGGAGATGTAAACATAGAGAACAGACTGTTGACACAATGGAAGAAGGAGAGGGAAGGATGAATTGAAAGAGCAACACTGAAACATATACATTACCACGTATAAAATTTATAGCCAATGGGAATTTGCTGTATGATACAGGGAGCTCAAACCTGATACTCTGTGACAATCTAGGAGAGGTGAGATGGGAGGGAGGTTCAAGAAGAGGAGGACATATGTAAAAAAGACGCTTACTCCTTGGAAGGAAAGTTATGACCAACCTAGATAGCATATTCAGAAGCAGAGACATTACTTTGCCAACAAAGGTTCATCTAGTCAAGGCTATGGTTTTTCCTGTAGTCATGTATGGATGTGAGAGTTGGACTGTGAAGAAGGGTGAGCGCTGAAGAATTGATGCTTTTGAACTGTGGTGTTGGAGAAGACTCTTGAGAGTCCCTTGGACTGCAAGGAGATCCAACCAGTCCATTCTGAAGGAGATCGGCCCTGGGATTTCTTTGGAGGGAATGATGCTAAAGCTGAAACTCCAGTACTTTGGCCACCTCATGCCAAGAGTTGACTCATTGGAAAAGACTCTGATGCTGGGAGGGATTGGGGGCAGGAGGAGAAGGGGACGACAGAGGATGAGATGGCTGGATGGCATCACTGACTCGATGGACATGAGTCTGGGTGAACTCCGGGAGTTGGTGATGGACAGGGAGGCCTGGCGTGCTGCCATTCATGGGGTTGCAAAGAGTCGGACACGACTGAGCGACTGATCTGATCTGATGCCTGATTCATGTTGATGTGTGGCAGAAACTAACACAATGTTGTAAAGCAATTATGCTCCAATTAAAAATTTTCAAAAGTGTAAAACTTATGTTCCAGATATTTAAGTTTTTTCTTTTTAGCAAAATCAAAAGCAAAACTGGGAATTGAACAGGCAGCACAAGAAAGCTAGTCATTTTAAACAATTTTGTTGCTTTGAATAAGATTAATTTCCATATCACTATAAGAACTAAAATGATGGGGGGAAATGCCCTGCTTCCTAAAAGAAACTTGTACAATTAGACCCAGTTCCAGATTTACCCTGACAATCTTATCCCGTCCTAATCAAAATAGAAATAGTAAATGACAAGGAAAAGGAAAACAGTTGGCTCCAGGAACAACAAGAAGAGATCACTGTGAGGAAAGAAATTAAAAACTAATAAAAGCCAACACAGGATCACAGAAGTCAGAGCTATTTTAAACACATCTTGTTTCCCTAAGTAACACTGCCCTTTTTCATTGGTGTTAGCATTTCCTGAAAGAGTGTACAAAATCTGCAAGAACATTGATTTCTGAAGCATTTCTGTGTTCCTTATCTAAAGTATAGTCAACAATTGCTGTTCAAGTTTTGGTTTGAAAACTGGCAAGGAGAGACCAAAGAAAGGCAGATGACTTCCAGATTGGTAGGTAAGTTTCATAATCAGGGAGCTTACATAGGAAGCTTGTTTGGAAGCAGCTGCAAGATAAGTGGATCTCTGTGCCTATTTAAAAGTTTATACGGAGGCCTTAACAAGGTTCAGCCACATACACTGTCCAGATGGTCTCAATAACACATTGCTCTCTCAAGGCTGCTTCCTTGAAAATGGCTCCCACTGTGGAAATGATGGGCCAAAAGTGCATTTCAAGGACAGGGGAGAGGGTAAGCAAACTGACTGCCCAGGTCCTGCTCACAGGCCAACTGGTGGTCAACTCAGTAAACAACTCTGACACCAAGGAAACATACACTCCTTCTGAGGCTCTAGTCCCATAACACTAGCCAGTCTTTCAGTATTACATGGTCAACTTACTGTATTATGTGAAGAAGACTTTCATCACATATAAGCAAATGCATAACAGACCCTTCCCATTAAAATAAAAACCCTTCCTGATTTTTTAGATTTCAGACAGAATGACTCCTTGTCATAGATCCAGATCAGCAACAACTTACCCAGATTAAGCAACAGCTTGCTTGCTCCCATGATGGATCTTTTACAATGGTTCTGGCAGCACCGTGATTATAAAAGTTAAAACTCGGCTTTGAAGATGCCAGAAATTCATCAGACTCACCTTCACCTGAACTTGACACTTTGTCTCCCAGCTTCCATCCCTGTTTACCCTCTCTAACCTGTTTATGGTAAGAGGATGCATCATTCATAGTCCAAAATGCCAGAATACTGTTAAGCAAGCATGTATGAATGAAAACTCAGCTTGGTGTCATCAGAGATAGGAAGAAAAGACAAATAAGACTGAAATCTGAGTAACTGTCAGGGCATTCTGACAGTACCATTCCTCTGAAAAATAAAATCAAAGTAAAACTACTAATACCAATTACTAACTGAATTCTTTAGGCCAGTCAATACCAAATCATGATGCCATTTAAATGCAAAACAGACACAGAAATTCGGTTATGAAAGTATTCAATATGCAGACATCTCGAGAAACAGTTTAAAGATGCCAGAACTGCACACCTGGGGGAATATCACACACCTGCAGACGGTTCTTTGCACTAGCTCTGGGTAATGCAGGTCAGCTGACCCAAGAGGATGGCTTCATAATTAGACAGCTCTTCACTCTCCAGTTGCTCCACCTAAGAAAACCTGAAGCTTAGAGGATGACTGAGCAGCCCTTCCCTTCTACAGAAACCCTTGTGTGGTACATCAGAAGTGGTTTTAAATGGTGGAGATAATTACTTAATTCAAGCTGTAGCAACTGGCCAAGTAAACATGTAGCAGCCAGGAAGCTATTAGCATGATTTTAAGGCAATTATTCCATTAGCGTTTAATAGTCTCCAATTAGTCTTCCCTGACTATAGAAGTTTGAACATCTTTTTTTTTCCTCCAAAAATTCTCACAGTTTGAGTAATACAGTAAGGTACCAAACCCATTTTTAAACCTGGATTTACATGTGTAGATCTGCCAAACCTACATTACAAAATCATAGGGGAATTGAGGGATGGAGATGGGCAAAATAGGGTTTTTATCTCAGAATTATTGCGGATGAGAATGGAAAGCTTTGCAGGGGATCCACTTTGAGTATAAAACTAAGAGGAATTAGGCAAGCAGTGGAAATTCCCACTGTGTCGAGTGCTATTATCATTGTGTCTCTACTGTATAACTATCAGAATATCGAAGCCTCTGAACACAGGTTTCCACCTTGTCCTGTGGGAAGAAAAGAAAATTCCTCTCACTCCTGCCAATGCCTTATTTCCTTGTCCTTTCAGCCTGATTAGTACTTGTTGCTGCGGAATCACCCAGATCCAAACCGCAAAGCATTTCCCTCCAAAATTCCTAGATACTTTTTCTAAGGACCATATTTAAAGATCATATCACTGAACTGATAGCAGGTCATTTCCCTTCACTGAAATGCAACTTTCGTATCTGTGAAATGGAGTTAATACTTATCAGCATCACTTGCTTCACAAGGTTTGGGGAAGGATTCTGTTATCCGGGTTATATGTTAGGGCTTTGAAAAGTGAAGTATTATAAAAATGTATGTTAGATTCAGACATGATATCATGCCATCCCTCAGAACTTGCAATGTGAGCTTGAGCTTTTAACCTCCCTGTGTCTCCGGAGAGTCACCTGTCAGGAAGCTGGCATCAGACTCCTTGCCCTTCTTACCTTTTAGGCCTCCATAAATGCTCAGGTAAGACCATGTGAAAGTACCCGTCTAAAGACCAAATAAAAAGGAAGAAAAGTGGATAGCAATGCCTGTGGAAGTGAGAGTGGAATTTTGCCAACAAAGTTCTGTAGTTTCTACTGTCTCCTTCAAAAGAGCAATCCCTAGGCTCACCCGGGAGGAGGGTAAATGCAGAGCGGAGAAGCTGGCTTGTTCTCTTCCTTAGAGACACCTGGGCTCTTGGGAAATTCCCTCCTGAAGAAGGGCAAGAGGGGACAAACCCTTCCCTTCCAGGGCTGGCACTCAGAGCCTGTGTCTGTCATAACCGCCAAACATCCATTTGACTAAAGACCATTGATTTCAGTTACTGATCAATTCCAGTGCTACTGGTTAGAGATTTTCAAGAAAACCCATCTTCCCCTTAAAAAAAAAAAAAAAAAAAAATTTTTTTTAAGCATGATTTCCCCCAGTGGCTGAGAGAGGGCGCCGGATGGGTAAGAGCTAGAGAAGGTAGACCAGAAGGTTGAACTTGATAACCAGGCATAGCTCAAGGAGAGGGATGAACTACCTGTCGGTATTTTGCCCTCTAGCCGAATCCTGGAAGGGTCAGGCGGATCAGGGAGATAATCTGCACTCTCAGCCCAAGCGAAAAGTCAACGAAGTATGGCTGTGAACCCAGCTATCACCGTGGTATACCGTCCTGAAACCACCCTGCCCCTGCACATCCGAACTAGGGTCTGCTGCGCCCCCGTCCCCCAGAAACCTGCCCAGTCCTCTGGTCCAAGTCGCGCGCTTCACGTTGAAGCGTCCGACCCCTCCAGTCTCTTCCTCGCTTTGCCGAGGCTTCCTTCTTTCTAGCCTCTCTGGACACCAGCGCAATCATCTTTTTCCTAAGATTTGCCGGTGAAGCCCACCCCTCCGCCGCAGTTCACGCAGGTTCCCCTGCCTGGCTTCTGTCCCGAGCAACAAACGCACGGTCCACGCGGGTTTGCTTTCCTGACCCGCGCGCTGGACGCTGCTCACTGCCCTTGGACCAGAGTCCAGATGGTGACCACCCGGCCAGGCCCTCTAGGTCCACGCAGATCAGGAAACGGCTCCCTACATTCCTCTCCCCGCTTCAGCTCCAGGTCAAGGGCATCGATCAAGCCGCCTGCGGTCCCTGAACTTTCATCACTCTTCGGGAAGCGCTTTGTCTCTTCAAAGGAGACTAGGGACGAATATTAATGACTCGGGTAGCTTCTAACCGAGAAATCCACCAAATTCTCTTGATTCCGTGACAGAGATGGAGTCGGAGGTCCACGGGCTAGAGCCGAGCCCTTAGGACAGCGGCTCGCGCTCGCAGACCACCATCATCCCACAGCCCCAGAAATCGTCCCCAGACCCGTCTCCGGGGGGAACACTGTGGAGGCGGGGCGCTGGGGTACGAGGGGCCATCGTAGAGCCAAGCCTTTCCCCTGCCCCAGCCCTCTCAACACAACCTGCTTCAAAAACCCATGGAAAAGCAGTCACCTTGACTCCCCGCGCCACGGTCCCCAGAGGTTTGGGAAAGCGCTGGGAGGCCGGAGGCGCCCGGGCACGCGCTCGCCTGGCCCGAGACCCACCCGTGGAGACGAGTTTGCCTCCAGTGGGCATCTTGGCAAGTTACCACTTAGTGGCAGATAAAGCAGGGCGGGGCAGGTGGAGCGGACGCCGAGCGCCCCGGCGGCAGCCTCTGAGCGCCTACCTGGGATGGCTAAATTGGTGAGGGGTATGCTGTGGATGCTCTCCGGCAGAGTTGCCATCCAGTCGGCGAATTTCAGCTCGTTCTTCCCTTGAGACGAGGCCATCGTGCGGTCGGTGTGCCGCGCGCTGGTCCTCACACTCCTCGGGCAGGCTGGCAGGCTGCTGCCGCTAATCCAGTGTTTGCTCCCAGCCCCGCTAGAGTTTACACTCCGCTGTGCGCCACACCCACAGGATGGCGCAGACACATGCTAATTTTAATAATTATTCAAAACACCCCATGCTCCCTTAGTGCCTCCGCCAGACTCCGCTGGAGCTTTTGTTCCTGACGTCCGCGCTCAGCTTTCTCCTCTCTCCGCTCCCTCCCCGACTCCCTCCTCCCTTCTTATCCCTCCTATGCGTCTCTGTCTTTTCTCGCCATTTCTACAGCATTCCTTGGCTTCTTATTATTTATTATGTGTTTTTTTTTTTTTTTAAACTTGGTTCACACAGCTGTTTCGCCCACGATCTTGTTCGGCCCTTTAATGTGACTTCCTGGTCTTGCTTATGTTTGAAAGACAATCTTCTGGTTGAAGCTAAAATCCTAGAAGACTTTGGGATGCTATTACCTCCCCCGAGCAGACTCTCATACTTGCTTTCAGGACTTTCCATTCTTACTGAAGAGCTTTTCCTTTCGTAAGCTACAACAGGTTATTTCTTTCCTCAGCCGGGGCCGAGAGCCTTGCTGACAACAAAATGGTGGTCTTTCTTCACCACTTTGCTTAATTTTTGGAGTAGTTGACAAGTGTGCTGTCAGAAGAGATCACTTAAGTTCTAGGTGGTACCCATTCAATCCCTGGCATCCTGTTCCAGTCATTTCGAGGTAAAGAAGCACTTCACCCCCATTTCCCTGCTATATCTATGCGTGCTATATCTATGGAGAAATGCGTGCTATATCTATGGAGAAAACTGTTTATGTCCTCTCTCTGTCATTTTTGTGACACTGAGGATAAGACTAAAGCCTGATGTTAGAAGAAAATCACCACATTTCCCAGTGACATGTTGTAATTATTGCCTACTGGCAATACTACTGCGTTTGGTGGAATTTATTTGGCACCATTCAAAATGATCTATGTGATTGTCTGAATTTTTATTCCTTGGCAGATTAGAGAGAGGCACCTCTCTCAAGAGAAATCACTTGTCGAGCCTCCAAAGAACTGTCTTGGTCCACCTGCTCTCAGATGTGAAACAGGAGAGAAATCAAATCTTACAAATGTGATGAATCCAGGGGTGGCCTGGGTAGGTATGATAAGCAACAGACTGAAAATGTGTGGGGTCTTAGCAGCCCAGTAAATGTAGATGTAATACAGATGCCTCTGTTCTTTGATCCAGTGATGCAAAGTCCTTTTCTTAAAGTACATTCTGTTAAGTTGGGAAAATGAAAACCCAGGTAGGAGAAAGAGCTATAAAACATGAGAATAAACAGTTTCAGTAAACTAGATAGCATTAAAAAGAAAAAAAAATCAGATTTTCTATTCTGCCTTAGAATCAATTCACAGTTGAAAAAGGATGTGATAGGGATATCTTTAAGAATGAGGAAGATATATTGGGATTTTTTTTCTTCCAAAGTAAATCTTAATGTTCCTGTTAGCGCAGTAGAACTCACATATCCTTCTGATTAGTGTAAGAATTCAGCTTACTGTGGAATTCCTGGTCAAGAGACCTACAAACATCACCCTTCAGGTTAATGCTGATGCTCCATAGGCATCATTGCCGGACAAGGAGGTGAGCTCAGATCTGGGAATCAGCTGCTCTGAGTCATTTAGGCAAGTCCCCTAGTTTCTGTCAGCCTTGCTTGTCTCCATCATAAACTGATGACAGTAACTCAGAGATTTGCAGTGAAGCTTCCAGAAAAGAGTACATATGAAAGAGCTTTGTTATCAGCAAAGCGTCATGTAAAATGTGTGATCTATGTTTATTAAAGTTTCCCTGGTGGCACAGATGGTAAAGAATCTGTCTGCAATGCAGGAGACCCAGATTTGATCTCTGGGTTGTGAAGATTTCCTGGTGAAGGGAATGGCAACCCACTCCAGTATTCTTGAGAAACCCATGGACAGAGGAACCTGGCATTAAAAAAAAAAAAAAAAAAAAACATGAAACCACCTTAAATGTTGAGAAAAGTTGCCTCTCTCAAGAACAGTAAAATAGATAGCTGGTGAGAAGTTGCTATATAACACAGCAAGTCCAGCCTTGGGCTCTGAGATGATGCAGAGGGGTGGGGTGGGGGAGGGCAGGGAGGTGATATATGTAAAATTATGGCTGATTTGCATTGTTGTATGGCAGAAACTAACACAACACTGTAAAGCAATTTTCCTCCAATTAAAAAATAAATTTATAAAAGGTACACTTTATCTTTTGTAAAGCAAATAAGCAATCCCTCCTCTATTTTACCTGCTTCAAACTTCAGATTTTTTCTAATGTATTGGTTTTCCATGAAACTTCACATTTCACTGCATGCAATCCACTAGAAAAAACAGTGATGAAAGTGGATAGCTTATGAATTTCTTTCCCAGACTTACAGTCAGTATTTTAGGCAATTTTATGACCCAGTTTCCCCATCTCTCTGTTATACCTCTGTCATTATTTACTAAATGATATTAGGAATATCATATAATTTCTCTGTTCTCTAGTTTGCCCACTGTATTAGTCAGGGTTTCCAAGAGACACAGAAATATGGATATAAATGTAGATACAGATGTATAGCTCAGATGGTAGAGAATCTGCCTGCAATACAGGAGACCCAGGTTCAATCCCTGGGTCAGGAAGATCCCCTGGGAAGGGAGTGGCAACCCACTCCAGTATTCTTGCCTGGAGAATTCCATGGACAGGGGAGCCTGGAGGTCTACAGTCCATGGGGTCACAAAGAGTTGGCCTTAACTGGCCAACTAACATAAGGATGTATAGAAAGATTTATTTTAAGCACTTGACTCATATAATTGTGAGAGCTGGCAAATCTGAAAGGCAGGTCAGCAGGCTGGTAGCCCAGGTAGAATTTCTATGTTTCAGCCTTGAAACAAAATTCTTTGGGAAACCTGTCTGCGCTTACTACCTTCAACTGATTAGATGAGGCCCACCCACATTATAAAAAGTAAGTTGCTTTTTTCAAAGTCAAATAATTGCACATGCAAATAATTCCATCCACAAATACCTTTGCAGCAACATCTAGACTAGTGTTTTACAAAACTAGTGAGGGTCATAGCCTAGCCAAGTTGACACAGGAAATTAACCATCACACCCAGTGACAAACTAAACTAGAAATTGTACTGATCTTCTCTTTTGTCTCTATTATTCCACCATTCTACTTCTTTTATGATTATTTCTCGTGCATATAGTTGCTGGTAATAGCAAAAGGAGGAACGAAAATATTTAGTTTTTTTTTTTTAACTCAGAGTATTCAAGGTATGGATCAACATTTTTACCATTACAACAGAGATGAAAAAATGCTAATCATTTTTAATTGTAGTATTGAGAGTAGCCAACCTTAAGCATTTTTAAGCATAAATGGAACAAGGAGAATGACATTGCTGTGGTTTCTTGACCCTATTAAAACTTATTTATGTAATCCTCAGCTGTCCATCAAAACCACACTATGCAGTTTATAAACATGCTACTCATTTAGAACATTTTTTTTTAGTTTCATATCCTCCTCTATCCTTAAAAATACATGGCTCTTACTATGTATTTATTTCATTAGTTCATATTTCTCAATTGTTGGAGATATATAGTTTTATGTTGAATTATGTTCCTCAAAAGAAGAATTCTTATAGATCAGAAAATTTTAGAACACTTTTCAGATGAATAATGTTTAAAAAGAGGGGCTCTGTTTGAAATAACTCAGTCAAATCATTAAAAAACATGGTGTTCAGAAATATGTATTTATAGAGTTACAGTTAAAGAAACATACAAAAGGGGAATAAAGAATCTTTGTAAAAACTACTAATAATCAATGCTTCTCAATCATTCTCTACATCATGAAATACTGATATTTCAGCAGAAATTAGCTGTATTTAAAGTATATAAAAATACTTACTTTTTACACTTAAATTCAAAATAGAAAAAAGAGTGACTAACTTTCACTACATTTTAACCCTTTAGAGTTTTCAGTTGTACCCCACTCTCTTCCCCTATATCTACATCTTATATGCCAGTCCAAAATAAGCTGATTAATGCTCACTAAATACCATCTGGTATTTGGGATCTGAAAGCCTGGATTCAAATTCAGGTTTCCCTATTTACTTACTATGTGTTTCTCAGTTTCATTAATTGAGTATGGATAATGATTATTCCCTCCTGGAGGTGGGAAATGGAAGGTGCTATGAAACTTAAATTAAGTGAAGAATCTAAAGTGTATTGAACAGAATGGAAGCTCAATAAAATATAGTTTATGCTTCTTGCAACCACCATGCCTTAGCTCATGCTATTAACTCCACATGGAATACACTTCCATGTTTTCACCTGAAAAAATCCTTTCCATTCTAATTGATCTTCGGAAATGCTGTTATTTGTAAGTAGAAGTAGCTTCTCCTTTTCCTGCACACCCATTACAGTTTGCTTATAGCTATCCTGGAGTGTGATTCTATTTCCCTAGCTCACCTTCAAGCATTAAGTGGAGAGAATAGTGATACTTGATACCCTATGATGCCTCTCACAGTGCCTAAGACACAATAACCTCAGATGTGCAGATGGCACCACCCTTATGGCAGGAAGTGAAGAGGAACTAAAAAGCCTCTTGATGAAAGTGAAAGAAGAGAGTGGAAAAGTTGGTTTAAAGCTCAACATTCAGAAAATGAAGATCATGGCATCCAGTCCCACCACTTCATGGGAAATAGATGGGGAAACAGTGGAAACAGTGTCAGACTTTATTTTTGGGGGCTCCAAAATCACTACAGATGGTGACTGCAGCCATGAAATTAAAAGACGCTTACTCCTTGGAAGGAAAGTTATGACCAACCTAGATAGCATGTTCAAAAGCAGAGACATCACTTTGCCAACAAAGGTCTGTGTAGTCAAGGCTATGGTTTTTCCTGTGGTCATGTATGGATGTGAGAGTTGGACTGTGAAGAAGGCTGAGCACCGAAGAATTGATGCTTTTGAACTGTGGTGTTGGAGAAGACTCTTGAGAGTCCCTTGGACTGCAAGGAGATCCAATCAGTCCATTCTGAAGGAGATCAGCCCTGGGATTTCTTTGGAAGGGATGATGCTAAAGCTGAAACTCCAGTACTTTGGCGACCTCATGCAAAGACTTGACTCATTGGAAAAGACTCTGGTGCTGGGAGGGATTGGGGGCAGGAGGAGAAGGGGACGACAGAGGATGAGATAGCTGGATGGTATCACTGACTCGATGGACGTGAGTCTGGGTGAACTCCGGGAGTTGGTGATGGACAGGGAGGCATAACGTGCTGCGATTCATGGGGTCGCAAAGAGTCGGACATGACTGAACAACTGAACTGAACTGAAGACACAATAAGGACTCATTATAATCATTCACTTACTTATTTCATAAATATTTATTGAGTGTCTATTAAGTGCTTTGTCTTAGAGAAGACAGAACTCACTGAGTTTATGTTCCAGGCAGAAAGGGGCAAATGATATCTTAATGACTGAATAAATAAATTACTTGGCTGGATCTCTGGCCTCAATGTCAAAAGCCCTCCTCTAGCATCCCTGTTTTTCTGTACTTCACAATGTAGCAAACAACTTATAACTTAGTTGTTTTTTGTTTTAAACAAGTGGAATTTATTAAAGTTACCTAGAGGAAGAACACAAGAGAGCAGGAAAAGGGAATGGCAGAGTGTCTCAATAATAAGATGCTAGAAAGGACTTAATAAAAGATTCAGGATCTAATTGAGAGATTTAGGGGTAAGGTCTAAGGAAGCAGGAATTTCTTATAAATTGGATGCTGTCAAAATGCCGGGACAATTTTATGATGGAGGATCTCATTAAATCTTTTCTTTTTCATTTTTATTTTTACTGAGAGGATAATTACAATATTGTGTTGGTTTCTGCCATATATCAACATGAATCGGCCATAAGTCCCCTCCCTCTTGAACCCCTCTCAAACCTCCTTCCCCATCCCACTCCTATAGGTTGTCACAGAGCACCAACTTTGGGTTCTCTGCATCATACAGCAAACTTCCAAAGGCTATCTATTTTACATACAGTAATGTATATGTTTCAGTGCTATTCTCCCAAAACATCCCACCCTCTCCTTCCCCCACTGTGTCAAAAAGTCTGCTCTTTATGTTTGCATGCCCTTTGTTGCCTTTCAAATAGGATCATCAGTACTATCTTTCTAGATTCCATATATATATGTGTGTGTGTGTGTTAATATACAATTTTTTTTCTCTTTCTGATTTACTTCACTCTGTGTAATAGGCCCTACATTCATCCCCCTCATTAGAATTGACTCAAATGCATTCCTTTTTATAGTTGAATAACATGCAACCCACTCCAATACTCTTGCCTGGAAAATCCCATGGATGGAGGAGCCTGGTAGGCTGCAGTCCATGGGGTCACTAGGAGTCGGACACAACTGAGAGACTTCACTTACACTTTTCACCTTCATGCATTGGAGAAGGAAATGGCAACCCACTCCAGTGTTCTTGGCTGGAGAATCCCAGGGATGGGGGAGCCTAGTGGGCTGCCGTCTATGGGGTCACACAGAGTGGGACACAACTGTAGCGACTTAGCAGCAGCAGCAGCAGCAACATTCCATTATATATATGTACCACAACTTACTTATCCATTCATCTGTCAATGGACATCTAGGTTGCTTCCATGTTCTATTATAAACAGTGCTGCAATGAACATTGGGGTACATGTGTCTTTTTCAATTATGGTTTCCTCAGGGTATATGCCCAGGAGTGGGATTGCTGAGTTGTATGATAGTTTTATTCCTAGTTTTTTTTAAAAGGAATCTCCATACTGTTCTCCATAGTGGTTGTATCAATTTTCATCCCCATAAATAGTGCAAGAAGGTTGCTTTTTCTCCACACACTCTCCAGCATTTACTACATGTAGGCATTTTGATGATGGCCATTCAGACAGGTGTGAGATGATAGCTCATCCTAGTTTTGATTTGCATTTCTCTGGATGGGGGCAAGAGGAGAAGGGGACGACAGAGGATGAGATGGCTGGATGGCATCACTGACTCGATGGATGTGAGTCTCAGTGAACTCCGGGAGTTGGTGATGGACAGGGAGGCATAACGTGCTGCGATTCATGGGGTCGCAAAGAGTCGGACATGACTGAGCAACTGATCTGATCTGATCTGATCTGATCTGAATAATGCACAATGCTGAGCATCTTTTCATGTGCTTATTATCCATCTATATGTCTTCTTTGGAGAAATGTCTGTTTAGGTCTTCTGCCCACTTTGTGATTGGGTTGATTGTTTTTCTTTCTTTCTTTCTTTCTTTTTGATATTGTTTTTCTTGTATTGAGCAGCATGAGCTGCTGGTATGTTTTGGAAATTAATCCCTTGTCTGTTGTTTCATTTGCTGTTATTTTCTCCTATTCTGAGGGTTGTCTTTTTGCCTTGTTTATAGTTTCCTTTACTGTGCAAAAGCTTTGTAGTTTAATTAGGCCTCATTTGTTTATTTTTGTTTTTATTTCCACTACTCTAGCAGGTGGGTCATAGAGGATCTTGTTGTGATTTGTGTTAGAGAGTGTTCTGCCTATGTTTTCCTGTAAAAATTTTGTAGTTTCTGGCCTTATGTTTAGGTCTTTAATATATTATGTGTTTATTATTGTGGAAGAAAATGGCAACCCACTCTGGTCTTCTTGCTTGGAGAATCCCAGGGACGGGGGAGCCTGGTGGGCTGCCGTCTATGGGGTCGCACAGAGTTGGACACGACTGAAGCAACTTAGCAGCAGCAGCAGCATGGTGTTAAGAAATGTTCTAATATCCTTCTTTAACATGTAACTGACCAGGTTTCCTGGCACTACTTAATGAAGAGACTGTCTTTTCTCCATTGTATATTTCTGCCTCCCTTTTCAAAAATAAGGTGCCAGTAGGTGCATGGATGGACTTATCGCCAGGTTTTCTACATTGTTCCATTGGTCTATATTTGTTTTTGTGCCAGTACCATGCCATCTTGATGACTGTAGCTTTGTAGTACAGTTTGAAGTTAGGAAGTTTGATTTCTCCAGCTCCATTCTTCTTCCTCAAGACTGCTTTGGTTATTTGGGGTCTTTTATGTTTTCATACAAATTGTGAAATTATTTGTTCTAGTCCTGTGAAAAATACCATTGGTAGTTTGATAGGGATTGCACTGAATCTATAGATCGATAGCTTTGTGTAGTATAGTCATTTTCACTATATTGATTCTTCCAGTCCAAGAACATGATATATCTCTCCATCTGTTTGTGTCATTTTGATATCTTTCATCAGTGTCATAGTTTTCTGCATATAGGTCTTTTTGTCTCTTTAGGTAAATTTATTCCTAAGTATTTTATTCTTTTTGTTGCAATGGTGAATGGGATTGTTTCCTTAATTTCTCTTTCTGATTTTTCATTGTTAGTGCATAGGAATGCAAGGGATTTCTGTTTATTAATTTTATATCCTGCAACTTTACTATATTCATTGATTACCTTTAGTAATATTATGGTGACATCTTTAGGGTTTTCTATATAGAGAATCATTTCATCTGCAAACAGTGAGAGTTTTACTTCTTCTTTTCCAATCTGGATTCCTTTTATTTCCTTTGCTTCTCTGATTTCTGTGGCTAGGACTTCCAAAACTATGTTGAATAATAGTAGCGAGAGGGTGCACCCTTGTCTTGTTCCTGATTTTAGAGGAAATACTTCCTGTTTTTCACCACTAAGGATAATGTTTACTGTAGGTTTGTCATATATGGCCTTTATTATGCTGAGATATGTTCCTTCTATGCCTACTTTCTGGAGAGTTTTTATCATAAAAGGGTATTGAATTTTGTCAAAGGCTTTCTCTGCATCTATTGAGATGATCATATGTTTTTTATCTTTGAATTTGCTAATATGGTGCACCACACTGATTAACTTGCATATATTGAAGAATCCTTGTATCCCTGGAATAAAGCATACTTGATCATTATGTATGATCTTTTTAAATGTGCTGTTAGATTCTGTTTGCTAGAATTTTGTTGAGGATTTTTGCATCTATGTTCATCACTGATTGGCCTGTAAATTTTTTTTTTTTTTTTTTTTGGTGGTATCTTTGTCTGGTTTTGGTATCAGGGTGATGGTGGCCTTATAGAATGGGTTTGGGAGTTATCTTCCTCTGAAATTATTTGGAAGAGTTGAGCAGCATAGATGTTAGTTCTTCTCTAAACTTCTGGCAGAATTCGCCTGTGAAGCCATCTGGCCCTGGGCTTTTGTTTGTTGGAAGATTTTTTATTACAGTTTTGATTTCCATGCTTGTGATTGGTCTGTTCATAATTTCTATTTCTTCCTAGTTCAGTATTGAAAGGTTACACTTTTCTAAGAATTTGTTCATTTCTTCCATGGTGTCCATTTTTATTGACATATAGTTGCTCATAGCAGTCTTTTATAATCCTTTGTATTTCTGTGTTATCTGTTGTAACTTCTCTTTTTTCATTTCTAATTTTATTCATTTGAGTTTTTTTTTTAACGAGTCTGGTTTACAGTTTGTCAATTTTATTTATCTTCTTAAAGAACCAGTTTTAGTTTTATTGATCTTTGCTATTGTCTCCTTCATTTCTTTCCATTTATTTCTGCTATGATCTTTATGATTTCTTCCTTTCTCCTTTGGGGGGATTTTTGTTCTTTTCTACTTGCTTTAGGTGTAAGATTAGGTTATTTGATGGCTCTCTTGTTTCTTGAAGTAGGCTTATATTGCTAGAAACCTTCCTCTTAACACTGTTTTTACTGCATCCCATAAGTTTTGAATTGTCAAGTTTTCATTGTTATTTGTTTCTAGGAATATTTTTATTTCCTTTTTGATTTCTTCAGTGATCTGCTGGTTATTCAGAAGTGTATTGTCTAGCCTACAAGTGTCTGTGTTTTTTAATAGTTTTTTTCCCTATAGTTGATATCTAACCTTACAGCATTGTGATCAGAAAAAATGCTTGAATTATTCACTTTTAAAAAATTTACCAAGGCTTGATTTGTGGCCCAGGATGTAATTACTCCTGGAGAATATTCCATTTGCAAAAAGAAAGTGAAAGCTATTGTTTTTGGATGAAATGCCTGTAGATCTCAATTAGGTCTAACTTTGGAGAAGGCGATGGCACCCCACTCCAGTACTCTTGCCTGGAAAATCCCATGGATGGAGGAGTCTGGTAGGCTGCAGTCCATGGGGTCGCTAAGAGTCGGACACGACTGAGCGACTTCACTTTCACTTTTCACTTTCATGCATTGGAGAAGGAAATGGCAACCCACTCCAGTGTTCTTGCCTGGAGAATCCCAGGGACCGGGGAGCCTGGTGGGCTGCTGTGTATGGGGTTGCACAGAGTTGGACACGCCTGAAGCGACTTAGCAGCAGCAGGTCTAACTTGTCCAGTATATCACTTAAAGCTTGTGTTTCCTTATTAATTTTCTCTTTGGATGATCTGTCCATTGACGTGAGTAGGGTATTAAAGTCCCTCACTGTTATTGTGTTACTGTTGATTTACCCTTCAATAATTGTTAGCATTTGGCTTATGTACTGAGGTGCTCCTAAGTTGGTTGCATATATATTTATAATTGTTATATCTTCTTCTTGGATTAATTCCTTGTTTATTATGTAGTGTCTTTCTTTGTCTCTTGTAACCATCTTTAGTTTGAAATCTATTTTATCTGATATGAGTGCTGCAACTCCTGCTTTCTTTTGATTTCCATTAACATGGAATATCTTTTTCTAGCCCCTCACTTTCAGTATGTATATGTCCCTAGTTTTGATGTGGATCTCTTATAGACAGCATACATAGGGTGCTTACTGTTGTATCCATTCAGCCAATCTCTGTCTTTTGGTTGGAGCACCTAACTCATTTACATTTAAGGTAGTTATCAATATGTATGATCTTATTATGATTTATTTTATTCTTTTTTTAAATTTTATTTTATTTTTAAACTTTACTATATTGTATTAGTTTTGCCCAACATCGAAATGAATCCGCCACAGGTATACCCATGCTCCCCATCCTGAACCCTCCTCCCTCCTCCCTCCCCATACCCTCCCTCTGGGCCATCCCAGTGCACCAGCCCCAAGCATCCAGCATTGTGCATCGAACCTGGACTGGTGACTC
Organism: Bos javanicus; assembly: GCF_032452875.1. Taxonomy (NCBI): domain Eukaryota; kingdom Metazoa; phylum Chordata; class Mammalia; order Artiodactyla; family Bovidae; genus Bos; species Bos javanicus. Next base: position 32,906,725 of record NC_083887.1, on the reverse strand, counting down.
GTCTCATACATGATATTACACATGTTTCAATGCCATTCTCCCAAATCTCCCCACCCTCTCCCTCTCCCACAGAGTCCACAAGACCGATCTATACATCAGTGTCTCTTTTGCTGTCTCGTACACAGGGTTATTGTTAGCATCTTTCTAAATTCCATATATATGCATTAGTATACTGTATTGGTGTTTTTCCTTCTGGCTTACTTCACTCTGTATAATAGGTTCCAGTTTCATCCACCTCATTAGAACTGATTCAAATGTATTCTTTTTAATACATTTAATACATGGCTGAGTAATACTCCATCGTGTATATGTACCACTGCTTTCTTATCCATTCATCTGCTGATGGACATCTAGGTTGCTTCCATGTCCTGGCTATTATAAACAGTGCTGCGATGAACATTGGGGTACACGTGTCTCTTTCCCTTCTGGTTTCTTCAGTGTGTATGCCCAGCAGTGGGATTGCTGGATCATAAGGCAGTTCTATTTCCAGTTTTTTAAGGAATCTCCACGCTGTTCTCCATAGTGGCTGTACTAGTTTGCATTCCCACCAACAGTGTAAGAGGGTTCCCTTTTCTCCACACCCTCTCCAGCATTTATTGCTTGTAGACTTTGGATCGCAGCCATTCTGACTGGCGTGAAATGGTACCTCATAGTGGTTTTGATTTGCATTTCTCTGATAATGAGTGATGTTGAGCATCTTTTCATGTGTTTGTTAGCCATCTGTATGTCTTCTTTGGAGAAATGTCTATTTAGTTCTTTGGCCCATTTTTTGATTGGGTCATTTATTTTTCTGGAGTTGAGCTGTAGGAGTTGCTTGTATATTTTTGAGATTAGTTGTTTGTCAGTTGCTTCATTTGCTATTATCTTCTCCCATTCTGAAGGCTGCCTTTTCACCTTGCTAATAGTTTCCTTTGTTGTGCAGAAGCTTTTAAGTTTAATTAGGTCCCATTTGTTTATTTTTGCTTTTATTTCCAATATTCTGGGAGGTGGGTCATAGAGGATCCTGCTGTGATGTATGTCGGAGAGTGTTTTGCCTATGTTCTCCTCTAGGAGTTTTATATTTTCTGGTCTTACATTGAGATCTTTAATCCATTTTGAGTTTATTTTTGTGTATGATGTTAGAAAGTGTTCTAGTTTCATTCTTTTACAAGTGGTTGACCAGTTCTTTGGGATTTGTTTTGTATGCCTTTCCTTTTTGTGTTCCTTGTCTAGAGAAGCTCCTTCAGTATTTGTTGTAGAGCTGGTTTGGTGGTGCGGAATTCTCTTAAGTTTTCTTATCTGTAAATTTTTGATTTCCCGTTCAAATCTGAAAGAGATCCTTGCTGGGTAGAGTAGTCTTGGTTGTAAATCTTCCTGTTTCATCACTTTAAGTGTATCCTTTCATTCCCTTCTGTCATACAGAGTTTCTGTTGAAGATCAGCTATTAGCCTTATGGGGACCCCCTAGTATGTTATTTGTTGCTTTTTCCTTGCTGCTTTTTAATATTTATTCTTTGTGTTTAATTTTTGTTAGTTTGATTAATATCAAACTTGTTTTGGTGTGCTTCTCCTTGGGTTTATCTTGTATGAAACTCTCTGGGCTTCCTGGATCTGGGTCACTATTTCCTTTCCCATTTTAGGTACTTTTTTGCTATAGTCTCCTCAAATATTTTCTCATGCCCTTTCCTTTTGTCTTCTTCTGGGATCACTATGAGTCAATGTGGTTATACTTAATGTTGTCCCAGAGGTCTCTGAGACAATCGTCATTACTTTTTATTCTTTTTTCTTTATTATGTTCTGCTTCAGTTATTTCTACCATTTTATCTTCTGACTCCTTTACCTGTTCTGTCTCAGTTACTCTACTGTTGGTTCTCTCCAGTATATTTCTAATCTCAGACATTATGTTGTTCATTATTGATTGTTTATCCTTTAATTCTTCTAGATCCTTGTTAAACATTTCTTGCATCTTCTCGACCCATGCTTCCAGTCTATTTATCCATGTCTCCATTTTATTTTCAAGATTTTGGATCATCTTTAATATCACTACTCTGAATTCTTTTTCAGGAGAATGCCTATTTCCTCTTCATTTGTTTGGTCTGCTGGGTTTTTACCATGTCCCTTCATCTACTGCATGTTTCTGTCTTTTCATTTTGTTCAGTTTACTGTATTTCTGTAGGCTGGCAGGTCGTAGTTCCTCTTGATTGTGGAATCTGCCCTCCATGGGTGGGGTTGGACCAGCGCTTTGTGAAGGTTTCCTGGTTGGGGATACTTGTGCCTGTGTTCTGGTGACTGGAGCCGGATCGTATCTCTCTGAAGGACAGTGCCATGTCCAGTAGTGTGTTTTGCGGTGTCTATGGGTTTGGTATGGCTTTGGGCAGCCTGTCTGCTAATGTGCAAGGTTGTGTCCCTGTTTTGCTGAAGAATTGGCATGGGGCATCCAGCACTGGAACTTGCTGGCCTTTGGGTGGGGCTAGGTTTTAGAGTTGAGATGAAGGCCTGTGGGAGGGATCTCACCTATTAATGTTCCCTGGAGTCAGGGGTTCTCTGGTGGATCAGTCTTGAGCTCAGGTCTCCCACCTCAGGCGTTAATGCCTGACCTCTACTGTGGCTCCAAGACCTCACAAACCACGCAGCACAGAAGACAAAACCCCAAGACTCTTGGTGAAGGCAATACTCAACAGTCCAGAACACCAGCGCGATTCACACCAACATCCTCCAATATTTCTAGGAAGGTCTCTGGACCTGTTGTAGGCAGGCTGGGGTCAGCTCAGTCTCAGATCTGGCCTTATTCCAGCTTGTACTTGCTCCTAAAATTCACAGTTGCCCCTAAAGTCCACAGTCTGTTCCCCACCCTGACACAAGGGGGCTAAGGCCAAGACTTACTAAGCTTCACTTCTTCACTTGAGCTGGGGAAAAGGGAGAATATGGCAGCTACAATTGGGATGTACCTGTGGCACAATTGGGAGTACCTGCAGCAATAGAGAACTGCTGGATGCTGTGACAATTTGAGGCAGGTCCTATGCTCTCCCAGAGGAACTGGCCTCAGGCTGTGGGACCGTAGTAAGAATCTAGCTGTTTAAGCTCCCAGGAAGGTGTGGGCAGTAATCTGTGCCTGCTCACAGCTTGGTGGTATCTGCCACCTCTGGGGTCAGGATTGCATCAGCGGCTTTTTGTCTTCTGCCTCGGGCCTTTTCCTGGCTTTAGAAGTGGCCGTTACATCAAATTTTGCAACTGGTGCTCTGACCAGTTTTGATTTTGGGTTTTGGTGGCTGCCGGTGGGCACTCAGCCACTGTCTGGGCACTTAGTATCCTGGCGACAATGACTTCTTGCCACTCTGAGACACTCAGTCTTTTCTTTGGACTCCCTCCACTGCATCAAAGCAACCCGCACAGAGTATCCTCACGGCAGCTAACCCCAAACTTCTCCCTGGGATCTGACACCTGTGCCTGAGCCTCAGCACCCCACCCCCAGCCTCTGCAGCAGGTTGAGACTCGCAAGCCACTTCTCTGCTAAGAAGTGCTGTTCCGAAGCGATTTCTGTGATGCATTTTCTGTTTTGCCCTTGAGCCCCCACTGTTTCCCTTAACTCTGAGGTTCCAAAGTTCTCCCCATCCCCACCCATAAGGGGGTTTATGAATACACAGAAAATTTGCCTCTTTCACAACTCTCTCCCTTGGGGAACAAGTCCCCATCCTGAAATCCTTTGTCTTTTTCTATGTCTTTATCTTTTGCCCTGCCTCATTCTAAGGAGATTGTCTTGCCTTTTTGGAAGTTTAGGGTCTTCTGCTGTTGTTCAGAAGTTGTTCTGTAGGAATTGTCCCATATTCAAATGAATTTTTGATGTATTTGTGGGGAGGAAAGCAATCTCCCCATCTTACTCATCTGCCATCTTCCATCATAACTTAGTTTTGAAATATATTTTGAAATAAAAATTGTTCTGCCTCTCTAAACTCTTTTCCTCTAATTTTTTCCATCCTTATCTCTATCTTGGTAAAGTCAGTGGTCACACTTGAAAACAACATGATGTACACTTCTAGATTTCCAGGGGTCATCACTCAAAATGTTTGATTTCCCACAGCGTGCAAATTGCTGAGGGTAGAGGTTAGCCTGGGAAGGAAGAGGGAGAATGCTTTAGGTTTACATGTAGAGTCAGAAGAAAATCCTGAAACTATTCTACTTTTTATTACTAAAATATATATATATATATATGACTATAATTATACCAGTGTTCATAGGAACATTATACACAATTGTAAAAAGTTGAAACAATTCAAATATCCATCTACAGATGAATGGATAAATATAATGTAGTATAATCATATAATGAAATATTATTCAGCCTTTATTTTTAATTTATACATTTTTGGCTGCCTTTCATCTTCACTGCTGTGTGAAGGCTTTCTCCAGTTGCAGGAAGCAAGGATTTCTCTTCATTGTGGTGCCCAGGCTCCTCATTATAGTGGCTTCTCTTGTTTCAGCTCTAGGCTCTAGGCTTCTGTAGTTGTAGAGCATGGACTTAGTGACTCCAAGGCATGTGGGATCTTATGGATCAGGGATCAAACCCATGTCTCCTGTATGGGCAGGCAGATTCTGAGCCACTGGACTATCAGGGAAGTCCCCAGCCTGGAAAAGGAAGGAACTTCTGATACCTGCGACAACACAGATGAACTCTGAAGACACTATACTAAATGAAACAAGCCAGACATAAAAGGGCAAATATTCTATGATTTCACTTATGTAAAGTACCTGAAATAATCAAAGTCATAGAGACAGAAAGTAGAACTGTGCTATGAAGGGCTGGAAGAGTGGAGAATGAGGACTGTTTAACTGATACAGAGTTTCAGTTTAGGATCATTAAAAAGTTGGATGGATGGATAATGGTAGCAGTTGCACAACTGCTACCATCAAGATGTGAAAGCACTTAATGCCACTGAATTTTACACTTAAAAATAATTAAGATGGTAAATTTTATGTTATGTATATTCTGTCACAATTTTAAAAGCTAATGACAAATGATGGTTGGACAGAAGAACCATGCTTGCTTCACCAATTATAAGGTTCCCATTGTAACCCCTTAATAATAGTTTATCCTCTAGCCAATGATTGCCAAGAACATACCTGAAATTATACAAGTTGGATTTATAGCTTTTTGTAGTAAGGAAGAATACACATCACGGGAACCCTGAGCCATATAAGTAAGAGGGTGTTAGAAAGTACATATTATAGGACTTTCTCTTATATTTGGAGATTTGGGAAATATTTAAGGAAGTTGGGCTTTGCTTTGATTTGGATTCTGTCAGGAAGAGGTATAGGGAATAATTCAATGAGTATCTTCATAAATCCTATCTATAAGGAGGAGATACTAGACTAAGGCTAGAGCTATAAGAAATAAAGAAGCAAGAGTCACTCATTAGAGTAGGGTATATCAGATCATTTCTATGACATATGCACTACTAATGTTTTATCTGTTTTCAGACATGATTACAGAGGGTTCATGTTCTTATTTGTTGCAGTTGCTCAAGGTCTTGGAGTGGCCTTGTCCAGTGTCAATGTTCCATGAGTGTGTTTATGTTTAACAGGTGAACACCAAGGCATGGCTGATACTACCAGAAATCCTACATGTCAGGGACTATTTTTCTTTCCCACCAATAAGTAGAAGGACACAGCCCAACTTAATTTATTTGGAGCTCTAAGAGTACTAGTCTAGTAGACCTTTGCAAATGATTAATGACATTGACAACTTTGATATGTACTCTTCATCAGTAAAATTTTCACTTACATTTTATGGCATGAACAGATTGATGCAATAAAGCAATTTTTATGCCTGCATGCACAAGCTCATGAGTGTTCGTGCACATGTATGCCCTGCAAAACCTTTTCTATCCTGCTATTCTTGAATAGTTCTCAAGGTACACAGAAGCAATGATAATCCCTGCTGCAGAATAACTCACTCAATTTGCATTTCTTTTCAGTCTCTTCTTGCAAACCCCAAAGGCAATCATCTATATCTAGGGCTGTCTGACAGGCAAAGGTAATGCTGTGGGACACCAGTAACACCTTAGAGAAAGACATTCTGAGAAGAAAAGTCAGATAATGAGCTCTCAGTCTAGCCTCAGCCCTAAAACTACAGATCAGCAATGGGAGATAGTGTCAGAAATTTGGACAGTGTGAGACACAGGCAGGACAAGTATCTAGCTGTTCTAGGAGTTCTGAAAAATGCTCAGCACAGAAAAACAAAGAATTAGACTCAATGACTATTTGTGCTTTTGTTCATTTTCCTGACTACCATTCTAGCATCATTTAAGACTACACCTTTGGCTAAATCCTGTATTTGTCTTCAGTTCAGTTCAGTCTCTCAGTCGTGTCCGACTCTTTGCGACCTCATGAATTGCAGCACACCAGGCCTCCCTGTTCATCACAATCTCCCAGAGTTCACTGAGACTCACGTCCATCGAGTCAGTGATGCCATCCAGCCATCTCATCCTCTGTCGTCCCCTTCTCCTCCTGCCCCCAATCCCTCCCAGCATCAGAGTCTTTTCCAATGAGTCAACTCTTGGCATGAGGTGGCCAAAGTACTGGAGTCTCAGCTTTAGCATCATTCCTTCCAGAGAAATCCCAGGGCTAATGTCCTTTAGGATGGACTGGTTGGATCTCCTTGCAGTCCAAGGGACTCTCAAGAGTCTTCTCCAACACCACAGTTCAAAAGCATCAATTCTTCAGCACTCAGCTTTCTTCACAGTCCAACTCTCACATCCATACATGACCACTGGAAAAACCATAGCCTTGACTACACGGACCTTTGTAAGCAATGTGATGTCTCTGCTTTTGAATATGCTATGTAGGTTGGTCATAACTTTTCTTCCAAGGAGTAAGCGTCTTTTAATTTCAGGGCTGCAGTCACCTAGTGATTTTGGAGCCCAAAAAAATAAAGTCTGACACGATTTCCACTGTTTCCCCATCTATTTCCCAGGAAGTGATGGGACCAGATGCCATGATCTTCGTTTTCTGAATGTTGAGCTTTAAGCCAACTTTTTCACTCTCCTCTTTCACTTTCATCAAGAGGCTTTTTAGTTCCTCTTCACTTTCTGCCATAAGGGTGGTGTCATCTGCATATCTGAGGTTATTGATATTTCTCCCTGCAATCTTGATTCCAGCTTGTGCTTCTTGCAGCCCAGGGTTTCTCATGATGTACTCTGCATATAAGTTAAATAAGCAGGGTGACAATATACAGCCTTGATGTACTCCTTTTCCCATTTGGAACCAACCTGTTGTTCCATGTCCAGTTCTAACTGTTGCTTCCTGACCTGCATATTAAATGCATAAACTTACAAGATCCTGTATCTAAGCTATAAGCTACATCAGAGTAGCTGTCCACAACTCTAGTGCTGAACGTGAACAGATTCATAATTTGCCCTGAGTATATGTTTATGATGGCCAGCTTTTGTAAACCTATACTTCTCAGGTGGTAAACAACAAATATTTTGGTAATTTGCAGTCACAGCTATCTTATTACTTGATGTCTTTTAATATATTTTATCAAGAAAAATTTCACACACTTGCAAAAGTGTAGAGAACAGTAAATAAACCTTCACATAATCATCATTCAGACTCAAAAACTATTAGTTCATGGGAAACTTTTATTTTTTACACACTGCTATTTCAAATTGAATGATTTTAGAGCAAATTCCATGTATGATAATATTTAATACAAAATATTTTGATATATTAAGTTAATATCTAATATAGTCAATCAATCAATTCAGATTTTAAAAATCACCAATTAATGAATGAACTGAGATTTTCTCAACTCACCGATTAGTATCCTAGATACAGCATAAATGGAATACTTTAAATTCTGTTTCTTAACTCAAGTTGTATGTAGGGAAATATATATGCACTTATTTATACAACTTGTAAGGAAATTGTAAAAAATGAAATTAAAACTTCACCAACATAGACTGTCCTAAGTTAAAGGTAACCACACCCTCTGGTTCTGCAATTACTATGTGAATACAATGTTGAAGAGAAAATTGATTTCCTTGAATCTATATATATATTATAATCACTGAATTTATTCTTTATAGCCTAAAGATATTTTAAAAGGATTGAAGCTTGTGTACTTTTTTTTTTGATCAAAACATTAGTCTTTTTGGAAAAAGCAAATGAAAATGCATACATCTTTGATTTAAAAAGTCAAGCCTAAGACCTAGGCCTCATTTTATCTACTATACACTGCTGCTGCTGCTAAGTCACTTCATTCATGTCTGACTCTGTGCGACCCCATAGATGGCAGCCCACCAGGCTCCCCCGTCCCTAGGATTCTCCAGGCAAGAATACTGGACTGGGTTGCTATTTCCTTCTCCAATGCATGAAAGTGAAAAGTGAAAAGGAAGTCGCTCAGTCATGTGCGACTCTTAGCGAACGCATGGACTGCAACCTACCAGGCTCCTCCATCCATGGGATTTTCCAGGCAAGAGTACAGGAGTGGGGTGCCATTGCCTTCTCTGCTACTATACACTAAGTAAAACCAAATGATGACTAATTACTTTATTATGTATCACACTTATACAAGACATATTTTTTACCTTCCCATATAGACAATAATAAAATTTCATTTCATTATTACATATAGTTTGGAAATGTCATTTGACCAAAATACTAAGAACATTTTCAGATATCTCTGAAAATACATATAAGGACTTTTTTAGTTACTATAGATAAATAGCATAGTTCTAAGATATAAGAATGCATGCTATTTAATAATTATATAATATTTGTACTGAGCACTAAATGGCTATATATGGAGTCAGAGTATCTTTGATAGCTTGTATGAAAAACATGCATATAAACTTGCCTTTACATGCCCTACAGAAAGTGTTACAAAATGTATACTATATCAAATACAAACAAACTTATCATTAACACAAAATGGCTCAGGAGCCAAACACAAAATGTCTTTCCTGGCCCAACAAAGACAATTGTGGACCAAGAAGAGATGAACGCCAAAATCTATAATAAATCACATAGCAACTGACAAAAAATTCTGAAAGGACACTACAAATACCTGGATTCCTTATTTCCCAGGTTGAGTGATTAATTTGTAAAGTACAAATTTGTAAAGTACAAAGAAGAGAATAGGAGCTAAGAAATACAATCCAAATGAACACCCCACATAAATATCACTGGGGGATGAGGAAATTATGGAGCTACCTTCCTAAAATAGAAAAATTAATAAGCATGCAACCTCCAAATTAATGGGTTTGGCAGAAAACCCATGGAATCAGAACACTGAAAAGTGGCACAGTTCTCAAAGTAAATAATGCTGGGTTGCAGACACAAAGAGTCATAAGACTAATCATGCATGGAAATTCAAAAATGCAGTATTTAAAGTTGTGGCTCCATTGTACATTCTTGTCTCCTTTGTCAAAGATTAATTGACTAGAGGTATGTGGGTTTATTTCTGGGCTATCTATTCTGTTCCATTGATAAATATAAAACCTTTGTCCTTCGAGCCGGAATCGAACCAGCGACCTAAGGATGGCCACAGACAGGCATCTACAGTCCTCCGCTCTACCAGCTGAGCTACCGAAGGGAACACACTTATGACTGAAAATATAATGAATATACAATGGAGAAAAGACAGTCTCAGCAAGTTGTGTTAGGAAAACTTAACAGCCGTATTTAAATCAATGAAATTACAACATTCCCTCACACCATACCCAAAAATACATTCAAAATTACTTAAAGACTTAAATATAAAACATGGCACCGTAAAATGCCCAGGAGAGAACACAGGCAAAACATTCTCTGAATAGTAACAATGTTTTCTTAGGACAGCCTCCCAAGCCAATAAAAGTAAAATTGAAAATAAACAATGGGACATAATCAGACTATTAAGCTTTTGCACAGCAAAGGAAATCATAAATGAAACAAAAGACAACACACAGACTGGGAAAAAATATTTGCAAACAAAGTGATGAACAAGAGATTAATTTCCAAAATATACAAAGAGTTTATATAACTCAATAACAAAATAAATAAATAACCCGATTTTTAAAATGGGCAAAAGACCTAAATAGACATTTCTCCAAAGAAGACATACATATTATCAAAAGACACATGAAAAGATACTTAACACAGCTAATTATTAGAGAAATGCACATCAAAACTACAGTGAGGTATCACATCACACTGGTCAGAATGACCATCTTCAAAACGTCTACAAATAATAAATGCTGGAGAAGGAGTGGAGAAAAGGGAACCCTCCTATACTGTTGGCGGGGATATAAATTGGTGCTGCCACCATGGAAAACAGTATGGAAATTTCTTTAAAACCTAAAAATAGAATTACCATATGATCTAGCAACCCCACCCTTGGGCATATATCTGAAAAAATCTCTAATTCAAAAAGATTTATGCACTTATATGTTCATAGCAGCACTATTTACAATAGCCAAGGTATGGAAGCAACCTAAATGTCCATCAATAGATGAATGTAAAAAGAAGATGTGATTCTTATATGCAAAGGAATATCACTTCTTCATTTAAAAAAACAGAAATAATGCCACTTGTAGCAACACGAATGGACCTAGAGATGATCATATTAAGTAAAGCAAATCATACAGAGAAAGACAAATTACCATGTGATATCACTTATATGTGGAATCTAAGGAAACAGATACAAATGAACTTTACAAAATGGAAACAGACTCATAGACATAGAAAGCAAGATTATGGTCACCAAAGAGGGAAGATGGGGTAAGGATAAATTAATAGTTTGGGATTGCTGCTGCTGAGTCACTTCAGTGGTGTCCGACTCTGTGCGACCCCATAGACGGGGCAGCCCACCAGGCTCCCCCGTCCCTGGGATTCTCCAGGCAAGAACACTGGAGTGGGTTGCCATTTCCTTCTCCAAAGTTTGGGATTAGCAGATATAAACTGTTGTTGTTCAGTCACTAAGTCGTGTCCGACTCTTTGCAACCCCATGAACTGCCACGTGTTAGGCTTCCCTGTTGGTCACTATCTCCTGGAGTTTGATCAAATTCATTGAGTCAGTGTCACTATCTAACCATCTCATCTGCTACTGCTTCCCTTGTGACCCAGCTGGTAAAGAATCTGCCCGCAATGCGGGAGACCTGGGTTTGATTCCTGGGTTGGGAAGATCCCCTGGAGAAGGGAATAGCTACCCACTCTAGTAGTCTTGCCCAGAGAATCCCACGAACAGAGGAGACTGGTGCGTTACAGTTCCTAGGGTCGCAAAAGAGTCGAACACAACTGAAGCGACTGAGCAGTAGCGTGTATAACTGAATCACTTGGCTATATACCAGAAGCTAACACAATGTTATCAATCAAGTATACTTCAATAAAATGAATAAAGTTATGACTAAGTAATGTGGACACCTGCAGGCTGTTAAGGAAGAATGTCCCAGTGTGCATGGGCTAGCAATAGGGAAATAAGTTACTTTCTACTTAAAAGAATTTATAGCAAGGAAATTATAAACCAGCATTATCATATACTCTGTGTAGTTACAAAACTTAAATTCTTCACACATGGCAATTGTTGGTATAATTTCCCAAAAGATATTACTCATTATTCCTCACTATTAAATTTTATTACTAAGATTTAAAAGAATACATCTATTATGATTATTCATGCCATTCTTATTTTATTTGACCAATATTAAAAAAAAAACAAAACCCTGAGATATGGCTCCTAGTTTATACCTAAGAGACACAGAGTTTGGAAAATTCAGCATTTTAAAAGACTGCATTTGAATGGTCTGCAGTTTATTACAATTGCTCTAAAGGAGATTGGGAATCCTTAACCTAGTTAAAAATGATTTTAAATTAAACTATACAAAATATCTGTTGGAAATGATAGTAAGGCAATATGAAATAAGCACATTTCCACTTCCAGTTATTTAGTGGTTTGATTTGATCATAGGATATTTGCTGGAGTTAATAGTTATAGGGGTAATTGCAATATAAATGATTTAGAAATTATGCAGATAGCTTTAATGTGAAGTAAATATTGTCAGGACAGCTAATTAGTAATATGGCACAATGGTTTCAGACTAACACAGGATAATTTTAAGTATTTGTCACTGATAAATATTAACCATTTGAAGTCTAGGCCATAGACAAGTCTGTATAATCTATACTGCAAGCAATGAGCAGAGAAGAAGAAAAGCAGAAACTATTATGTGCTAAAAGTAGGGAAAGCAAAGAAGAGACAAACAAAAGTTAGATGAAATTTGAAAATTATCAGTTAATACAATGACTGTAAAAACCCTGACTGATTATTTGGAGAAGATACCAAATTTGGCACCTCTAGATTTCTGTTTATTTGACAACACAAATTAGCTTGTTCCTCTTCACTTTCTATTGTGTAGCTGTGCCTAAAACTACCATATAATACAACACCCAGATGAAAATGGGGTGATTCCTTCAATTATTCAGATGTTTTGCCTCTGTTAGTAAGGTTTGATTTTTTTTTTCTTTTTTCATTAAGGTATTCTGGCAGTATATATATGGAACAGAAATCACACACAAGAGGTAAATTTTTGTTTAATCTCCAAAGACACATACAAGGGCAAGAGAGAATGAAAGATAATATTTAAAAATAATTAAAATTTTTTAAAAATAGTGTTGGAAAATATACCTTCATCTGGCAATAGTTAAGAGAACTTCATCAACTACATTTCACTCAATGTTTCAGGCTCCCTATCATTTACTCTCTGAAAATCACTCCCGGAGAAGACTGCTGCTGCTGCTAAGTCACGTCAGTCGTGTCCGACTCTGTGCGACTTCATAGACGGCAGCCCACCAGGCTTCCCCGTCCCTGGGATTCTCCAGGCAAGAATACTGGAGTGGGTTGCTATTTACTACAGACACACTAATGTTAGGTACAGTTACTCTCATGGACAGAGGAGACTGGTGGGCTACAGTCCATAGGATTGCAAAAAGTCAGACATTACTGAAGCAACTTAGCACGCACCCATGCTGAGTCCTTAGTACATCCTGTAGGCACCAGGCTAAGCGACACATTATGTATGTGATTCTGTTAGATCCTCACATGAGGATTAAAATGCATTAACCCATCAGTGCCCAGGGACCCCTCTGTAAGCTTGAACTTTCAATTGAGTCATCAGAGAAATGCAAAAATTTCAATGAATAAATTAATAACCATTCAAAATGACTTTTCATTTGGCTATAATTATCCTCAAATCTTCTTTCCACAACCATAGCCTTTTTATATCCCTTAATAAATATTATTCCAATAATTTCATTTTTCCCATGCTCACTGTCTTATAATATTAAGGTGAAGGAGTTATTGGAATCTGGGCCCAGCACCAAGCTTGGCAGTTAGACCTTTACCTATAGCTTTGAATCGTGACTCTGGTTTATAAACTTAAAATTAATTTGTAATGGGTTTTGCTATTCAGTCTTTTGATTCATCCTTTGAATCCAGATATTTTCAAGTTTGAAACTATTCCTCCAGAATTTAAACTCCAAGGACAGTCTTTTTTCTTACTTTTATATTTTCAAACTAAAATTAATGTTTATCCATACAACTTCTCCTTTCTTTTCTAACTAGTATACATTATGAATCCCTTACATTGCATAGTATCAGACTGTCAAGTCATTTCTATGGTGGGTCAATATTTTAGGCGATGGAATAACTTCTCTTATCATGTTGTGCTTAGTCTCTCAGTCCTGTCCCACTCTTTGTGAACCCATGGACTATAGCCCCCAAGTTCTTCTGTCCATGCGGACTCTCCAGGCAATAATACTGGAGACAGCTGCCATGCCCTCCTCCAGGGGATCTTCCCAACCTAGGGATCAAACCCAGGTCTCCCACACTGCAGGCAGATTCTTTGTCTTCTGAGCCACCAGGGAAGCCCAATTATATTCTCAGTAAACAAGCCTCTCTTATTGGTAAGGAAAACTCTGTTAACCGTGAGGCTCTGAGCTTTAGGGAGGAGGGTGCAGTTCAAGGTTGGGCAGTGCCTCAAGCAGCAGCCAGTGGGAAATAATCTATACAGCTGAACCTCTGTTACAGTCCCCGGGTCCCTTACAACTAGCACTAGACCTCAGATGGGAATGCAAGAATATTGGTGGTGGTTTGGTTTAATCACTAAGTCATGTCCGACGCTTGTGACCCCATGGACTAGCCTGCTAGGCTTCTCTGTCCATGTGATTCTCCAGGCAAGAAGACTGGAATGGGTTGTCATTTCCTTCTCCAGGGAATCTTCCCAACCCAGGAATCTTCCCAAACCCAATGCAGAATACCTGAACCCAGGTATCCTGCATTGCAGGCAGTTTCTTTACTGACTGAGCTCTAGGGAAGATATATCCACCTTCTAATCTATCAGGTCAGACCAGACCAGTCAATCGTGTCTGACTCTTTGCGACCCCATGAATCGCAGCACGCCATGCCTCCCTGTCCATCACCAACTCCCGGAGTTCACTCAGACTCACGGCCATCAAGTCAGAGATGCCATCCAGCCATCTCATCCTCTGTCATCCCCTTCTCCTCCTGCCCCCAATCCCTCCCAGCATCAGAGTCTTTTCCAATGAGTCAACTCTTCGCATGAGGTGGCCAAAGTACTGGAGTCTCAGCTTTAGCATCATTCCTTCCAAAGAAATCCCAGGGCCGATCTCCTTCAGAATGGACTGGTTGGATCTCCTTGCAGTCAAAGGGACTCTCAAGAGTCTTCTCCAGCACCACAGTTCAAAAGCAGAAATTCTTCGGCGCTCAGCCTTCTTCACAGTCCAACTCTCACATCCATACATGACCACTCGAAAAACCATAGCCTTGACTACACGAACCTTTGTTGGCAAAGTAATGTCTCTGCTTTTGAATATGCTATCTAGGTTGGTCATAACTTTCCTTCCAAGGAGTAAGCGTCTTTTAATTTCATGGCTGCAGTCACCATCTACAGTGATTTTGGAGCCCAAAAAAATAAAGTCTGACATGATTTCCACTGTTTCCCCATCTATTTCCCAGGAAGTGATGGAACCAGATGCCATGATCTTCATTTTCTGAATGTTGAGCTTTAAGCCAACTTTTTCAGTCTCCTCTTTCACTTTCATCAAGAGGCTTTTTAGTTCCTCTTCACTTTCTGCCATAAGGGTGGTGTCATCTGCATATCTGAGGTTATTGATATTTCTCCCAGCAATCTTGATTCCAGCTTGTGTTTCTTCCAGTCCAGCGTTTCTCATGATGTACTCTGCATATAAGTTAAATAAACAGGGTGACAATATACAGCCTTGACGAACTCCTTTTCCTATTTGGAACCAGTCTGTTGTTCCATGTCCAGTTCTAACTGTTGCTTCCTGACCTGCATACAAATTTCTCAAGAGGCAGATCAGGTGGTCTGGTATTCCCATCTCTTTCAGAATTTTCCACAGTTTATTGTGATCCACACAGTCAAAGGCTTTGGCATAGTCAATAAAGCAGAAATAGATGTTTTCTGGAACTCTCTTGCCTTTTCCATGATCCAGCGGATGTTGGCAATTTGATCTCTGGTTCCTCTGCCTTTTCTAAAACCAGCTTGAACATCAGGAAGTTCACGGTTCACATATTGCTGAAGCCTGGCTTGGAGAATTTTGAGCATTACTTAACTAGCGTGTGAGATGAGTGCAATTGTGTGGTAGTTTGAACATTCTTTGGCATTGCCTTTCTTTGGGATTGGAATGAAAACTGACCTTTTCCAGTCCTGTGGCCACTGCTGAGTTTTCCAAATTTGCTGGCATATTGAGTATAGCACTTTCACAGCATCATCTTTTAAGATTTGAAATAGCTCAACTGGAATTCCATCACCTCCACTAGCTTTGTTCGTTGTGATGCTTTCTAAGGCCCACTTGACTTCACATTCCAGGATGTCTGGCTCTAGGTCAGTGATCACACCATTGTGAGTATCTGGGTCGTGAAGATCTTTTTGTACAGTTCTTCTGTGTATTCTTGCCATCTCTTCTTAATATCTTCTGCTTCTGTTAGGTCCATACCATTTCTATCCTTTATCGAGCTCATCTTTGCATGAAATGTTCCTTTGGTATCTCTGATTTTCTTGAAGAGATCCCTAGTCTTTCCCATTCTGTTGTTTTCCTCTATTTCTTTGCATTGATTGCTGAAGAAGGCTTTCTTATCTCTTCTTGCTGTTCTTTGGAACTCTGCATTCAGATGTTTATATCTTTCCTTTTCTCCTTTGCTTTTCGCTTCTCTTCTTTTCACAGCTATTTGTAAGGCCTCCCCAGACAGCCGTTTTGCTTTTTTGCATTTCTTTTCTATGGGAATGGTCTTAATCCGTGTCTCCTGTACAATGTCACGAACCTCATTCCATAGTTCATCAGGCACTCTGTCTACCAGATCTAGGCCCTTAAATCTATTTCTCACTTCCACTGTATAATCATAAGGGATTTGATTTAGGTCATACTGAATGGTCTAGTGGTTTTCCCTACTTTCTTCAATTTAAGTCTGAATTTGGCAATAAGAAGTTCATGGTCTGAGCCACAGTCAGCTCCTGGTCTTGTTTTTGCTGACTATATAGAGCTTCTCCATCTTTGGCTGCAAAGAATATAATCAGTCTGATTTCTGTGTTGACGATCTGGTGATGTCCATGTATAGAGTCTTGTCTTGTGTTGTTGGAAGAAGGTGTTTGTTATGACCAGTGCATTTTCTTGGCAAAACTCTATTAGTCTTTGCCCTGCTTCATTCCGTATTCCAAGGCCAAATTTGCCTGTTACTCCAGGTGTTTCTTGACTTCCTACTTTTGCATTCCAGTCCCCTATAATGAAAAGGACATCTTTTTTGGGTGTTAGTTCTAAAAGGTCTGGTCTATACACACACATAAACATGCATACATACACACGCCACTTCAGTTTTTCCTTCTGGGAAATACTTTTTCCCTTAAACTCCATTGTTCATGTAACCCATCTTTATATATGGTAGCCCTCCACGGAACTGGCTCTAGGTTCCAAACTCCTTCCACCCAGCCCCCAGAGTATTGTCTTTTTATTGCATATGCACTGGATTGTTTTGACTTCTGTTAGATTGATATCACCTCATCTCCTCCCAGTGTCTCAATGACTTCAAAGAGCTAAACCGGCCATTGAGGTGAGCAGAGGGTGGGGGAGAGAGGGGAAATGGCCAGGATCTGGATATTTTAAAAATAATGATATTAGGTCCATTAAGAGAAGTGCACTCTTAGACAAACATCATTCCTATCTGATAAATAACCGCTTCAAAGACTGGGTGTGGAGGCTTAGAAGGGGCTCTGGATTGCTAATTAATGTCAGAGTATAAAAAGCAGATTTAAACAGGATTAAGATCACATTTCCATGATTGAAACATTACTATTTTATGTCAAGTGCATTTATCTCTGGCAAGAGTGTAATCTAAAGGATGTTCAAACATATGATAATGTAAATGAGGTCATAAATTGTGAGTGTGGTTTTACTATAATACAATCTAGAAATTCAAATGGATTGTTTCTTTTGGCAGCTTGTTTCAAGACTATAAGACATTATAATTTATAAATCTCTCTCTTTTTCATGCCTGTGTGCACAAATATATGTGTGCCTGTGAAATTTTATTAGTAACTTCACTGAGAAGAATCATTAAACTACTGGTATTAAAAATCACATAAGTATTGAATTAAATCTTGCCAAACTAAACCATTTTTTTTGCATATTTTAAGCTTTAAGATGGATCAAGACTTTCTATAAATCCTGTATTGTATTTCTTTAAATGATTTTTCACTTTCAAATAAATCTAAACCAGTGTGAATGACTTTTGGATTTTGGTTGCTTCATATTAAAAAGAAAATGTTAACCTTATAATGTTGTGAAATGATTTTGTTGGGAAGATAGACTTTTCTTTCTTTACTATAATGTATCCTACAAAACAATCAGCATCAGTCAAACTTGAGAACATTTGTCTTCCCTCACAGCTATTCTTATTCATTTCTTTTAAGGCTATTATCACTCTTAAATTTTGTACCCATTTGTTAGGAGGTTTGAAAATCTGATTATACTGCAAATGTATCAGGGAATCAAAAGTATATTGGGTATTCCAACCAAGAGATTTTAATGTAGGGAAATGATTAAACAGATGTTGGAGAACTGAAAAGTCTAAAAATGAATACTATGGTAATTATTGCAAGAAACTGCTGTCATCTCTAGGGTTGGAGAAACAAATAAAGTAATTTGAGGTTATCAGAGAACGCAGATGTTTGGAGCAGTGGCTGTAATGAGTGGAGATTTCAATCGCTCAAGAGGTCATTGCCCAGCTTCTGTGGGTAGTCTGAGGTAATGAGACTGACTGTGAAAGTGTGGCCATTCTGGGAATCTGGAGAAAGGCTGGGCTCTGTATCATCTGCTATTGCCAGTGAGGACCATTGCTGGCACAACGCCAGTAACAGCATCAAGATACACAGAAAGAATTCAGTCCCTTCTTCTGGTCTTCCAATATCCTTTAATGCCCCCTATTGGCATAACCTAACATAGAACCAGTTACTAAAGCAAAAACACAGTTTGCAAAGTTCCATTATCTCTAATCAAAGAAATGGAAAAGTGGGTTTGTCACCAAAGAAAAACAGCTTAGCAACTAGCATATGCGGTTGACAGAATAATGGCTCCTCCAAAATTATCAACATCCTAATCCTTGAAACCTGTATATATATTATTTTACATGGCAAAAGGGACCTTGCAGATGTATGCATTGTTAAGGGGATGAGATGAGGGGATTATCTTGAGTTATCTGGCTGCGTCCAAGAGGAGTACAGGAGCATCAGAGTCAGAAGAGGAGACAGAAAGACAGAAGTAGAAGACTGAGAGAAATATTTAAAGATGTTGAACAGCAGTAAATAAGGTGCTGGGTTTTAAGTATACACTGCTGAGTAGTGAATGAAGTTTTCATTCTTTTCAAAATGTATTTAATCTACCAAACATTTCTCTTATATTTCGTAATCAGAATTTTAACTCATGACAATTAAGAAAATGATACTTTCTATTTCCCTCTTCAAAGACAGGCAGGATAGAGCTTAGAGAAAATTGTACAGACACTGTCAATTAGGTGCTCAGTAAATATTGTTAGCTAACAAATATCTCTTTTACGCGGTCATCACTTCCTCTAAGAAGTTTGAGTTTAATAGATTTTTTTTTTCCAGGAGAAAAGTGCTCACTGAACTCAATAAAGTTGTTCCCTGCTGTTGGGAGATCAGAAACATGTCCATAATCCTTCAGTTCTGTCACTTGTGTGGGCTGATCCTTGAGCAAACTCTATAGTCAGCTCTTAAAGAGAGGAAAAACAGTTATGTGATGGCCTTTAACTTTGAAAAAAAAAATATGTGTCTGTGCTGGGGGTGGGAGAAATGCATGAGAACTGAAAAAAATTTTGTTGTTGTTCAGTCCCTAAGTTTTGTCTGACTCCTGGTGACCCCATGAGCTGCAACACGCCAGCCTCCTCTGTCCTCCACTGTCCTCCACTGTCTCCTGGAGTTTGCTCAGATTCATGTCCATTTAGTCAGTGATAGTATCTAATCATTTCATCCTCTGCCATTTCCTTCTCCTTTTGCCTCCAATCTTTCCCAGCATCAGGGTATTTTCCAATGAGTCAACTCTTCTCATCAGGTGGCCAAGATATTGGAGCTTTAACTTCAGCATCAGTGCTTCTGATGAATACTCAGGGTTGATTTCCTTTAGGATTAACTGGTTTGATCTCCTGCAGTCCAAGAAACTCTCAAGAATCTTTTCCAGCACCATAGTTCAAAAGCATTAATTCTTCAGTGCTTAGCCTTCTTTATGGTCCAACTCTCACATCCATACATGACTACTGGAAAAACCATAGCTTTTCTATGCAAAGCAAAGACTATATGGGCCTTTGTCAACCTGGTGTCTCTGGTTTTTAATACACTGTCTAGGTTGGTCACAACTTTTTTTCCAAGGAGCAAGCGTCTTTTAATTTCAGGCTGCGGTCACCATCCACAGTGATTTAGGAGACCAAGAAAATAAAATATGTCACTACTTCCACTTTTCCCCCTTCTATTTGCCATAAAATAATGGGACCAGATGCCATGATCTAAGTTTTTTTCATGTTGAATTTCAAGGCAGCTTTTTTCAGTCTCCTCTTTCACCCTCATCGCTTAATATGAGTTGAGGAATTCACTGGTTGGTCAGCAGTCTATGTCTTTTAGACGAGATGCTGTTTTGAGTTGTTGGCTCTATGTTGCTTTCAGCCAGGATGATAAAAAGGAAATAGGACATTCTAGATTTCTTCACCCAAAGAAAACAAAAAGAATACATTTTGCTACATTTTTCTTTCCTCTCTTTTTGTCCTGTTCACCTACCACCTGAAGTCCCAGGTAAAGTTGTTGATGAATACTAGGGTCAGTTTTCACAATCTGATATGGACCATTTGGAGTCTGAGAGAGAATTGGCTTTACTGTATTCATGTAGGTCTCCTTTAATATTTTAAATTAGCCTTATGATTATCAATGTAAATTATATTACATTACATATCAATGTAAATTACATTCACAAAACATCAACAGGGGACTCTACCTTGTGGAATTGATTAAACACCTATAAGTTAGCTCAACTCATCTGCTAAGGCTGCATAACCTCATGCTTAAATGTGTGCTTTAATTGAAAATGGAATGAGTTTGAATTCCTTTGAGTTTTATTTTTATTGTAAATCTCTTATCTTCTTTCTCTTCTGATATCCAATGGATAACTATAATTTTCACTTCATCATTTCTATCATGTCAGTCTACCTTGGATCTAATGGAAATATTCAAGGAGGAAACAATAACATGACTTTCAGGAAAATTTACTGTATTTTTAGCAAACAAGGGACGGTGCCTCTTGAGTACTTTATTAGCACTTTATTAAATATTGTGCAGTATGCTTTACTTTGAATTCTCAGTATGTCTCTGCAGCTCCAGGAAACAAGAGCAGACCCCACAGCAGCAATCCTTTTAAAGGGAATTTTTATTGATTAACACTCAATCAAGTCGAGTATTCCCAGCATGTTAAAATATAATGATTGCTATACACACAGTTGGAGGATGCCATGAGCAGGAAATTTTTACTTGCCCAATTAATCATCCCTTCTTCCTCTGTGAGGTTTCAGTCCAGAATAGCTGGGCTCATTGATAAAACTCACATCCTTACTTTATGATTAAGTTGCAGCTAGATTCACAGAATGGTAGAATTAAGCATTTCTACAAGTATAGCACAGTTCTGTAAATTACCTTCTTTAATAGATTTCTCCTGTAAAATCAGACCGGTGTTTATACAAGGGAGAAAAATCTCACACTGGGCTAAGTCAAAAATTATTGACGATGAGGGAGAGTTTGTGTTGAATGAAAAGAAGAATAATCTATTTTTTTACAACCAGAGAGCTGAGGCCCACCTCTAACAGGTCCCACTTTCCTGACAAAGGATCTTTCTTAGACTTCTTTATGTAAGTTAGGGTATTCCTTAGCTTTATAGCTCCAGATCTCAAGCGTGTGTGCCCCAGAATACTAATAAGAGTTGCAGAATCTGTCAGACATATAGCTCTACCAGTTAGGAAAATTATCTACGTATTTTGTGTATACATACATAGCTTAACTTCTATGCTTCTGGATTTCATGATTTGTCAACACATTTTAGGTAATTGTAGAAAATCAGAAAACATATATGATATAGGATTTGAGGGGAATGATAGAATTATTCTTTATCTTGATTGGGTGGTGGTTATACACAACTGCATGTGTTAGCCAAAATTTGCAGAACTGAGCACTTAAAAAAAAGAGGAATTTTGTTAAATATAAAATTATACCTTACTAAAACAATGGAGAAAAATAATGTGAATAGTGTAGGAAATAATGACAGTTCATGAGTTGTATTTTTAGTCATTTCAAATGCTGAGTGAACTTATGAGAACTGAATTTTTCTAATAAGCCTCCTTCTTAGAGTTAAGTCCTATATGTTACACTTCTTTAGGGACACTTTTCAGGTATTTGAGATGGCGGTTATGCATTTGTCTCCCTTCTCTGATGAGTTAATAAGTTTTTCCGACATTGTCTAAACCTAAAGCAAATTGTGTCTATCTTTTTTTTTCATAATCTCCCTACTTTCATCACAGGGATCTATTATTTGGGGGAAGTATAACAAAATCTCCATGTTATCCTTGCCCCTTGCATGGCCAGCAAAATGGTGTGTTGAATATCTCCTGTATAAATGTCAAGAATTGCAAAGTTTTGGGCAAATATGAATGGAGGGGGGAAGGGAGGGGAAAGGACACCTCTAGCTCAAACTCTCAGATTTGAGAGTTCAAAAGCAAAAGATTGTGAAAGTCCAACCTTACCTTACAGAGAAGGCAATGACAACCCACTCCAGCACTCTTGCCTGGAAAATCCCATTGATGGAGGAGCCTGGTAGGCTGCAGTCCGTGGGATCGCTAAGAGTCGGACACAACTGAGTGACTTCACTTTCACTTTTCACTTTCATGCATTGGAGAAGGAAACCCATTGGCAACCCACTCCGGTGTTTTTGCCTGGAGAATCCAAGGGATGGGGGAGCCTGGTGGGCTGCTGTCTATGGGGTCGCACAGAGTCGGACACGATTGAAGTGACTTAGCAACAGTCTTACCAACCATAGAAATTGCAGTAGAGAGACTAAAGCATATGTGTTCTAATCCCAATTCCTCCACTTACTTGGTGACCCTGAGTGGATCCCCAGTGGATATGGTGCCTACTTTACAGACATATATGGACTTCCCTGGTGGCGTAATAGGAAGAAATCCACCTGCCAATGCAGGGGCCATGGGTTTGATCCCTGGGCTGGGAAGATTCCACGTGCCAAACAGCAACTAAGCCCATGTGCCACAACCACTGAGCCTGCCTGCTGCACCTACTGAAGCCCATGCACCTACAGCCTGTGCTCCATGAGAGAGGCCACCACAGTAAGAAGCCCGCACACCTCGATGAAGAGAAGCCCCCACTCTCAGCTAGAGAAAGCCCACGTGCAATAACGAAGACCTTCTGCAACCACAAAATAAAGAAATAAATGGAAATTCATGAGGATCAAATGAGACAATGTGCATAGAAACATGCTGAATTTTAACATCTTCTATAAATATGAAGATAACATTAAGTATGAATGTACAATGCTATATTGCTCTTTGTAATAACTCATCCCTAAACATCACTTTTTTACTTGCTTTTGAAAGCAATCTGTGAGATTTCAATTGGTCAACATATGATCACAAATACTAATGTGCCTCCCTTTACAACCTGAGATGAATAAGAGGCTGAGACAGGCACGATCAATCAGAGCTCTTATTTTAATCATTATAGGTTATGACACCAAAGACCAGAAGTTTATGATGATTGCTTTGTTCAGCTCAACATCTGAGCCAACATCTACATGAAGCAAGCTTTAGGCAACAGAAAGCAAAGACAGAGCTCTTTAGCCATTAATCTCATCCATTTTACATAACAAAGTTTGAGAATGTGATAAAAAGTTCAAACACCAGGGTTGAAATAGTCTTTCAGTTATTGAACAAATTTTTCTATCTTAATGGATTACAAGTAATTTTCTAATGTCCTAAAATAGATTACTTGGACTTCCCAGGTGGCTCAGGGGTAAAGATTCTGCCTGCCAAAGCAGGAGCCACAGGAGACACAAGTTTTCTATCCCTGGATTGGGAAGATCCCCTGCAGAAAGAAATGGCAACCCACTCCAGTATTCTTGCCTGGAGAATCCCACAGACAGAGGAACCTGATGGGCTACAGTCCATGTCAGTCAGTCAATCCATGACTACGGTCCATGAACCGTAGTCCAATTATAGCTACAGTCACAAAGAACCGGACAGGACTGAGCGACTGAACACACACACACACACACACACACACACACGCACACACGCACACACGCACACACGCACACACAGTGGTAATCTATTGACAATGCCTAAAAATCTATCATAAGAAGGATGGAACTGCTTTATTGTGAATAATGGACAAAGGGCAAAGGGCAAAGGGCAAAGGGCAGTGGTTTTGTCAGTCCATGCCAGAGGCATCCTCCAGGAATCTGCTGCTGAGAAAAGGAAAGGCTAACTGCTAAAAGTTTTATTCTGGTTGCTACAGGCGACTGAACTATAGAAAGTTCAGCTGGGTGCCTGAGGCTGCTTAGAGTTCTGCTGTCTTTAAGGTGTTAATGCATGTTTGGTATCACTTGAGCCATCCACAGGAGCCGAAGGGCTGCTGCCTCTGAAGTCTGATGCTCAGTGTTAGCTGACCTCTAGTGAACCTAGATGGTGTGCTCACTCACCTAGAGCCAGACATCCTGGAATGTGAAGTCAAGTGGGCCTTAGAAAGCATCACTACGAACAAAGCTAGTGGAGGTGATGGAATTCCAGTTGAGCTATTTCAAATCCTGAAAGATGATGCTGTGAAAGTGCTGCACTCAATATGCCAGCAAATTTGGAAAATTCAGCAGTGCCCACAGGACTGGAAAAGGTCAGTTTTCATTCCAATCCCAAAGAAAGGCAATGCCAAAGAATGTTCAAACTATAGCACAATTGCACTCATCTCACACGCTAGTAAAGTAAGCTCAAAATTCTCCAAGCCAGGCTTCAGCAGTACGTGAACCGTGAACTTCCAGATGTTCAAGCTGGTTTTAGAAAAGGCAGAGGAACCAGAGATTAAATTGCCAACATCCACTGGATCAAGCAAAAGAGTTCCAGAAAAACATCTATTTCTATTTTATTGACTATGCCAAAGCCTTTGACTGTGTGGATCACAATAAACTGTGGAAAATTCTGAAAGAGATGGGAATACCAGACCACCTGACCTGCCTCTTGAGAAACCTGTATTCAGGTCAGGAAGCAACAGTTAGAACTGGACATGGAACAACAGACTGGTTCCAAATAGGAAAAGGAGTACGTCAAGGCTGTATACTGTCACCCTGCTTATTTAACTTATATGCAGAGTACATCATGAGAAACACTGGGATGGAAGAAACACGAGCTGGAATCAAGATTGCTGGGACAAATATCAATAACCTCAGACATGCAGATGACACCACCCTTATGGCAGAAAGTGAAGAGGAACTAAAAAGCCTCTTGATGAAGGTGAAAGAGGAGAGTGAAAAAGTTGGCTTAAAGCTCAACATTCAGAAAACGAAGATCATGGTATCTGGTCCCATCACTTCATGGGAAATAGATGGGGAAACAGTGGAAACAATGTCAGACTTTATTTTGGGGGGCTCCAAAATCACTACAGATGGTGACTGCAGCCATGAAATTAAAAGACGCTTACTCCTTGGAAGGAAAGTTATGACCAACCTAGATAGCATATTCAAAAGCAGAGACATTACTTTGCCAACAAAGGTTCGTGTAGTCAAGGCTATGGTTTTTCGAGTGGTCATGTACGGATGTGAGAGTTGGACTGTGAAGAAAGCTGAGTGCTGAAGAATTGATGCTTTTGAACTGTGGTGTTGGAGAAGACTCTTGAGAGTCCCTTGGACTGCAAGGAGATCCAACCAGTCCATTCTGAAGGAGATCAGCCCTGGGATTTCTTTGGAAGGAATGATGCTAAAGCTGAAACTCCAGTACTTTGGCCACCTCATGCGAAGAGTTGACTCATTGGAAAAGACTCTGATGCTGGGAGGGATTGGGGGCAGGAGGAAAAGGGGATGACAGAGGATGAGATGGCTGGATGGCATCACCAACTCTATGGACACGAGTTTGGGTGAACTCTAGGAGTTGGTGATGGACAAGGAGGCCTGGCATGCTGCGATTCATGGGGTCGCAAAGAGTCGGACACAACTGAGCGACTGAACTGAACTGAGTGAACCTAGCCCTGCACAGGCCTGGTGGTCTGCTCCAGAGATGGGAGAATTTGGGACTTGTGTTCTAGCTTTTGCCTTATATTATTTTACCCTATTTGATTATGTTCTTTTCACTGATGCTTTTACTTTCACTAAAATCTAAGTTTTAATTTTGCTTACTTTTGAATTGCAATGCTGTAACACATGTAGAGTGTACTCCTCTTGATGGTACTGCTAGAAGTGTTTTTACATATGCATATATGTGGATAAACACCACTGAATTAAACATAGAATAGTACCAGCATTGGAGGAATTTCTGTCAAGGTCTCCCAGTAATTACAATCCCCCAAAATAAATGCTATTCTGACATCTGTTACAAATATGCTGGTTTTACCTGTTTTGAACCAAATGTAAATAAAATCAGAACTATGCAATTTTTTGGTCTGGTTTCTTAAAGCATAACTATTTTGCTTTTCATCCATGTTGTTCACCAGTGGTTGATTTTTTTTTTTTTTTGCCTGCATCTATTCCATTGTATGAACGCACCACGATTTTTCATCCATTCTTCTGATCGATGTTTTGTTGTTTCTTATTTTTAGCAATTATGAATAGTAATTCTATTAATATTTATGTACAGATTTTGGCAAACATGTGTTTCTATTTCTTATATAACTCAGAGCAAAATTCCTGAATTATAGGAATGCAGATTTAGTAGAAACTGTAAGTTTTCCAAATATTTGTTATACTCACACCAACAGTATTTGACAATAAGACTTCATACTATAAGTCCTTTGACTTTTTACCATTTTAGTGGCTATAAAGTGTTATCCTATTGTGGTTTTAAAATTTATATTTTTTGGTGAGTAATAATGAGGAAGGCATGGCAACCCACTCCAGTATTCTTGCCTGGAGAATCCCCATGGACAGAGGAGCCTGGTGGGCTACAGTCCATGGGGTCACAAAGAGTCGGACATGACTGAGTGCCTAAGCACAGCACAATAGTATTAATTAGATTTTAATATACTTGCTGGTTATTTGGATATACTATTTCATGATATGCTTGAAATTTTAAAAAATATATGGTTTGTTCATGTAATATTAATTTGCATGAACTCTCAATATATTCAGGATACCAGTCCTTTGTCAGATATCCTCTTCAGTATATGGCTTGTCTTTTTATTCTCATACCAATTGATATCTTTCAATGAATCTAAAATTATGATTTTATTGAAGTTCAGAGTATCACAGCTTGAGGGGTTTTTATTGCAGTATAGTTGCTGTACAATATTAGATAAGTTATAGGTATGCAATAGAGAGATTTACAACTTTTAAAGGTTATATTCCATTTATAGCTGTTATAAATATCAGCTATATTCTCCACATTGTACAATATATGCTTGTAGCTTATTTTATACCTAATAATTTGTACCTTTTACTCCCGTACCCTTAAAAATTGTCCCTCCCCGCTTCCCTCTCCCCACTGGTAACCACTAACTTTTTCTCTGTATCTGTGAGTCCACTTCTTTTTTGTTCTATTCATTAGTTTGCTCAATATTTTAGGTTTCACATATAAGTGATGTTATACAGTGTTTGTCTTTCTCTGACTTATTTCACTTAGCATAATGCCTTCCAAGTCCATTCATGTCCCTGCAAATGGCAAAATTTCATCCTTTCTTATGGCTGAGTAGTATTTCATTGTGTGTGTTATGTGTGTATGGTATATATATATATACACATACATATAAATACCATACCACATATATATGTATATACACACACACATATAATATACCATACACACATATATACACACATATACATGTATAACCCATATCTTATTTTTTAAATTTTAATAATACATTTTATTTAACCTACATATAACACATGGTATTTCAACATGTATCAGCATAAATAACTATTAATAGTGTATTTTATATTCTTTTTTTCATTTGAAGTCTTCAAAATCTGGTGTGTATTTTACACTTTCAGCATCTCAGTTAATCCTGGCCACATTTCAAACAATCAATAGCTACGTGTGGCTAGGAGCTCGTCTTCTTTAACCTTCATCTGTTGATGGACTCAAGTTGCTTCTATATCCTGGCAATTATAAACAGTGATGCTATGAAATTTGAGGTACATATATCTTTTCAAATTAGTGTTTTGGGGTTTTTTGGCTATATACTCAGGAGTAGAATTTCTGGGTCATGTGGTAGTTCAATTTTTTGTTTTTTTGAAAAACCTATGTATATTTTTTCCACAGTGGCTATACCAATTTACATTCCCACCAACAGTGTACAAGGGTTCCCTTTTCTCCACATTCTCACCAACATTTGTTATTTGTGTTATTTTTGAAATAGCCACTCTGACAGGTGTGAGGTGATATCTCATTGTGGTTTTGATTTGCATTTCCCCAATGATTAATGAGGCTAAGCGTCTTTTCATGTATCCATTGGCCATCTACATTTTCTCTTAGGAGAAATGTCTATTCAATTCCTCTGCCCATTTTTAAATTGGATTGTTTATTTGGGGGTGTTTTTTCTTGGTTTGGGATTTTTGATGAGTGCTTTATTTACCTTGTAAGAAATCTATGTCTACTCTAAGGTTAAAAACATATCTTCTATTTTCTTCAGGAGGCTTCATCTTTCCTTCACATATAGACCTATACTCCATCTCAAATTAATTTTACTGTTCACTGCAATATAGGAGGCAAGGTTCATTCTCCATGTGAATATTTAAAGCTACAGCATTATTTAATGCGAAGACTATCCTTCTCCCACTGAACACAGTGGCACTTTCATAATAAATCAAGAGACTCTATACATGTAAGTCTATTTCTGGTCTTCTAATTCTATCTAATTGGTCTATTTGTCTCTCATTGCATAATACCCTACAGTCTTAATTACTAGAGATTTATAGTAAGTCTTGAAATCTGATAGTGTGGAGCCCTCCAGCTCTGAACTTCTTCAATATTGCCTAAGTTTTTTAAAGTCCTTTCATTTCCATATTAATTTTAGAATCAGCTTGTCAATTTCTACACAAAAATGTGCTAGAACCCTGAGTGGGGTTACATGGAATTAATAGATCGATTTACAGAAAATGACATCTTAAAAATACTAAATCTTCTAATCCGCAAACTTGATATATCTATTTCCTTGGGTCTTCCTTAATTCCTTTTAGCAACACTTTATAA
This sequence comes from Bos javanicus, assembly GCF_032452875.1. Classification (NCBI taxonomy): domain Eukaryota; kingdom Metazoa; phylum Chordata; class Mammalia; order Artiodactyla; family Bovidae; genus Bos; species Bos javanicus. The sequence continues at coordinate 32,877,733 of NC_083887.1, read as the reverse complement.
TTTTAATTATAGATTTAATTATAAATTTTCCTGACTCTGTGTTTGATGAATTCACTTTCTTCATGTTCATTACACCATGTGAAACTTCTTCCATCCTTAACACTGCCTGGAGGAAAGTCAAACTGAAGAAAAAAAAAAAAGAATCATTTATAACCAGCCCTTCAACAAGAGTCTGGGCATCTCAACCAGTAACTAGAAGAACAGACAATATTTTAAAGTCCCAGAGCCTTAACTCCAAATCTTATACCTAACTTCTACCAGAGGGAGTCATCTGCTATCCAAGTCAGGAAGGCAGAGGGAAGAAAAGCAAAAGAGGAAGGAGGTTTAGGAATGAGAAAGGAAGGGAAGAGTGATGGAGATCAGGGAAGCAATTCAGTTGCTAATGCATAAAGCTCTTGTCACCAGCCACTTGACAGAAAGCCAAGACACTGCCACTCACACTTCGCCCCTGTCAGCCCCAGCACATCCTTCCCTCACTCTTGGATGCTCACCTAGCTCAACTTTTTTCTCTCCTGCCTAGGGTCAGGAAAGACGATGCAGAGACAGGAAGGAGGCCATTCTGATAGAGGGCTTAAATTACTGACCAAAATTTTTGGTTTCTTAGAATTATTTGTAGATTGTAATTATTTCTGCTTCTCGTGACCACAGTGTGTGTTAGTCGCTCAGTCGTGTCCAACTCTTTGTGACCCCATGGACTGTAGCCCACCAGGCTCCTTTATCCATGGGATTCTCCAGGCAAGAATACTGGAGTGAGTTGCCATTTCCTTCTGCACATGTAACATGACCACATGACCACAGTAACATGAGCTACACTCCTATAAGTAGAGTTTGTTTTTCATAAAAATTCTTTGAAATTAGGACCAGTAGCTCCCAGACCAGCTAGTTGTGTCCATCTCATTATTTTACACCGTGTGTCTTTAACTCCATTTTCCCACCATTTCTTTTCAAGTCATTCAACCTTCATTCAGCCATTATTAACTGGAGGTGAAGCAGTGATAAATCATCTCAAGTTCTTGCTCTCATAGAATTCATGTTTCACTTGAGGAGGCAGACTATAAGTAACCCTAAAAAAATATAAAATGTAACAAGAAGGTTGGAATATATGCTACGCAAAAGATAAAGGAGCAGGTATTTGAAGAGAGGCCTAAGCAAAGTGAGGATAAGGCCACACTTTGTGGTATGAATTCTCTGCAGAGGGCACAGCAATGATCCCCCACTTCTTTTTAGAAATATTTCTGAAGAGGGGCAATTTTTCTGTAATTTCAAACGATCTAGTTATTTTCTCAACCACAGTACAAGCCAAGGAAGATAGCACATTTTCTTTCTTATCATCTTCCATAATCCTAAAGGTCAGATTCTGATGAGAGTCTCATATCAGGAGAGCCTCCTTAACCATCTAACATATGACCTCTGGAATCATAGTGCCTTTACTCTCTGTGATGATGCAACAAAAGTTTTTAATTAAAATGCCTCATTCGTTGACAGCCAAGTACCCTGCTCAGATTGCCAGCCAAAGTTCAGCTCCAATCAAGTTCCTGGTTCACTTTCAAACTGATGCTTTCCTTTAGCCTGGTAGTTTTAAATTCAGTTATCTAACAGCCACTTCCACCTGGTTAAGAGGAAAATGGAATACTCAGCTAGGTAACTATTTCCACAAAATAAGAAAGGTGAAAAGGAGAAAAGGAAAGATATATCCATCTGAACGCAGAGTTCCAAAGAATACCACGGAGAGATAAGAAAGCCTTCCTCAGTGATCAGTGCAAAGAAATTGTGGGGGGAAAAAAATAGAATGGGAAAGACTATAGATCTCTTCAATAAAATTAGAGATACCAAGGGAACATTTCATGCAAAAATGGGCACAATAAAGGACAGAACAGTATAGACTTAATAGAAGCAGAAGATATTAAGAAGAGGTGGCAAGAATACACAGAAGAACTATACAAAAAAGATTTTAATTACCCAGATAACCATGATGGTGTGATCACTCATCTAGAGCCAGACATCCTAGAATGCAAAGTCAAGTGGGCCTTAGTAAGCATCACTATGAACAAAGCTAGTGGATGTGATGGAATTCCAGTTGAGCTATTTCAAATCCTACGGTTAAAGTGTTGCACTCAGTATGCAAGCAAATTTGTAAAACTCAGCAGTGGCCACAGAACTAGAAAACGTCAGTTTTCATTCCAATCCCAAAGAAAGGCAATGCCAAAGAATGTTCAAACTACCTCACAATTGCACTCATCTCACTCACAAGCAAAGTAATGCTCAAAATCTCCAAGCCAGGCTTCAACAATATGTTCACTGAGAACTTACAGATGTTCAAGCTAGATTCAGAAAAGGCAGAGGAACCAGAGATCAAATTGCCAATATCCGTTGGATCATCGAAAAAGCACGAGAATTCCAGAAAAACATCTACTTCTGCTTTATTGACTATGCCAAAGCCTTTGACTGTGTGGATCACAACAAACTGGAAAATTCTTTAAGAGATGGGAATACCAGACCCCCTTACTTGGCTCCTGGTCAAGATTCAGGTCAAGAAGCAACAGTTAAAACTGGACATGGAGCAACAGACTGGTTCCAAATTGGGAAAGGAGTATGTCAAGGCTGTATATTGTCACCCTGCTTATTTAAATTATGCAAAGTACATCATGCAAAATGTCGGGCTGAACAAACCACAAGCTGGAATCAAGATTGCCAGAAGAAATATCGATAACCTCAGACATGCAGATGACACCACCCTTATGGCAGAAAGTGAAGAAGAACTAAAGGGCCTCCTGATGAAAGTGAAAGAGGAGAGTGAAAAAGTTGGCTTAAAACTCAACATTCAAAAAATGAAGATCACAGCAACCAGTCCCATCACTTCATGGCAAATAGATGGGGAAACAGGAAACAGTGACAGGCTTTATTTTCTCGGGCTCCAAAATCACTGCAGATGGTGACTGCAGCCATGAAATTAAAAGATGCTTGCTCCTTGGAAGAAAAGCTTGACCAACCTAGACAGTAAATTAAAAAGCAGAACTATTACTTTGCTGACAAAGTCTGTCTAGTCAAAGCTGTAGTTTTTCCAGTAGTCCTGTATGGATGTGAGAGTTGAACCATAAAGAAAGCTGAATGCTCAAGATTTGATGCTTTTGAACTGTGGTGTTGGAGAAGACTTTTGAGAGTCAACTGCAAAGACATCAAAACAGTCAATCCTAAAGGAAATCAGTCCTGAATATTCACTGGAAGGACTGATGCCAAAGCTGAAACTCCAATACTTTGGCCACCTGATGCAAAGAACTCTCATTGGAAAAGACCCTGATGCTGGGAAAGACTGAAGTCAGGAGAGGGAATGACAGAGAATGAAATGGTTGGATGGCATCACCGACTTGATGGACGTGAGTTTGAGCAAGCTCTGGGAGTTGGTGATGGACAGGGAAGCCTGGCATGCTGCAGTCCATGGGGTTACAAAGAGTTGGACACAACTGAGTGACTGAACTGAACTGAACTGAACTGAAGAAAGATGAAGGTAATGCTATGGAATCAGAATTCATGATACCAGGCCTTAAAGAGGAAAATAATTAAAATAGAGAGGCAAAGTTTCCAAGAGTGTCGAAGATTGTCTTGTCACAGACTGTGGTCAATTTATGCATTTGATAAAAGATTTTAAGAACTTTCAGAGAAACACTAGTAAGGCAATAGTAATAAAATTAACTCATGGAAGGACCTTTCTCCTCCTCTATATGATGCTTTAAAATTTATGAGTCTGTCTCTCTGTCTTCTCTGGAAGAATCAGGGGGAATTTTCTATTTCCCAAACTTCTTCAAGTGTCTCAGTGAGAGGCTGTACAAAAATGGGTGGATTTGCCTAATTAATGAGTGGCTAAAAAGCACTTTGAAATCCCATCATCAAAGGACTGATTTAAGTGAAAGGATCATTAGATTATATATTTATGGTCAAGTAAGATGAAAAGGATAATGATGGGAAGAGATACAATAATCAGGAAGGCTGTGAATGGTTTCTTTTCCAAAGTAATAGTTACTTTCAACAAGCACATTCAGATCATTTCCTCAAAGGAGGTTCTGAGCAGCTCCACAGCAAGGTGAGTCTCTCTCTCAATAGATGTTCCTTCGTAATATATTAAAGTAAATCCCACCTACAGGTAGTAATTGCATTGGGAAACATAACAATAATTGGTACCACTTGCTGAGAACTGAACTAAGAAGTTTCTGCATGCATTTCATTTACAACCCACCATAAAACTCTTAAGGCAGGTTTTACTCCGGGAAATTGTAGTGTCCATCCATAGCTATTGAGTCTTAGGAACAGGATTTAAATCCATCTCTAACTCTATAGTCTATTCCTCCAAACACTGCACTATATTGCCATAAGAGTCCTCATTTTCTTTTTCAGTTCCTTGCTTTTTGTCCCCATAACATTTTCTATTCATGTTTATAGACCAGAGACAAGATATAGGCCATCTCCAGGGTGATGGACACCACTTCTCTTTGGTGTTATTCTAAATGCTCCAAAACATTCTAGAGAATACTTTGTACATTGTGCATTGCTTTTCTAACATATTAGTTTCAGAATTCAATAATGCATATAATATTGTGTTACAAAGATAACACATTTTCCTTTGGGGCATAGTGTTATTGAGACACTTTGCTGTGAAAAAAATTAAAAGCTATTACAGCTAACAACATGAGGAGAAAATAAAGGCAAGTACATTTTTGGCAAGATATTTTTATAACTATCAGGCATTCTCTGTGATATGTGTCCTTCTATGTTCAACCAGTTCATCGGGATTTTCTTCACCAAGTATGCAGGCACTTACGTAACTCCTTTTACCACTCAGTCTGAGAACATGGTCAGTATTAGATGTGAGTCCCAATGGATGAGTTCCTATATGGTAGCATCACAGTTCCTACAGTCTCAACATTCATATAGTCTCCAAATTACCCTTTTACTATCTTTATTTTCAATTACCTCAGATATTCAGATGTCACCACCCTTATGGCAGAAAGCTAAGAGGAACTAAAGATTCTCTTAATGAAAGTGAAAGAGGAGAGTGAAAAAGCTGGCTTGAAATTCAACATTCAAAAAACTAAGATCATGGCACCTGGTCCCACCACTTCATGGCAAGTAGATGGGGAAACAAAGGAAATAGTGACAGACTTTATTTTCTTGGGCTCCAAAATCACTGAAGATGGTGACTACAGCTATGAAATTAAAAGACACTTTCTCCTTGGAAGAAAAGCTATGACAAACCTAGACAGCATATTGAAAAACAGAGACATTACTTTGCCTACAAAGGTCCATCTAAGTCAAAGCTGTGGTTTTTTCCAGTGGTCATGTACGGATGTGAGAGTTGGACTATAAAGAAAGCTGAGTGCTGAAGAATTGATGCTTTTGAACTGTGGTGTTGGAGAAGATTCTTGAGAGTCCCTTGGACTGCAAAGAGATCAAACCAGTCAATCCTAAAGGAATTCAGTCTTGAATATTCATTGGAAGGACTGATGCTGAAGCTGAGGCTCTAAGACTTTGGCCACCTAATGTGAAGAACTGACTCATTGGAGAAGACCCTGATGCTGGGAAAGATTGAAGGCAGGAGGAGAAGGGGATGAGAGAGGATAAGATGGTTGGATGTTATCACTGACTCAATAGACATGAGTTTGAGCAAGCTCTGGCAGTTGGTGATGGACAGGGAAGTCTGGCATGCTGCAGTCCATGGGGTCTCAAAGAGTTGGACATGACTGAACAACTGTCATGTCCCGATTTATTTTAAATTTGAGTGTAATTGCTTTACAATGTTGTTTTAGTTTCTGCTGTACAACAGTGTGAATCAGCCATATGTATACAAATATCCCCTCCCTGATGAACCTCCCTCTGACCATCCTCCTCCACCCTACTATCTTTATATGGGAGCTACAGTTTCCAGTTCTTGTTTTGAGTTCAGTTCTTATTTTCATGAGATTACTTTGCAGGTTCCCCCAGGAAGCATTAGGATCAATCAATCTTCAGAAAGTCAAATTAGGTAGAACCCAGCAGAGATCACAGCAGTGTGGAACAAGGAGTTAGAATTGGTATGTCCTCCCTGGAGTTTACGTTACAGAGTTAGGGAAGTGAAAGTGAAAGTCACTCAGTCGTGTCCCACTCTTTGCGACTCCATGGACTATACAGTCAATGGAATTCTCTAGGCCAGAACACTGGAGTGGGTAGCCTTTCCCTTCTCCAGGGGATCTTTCCAACCCAGGGATCGAACCCAGGTCTCCCGCATTGCGGGCGGGTTCTTCACCAGCTGAGCCACAAGGGAAGCCCAAGAATACTGGAGTGGGTAGCCTATCCCTTCTCCAGCGTATCTTCCCAACCCAGGAACTGAACCGGGGTCTCTGGCATTGCAGGCGGATTCTTCACCAACTGATGAACTTATCAGGTAAGTCCCAGCATCAGGGAGATGAGCAATAAACACAAAAACCATGTAGAATATATAGTATATGAGCTGGTGTGATATATTCTGTATTCATTCACCAGGGCTTCCATAATAGTGTGCCACAAACTGGGTATCCTCAAGCAATGAAAATGTATTTTCTCCCAGTCTGGAGGTTAGGAGTCGAAAATCAAGACATTGCTTAGTTTACAGGTACATCACTCCAGTCTCTGCTTCTGTCATCATAAAACGTTCTTCCTGAATGTCTCTGTCTTCCTATGGTGTCTTCTTCTCATAAAAAACACACGTCTGATTGGGTTATGGCCCATTCTAATGACCTTATCTTAGTTTGAGTAAATCTACAGACATTATTTCCAAATAAAATCACATCCATAGGTACTGTAGGTGAGGACTTTTAATACAACCTTCTAGGGACACAATTCAACCCATAACAGATGCTATGAGGAAAATTAATCAGAGAAAAATCAATGCAACATGTGTACACGTAGGAAATATGGATAGGATGCATTATTAAACAGAGTAGTCAAAAGAAGTCTCACTGAAAAGGAGATATTTGCATAAAGATCTGAAGACAGGGGAGCCAGATAGTGGATGATTGAACAAGAACACATACAAAGGCTTCACAGAATGTACCATACATCTGCAAAAACAGCAAGGAGAACAGCATGGCTGAAGCAGAGTGAACATGGGGTAAAGTAATAGGAGATGAGTTCTGGAAAGTAACAGAGGAGCCAGAGTGTAAAGACTTCGGCTTTTATTCCAAGTGAGATGGGAAGTTCTTGAAAGATTTTGATCAAAAGTTAACATAATTTGACTTGTACTTTAACAGGACCTTTCTGACCACAGTTAAAAGTAGACTCTAGGGGAGCAGGTAGAGCAGGAATCCAGTTTCAAAGGCAATCGAAATAACCCTGGTGAGGGATGATGGTGATTGGACAGTGGAGATGTGAGAAGTGGTCAGTTTCTGAATATTTTTTGAAGGTAGAGCTAACAAAATTTGCTGACAGGTTGGTTGTGGGATATGAAAGAAAGAAAAGAGACAAGAATAACACAAAATTTTTGGCTTGAGTAACTGAAAGAGGACAGTTGTAAGTAACTTAGATATCCGGAATAAGAAAATAGCTGGTACTGGAAGAAAAAGCAAGAAATGGTTGAACATACAAAGGTTCAAAATTTTTTTAGATACCCAAATGGAAATGCCCAGTGGAGAGCTGACCGTGAGTCTGCATATGTGAGGGCAAAACCTCCCTGTCCACATCTGACCTTGGAGGTGCTGCTGCAAAACCAGCCGATTCTATAGTGTGAACAGGAGCCTGAACAGAAAGCTCTGTGGTTTGGGGAAATATCAAAGAGGAAAAGTGAAGGGATTACAGTGTTTTCTCAAGATACAACTTCAAAGTTCATTTATTTATTGAATAAACAGATATTCATTATATAGTTTGGCAGTTTTTAGTACTACTACATACATTATGGGATTCCCAGGTGGCTCAGTGATAACGAATCCGCCTGCCAATGTAGAAAACACAAGAGATGTGGGTTCAACCCTTGGGCCTGGCAGATCACCTGGAGGAGGAAATGACAACCCACTCTAGTATTCTTGCCTGGAAAATTCCAGGGGCATTTTGTGGCGGGCTACAGTCCACGATATATAACGAATTCTAAATGCTGAGAGACAAAATTGGTAGATCTAATACAAAATGTCTTGCTATCTTATTAGAAAAAGACCTCTTAGATAAGAGAGACAATCTGGCCAGAAGATAGAGGAGTACCAGCCCAAACATTTATGGAGGAGCCTAATGATTCTTTCGGAGAAGGCAATGGCAACCCACTCCAGTGCTCTTGCTTGGAAAATCCCATGGACGGAGGAGCCTAATGGGCTGCAGTCCGTGGGGTCTCGAAGAGTTGGACACGACTGAGCAACTTCACTTTCACTTTTCACTTTCATGCATTGGAGGAGGAAATGGCAACCCACTCCAGTGTTCTTGCCTGGAGAATCGCAGGGATGGGGGAGCCTGGTGGGCTGCCGTCTATGGGGTCGCACAGAGTCGGATACAACTGAAGCGACTTAGCAGCAGCAGCAGCAATGATTCTTCATTAGGTGGTGGCAGGAGGCTCACCTTTATTCCTTCCAAAGAAGATGGCTGCCAAGGGTTCTGGGAGAGAAGGCTTCACAAAGCACCCAACTCAGGCTTATGAGGGGCCCGTTCTCAGAGTGCAAGTCATCTTTCCAGCTTTGCCTGGGGAGTACCTCTCTTAACAAAAGGAGACACACCTACCAATGCGTGCTCTCCAGGAAATGCATTCCAGAAACTCCAGAAAGTTCTCCAGGCACCATGATGATCACATGCCTCATTCTCCTGGGAAATGAGGCTAGAAGCAGGTGTTTATAGGTTTTTAAAGTGGAGCTGAAATTCAAATACTTATCCTGGAATAAAAGCTCAAATTGGAGATTTCCTTCCATACTTTCATCTTTTTCTCTTCCAGGCCAAGATGCCATTATAGAAATGCATGATGAATTTGAAGTCCAAAGTTGGGGTCAGAGGTAGTTTCAACCATGGGCTCTGTTCCTTTTCTCTCCATTCAACCTCTGGCCCAACACCAGAGACATAGACAAGTCATTCAGTATGGACACATAGCTCCTCTAGAACAGATTCTGGGTCATTAAGAAATGCTATGAAGCTCTAAGTGTCATAGGAAAATGTAAAATGTTATTCAAATCTTAATTAATGCCACAGATTAATGGAAGGCTTTTACTTCTCCTTTGTAGCAGTCATGGAATCTATCTGTAAAAAATTTACAAATCACTTTACAGAGGAGGAATAGGAGGGCAAACTGGCTAGACAGTCAGTTTAGTTGCTCAGTCATGTCCAACTCTTTGTGACCCCATGAACCGCAGCACGCCAGGCCTCCCTGTCCATCACCAACTCCCAGAGTTCACTCAAACTCATGTCCATCAAGTCGATGATGCCATCCAGCCATCTCATCCTCTGTCGTCCCCTTCTCCTCCTGCCCTCACTCTTTCCCAGCATCAGGGTCTTTTCAAATGAGTCAGCTCTTCACATCATGTGGCCAGAATGTTGGAGTTTCAGCTTCAACATCAATCCTTTCAATGAACATGCAGGACTGATCTCCTTTAGGATGGACTGGTTGGATCTCCTTGCAATCCAAGGGACTCTGAAGAGTCTTCTCCAACACCACATTTCAAAAGCATCAATTCTTTTGTGCTCAGCTTTCTTTAGAGCCCAATTCTCACATCCATGGATGACTACTGGAAAAACCATAGCCTTAACTAGACAGACCTTTGTTGGCAAAGTAATGCCTCTGCTTTTGAATATGCTATCTAGGTTGGTCATAACTTTCCTTCCAAGGAGTAAGCGTTTTTTAATTTCATGGCTACAATCACCATCTGCAGTGATTTTGGAGCCCAAAAAATAAAGTTAGCCACTGTTTCCACTGTTTCCCCATCTATTTGCCATGAAATGATGGGACCGGATGCCATGATCTTAGTTACCTGAATGTTGAGCTTTAAGCCAACTTTTTCACCCTCCTCTTTCACTTTCATCAAGAGGCTCTTTAGTTCTTCTTCACTTTTTGCCATAAGAGTGGTGTCATCTGAATATCTGAAGCTATTGATATTTCTCCTGGCAATCTTGATTCCAGCTTGTGCTTCCTCCAGCCCAGCATTTCTCATGATGTCCTCTGCATAGAAGTTAAATAAGCAGGATGACAATATATAGCCTTAACATATTCCTTTTCCTATTTGGAACCAGTCTTGTTCCATGTCCAGTTCTAACTGTTGCTTCCTGACCTGCATATAGGTTTCTCAAGAGGCAGATCAGGTGGTCTGGTATTCCCATCTCTTCCAGAATTTTCCACAGTTTATTGTGATCCACACAGTCAAAGGCTTTGGCATAGTCAATAAAGCAGAAATAGATGTTTTTCTGGATCTCTTGCTTTTTCGATGATCCAACGGATGTTGGCAATTTGATCTCTAGTTCCTCTGCCTTTTCTAAATCCAGCTTGAACATTTGAAAGTTCATGGTTCACCTATTGCAGAAGCCTGGCTTGAAGAATTTTGAGCATTACTTTACTAGTGTGTGAGATGAGTGCAATTGTGCGGTAGTTTGAGCATTCTTTGGTATTGCCTTTCTTTGGGATTGGAATGAAAACTGACCTTTTCCAGTCCTGTGGCCACTGCTGAGTTTTCCACATTTGCTGGCATATTGAGTATAGCACTTTCACAGCATCATCTTTTAAGATTTGAAATAGCTCAACTGGAATTCCATCACCTCCACTAGCTTTGTTCGTAGTGATGCTTTCTAAGGCCCACTTGACTTCACATTCCAGGATGTCTGGCTCTAGGTCAGTGATCACACCATCGTGATTATCTTGGTCATAAAGAACTTTTCTGTACAGTTCTTCTGTGTATTCTTGCCATCTCTTCGTAATATCTTCTGCTTCTGTTAGGTCCATACCATTTCTGTCTTTTATTGAGCTCATCGTTGCATGAAATATTCCCTTGGTATCTCTAATTTTCTTGAAGAGATCTATAGTCTTTCCCATTCTGTTGTTTTCCTCTATTTCTTTGCATAGATCGCTGAGGAAGACTTTCTTATCTCTCCTTGCTATTCTTTGGAACTCTGAATTCAAATGGGTATATCTTTCCTTTTCTCCTTTGCTTTTTGCTTCTCTTCTTTTCAAAGCTATTTGTGAAGCCTCCTTAGATAGCCATTTTGCTTTTTTGCATTTCTTTTTCTTGGGAATGGTCTTGATCACTGTCTCCTGTACAATGTCACGAACCTCCATCCATAGTTCATCAGGCACTCTGTCTATCAGAGTTAGTCCCTTAAACCTATTTGTCACTTCTACTGTATAATCATAAGGGATTTGATTTAGGTCATACCTGAATGGTCTAGTGGTTTTCCCCACTTTCTTCAATTTAAGTCTGAATTTGGCAATAAGTAGTTCATGATCTGAGCCGCAGTCAGCTCCCAGTCTTGTTTTTGCTGACTGTATAAAACTTCTCCATCTTTGGCTACAAAGAGTACAATCAATCTTTTTGGTGTTGGCCATCTGGTGATGTCCCTGTGTCCATTTCATTATATGGGACTGGAATGCAAAAGTAGGAAGTCAAGAAACACCTGGAGTAACAGGCAAATTTGGTCTTGGAATACAGAATGAAGCAGGGCAAAGGCTAACAGCGTTTTGCCAGGAGAATCCACTGGTCATAGCAAACTGGCTAGAGACTTGCTCAAAGTCTTCATTACCCATGGAAATAAGAGTAGAACCCAAGTCTCTCTTGACTTCTTGACCATCTTTTCATATACCACTCAGTATTTTACAGTAAATAGTATGGCTGCTGCTATCTCTAACATCTGGTAGACATACAGCATCAACTTACCTCTCTGCAAGGCTCTTCAATGGTCCTCTCACTCCAGGCAAATTACAATCAAATCTTCCTGAGATCTTAAAATCTTTCCAGACACTCTGAGAGAAAAGGTTGTTTGGTATAATAGAAAGCCACACATTTCAGGCAACTGCCTATTAACCCAGGCTGTTGCTCACTAACTCTGTAACATAGAGCTTATAGGAGCTTCAGTTTCATTATACAAGGAAGACAATGATATTTATGCCAAAGACTTATTTTAATGATCAATAATCATTAATAATTAATAAAAATTAATTATTTTAATGATTAATTTTGATGTTGTATTTAAAGGTTGAAAGAGGCACAGAATAGTAATAACTGCTGAATAATAATAATTATTGTTATTAAAGAAGCTGCAAAGTAAAGTGCATTCAAGTTGACAAACAGTTAAGAAGTGCTAGGTAAAAACAAAACAAACAAACAAAAACACAAAAGCATACACAATTAGGTAAGTAAATATGATAGTGAATGGATAACTAAAGGCTTCTGTGATTAAAACATTTGACAGAACCAGTGATATGACACTGCCTGGAACCTTTCTATATCTTATTTTCATGGGTATCTTTAGCATATAGTACCAAGAATTTTGAAAATCTGTCATTAACAAGAATAAGCCAGAAGAAGCAGCTGAAGACGAGGAAGAGAAAGGAATGGGATGGGAGGTGATGTGATGGAAGACAAGCAACATATAGGGATATACGTGCTCTTCAGAATTACTTGTACACAAGGAAGTCTTTTGTGATTGAAAAGGAAATACAGACACGCTGTCTTGGCAGTGTCCATGAATTCACCCAGTCATCTTCTTATCCTTGCAGGGGAAAAAAAAAAGCCTGAACATCAGTGCTGTTTCAGAGAGGAGGATTTTAGGGGAATTGTAGGAGAAGCCTGGAGAATACTCAGGCCAGACACACTGCCTCCCCATGTTCGAGGCTCCCAATCTCATTCCACCTATGGAGAAACTGAAGTGTGACATCCCACCACCATTATGTTGACTGCTACGACTAGCCAAATAGCAAAACTTTGACCCTTTACAGTAAGTGCTCTACACAGAACACTGAGTGAAAATAAGCTTTCCGGAAGCCCATTTCAAAATACACAGAGACATTTATGGTAAAGGGGCCACTCGGCCAGTGGTTTTTCTTGCAGACTCTTGTGGAAGTTTTCTTTCCTTCCAATTAAGGCTCCTTCCAGCCACAGAAAATCTAGGGTTTGCTCTAAAATGCTGCAGTCTCCCTCAAGTGTGCGACACTGTTTTCCTCCGCGGCGGTACAGTTGGCCTTGTTAATGAGGCCCTTGGGGGAGAGTTCATGGTTGCCAGTGCCTCCCTCACCCTGGCTGCTTGCTGATTACAACCCGGCATCAAAGCTTCCGAGACTTTATTACCATATGTTCCATTTCCCTTTTTAGCACTGTTTGGCCTCTGTGTTAAAAGACAAGGTACTTCCTATAGTCGTGCTGCGGCAGCTTTTAGAAGATGATTTGAGCTATAAGAAGAACGCTGGGCTTTGTTGAAGACTTCCTCTGGAAGGGAACATTCTCACTTAGGCGCCAGTAGCTGTGTTTCAGCACACAATTGCATATACACATTAAAAGGCTCTATCCACTAGCCTGGGCAGGCAGGATTTTCCCTGCTATCCTAAACCTACCTTTCACATTGCCAGACTCAATAGTATTAAGGATGCTTGTCAGGGTCTGAATGGAAGGAAATCTCAGACCGACATAACATTTACTTGTAACTTGAAGATAAAAATAAATTCTACAAATTAACTTCCTGTTTGTTTTTCTTGGAGATGATTTTTCCAGGAGGGCTGATATAAGTAAAGAATTTCTCCTGCAAATCCCATGCTCTGGTTGTGAAAGAAAGTTTGTAGAACTAAAATCCTGTAAGTTCTGTCCTCTGAAGCATCAAATGATTTCATTTTTAGCCTATTTTATGAAATGTTTTCCAAGTGTGGTTTGTGTTTATATTTACTCTGACCATCTCCACATTCCATATAATGTGATCAAACTTAACTGAAAAAGACTTCTGTAGCAATATTCATACCACAGGAAGAAAAAAAAGCTATAGAAACTTATAAATATGGTTTGTCAGTGTAGAAATACAACTAAACCATGTCTTACATAATTTCGTTCTTCTAAAACTTTAAGACTTCTTTCCAGTTTGTGGTCATGATTCCCAAAGGAAAATTCCGAAGTTGCCCTGGTTTCCCTACTAACAGAGTCAGGTATAAATTGTGCTCCTATATTTCCAAACACCTGTATCCAAGCAACATATTAAAGTGTGCTGCCAACTGATGTATGTATAGTCAGTAGGCACACCTGACTTTCCAGAAAAATGGTTAAGAGAGAAAAAAAGGCATCAAAAGCAAAATTAAAATCAAAAGGAAAATAATACTGTTTTTTTCCCTTTTTAAAAAATTTTCTCTGGTAAATCTGCAAAAAATACTATTATTGTGTTCTAAATTGGCTATTGTTGTTTAATAAGTTTGTAATGTCTGGAAGGAATTCATAGTTTCTCACTAAATGATACACTTTACTGGATTCTTCTATAGCTAGCTATTCTAGCCTGAAAAATAATTCAAAAAAGTTTCTTGGTGGTCATCAAAATACCTTCTTATTTGGCAAGTAGAAGAGACTCATAAAGGCCCAAAGCATTGATCATGCACAAGAGAATGTGGAACAGGAAACTCACCAGCCAGGACTCTAAGAGTAATAACATGTTAGCATGTTACTGGTGTCTGGTATTCCAGAACACAGACTATATTCCTAGCACAATCCTTCTTACCTTAGTGGATCCAGAAACATATGGCATAAACTGGCAGTTTTGCCTGGAAATCCATGTTCACTTCAGATTAAGCTCTTCTAGACACATGCTAAGACACATGCCAGCTCTATGCCCTTGGGAAATATTTTTCACCATCTTCAAGCCTTAGATACCTCATCCTCAAAGCAGAAATAACAGTGGAAGGGAGAATGGGGAGTTACTGTGTAAAGGGTACAGAGTTTCAGTTTTGGAAAATTAAAAAGATCTAGAGATGGTTGGGGGGTAATGGTTATACAACTTTGTTAATGTACTTAATGGCACTTAAAATGCTTAAATTGCAAATTTTATCCTATATGTATTTTACCACAATTAAAAAAAAACAGGAATAATAAAAGTACCCCATGAGATTGTTTTGAAGTCTACAGAGATAATAAACAGTGTGTGTGGTGCCTAGCACATAGCAAGTACTCAGTAAATGGTCATTATTAGTGTTGTGGTTCATAGTAATAATCAAAATTGGCTTGAACTCCTGCAGAGTCACAACCAGTATCAATGCTTATCATTGTCTGTCTCATCACCTTTCTCCTCCCCACCACACTGCACCTTCACATCCCTACCCTTCTCTTCACTGTTTCCCTTTTCCAGATCTGCATTCTCTCCAACCTCCTTAAATTATCAAGCCCAGTCATCGCAGAAATCCAAAAAATGTTTGGTAGATTCAAGCCCTTCTGCTTAAGTTGCATATAAAAACAATCCTTAAAAGAAATTAAATTCCTCTTTCAGCCAACAAAATGATCTTCAAAGTGACTTGAAAGCTTTAACAGTTGCGAGACTAGCCAAGGATAAAGCTACAAAACCAGCTTGGTTTCTGTATCCTCCTATTCCTTCTTAGATGAGAATAGAGCCAATGAGCAGCACTTCTAGGTTTTGAGTGAGTTTCACAGATGTCCATTCATTCAGTCCACCCCCTCCAGGTGACACCCCAGGAACACAGTCACCCCAAGACTATCACTCTTGATCCTACAATTGGATGGTGTCCTGCAACCTTTATACACTGTGATGCCTAATAGGATCTATCCTCCAAGTTCTTTCTCTTTCTCCAAACACTTCAAAACAAATAGAGATAGAAAGAGCCTTGGAAATCTTTCAGTCAATGCTCTTCATCTTACCAATAAAAGCATGAAGCCCAGCCTGGCTAGATAATGAGATGCACTTTACACATCTCTGCTTTGGATCCCACTGTCTTCAGCCTTTTAGATACCTTGTGCTATCAAGGATTCCCCCTCTTCTGTAACTGCCGTCTTGCCTCACAACTTGCTCTTCTCCCCTTCTCCCTACTTCCTTCCAGTTCTCAGTCTACATCTCTTCTTTCAGAGTCCAGTTCTCAGAGGCACAAGTTGCACCCATTCTTCTCATTTGCTCGCCTCTCACACAACTTCGCACCCCAGTGTCATCTGGCATCTACCCTTACTACACTTTCAAAGCTGCTCTCTCCAGCTAAGAACTGAACTCTTCTAGGTCTTTATGTTCACCTTTCAAACATCTTGCCTGATCCTTCAATAGCATTTGACACTTTTCAAGTAGTTCCCTTTTAAAATACCCTTCCCTGACTTCCTTGCTGTCACTCTCTCTTAGTTTTGCTGCAAATTCTGTAGTCACTCCATCTCAGTATTTGTGGCTACCTGCCCATCTCTGCCCATACCTTCAATGTTAAAGTGCCTCAGGGCTTTATCCTGGGTCTTTCTCTTTAACTTTCACTTCATAAATTCTTCCTGAGCAATTTGTCTGCTTCTGTTACTTTACTGGCCAATAGTTCTGAAATCATTTTCTTCTGAGCTCTATATGAGTGCCAACCCAATGCCCCATTTTGATGATCTTTAAGAAAGCTCAAACTCAACTTGCTCATGTCATTTTACTTTCAAAATGTGCTCTTTCTATCATTTTTTATTTTAATTAGTGGTCTTATTATGCACCCAGTGGCTAACGAAAAAAATCTAGAAGGCATCATATTCCTTCCTCTTCTTTATTCCCATTTTATACATTAATTTTTTTATGCATTGAGACAAATAACTCCTTACCAGGTGCCAGGCTCTATTTTAGTCATCTCTAATCCACTCTGTTTAATTCACTGTTACATAAATAGTGATCTAATTTGCCTAATTATATTCTCCACCAACCCCTTAGTTTATAATCCAGGTCTTACCTGAACGATCGGAGAAAGCAATGGCACCCCACTCCAGTACTCTTGCCTGGAAAATCCCATGGACGGAGGAGCCTGGTGGGCTCCTCTATGGGGTCACACAGAGTCGGACACGACTGAAGCGACTTAGCAGCAGTAGCAGCAGTACCTGAACTACTGCAATGACCTTCTAACTGCCCCATATTCACTCTTGTTTTCTTCATTTATCTCTATGCCATAATATTTAATCCTCTCTAGCACCACTTTTAATTATGAAAATCTTCAAAAAGTTTTACAATGAATAACAAACATGCATGTATTACTCTCTTCTTATATTCCACAATTGTTGACATTGTACTATGTTTGTTTGATTTTATTCTTTCAATATTAAATGTTTGTGACCATAAGTGTTCATATTTTATCTACACTATTTGAAAATAAGTTATAAATAACATGACAGTTCACCCTAGAATAACAATAATATTCCATAATATCCAGTCCATATTCTCAATTTCTCAATTGCCCCAGAAATCTCTTCTCTTGTTGCTCCTTGTATCCTCAATCAAAATTCTCTTTGGATTAATTCATTGCATTTGATTGTTATATATCTGTTTTACATTTAAGTTTAGAATTGTCCCCAATCATTTTTTTCAATGACGTGAACTTTGAAAAAGTTAAGTTCAAGATAGTTGCATTGTAGAATGTTACATTTTCTGAGTATGTTGGTCTATTTCCTCATTGTTTAGAGATGCTACATTTTAGTTGTTTTTTAAACTTTCTATTTTGTATCAGGGTATAGCCAATTAACAAAAAATTTTGTGATAGTTTCAGATGAACAGCAAATAAACTCAGCCATACATATACATGTATCCATTTTTCCCCAAACACCCCTCCCATCCAGGCTCCCACATAACATTAAGAAGAGTTCCATGTGCTATATAGTAGGTCCTAGTTGGTTATCTGTTTCGAATATAGCAGTGTGTACATGTCCATCCCAAACTCCTTAACCACCCCATCCCCCCATACTTCCCCCTGGCAAGCATAAGCTTATTCTGGAAGTCTGTTGAGTCTGTTTCTGTTTTGGGTGTGAGTTGATTTGTATCATTTCTTTTTAGATTCCACGTTTAATGGATGTCATGTGATATTTCTCCTACTCTGTCTGACTTACTTCACTCTGTATGACATTCTCTAGGTCCGTCCATGTTGCTGCAATTGTACTGTTTCATCTTTTTATGGCTGAGTAATATTCCATTGTATATATGCACCACATCGTCTTTATCCATTCCTCTGTCAATGGACATTTAGGTTACTTCCACATCTTGGCCATTGTAAACAGTGCCGTATGTATGTAAACAGGGTTCATGTGTCATTTTAGATAATGTTTTTAGGCATGTTACATTTTAATATTTGGTCAGGGTGCTAATAGCTGTCTGTTCTTCTCTTCATCACAACAATATATTTTTCCATTTTCAGCTAGAAAGTGATTAGTCAGGTGACCCTCTGGCACCATTAATACCCTGTTCTCCACCAAGCTTTCACCGTGTTTTAGCATCCATTCATGATCACTGGCTGCATCAGTTACTAAAAAAAAAAGAGAAAATCACTCAGTCGTGTCCAACTCTTTGCGACCCCCATGGACTGTAGCCTACCAGACTCTTCCATCTGTGGGATTTTTCAGGCAAGAATACTGGAGTGGGTTGCTATTTCCTTCTCCAATCAATTACTAAGTTGGGTGATTTTTTCAAAATGTAAATCTAATCATCATTTCTCTTCAGTCATTTTCTATAACTACCTAATAAAGTCCAAAACACTTAGAATGCCTTCCAAGTCCCTTTGAGGTCTGCTTATCCCTCCAAACTGTTCTCTCGTTTCTCTCCTCTTCACTCTATACATTCTAACCAAATTGGTTTTCTATTGGAAATATGCAAGTTATATTGGAAGTTCACATATTCTGCCTTTAGCGATGCATTTGACCTTCTAAAAAAATCTGCTTTTCTGCCCTTTGTGTTTATTTTTTAGGAGGAAAAAACATATGACTTGAAGCAAAGCTGAAAGTCTCTGTGAAGCGAGATAATAATGTTTTCTTTTAAGCTAATCTCTTTTGCAAAGCTGTGGCTTCGCAAGGCTCTTAGCAGGCAATAGAGGGTCTGCTTCTTTGAAGGGATAAAATGTCCAAAACAGTTTCACCCTGATTTTTAGCTCAAGGGAAAGGAAGAGAAGACATCTGATGCACTTTCTGTGTAACTACTGTTGACAAAAAGATTTGGCCTGAAATTTCTGCCCCTCCCTCCATTTCCTCCAGAGGAGGATTAAAGCGTAGACAAATGATAATGAGCTTAATTTTTCTTGCAGCAATTTCAGCTTCCACTAAATTTCACTTTTCATGTTCTTTAGCTTTCTGAGGTCATTGCTGTTAACAGAAACAATGATTGCTATTATTATTATGATTGTAATCTAGCATCTGTACTTTTATTCTGCCATCTGGAGGACATCAAAACTTAAATAACCCATGATGATCTTTTTAGGTGAGAGATCAACTAACTCTTCTGACAATAGTCAGCGTGTGTCCCTCTGAGGTCAGTCCTTTGGATCACTCAGTCCTGCATGCCAATGGGTAGCCTCTATCTGTGTTAATAACAGAATGGCAGGCAACCTAGAAACTATTTGTTAAAGAAGAGAGTAAAGTTTGAAGCAAACTTACAACTTTTAAACTAGGAGACCATGCCTATATCGTGTACCTTAACAACAATCAACATTTTGGTCAGGAATAAGCAGGACATTCTTCTACAGAGTTCTTATTTTTTCCAGGTTCCTATATGTTCTGAGGGTGGTTTTCCAGCTCCAAAGTTTGCTTATCTTTCACCCTATTCGGTTCACAAAAAAGACTTTCTCAATTCTTGGCACTTCTCTTCAGTATTGCCCTTCTGCGCCTCACGGACTTCCAGGGCAAAAATCTCAGCCAATTTTAATCACGTACTTCACACAATGCCAGCCTCTGGGGTAAAAAAGAACTTGAGAAGGCCAACTGAAATAAGCTCTTGATCCAAAACGACTTGGTGTCCATCTAGATGAGAGTGGTTGATTCTGGAGAAGAAAAAAGGTGGAGTCCTGAGGAAAATGGGGCCAGGGGCCGCTGGCTTCTTCTAGTGGCCTCATTTCAAGTTTACCGTCATTGCCTCTTGTTGAATTTGTGCTCCCTTCAGCCTCATATCTCCTCTGAGCCTCTCTAGCAGAAGTCACTCATTTGTAGATGGCACGTTCTAGGATATCCCCACTAAAATAATATAGGTCTTGTCATTTGGACCATGAAATCAAACAGCCATGCAAAGGACACTTCCTTCATCATACTACTTAATCGAAGGCCACATGTCAAAACCACTGAAAACAAAACCTATAACCAGTGAGTTAAGATATTACCCTCATTGTTACCAGGTCGGCCCAGTTGCCTTCCATATAAAAGATTGAAAGTGTACAGGGAAGTATAATAACTGAATACAAAAATAATTTAACTATTTAAATGCTTAGAGAATTTAATTTAATGCTTAGAGAATACCTACTAAGTGTGTGCTTGACTCTAAGGATAAACATCTCATTCATAAAGGACAACAGTCTTGTGGGGACTCAGTTACATCAACAATTTACCAAGTATTAATACAGAAACCCCCATGTAATAACTGACATAGAGTCACAGTGCTAAAGAGATTATTTCTCAGGGAACCAAAGGGTCCACAGCAGAAGTACAATGGCAAAGGGGGACTCAAAGAATCACTTGGAGTTGATTAAGTATAGCAAAAGCAACGGCATTAAAAGGTTGCTGAACCATGAAAGATGCTGGGATTCTTGGCCTCCAGAGGAGAAGAATTCAATCCGGGGCCAGAGAGGAGGCTTGATCACTCAGAGCTTTTGTGTGATAAAGTTTTATTAAAGTATAAAAGAGATAGAGAAATCTCTGACATAGATATCAGAACAAGATCTTCACAACCCAGATAATCATGATGGTGTGATCACTGACCTAGAGCCAGACATCCTGGAATGTGAAGTCAAGTGGGCCTTAGAAAGCATCACAATGAACAAAGCTAGTGGAGGTGATAGAATTCCAGTTGAGCTATTCCAAATTCTGAAAGATGATGCTGTGAAAGTGCTGCACTCAATATGCCAGCAAATTTGGAAAACTCAGCAGTGGCCACAGAACTGGAAAAGGTCAGTTTTCATTCCAATCCCAAAGAAAGGCAATGCCAAAGAATGCTTGAACTACCGCACAATTGCACTCATCTCACACGCTAGTAAAGTAATGCTCAAAATTCTCCAAGCCAGGTTTCAGCAATATGTGAACCGTGAACTTCCTGATATTCAAGCTGGTTTTAGAAAAGGCGGAGGAACCAGAGATCAAATTGCCAACATCTGCTGGATCATTGAAAAAGCAAGAGAGTTCCAGAAAAACATCTATTTCTGCTTTATTGACTATGCCAAAGCCTTTGACTGTGTGGATCACAATAAACTGTGGAAAATTCTGAAAGAGATGGGAATACCAGAACACCCGATCTGCCTCTTAAGAAATTTGTATGCAGGTCAGGAAGCAACAGTTAGAACTGGACATGGAACAACAGACTGGTTCCAAATAGGAAAAGGAGTACATCAAGGCTGTATGTTGTCACCCTGCTTATTTAAATTATATGCAGAGTACACCATGAGAAATGCTGGACTGGAAGAAGCACAAGCTGGAATCAAGATTGCCAGGAGAAATATCAATAACCTCAGATATGCAGATGACACCACCCTTATGGCAGAAAGTGAAGAGGAACTAAAGAGCCTCTTGATGAAACTAAAAGTGGAGACTGAAAAAGTTGGCTTAAAGCTCAACATTCAGAAAACGAAGATCATGGCATCTGGTCCCATCACTTCATGGGAAATAGATGGGGAAACAATGGAAACAGTATCAGACTTTATTTTTCTGGGCTCCAAAATCACTGCAGATGGTGACTGCAGCCGTGAAATTAAAAGACGCTTACTCCTTGGAAGGAAAGTTATGACCAACCTAGATAGCATATTCAAAAGCAGAGACATTACTTTGCCAACAAAGGTTCGTCCAGTCAAGGCTATGCTTTTTCCTGTGGTCATGTATGGATGTGAGAATTGGACTGTGAAGAAGGCTGAGCGCCGAAGAATTGATGCTTTTGAACTGTGGTGTTGGAGAAGACTCTTGAGAGTCCCTTGGACTGCAAGGAGATCCAACCAGTCCATTCTGAAGGAGATCAGCCCTGGGATTTCTTTGGAAGGCATGATGCTAAAGCTGAAACTCCAGTACTTTGGCCACCTTATGTGAAGAATTGACTCATTGGAAAAGACTCTGATGCTGGGAGGTATTGGGGGCAAGAGGAGAAGGGGACGAAAGAGGATGAGATGGCTGGATGCCATCACTGACTCGATGGACGTGAGTCTGAGTGAACTCCGGGAGTTGGTGATGGACAGGGAGACCTGGCGTGCTGGCATTCATGGGGTCGCAAAGAGTTGGACACGACTGAGCAACTGATCTGGTCTGACAGAGTTTAAACTGAGTTGTTTGCTGTGTAACCATCAGTTTGAGGCTTAAAGATAAAAACGTTTTATATGACTAAGACTGAGGGATGTAGAGGAAAACAAAAAAAATTTGTCCTTTCCTCCTCCTTGAGAATTCCAGACCCCTATCTCCTTGGGGACCCCCAGACTTCCTATCAACCTGCCTAGGAATTGACTCTCAGTGTTTTAGGGAAGAGGGAAATCTCACAACACATCCACTTATCTCTTGGCAATACTTTTCTAGGCAAATTTTTCATTTCAATCTTTTTTCTCCAACCACAGCGTATGTCAGCTACACATATCAGGTAATTTGGGATCAGATCAGACCAGATCAGTCACTCAGTCGTGTCCGACTCTTTGAGACCCCATGAATCGCAGCACACCAGGCCTCCCTGTCCATCACCAACTCCTGGAGTTCACTCAGACTCACGTCCATCGAGTCAGTGATGCCATCCAGCCATCTCATCCTCTGTCGTCCTCTTCTCCTCCTGCCCCCAATCCCTCCCAGCATCAGAGTCTTTTCCAATGAGTCAACTCCTCACATGAGGTGGCCAAAGTACTGGAGTTTCAGCTTTAGCATCATTCCTTCCAAAGAAATCCCAGGGCTGATCTCCTTCAGAATGGACTGGTTGGATCTCCTTGCAGTCCAAGGGACTCTCAAAAGTCTTCTCCAACACCACAGTTCAAAAGCATCAATTCTTCGGCGCTCAGCCTTCTTCATAGTCCAACTCTCACATCCATACATGACCACAGGAAAAACCATAGCCTTGACTGGACGAACCTTTGTTGGCAAAGTAATGTCTCTGCTTTTGAATATGCTATCTAGGTTGGTCATAACTTTCCTTCCAAGGAGTAAGCGTCTTTTAATTTCATGGCTGCAGTCACCATCTGCAGTGATTTTGGAGCCCAGAAAAATAAAGTTTGACACTGTTTCCCCATCTATTTCCCATGGTTGATAATGAAGGTTCCATATTCATTGAAATGACATGAAGTGGAGAGAGAAGGGTGCTGCTCAGGAAGGCCAAATACAAGTAGTTTAACTAGATCGCATATTGTGCTCCTTCTCAGTCGCTCAGTCTTGTCCAAATCTGTGTGCCCCCAAGGACTGTAACCCCGCCAGTCTCCTCTGTCCATGGGATTCTCCAGGCAAGAATACTGGAATGGGTTGCCATGCCCTCCACCAGGGGATCTTCCCAACCCAGGGATTGAACCCATGTCTCGTGCACTGCCACCAGTGCAGTGGATTCTTTACTGCTGAGCCACCAGAGAAACCACATACAATAATTTATTATGGTGAGGCTTGTGGTATCTTCCTGACTACTTTTGCCTGTTTATTTATCTCTTCTTTTCCCCTTCTTCAAGGAGAGAAAGGGTGAAATTTCCCCCATAGATCGTTTATTGAGAACATGGTGCAGAAGGAAGATTTCTATATTCCCAGATACCTGATGATATCCGGGGAATTGAAGTATAAGGAACATGTCTTGGGGCCACAGCTGGTCTTTGAACTAAGATGACAGGGACTGGATGAGAAGAGAATGGTTACACACTCCGGGATTCTTTCCTGGAGAATTCCATAAGGACAAGGAGCCTGGTGGACTGTAGTCCATGGGGTCACAAAGAGTTGGATACAACTTAGCGACTAAACAGCAGCAGCAGTGTGGATGGCAGGGTTCTTTTTTGGGCTTCCCTGGTGGCTCAGAGGTTAAAGCGTCTGCCTCCAATGCAGGAGACCCGGGTTCGATCCTTGGATTGGGAAAATCCCCTGGAGAAGGCAATGGTAACCCACTCCAGTATTCTTGCCTGGAGAATCCCATGGACGGAGAAGCCTGGTAGGCTACAGTCCATGGGGTTGCAAAGAGTCGGACACGACTGAGCGACTTCACCTTCACCTTCTTGGGGTCAAAGAGTAAGAGACTCCTAATTTTATAGTAGAGGGGAACAGAAGCAGATGAGAGAATTTAAAGCAGTTGTTTGGCCTTTACTTGTTCAGATATGACCCTGCTCTGACCTTGAAATAAATGATGCATAGCTCCAAAAGTATTTCATATGTACTTAGTCCCTCAGTCATGTCCAACTCTTTGCGAGCCCATGGATTGTAGCCTGCCAGGCTTCTCTGTCCCTGGGGATTCTCCAGGCAAGAATACTGGAGTGGATTGCCTTGATCTCCTCCAGGGGATCTTCCAAACTCAGAGATTGAACTCAGGTCTCTAGCATTGCAGGTGAATTCTTTACCATCATAGCCACCAGGGAAGCCCAAGAATACTGGAGTCGGTAGCCTATCTCTTCTCCAGTTGAATCTTCCCAACCCAGGAATCAAACTGGGTTGCCTGACTTGCAGGTAGATTTTTTACCAGCTGAGCTACCTATATATAATTCTGTAGGGTTGATCTCTGCTTAGTAATATAGGGAGGGGACCAGGATGGGAATTTATGTTTATTAAACACCTGTCACATTTATCTTGTTTCAGACATTTTTAAAAAAACATTTTACATAAGTTTCTCAATACTCATTCTGGGTTTCTTCACCTTTCTTTCAAAAGTGCCTACTCTTGGGAGCCTCGAGCTGCTATTAGCTGTGTGTGCTGCACCAGGTTTATAAAGGGAGACTCCCAAGCCAGGTTTACTTCTCCACTCAACACTCAGGCCATCAGACACATTGTATTTTCTTTTAATCTCCATCAGAATTTGCCTGCATGTCAGTTCCCAGCCAGAGAAGTGATACACAGTTCGTTTATTAATGTTTTACCATATACTACTCCCACACATGTGCAATGTTTCTTAATGTGGCTGCATATAATGAGATTTTCACTTGGCTAGGTTCACCCCACCCACACAGTAGTTATCTGCTGTTGGTCCCTCTCTAGGAACAAATGAGGTGTTTAATGACTGATCCAGTCCACCTGTATGTAGTCAGATACAAAGGCCTCATGGGGATTTCCGGCTGTCTCAGGAAGTTTTACAGAGTTATTCACTCTCAGTGTTAGTTTCCTAGAGCTGCTATACAAACTAGTACAAACCTAACAAAATTTTATTTTCTCCCAGTTCTGGAGGCCAGAAGTCTGAAATCAAGGGTGCACACTTGCTAAAAGCTCTAGGGGAAGATCCTGCCTTGCTTTTTCTGGCTTTGATGGCTCCTGGCATCCCTTGGCATATGCCAACATGACTAGAGCCTCTGTCCTTGTCTTCACATGGCTTTCTCACCTGGGTTTCTGTGTGTCCTCTCTTCTCATAAGGACACTAGCCCTCGAATCCCCAAATCGAGGATGATTTTATCTCAACACGCTGAGCTAATTACATCAGCAAAGATCATATTTATAAATAAGGCCACTTTCTGAGGTTCCGGTTGGATAGGAATTGGGACTGGAAAGGGGACGTTATTCAGCCCACTGCATTCTTTTATATGGTCAAAGTGAGGGAGAAGGAAATACAAAGGAAAGCAAATGCTTCCTTGACCCTCTAGGGGCTCTGCTTCTCATTTTTTCATCGACCTATCTCAGGAGGTGGCTTTGCATCACAGCAATTCTCTCTCCCCTTCTTGTTATGCCTTGACAGCACAAGAAGAACCTGCTTCCTTCCATGTAGCCCAAACACTTTGCCTTCTTATTGCCTTTCATCACCGGTTTCCCTGAGTCTGTTTTTGAGACGTCCAGCATACTCAGAGATGTTTTAAATTATCTTTCCACTTGTGCCCCTTTCAGGATGACCAATTTGTGAGTTTCTCACCCATTGAGAATTGTTGTTTATAATTATTTCTCTCTAGTCCAATCTGCATTTTAATCAACTGAATTCTAGATGTGGCTAGAGTACTAGCATTATATCCATTTTAAACACGTTCCTGGTGTTCTTTAAGTCACTTTTCACTGTGTGACAGTTTTCCCATTCTGGCCAATTTCAACTAAGCTTTCCAAGTGAAAATTGGAAAATTGGTAAAATCTCCACCACTCTTGCTGTCTGAATGTAATGTCTGTGTTTTCTCAACACTGAGCCAGACACGTGGTCTAACTTACAGGAGTGCACTCACTGGAACTACAGATTTGAAACCCAAACTTCTCTGGAAAGTCAATTTGTCATAAATAGAGGAGAGCTCAATGAATACTTAGCCAGGTTGTGTGAAAAACATCCCATGACAGTGCCTTTGCCTTCTGTGAAGACAAAAATACTTCCACAAAAAGAACATTTTCTCCGATCAAATCTCAAACTTCGTTTACCTGATTCAGAATCAAAATTAAGATAGGAAATTGAAAAGGCACTTAAGTTTTAGAATGATCTGTCAGCAAAACAAAGATTTGTCTGATTAGTTGCAAACTAAGTATCTGTCTTAATATGTGTAAACTAGCACTATTCTGAGAATCTACACATGAGTTCCAAAATCAATCACCTTACCAGTGAAGGCCTATATAATTCTTAAGCTTTAGTGGTAAGGATATTGTAAACAGCTAGTGTAGTAAATGCAATATTATCCATCAGAGTAAATAGAAGTATTCTAATTCATTGCAAAATTAAATTTTTTTTTTGTTTTCCTATTTTGCAATTTCTCAACTCCTAATTCATTTAAACATGTTCATTTTATTTTCTTAGTAAAAATGATATTCTTAAAGTAATTAGGCTGTCAGCTCAAAATATTTCATTTCCTTCTGGTAAATAGAAATTAAAAAAAATATTTTCATTGTTTCACAGTTATTTTAAAACAACTTATCTCTTTAACTACTTTTGGCATTAAAAAAAAAGAAATCATATTCATCTTCATTCATACCCTATTTCAAGTCAGAGCTCTCCTTTCTGAGTCTGCTAACAGCTCAAATGATGTCCAGCTATTATCCTCGGGGTACAATATCAGTAAACAAGCACAATTCAAATAAAAC
This sequence comes from Bos javanicus, assembly GCF_032452875.1. NCBI lineage: Eukaryota > Metazoa > Chordata > Mammalia > Artiodactyla > Bovidae > Bos > Bos javanicus. The sequence goes on along the minus strand of NC_083887.1, from coordinate 32,850,518 downwards.
AGAATTACCTGAAGAAAACAACTGTGCTAACACAAGCCATAAGGCACTCAATTTCAAGTTTGTCCAGTCCTAAAATGCTTGTTTTTTGATATTTTGTTCTTAACAGATCTTTGTACATAGCCATATGGTCACAGTCTGGGCACCTTTGAGAAAAGTCCATATTGCTCTTCCCATTTGCCCCATTTTCTGTGAACTTGGGCATGTGACAGGATGGGCAGCCTCCTGCCTTGCTCCATTCCCAATCTCCCATGTTCACTCCTCAGCACTCCACAGTCCCTCTAACCCGTCCCTCCTCAAGGTCCCTCATAAATGGACAATCTCCATTGACTCAGAGAATCAGACAAGAGTTGCAGATGCAACTTGGGTCCTCTCCTTGGCTCAAACCTGTTGCCTTGGAGACCTTACACTTGTCTAGGCTCTGCTTGGTAACAGGCCCCTGTCTCATCACAGGGCTGGGCAAAGAGCCCAGTCTGAAGCAGCCATAGTCCTTCCCCCTTCAATGACTGCTCCAGTTGGGCACATGCATTGACACTAGCAAGGAAACCCTTCTTCCTTCTCTGGTTTGCTGCTAAAAGGATATAAGCTCTGAGCTCTGTAGCTTTGTTTCCTGACACATTTATAGCAAAAGAAAATGAGAAAAAAAGATGTCAGAGATCAGAAAATAATCTTGTGGATCACCCCTATAATTCAAATCCCTTAGAGGATTCCTTCCTTATGTTGGGTAAAAAAAAAAATTAATACCCCCCCCCTTTTAGTTTAAACAGGATTTAATTGGACACATAACTCTTACAACTTAATCAATCTTAACTAATATAAAAAGGGTGAGATTCTGGGAGCAAAGTTAAGCATAAGACTCAGGCACACTGTCAAGTGGGGCCAACTGGAGATTGACCCTTTTGGAGGATTGGAGAGGTGGTGGTAATAACTGGAGAGGGAACGAGCGCAAGGATGAGAGAGGGCAAGTCCAATACTCGGGATGTTGTTAAGTAAAAGTAGGTCAAGCAGTCTCCAAATCAGAGGAACTGCAGAGGCCTGAGACAGGTAAGAAACAGGAGGCAAGCAGGCATTTTGGATTTGATCTTTGGGAACTGAGCTGCCAGGTAATGACTTGGCACAGGAAAATGAGTCATTAGTAATTGGTATAGTAATCTTTCAAAATGTACAAGTCAACTAATTGAAGTTGAGTTGTAGGTTCAGACAAAATAGCAACAGATACAGTTTCCTTTAGCCATTATATTCACTCTACCCAGCAGTTTGATTGTCCTCAGAACCTGGGCTGGAACAAAGCAAAATGCAAGAACAGGTATGTATAGCCTCCACCACTTTCCTCCCCACAACCACTTCAATTGTCAATCCCTTTTTGCCAGCTTCATTTTAAGTCAAACCCCATGCGTGTTTTTGCCACTTCTTAACAGATATGAGACTCTTTCTCTCCACTCAATTCCCAGTTTCCAAATAGGTCTGGTTCCAAATATTTATGTGTGTGAGCTGGGAAAGTAATCCTTCAAAATGTACATGAGCTTTTGTAGGTTTTTGAGGGCTGAAACCCAACCACAAAGAAAGTTGACGCTATGGGGAAATGGACCCTGAGCTAATAAGACTCAAGACTCTCAGCATGCATTTCCCCACCCCAGCTTCATGCCTAAAGCCACAGCTACTGCAGAGAGGACATGGCAGGGTTCAAATGACCCCTTCCCTGCTTTGAATCTCTCACAGCTAATGAAAGGAAGAACTGACTGCTCTGGTTATCTACTGTTCTATAACAAGCCACGGTCCAAATTAGAGACCGTACATAAATTGAACACAAAAACCACTCTACTATATCTCATGATTCTGGGGGTCAGGAGTTAGGGTAATTTTCTACTGAGCAATTCTTCCGCTCACTTGAAGTCTACTGGGATCACTTGTGTCTGGTAGCTTGGTTCCCTACATTCTGAAAAACCCCGAGGGCTTCACTCACATGCCTGAAACCTTAGCAAGAATAGCTCCAAGGCCGCACTCAGCAGGGGACCCCCTCTGTCCCCATGGAGTTGCCAAGTTCCTAGCTATAGGGTTCCAGTAGGGTAGCTGGACTTCTCATGTGGCACCTCAGGACTCCAAGAGAATAAAGTAGAAGCTGCCTATCCTTTCAAATGCCAAGCCCAAACTGGCAGAGAATCTCTTCCATCATATTCTATTTGCCAAATTGGCACAGGCCAGCCCAGATTTAAAGGGAGAAGGAACAGCTCTTCACCTTTCCAAGGGAAGAATGTCAAAACTTTTCAGCCATTTTTAATCCATTACAGGGTTCTTCTAGGACTCTTAACATGGCTACACTGTCAACTTTGAGGTCTTTCCTTGTTTTCATGTTCAAACAACTTTTAAAATCCACTGCTACAAATTTCTTCAGGTGAGTTCAATAAACCTTTAATTATGCATTACTCACTGGGAGAGAATAAAATGCCAGGAGAAATGCCCTGACTTGGAGATATGACAAGCAAGGCAGATTGATCATTTCTGCCCTTATGCAGATTAACTTCTGATAGACAGTATAAGAAAGTAAAAGGCAATTATACTTCCTTATAATTTCTATGATAAAACATTTGAGCATAAATAAGAGCTAGCCAGACCAAGAGGGGAAGAGTATTCAAAGCAGACAGAAAAATTTGCAAAGGACTGAAGTTTTTATAGACAGCAGTCTCTTTCTAGAATAAAGTTGAAAAGGGGTGGAGAATATATAAAGAAAGATGTAGTGGAAAGAGAAGGCTGGAGAAGTAATCAGGAGTCAAATCAAGAAAAGTCTTATAATCATTTCAAGAAATCAGGTTTTCATTCTTAATGTGGGAACCCACGTCTGATGGAGAACTGAAGGACACAAGAAGAGAAAAGACCTAATTAGATTTGTGCTTCTAGTAGATTACCTGGCTGCAGTAAGAGGAAGGCATTGGATGATTGTAAAGCAGGAGGCAAGGCGAGTATTAAGCAAACTGTGCAGTGATGTTAGTAAAAGGTCATGGTGGCCTGAATAGGGAAGTGGCAGTCACTACAGAAAAATGTGGGCAGGGATTTTAAAAGCAATTCAGGTCAAATCAACTGGACTTTGTGACTGGATGTAGATGGTGAGGGAGATGAAAGAGGAAAGGCTGCCACTCAACCAATGATTAAAGTTCTGGTGAAGACTGATGATGTCAATGCAGCAAGGCAGAGAACACAGGAAAGGCTCGGGTTCGGACACAAGAGTGAATGTATTTTAAATGCATTGAATTTGAGGTACCAATGAGACATCTGGTAGCCACCCAAGTGGCTCAGCAATGGAGAATCTGCCTGCCAAAGCAGGAGACCCAGGTTTGATCTCTGAGTCGGGAAGATCCCCTGGAAAAGGAAATGGCAACCCACTCCAGTATTCTTGCCTAGGAAATCCTGTGGACAGAGGAGCCTGGTGGTCTTCAGTCCATGGGGTCACTTAGCAACTAAACGACATCAATGAGACATCCATATAGAGATGCACTATATATGCTGAGAAGAAATCCTTCAAAGGAGGCTAAAAGGGCATGGCCAGAGTTAAAGAAAAGGGTCATGACACAGAAGTGAACAAGAGTCAATGTTCAAGAAAGAGTGAGTGGAATGGTCAGTAGATTCAAATGCAATCTCCATGCACCAGGCACTGAGTTAGAATATGGAACCCCAAAATGACTAAGATGGTCTTCCTGCCCTTGGAAACACTATTGTGTTATTTCCTTATGTCTAATCCCTACCTTGGCTCCCTTGGTACTGAGATTTTTATCTTCTTGTCCACAGTTCTTCTGGAATCTGGAGTCCTGGGTCCAAATCCCAGTTTTTATAGCATAATACCTAGTCATGCTAACTTACTGCTGCTGCTGCTGCTAAGTCACTTCAGTCGTGTCCGATTCTGTGCAACCCCACAGACGGCAGCCCACCAGGCTCCCCCATCCCTGGGATTCTCCAGGCAAGAACACAGGAGTGGGTTGCCATTTCCTTCTCCAATGCATGAAAGTGAAAAGTGAAAGTGAAGTCCCTCGGTCGTGTCCAACTCTTAGCGACCCCATGGACTGCAGCCTACCAGGCTCCTCCGTCCATGGGATTTTCCAGGCAAGAGTACTTGATACTTCTTACAAAATATTATCAATGTGGTAGTTGACTCCCCATTGCTAAAAATTTTCTATATTTCTTTCCCTACTTGGTCAGAGTCTGTGGTTTCCATGCCCTTGTTATGATTTGGTTCATTTTGTTTCTGAATACCAAGATCAACTCCCCCTTTTTGTTTTCCCAACCCAGCATGAACCGCCTGTTCTAATACATACATGGAATGACCCAAAAATCAATGTTCATAAGTCGTAGGTGATCTGTATTCTAAAAGATAAGAGTCCAAGAGGAATCTCAAGACTTGTTTTCAGCCAACAGTTTTCTCTTCCCTGTAACTCTGGCAGTTTTTTTGTGTGTTCCCTTAAGAAGGGTACTGTGAGATGTCTATTTTTTTCAGAGAACATTTATCAACAGGGTATTAAGCTGAGTGCTGAAGAATTGATGCTTTTGAACTGTGGTGTTGGAGAAGACTCTTGAGAGTCCCTTGGACTGCAAGGAGATACAACCAGTCCATTCTGCAGGAGATCAGCCCTGGGATTTCTTTGGAAGGAATGATGCTGAAGTTGAAACTCCAGTACTTTGGTCACCTCATGCGAAGAGTTGACTCATTGGAAAAGACTCTGATGCTGGGAGAGATTGGGGGCAGGAGGAGAAGGGGACAACAGAGGATGAGATGGCTGGATGGCATCACTGACTCGATGGATGTGAGTCTCAGTGAACTCCGGGAGTTGGTGATGGACAGGGAGGCCTGGCGTGCTGCAATTCGTAGGGTTGCAAAGAGTCGGACACGACTGAGCAACTGAACTGAACTGAACTGATTGACCCTGAAGTATCATTGGAAAGGCAGATTTTACTTGATACTGGAGTTTTTGGCCTTTCCTTCTGTTATATGCTATATGTTAGACTCCCCATAGGGTGGGTAAATCAGGGCAGACCGTGGAATCATCTGTTCCTTGGTACTGCAATATCACCTGGCAGATGGAACCTTATGGCTGAGCTTTGGAGGAAAGTATTCTCTCCTGCCATTGGCAGGAATTTAGGGCAGCTTCTTTCTGGCTCATAAAGTTGTCCTTTGTAAACACTATAATTTTGGCTCTCTAGTTCTTCCTCAATTTTCCATGCTAAAAGGAGCTGAGCCTTGGCATAGATAATGCACAATATACTACTTGGATAATAATTGGGAGCATATTATAATGGATGATTTTTTGTAATAGATGTAATTTTTTTCATCTATGCTTTGCCTGGACTGGTATGACATGGGCACACAGCCACTGCTGGCAGTTTTATGGGGAGAGGAGAGGGCACTGAACAAAAGCTGGGCTATGGTTTTTTAACGTGTGGTGAAAAATTCACATGTAGTTTATAAAGTGCTGATTGTGCATTTAACCCAATAATGCCTAGGGAATTAAAGTACAATTCAATATACATCAAATGTTTCAGAAGAGTAGAGTCATATCATACAGGAAGGTGACCTTCAAAGCAGTAGCCTATAAACCCAAATTTGCATATAGTCAGAATTATTGATTTGCAGAGACATGGATGGACCTAGAGACTGTCATTCAGAATGAAGTAAGTCAGAAAGAGAAAAGCAAATATCATATATTAACACATATATGTGGAATCTAGAAAGTGGTACAGATGAACCTATTTGCAAAGCAGAAATAAGGACACAGACATAGAGAATAAATATATGGATACCAAGGGGGGAAAGGGAGGAGTATGGGATGAACTGGGAGACTGGGATTGACGTATATACTCTATTGATACTATATATAAAATAGATAACTAATGAGAGTCTACTGTAGAGCACAGGGAACTCTCCTCAATGCTCTGTGGTGACTTAAATGGGAAGGAAATCCAAAACAAAGGAGATATATGTACACATATAGCTGATTCATTTTGCTGTATAGCAGAAACTAACACAACACTGCAAAGCAATTATACCCCAATAAAAAATTTAAAAGCATTATTAAAATTTTTTAATCTTAGCAGTATTTCACACATTTGATTTGAATGTGTGTTTAATAAATTCAGAACAGGTACTTTTTTTTTGTAGAGTTATTATATATTAGTATTCCTCTGGTAATCTAAACTATATTCCAGCACTTGAATTCTCATAGTTAGCTTGAATTTCCAGATATTGAACGAAAGTAGAATCTTTTCTTCCTTAAAAAACTAAGAATAAATCTACTGTATGACCCAGCAATGCCACTACCTGAGAAAGCTAAGAAAACCACAATTCCGAAAGACATGTGCACCTCAGTGTTCATTGCAGCACTATTTACAATAGTCAGCATATGGAAGGAACCTAGATGTCCATCTACAAATGAAAGGAGAAAGAAGTTATGGTGCGTGTGTGGGTGCTAAGTCACTCCAGTCATGTCCAACTCTTTGTGACTGTAGCCCACCAGGCTTCTCTGCCCATGGGATCCTCCAGGCAAGAATACTGGAGTGTGTTGCCATGCCCTCTTCCAGGGGATATTCCAAACCCAGGGATCAAACCTGCATCTCCTGCATTTTGGGCAGATTCTTAACTGCTGAGCCTGTGAGGGAAGCCCCAAAGAAGATGTGGTACATATGTACAATGACATATTACTCAGCCATAAAAAAGAATGAATTTGAGTCAGATCTAGTGAGGTGGATGAATGTAGAGTCTGTTATACAGAGTGAAATAAATCAGAAAGAGAAAAACCAATATCATATGTTAATGCGTATATATGGAATCTAGAAAAATAGTACTGATGAACCTATTTGGAGGGAAGGACTGGAGATACAGTTGTAGAAAACGACTTGTGGACACAGTGGGGGAAAGAGAAAGTGGGATAAATGGAGAAAACAGCATCAACATGTACACACTATTATGTGTAAAATAGATAGCTGGAGAGAAATTGCTATATATTAATAACACAAGGAGCCGAACCTAGCACTCTGTGATGACCTAGAGGGAATGGGATCAGGGCAAGGGAAGGAATCCCCAGAGGGAGGGAATATATGTATAATTATGGCTGATTTGCATTGTTGTGTGGCAAAAACCTATACAACATTGTAAAGCAATTTTCCTCCAATTAAAAAATAAATTTTTTTAAAAAGTAGAATTTTTTCTTAAGATTTAAATCTTAGAATAAAATTAGCCAGGCAACAAATCTGTACAACTTGAGATACACATAACCTAATACTCAGTGGGAGGGCAGGAGGACTCCAAATATGCTCCCTTTCCAGAAGACATACACAAGTTTCCTCTACCCCAAGAACATAGTTCAAGGATCTCACCAAGTCCTGTCCTAGCATTTCTCACTGATGGAGGAATAATCGTAAGTTATGCTTATGCTGCTTCCATCTGGCTTGCTGGTCAAGGAATGCCCTGTATCAGGGAGTTAGCACAGAAGCCTCAGTTCAAAATGCTGGTACTACATAATTGGAAACAATTGTCAGTTAAGTGAACCTGATTTGAACTGAAGTATGGTCTACACAGTGGCTCAGACAGTAAAGAATCTGCCTGCCTGTGGCGGATTCATTTTGATATTTGGCAAAACTAATACAATTATGTAAAGTTTAAAAATAAAATAAAAATTAAAAAAAAATAATAATAATAAAAAATGAAAAAAAATAGAAAAAAAAAAAAAAAGAATCTGCCTGCAGTGAAGGAGATTCAGGTTCAGTCCCTGGGTTGAGAAGATCTCCTGGAGAAGGGAATGGCTACTCACTCCAGTATTCTTGCCTGGAGAATCCCATGGACAGAGAAGCCTGGTGAACCACAGTCCATGCAGTTGCAAAGAGTCCAACGTGACTGAGCACCTAACGCTTTCTTTACTTCTTTTCTTCATGATCTACACAGGGTTCCTCGGTGGCTCAGTGGTAAAGAATCCACCTGCTAATGCAGGAGACGTGTGAGACACGGGTTCTATCTCTGGGTTGGGAAGATCCCCTGGAGTAGGAAATAGCAACCTGCTCCAGTATTCTTGCCCAGAAAACCCCATGGGAAGAGGAGCATGGCGAGCTACAGTCCATGGAGTTACAAAAAATTGGACACCACTGAGTAGGAGCACGATGGTCTATATAATATACATAATTTTGTAAATAATGTGCATGCTTGCTCAGTCATGTCTGACTCTTTTTCAACCCCATGGATTGCAGCCCACCAGGTTTCTCTGTCCATGGGATTTTCCAGGCAAGAATACTAGAGTAAGTTGCCATTTCCTACACCAAGGGATTTTCCCAACCCAGAGATCAAACCCACATCTTTTGCAGCTGCTGCATTGGCAGGTGGATTCTTTACCACCTAAGAAGCCCTTTGTAACATAATGGAATGGCCTATATAGTTTCACTAAATATGTCACATTCCAGTAAGATAGACCATGTTTGTGTGCTCAGTCATGTCTGACTCTTTGCAATCCCATCATGGACTATAGTCTGCCAGGCCCCTCTGTCCATGGGCTTTTCCAGGCAAGATACTGGAGTGGATTTCCATCCAAGGAGCCAATCTAGATCTCCTTCACAGCTTGAGTGAATTTTGGTTTATCAACTTATAAAGTGAAAGGAGTTTGCTTCAAATTGATGTGAACAAGAGCCACAGAAAATATCTCTGATATTTCTCCTTTGTGGTAGGTCATTGAAAAGAAAGTGGAAGTGAGAAATAGATTTAAGGGACTAGATATGATAGACAGAGTGCCTGATGAACTATGGATGGAGGTTCGTGACATTGTACAGGAGACAGTGATCAAGACCATCCCCATGGAAAAGAAATGCAAAAAAGCAAAATGGCTGTCTGAGGAGGCCTTACAAATAACTGTGAAAAGAAGAGAAGTGAAAAGCAAAGGAGAAAGGAAAGGTATAAGCATCTGAATGCAGAGTTCCAAAGAATAGCAAGGAAAGATAAGAACGTCTTCCTCAGCAATCAAAGCAAGGAAACAGAGGAAAACAACAGAATGGGAAAGACTAGAGATCTCTTCAAGAAAATTACAGATACCAAGGGAACATTTCATGCAAAGATGGGCTCGAAAGAGGACAGAAATGGTATGGACCTAACAGAAGCAGAAGATATTAAGAAGAGGTGGCAAGAATACACAGAAGATCTGTACAAAAAAGATCTTCATGACCCAGATAATCATAATGGTGTGATCACTCACTTAGAGCCAGACATCCTGGAATGTGAATTCAAGTAGGCCTTAGAAAGCATCACTACGAACAAAGCTAGTGGAGGTGATGGAATTCCAGTTGAGCTATTTCAAATCTTAAAAGATGATGCTGTGAAAGTGCTATACTCAATATGCCAGCAAATTTGGAAAACTCAGCAGTGGCCACAGAACTGGAAAAGGTCAGTTTTCATTCCAATCCCAAAGAAAGGCAATGCCAAAGAATCCTCAAACTACCACACAATTGCACTCATCTCACACACTAGTAAAGTAATGCTCAAAATTCTCCAAGGCACCATGAACTTCCAGATGTTCAAGCTGGTTTTAGAAAAGGCAAAGGAACCAGAGACCAAATTGCCAACATCTGCTGGATCATGGAAAAAGCAAGAGAGTTCCAGAAAAACATCTATTTCTGCTTTATTGACTATGCCAAAGCCTTTGACTGTGTGGATCACAATAAACTGGAAAATTCTGAAAAAGGTGGGAATACCAGACCACCTGACCTGCCTCTTGAGAAACCTATATGCAGGTCAGGAAGCAACAGTTAGAACTGGACATGGAACAACAGACTGGTTCCAAACAGAAAAAGGAGTACATCAAGGCTGTTTATTGTCACCCTGCTTATTTAACTTCTATGCAGAGTACATCATGAGAAACGCTGGGCTGGAAGAAGCACAAGCTGGAATCAAGATTGCCGGGAGAAATATCAATAACCTCAGATATGCAGATGACACCACCCTTATGGCAGAAAGTGAAGAGGAACTAAAGAGCCTCTTGATGAAAGTGAAAAAGGAGAGTGAAAAAGTTGGCTTAAAGCTCAACATTCAGAAAACTAAAATTATGGCATCTGGTCCCATCACTTCATGGCAAATAGATGGGGAAACAGTGTCAGACTTTATTTTTCTGGGCTCCAAAATCACTGCAGATGGTGATTACAGCCATGAAACTAAAAGACGCTTACTCCTTGGAAGGAAAGTTATGACCAACGTAGATAGTATATTCGAAAGCAGAGACATTACTTTGCCAACAAAGGTCCGTCTAGTCAAGGTATGGTTTTCCCAGTGGTCATGTATTGATGTGAGAGTTGGACTGTGAAGAAAGCTGAGCGCCGAAGAATTGATGCTTTTGAACTGTGGGGTTGGAGGAGACTCTTGAGAGTCCCTTGGACTGCAAGGAGATCCAACCAGTCCATTCTGAAGGAGATCAGCCCTGGGATTTCTTTGGAGGGAATGATGCTGAATCTGAAACTCCAATACTTTGGCCACCTCATGCGAAGAATTGACTCATTGGAAAAGACCCTGATGCTGGGAGGGATGCACATGAGTTTGGGTGAACTCAGGGAGTTGGTGATGGACAGGGAGGCCTGGCGTGCTGCAATTCATGGGGTCGCAAAGAGTCGGACATGACTGAGTGACTGAACTGAACTGAACTGAACTGAATTGAAAAGAAAAACATGATACAGTTTAGATAAGCTCCTCCTTAATTCATAGATTCCTGTAACTCCAGCAGTATAGTAAGATTATTTCTCCTTAACTCATAGTCCTTAAGTTTCAGGGCAAAACATTCAATTTTAAGATCCTTCATTTTCCTATTGAACCTCGGTAGTATTTTAGATCTTTCAACAGATAATGCCAATCAGATAATGAACTAGAATAATTTAATCTATACTTCTGTTTTGCTGTTGATGCTTGAGGCTGAATGGCATACTGAGGAAGTGTGGGCTTTAAGACAGACAAGTGGGGGTGTGAAACATCATGGTTTCATTTAGGATCTATGTGACTTTGGGCAGTTCTCTGCCTCTCTAAGCTCCAGTATCTCTGTAAATAGGGGTTAATAACATCTCTTTCAAAGACTGTTGTGAAGAAAACATAATGTATTTTAAGTTGCTGATATCAACTAAAGCAGTAGTTCTCAAACTAAATTTTGCATGAGAATCATTTTAGGATCTTGAGAAAATTAGTAGTCCATTCAGTGTCTCTGATTCAACAGGTCTGGTGAGAGGTCTGAGAACCCACATCTATTAACAAACATTTCAGCTGATTGTTTCAAATTTCCAAAGAGCATTCCTTGGAAAGCACTATATTAAACTGTTTTTTTTTTTTTTTTTTAATTAAAGTTCCTTGTAGCCCAGATGCTAAAGAATCTGCTGCAACACAGGAGACCCTGGTTCGATCCCTGGGTCAGGAAGATCCCCTGGAGAAGGGAATGGCAACCCACTCCAGTATTCTTGCCTGGAGAATGCCATGGACAGAGGACCCTGGCAGGCTACAGTCTGTGGAGTCACAAAGAGTTGGACACGACTAGTAACTAACACTACTACTACTATAGTTGATTTAATGTTGAGTTAGACTCAGGTGTACAGAATGTAGTTGCAAAAATTCTTAACAGAAATATTAGCAGACTTAACTAAACACAAAAAAGATCATATACCATGATCAGGCTGGACTCATCCCATGGTAACAAGGATGGTCCAATGTGATATACCATATCAACAAAAGAAAAGACAAAAACCACATCATCTCAATAGATGCAAAGAAAGCAGCTGATAAAATTCAAAATCCATTCATAGTAATGGCTCTCATCAAAGTGTGTACAGAGGGAACATATCTCAACATAATAAAAGTTATTTATGGCAAACCCACAGCCAACATAATCCCTAATGGTGAAAAGCTATTAATAAAAGACTTGCCACTAAAATCTGGAACAAGACAAGGATGCCCACTCTACCACTTCTATTCAGCAGTATTGGAAGTCCTAGCCACAGAAACCAGATAAGACAAAAAATCAAAAGATATCCAAATTGGAAAGGAAGAGGTAAGATCGTTATTACATGCAAATGATATTAGACTCTTTTAATAGATGCTAGTTCCTTTCTTTCCATTCCAGTAAACTATTCCTAGCAATATATAAGATTTGAATTTTGGAGTCACATTGTCCCCAACCAGCAGTTATTTCAGAAATTTGTTAATGGTCTCAAAGCCCTAACTCTACTCTGCTGTCAGTAAAAAATCTCACACTGCTAATAGTCTGAGAAAACAGAAACCATCAGATGGGAACTGTATCCAGCCTACAAACTGACCCCTTTTTCATTCATCCAGTCAATGAATATTTATTGAAAGCCTTATGTACACCAGGCACAATTCTAAGGCAACTGTCAGCAAACTGTGGCTAGTGAGCCAAATCTCATCTGCTGCCTATATTTGTAAATAAAGTTTTATTGGAACATGGTCACATTCATTTGTTTACACATTATCTAGAGCTGCTTTTGTGCTTTAATAGCAGAGTTGAATGGAAACAGTGACAGACTTTATTTTGGGGGGCTCCAAAATCACTGCAGATGGTGACTGCAGCCATGAAATTAAAAGACGCTTGCTCCTTGGAAGAAAAGTTATGACCAACCTAGACAGCGTATTAAAAAGCAGAGACATTACTTTGCTGACAAAGGTCAATCTAGTCAAAGCTATGGTTTTTCCAGTAGTCATGTATGGATGTGAGAGTTGGACTGTAAAGAAAGATGAGCACTGAAGAACTGATGCTTCTGAACCACAGTGTTAGAGAAAACTCTTGAGAATCCCTTGGACTGCAAGGAGATCCAACCAGTCCATCCTAAAGGAAATCAGTCCTGAATATTCATTGGAAGGACTGATGCTGAAGCTGAAGCTCCAATACTTTGGCCACCTGATGCAAAGAACTGACTCATTTGAAAAGACCCTGATGCTGGGAAAGATTGAAGGTAGGAGGAGAAGAGGACGACAAAGGATATGATGGTTGGATGGCATTACCAACGCAATGCACATGAGTTTGAGCAAGCTCCAGGAGTTGGTGATGGACAGGGAAGCCTGGCTGCTACAGTCCACAGGGTTGCAAAGAGTCAAACACGACTGAGCAACTAAACTGAAATGATCAGAAGTGAAGAATTTTAACAAAGATTTTATTACTCTCAAGGCTTAAATTATATACTCTCTGGCCTTTTTAGAAAAAGTTTGCTGACTGTTCTAGAGATGGGTTTTTACCTATGACTTTCCTTAGTCGTCCATTATTTCTTACTTGATGTTCCTAAACATCTGGCATTTCCCCTTCATGTGAAGAAGTCTCAATAGTGCAACCTCTGAAATTTCCTATTCTACTTCATAGTCAATAAGAAAGTACATTAAAAAACAGTGTTTTGAGGGAAAATTTCAGAGTTCACTATTTATTTCACCAGATCATGACTTAAGTAAATATGGAATTTTATCAGTTTGAATTCTTTACATCATGGACTAACTTTGGCTCATGTAAACAGAATATGGAATCTGTTACAGGTATCAGTCAGTTCAGTCACTCAGTCGTGTCCGACTCTTTGCGACCCCATGAATTGCAGCATGCCAGGCCTCCAGTAGCTAAAATCCTGAATAAGCCAGAATTCCAGAGAATTAAGTCAGGAACAGGGCAAACTTTTCCTTAAGCTATGGGAATTTCTTAACTATGGGGTCCAGGTATCAAGGTAATGAATGGCTGGATTGGTATATCCTTCCATGTATCATTCCCCTCAAAATGTAATTCCTAGAGGAAAGTGTCAGATCAACTTATATTGGATTCATTTCCATCTCCTAGAGGTAGACAGCTCACCTTCAATTCCTTCCAATCAGGAGTGCCTGTGATGGCAAGGAGGAAATTTTCCTGAAGAGAATGCAGAGTTCTATTAAGAAAAGGTTATAATTTAAGTAGACAAGCAAATATCAAATGCCCAACATGTGTTCTTTGAGAAAGGAGAAGTGGGAGCTCAAATTCTGCTTTCAAAATCTACTTTAGGCTTAGATTGAAAAGGTGATAAGAGATCTGAAATGAGGCATTTTTCAAGAAATTTACATTTTACATCAAAATCATGCCAGATTTCACTTAAATATTGGCTGTTTCATTTTTACCTTTCCAGAATTTCTTCTCACCGTACTTCTCGTAATCTCCAGTTGACCGAGTGACTCAGATCGAGTGGCAGTAAAGAACCCGCTTGCAATCCAGGAGACAAAAGAGATACGGGTTTGATCCCTGGATCAGGAAGATTCCCTGGCAGAGGAAATGGCAACCCACCCCAGTATTCTTGCCCGGAAAATTCCATGGACAGTGGAGCCTGGCAGGCTATATCCATGGGGTCGCAAAAAGTTGGACACGACTGAAGCGATTGAGCATACACAGGCACGGTACCATGAGCCTGCCTCTGTGTTCATAACATTATCCCATCTCTTCATCCCAGCTGAATCCTAGAGGGCATGTGTGGTTGCTGAGTACTGATAATGTGTATTCACTGCCTACATTTTCCTCCTAATTCTTCTTTTGCCCAAGATAAAAGATCACAAGCTTGGGATATTACTGGAGCCAACAGCCAAGTTTGTTTTTAATTCATTAAGCAAACACTCAATTCCTTAATATGTGCCAGATATTTTCTTAAGACCTTTGCAAATATTACTTTGTTAACAACATTGAGAAGTAAGTACTATAATTAACACATTTTGTAGGTGATGAAACTGAATATAAGAAATGTTAAGTAACTTAACATCTTCCCTGAGGTTAAACAACAGAATCAGTTGCTGGGTAAGCAACAGAACCAGTGTTTCAATCCAGGCAGTAATACGGCTCCAAAATATTTCTCCCCAGAACTTGCTGCCACCCAAACTTTGCAAAACTAATCCACAAAGATATCATAGACAATACATTGAATTCATTATCAACTAAAGATCATGAACAGTTTAATTCTCTTGGGTCCAGCTTTGTGGCATTTCCAATAACAAAGTTGCAGCAAACAAACAATAACCCTCATCTTCTAATGATCAGTGTCTACCTAATGCCTTAGTTAAATGATTCTAACACCTATTCTTCTGTGTCTCAGTTGTTTCATTTATTTGTTTATTTCTACAACAAACATGTACAGAGAGTATTGTATCCAGGAAGCTCTCAAGGTGTCGGGGATAAAAAGAAGTATATGTCTGTGATATGGAAGGAGGGGTACCTACTCCATATCTGAAGGGGTCAAAAGGAAGCTATTGTAAGAGAAACCTATAGACTCCATGGAAACTGACCATGCAGGGAGGAGGTGGTGACTAGTGGAGAGCAGGCTCCTAGAGTGGGAAGCTTGTCCCTAGATCACGAGGCAAGAAGCTACACATTGAGTACAACCCTCATAAAGAAAGTGTCTCAGACTGGAATCCAGACTGAACTGGCCAATTTACCACCAGTGGCTCTTTAAATTAAATTTATTTCAATTCTTTACAATTAAAATTTAGTTAGTTGCACCAGCCATATTTCAAGTGTTCAACAGTTACCATATTGGATCATGCAGATAGAGAAAAACTGAAAGTTCTACTAGTTGGCCAAAAAGTTTGTACAGATTTTTCCCTAAAATGTTACAGAAAAGCACAAAGGAATTTTTCCGCCAGTCCAATATTTGGACAACAACTAGTCCTGACTGATAGCATGGGGTACTGTTTGGAAGTGTAGATTTTGAAATCAAACCCTAAAATTAATAAAATGAAATCCCTGGGGATGGGGCCTGAGAATCTGAATCTCTACTGTATCCCCAGGTAATTCTGCTTAAAGAACCAGAGGTGTAAACTGTAAGAAAAGGTCCAGCAACTGATGCAACTAGTTGCAGAGGGAAGGGTTGTTTACAAAAAGCCTTTGAATACTAGCATAAGGAATCAGTGTTTAAATCTGAACACTGGGAGATCCTTTGAAAGGAGATAAGGAAGAAATTTAATTAGTAATTACCCTCCCAACTTTTCTCCGTTCAGCTGTCAGAATGGCCTTTACAAAACTCAGGCCTCCTCTGGTCAACAACCTTCCCCTGGCTAACCTTTCAAATATTTTCAGCTAAAAACCAAACTCTGACATAACAGACATCACTCCCTCTAGGATCTTTCTTTCAGAGCTCTGCCCCTTCTCTCCTTCCAACCACACCATCATCCTTCCCATATCTGGTCTTGAAAGCTCTAATCATTGTTGTCACTGTTCATTAAGGACTTCAATGCAACAGACATGAACTTGGGCAAACTTCGGGAGATGGTAAGGGACGGGGAGGCCTGGCATGCTGAAGTTCACAGGGTTGCAAAGAGTCAGACACAACTGGGCGACTGAAGAATGAAAAACAATTAAGGGCTTCAAGCTCACTGAAATCAGCGGCCATATATGCTTAGCTGATCACTGTCTGACCACCACCCAGTAGAATGCCTCATGCATACTTGGTGTTTCACAGATATCTGTGGAGTGAATGGATGAATATTTTAGAAAGATCATTGACAGAAAAGAAGAAAATAAACTGGGGTAGGTTTGGGGGTGGCAAGGCATGAAACATAGAGCCAAGCTGGGCGCATGTTCTAACAGCCCAGGTGAGTGATGGCTGTGATCTGAAGAGGGGTGGTGGCAAAGAGTAAGGAGAAATGGAGAAAAATCTAAGAAATAGTAAAAAGAATCAACAACAGGCTTCCCTGGTAGCTCAGTGGTAAAGAACCACCTGCCAATGCAGAACACATGGGTTCGATCTCCGATCTGGGAGGATCCCACAGGCCTCGAAGCAACTAAGCCCTTGCACCACAACAATTGAGCCCATGCTTTACAGCACAGGTATAACTACTGAAGCCCAAGTTCCCTAGAGCCTGTGCTCAGCAAAAAGAGCAATAAGAAGCTCATGCACCACAACTAGAATGTAGCCCTTGCTCTCCAAAACTAGAGAAAAGCCCTCCCAGCACCACAGAACCAGCACAGCCAAAAATAAATTTAAAACAAATTTTTTAAAAATCAGCAAGAACTGCAGAATCTGCACCATCTGTAATCATCTATCTCTTGAATCCTGTACTCCCCTCACTCCATCTTTTCTAGATGCCTATAGTCCTGAAAAAACAAGAGAGTTCCAGAAAAACATCTATTTCTGCTTTATTGACTATGCCAAAGCCTTTGACTGTGTGGATCACAATAAACTGTGGAAAATTCTGAAAGAGATGGGAATACCAGACCACGTGACCTGCCTCTTGAGAAACCTATATGCAGGTCAGGAAGCAACAGTTAGAACTGGACATGGAACAACAGGCTGGTTCCAAATAGGAAAAAGAGTACGTCAAGGCTGTATATTGTCACCCTGCTTATTTAACTTCTATGCAGAGGACATCATGAGAAACGCTGGGCTGGAAGAAGCACAAGCTGGAATCAAGATTGCCGGGAGAAATATCAATAACCTCAGATATGCAGATGACACCACCCCTATGGCAGAAAGTGAAGAGGAATTAAAAAGCCTCTTGATGAAAGTGAAAGAGGAGAGTGAAAAAGTTGGCTTAAAGCTCAACATTCAGAAAACTAAGATCATGGCATCTGGTCCCATCACTTCATGGGAAATAGATGGGGAAACAGTGTCAGACTTAATTTTTTGGGCTCCAAAATCACTGCAGATGGTGATTGCAGCCATGAAGCTAAAAGATGCTTACTCCTTGGAAGGAAAGTTATGACCAACCTAGATAGCATATTCAAAAGCAGAGACATTACTTTGCTAACAAAGGCTTGTCTAGTCAAGGCTATGGTTTTTCCAGTGGTCATGTATTGATGTGAGAGTTGGACTGTGAAGAAAGCTGAGTGCCAAAGAATTAATGCTTTTGAACTGTGGTGCTGGAGAAGACTCTTGCAAGTCCCTTGGACTGCAAGGAGATCCAACCAGTCCATTCTAAAGGAGACCTGTCCTGGATGTTCATTGGAAGGACTGATAATGAGGCTGAAACTCCAATACTTTGGCCACCTCATGTGAAGAATTGACTCATTGGAAAAGACCCTGATGCTGGGAGGGGTTGGGGGCAGGAGGAGAAGGGGATGACAGAGGATGAGATGGCTGGATGGCATCACTGACTCGATGGACATGAGTTTGAGTGAACTCGGGAGTTGGTGATGGACAGGGAGGCCTGGAGTGCTGCGATTCATGAGGTCACAAACAGTCGGACACGACTGAGCGACTGAACTGACTGACTGAACTTTGATTGTTCCTATTCCTAACAGTCTGTTTTTGGACTCTGCTTTTTTTTTTTTTTTTTTTTTTATGGATGCATTTCCTCAAATGCTCAGGGCCATTAACCATACCAATGTTCAATGAAATTTCCTTACTGGCTCTCTCTTAATTTATAAGCTGCAATATGATTTTTCTGCCAAGAAGAAGAATAATGAAACTCAACAGGCAGCTCATTTGTCCAAAAGCAGAGCATCTGACAAACCCTGGCCTTGCTTTTACTGGAAATGTCAGATCTCTGAAGATAGAGAATTCTTTCAAATGTTGTTCCAAATAGCTATCTCCTTCTCACCTACTCCTAATTCCACTATAGTGCAGCAGCCTAAAATGAGGTAATGTTTTTTATAACTATGCTGCTGCTGCTGCTAAGTCAGTTGTGTCCGACTCTGTGCGACCCCATAGACGGCAGCCCCCCAGGCTCCTCAGTCCCTGGGATTCTCCAAGCAAGAACACTGGAGTGGGTTGCCATTTCCTTCTCCAATTTATAACTATAAATAACTTGAAATTCCAGATCCTATATTTTCTGTTTATTTTGCTCTGCTTTATCACTCAAGATCTGCATAATCAACAACCACATCAATCACTCCTCTCCACAATTCTATAGTCACCATACATACAATCTCACATTTTGTTAAATTACCCTCTATTGTCCTTGAACTACTCCCTATGTGTCTCCATCTACACTTCCCATCTAATCGGTTGCTAGAGGTATCTACCTCTGCCATTATCTACTTCTGCCATCTCCCTGCCCTCACTCCAATTGTTTAAGAAAGCAAGCCAGCTCAGTCAGTCCTAGAAATTAACAAATTGAATTGCTTTGTTTTCTTCAGAAAATGTGTTAGTCACTCAGTCGTGTCTGACTCATTGTGACCCCCATGGACTGTAGCCATACAGGCTCCTCTGACAATAGAGTTCTCCAGGTAAGAATACTAGAGAGAGTTGCCATTTCCTTCTCCAGGGGATCTTCCCAACCAGGAATTGAACTTGGATCTCCCACACTGCAGGCAGACTCTTTACTGACTGAGCCACCAGGGAAGACTTCTTCAGAACACTTTCCTTCTGAACACTTTCCAATTACCTAACCTCCCTGCAATAGATAGGATAGCCATTCTCTGAAATAGCTACCCAAGAGCCCACTTGGATTTACTCTTTAATTTGAATACCCAGCCTCTTCCCCATCTGCAAAAACCTTACATATTTTGTTCATTTTGATGCCCACAATCATTCTTCATTCACTCCTGCTTATTCACCTGGTTTTTACTCTTTCTGTTGTAAATATTTTTTAAGGTAGACCATTGTTGAATTTGCTACAATATTGCTTCTGTTTATATTCTGATTTTTTGGCCATGAGGCACTTGGGAATCTGAGCTCCTCAACCAGGGATGGAAGCCTGCATCGGAAGGTGAAGGCTTAACCACTGTACTTCCAGGGAAGTCCCTGTGCTCTTTCCTTAAGATGGAGCTTCTTGAGGTTCCCATTCAAGATGGAAGTATAGTAGGATTCTGGGTTCATCTCTTCGCATGGATGCACAGAATCCGCTGCTAAATATGCAACAACTTCCACTGAAAAAAATATAGAAAAACTGTCTGAGTCTACATACCGGTCAAATGACACAAGGTCCACATGCAGGTGAGTAGGAGAAGCTGGTTTACAGTTTACCAGAAGCTGGATACAGAGATACAGTATCACTATAAACCCCAACCCTGCACTGCAACCTACAATCAGGAGGGAACTCAAAGCCCAGAGCTTATCCCTGAGGAGCAAAGGGTTTGAAACCCACATCACACATTTCAGTTTTTAAGATCTGTGCCTGAGAGGTAAGCTATCAAACATCTGGCTCTGAGAATCAGTGACACTCATGTTCATGAGGCAATATTCCCTCAAGAGTGATATTAGTTCTTAGAGGGTATTTGTTGTTTTTTGTTCAGTCACTTGGTCATGTCTAACTCTTTGTGACCCCATGGACTGCAGCATGACAGGCTTCCCTGTCCTTCAGTATCTCCAGGAGTTTGTATAAACTCATATACATGAGTCAGTGATACCATCCAACCATCTCATCCTCTGTTGCCCCCTTCTCCTCTTGCCCTCAATCTTTCCCAGCATCAGTCTTTTCCAATGAGTCAGCTCTTCACATCAAGTGGCCAAAGTACTGGAGCTTCAGCTTTGGCATCAGTCCTTCCAACAGATATTCAAGGTTGGTTTCATTTAGGACTGACTGGTTTGATCTTGCTGTCCAAGGGGCTCTCAAGATTCTTCTCCAACACCACAGTTCAAAAGCATCAATTCTTTGAAGCTCAGCCTTCTTTATGGAGGCTATGGAGGTCATGGGGAGAGGAAATCTTAGTCATTACAATGGTTTATGTCTCTCAAAAGGGCCACAGTATACAAACAAATGTACAGTGTCAACTAGTCTTTCAAATATGAAAACTGGCCCTGCAAACTTGCATTTGCTGGTTATTAAGCTAAGACTTCTCCCAACTCCAAATCCACCTTTCTGCCCTCCACCTTAAGATGCCGCCACTGGGCTCTGAACCTCATCTCATCTTTGTTAGAAGGCTCCCAGTTTGGTTCTGGCAAAAGGGGCTCCACTACCAAAAGGACTACTGGTAACAGGCAGAGGGAGGAAGGCAGAGGGAGACATGCCCCTTCCTGAGTACTAACCACCCTGTCACTCTCCACTCAGCAACAGCCCATCACTTAGGCAGTGGTAAGTGGGATTCTAGTTTCCTGTATTTTTCACACTCACAAAACTGGCCTCATTATGCCCTTCAGAGATACCAGAAGACTGCCCAGCACCATTTCCACAGCAGTGTGGGTCCCAGCTCTGTGACACTTCTTTGCCAAATACAGGTTCCAACCACTTCCTTGTGTTCCTCCTGTGTTGTTGCGTTCAGTTGCTGTCATGTCTGACTCTTTGTGACCCTATGAACTGAAGCACAGCAGCTCCTCTGTCCTCCACTATCACCCAGAGTTTGCTCAAACTCATGTCCTTTGAATCTGTGATGCCATCCAACCATTTCATCCTCCATTGCCCCCTTCTCCTCTTGCCCTCAATCTTTCCCAGCATGAGGGTCTTTTCCAATGAGTCAGTTCTTTGCATCACATGGCCAAAGTATTGGAGCTTCAGCATCAATATCCAATGAATATTCAGGAATGATCTCCTTTAGGATTGACTGGTTTGATCCTGCAGTCCAAGGGACTCTCGTCTTCTCCAGCACCACAGCTCAAATGCATCAATTCTTTGGCACTCTGCCTTCTTTATGGTCCAATGCTCACATCCATATATGACTACTGGAAAACTTTCCTTGACTAGATCTATGTCACCTCAGTGCTTTCTTCTTGACTTTTCAGTTCTCCAATTCTTTATATTGAATCCTCTGTATTAAAATAATTGGAGTAATTTCTGTTTTCCTGATTAGACTCTGTTTTTCAAATCTTAATATGTTGCCTTTTGCCTATCACTTCTCTGATTATTTATTTTTACTTTATTAAAGCTGGGGAAGGGACTTCCATGCTGGCCCAGTGATTAAGAATCTACCTTGCAATGTAGGGGACATGGGTTCAATCCCTGGTCAAGGAGCTAATATCCCTCATGCCATAGAGCAACTAAGCCCATGAACCACAAGTACTGAGCCCGAGACCTCTGGAGCCTCCTCACACTGAAACAAAAAGCCCATGCAGCCAAAAATAAAAAGACACTTTTAAAAAATGGGAAAAGATGAGAAACCTGCCTTCAGAGTACTTCAGAGAGAAAGCTTCTGAGAGGGAAACATTCAGCAAAGGAATAGGATCATACTATGAGATCAAGATCACAGAATTATGTGCAAAAGCCCCCCTCCCCACCCCTGTCAGTACCTGTGAATGTGACATCACTTGTAAATAGAGTCTATGCAGATTTGATCAAGTTAATATTGATGGCATACTCCCTAGTATAATGATGTATCATTATGACAAGAGGCAGACACATGTAGAAATGGCCATGTGACAACCAAAGCAGAAACTGGAATGATGAGTCTACAAGCCAAGGAATGCAAGGAAGTGCCAGTACTCACCAAAAACTAGGAAAGAGGCAACAAAGAGTTCTCCCTTCGAGCCTTCAGAAAGCACACTGCCTGGCAGACTTCTGGCTTTCAGAACTGTGAAAGTATGCATTTCTGCTATTTGTAAGCTGTCAGTTTTGTCGTAATTTGTTACATCAGCTCTAGAAAACTAATACAATTTTTTAAAGCACTAAATCATTTATTTCATATTTATGTATGTGGTTTCAACATATCTATGCTAATAAGCCCTCTCTTTAAGAAACAATTTTCACTTAAACAGAAACAACAGTGAAACTAATATTAACTTCTGCCTCTCTCCTGGTTCTAAATGAATGGTTCCTAATAATTATTAAACTTAAATATAGCCCTTTTGGCCTAAGCTTTTTAGGCCAAAACTGGTGTCCTGGCATCAGATTTTTAGATAATTCCTTAACTGTAAATACTAAAACTGCACTTAACTAGTATTTCTCTATTTACTGGTCAAAAGGACAATACAATGTTTTACATACACAGGCAGTCACAAATAAGCCATTTTTAGACTTTGCCAATTACTTATATTTCTTTTTTAATGGCTTCTTAGAAAATCATAATCAATATGTCAATGTCCTCCTGTTAAATTGTTACTTTTCCAAAGTAATTCATAAAGAGAAAAATAAATATCATATCTAAATGCATATGTATATAATTTATAAAAACAGTACAGGTGAACCTGTTTGCAAGGCAGGAACAGAGTTGCAGACATACAGAAGGAACATGTGGACACAGTGAGGGAAGGGGAGGGTGGGACGAACTGGGAGATCAGGATTGAGGGATGTAAACTTCCATGTATTGACAGCTAGTGGGAAGCTGTTGTATAGCACAGGGAGCTCAGCTCAGTGCTTTGTGATGACCTAGAGGAGAGAGATGGGGTTGGGGTAGGAGGGAGGTTCTAGAGGGAGGGGATATAGGTATACTATAGCTGATTTCACTTCATTACATAGCAGAAACTAACACAACATTGTACAGCAATTATACTTCAGTAAAAAACAAAAATAAATAATTTGTTACTCTTCCTTACATAATGGACCCTTTTGGCAATAATAAGACAAGAAGAATTTGACCTTAAATGTCAGAGACAAACATGCTCCCCAAATAATTTGCCATTGCTAATTAATGGCAAATGAGAACTGGAATTTTCTTCCATTTCAGTTGACCTTCAAATAACTAAAAGTCAATGATTGCAATCAGATCTTCAGTTACACCAGGACAAAAACGTATTCCACTCAAGATTCTGAGTCCATTCGGAGGTCACCACCCCCAACACAGGCCAGCTTTTTCCCAGCTGCAGTTCCATGGACTCTGGTTTCGAGCCCTTGTTATGAGCTGAACTACTGAAGCATCACTGCGTTTGCTCTTGCATTAGATCTACAGACAAAGCTGCCAGAACAGCAGACTAACCTCACTGCACAGGAAGACCATGACAAATCCCCTTTGTCCTGGGAAACATCCTAGGAACAACTTTCTTTTAAATAGCTGTATTTCTTCCCGTATTCTCTTTATTATTTTCATTAAGGCAATGGTTAAAATTTGCCAAAACATTCAAGGAAAAGTTAAAGTTGTTTCAATACTTTGTATTGAAGCTCCCCACAGAGGAAGGCTGCTCATCTTTCTTTATGTTTCTTTACATCTTTTTATTCTTTCTATTTTTGTGATGGAGAAGTACCACAGTATAGTAACTAAGCACAAAGGCTTTGAAATAAAAATGAAAAGACTTGGATTCAAGTTCTGGCTTTGCAGTTTTTCTAAATGTCTTATGGACATCTAATAACAACGTATGCGACATGACATTGCAAACGTATTTGGGTTTTAAGATTAAGATAAATTAGTAGAAATAGAAATCCATTATATTTAAATTATTAATGACATCATTCAAGATGCTCCTATTCTTATTTTTTCTATACTTGATAAAATATTCTCAGGTAAATGTTAATATGTCTCATAATGAGTATATATTTTGTTCCTTTCCCTTTTATTTCTTCTGATTTTAGCTTTATGTATCTTTGTTTCTTTGCTGTTAAGTGTCTAATGGTTTATGATGTCTATCTTCTTTGTAAATTGTACCTTTTATCATTAAAAATATTCATCTTTTTTCATTTAAAAATAAATAAATTTAATTTAAAAATTAAGGCTTTGTCACTTATTTGTTGTCCTCAAGAAAATTGTTTAAACTTTCACGAAACCTATGTCCTCATCTACAAAATAGGAACAGCAGTACTTACTTAAGGTTATTTTTGACATTTAGTGAAATAATATATTTAAAGAGCTTGGCTGTCTTAAAATACTAAGTAACCGCACACATTGACACTTTTCTTCTTTTGCTTGATGTTTAGTCATAATCACATGTAGATTAGTTAAACTCTGATACATCCTACAATCCAGTGAAGCATAGCTAACTAAATCTCAGAGCAAATGAATACTCCAATTTTGTTCTATTGAGTATAGTATATCCTTGCAAAGGTACAGTCAGTACATGGCAAGTGAATGATCATCAAATGCATTGAACAATGAATGATTATAGTGCGTTAAATACCATATTTTAAAACAAACATTATCTGTACATAAGAAAACAAATGAGAGGGAAATTTTAAATAAATATATTCTGTGAGATCCATAGCCATTTTCTGTTCATCTGAGTTGTCAGTGGGTTTTGCTTTTAGTTTTCTTTTTCCTGTAGAACAGGAAGGCTGTTGAAATTTGCTCTGAAAATTGAACCAAAAGAGGCAGAATTTGTTCTTTTTCCTCTGAGAAATATTGTGGATTATTGTGTTCCATGAATAGTATAATTACTTCCACAATAACAGAAGACTGAACAGTCACAGGTGTTGGGTTTTGCATTGCACCCTGTGGGTGAGACCATCATTAAAAGCTTTGTTCTCAATGTCACCAAAAACAGGCATCACTGTGCCTCTCAGAGTTTCCAACACTTGCTTGTGTTCAGAGTCAGACTCTCCCAGACATTGTGAAACAACCTCTCCTGGATGAGGCTACCCATTTTAGAATATAACTTTCATTATGCCTTTCTCTCCCTCTTCCACAGACCTGATTAGAGAAGCAGGTGTCCAAAACTACAGGACTCTTCTGGAAAGGCACGCTGAGTGCTGAATCTTCACCGTCAAGCACCTCCTCGCAGCATGCCTCTGAAGGCTCCTTTGGGCATGCTGAGTGAGACTGGCTTCTGCTTGATCTATGTGTGCCCTTCATCTTCCTCCTACACGTCTGTCAGGCACTGTGTGCCCTTTGCAATGATCAGAAAGAAGCATGACTCCAATAGTTTGGACTTAGGCAAATGAAGGAGGCAGTTGTCACTAATTTAGATGGGGAAGGAAGTGAGAGTAGTCAGGGTAGGAATTCAGCTTTGACCTTGTTATGTTTGAAATGTCAGTTATTCATCTATGTAGAGATGTCAAATAGATAGCTCAATATGAGATGAGAGTTCCCAGGAGTGGTCAAGACTAAAGATATACATATGGTTAGTTGTCAGCATGTAGATGGCATTTGAAGCCATAAGACCAGATGAAATAACCAGAGGAGTTGGGACAGATGAAAAAGAGAGAAGGACAAAGAACTTGTGTGGCAATTCAGCAAGCATAAGATGCAGGGTGAGAAGAGATAAGTAATTACTATGTTTTTATTAAGTCTATTTGCTTCTCCAGGTGAAATATTCTCAAGTTATCTAAATCGCTTTTGTGGGACACGCTTGCCCAACCCTCATACCATGTTTCACTTTCCTGGTGAGAAGTAAAGGAACTCAGTACCCCAAATGGAATAGAGGAAGTCATGGCATGAACTGTACAGAGGAAAGAGGGACTAGCACATCTTATCATTTGAATCCCAGAATTTTATTATTGCAGATCATGTTTCATCTTTTTAGAAAGCAAGTCACTTAAAACCTTGAACGCCTCATACCTAAATCACCATATGTTCAATTCTCCTAGAAGTTATACCTACACAGCTGAATTCTTGAACCCCAAAATTCATGCAGTAATTTACACTTTTTGCCTATATTTCATATTGTACTTTGCTCCTCATTAATCAAACCAGATATTTTTGAACCTAGGGCAAAATATCCACTGTATCACATTTTCTTCATTTTGTTTACTACATACTTGAAAACCACACCTTCTGTATCTATCTACCCATTTCCCTTTCTCCAGGCAACATTAAATTTAGAAATTTTCAGGATCTCAAAAAATTCTATGATATGAATTAATACTATTACTATCAACCAAAATTTTCCTTTTTAAAGGCATTACCCTTTGTTCTGTTCTCAGCAGAAAAAATAAGAACTACTGAGATTGAATAGACTTGCTTGCCAATGAAATGTTTGTAATGTCAGAAATGCTAGATGAACAACTTTGATCAAAATATCAGATACTTTAGTTACTCAATGGTGTTCATCTTTATTAATTTTCTCTTATTAAAGTAAAATGTGAACAATGTAATTTTAAATCTAATTGGAACTTTTTGTATCTTTTTTGGTGTACAGTTGACAAATAAAATTGGATGTATGCTTACGGTGTAAAACGTGGTGATTTCATGTACACTTACATTGTGAAATGATTACCCCACTGAAGCTAACTAATATATCCAGCTTTTTTGTGTGTTGTGTGTAGTGAAAATAGATCTACTCTGTTAGCCATTGGCAAGTATATGATACAGTATTGTTAATTATAGTTACCATGCTGTACACCAGATCTTTAAAACTTGTTCATTTTGCATAACTGAACTTTGTACTCTTTGACCGATTATCTCCCCATTTGGGGAGTATAAACAAAGTATAAACTGCTTTTTTGAGTTCTGTTTTTTAGATTCCATGTATAAGTGAGATCGTGTGTTTTTCTTCCATAGAAAACGTAATCTCTTAGGAGAAAAAATGTGATGATAATGCTTAATATCTACCCTCACAAATACGAGAGTGTATTTTAACCATGGTCACTATGTCACGCATTAGCTGCTCAGTGCTTATTCTTCTTATATATGAAAGTCTAAGTGTAGTCCTTTGACCTGCATCACCCCCTTTCCTGTTCTCCCCAGTCTCTGACAACCATCTTTCTAATTTCTTTTCTATAAAATTGGAATTCTTTGTTTCACATAGCATATAGAGTATTTGTCTTTCTCTTGTCTGGTTTAGTCAACTTAGCATAATGTGCTAGGTTCACCCATGCATTGACAATGGAATGTATATATCCAAAAGAATTGAGTCACGGTCTTGAAGAGATATCTGCACTTGCACTTTACTAAAACAGTTTCTCATTCTTTTAAGCTATTTGAAATCTTCTCTTTTATTTTCGTGAAATGAACAGTACCAAACAGGATTACAAAAATATTTTTTTTAAAGGAAGATATCATACTAATAAATTCTTCTTTGAGCTAAATTCTCAACATAAGCTACAAAGTAATACTGTCTTGGGTTCATGATCTCTTGATAACTCGCTGAGATCATTATAAAATAGCTTTAAAAAAAACTCAGTCACCCTCACTCTAATACTGGGATCCAAACCCTTGGAAGGGGGCGTTATTGGGTGGGAAAGCAATTTTCATGAGATACCCTGTGTTGTAATCAGATCACCTCTGCCTTCCAATCCAGATATCTGGCTCTTTTTATAATCTTTTAAGTCTCTAGCAGGTGTATGCTTTCCCAAGAGACCTCAGCAACATTCAAGAAGTGGGTCCCTAACAAGCCCTCTCCTGTAGAAGTCTAGATGAGGTCAAGGCATGCCTAAGATCTAAAGAGAACACTGCTGAAGCTCAAGGTGGGGTCCCTGGAAATTGTCTCCTAATTTATTTTGTATAAACAATCTGAGGTATTTACTAACCAAATAAGCTATGCATGAAGGTGTGTGTGAATCTGTCTGTGTGAGTGAGAGAGAGAGAGATTAGAATTATTTAAGTACTTAAAAAGATTTGAAGGGCTGGTTTTTAAGATCTTACTTACTTGATTGAATTTTGTATTTCAAATGTTGCATTACAGCTTTATTCTTGCCCTGAACTGGATTATTAAATATAAGAAATAACTTTGAGCTTTCAACTGAGAGTGTCTCATTGCCCACAGACAAAGGATAAATCAGGACAGTTTTAATCATGCTGAGATGTATTCTTAGAATTCTCTGCAATCCTGTGTGGCTCTATTGACAGTGACAAATGAAAGTGGTCTTCACACACCAGTGGAGTGTGTATCATCCTAACTGAGACACATTTAGTTCTAAGTCAGTAAGGAACTATAGTGTCCTCATGATTCTATACTAGCAAGTTTTTTATTTGGGGGTTGGGTTGTCTTTTACTCTTAAGCCACAAACGATACCAAGAAAGAAAAAGAAGCGTATAACTGAGCATAAGTTCTTTGGGTTTGAGTGCCAATTGTTCTCGTCTATTTCTTTTCTCCTAAAATTGAGCTTCATGCTAATATTAAAGAAAGTTAGACATCATGGCTCAGAGGGAGTTTCAGGTTATTAGGGAAAATTGTTTCATGGAAGAAAACTGATACCAAAATGGTATTTATGCAGTATTCTGAAATGATGGTGACATTTGAGAAAAGCAGTTAAACATGACCTTCACCAAGAGTCATGAGATTACAGCATTTTCAAGAGAAGTGAAAGGACATTCATTATATCAAGCTTTCTTTTGGAATGGATTTTCAAATTTTATCTACTGACTAGCATTTCAATTTATGAGACAGTTGGACTTTGTATCCTGAAATGTTGGTCAGTGCTCAGTCCAGGTGCTGAAATTGCTACAGTGATTTCTCCTACAGACACTAAAATGATGGCAGTCGACATTTTAAGGAAATAAAAGTTATCCATTTGATGAATAACAGGACAATAGGTGAAGTAAGATGTAACATTCCACTTTTCTCCTAAGTGACTCTTGGAATCTATGGTATGAGAACAACTTGAAACTGAATGTGTTGTCTAACCAGGTCCTTCTGATGTTTCAGGAGCTAAACATTTAAGACAGAACTAGTGTCAGGCCACTCAATGAGAAAGATAATATTATAATATTTTCAATATTTCCTACAACAAAAACCTGATTTCTTCAAAATTAGTAAATAAAGTGATTCCTCATCTTGTGACAACATGGAGTCTAGTACTTTATTTCAGAAACCATTAATAACATAACCTTATGAAACTGGGCATCTGTTAGGAAAAGGCATGAAGGGGAGAGAGCTAAGAAACTTGCCAACACAGAAAAATGTTTAGATGAATATGTCTAGTTTATGTCATATTTTTAAAGCTGAGCTCAGAACATAATGTTCTAGTCCATTACTTCTAGGATTCTCAATCCCAAATAGCTCTTTCGACTGAGGCCATTTGCTGCTTCATAACCATTTGGGTGAGTTAAGTTGATCTAAAAAGAAGCTGAGCTGTCTAAGCATGTCTAGGGTTCACCAGAGGCCATAATCTCATAGAGAATCAATTTTCTTTCTATTTTGATCTCATTTTATTTTCCTGTCTCCTTGCCACACACAGGAGCCAGATTCTGAGAATGTGAATTTCCTGAGCCAGATTGGCAAAAAAGGCTACCTGGAAGGGTGAAATCACGTGGCCAAAGTAAAGAGAGTATCTAGAAAGTCGGAGAATCCAGTTTAGACAAGACTCCAACCTCGAGGTGTCAACTTAGAGGGGCTTCCCAGGGGGCGCAGTGGTAAAGAATCCACCTGCCAAGGCAGGTGACCCTGGAGACCTGGGTTCGACTTCCTACTTCAGGGGATAGGAAATGGCAACCCACTTCAGTATTCTTGCTTGAAGAATTCCACAGACAGAAGAGTCTCATGGGGTTGCAAAGAATCAGGCATGATGAGCACACACACATCAATACAAATCAGAACAGCTCAATCCAATACACACTGGACAGGTATCTGTCTGTATGTTGCCTTCACTTTCCTCTGTGTTACTCCCTTTTGGAGGGGCTTTCTTCATGTTTCAAGACACCTGTCAGCAGCTCCATGCTCACAACCTCCCAGTTCTAGACCCGTGGTCAAGAGAATGACTCAAAGAGTGACCCAGAAAACCTGGAATTAGCTCTGATTGGGAAAAATCACCTTGGCTTAGGTCCTGTGCAGTTCCTAAACCAAATCTCTATAGAAAAAGAAAGTGATAGGACTTCCCTGGTGGTTTAGCAGTTAAGACTTCGAGTTTCCATTGCAGGGGGAATATGTTTGATCTCTAGCAGGGGGACTAAGATCCCACAAGATGAGGGGTGTGGCCAAAAAAAAAAAAAAAAGAAACATGATTCCCAAATCACCCAGTCTTGGATAATCTGCTGTCTCTGGAGCCAGAGTAGCCTCAATTCTCCCCATGGCACGTAGACCAAGAGTGAGTTAGTGATGGTGTCCCAGAGAAAAGTCACATCACCATGAGCAGGAAAAGAGTCCATGGTATAGATAGGCAATATCAGTAACTAGTCACTAAGCCCTATTCCAGTGGTTTTATCCTGGCTGGATGTAATCCACTGAGCTTTATATGAATTTGTAAATACACATTTGTTGTTGCTATTCAGTGGCTCAGTCATGTCCGACTCTTTGCAACCCCATGAACTGCAGTACACCAGGCTTCCCTGTCCTTCACTATCTCCCGGAGTTTGCTCAAATGCATGTTCATTAAGTCAGTGATGTCATTCAACCATCTCATCCTCTGTCACCCCCTTCTCCTCCTCCCCTCAATCTTTCCCAGCCTCAGGGTCTTTTCCAATGAGTCGGCTCTTCGTATGAAGTGACCAAATTATTGGAGCTTCAGCTTTAGCATCAGTCCTTCCAATGAATATTCAGGGTTGATTTCCTTTAGGACTAACTGGTTTGATTTTCTTGCAGTCCAAGAGACTCTCAAGAGTCTTCTCCAACATTGCAGTTCCAAAGCATCAATTCTTCGGTGCTCAGCCTTCTTCATGGTCCAGCTCTCACATCCATACATGACTACTGGAAAAACCATAGCTTTGACTATACACACTTTTGTTGGTAAGGTGATGTCTCTGTTTTTTAATATGCTGTCTAGGTTTATCATATCTTTACTTCCATGGAGCAAACGTCTTTTAATTTAATGGCTGCAGTCACCATCCACTGTGATTTTGGAGCCCAAGAAAATGGTCTGTCACTGTTTCCATTTTTTTCTAGGCTTGCTTAGTTCCTGGGTGGGAACTAGATGCTTATATTTCAAAAAAGCTTTGTAAATGATTCAGTAATCAGCCAGTTAAATCACTACTAAGGTGGTCTCAGTTAATTCATTTTTTAAGTGAATGTGGTAATGTAGCAATTCTCAAACTTTCTGGCTCTGAACCACTTAAACAGTGCTTAAAAGCACGAGAGCCCACCTACCTGCTCGCCTGCTCAGACTTCACTAGCACCAAACACACCTCCCTCATCAAGGTTGTTTCAACAGGATACCACTCAAGAAAATCTTCTTTTTAAGCATTCTAAACAGGACTCTGAGCTCTGCCCTACTTATCTGTAATGTGCTTGTCAAGGTTTCCAGTGTTCCTTAGAGCATTTTTTAAGTAGATGGCTAATGGAAAAATTCAGCTTAAGCTAAATATTAAAATATAATAATATATCAAATTCAACAAACTCTTAGACTCTCCCTCCCCCTTGACCTTCTCACTTAGCCACTCTCTCTCATGGTTACGCCAAGGATCTTGGTGTTGCATGAAGCTATATCACCCTTAAACATATAAAATCACACACCTCTCTCTGACCAGTCTCCTTTCTTTCCCACTAATTTGTTTGACCATACTTTAACCTAATGGAGCCTCAAGTTCATTGATAATTCTGTCCTCTCCCTATCCATTGGCGTCTATCTCTCTATATGTCCTTTCTTACTCAGCTTAGATTCTAGTGTTAACAACTTCAGTAACTCTAAGCTCAATTACCTCTTTGTGTTCTTCTTTGCATCAATACTTGCCAATGCAAGTACAGAACTCCTAAATTTGCACTCAAGCAGTTGGGTTTTTCCAGGAAAAAAAATCCCAGTATGCAAGATCTGTTATATCATTCCTCTGCTCAGAACCCTCTGCTGGCTTCTCAGCTCACTCTGATTAAAATCCAATTTCCATCACTTCTATGTGAAATCATAAAAAAAAAAAATACACACGAATTTACATAAAAAACAGAAACAGACTCACAGACATAGAAAATAAATGTTTCATCACTAAAAGAGAAAGTAGGGAAGGGATAAATTAGGAGTATAGGGTTAACAGATACAAACTACTACAGTATATATAATAAATAAGCAACAAGGATTTATTGTATAATACATGGAACTATGTTCAATATTTTTAATAACCTTTAATGGACAATAACCAAAAAATATATTTACACATAACTGAACCATTTTGCTGTACACTGAAACTAGCACAATATTGTAAATAACTATATTTCAATTAAAAAAATATCCAAATTCCTTTCTATGCTCTAGAACACTCTGTGACTTAGCCCCCATTCTTCATTCTGGCCAGTTTCCTCTTCACATTACTCCAGCCACTCTGACTTCATTGCTGACCCTTCTTCCTGCTTTAGGGCTTTTGCACTTATCTTTACCAGGAATTTCTTGACCTGAAATTCTCTTCTTCCAGATCAATAAGTATCACTCTCTCATTTCATTCATATCAATGCTTAAATGTCTCCTTCCCTGACTACTCTGTATAACAGATATCCTCCCATAACTGTGATTTTTCTGCACAGTCTCTGAAACCACCTAACATTATCTCTATGACTCACTTATTTATTTAAGCTTTGACTGCATTCCTCTCTGGGAATTTCTATAATGAAACTGATTTTGTTTTGTTTGTTGCTTTATCCTCTGTAACTGGAACAGTGTGTGTGTGTGTGTATGCGTGCGCGTGCGCGTGCACGCTCACTCACTCAGTTGTGTCTGACTCTTTATGACCCCATTGTTTGTAGCCCACCAGGCTCCTCTGTCCATGGGATTTTCCCAGCAAGAATACTAGAGTGAATTGCCATTTCCCCTCCAGGAGAGCTCAACCCAGGGATCAAACCCGCTAAGATTCAATAAAAATATGTTGAATAAATAAGTAAATAAAGCAAGCATATTTGCATTATTATAAGTTCATGGTCACTTCAATCAGACTTCAATAGTACCTGGTAATTCCACTATTTCATCTAGTCAGCACACCTCAATACAGCTATACACACATACAGAAGGAGAGAGACACATACACACACACATGCTTTTATATATATATATACCCTACAGTCTACAACCACTCTTCACAGCAGACAACTTTACCTGCAACTTTAATGAGAAATAGGTGCTCACAGACAGGAAGCTCCTGTATGTCCTGTTATAAAACCTACATATCTTACTATACAAATACACACACATTTCTTATTCCTTTTGTTATAAAACAAGCAGTGTACTTGCAGAGCACTTCCTCCTACCTAAGTCAGTCCCTCTTTGTGTTAGACCCTATTTCCTCGAACCTTCTCAGGAACTCTCCCTATCTGAGTCTTCCAATAGCCTCAACTCTATCCCATCTCAAAACACAAAATCACAATACTCCCTTCAGCCACATACCCTCTATAATCACTCTCTCCCCTCCCCTTCACTCTCAGACGTTTCAAAGTAATTTTCTGTCTTTGTTTTGTTGGCGTTCTTCTCATTTCCCAGCCACTTTTCAGGCCACTTGAATCTGATGACACAACCACCCCTCACCAAAATGACTTTTACTAAGGTGGCCGTTGACCTATTTCCACATTGCTAAAAGACATGGGCATTTTCCAGATCTCTTCCTTAGGTGACTCACTGGCAGAATTCTACATTATCAACAACCCCTTCTTTTAAAAGCCAATACTGTCTTCTTGAAACTTCCTGGACATTACACCCTCCTGACTTTCCTCTTACCTGTCAGCCGGTCCCCCTCAGTTTGCTATGGGAATTCAGCCTCCTCTGTCTGGCTTTAAGCATTAGCATTTCTCAAGACTCAATCCTGGCCTCTTCTCTTCTCACTCTACTCTTTCTCCTCTGGAAATCTCACCATCACCCAAGGCTTTAATCACCACTCACAAACCAGTAATATTTAGAGTCAGACTTCTAGCCCTAACCTTTTTTCTGAGCTCTCAGCTTGGCCCTCCAAAATTTTAATGTATTTTCTTCATTTGGTCATCTTAAGGACACCTCAAAATCAACCTGTTCAAAGCTCAATTCATCTTCTTTCTTTCCAGTCTAGTCCTTCATCCTGTTTCCAGTCTTAGAAAACAGAGTGTCCTACATGCAATAATGAAAGCTAAAAAATGAGGAGTTGGCGTGGACACCACTCTCTTTAATTCTCTCATATAATCCTTCACCAAATTCTTCATGCCAATTCTGCCTCTTAAATATCTAATCTGCTCTCTTCTCCTCTGCCCTTTCCCTCTAATTCCTTTGCTGCCAACTCAGTCTAAGCTACTGTTATCCATCAACTTTTATTCTACTTGGTCTCCCCTTTTTCCTCATTCTCACGCTGACCTGTTCTCTACAAGGCAAACAGAGAGAGATTCTCAAAACACAACTCTGATTGTTCTATGTCTCTACCCAAAATCCTTTAGTGGTTTCCCAATGCACTTAAGATAAGACCAAAATCTTCAACATGCATTGCAATCTCTGAAGGAGTGGGTCACCATATTCCTGTTATACATACCCCATTTCCTACCCTTCAGACACCCAGGTCCTTAGTGATAGATGGTGAGCTATGTCTCTCACCACCCTGTGGCCTTCTGCCATGCTGTTACCTTTGTATCCAAGAGCTTTTCTCACCTCAGTTCAGTTCAGTCACTCAGTCGTGTCCGAATCTTTGTGACCCCATGAATCACAGCACACCAGGCCTCCCTGTCCATCACCAACTCCCAGAGTTCACTCAGACTTACGTCCATCGAGTCAGTGATGCCATCCAGCCATCTCATCCTCTGTCATCCCCTTCTCCTCCTGCCCCCAATCCCTCCCAGCATCAGAGTCTTTTCCAATGAGTCAACTCTTGGCATGAGGTGGCCAAAGTACTGGAGTTTCAGCTTTAGCATCATTCCTTCCAAAGAAATCCCAGGGCTGATCTCCTTCAGAATGGACTGGTTGGATCTCCTTGCAGTCCAAGGGACTCTCAAGTCTTCTCCAACACCTCAGTTCAAAAGCATCAATTCTTTGGCGCTCAGCTTTCTTCACAGTCCAACTCTCACATCTATACATGACCACTGGAAAAACCATAGCCTTGACTAGTCCGATCTTTGTTGGCAAAGTAATGCCTCTGCTTTTCAATATGCTATCTAGGTTGGTCATAACTTTTCTTCCAAGGAGTAAGCGTCTTTTAATTTCATGGCTGCAGTCACCATCTGCAGTGATTTTGGAGCCCAAACAAATAAAGTCTGACACTGTTTCCACTGTTTCCCCATCTATTTCCCATGAAGTTTACTTTTGCCTAATTCCTTCCTATTCTTTCCTTATTCTTCTCAGTTCTCAACTCAAATTTTGTAGGGAAAATCATTCTGAGCACCAGCCTGAAAGAGGTTCTCCTACTATACCTCCTAATAACTACCTATATTTTCCTTCTGGCACATTCATCTCAGAGAATGAATATACTTATACTTCACTTAATCATTACTTTGCTAACTGATATCTTAGAGGTCCACAGTTTTTTACTATAATTTTCTAGACTTTATAAGATGAAGATACACTACTTTAATATTACTTTTACATTGGAGGAGAGAAAAATTATTTTTAAAATAAATGTGTACTAGTTAAACAGTTAAGTGATAGTATTTGTTTTCCAGAAATAAAATTATAGACACTGTCATTATCTGACATCACAATTTTAAAATACCAGCTAATGTGTAGGTCCCATCTCTAGACTTTTCTGATGTAATTGGTCTGAAATGAAATTTAGGCACTGAGGTTTTTTAAATCTCCCCCTGCCCAGGTGATTCTCATGTGCAGTCAGTCAGGTTTGAAAATCACCATGGAAAAAGATGCTTATAACATACTTATCAATACCCTTTTCATAAACTAAGTATACTACAACAATGAATGTACTAATGCGTATGAATACAGCAAAGACCACGTCAGTTAATGGCCTTGTGCAGCACTGGGCAGAGTACCACGTAATCATAGGCATGTGGTAATTAACAAGTCTAACTGGGGAATCATTCGAGTGAAATGATTCAGGGAGTACTCCTTGTTCCTACTGATTTGGAATGTGACTTACATCTGAAAGAGATGTTGCACAAATGTTCACCCCAAGAAACAGTGTTGAGTCCCTCCAATTAAGAAGCAAGCAGTTCAATAGCTGGTAAGTCAGGATAACAGACACTTTTCATGCTACAACAATGCCAAGAACCTGGCTCTGGGCTCCGAATGGTTGGGTTTCACACTTGGCTCTGCTGCTTGCTAGGCTGTGGTCTTGCACAAGACCTTCAAAGTTTCTAATCCTCAGTCTCTATTTGTAATACTGGGGAAAGGATAAATGTAAAACAAATACAATTATAATAGTAACAATCTCAAAGTCTTGGTTTGAAGGTTAAATAAAATAATGCATGAAAAGCATTGAGCAGAGTGCTCGATCAGTTCAGTTCAGTTCAGTTCATTTCATTTCAGTCGCTCAGTCGTGTCCGACTCTTTGCAACCCCATGAATTGCAGCACGCCAGGCCTCCCTGTCCCTCACCAACTCCTGGAGTTCACTCAAACTCACATCCATCATGTCGGTGATGCCATCCAGCCATCTCATCCTCTGTCGTCCCCTTCTCCTCCTGCCCCCAATCCCTCCCAGAATCAGAGTCTTTTCCAATGAGTCAACTCTTCGCATGAGGTGGCCAAAGTGCTGGAGTTTCAGCTTTAGCATCATTCCTTCCAAAGAACACCCAGGACTGATCTCCTTCAGAATGGACTGGTTTGATCTCCTTGCAGTCTATGGAACTCTCAAGAGTCTTCTCCAACACCACAGTTCAAAAGCATCAATTCTTCAGCACTCAGCTTTCTTCACAATCCAACTCTCACATCCATACATGACCACCGGAAAAACCATAGCCTTGACTAGATGGATCTTTGTTGGCAAAGTAATGTCTCTGCTTTTGAATATGCTATCTAGGTTGGTCACAACTTTCCTACCAAGGAGTAAGCGTCTTTTAATTTCATGGGGGCAATCACCATCTGCAGTGATTTTGGAGCCCAAAAAAATAAAGTCTGACACTGTTTCCACTGCTTCCCCATCTATTTCCCGTGAAGTGATGGGACCAAATGCCATGATCTTCGTTTTCTGAATGTTGAGCTTTAAGCCAACTTTATCACTCTCCTCTTTTACTTTCATCAAGAGGCTTTTTAGTTCCTCTTCACTTTCTGCCATAAGGGTGGTGTCATCTGCATAGTCAATAAAGCATAAATAGATGTTTTTCTGGAACTCTCTTGATTTTTTGATGATCCAGCGGATGTTGGCAATTTGATCTCTGGTTCCTCTGGACATTGGTCTGGGCAATGACTTTTTAGATATGACACCAAGAACACTGGCAACAAAAGCCCAAACAGAAAACTGGGGCTTCATATACATAAAGTCCAGTAACTCAGTAGCAAACATTTCAGTCAGTTCAGTTCAGTTCAGTCCTTTTCTAAAACCAGCCCATAGTTAGCACTAAATACACGTTAGTCAATAGTACTTTCTCAAATTAAAGTTGGAAATTCCTACCCAAGGATTGAAACCTGATCATTTTGTTATTCTAAGGCCAATTTGTAGATCAAAGAAAATCAAAACTGAAATTTCAGCATACCGAGATAGTATTGTAAACAGAACTAAAAAATAGCACTACATTCCTAAATCCTTATTCCCATGAAGAAAAAAGACTCCAATTGGTGAAATAAATATGAACAACAAAGTAAACTTAAGGAAAGCAAAAAAGGAAGGGTTAATAGAGCTAGTAGCAAACATTAACAAATAAGATAACAGAAAATTATAGAATGTATAAAAGAACGTACTGTACACCACAGGAACTCAGTGCATTGCAGTGACCTGAATGTGAAATCCAAAAGGGAGGGCATATATGTGCGTGTGTGGCTGATTCACTTTGCTATACAGTAGAAACTAACACAACATTGTAAAACAACTATACTCCAGTAAAAGCTAATTTTAAAAATTTGTAACTGTTATACTTTATGAGAACCAACTGAACTGACTTATGTTTCAAAATTTGCATGATTAGTATTTTTTGGCACTTTTGACAACCCTATTTAAAAGCTTTTTTCTCTGGGATGGTAGAGCATGCACCCCTCCACACTTCTCCCCTCCTTCACCCAATCTCTCATGAACACACACATATTACATCTGAGGCTAAGATAGTGAGCAGGTAAATCATCTCTCCAGGAGAGTTGGGGAGGGAGGTAGGAAGCCCTGATTTGTAGTGTCTCACAATTTCTATTGTGTGAATATTCTCACAGTAGCTGGTTTCAAGCCATCAAGCAGTTTTGCAACAACTGGCTTGCAAAATTCCTGAATATTTAAGACCAGCTCTCATTAGCCTGTTCCATCCTACCCCCAAGTTACTGCTGGGACTGCATCTTCTTTGTATTGCGCTCCCTATCCTTTTTTAAAAAACTTTCAATTTTGTATTGTAGTATAGCTGACTAACAATGTGATAGTTTCAGGTGGACAGCGAAAGAATTGAGCATACATATCAGTTCAGTTCAGTCGCTCAGTCGTGTCTGACTCTTTGCGACCCCATGAATTGCAGCACGCCAGGCCTCCCTGTCCATCACCAGCTCCCAGAGTTTACCCAAATTCATGTCCATTGACTCAGTGATGCCATCTAACCATCTCATCCTCTGTCATCCCCTTCTCCTCCTGACTTCAATCTTTCCCAACATCTGGGTCTTTTCAAATGAGTCAGCTCTTCACATCAGGTGGCCAAAATGTTGGAGTTTCAGCTTCAACATCAGTCCTTCCAATGAACACCCAGGACTGATTTCCTTTAGGATGGACTGGTTGGATCTCTTTGCAATCCAAGGGACTCTCAAGAGTTCTCCAACACCACAGTTCAAAAGCATATACATGTATCCATTCTCCTTCAAGCTCCCCTCCCATCCAGGCTGCCACATAACATTGAGTGGAGTTCCCTATGCTACACAGTAGGTCTTTGTTGGGTGTGTGTGTGTGTGTGTGTGTGTGTGTGTGTGTGTGTTAGTTACTCAGTCATATCTGACTCTTTGCAACCCCATGGATTGTAGCTCTCCAGGGTCTTCTGTACATGAGACTCTCTAGGAAAGAATACTGGGATCTTCTCTACTCAGGGATTTAACCCAGGTCTCCCACACAGCAGGCAGATTCTTTACTATCTGAGCCATCAGGGAAACCCCTTATTGGTTATCCATTTTAAATATAGCAGTGTGCACATATCGGTCCCAAACTCCTTATCGCTTCCCCTATTCTTCCCCTCTGTATGTTCCTTATCCTTGAGCACTTAATCATCGGGCAGTTTGTGAGTTGGAAAAAAAAAATAGTACATGATTAAGGTTCAGAACATAGAAAGATACAGATAGCATCACCTTGGGCTTCCCAGGTGGCACTGGTGGTAAAGAACCCACTTGCCAATGTGGGAGACATAAGAGACACAGGTTTGATCCCTGGGTTGGGAAGATCCCCTGGAGAAGGGCATGGCAACCTACTCCAGTATTCTTGCCCAGAGAATCCCATGGACAGAGGAGCC
This sequence comes from Bos javanicus, assembly GCF_032452875.1. Taxonomy (NCBI): domain Eukaryota; kingdom Metazoa; phylum Chordata; class Mammalia; order Artiodactyla; family Bovidae; genus Bos; species Bos javanicus. The sequence continues at coordinate 32,810,554 of NC_083887.1, read as the reverse complement.
TGGCAGGCTATAGTCCATGGGGTTGCCAAGAGTCAGATACAACTGAAGCAACTTAGAAAGCACGCATCACCTTGCAGGTCAAGCAGATTTATTCCACCAGGATAATTTTGTTTGGTATGGAATTGGAGGAGGATTCAAAAGAAAGATCTTCTCATACCCACAGGAATTCATGGCTACCTGTGCCAACAAGACAAACAAGGAGATATTAGTAGAGCAGTGTCAGCTACACTTCATTGACAAGACAGCTTTAATCAGTAAAAACCTGGATGATACAAGAATACTTAGAGTCCCTGAAGGTATACAAGAATCGTCAAGATCTAAAGAAAGAGTATCAGAAGAAGAGTACATAAGCACTCTTTAGAATTTTTATGTAATGTGAGAAAAGGGAGCACATGGAACAGAGAAACAGCCCAGAGCAGCTGTGGGGAAAATGGATGTTGTGAGCAGTTCAGACTCTACTGCTGTCTGAGGACAGTGGCAGTAAAGACCAATCCATGGATGGTAAGTGGTAAAGACACAACAGCTTCTGAAATAAAGTGTCATGAAAGCAGATGAGCCCTCTCTAGCTAAGGCACAAGGGATGGTGTAGTAAAGTTGTTTATGTCTGAAGTCTATATTTATCCTGAGTCATCAAGTGGATCTGAGGCTTGCTGGCCACACTGGGGGCAAAAGGGCAGAGAGCAGGTCCTCTCTCTCTCCAAAGGGATCCTAGGCCATGTGCGACATCTCCCTAGAACCACCTGGTTTTGATTATTTTAGCTGTGTCTACTGACAACTCTTCAGGCCACAAAATACAGGGAATGATAGTTATTCCCCAACTTCCACAGCTGCTAAGATGGTTCTACCTGACACCTCTATACCTGTAGCTATAATCCAGAGACCTCTGGGGTTTTTTTTGTTTGTTTTTTGCATGTGAGCAGATGGTGTGAGCAAAGGGCTGAAGGGTCTTAAGGCATTTTAGGCAGTTCTCTACTTCAGTGCTTGCTTCTTTGAGTTCCTGTCAGGATTTTGTTCCTCTTCTGTTCCTATCATTGTTTACACCATAGATTTAAAGGATTTGGTTAGAATATTCCCAGAGTCACTAAAAGCTGGTAGGAAGTCTTCTTCTTTTTACCTACTTCGCTGTCCCCTGCACAAGACATCTAAAATAAAGCACCAATACAGGCTGCGTGAATTAACATACAGCAGTAATCATGATCCTACCTATGCAAAGGTTATAGGAGGCTGGGTGGGAACAATAACTAGCCCATATTAGTAGAAATGGTAGAATGAGAAATCCTAAATTGAAATAATGGAAATTAAATAGCAGAGAAATGCTGAAGCAGAAGTGTAATTCAATGAAAATGGTCTTGGTGACTTGTCCCCAACTTGAAGGAAGCCCACTTGGTTTCCATCTCTGCTCCTCATTTTCAGTTTGCTCCAGCTCACTTCCCATCCTTCCCATCTCCTGCACTTTCTGGACACCCTCCCTCCTTTTTAATTTCCTTTCTCAGTCTCTCCTAAATGCAATCTTCTGGCTTCAGCTCAGAATTTCCTTTGGAGCAAGTCACTTCAAAGCCACTCGGAGGTAAGGTAACTATGGTTACCGCTCCTCAGGGTTGTCCATAAACAAGGGGTAATGTGAAGACTAGATGCCCATCATCTACTTAGGATGTACACACTGAAGAAGCACCATTCAAGGAGCACTCTCAGGTATCAGAGGAAAAATAACCTCAGTGAAGATATCTCCTAAGGAAGAAATCACAGCCAAGAAATCATTTTAAAAGTTGGCATGAGACATGACACTAGAGATCTGCTGTCCTTAAAATGCAAAATCAGCAAACATTTTTCTAATCCCAAGACTGACCCTGGGTAAAATTTTAAAACAAACACTGCTTATATTTTTACTAATTTCTATGTTTACCCAAGTGGCATATGTAGAATTTACAAATCAAATAGGAGGAGGAGTATCATTCTGTGGGTAAGAGTGCATTCGTGCGTGCATGCTGAGTTGCATCAGTTATGTCTGACTCTTTGCGAACCCATGGACTGTAGCACACCAGGCTTCCCTGTCCTTCACTGTCTCCTGGAGTTTGCTCAAATTCATGTCCCTCGAGGGGGTCATGCTAATGACCATCTCATCCTCTGCTGCCCCCTTCTTTTACCTTCAATCTTTCCCAGCATCAGGGTCTTTTCCAATGAGTCGGGTCTTCACATCAGGTGACCAAAGTATTGGAGTTTTAGCTTGAGCATCAGTCTTTCCAGTGACTATTCAGACTTTATTTCCTTTAGGATTGACTGGTTTGATCTTCTTGCTCTCCAAGGGACTCTCAAGAATCTTCTCCAGCACCAGAATTCGAAAACATCAGTTCTTCGGTGCCCAGCCTTCTTTATAGTCCAACTCTCACATCCATACATGACTACTGGGAAAACCATAGCTTTGACTAGATGGACCTTTTTTGGCAAAGTGATGTCTCTGCTTTTTAATATGCTGTATAGGTTTGTCATAGCTTTCCTTCCAAAGAGGAAGCATCTTTTAATTTCATGGCTGCGTGAAATGCATGTGAATGCATATATTAAGAACCATTTTGTTTTGAGGAACTTCTTAATGGTTGGATGGATGGCTAATCCAATTGATGCATACATGCATTTATGAATGACTTACTGCTTCAAAATCTGTAAAATCTTGTTTGAGTAAAAGGAAAGTTTAAGTGCCAGGCAGCAAGCAACAGTGGATTTGGATTTCATTTTATTTTACTTTTGGGGGGATTTGGATTTTAGTAATACAAGTCCACTATTCCTATTCTTGATCTCAAATAATTTTTTCCAGCTAAAAAGCATATCGATTCTCAGTGAACATCTGAAATAGCTCTTGAGTCACCCAGTCCCACTTGGAACGGTCTGGAAGCATCACACTGACGTCCAGTTCTTTCATGTGAACAGACAGATAGCACCACCTGCCCCACACCTGACTCACAAGGACACTGAGTATATTAACTAATAATGACTGTGAATTGCTTTTGAGGTTCAGGGAGATGGCCACTATGTAGGCATAGAAAATATTAATTAAAAAGATCAAACATTTGGCAGTGTTTAAATAAACCTTGCCAACTTTACCAAGGTCAGACAGGAGCAGAGAAGCTAGCTTTTCTTTAAACAGAAATCAAAAATGCTGTACATTCTGTGTCTGCTTCTTTCCTAGAAATTTCATGTATGTGATGCATAGAACTCTTTCCTTTAAAAATGTGAATGGAAATGTCACATCAAAAACCTGGGAGGAATAGGTGAAGAGAAATAAAAATATACTACTAAATTATCAGGATGGAACTTTTTTTAGTATGACATAGTAGGAGAGAAAAAAAAATTCAAGGATTCTGCTAAATACTTACAACCATTTTCAAAGACAATAACACAAAATTGAACTATGCTCCAATACTTTGGCCACCTGATGTGACAAACTGACTCATTGGAAAAGACCCTGATGCTGGGAAAGACTGAAAGCAGGAGAAGAAGGGGACAACAGAGGATGAGATGGTTGGATGGCATCACCGACTCAATGGACATGAATCTGAGCAAGCTCCAGGAGTTGGTGATGGGCAGGGAAGCCTGGTGTGCTGCAGTCCAGGGTGTTGCAAAGAGTCGGACCTGACTAAGCAACTGAACTGAAGGGCTTTTCAGGTGGCACAGTGGTAAAGAATCTGCCTTCCAATGCAGGAGACACAGGAGATGAGGGTTTGAACCCTAGGTCAGAAAGGTCCCCACAAGGAATAAATGGCAACCCACTCCAGTATTCTTACCTGGAAAATTCCATGGACAGAGGAGCCTGGCGGGCTACAACTCAGGGAGAAGCAAAGAGTCAGACACAACTGAGCACACACACTTTTAACTATTTTTCGGCTTGCTTACTTTTGAATCAGGCAAAATGAGAGTCACCTCCCAGGGATGCTGGGAAGATAACATGGCACGAAATAGAGAAGGTTGCTGGGGAAGAGGCTGTTTATCAAACAATACCTTTGGTTTTTATGAATCAATCGTTGGCATTTTGTTATGATGGAAATGATATTTCAGCATGGTACTAATGACCTCCTGAATGTACAGAATATATTACAGTTTATAGAGATCTCTTACAAACATATTCTTGATTAATCTACCCAATAATGCTCTAAAGTGGATATTAGCATTTCCACTTTGTACATAAATGAGTATAAGAAAAGCTTAGTGAACAGCTGAAGGTCATGATTAATAAGTGGCAGAGCTGAAACTTCCACCCAGAACTTTTGGCTGATCTTCAAAGTCAAATGCTCTTTCTACCACAACATGGTATAATGGATAATGAGAGGAAAAGAGAGAGAGAAAGGAGAGAGACAGAGGGACAAAGAGAGAGAGAAAAATAAAGACAAAGAATTTCCTAAAATTTCATAAACCAACATTTGCCTAGAACAATAATGCTAGGTTCCAAATTGAGTGATTCTAAATCCAGCTTATTTAAGAGATCATTTCAATTCTCATATTCTCAACTTTGATACTAATCAGAAGAATTCTAACAACATTTTCTTGGTAACCAGACAATTTTACACAAAATCATAAAATTTCTCATGAAATCCTAAAGTCTTAGCTCTAGAAATTATTTTGATAATCAGCACATCCAACTCCTTCATTTTACAAATCTGGAAAATGAGGTTAAATAATATCAAATGATTTGCCCAAAGAGGTAGTTAAGGAAAAAGCAGATCTAGAACCAAATCTCTAATTTTCAAATCTATCTTCAATCTATTTTCCTATAGTAGCTCTCTTAGCTTGTATTCTGGTGAATCATGAGAGAGGAGAGGAATAGAAGATTCTGATACAATTGTATTTTACAAATTATGAAAGCATCAACACTAAAATATCAAGGTTGGGCTTCATTCCCCACTACTGGGAAGGAATTATCCCTAATCTCTTCTCTATTCTGCTTGAGAGGCTTGGGGCAGAAACAGGAAAGAGACATAATCAGAAGTCATCCCCTCTCCTCTGCCGGCCCCCACCCCCTGCCACTTTCTCATTTGAATTTTTTACCTCTAAGAAGGCTACCTTTTTCAACTGTTCAAGGGATTCTCAAGGCAAGAATGCCTAAGTGGTTTGCCATTCCCTTCTCCAGTGGACCTCGTTTTGTCAGGCTCTCCACCATGACCTGTCTGTCTTTGGTGATCCTACACAGCCTGGCTCATAGTTTCACTGAGTTTATTTTCTTGGGCTCCAAAATCACCTTGGATGGTAATTGCAGCCATGAAAAAAGACCCTTGCTCCTTGGAAGAAATGCAATGGCAAACCTAGACAGCATATTAAAAAGCAGAGACATCACTTTGCCTACAAAGATCCGTATAGTCAAAGCTGTGGTTTTTCCAGTAGTCATGTACGGATGTGAGAGCTGGACAATAAAATAGGCTGACCTCCTAAGAACTGATGCCTTTGAACTGTGGTGCTGGAGAAGACTCTTGATAGCCCCTTGGACTGTAAGGAGAACAAACCAGTCAATTCTAAAGGAAATCAACCCTGAATACTCACTAGAAGGACTGATGCTTGAAGCCGAAACTCCAATATTTTGGCCACCTGATGTGAAGAACCGACTCATTGGAAAAGACCCTGATGCTGGGAAAGATTGAAGTCAGAAGAAGGCGATAACAGAGGATGAGATGGTTGGATGGCATCACCGACTCAATGGACATGAGTTTTAGCAAGCTCCGAGGATTGGTAATGGACAGGGAAGCCTGGCGTGCTGCATTTCATGGGGTTGAAGAGTCAGACACGACTGAGTGGCGAAAAAACAACAAAGAAGGCTGCTCTCCTCCAGTGCTGAGGGACTCAAGAGCCACATCACTTTTAAAGAATGTGGTGCCTTTGGGCAAAATAAGAAAAGGAACCCCTTCCTCAGGGCTTTTCTTGCATCTTCTGAAAAATTGTCAAAATTAATACAAAATCTATGTGCACGATGGGAGCCTTAGAGCTGTACAATGCACAAGTGAACCCCATCACACACAGTAGTCCTGCATGCAGGGAAGTGCTTCTTCTTTTTTCTTATTCAGGAGATCCTAGCCCTACTAGAGACTCTGCTGCTGCTGCTGCTGCTAAGTCACTTCAGTCATGTCCAACTCTGTGCGACCCCATAGACAGCAGCCCACCAGGCTCCCCTGTCCCTGGGATTCTCTAGGCAAGAGCACTGGAGTGGATTGCCATTTCCTTCTCCAATGCATCAAAGTGAAAAGTGAAAGTGAAGTAGCTCAGTCACTCCAACTCTTAGTGACCCCATGGACTGCAGCCCACCAGGCTCCTACATCCATGGGATTTTCCAGGCAAGAGTACTGGAGTGGGGTGCCATTGCCTTCTCCAACTAGAGACTCTAACTTATCTTAATTTTGCCTAAGAGGTAGATGCCTTTTTCTTTCTGAGAGGTGATCTGTTGCCTTTCTTCTGGTTCAATCTTATCCATGTAGACATTGCATTAAAATTTCATCAAAAACACATGTAATACTTTTTAAAAAGTCATTGTTATCAGGCAATTCTAGACAGCAAAGAATCCAAGTAGTTACATAAGGGATATCTGAGGTCCAAGCAAGCCAAATACTGGGTTGATGAGTAGGCTTAGTCTTGAAGTCTTTCTCCTTTTTATACATACCCACTGCCTAGGGGATCCTGGATGGTTTTACATACCATCCATAATAGGCAGCTTCCATATTTTTATGAACCTGACCAAACCCCTCCCTAAGCTGCATTCTCCCATGTAGAATTTCCTGCTCAAAGTTTCTCTTCATTTCTTTTGTGTTGCAGCAAATAAGTCTGGAGAAGATGGCAGGTCAGTGGAGGGTGGTGGGATTCTGATGATTGAATAAGATAGCAGACATAAAATCTTAGCTCAATACTGACAGTCAACATGTAATTTCTCTTCTTTCTTCCCCAACCATTCCAGTAAGATCCATCTAAATTCTAGCCTCCAGATAAGCCAGGTTCATCTCCATCTCATTTGCTCAGACCACAGTAGTTGATACAGGGGACATGCCCTTGACTTTAATAGAATACAGTATACAGATAACCACATTCACACATAGGCTGAGTTAGGGGATGGCTATTCATGTTACCAAACTGGTGCTCACTTAACCAATAAATTGGTTACACGTTTCCTCAAGATATCCAAAATCTTCAGTGTACTTAAAATGTCACTTAATTGGCAAACTTTCATTTACAACTGAACTATTTAAGTCTAATGAATATATAGTTTTCCCAGAATTTCTCAGCCACAGTAATATTTCCCAAAGTCAAAATTTATCCTCTGATGTATTACAGAAACTAATAATTGGAAGGCTAAAGTGTCCCTGAAAATAACCTCTGCCGTGAGGCTCATTTATACCTTGACTGTGGTAAATCTGATCCAGTGGGAACAAATAACTTCCTCTTTCACTGAAATAAAGTAAGAGAGAAAGAGACAGAGAAACAGAGGCACAGAAGGACAGAGACAAACCTCATAGGTTGGAGAAAAAAGACTTAGGTCATAAGGATTCCATTTACATGTTAACTATTATCAAATATATTTTATTCTGTAGAATTTTAGCATCAAATGGGTGAACATGATAAAACATCTTTTTCTCCAAAGTTTTGCTTAAATCCAGTCTTCATCAGAAGGTTCTGGTTTAAAGTTGACTTTGTGAAGTAATATTTGGATACATATTTTTATGTATTAAGAATTCACTCAAATACAATGATGAGATAGTGGCAAGATTTTCTGGCATTGTGCATTTAGTTTGGTTTTGTTTTGCTTTCTATAATCCTGAAATGAAAAAAAATAAAATATAGAAAAACAATGAAGCTGAAAATGGATTCATGTATTACACAAGCACTGATAACTCATTAAATATGAGCAGCTGAAGCTAAAATACTGCTCTCAAAATATGAGCTGAGGACTCCTGCATCACAACTGTCTAGATTCTAATTAAAAATGACTTCTGGACTTACGCCAGGTCTTCTGTGAATAAGCCCAGAGACAAGTCCTAAGGTTTTTACCCAACACGCCCATGTAATTTTTCAAGCTGGATATTTTGAGACTTTCTGGACTTAATATTGGAATGGAGGCCAGGAAGCAGGTAGGAAAGAGGAAGAAAAGAACTAAGACAAAATGTGCTCTAACTAGGCAAAAGAAAAATCAGATGAAGGCAGTTGAAGGAGCCTTTTCCACAACCCAGAGAAATGCTATATTGAGCCCCTGGCTATCAAGCTGGTTTTTAAAAATGCCCCAAAGCCTGATGAGGGTTTCCCAGGTGGCTCAGTGGTAAAGAATCTACCTTCCAATGCAGAAGACATGGGTTCAATCCCTGATCTGGGAAGATCCCCTAGAGAAGGAAATGGCAACCCACTCCAGTATTGTTGCCTGGAGAATCTCATGGACAGAGGAGCCAGGTGTGCTACAGTCCATGGGGTGGCAAAGAATCAGACACTACTGAGCATGCTCCAGAAGCCTTATGAAAAACACAGTTCTCAAACACTATTCTGTTGGATTACTGTCTCTGCTCTGTGGGTGTATGATGTTTAGTGACCTTCTATAGAAGCAGGGTGTTTGAAAAACCAGTCTCCATTCTGGAGAGGATAAACAGCTTCACAGGGTGACCCCAGGGTACTTTTGTATCCAGAGCACCCTGAGTGGGATGAATAGTGTCGGCAGCTGTAATAGTGCCCCTGGGGACTAACAGGAGGTCCTACAGGATTAGTTGGAGAGAGAATTGCTGGGGAAGACCTTCACTTACAGGATAGACAAATTTCTGCGCCCTGCTGCTGCTGCTGCTGCTAAGTCGCTTCAGTCGTGTCCAACTGTGTGCGACCCGATAGATGGCAGCCCACCAGGCTCCGCTGTCCTTGGGATTCTCCAGACAAGAACGCTGGAGTGGGTTGCCATTTCCTTCTCCAATGCATGAAAGTGAAAGTGAAGTCGCTCAGTCATGTCCGACTTTTCACAACCGCATGGATTGCAGCCTACCAGGCTCCTCCATGCATGGGGTTTTCCAGGCAAGTGGGGTTTTCCACCCCACTGGAGTGGGGTGCCATTGCCTTCTCCCCTTTTCAGGGGGCTCTGGACCACTTCTCATTCATCCTCTGTAGACATTTTGTTCATATCTACAAATGCCACTGTAACTGACCATACATGGGAAAAGGACAGAGAGACATATAAGAAGTGGTCTTCCCCACTGGAGACCCCATTATTTATTGCCAACTAATACATGCTTGCTCAAATCTCCAGAATTTAAGTGATCTTCTCTTCTCATTGTGGCCCCCACCCTGCCCACCCCGCCCCAGGCCACTGCAGGCAGACACCTCTCCCAGATGCCAACTTCCTGCCCCCACAGACAATGGTTTTCAGAGACTAATAAACACAAATTCCCTTGTAACTCATTTCTCTTCTTCCTGCTTGAGAGAGTGAAGATATAAAGCAGGCACATTTAAAAAGTAAAAAAAAAAAAAAAGAGCCTCTTTCCATGCTCTGTGCTTGCACTGTGCAGGCAGGGCTGATAACTTGATCTGGGAGTGCTACCCTTGCGATGGTGGGGGTGGAAGAGGCAACCCAAACACACCTGATTGTGTTAGGAGATGATGATATGTGGCAAGAATGGTGGATGAGCTCCATAAATTACAGACTCCTTTCCTGGGAACTAGGACACATGATGAAAGTGGAAAGGTCAGACTCCAAAAAGACCTTCCCTCTCTCTCTTACAGAGGTCCTTTCCCTCCCCTGATTTAATGTCTCCATGCTACAGAGGGCCCGAAAGCACAATCATTGCAGAATTTGAACATTCACTGCTACCTCCAGGCTGCACTATGCCTTCCCAAGACTAAGAGTGAATGAGAAATCCTTTTTTTAATACAACATTCAATTTTCTTTTTTAATGCAACATTTAATTTTCTTTGTCTAATTGATTTATTATAATTTTTGGCTGTGCTTGGCTTTGTTGCAGTGCACAGACTTTTCACTGCAGTGGCTTCTGTTGTTGTGGAGCACAGGCTCTAGGTGTACAGGCTTCAGGAGTTGCAGCTCACTGGCTCTATAGCGCTGGCCCAGGCTTAGTTGCCCCAAGGCAAGTGGGATCTTCTGGAACCAAGGATAGAACCTATGTCCCCTGCATTGGCAGGCAGATTCTTAACCACTGGACCACCAGAGAAGTTCTAAAAGAGAATTTCTTCGTGAGAAAGCATATTTGTCTAGTTTACATAGTAGAGGCATAAAAATTTGGAGGGAACCTAGGTGAGAAAGCCTTTTAATCCTTCTGGAGGCCTTCAGTCCCATTTGTAGTCCTACTTCTAAACAAATACAAGCTGTCCAAGGAACCCATCTCCTCCACTTCCTTCCTTCTTATTTCTCCTCTTCCTCATTCTCCTTTTTTTCCTGTTCCTTCCACAGAGCCTAAGTGACAGAGCATTATTTCTTGGTTTTAACACAATGGACAGAACACTCTCAGGTCCTTTTCACACACTTCATGCTCTGTCTGCTAACTGTAGGTGGTGCTCGCGGTGAGCTTCAGAATATCTGAAGAAGAGACTCCATCAGGACTGAGACCTTATACAACAGGTATTCAGAATTGTCCTTCTTGTATCAGAACATAGTTACATCTAGCACTCAAGACAAAAACAGGTAAGCACGAATGAAAGATGTTAAGAGTTCAGTGGAAATCTACAGATTGGTTCCTGTATTACTTAGGGTTCTCAAGAGACATAACCAATAGTATTGGGGGAAGAAAGAAAGAGAGGACAAGGAATCGATTCATGCTGTTATGGAAGCTGACAAATCCCAAGATTTGCAGAGTGGGTTGGCAAGCTGGAGACCCAGGAGAGTTGACAGTACAGCCTGAAGGCTGGCAGACTGGGGACCCAGGAAGAGCTGATGTTTCAGTTCAAGTCCAAATGCAGGAAAGAGTCAATATCCCAGTTCAAAAGCAGTCTAGCAGAAGGAAGTCTCCTTACTTGGCAGCGGGACAGTCTTTTTATTCTGTCCAGGCTTTCAACTGATTGGATGAAGTCCACCCACATTAGGGAAAGAAACTTGCTTTACTTGGTCTACTGCTTTAAGTGTTAATCTTATCCAGAAACTCCCTTAGAGACATATCCAGAATAATAGTTGGCCTAATATCTGGGCAATTTGTAGCCCAGTTAAGTTTGCATGTAAAATTAACCATCACTGATGGCTGAGTGCTCATAAATCTGGACTCTTCTGAAATATAATAGTAAGAATACCATTCTGTGTGTGTATACTCAGTTGTGTCCAACTCTTTGTGACCCCGGGGACTATAACCCACCAGGCTCCTCTGTCCACGGGATTTTCCAGGCAAGAATACTGGAGTGGGTTGCCATTTCTTTCTCCAGGGGATCTTCCCTACGCAGGAAATCAAATCTGGGTCTCTTGCACCGGCAGGCAGATTCTTTACAACTAGCGCCACCTGGGAAGGAAGTATACCATTAGGAAACACTGTTTATCATTATGGAATCCTATCTCAGGAGCTGTTCACTTGAGTTTTAAGAACAATAGTTGTGTGACACACCACTGATTAGAGGTCATATCCATAGTAATATCCCTTTGGAGAGAAGAAATATTGGTTAAATGGTAAAAAGATTCCCAACTATAACACGAATGTGAGTGATGGGCTTAGTTCCTTACTGGAGGTACTTGGAATTGAGGAGTTTCGCTTTTAGAACAGCCTTCTCACCTCCAGAGAGCCCAGAAGCCTCCAACAGCAAGGAATAGAGTGGTAGGCTATCTATCCATTTAATTCTTATATTCCATCCCTCCTTATTGGTTATATGAAGCTCAGACTGTGCCTCAGCTCAGAGCTATGATTAGTTTCACAGATTGTTCTATAGTAAAAGTCCTCAGGACTTTCCTATTAATGGTCCCTTATGGGGGATACTGATCATCATGGGAATATTGCTTGCATCCTGACACATACCAAACTTATGGCTTTTATTTTGATCCCAAACCAATCAACTTTTACTACGTAGACAAGACAAATACACTTTGTGTTTGGTCTTTTTGACCATTACCTTTTCCGGGTCAATCCTGGAGAAAAATCTAGCCTCTCTGCAAACTTTCCAAAAAGTAGGATCCACTTTCAAAGACTAAAAAGAGTATATGAATCTCAACCTCCAACAAAGGTGAGTAGAGGGAGCCACTTAAGTGCTTACCTGGTCTCCCCCTGGGCCTGAGAATGTCTGGACCACCTGGACAATTTGCCCGAGTGTGTATCAAGGATGCCGGTACATGAAGGAAAAAGAAGAATGCCAGACAGCAGTGGCAAAAGAGGCATCCTCACGCAAGCATGCAGCCCCCAGGGCAACCCCATCTATCAAAGACCATGCCATTTATCCCAATTAATCAGGAAGAGAAGGAAGGCAGTGAAATTGCTTGAAGCCAACTCAGAGCTAAACTTAAGCTCAAGGGACATGTAAAGACCTGGGCCTTAGTATAATTGCATAATAAAGTGGCACAATTGATTTATTTAAACATTACCTCATTGGCGGTAACAAATATTCTGATATTAAAAACATTAACCTGAAGAGCAGCAATAAATTCCCTTCAGAGGGATAGGCTGTGGTCTCTTTGTATCATCAGTAAAACCACGCCATCCGCTGTCTAATGTAATAACACACACCCAAACTCTCCCTCACATACACTTAAACTACTTTTGGAGGATATGAGGAGCTTGTCTTCCAAACAATCAATCGATAAGATTCCGTTTTGAGAATCATCAACATCCAGAAACGGCAGCTCATCCCTTTTGATTCAAGTCCCATGTATTTATAGAACAAGACAAAGTTCATTGCTTAGGTAGAGAGCTGTTTCCAGCTACTTTTTTCTCCTTTCTCTTTTAACTTATTTAAATGAAAAGCAGCCATCCTTTTGACCATGTATATAATTATTTTTTAATTTAACTGTAAGGGTTGAAAATCAAAATCCTTTTCAAGGATCTGAAGAAAAGGGAACTATTTGCATTCCCACCAACACTGAAAGAGGCTTCCCTTTTCTTCACATCCTCTCCAGCATGTATTGTTTGTAGATTTTTTCATGATGGCTATTCTGACGAGTGTGAGATGATACCACACTGTGGTTTTGATTTGCATTTCTTTAATAATATGTTGAGCATCTTTTCAGGCATTTATTAGCTATCTGTCAGTCTTCTTTGGAGAAATGTCTCTTTAGGTCTTTTGCCCACTTTTTGATTGGGTTCTTTGTTTTTCTGGTATTGAGCTACATGAGCTGTTTCTGTATTTTGGAGATTAATTATTTGTCAGTTGTTTCATTTGCTATTATTTTCTCCCATTCTGAGGGTTGTCTTTTCACCTTACTTATAGCGTCCTTAATTGTGCAAAAGCTTTTAAGTTTAATTAAGTCCCATTTGTTTATTTTTATATTTATTTCCATTACTCTGGGAGGTGGGGTATAGAAGATCTTGAGGTGATTTATGTTGGAGAGTGTTCTGCCTATGTTTTCCTCTAAGAGTTTTACAGTTTCTGGTCTTACATTTAGGTCTTCATCCATTTTGAGTTTATTTTGTGTATGGAGTTAGGAACTGTTCTAATTTCACTCTTTTGCACATGGTTGACCAGTTTTCCCAGCACTACTTGTTGAAGAGACTGTCTCCATCATATTTTTTTTTTATTTTGCCTCCTTTGTCAAAGATAAGGGGGCTATAGGTGAGTGGATTTATCTCCATGGTTTCTATTTTGTTCCATAGATCTATATTTCTGTTTTTATGCAAAAAGAAAAAGAAACTGTTGAAGTCTGTTGGTGGGAATATAAATTGGTACAACCATTATGGAAACAGTACGGAGGTTCCTCAAAAAATTAAAAAACAGAACTTCTGTATGATCCAGCAATTCCACTTCAGGGTGTATATCTGAAGGAAATGAAACCAGAAGGATATCTCAAAAAGGATTGTTCACAATAGCTAGGATGTGGAAACAATCTACAAGTCGAATGAATGGCTCTTTTCAAAAGAACAAAAAATATGTACAGTCAGTTCAATTCAGTCGCTCAGTTGTGTCCGACTCTGTGACCCCATGGAGTGCAGCACACCAGGCTTCCCTGTCCATCATCAACTCCTGGAGCTTGCTCAAACTTATGTCCATCAAGTCAGTGATGCCATCCAACCATCTCATCCTCTGTCGTTTCCTTCTTCTCCTGCCTTTGATCTTTCCCAGCATCAGGGTCTCTTCTGATGACTCAGTTCCTGTATCAGGTGGCCAAAGTATTGGAGCTTCAGTTTCACCAACTGTCCTTCCAATGAATAGTCAGGACTGATGTCCTTAGGATTGACTAATTTGATCTCCTTGCAGTCCAAGGGACTCTCAAGAGTCTTCTCCAACACCACAGTTCAAAAGCATCAATTCTTTGGCACTCAGCTTTCTTTACAGTCCAACTCTCACATCCATACATGACTACTGGAAAAACCATAGCTTTGACTAGATGGACCTTTGTCAGCAAAGCAATGTCTCTGTTTTTTTAATATGCTGTCTAGATTGGCCATAGCCTCTCTTCCAAGGAGTAATTATGTTTTAATTTAATGGCTGCAGTCACCATCTGCAGTGATTTTGGAGCCCCAAAATATAAAGCCTCTCACTGTTTCCATTGTCTCCCCATCTACTTGCCATGAAATGATGGGACTCTGGAAGCCATGATCTTATTTTTTTGAATGTTGAGCTTTAAGCCAACTTTTTAACTCTTTCCTTTCACTTTCATCAAGAAGCTCTTTAGTTCTTCTTCACTTTCTCCCATAAGGGTGGTGCATTTCTGAGGTTATTGATATTTCTCTTGGCAATCTTGATTCCAGCTTGTGCTTCATCCAGTCCGGCATTTCACATGATGTACTCTGCATATAAGTTGAATAAACAGGGTGACAATATACAGCCTTGACGTACTCCTTGATGTAAAAGATTGACCACTGAAAAGAAAGAGATAAAATTTCAACTGTTACACTAAAGACTGTTCATGTAATGGCACAGATCTATTTATCACACTATTAGAAAGAGTACCAGACCTAAAACCAAAGATTAGTCTTTAAATTCTTTCTCTACCATATACACTAACTATGGAACATGAAGCAAACTATTTAATTTCAATAGGCTTCTGAGTCTTCAGCTGTGAAACAAAAATAACTACTATAAGCATGCTGGAGGGATGAACTGAGATGATATATTTTAGATCATATAGAACACGTTTTCTGATGCCTCTTAGAGAGTACATTAATTGTTTTAAAAGCAGAGCATTGAGCAGTCCAGTGTGGCTAATAATACTATATGTCTAACCAGTAGATATTTTCCTCTTTTTAAGTAGTCAGATTTTGCTCAGGATAACAATGGGCCAGATTAAAATAATCCTTACCAGCCATGAGCAACCTACCTCTGGACATGAGAAAATAGACCCATATCTAATCAAGTCATTAGAGTTGGGGCTCTATTACTTCCAGCCAGATGCAAACCTGACTGACAGAGGGAGAGACAAGAAGCAAAGGGAGGCATCTGAAACCCAGGTTGCTGGTTGGACTATAAAGGGTACTCAAGGCAGGATGCTAAAGCAGGTAAGGTAGATGTAAAGGGGAAAGGTAGAGGTTTATTACAAAAAAGAAGCTGGGAAGACCTGCTGGCTATTGACCACAGTAGAGACTGAGCACAGGCTGAGCAATTCTCAGCAGTCTGCCTTCCTATAGACTAGATTTCCTATTCCATGCAGAAAAGTGTTCCTGGGTACCACGTTTCTATTTTATTAGGTGCAAACTCATTTAATAACTCAAATTATTTTTGAACCATTTGTCATGTTTATGCTTCAAAAAGGCCTTTTCATTGCCAAACACATGGATTTATTTCAGTCCAAGAGCAATGTTTTCTTACTTTTTTCAGTGCTAAATTGAAGCATGACTGGACTTGATTAAAGAAATTCAACTGATTTTAACTAAGCTTTATATATAAAGATGTCCTTAAGAAGAGGTCTACTAGAATCAAATCCACAGAAATTTCTTACCATCTCACCTAGGTACTGGGACAAAACATGTCTGTCCTTCATCACCTCAGGATACCATTCCCTAAATTCTGTGGGCACCCATTGGAGAAACATCAGTTTGGCCTGTTCCTGTTTAAATCATATCTTAATATGAAGCAAGGATCAAAACATGGAACTAAGGTGATGCAAGTGGGCATGCACCTCAAGCACAAAACTTAAGGGTGTTCAGTTAAACTCAGTAATCAAGGTAAATAACATTTTATGAAATATTTTAAGAAAATTAACCCCCCCCCAATCCATGCTGAACAAAATAGAAGGTTTTAAATAAGGACAAAATCTGACCTTGCACTTGCAGGAGTCACCTCATCTTAATCCCAGACCTTTTGTCATATTCAATTGGAGAATCTTCTTTGGCTCAGATCTGATGCTGCCCTGATTTTTGGATGGAAGAGTTGCAAAATAAAAGCACACAGAGAGAAAACAAGAGCCACTGGGATAAAACCCTGGGAAGCTACTGACTGATCATGGAGGCTCTGAGCACCCCCATGGATAGTGTTAATGGGCTTCCCCAGAAAACCAGTGTCCCCCTCCATGGTCCCATCTCCAGGATCAGGTTGAAGTCCAGTTGGCCTCAGAGGGATCAAGCATAGTGTGGGGTGTTTCCACACTACTGTCTGTGCGCTCCTTGCATGGGACATCCTTGTCCCAGCTCCACTGAAATCGGTATATCCCCATGGAATCTGGGCCTGAATGACGCTCAGAGGTCCTCTCTGAACCCAGGCTTTAATCACGTCACATCATGCCTCATGCCCACGTCTTCCTCATTCTAACAAAGTTTGTTTTTTTTAAAAAAAAATCAACTCAGTAAGCAACAGTAAGTTGATACTTTTTGTTTTTTAAATGTATTTGAAAAAGTTAACACTCTATTTTTCTTTTCTATTTTCATACAAGTAACTCAATAAGGTGACTTCCTGTTAAGAGATGTTTTATTTATCCCTCAAGTGTGGCTAGAACTCTCCAGGCTGAACTGGTCTTCATTGTGAACCCTTCATTAGTGCAAATAGCACAATAGGTATAAATGGAGCTCCATACCCCAGCCTTTTTTAAAATATCATAGCCATGTGTGCTCATGAGTCATCAATTGTGTTTTTAGGCAATCCTGCTAGCAACAATACTTAATTTGGGAAGGTGTCTGACCCGAGGCATTAACTAGAGAAAATAATTTCTTTCTTCAATTCTGTCCCAGCAGAGCACCACATTTTGAAAATGAAAACAACTGATGTGGATCATACAGAGCAGCATGCATTCTCCAGAAGTAAATGTTTCCCCAAAATCTTGCAGACCCCATTGGTCTTCATCATCTCCTGGTAGTCGTTCTAAATGATACAATTTGACTGTCACTCATGCCATTTGATACAGGCAAAACTCTAATCCTTCCAGCCTAGGATAGCCAAAGATATTTCTGAAGTTCCCCCTTTTGGGAGGTGAAACACCGTGATTTTCCATAACTTCGAGTTGAAATGGACCTTAATTTGCTGTTTTCCTCCCACGTCTTTTCATATGAGGCATCTTAGTGTCAATCATGGAACTATACGTCATGTTTATAGCCTTTGTTTCATAGCAGAAATGATTCCAATGTTATGTTTCCCTTAATTTTTATGAGAAATACAGTATCTATCTATGTCTTTCATATTGTAATCAATGTGCCTTTGAGAAATTAGACCAAAAGGAGACAGAGAGTTTCATCTAATTTGGCCCATTCTTTCTTACTTTCCTTATTCTGTGCCTTTATCGTTTCCTACTAGAGCACCTCAGCTTCCAAGTGGGGCTGGTGTTAAGGAATCTGCCTGCCAATACAGGAGATGCAGGAGACGTGGATTCGATCCCTGGTTTGGGAAGATCCCCTGAAGAAGGAAATGTCAACACAGTCCAGTATTCTCATCTGGAGAATCCCATGGACAGGGGAGCCTGGCAGGCTACACAGCCCATAGGGTCACAAAGAGTAGGACACGACTGAGCAAGCACACAGAGATCCAGGAGAGAGAACACCTCAAAGAGATGTTGGCTCTGTATATATTGGGGACATCGGATGAAGACCAGCTCTGAATACACAGCACTACCTCAGAGGGAGACCAGCTCTGTATACAGTATTGTACCTCAGAGTTAGAGTGGCTCTGTATGTCCTGTAGTGGTTGTACAGAGCACAGGAGAGGAGGCCTTGAGGCCCACTGTGGGATGGGCTTTTCTACTGAGTGCTCTGGGAAATTAATTGTCTTCAGTAATAGTGTTGCAAAGTCCAGAGGTAATGAGAGCAATATTTTTTCTATCAAAGTATCAGATCAGTTCAGTTCAGTTCAGTCGCTCAGTTGTATCCGACTCTTTGCGACCCCATGAATCGCAGCATGCTAGGCCTCCCTGTCCATCACCAACTCCCGGAGTTCACCCAGACTCACGTCCATCGAGTCAGTGATGCCATCCAGCCATCTCATCCTCTGTCGTCCCCTTCTCCTCCTGCCCCCATCCCTCCCAGAATCAGAGTCTTTTCCAGTGAGTCAACTCTTCGCATGAGGTGGCCAAAGTATTGGAGTTTCAGCCTCAATGAATACCCAGGACTGATCTCCTTTAGGATGGACTGGTTGGATCTCCTTGCAGTCCAAGGGACTCTCAAGAGTCTTCTCCAACACCACAGTTCAAAAGCTTCAATTCTTTGGCGCTCAGCTTTCTTCACAGTCCAATTCTCACATCCATACATGACTACTGGAAAAACCATAGCCTTGACTAGATGGACCTTTGTTGCCAAAGTAATGTCTGCTTTTCAATATGCTATCTAGGTTGGTCATAACTTTTCTTCTAAGGAGTAAGCGTCTTTTAATTTCATGGCTGCAATCACCATCTGCAGTGATTTTGGAGCCCCAAAAAATAAAGTCTGACACTGTTTCCACTGTTTCCCCATCTATTTCCCATGAAGTGATGGGACCAGATGCCATGATCTTCATTTTCTGAATGTTGAGCTTTAAGCCAACTTTTTCACTCTCCTCTTTCACTTTCATCAAGAGGCTTTTTAGTTCCTCTTCACTCTCTGCCATAAGGGTGGCGTCATCTGCATATCTGAGGTTATTGATATTTCTCCCACAATCTTAATTCCAGCTTGTGCTTCTTCCAGCCCAGTGTTCCTCATGATGTACTCTAGTTGGTTTATAATGTGTAATTTTTGCTATACAGCAAAAAGATTCAATTACACATGTATACACATTCTTTTTTCTATTCTTTTCCATTATTTCCCTGTACTATACAGTAAGGCCTGTTGTTCATCCATTCTCTGTATAATAAATACTTTACATCTGCTAGCCCCAAACTCCTACTCCATCCCTCCCTCACTTCACAAGATTAATCTTGAGTGTGTGTGTGTGAGTGAGGGTAAAGCCTGAACTGAAGGAAATGTGATTGCCTGGGGTCAAGGGTACAAAGGAAAGAAAAGAGTCTTTTGTCTTGCACGGGGCCTTGTTTTAATATTTGCTTTTGTCCCAGGTATTCAAGCCACTCAGAAACCAGCCTCATTTTCCATCTCTCCTTCTGCCCCACCCCCCTGCCCTCTTTTACTCTTCATTTCTTCATCTCTCTCCATCTTCCTTTCTTCTCTGTCTTCTCCCCACTAAGATAGACAGTAGAAAAAAACGCCAGTCCTCTCAGGATCTGAATGAGATGTCATGGTATGGATGCAAATGGGTGGTGTGGAAGCAACCCTATGGTTTTAGCTGCTGAATCAGATTCTGGGGTCTGTTCTATGAGACCCCTGTTCTCTGTAACACTTTCAGCAGGAAGTCTGAATACAGAACCTGAGCAAGCCTCTCGCTTCAGAAAGCAGACCTGGCCTCTGATTGTCTGGAAATCCAGGCTCACAGAGTGTGCTTATTGCTGATACACAGACAGTCATTCAGGGTTTAGCTAAGGTAAATGCCTGTGGTTCGACTGCAGTCAGCCTGGAGGAGATTGATCACCGCAGTTGACAGGAAACTGTCCTCACAGGCAGTGCCTGCTCTCGTCCTGACCCAACTCAGATCAAATATTCCTCTGGAACCAGCCTCTCATTCTCTTCTCTCATTCAGCCCTAGGATCCCCACTGATATCAAAGGATATTCCCACAGGGCATGATGAAAAAGGCCAGGCTGGCCCCTCTAATTGAGCTAGCAGGACCACAGAAGTGTGGAAGTTAAGCTTCCTTTGAAATGTGCTTGTAACATGCAGGCTAGCTGGGGAGTCAGGAGCCCTGGCAACACACAGTCATCCTCGCCTCACCTCGCCTCTGCCAGTTTCATTCTAGAATTTCTGCTCCAAAGAAAAAATATATAAATAAACTCATTAATTCCACAATATTTAAAATAAGAAAGAACACAGAACATATTTTTAATCTGGTATGTCACACATTTGTAGACATTTTCTGGTTTCCTTTATTGCTTAATGAAAGCAAGCTTATCAATCTATTCATTACAAAATTGTGCTCTTGATAAGATAGACCGATAGAGCCTGATACTAATCAGGTCAAAGACGTCACTGCCAGAAGGACGAGTTTTATTTCATTTCAACACTTCATTATTCATGTATCCCAAACAACTGGGATCTATCTGCCACTGTCACATGAGAGACGAGAAGATGAATAGTTTTGTACCACCTTTCATGGGATCTGCACCATCACATCCAAGAGATAACATTGATTTGTTGTTCTTGTCATATCACAGCATCACATAATGTTCTATAATGGCTAAGAGAGGCTTCAGCCAGAAGTAGAAAGCATGAAAGACCCAGATTGTTCTTTCTGCCAGTTCCTAGGTGTGTGACTTTGGGTAAGTCACTATCCTTCTGTTTCTTCATCCCTAAAATAATAACTAATCCCTGTATTACTTTCTGCACAAGACTGCTTTGAAGGACTTCCCTGGTGGTCCAGTGGTTTAGAATTTGCCTGGTAGTTCAGGGGACGTGGGTTGAATCCCTGGCTAGGGAACTAAGATCCTACATGCCATGGAGCAACTAAGCTCACGCTCTGCAGCCCACAAGCCACAATAAGAGAATCCACGAGCCATAACAAAAGATCCCACATGACACAATGAAGGTCCTGTAAGCCACAGCTAAGACCCGATGGAGTCAAATAAAAAAATAAATATTTTTAAAAAGACTGTTTTAAAGCTCACAATAGATCAAAACATACAAAAGCAGTTAAATATTATAACATCTTTAACAATTACTCAGTAGTTATTTTCACTCACCATTTTGAGCTGTGCTACTGCTGCTAAGTTGCTTCAGTTGTGTCTGACTCTGTGCGACCCCATAGACAGCAGCCCACCAGGCTCCCCCGTCCTGGGATTCTCCAGGCAAGGACACTGGGATGGGTTGCCATTTCCTTCTCCAATGCATCAAAGTGAAAAGTGAAAATGAAGTTGCTCAGTCATGTCCGACTCTTAGTGACCCCATGGACTGCAGCCTACCAGGCTCCTCTGCCCATGGGATTTTCCAGGCAAGAGTACTAGAGTGGGGCGCCACTGCCTTCTCCATTTTGAGCTATAATCCCCCATAAATTGTGGGTAGAAGCTAGCTAGGTGCAACCTGAGATGGTACACAACTCGAGTTTACTACTAGGACAGTGTGTTCGTTGACTTGGAGTAGGGAGAAGGTCCTCTCTCATATTATACACTGGGACTGGTTTCTAAGAGCCCACTCCCTCCCAAATCAGGTGAACCAGATATGGAAAAGGGGGCTCTCATCAATGAAGTCAGAGTTTGGAAAGAATTGATATAAAGGGAAGCCATTATTAGCAGTAGAGGCACCCACTGAATTTGTGGAAAGAAATGTTAAAGGAAATACCAACTCGGGACAGATAGGACGGGGATGAGACATTTCTGAGTGGAAAGATCCTTTCTTCAGCACATCTTTGTCACAAAACTCCCACGATTCTTTGAACTCTGAGAGGACCCAAGTTGTCGTCACTAACTAATTTCTTATATTATTATAGATCTTTATCACTGTGGACAGACAGACACAAGACACACAAGTGTTTGTCTCTCAGTCATGTCTGACTCTTTGGGACCCCATGGACTGTAGCCCACAAGGCTCCTCCATCCATGGGATTTTCCAGGCAAGAATACTGGAGTGGGTTGCCATTCCCTTTTCCAGGGGATCTTCCCAATTCAGGGATTGAACCCCGGTCTCCTGTGTTGCAGGCAGACTCTTTACCTTCTGAGCCACCAGGGAAGCTGGATAGACTTAGGTTTCATGAAAAAGCTGTGTGATGCCTGGGACCCTGGAGCTTTGAATAGCCAGTGGTAATTTTCCCAAATGGATAATAGATGAGACACTGCCTGAACCCCGGCAGCATCTCATAGCCTCCAGGCTGTGAGATAGAGAGCAAGCCCAAAAAATGTGTTCTACAGTCAGCCCGGCTGATGCTCAGGAGGGAAATTTGGAAAGCAGAAGTAAATGAACAACCCTGAGCACTTCTGGCTTTAGCTTAGGACAGTTTTATTTTGTGAGTCTTTGGCCCATTGTGCTAATTCAGTGTGTCTGGAAGATTAAATTTGCAGTACTTTGTCACCTATCTCCTTACAACTTAACAAATAATAACTTTCAGATCTTTTATTAAGATGTTTGAAAAACAAAACCATTAATCTGCTTCTCTCTGGGTAATTTCAAAGCACTTATCTCCAGAGTATCCAGAAAGGCAGATGAAGATAAATCTAATAATAAGGGAAGAGAAAGCATCCTTGGTGTTTCCCACAGAGAAACCAGGTGAATCTGAACAAACCCATGTGTTGAGTACCCTTCTTTCTGCCAAATACAATACTGAGATATGGTCAGCCAAGCTTTTCAGGATACTAAGGTTTTCTTCCCTTGGTTTTGGGTTGTTTGAATATGATTCCTCTGCTCTACTGAAAACATTTGCTAAACTGAATTATTTCAATCTGTTGTTGATCAGATTGGGCTTCCCTGGTGGCTCAGCTGGTAAAAAAAATCTACCTCCAATGCCAGAGACCCAGGTTTGATCCCTGGGTTAGGAAGATCCCCCTGGAAAAGGGATAGACTACCTACTCCAGTATTCTGGCCTGAAGAATTCAACTGTATAGTCCATGCGGTTGCAGAGAGTCAGGCACAACTGAACGACTTTCACTTCACACTTCATTGATCAGATTGTCTAAATTTTACACAAGTTGGAGAATTTGTCTTCCCCACAGTTTGCCAGGTAACTAGTCAGGTGCAAACATTTTGTGTACAGGATAGAGGTGTATTTTTCTCATCTCCCTCTCTCTAATCCCAAGTCCAGCCATGTTAGAAACAGAAACAATATTAAATTTTATTGGAAGAATTATTACCTCATGAATATTGCAGTAAGCCTGTGAAGTCAAGACTGTATCATCTGTACTCTTCAACTCTCCCCACACAACTCACATAAGTTATTTGACACGGTCACAAAATATGGTGTTTCACATAAATGAATCTTCCAGG
The DNA here is from genome assembly GCF_032452875.1 of Bos javanicus. Lineage (NCBI taxonomy): Eukaryota > Metazoa > Chordata > Mammalia > Artiodactyla > Bovidae > Bos > Bos javanicus. Next base: position 32,787,084 of record NC_083887.1, on the reverse strand, counting down.
TAACTTTAAGTTATCTGTTAGAGCCAGTGAACATGTTTTATTTGAACTGTTTTATTTGAAGATATTTCAAAAATACATTGAATGTTTCTCTGCCTCTTGAACAGAGGTTACCTGTCATGATTTTCTCTCTTTATTTTGCCTGACAATTCAGGGTCAACATCATGAACATCCGATTACCCTGCAGGGTTGTAATACAAAAATGCTTTCCAATCCGAGTGAAGAGAGCCCTACGAAATGGCCTTAGGCTACTGAAATGTTTGTTTATTTGTAGTTCTTGAATCTGCCTTTTCTCTTTTCTCTGCCTGCCCCATCTGGATATGATTATTTTTGCAACCCTTGCTCATTCAAATGGGTTTGCCCTTTCTGATATATTGTTTCTATTATGAACTGAAAAACTATACTCCTAGGCTTGTTAAAGTTGTGTATACTGAAAGAATATAGTAGCATAAAGTGAAGATCAAAGGGACTACACAAAAAGTACATGAACTTAATACATGGATATTGAGAAATCCATTTGGTTGTTTATAGGCTTTTTAAAATATTACTTTCTGGCCATTACATTTCAGATAGGACTAGTGACCAATTAAAAAAAAAGGGAAGCACTGCAGCATTTAGACATGTGAGATGGCTCTGAGTACTATTTGTTCAGAGCACATTTCTTGTAAAAACATAGTTCAACAGCCAGCTTATAATTTTGAGTGTGAGGCAGATGTTGAAGAAGGTTTCTGTGTTAGAAAAAATCTCAAACATTATTAACAAGTCTGTATTCAGAGTCTCTGATCGTTTGATCATCGGCAATATTAGTTTGCCCATTTTATTTATTAGGAGTCACTTTAGTCTTGATTAGGAAAGTTTGTTAATGTCATGCCTTGCAGTTTCCAGAACGTTTTTTAATTACTTTATATATTTGGCTGAATCAGGTCTTAGTTGCAGCTTGGGGCTCTTCATTGCCTCTTGCAGGATTCTTTTGTTGCAGCACAGACTCGAGTTGTGGCGCATGGACTCCCGAGTTGCGGCGCACAGGCTTCAGATTATGTGGACTCAGTAGTTGTGGTGCGAGAGCTTAGTTGCTCCATGACATATAAGATCTTATTTCCCTGACCAGGGATCAAACCTGCATCCCCTGGATTGCAAGGCGGATTCTTAACCACTGGACCACCAGGGAAGTCCCCATAAAATGCTGAAAGGAGAAAGTGGCTCTGATCATGCCAAGCTTCGTCATTTCCATGAGCTGGATGGGATGGCCATGGATGACCTTATGCTCTGTAGAGGCAGCAAGGGAGAGAAATGAGAGTCCTGAGGGTCTGAGTAGGATTGTTACCACCAGGGTCATCCAGAAAGATGGAAACTAGCCCTGAGATAAGTCAGAAGCAGCTAATTGCAGAGCTATTAGTGTGGGGGTTTCTGACTCTCTGTTAAACAGATGTCTCTAAAAACAGATCTTGCCTTTTCTCCCAAACATCTGATACCACAGGAAGCTAGAAATTGGGGCAGCCAAGTATAGTCAAAGGACTCTTGCAGAGAACCCGACAGAAAAGGAAGAAACGTCCTTGATGTAGATCCCCATGTTTCTTCCTAAATAGTCAGGGAGCTCAGGTCCCCAAAAAGAAATAAGTTAAATCTCTTCTACCTCCAGTACCTGGAGAGGCTACCAGTGAAAATATTTACAGTTTAGTCTGTTCTCTTTGTATTTTTAAGTAGAATCTAACATTTTTTGTTAAATAATTTTAAAAAGCCTCTTCTCAGCCTATTAAAAGTTGACAAATGGCAGAAGTTTGAATATCTGAAACACACTTGGCTCTCTTTTAGCTACTTTATGGTCATCAATTTCAGCCAATTTATCTTGTCATCTGACCCTGAGCTTCTATCCTTTCAAAGGATCAAAAAGATCCTTCTATAAGTCAGAAACAATTTGGAGCTCTAAAAAGCGCTGTGACAGATCAGAGTCAATCAGCTTATTTTTAAAACTTGGCCTCTGACATAATATTTCTTTTGACTATATATGTGGTCCTTGAGTGTGTGCACACTTGGTTGTGTCTGACTCTCTGTGACCCCCAGGGACTGTAGCCCACCAGGCTCCTATCCATGGGATCTCCCAGGCAAGAATTCTGGACTGGATTGCCATTTCCTTCTCCAGGGGATCTTCTCAACCCAGGGATCAAACCCACATCTCCTGTCTCCTGCGTTGCAGGCAGATTCCTTACCACTAGGCCACCCAGGAAGTCATGTGGTCCTTAGCCCAGACCTAAACAAAGACACAGTCTTTAAAATATGTCAGTGCTACAACAAGGAAGAGCTCTTTTGTGAGATGTAATAGCCAGGCATTTATCTAGGCAATCAACAAATATGTATTGAGCTGCTAATGCCTACTCAGACTGTGCCCCAATTTGGGACCATAATGAAGAGCAAAACAACCCAAACTGGGTGCTGATGGAGCTGGAAGTCCAGTGGGGCAAACAAGCACCAAAAAAAAAACACCTCACACAATTAATAATTTAAGTATCATTGCGGAGAGTGCCCCGAAAGAAATCAGGGAATTCTGTAACTGGAGTCACAACCAAGCCTGGGAGTCAGCAAAGATTTCCTAAGGATGAGACATGGAAGTCCTGGGTCCTGAGACTGAGTAGGCATTACAGTAACCTGGTGAAGATGGGGAGGAGACCATGCCCAGGAGAGAGAAGGGCAAACACGGAGACCTGGGAGAAGCTCTCTTCACACAGACCCCTCACGTGAATCATGAGCTGGCACACTTCAAATGTGCACGGTCTTTTTTTTTTTTTTGGCTGCACTGGGTCTTTGCTGTGATATGCAAGCTCCCCACTGTGGTGGTTTGTCTTGTTGTGGAGCACAGGTTCTATCTAGGGCATGTGGGCTTAGGAGTCATGGCCCAAGGGCTCAATTTCCCCATGGCATGTGGGGTCTTCCCAAACCAGGAATTGAACCCATGTCCCCTGCATTGCAAGGCAGACTCTTAACCACTGTACCACCAAGAGAGTTCCTGTGTGGTCATTTTGTATTTTCGCTTGTGTCAGCCACTTCCTCTTCCCCACCTCTCTAAGTCCTGGGAGGCTTATCTGACCACCACAGATGTTCAGATTCCTCCCTCCTCTCAAATATTTATTATAGTCTTCATTCACTGCTAAGCACTTACTACTTTGAGCTACTTCTTAAAATTATCTTCCTTGTATCATCCAGCTCGAGCTGCAAAAACAAAACACCATTTAACCAGGTGGCTTAGATAAGAAATTTATTTCTCATAGTTCTGGAGGCTGGGAAGTCCAAGATCAAGGTTCTGGTAAGGTAAGCTTCATTCTGAGATTTCCTCTTGGCTTGTAGGTGGGGCCATCTCTCTGTGTGCTCATTGGCCTCTTCTTTGAGGGCACAAGGGAGAGAGAGAAGGAGTAAGGAGCTCCCTGGTGTCTCTGGTTAAAATGGCACTAATCCCACCATGAGGACCCCACCTGCATAAACTCATCCAACCCTAACTACCTCCCAAAGGCCCCATCACAAAAATGCCATCATATTGGGGGTTAAGAACTTCAACATGTGAATTTGGGGGAGATATATAGACTTTCAGTCCATATCAGTCCTCTATGAATATACATCTTGCCTCTACAACAAGACTGTCAACAAGAAGAGTTTTTACATATTCATAAATCCCCAAAGCCTCTTATACATATCAAATGCATTGAACAGATCACCATGAATTATTTCTGCCACTATGCAGCTAATCAAACACACAGAGCCAATTATATACACCAGGTCATTCAAGGGTAAAACTTTATGTCAAATGATCCAATATTTTACTAGAAATATGTACCGTTTCCATTACTTTTTATCTGTGTGTGTGTGTGTGTGTGTGTGCTGGGGAGTACATTTCTTCTACCTGATTTTTTTTTAGCTGCTTATTACTGGCATCGGAGAAGGCAATGGCACCCCACTCCAGTACTCTTGCCTGGAAAATCCTATGGATGGAGGAGCCTGGTAGGCTGCAGTCCATGGGGTCGCTAAGAGTCGGACATGACTGAGCAACTTCATTTTCACTTTTCACTTTGATGCATTGGAGAAGGAAATGGCAACCCACTCCATTGTTCTTGCCTGGAGAATCCCAGGGACGGGGGAGCCTGGTGGGCTGCCATCTATGGGGTCACACAGAGTCGGACATGACTGAAGTGACTTAGCAGTAGCAGTAGCAGTATTACTGGCATGTTCTATTTCTTGGTGAAATATTTATTTCCATATCCAATTAGGATGAGTATAATCAAGAAAAAGAACTCCTATACGAATGCATGCTGAAGACATATAGTCAGATACAAAATTAAAGAACAGGAATATATAACATGATTCCAATTTTGCAGTCTAGGGGTAATGAGATATATGCATATAGGAGATATGTATGTATGTAGAGCAGAATGGTTAAGAATGGGACTCAAATCAGACTGTGTAAATTTGCATGTGAGTTCCACCATTCATCAGTATGGAATTCCAGACAAGTTACTTAACCTGTCTCATTTATATTATGGGAATAATAATAGTACCTGCTTCTTAATATTACTATGAAAATTACTAAGCTAATATTTATAAAGCATATAGAATGGTGCATGGCACAATGGAATCTGCACATGTTTTCATACATAAAGTGAAATGAAATAAATTGAAATGCAATAAAATAAAATAAAAATGTGTCTCATAAAAGGCCATATAGACATGAAAATATACTGAGTGAGGTGATCTCTGATGACAAAGTTATTTGACACAATGTTTATATATATATTGGGCTTCCCAGGTAGCACAGTGGTAAAGAATCCATCTGCCAATGCAGGAAATGCAAGAGACACAGTTTCTATCCCTGGGTCAGGAAGATGCCCTGGAATAGAAAAGGGCAACCCACTCCAGTATCCTTCCATGGAAAATTCCATGGACAGAGGAGCCTGGTGGGCTACAGTTCATGGGGTTTCAAAGAGTTGGACACGACTGAGAAACTGAACATAGATAGATACACACACACACACCTATACAATTGCTTCACTGCTTACAAGTCAGTTTCCTTTTCTGAAAAACTGGGACAGTAATTATCTTGGGAGGATATTGTAAGGATTAAATAGGTAATCCATGCAAAGGGCTCTATTTACCCTTTTACATATAAACCCATCTGTCTCTACCTTGAGCTGTATGGACTACACCTAGGGGCTCTCCTGACCTCTGGCTTCAGATTGAAATTGGCTGCTGAAGAGCCCCAGCACAGGGTCATAGGGGAGGAGAATGAAGGTGTGGCATGTGTTTCCTGAGCCCCTCCCTTTGAGGTCACTGGGCAGGCTGGCCACATTTCCTCCAGCTAAGGTCAGGCTCCATCAAGCCAGCCTCTCCTCAGAACTGACTCCAAGTTTGAATAACGGCTTCTCTTTCACCTTCACTAGGTTGGTGATGGTCCCACTCCTACTAGCCTAGGGATCTGGCCCTCTTCCTCCTGGGTTTCCTATACCTTGCCCACACCTTTGTGCATGTTTTTTTGTTAGGCACTCTGTGCTTCTGTAATTTATCTTAATTGAGCCTGCAGTCTGCTTCTTGTTGCGACTGGATGAATATAGAGCAGACATCATCTGACCCAGGGTGACTGCTCAGTAATTGCAAGGTGGGTATTACTGTATGGGTGAGAAAACAAGCGCAAAGGCTGAATCTCTGGGGCTGGAGCCTAATGACCTACCAGTGGTGCGAGTTCTTTGTCCTTTCCAGAACCTGATGCCTTGTTTCAGAGGAAAGAGCATATATAAATATATATCCTCTACGAGGTTAATTAACCAGGTAACTAAGTAGTGTCTGAAGTGTCTAGGTCCAAAATGTATCCTCTTTATAGGCATTCAAGGGCTCCCTGGGCAAAGGTCACCCAAAGCCAGCAGGGGCTTCCACCTTTGAGGGGACTTCTCAATTTCCAATGATACTAGAGGAACCTGAACCCCATTAATGGCAACTAGCAAGGGCAACCCGATCTGGAAAGAGAGGGCCATGAGAAGAGCATTTTGATGGCACTGAAGTCCCTGGGTGTCATGAGCCAGTTTTCTTTCCATCATGCGAAGTGATAAAGTCAACCACTTGTTGGTACAGAAGGGTGACCATTCAGTTTGTCTTCCTTCGGGTCTAGTGGGTGTCACCTTTGGAGGCTACGTAGTGGGTTATAGACCTCTTCCATGGCAGGGCTGGAACTCTTTGTCTGATCTAACCCCATCTTTTGTTGATCTGCTTATATAATCATGACATTGCAAATAAACCACTTTTGTTATAAGTGTGATTTATTAACAGCATGCAGAGCAGGTTTTCTCCCTCAGTGTCTCCTTTTGTGCCCGCGTCCCTTTTGACATGCACTATAATTTCAGGAACTCAGTAGTTTTGAAATAAAGAGTTTGGTGCTATAGTCATTGAAGACACAGCATGTCTGGTGATTAGGAATGTGAATTCTAAAGCTGGGTTACCTGAGTTCATCTCCAATGCTCTCCCTTTACTACTGCCTCTCGGTTTTCTCGTCTGCAACGTGAGGATAACTATGGTATCTCCTTCACGGAGTGGTTGCAAGGAGGAAAAGAGTGCATAAATACAAAGTGCTTAAAACATTGTTTTGTGTGTGACACATATATGTACTACAGGAATATTAACAATATTTGACCAGGAACTAGAGCAAGTGTTTCTGAAATCTTGACAGGGCAGGGAGAGAGATGTTAGGAATTATGAGCATGGGGGTGAGGGTGGTGTTAAAGTAACGTACTTTCTCGCACGTTTTAAAATCACTACACCCTAAGAGGAATAAAATACCATGGCTTCTCAGATGATTCATTCATGAAATACTTTTGAGCACCAAATATGGGCCAGGCAGTCTTTACTAAGCATTGGAGATACAGCAGTGAGGAAAACAAGCAACAAAAGACAAGGAGGAAGGTTAGCAAAAACTAATATTATATAATATTTGAGTTTAGTCACTAAGTCGTGTCTGACACTTGCTACCTCATGGACTGTAGCCAGCCAAGCTCCTCTCTACGTGGAATTCTCCTGGCAAGCATACCGGGATGGGTAGCCATTTCCTTCTCCAGGGGATCTTCCCCACCCAGGGATTGAACCCAGGTCTCCCGCACTGCAGGCAGATTCTTTACCAACTGAGCTATCTGGGAAGCCCATAATATTTAATAGTTATTAAATATCACACTGATTGTGTTCAGTTGAGTTACTGTGCCAGTCACCAGGATCAAGACCTAAGGCCCTATCTCATAAAACATTTCATTCTCTTTGGTGACACTGGGCAGTTATGAGGAAAAGTCTTTTTTTTACCAAAGGCCGATGAGTGCTACTGATAAGTGTTGAAGATAGATAGAGGTGAAAAAGTCTGAGAAGGAGGCCTTCCAGATGCTAGATATTCACTAGAGCAGGATGTAGTAAGTCACCCTGATCTAGGTTTTGGGCCTCTTGTTTGCAGATTCAGAAGCTCAGTTTAGTTATGGTGGCAGTACTGTTGAGAATGTGGGGAAATTACTCCCAGTAACCACGTTCACAAAAGACTGATGCATGAATCAATATATCAAAGTATTTTCAAAGGTATATTCTATTCCTATGACAAAAGTACAAGTTCGATGCATGAAACAGGGCACTCAAAGCAGGTGCAGTGGGACAACCCTGAGGGATGGGATGGGGAGGGAGGTGGGTGGGGAGTTCAGGATGGGGGACACGTGTACACCCATGGCTGAGTCATGTTGATGTATTGCAGAAACCACTACAATATTGTAAAGTAATTACAATAAATAAATTTTTTAAAAAACCCAATTGAACCAGATGGGACAGCCTCCTGGTAGAACTCAAGATAACTGAGGAGGTGGGGAAAGGGCAGAGAAGCCTGGTTTTATTAATGAGGTGGAATCAAAGAAAAATGAGTTAGTCACAGCACTTACCTAAATAAGACCCTATACAGATTGTTAAGGAAATGTGAGTTTTGTTCATTCAGTAAGCTGTCAGGTGAGGAGGCAGCTTCCAAATGATATTATCATGAATAATAAGGACCAGGCCTCCAAGAAATTGTAGCAAGCCCCCTGGGGCAGTCGTTTGAAGCTCTGTCTTTCTATGTGTGTCTGGGGCAGAGTAAATCCAGTGAATCTATGAAACCCTGGCAGGATGAAGGGGCTGAGCTACCAATCAGCTCAGTTTAGACAGTGCTGAGCTGTGGGGTGTAGGGTGCTGCAGGCTCCAGGTCACTCCCACTCTTATAAACTTCACTCTCCTTCCCCTATAACCCATTACCATCCCCTTTTCTCCTGGGGATTCTCAGAGCCCCGGTACCGCTGCATGCTGGGATAGTAATTCTCTAAACCACAGCGTCCTCACTGCATTGCTAACCCCTCAAAAGAATCTCAGGACGCTGAAGGAAGACGTCACCCAGCTTCTGTTAAAGGGGAAATCTATTTGCGTCCCTGCAAAAGTTTATCTATCTGAAGACTCAAACCTAAATGTACAAAAGCCCCCACTTAGTGGGAGCTGACTTTTATTCATGGGAATGTCTTTTCCACTGTGAGTTTTGAGCATATCTGAAAGCTCTCTCAGAAGTCAGAACTCTTAACTCAGCTGTTTCTTTCCCATCATGCCCCAGTGAGGCTCTATTATACCAAGAAACAAATTCCCATTCTGTGGACTTTGAAAGGCAGTTAGGGGATTTGATTTTCTACATTATGTACTTCCATTTGGACTTGTTGAATGCCATTCCTTTCCTAAAATATGCCTAATTTTGAACAGGTGGGCTTCTTGATTCAGTTCATTATAACACTAGTCCCAAACTGGCTAATAGAATCCTTGGTGTCCTTCTTAGATGTAACTGGTACAAATGTCTTCCTTAATAAAGCTGAACATCCAGAGGTAGGGTTTTTTCCTCCCTGAAAAATGCCACGCCTAGGCTGAGTGCAACACCTTTACTCCAAATTCCCTACTTCAGTCAGGAGAGATTTATCCTCATGTGGCACGCTTTACATTTCCTTATAACACATCAAGAGTCTCTGAAAGATATATTACTTCAATTAGATGTGTCAAACCATCTGTCACAGAGAATTCAAAATGTCCTCTCTGCCACCTGATGGAACATAGTTAATTTATTCAGGAGGTGGCTGGAAAGTTGGCAAAGGCTCAGCGCTTCATGGAGGGAAGCTTTGCTGTTATGAAACTCAGAAACAAAAGCCTCACTCGTGATAAAAGAGGCATGCCTGCTGAAGGCAACATGAAAGGGATCACAACAGATGCCCTTATTAAACTAGTTTAGTTTACAATAGATTGCAGATCCCAGGTGGGCTTCATGTGAACGAATCTTGGCATAATCTGTGGACCTTGGAAACATGATCAATTATTCTGCAGCTGCCTGGCCATACCACTTGCATATTTTACCTACTGATGACATGCAGCTTCTAAAAACCTCCCCATGAAAGGGTAACATGCAAATTGCCACATATGAACAATCTACAGTCCCTCATATATTTGGGTGGAGGTTATTAGAAATAGGATGGGAGTAGGGCAGGTCATAAGTTTACTCTGGATTTCTTTCCTCCCTGAAGGCTTATTAGGAAGTGGGGGAGTAAGCACTGAATGCTTTACCATCAGCAGTGAGGTGTGAGAATTATTAATGAAGGACAGTGGGAGCCTTATGTCTTTCTCATAACAGGAGTGTTCTGAATTAGATTTTATCACTACCACATTGACGTTTTCATAGCCAATGTGGAGTGGATCTGACCCAAGCTTATGGTTCATTTTCCAAGTCCCCCACCAGCTGTCTCTGAGACCTATTACCTCAAAAAGAGGGTTTCTCAATCTCAGCATTATTGACATCTTATATCTGATAATTCTTGTTGTGGAGGGTTGTCCAGTGCATTGTAAGATGTTTAGCAGTATCCCTAGAGTCTACCGGGCTTTCCTGGTGTCTCAGCTGGTAAAGAATCCCCTTGCAATGCGGGAAACCTGGCTTCAATCCCTGGGCTGGAAAGATCCCCTGGAGAAGGGTACAACTACCCACTCCAACATTCTGGCATGAAGAATTCCATGTACTGTATAGTCCATGGGGTTGCAAAGAGTTGGACACAACTGAGCGACTTTCACTCACTCGCTGGGGTCTACCAGGTTTCTCTGGTGGCTCAGATGGTAAAGAATCTGCCTGCAATGCAGGAGACACAGGTTTGATCCCTTGATCAGTAAGATCCCCTAGAGAAAGGAATGGCTACCCACTCCAGTATTGTTGCCTGGAGAATTCCATGGACAGAAAAGTTTACCTACTAGACACCTGCAATTTCTCCCCAGTCACAACAATAAAAAATGTCTCCAGACATTTCTAAGTGTCCCCTGAAGTGGAAGGGGTAAATTGTCCCCAGTTAAGAACAGAAAAGGCAGAGGAACCAGAGATCAAATTGCCAACATCCACTGGATCATCGAAAAAGCAAGAGAGTTCCAGAAAAACATCTATTTCTGCTTTATGGACTATGCCAAAGCTTTTGACTGTGTGGATCACAATCAACTGTGGAAAATTCTGAAAGAGATGGGAATACCAGACCACCTGACCTGCCTCTTGAGAAACCTATATACAGGTCAGGAAGCAACAGTCAGAACTGGACATGGAACAACAGACTGGTTCCAAATAGGAAAAGGAGTATGTCAAGGCTGTATATTGTCACTCTGCTTATTTAACTTCTATGCAGAGTACATCATGAGAAATGCTGGGCTGGAAGAAGCACAAGCTGGAATCAAGATTGCCAGGAGAAATATCAATAACCTCAGATATGCAGATGACACCACCCTTATGGCAGAAACTGAAGAGGAACTAAAAAGCCTCTTGATGAAAGTGAAAATGGAGAGTGAAAAAATTGGCTTAAAGCTCAACATTCAGAAAATGAAGATCATGGCATCTGGTCCCATCACTTCATGGGAAATAGATGGGGAAACAGTGGAAACAGTGTTAGACTTTATTTTTGGGGGCTCCAAAATCACTGCAGATGGTGACTCCAGCCATGAAATTAAAAGACAATTACTCCTTGGAAGGAAAGTTAAGACCAACCTAGATTAAAAAGCAGAGACATTACTTTGCCAACAAAGGTCCATCTAGTCAAGGCTATGGTTTTCCCAGTGGTCATGTACGGATGTGAGAGTTGGACTGTGAAGAAAGCTGAGCGCCGAAGAATTGATGCTTTTGAACTGTGGTGTTGGAGAAGACTCTTGACAGTCCCTTGGACTGCAAGGAGATCCAACCAGTCCATTCTGAAGGAGATCAGCCCTGGGATTTCTTTGGAGGGAATGATGCTGAAGCTGAAACTCCAGTACTTTGGGCACCTCATGTGAAGAGTTGACTCATTGGAAAAGACTCTGATGCTGGGAGGGATTGGGGGCAGGAGAAGGGGACGACAGAGGATGAGATGGCTAGATGGCATCACTGACTCGATGGAAGTGAGTCTGAGTGAACTCCAGGAGTTGATGAGGGACAGGGAGGCCTGGTGTGCTGCGGTTCACGGGGTCACAAAGAGTCGGACATGACTGAGCGACTGAACTGAATTGATTCCCTTTTATGAGCTGAATTAAAGTGCTCAAAGTCATAAGGTGTCTAGTGGTCTTCCCAGTGAAACCAAGGCAGGGCAGATCAAGAACTCATAACCTTCATTTCTCATGTTGTTAGTCAACCACAACAAAAGCAAAGCACTATTCAGTCTGATGACAAGTGGTAACACATCAGACTTCAGCTCCGTCTCCTGTATGAGTGTGTCAGAAAGCAGTGATTTGGGCTTCCCTCCAGCTGACGAATGATGAGGGCAGTGAGCACTATGACACTCAGGAGAGTACAACGATCACACACCCAAATGATACTGTAAACTGACACATTTGGAAAAATGCTTTATGCTTTAAATCAAAAAATAAATATTAGTTAAAGAAAATGGCATTTATCTTTGACAGTGTCTCTCTCTCCCTCCCTCTCTCTCTCACCTACTCATACACAAACAGAATTTCTCATGGCATTTTTTAACCTAGGATTTGGAGTCTACTCTACTCAATAAAGAATCTGACCTTGGGTCCTAAATCACTGGTATTCATGATCTAGAAGTTATCCTTTTATCATTACTCATCAAACTGATTAAAAACACTTTAATGACTCAAAAAAAAAAAACCCTTTTCTAAAATTCTACTTCACTCCTTATGAAATGCAAAACATATTTTTCCAAAGGAGAGAGGTCCCCTTCTTATACATCTATTGGATGCTTCTTAGATCTTACTTCTTCTAGCACCAGAGTGTAATATTCCTGGCTAATAACAGCAAGATCTTATACATTTTTATAATGCTGCTTCCTATAGCACCTAGCACTTGCCCGCGTATTATCTCAATTAATTTCTACAAATACAATCATCATTTGAAAACTGAAACTTTAGGTTTTTTTCAAGATCCTCTTGGGAGGGGACGAATGGAGAAGATTAAACACTGCTCCTCTGATTTACAACAAACAAAAATGACAGCTTTAACCTTTGCATTTTTTGCATTTGTTGGAATATAAAAGAAACAAACTGCTTGCTGAAACTGTGCAGTGCTGTAAGTTGAGATGTTTGTGTCTGAATGGTGGAAGATGAAATGTTTAAAAAAAAGAAATGGTAAGCTGTACTGTGACATGTTAGACTCGTTCTTTAAGAAGGAAATAATGCTTGGTGGATTATATTCTTTGAGTAGTGCCGTATCAGGCATCAAGTACAATTGCAAGGCAATTGCAGTCTCCGGACATATCACACGTGTGTTCCTCTTACTCCTTCCTTCACAAATTTACTCACGTTAAATCAGAGAAACATGAACACCAAGTTTTGCTCTGCAATGAAAGGAAAATCATAAAAAGGCAAGAGAAGACATGTTACATGGCTAGGGGAGGGATCCTTTTTCATTATTGTATTTTGGTGATGATAGGAGGGCTTGTGGGCAATTTATACCATGTCATCGTTAGGTAATTTTTTTTTTTTTTTTTTTTTTTTTAGCACCAGATCCTTTTTTCTCTCAAGCCAACTGCCTTTTCAAGTCATTGCCTTCTTAGCAGCAAGCCCAGGTCAGTCTCCCACTTGCCACCCCAGCCCCCCACCCCCAACTGCCTGATCTATGGCCAGTGTTCTTATTTTAGGGTAGTATTGACAGTGGGAGTAAAAAATTAAAAATTGCTTCCTAGTTAAGCATATAGGGAAGAATGAGCCACCAAAGTGTCATGGTCTCACAGTCCTCTTAGGAACTAATTCACCCTGAAATACGTTTTCCTGTTCAGTGGCTTATGGGGAAATTGAGGCTCCTAATATGAGCCAGCCTCCCTAAGGTGATGTGAATAACTCATAACAAAACAATTTTGACTCAGCCAATGTTCAGCAGATAGTTATAAAAAATAGGGCCCAGGTGATGGGCACGGTATAAACCTGAAGGCGAATAGCTTAAGCAATTAAAGACTTCAGAGCATATCAGCTGCTCCCCCTGAAACAACGTGTGGTCCTGCCAAACAATGTTGTCCACGCTTGTCATCCCTTTGCAGTCACTGTGCACCAGTTATCTCCACACATTTATCCTCATTATCTCTGATTATTATAATGAGGATCTACATTTTCGTGGAGCCTTAGGTTACTTCCTGATACCGAGAGGACAAACATTAACTCTTTTAAGTATTTAGGGCATCATTAAGGACACAGAATGCTAAATGATACCTACCTGGAAAAAATAATCTACTTCTTTTAGCGCTTGGCACAAAACCATGAGTTCCGTTCAGATGACGACATGATACCATGTCATAGAAAACAGGGATATGAATAGTAATCCTAATCTGTGTGTTAAGTTGCAGTGAAAAACTAGTCCTGGTATTTATGGACCTCTCTTGGGTGCAGCTAAGATTTTAATTTCTCCTGAAGAGTTTTTGCAGCACAGTCAAAGCCAAGATAAAACTTTGATTTTTTTTTGTACTTAGTTCATGGCTCTTACTAAACAGTAAGGTCTTGGGCTTCATAAGTCCGAGTCCCTTGAATCCAATAGCACCAGCAAACACATTTTGAAGAACTCCAAGACTTTCATGAAGCCTTCCAAGAGAAGTAAGGTCTCTAGAATTTACAGACTATTTGGAGACCATAGTAAGATGTCATATTACTGATCTAGGAACCAGCTACTCCTCAGTGAAAATTATTAAAGAAAGAGTTGAAACAACAGAGCTGTCCTTCCAGCAGCATCCCTTTCCTAAACAGTCCAGCTTCTTTCTCAGTATTCATGGGAGTTCCACCATCTACAGAAACCCAGCTTATATCATGCAACATTTGTGTTCAAAATGTTTTTCATCATGCCCAAGCCTGTAAACATAGCAGATGTTGTTCCAATTTGTCTAGAAAACTCCTTGAGAGACTATGTTTTTGCTCATTATAATGATTTTATTTTAGACCCTGACATTTTGGCATGTACACCATCACTATAGTGTTTGACTATCATTGAACAAGTATCACTCTTGTCCTGAAAGGGGACATGTGTTCATTTGCTCTCAGATTTGATGTTTGTATACCAACTGATGAAATATAAATAGCAGGATGAGAATTTTTAGCTTTTCAATTCAGTTTCTGGCCATGATGTTAATATAAAGGCTTATATTCCCATTGTATAAATAAAAACAAATAATGTTCTTCCATAGGTTAGTAGGATTTTTTACACTTTTATTGCAGTGTAAACTTTACATTATTATTGCAGTGTATTTCTTCTGAGACCATTTCACATTTGGAATTGAGACACTTACCTATCTTATGTATAGTAATAATGTAAGGGTCCAAAGCAACCCTCCTTCTCTTTAATTTTTTAATATTGTCATTTTTAAATGTAAATTATCTGGTTGTGTGGTTGCATCAATCACAGGTCCAAGAAAATGGAATTCATTAAAAATATGCATAACATTGTGGCCTAATGTCTTTAGAAATGAAAGAATTTTCAATAAAAGCCCAGTTTTTTATTATCATGTGGCTCTGAGCTATTCTTTCTCACAGTTTTAACCTCTGTACCCTTGCCAAAAAGAAAAAAAAAAGCCAGAAGAAACAAATACTTTAAAAGTTGAGCCTATCATCGAAGTAGGGGCATCTGTAGTGACTCAGATGATAAAGAATCTGCCTGCCAACATAGGAGACCAGGGTTCGATCCCTGGGTCAGGAAGAGGCCCTGGAATGGGAATGGCAACCCACTCCAGTATTCTTGCCTGAAGAATTCCATGGACAGAGGAGACTGGCAGGCTACAGTCCATGGGGTCGCAAAGAGTCCGACACAACTGAGTGACTATCACTTTCATTTTCCCTATCATCAAAGTTGTTTCTAATTGTTTTATCTTACCTTACTATAGCAACTGAAATGGGACTCCAGAGAGCTTTACATTCCTGAAACAGCTTCTTCATAGATTTTAAGAGAGACACCAGATAATCTGAAGAATCCTTGACAAATACTGGTAAGGAAAAACATTCCATGAAATATATCATACACTGAATCTAGAGACATCCATGTGAACAATTACAGTTCTATTTCAAAGTTTGTTCAGGTAGAAACCTTCTCACAGAGAGTAGCACCTCCAAAAATATCTCTTTCACCCCATTCCCACTTCTACCCATGTTACGTCCATCAAACCCTCAGCAAACAAGCGCTCCTGAAGCTTTCTTCCTGGGTATCCTGGTGTTACACTTGTACCTGTCTTCATGGGTCATCTGCGGAAGCTCTTTTTGCAACATGGCTCGGTTTCCCAAGTGAACGTGAAAGTCCAACTCCTTGTGACCCCGTGAACTGTAGTGCATCGAATTCTCCAGGCCAGAATACTGGAGTGGGTAGCCTTTCCCTTCTCCAGTGGATCTTCCTCACCCAGGAATCAAACCGTAATCTCCCGCAATGCAGGCAGATTCTTTACCAACTGAGCTATCAGGGAAGCATGGGTCTCTCAGGGCTTCTAAAAAACAGGGTCAGTGACCCAGGAATTCATAAACCTCTTTTGTCTATATCTCTGCAAGATTTCCTCCCAGAGTGCCATGCTTTAGAGAGCCCCACAGATCACATAAATCAAAGATTTTAAAAACACAAAGCGCCTCTGTCACTTAGAATTTAGTGCTCAATTATGGTAACATTCAAATCATAACCTGAAACATTCATGCTTATAACCAATACCATTCAAGTCCTAGAAAAACTCTTCTGCTCATCTCTCTATATCCTAGAAACAGTAAGGTCCTATAACCAAATCCCACAAAGGTTTTGGACTGTAAACCTATTGACACTGAAGATGGGCACAGCTATGAAGGTCAGAGGAGGATTTAGGCAAAAAAAAAAAATTAAGACAAATTAATTTGTTAAATTCTTCCTCTCAGCATGGATGCAATGATTCCTACAAATTAAATCATTGTTTCCCAGTGACGAACATCTTTTTCCTTGATCTTCTTTGTGTTCCAGTACATTAGATATACTCATGGATTGCAACAATATTCGAAACAGTTGGACTGGGCTGAGGAATATTTTGTAATATTAAAAAATTCATTTTCCCCTTGAATGTGTACTTCCAGGTGTAACATCAAGAAGTATGATATCATTGGCAGTTACTTGGATGATGAATGACATAATTGCCAATACTCATATAGAAGTATTTACTGAGATTGGACAACATATTAAAATATATTGAAATTTCATTGTCATCTAAATTATACATACTTAAGATGTGATATTTACTAATAATTTTATAGTTTCACCTTTAAATTAAATTGACAATTGTGAATATTGTTTTATAAAGCTACATAAAAACAATAGCCTAATCCAAAATTCTCACTTTGTCATTTATGAAGGTGAAATCTTGAGGTTCAGTTCAATTCAGTCACTCAGTCCTGTCTGACTCTTTGCAACTCCATGGACTGCAGCATGCCAGGCTTCCCTGTCCACCTCCAACTCCTGGAGTGGGCTCAAACTCATGTCCATCAAGTCAGTTGTGACATCCACCATCTCATCCTCAGTTGTCCCCTTCTCCTCCTGCCTTCAATCTTTCCAAGCTTTAGGGTCTTTTCTAATGAGTCAGTGGTGGCCAAAAGTATTGGAGTTTCACATCAGGTGGCCAAAGTATTGGAGTTTCACCTTCAGCATCAGTCCTGCCAATGAATATTCAGGATTGATTTCCTTTCAGATTGACTAGTTTGATCTCCTTGATGTCCTAGGGACACTCAGAAGTCTTCTTCAACACCACAGTTCAAAAACGTTAATTCTTCAGTGCTCAGCTTTCTTTATGGTCCAATTCTCACAGCCATACCTGACTACTGGAAAAACCATAGCCTTGACTAGATGGACCTTTGTTGGAAAAGTAATATCTCTGCTTTTTAATATGCTGTCTAGGTTGGTCATAGCTTTTCTTCCAAGGGGCAAGTGTCTGAACTTCATGGCTGCAGTCATCATCTGCAGTGATGTTGGAGCCCAAGAAAATAAAGTCTCTCACTGTTTCCATTGTTTCCCCATCTATCTGCCATGAAGTGATGGGACCAGATGCCATGATCTTTGTTTTCTGAATGTTGAGCTTTAAGCCAACTTTTTCACTCTCCTCTTTCATTTTCATCAAGAGGCTTTTCAGTTCCTCTTCACTGTCTGCCATAAGGATGATGTCATCTGCATATCTGAGGTTGTTGATCTTTCTCCTGGCAATCTTGATTCCAGCTTGTGCTTCATCTAGCCCGGTGTTTTGCATGATGTACTCTGCATATAGTTAAATAAGCAGGGTGACGATATACAGCCTTGACGTACTCCTTTCCCAATTTTGAACCAGTCCATTATACCATGTCCGGTTCTAATTGGTGCTTCTTGGTCTGCAAATAGATTTCTCAGGAGGCAGGTGAGTCTGGTATTTCCATCTCTTTAAGAATTTTCCACAGTTTGTTGTGATCCACACAGTCAGAGTCTTTAGCATAGTCAATGAAGCAGATTGTTCTTTTGGAAATCTCTTGCTTTTTCTATGATCCAACAGATGTTGACAATTTGATCTCTGGTTCCTCTGCTTTTTGTAAATCCAGCTTGAACATTTGGAAGTTCTCAGTTCATGTACTATTGAAGCCTAGCTTGGAGAATTTTGAGTATTACTTTGCTAGCGTGTGAGATGAGTGCAGTTGTGCAGTAGTTTGAGCATTCTTTGGCATTGCCTTTCTTTGGGATTGGAATGAAAACTGACCTTTTCCAGTCCTGTGGCCACTGCTGAGTTTTCCAAATTTGCTGGCATATTGAGTGCAGCACTTTCATAGAATCATCTTTTAGGATTTGAAATAGCTCTGTTGGAATTCCATCACCTCCATTAGCTTTGTTCATAGTGATGCTTTCTAAGGTCCACTTGACTTCACATTCCAGGATATCTGGCTCTAGGTCAGTGATCACACCATCATGGTTATCTTAGTCATTATGATCTTTTTTGTATAGTTGTTCTGTGTATTCTTGCCACCTCTTCTTAATATCTTCTGCTTCTGTTATGTCCATACTGTTTCTGTCCTTTATTGTGCCCATTTTTGCATGAAATGTTCCCTTGGTATCTCTAATTTTATTGGTAGGAAGATAGAAAAATGAATGTGTTAGTCACTCAGTCATGTCCAGCTCTTTGCGACCTCATGGACTATAGCTCGCCAGGCTCCTCTGTCCATGGGATTCTCCAGGTTAGAATACTGGAGTGGTCAGCCATTCCCTTCTTCCAGGGATCCTCCTGACCCAGGGATCGAACCTGTGTCTCCTGCATTGCAGGTGGATTCCTTACTGTCTGAGCCACCCAGTTAAATGGGAAGATAGAACACATTTTATTTATCAGTTTGTCAATTGACATGATGCCCAGGCCACACAAATATTAGAGATAAGCCTGTTCTTTGCCTTTAATCAAGAATCCCCAATTTCGTGTTCAGCTCTATGTTACCCATATGACTTCTCACCAGGCTTCTCTCTCTTCACTGCTATTCTGGAGTTTTCTTCAGAATTCTTGGAAGGGCATAAAGATGGACAGAAGCAATAAAGCTTCTCCAGCCTTCACCCAGGACTTTATCTTCCATGTCCTTCTCTTTCTTCTAGCATTCATAAATTCACAAAGACATGAGCTCAATGCTTAGGGAAATGAAAGCTATGAAATTCTCACCAGAATTCTGGGGAACCTACTCCCAGATTTACCCTAGGATATGTGTCCAAATGAAAACTTTCCTTCTTGCCCTTCATGTTTGACTTTATGACCTATTCTAAAGCTATAAACAGTTTCTTATCAGGTACATAATACATATTCTGTGAACAAAGCAAATGTTTTCTGAAGAGTGAGTCATTCTCTTAAAAAAGAAAAAAAAATAAAAATTACTCATGTGGGCTACAATTATTTGGTGAAAGTTTCTGGAACATTACTTTTTAACACTCCTCATATTTTTAGATCTTTGCTTTAAGGTCTAAATTTAAGTTAAACAGCCCTTTGAACTTTATTTAGAATAAACTACTCTTCTATCACTATTTTAGGAATGCCAGGATCTAGCTTGGGGAGGAGGCTATTTCACCAGTCCATGCTATAAGTCTGTAGGGATCTGTCTCTCAAGATGCATCATACACGTGTGAGTTGCTATTAATAATAATTTGTCATGATTAGGAAAAAAATTAGGTAGTCCTTTTACTGTCAGGTTGTTATCCTAATGAAAAGCTGTCAAGATAATTTTGTTTTACTCTGAAATGTCTCCATCAATTAACTTCAGCTGATTGCCAGAACATTAACCTTGGTTTGCCTTTCAGATCTGCTGTTCCCAGAATGTGTAAATAAAGATAGGGTATCAAATATCTCACTGTTTGGAGTTGATTTATTGGACTTTTTCCAAGCTATGTAAATAAAAATCTATTGTCCTAATCATTTAAGTATTGTTCCTGGGGTTAAGAACATATACCTGAAAGTACCAAATAAACTCTAAATCTTATGGCAGGTGCAGGTCTTATTTGGGTTTTTTAATGTCCATAGAACTGCTGCTGCTGCTGCTAAGACGCTTCAGTTGTGTTGACTCTGTGCGACCCCATAGACGGCAGCTCACCAGGCTCCCCTGTCCCTGGGGTTTTCCAGGCAAGAACACTGGAGTGGGTTGCCATTTCCTTCTCTAATGCATGAAAGTGAAAAGTGAAAGTGAAGTCGCTCTGTCGTATCCCACTCTTAGTGACCCTGTGGACTGCAGCCTACTACTACTCTAATATCATATGAAGTTGTAAGATAATTGACCAACAAGTGACATCCATTGTTATGATCATGTACTGGAAGTGACACATATGGGATCTCCTTGACAATACTGGTAATTACAGTCTCCCCAGGAAGGTCATACTGATGGTTCACATAAGTGAGGCAGGTTCAGACAACAGGCGATAACAGACTATATCAATTTTTAAATGGACCCAAGAGAACAAAGTTTACAAAGATAAAGAGAGCAAACTAGAGGTTACTGTTGATGGAGGGCAAATATCTCATTGGGGATGGGGGGGACATGGGAGGTACAAACCATTGGGAGTAAGACAGGCTCAAGGATATATTGTACAACACAGGGTATATAGCCTATATTTTGTAATAGCTGAAAATAGAAAGTAACATTTTAAAATTGCATTAAAAAATTTAAATTGTATTTTTAAAAGAGAACAGAACTTAAGCTCTTGGTAATATCCTTGGAACCCCCATCCCCACCCTAGTTTTGTTCCTAAGTTTCTTTCTCTTAAATCTCTGTTCCTTCATAGGAACCAGAAAATATTGGGGGTGTTAATACAGAGAACAGTGATTCACAGATTTCTTCCCACAAAGCTAAATTCTTAGTACTTGAATTGCATTTGGGAAAAAGACAGACACTGCATTGTAATTAAAGTTAAACTTCTCTACTTCTGTTCAGAAAACTTATACATTGATTAGTCTTCACATACTTCCTTCTGAACTTAATTGTAAGCCCTTCATGACATGAATAATACCCAATATATAATTGCACCCCCCAAATATCCAGCTCAGTAGCAGATATCCAATAATTGTTTGTTGATTGAGAGAATAAATGAATGGACTTTTGTTTATGAAGGGTTTCCCCAGTGGCTCAGCTGTAAAGTATTCATTTGCAATGCAAGAGCTGCCAGGAGAACCCAGGTTTGATCCCCAGATTGGGAAGGTCCCCTGGAGGAGGGAGGCCATGGCAACTCACTCCAGTATCTTGCCTAAAGAATCCCATGGCCAGAGAAGCCTAGTGGGCTACAGTTCATAGGGTTGTAAAGAGCTGGACATGACCAAAACTTAGCACTTGCTGTTCATGATAAAATATTTGGCCAAGTATCCAACTGAAACCAACTAAAAAGACAGGAAAGTAATTTTTAAGCCTTCTTAGTTGCATTGAAGACCTTAGAAGATTATAGGAATTTTTCAGGCCCAATTCTTCCTGTAGGAAAAAAACATAGAAGTTTCTCCTTATAGGAGAAAGCCACTTTCTCATGAGAGCATTTGCTAACCTGGCAAACTTAAATTTCAGGTTTCATGGCCTCATTGGTACAGGGACAGAAAAACAGGCTAAAAACGGACAAGTGGGTAGTTGAACAAGAGACCTTCTTCTCATAAAGCTAGATCTCAGGTTAAATCTGAATCAGATGTAAACCACCTTTTCTTCCAATATGAGGACACTACAAGGAAAGTTACTTTGGTGCTGAACAAAAAATAGAGAATTGTCCTGAGAAGTTATATATATATATATATATATATATATATATAAATATATGTATATAAGTTTGTTATTATGCTGCTTTGTAAACTATATTTAAAGTCACCAGGGAAGTATAACAAATGTACCCTGTTAGTATGAGATGTTGAGGGTGGGGAAGGCTATGTATAGGGAATGATTGGAGTATGGGGAACTCTGTTTCACACTCAGTTTTGCTGTAAACCTAAGAATTCTCTAAAAAATAAAGCCTATTATTTTTTAAAAGCTAACTAAGATGAGTCCCGGAGAAGGCAATGGCACCCCACTCCAGTACTCTTGCCTGGAAAATCCCATGGATGGAGGAGCCTGGTGGGCTGCAGTCCATGGGGTCGCTAAGAGTCAGATACAACTGAGTGACTTCACTTTCACGCATTGGAGAAGGAAATGGCAACCCACTCCAGTGTTCTTGCCTGGAGAATCCCAGAGACGGGAGAGCCTGGTGGGCTGCCGTCTATGGGGTTGCACAGAGTCGGACACAACTGAAGTGACTTAGCAGCAGTAAGATGAGTGAGCAGTAAGATGAGTCCTCAAAAACCTGAAACTAATGTTTTATTTTAAAAGGATTCTAGAATGTGGCTTCCCTGGAGGTCCAGTGGTTAAGACTCCGTGCTTCCATTGTAAGGAGCACAGGTTCAAACCCTGGTCAGGGAACTAAGATCTCACATGGTGTGGCCAAAGGTGGGGATGGGGGGAGGGGGTGGGGAGAAAAGGGTTCCAGACTGCTAATGCTCCATGCTTTACAAGCAAATGAAAGTCTTCAGTGAAAAAATACGCCTTCATTCTACACTTCAGAAGTTCCCAAAACACTTTTGTGAGGATTATACACAGAGTCAAATATCAAAAATACTCAAGGAAACAAAACTTCATGAGCAAAATCCAGCAGGAATGAAGCCTTTAAAATGTCAAATATTAAGATAATATTGCTCACAATTTAAAATAAGTCAAATACAAGCTTAAAAATAATTTCAAGAAATATGAAATTATGGTGTAAGAGATTTGAATGGCAATGAAATATTACTTTTAGAAATGATAAATATAATAATTACAATAGAAAACCTTCTCTATGGATTTATCAGCACATTAGATACATCTGAACAAAGATATCATAAACTGAAAAGCAGACGAAAGGAAATTCTTCAAAATTCAGCACAAGAAAAAAGAGTTAGAGAGAGACAGAAATGAAAAGCAGCCAAGAGACAGAGAAGACAGAGTAAGAAAGTTTAACATATGTTTAACTGAAGTTCCAGAAAGAGGAAGAAGGAAGAAACGGAGGCAAGAGTGAAGAGGAAATCTTCCACACCTGATAGAAGACATTGATTTATAGATTTAGGAACTTTAAAAACTCCCAAACAGGAAAAATATTTTTTAAAAAACTCATATCTAGTCATATCATAGAGAAACTGCCAAATAAAGGCCACTGGAAGATTTAAGGCAATCAAGGAGAAAAAGATGATTACCGTCAAAGAACAACATTTAGACTAATAGCCACAATAGTAGTCATAGGAAGCCCACAGGATCAGAGCCCACATAACTGAGCCTGCCATTTTGTCTTTAGCTTTATTTCAGAATATTTTCCTCGTTGTCTTTATTCCAGTCAATCTGGATTCCCACTGTCCTTGAATGCACCAGAGTTGCTGCTGCCTCAGAGCATACTTTCCTGGTGACTCAAATGGTAAAGAATCTGCCTGCAAAATGCAGGAGACACAGGTTCGATCTGAGGGCAGGGAAGATCTCTTGGAGTAGGAAATGGCAACCCACTCCAGTATTCTTGTCTGGAGAATTCCACGGACAGAGGACCCTGGCGGGCTATAGTCCAGGGATTGCAAAGAGTCTGACAGGACTGAGCAGCTAACACTTTCACTTTCAGAGCGTTTAATAGTTATGCCCACTCAGAATTCTGTTTCTTCAGAAATACTCATGACTCTCTTTCTCATCTCCTTCAAGTCATTGCTCAAAAGGTTTTCAAAGAGACTTGATTGAGAAAAGGTATTCAGGAGGACAACTTCTAATCAACAAGTAATGTTATATTCCTCTTGTTACTTAGGTGTGTGATCTATAATCATTCTTTAAAACTATTACATATAGTTTATATACCTCTCGGTGTATTTCAACACTTGTAAAATGAAAAAAAAAATTAAATGAATGAATGAACTAACAAAAAATGAACAATGACTGTTGACTAGAAATCATCTTTTCCAGACATCTCTTACCTTGAGATTCATATGACATTGCTGCTCACTTTTGGGGAAAGCTACTTGAGCCAGATGCCATCCCTATTGAAACTGCTAGCAGTCCTATGTTGCTTAAAAGAATATGAAGCTTTTCTTTTAAAAAATAGCAATAGCCATTCTTAGAATCTCATTCAATAACATTTTTAAACAATTATTTTTTTCCTTTTTAAAAGCTTTTTATCTTCAAAGTTCCCACTAAAGCTTTGGATTTTATTTGCTTTTTTGTTATTGTTGTTCCTAAGCCAGGCACTCTGCATAAAAGTGTATTTCATTTGAAAGTTCCACACTGTTGTCAGAAGCTAGCTGCCTGCCCGCTGTCTGTAGCATGATATTGGTATAGCTGAGGATTAGCCAACTAAAGTAATAGTTAGAATTATTTATGCTGTATTGAATTCCTGCTCCTTGCCCAAGCTTGTGGACAAGCTTTAGACTTCTTTTATGTCCCCTGCATTGGCACGAGGGTTCTTTACCTCTAGTGCCACTTGGGAAGCCAGAACTAACCCTGCCTATGGTTAAATCCTACCTTTGTCATTTACTAACTGTATAGCCTGGAGGAATTCTATTAATATCTCTGAACCTCTGTTCCTTTAATTTTGTAAGGTAGATATAAAGATTTGAAATAAGATAAGGTAAGATACCTCTCTCCCATATCTGATGCACATTAGACATTCACTAAATGGAAATAGTAACTATGTCAGAATTGAACTGAACTAAACAGAATACATTGATTTGACTGATTCAGAGCCAAAGAATATGAGAATGGGAGTAAAAGAGTCTAGGAAGAAGACTAGAATCCATTTCTTTCTCAAATGCTTTCTTCAAAAGATAAGTAGGATTTAGGTTATTAGCCGGCTTTTGTGGAGGGTAAGTGATGCCTGCCATCACAGGCATACAGGAGCTAAGATAGGAATGCAGAGTTCTCAAGAGACTATCAGGCCAACAGCCTTTCAAATAAGGCTCAATGCCTCTAGGGACATCTAGCTTTATTTAGTGCCCTTCTGAAATGCTTCATGTGTTACCTTGGTTCCAACCTGCACCTGGATCTGACCCCTGGGGTCTTAAAAATATCCTATGTTCCCCATGCAGGCTTCATTAGCTCTTTTAGCTTAATTCTCTTTCTGACTCCAACAGCACCTCATGATTACTGTCCAGTTTCCTAGGGACCCAAAGTCCCCTCAAATGAGGTTCCTGAGGCCATAGGTCTCTCAGTCATTAGAAGTTCCTCATCTTTTGGTTCTGTATTAGTCCTTTATTCCCTCACACTGTGAAGTTACACACTGATGCTGGCCTCTCTTCTCTTCCATCAACTTAACCTCAGAGCAAATCTAGTCTTGGAATGAACAAGATGGAATATAAGCATGCATGGCAATTGTAGCACAATCTACAAATTGTGCTCATTTTTCCATGTCTTAATTTTTGCCTGAATTTTTGAAAAAAAAAATCTAATTTTTACATTTTCCTAAGAGAAACAGGACTATGAATTATGTCTCACAATTTACAGAGTTAATTATATACCCTATCATCTTATGTGTTCTTGCAACAGCTTCCTTCCTACAGTTCCCTTCCTCTCTCCCCATACTCCATTTTGTGCATTCATCATGTAATGCTTACTTTGCATTATTATGACAGACTTGTCATATTTTAATATGATTAGGTCTCTCTCCTACAATATTTTGCTTATCTAGAGTAGGACCCAATACAAACTTAGCTCTGATTGTGTAGAATCTAGTAGATTTCCACACGAGAAAGAAAAAGGTAATGATTTAAAAGCTCTGATAAGCAAAAGAATGTTCCTTCTGCAACAAAGAGAATGACATTTCTTTTATAAAATATCTTTTCTTTTTTTAAAAAAATTATTTACTTGTTTTTGACTGCACTGGATCTTCACTGCCTTCTGCATGGACTTGAGCTGCAGTGAGCAGGGGATACTCTTCATTGCAGTGCGGCTTCTCGTTTCAGGGTCTTCTCTTGCTCTGGAGCACAGGCCCTGGCGCCTGGGCTTCAGTAGTTCTGGTGCACAGGCACAGTAGTTGCAGCTCACGGGCACTAGAGCTTGGGCTCAGTAGTCGTGGCACACAGGCGTAGTTGCTCCTTGGCATGTGGCATCTTCCTGGACAAAGGATCAAACCCACGTCCCCTGCATTGACAGGTGAATTCTTATCCACTGTGCTACTAGGGAAATCTGTGACTTATTTCTGAAATTGCCTAAATTGAAGCAACTGATAGCCAAGTAATATTTTTTTCTCTCCATTCTACCACACACAAAAATTTTTTCCATATGGATTTGAGAGAGTGATCGTCTCTTCTGGCCCTTTCCATTCCCCCACCTCCAAACAGATTTTTATTCTTTTTAGCCTAATGAGAGGGGGCAATATATTTGCCCCTCATACTGCTACAGAGGCCTTATCTTAATTTTGTGTTGTATTTATGTCATTTCCATAGTAGAACTCCAGTAAAACAGATTTCTAACTGAACATACAATTTAAGATGATACTATTACTCTGAACAACAGTAGAGTGTACGCCATAATTTAAGAGAGAAAATATCACCTATTTATTTATCTATGCCCTTAGGAAATATACCATCTGCCACTCCAGTGTTCTTGCCTGGAGAATCCCAGGGACGGGGGAGCCTGGTGGGCTGCCGTCTATGGGGTCACACGGAGTCGGACACTGCTGAAGCGACTTAGCAGCAGCAGCAGCAGCTACAGGAATAAGAAGTAAACACAAATAGGGATTCATTAGAGAAAGAGAAAACATCCAACTTCACTGAAAAGACACCATTGAGCTGGACCCTGAAAGGTGGGCAGGATTTAAATGTGTAGAAAGACATTCCAGGGAGAGAGAATAGAGTGAGCGAAGGCTGTTAAGTGGGAAGGGGTCAAGACCACATAAATATCAGAAAGGTGTTTGTTGTCTTGCTATCTCAATTTCTAGCATTATTACTTGCAAAGCAGTAACACAATATTTGTCTCCAAAAGAATTTTTATCTCTCACAGATTTATGTAGAACACTGAAATAATGTCACATTAGAAAATTACCATCTTAGTTAAAATTACAAATGCTGTTTCTGTTGTCAAGTGGTAAAGGAAAGGCTTTCCCGTCATTTCCATATATTTTCTCCACTACTCTTTACTCATATCATTCTTGACAAAGAAAGAGGCTGAAACATAGCCTAATTGTCTTTGCAGAATGTTTCTGATTAGCTGAACATTCCAGAGACCGAGGGTACTTGATCAACCTGTTGCAACAAGAGTCCCTGCACTGCGGGTGGAGTGATTGCATTCAGAAGGAAGAGAAGTTGGTTGTTGAGGATGTCGACAAGCTGTGATGCAGTTTCCCTGGCCCAGCTGGACCCTGCCACTATATTATTGGGTCTTTCCTGTTCAGTAAATGTAGTTTTCAGTTTCCACCATAATGGCTAGTATATTTGTTGAATCCATAACATGTTTACCAGCCAGGTGGTCTCTTGTGGTTTCAATCTCTGTACTTGTACCATAAGGACCTCATGACAGAATCAATAATGATATCTCTTAACATTCTTCTGATGGTACATGCTAAAGTAGAGTTTGCGTGGTGACCCATAGATGCAATTTGTCTGGTCTTCACAGTGACCAAAAATTTTTAAATTAAATGCCCAAATCCCAGAGATTCACATATGAATTACACTTGAAAAATCAAAAGACATAACAGCATTGTGCCAAGCAATTTACTTGCCTGATGTGAGTCAGTTGGTTTAAGTGAGATCTGATCACTCCAGTGGACTTCATTACACATCATTCCCTATTACTTACCACAACTCATTTCATCCGTTTCCTTTAACTCTCTGGTTCCTGTAGACATTTGACTTAAATCTTACCCAAAACACAATACCCATCCCATTTAGGATATGGGGCTATAGACACCAAAAAATCATGCGTGTTCAATTTCCCATTAAGTATCAAAACCTGAAAATAGAACTCAAATCCACTCAAATTCAAACTATCCAAGCCACTATACATTTCTCCTAGCTTTGAATTTTTTTCACTGCCAAGACTTCAGCTTTCTTTCAGGTAAAACTTTCTCAAGACTCATTTGCAATAGAAAAATGTAAAACTCTATAAAATTGTATAAAGTAGGTTTTGTAGAAACTGTGTGTGTGTTTAGTCACTCAGTTGTGTCCGACTCTTTGCGACCCCATGGATTGTAGCCCATCAGGCCCCTCTGTCCATGGGGATTCTTCAGGCTAGAATACTGGAGTGAGTTGACATGCCCTCCTCCGGGAGATCTTCCCAACCCAGGGATCGAACCCAGGTCTCCCACATTGGAAATGGATTCTTTACTATCTGAGCCACCAGGGAAGCCCATAGAAACTGTAGTAGCATCTATATTTTACAGTTATGAATCCATGATTTTGAAAATATTATTTTTTCCATGAAGCATTAAGCTGTATTTACTTATGCCATTAAAGTAGACAACTTCCCTCTTCCTTGACCCTATAGAATATCATTTCTTGCATTGTTTGGAATGACAGTACTAAGGATCTAAGAGACTTTCTAGTCCATTGTCAAAGTCATTTTCGACTGTCTATGAAAAGTCTGCTTTTGGACAATGGTGCTGCCCATGTTTTCACTGACAGAAGGAGAAAACAGGCTCCCAAGGTTTGAGCGCTTGCACAGAGCCAATAAATGGCAGAAATAGAAAAATAACCTGTATCCCTTAACCTCTATTTGAGCTCTTTTTCCATTACACCATGCTGACCATGCTGCTCCCAAGTCCACTCTTTCCTTTTCCAAACTGCAGGGAGAACTGTTACTTTGCAGAACGATGGTGGTAATACTTTTAACTAGGGCCCAATTTACCAAGCATAGAGATGTCAACAAAATTGTGAAATTTCACAGGTTGCATGGCTTTTTCCTTCTCTCTCTTAAATCCTTCCTATCTAAAAATTGAACTGTCACTCCTGGAAAAAACATTAAAAATGGAATTTTACTGGAAAATTCCACTGCTTTAATGTTGGCCATGACTAAATATTATTCCATATCTGGAGCATTCTCAAATCACTCAATCTAAGAAACTAATAAACCTATTAACCAATTAAGATTAATTACCCAGTAATGGACCATTCATTGTGTGTGCTGGTGGGGAGGGCACTATAGGGTCTCTAAAACAAAGAGAAGTCCTAGCAAACAACTTAGATCAGTTGAAAATACAGTAGGAACTCAGTGAAGAAACTGATAGAGCAAACTGGGTTAAATTGAACAGGCTGCTTGGAGGAGATGGGACTCCATCTGGCTGCTAAGACAGAAATAAATTACAGGTAAATGAAAAAAAAAAAGTAGCTAAAATGCATGAGAATTTCTAAAAATCAGAGCAAGTATAGCATGTATATAAATTGCAAACAAGTGTCTCCTGAATTACCATAGAAGGAATATATGGGGAGCAGTGGAGAAAAATATAGTAGGTACAGCAGGACTGAATGACTTTCAAGAAAGTGACTCTAAAAATAACCAAATGGAAACAAAATGAAAATGATTAATTAATTTCAGAATTAACATATAAATTAAAATATTAAATTAAAAAATAGTTAAAATCTAAAATAACTATTATTTTCTCATCTTGTTTATGATGGCTCTCCCTGTTAATAACTTTGCTTGCTTTCCTTAATCTCTCCAATAGCAATTTTTGTGTGAAAAGATTTAGCTTAAGTTCAGAATGCCAGAGGGGAGGTACTGAGCAATGTTGGATGGCTGTCTGGCCAGTCTTGCCCTGGGAATGTCTCGGTACTTGGTACTGCTTGGGAGGTGCCTCCCGCTGTTATGACGATCGGCTCCTTCTCTTCAGTACCCACCTCCTCCCATTGTACTCTGTCTTCAAATTTCTCTTCATTTTGCATTTGTAGAATGATTTATTTCCCTCTTATTTGCCTCCTTCCACATCATGATCTTGGGGTCTCATGTTTCATTCGCAAACTGGTTGGTCAAGGTATTTGACCAAGCCCCAAACCATCTTCTCCCCTAGGAATAAATGAAGCCAGTGCAATCAGTTACGGTTTAAATAGCCAATACAAGGGAGTGTGTAGGTAGATACAGATCGATAACACATAGATGATAGATAAAAAGAAGAAAGAGAAGAATGAAGGAAGGAAGGAGGGAAGTTGGAAAGGAAGGGAGGGAGGGATGGAGAGAGGAAAAAAGTTTTCTTGCTTCTTATTTCTCTCACCATTACCTTCCTTCTTAAATATAGAATTTGATTTTTCTCCCTTTCAGAAAATGTTAATACTTACATACTAAACATAAATCATAAGCCTTTAAAAATAAACCAAATAAATCTGCCCTGGAAACAGGTCTGTGAATTTACAACTGATTTACTTGAAATGGGGCAAAGGTCCATTTCACCATTCCCCAGCACAAGATGGCATGAAGGAATTTAAGTGTGAAAAGGCTCCCAGGGTAAATCCCTGGGTCTTGTGATCCAAAGCCTGGAAAGTAAACAGAATTTCAACAGAAACATAGGTTCTTTTAGGCAGGTGTTGCTGAGGTCTTAATGGCAAGCATAACATGGGAGCAGGTGGGTACTGAAGAGAAGGAGCACACGTTTCTACACAAATTGCTATTGGGGAAATTAAGAAAAGCAAGCTAATCTCATGAATAGACCACTGGAGTGAAGAGAGGAGCAAGTGGATATGAGGCATGAGTGAGTGGAAGAGTTCAGAAAGAACAGGAAACAGGAGCAAGGTCCTACGAAGAGAATGTAAACTCCCTGGAATTTGAAGAAATCTTGGCGAGTACTTCAGAATTTCCATTGGATGGGAATAGGATCTTAAAGTAAACCCAGTGTAACATTCGGAGAAGGAAATGGCAACCCACTCTAGTATTCTTGCCTGGAGAATCCCACGAACAGGGGAGCCTGGTGGGCTACAGTCCATGGGGTCACAAACAGTCGGACACGACTGAGCAACTAAGCATAGCACAATGTAATATTCAGGGTTAAACAATCTCATTGGCCATACACTGAATATCTACACACTTATCTTTGTCTACATTTATATCTGTATGCAAAGATAGATATACAGTCTTTGTGTATCAGTTCCCTGCTCTGTGGATTGAGATCATAATTTTAAGAACTTGTCAAGAAATTTAAATTATTACAGTAATAATCTCAGAGCCATTTACCTTGCAACTTTATTTAGTTCTATGGTTCTAAATGCCTATAGGTCACCTCTACCTCAGCAAATACTTTCCCATATTTCTCCCCTCTTCTCCCATCCTCCTTTTTCTTTCCATTTTTCTGTCTCTTATCATATCTTTCTTCTAATTTCCTAAATAATAGACTGACACCTATCTTTCCTTTTTCTTTCCTTTTCCTTTACATTTCTCAAGCAAACCTTTGGGTGTTTCATTTATAATATATTCTGTATGTGTCCTTGCTTTCAACTATTCTGATCACTAACAATTTCAGGTTCTCATAAGTTTTATTTTCAATTATTAAAATATCTTAACTAGTCTTACCATTTTGAGTCTCCCTTCTTCAACAACCGTCTTTGCTTCCAAACCATCTGTGTTGAGTTTGCACTTAGCTAAACTGGAAGCATATTTTCTTAATTGTTTTCTTTGCCTGGCCCTCACAGCTCAGTTGGTAAAGAATCCACCTGAGATGCGGGAGACCCGGGTTCGATTCCTGGGTCTGGCAGATCCGCTGGAGAAGGGATAGGCTACCCACTGCAGTATTCTTGGGCTTCCCTTGTGGGTTGGGAAGATCCCCTGGAGAAGGGAAAGGCTACCCACCCCAGTATTCCAACCTGGAAAATTCCCTGGACTAAGTCCACAGGGTCGCAAAGAGTTGGACACGACTGAGCAACTTTCACTTTCACCTTCACCTTGGATGATTCTGGGCTGGCAACAGAATAAATTTGTGTAAGATTGGGAAGTGAAAATGAAGCTTCCATGACTTTGTAAAGGTTATTGTATGATATGAGGTACTTTGTAGTTCATGCATATTGTCACTGATCTGCTGGCTCACCTTTTGTTATAGGGAAGGATCCAGACCTCTAGCTGCTGCTAATTTCTTCCCTGGTTTCAGAGTCCTGACCCAAGTGCATATGAAATTCCATGATGACAGATGTATGCGTCTTCCACATCAGTTATTGGGTTGGCCAAAAATTTTGTTTGGGTTTTCATAAGATGTTACAGAAAAACCCAAACCAATGTTCTGGCTCACCCAGTATGTTATCAGACTGGAGATGAGACAGGTGCAGATTCTAGTCTGTCTCATGGGTTCCAGCGTGTATTTTCTCTCCCCTCTTTCATGTCCAGCTGGGGTACTGACCTATAGTGATGTTACACTCATATCCAGAAGCAAAGGTTATCCATGGGTTTTTCACCAGCTACCACACTGTGTCAGTTCTAATTCCTGTAATAAATCCCTTCTTTCTTATCTCTCAACATGGCCCTTCTCTCCTAGGTGACACAGCAGTTGGCACCAGAAGTAGTTCTAGGAAAACAGAACTTTATGGGTAGGTTCTCTAACTTAGTTCTGGCTTATCTGGAATTATTCTCCGATTTAATTAAGTTTAAAGACATTGACTAGTGGTGAAGAGGACACCATTGGTACATGGCATGCAAAAGCAAATAACCGTTTAAATGATCACTTAT
This sequence comes from Bos javanicus, assembly GCF_032452875.1. NCBI lineage: Eukaryota > Metazoa > Chordata > Mammalia > Artiodactyla > Bovidae > Bos > Bos javanicus. The sequence goes on along the minus strand of NC_083887.1, from coordinate 32,754,492 downwards.
GGATACCTATAATTAAGTGCTAATAGAGAGTAAGGCTTTGAGACACCACATAGTTGCTTTCATAAAATATCTTAGTGAAAATAAGTATAATGGGATTATTGGTTGCTTTATGTAGGGTGGAGAACTCGAGGGATAAATTGATGAGTTGAAAGCTTTAAATTTCCAGATTAAAGTTCAAGTAAATGACCAGAAAGCATTTATGACTCCCCTGAAAGAAACCCTTATCTCCTATAACTACAGGACAATGATTTCTGAAAAATAAACCCAGACTCTGCTCCTGCGGATGGCTGTATTACTGCACAAATTGAATTCAAATCTCACAGGGTCTCTTGTGTTAAAATTAGGACACAGATTGGTAAGGAGTAAACCTAAAAAATTTGGGTTGGGACGTACAAGTGGGTTCTATTGAAATAGAAAAATTCTAAGTTTTGATGAATAGAAGTCTAATTTGAATTACCGGAATAGAGAGGTCCATTCTTGCAACCATCCCAGACCCTAGGCAGTTAAAAAACCAGTGCCCCTTGAAAGATGGGGAAGTTGGGCTTCCTTGAGACAGGACCTTGCAACACAGCTTAAATTTTATACTATAAATCTTCCTCTAGCCTTCCTCAAGCAGTTGTTTAGCAGACTGACAATATCTGGGAGATCGCTGACCACTTTCTGTGAAATGACCAAAGTTCACATAGACCCCCAGTTCCCTTGTGGTCCCCTAGTTGCAGTAGAAGCTTATGGTGGATAGATAATTAAGGGACTTTGGCTTGAATACATCCTACTGTTATTTCAGATCACCAAATTCATTCTGTGATTATTTTTCCAATTCTAGAAAGCATAGTTGGAACAGACATACTTAGCAGCAGCCATCGAAATCCCAACAAGAATTCTTTGGCTCATGGGATGAGGGCTATTATGACAGTAGATGGTAGGTAGATAGATAAGTAGAAAGATAGATGATAGATTATAGATAGATAGACAGACAGATAAGGCTTCCCAGGTGGCTCAGTGGTAAAGAATCTGCCTGCCCATGCAAGAAGATGTAGGAGACACAGGAGATCCCTGGGCCAGAAAGATCCCCTGGAGGAGGAAATGGCATCCCACTCCAATATTCTGACTTGGAGGATCCCATGGACAGAGGAACCTGTCAGACTATAGTTCATGGGGTCACAAAAGAGTAGAACATAACTGAGCTACTGAGCATGCACACATGCACAGATAGATAGATATTAGAATAGAAATAAAGCAGAAGCCACTAGTACTGCCCCTACCTACCAGAACTGTATACTCAAAGCAGTGCTGCATTGAAGGAGGGATTTGAGAGATTCATGCTACTATCAAAATTTTGAATGGTACACTGATAGTGATTTGTACCACATTCTCATTCAACGTATCTGTTTGGCCTGACAGATCTATTTGGCTGGCAGATAACAGACGGATCTTAAAGAAAGACAGTGGATTATCTTAAACTTAGGTATCCACCTCAGTTACAGCTGTTTTTCCAGATTTTTTTTTTTTTTTTTTTGCTGGAGTAAATCAATAGAAGTCCTGGCACCTGGTGTACAGTTATTGATCTGGCTAATACTCTATATCTCTATATCTTTTGGTCAAGACCAACAGAAGCAGTTTTCTTTCAGTTCACAGAGCTCATAATAGACCTTCACTTTCTTATCTTACAAAGTATTTCGATTCTCCCACCCTGCATCATAATACCATCTGCACGGACCTCCATTAAACAGGACATCACACTGGCTGTGATGTGTCATCATTACATCGATGATAATATGCTGATAAGATCTGGTGAGCAGGAAGTAGCAACTACTAATGCACCTTAAGGCATGTGTGTACCAGTGGGTAGGTAATAAATTCCTCAAACATTCAGGGTCCTGCCACCTTGCTGAAATTTATAAAGGCCTGGTAATCTGGGGTATGTCAAGACATTCCTCTCAAGGTGATAGACAAGCTGTGGCCTCTGGAATAGCCTACACTAGGAAAGGAGGGTACAACACATAGAGAGTCTCTTTGGATTTTTGAGGGAACATATACCCAGTTTGGGTATATTCCACCAACCTGTCTACCAAGCAACCTAAAAGCTTGCCAGCTTTGATTGGAGCCCTAAATAACAAAGCTCTGCAGCTTGCCCAGGATGCTGTACAAGCGGTTTTGTCACTTGAGTCCGATGACACGATTCAATGGTGCTTGATGTGCGGGTGGCATATGAGAATGCCATGTGGAATTTTTGCAGGCCCCTTCTCTGTAAGCTGGTCACAGTATCAACCTTTAGGCTTTTGTAGCAAGCTATCCCAACCTCTGTAGGAAACTCTTCTATTGAGAAACATCTTCTGGCTTGCTACAAGCTTGACAATTGCTTTCTTTTAGCACTTAAAAATGTCACTCCACTCTCCCATTTTTATTTAAGAAGTCACTCTCCAACTTATTCTTCTTCCAATAAAAGTAATGTATCATTTGTTCTTTTGGCTGCTTTTAAGATTTCTTTTGGTCTTTGATTTTTAGATACTGGGTGCTAGTACGCCTAGGTTTTTCTCTTTGTTTTCTTTTTATTCTGCTGAGGTTTGGTGGAGCTTCTTTGAATCTGTGACTTAAGTTCTTTTGGCAATCTTTAAAAATGTTGGTCAATGTTTTGCCAATTAAAGCTCCAGCCTCATTCTCTATTTCCTCTTCTTCTCTAACATTTTATACAGATATTAGATCTTTTTCACTATGTACCATGTGTCTCTTATACACTTCCCAGTATTTTTTATTCCTTTATTCTTTCTGTGCTTCAGTTTGGATATTGTATATTATTCTATCTTCCAATTCACTAATCCTCTCTTTCAGCATCTCATCTACTCTTTTTTCATCTATTGAGTTCTTAATTTCACTTTATCATATGTTAGAATTTCTCTGGTTAAACTATCTCATCGTCTATTTTCTTGAATGTATTCACCTTTTCTAATGTCTGTGTCTAGTGACTCCAACATCTGGATCATCTATCTGTTGAATATTGTGGCAATAATTTGAGGCTTTTTCTGAGGTCCTCTTGAGGGAAGTTTTCTTTTTTTTTGTGGGGTGGAGTCAGATTAAAAACAGATCACCTTATTCCTTTCATCTTTACAAAGGCTTGTCAACAGATACATGTATCTGTAACTGAATGACTTTGCTCTACCCGTGAAACTAACCCAGCATTGTTAATCAATTTTATCCAATGCAAAGCAAAAAACTTTTTTTAAAAAAGACTTACCTATTTCTGGGTCCACCCTTACTTCTGCGGTAGCCCTTCTGGGGAACTAACTGGAACACTAAGTTGTTAGCTAGGAGCTTTTCTTTCCTGCTGCCTTAATTTCTAATTTTTGTTTCCCCAACTTCATAAGGCAGTTTAAGCTTTTCCAATCTTTTCAGACTCTTCGCTGTCACTTTGTATTTACTTTCTCAGTGTTTTAGCTATACAAATCTCATAAATTAGCAAGTACCTCAAGGAGAAGAATACCATGGAATGTCAAGTTTAAGAATATAAAGCTAACCGCATTGTGCTTCTATTTTTGCTGAAAGTTCCAGCTGCCTTGTGTGCTCTTTGATACCCACCCTCAAACCTTTTCTGTGAGGTGAAGTGGATGTGGAGGGTCATGTGAAAATGGATATGTTATCCAGCTCTCCTGGTTGTTGCTTTCTGTGACCACTTTTACCTGCAGCAGTCTGCAGCACCATTACTGAAGCAGAAAATTCCCTCCTTGCTTTTTAAAAGAGTAATTTTTCTCATTCTACCATCAAAAATGCTTATTGTCTGCTTCATAAAAGTAGACGGACCTGGAAACACACATAATTACTGGTGGTGCAATGCTGGTTTTTTCATAACTTCTCATAAGAAGGGCAGAACAAGCACTCACTGAGTATTTTTACATTTTTACATCAAGTGTCCTTGGCGATAAATGAACATTGATGAGAGACCACCATGAGAATTTACATTTGTCTTTAGCAGCCTAATCTTGCAGCATTTTAAATCGCCATTAATTTCAATGCCCATAATTCTTGATTTTATATGCTACACTTGGTTTGGAAGAGAATAGATAATTGAAACCCACAGATAATCCAATATCTCTTTTTGACTATTAGTTTTAAGCTTTTGTCTCCATAATGAAAAGTTTTACTTTTATTTTTCATGTTCTGGGGGCTACACAGACATATAAGAAAATTAAACTCATAAGAAAATTTCTGAAGACAAAAGGAAAAGCAAAAGTAGAAGAGCAGGGGTCCTAAAAAATCTACAAATGAAAAAATTATCTCCAATGTGATGGGGTTTAAAATGGTTTCTATGTATCAGGTACTTAAGATATATTTTTTAATACTAATAACATCACTGTCAAGAAAATACTATATCCATTTACACCTTAGAAAACCAACTTATTTAACTAGTGAATGATATTCCTAGATAATAAACAACTATTTGCAATTATTAGTAGGAAGATTTCAACTTTTTAAAATTCCAAGTGAAAAAAGAAAGAACATCTGCCAAAGTTTTGAGTAGGCAGTCTTTGAACTTTCCGTTATTTTTGCACTTATTTTTTCATTGAAATTTGTACTGAGATAATTTTACATTCTCATTCAGCTGGAAGAAATAATACTGAGATGTCTAATTCCCTTTACCTGTTTTCCTTCAATAGCATCATCTTGCAAAATTACATTACAATATTAGAAGCAGGTTAATAACATTGATACAAGCCATCAATTTTATTGCATTTCTCATTTATGTATGTGCTTAGTTGCTCAGTCGTGTCTGACTCTTTGCAACCCCATGGACTGTATATAAATTGAGTTCTATGCAATTTTACCACATGTGTAGGTTCATACATCCACCACCATGGTTAAGACACAGAAAAGGTGAGGATCCCTCCTGTGATTCTGTGATAACCACACCCATCTCCCTTCCACTCTCCTCAGATCCCTAACCCCTGGTAACCATTAATCTGTTCTTCATTCCTAAACTTTTGTCATTTCAAAAATGTTACATAAATGAAATCATATAAGATATAATCTTTTGGTATTGGCTTTTTTTTCACTCAGCATAATTTTCTGGAGATTAATCCTAGGTGTTATGTATCTCAATACCATTGGTTTATTACTTTTTTTTTTTTTTTGATGTGGACCATTTTTAAAGTCTTTTAAAATTTGTTACATATTGTTTCTGTCTTATGTTTTGTTTTTTTGGCCAGGAGGCATGTGGGATCTCAGTTCCCCAACCAGGGATCAAACCCACATCCCCTGCATTGGAAGGCAAAGTCTTAACCACTGGACCAGCAGGAAAGTCCCATTCATTGCTTTTTAATGCTGAGTAGTATTCCATGGATTGGATTTACCATAGTGGTTTACCATTCACCCACTGAAGGACATCTGGGCAGTTTCTAGTTTTCGGCTTTTATGAATAAAACTACTATTGACATTCACTTACAGGTTTTTGTATGGCCATAAGTATTAATTTTGGGGAAATAAATGCCCAAATTAATTGGTGAATTTGATGATGAATTTGCTAGGCCATTGCTTGCACGTGTGCTCAGTCATGTCTGACTCTTTGTGACCCCATGGGCTCTCACCCATGAGGCTCCTCTATCCATGGAATTTTCCAGGCAAGAATACTGGAGTGAATTGCCAATTCCTCCTCAAGGGTTCTTCCCAACCCAGGGACCGATCCTGCATCTCCTGCATTGGCAGGTGGCTTCTTTAGCACTGAGTTACCTGGGAAGCCCTTGGTAGGCCACATGGTAATGCATATTTAGTCTTTAGAGAAACTTCTGGACTGCTTTGCACAGTGGTTGCTCCACTTGACATCCCCAACAACAGCTATGTAGGACTTATTTAGTGTCTTCACATCCTCAGCAGCATTTGGCATTTTTGCTTTTTTAGTGTAGTTATTCTGGTATGTTGCTATCTCATCAAGGTTTTAATTTGCATTTCCCCAAGGACTAATAATGTTGATTGTCCTTTCATGCTTTTTGCACTTGTTTTAATTCTCCTATTTAGCATGAAGATTTGCGTTACTAGTGACTAGAAGAATTAAAAAAAAAGCTTAATTTTAAAAAGCCATCTTTCTTATCCAAAATCAAGTAGACCATCACTAAGTATCCTTATTCAGAACTGTAGTTATTATAATGATACTGAATGGATATTTATTTACACACTTTCTTTGAAAACCCTTTTAATATGAAAAAATTTCAAACACACAGGAAGTGAATAATAACAATGATTCCATTGTAACCATTCTCATGTAACAATTGCCCTCAGCTTCATTAATTACCACAATTTTGCCAATACTATTTCACCTACCTTTGCAACCTTTATTACTTTACAGAGCATTTTAAAGCAAATGCCTACATCATATAACTTCACCAATGAATTAAATACCTTTCCTGAGAAGGTGGACATAAGATTGTCTAAGCTGGAGGACATAACTTGATTGTGGAACAAGGGTTCAAAATGCTCTTTTTCATATTATTGAAAAAAATCAGGGCAGAACATAATCTATGAAGCAGGTGTACTTCTTAGAATGTTTTATTGAATTTTTTTTCAACACAATTACCCTTTTTCTGGACTGGACACCACGGTTTTATACATATAAGTAGATGGTTCATTTTGTGCTATAGTCAATAAAATAAAAAAGACCTTATTAAATGGAAGGCCATATGAGATAAACAGAAGTGCTATCTACTTCCATGTATAGGAGAGTTGTTTCTCTGGCTTTAAGCCTTACTTTTTTCCTTGCTGCCATAAGAAATGACTTTTAATTTTGTGCCTCAGTTAACTTTTGCAAACATGTTCTGCTGTCCTTGGAATATTTCTGCTTCTCCATGATGCTGTAGATGACAATGAGGTCATTTCACAATTGCTTCTTTTCTGAAAAACACAGCTGGCTCAGTTTGGTCAGCAATGTTCTCATTGCTACATTTCCCAAGCAACACAGCATTTCAATTGACCTCTTCAGAACAGATTGTATCTATGTCATATCCTTCCACAATAAAACCTCCATAATCAAATGACTACAATAGCCACTGAGTGGTATGCACCTTACTCTGAACCAGAATTGTTTATCCCATATCCTTTCAATAACTCTAGCTCACTGAAACTTTCAAGTTCAGATTTTCTCAAACCAAACATAACTGATGGTTGATGTTCATCTTCTAACCACTCTTTGCCAGAAGTATTGCATTGTTTGGGACAGAATTCCTTTTGATTTTGTATAGATCATAATACTCATAAATTACTTGATTTCCCTATTGTTTGTGTCTCATTTTTATTTTTGATTCTGCGGATTCATTTTGATATTTGGCAAAACTAATACAATTATGTAAAGTTTAAAAATAAAATAAAATTAAAAAAATAAAATATAAATGAAAAAAAAGGGAAATTTAAAGTTTTCATAAACTCTAAAAAAAAAAAAAAAGAATCACTTTAGCTCCTTTTTTCTAAACATGGTTACACATTTTATTGAGCAACTTGTGGTATATTTAAGGATGTGCTAAACAAAAACAAGTATGTTCAAGATCCTTCTAAATAATCTCTCATGGTACACATATTTTTCCTTTATAGGAAAAGAATGTTTATGTTTACTCTTAATTATGATTATTTGATTAAGCTGTCTCTCTCCACTCTTACTGCCGTATCCTTAGAACCTAGCATACTTCTGGCTTATAATTGGTGCTATGTCAGCCATCAACTTATCACCTTTCATCTCCAACCCTACCCTTCACTGTCTGCTCCATGATAATGGAGATGGACCCTGCAAATAGTGCGTCTTAGCCCATTGGCACAACGTTTTGTCAATAGAAGGTGCTGGATGGGCACTTGGAAGAAGAGGTTTCTCCCTCTGCTATGGTGTGCTTCCCTTGTCAGGCCATGGTTTTTCCACAGTCCAGTCCCTGCAGCACACACAGCTTTTCTACATCCAGAAACCACAGCACAGCTGACTTCTCCAATTCCTGGTTCCCATGGTGTGATGGCCAAGAGGACCCCATGCCAGAAGCTTCCCCCACTTCCTCAGAGTGCTTTTCAGTGGACTGGGATATCTTCCTGTGAACACTTTCCCTGGCATCTCTTTAGGTGGGTTTCTGGCAGTTTCTGAAGTGTGGCACTCCCCCATAACAGCTTCCTTGGGCACTTCAGAGGCAGATTTCCAACAAGTTCTGCTGGTGTGGCACCATACTGACTTCCCTGCCATCCAGCAAGCCACCACCGCACATTTTCCAACAAGGAAAATCTCAGTGCTGGAGGCCTCTCCTTGGATGCTCTATCTCAACCCTAGGGGTCATGGCTGCTCCTTATATACATTATTCCTATGTCGTGTGGCATTTTTGATGAATATTTAGGGCATTTTTAATTAAGCAATTCTGTTATGACATTTTCGAACTTTAATCTCTTTCCACACTTCAACTGTTACCTTCGGGTACATAAAGCTATTGGTCTTTGGTATAAATGTTTAAAAGTTCAAGTTCTGGAGTCAGGGGGTCTGGACTTATGTCCTAGCTATACTGTTAATACTTACTAGCTGTGTGATACTGGATAAGTCCCCTAACCTCTCTGTGCTTCAGTTCCACTTCCTATTTTGAGTTGTTTTGAGTTCTCTTTCCTTCTTACTAGCTAATTTCTCATCACTTCAATCCCTGTTACAGTTAATAGTTTTTTATGTTGAATTTTCCCTGTTCAACTTACCATATAGTATCTGTCTCCTGATTAGACCCTGAATGATTAAGTGCTCAATAAATATCTATTGAAAGAAAATAAGGAACAAAATAAAACAGAAAAAGGAGGGAGGTAAAGAGAAAGAGAGATCTGAATTATTACTGTCATATCGCCAAATCAGCTATGTGGTTATTAGCTGTTATTATTTGAAATTAGAAATTTAAAAAGACCAAGTGAATTCTGTATGAATATAATCCTGTGCCATTAATTACTTGTAATTACTTTATCCACTTTTTATTTATTCCATCACTAAACCTTTATTAAGAAATTAGTTTTTCAAGCATATAATAGATTTCTTAGGATAATGAGAGGGTTGTTGTACAGGCAAAGAGAATACAGACCATAAAGTCAGTAGAAATTTCCTTGAATATCAGATTTCAGGAACACTAGATTTCAAAACTGCCTTTTAATCAAGTACAGATTACTTTTTCTGTCCCTCTTCTACTCTCAACTCCTACCAATAAAGGAATAAATGAATGAGTAAATAAATGAATAGGTAGATAATTTAATTTCTGTTCTTTAAAATTTTACTGTCAGGAAATGAGGCTAAATGTCTAAATTAAATTCCTCACCCACCTTGTGTTCTTCTTTCCTTCAGACCAAGGACATTCTTCATTAGTTATGCATAGCAGCTCTTTAAATCTTATTAAATCACTCCTCTCACTTCCCTTCTACAAGTTAAATATTCCCATTTTCTTCTCTCATCATAGTTTCATTCTTTTTTTAAACTTTTTACTGTATATTGGAGTATAGTTGATTTGGGGCTTCCCTGGTGGCTCAGATGGTAAAGAATCCACCTGCAATGCAGGAGAACTGGATTCAATCCCTGGGTTGGGAAGATTCCTTGGAGTAGGGAATGGCTACCCACTCCAGTATTCTTGCCTGGAAAATTCCATGGAGAGAGGAGCCTGTTGGGCTACAGTCCATGGGGTCTGTCCATGGGGTCAAGTCAGACATGACTGAGCAACTAACACTTTCACTTTTCATAGTTGATAAACAATGTTGTGTTATGTGATGACTTAGAAGGGTGGGATGGTGAGGGATCGGAGGGTCAAAAGGGAGGGGATATATGTATACATATAGCTGATTCACTTTGTTGTACAGCAGAAAGTAGCACAACATTGTAAAGCAATTATACTCCAATAATAAAGAACAAAACAATGTGTTAATTTCAGTTGTACAATGAAGTGGTTCAGTTATACATATACATGTATCTATTCTTTTTCAAATTCTTTTCCTAGGTTGTAACATATTGAGCAGAGTTGTATATAGTAGGTCCTTGGTTATTTGTCTTCCTGAAGTTTCTCCAAGTTTTTCACACTCTTCTTAGCTCAGGCTGAAAATGTTATAGACTAGGTAGTTTAAACACTAAATATTACTTCTCACACTTCAGGAGGCTGCGAAACCCCAAATCAAGGTGCCCTCCCCCAGGAAGGTTGCAGATGGCTGCCTTCCTGCTGTATCCTCAGGTGGCGGAGAGTGTAGGGGACTCTGGTTTCTTCCCCTTCATATAAAGGCACTATTTCCACCACTGAAGCTCCACCTCATGGTCTCCAGTTCAGTTGCTCAGTCGTGTCCAACTCTTTGCGACCCCATGAACCACAGTACACCAGGCCTCCCTGTTCATCATCAACCCCTGGAGTCCACCCAAACCCATGTCCATTGTGTTGGTGATGCCATCCAACCATCTCATCCTCTGTCGTCCCCTTCTCCTCCTGCCCTCAATCTTTCCCAGCATCAGGGTCTTTTCAAATGAGTCAGCTCTCTGCATCAGGTGGCCAAAGTATTGGAGTTTCAGCTTCAACATCAGTCCCTCCAATGAACACCCAGGACTGACTGATCTCCTTACCTAAACCTAATCTAGACCTCCTGAAGAGCCTACCTGCAAATACTGTCACAATGAAGATTAGGGTTTTCAACATGTGAATTTGGGTGGAGGTGCAGAAACATTTATTCCACAGCAACAGTCATCTTAAATGGCAGTATGCTTTCTTCAGCAATCTCTTGTCGAGTATGATATTCTTGGCTTAATGAAAGTGCCTCTCAAATGCCTTGGCCTTCCATGTTTATGTATTTGGGTATCAGTGATATGTTAAACACTTTTAGTTATAATTTAAAAACTTTTCACAGGTAAACTTGTGTATACCTAAGATAGAAACTGTGTACATGGAAAAGATGGGAGTTAATGAAGGAGGAAATAGAGACATACCTGGAAGGCAAATTGTAATAGGAACATTACATAATAAGCACTTGGCCTACTTGGAAGAACAGTTGAAGACTATTTACACACACACACTAATAAAATTATTGACTCTTTTCTATCCATAAAACAACTCCCTAAGAGTCTTTTTCTATGCAATCAACTCTTTGTGTACTTGAGTTATAAAATAGGTTTCTTTCAAATATTCTTAAATCATACACTATGCTAATTTAGAAAAGCTCAGAGGACTCTTTCAATTTATTGATCCCAATATGAATGATTTCCCACATGTTTAAGCCTTTGGAACTGGAATGCTTTCACAACTGATGGAATTGTCCAATTCCATGACCCCTTCAGCTTCCGGCAGCCCTACTGCTCCAGGAGAAGATGAGACAGGCACCTCAGCTCCCTCTCACCCTTATCATGACTGATCTTCAGGCCAACCTGTTCCTTGGACAACTTGAACTCTCTTGTCAATGAGAAGCCCGATAGTAAGTGCACAAACTTCGGGAAGGGTGGGTTTCCTTGGGCTATTAACTGCTTATGATGTCTATCAACTGAATAAAGCATCCATAAATGACCCTTCTTTATTTTTGTTCTATCTTTTTATTTTACTGAATATAGTTGATTTACAATGTTGCTAGTTTCTGCTGTACAGCAAAGTGTTTCAGTTATACATACATTAAATCATATACTATTAAATAAAAGAATATATACATATACATTCTTTTTCATATATAATTCCCTGGGCTATCCAGTAGGATCATGTTGTTTGTCTATTCTATGTACATAATAATTCGCATCTCCCAATCCAAAAAAGGAATACCAGGCAAACTCTCCTGAGACTCAGGGAAAGTCTAAAAAATATCCTAATATGCATAAGATAAAATAGGTTAAGTGATAAAAAGCAAGTAAAATCACAATGAATTTTTAAATTGATGGGTGTTTTCACACGTATAAACCAATGGAAAAGAACACAGAGGCCAGAAATAAACCCTTGGATGTATGGTCAACTGATCTCCAACAAGGGTGCCAAGAACAAAGAGCAGGGATAGCAGAGTCTGTTCAATGAATGGTGCTGGGAAAATGGGACATCCACATGCCAAAGAGTGCAATTAGGCCCTTATCTTACACTAGACAAAAAATCAACTCAAAACAGCTTAAAGATTTAAACAAAAGACCTAAATGTAAAAAACCTCCTAGAAGAAAACAGTACAAAAGCTTCTGGACATTGGTCTGCGCAATGACTTTTTACATAGGACACCAAGAGCACAGGCAACAAAAGCCAAAACAGAAAACTGGGGCTTCATATACATAAACTCCGTTAACTCAGTAGCAAACATGTCAGTCAGTTCAGTTCAGTTCAGTCACTCAGTCGTGTCTGACTCTTTAGACCCCATAAACCGCAGCATGCCAGGCCTCCCTTTCTATCACCAACTCCCGGCTGGAGTTTACCCAAGCTCACATCCATTGAGTCAGTGATTCCATCTAACCATCTCATCCTCTGTTGTCCCCTTCTCCTGCCATCAATCTTTCCCATCAGGATCTTTTCAAATGAGTCAGCTCTTCACATTAGGTCTCCAAAATATTGGAGTTTCAGCTTCAATATCAGTCCTTCCAATGAACACCCAGGACTGATTTCCTTTAGGATGGACTGGCTTGATCTCCTTGCAGTCCAAGGGACTCTCAACGTCTTCTCCAACACTACAGTTCAAAAGCATCAATTTTTCTGTGCTCAGCTGTCTTTATAGTCCAACTCTCACATCCATACATGACTACTGGAAAAACCATAGCCTTGACTAGATGGATCTTTGTTGGCAAAGCAAAGTCTCTGCTTTTTAATATGCTGTCTAGGTTGGTCACAACTTTCCTTCCAAGGAGTAAGCGTCTTTTAATTTCATGGCTGCAATCACCATCTGCAGTGATTTTGGAGCCCCCAAAAATAGTCAGCCATTGTTCCACTGTTTCCCCATCTATTTGCCATGAAGTGATGGGACCGGAAGCAAACATTTAAATAACCCAATTTTAAAATGGGCAAAGGTACACTGTTGGTGGGAATGTGAATCTAGAGATCTGTACTTAACAATACCGTATTTAAGAGTGTAGATCTCATGCCAAATATTCTTACTATTATAAAAAAAAAAGATGGTGTCATATTCAAATAAATACAATAGTAAAAATTGGACATTCCCACATGAAGGCCTAATGCCTTCCCACACTTACACTCATGTTCAATAACAACATGGGCTTCAGTGCTGTGACTAGTTTTCGTCTTTCCAGGACCTGGTGACTGGAAAGGCCCTAGATCTCGCTGGACAATGCTCTTGCTGTGTCACCATTTTCAGACTTCTTCCCTGGTAGCTCAGCTGGTAAAGAATCCATCTGCAATGCAGGAGTCCCTGGTTCAATTCCTAGATCAGGAAGATCTCCTGGAGAAGGATTAGGGTACTCACTCCAGGATTCTTGGGCTTCCTTGGAGGCTCAGATGGTAAAGAATCTGCCCGCAATGCGGGAGACCTGGATTCAATCCCTGGGTTGGGAAGATCCCCGGAGAAGAGAATGACAACCCAGTATTCTTGCCTGGAGAATCCCCACACACAGAGGAGCCTGGCAGGCTATAGTCCATGGGGTTGCAAAAGTCAGACATGACTGAGTGACTAAAGACAGCACAGCCTATCAACCAATCTCTGGGGTTCAACTGAAGGAGTCTGAACCACAACTCTGACTTTGAAAGTGAGTTAAGATTAACATCATGAAAATCAAATTTCAGGTGTTCAGCTACAAAGATAAAGCAGTGTTCATCAGCCCCTCCTGCTGGTGTCAGATGAGCAGCCTCACCTGCAAGCCTAAATGGGGCCATTTATAGGAGCAAACCCAGTCATTACAAACCTTCCACAGGCACAATTTCCCTGGTGTTGCCATTAGCCTTTTTTAACAACTACTGATTTCCTTGTAAATTGGGTGGACGATAGCTGTGTGGACAAGAACAAAACCTGAAGACATATACCATTAGGTTGAAAGGTTTTAAACTCTCTGCTTTGCAACTTACCAGAGAGTAACAAATCTAGTTCTATTCAGGGGATTTAATTCACATTAAGTACCTGGGCAAAATCCAACATTAGCCCTGAAAAGTTAATCTGATTAAAGAGTTGATGGACATTACTTCTCTCAGACTAATAAAGTTAATTTTAATGGAGTAATGTCTCCCTGGCAGATTACTGAGAATGAAATAACTAGCTAGGTGTTTTATACATTACAAAATGCTCAACAAATACAGGTCATTATTCAGGTCTCTATTCTTTTGTTAGCCTCCAGATTCTGCCTCTTATTTCCTTCCTTTTCTTTTCCTACATCTTCTTTAGAGGCCTTAATCTAATTATTTAGCTGATGGAAACCCTCAGGCCTGGCTTACTATCACCTCATGTTTTCAACTAGTAAATTAATTCAATAAACACACTTGGAAAGCTACCATGGGCAAGTTATGGAGTTGTTATACTAATACACAAGATTTTAAAACAGCACACAGACATTGTATGCTACATTCCAAAGACTGACCATTACACACACATTTTGGAATATTTGGCTAAGAAAGAGACAACTCTGTAAACCCTTGCTTACGCTGGACACACGAAAGAGTTGAGTGAGATTAAAGTCATATCTGAGATTTGCAGATTGAGCACTCTAACCCAAGAATGCAAAGTAGATGCTACCTCCTATCCCCAAATCAAGGGGTCTCAAATGCAACACCAGGATTTCTATATGAGCTTCTGCCCTGGTCTCTGATGTTCTCTTGAAAAAGTTATAGGTAACAGATGGGATGCCTAAAAATCAGACAACAAAATAAAATGACTACATGAGGGGCCTGGGCTTTCATGGTTTGTCAGTGGAAACCAGGAGTGTTTTGTATAGCTTCTATGTAATTCATGCTACAAAGAAGCCAGAATAGTGGCCTGACATCATTTCCAGGTGGAAACCCAGTGTGGCACCCCATTAAAGACAATAATGACCATGATAATCAAGCATGCTTAACCTTCACAAGTATCATTTGTGTGGTTTTTTAAAACATATTTATTTATTTGGCTGTGTTGGGTCTTAGTTGCGATGCACAAGCTATCTATTTTTGATGTGTGAGCTCCAGAGCTGCAGGTTCAGGAGTTGCTGCATAAGGGCTCAGTTACTTGGGATCTTGGACCCCAGCTCAGGGATCAAACCCACATCCCTTACATTGAAAGCATGGGATTTTAACCACTGGACCACCAGGGAAGTCACTCATTTGTGCTTGATTGCAGCTTTAAGGGAAGGCATTGTCTTAAGCAATTACTTACTTGGGTTGGTATTGGCATCACACTCATGAGACTTGCTGTGTGGTCCATGAAGAGTGCCTTTGGATGACTTCACATGGATATACTGAACACTGTGGAAGCAGGACACTTCAAGTATATGTCACATAACCATGTGCTCAGACCACATGACTTTTATTGACAGGTTTAAATTGATAGTATGGCAGTGGAAGCAGAAAGATAGTGTAGATGTTGAAAAATAAAAGGACAGAACAACTCATGATTCTGGTAATATTATGACACACATTTTTAAAAGGACTGTCAGTATTTTTTCAATCATGTTATTAATTATATTGTATTGAATCTATGGTGGAAGATACTAGATTCTCTCCTTTTCAAAAACAAAGAATCTGAAAATAGGCTAAAGAAACCCAAGATCCTATTTTTTGACAAAAGGGAAAAGGTTAGTGCAAAGAAACTCATCCACTGAATAAATCTCTGCTTATACTGCCATTGGAATAATTGTCAAAGTTGTGCTGACTACACTGAAACTGTAGAATGAAAGCCTCCACCCACAACCTTCCTGCCCACTGGGTAACACCTATAAATGCTCTTATATATGTTCTATGGGCCCAGGGAGAAGCAGATTTGCTTATATTCTGCATACCTTCTGTAGGAGACCAGATCCCTCCCAGGTCTTAAGAATTACCAGAGTTGCTTGAGTTCACACTCTGGCTGCAGGTGACAAAGGATCAAACAAAAAGGGAGATTTGTGGGCTCATGTCTAAGCATGGCTGCAGAGAAGTTAGTGCACCTTAGATGGTGCAGAACCAGAAACTCAAATACCACTAGGATGCCTCCTCCCGACAGCTCAATGTTTTGTGTTTCCATTTCTTTCTCTCTAACTGAAGCTCAGTGTGTGGTGGGGAGCGGGACATGGGTATTGGTGTCAGGCTCACATTCTTCTTATGGCTCAGTGAGCAGAGACCAATAAGAAAATTGGCTTCTCTCTCATCTTCAGTTTTCAACATAGGATAAATAACCTGAATCATACATTTTGGGCCATACAGCCATCCCTTATAAAATCACTCTGGACAAAGAAGAGTTACAAAAAGAGGCATATCCTTGGCCCAGCTCCTTGGACAGGGGGTGAGTCTGTTACAAGAGGGGCAACATAGATGCTGGTTAGACACCTGGGTAGGGCCACTTCAAAATGCAAGTAAAACCTACATATCACTGGAAAATTACTCACTACTAAAGGAATGCTGGGCTTCCCTGGTGGTTCAGCAGTTAAGAATCTGCCTGCAATGCAAGAGATGTGGGTTTGATCCCTGGGTCTGGAAGATCTCCTGGAAAAGGAAATTGGCAACCCACTCCAGGATTCTTGCCTGGGAAATCCCATGTACAGAGAAACCTGGTGGGATACAGTCCATGGGGTTTCAAAAGAGTCGAACACGACTCAGCAACTAAAGAGCAACAACAGAGGAATGTTAGATACATGTGAATAAATAATAACACATGGAAATATGGGATAATCAATTTTTGTAGACAAATAAATGATTGACTCTGACAAGCAGCAAAGTCAGAATTCATGTAGGTAGACATTTCACTTGTTCTTTCATGAAGGATAACATCTTTTCTTTGACAAGAGCAAAAGAAAAAACAGTCACTTGATTACAAGTGGTTAAGTGTGCTAACTTTATTATTGGCTATCACACCAATCTCTGTTGCATCATTCCCACATTTAAACCATTCCCAAATGAGAAAAAGGACAATCACACTGATCAACATCCATTTGGAATATTTATTGTAGTTCTTAATGCATTTCCTAACACCTATGGTACTCTTTAATCAAGAATATAAAGTCATCTACTTAGAATTTGCCACTCAACATGAGGAGCTTTCTTAGAATCACAGAAGAAGTAAGTTTACAAATACAGCAACCATCAATGTCATACATTTTCCAAACCGTAACTCTAACACAGATGTAAATTATTCTCTAGACCATTAAAATTCTCTAGAAAGTCCATTTTACCAGTATTGGGAGAGGAAGCTTTCAAACACGCAGCCAGCCAGAAAGACCATTTTATATATGGAGTGTGCTTCTCCTCTCCTTCCTCTAAAATGACAGAACTGTAGCTGTATCTGAAGAGAAAGTGAATTTAATGACAGCCATTAGCTAAAAACTTGCAGAAATGCCTATATCTGGTATGAGAGGAATGATATATTGCACTACAACATGCCTACCTCTGTCCAGAGGACAGCAATCTGGCCTGTCTTCAGGGTGCCTGGACTTTTCTCCAATTTGATACCCAGGACGCTTGGTAGACCCCCTGGGGAACTGTTTGATAACTGAGGATACCTCGGAGGAGAAGGTCCTTACAAAATCTAATCTACCATGTTTATTTTCTAAGGATGAAGTTCACTGCACTTCAAATCCTGGATTTGCTCATCATTATTTTCCCTAGTTTGATAAAGCTGAATAAAAAGTATTTTGTTCAAGGAAGAATCCTGGGCAGAATAAAGAAGAACACTGTTCTGTAGAAAAAGGCATTCAATATTTAGAAACTTTCCCAAGAAGAAAAAAGAGACCCTGAAAAGAAAGAATTCTTAAAAAAAAAAAAAAAAAAAACAAACTAAACCTCTCCGGTCATTGTTACTGCAGGTTCATGATAAATTACCCTACAGCTCCTCTTACCTTAAGAGGAGGTATTATACAAGAAGCCCACAATACCATAGAGAAAGACTTCTAAGGATCTTTCTGGATACACAGGAATACTGTACTGTTTGAAAATGAGAAAACTGACTAATCAGTTAGGTTTATAGCTGTCTTCCTTAAAAAAAAAAAACAAACTGTCATCTTTGGCAAAGCACAGGTATTTATTTGGTTTGTTTATAAAGGCAACTTCTTGGTTGTATGTCAGCACCAATAGACTCTATACCCTTTGGTCTCTCCCACAAACCAGGTTACTTCTCTCACACAGAGATGTTCCTGTTTGCCTTCTTGGGCATTTATTTTAGTTACCAAAAGTGGGGATGGAGAAGGGATGCACTAAGATGTAATCACAAAGTCAGAGGCTCCAAAAGAAAAGACAGAGAAGGCTAAAGGAAAAACCTGATCTTTAAGACAACATTTCTCCTAATTCAATCCACACAAATGTTATCTTTTAGAACTAGAACAATGCTGCCCTGGGTATACTCTGAGTGGAGTTCTTCTCCTCCCTCCTTTTTTTCTACATGTCATGATTTAGTTAGGAGGGAAAGTATACCAATGAAACTCTCCCTAAGGGCCCATCTTGGTACCAATTGTGCACAATTTAATGTACCTACCACAGAAGATGAAGATAAATCCAATGTGAGCACCAACTGTAAATATGACCTTCTCAGCACTTATAAAACAAATAAGCTAAGCATATATATTTTTCCTTTTGGTTATTCATTAAAATGCCATAGCACGCTGGAGAGAACAAAATCTGTATGGCTATAAAAGCACTAAGACACTAGAAGAAAACTAGACAAAAACTGTAAGATATACAATTATGATTACTGATGTCCTAATAAACTCCTATGTGGTTGAAATGAAGAGCACAAGGCCTAGAACAACGGTTTACTACACATTTCAAGTTGAGATCTGCCGCATTGGTATGAGTTTTGGTGAAACCTGGTAAAAGAAAGAGAAAAAAAATTATGGACTTATGAAAAAAACCTCATGGTATAAAACATCTCTGCTTTGAATTTCCAAAACTGAATGATGTAGGCAACAAGTAATCTTGCCATAGCCCTCACCTGGAGTTTCCTCATTATTTCCCCATCTGCGCCACTGAGAAAAAGAACACTTTTATCCATTTACATTTTGTGTATCTGGTAGTTCTCAACCTTCTTGCATTATAGCTCTTAAAGATTTTTAAGACTCGCAACCAGGAGGAGGAGGTGGAGGAGGAGCAGCAGATGAACAAGGGTCCAGATGACCAAACTCTCCTGAATGGCCCCCTGAGCTCTGAGACTGATGAACTTCACTCAGAACAGAGCCATGGAGCAAGCCACAAGTTTCAGAATCCTTAAAATAGATCCAGTCAATTCACAATTTTGTTAAGAGATAATGTAGTCTTTGGATAACACACTTTTATCAGAAATTTTATAATCAGAGTGGAAATGATAAAAAGGCAGTAAAAAGATACCAGGTTATTATAAAAAGGAAGTAACAGTATTAAAAATATTAAATATTAACTATGATTATGTTCAATGTACCAAATAGCAAATGAATTCCAAGGAGTCTTGAAGTAGAGAAATATGAGGGCAGATCTATATTTAATGCTAAAGCTGGTCGAGGAGGAAATCTAAATGTAAGTGTGTGTGTTAGTTGCTCAGTCATGTCCAACTCTTTGCGACCCCATGGACTATAGCCCACCAGGCTCCTCTGTCCATGGAATTTTCCAGGCAAGAAAACCAGAGTGGGCTGCCATGCCTTTCTCTAGGAATCTTCTCAACCCAGGGATCAAACGTGGGTCTCCCACATTGTAGGCAGATTATTTACCATCTGAGCTACCAGGGAAACCTTGGTGGTAAGTAGTCTGGCTTAATTTTGACAGATCTTTCAAGGTGTAATAGCAGGTAAATTTAATCTGGCAAATATCCATTAAGTCTTAGTTAACAGGCTCTATGGAAAGCACAGTATGGAATACTAAAATTTAGGTGATTTTTGAGCCCTTCATGGATGTGACAATTGAAGGGGATCTAATTTGTCTTCCAGAATAAACACTTAAAATTTTGTTAAATGAATGAATGAATGAATGAATGAGTGGATTAGATAAGCCTCAAAGAACTAGAAGAAAGGTCTCCTAATACAGGTTAAGTCAGTAGTAAAAACAGAAGACAATTATTTGGCTATGATGAAGTTAAATATTGCTATTCATTTGTAAATTGTTTTCTTATTAAGTCTTCACAATGTCAAAAGTTAATGTACCCTCTTCCATTTTTCTACCTAAAAATGCCATGACCAGAATAAAAAAGATCAGAATGGCTTGGTACATATCTTAGGATAAATGAGAGCTCACTCAGACTTGCCAGCTCCAAGAACAGATACATAATAATAGACAAAATAAAAGACATTAATATACAAAAGTCACAGATCTTCAATTCTACCGAAGAGAATAAAGATATATGGGCTCTGAGTATTTAGAGAGTGTGTCTCATAAATAATCAATTTTCTTTTTTTAAACAACAGAGCATCTGTGGAAATAATTTAATGAAATAAAACTCTTCTTTGGAAACAGGTCATTTTCTAATAGGTGCTTTATAGCATTGCCTTTAAAAGGAAACTGGACACCTTGACTTTTTCAAACTAAACATCTGATCCTTATCCTTGTCATGCTGGCCCTATTTTGAGCTCTTAGTAACCTTTATAGCCTCAGCATGGAACTTGACTTTTAACAGAAAAGAAGATGAACCTTTAGGTACACTGACTTGGCCTGTCTATTTTTGTAAAGAAAAACAGCTACTAACCCACCATTTTTCATTTGTTTTCTCACAGTCTCATCAACATGGTGAACCCATGTAAGCTGAAGCAGATTATCCTGCCAAAGTGATCTACAGGCTAAGCATAGGACTGTATGATTTATGAGCAGAGGATAAGCTAACAAGTTGTCTTCCTAGTCCACTGAAATCCAAAGAATATACTGTTTAATTCTGGTATAATACCAGTTCATAATAGACATTGAGCATACAAATTTATTCAACTTGCAAAGAATGCCTGCAGCTGGCTTCTTTCAGATTCCCCTGCAAACATATCAATAGGCAGGATGCTTATTTGATTTGTTGCCACTGGTGGTTTAGGTGTATTCCTACCTACAGAAAAGACCAAGGCTCTTGGGATTAGGAACTATACTAGTTTGTCCTGTTTTATTCATGTTTCATAGCTTAATATGGGAGATACACTGGGAGTTTAATAAATAACCATGGACAACTAATAACCTCTGAAGGTTTATTCTACTACATGATGTTCAACTGTAGATTTAATTTATTTTTAAGTTTTTAAAGAAACAGAAAACTTAAAAAATAAAATAGAAATATTCTAGTTCAAAAAGGCTCACAGATATATGTGGTAAAGAAAAACCTATTTTATGTAATTCAAGCATGAATCAGAAAAGAAAGAAATGAATATCCAAATGAACCAACTACTTATTCAAAAAGATACTTTGGAATATAATGGAATTTAAGTGGTAGGATGCCACCTTCCTTTTTTTTTTTTTTTGGCTGCACCCCACAGCTTGCATGCTCTCAGTTCCCCCGACCAGGGATTGAACTTGGGCTGCGGCAGAATCCTCACCACTAGGCTACCAGGGAGCTCATTTCCTTTTTCTTTCTATTTGACCCAGGAAGTAGCTGGCAGTAACACACTGAGTGATGTAAGTATAGCCAGAAATAAAGAAATTTAACGTGTTCATTAGCTTGTCACAGCTTTAATATGAGAACTGTGCAACATCCCTTTAGCTCTTTGAAAATGAATTATTACTATTTGAGAGATTTTTTTTCAAAATATGAGTGCCCTAGAAAAAAAGTAAACCAGAGAACTCCTTAGTCATAAAAATGTTTGGAGCTAAAATTATTTAAAAAAAAAATAGAAAAGCATTCTTGCACAGCATCACAGTCAAGCATTTGTAGGGCGTGAACATGTGTGTATGGCTTTACCAACCAACAGTGCTGGTGTCAAGCATTTATTCCCCACTGCTCATGGGGAAGGACACTTACCAGTGTAATACTCTGGCCTCAAGTGTGTCCCCTAAGAAGGATTTGGGCAGAAGAACTGGGGGTATGTAGGACTCAGTCTGAACCTTCTTCCTCAGCCTTCTATAGGGAGCATGTGCTGTTTTGCTTTCAGCCACATGGAAAGAAGTTCAGTAGAAAAGACTCTCCTCTGCGTGGAAGGCCTGATTTTTCAAGGCTGCCTATAACTGGGAGTGGAGGTCCCTCTCACTTCAGGGGTTTGTAACTGGGAAAGCTTATGTGGCTGTACATCTAAGCCACATTCTTCATCCTAGGCTTTATAACATGATGTTTTAACCTCTGACCAACTCGTTTCTCTCTCTCAATAGATTTTGAACTCAATCTTCAAGAAATATAGAGGAAAGTCCCTTTCTTTATAACAATTGCATTTTGAAGGAAAGCGATCATATGGAACAAGACCTCTGTCCATTATGGGTTAGCTTCTTTTGCTGTCAACTACTCCTGACCAGAATCTTATTTTAGAAGTGTGAGGAAGTTTCCTGAAATATAGTCAATATTTGCATTTCTTTTACAAAACGTCTACTGCTTTCTCTGGAGTTTCAGATGTAACATGACAGAGACTTTCCTACTAATTGAAAAGAAAATTCCTTTCTACTCACATCATGGTTACTATGAATTTTTTTTAAACCTATTTCAAGTGATACCTAAAGGACACATTTTCCCTTCACATTTTTTGTTTTTGCTAATTGCACTGTGACATACAGGAAAAGTCTTAGTCATTCTTTTTTTTTTTTTTTTAATGCTCAGATATTTCATTACCATTATTTTTAATACCCTGAAACCTCAATTTTGTCATGTCCTGTTATCTGATGTTGTCATATATATATATTTTTTTAATTCTCAGGATTTTCTCCATCAGCTCACATTCTATATCTTTTGCCCAGTCCCTTGCCCATATTCTTAGGTACATGGGATTTTTACCAACACATTTTCATATTTACTTTGACCGAGGTCTTTAGCTTTCTTTGGTCTAACTATGCCTTTCTAAAATGTTCAGTTCTTAGTATACAGTGAAGGCTGAGTGGCCTTTGTCAAACAGAGATCTTGAGTAAATTGTATGCAGTCACATAGAGTAAAATTCTATCTATGCAGTAATAATCATGAGATATCTTTTGAGTTATCAAATAAAGAGATGCTATCCCAATGTACTTTGTTATTAAATGTAGCTTGTTGATAACCCAGCTATTAAACAGAACTTCTTATGAATAAGAACACTTCAGTCTCTAGTCTTACAGAGAATCTGATACATGTGGCTTCATCTGTCAGGGTCTAAAGAGATGCCATTGATCATTAGATCCTCAAAATCCAGTTCTTCTGTTGAGATGGCTTAGCTGATACTACTAGACCTTTTCATTTTCAGAGCAATGTTGACATAAAAATTAACATTTCATTTCAACAGCCTCATTTGGAGGAAACAAAATTATATGTCAATGCCAAAAGAGGAGGAGGGTTGCTACTGCGATAAGAGAGGTGCCACAGAGATATTTTTCAATGTATCAAGACATGGAAACTAGCACTTAAAAAACAAAGTAAAAACAGTAAAAATCTATCTTTTTCATTCTTGATTTACCTACATGACTTAAAAAGAAAAAAAAAAAAACTGGTAACAATGAGGATCTTCTTTTACAATTCCCTTCTGTAGCAGAGATTTGAACATTCGATAGAATGTCTCAAAAATGTCATCTGCTGAAGAAGAGGTTAACTTATCCACAGAGGGAAAAAATATAAAGAATAGCTAATTAAGGAAGAAGAACTGGTTGCTTTCATCACTGGAGTAAGGAATTCTAAATAGTTAAACTAACAAATCCCATTTGTTACCCACTGAGGTCACTGAAAAGTTAATTAAAGATGTGCTTTTCATGTAAGGAGTTGTTGGAAGACTTCTTTTTTCTGAAAGGAAATTCAAAGAAGGTTAATAGACAAAGACCTTCACACAGTACCAGAAACAGTTATATGTGGATCGTGAATTATGCAGCACAATTGTTTACAGATGTTTGTTAAGCACTAATAGGTACCAGCCAATCATGTAGTACCTCAGGAAGAAATGTATGAAATACATGCTTGATTTATCAAGGAAGTTCCTTGCTTGCTCAGATGGTAAAGAATCTGGCTGCAATGTGGGTCAGGTTGATCCTCATTGGGTCAGGAAGACCCCTAGAGAAGGAAGAGGCAACCCACTTCAGTATTCTTGCCTAGAAAATTCTGCGGACAAAGAAGCCTGATGGGGTATAGTCCACAGGGTTGCAAAGAGTCAGACGTGACTGAGCGACTAACAGTTCGTTAAATTACTTTCTCAAGGATGGGTAGTTGCAATATTTCTTCTCATTATAAATATATTTCATTTTAACATGTAGAGCTGTTCTTAAAAAGGTATGTGAGAAGCAAAGTCTATTTCTTCATTTTTCAGACACATTTCACCTTTACTTTCAATTAACTCTAAATGGACTGAACTCTCTGCCCAATCCCATTAGTCTGGTGATTGGTGATTCACAAATAAGCTCTTATATTAAAAGGCTATTATTTATATTATCAGGCCCGAGCTGGTAGTAGTAGTAAAGAATCCGCCGGCCAATGCAGGAGGCACAGATTCACAGGTTTGATCCCTGGGTTGGGAAGATCCCCTGGAGAAGGGAATGGCTACCGACTTTAGTATTCTTGCCTGAAGAATTCCATGGACATAAGAGCCTGGCGGGCTACAGTCCATGGGATCGCAAAGAACTGGACACAACTGAGTGACCCCGTGGACTTTATTCTCTTTGTTTAAAAAAGGGATTTGGAGATTTCTTAGTGGATACTCCCGATGTTCTTATATGCTTTGTAAGTCAGAGTTTTAAAGCACAGTTTTTCTTCAAATACAGGAATCATCTATTTTGTGATTATCAATCCAGTGGTGTTAAAAGCTCAACATTCGAGGATCGCCCATAGATGGAATGATCAGGCAAAGAAGTTAATCAGAGAGAAAATCAAATTCCACACATACGTTTCAAAATAAGGAAGTATCATTTGTCTGTGTGTGGCTCACATTTTTTAGTTAATTAAGTTTGGCTGTGCCCAATACATAACCCAGGAACAGAGGACTGCAAGGAATGTTACAGTAAATAGCTTAGAGCTCAAGCTCAACCTGCTGTTTGCAGCAGCTCCTAGTGGTTCCTCCCCATCCTGCTTCTGATCCCTGAGCCAACCCTTTCCCCGGAGTCAGAGCCTGTTCCTGCTCCCACCTGCTCTCATTGGAGGCACCCATCCTTCCACTCCTGTTCCTGCAAAGGTCAACTCCAAAAATGGTCACAAATTAATGGTTCATGTCCCATAAATACCCATTAACCAAGCTCAGGGTACAGGACAAGTGGCTGGATTTGTTCATAGAAACACTTACTGTGAAATCACACCCAGTGCTCTTTTTTATGTCATCCACTGTCAGGCCTTCCCAGAGTTCAATAAGAGTCAGACCCTTTTTGCTGTCCACATCAAACACAGCCTGTCAAAATCAAGAAGATGACAATGACTATTCCTATCACTGTAATTATTTTATAGCACGAAACAGAAATAACCTCACAAGTTTTTTAAGGACAGAAAAGACGCAGGGTAAAAGACTGAAAATCAGCAATGAAAACGTGTCAACTGTAACTACTATATTTTGGTGAGAATAAACGCCAATGCCTTAATTGGCAATTAGTTGGGGAGCGCTGTTGATGCCAGAAAATAAATAAATGCTGACTATTGATGGCATTTGCCACTATTATAACCAGTTTTTTTTTAACTACTTTCCTTTTGTTAGATCTAACACTTTTGGTCAAAATTTAATTTGGCATTTAACAATGATCTGAAAAAAAAGGAGGAAGAAAAGCAGGGAGGAAGGAGAGATTTAGAAGGTGAAAGGACAGGAATGATGGGGGAAAGTTGACTGATGCTTCTCAGTAAATTACTGGAAACAAAAGCAGGTGCTCTGAAGTAGCTAGGAGTTAATTGTAAAGGGACAGTTTGCCCTGAAAGACAACTCCCTCCCCCACGTAAATATTAAAGCTTTCCCTTAAGTCCTGTGAAAACACACAGGTCTGAAAGCATAGTGACTCTCCCTCTGGTATGGAAATCAAATGAAGATGCTCACGTTTAGGACAAGCATGAGAAGGCTCACCTCACCCTAAACACTGCATTTCAACATTCTGATTGGTTATACTAGGTGATGGTGGTGCCAATTGGTATAGCTTGACCCAAGCAGGTAGGCTCAACCAGCTGTGTCTGATACAGAACACATGTGGTCACTCTTGGTAAAGCAACAAATTGAGTAGAAGGGACCCACAAAGTCATGCAATAAAATCTTCCATACAAGAATTCTTCAAAGCATTCTTCTGAGATGGTCTCTGGGGCTTTGTTTAGAAACTTCTAGTAGTAGAAGGCTCACTTTCTAAGGCAGATTACCTACCAATGGGAAGCTCTAACTGCAAGAAGCGAAACTGCTTTCCTAAACATTCACTCATGGACTCTACAGTAAGTTGTCCTCCATGCACAGGAACTGTTCCCTCTTCTAGTTTTCAAGGTCAGTCTTCCTCAGACTTAAACTTTTTATGCTTCCCAGATCTCTCATCTCCTCTGGAATTACCTTAAATTCAACTATTATTTGCAGCCTTAGAATCTTTATTTTCATCTAGCTTGGAAGTCCATCCCTAAATTGACATTTTTAAACACACTCCTGGAGGCTATTAAAAAGACACAGCAATGTGTACTCCAATATAAAATAGAAATTTTCAAAATAATAAAAAAGAAGACACAACAATATGTAGCAGAAAGAATCCTGGCTTTCAAGATGAACTGGAATTCTAGCTCAGCTGGCAATAGCTATGCAATCTTTGCTGAACCTGTCTTCACATCTGTAGATATATGTCAAACAAACCTACTTCCCAAGATTGTTATACAGGACAAATATAATAACAAACCTACTCGGAGCAGCTGGCCTCATGCCTGAGACATAGCAAGGACACCACAGAGGCATATTCTTTCTCCCACATGTGCATATGTGTGTGAACACAAATTAAAGCCTCCAAATGATTATCTGTCTCCAGATAATTGATATTTCTCCTCAGGAGCAAAACATTAAGGGGACTAGTGATATTTGCTTTGTTTGATGAATAGACACCTGATTGGTTTTACTGGAAAAGATGATTTACATTTGGGATGATTTATTTCAGCAAACTTTTTTGTTTCCATATTTTTATGTTCCTAAAGAAACTTTTCAGCTGAAATATGTTTTGAGGGGGAAAAATTATCAGTGAGGAACGCCCATATGATGCAGTAGGTTATTCAATTTCAAAATGACAATTATAATTTTTTTTTAATTGGCAACTTTTTATTTGCAGAAAATGTGTCTGGAGCATCATTCATACTATATTCTTTCCCTTGTATTATGAACAACCACAAATTTATCAAAATGGAACAAATAAGAGAAAAAGAGCCTTATTGTGTATAACTGTGGTATTATGAGTATAAAGCTTCGGTGATCAAGAAGATAAACTCTGTGGCAAATGACATTGCTTTTAAAAACCTTTTATTAACATCTTTATCAATCCCTAATTAGCTCTCAAGGTCATATATTAGAAAACTAAACATTATGAATTTTTAAAAAAATGAGAAATCTACTTTTGAAATATTGAGGGAGATTCCCCACTTAGTCATATAAAGTGTAAACAAAAACTTGATAAAAGACAGACACTAAAATCTAAAAGCTACAGCCAACTGTTCAACTACCAAGAATAATATTTCAATTACTTTGTTTTACAGATGAATAATTTTATTATTTTTTCACCACCGTAACAGGCTGCATTATGGATAAAGCAATTAGTCACAGCCCAAGTGCTGTTGAGGAAGGTATCTATCATCCCATCATTCTAGCAACACAAAACCAAGAAAGCAGAGTCGAAATATCTCTGAAGCCTCTTTCAAATGGCAGGCAACTAATGGAACTTTCCTTAAGAGCTGAAAATGGAATTCTAGTCCCACATCTGCTCTGGCAGTGTTCACAGTCATTAAAGTTAATAGCAAGGCAGCATTTATTAAGCATCTACTATGTATAGAGCACAGGGGAAATACCCTACCTACTCCATTCCCTGAAGCACCCAAAGTGCCACACCTAGCTCCCTTTATCTACACAACGCCACCTACAGGTTAGGTTCCAGTTACCCCCGTCTGCTAATGAGTTCACATATTCCTTCAAACTGTGACTTCTCTGAGCTCCAGATACCCATCTCCACTTGTTTATCAGAAATCTCAGACTGGATACTTTTGATGTCACCTTACTCAGGAATATCAAATTGAGTATGTTCAAACAAAACCTATTTTTTCGCTGCCTTTCCTTGCTCCTCCCTTTCTCTTCCTGCAGAGCCAGGCTTCATTAAAGATAAAAGAGGTAAACCATGACTCTAGCCAGAAAACTCAGGAATCACCTCTGCCTTAGTACTATGCCCCATTCATCACCAAGTTAGGCTGAGTCCATCTCCTAAATCTTTCTGAAATCTCTCTTTGGGTCTTGTGGTTTAGGACCTTGATATTTCTGACCAAGATACCTGAAGGGAGTCTCATGGTTTCTCCCCCTACTCTATGTAAAAACCACATGGCTCTTTGCTGCTGCTGCTGCTGCTAAGTCACTTCAGTTGTGTCCGACTCTGTGCGACCCCATGGACTCCAGCCTACCAGGCTTCTCTGTCCATGGGATTCTCCAGGCAAGAACACTGGAGTGGGTTGCCATTTGCTTCTCTTGGCTCTTTACAAAATGCACATCTAATCAATGGCTGCTACTGCTGCTGCTGCTAAGTCGCTTCAGTCGTGTCCAACTCTGTGTGACCCCAGAGACGGCAGCCCACCAGGCTCCCCCATCCCTGGGATTCTCCAGGCAAGAACACTGGAGTGGGTTGCCATTTCCTTCTCCAATGCATGAAAGTGAAAAGTCAAAGTGAAGTCGCTCAGTCATGTCCGACTCTTCCTGACCCCATGGACTGCAGCCTAACAGGCTCCTCTGTCCATGGGATTTTCCAGGCAAAAGTACTGGAGTGGGGTGCCATTGCCTTCTCTGCTAATCAATGGTGTCCCCAGCTATTAAAAATCATGAAAGTGAAAGGGAAATTCGATCAATTGTGTCCAGCTCTTTGTGACCCCATGGACTATACAGTCCATGGAATTCTCCAGGCCAGAATACTGGAGTGGATAGCTTCTCCCTTCTCCAGGGGATCTTCCCAACCCAGGTCTCCCACACTGTAGGCAGATTCTTTATCAGCTGAGCCACAAGGGCAAAGTCCATTAAAAATCATGAAGGGCTCCCAACTGCCTTCTATATAAAACCCAAATTTATTAACAATATATTCACATTCCTTCATAATTTGGCCCCTCACTGGCTTTTCATCTTCAGCCTTCAAAATCCCTGGCTATACCCTCACTCCATGCTGTCCCATGCTCCACACTGTCCCACATGCAAGTCCTTGAGTAAGCTGTGTTTTAATACCTCTGTGACTCTGCCTATTTTATTTCTTTTGCCTAGAAGGGCCTCTTTGGTCTTATTTTCACTTATAAAAACTCATGTTTATTTTTCAAGACTCATCACTCAATCTATTAATTTCTCATCAAGGAACGTATGGTATTTACTCAACAGGCATTCACTGTGTACAGGTCAAGCATTATGCTCAATGTTAGATAAACAGTAATAAGTGAGACAGGCAGAGCTTGGAGGTTATTTCAATACAGTGCTGTTAGGGTGGAGTCCTAAGACTCAGGGAAGCAATGACAAGACTTGGGGAGAGATAGGGAAGGTTTGCCAGAAGAATAAGTAGCTGAGACATAAAAGATGAGCAGGAAATAGCGAGATGGCTAGGGTGGGAAGAGCATGCCAGGGAGAGAGACAGGATGTGCAAAGTCCCAGAAGAACACGGTGTGTGTTGGGGGGGAAGGTGTAAGTGATGCCACATAGTTCACAGCATTTAGGACGGTAGAGGTGGGGAGAATGTTAAGGCAAAAAGAGAGCAACAGACTGGAGGAGAAAAGATTCAGACTGTGAAATGCCTTGCAGTTAAAAGCTTATATTTGATGGGAATTCCCTGGTGGTCCAGTGGTTAGGACTCTTAGCTCTCACTGCCGAGAGTTGTTTTTTTGTTTCACTGAGACCCTCAGTTCTGTTCAACTATTTGCGACCTCATGGACTGTAGCCTGCTATGCTTCTCTGTCCATGGGATTCCCCAGACAAAGATACTAGAGTGGGTTTCCACTTTCTTCTCCAGGGGATCTTCCTGACCCAGGAATCAAACCCATGTCTCCTGTGTTGGCAGGCGGATTCTTTACCGCTGAGACTACTAGGGCCTGGGTTCAAACCCTGGTGTTGGGGAAATAAGATCATACAAGCTGTGCAGTGTGGCCAAAAAGAAAAAAGAGAGAGAGAAAGAGAAAAGCTTATATCTGATACCACTTAGAAGCTTTCCTGAGACTCTCTTAAGCCTGCTAAGCAGCCTTCCTCTATGTTCCCAGCTCAGCATCCGATCTGGCACATCTCTTCTGTGGACTCTACTACATGCATTACTCTAACTGCTGGCACCTCTGGATGCTTGATGTCAGCTCCACCTGAATGTGCTCCTGGGCAGTAGACTGTCCTCCTTTCTGAGCCCACTGTTGGCAATAGCCTGCCTCAGAGAAGGAGCTCAGAAATACTTATGGAATGAAAGAATGTAAAAAACAATAATGCAGATGGAGAGAAAGGGTAGAAAGCTTTTTTAAATGGCAGCGAAGTTAAATAACATATACGTAATCTCATGAGAAAATGCAGGCATGTAATCAGTGGTTCCCAAGCTTTTTTGGCACCAGGGACTGGTTTAGTGGAGGACAATTATTCCACAGACTGGGGGTAGCAGGTGGGATGGTTCAGGTGGTAATGTGAAAGACAGGGAGCGACGGGAAGAAGCAGATGAAGCTTTGGTTGCTCATCTTAACGCTCACCTCCGGCTGTGCCAACCAGGTTTAAGATGGGTACCCGGGGGCTGGGGGTCGCTATATTAGATGGTAAGTGCCAAAATGAACGGTGGGCCACTCTGAGGATGAAATTGTGAGTGCTAAGTTATCGGAAACCTCTTCATGATGAAGCTGGAAATTATATTAAAAGATGGGTAGAATCTGGGGAGGCAGAGTTGAATGGGAGTGGTTCCACATGAAAACATTAAACTGGTAAGAACACGGTGAGGGCGCACGTGAAGGGGGGCTACAGGGAGAAGAGGAAGATCGGGGGTAAAACGTAGCTGGGGTTACCCGTAGGAGCTGTACCGCCATCACTTTGTTAAAGAAAACAGGAGCAAGGACTGTTTTGTCTTTGATTTCAAAGTAATGGATTCTTTTCAACAAGTTCTGTCCATGATTGTGCAGGAGTTTAAGAAATGATAAGACTTGGAATAAATGGTAGGTTAGATTTGTGCCCTTTTATCTGCTTGTTCTTCTCTATATGTCATCTTTATGGATATAAACTGCCCTAGGGGCAGGCACCATTTTAGGACAAAACTCTCCTTAAAATGTGGCTTCTGAAAAGTATTATAAGCCTTCTACTTCAAAAGGCTGCTTTAGGGTGCTTCGTACCACAACTGAATGAGGGTTCTAAAACTGACTGATGCCAAAAGGAACAGCACCATTACGAAAAAACAAACAGACTCTAGATCTAGAGAACTCTGTCCTGTGGTTCATCAAAATACTGAATCAAAACAATGAAAATGACACCCTCCTGGCTCACTTACGAGAGCAATGTCATTCCAGCATCTCAGGTTCAAATCTGGGTCGGAAAGGAACTACAGCACCTGCAGTCATGCTGCTCTCAGTTTCAATTTACCAGTAACACTTTTCTATCAAAGAAGATAATATCTAGAGGTCCTCTAAAACGCAAGTGTGTTCTGAAGTCCGCTTTATGCAAGAACCAAAGAATAGATTTTTTGGTTCACTGTGGGGCCATACTGCAATTTGCACCTAAATGGTTAAAACTTAATTTTTACTGAGTTTCCTAAAATGAGATCCAACAATATGTATTTGCAACTCAGGAAATCAAAGAAGACAGGAATGATAAATATATTCTTAACTTTGTATAGATCATCTATTGTATTAGTCATAAGGCTCAATATAACTTTTATTTGTATCACACTGTCAAAGTTACCAAGGGCAAGAGTTCATTTTGTGTGTATATGTATATTTCCAGAGAAGTTCACTTAAGAATTCTGCATCCAGAAACATTAAATTGATGAATCTTCCTATTCAGTCTACCCACAGATTAAATTAATCCCATGACTACCAATGTAATACACTTTTAGAAAGTAACAAAAAGTTCTAAAATGCTTACACATTTTTTAAAAAAGGTAGCAGGCACTAGAGGAAATGAAAGAGAAAGGCACTTTACCTTTTCAGTAATGATACGGTTGACACACTGCTTTCCTGTTAGAGGTAATGTACATTTCTCCATGATTTTATGTGCATTTCCCTGTTTTAAAAAACATCAAAAAGAGTAGTTAGGGGCTGATTCTTATTTAGAATTGGTATAAGATAGGACAAAAGGAATTATCAGAGAAATTGTCTCCTAAGTACAGGCTGTTTCAAAAACTTGCGCCATCATGCTTTCACCTTTCTGGAGGCAGCTTGTGTTCCTACAGTAATTTAAGGAGAAATACAAATGAGTAGCCAAAGGCATAACTGGTTTAGCTGGGAAACAGCCAGCCACAGATTTGATCTAAGCCTCCACCCTTAGATCTCCCAAGGAAGGGTCTCCTTGACAAATGAGTTATTTTTCTACCAAGGGTAGGGGGCATACATAGGATACAAATGCATATTATACATTCCTTCAAGTTTTATTTTTATTTGTTGAAAAAGTAATACATTCACAGAAAACAGAAGCTCTGGACTCCCCTCGTATCCTTAGACATGCTCTGAACAGGAAATCAATTTCAACTTTATTTAGCATTTTTCTATATACTTCTATACATCTTCTTCTTACCTCTGCATTTTAAATTTTTTTATTTTATAACAAATTTTACTATCTACTATGGCTTACTACAGGATATTAAATATAGTTTTCCATGCTATACGACAGGAGGACCTTGTTGTTTATCCACCCTATATACAATAGCTTGCATCTACTAGACCCAGACTCCCAATTCAACCCTCCCCTGCCCACCTGCTTTCACAAGTCTGTTTCTTTTTCTTTTTATTTTTTTGGCTGAGCAACATGGCTTGTGGGACTTTAGTTTTCCAAAAAGGGATCAAACCTGAGCCCTAAGCAATGAAAATGCTGAGTCCTAACCACCAGACTGCCAGAGAATTCCTTACAGGAATTCTGTTCTCTATGTCTGTGAGGCTGTTTCTGTTTCATAGATGAGTTCATTGTGTCGTATCTTAGATACCACATGAAAGTGATATCATAGGTATTTTTCTTTCCCTGTCTGACTTACTTCACTCAATATGATCTCTAGACTCATCCATGTAGTTACAGATGGCATCATTTTATTCTTTTTTATGGCTGAGTAGTAGTACTCTAGTATATATATATTAATTAATGTGGGATATTATTATTTGATAGGCAATATTATATATATGTGTGTGTATACATATATATCTATATATACATATATATAGATATCTTCTTTATCCATTCATTTGTCAATGGACATGTAGGTTTCCATTTCTTGGCTATTGTAAGTAGTGTTGCTATGAACGTAAGCGTGCCTGTATCTTTTAAAATTAGAATTTTGTTCAGATATATGCCCAAGAATGGGACTGCTAACTCACAGGACAACTCTATTTTTAGTTTTCTAAGGAACCTTCATACTGTTTTCCACAGTGGCTGTACCAATTTACATTCCCACCAAAAGTGTAAGAAGGTTCCCTTCTCTCCACACCCTCTGCAGCATTTACCATTTTTACACTTTTTAATGATGGCCATTCTGACTGGAATGAGGTGGTGCCTCAATGTAGTTTGATTTGCATTTCTCTAATAACTAGTAATGTTGAGCATCTTTTCATGTGCTTATTGGCCATCTGTATGTCTTCTTCGGAGAAATATCTATTTAGGTCTTCTGCCCATTTTTTCATTGGGTTGTCTGGTTTTTTGTTATTGAGTTGTATGAGCTGTTTGTATATTTTAGAAATTAAGACCTTGTTGGTTCCATTTTTTTCAAATATTTCCTCCCAGCTTGTAGATCATCTTTTCATTTTATGATTTCCTTTGCTGTGCAAAAGCTTATAAATTTGGTTAGGTTCCACTTGTTTATCTTTCCTTTTATTTCTACTGCCTTGAGAGACTGCTCTAAAAAAATACTGCCATAATTTATGTTAGAGACTGTTTTGTCTATGTTTTCTTCTAGTTTTATGTTGTCATGTCTTATATTTAAGTCTTTAAGCCATTTTGAGTTTATTTCTGTGTATGGTGTTAGGTAGTGTTCTAATTTCATTCTTTACATGTAGCTGTCCAGTTTCCCCACAACTTATCGAAGACACGGTTTTTTTCTCTATTGTATATTCTTGCCTCCTTTGTTGAAGATTAATTGACCAAAGGTGTGTGATTTTATTTCTGGGCTCTGTATTCTGTTCCATTGAACCTCTGCATTTTTAAATGCTATGTTGACAAAGCTATTTATGTTTTAATTAATCAGCTTTAGGTATTATCTATTAACTTCTTACAGGGGCACATGAAGACTTTCCTCTCCTGCAAACCCCCATGCTTCATCATCTTCAGTTCACCCAGCGTAGCTATGTCACAATTCGTATATAACTCAATAGTCAGAATTTACACTGTGCTGGCAAAATGACTGTACAATGGCTCACTGATACCCCAGGCAGTGTAGAAAACCATGATTATATTCACTTTCTTATATAGTTATTTGCCTTTCCTGGAATATATCTGGGCCTCTGTTCGCTCATTGGTAAACTGTGTGTGCTGGTCTATACTCATATTTTTTTTCAAAGTTTCCTTCAGCTACACTGCCTTTTCTTCAAACATGAAAGAGGGATTGAGATGGGAAGCAGGTTTTCAACCATCAACCCCTTTCCGCCATTCCCTACTCCCCCAACCCCGTGCAGTGCAGAGGTGACCGATGGGGCACATCTCTGGAGCACAGTTGAAACATTAGCTCTAATGATCTGATCTTCAAATCATTTTCTTCTGATTATGATGAAGTTCCTTTCTAAGGATCAAGCACCAGGAGCCTAAATTACTATTTCCCTTGAGGCTGAAGGCTAATTTGTCACATTTTAGATCCTCTATTTAAAATGGCAAAAATGTTCCTACTGCTTCCATGTTGGGTCTAAAAGCCCCACACATGATGCCATCACCATCTTTAGCCATCTACAAGTTTTACCTTGTCAATTATGCACTGCTAGCTGGCTTATGTCTCTCTCAAAACTGCTATCATACTAAGTATGATCAGAAGCAAAGGATTTCAAATAACTGGGCTTAAGATTTTACTCCTTGTAATAACATGTCAATGCACCAACATACGAGTAATAAAGAGGCTTTAGTATACTTAATCCAGTGTATGGCACAAAAGATATTCAGTGTTTTTTGAACGAACGAATGGGGAAAAAAGGGGAATTCCATTGGGAATCTTAGGTGAATCTCAAAAACTGACCAACTGTATTACTTTAATTTAGTCAAAATTAGTGCTAAATATATATAGAGAGAGTGGATAGACATTACACTTTTAACAACAAACTGTATGTTTCTAGATTTTACTGTGTAAGAAAATTTATAGCTGTAGAAATAAAACCTCATTTCTGCTTCATTTTTAATGGTCTATTTTCATTCCCAGATTTCAAAGAAAGCTTGCACATGTCACAGACGCTTAATTACAGAGCTGAAATTAATGATGAACATTCGAACTGCTATAGTTGTCAGGACTCCTTGCACTTCATACAACTCAAATAAGACATGTCACAATGAATTCCAGGTCTGCATGTGAACAAAGTGAACTATCTGTGGGCCTCCAAGGAACGTTTTTCTGTGGGGAGCTCTTACTTTGTTCCCGTTATTTGAGCAAGACCTACATCTGGTGTGAAAGCAGCCACTTGGGTTCCAATGAACAACCAACTCTGGTTTTGGAGAATTTCAACTACCAGAATTAATTGTGCCCTACCAAGACAGAAGGGCTTCCCTGGTAGCTCAGCTGGTAAAGAATCCGCCTGCAATGCAGGAGACCTCAGTTCAATTCCTGGGCTGGAAGATCCCCTGGAGAAGGGATAGGCTACCCACTCCGGTGTTCCTGGACTTCCCCTAGTGGCTCAGACAGTAAAGAATCCACCTGCAATGCAGCAGACCTGGGTTCAATCTCTGGCTTTAGAAGATCCCCTGGAGGAGGCCATGGCAACCAGTATTCTTGCCTGAAGAATCCCCATGGACAGAGGAGCCTGGCGGGCTACAGTCCATGGGGCCAAAAAGAGATGAACGTGACTGAACGATTAAGCACAGCACAGCACATCACCAAAACACACCTTTCAGAAACCATTTTCCATGTAAACAGTACAGCTCAGTGATTCAGAGCAGAGTCAAGGACCTGAGTGTAAAGCCTCACTCCACTCCACACTAGCTGGTCAAGGATCCTGTGTCTTATCCATCTGCTATACCTCAGGGGTGACTGTAAGTGTCCAGCACTTAGCAAGTGCTCAGTAACCTTGAATGTTTACATAACATACACTGAACATTTCTACAATCTACTAGGGAATTCTTTAGGCTTTCTTGGTGGCTCAGATGGTAAACAATCTGCCTGCAATGCAGGAGACACAGGTTTGATCCCTGGGTGGGGAAGATCCCCTGGAGAAGGCAATGGCAACCCACTCCAGTATTCTTGCCTGAAAAATCCCATGGACAGAGGAGCCTGACAGGCTATATGGGGACCTACATGGACACAGTCCATGGGGTCACAAAGAGTCCTACACAACTTAGCAACTAAACCACCAGGGAATTTTTCAGGAAGTCTTAAGTTCCTCAATGAAGTTGAACACAGAATTACACAGAAAATGGCCTAAACAAAATTCCCGAGACCCACAGAACCAATGAAACCACAACCCATATTTGGGAGCAAACCATATGGCTGGCGGAGAAGGCAATGGCAACCCACTCTAGTACTCTTACCCAGAAAATGAACGGAGGAAATGAAAATGCTCCTGCCATCGACGGAGGAGCCTGGTAGGCTGCGGTTCATGGGGTCGCTAAGAGTCAGACACGACTGAGCGACTTCACTTTCACTTTTCACTTTCATGCATTGGAGAAGGAAATGGGAACCCACTCCAGTGTTCTTGCCTGGAGAATCCCAGGGACGGCGGGGCCTGGTGGGCTGCCGTCTATGGGGTCGCACAGAGTTGGACACAACTGAAGCGACTTAGCATATGGCTGGCCTAGGATGGTAGCACCAACGGTATTCTTGTGGTAAGAACAAGGTATCTAGATGACTCCATTCACACTGAGCTTCAAGACATAACACAGATCAAGGAAGAAGAGAAAATGAGATGCAGAAGGATGAAAGAATGTCACAGTTTCAATATTCAACAGTAGGTTAGCTATGAAGCCAAAATATGACTAACTCTCACTTGAGCACTCTATTCTAACCACGCCAGGCTGAGCCTTACAATGTGCTATGATTCACAAAGCAGGAACAATCGCTGGGTTTTTAGCAATAAAAAATAAATCCCAAAAAAGAGATGTAGTGTAGTGTGGTAGCAAAGAACACTTTATTAGGAGTCCAAAGACCAGGTGTTTCATTTTAACTCTTCCATTTAATTGTCATTTGGTCCTTTAAATTCTTTGTGCTGTGGTTTTCTTTTCAACTGCCAAGTCTTCTTCCTTACCTGATCACGGTAGGAAGAAATGTTCTGAACGTGCAGTATAGTGGGAGGGATTGACTCTACATCCAAATTTTTAGGGTTAGTGGTGTCTTGTTCATCTCCATCAATCTGCTCCTTTCTTTCTCCATGAAGAAATGTCAAAAAAGGTAGATGACCAGACACCAAGTGAAGCATCAAAAAAGCTCTGACTGGTCCTCAAGGCTTCTGATTTTTATATATATTTTCTTCTTTGCTAACTTCATCTAACCTTGGTGAACATTTATATCTCTTTCCTCCACCTGCTTCTCCAGCTTTTCTCTTCTCCACTGCATCACTTACAGGCCTCCTACAAAATCTAGGAAACCACCATTTTCTTTTTATCCAACCGAATACTTTCTATTACTTGCTTCATGGTGATGTCTCTTTAATTCTTTAGATAATCTGTGTGCAATTTTGCTAAAGTCTTCAGTATAAATAATTCTGGTTAAATGATAATAAACCTCATGTCATCATTTCAACAAGCTTCATGTTATCATAATAAACTTAATCCAAGATAACAAGTTCTCTTTTTTACAGTGATTTTTGCATTCCATGTCAACACTTCATTTATCGGAGGCAACAGAGCATTCATGTAAGACTTTGATTTACATAAAACCCCATTTCATGCCCATCTTTTCTGTTAAGTGTTTCTTAAATGTGCCCCAATATTATTTCTTCTTTCAGGCATCTTCTTTGGGAAAGCCCTGTGATCAAGTACAAAGAAGGCAAAGTCTAGAAGGTGGTTGCTCCTTAAGGGAACAAGTCTTCAAGCGTGTGTTCATGCCACCTGAAACACACTCCATGTACCCCTTTACCCCGCATTTGAATGTCAACACCCACCCCACTCTTCATGACTTGGCTCTGGTGTCATCTACCCTGGAGAAACCATCTCCAACATCCCCTACAGAGTGCCCCTACACCAATTGCACTCATCTCACATGCTAGTAAAGTAATGCCCAAAATTCTCCAAGCCAGGCTTCAGCAGTATGTGAACCGTGAACTTCCTGATGTTCAAGCTGGTTTTAGAAAAGGCAGACGAACCACAGATCAAATTGCCAACATCCGCTGGATCATGGAACAAGCAAGAGAGTTCCAGAAAAACATCTATTTTTGCTTTATTTACTATACCAAAGCCTTTGACTGTGTGGATCACAATAAACTGTGGAAAATTCTGAAAGAGATGGGAATACTAGACCACCTGATCTGCCTCTTGAGAAATTTGTATGCAGGTCAGGAAGCAACAGTTAGAACTGGACATGGAACAACAGACTGGTTCCAAATAGGAAAAGGAGTACGTTAAGGCTGTATATCGTCACCCTGCTTATTTAACTTCTATGCACAGTACATCATGAGAAACGCTGGACTGGAAGAAACACAAGCTGGGATCAAGATTGCCGGGAGAAATATCAATAAATAACCTCAGATATGCAGATGAAACTACCCTTATGGCAGAAAGTGAAGAGGAACTCAAAAGCCTCTTGATGAAAGTGAAAGTGGAGAGTGAAAAAGTTGGCTCAAAGCTCAACATTCAGAAAATGAAGATCATGGCATCCGGTCTCACCACTTCATGGGAAATAGATGGGGAAACAGTGTCAGACTTTATTTTTCTGGGCTCCAAAATCACTACAGATGGTGACTGCAGCCATGAAATTAAAAGACGCTTACTCCTTGGAAGGAAAGTTATGACCAACCTAGATAGCATATTCAAAAGCAGAGACATTACTTTGCCAACAAAGGTTCGTCTAGTCAAGGCTATGGTTTTTCCTGTGGTCATGTATGGATGTGAGAGTTGGACTGTGAAGAAGGCTGAGCTCTGAAGAACTGATGCTTTTGAACTGTGGTGTTGGAGAAGACTCTTGAGAGTCCCTTGGACTGCAAGGAGATCCAACCAGTCCATTCTGAAGGAGATCAGCCCTGGGATTTCTTTGGAAGGAATGATGCTAAAGCTGAAACTCCAGTACTTTGGCCACCTCATGCCAAGAGTTGACTCATTGGAAAAGACTCTGATGCTGGGAGGGATTGGGGGCAGGAGGAGAAGGGGACGACAGAGGATGAGATGGCTGGATGGCATCTCTGACTCGATGGACGTGAGTCTGAGTGAACTCTGGGAGTTGGTGATGGACAAGGAGGCCTGGCGTGCTGCGATTCATGGGGTCGCAAAGAGTCGGACATGACTGAGTGACTGATCTGATCTGAGCTGATTGTTTTTTTTTTCCAAACAAGCCTAGCGAAGAAGTTTCATTAACAAATTATAAAACAGCGGCAAGCTCTTATGAATGAAAAAAAAAAAAATTAAACCAAATGAAACTGTTAATTATGAATTATCCTCACAGAAGAATACTTTATCTTGGGATACTTTTCAACATTGCAGAAAATTATCTCAAGGATGTTTCTGAGAAAGCATTTTTTAAAAAACTCTTTCATATTTGCAGCTTTTGGTAATATATTTGATCCAAATTAAAAAGGATGAATAAATCTCATCTATACTTTGTATAATTCCTCTGCACAAAAAACAAAACAAAGACAAGGTAAAACAGTATTCAAGATTTCCATATGACACCTTTGCTATCATATATGAAATGGCCTTACTAAAAGTATTATTCACAAAGATTTATTCTCAACTTCATGACAAAAAAAGACAAATGAAATTATATATGAAACAGAATCCGAGACCTAGAGAACAAACTTCTCATTGGGGGGAACAAACTTCTCACTGGGGAGAAGGGTGGGGAGGATGGACAGATGGGAGGTTGGAATTGACCCTATGCTGCTGCTGCTGCTGCTGCTGCTAAGCTGCTTCAGTCGTGTCCGACTCTGTGCGACCCCATAGACGGCAACCCACCAGGCTCCGCCGTCCCTGGGATTCTCCAGGCAAGAACACTGGAGTGGGCTGCCATTTCCTTCTCCAATGCATGAAAGTGAAAAGTGAAAGTGAACTCGCTTAGTCGTGCCCGACTCTTAGCGACCCCATGGACTGCAGCCTACCAGGCTCCTCCATCCATGGGATTTTCCAGGCAAGAGTACTGGAGTGGGGTGCCACTGCCTTCTCAGGAATTGACCTATACGCCTTGCTATATTTAAAACAGATAATCAACAAGAGTCTACTGTATAGTTCAGGGAACTCTGCTCAATATTCTTTAATAACCTAAATGGGAAAAGAACTTGAAAGAGAATAGACATATGTATATGTATAACTGAATCTCTTTGCTGTACACCTGAAACTAACACAATGTTGTTGATCAACTATACCCCAATATAAAAGTTAAAAAATAAGTTACATTATATTAAAAAAGCAAAGACAAAGTAAAACAGTATTCAAGATTTTGATATGACTGCTTTGCTATCAGATACGGATTAGACTTAATAAAAATATTATTCACAAAGATTTATCCTCAGCTTCGTAACAATATAATTATGACTCTTTTTATTCTTTAGAATCCAGGCCTCCTACTGTAATAAAAATAAAACCTAAGCCTGTTTCAGAAATAGAGCTCTCATTTATGTTCTCAAAAATAAGTACTGGAGCTTTGCCTGTTTCCAATAAATGACAACTATGACTGAATTTCTTTGCTTTTGTGCTCTGAGAGTTATACCCTTAGGAACACATTTCCAGTACACAATACTGAGAACAAAACACTTTCCTTTATCTTGTTAGTGATGATGGTAGTTGCCAGACAGAAAAGTTTAGTAACAGAAAGGGGAGGCAGGACATATAGGTTCTCAGCTTGCGTCTGGTCTTAATTTTCTACTTGGTCTTAATTTTCTACCTGACCTTTATCAGAATGTTTAATCTCCAGGAAATTTGGCTGGATTATCTTTAGAAGGAAAACAGTTAAGACTTACCTCAGAAGAGTGTTATAATGATAAAATAGAGGCAGTTTATGAACATGTAACTGCTTGGAAAAAGTTAAAAGTGTTCAAATATGTTCAAATTAATGAATTCAACAATTACTGATTCCTAATATGCACCGGGCATGATTTTCCTCAGCTGTTGTGATAGAAAGAGCCCCTGCCCTCATGGAACTCACATTCTAGTGCAGAAAGGAGATGAAGAATCATCAGAAGAGGGGGGAATTTCATTTTGTGTAATAGTCAGGGGAAACTGCTCTGGTATTCTCAACAGAGATCTGACTGAACTGAGGAGGGGAGCCATGCAGATAACCTGAGAAGAGCTTTCCAGGCACAGAGAGTAACAAGCACAAAGGCCCCGAGGCAGAGGGTGTTTGGAATGTTCCAGAAACTTACAGGAATAGAGTCTGGCTAGAGCTCAGTGGGCAAGTGGGAGAATCCCAGGAGCTTGAATCACAGAGGTACTGCGATTGATGTTGACAAACCAGGGGGGGCCTTAGAGATAATACGTAGCACTCTGAACTTGATCTAAGGGAGATGGGAAGCCATGGAGGGTTTCTGAGCCCAGAAAGAAGTGATATAATCTGGTTTATATTTTAAAACATCACTCCTACCACGTGTGGAGAATTGTGTGTGTGTGTGTTTCCACCCAACTCGTCTTTGTTTCTCTGACAATAGGGATCTCAGCATGCACTGCCCTGCAACACCAGTGCCTGTTCCCCTGACCTGCAACACACAGGTCCCTGCAAACTCTGCCCCATCCATCAGATCTCCACGCAAATGCTGCATCCCATGACATGCACTCTGATGTGTAACTATTCTAAGTATTGGTTTCTATGACTCTATCCCGGTGAGACTCTGACCTGTCTAAATGAAGGACCACATCTTTCTATTTCTAACTTCCTCAGAGCCTATTATAGTGCTCGGCATATAGTAGGTACTCAACAAATATTTGGTGCCTGCAGAAACAAGTAAATTAACATACTTACATACAATAATTCTGCCAAATTTCCAGAAAAAGCATCAAAGAATATTCATCAGAGGATGGAAGGTGCTAAGCCAGCAAATTCATAAAAAGCTGGCTCATTTATATTGGGTGGGGTAGAGGTAGAAGTGAGCCATTTAAAAAAGAAAGAGAACAGAACATGGAAACAACTAAGAACTTGAAACAACACGATGCATTTGTGGAGATCTTAGAAGAAGTGAAGCCCTGGAAACAGAATGGGGTGGGCTGCTGGGGAGTTGATGACAAAAGACTGGGAGGCTCAGATCAGATCAGATCAGTCGCTCAGTCGTGTCCGACTCTTTGTGACCCCATGAATCGCAGCACGCCAGGCCTCCCTGTCCATCACCAACTCCCGGAGTTCACTCAGACTCATGTCCATTGAGTCAGTGATGCCATCCAGCCATCTCATCCTCTGTCGTCCCCTTCTCCTCCTGCCCCCAATCCCTCCCAGCATCAGAGTCTTTTCCAATGAGTCAACTCTTGGCATGAGGTGGCCAAAGTACTGGAGTTTCAGCTTTAGCATCATTCCTTCCAAAGAA
This sequence comes from Bos javanicus, assembly GCF_032452875.1. NCBI lineage: Eukaryota > Metazoa > Chordata > Mammalia > Artiodactyla > Bovidae > Bos > Bos javanicus. The sequence goes on along the minus strand of NC_083887.1, from coordinate 32,711,277 downwards.
ATCCCAGGGCTCATCTCCTTCAGAATGGACTGGTTGGATCTCCTTGAAGTCCAAGGGACTCTCAAGAGTCTTCTCCAACACCACACTTCAAAAGCATCAATTCTTTGGCGCTCAGCCTTCTTCACAGTCCAACTCTCACATCCATACATGACCACAGGAAAACCATAGCCTTGACTAGACGAACCTTTGTTGGCAAAGTAATGTCTCTGCTTTTGAATATGCTATCTAGGTTGGTCATAACTTTCCTTCCAAGAAGTAAGTGTCTTTTCATTTCATGGCTTGCAGTCACCATCTGTAGTGATTTTGGAGCCCAGAAAAATAAAGTCTGACACTGTTTCCACTGTCTCCCCTTCTATTTCCCATGAAGTGATGGGACCGGATGCCATGATCTTCGTTTTCTGAATGTTGAGCTTTGAGCCAACTTTTTCACTCTCCACTTTCACTTTCATCAAGAGGCTTTTGAGTTCCTCCGTGGCCCTAATTCAATCCAGCTTTAGTTTGAGACTAGCCACTTTGGCAGTGGCATGGCATGACTGGTTACCAGGAAAGAAAGTCTGTCTAGCAGTAAGAGGACCTTTGGGATGCTATGCAGATGTGACAAGGACCTAAACAAGCAGAAATGCACAGGACGGAGCAGATTACACGGGTGCTGTGGATGCAATACGTACAGTGCTTGGTGCCAAGGGAGGGGCAGAAATTCCACAGGTAATTTCCAGAAGGGGCAGGGGCATCACCACTTCTCCAGGTGGGCTAGCAGATGGGAGATTTTTAGAGGCAATGATGATTTTACTTGTATAAGTGTTATAGTTGAGGTAGTTATGGAATAATTGGGGGGATTTATCTAACAGGGAAGAAATACAGTCCTAGAATTCATCAGACAATTCCAGTGTGGACATAAGGATCAGGGATTCACTAAGTGAAGAATAACAGTTGGGGACAAAAATTTATATAGCATCCAAGAGAGATGCAGAGAGTCAGAGGTGCAGAGGACCTTGGATGAAGTTACATGGAGCCCTGGAGGAACTAGTAAAAAAGAGGATGTGGTGTCTAGGGATCCAGGTTGTTGAGAACAGCTTTGCATTGGGGTAGCATGTGGTTTACAACTTTGGGTCCAAGGCTACAGTTAAGGTCTTTCTCAGAAGACCAGAGAGGGGCAAAGAAAGTCCAAAGAATTCGGCTTTAAGAGTATGATCCAGAAATTACATGGGTTCAAATGCTGAAATCCCACTGACTCAAACTTGGTCACATGGATTGACGGCAGAAGAAGGGGATGACAGAGGATGAGATGGTTGGATAGCATCACTAACTCAATGGACATGAGTTTGAGTAAGCTCTGAGAGATGTGAAGGACAGGGAAGCCTAGTGTGCTGCAGTCTATGGGATCGCAAAGAGTCAGACACAACTTCATGACTGAACAACATGCAAGGGAGGTCTGGAAAATGTGGTCTGTCACTGGGCTACAATGTGCCCAGCTAAAGCCTGGGAGGGTTCTAATACAAAAGGGAAGAAGGGGAGATGGGTACTAAGTGACACAATTCCATTGCTTTCTTTTAAATATTTTGCTGAGAGAATTCTCTGGCGGTGGTCCAGTGGTTAGGGCTCCTTGCTCTCCCTGCTGAGTGAGAGCAAGGAGTTCAATCTCACAAGCCAAATGACATGGCCAATAAAAAAATAAATGAATATTTTGCTGATATCCATCTCAACAAAGTAAGGAGAGCTTTGACCAGGAAAAAATGAAAAAAAAAAGAAAGAGGTACTTCTGAAACCTGATGCTCCCAGAAAATGGCCGGTGTGGGTGGGATGGTGATACAGAGGTAACTCTTGTGAGGAGGCAGCATGGAATCGTATGATGAACATGGACTAGACCAAACTGAGTAAAACTTCAGGCTCTGCCGCTGACCTGGACAAGTTTCTGACCTGCCTACATCCCAGCCTTACATTACAGGGTCACTGACAGGTTAATAAATTCAGTATCTACAATGACATACACAGAGCCTTGCACCTAGTGACGACTCCAACTCCTATTCCTTTCCTCCATTTTTCCCCATTTTTAGAGGGCAAAAGAAGGACACGCCAAGAGATCAAAAGAAGAGAAGAAAGACGGTGGCTAGACACCAAAAACTACCACTACTTTTTTGTAATTTTGCCTGGAACCTCGATGCCTAAGTTTAAATGAAAGCCACTCTACAATGCCAGTCTGACACCAGTGCCTGCTCTATGTCTCCAGAGGCAGTTTCAAGGCAAGGGAAATGTTATGATGGTTACTCTAGAGCAGCACTGTAGGCAGCCAGGCTTCAAATACCATAAGCTCCGGGCTGGCTGCAAAGACTTACAAGGAAAGAGTTTCCTTTGATTAAAACATTTGTAAACATTAGGTCATGCTATATTTGTAAGTAACCTGCATCTGTAACCCTATAGATGAAGAAAAGGAGCAAAAAGCTATACCTAAGACCAGCTGATGGTTCCATCCACTTACTGAAAAAAAAGATTAGCAGCCCAAGAATACAAGATTATATTTCTTTCTTCAGATTTTAATTCTTCACTGCAAACTATCCACTCTGTATCTTAGAAAACTGTAGGGATCCTCCCCCTGGGCTGATTAGTCATAAGGCAGTACCTGGCATGTCTTAAAGAACTGGTCATTACGGGAGAGGCCACTAGGAGTGAAAGAACTCTCCTCTCTCTTTTCTTTCCAACCTCTCTCAATCTTCAGGCAGACAAAAGATGCAGGAAAGAAGTGAGGTCCTTGTGTTTCCTTAAGTTGGGCCAGTAACAGTGAGTCCAGGTGAACAACAGAGAGTAGGAATCACATTCCAGGAGTAAAAAGTGAAGGTGGCAAGAAAAGGAACTTCTTCTTTTGGTTAGTTTTCAAGGTTTGTTGTTATTTAGTTGCTAAGTCATGTCCAACTCTTTTGCAACCCCATGGACTGTAGCCCACCAGACTCCTCTGTCCACGGGATTTCCCAAGCAAATATACTGGAGTGGGTTGCCATTTCCTTCTCCAGGGCATCGATCCCACCCAAGGATCGAATGTGTGTCTCTTGCACTAGCAGGTGGATTCTTTGTCACTGAGCAAACAGGGAAGCCCAGTTTTCAAGGTTATCTAACTGTGAACTATGAAGAAGTCACTATTATTATTGCATCCTCCTGTCAATGGTTGTTCAACTGCTACTTGTGATTTGGGGCTCTCGCAAGAGGAGATAAACACATGTCCTTCTATTCTGCCATCTTGAACCAATCTCTTAAGCACAAGAATATTTTTTGTTAGTTTGGTCAGTTGAAAGTATCTAGGGAAAATATCTAACTTCAGTTCTGGTCTAAAAGTCAGTGCCAGTTTCCTCACTCAGAGAAGAAAAATAAGAAATTCTAAAAAAAAAAAAAAAGAGTATCTTCCTTCTATGAAAAGCTTTAATAAGGGACTAATCAGAAGTTTGAAGTGCCATGTTTCCTCTATCAAAAATTCCAGCTGAGGAGAAAGAAAACAGTTTGGGGGGAAAAGAGAAGTGAGAGAGAGAGAATTTGCTAAATACAGGCCCAATGTTTTGAAAACGAATGCACAAAAATAATCTGAAATGAGTCGGACTTCACTGCCTATGCGTCAACACTGAAGGAACAACAAAAGGAAAGTCGGCAAGAGTTTCCTCCAAACAGACATTATGTTCTGGAAAAACTTTGGATTTGATCTGCGTGCTTGGCATTCCTTTGTCTCTGAAATGGAGTACTTTGGATGCTTTTTGCGAGGCACTGCTCAGAAGTCACCTGTGTTGGTTTCATTTCTATTGTTCCATATTTAGGCTTCACTGCTCAGTTTTCAGTGTTTACTAAGCAATTTATAATTTTGTATTTATTACAGTTTTCACAATGAAACTGCTTCATGACACATATCATTCTGTAACAGAACTCCCCATGGGAAGCAAGTCAAATGCAAATCTTTCAGATCCAGGCTCTCCAATACTTCATCACCAAATAAAAAAAGTGAAAATGAACTATCACTTCCACTCAAAATAGCAGGTATCAAGGAAAAGACCCTGATGCTAGGAAAGATTGAGGGCAGGAGGAGAAGGGGACGACAGAGGGCAAGATAGCTGAATGGCATCACTGGTTCAATGGACATGAGTTTGAACAAAATCTGGGAGATAGTGAAGGACAGGGAAGCCTGGCGTGCTGCAGTCCACAGAGTCGCAAAGAGTCGGACACAATTTAGCGACTGAACAACAACAACAAGGTGAAAATAGTTTTTGTTTCAAAAGTAAGACTTTTAAAGGAGAATGAGCAGAGGGCATAGAGAGTGAAAAGCGTACTCGTCACTCAATATCAACTTTGCAAATTATCAGAAGCCCAGGGATTCAGGTCAGGAAGGCAATTAAGCTCAGCTGGTTCAAATACAAATAAGAAAGGAATAAGAAAGCAAGTCATACTGATAGCTTGGTATTTAGAAGACTGGGCCTCAAAGTCAGAGGTATCAGGACTAATCTCAGTTCCACTAGTTATGTGACCTCAGGCAAGTACTTAACTTCACTGAAACTCTGTTTCTGGACCCACGACAAATACCTATATCAAGCTCATGGGCTTGTACAGGCAAACACACACAGAGCTTAGTGTACCTTTGGAGCACAGTAAGCTCAATGAATGGAAGCCATCACCATTGTAGGATAATGATATCATCATCATCATTAATTACACACCACGAGGTCAAGGATTCTTGTCCATTTTTAGTCACAGCCAAATTCCAGCAGTGCCCAACACAGAACAGGCATTCAATAAACACTGAATAATTTATCAAAATAGAAGTGTAATATTCTTCAGAATAGACCACTTGCTGTTACCAAGTCCATCATTTTCTAACACCTTCTCAAAATGGCACCTCCACAGCCTTGGTAAAAGGCCACATTAACCACATGAAAATAACTGCTTTTAAAAACCCACATTCTGTTGCATTTTCATTTTTCACAGAAATACAACCACTATAACCATCTTTAAACCTAAATCAGAATTCACTGCCAGTCCAGTGGTTAGGACACTGAGCTTCCACTGTCTGGCAGAACGAGTTCAATTCCCGGTTGGGGAACTAATATCCCTCATGCCGCTGGGTGTGGCCCCAAAATTAAAAATATCTACAAACCGGAATCAACACCTCTTCCCTAACATCTTTTCACTGCCTCTGAAGACATTATAGCTTTTACCTTTAATGTGCACGTGAGGCAAATAATCAAAGAATGCCCTGATGTTTGCTTCAAAGTTAAACAACCATTTAGCTGAATGATAATAAATTAATTGTCTTTATTTGCAATGTTTTGCTATAAAATATAAATACTATCAAGTTGAGTGATCCAGAGCAAACAATAAAAACCACAGTCACAGCCCAGTGTGAATTTCCAAAAGCAGCCCTCCTTACCTTTGCAGAATGTTCCATGGTGACCACTACTTTGGTTCTGGCACTGGACACTAGATCCATAGCCCCTCCCATTCCTTTCACCATCTTTCCCTGCAAAACAAACAAAAAATAAGAAGTAATTCTCTTTCAACCTTTCAGTATGTGGTGCAACAAAATTAACTTGCAAGAAGTTGCTGGAATAATTAATCAGAAAAACTCATTGACCTTCATTGCTTAGTACTTGAACTTTATCACCTTAATATTCTGTTGTTCTCTATTATTCTGTGGCTGAAGGATAAGTTCAGGATAAATATTACTATGTCACATTTATTAAATATAGCTAACATTATTACATCAAAGAAATATTAGCAATAAGGCAATCAGTGGATAAGAAAAGCCTCAAGAATCTTTCCAAAATTCTGGGCACATTACTACTATCAGAATAATAGGAGATGAAAATCTATATACCCCTGACATTCATTTCTTTATTTTTAAACATACAACTGGCACCACTGAGTCTTCAATCACAGACCCTTTCTAAAGCACTCTCTTGGCTGTCCTGCAGATTCAATGCCACTAGGTAACAAACTAATGCATTAGTGGTGTTTCCCTAGTAATGATTAATATGAAAGGTGGGTCTGTCTTTCTAAAACTTGGCACTCCTCTTGCTCTTACAAAAATAAACCAAAACAAAAGTATATATTTCTGTGAAGCAAAAACAGAAAACGAAAGCACAGTTCAGGATCCTTTCATCAAGACAATTCTATTGGTGTTCATCTGTCCAGCTCCTCATTCATTAAACATTTACCAACCACCTTCTCTGTGCCATATACTCTGAATAATTCCCATTGTCTAGTCTGTCTCCTGGTTATAGAATTTTGGAAAAAGCAAGTGCTTCCAGAGATGATGAAATAAATTCTTACTCAAGTAGACTGACGAGAAATGTTTCTAACACCGAAACCTCTTGAAAATTTAATATATTTTTTCATACAAGTCCTCTTGCTGATTTGACAATAAATGGTTACAGGGCTCTCGGCTCCTTTCCCCTAATTTCATAGCTTTAAGGAGATTAGGCCACACACTCACAGCTGGCTTTAAAACAGTCTCAAATACCCTGGTTTCAGAAATTTCAGAGGTCAATGCAACACTGCATGAACATGAATTAGGAAACAGAAAAGAAGGGAGTAAGTAGTCAGGATATCTTCGTGGTTTGGAGCTTGTCACTAAATGACATGAGAAGCATGGCAATGGTTGGAGAGTGGAGCAAGAAAGGAGTAGAAGAGACCAAATGAGTCTGTCTTCAGACATTAAGATTGTGATGAAGCAGAATATCCATGTAGAAATGTATAATTTTATATTTCTATAAGTCATGCCTTCAACCTTACTTGACGGCAATTTTAATAAGTTAAGCACCACATCATAATATTTCTGTAGAGAACACTGATACGTTATGGTACAAAATATGAAAGTTATAGATGGAAGCAATGAATGTCTATCATAAACTCCAACTCTTAGAAGTTTGAGATTTTTTAAAGCATCAGAAGACACTAAAGCTAGTCCATTTTAAAATATCTCAAACTGCTGTGGTAAGAATATCCAGCCAGTCTGAGCTTCCGCACATGGTGTCCTTGGGCAGACTAAGAGTGTAAGTGCCAAAGAATGAGAAAGCCAAAGAAAACTGGAGGCTAAGTTAGTGTGCTAAACGTTCCTTGAATTAAAACAGAATTATTTGAATTAGAATATACCACAGTCAAATTGTGTCCATTGTGACACAATGATACTGGTAAAAGTTTATGACAGCCTCTAAAAAGAAGCTTGTCCATTTTAAGTGAATCTGATGTATGTATTTTAAACCCCTGTCAATTATTTAAGAAAGACTTATAGAGTACCAACTAAGCACGTAACACTGTGCTGGCAGGAATATGAAGAGCTATAAAACATGTCGGAAAGAACTAGCTCTTTGTTTCTGTTAAAAAGAACTTTATCCCCTGACTCAATGTAAATGAACAGCCTTCATCATGCAAAGGAATTCAAGTGATCTAATGTTCTGTCCTCAAAGCACATGCTATGTTTCAAAGCACTATTCTGAAACTTACACATTGGTTTCCAAGAGTGAAAAATGCACAAGATTAAGTGCAGAACACCGTAGATCTATTAACCCATCATGTGTCGTGTGCAAAACACCGAGAGACAGGTTCAATCCCTGGGTCATGATCCCTTGAAGAGGGCATGGGAACCCACTCCAGTATTCGTGCCTGGAGAATCCCATGGACAGAGGAGCCTACAGTCCACGGCTACAGTCCATGGGGTGGCAAAGAATTGGACACAACTGACGTGACGTAGCATGTACACGCACAAATCTCTCTGAATTTGGGCTCATTCTTCATAATTCAGGAATAAGAATATCTGCCCTACCATAAAGCTGTTGTGAGGAATGGATGAAATACTGTATGAAAACTGTGGAATAAACAAAAGTTTGTAAGTTTACCGACTTACACATTCAGTTTCCTGAGTCAGTCAATTCAGTTTCCTGAGTGTCTAACATAAGCCTGACAGTACTGGGTGCTAGAGTTAGAGATGATCAAGACAGGCTTCTTTCCTCATAAATTTCACCACTGAGGGAAGGGAAAGCATCCTTGTGTAATTAAAGAGACTGGAACCAAACTTCTTCCCTGTAAAAGAAGCATTCTCCACCTCTCCCTCATCCCAAGGCAGAGCTAAGTGCCTCTTCCCTGTGTCCTTGGCACTATTCGGTATGCAATTCTATCATAGTGAATGTCAACTCTCCTTTTCTTTCTGTCATTGTATTATTTATTATTATTATTACTACACTATAGGTGCTCAGATGAATAAGTGGATGAATGGCTTCAACTAACATAGGTATGTTCAAGCTCTAGCAGAACACTGAAGATGCAAATGCTAACTGTGCCTGGAGAGGCAGGAATGGGAGGAAGAGGCTGGGGCAGGGGGGTGTCACAGAAGAGATGCTTCACAAAAGCAGTCTGCCAAATGGGAAAGAGAACAGCAGTGACTCCTAAGGGAAAGCATTCTAGCAGGTTAACAGGAAAAACCTTCAAATGTTTGTTTTCATATTTTTTAAGTAAGTTCATTGTACTAGAAAAAGAAAATACAACATTTCCTTCCATTTCAAGTCCCAAGTGATTTCTGAAACAGAATCAATTACTAAAGGAAAACAACTTATTCTATCTATACCAGCAGAAAAAAAAACAGTTATGTAAGACATACTCTCTGAAGCAGGTGGGAAATTCAACACAGTCTTTCAACCCCACTCAGCAGGCACTCTTCTGGGACTCAACTACTTGAATATCCCATTTCTCTACTGCAGCTGGGGAAGACATGTGCCTGAGTGCTAGACAACGGAAGAGAGGGAGGAGACATCTGTAGTTTCAGGTTCTGGCCCATAAAAACCTCTCACATAGAATCCTTTATGCTCCTTCAAGTTCTACAATCTGGACATTGACATCATAGATGACTGAGCTTCCTTCAGCCTGGGTCCTTCAATGACCATGTGGAGCAGAGCCCACTTATTCAGAAACAAACTGCATTGTTCAATACAAGTGAAAAATAAACATATAAGATGCTAAACCACTGAAGTCAGGAGGCTTATCTCTTACATCAGCTAGTGTGACTAATAAAATGGTGTGTTGTCCAAAACAGTTCTATGTAAGGGACAGAATTCTGCACAGAAACAGAACTAACTGTTACAGCTGCACAACAGTGGGGGACCTGAGGCCTCTTAAGGAGACGTTGTACCACTGCTCTTCTGGCGGGGAGGGGTGTGACTGTCCTAGGCACTGTAATTACCTGTTTATCCAAATGTCCTACACACTGCTTGACACTTGATAGAGTTGAAATACAGATCTCATCTACATCTTCATCTCCCTCCTAGAAACCCTATATCCTATTCAATATACAAAATAAAAAGCTGATAAAACAGAGAGGTTAAGGAGCTAAAAATACACTTTTAAATAAATCACAAGAGAGAAAGTGGTATTTAGAGAAAAACAGGCCTATAATAAAGAAGAGATTCTGGGCACGATTGAAATACTGGGCCAGGGTGACACAAAGTGTGGCTTTCTTTAGAATCTCATCAGCAAATACACATTTCTTGAATGGGGCAACTTTAGTTCTGAAATGCATTCTGGCTAGCATAATGGGGAGATGATTGCTGGATACTCACTTCATAGCCAGCTCATTTTATGGATTGACTCTGACATCAAGTATGAAAAGAATACTGAAATAAAATGCACTAGAATGCTGCAATCTGTATTATTTAATACGACAGTTATAAAACTTTTCAAAAAAGATACTGACTCAAGTGTTATCCTCCATTCACAAATATTTCCGGGGTCTATTATGAACCAGGAACTAAAGAATTAGGAATAAAAAATGAATATGATCATCTACCTTTTTTCCCTAGGAAATATATTTAAACCAAAATAAATATTTTAAACACATTTTTATTTACTTTGATCCTATTTCCTAATATCAGAATTCTGAAGAAAAGTGAAGGAAATGGTTAAAATACCATTTAAAATAAAACATAAAACATATTGAAAATGATTCTTGCCATCATCTTTAGCATTAGTATATAAAAGTAATGGCTTATTTTCAGATCTGTTACCTCTAAATATTCTGTTAAGTAAGAAACAATGTACAATCTACAGAAACAATTTTTAAAGCATTTTAAACTAATGCTATGTGCCCCACTGAAAAATGTGAATCAAGTGTAAGAAAAAGGGAAAGATAGCTGTTATTTATTAATAAAGCTAGGGTTTGTTGTTCAGTATTAAATATCAGAACATTAAGAATCCATCTCAATCCAAATGTAAGCTTCTTTATTTCTATCTCAGTTCCCCATTATTAAAAAATGTTCTAGGAAAGAAAAGGGCCTCTAAACATGTTTCCAGCTAAAGTGCAGGATAGAGGGAAAGTAAAAAACATAATAATCAACATTGTTTAAACGAAGAGAGAAAGGTTATAAAAGATTTAAATTTTGTGTTAACTTAGCAAAGTTATAACAGAAATACAGCAGAATATTTCTCTTTTCTGTTATACTTTGTATTCAAAACCAAGAAAAATGTGACTTTCTTTTCTAAGATTAATGTATATTTCCCAGGACAGGTGAATTGATCATGTAAACCAATTAATATTTAACTAGAAATGAAATAATAGTCTCTACTGCTAAGTAAATTGACAAAATTGCTTGTAACAAATATCAGTTATCAATCATAATATGGGCTGAACAGAAAAGCATTATATAAAAAGCAGTACTTGAATAAACTCAAAGTTTCATTTTAGTAAGCACCCTTGCTCCTGTTCTCTCTGAGATCTTGTTTCATCAATTATCCCCCTCTCTGTAGATTCTTCAATACACTGAGGTCCGATTTCTGTCTTGATCATGTCCTTGAAGTGAGAACTACTCAATCCCTTCTCTAATATTTAATCATTTGATTCAGTAACACTGAGGGTTTATTTTATACATTCCTGGGCCTTTCCATGACATTTTACACTCTTGTCCACCAACTTCTGAACACTCTCTATACTCACTGGCTTCCATGGTTCATAAAACACCTTCTACTCTCTTTCAGGCCCCCTTTTCGCATCCTTTTTCCCACACCAGCTTTGTGTGTTGGCCAACTTAAAACCTCTACCCTTGGGCTCCTGTTCTTGTCACTACTTGTTCTCCATGAGTGACTTCATCTGTGTGCTCATGATATAAATCACTCCATCTTTGATGTTTCTAAAACCACATTTCAGCTCAAATCTTTGCTCTGAGTTTCGGATTTCAATATCCACCAGTCAACCCTGTGGCCCAATCTATTGGCTGATTCCCAAAATAATTTCCTCTTGTTTCTTGGCAATTGGCTACATTTCCCAGCCTTCCTTGAAGTTAGGGTTCATCATATGGATATCTCTGACCGATGAATGGAACAGGGTGAAAGTGATATATAATACTTCCAGGACTGGACCATAAAATCTTCCAAGAACAAGGTTCCATGTTTTTCCCCTTTCTGCAAACTACATGTTGAAGATGGTGCAGCCACAGAACACAAGAAATCTCAATCCCTGAACAGAAGACAGCTGTCTGCCAATGAGGAGTACTCATCTGGTCCTATGGGAGTGAGAACTAAAAACTTCTATTATAGTATGTTAATTATTCATGCCTCAACTCAGTATAGTCCAAACTAAATTAAGCATATTTTTCAAGGCAAATCTCATCTGTTAACAAACTTCCTGTTTCAGTTAGTGGCCAACCATCTCAGGGTCTGAATCAGAAATGTTCCTATCTCTTGCTTCTCCTTCACTATCTATGTACAATCAACGCGTCATTCAATCACAATATTTCTTGAATTTGATCATTTCTTATCTAGATAAGATCTTTAAGACTTCTTCCCAAGTGGTGTTATAACATCCCTACTAGTCAACCTGTGTCCAGCCTTGACCTTGGTGCTATGCTGTGCTTAGTCTCTCAGTGATGTCTGATTCTTTGCGACCCCATGGACTGTAGCTTGCCAGGCTCCTCTGTCCATAGGGATTCTCCAGGCAAGAATACTGGAGTGGGTGGCCATGCCCTCCTCCAGGGGATCTTCCCAACCCAAGGATTGAACCCAGATGTCCTGCATTGCAGGCAGATTCTTTACCATCTGAGCCACCAGAGAAGCCCCTTGACCTTCTCAAATCTTTCCAACTCACAACCTCAAAAATAATCTTCCTAAAATTAGCATTTTATATCATTCCTCTGCTTAAGACTCTTCACTAGTTCCCCAGTGCTTCAGGGTAAAGCCTAAGCACATCACTCAGTCTGGCATACAAACTATGATGGCCTGGCCTGGACCCTCCTCATCTCCTTACACCCCAGTTCCCATGTTTATTCCAGGAATAGTGAGTTTCTGGTCTACCACATATGGCTTCACACTATGCTGTAAGGCTCCACCCTCATTCTATCAAGTGTACTCCAGGTCACCCTTTATGTAACAATCCTGATTGAGGTCTCCCAGGAAGCATCCACATGCCTCTGCCCCAACCCATCAACAAGACAGATTAGGGACCTCTCTTTGCTGCTCTCACAGCATCCCTGCTCAGTCTCATTGCAGAATCGGTCACTTGGCCTGCATCAGGATCAGGGCTGATGTTCCACTGACAAGTAGTGATGAGGCCTCATCACTAATCAATCCAGGTAACTATAATTAAAATTCTTCCTCATGAGAAGCATCCCATTCCCTTCTCTAACAAATTCTGTCCCACCCACCACCACCATCTAACAACTTTAAACACAATACCAGGCCTCCAAGACAATCCAGCTATGACTACCATATGCTGTGATCGATCACATCTATTGTGATTCATCAGTATCTGTGCACTAAAGAAATCAATTATCTTCAAATAGGAAAAAGGAGCCCTAGCTATTAACTACACTGATTCTCTCATTTTGTAAAAGTATAAATACCACTCAATAGTGCCTACATAATTCACCTTTGTATTGGGTGAATGTGGGTGAATTCAGCTCAACCTACTCCAAGTAAATAAAAAATTTTCAATGTGCATAAAATTGATTGCAAGTCATTAACTCCACCTTTGTATAAGAAATTAATTATAAATTTACTAAGTGAAGAGTTAAAAGTAGAAAATGTTAATATTTTCTTTTCCTAAGGTATAAGCAATATATGATGAAGTTTCCCTGGGTTATAAATGAAGCATTTTGGGTAGGTTAACTTCTTACAAGGTCAGATAGATTGACAGTCTGATTACTCTGTTTGGTTAATAAAATGAACAGCAGGAAGAAAACTCTTATGTTATTCTTAGCTCTGTCATGAAGCTATAGTTTCAGTCTTCATAGAATCTATTCATTATTCTGCAAAGATGGAAACAAATATCAAATAAGGTGGCTAGGTGAGTTCACCTTATTTTATCAGACCTCCTATAGAAGACATCAATAGAAAGAGCTTGAACAAGTGCTCCAGGATAGATGTAAGGGGGTTTGTTTTTATTTAACATGATTAAGTATTATTACAGTATAAATAAGTTATTAAATTGAACTTTTTTACAGTATAAATAAGTTATTTAATAAGAATTTAATTGAATTAATTAAATAATGCTAAACACTGGCATTTCTGGCCCTGTACATTATCCAGAAACAGGATAAACACAATATTTTAAAATACAAGGGTAAGTTATTTTCTTCATTAACAACCTCTTCTTTCCATTGGGTCACAAAGAGAAATGCATTAGAATCATATGAAACTGCCCCTATGATACGAAGAACTAACTCATTGGAAAAGACCTTGATGCTGGCAAAGATTGAAGGCAGGAGGAAAAGGGTGCAGCAGAGCATGCGATAGTTGGATGGCAGCCCGACTCCATGGGCATGGGTTTGCGCAAACTCTGGGAGATGGTGAAGGAGAGGGAAGCCTGGTGTGCTGCAGTCCATGGGGTCACAAAAAGTTGGACACAACTGAGTGACTGAACAACAAGAAAACAAAAACACGTATGACCTAAAAACACAGAAATTTCATATGGCTGGTTCAAATTAATGTTCTAATGGTGGGAACACAGATCCCATTTACTATCACACAGAATATTTTTAAGGGCTTATGTTATTTTTAGGAAATCTCTAGATAATAACAACAAAAATGACAGCTAAAATACAAACGGAAAGATAACAATCATTTTTATGTGTCTGAATGTACAAAAATATATCAACATCCTTCAACAAGTCACTCACATGGAATATGAAATTATTACATTACTTTTGGAAATATGAAATAATCTTTCTCACAAAGTTTATCATCTGCTTCTTCAAAGGGGGTGTGGGTTGGTTGGAATGAAATGCGGGCGGTGAGCATAGAACCACGGGCAGAAGCACACTTGCTCCATCACCTCCTCCCACTGTCTGCAAAGCTCTAAAGAGCACAATTACAGAATTATTATAATTACACAGCTATCTCTGACAGCTGGATGGAATTTTCAGAGAGAGAGGCACAGTGACTGAAAGAACATTACTAAGGAATACATCAAAATCATTACCAGTGTTTTTAACCACAGTAGAAAAGATCAAAAAATAGTGTAGAAGATAATTTAAAAGCTAAACACATACACACTTAAGAACAATTGTGAAAGAGCATAAGGGCTTCCCAGGTGGGTCAGTAGTAGAGAATCCACCTGTCAAGCAGGAGACCTGGGTTCAGTCCCTGGGTTGGGAAGATCCCCTGGAGAAGGGAATGGAAACCCACTCCAGTATTCTTGCCTGGGAAATCCCATGGACAGAGAAGCCTGGTGGGTTACAATCCACAGGGGCGCAAAAGAGTCGGGCATGACTTAGCAACTAAAAAACAACAACAACGAATGCTATGTATACTAAATGTAGGTTCTATATTAAGCAAGTTAGAGGGTTAGGTAAAAGAACATGTATTAGATTTAGAATGTACCTCAACTTAGGCTCCGTGGAAAACAGGTCTGAAATAATCAAGTTTTGTGTTCACACGATTTTTTAAAATTATGTATTTGCTGAGTCTTTGTTGCTGTGTAGGCTTTTCTCAAGTTGTGGCAAGCAGGGGCTACTCTCTGGATGCAGTGCATAGGCTTCTCATTGCAGTGGCTTTTCTTGTTGTGGGGCACAGGCTCCAAAGTCTTCAGGCTTCAATAGTTGCAACATGTGGGCTCAGAAGTTGCAGCTTGTGGGCTCCAGAGCACAGGCTGAGTAGTTGTGCCGTACATGTAAAATATCATGTATGAAACGAGATGCCAGTCCAGGTTCAATGCATGATACTGGATGCTTGGGGCTAGTGCACTGGGACGACCCAGAGGGATGGTATGGGGAGGGAGGAGGGAGGACGGTTCAGGTTGGGGAGCACATGTATACCTGTGATGGATTCATTTTGATATTTGGCAAAACTAATACAATTATGTAAAGTTTAAAAATAAAATAAAATTAAAAAAAAAATCTAATACTTACATTCTCAGGTGAGCAGCAAGAGCTGCAGTGAGAAAAATTTTATTCCTTTTATTGCTATAACACTCTGTGGCAAAAATGATTTCATTCACATTCATCTGGAATTGAGGTATGGCAAATATTTGGAGCTGCGATGTACTCTCAAAAATATCATTTTTATTCCCAAGAATGCTATTTTTAGGCTTCATATTTAGAATGAAACACACTCTCTTGATAACCACTTGAGACGCAGCTCTTCAGGAAGGAGTTGCTTTTTTCTCTAACCTCAGTTCAGTTCAGTTGCTCAGCCATGTCTGACTCTTTGCGACCCCATGGTCTGCAGCACACCAGGCTTCCCTGTCCTTCACCAACTCCTAGAGCTTGCTCAAACTCATGTCCATAAAGTTGGTGATGCCACCCAACCATCTCATCCTCTGTCATCCCCTTCTCTTCCTGCCTTCAATCTTTCCTAGCATCAGGGACTTTTCCAATGAGTCAGTTCTTCATATCAGGTGGCCAAACTACTAGAGTTTCATGACTGATTTCCTTTAGGATAGACTGGTTGGATCTCCTTGCTGACCAAGGGACTCTCAAGAGTCTTCTCCAACAACACAGTTCAAAAGCATCAATTCTTTGGTGCTCAGCTTTCTTTATGGTCCAACTCTCACATCCATACATGGATACTGGAAAAACCACAGCTTTGACTAGACTAACCTCAGTGAGCAGGTTTAAAATGGAAAGTTGTTTATCTTCATTATTCAAAACTGTATGAGTGTGAGTTCACATGCATATATATAACTTAGCTTTGTTCATTGAGAAGGCTTAGAAGCAAAGACATCATGGTAGGAACAAGCACACCCAAACACCCAGATCTTGGTTTCAAATACTTTTCTCAAGCAAAAGAAACCAGGATTCCTTGGAGAAATAGCTGATACTGGGTACAATAAAAATATAAGATGAACACCCTGTAGTAACAGAAAGGAAGTACTCAATGAAAAAATTTTCAATGAAGGTATACAGAAGCCAGTGTGAAAAAATTCCCAATGGCCACAGTTGGAATAACTTGAGTGTGAAAATAAACAACATGGCATTGGGTGATAACTCAAAGTATAAAATATACATGAGTCCATACTGTCATAAACAAATAAATGATAGAGAAGAGACAAATCTCTCTCAAAGAACAGCAAATAATATATAATACCTTTCTCTTAAGAGATCTTTGAGGGTGGGCTGAATCTACTGACTTGCTTCTAAAGAATAAAGTGTGGAAAGGGAAAAATAGTAACTTTATAGTAAACAAACCTTGTAAACAGTATCTTAATCAAAAGATAAAGGTTAATGTCAACAGTGTTATCATGTGGCTATCCTATACTCCTTAACATGATGCAAAAAGAAGAATATTTACTTCTATAGTATTCTTTCCAAACACTCAGAACCTCACTCTAATGAAAAAAAAAAAAAAAAATCAGACAAACCCATACTGAGGAACATTATACAGGACATCTGGCCAGTACTTCTCAAGACTATCAAAGTAATGAAAAATAAAGACTAAGACACTGTCACAGACCAGAAAAGACTAGGGAGATGTGACAACTAAGTGCAATGCAGTACTCTGAACTGGATCCTGGAAAAGACAGAAAACATGAATGGAAAATCTGACAAAATTCAAACAGAGTCAGGAGATTGATATTAATGTACACAAAAGAACTGCACACTGAAAACTATAAAGCACTGATGAAACAAAATTTAAATGAAAGAAACTCTATGTTCATGAGTTGGAAGACTAATATTATTAAAATGACCATACTATCCAAAGTAATTTACAGATTCAGGGCAATACCTATCAAGATACCAATGACTTTTTTTTTTTATAGAAATGTTTTTAAAATTCTAAAATTTATGTGAAGCCACAGAAGACCCCAAATAGTCAAAGCAATCTTGAGAAAGAAGAACAAAGCTGGAGGGATTATATTTCCTGATTTCAAAATATACTATAAAGCTTCAATAATTAGAACAGTATCATACTGGTATAAAAACAGACACATAGATCAATGGAACAGAATATAGGGCTGTGAAATAAATCCACACATATACAGTCAACCGATTTTTGACCTAGCTGCCAAGAATATACAACAGAGAAAATATAGATTTTCCAATAAATGGTGTTGGGAGAACTAGATATCTGCATGGAAAGAATATAACTGGGCTCTTATAGGGATAACAAAAGGCAAGAAAAGCAAAAATAAGCAAGGAGGACTACATCAAACTAGAAAATTTCTGCACAGCAAAGGAAATAATCAATGACATTAAAAAGTAACCTAAGAAATTGGAGACAATATTTTCAAACCACATATCTGATGAGGAATTAATACTCAAATATAAATGAAACTCCTACAACTCAACAGCAAAAAAATCAAATAATCCAACTAAAAAATGAACAAAGGACTTGAATAAAACTTTCTTCAAAGAAGACATACAAATGGCCAAGGTATATGAAAGTGAAAGGTGCTCAGTTGTGTCCAACTCTTTGAGACCCCATGGGCTATACAGTCCATGGAATTCTCCAGGCCAGAATACTGGAGTGAGTAGCCGTTCCTTCTCTAGCAGATCTTCCCAACCCAGGGATCGAATCCAGGTCTCCCGCATTGTAGGGGGATTCTTTACCAGATGAGCCACAAGGAAAGCCCAAGAACACTGGAGTGGGTAGTCTATCCCTTCTCCAGCAGATCTTCCCAACCCAGGAAGCGAACCGGGGTCTTCTGCATTGCAGGTGCATTCTCTACCAACTGAGCTTATCAGAGAAGCACAAAAAGTATATGAAAAGATGCTTATAATCACCAACCTGCAAGGAAATGCAGATCAAAACCACAATATAGTATTACCTATTGTTAAAAAAAAAAAAAAAAGATAAGTGTTGACAAGGATATGAAGAAACTGGAACCCTTGAACACTGTTGGGATGGAATGGAAAATGGTGCGGTTGCTACTGGAAAATAATATGTCAAATGTACCACAGTAATAAAGGATTATAATAATGAGGGAAATCGAGTGAAGGGAATATGAAAACTCTTTGTACTATCTCTACAGCTTTTCTGTAAATCTAAAATTATTCCAAAACACAAAGTTTATTTTTTTAAAAACCTCAATATGTGGCTTGTTCCTATAGTTTTTGTTTTTTCTTTAAAATGAAACCAATACAGATTAGTACTCAGATTTCCCTCAGTGAGGGCCTCTCCTAGTAATTTTTTAGACAATTGCTAAAAAACTTTGCAAAATCTGACTCTAAAAACAATAAATTTATGACAGTTAAATGAATTTGTGTTTTGTTTTTAGCTATGATCTGTTTTCTTGTAGTAACTGAATTTTATTCCAATACGGGATATACTAGCTTAACAGAAAGTCATAAGTTAGTATCTGGATAAAGAACAAGAAAGATAGTTCTGAGAACTCTATGTGTGGGCTTTTCATTGTTCTTGTTGTTATAATTTTCTTTTTGACATCCTTCACCCATTTTTCACATCTCCACCCCCAACCTCTAGCAACCACCAACTAGTTCTCTAAATCTATAAGCTTGTTTTTGTTTTTTAGATTCCACATATAAGAGAGATCACATGCTATTTATCTTTCTCTGTTTGACTTATTTCACTTGTTGTAATCCCCTAGAGGTCCATGTGTGCTGTCATAAATGGTTAGATTTCATTCTTCTTTATGGCTGAGTAATACTCTGTTGTGTCTGTTTATGTGTGTGCATACATACATATAGCATAGCTTCTTCATTCATCCATAGATTGTCACAGAGGTAGCTACCATATCTCAACTACTATAAATAATCCCTCAATGAACATAGAGGTGCATATATCTTTTCAAGTTACAATTTTTGCTTTCCTCAGACAAATACGCAGAAGTAGAATTGCTGGTTCTTATGGTAGTTCTATTTTTAATTTTGGGGAAACATCCATGCCATTTTGCATAGTTGCTGGACCAATTTACATTCCCATTAACAGTGCACAAGGGTTCTCTTTTCACCACTTTATCACCAACACTTATTTCTTGTCTTTTTTTTTTTCGGCTGTACCACATGGTTTAGGGGATCTTCGTTTCCTAACCAGGGATTAAACTCAGGCCATGACAGTGAAAGTCCCGTGTCTTAACCACTGGATTGTCAGAGAATTCCCTTTCTTGTCTTTTTTATAGTAGCCATTCTAACAGGTATGAGGTGATAACTCATGAGGTTAATTTACATTTCCCCAGTGATTAATGATGTTCAGCATCTGTTCATGTACCTGCTGGCCATCTGTGTATTTTCTTTGGAAAAATGTTTATTAATATCTTCTGTCCATTTAAAAATTAGATTGTTTGGTTTTTTTGGCATTAAATTGCATGAGTTCTTTAAATATTTTGAATATTAGCCCCTTAGCAGATACATGATTTGCAAATAATTTCTCTCATTTGATAGGTTGCCTTTTCATTTTGTTGAGGATTTCCTTTGCTCTATTTTATTTTTCCCAATAAATAAACTTTGCCATCTAAGTCATTATTATTTTGATAAGCCAATTCTGATATTGGACAGCTTAGGTTTTTGATAGAACATTAAAAAAAAAAAACTTGAAACATGGTAATGAGGACCTTTTAAAACAATGTTCTACAACCATATTATTACAAGTTTGAAAAAATCAGAAATACAGACTGGATCTTTGTTCTATGATATATAATATGCCATTTCTACTTTGTACTATTATTTTATTTTTCCTGTTATGGCTTACTTTTTCCACAGTAAGAGAGAATCTTTCAATAAACACAATTTATAAAGATAATTCCTCATTATAAACAGTACTTACAAAAAGTAAGTAGATATTATAAAAGTAAGTAGTAAGACTATTACTTACAAAAAGTTAGTAAATAATCATATTTACTTACTTACTTACTATTACTTACTTAATATTTACTTGCTGCTGCTAAGTCGCTTCAGTCGTGTCTGACTCCGTGCGATCCCATAGACGGTAGCCCACCAGGCTCCCCTGTCCCTGGGATTCTCCAGGCAAGAACACTGGAGTGGGTTGCCATTTCCTTCTCCAATGCACAAAAGCAAAAAGTGAAAGTGAAGTAGCTCAGTCGTGTCTGACTCTTAGCAAGAACACTGGAGTGGGTTGCCATTTCCTTCTCCAATGCATGAAAGTGAAAAGTGAAAGTGAAATAGCTCAGTCGTGTCCGACTCTTAGCAACCCCATGGACTGCAGCCTACCAGGCTCCTCTGTTCATGGGATTTTCTAGGCAAAAGTACTGGAGTGGGGTGCCATTGCCTTCTCCAAATATTTACTTACTTAATGATATTACTTATTTACTTAATATTTACTTACTTACTCTCCCTTATACAGAAAAGAAAATACAACAAAGAAAAGTTAAATAAATTACCTGAAGTTAAAAGAACAAATCAGAAAAAAATTGAAGTCTTTTAAGTTTTTTCTGGAAGTTATAACTTCCAGAAAAATGTAATTGAATCCCCACAGAAGATGCTTCTTATTTAAAATGTCCATTATGTTGGACCTATTGCACTATTTTTTTTCTTACTGTTCCTAATCTATTGTATGTAATTAATTAATTTAGTTAAGAAGCAGACAGCAAGCCTAGAGATGATCTATATAGTTTCAGTTTAGACAACTTCTAAAAATACAGTTGGATCCTTAAGGACAAAAATTATAAAACTTTCCAAATGTGCTTGTAAACAAACCATGTATCCTTCACCAACCTGAAAGCCATGATTTAAGAAAATTAAATTTCCTAAAAACTACATGACTATGAGCAGAAGTCACATTCAGGATGGAAAATGTTAGCTGATTAAGTTTCTAAGTGCCAGAGTAATCAGTTTATTTTTCATAATGTTCTGGTAGTAAGAAAAATGTTGCAATTTTAAGGGAGCTAGTTCTACATTGTTTGTGGATTAGCTTTTCAGGCTCTGATTATATAGATGATAGGCTTATTTTTTTTTTCATTTTAATATGTACTTCTTTGGCCCTTTATTATTTGGTAAGTACAGGATCCCCACCAGAAAGCGGTGTTTTGAAAAACAAAAGATAAGACGCAAATCATGATAAGAACTCTCCAATGAGGAATTCTCTTATCTAATTCTGTTAGTGTTCAAAGTTATAACAATATTCCATAAATACCAAAACAGATAATGAAAGGATAAAACAGGTCAAATCTCTCATATATGAGTTAAAGCTTATGTTAGTGTTAGTCGGCTCAGTTGTGCCTGACTCTGTGCGAACCCATCAACTGTAGCTGCCAGGCTCCTCTGTCAACGGGATTCTCCAGGCAAGAATACTAGAGTAGGTACCCATCCCCTTCTCCAGGGGATCTTCCAGACCCAGGTCTCCCACGCTGCAGGCAGATTCCTTACTGTCAGAGCCCCCAGGGAAGCAAAGGACTCTGTGTCAAGCCCTTGTGCAAAACATACTTATGTTTTTTATGCATAATTGTAACAAGACAGGTAATCTGGTTTTCTATCCAAAATTATACTTAGGAATTGGTACTTATATAGCCAAATTTGGGCTTCTCTGGTGGCTCAGATGGTGAAGAATCTGCCTGCAATGCAGAGACCTGGGTTCTATCCCTGGGTTGGGAAGCTCCCCTGGAGGAGGGCAGCAAACCCATTCCAGTATTCTTGCTTGAAGAATCCCCATGGACAGAGGTGCCAGACAGGTTAGTCAACGGAGTCGCAAAGAGTTGGACACGACTGAGCAACTAAGCACAGCACATAGCTAAATTTGGATAATCTGAAAAAAATAAATGGAATATCCTATTCTCTACTAATTCTCAATATATAAAGTATTATTTAAAAAAAAGTATTATTACAAATGATCCACTTTGAGTTAGCAAACAATAAATGGGCAATGTTATACATATTATTGGGTATAATAAATGTTAAATTTATTATTGGGTACAATAAAGCTCAAAAACTCTATCTGCCTTTTACTTAAGAAAATTCCACCATACTGACTGAGGAGGGAAAAGAAAGGAGAAAGAGAGCTAAAATGTAAAATATTAATGATTTTGCCTGGCATTCTATTTAGTCATTGAAGTTCTGGAAAGAGGGTAAGATGGGAGATGAGAAACTGATATTCACGCAATCTCAATCCCATATGCTTCCAGCAATGAATATTTATCAAGATAATTCTAGGGTTTATATGACATGTTGTCATATCATATTTGTTTTCATTTAATTGCTAAGTTGTATCTGACTCTTTTGCAACCCCATGGACTGTAGCTCACCAGACTCCTCTGTCCATGGGATTTTCTGACCTCCCCCAAATAAAAGTCAACTTCTCTATCTAGTTCTTAACAAAGATAATCATGATCTGATTTAGTATTGATCCTGCGGGTCTTAGTAATACACATCCCAGGGCTAATACGATCAGATAACGGAAGTCCTAACATAGTCACACTGTGTACATTACACTGGTAAGGAATGCAAGCAAGCCAGAAGGGTCAATTCACAGTATCTGCAAATAATAAAAGTATTTATGGCTCTCAATTTTTTTCTGAGTCTAATTTTAATTGTATTCTATAAGCTTTGATATAAAGTTTTATTCTCATTAATTTCTAGGTAATTCATAATTTAGGTTTTGATTTATTTTTGATTCAAAGACCTAAGGGAAAAAATACAAAAAATACAAAGAATACATGATAGATTTTATGGGTCTTCCAACCTTTAACAAAGAAATAAAACACATTCTTAAGTGTAATTTGAATAATGTGATTTTCGCCTAAGGGCTGACATTTAGAAGCTAACCCTCAGTATAACTTTCTGTATTTCAAAACCTTTAGATCACCAAAGGCTCAATCTTTTTAATGTTAGAAGCTTGGACTGAGTATGAAACTTCTGAAATTTTACCATCTCTCAACTATTTATTTCTCTAAGCATTCAAATTTCCCATTATATCACAGCATCTTCAAAAATACCTAATATGTAAATTTACAGCTTGAAAGTTAAAATAACATTTTATAGTTGGGCTCCCTTGAGATTTATTGACCTGCACTGTCCAATATTTGGCTATATAAATTTGAATTAAATAAAATTTAAAATTCAGTTATTCAGTAATACTAGCCCCATTTCTATGGCACCCCACTCCAGTACTCTTGCCTGGAAAATCCCATGGATGGAGGAGCCTGGAAGGCTGCAGTCCATGGGGTCGCTGAGGGTCGGACATGACTGAGCGACTTCACTTTCACTTTTCACTTTCATGCATTGGAGAAGGAAATGGCAACCCACTCCAGTGTTCTTGCCTGGAGAATCCCAGGGACGGGGGAGCCTGGTGGGCTGCCGTCTATGGGGTCGCACAGAGTCGGACACGGCTGAAGTGACTTAGCAGCAGTAGCAGCAGCCCCATTTCAAGTGCTCAAAAGCAACATGTTACTAGTGCTACAATATTGAACAAAGTATATATAGAACATTTACACAATGACAGCAAGTTTTTTTTGGATAGCACTGGATTAGACCAAAAGAGAGAAAGTCATGTAAGATCACAATTTGTTAGCAGAAAAGTTAAAACTAGAATTCGGGTCTTTTGAATTCTCTTATTTGCTCTCTATTAAACCACATACTGTCCCTAAGAACTAGTGAATAAATAAAGGATATGACCACATTAAGTAATAGGCTGAATTTAATATAAAATTATTTCATTTCCATATGAAGTTCAGAAAAACAAATCATGTACTTGGCCATATAGAAAACCTAGTAAATTCAAAAAGTATAAAGAATACCCCACAAATCTTTGAAGGGAAAAAATTCTTCTAAGAAGTTACTGAATCAAAAATGAAATTAAAACTGAAATTCTGGGGCTTCTCTGGTGGCTCAGTGGTAAAGAATTTGCCGGCCAATGCAGGAGACACAAGTACAATCCCTGATCTGGGAAGAGTCCACATGCAATAAAGCAACTAAGCACGTGCACCACAACTGCTGAGCCTGTGCTCTGGAGCCCAGGAGTTGCAACTACTAAAGCCCACGAGCCCTAGAGCCTGTGCTCTGCAACCAGAGAAGCTACCGCAGGAGAACTGCAAGCCACAACCAGAGAGCAGCCCCCACTCTCCACAACTAGAGAAAGGCCACGCAGAAACAACACTCAGCACAGCCAAAAATAAAGTATAAAAATAAAAAGATTACAAATGCCCTAGAAATTAATGAAAATACAAACTTCACATTAAAGTTTATAGTATACAATATTGTACTAAAGAAAGAGAAAGCCCTAAAAGTTTTTATTATTAAAACAGAAAGACTGAAAATTAAGTAAGCAATTTGTAAATCTAGAAACTAGTATAACACAGAGAATAAATAATAAGAAGAATAAAATTAACAAATCATATGCTTCTTAAACTTGATTAATTTAAAAACAATTAGAGTTCTTACAAGCCTAATGAAAACAGAAGAGAGAAAATGAGTATCTACAGAATTAGAAATAAAAAGCAGATACAAGTTCCTAAGCTATTAAAGAAATTATATAAAAATATTATGTTGTTTTGGACCAATAAATTTGAAAATCCAAAAGAAATAAATGCTATAAAGAAAAATACATGTTAACAAGATTGTCACAAAAAAGGTCACAAAATATGAGTAGACCAATAAACAAAAAAATTTCTTGCAGATTGTTACAAACTGATCATCTGTATTAAAAGAGTAACAATGATTCAACACCTATCAACTTAAAATATAACATTAACAAATTCCAATAATCCCAAAGAAAGGCAATGCCGAAGAATGTTCAAAGTACCACACAACTGCACTCATTTCACATGCTAGCAGAGTAATACTCAAAATTCTTCAAGCTAGGCTTCAACTGTACATGAATATAGAACTTCCAGATGTTCAAGCTGGATTTAGAAAAGGCAGAGGAACCAGAGATCAAATCACCAACATCCACTGGATCATAGAAAGAGCAAGATAATTCCATAAAAACGTCTACTTCTGTTTCATTGACTACACTAAAGCCTTGGACTGTGTGGATCACAACAAACTGTGGGAAATTCTTAAAGAAATGGGAGTACCAGATCACTTTACCTGTCTCCTGCCTCCTGTATGCTGGTCAAAAAAGCAACAGAACTGGACATGGAACAATGGACTGGTTCCAAACTGGGAAAGAAGTCCATCAAGACTGTGTATTGCCACTCTGACTATTGAACTTATATGCAGAATACATCATGTGAAATGATGGGCTGGATGAAGCACAAACTGTAATTAAGACTGCCTGGAGAAATATCAATAACCTCAGATATGCAGATGACACCACTCTTGTGGCAGAAAGTGAACAGGAACTAAACAGTCTCTTAATGAAGATGAGGAGAGTGAAAAAGCTGGCTTAAAACTCAGTATTCAAAAAGGAACATCATGGCATCCAGCCCCATCACTTGATGGCAAATACATAGAGAAACAATGGAAACAGTGACAGACTTTATTTTCTTGGGCTCCAAAATTACTGTGGATGCTAAGTGCAACCATGAAATTATAAGATTCTCTCTACTTGGAAGAAAAGCTGTGACAAACCTGTGTGTGCGTTTAGTCACTCAGTCATGTCGGACTCTTTGCAACCCCATCGGCTGTAGCCCACCAGGCTCCTCTGTCCATGGGGATTCTCCAGGCAAACGTACTGGAGTGGATTGCCATGCTCTTCTCCAGGGGATCTTCCCAACCCAGGGACTGAACCCAGGTCTCCCTCACTGCAGGCAGATTCTTTACCAACTGGGCCACAAGGGAAGCCCTAGATAGCATATTAAAAAGCAGAGACATCACTTTACCTACAAAGGTCCTTCTAGTCAAGCTATGGTTTTTCCAGCAGTCATGTATGGATGTGAGAGTTGGACCATAAAGAAGGCTGAGTGCCAAAGAACTGATGCTTTTGAACTGTGGTGTTGGAGAAGACTCTTGAGAGTCCTTTGGACTGCAAGGAGGTCAAACCAGTCCATCCTAAAGGAAATCAATCCTGAATATTCTTTGGAAGGACTGATGCTGAAGCTGAAGCTCCAATATTTTGGCCATCTGATGTGAAGAGCCCATTCATTAGAAAAGACCCTGATACTGGGAAAGATTGAAGGCAGGAGGAGAAGGGGGATGACAGAGGATAAGATGGTTGGATGGCATCACCAACTCAAAGGTCATGAGTTTAAGAAAGTTCTGGGAGACAGTAAAGGACAGGGAAGTCCAGGGTGCTGCGCAGTCCACGGGTCACAAAGAGTTGAATACAACTGATTGACTGAACAATAGCCATGTGTAAATCAACAGATTAAAAACACATTGGATAAAATTCAACAGCCAGTAAGTTTAAAAGCAATCTGAAACTTCTAGAACAATATAAACCTCTAGAACAACAACAATACAAACAGCAAGCATAGTATTACAGGCAAAAATTTTAAATAAAATCTCATCAAAATCAAGAGAGTCCTCAATCACTATGACTTACTCATATTTGTTTTGGATAATATGTTAAAAGAAAATAAACTGGTGGCAGGCATCTTAGAAAATAAAAATGATTTTTATTTGCAGATAAAAGAGATATGTAGAATATCTAAGAGAATTCTAAAAGAACCATGATAGCAAATAAAATAAATAGATTAGAAGTTGAAAGGGAATATCCAGCTCAATACATTGACAAACACTTAAAAAGAATTAGGAGTAACTGTAGTGCAAGAGGTAAACAAGACCTAAATAAATGACAAAGTATGCATCACTCTTGGACAAAGAAACTCTATTATTCTAAACCTACCAGTCCTTCCTAAATCAACATATTTAATGCTTAGTGCACTCCAGGAAAAAGATTCTTCCTGAAGAGGTTTGCTCACCACTCTATCCACAGTCCTTAATACAACATATAAAACCAAAGAAAGTAGGTATAAAATACAAAAAGTTGTATAAAATACAACCTATTGCATTCATCCCATTTTAAAAATAAAGAGATGAAGTCTGAAAGGTTAAGTGACTTCACAGAGACGTAGAGCTGCTTCTGAGTGTACTTAAAAGGAAAACGGAAGGCTTTTTATGTGGGATGTTACATTTCAAAAGTAAACTCTTCCTCTTACAGTGGACATGCCATCCCTCTAAGACTAACAGGCTGGAGTGATGCATTATAGCACTGGCCTAGCTGCTGCCTAGTTTTGTGACCTGGGTCAAGCCACTTCATTTCTTTGAATTCAGGTTCTCTATCAGTAGAAGGAGGGTGCTGTATCGACGGATGATATTAAGGAATTGCATCCTTAATCGCTTACTGTTAAGGGAATAAGGAATTGTGGTTTATAAAAGGAATCTTTATCTTTCAGAAATAATGCTAAAAAGTTTATTGATAGGATGATATGATGATGAAATTTGCCTCAAAATAATTTGGGGAGGGCAGAGGTAAATAGGAGTATAAGACTATAAGAAATAAGACTAGCCATGAATGGACAACTGCCTAAGCATTAGTGTTCTATTTTTGTGCACATTTGACATTTTCCCTAATAAAACTTTTTTGACAATAAAAGTTCTAGTCAAAAATTATCTCTAAACCAAAGGAGTAAAGTAAGAAATAAAGCTTTCACCAACTGGAAATGCTAAATTCAGTCATTCAATAACATTTAGTCTTCAAGATTCATTAGTCTTTAGCTGCAGGGTCACACTGTCTTCAGCCCTTTGGCTTCATTCCCCGCTAAGTCATATCAGAAGCACCATTATTTATGAAATTACTAATAATGGGTTTCTAGGAGACCTCATCTATCATTTTTAATGTTTCCTCCCCTTCTTTTAAGTGGGCTCTTTAATGAGAGGAGGCTGCCGCAGTCATACTAACCATCTTTAACTAAAGGGATAATAACTGAAAATAACAAACTCACTCATTGCTTAGTCTCTTTATAAAGAAGGAGAAAGGGGACAGATACTATTTTAATAAAAAGGTCCAAACTCCCGTTTCATGCATAGACTTCTGCCTTCCAATACTGAGGAGGTGGAAAGTATGATCAAATTCATACAGAGCTGCTAGGAGGCCAAGTAGCACCATGTCTTGGAACCAATCAGATATCCAGCTTACGTTTCTTTCAGAGTCTGACTTGAATATATCTGAGTTCCAGTGAACAGAGTTCTTAGAACCAAGCAGTTGTTCACAAACACATCATATGCAACATACAAAGGAGGAAAATATTTCCTTTCCTTCAGAGCAAAAACAGATTCAGATAGCAATCAAAAGACAAAGTCTCTTTTAAGATTAATGAAAATTGAGATATTTCTATTTCATATTCTCATGTTACTTTGCTTACCTAAAAGTTTAACACTGGTGGGGATCTAGGCTGAGTGAGGTAACTTGCTAATGAATCTGCTATTGTTCCTTCCTGATCTCACATTTAATCTTTTTTTTTAAAAAAAAAACAAACCTCTATTTAGGATTCCCCTTTGCATTGATTCCCATATTTCTATAATTATGTCTCAATGTTTTCCATTTAAGAAATATCTAAAGCTAAAATTATAAAAATCCTAGTAGAGGACAAGAACTCTTTCAAAGAACGCTTCAGTTGGTAGATTATAAAAAACAAAATGGGTTGATAATAAAATACTTCATACATGAGATTGATGTTAATTACTGTGATTAGGCGGTGGAGACTTTAGAATTCAAGTGAGGACTTAAAAGATAATATGCAGAAGAAAGAATATGCAAATTGTCAATCCAGCACCTTCCAATGCCTGCAGCTTGAACTAGTATTACACATACAGCATGTATCCTTCCAATTGTAATAGCCTATATCCCACACATGGGCTTCCCAGGTGGCACCAGTGGTAAGGAACTCACCTGCCAATGCAGGAGACATAAGAGATGTAGGTATGATCCCTGGTCAGGAAGATTCCCTGGAGAAGGGAATGGCTACCCATTTCAGTATTCTTGCCTGGAGAGTCCCATGGACAGAGGAGCCTGCCAGGCTACAGTCCATAGGTTCACAAAGAGTCAGACATGACTGAAGCAACTTAGTACGCACACATGCTACCCCACACAATGGAACAGAGATTTCTTTCTCAAGTTTACAGAAAGGCTATAAAGATATTTATTTATTTTGCAGGTAGTTTTGTCTCATCACAAAGGCATTAGTAAAATACATCCAAAAAAAGGAACAAAGAAACTTGTGGCAGAATGCAAAGTACATAAAAGCAAACAATACTGTGACTAAATCCCCACTGCATAACTTGCAACACATGTAAACTTGAAAAGTTAACTCTCCTGGCCTGAGTCTCTTCATCTATAACAACAGGGACTATTATATTTAACTCACAGAGTTATAAGGATTAAGTGACAATAAACATACAAATAAACAGCATAGAACCTGGCCAATGGCATGAACCAAAGAGCTTCTGGTAAAAATAGTAGATTTATAACTTAGCTCCCTTGTAGTAAAAATAGTAGATTTATAACTTAGTTGTGGCTTCACTGGTAACTCAGGGGTAAAGAGTCCACCTGCCAATGCAGGAGATATGGATTCAATCCCTGGGCTGGGAAAATACCCTGGAGGAAGGAAATGGCAACCCACTCAAGTATTTTTATCTGAGAAATCCCATGGATAAACAAGTCTGGTGGGCTGAGCACACACACACAGCTTTTGATCATCCATAGGATCCTCCATGGAGAAGGCAATGGCACCCCACTCCAGGACTCTTGCCTGGAAAATCCCATGGACGGAGGAGCCTGGTAGGCTGCAGTCCGTGGGGTCGCTAAGAGTTGGACACAACTGAGCGACTTCACGTTCACTTTTCACTTTCATGCACTGAAGAAGGAAATGGCAACCTGCTCCAGTGTTCTTGCCTGGAGAATCCCAGGGACGGGGGAGCCTGGTGGGCTGCCATCTATGGGGCTGCACAGAGTCGGACACGACTGAGGCGACTTAGCAGCAGCAGGATCCTCCAAGTAAGAGAAATTTTCATTATAAAATTCATATGTCAATATGTTAGTCAATAAATACTTTTAATCTGAAAAATATTGACCGTGAGTAATAAAACTAAAGACTAGTTTTCAACGTAATGTTTTCCAGACAGTCACAGACTAAAGTATTTTTGGATAACCAAATATAGTTTTCAAGTGAAAAACAATAATAAACAGCTTATATTCCTAATAACACCACGTATTCATCATAAATTGTTCAATCTAAAAGAAATCTTCTTGGTGTCTCAGATAATTTGTTTCGGATATTAAATGTGTTAAATTGAGAACAGGAAGAAATGAAGCTCTGACACGGGGTCAATGTACGTTTTATTCCCTGGTAGAATGAGAAGGGCTTGGCTAGGTTCTTCCATGGTCCTCTATTCTATCCAGGGGAGCTAGGAACAGAATAAACTGTGGGGAGCACCCTGGTATACAGGAACCATAGACAGAGGACACTCGCGCACATATGGAGACTTAGCTGAACATGAGCTTACAAGGGAGAAATAATGACAGCAAGGAAACAGCAGGGCCACAAGCCAAAGTGGTAGAAACCAAATGCTAGAGTGGGACTTTTTTTGTCTTGCTTTTGACTGATGTTCAACCGTGACAGCTATGAGATACCAGCATGTGAGACAGATGCTCAGTAACAGAATTTTCAGAGGAAATGGTCAAAAACAAGTTCTATGATTTTTGGATCCATTGGCAAGATCAAGGAGCAGAGTACAGGCCACAGCAGAGGATTCTCTATAAAGGGCTTGAAGAAAGGTCCATCCCAGCAACCAAAAAGAGGGGCAAGTGTTTGTCTACCCCTAAATCAACATATTAGAGCCTGGATGACAACAGGAGAGCATCATACCCTTTGGAGAAGAGCCAGGATGCAACCAGGGAATGGCATGTCTGACTCCTACCTGAGAAAGTAGAAGCTACCATTCTGGCAAAGTAGCTACACTATTCCTGAAGGTGGACAAGAAATGTGTGGGTGCTTCCCAGATGTGGGCCATGTAGGAGAGGGTCGCACAGAGTCTGACATGACTGAAGTGACTTAGCAGCAGCAGCAGCAGCAGCAGCAGCATGAAGATGCTTTAATATGTTCTCAACAAGATGCCATGGAAGGAAGAGAGGGTCCTATCACTGAGAGTGTATGTGTGAAGAGAACAATAGGAAAGCCAGGAGCTGCTAGGAAAGCATCCAGCCATCATTCATCAGGACAGACACTACAGAAGGAGCCCAGAAGGGGGTCCCCAAAACCCCAGCCCAACCACACAGAGAAAGGGATCAGCTCTAAGCATCTGAAAAGACCAGAGAGCATGGAGGCAGTTCACGGCATTACCAGTCAACAGCTATATAAGAACTTTCCCAACTTTCTTCCTCACCTTCTCATTCTCCTGAATTTTGACCCTGCAGTGCCAAACTGAGTTGGTGGACGAAGTCAGTGGAGAGAAAAAGCAAAAGAACACCAAGCAACCTTCCCCAAATGCAGGCAGCCTGTTCTGCCCATAGCTGGGAAGCAGTGGTTAAAGGAGATACATTGCTTTTGAATGTATACTGAAGCAAAGTTCACCAGTTTGCACTGTGTGTGTTTAGTTGCTCAGCTGTGTCTGATTCTTTGTAACACCATGGACTATAGCTTGCCAGGCTCCTCTGTCCATGGGATTTCCCAGGCAAGAATACTGGAGCCATTTTCTTTTCCAGGGGATCTTCTCAATCCAGAGACTGAACCTGGGTCTCCTGCATAGCAGGCAGATTCTTTACCATCTGAGCCACCAGTCTGAACTGGATCCTTTAATTTTAGACTCACTACTAAGTTTGGGAATTAAAGTGACCCACTGAAAGTTTATTATCTGAGAATGAGCTGACACAGAGGGAAAGCTTCCCAACAGAATAAAGTTAAATGCACCACAGGAGATAAAAATTGCTGTGCTTTGATTTCATCCCAAGTGTAAGACTTGTTCAACATATCGGAAACAAAACACAAACACACACACGTTCACATGTGCTTGCTTGTTACAGATGGTCTCTTAACACACATTTACAACAGAGAATAGTCACCATCAATACTGTTTTTTAAAATGATCAAAGACAGCAGTACTGGAAACAATATTTGATAAGATATAATAAACACTAAAAGCCAAAAGGAAGGCCTCCAGAACAACAACAAAAAGGATTAAGTGCCCCTCCAGAAAAATAAGACATTGCCAGCTCTTTAAATAGTCAAGGATGCAGTTTTTAAAGAAATGCAAAATAACAGATTAGAAAAACAGGAAAAACAAATAAACAAAAACTGATACCAGTGTTGGTGAGAGAGTGAAAACAGTATGAGTGTAAACTGAGATAATTTTTTGCCAAGAATTCAGTAAGTTTCAAAACCCCTAAAAATTGACCAAGATGTTCTATTACTAGGGATTCACACTAGGAAAATCATCTAAGAACTATATAAAGACCAAAGTTCAAAAATATAATTAATGCTTTTAAACAATTAGAAAATCAGACAGGGACTTCCCTGGTGGTCCAGTGGTTTAGAACCCACCTTGCTGGGAGAAAATAATAGCAAATGAAACATCTGACAAAGAATTAATCTCCAAAATATACAAAGCAGCTCATGCAGCTCAACACCAGAAAAAAGAACAACCTAATCAAAAAGTGGGCAAAAGACCTAAACACACATTTCTGCAAAGATTATATACATATGGTAATAAATACAAGAAAAGATGCTCAACATCACTCATTATTAGAGAAATGTAAATCAAAACCACAATGAGGTATCATTTCACGCTAGTCAGAAGGGCCATCATCTACAAAAAAAAAAAAAATAAGTCTACAAAGAATAAATGCTGGAAAGGGTGTGGAGAAAGGGAACCCTCTTACACTGTTGCTGCTGTTAAGTCATGTCAGTCAGGTTGGACTCTGTGCAACCCCATAGACGGCAGCCCACCAGGCTCCTCAGTCCATGGGATTTTCCAGGCAAGAGTACTGGAGTGGGTCACCAGTGCCTTCTCCACTTACACTGTTAGTGGGAATGCAAACTGGTACAGCCACTATGGAGAACAGTGTGAAGATTCCTTAAAAAACTAGAAACAGAACTTCTATATGACCCAGCAATACCACTGCTGGGCATACACTCCAAGGAAACCAGAATTAAAAAAGACACATGTACCCCAATGTTCGCTGCAGGAGTATTTACAATAGCTAGGACATGGAAGCAACCTAGATGTCCATCAGCAGATGAGTGGATAAGGAAGTTATGATACATATACACAATGGAATATTACTCAGCTATAAAAAGGAATGCATTTGAATCAGTTCTAATGAGGTGGAGAAACTGGAGCCTGTTATACAGAGAGAAATAAGTCAGAAAGAGAAAGACAAATACTGTATGTAAATGCATATATATGGAACTTACGAAGAGGGTAACGACAATCTACATGCTGGGTAGCAAAAGACACACAGATGTTAAGAACAGACTTTTGGTCTCAGTGGGAGAAGGCAAGGGTGGGATGATTTGACAGAATAGCAATGAAACATGTACAGTATCATATGCACAACAGATGACCCATGCAAGTTCAATACATAAAGCAGGGCATTCAAAGTCAGTGCTCTGGGACAATCCAGAGGGACAGGGTAGGGAGGGCGGTGGAAGGGGGGTTCAGGATGGGGTGGACACATGTATACCCATAGCTGATTCATGCTGATGTATGGCAAAAACCATCACAATATTGTAATTATCCTCCAATTAAAATAAACTAATTAATTAAAAAGAAAATAGAATCTACCTTGCAGTGCAGGGGACACAGGTTCAATTCTTGGTCAGGGAACTAAGATCCTACATGGCACGGAGCAACTAAGCCCACATACCACAACTAAAGATACCACGTTTTGCAACTAAGACCCAAAACAGCCAAATAAATACAAATAAATAAATATTAAAAAAAAAAAAAGAAATACAGACAAATAATAGAAAAAGCATCTTTTAGACATCAGAGAGCAGGCAATACAGGACTGTGACCTCTGAGAAAAGGGAAGCCAATAAGATGGGCCCACAACTGCCCCAGGCTACTGTCTAGAGAGTTTCCAGACTGCAGTGCAAGGAGGGGAAATGAGAAGTCCAGCTGCCTCATTTGGGTTGAGATCTCTGATCAACTAGAATTTGACTTGAGATCTCAAAATACCAGAGGGGAGCTTGCTATACAGAGAGAGAGCTCAGAAGATTTGCAAAAGGTGAACTCAAGTTATTTACCAGAGTAATGATGTATATATATTACAAGAAAAAATTGTCTGAGGTCTGGTGAAGAATCACGAGAAGTATTAGGTGAAAAATGTCCATAATTCACACAGGTCTGAGAATAATTCACATTCCCACTAGCCAGAGGGGAAATGCCATGGACATCAGGTAGTGTCCTCAGAAAAAACAACATGAGTAGTGGGGCTAATCAGACTGAAACTAAAGGCTGCAGCCATGAAATTAAAAGATGCTTACTCCTTGGAAGGAAAGTTATGACCAACCTAGATAGCATATTCAAAAGCAGAGACATTACTTTGCCAACAAAGGTCCGTCTAGTCAAGGCTATGGTTTTTCCACTGGTCATTTATGGATGTGAGAGTTGGACTGTGAAGAAAGCTGAGCCCCGAAGAATTGATGCTTTTGAACTGTGGTGTTGGAGAAGACTCTTGAGAGTCCCTTGGACTGCAAGGAGATCCAACCAGTCCATTCTGAAGGAGATCAGCCCTGGGATTTCTTTGGAAGGAATGATGCTAAAGCTGAAACTCCAGTACTTTGGCCATCTCATGAGAAGAGTTGACTCACTGGAAAAGACCCTGATGCTGGGAGGGATTGGGAGCAGGAGGAGAAGGGGACGACAGAGGATGAGATGGCTGGATGGCATCACCGACTCGATGGACATGAGTCTGAGTGAACTCTGGGAGTTGGTGATGGACAGGGAGGCCTGGCGTGCTGCGATTCATGGGGTTGCAAAGAGTCGGACACGACTGAGCAACTGAACTGAATTGAACTGAAAGGCTGTCAACTAATCTCAAAGAGCTTAAGAGCAAATTTTCCATAAATTAAAAAAAATAAATAAAAATTTAAAAAAAATTTTTATAAGCAAATACTGAAAGAATCAACCTGAGTAACATCTGTAAGACTTGCATTAAAAAAAAAAATCAAAGGATGTCCTTCCAGCAGACAGACAATAAGATCAGATGGCATTCTGAATTGATGTAAAGGAAAAGTGAAGGAAAGAGCAAATATACAGGGAAAAGAGATAAAATATACAATTTATATACATAAATTATAAACAATATTTTTCTCATTTTCAATCTCTTTAAAAGAGACTTGACTGTTTAGAGCAAAATAATAACAAAGTACCATGGATTTATGGGGCTTCCCAGGTGGCATTAATGATAAAGAATCTGCCTGTCAGTCCAGGGGACATAAGAGACACAGGTTCGATCCCTAGGTTGGGAAGTTCTCCTGGAGCAGGGCATGGCAACCCACTCCAGTATTCTTGCCTTGACAATCCTCATGGACAGAGGAGCCTGGCAGGCTATAGTCCACAGAACTGCAAAAAGCTGGACGAAACTGAAGTGACCTAGCACACATGCATGCACCATGGATTTATAACACATGCAGAATAAAACATATGACTAAATAGCAAATAAGATAACATAGAATATAAGTTTATAGCTGTATGGTTCTTTCATTATATATAAAGTGATATAACCTGAAATAGACTGTGATAAATAAAAGATGGTCTGTATTGCAAACCTTGAGAGAACCAGTAAAATATATATAAGAAAATAAGTCAAGACTGGATAAAAAGCCAAAATCTAACTATATATGTTAACTGCAAAAGCTCACTTAAATGTAACGACAGGTTATAGGTAGAAGAATGGGAAAAGATATACCATGCAGAGTGAACATATTAATATTAAGATAGTCAGCTTCAGAATAAGAAATATTACCAGAGATAAAGAAAAATATAATTTTTTTAAAAGGTCAATTTGTTAAAAGAATATAATAATCTTAAGTACTACTGTAATGGAGTTCTAAAATATATGAAGTAAAAAGTGATAAAACTGAAAGGAGAAATATACAAATGTACAATTATAACTCAAGGTTTCAATGCTCTTCTCTCAGTAATCAATAGAAAAGCACAGTAGACCAGAACCACACCATCTCCCTACTTGACCTAATTGACACTTAGAGAACACTCTAGCCAACAAGAGCAGAATACACAGTCTTTTCAAGAATGGAAACAGATGGAACAGTCACAAAAATAGATTATATTCTAGGCTGCAAATACATCTCAAACTTAAAAGGATAGAACCCATGTAAAGTATGTACTCTGACTTCAAGACAATTAAACTAGAAATTATTACAAAGTTTTGTGGAAAATCACCAAATATTTTGAAATTAAATGATATACTTTTACATAACCAATAGGTCATGGGAAAAAAACACAAAAGAAATTAAAAATATCCTGAAGAGAATAATAATAAAACAAAAGAGACAAAAATTTGTGGGATGTTACTGATACAGTGCTTAGAGAGAAATTTAGAGCATGGCCCTTAATACACATCTAATAAATATTTGTTGAATGAATGAGCGAACTTAATCCCCAAAGCAATCACATGAGTTAAATGTTATCATTTTACAAATGAATATATCAAGGTTCACCTAATTTGTTATACCACCAATAAATGACAGAACCAGTACTTAAGCAAGGCTTCCCTGGTGGCTCAGATGGTAAAGAATCTGCCTGCAGTAAGGGAGATCTAGGTTCACTCCCTGGGTCAGAAAGAACCCCTGGAGAAGGGAATGGCACCCCACTCCAGTACTCTTGCTTAGACAATTCCATAGGCAGAGGAGCCCGGCAGGCTGCAGTCTCTGCATGCATCCTAAGTCACTTCAGTCGTGTCCGACTCTCTTTGACTCTATGGACTGTAGCCTTCCAGGCTCTTCTGTCCATGGAATTCTCTAGGCAAATACTGGAGTGAGTTGCCATGCCTTCCTCCAGGGTATCTTCCGACCCAGGGATCAAACCTTCATCTCATGCCTTTTGCACTGGCAGGCGAGTTCTTTACCACTAGTGCCACCTGGGAAGCCCAGCTTACAGTCCATGGGGTCTCAAAGAATTGGACATGACTGAGCGACTGACATGACTGAGCGATTAACACTTTCACTTCAGTACTTAAGAACAGGCATATCTAACCCCAAAGTTCTGTACAGTTTCTATTACATTACACTGATGGAGCAAAAGCACTACTGAATAATTGTTAAAGTACACATAATTCCCACCTGTCCTTTTTCCTTGCCCATGGTTTGCAGCTGCCTGAGCATTGGGACAAATGGACAAGACACCAGTATCTTAAAACAACTATCTAGATCTGTATGTTTGTATCTATCCATACAGTAATCTTTATATTTCTGTATCTGTACCTACAGTTTAGTATATAGGCTACATTTCATGCATCTAAACCATGAGATTAAATGTTGAGCACAACCCCTTCCCCTCAGCTGTACAAGAAGGAAGACTAGAGAATTAGCTTATTTAAAACAGGCATCATATCTAGGAGACCAAATCAATGTTATGCACTCATACATATAGCATACATGAATATGACGCTGATTTGTGCTTAATCTTCTAAAATGCACAAAGAAATGAAAAATATGAGGGAAAAACAAAACACCTAAACATCCTATTTTTGTTTGTTCCAAGAATCCCTCATTTCTGTTCTCCCCGTGTAGAAGGAGCAGGCCCTCGGCTGTTACGTTCAGCTCAGATACAGCAACTTGTCCAGAAGGCAGCTATTGCATGCCTTTAATAACCAGCTCCCATAGTAGGTCATACACATCTACTTCCCCTCACAAGTCTATCATCTATGGCAGCTGTTTCCCAGAAATAAGCATTAGAAGAGCCAGAGCAGCTCTGGATGGAGAGTCAACGGACTGCACATCTTCTCATATTTCTGCAGCTTGCCTAGGGTTACCATCATCAAGGAACTAGAAAGAGCCAATCACTGTTCTGTCACATTTTCTCTCTTTGTATGCTCAGGGCAGAATTTTCAAAAATCTGTGAAAACAGGACCCATGCTGCATACTAAGAAGCTATTAGAGGATAAGACAAATAGCATCCACACCATTTGCTTGCCTTAAAAGCTTAAAGTTTATTATAATCTGACATTGTAATGATTGATGGAGATGCTACGGTGCAGAGAAACTCAAGACTTTACAACCATTGAAAGATTATTAAACTCAGTAAAAAGATAAAAGTAAATGAAAAATGATATAATAAAGCTGAACCCTTCAGCGCCTTGACTGCCAGGTCTTGCAATAAAAATATATCTAAATTTTATAAATCAACATAAATCTTTAGGGCAAACAGAAATAGCTCACTGAAACTACATAAGGAGGCTAGGCTGTTATCCATAACCAATGAAAACAAGAAATGTGTCCTCAGATCTGGTACTTGAATATGAATTTGGATACACAGGTTTTACAGTTACTGTAAAATAGTCTTGCTTACGCCAGCATTTTTTGAGGCAAATATTCCCTCTCAATGTTAAGCAATAGTACACTGAAGAAGTTAAAAATAATAGCCACTATTTATGGAGTGCTTTGAGTCTTCACTTTTCATTTTCTTTTCATTTAATCCTAACAAAAATCCATATACTCCAGATTGTGTAATGTTAAGGGGTAGAGCTGAAATTCAAATCAGATCTCTTCCAAATTAAAGCTCATGGTCTTGACTCTTAAGCTATCTTGAATCCAAAGGAAGCAAAATATATACCTTGTATCACATACAAAGAATCCCAGAAGTCATTATCAGTTACTAAAAGAACAAAAGAGGGCTTCCCTGGTGGCTCAGGGGTAAAGAATCTGCCTGCCAACGCAGAAGACAGGGATTCAATCCCTGACCTGGGAAGACCTCACCTGCTGCGGAGCAACTGAGCCCATGCACCACAACTACTGGGCAAGCGCTCTAGAGCCTGAGAGCCGCAGCCACTGAAGCCTGTGTGCCTAGAGACCATTCTCTCCAACAGGAAAAGTCACCGCAATGAAAAACCCTTCCACTGCAACTAGAGCGTAGCACTCACCACAACTAGAGAAAAGCCTGTGCAGCAATCAAGACCCAGCACAGCCATAAGTAAAATTCTAAAAGAACAAAAGAAATGCTCATTCAGAAAAGACGCTATTAACTTCCATGACCAAAAGAGTGGAACCAGACACAAGAACACTTTTCAAGCTTAATTTTTCTCCACACCCCTTTAGAAATCCAGAGTTCTCTATTGCTGCTCCACTAGATCCAGTCCTTTGCAAACGCATGATCTCCAAACTATATTAGGAAAATTACAAAGTAATAAACACTGATGTTTTGATCATTCATAGGAATCTTCATAGGATATATAAAACCATGATACATGTTGGAAAATCTTCCCTACAAATGGCAACTACATAATGCATACTCTCACCATGAGAGCTTCCAGTCTCACTGTGTGCTAAATCATAATAAAAACAAATTGTATAGTAGCTTGTTAAAGATGCCCAAGTTCCCTGAAAGCAAAAATATGTTGGACATGTTTCTGTGATTTTAAAACTCACTAATAGTCCAGAAAATAGACTCTACTTTGAACTCTCTTGCTTCTGTTCATAGTAACCAATCCTCTTCCGTCCTCTGCCAGGCAGGCATCTCCAACTTCTTAACTTATCAAATAATAACAACCCATTTATCTAGCATATACTGTGTCAAGCCCTATGATATATATTATAACCTTAGAGTTAGGGCTAAAACTCAGGGCTTGCTATTTTATGCTCCTTCTACTACCCTCTATTAGCCTTTTTCTAAAATTTGAAAAGAGAAATACACTTTCTACACAAATAAACATTCCTATAAAGTATCAATCTGACTTACTGTATAATGCTCAGGAGACCCCCTGATTTCTTCGAAGCCTCCAAAAGTTGCCAACTCTTATAACTATGGCTAATTTAGAATAACAATATAGCAACAATACAGCAACTTAGCAAATCCATAACTTGCTAAGTGTTCTTACTATTAATGGGTCAATGATATTTTCCCTTTACATTTTAAACATGATTGATGATCATTCTTTAATACACTCGAACTTGGTTTTCAAACGTGGTTACATATCATCACCATATAGGACTGCTTTTAAAATGACCAGTTCCAGGTTATATCCCAGATTAAACTGGAAACTAATGATGGGCCAGAGGCATCACCATTTTTAAAAATTCCCAGGTGCTTCCAATATGCAACCAAGTTTGAGAACCAGAGCTGTAATAATAACTGAAATTTTAAAATAATGTTTCAAGAGATCATAGTTCAAAAAAGCTAAACTAATACAATCTCTACCATTGTTATCAACTACATTAATTCACCGTCCTCAAAAAATGAGCAGGAAAAACTAAGAAATTTAAAAAATACAAAAAACCTTTCATTATAGAACACCAACCTCAGTTAAACAAAATATTTTTTAGCTCAAGCTTCAGAGAAACACACAGAAACCTTTAAAGATACACATTAAAAGAGTAACCTGAAAAAAATGAGGTCATAATCATGGACACTCATTGTTGTTCGCCTACACATATAAAGAACCACACTCTGGAATGTAAAGAACTACACTCATAAATCAACTGATTATAGTCTTTTTTCCAAAGCTAATTTCAAGAGGTTTCTTCCTTGATTTAGATCGTTAGTAAATGAAAACTGTTTGCATTTCACAGACATGTTTAAATATCACAGGTTTTGTATTCGGTAATAGAAGACAATGTGATTGATTACTCATAGGGTCACATGACTAATCAAGAGAGGATTTTACTCACTGTGAATAAGAAAAGAATACAATTAACATAAAATTAATGAACATATTAATTACTCTTTCTAGTTATAAAGCTTAGTTATAATAAATATTTGTATTTCTTACTTTTATCAGAGTATAATTAACCCATATTTTTTACCTTCTGAGGAAGTTCTCTGTTTTTCTAGGGAAAATTATGCTTTGACTCTGATCTTATCTATTTTTAGTTCCAATTACATAGTAAACTGGCAAAGCTAAATATTTTTCAGGAGAATTAGAAATTTGATTTTTATTAAAATTTGAAATAAGAAATACATCTTACAGTATCTATTTTTGTAACAATTATATTTGTACTCATAGCAATCTGATAAGATTTTTCTTAATATTAATACTTCAAAAACAATTATTCTAACCCAGGCATAATTCAGAAGAAAACGTGCCTACTTACAGGTATCATCCAGTTAGCCAGGTCACCATATTTGGAAACCTGCATGGCTCCTAGCATTGTCAGATTGACATGTCCCCTGAGAAAGACAGAGAAGAAATATAAAGCAAACTTCCATGTTTTATGTCCCTTTTGCTTGAAATTGCCAGCAATTAAATAATCTTACTCCCCCTGCCCCTAAATATATTTGCTTTCTTCCACCCAACACTTGATTTCCAAATAGACTGGCTTCAAGCTAAGGCAGAAAAATAACTATTAAGAGTTCTTTAAAAAAAATTATAGCCTATATTGTATCCAAAAACAAATTAAAAACAGGTGTACACAGTGAGTTTGTTTCCTTTGGTAAGGGAAAATGTGGCTCGATTTGAAGGCAAACACTAGCTAGAAAATGAAAACACAGTTTGCAGAAAATGTTAGGATCCTCAGAAAGAGCCTCAAAAACGTTTACTTCAGTTTAGTTGGCACACAGACATATATTTCACTTTGAAGGTTCTTTTAATAATCGTGGGCTGCATGTTCCAATTGCCAACATTCAATGTGAATAATTTCACATCTTGGTGCAGCCAAGCAAGTCCATGATCATTTTCTGGCTGGGAGAGGTGGTTATGTTTCGCAGTCTTGTTAATAGACTCAGGGATGACTCAGCTCATTCCACACCGTGGGAAACATGAGGAGCTCCATTATTACATACCCTCTAATCATTGCAAATGATTCATCACTGGAGAAATAAGAGGCTCCTGGAAGAACAGTAACTGTTTCCTTG
The DNA here is from genome assembly GCF_032452875.1 of Bos javanicus. Taxonomy (NCBI): domain Eukaryota; kingdom Metazoa; phylum Chordata; class Mammalia; order Artiodactyla; family Bovidae; genus Bos; species Bos javanicus. The sequence continues at coordinate 32,669,017 of NC_083887.1, read as the reverse complement.
CCTACACACACACACACACACAGACACAGGGAAGACAAAAGAAAGAAAAGGCTATTAGATTTCTAAGAGCGGAAATCATGGTGGAGACAGAGGTCTACACCTTCTCTATTTCATACAGAAGTAAGTGTCCCTTAACCAAAACACAGCAACAACAGGAGTATGGGGGGACACAATGGGAACTGCCAACCTACAAAGACAAGTGTTTTGTTACTAACATTGTTCAGATTTGCCCTTGCATGGGGATAATGAAAAACAGACCAACTTTTCATTTTATTATTGTTTTGAAATTGTCTACAGACAATGTACTTCTCTATTGCCTATTATTACATAACCATCCCTGTCTCCCACCAGACCCAGTCCCTTCACAAGCCCCTATTAAATGCTAATAGGAGTAAAGAAGAAAGGGGTTCTTGGGATGCACCTGTCAGAACCCAATGCTATTATAAGTCACTGGACTGAAACACTGTAGAATAAACATGAAGAAATCAGCTGGAACGGAATGAAGCAGGAGATGCTTCTCAAATATTTTTCTTTCTTTTTTTTTTTTCTTTCCTTTTTTTTTTTAAATTTTATTTTATTTTTAAACTTTACACAATTGTATCAGTTCCGCCAAATAGTTCTTTAAAATCAATGAATAATCTAGAAAGAGAGGTTTCACCTAATTCCTTAATGTCACTGGTTGAAAGAATCTCTTCTTTCAACCTTTCTCTCTGCTTCATCTTTCTGCCCTTGCTTCAGTAAATTTCTACTAATAACCAGAAAAGGTCCTCTTAGAAGGACCTCTCCCAACACTTACATCCCATAATAAAAACTGAGAACTAGAAAAGTTCTTCAAGGTCGTCCAATCCCTATACAAGCAATAATATAACCTAACTCAAACCTGAGCTGCTGAGTTCTTGTGACCTGTCTATTCAGGAGCTTGAGGTACCTAGGAGATGCTTCTGGTCTCAACAGAAAAGTGTTCACGTGCCACTCTGCCAAAGGTTAAGTCAACTGTCTGAGCACACTGCATGCCACTGCCCCAGTGTAATAGAGCAGACAATAAGAAGGGGAAGAAAAGTGATTCCAAGAATGGAATAGAGCAAAGCTCTTGGACACAACAGGACAACAGTGATCTGACTGTGATCAGATCACAAGAGTGATCAAATGTGCAACAGCTGTCCCCTCAACTTCTCAAGTCATGTCCAAGAGCTAACTTCACCAATATCCCCCTCCATCTGAGCTCAAATATAGAGCATGACTATCTATATCATGCTGAATTATTTACTGACCCCTAAAAGTTTGATTCTAATCAAAGGAAACATTCTCACCTCTTTTAAAGGAACACAAAGCTGAAAAGCTTTGGAGAATACTTTCTGGTGTGGTTAATAAGGGCTGGCTTGTAAACAGCATGTAGGATTTGGAGGATTAAATGAAATCATGTATGTAAAGCCCTTACTCTAGGACCTGGCACAGAGAAAGCACTTTGTGAACATTAATTTTTAATATTATTTTCATTGTTAATCATCACTCTAAACCTACTTGTGAAAAAGACAATGCCATCAACCCTCTAGGGATAAATGCTACAGGGGCAAGCAATCAGCTTTTATGATAAGGTTATATACCAGCGTGTGAACTCCAGGTTTCAGGACAAGCAGAATACAACTAAACCTTATCCTAACACCACTTTCATGTCCAGAAAATACAGTTCCTCTCCAGTCCTGTGAGATGGAGAGGCAAAGAAGAATCTGTAGGCTGAAAATGCAAAACAAACAAACGAACAAAAATTTTAATTCTTTGTTCTCTATGTGATAAATAAAATGACTTCCAAAGGGCTATCTCTACCGGCTGGCAGTACATAGAAGACATTATTTACCACTTACTGTAAAGGAAACTCTGAGATCAATGCACACAGAGCTTCTGATCTCCCCATGTGATTTATCAAGGATAGTATTTTTTAAAGAGCCCAGAAAATAATTCTTATGAAAGTTATTGTCAGGCCCCCTGTTATATATTCTGGCATCTTATAAATATATTCTTTGAAAAAAAAGTTAATTTTCATTTTTAACATCCCAAAATCTAAATAAAAATAGGATATCCTAAAGTTGATATCAATGCTTTTCAAATACAGTGTCCTAATTTGGTTAAATAATTATAATCAATAATACAATCAATATCTTAAAAAGGCTTTCTTATTCAGCTTTTCCTAATTATTTGTCTTCTTCAACTTCCCCTGTATATGTCTATATCCTCTCATGATATTCAGGCAATAGAATTATCCAGTTTCATGGTTATTGAGTCATTTGGCTTATGACATAACATGCCACTCACTCAATATCAAGTAGATGTTCACTCTGTGCCTTAAACAAAATGCAGATGCCCTAAACAAATGGTTCTCAAACACTCATCAGAATCACATGGAGGTCTTATAAAAACACAGACTGTTGAGCACAACTCCCAGAGTTTGAGGATTTTCATCTCTAAGAAGTCCCCAGTGATGGGGATGCCAATGCTGTGGCTCTGAAAACCACACTTTGAGAACCACTGCCCTAAGCAAGGTTTCCCAGGTGGGTAAAGAATCTGCTTGCAATGCAGGAGATACAGATTCAATCCCTGGATAGGGAAGATCCCCTGGAGAAGGGCACAGCAAACCCCCCCCCCCCCCGGAGAATCCCATGGACAGAGGAGCCTTGAGGGCTACAGTCCATGGGGTCACAAAGAGTCAGACATGACTGTAACAACCAAGCAAGCATGCATACCCTAAACAAAAGGAACACAATACCCAGCGAGAGAGATAAATATACACAAATAATAACAAGGCAAAATGTGGTATGCTTATGAGATGCTGAATGTGTTGTGGGTTCGAAGGAGAAGCACTTCTGAGCCGCAAAAGGATTTGGAGAGGACAAATGAACTAGGACTTGAAGGATAGGCATTACCGATAAAGAGACAGGGATGAACAAGGGATAGAACATAACAAAAAAGAAAGGGCACTGAAAGAGCTAAGTCATGGATGAAGGAAACAGAAGAGATTGAGCACTTCAGTATGGGTGGACTCAGTCATAGCGAAAGATAAATCTGGAAAGGTCAGTCACAACCATTAGAGAGATCCTGAATGTGGTACTTTAGACTGCAGGCCTGTAATTCTTCAGATGTGGCACGCAGACCTCTAGAGCAGATACTGCTGATGCTGGGGGCTGGAAACTGCTCTGATTATTGCAGGATACTTAACAGCATCCCTGGCCTCTGTATACTAAATGCCAGTAACACTGGCACTCCAGACATTATCAAATGTCGCCAGAAAGGTGAAATCACCCTCTTTCCCATTGAAAGCCACCGCTCTAGAGGCACATAGCAGGAAACAAGGATATTTAAAAGCCATGAGATTAACATGGTTCTTTCTAAGTCGTTGTTTAGTTGCTAAGTCTTTCTAAGTAGTTTTTTAATCAAAAGGTAGGGAAGCCTGGCACGCTGCAGTCCATGGGTTCGCACAGTCAGACGACTTAACGACTGAATGACCAAGAAGAAGTCATTAAAAACATTTTGATATTAAAATAAGAAAAATATTAAGAAATAAGAAAGAATGCAAAATGCACATTAATATGAAAGCTAACATGAGATTTATTAGAAATTTCACAATTGCACTAGGATGCTGCAAATCTTCCTGAGACCTTGGAAATGTTCTAAATGCTGCCTTCTGCATCCTTGTAAATTCTCAACTTATCAGTGGATGTAGATCAATGTGCAGAGAAAAAGGCCTGGGGCCAAGAGCAGGAGACTACATGTGAATCTGTCCCTAGCAACCTGATCTTGAGCACATCACTTCACTTTTCTGGGCTTCAGTTTCCCAACGTGTATAAAAAGTTTTCACTTGAGGCTCAATTTTTACTTAATATATTGATAATATATGTGAAAAAATATGCTGTAAATTGTGTGATTCTATACAAGTGGTCATTCATTGTTACATAACCATATAAAATTATTTAGAAAAGAGGATCCTTAGAAATAGTTATAATTATTATTTTAATACACTTTTTATGCCCAGAAACATAACTCTGTCTTTGTTCTAATGGATTTCTATGAAAATCCTTTCAAATGAACACAAACAATGGGCTAATCTTCCTGGTAATGTCCAAACTTGGGGAGTTGAGGAAATCATCAATTTATGTTCTGGGTTCTGGAGTTTAAAGTGTTTCACCTCTAACTTAGCTCCAAAGTCAAAAGCATCATAAATCCCAAAAAGGACTTTGATGAAAGAGATAGAATACTATTAAACTGATTGGCAGCCTGGCTTCCCAAAAGCAAAGAATTCTGGTTTTACAAAGTACTTTAAGATTATATATGGTATTTGAGAAGTTGAAATCTAAAACTGGTGGCTTCATTAGGATTGGGCTACTTTTAAGCTCAATGGAATCAGAAATGTCTACTCTCCAATGATGTCACTGAAAAGATTAACTACTTTCCAAAGAAAGTGGGTTTTATGAGCTCAAGCCTGAAATTTGGAAAATGGAGTTATTCATTTTGCAAATAACTCACTAACATCATAAATTAATTAAACCAAGCAGCAAATATTTTCACAGATCAATGAGCTATTGCTAAAGGGTACAGTACAATTAAATCACAGCCTTGGTTAAATGTCATTGCTTTATCACAGTGTGCCTTTCAGAGTTAAGTCGTGTTAACTAATTCAACTATTCAACCAGAAGCTGTTTTACTTCCAAAACTCCTAAGTATTAAACATCAATTCTACTTGGCAGCTGGCCTTTATATTCGGTTCCTGTTGCTTCTCTTCAGAAATTTACACATACTATTTTTGAACACAAAGTAAGAATTATACTTTTGTGGGGGTAGAGTGAATAGAAGTAAAAGAAGGATAAAGAAAATCATGCCGGAATATAAAAATTAGCTTCCTATGGGAAACTCCATTCTAAGGAAAATCTTTAGCTCCAACACAGTGGCAGTACTGCCTCACGTATGGGCAATGATGGAGGCCAAAAGGTCTGACCTGTTTTTCCTCCTCCTCCAGGCTGCTGCAATGTGTGACTCTCTGTCCCAGTCAAATAAAAGGCTAATAATAAAAGGCAAAGCATATGAATACCAGAGCATAGGAGAAGACAGGCTAGAGTTCCCAATTCAAAGAAACTCTGTATTTATCACCTATATCATTAGATTGCAATGAGTAGCAGAGTACATCCTTAAGTACCCTTGAAGTTTTGAAGGATGCTCTACTAACCAGCATTCTTGCCTGGGAACTCCTACAGACAGAAGAGCCTGGCTGGCTACAGTCTGTGGGGTTACAAAAGAGTTGGACATGACCTAGCAACTAATAAACAAACAACTCCTAACTCTCATGTCAATTAGAGCAGCAATCTCCAATCTTTTGAGCACTAGTGACTAGTTTCATGGAAGCCAATTTTTCCATGGACCAGAGGGTAGAGGGAAGATTTCAGGATTATTCAAGCGTATTACATTTATTGTGCATTTTATTTCTATTATTATTACATCAGTTCCACCTCAGATCATCAGACATTGGATTCTAGTGGTTAGGGACCCCTGGATTAGAGGACAGAACATATTACCCACAACAAAAACCCCAGAGCCCCAGATCTTGGTTTTGGCTGCTACTATGGATCCACTTCCCACCTTCTCATCATGAGAAGACAGATCTATTTCAGCCTGGGGTCTGCCAATTGGAGGCACAAGCAGGAGATACAGCAGAGGAGACTCCCATCCTCACCCTCACGCAGGTTTCTGCAAGATGTTTGTGTTCCTCCACAAAGACCCTGTTCCTGTCTGGTGACCCTCTCCCACAGTTGCCCCTTAAGGCCCAAGGGTGATAAAAACTCCCTGTGGTACTTCAACATCCTTTCTGGTTTACCTTAACCCTGTTTACACCCCTGTAAACTATCCTTTCCTTTAATTCTCGTTACCCCATCTGAGAGCATTCTCTGTGCACCGTCAGGATGGCACCTGATTGACCCACCAAAGCTCCTGCCATTTCATGTAGCCCCTCCTGCAATTTCCCCTATATCTTACTCTGCCCTAAATAGGGGAGACCTCTAATGGGCAAGCAGACCAAGATGGCACTGGAAAGGCTTCTCTCGCCTCCTCCAAGTAAAGTACAGTGCATATTCTCCAGGAAACATCAAAGAATCAAGCCCAACTCCTTACTCTAAAATCATTTGGCAGAGAACGAAATTAATAGCAAAGGAAAATGCTAGAAGAACATGTAATGAGTTATTTTACCTGCATTGATTAGATCTGCATCAACTTCATTTTTTAATGGGTATGGACCCTGTAAAATAAAGCACATGTCCAGTTAGGAAAAGAAGTTTCTCACTGAATCACACACTAAAACTTTAATGCAAACAACTCATTTAAAACCTTAGGAAATGATTATCAGAAGACTTGAGGTGAACCTTTTCAAAGTAATCCTGATGTTTTCATGGCTCTATATCTCACATTGATTAGTCTTTTCTACACTAATAAGTGTGATCGGGTAAGTGAAAAATAGTTTCTTCAAACTACCAAAGTCTGAAAGAAATGTTAAGCTATTGGAAATCCAGGTCAATAAAAAAAGTAATTATTTAGTATCTACTATGCAGTCTATGCTATAGTATATCAATGCTGCTGCTAAGTCGCTTCAGTCGTGTCCAGCTCAATGAATACAAACTAAATGGCTACTTTATTGGGCTAGAAGGATCTGAAGAAGCAAGTCTCATCTTTTTGATGCCCTTATTGTCCCTTTGACTGGTAATCCTAAGTTTTTATTTTTTATGTATTTTTATAAACCATCTCTAATAACTTGAATAGGGTGAGCAGTTTCATAACATAACATATATTAAACTAAAAGAGAGGAAATAGAAAAAGAGGAAAGAAAAGGTCTAAGTTAGAGCCAAGAAAGAGAAAATAGTGGCTGTAAAACTTTAACATACTTTCAAAAAATGGGATCAAAAATGTATTCTTTAAATAAACTGAAATGGTAACTAATGTTTTAGACCTGTGTAAATTTTTCTTTAAACAGTGATCATAGTTACGCATATCAACTTATTTCCTTTGTCTTCAAAATGAGGGATCTGGTCACTCTAGATAATCTCTAAGGTATCTGAAAAATGTGAGTCTTTGCAGTATGAATCTTTTTTTATCCAGACGATTATCATTTTTGTGTTTTTGAAAATGGTCACAATCATTGCCTCAATCAGAATCAACTACATGCTCATGACCATAATTTATATTTTACATGCTGGATATACATTTTCCATATGTACAATTTGTACTGTATTAACAGTTAAGATCTACTGAGAAATAATAAAAGATTAGGAATATTATAAATCGTCAGACAATAAGTAATCTCTGCCATAATTAATAAGTAAATAAAAGTTATTCAGGAAGCTAAAGTATTTAATTTTATTTTATGTTAAATAAATATTAAAATAAAAGGAATGGTCAAATTCTATGAGAATATTGAGCCCATTTGAAAAGTTATTCTTGAGAAAGGGAAAATTCTACCCTTTTGAACAACATGGCCTCAAAATGATTATGACATGAGAACTTTTCGAATTGGCCAACTGTCAAAAAATGTCCTGTTCGAAAGGATCAATAGAAATGTTATTCTTCAGTTTCTCATGCTGAGACTTGCTGATTTTTATTTAATATAGGATTATTAATAATCTTCATTATCTTGTGCAGTCACACAAAGGTTAATAAATAGTTTACCTGAACAGGCTGGTGTGAGGTATCTGAAGTCGGTGTTATATAGGGGAGATGGAAGCTCATACAGTGATAAATGAGGAGTGATTGAAAAGCTCATGGAGTTGGGAAACTACCATCTACTCCATAAAATATGACAGGACATGTTCATAAGTACTACCATTTTATGGGAAAAGTTAAACATTTATTATGAAGATGAAGAGAAAGAAAAATAAGATTGGAAAATCTAAGCTAACAACTCTAAGAAGACTGCACTATATAAAATATCTTATTTTCCATCAAGACTGGATAAATAAAACTTTAATTTTTGTCTTACCAAACCCAGGACTCCATTTTCACTTTGCAGATGGACAGTCATATTGGGGCTGATATAGTTGCTGGCCAGAAGTGGTATTCCTATGCCCAAATTGGCTGGAATAAAAGATGTTAAGGTCCAACATACAAAAGGTAGAGATTATGTCATAAATCTTCTACATGAATAAATCTGCACAGAGCGTTTAAAGTCACTTTTTCTGAATGTATTCTCCCACCACTCTCTAGATATTACTTTGTAATTTTTTCAAAAAGAAAACCTCTCAAATAATCACAGCTTTTGCCATGAAGATATCAAAGTAGTGGCTTCAGAAAACTAATCAAAAGGTCATTTTTATTGTAAGACACATTTAGCAAATTTTTGGCTTGTATTAGGACTTATATACTATGTATTAGGACTAATATATTATGATATATGTACTATGACTGCTGACTGATGTAACACGGCCTGAGCTTTGTTTAAAAGCATTTTTCACTATTCGAAACTCCAACTGAGACTAAAGATGATTAAAATATTCTACAAGGGGCTTCTGTGTTTGAATTTTAACAAAGTTTTCCGACACCACCAAAATGTCTACCTAAATTGTATGGATTCCTTTGGGTCACTGTAATAACATCCATTGGTAACTGAATCTTCTCTAAGACATAGAGAGGATGGTGGGGATGCTTAAGTTTCAGTGAACACATCTGAGACCATCTATTAAAAAGAAGCTATGCTGCAGCATCAAAGTGCTAACTGATTGGGATTAGCAGATGCCAACTATTATATACAGAATGGATAAAAAACAAGGTCCTACTGTACAGCACAGGGAACTATATTCACTATCCTATGACAAACCATAATGGAAAATAAGCTGTAAAAGAATCTATGTATGCATAACTGAGTCACTTTGCTGTGCAGTAGAAATTAAATACAACACTGTAAGTCAACTATACTTCAATAAATTTTTTTTTAAAGAGCTAACTGAGGCTATTAAACCTTCTTCAGATGATCAAAGTCCTGGGCTTGATTCCTGGTCGGGGAACTAAGACCCCACAAGCTATACAGCACGGTCCAAAAGGAAAAAAAACAACCGACACTGTCTAGAACCGCTGTCCATGCTGTCCACTAATGCACACCACAGACCCTGACACAAGTAAAGAATAACAGCACTCGGAGGAGATCCTAATAACAGGGAGTGCTTTAAGAATCAAGGCCAGAAAAGATAAAGTGTGTATATGGTACCATATTATAAACTACAAAGGCCAGCAAAACAACCCAACATGCCAGGTCACCTCTAGTAAATACAGTGAGTCTATGAAGGTATGATGATAGCTACCTGGATTACCTCCTACCAAAGCATCCAGTGTAGAGTTAACTGTGTTTCTCACAGTGACGCACGTAACACGCTGAGGTACTGATTCCATTGTGAGCAGGTTATTTTCAAGAAAGGGCAATCCAAATTACAAGTTTTATACTTCAACTTTCTTATCATATGCTGCAATTTTCAGTTCTTTAATATTATTTAGTGAGTCAAACACCAGAGAGAGAAAAGCCCATGCAATTTGGGTTGAAAAAGAGTAGGTGCTGTGCAAAGACCATTATATGAACTGACTTGCACATATTTTTCATAGGCAATACAATGACAGTGAATAAAGGATACCTAGAAGAGAAGCCAATACATCTAAAAGCAGAGTTATCATTTAGTCAGTGTTAACAGTGTCAGTGGTAAACCAGTTGACTGGAGGTAAAAAGAAAGCCCACAGACAAGCTTTCATCTGCTCAGCCAATTTGGTTGACTCTGTAACTTGCTGATATGGGAGCTGAGAAAGAAGGCACTATAATATTCTCTTCCCTGTGTAAATTCCCGCCATAAACCAATGCATAAGCTGAAAGATTAAAAAAAAAAAAATGAAGTGATGGAGTTAAGAAGAAAGTAAAAAAAGGGAGTTTTCCCAGTCAATATCTGTCTGAAAGAAGGTTTTTATGGACCAGAGGAAGTTCAGAGAATGGATACACATGCCATGTTTCTACCTTCTGTCCCAGGACTTTAAGCACAGCTTTACTGTATTCACCATTCAACAAATATTTACCTTATCATACATTATTTGAATTTATATATATTATTTGTATTATATAGTTCAATGGTTAATGTCTCAAAAATTAGCAAAATGGCAGACTCACTGACATTTAAACACATTCAAAATCCAAACATTTTATCTACCCTTTTCTTGACAAAGTATCTAAAGCAGAATTGAATCATTCATTGAATACAAAACATCAGACATAAAAGGGTACACTCACAGGGATCTTTGTCATGGGAAACAAGAGGCTGTTAAGAAGTTGGATCTTATGTTTCAAATGAGTATGTAAATGTCAGAACACAGAGAAAGCAAATAACATTGGTTATAACTAGTACTTCTGAGAATTTAAACCTTCATCTGGGGTAATCTCTTTTCCCAATTAACTTTAGCCAAATGCCAAACTGAACTGAAATTCACTGTATATCAGAGAATAGCTAAGCAAATTTTCAGTCACTATTTTGCTTCAAGAAGGTAAAAGGATTATAATTTCAATTCCATTTATCTTTGTATCTTTAGGTTATATGCCACATTTTGTAAAAACTGATCAATTGCTTTAGAAGCTACAATGGACTAGAAAAGAATCCCTATGCAGGAAGTCTAGTAACCTGATGAATATGTAAAAAGGGCTAAGTCTTTGCTCAGCCCCAGAAGGAATAAAGGATACCATACATGCCATCCTCAAATTCAAGAGCTGCCCGCTTGATGATACGTTCCCTGACATTATCTCCAGGTTTACCAGATGTGGTTTTTATATCTTCCTCTTTCCGGATTGATAAACGCTTTAAAATAAACAAATAAATTATTCATGGTTGAGGTATGCCTTGTATTTTATCACTGCTGAAATACGAAACTGTATTGGAAAAAATTTTAACTCTCCCCCATTACTAACAGGAAGCAAATCTGCAATATAATATAGATTTTTTTTTTTTTTTAACAAAAGAAGAGTAACATGGATGACATTTGATGACAGAAATTATTCTTTAGGAAGTAAATGAAAGGTCAGATTTGTTTGAAGACGAACATACACTTGTTCTATCTCTGAAGCGAATAATTCCTCCGTTACTGTCACAAAGAGTGCTACTACTGTTACTCTTAAGAGTCCTACAGCTGAATTCTCCTCGGGTGCTCAGGGATGGAGCTGGACCAAAGAGAACAAATAGACCTTTCGACTCCGTTTTTTGGTGGGGCTACCAGAATGTGTTTACCAAGTATTGCTGCTATCAATCTCCTATTTCCACCTGCAGAGTTGAGACTGGTTTTGCTATAAGTGCATCACAGAAATCATAGATATATCCAGAAACCAGTCAGAAAACTACTTCCATCACTAGGTCTCTTTGACATAGACTCTGGCCCTGTTTGCAAATGTCCTCTTTTTGATCCCTGGGCCCTGACATTAGTTTTAGACTGCAGTCTCTTCCTGTTTGATGTCAACAGGTAGAGGGCATCTCTGAATCTCTGGTATCTCTTACTGCTTGTCTATTCTGTTGCGGATCCCTACACATTTCTGAATCTTAATATCAACTCTGATCCAGCTGATCTTCATGCTCTCAGTAGCCTTAGTATACCTCCAATGCTCCTGGTAGCCTCTCCTTATCGTGATCTCATATCTGTCCACCAGCTGCTGAGAGCCCAACACTTGTGGGAAAACATGAAAAGACATCAAGATAGTTAGCTCTGAACACTCAAACACTAAGAGTCCAGCAGGGGTAAAGCAACCAAAGGCCTGATTATTGTTCTCTATCTTTCAGGACAGCCATCTAAAACTATGCATTATAAATTAGAACAGTTACAAAAGCTTGGAAGACACAGTCTGGAGAATCATGTAATTTAGTGACATACATGTGGTAAACACAAGGCACTGTTAATCTAGACAATCACACAGATGTCCCCTCAAGATGGACACATGAGAAGCGTCTATTAAGATTCAAAGCAAGACTTCCTGTTCAGCTTTAATTCTTTTTCATCTGGAATAGCTCAAGGGACACATCTCTCTGACAGTCAGATCCATAAATACTGACAAACAAGGTAAGTCAATTACCTCAATTCTTTTCTCATATTTTTCTCCCTTTATAAGGCGATGTACATAAATCTTAGGAATATGAATGTCTTCTGGAGCAAATGATCCAATATCGACAATTTCTTCAACCTAAGCAAAGAGAAAAACATTTTAAATTAAATAATGAGAGTTTAAATTGAATATTTTTATTAAAAAAAAAAAAACAAAGAATATGCATCTTTATCTCCAACTTAGGTTGGACACACAATGTAAAATATATATATGTATATTCATACAAATATCATATATAAATCTACATATACATCAGAGAGAAAGAATACACATATACATACATATACACAAACTTCTAGACCCACAAAAAGAGAAGAAATTCAAATACATGGCCTGAACATAAAACACAGAACATAAAGTTCTAGAACTTTGCTTAAAACAGCCTCAGCTACAAATTTGTCAAACGTTTGTCAGTACAGCTGCTTGAACTTTCACAAATTGCAGCTCAACTATGCAAAATTTGAAAGCACATCCCTTAAACCCAGATTTTCAAAATTAATGGAAATTTATCATATCAAAGACAAAAATCTGTAACAACATCTGCTTGGTCAATTGCTTTTTAAATATAGACGCAAATGCTATTTGTAACGATTTCTAATTATTCCTGTTATTAGCTTCCTAGGATTGTGATAGAACTGCAATTGCTGAAATAATTTAAGATTGATCATTAATTTCAATATGGAAATTTGAAAAAGAAAATATTAACTAACTAGAAATTCTAAAAATTAAAGTTATTCATAGAGCAAAAAGGTACTTTATAGCAATACCAAATGTCCCAAGTCAGTCTGCTATTTTAAAACTCATTTTTAAAAACGACAATAGAAAAATTTTTATATCAACATTAAAAAAAAAAAAACCCTCAGAGTAAAAAGGATTAAGAAAAACTAAGATCAACATTGTTGAGATCAAAAAATTATCTTTCTGGTGCCAAGAAAAAATATTATCTTGAAGACTGAGAGTACTCAGTTTAATAGATGTCATACCCAAAGCAAAGAACTATCTGCAAAGGAAATGACTTGTACAAAGGGAGTTGTATTATACTTGTCTCCTAAACTAGTAATTGAACTCTTCGGAAGTTTTTGAGGTGAAGCACCCCTCCTTATGCTATTCTACCATGTATGCCCAAATCATACTCCTTCCACAATGAAAGACTAATGGGGATTAACAAGAATCGATTTCATTATTATGCACTGCTCTCAAATAGCTGAAAAAAAAATAACAGGACATGGTACATAAAAACCATCTTCTCTGATCGAACAAAAACTCCAAGGAAGAGTCAGTAAACATGTGGGAATCCAAAAATGAAATAGTGAGTAGAGATGTATATCTAATATTCATCTGAGAATGAATCAGGGGGAGGAAGGGGGCTCCCCATTACTGTGCTCTGTATCTTTTCCTCCAAAGTTCTCTATACTCTGATATATTAAGAACATGGCCCTCACTTTTTACATATCCAACAGGTTATTAGGCCTCCTGCATATTGATTCTTTTTTAATCTACTGCAACCAAGGTAGGGATCAGGTAAACAGGAGGTGGATATAGGAAATGCAGAGCAACTAAGTATTACTTCCACCTCTTCAACAAGCCAGGAATTTCAGCCAATTGAGTTCATTCACATTTTACACTTATTCAACTCAAGCCTTCAAAGAAATTCTTGACTTTAAAAAATTTATTTTGAGGATATTATTCTAAGGATATATTTGAAGCCATTTATTGAGGATATGTGTGAAGATTTACTATTCATGAAAATGCTGGCCATAGAATTTGTTAAAATAACATTGAGTTGGGGCTTCCCTGGTGATCTACTGGTCAAGAATCTGCTTGCCAAGGCAAAGGACACAGGTTGAATTCCTGGTCCAGGAAGACCCCACATGCCATGGATCAACTAAGCCTGTGAGCCACAACTACTGAACCAGTGCTCTGAGCCACAACTGCTGACGCCCGCAAACCTAGAGCCCATACTCCAAAAGAGAAGCCACCACAATGAGAAGCCCCTGCGTGGTAATTAGAGTACAGCCCTCCTCATGTCGCAACTAGAGAAAGCCTGAGCACAGCAATGAAGACTCAGGGCAGCCAAAAACACATACAAAAAAAATTTTTTTAACTGAGTTGGGAACAACCTAAAGGATCAACAATAGAATAACACTAAAATATACATGGTATGGGGTTCAGTCTCTGGGTTGGAAAGATCCCCTGGAGAAGGGAATGGAAAACCATTCTAGTATTCTCGCCTGGAGAATTCCATGGACAGAGGAGCCTGGTGGGCTATAGTCCATGGGATCACAGAGTTGGACATGACTGAGAGAGTAATATATTGGCTCAAACGATTATTTATATGTCTGCAAAAACTAAGAGGAAAAACCAAAGGAAACTAGTACTGAAATGCTAATTTTTATCCCTAGGTGACAGTACAAGTTATTTCTGTTTAAGTTTACGTTTATAATCAAGAGGTGAAAAACATGCAAGTTTTTTTTTTTTTAAGTTGCAACAGACATCAAGTAGATGGTTTCCAAAACTAGGAAATACATAAGTGGAGGATGTGATAAATTGCTTAGTTAGCTATGTATCAAAAGGACATGTTAAAAAGAAAATAGAGCCCTAAAAACTGTGGTTTCTAAACTCTAAAAACATTTACAACATTATGAAATGTAAGTTAAAAAAACTTTTTGTTTATATTTTTTAAGAAAATGCAAATTAACCTCATTGCCTAACGTTGTTCCAGTAGATCACACCCTCTCAGCTCTGGCTTGAATTACTGCATCAGCTTCCTCACTGGTTTCCCTGCAATGACCCTTCAGCAGGAGCAAGAAACACACGGGGAAAGAAAAGGAGTCATACTTCTCACTTAGCCAAAAATGTTGATGGTAACCAATCTCTACTTTCTTCTGAGTTCCATCAGAGAAAGTTCCGACAAAAAAACACCAAATCAAGACCAATTTTCTTTACCAAGGGCAACTATATCATGACTTTCACAACAAACGAAGTGAAAGAATGTGTCCCAGTAAAACAACTCCAATGAAAAGCAAGAATGTGGTTAAGCGTAATCAGTTCCAGGCTTTGTCATCCTAATAGGAATGATTTTCATCTTGTGGAAAACGCATGGGCAGCATTTGTCAAAACAATACCAACACTCAACAGGAATGAAAATTTCTATACAAAAATCAAAGCTTTCTCAGAGTTGGTTAGCAGAGTTAATCACAGAGGAAGAAAATATTTAAAGTATAAACCCAAAGAAGAAAACATATGTTTTCAGACAATCTGTGAAAAGAGTTTACCAAAAAAAAAAAAAAAACCTGAAGAAGCAGAACTATCTTAATGTTAGCAACTGAAAGGTTCTGTGCTGATTTTGTGTGATCTTGAAAAAGAACAAATGGGGAGAGAGGGAAGGATCTGGTGAGATCAGACAAAAACATAAGAGTCAAAGGAAATCTGAAAAGAAAAAGATGAATAGAAGGAGTTTGTTAAGGAAGAAGTAAAAATAAAAGTTAACAAGAGCACTCACTAAGCATGGCAGAAATGTACTCCTGAAATCAGAAGTGGGTAAGACAAGAGAAGAAAGAACAAAGAAAAAGCCTCAGTGCACAGTGATGGGCATGTTTAAGGGTCCTGAGACAAGATCAAAATGGAGGAGAGGTGGTAGCTAAGAGCAACCCAGGCTTCTTCCTGGCACGATGCATAGTTCTTATGCAGCCATCTGGTACATCCAGAAATCCAAACACTTGAGGCTTCTCTAATTAGTACTTGTCTTCAGTTATTAGCAGGAAAAGAGAGGCCAGTGAATGTTAATTATTATTGATTTGAACTTTGTTTTAAAAGGTTGCTTTCTCTGCCCTAAACACTTTCCACTTTATAATTCTGCAAAAATTTAAACCTCAGAGAAGGGTAAGAATTCATCCTCGGGTGACAGTGTTTTTGTTTTTCCTTGGCAAACATTATTTATATCTCAGGTAATGTAACAGAGGAGCAGCAAAGTAATAACCTCCTTATTTCATATTTTATTTTAGTGACAACCTCAGTCGGTTATGGCCACAAAAGTGTGCCCAACCCTGAAGGCTGTTAGTGGAAAAAGCTGCACACCTGCAAACCTCACCATGTGAAATAAAGTGAGGTGGGAGGAAGGGGAGGAATCACATTGCAGATTTTATTCCTGAGTCATCTTAGCCTTCAGAAAGACTTAGGATGAATATTCTTCTCTTATCAGGAAACTTAAAAAGCAAATAACAAGCCACAATGGCTTGTTAAAACCATTAAACATTAAAAAACATTAAACCATAAGAAACATTAAAAAAAAAACCACCAGTACCCAAATTAGCAAAAAAAGAAAAAAAGCCTTAGAAGACTAGAAAAATGGAGAAGGGAAGCAATGAGCAATAACAGAAAAATTTAGAAGATGCAGAGGTATTCTGTATACTACTTTAACCCAGAAAATCAGGGAAGAGAAAGAAGAAATGTCGAGCAAAAGGAGGGTTGGCCTGAAGGGCGTCCTTCCCCACAAATCCAACAGAGAAAAAACATCCAAAGGAACAAGAAGGTGCATAGCTTCTTAAGCTCCATGCTAGGGAATAATTTGACTACTACAAAAATATAGTAGAAAATGGCATGAAAGCTGAAAAGATCTGGAAAAATACATGGGGTCTTAGATGTCTTTATAGAAAGGCACAAAAACTGAAAAGATGAGTGGCTATTAATGAAACTGCAACCTTACAAACAGTTGTAAATGTAACCGCATAGTCACTGAATGTCTCACGCCAATGGGCATTCTCCAATGTCTGATGACAATAAGCTCAAAGGCACAAGTATGTCACGAAAACAGGCACAAGCCTGGGAAGCCACTGACCTAGTGATGATGTGACAAAATGTATTCAAAGTGACTTTAAAAGGAGAAAGAATATCGCACTAATGGACATATAATCAAGAGTGCTCACCAAACTAAAGATGTAGATGGCATATTTTTTAACAGAAATGACAAAACTGGCTCAGAAACAAGACAGTGATATAAAAGGGTGATATCATGGAAAATGTCAATTATTAGAACATCTTTTGTTCATCATATTCTTCTGATAAATTCGATATTGCCTTCTGACAAGTTCTATCTTTCAGAATGAAACACTGAGAGAAACCATGATTCTGGACTTTTAACCACTAAAGATAAATTCTTTGGTAAAGTAGAAATGATGGAAACCCTGAAAGAAAGTGACAATGTAAAATTGGAATTTGTAATAAGCCAGGAACTGAGTCTTAAGATATACACAAAAATGTATCCTGGTTTTTGAAGGGAGGTAGATTTTGAAAAGTTGAGAGGATAAAAACAAAGATCAGGATCAAGCAGTCAGAAACTGTAAATGATAGAAGACTATGAGGGATGGAAGGCGCTCAAAACCCCCATTCTGACAGTATGAAAACGGATCATCCTGACAACGAGAACACGGTATACAAAGAAAGAATATGATAACATGGATAGCAGTGTGTCTTCTCGTAGTTTAAAAAGGCTATCTACAAACAGAAACAGACTCACAGACATAGAGAATGGACTTGTGGTTGCCAAGGGGGAGAAAGAAGGGTGGGGCATGGACTGGGAATTCGGGGTTAGTAGAGGCAAACTATTACATTTAGATGCAAACTATTACAGCAAGGTCCTGCTGTAGAGCACAAGCAACTATATCCAATCTGGGATAAAGCATAATGGAAAAGAATATAAAGAAGAATGAACATATGTGTACAACTGAGTCACTTGCTGTCCAGCAGAAATTAGCACAACGTTGTAAATCAACTACACTTCAATTAAAAAAAAAAAAAAAAGCTCATACAAAAGAGAGACACGCATGACCTAAGACAAAATGAGGTCACATGAAACTGTAACAGGTAGGTCAAAAAGTACAAATTGTAATGAGGTGCTGCTGCTGCTGCTAAGTCGCTTCAGTCGTGTCCGACTGTGTGAGACCCCATAGACAGCAACTCACCAGGCTCCCCCGTCCCTGGGATTCTCCAGGCAAGAACACTGGAGTGGGTTGCCATTTCCTTCTCCAATGCATGAAAGTGAAAAGTGAAAGTGAAGTCGCTCAGTCGTGTCCGACCCTCAGTGACCCCATGGATTGCAGCCTTCCAGGCTCCTCCGTCCATGGGATTTTTCAGGCAAGAGTTTTGGAGTGGGGTGCCATTGAGTCGTGTCTAAATACTAAAGACAATGGAAGGGTGGTTTCTGGGGTGATTCTGTTGCTGCTGATGGGGAGTTCAGACATGGTAATCACAACCACTGGAGACAGAAGACAGAATAAAGCACAGCAGCTCAATTCCATTTCACTTCTGGCTTCACGATCAGGGAGAAGAAAAGGGAAGAACTAATATGGCTAAGAAGGAACTGAATTCCAAGAAGATACACCTATATTCTCCAAACTAATTATAGGCTGTAGACCCACAAAAATTACAAGTCAGGATTCTTAAAAAGCCTGAAAATATGGTCACAGAATTACAGTCAAATAAAAAATGGCATAGATGTCAGCGTATGGAAAGGCAAATATACTCCTTTTCAAACTGGGGCTCTATTCACAAGAGTGTGCTAATGAATTATTGAGACTTCACTGGTGGTCCAGGGGTTAAGAAGACGCACTTTCATTGCAGGAGGCAAGGGTTCGATTCCTGATCAGGGAACTAAGATCCATGTTGCGTGGTGGGGCAGGGGAAAGATTATTGAACAAACGGTCCACAAGGTCATAAACAGATAGAAGAACATCGTTAGACCCCAGGACAAGTTTTTTCCCACACCAAGCCCTGCCAAGTGAACTTCATTAATTTGCAGATCTAGCTAGTGCATTTTTGAGTCGAGAGAAAAGCACACAGTATGATTTCACAAAGCACCTGGCCAACTCCCTCACACTACAGTTTTACAGACATACCGAGAAAATGTGACTTGGTTTCATTCACTTTAAAATCAACAAATATGAATTAAGCACCTACTAGATACAACAATGAAGAAAACAGGGAGCCTGCTCTGATGCAGAGACAGAAAGATAACAGAAGAACCACAAAACTACTGGATGGCTTGACAAAGTCTTAGAGGCCTCTGATATTGTGGTTCTTTGAGGGAAATAAGTACTTGCTTAAGACTCTGATGAAAGCTACAACATCTGTCCACACACAAAAATATTTACTGACCTGTAAAATCCCTCTAAGGATTACGAAGGATTTGTCCATAAACATCTACCCATTTCTCCCCCCAAGCCTCAGTGAGACCCCACATTAAAAAAGGACCCCTATTCTAGTGCTTTCGTTACAGGGAAGAATAAAATCTGACTAAATGTTGCATCTGTTTTATTTTAACCTTTCCTTCTCATTGCTTGTCTGCCTCTCTGCCTGAATGTTAAACCAAAGTGCTATTATCCAGGACCCAGTCTACCCTTGGATGGCTACAGGAAGGAAAAAATTAACCCGTCCCCTCCCCAAGTCTGGTCATTCCAGGAGACACTGCAAGATTAATGGCCATATTATTTTACTTCCTTACTCCCTTCCCTACGACTCTGATAAGATTGTTTTTGGGAGACACTAGTCAGCCAGCTTTCTGAATACAGTCATATTCCTGGCCTCAACAACTCTTCTCTGATTTATTGGTCTGTTGTGCGATGAGCAGAGCAAGCTTGGACTTGGTAACACTTTGGTGTCTTTGGTCCTATCCTGTTCAATATCTTTATCAAGCCCTTAAATGAAGACAGGGAATACATCCTGAGCTCACTGTGGTTAAAGAGCAAGGGTCTGGGTACAACTGACAATTCTGAACATCTACATTCCCATTTGCATCTTATAAGACAATCTTAAGCTCATGACCTCCAAATATTCAGCAAAAGTTTGAGCAAAAAAAATGATTAAGGAGCCCAACCAGTCTTTTAATGCTCCAAGAATAGTATACTCTTGGAGAAAACCTACACCACAGTTATAAAGAGTTTTTCCTTCCAATTAAAACAGGGTGCCTACCATATGTAAAACAAATAGCCAATGGGAATTTGCATTACGTCTCTGGAAACTCAAACAGGGCTCTGTATCAACCTAGAGGGGTGGAAGGGAAAGGGAAATGGGAGGGAGGTTCAAGAGGGAAGGGACATATGTATGCCTATGGCTGATTCATGTTGATATTGGACAGAAAACAACAAATTCTGTAAAGCAATTATCCTTCAATTAAAAAATAAATAATAAAAAATTAAAAACAACAACAGGGTGCCTAAGATAAAATTCTGTCTGGTTTTAATAGCAAGAATAGTTGTACTTCACTTGATCATTATTTTCCTTTAAATTACATGTGCTATGAGGGGGGTGGAAAACTAGAAGTTTGGTATTACCATATACACTATTATATACAAAATAGATAATCAACAAGGATCTACTGCATAGCACAGAGGAAAACAACAGAATGGGAAAGACTAGAGATCTATTCAAGAAAATTAGAGATACCCAGGGAACATTTCATGCAAAAATGGGCCCAATAAAGGACAGAAACAATAAGGACCTAACAGAAGCAGAAGAGATTAAGAAGAGGTGGCAAGAATACACAGAACTATACAAAAAAGATCTTAATGACACAGATAACCACAGTGGAGTGATCACTCACCTATAGCCAGACATCCTGGAGTGTGAAGTCAAGTGGACCTTAGGAAGCATTACTCTGAACAAAGCTAGTGGAGGTGATGGAGTTCCAGCTGAACTATTTCAAATCCTAAAAGATGATGCTGTTAGAGTTCTGTACCCAATATGCCAGCAAATTTGGAAAACTCAGCAGTGGCCACGGGACTGGAAAAGGTGAGTTTTCATTCCAATCCCAAAGAAGGGCAATGCCAAAGAATGTTCAAACTACTGCACAATTGCATGTGTGCAGTAATTTTCACATCATTTCAGATGATGTTCAAAATCCTTCAGCTAGGCTTCAACAGTACATGAACTGAGAATTTTCAGATGTACAAGTTGCATTTAGAAAAGGCAGAGGAACCAGAGATCAAACTGCCAACATCCACTAGATCACAGAGAAAGCAAGGAAATTTCAGGAAAACATATACTTCTGCCTCATTGAATATGCTAAAACCTTTGACAGTGTAGATCACAACAAACTGTGTTAAATTCTTAAAGAGATAGGAATACCAGACCACCTTACCTGCCTCCCGAGAAACCTATATGCAGGTTAAGAAGCAACAGTTAGAACCGGACACGGAACAACGTGTTACAGACATGGTTCCAAATTGGGAAAGGAGTACGTCAAGGCTGTATATTGTCACCCTGCTTATTTAACTTCTATGTCTTTGTGACCCTATGGGCTGAGCCCACCAGACTCCTCTGTCCATGGGATTCTCCAGGCCAGAATACAGAAGTGGGTTGCCGTGCCCTACTCCATGGCATCTCTCAGACCCAGGGATCGAACCCCTGTCCCTTATGTCTCCTGCATTGGCAGGAGGGTTTTTTACCACTAGCACCACCTGGGAAACCCTCTATGTAGAGTATATCATGTGAAATGCAAGGCTAGATGAATCACAAACTGGAATTAAGCTTGCTGGGGAAATATCAATAACCTCAGACATGCGGATGACACCACCCTAAAAGCAGAAAGTGAAGAAAAACTAAAGAGCCTCTTGATGAAGGTCAAAGAGGAGAGTGAAAAAGCTGGCTTAAAACTCAACATTCGAATGAAGATCATGGCATCCGGTCCCATCGCTTCATGGCAAATAGATGGAAAAACAATGGAAACAGTGACAGACTTTATTTTCTGGGGCTCCAAAGTCACTGCGGACAGTGACTGCAGCCAGGAAATTAAAAGACACTTGCTCCTTGAAAGAAAAGCAATAACAAGCCTAGAAGGCATATTAAAAAGAAGAGACATCACTTTGCTGAGAAAGGTCCCAGATAGTCAAAACTACAGTTTTTCCAGTAGTCATGTATGGATGTGAGAGTTGGACCATAAAGAAGGCTGAGCACCAAAGATTTGATGCTTCTGAATTGTGGTGTTGGAGAAGATTCTTGAGAGTCCCTTGGACGGCAAGAAGATCAAAGCAGTCAATCCTAAAGGAAATCGGTCCTAAATATTCACTGGAAGGACTGACGCTGAAGCTCTAATACTTACTTTTGCCACCTGCTGTGAAGAGCCAACTCACTGGGAAAGACCTTGACCTGATTCTGGGAAAGACTGAGGGCATGAGGAGAATGGGTAGACAGAGGATGAGTTGGTTGGATGGCATCACCAACTCAATAGACATGAATCTGAACAAACTCTGGGAGATAGTGAAAGACAGGGAAGCCCCGCATGCTGCAGTCCATGGGGTCACAAAGAGTCAGACACGACTGAGCGACTAAACAACAACAGGGAACTGAATGTTCTGTAATAACTTATGTGGGAAAATAAATCTGAAAAAGAATGTATGTATGTATAATTGAATCACTTTGCTGTACACCTCAAACCAAAACAACATTGCAAATCAACTATACTCCAATAGAAAATAAAAAATAAATTTAAAAGATTAGATGTACTTCTAACTATATAAACAAGTCCTATAATTTTTATTTGATATCTTGCACTTGCTATTACAGTATAATTTTTCAGTCTGGTCCTTGCTCCATTTTAAAGCCCTACCATTGCTTTTCTTTCTTTGTAGGGCCCTACTTTTAACTGATGTTATCTTGTGTATTTTCTGTGCCTTATAAGCTACTTTACAATATCTGGAACAAAATGTATAAAAATTAAACAGTATATTTATCAAACTGGAGAATGATACAAGGCCAGAAAAAATACTGATACAATGAAGGTACAAAATGGCCTCTACTGGTTAAAAAAATAAAATGAGCCAATTAAATGAATGCAATTAAACAGGGATCAAAGTTAATATTCTAAAATAACACCTAGCCTAGTCATTTTTTCTAGGAAATAAAAGGGCTTAGCTAACTACCAGCAAAAACACTATAATATGACAAAGATACCCAGAGAACAGTGAAAGAATCTTCCTTTCTTCTCTTGTTCAACCTGAGTTTATGATAATCACCTTCAACCTAATGTTCCTCATTACAAAACAAAAACAGTTCTTTGTCCGTACAATGTTGCATTTAGAACCACAGGATGAGGTGGAAATGGGATGAGTTTGAACTCATTAGGAGAAAAACTTCACCTAAAATAATTCAATTTATTAAAACTGTGACTAGTAGCAAAATTAATAGGACATATTGATCAAAAAAAAAAACAACAGTAAAAAAATTACTTACTTCATGGACTAATCCAATAGTTTATGTAGAATTGAACTGTTTTTTTTTTTAAACAAATTCAAATGCAGCTTATGATAAGTATTATTTTCATTTCCACTGACTAATACAACATCCAGATAGTCTAGACCATGATGGCATTCTGCCTTCACACTTTCTATTTAACCAAAAAATGCCATCCTTCACTAAGTATATGATTTAATAACATTCAGTAAGTATTATAAATATCCAATTTTATTTGTCCTATCTTTTTCTGAAAGAAAACATTAGGCTGTAGCAAATCCAAAGAAATAATTAAAATGAGAACATCTACCCAAAGGAATTAAAATACCTCCAACACATTCATTCAAAGCACCAGCCTTATCTATAATAGTAAGAAAAATTACACCATTATCACACACTCCAAGAAAAACAGTGAGACATGATATAATTAATAGAATTAACTAGGAACAATTTTCAATGAAGAGAGTTATGGAGAAACAAGGAGAGAAAAAAAGTTTGTGCTGGGTTTTACAGCCACAGATAAACTGCCTATTAGTGATGTCAGCTAAAACTTTAAAAGGTTACTTTTTAAGACTGTTTCCTTCAGTTGGGGTCTGTTAATCATCCTTGGAGCTTTTTATAATGCAAGAACACAGTATTTAACACAGAAACTTCAAAGGAGAATTGGGCTAAACTCTAACATTTCCAGAACACAGATAATAGCTGCTTAACCCAACAGGGATTGTGACTCGAATTCAGTTTGTGAATGACTCAATTTCTAAATTTAAAATCATTTAGCATATGCCATTTTGAATATGAGCTTTATTTTTCACTTAAATTTCTATATGTTCTCAATATGCTTTCATTTTTAGGAAGCAGTAAGCAAGGTTGAACCCTGTTTATTTGATTAAGAAAACTAAAATGCTGTTTGCTTTCTCTGATTTAGTATAATAAAAAGTCATAAGGTGCAAAAATAAACTTCAAAACATCTTCTTTCCTCTCTCTGTAGTTCAATTTCTAAAACTAGACCTTTAAGTCCTAAAAGATATTCAAACATATTCATCACAGTCTCAGCTCTGATTTTAGCATTAAGAGCAAATGACTCCTCCCTTAGGACAACTGGCAGAGACAATCAGTTTTACAACTGGCATCACTTGTTCTGATACTGAGCAGGACCCTGTGGGAATCCTGGGTAGGAAAGTCTTTTGGTGTTACCCATCTCTTGATTACAGGAAATAGGTTTCATTCAGCATCCATGACCTTCCTCCCCACTTCCAATAAACAGGTTCAAAAAGTTGGTAATTAGGAAAGGGAAGGGATGCAGAGACAAGAGAGGAACGAATGGTCAGAGGAACAATAGTGTAGCCTTGGAACAGGCTCCTGGTTCCCCATCAAAGGATAAACCTAACAATATCTTTGAGCTGTTCTGCAGATACTAAAAACCCCACCAGCTGTGAGAAATTAATGGGGTGCTGCCCACAAGCACACAGACCCCAGAATCAGTTGGAACCAGAAGGCTGATGACACTGACTCGAATCATTAGAAGAATGTCCATGAGATGATCATCCCTCTTTGAAGCATTACTATAAAACTTCTCACTACCCACTCCTGATGGGCACACACAGTTCTAAAGGCATTAGCTCACTGTGGCCCCCTTTGCCTGTCAAAACAATAAACCTATTCTTTTCTACTTCAACCAAAACTCTTGTCTCTAAAACTTAATTTGGTATTGGGTACCAAAGAGGCTGGATTTGGCTTCAGTTTTCAGTTTTCTTCCAACAAATTGAATTTTAACCTCTAGTCATCACTAGGAAAGCAGAGCTAGTCCTAACTCTGAGGTAGTCATTCACAGCATTAACTGAAAACTAAAGTGAATAAAGCTGATCAAGGTCCTGCATCTAAAATGTCATCTGAGCATATACAGCTCATCCCTGAAAATCAACAGCATATTTGAAAAGTTAAGAATAAAAAAAAAAGAAAAAAGAAAAGTTAAGAATGACAATTTAAAAAGCACCCTGATATTTTAGGCAGAATTTCCCCCCTACCATTAAAGAAAAATGACTATGGTTGACAGAAAAAAAGTAATTTACTGATGTCAATAGTTTGTAAGAGAAGGACTTTTGTCCATACATAATTTCTCTGATGTCTCCTACCCTTAAAAACTAAGAAGATAGCAGAGTGTGAAACAAAGAACTGGATTTGGAGTCAAAAGATATAGATTCTGGGTTTTAGAGGGAATTCCTTCTTGTACTATGCTCTTATGTGAACCACGTAAGGCCATTTTATCTCTAAAATGTGACAGGTGAACTTTAAGCAATGCCTCGTATTCTTTCCAGCCCTTATGTGTTGTAAGTCTATATCAGTTGCTGGATGTTCTACAACCACTCTTCCTGCATAGCTTAGGCGGTAAAGAATCTGCCTGTTGTGCTGGAGATCTGGGTTCAGTTCCTGAGTCCAGAAGATCCCCTGGAGAAGGAAATGGCAACCCACTCTGGTATTCTTGCCTGGGAAATCCCATGGACGGAGGAGCCTGGCAGGCTACACTCCATAGGGTCACAAGAGTTGGATGTGATTTAGCTCAATCTTTCTTTCTTTCTACGATAAAGACCTCAAAGTACACACATTAACCTACAGCTTTCTCATTATTCTGGGTTATTGAGCACTAGATCAAACCCCTTTTACTGGGTGTACTTTGTTAAATGCAACACATGATCTTAATTCCATGTCACTTAGTACACCTTTAATACTCCTCTGCACTTGTGAATTTGCTATGCCAATTCTCTCCTGCCTTATCACGCTGTTGCATTTAAAAGGCCAGCTTATTTGCCACCAATTTATAATCCTTTGCAAATCTAGTTAACTACCATATGGCTTGTTCTCCTTTAGCTGAGGAATAAAAGCTATCTATTCCAGCCAGCATTAAAAGGCACACCTTGAGATAAAGTGATCCCAGAGAAATCAGAGGAAACTAGTCACTGTAATAATGAAGGGAATTACAGAACATCTGGTGGCAGGTTATCCAGCCTCTCCAAGCAGGGCCCAATCAAGAACTCAATCATAAAGCCATCAGGAAGAACTACTGAACACAAGGCATTTTTCACTTTCTTAGACTATGGCAGGATAATGTCAAGCAACTAGCATGGGCAGAACATTTCTAAGCCTGCAAAATGATGCTCATATTTGAACCTTCTGGCTCAGTGACTCAAACATCATTTAATGAGCGCCTCTTTTGTGCCAGGCATTGTGTGCATATGTGGAGGATACAGAGATGAATAGGACAAGGTCCCATGAGGTGCTCACAATCTATTGGAGGAGACAGATGAACAGCTAATCACAATGTAACAAGGTAATAAATGCTATAATAGAGAACAAGCTTCACCAAGAAGGCAGAAAATGAGCCACATAAAGAAGGATGAGGAGGACATTCCAGGCAACGAGAGGCCAGGGCAAACGCCTGGAGTTAGGGAAGGATGTGGCCTATGGAGGAATGTGGAGAGAGGATACTTGTGAAAAAATTTTGGGAACATAGGAATGGAAATGGCAGAAAGATGTGTGAAATTTTTATTTTATGGAATGAGGAACCTAGTTCTGGAAGAGGTATCAGAAACAGCAATCGCTTACCTGAACAAAAAAGAAATATGATTCCCTTCATACTTCAAAACTCTCACAAGAGTTCACTTAACTAATGCTGCTAGGGCAGTTTCTTTTCATTATGGTGGTCTCTCGCCAGAAAGAAATTTTCAATACCATGGCAATCACAGTCTCTCACTCTTACTAATTTTTGGTTGTACACCTGGGTTTTATAGGGGCCTTGTGAAAGGCTACAGGGAAATCTGAATACATTCTAATTTTAGGAGACTGACATATGTTACATGCTCAAACTACAATAATGATACATGAAAAAATGCATTTCTAAAAATTATAACCAGAAACACAAAAGGGGTCAATGAATAATATTTTTCATTTTTCCTCTCACTCATTTCTTACTTAAATCATTTATGTAAGCCATCACTTTAAAATGCCTTTTTTTAGCTATACACTCAAACCAGAACAATTTGGAAAGTAAATCCTTTAAAAAAAAAAAAAGAAAAGCAGCTAATTTTTCAAGTGAAACAATCTTGCACAAGCCCTAATTAGCACTTCACTATTTGTAGGCCAGATCTATATTTGAGGTGGAAAAAATAACATTTTTTGACAAAGTCTCTGGAAGGAGTGAGGAAAGCCACTATTATTTTAATAGGAGTGACTAAAATCACAAGCTAAATTCTTAACACCAAAGTGGAATAAATCGAAAAGTAGGTCAAACATTGTTCATTAAAATAAAGGTGAAAACAAAATTAGTAAATGAAACTTTTGTTCTTTCTTGCAATAAGATAATTCATAACAGTACATCTCCTCAATTTATGTCACTCATACTGTGCCTTATTATTCAATAACTTTTCAGGAGAGAATATCACAGGTAAAAGATTCTAAAACCATTAGATTATGTTAGAAATACCCTCTGGCCCTTTCTTCCCTTCTCTTTTTTCAACAGGATTTATGTCCTCATTTGCAGTGAGATGATTTTGTGGGAAATCACGACTGTAAGTTTTAGAGAGCTGTCTCAAAATGGTGAATCAACGGAGCACTTGACTCACACCTTATTTTAGGAATGAGTTCTGGGGGTACAGCTGCCGCCATGGTTACTTTTTGAGAGCCTTATTCATCTTTACTCCCATAACCGGGTGACTGCCTCGAAGTTCAAATGCCCTTCCTTTGCCTGAGTTCAGCAGATGGGGGATCACTCAAGAAGCTGGGTTCAAATCCAGAAAGCCTAACTCCAGAGCTCATGTGTCAACCACAATCCTGCACGTCCTCTTTCTCCTTTTTTAAAAAAAAACTTATTTTATATTACATATATTATATATATATAGCCAATTAACAATGTTTTGATAGTTTCAGGTGGACAGCAAAGGGACTCAGCCATACATACACATCTCCAGTTCAGTCAGTTCAGTCGCTCAGTCATATCCAACTCTTTGCAACCCCATGGCCTGCAGCACACCAGGCCTCCCTGTCCATCAACAACTCCTGGAGCTTACTCAAATTCATGTCCATCAAGTCGGTGATGTCATCCAACCATCTCATCCTCTGTCATCCCCTTCTCTTCCCACCTTCAATCTTTCCCAGCATCAGGGTCTTTTCAAATGAGTCAGTTCTTCACATCAGGTGGCCAAAGTAACATCAGTCCTTCCAATGAACACCCAGGACTAATCTCCTTTAGGATAGACTAGTTGGATCTCCTGCAGTCCAAGAGACTCTCAAGAATCTTCTCCAACCCCACAGTTCAAAAGCATCAATTCTTTGGTGATCAGCTTTCTTCACAGTCCAACTCTCACATCCACACATGACTACTGGAAAAACCATAGCTTTGACTACATAGACCTTTGTTGGCAAAGCAATGTCTCTGCTTTTTAACATGCTGTCTAGGTTGGCCATAGCTTTTCTTCCAAGGAGCAAGCGTCTTTTAATTTCATGGCTGCAGTCACCATCTTCAGTGATTTTGGAGCCCAAGAAAATAAAGTCTCTCACTGTTTTCATTGTTTCCCCATCTATTTGCCATGAAGTGATGGAATGTATCCATTCTCACCCAAACCCACCTCCCATCCAAGCTGCCACATAACATGGAGCAGAGTTCCATGTGCTATATAGTAGGTCCTTGTTGGTTATTCATTTTAAATATAGCAGTGTGTACATGTTGACCCCAAAGTCCCTAACTATCCCTTCCCCCACATTCTTCCCCTCAAGTCAACATAAGTTTTTTTCTCTACATCTGTGAGTCTGTTTCTGTTTCATAAATAAGTTTATTTGTATCATTTCATTTTAGATTCCACATACAAGGAATGTCATTTGATATCCCTTATATAACTCCCTCTTATACAACTCATTACCTAAGAACTCCTGGGAATGAAATACTAGACATGCCCATTCAAATAATTATCATACTTACAGCAACACATAAAACCACACATACACACAAATACAAAAAAAAAAAAACAATAAATATTCAACTTCCCTAGTGATCAAAGATATGCAAAATTAAAACCACAGACAGTTTTTTTTCACTTAGCAGATTATCTAAAAAAAAACTATAATATTCATGTTGTTGAGAATGGTTCAAAATGATACTGTTATGTATCATTACAGGGTTATAATTGAAACTACCTGCCTATAGAATAATGCAGCAATATTTATCAAAAGTTTGTAAAATGTTGAGGTACACATCCAAAAAATTCACTTCTAGGGATTTCATCAAATCATCAGACACTCACAGATACAAGATACAGATGTTTATCACAGCATTACTAATAATAGTGAGCAAGGAAAACCAACATGAAAGTACAACAGAACTGTTGATATAAATTTGAGTATAATTACTAAAATATCCTCTTTTGGGGAATATTTAATGATCTCCAAAAACTTTCTTGGAACTTCCCTGGTGGTCCAGTGTCTAAGATTTCATGCTCCCAGTGCAGGGAGCCCAGGTTCCATCCCTGGTCAGGGAACTAGATCACAGAGGCCGCAACTAAGAGTTCACACGCTGCAACTACAGATTCCGCATGTTCCAATGAAGATCGAGGATGCCACCTGCTGAAACTAAGACTGGGCAGAGCCAAATAAATACTTTTATTAAAAATGCTTAACACTTTACAGTATGAAAAAAATTAAAATATGATTCTAATTTTATAAAAGCAAACATATAGGTAACAAACAGGAATTAACAAAATTGAACCAAAGAATTCCATTCCATTTTTTTCCCTCAAGGCCCTTGATTCTGTGGAAGATGTGTTTCCACACTCCATTCTGGCCCATCCCCACCCAAGTGTCCTTAGACCTGTGAGCCAAGAAAGAGACTGTAAAATACCTGAAGACCTATCCTTCCTTTGCTTGCCCGCGTGCTAAGTCGCTTCAGCCATATCTGACTCTGCAACCCCATGGGTTGTAGCCCACCAGGCTCCTCTGTCCATGGGATTCTCCAGGCAAGAATACTGGAGTGGGTTGCCATGCCCTCCTCCAGGGGATCTTCCAGACCCAGGGATCAAGCCAGTGTATCTTACGTCTCCCACACTACAAGCGGATTCTACTGCTGAGCCATGGAGAAAGTTCATCCTTCCTTTAAAAGCCATCATACACGTGTATCTAAAGAGGGCTTCCCTGGTGGCCCAATGAGTTTGAGCAAGCTCTGGGTTGGTGATGGACAGGGAAGCCTGGCATGCTGCAGTCCACAGAGTCGGACATGACTGAGAGACTGAACTGATTGCAATGCAGAGAACATGGCTTTGATTCCTGGTCCAGGAAGATCCCACATGCAAAGAGCAACTAAGCCTGTGCGCCAGCTGGTGAAGCCTGCGCGCTGTAGAGCTTGTGCTCCACAACAAGAGAATCGACTGCAGTGATAAACCTGCACGTACAGCGCGACCAGAGAGTAGCCCCCACCTTCTGCAACTAGAGAAAGTCCATATGCAGCAACGAAGATCCAGCACAGCCCAAAATAAAAATAAATAATTTTTTTAAAAAAGTACCTACACAAACAAAGCTAAGAAACAGAACACTTTAGAGGTTACAGCCACAAACCGTCAGGATCCCACAGCAATGACTGTCTTAATCATTAAATTTAGCACCATTGCTCTAGATACAGCTTCTAATTTCAGGCTTATCCTATCACAACAACTAAACTGAGATATCATCTAAGATCATCACTGTGTCTCACAGAGCAAATCCTTATCATTGTGAACTTAACAGTCATGTTTTTTTTTACTATCTTTCCAAGCAACTCTGAATGTGGTCATTTCATAAAATATGAAACTTCAGATTTCATAAAATATGAACTTGGTCCAGTGTGCAGTTAGAATGACTTTCTAGCTAATTGTTCATTTCCCACATTTAAGTGAAATACTGTTTTCTGTCTAAACATGGTCATACATAAAGTAACTTCTTGAAAGAAAGAAACGTTTATTTCCTTATGAAAGTCAGCACACTGGACTAACACGAGTTCTTGGTTACTTGGACAAATACAAGTACCTTATGACACAGTATTCTCATCTCCCTCCCTCCCCTTAAAACATTGCTTTCATTCATCTATCAGTTATAATTATGAACTACATCACTACTATTATTCTTGTGAACAAACTGTTTCTGCTGATTTTCAGTTTGTTCACTTTTTTATTGTGAGGACAAGAGTGGTAATGGCTAAGGTTCTTAGATGTCAGTAAAGAAAATGGAAATTCCTAGTTTTTAAGTAGATAATCATGCCACTATTTATTATCCAGAATCCTAAAATTTCTATCTTGTTTTCAAACTATTGTCTGAAATGAAATTAATATCATCTACATCATTTTTATTGGGGAGAAACCATTCTAGCTTCTCAAGTGTAAAGACTCTCATTTTATAGCTTTCAGGAGATTATCCTATTTTATAGGTTTTACGAGGTTAACATTTCTGAATGATTTTTAATTTTATGTTTATGGAAGTATTAACATTATCCTGGAGCCATACTTAGTTAACTGAAAAATTCAATTAGCTAAAGGTCTATGACCCTGCCCTTAAGGAGCTAGTAAATTATACTTTAAATATTAACACTGCAAAGTATAAAACAAAATGTATCTTAAAATACATCCATTATCCTTCATTAATCCTTAAGAACATGTCTTCGGAGGCAGAAAGAAATGTCTTTAAATCTTAACTCTCCTTTATTAGCTTTATCATAAAGTTTCTCCTTATCCTCATTTCCTCCCTCTATAAAATAAAGATAATAAAACCTACCTTACTAGGCTATTATAACACATGACCTTATTTGCTTTGTACGTAAGTTCATGGTATAAATAGTTCTTGTTGCTATTGCTGTTCTTATTATCATTAGGCTATAACTCCTTTATCTATTATTGCCACAGTTGAAAACATTTCAATTAGGGATCTACTCCACTTTATGTAAGGCACCCTTTACCTGTTATCTTTTCTACTTGGACCATTTTACTGCCCCTTCTATTTTCTGGGAATGAATTTTATGAAGAAAAGTTTTCCATTCTATTTTCTTCTCTCCTTATAAAATCTAGTCCTCATTAATCCACATATAAAATGCTACTCTGTATTGATGTATTAAAATATTTATCAACAAAAAGGAAAAGTAAGTGAAAACTTTTTGGGTGCAAACATAATGCCAAAAGCACTGGAGGGAAAAAAATCTATAAATAAAACAGCAGCTAAAATACTCTTTACAGCAGAAACTGATCTATAGAACTGCCTTTAAAATACCATTTAATACTTCCTTTCTTCCTAAAGATTTGATTCCATTTCTGAGATGTCAGTTTTCAAAATGAATGAGCTTTGTAAATTTCTCAATCTGGAAGAAATTTAAATTATACCAAAACTTTCAAACTCAACAGTCTTAATCCTATAGCTTGAACAGTCAACCTGTATTTGTCTGAATTTGATAATAATGAATTTTTCTTCCCTGAGTTTTGTCTGTGCCAGCAAACTTTTTCCAAAATTTAAAATAAAATTCTAAACTGAAAAGAATCTTTTCAAGAATACAAGGCAAAACTTGTGTCCTTTCCTGTAATTATCAAGGAAACTAAAACAGCTTCTTTAAATGAATAACCCAGCTCCTCTTCACAGCAAGCACAGAAAAGATACTAGGTTATTCAGGTTCCTGTTTAACTTCCCTCCATAGGATTTGGATTTAAAATTCTCTTCAAAGAAACTGAGTGCAGGCTTAGTTATTCAGTGACAGAAATTAACACTAAATTTCAGAAGCCAAGTCGGAGAGAAAGTTACCTATATTCCCAGACATGCGTGGTCTGGGCTTCTTCATGGAACGAAAAACAGAATAAAAAACCATCACCAGTGCTTCCTTGTCCACAGGGAATATATTCCAAGATGTCAGTGGATGTCTGAAACTGTGGAGAGCACCAAAACCCTACATATACATTTTTATTCTATACATATAGACCTATGATAAAGTTTAACTTATAAATTAGGCACAATAAGAAATTAACAATAATTAATAATAAAATAGGGCAATTATAACAATATATTATAATAGAAGATATGTGAATGTGGTCTTGCTCTCTCAAATCACCTTACTGTTCTGTGCTCCCCCTTCTCCTTGTGATCATGTGAGATGACGAGATGCCATGAGATGAAGTGAGGTGAGGGACAGAGGCAATGTAACGCAATGTTAGACTACTGCAGTTAAGCACCCTACGTACGAACCTTCAGGTTCCAAATTTTCAAAGGTGTAAATGTGTGGTCTCATGTCCAACCACATACGTTAGTCCACATTTCTGGCATACACTGTCACATGTATGCATCCTCTACGAGGGGTGCCTTTGTGTACTTTACTGTACAGTACCGTGTAGGATACAGTGTCACAGTATCATTATTTCAAGCCCAGGATGTCCAGAAGCAAGCATAAAGGCAGTGGTACAGCTAAGAAGCACCAAATGATAACAATGAAAACAAAAGTGAAAATAATTGAGAGAGTGGACCGAGGCAAAAAGTTGTACTGTAATAATACTGTACTGCTGCACTTTTCAAGATACTATACTGCAAGATTAAAAATGTTTTTATTTTTGTGTTTTTATCCATTATTTGTGTGAAAATTATTAAAACCTATGACAGTACAGTACTATACTGTATATACTGTATGTACTGTAATAATACTGTACTGCTGCACTTTTCAAGATACTATACTGCAAGATTAAAAATGTTTTTATTTTTGTGTTTTTATCCATTATTTGTGTGAAAATTATTAAAACCTATCACAGTACAGCTGATTGAGTTAGTTGGGTACCTAGGCTAACTTTGTTGGACTTAACGAACAAACTGGACTTTTGAAGGTGCTCTCAGAACTGAACTCATACATATGTAAGGGACTTACTGTACTGACCTTCTGATGATATGTCAGAAGGAGGACCAACTGCTCTGGGTCCTGGATCATAGACATTATATTGATGGCTGGATGTTAGGAGCAGAAGATGTTGACAATTGGGGATCCCGGGTGGGACAGAGCTGTAGGGGATGAGATTTCATCACCCTATTTAAAACCTATGAATTGTTTATTCTGGAACATTCCATTCAATATTTTTGAACCACAGCTGACTATAGCTATCAGAAAATGTGAAAAGCAAAACCTCAGGTAAGGAGGAACTACTGTACTTTCTAACAGTTAAGTCATTCTTGGTTTCTAATCATTCATTATTTCTCCCAAATAAACAATTTCAAATCATTTCATCGAAAAACAAACTAAATAAAACATACTTTTCCCTGAGTCTGAAAATTCAGTAAGGCAAAGCTTTCATAAGGAAAACACATCTGCAGACTGACTAACTTATACGTAGCAGCGTGCTGCATCCTAAGGAAATAAGGATCTATTTCTGGACTCTTGGTCCCTCTGATGTTTGTAGGTAGTGGTGTGCACTGAGTTGAACATAAACCATCAACGAGTATCTAAGGCTCTCTTTATTCATTCTGTTTCTCTTACACCCCCTAAAACAATAAATGTTACTTTCAGTGGAAAGAATTCAAGGAGGATATTCAGCAGAAGTATGTTTTATCAGAGAACAAACATTAGTTTCCATCCAAAACCAGAATATTTGAACCTTCTGAGCCAAAGTACAAAAAGAGATAAACAGATCATTGGCTAATCCTCCATTTAAAATATGACAGCAGAGACTGGTCATTATTTTTTTTTACTGTATGCAACTTGAGCTAATGAAATGACAGATCTCTAACAACATTCCTTTTTATAAGGGGTTTGTAGTGCTCCCATTAAAAGTCATCACTGCATTTGCTTGACGTAAGTTATCAAACATATTTAGGCTGACTTTGATGAGCTTTAAATATTAGGTAATTTACAGCTGATTAAAGCTAACAATGGCTTCCCAGGTAGCATTAATGATAAAGAACCCGCCTGCCAATGCAGGGTAGACATAAGAGATGCAGGTTCAATCCCTGGGTCAGGAAGATCCCCCTGAGGAGGGCATGGCAACCCACTCCAGTATTCTTGCCTGGAGAATCCCATGGACAGAGGAGCCTGGCGGGCTGCAGTGCATAGGGTTGCAGAGTCAGACACGACTGAAGTGACTTAGCACGCATGCATGCAAAGTGAACAATATATTTAAAAAACAATTAATTCTTGCTTTTTTTGTTATTATCAAAAACAATTAGTTTTTTGATAATGCACTAAGATTTTAGAAATTGGAGGTATTATGAAATTTTTATTTCCTTAAATCTCAAGAACTGTGGAAGACAGGGAAAGGATAAGGCAGATATACCTTGCCAGGTACTATTCACAGGGTGGTTCTACAGTCATTGTCACTGGGCCAGTGAAAACCACAGTCATCTGAGGTTCATTAATCAAAGCAGCAGGAGGGATCAAGGTGAGAACATAGCACTTCAGAGCTTTACAAAACACATCCAAATGCCCTAACCCACAGACATTCAAAATAGACCTGAGAAATAGAAATAGGAGATGCTATAAAGAAGCTGGGATTCTTAAGTACATTTATTTGTCCAAAGTCACAATGTCACAGAGGGGCAAAGGTGTGATTCTTAATCTCAGATACTGTTCACCAAATAAATAAATAAATATACTGAGACTCCTAATGCTTGATTCCAGGACCTTTCCCCTAAGTGGTCTTTTCCATTCCATGACTACTTATCAAATACATGTAGATTATTTCCAACTGTATAACTCTTTCTAGACTTTCTCCTCTGAGCACAACACATACATGTCCATCTTCACCTACATCACCATTTGAATGCCTAAAAATGCCAATCAATCGTAGCTGGGTTCTTGTTACTTCTTCCAAAAGCTGTTACCAGGCTTTCTCAACTCTATAGGTGACACACCATTGCTTGAGTAGAGTAGGAATCATTTTATTCTCTGCCATCCCCCTACCCCAGTCCACGTCCAAGGCATTAGCAAGTCTGAAAATATTCCTCTTCCAAAATACTGTATACCTCAGTTCCGCTACCTCTCCCCACCTCCACTCCACCACTCAAGTCCAAGCCATAGCCACCTCTTGCCTGGATCACACCAACAGCCTCCTCATTGGCTACCATGTGTCTTCTTTCCTGCCTCCAGAAAAATCCATTCTACACACATCACCTAAAATCACAACCCTCTCATTTGTTTTAAAATAAGGTGCAAGCTTCTATAAAAGCCCACTTAGCTACATTTTCAGAGTTTCACAATTCTTCTTGTTGTTCAGTGTCTTAGAAATAAAGCTTCAGGACTTCCCTGGTGGTACAGTGGATAGGAAAGAATCTGCCTGCCAATGCAGAGGACATGGGTTCATTCCCTGTTATGAGAAGATTCCACTTGCCTCGGAGCAACTAAGCCTGTATGCCACAACTACTGAGCCCATGTGCTACAACTTCTGAAGCTCGTGTGCCTAGAGCCTGTGCTCAGCAACAAGAGAAGCCAATGCAATGAGAAGCTCACGCACCGCAGCGAAGAGCAGCCCCTGCTTACTGCAACTATTGAAGCCCATTCATAGCAATGAAGACTCAACACAACAAAAAAACACTTAATTTTTTAAAAAAGAAAGAAGGATAATCAACTGTGTCCTAATACAAAATCTTTTGGATGTTAAAATAAAAACGAAAATTAAAATTAAAAAAAAAAAAAAGGAAAGCTTCAGCATTGTAATGGCAGGACCATGGCAGAAGAAATGTGGAAAAGCAGGACTCCAAGTCTTTCAAATGTCCCTTTCATTAAGCCATTCAACTTCCTACTGATCTATTCCAGAAATGTATCTATGTCTCAGTTTCCTCATGGGTAATATATAATAAAGTTGCTTCTCCTCCTACCTCACCTGGTGATTAAGAGGATCAAACTAGATACGCATATGAAAAATCACTTTGAAAACATAAAGCATTACAAAGTAATATAAAACGCATGCTAATACAGAAGTGGTACTCAAGCATAGGGTTTTCTGGGCCTTTGCTTACAAGAACGAGGAGGCAAATCTAGCTGAAATAACTGACTTTCAGGAATTCCCTGGTGGTCCAGTGGTTAGGACTCTCACTGCCAGGGTCCCAGGTTCAATCCCTAGTCAGGGAGCTAAAATCCCATATGCGGAATGGCAAAGCAAAAATTAGTAAATAAATAATTGACTTTATCTTTAATTATTAGAATACATTTTGGCTGGATGGAGCCTTTTCTATTCCTTAAGAGGACTAGTGCCACATAAGAACGCACACGACTACCCTAGTGAACTTTCTGATTTCAAGTTTCCCTTAGCAATAAATAAGACATAATCAGATAACTCTTACATACATATTCCTGATTAAAAAGAAAATCAGAAGCAAAAGTCCCTGGTTTGGAAGGCTGAGACAACCAGTCTCACCTTGCCCAAAGTCTATCCACAAGTCTTCTCCTGGGCTGTCTCTGAGAAGCAGGAGGCAGAGCTCCAGAGGAGATGAAAACCCAGGGTTGCAGAGCCCTTCCAAACCCCAGGCACACAGGACGACTCCAACTCTGGACCATTTTTGCAGCTCCTGGACACTCTGCCAGCCAGCAGGAGCTGCAGGTGCGTGCTGGACCCAGGTCAAGTTGGAGAAGTCCTCACCCCATCACCCCAGGATATAGACACTGTACATAAGAAACTGGCCCTCAGGTATGTGCTAAAATCTAATGGGCAAGAAAAAGCAAGATGCTTCCAATAAAATGAGTCTATCAGTACAGAATTGTATTAAAGTCAGATTTATTGACAAAAGCATTGAGATAGTAAATAAATTGTAAAAACCATGGCAAGATAAGTAAGTTGCTATATCTAATCTTCCTTTCTTCATGGTTGTCCCCAATACAGGCCTACTAAATTACATAATCATTTTACTACTTCTTCAATTTAATTTTTTCATTGATTCTCTTCAAACCAGCTATCATTATTTTATTTCAGTTCTACTTAAGTTCACTGGTCCTTTAGAAAATAATAGTTAGTGACATTTAATATATTTAGAGTATACACATGGAAATTATGCCATAAGTCAAGGGTTTGAAAGTTTTTTTCTGTAAAGGGCCAGATAATGTTTCAGGCTTTGCAGGCTTCATACTGTCTCTGTCACATATTGTTCTTTTCTTTTTTCAAACAACACTTTAAAATATACATATATTTTTTTAAAACTTTATTTAAACTTAAATGCATATTGTCACAAACATTACTTCTCATCATTTTATTTCTCAACAAAGACAAGGTCTTGCTCTAACTTCTCCTTCCCCTCACCCAAGTTGCCAATATACATATTTTAAAAATATATATATTTAAAAAATATATATAAAATATATAATTTTATAAAATATATTATATATATATATAAAATATATATAAAATATATAATATATATAAAAATATATATATATAATATATAAAAATATAAAATATATATATTTTAAAAATATATATATTTTTAAAATATACATATTTTAAAAATTTCTTACCTGTTAGGCAGTACAGAACAGGTCACATTGCAGTTTATCAATCTTTGTTGTAAATAATAATTATGAACTAACAGTATATAGGATATATACAGTATACACAACAGAAATTAGCCTTTCACTTATATCACACTTGTTCAACAGGCTCCCTTTTCCTAAAGCAGGTTCTAAAACTAGAAATGCTCTATATTAGAGAAGGATGATGTATGTGTCCTCACAATTTTTATGAGAAAAAAATTCCATGAGGTATTCTTTTCTCTCCTCTTAAGTGGTCAAGTATAAAAGATGTTCACTAAGAACTAATGAACAATCACTTAGAACGTACATATTTATGATGAAATTCAAAAGCAGTGTAGACACATAAAAGACAAATTTGTGAAGCCTCAAAAATTATACATAGATACAAAGCCAAACAGCCCCAAATAGCTAGAATTAAATCTACCAATCCATCAAAAAAGGAGGGATGTATTATTAAAATGACTTTCTTTTAGGATCTCTGTACTAACAATAAAAAAATTGCACCAAAATTTTGTAAGGATAATGGCATACAAATGACTTGCTGTAATTGGTATTTCTACCCCACAATGTAATGAAGTCCATTGTAGCTGAGATAAAGGAACTCTTACAGAGTTCCTGCATTGTTACCAAGCAACAAGAAATAAAATGTCAGGATTAGCACTTGATTTAATATATTTTTACCATCAATAAACCATACTTTATCCTGCTATTCTTCTGGATGTAAATGGTCATTAGTTTAAGGATTATATTTAGTACTCTTTAAGAGTATGCAAAAAAAAAAAAATTGCAGTGAAGTTAATTTGGGCACTCATAAACTTCATATTTTTTATATTTACTGCTTCCTTAGCAGAAACAACAAATAATAATATAATAGTGATTCTATTACTTAGAAGGTTATTTTGTCAAAATATTCAACTACAATGTGTCTTCACTAAATACATCTTCATTAGTATTCAAATATTTTCAAATTAGTTTTGCATTTTATGAAAAGTCAAGGAAATGTCTCTAAACACTTCAATACTTCAAAATAAGTAGAATGAATCAGTTCATTTAGTTGTGTAAGGATATTATCATCTGTCAAAGCAATGTATATCTGGCTAAATTGTAGCATGAAGAATTTATAGCTATCTCTTTCAGAGAGGCATAGCAAACAATTAAAAAAAAATGAAATCCAAAAGCATGAATAAAATCTTATAAGTGAAAAACTGTAATAAGAGAAAAACACGTAAATTAAAGATATCAGATAATTTAGCAGGCTTAAAAATCAATCATTTAAAATGATATCCATAGCTCACCACATCCATTCCCAAAGTTAACACTTGAGAAAGTGACTGTATTATGCCTTAGGATTGATGGATCCCAGGGTTCTTGGTAGATTGGTGGGAAGAGGATGTTCCTTCTTTATATTTTGCATCAAATAGCTTTCCTACCCCACCTGTGTTTTTAAAGAACTTGTGTTGAGTGCTCATCTCAACTGGCCTGTGTGAATGAAGTAAAGAAGACTGGGATTAAACAGGTCCTTGCTGTCCTCATCTTCTGCCTAACGAAGAGAAGTAGAAAGCATTACCAAGTAAATACTAAAGTGCAGTGAAAGGCATTTACTGTATTATGTTTTACACGGTGAATGTCACATTTGACATTTCAGCCAAGTTTTCATAAACTTCACATCTCCACATGTCAATCAGAGATTTGTGTGTGGGCATAAATCCCACACAGGCATGAGCAGGGGCCGTCTGTGTGTGGATGTGTGTCCTTAACAGTGCATCTGTCTAACGAAGTTTCTCAACGTGGTTAGATATGTTTCTCTTGGGTGGATAGAACCTTTCATTTTTTTTCCTGTTTGGACCTAATTTTTTTTTCCTTTTTACTGTTTTTTGGAAAAATTATGAGTTTCTCTGTAATATCAAAAGGCATTAGCAATCTAAAGATTAAGAATAAAAGCAATCTAAGAGGAAAGGCATTATGTTTATCTCTTGGGCAGTTTCATTTTTTCTAAAGCAGGATGAAAGATGACCAGTTTCTAAAATGTTGATATACTAACTGGCCTGCTTGGTGGAAATTAAATGTTCACAAGATCCACTGAAGTGATTAAGTCAAACAGCTAAACCCACTGTGTTCCCACCTTCTAGTAAAACGTGAACTAACCACCAGTATGATTTCCTCTATGAAGATAATGCATAAGCTGGTATCAACACAGAGTTCTCCAAAGAGGGCCAGAAAGTCACAAAAGCCAGGAGGTTCCAATATAAAAATCACATTCTCCATTCATCTCAGAGTTTTAAAGTCAGATTTAGGTCTCATCATCCCAGGAACGATTACAAAATGAACTAAGTATAGAAATCATACTACTCTCAAGATGGCTACCCTCACGTAAAGATTCACTGGCCCACCACCTCACACTGGAGAAAGGGGAGTATGGCATTTCAACTCTTCAAGTCCACCAGGAATATTCCACCTGCTGCTTCTTCCGCCACCCAGCTTACTCCCCTGCCGGATACTCCAGAACTATCTTCCTTACTTCCCTGAGGTCTCTATTCAAATGTCATCTCAGTAGCATTATATCTCCTTTTTGTTATAAACCAACCCATCCAGATTTCACTTTTGGAATTCCTGGTGGTTCAGTGATTCTGCATTCTCACTGCTGAAGGCCCAAGTTCAATCCCTGGTCGGGGAAGAAAGAACCCAAAAGCCTCACAGTGAAGACAAAAACAAAATTTAACTTTCTTCTCTTGACAGCTCATGTCCCTTTCCATGCTTTGTTCCATTTCTTTAATATTTATCAATATTTAATATACTATATATTTTACTTATTGATTGTACCTATTGTCTATCTTGAGCATCATCATGTAAGCTCATGAAGGATATAATATCTGGTACTTATTTCAAAATACTTCAAGAGGGGGCTTCCCTGGTGGCTCAGTGGTAAAAAATCCACCTGCAAAAGCAGGAGATGTGGGTTCAAT
The DNA here is from genome assembly GCF_032452875.1 of Bos javanicus. Taxonomy (NCBI): domain Eukaryota; kingdom Metazoa; phylum Chordata; class Mammalia; order Artiodactyla; family Bovidae; genus Bos; species Bos javanicus. The sequence goes on along the minus strand of NC_083887.1, from coordinate 32,627,220 downwards.
CCCCGATCCAGGATCCCATATGCAGAGGAGCTACTAAGCCGTGTGCCACAACTACTAAGCCTGTACTCTAGAGCCCAGGGAACCACACTATGGAGCCCATGCACCACAATTCCTGCAGCCTGTGCTCTGCAACAAGAGAAGCTGCTGCAATGAGAAATCGGCCCACTGCAATGAAGAGTAGCCCCTACTTGTCACAACTAGAGAAAGCCCAAGCACAGCCACAAAGACCCACTGCAGCCAGAAAACAAATAAATAAATAAAAATCATTTTAAAAAATATTACAAGAGGAGAAGGAAGGAGATGGGGATGTAGATGGGGCAGGAGTGATCAAGGGTGGGCAGGTGTTGGAACAGCAGGATGAGCTCAGATGGGTTCATTACACTCTTCCATTTACTGTTGTATATGTCCATTACCCTTCATAATAAACATTAAAAACAAAAATCTGTAATACCTTTACACTGCAACCTGCCCTTTTCCTCATCCACTAATCAGAAACAACACGTCCTCATGCCCAGATGGCAGATGAACCCTTAATATTTTCCTTTAATTAACCTCCTCAGGAGCCATGGCATGTGCCAAGCGCTAGCACAGAACACAGAAGTCACAGTCCCCAGAGCATGGCTCTTCTAAACAAAAAGTTTTATGATATCACTTTGGAAAATGATTTTCCATATGTCCACACCTTATGACTTTGATGTTTTTTAAAGGGACTAATAATCACAATATTCCTGACAGTGGCTCTCTCTGCAGGAAAGGCAGGCAGATGACAATGAGAAGAAGCCATCCTCTAATTTCTACCTTAGGTGGGTCTGCAGGTGTTTGATTTATTATTATGCCTTCTAACCTGCACAGGCTACATGTATATAATACCAGTATGCATCAAATATCATATAATAGACATAATTCTTTCACAAGCATATACATAAATATACCATAATATGATAAAAATAAGTTTATTGAAGTTATGGTAATGAATATATTTGTCTTAACTAAAAGCTGAAATTAGCTAAAACAGCTGAAGAAGCTTTGTGTAAACCTTGCCATCTTCTAACACCAGCCAGGGCACACGTTTGACGAAACCAGCCAGGTTATTTTGGTCACAGGCAGCCTTAACAGCCTTCGGTGGCTGAGTCAGATGACCTTTCCTGACAGCACAGACATGCCAGGCTGCTTGCAGGAGACAAAATATCTACAGTCTCCTGAGTGAAGCACTCCCACCCCTCCTCCTGGGTTTTCTATTATAAGTTGCTTTTTTTTAAAATGTAGAGACAATTCCCAGAGAAACCTAGACTGATGGGATATGCACCCAAGAGACTGACCAAGGAGCACGTGGGAGGTTGAGGGTTAACAGATCCCTGCAGAAGCCAAATGAGTTCCAGGGTCCTGCTGCTCACGGTACACATGGACACAGCACCAAGAACTGTTCCCTGGCTGGTTTTGCACTTAAACTTGTGAAGTTTATCAGGGAAGATTTCACCCACTCAAAGGGAAGGTCCAGAAATAACACTGCCTGGCCTAAAAAGAGAAATGTGTTTGTGGCATGTGTGCCAATATGTACACCCACTTGTACTGTTTTTCCCAAGCAACTACCCCCAGGTTCCTTAAGAGGGAAAAAGAGACAGCCAACTTTGTGGTGAAACAGACCACTGGCTGCAGGTTTTAAGAGATGCAATGCAATATCCATATCAGTTTTGTTAAAGGGAAAAAGACATACTGATCACCTCTTTGGTTTTCCACAACTCACGTTTGTTTAGAACACATCTGAAAGGTAAAACATTTCCAAAAAAGAGGAATGTCTCACTTTAAGAGAAACCAGAAATAATTCATGCCAAGGGTCATTTTGATATTCTCTTCAAGATAAATAACACTGGTTTTGCTGCTGCTGCTGCTGCTAAGTCGCTTCAGTTGTGTCCGACTCTGCGCGACCCCAAGGACTGCAGCCTACCAGGTTCCCCCATCCCTGGGATTCTCCAGACAAGAACACTGGAGTGGGTTGCCATTTCCTTCTCCAATGCCGGAAAGTGAAAAGTGAAAGTGAAGTCGCTCAGTCGTGTCCGACTTTCCAGACCCCATGGACTGCAGCCTACCAGGCTCCTCCATCCATGGGAGTTTCCAGGCAAGAGTACTGGAGTGGGGTGCCATTGCCTTCTCCGATACTGGTTTTATGTCTTGTCAGTTAGAAGAGAAATTATGAAGCAAAAAAAGAAAGAGATGGCTTGCATGTTCTTTCGCCATCCTGTTTCTAAGTTCAAAAAGAGGGACTTCCATGGTAGCCCAGTGGCTAGGACTCTGAGCTTCCAACACAGCGGGCAGAGAATTTGATTCCTGGCCGGGGAACCAAGATCCCACATGCTGCACAGCACAGCAAAAAAAAAGTTCCCAACGATTTTAAGGTACCTGAGGGAATCATCGGGGCTTCCCTGTATAGTAAAGAATCCCACCTGCAGTGTAGGAGACCTGGGTTCAGTCCCTGAGTCAGGAAGATCCCCTGGAGAAGGGAATGGCAAACCATTCCAGTATTCTTGCCTGGAGAAGCCCATGGACAAAGGAACCTGGCAGACTACAGTCCATGGGGCTGCAAAGAGTTGGACACGACTGAGCAACTCCACTCTTAAGGAATCATCACTAATATTTTAGATATTTATAGTACTACCGCCCCCCCCATCGCACTGACTCCCTTTAAAACTCAAGTTATAGTGGGTACCGATGGAGAAAGGCTGAAAAGATGCAGCCTCAGGAGTGGGGTGAAGCTGCAAGGAGGCAGGCTCCACCCGAGATCCTGCTACTGAAAAGATCCCCCTGGCCTGATCTATAAGAGAAAGGAGATGCGCTAAGAGGTCTAAAAAAGAAAAGTCTTTGTCTGAAATGTAGGGTGTAGTTGTTGTCAAAGCAAACACTGCTTTAAGTTCCTGCCAGACTAGAATAGACATTCAATCACCACATTCAGGAAGTTTGTGAAAAGCTGCACAGCTCAGAGAGGCTACGAAACAGAATGAACAGAGTCTAAGAGGAGGACTGAACCAATTCACAGGGCTACTGATCCCACCCAGGATGATGATTTTCTCAAAGCCCTCTTGGAGGCAGATGGTACAAGAGGCAAAAAGACCTTCACTGGAGAAGACTGGAGATAGAGGAATATACTGGCCCCAAACTCCCTATCTGCTTGATTCTAACAGCATTGAAATGGACTACTTTCAGAAATTCAGTATCTTTCAAGATTTTGAAATATCACCATTGATGATGATTTGAGAGTATTTCATAAAATAGTGGAAAAGCACAGGCACCTGGGAATCATGTTTCCTATGGACTATCTCAGTTCCACCCAGCTGTGTGACACAGGTACACAGCCTCACCTCTCCGTGCGTTATAGCCTCAGCTGTAAAATAAGGATGGTAATGATTCCTATCTCATAAGACTATTGTGAACAGTTTTTAAAAATCCACTAAAATATAGAAGTGAGTAATACATAATAAATACTTGATTAATAGTAGTTATTATTACTGTTAATACTGATACAGGAAAATATGCAGCTAACTTATGATCTCTAAGGACTCCCTGTTAAACCAGCTCACAATCATCCATCTTACCAAGACCACTACACAAGAAAGCAGGATAGGGCTGGAGGAAAGAATTGTAGAGTCCTGAAAGCTAATGCAGGTCACAGAGTACACAGAACATAGCACAGAAGAAGAGCTGGAGGTCCAGGGTACTCACCGGACTAAGAATAATACAAAATTCACACCCTAGATAGATTCTTCATTATCAGAAAACACCCAGTCTACTCATCAACCCCAATTTCAAATATTTTACACTTCCAAGAGCTCAGTTCTTCCAATTCAACCTAAAGCCATGTGGACCTCTTCTACTATGAGCAGGCAGAGGGGGCAACCTTACCATAATTTATTGTCTAAATTGCTGTTTTGCTTACATTCCTAAACTAGAATTACAAATTAGATTTTATCTTGATCCTTATAATTAGCCTCTATGAAGTCAAGTGGGCCTTAGAAAGCATCACTACGAACAAAGATAGTGGAGGTGATAGAATTCCAGTTGAGCTATTCCAAATCCTGAAAGATGATGCTGTGAAACTGCTGCACTCAATATGCCAGCAAATTTGGAAAACTCAGCAGTGGCCACAGGACTGGAAAAGGTCAGTTTTCACTCCAATCCCAAAGAGAGGCAATGCCAAAGAATGCTCAAACTACCGCACAATTGCACTCATCTCAAACGCTAGTAAAGTAATGCTCAAAATTCTCCAAGCCAGGCTTCAGCAATATATGAACCGTGAACTTCCTGATGTTCAAGCTGGTTTTAGAAAAGGCAGAGAAACCAGAGATCAAATTGCCAACATCTGCTGGATCATAGAAAAAGCAAGAGAGTTCCAGAAAAGCATCTATTCCTGCTTTATTGACTATGCCAAAGCCTTTGACTGTGTGGATCACAATCAACTGTGGAAAATTCTGAAAGAGATGGGAATACCAGAACACCTGATCTGCCTCTTGAGAAATTTGTATGCAGGTCAGGAAGCAACAGTTAGAACTGGACATGGAACAACAGACTGGTTCCGAATAGGAAAAGGAGTTCGTCAAGGCTGTATATTGTCACCCTGTTTATTTAACTTCTATGCAGAGTACATCATGAGAAACGCTGGGCTGGAAGAAGCACAAGCTGGGATCAAGATTGCCAGGAGAAATATCAATAACCTCAGATATGCAGATGACACTACCCTTATGGCAGAAAGTGAAGAGGAACTCAAAAGCCTCTTGATGAAAGTGAAAGTGGAGAGTGAAAAAGCTGGCTTAAAGCTCAACATTCAGAAAACGAAGATCATGGCATCCGGTCCCACCACTTCATGGGAAATAGATGGGGAAACAGTGGAAACAGTGTCAGACTTTATTTTTCTGGGCTCCAAAATCACTACAGATGGTGACTGCAGCCATGAAATTAAAAGATGCTTACTCCTTGGAAGGAAAGTTATGACCAACCTAGAAAGCATATTGAAAAGCAGAGACATTACTTTGCCAACAAAGATTCGTCTAGTCAAGGCTATGGTTTTTCCTGTGGTCATGTATGGATGTGAGAGTTGGACTGTGAAGAAAGCTGAGCGCCGAAGAACTGATGCTTTTGAACTGTGGTGTTGGAGAAGACTCTTGAGAGTCCCTTGGACTGCAAGGAGATCCAACCAGTCCATTCTGAAGGAGATGAGCCCTGGGATTTCTTTGGAAGGAATGATGCTAAAGCTGAAACTCCAGTACTTTGGCCACCTCATGCCAAGAGTTGACTCATTGGAAAAGACTCTGATGCTGGGAGGGATTGGGGGCAGGAGGAAAAGGGGACGACAGAGGATGAGATGGCTGGATGGCATCACCGACTCGATGGATGTGAGTCTGAGTGAACTCCAGGAGATGGTGATGGACAGGGAGGTCTGGCGTGCTGCGATTCATGGGGTCGAAAAGAGTCAGACACGACTGAGCAACTGAACTGAATCAAACTTTCTACAGGGATGAGCATGTTCTTTATCTATGTTGATCAACACAGTAGTCACTAGTATATGGAACCAATGAAGAGAAACTGAACTTTTATTTAGATTAATTTAAATTTTTAAATTTAAATAAAGGACAGAAACAGTAAGGACATAACAAAAGTGGAAGACATTAAGAAGAGGTGGCAAGAACACACAGAAAAACCATACAAAAACATCTTAATTACCCAGATAACCATGATCGTGTGGTCCCTCACCTAGAGCCAGAAATCCTGGAGTGTGAAGTCAAGTGGGCCTGAGGAAGCCTTACTATGAACAAAGCTAGTGGAGGTGATGGAATTCCAGCTGAGCTATTTCAAATCCTAAAAGATGATGCTGTGACAGTGCTGCACTTAATATGCCAATATGTTTGGAAAACTCATCAGTGGCCACAGGAATGGATCCCAAGAAAGGCAATGTCAAAGAATGTTCAATTCTGCTCATTTCTCATGCTCAAAATCCTTCAAGCTAGGCTTTAGCAGTACATGAACTGAGAGTTTCCAGATGTACAAGCTGGATTTAGAAAAGGCAGAGGAATCAGAGATCAAATTGCCAACATCCATTGGATAATAGAGAAAGCAAGGAATTCCAGAAAAAACACCTACTTCTGCTTCATTGACTATGCTAAAACCTTTGACTGTGTGGATCACAACAAACTGGAAAATTCTTCATGACATGGGAATACCAGACCACTTGACCTGTCTCCTGAGAAACTTGTATGCAGATCAAGAAGCAACAGTCAGGACTGGACATAGAACAATGAATGGACTGGTTCAAAATTGGGAAAGGAGTACGTCAAGGCTGTGTATTGTCACCCTGCTTATTTAACTTGTATGCAGAGTACATCATGCAAAATGCTGGACTGGATGAAGCATAAGCTGGAATCAAGATTACCGGGAGAAATATCAACAACCTCAGATACCACTCTAATGGCAGAAAGCGAAAAAGAACTAAAGAGCCTCTTAACGAGGATGAAAGAGGAGAGTGAAAAAGCTGGCTTAAAATTCAACATTCAAAAAACTAAGATCATGGCATCCAAGCCCATCACTTCATGGCAAATAGATGGGGAAAGTAGTGACAGGTTTCATTTTCTTGGGCTCCAAAAATCACTGTGGACAGTGACTGTAGCCATGAAATTAAAAGACGTTTGCTCCTTGGAAGAAAAGCTATGACAAACCTAGACAGAATAGTCAAAAGCAGAGACATGACTTTGCTGACAAAGGTCCATATAGTCAAAACTGTCATTTTTCCATTAGTCATGTATGAATGTCAGAGCTGGACCATAAAGAAAGCTGAGTGCTGAAGAATTAATGCTTTTGAACTGTGGTGCTGGATAAGACTCTTGAGAGTTCCTTGGACTGCAAGGAGATCAAACCAGTCAATCCCAAAGGAAATCAACTCTAAATATTTTTTGTAAGGACTAATGTTAAAGCCGAATATCCAATCCTTTGGCTACCTGATACAAAGAGCTGACTCACTGGAAAAGACCCTGATGCTGGGAAAGACTGAGGGCAGGAAGAGAAGGGGGTGATAGAGGATGAGATGGTTGGATGGCATCACCGACTCAATGGACTTGAGTTTGAGCAAATCTGGGAGGCAGTGAAGGACAGAGGAGCCTGGCATGCTGTAGTACGTAGAGTCACAAAGAGTTGGACACAACTTAGTCACTGAACAACAACAGTTTAAATTTTAAAAGTTGCATGTGGGCACTGGCTAGCATATTGGACAGTGCAGGTATAATCAATTAGGAGTGGCAGTCAGCAGCACTATATTGAAGGGGATCCTAACGTGAGTCTAACAGGACAGAGTGCTGTGAATAAGAGACGTCTGTTCTTGTACATGGGAGGGCAGCCTTTATCATATTTGCAGGCTCAATTAAAGGATTTTATCTCCCTTTCCCTTATGCCAACAGCGAACGTCTTTTCAAATATCTTCATTAACTCTCAAACTACTAGAGGTTCACTTCCTGCTTTTGGAAGAGATAAGACTGGCTGAAAAGAACTGGATTATAAAAGGGAAAAAAAGAAAGAAAATCACCCAGGACAATGCATATTGACCCCATAGTACTCAGAGAAAAAATACTCGTTTGTGGCAGTTTTACAGAGGTACATACAATCAACAGAGTTAAACTACCAATTAGTTCAAGCTGTGTTATAGGCTTTTTTCAGTACCGTTACAGGTGTATGAAAAGGCAAAGTCATTAAGATGATTCGATTGAAAAAAAACTGCACAGATTAAATCACATTATCCATTTTAAATGCAGAAAATATACTGAAGCCATTGCAAAAGAAACCATCCTGCCAATGTTGAAAGTACCACATTTCCCAGCACTTTAAAAATAGTACACTTCAAATATTGTCAATTAACCATTCTTCCATAAGAGGGGAAAAAAAAGAAGCCAAACTATGGCTATCTAGTAAAATAATAATACACTGTACTTTTCAAGAGAATTCTAACATTTCATTGTTTCAAAAATACAGCAGCACTGCCTCCATGAAATATCATCTTGGCCAAGTGCTTGAAGGAATGAAAAGATGTCAAATACAATGGTACCATAACAAGAAAAATCAAGAACATACATTCTCATTTCCAGATCCCAAGATGGGATCCTATAAAGCCCTCCCATGGGGAAATGTATCTCAAATCCCATGAAAATCTGGTTCCAAAGTGATCCTCAAAGCCTACATGAATTATTTTGAAGTCTCCTTTCAAGTTCCAATATATACACACAAAATGGCAGGGTTTTGGTATAAGCACCTATTTCTATCCCAGAGCTTTAACCCTAGGCACGTTCTAGAATTATTCAAGTCTCTTCCAAACGAACCCTGAGACGTTTAAAGCAGAGTCAGTTAGTGCATTAATTCCACTGTTCCAGACAGAACTACATCAAAGCAATGAGTTGTATTACCCTCCTTTCTTGAGGAGCAAAGTATCACCACTTTCTGTCACAGTGAGATAAAGAACTTCTCCTGATACAACTTATTATTTTCCTTGGGATTCTGTTTAGAAAAATTCATCCCTGAGATTTTACCCAAGAAGGTCCACTTTGCTCAAGTACCAAAGAACTTTCATGAGCTGGTCAGCCTCATAGCTTGGTTCCCAAAGTGAGCATTCTGCTGAGATCCTAGCTAACCAGAGAGCTCAAATTCCAGCAAAATTTCAACTATCATATATTTAAATAGAATCCTTCAACATCTAAAATGAAAAAAAAATGGTCACTGTCCCTCTTCATGAAAACAAATGAACTGTAGTACTTTTTCTTAAACTAACACATAACATCAACTTTAAAAAAGTAACATTAGGAAATCAGAAATAACCTCTTCTCTTACCTCCACCACTGTGGTTTCTGCAGCTTTGCACATCGGCAAGTTGAAATTCCTTGCACTTTTCCTACATTAGGGGTGAGGGAATAAGGAAGTGTGGAAAGAATGCCAAAAATAAGAAGTGTCTCTCTCAGCTTTAATTACAGATTAAAAGAATTTTTGCAATCTAAGACTCTGTGAATTTTTTTAAAAGAGTATATCATATTTTCTGTAAGTTCTATAGCTATTTTATATATAAAAACAATGCAATGGCCACTTAATGGAATCATATCATATTTATGGGGTTAAGAGAAAGAACTATTTTTCATTTTCAACATATAATATACAGAAAAATAAAATGGATATTAATGAGTCTAATTTCTCTAAATCTTTTAACTGAAATGCTCCTTTGTTTCTATAGTTAAATATTTCACTGAACTTGCTCTTGTTAAATATCAAGAAAAGTAGCAAGTGCTTTATCTGAGAAGGTATAATAATTATACTCATTATTAAAGAGACATCTATTGTTGAAATTAACTGAACATTCATGGGTAATTTGTGAGTCACTTATAAAGATCATTCTGGAGAACCAACTTCCAATGAAAATTTTGAAACTACAACCTCCACATCAGACCCTGAGGTATAAAAAGAGGGGGCCAATTTTGCTGATGCTTCTGCATTCCCAAGTTCCTAAATTTATGCACTTACTCTAATAATAAAAATTGAAATGTGTTCTTGTTTCTGAGAGTGTAAATTGGAAGGAAAAATTCTTTGGTAAAGAGGAATAATTCACAGCTGTGTCTTACCAGCCCTTTGTGCTAGTAATGTTTCTTTCACTTGGATTCAAGGATAGGTGTGTCCTTGAGAGAGGAGTATCTCTATGTACTTTCACAAGCTACTGTATTGGATTCCATCAAACATCCAGCATCAAAAGCTCCAAGGACAGAGTGGCCTGGGGTGCAGGGATGCAGGGCTCGCCCACTCTACCAATGGCCTAGACAGACCTCTGTACCAGCTGTCCCACTCAACGTGAAGGTCAGCCTAGAAGTCAGGATCTTAAGAATCTAGGCCACCTGACCGCTGGCGACAAGCACTCTCATTTCACATTAAAGCTCAATGGCTACTGAGCAGAAACCATAGGCATAAAGTCTGTGCTCAGAATAGCTCTTGTGCTGTCTTTAGACAACAGGCAGTAAAGCACAGGATAAACTCATGGAAATATTTTAAGTAATTCATTTTCATTTGCTACTATACAATTTCATTAATTTTCCAAAAAAAAAACACCTAGCTTCAAAAACATTACACCAAGGTGTCAAATAAAGGTAGATAGCAGTCAATGTCCTCTGTAATTGCTAAAACTAGTTATAATACCAAAAACTGACCAAATATGGGGACTTCCCTAGCAGTCCAGTGGTTAAGACTCTGCACTTCTACTGCAGGAGACACAGATTCGATTTCTGGTCAAGGAACTAAGATCCTAAGTGCTGTGGCCCCATCAAAAAAACAAAATCAAACAAACAAAAAAAATTGGCTAAGCTCAAAAAATCAAATACAGTATAGTTAATGTCATATAAAGTGTTAGTCACTTGGTGGTGTCCACTCTTTGTGACCCCATGAGCTGTAGCCTGCAAGGCTTCTCTGTCCATGGGATTCTCCAGACAAGAATACTGGAGTGGTTAGATATTCCCTTCTCTAGGGAATCCTCCCATTCCAAAGACTGAACTCTGGTCTCAGGCATTTCAGGCAGATTCTTTACCAGCTGAGCCACCAGGGAAGCCAATGTCATATAAGATCTTCAGAAATGAAACAGTAACATGAGAGTGATCACTGATAATTTAATTGTGATCATACCAAAGCTGTATTTGGTAAAGATTTTTTAAAAATCACTAACAAAAAGCAGGAAATGGACCATATTATAAAAAAGAAAACTAGTTTGGTAACCTAACAGGTGAAGTCTTCAAAACCAAACATTTTGAAAGCTTTTATGAGTATATTCAAAGGTGGCACAATTTTCAAAAAACAACTACATAATACCTAAATCCAAGATACTGAAACTTGGTATTTAGTATGCTTAGCGTAATCAAAAGATGTTGAAATCCATTAAGTGGCTTAATCTATCTGTGGCCATCCAGATAATGAAAATGAAAGCTAGGCATTATTAATGTTAATCAACTTTCCAAACATCATCTTTATAAGCATTTCCTAGTAGACACCAACAAGCTCAGAAAAGAACTGACCTAAATGGTTATTACCAATATTTTTCCAGAATATCAAACTAACTTAGGTGTTTTAAGACAATGCATATAAATAACGATGTCAAAATTAAATATAATTGTGTGCTTTTGTCAACTTTTCTAAGTATGTCACAACACGGTAATTAGTCTTCACCACTAAATTACACAGGACAAAAGTATATGCGACTATATACAAGACTAGAATAGATTCAAATAGTTAACAAACAGTGCACCATGGGCACCAATCAGTCAGAAGAGATGTCCTCAAGTGCACCAAACCAGCATGGCCACACAGCAATGGTTCTGCACACACCTACACACACGCACACCTACACACACACACACACACACACACGTGACTGATATTAACCAATCTTTAAAATAGATTTTTAAATACCAAACACATCAAGATATCCATTTTGTAATCATGATTTCGGAAACATAAAGTTGCTAACAGGCATTACGTTGAACATTTTTTAAAACCATTGTACTACCTGAAAATCACATTTCCGGCTCGGTCTGCCTTCCAGGCTTTCACCAAAGCAAAATCCCCTGTGATTGCTTCCTCCAAGATAAAATGCTGACCTTTAAACTCCCTCACCTGCAAGAGACAAAGGGCATCGTCAGGATCTGCACAGGGCTTGGTTGGGTGTGATACCTGCTCTGATGTGTGTGTATATGTGTGCTCAGTTGCTCAGTTGTGTCTGACTCTTTGAGACCCCATATACTGTAATCCACCAGGCTCCTCTGTCCATGGAAGTTTCCAGGTAAGAATACTGGAGCAGGTTGCCATTTCCTACTCCAGGGGATCTTCTCCACTCTCAGCTCAAACCTACATCTCTTGTGTCTCCTGCATTGGTAGGCAGATTCTTTACCACTGAGCCACCTGAGAAGCCCTGCTAGTTACTTATTTGCCTAAGTGTAACTTACTTATTTTCTTATGTGTTTTACTAAACTATTAACTTCCCAACCCAGGGGCAGGTGCATTCTTTGCTGCTGAGCCACCTGGGAAGACCCACCTGCTCTGACAGAGACAGATAAAAGGGATACAAGCCTAGTTTGGGCAAGCAGGAGAAGATCTAAACTGAGACTTCTAGGATGAGCAGTGTTGGCCAGCAGTCCCCAACCTTTTTGGCACCAGGGGCCAGATTTCATGCAAGATAATTTTTTCATAGACAGGTGTAGAGGGTAGTTTGGGGATGATTCAAGTGCATTTTATTTATTGTGCACTTTATTTCTATTACCATTACATCAGCTCCACCTCAGATCATCAGGAATTAGATCCAGGAGGCTGGGGACCCCTGGATCAGGGTTCAGTCAAAGTGGTGAAAAGGAAACTAAGGAAGCAGCATGTGCAAAGGCCCCGTGGTAGGAGAGCTTGGTAACTCCAAGGAACTGAAAATTCTACATGCTTATGGTATAGACTGCATGTGTTAGCACTCTCTTTACTATTTCTGTGAATAAGTTACATACTGACATGAAAAAGGCCCCTCTTTCCCTCCACTCTATGGCCTCTTTGGTGGCTCAGACAGTAGGAAGTCCACCTGCAACGTGGGAGACCTGGCTTTGATCCCTGGGTCGAAAAGATCCCATGGAGGAGAGCATAGTAACACACTCCAGTATTCTCACCTGGAGAAATTCACAGACAGAAGAGCCAGCGGGCTACAGTACATGGGGTCACAAAGAGTCCAACCCGGCTGAGAGACTAACACTTTCAGTTTCCCTCCACTCTAGAAAAAAACTATATAGTTGCATGAAACAGGCAATGCATTACTTTCCTACCTAAAATAGTTATAAAAATCCATTCCTCTCTCCTAATTAATTCATAATCATCTGCTGAGATTTTAATTGGGATTCCTAGAATTTATAGACTAATCTGGAGAGAAGTGATATGCCATATCCCACCTGTGAGCATAATATAGGCCTTTATTTTTTAAAGTCTTCTTTTACCTCATTCAATAGTTTTACAATTCCCCCCCAAAAAGCTCTGTATATATTTTCTAGGTTTACTCACAGGTGCTTCATGGTTTTTGATGGCCACTATGACTATTATATTTTATTCTACTACACCTTCTTTTCTGTCATTACTGTTCTAATGGAAGGTTATTGATTTTTTATGTTTATTGACTTTTAATTCTACTCCAGATGGAAGAGATGGGGAGAAAAAGCATAAAGCAAAACTATGCTGTGGCATTTTGTTCCCTTTTTCTTCATGGGGACTTAGCTCTGGGAATTGAAACAAACAGAGGGAACAAAATCAACATCACACTCCATCACCACATGGGATGGAAGCCATTTGAAGGCTGAAGTCCATTCTCATTCCTACTGCGCCTCCTAGTGGAAAAAAAACTGCATGCATTTTACAGAAAGTTTTGAGAGTTTGGGTACATATACTTTTCTTAAACTATGGTTTAAAAAAAGAAACTTTAAAAAAAAATCATAGTTAATTTATAATATTGCATTAGTTTCAGGTATATAGCAAAGTGATTCAAATCCCAGATATAGGATTCAGATATCCCATATATGTATATATATGGGATTCCTGCGTAACTCAGCTGGTAAAGAATCTGCCTGCAATGTAGGCGACCCCAGTTCTATTCCTGGGCTGGGAAGTTCCCCTGGAGAAGGGATTGGCTACCCACTCCAGTATTCTTGGGCTTCCCTGGTGGCTCAGACAGTAAAGAACCCACCTGCAATTTGGGAAATCTGGGTTCAATCCCTAGGTTGGGAAGATCCCCTGGAGGAGGACATGGCAACCCACTCCAGAATTCTTGCCTGGAGAATCCCCATGGACAGAGGAGCCTGGTGGGCTCCAGTCCATGGGATCACAAAGAGTCAGACATGACTGAGTGACTAAGCACAGCACATGTACACGTATACATACATATATTCTTTTTCAGATTATTTTCCATTATAGGTTATTATAAGATATTGAATAAAGCTCCCTGTGTTACAGAGTAGGTTCTTATTTTTATATAATTGTGTGTATATGTTAATCCCAAACACCTAACTTATCTCTCTCCCTCACTTTACCCATTGGTAACCATAAGTTTGTTTGCTATGTCAGTGAGTCTATTCCTGTTGTGTAAATAAGTTCACTTGTATCAATCTTTTAGTTTCCACATATGTGACAGCATATAATATTCTGTATTTGACTGATTTCATTTAGCTCTAGGTCTATCCATGTTACTGCAAATGGAATTAATTCATTTTTATGGCTAAGCAATATTCCATTGTATATATCCACTACATCTTCTTTAACCATTCACCTGTTGATAGACATTTAGGGTGCTTCTGTTTCTTGGCTACTGTAAATAATACTGCTATAAAACACTGGGGTGCATATATCTCTTTGAACTAGGGTTTTTATCTTTTCCATATATGCCCAGGAGTGGGACTGTTTTCCACTCTGGCTGCACCAATTTATATTCCCACCATTAGTATAGATTCCCTTTTCTCCACAGCCTCTCCAGCACTTATTATTTGTAGACTTTTTGATGACGGCCATTATGACCAGTAACTATGTTTAGTTTAACTTCTTGTTTTCCACTCTGGCTGCACCAATTTATATTTCCACCATCAGTATAGGTTCCCTTTTTCTCCACAGTCTCTCCAGCACTTACTATTTGTAAACTTTTTGATGATGGCCATTCTGACCAGTGTGAGGTGATACTTCACTGTAGTTTTGATTTACATTAAAACAGAAATCATTTCTTACAGAACAGTTTCCTTAAAGGTATTATGACACATTATGTCAGAAAAAATGAATGAATTTAGGGAATCACAGATGAATGAGGATCATATTAATATGAACTTAGATAAATTATATGAAGGATATTTGTAAGATACACATCAATAGTTTTTTCAGTTCAGTCACTCAGTCATGTCCGACTCTTTGTGACCCCATGGACTGCTGCACGCCAGGCTTCCCTGTCCATCACCAATTCATGGAGCTTACACAAACTCATGTCCGTCAAGTCAGTGATGCCATCCAACCATATCATCCTCTGTTGTCCCCTTCTCCTCCTGCCTTAGTTTTTTTAAGTTTTAAGAATTTCAGTCATCACTAATGATGATAGTTGAGTCTTTTCCATGCAGACCTAGAAAAACACATCTGAACAAATGCCAACTCAGGGCAAAGTAAAAACACTGACATTTTTTTTCTATTCCAATTATATAACTTCCTAAAGGGGCTACACATCAGCAGTTGCTAAGTGTTAGCTATTTTAAAATTTAAAAACAGGGACAGAATTGGTTTTGTCAAACTAGCTATTATATTCACTTGAGTCACTCATTTCACAGTCTCCACATCCTCATCTTTCCATCCTTTCTTGAATCCACTCCATTCAAATTTTCACCATTCCAGAAAAATCCTCTGTTCCAAAAAAATCACCCTTTAAGGTCACCAATGACCTCCACATTTTCAACTGCAATGATCAACTTCCAGTCCTATTACTCAGCTCCTTCACTTTCTGACACAGTTGATCACTCCTTGCTTTGTAAAAGTTTCCAACTTCCAAATCACCTCCCCTGGATCTCCTCTACTCACTGGACACTCCCATTTTATTTGCTGCTTCTTTTCCTCTTTTCAACCTTTAAATGCCAGGCCTCTTCTAAACCCTTAAACGCAAAAGAGGTGTTCTCTGCACTCCAGCCCTCGTCACTCAAGTCACATGGTTTTAAATACCACGTGCTGATCACTTCTGGGTTGGGAAGATCTGCTGGAGAAGGGATAGGCTACCCATTCCAATATTCTTGGGCTTCCCTGGTGGCTCAGTTGGTAAAGAACACGACCGCAATGAGGGAGAACCTGGGTGCGACCCTGGGTTGGGAAGATCCCCTGGAGAAGGAAAAGACTACCCACTCCAGTATTCTGGCTTGGAGAATTCTGTGGACTGTATAGTCCATGGGGTTGCAAAGAGTCAGACATGACTGAGCGAATTTCACTTGCTGATGCCTCCAAAGTTCCTATCCCAGCTCTCAACCCTCCCTGAGCTGACTTAAAGCCTACTGAGTAGCGACTCTTGGAGGCCAATGAATCTCTTAAACACTTCAAGTCCAGAAAGAGCTCCTTGCTAATTCTCATACTTGGCCCATCTCAATAAGCAGCATGCTTGATTCGTGTCTTTTCTTACTCAGTAAATCGTGTTGTCTCTACTCTCAGTGTATTTCCCAACTGCAACCACTTCTCACAAATTCCACTGTCACCACCTCAATCTAAACTGCCTTCTACTTCCAACTGGATTAGTATTAATTCAACAGTCCCTCATCTCTCTCGCTGCTTCTGCTTCTGGGTCTCTGACAAAAAACCCACTCCCAAAAGCCACAGTGATCTTTCCAAAATGTAGCTCAGGTCCCATCACTCTCCCACTTCTATTCAACACTCTCAACCCCTCACCACTCTCAGTGAAGCCCAAGCTCATGTGACCTGGCTCCTGCCTCTCTTCAATCTCCAATCCTACCACTCTCTGCCTCGTTCACTCTGTTCCAGTCTCACTGCCCTGCTGTTGCACACACACGGCAAGCCTGCCAAGGACCATGTCCTTTCTCTTTCTTCTGACTAGAGCACAGCCTACAATCATCACCCAGCTCATTCTCCTATCTTATTCAGGTCTCTACCAAACATCACCTCTCAGAGAGGTTCCCCTGACCCAGCCTGGAACACACCTTCCTGGCCACTCAGCACCCTCTCTGCCTTTGCCCTACTTGATTTCTTACATTTTGCATTTGTTTCTTCATTCTTTGTCAGATCCCCCACTACAGGGGGACTTGGCCTAAAGGACCCCTTTTTCCACCACATTTGGACTAGTGCTTAGCAAACAGAAGGACCTCAAATAACTATCACTAATCCAAGGAATTCACTCATTTCCTCTTCCCACCATAATCAAGGAAAATAAAGTTGGCTAACAAGAATCATTTCTAGAGATTATCTGTTGTATTCCTCGGGATTCAGACAAAATCACAAAACTGCTAGATGCCTACACCTGACTCCAGGCTGAAATGAACCCAGGCATTCAGGACAGATTCTAGTCTATCCTTTGTTTTCACAGGGTGAGTTAATGATGTAACTTCTAGCAAGTTCTCAAAGCATTCACCAGATTTTGCTGGCTATCCTAATCTACATTAACTAGGATCCATCTTAATAATTAGGTTCCTGTCTTTTTCTTTGCAAAAACTTTTTAAACCTAATTAGGCAAGAAGCAAAGATAGAGTATAAAAATCGTTAACAAAAACTTTGAGTCAATATAGGTAACCCTAAGCAGAAAAGGCACAGCTAAAGATGAAGGACGCTGCTGGAGACAAGATGGGACAGCAGGGGGATGAGAGCAATGACCTTTATCTCCCCTCACAACCCCAAGGGGCACAGCTAACATCCTTATACGAAGAAAGGTGACAAGACCCCTTGATATACTAAGTTCTCACTTCCCTAGAGATAAGTTCAGCAGTCCATGACTTTTGTTAACTCTCATGAGCCATGTGGGCAGAGAGAAGGGAAAGATACCAAAAATACAGCAATGAAATACTGGCCTGTGTCATTTTTAAAACTGGCTCCTGAATATCTCAAATACTTGTATCTAGAGTTCTATTCTTTTCTAATGTGTGAGGAAAGTTACCTAGTATAAAGATACTCCATCCTATCCAGCACTTTAAATAAAACTAAGTTATTCAGTCTAAGGCTCAAATGTGTCCAGTGTACAAAATGAAGGATAAAGAAGATAATATAAACTTGGTATTTATTCTACTCATATTATATATTTATAACCATTCTCTGTTTTTTAAGATTATAGACAAATTTGTGATTTCTTTAGCTTTTTTTCCATTCTTCAATCATGTCCAGAAGGGGCCTGAACATGAAGGGTTTAATACTATACATATTATGGTATTAAATAAAGTAGCTGTATTTTATTTTCCACGTAAACATAATCAGCAATTATACACACTCCTAAATTTCTTAAAACCTACCATAAAACTAATCTTGACTCTCATTTCTATGGATTAGTTTTCCTTCTCATTTGTTTATTCTGGTTCCTCTACGTGACTTTAATTACTAGCAGATGTTCAGTGTTAGCTAGAAATTGTACCTAGCATATGTATGTTACTGAACGAATGTGTTTTATTCTCACCCAGGTATGATTTTATACTTATTTACCCAATGAGCCCACCTGGAATCCGTGCATCTTACCTCTCTCGGCTTACTGGCAATGGCAATGCTGCCATCTTTGTTGTATTTGATTGGTGACCCCCCTTCTTGCACCAGGGTCCCATACCCTGTGCTGGTGTAAAATGCAGGAACTCCAGCCCCACCTGCACGAATCCTCTCTGCAAGCGTGCCCTACAAGCAAGCAAACAACACTGCGTCAAAAGTCCATTAAGCACACTTCTGTCTGCGGACACAAATACTTAGCCACACGGTCCCTGCTCTCTAGGTGTTTATCCATCTAAACCACCCCTAGCAGTGCATATTGGTCTACCTCACTAACACTGCAGGCTAGAAGATCAATGCAAAACAATGACTGACTCTCTAGACAACAACTTCTCTATTTTTAATCCTTAATTTGTAATGGAACTGCTTATTTGTATACTCATGTTCTCGGTTTCCATGTCTCCACTGGTTTCTCAACATCATATTTTACAAGTCTATTTGTAATATTTTTAAATCAATTTTCAAACCTGAAGTATATAACTTTAACTGTATACATTTAAAAACATACAATAAAATATCGTGTTTTACTGTGTACTACATGTAGGTACAGCCTGAATCTTATCATAAATAACAATATCATGATTATATAATAATAATGTAAAATTTCCAGTTACTTAGAGTGTATTCTAAACCTTCTCTTAAGTATTTTATCTACTACGTTATCTAATTAAGGAAAAATACAAACGACAAAGACTACAACATAAAGCTAAACCGGTTTTTAAAAAGCCAAGAGAAATTCAAATTTTGTTTAAGAGTAGGAACAGCTGTATGAAAAATGTCTTTGTATCTTCTTCTGATCACTTTGTCTCCCTTTTAGGTACTAGTCATTTCAAATCTAATTTCCCCAGCTGCTCTCTCACCACCACCTGCCTTTCCACCCAGTTTTCCTACTGGGAAATAACTCTGGCCCTAAACACTTGCTGACACACCCCCTAACATACAGTCTAGTTATATCATATTCAGTTCAGTTCAGTTTAGTCGCTCAGTCGTGTCCGACTCTTTGCGACCCCATGGACTACAGCATGCCAGGCCTCCCTGTCCATCACCAACTCCTGGAGTTCACTCAAACTCATGTCCATTGAATTGGTGATGTCATCCAACCGTCTCATCCTCTGTCCTCCCCTTCTCCTGCCTTCAATGTTTCCCAGCATCAGGGTCTTTTCCAATGAGTCAGCTCTTCGTATCAGGTGGCCAAAGTATTGGAGTTTCAGCTTCAATATCAGTCCTTCCAGTGAACATTCAGGACTGATTCCTTTAGGATGGACTGGTTGGATCTCCTTGCAGTCCAAGGGACTCTCAAGAGTCTTCTCCAACACCACAGTTCAAAAGCATCAATTCTTCGGGGCTCAGCTTTCCTTATAGTCCAACTCTCACATCCATACATGACTACTGGAAAAACCATAGCTTTGACTACATGGACCTTTGTTGGTAAAGTAATGTCTCTGCTTTTTAATATGCTGTCTAGGTTGGTCATAACTTTCCTTCCAAGGAGTAAGCATCTTTTTATTTCATGGCTGCAGTCACTATCTGCAGTGATTTTGGAGCCCCCCCCGCAAAAAGTCAGCCACTGTTTCCACTGTTTCGCCATCTATTTGCCATGAAGTGATGGGACCAGATGCCATGATCTTTGTTTTCTGAATGCTTTAAGCCAATTTTTTCACTCTCTTCTTTTACTTTCATTAAGAGGCTCTTTAGTTCTTCACTTTCTGCCATAAGGGTGGTGTCATCTGCATATCCGAGGTTATTGATATTTCTCCCAGCTATCTTGATTCCAGCTTGTGCTTCTTCCAGCCCAGCGTTTCTCATGATGTACTCTGCATAGAAGTTAAATAAGCAGGGTGACAATATACAGCCTTGACGTACTCCTTTTCCTATTTGGAACCAGTCTGTTGTTTATGTCCAGTTCTAACTGTTGCTTCCTGACCTGCATACAGATTTCTCAAGAGGCAGATCAGGTGGTCTGGTATTCCCATCTCTTTCAGAATTTTCCACAGTTTATTGTGATCTACACAGTCAAAGGCTTTGGCATAGTCAATAAAGCAGATATAGATGTTTTTTCTGGAACTCTCTTGCTTTTTCAATGATCTAGCAGATGTTGGCAATTTGATCTCTGCTTCCTCTGCCTTTTCTAAAACCAGCTTGAACATCTGGAAGTTCACATATTGTTGAAGCCTGGCTTAGAGAATTTTGAGCATTATTTTGCTAGCGTGTGAGATGAGTACATCATATTCAGACTAAATAACTGCCTGCCTAATCAGTAGTGAGAATAGGCTTGGATATTAACGATGGTGAGTTTAATATTGTCCCAACCTGAAAACAAGGGTCTACTTGAACTGGGACCTTTAACTATATTGGACTGGCCAAAAAGGTTCCTCAATGACAAACTTTTCAATCAGACAGGAAAGGAAATGGTGGATAAAGTGAGTGGAAACTTGCTAGATTAACTGCAGTCATTGCTTCCTTTGTTTCAGTTCCCTGGAAACCTGGGCTCTGACCCCCAGCATTTAGTCTGTGATGCTGACAGTTTTACTCCCGTCCATGGGCTTCATTTTCCTGATACGTCTCAGCAAGACCAGATTCTGCATAAATTTCTAATTCTGTGATTAGTAGGAGTTGACTTTTGGGACAATCTTCAAACATGTCAGCAAGTGCTTTTGCATGCCACAGTGAAATTCACATTTCAGTGCCAAATTTAACATTTTATCCTGAAGCCTGGAATTTTCACTAGAAATACTTTCTTTTACAGTGCATAGTAACAAAACATTAGTCCTCTAGCAGTCAAGAGGTGTGACTTATAAATAAGTTTTCTCGGTTTGGCAAAACAGCATTCTATCTTACCTCTCTTACACAATGAAATTTCTAGAAGGAAAAAGCTAAACTTCAAAATAAGTTTGTATTATTAAAAATAAAAAAAAAAAAAACACTTTTTTTTTTTTTTACCTGTGGTGTCAGCTCTACTTCTAATTCGCCAGATAAATACTGTCGTTCAAATTCTGCATTTTCTCCCACATAGGAAGAGACCATGCGTTTTATCTGCTTGGATCTAAGTAAAAGGCCCAAACCAAAGTTGTCAACCCTAGAAAGAAAACACAAGCAGCTTACAATCAAAGGGACATCCGAAGGAACACTAACATCCTCACATTCAGAAACTTGAGATTTTATATGACAAATCACTGACATTACTCCTAACAACTTCCTTTTCTCCCTCCTTCATCTTCACATCCTAATCCTTCTCATACCAACATGTAGTTATTCTCGCTCACCTAATTCTTTCCTAATTCTCATAATGTGTCATTTCCAAGCCTATAACCTTCCCCAGGCAGTCCAGATACAGTAAACATCTTAAAGCAGTCCAGGTAGGTACCTGTCAACTTTCTGACAGATCTGTTTCATAGTCCAAGTCTTCTAATACTGAATCTAATAACAATTCCCACTCACCATGGGTGTAAGGAAATAGCTGCATAGAAGAGTTCCCTGATGGTCCAGTGGTTAGGACTTGGCACTTTCACTATGGTGGCCCGGGTTCGTTCGATCCCTGGTTGGGGAACTAAGATCCCACAAGCCATGAAGTGTGGCCAAATATATATCTATATATTTGCAGATTTTATTCTTACTTGAAGAAACTTGGCTGCCTATGTGCTCAGTCAAGTCCAACTCTTTTGTGACCCCATGGACTGTAGCCCTCCAGGTTCCTCTGTCCATGGGATCTTCCAGGCAAGAATACGGGAGTGGGTTGCCATTCCCTTCTCTAGGGACTCTTCCTGATCCAGGGATCGAACCCACATCTCCTGAATCTCCTGCACTGGCAGGTAGATTTTCTAATACTGAGCCACCTGGGAAGCCCTTACAAAGAAAACTAAAGCCTAAATAGCAAGTATTTTCAGGAATGCAGTTTTGAAATGTGGGGAGAATTCCCTGAAGATTAATAATATACTTGTCCACTAGAAGGCTCCAAGTCATTAAAAAGCCTCTCCGAACACGGATTATGCACAAGGCTTTACACTTTCTGTTTATTCCCTTCTCCCAAATGGCAACCCACTCCAGTATTCTTGCCAGGGAAATCCCAAGGACAGAGGGGCTGGGTGGGCTACAGTCCATTGGGTTGCAAGAGTTGGACATGACTGAGCACGCACAGATACACCCAGACATTAAACAATTTCCCAGTTCTTTGGGTAAACAATTCTATTCCCCTCAATTCAACTCTACCTACAGCCTTCTCCACCTCACCTGATGGCAGCCCCATCTTACAGATCTTCAGAACAAAACTCAGGGAGTGACTCCTGACACACAGGTTCCACGTCAGCTCTTCTGG
Source organism: Bos javanicus (assembly GCF_032452875.1). Lineage (NCBI taxonomy): Eukaryota > Metazoa > Chordata > Mammalia > Artiodactyla > Bovidae > Bos > Bos javanicus. The sequence goes on along the minus strand of NC_083887.1, from coordinate 32,604,647 downwards.
AAAATCCTTACTCTGCATTCAGCATCCACCCAGAATCTGAGCATTTCTCATTCCCTTTCTGGAACTGGCACCATATCTTGCCCGGATATCACAGTAACCTTCCCTGCTTCTACTCCGGCCCACTATGATCTACTCAAAAAATGATAGCCCAAACTACAATATATCAGATCATGTCACTGCTCTGCTTGAAACCCTGCAGTTGTACCCATTCATTCAGAGTAAAAGTAAAGGTCTCTCTCTAGAGTGGCCCCCTGGGATGGGTTGAAATGTCCTTTTACACCTCTGACCTCACTCCTCCCATTCTTCTTTTTGCTCAATTCTCTGCCTCTGCAGGCCTCCTTACAGTTCCTCAAATACACCAGGCATTGTGCATGGAGGCCCTTACACTGGCCTTTCCATCTCTCTCAGAAACTCTTTCCCCATATAGGGTTTTACATAAACATTTCTTGACATCTGTCAAATGAGTTTATTGCTTGATTTCACTTTCCCCTCCTCACTGGCTCTTTAGTAATAAAAATGAAAATCATTAAGTCTTCAAGCTGGATATTTGCTATGTGTTCCTCCAGATCCATTCTTCAACCTCCAGTCTGCCCTACACCTAGGGTGGCTGCCCTGTGTAGACTGAATCATGGGGTCCCCTGCCCTCTGGCTTCTGATTGAGTCCATCCACTTCTGATTGGGTCCAGCCAATCAAAGGCACCACCAGGAGGATCAGGGGAGTGAGGGGAGAATGATGTCAGGATTTCTGTTCCCTTAGTTCTCTCCCTGGCACCTGCAGCACACTGGATAGCCCTCTCCATAAGACTTTCTTCTGGGTTCTAACAGTCCCCATCCCCTCGCCCCGTCAGGGCCAGGGCTGGTGTAACAGCTCTCCACTGTTACTAACTCTAAGGTTCTTCAATACTCATGTTTGCCTTCCCTCAGCCCTGACTCTTCCTTTAAAAAGAGTCTCTTTAATAAATTCTCTCAATTATCTAATATAACAATACCATTGATATCCTCTGGAGCCCTGTCCAAATAAAGTTGTAAAGTTGTATATAGTAAAATAATCCATGAATGTGGATATAACCCATTTGCTTTGTAGTTTTAAAAAATCTGAAATTCCCTCCAAGTACAGAGGTCCATACCATAAAACAGAATACAGTTGGCCATTCACTGACTTGGGAATTTTTCCAACCACACTTTCATTGATCTCTTTGTGGTCTTCCAACCCATTACACATTTGAACTTATCTCTGTTTGGAGATAACCTCTCTGTATTTGTTGATCTTGGCTCTGGACACCATGTGTATTTAGCTACTGGTTTATTTCTGGACTAGCAAGCTGGCATAGCAACCCAGCAGAGCTTAAGATACTCAGCTGAGGTTACCACCTGACCAGGTACAAATTTAGTGTTTATGCCTCAAAAAATGCTGTTATATAGCTTATCATAAGAGTGTCTTTCCTAGTTTCCCTAGTGGTCCAGCGGTTAAGAATCCGCCTCGCAATGCAAGGGACACCTGTTTGATCCCTGGCCCAGGAAGATTCCCCCATGCCATAGAGTTACCAAGCCCATGCGCCACAACTCCTGAGCCAGTGCTCTAGAGCCCGAGAGCCACAACACCTGAAGCCAATGTGCAGAAACTACTGTAGCCTGCATGCCTAGAGCCCGTGCTCCACACAAGGGAAGGCACCACAATTAGAAGCCCACAGCCCACAAAGAGCCGCCCCCACTTGTTGCAACTAGAGAAAGCCCTCGTGCAGCAATGAAGACCCACCACAGCCAAAAGACTAATAATAATAAAATAAACAAATAAATCTTAAAAAAGAGTGTCTTTTCTGCCATATACTTTCCAGTTCACAAATTCAGTAAACATGTACCCCTTATCTACTGTGTATCAGACACTAATGATAAAAAAGTGAAAAGGGCAAGGCCTCACACAAGAAAAAAGAAAGACATATGTAATCTTTTGCTAATGAAAACTCTACTATATTCCTAATAGAGAAACACACATATTAAAGCATCTTGAAGCTCTCTGGTATTAAAGATAATCTGAATGAACTTTCAAAGATATTATCTTACTTAGTGCCTTTAGTCGGAGAAGGCAATGGCACCCCACTCCAGTACTTTTGCCTAGAAAATCCCACGGATGGAGGAGCCTGGTAGGCTGCAGTCCATGGGGTCGCTAAAGTCAGACACAACTGAGAGACTTCACTTTCACTTTTCACTTTCATGCATTGGAGAAGGAAATGGCAACCCACTCCTGTGTTCCTGCCTGGAGAATCCCAGGGATGGGAAGCCTGGTGGGCTGCCGTCTATGGGGTCACACAGAGTCGGACACGACTAAAGCGACGCAGCAGCAGCAGCAGCACCTTTAGTAGCCAATTTTTTCTAGCATACTTGAAGAGAGATCTGACCTTTCTCCTACAGCACCACAAACTCATGTTAAAACATTTTAATGGTTAAAAGAAGCCTAAGGCCAAGAATTCATTAGAGAGGTATACTGCTGCTGCTGCTGCTGCTAAGTCGCTTCAGTCGTGTCCGACTCTGTGTGACCCCATAGACAGCAGCCCACCAGGCTCCCCCATCCCTGGGATTCTCCAGGCAGGGACACTGGAGTGGGTTGCCATTTCCTTCTCCAATGCATGAAAGTGAAAAGTGAAAATGAAGTCGTTCAGTCATGTCCACAAATGTGTATTTCATGGAAGACATCAATGTATTACAAATATTTTTCATTTTCTGAATGTGAAATTTCATTTTCTGAAATCTCATTGACAATTCTAAAATAAACTGTCAAAATAAAACTCTAATAATGAAATCGCAACCAATGATGCAATCAACAAGGGGTTAATTTACAAACTATACAAACAGCTGATACAACTCAATATCAAAAAACCCAAACAATCCAATCAAAAAATGGGCAGAAAACCTAAATAAACATTTCTCCAAAAAAGACAAACAGCCAACAGGCACATGAAAAGATGTTCAATATCACTAATTACTAGAGACATGCAAATCAAAATTATCAGGAGGTATCACCTCACACCAGTCAGAATATCCATCATCAAAAAGTCTACAAATAATAAATGCTGGAGAGGATATGGAGAAAAGGGAACCCTCCTACACTGTTGGTAGGAATGTAAATTGGTGCAGCCACTATGGAAAACCGTGTGGAAGTTCCTTGAAAAACTAAAAATAGTTATCGTATGATCCAGCAACACCCCTCCTGGGCATATATCTGAAGAAAACTCTAATTTGAAAAGATACATGCACCTCAACGTTCACAGCAGCATTATTTACAACAGCCAAGACATCAAAACAACCCAAGTATCCATCAACAGATTAATGGATAAAGAAGATATAGTGTATACGTGTGTTTAGTTCAGTTCAATTGCTCAGTCGTGTCCGACTCTTTGCGACCCCATGAATCACAACACACCAGGCCTCCCTGTCCATCACCAACTCCCGGAGTTCACTCAGACTCACGTCCACCGAGTCAGCAACGCCATCCAGACATCTCATCTTCTGTTGTCCTCTTCTCCTCCTGCCCCCAATCCCTCCCAGCATCAGAGTCTTTTCCAATGAGTCAACTCTTATACATAATGAAATATTACTCATCCATAAAAAAGAATGAAATATTGCCATCTGCAGAAACATCAATGGACCTAGAGATTATCATAATGAGTGAAGTAACTCAGAGAAGTATAAAATTATATGATATCACTTATATGTGGAATCTAAAAAATAATACAAATGGGGAAGGGACAGGGTAATAAATTAGGAGTATGGGATTAAGAAATACACACTATCATATATAAAATAGTTTGTATTTCTTAATCCCATACTCAACAACAAGGGTTTACTGTATACCACAGGGAATTATATTCAATATCTTATAATAACCTATTGTGGAAAAGAATCTGAAAAAGATGAATATAGATATATATACAGTTCAGTTCAGTTGCTCAGTCATGTCCGACACTTTGCGACCCCATGAATCGCAGCACGCCAGGCCTCCCTGTCCATCACCAACTCCTGGAGTTCACTCAGACTCACATCCATCGAGTCAGTGATGCCATCCAGCCATCTCATCCTCTGTCGTCCCCTTCTCCTCCTGCCCCCAATCCCTCCCAGCATCAGAGTCTTTTCCAATGAGTCAACTCTTCGCATGAGGTGGCCAAAGTATTGGAGCTTCAGCTTTAGCATCGTTCCTTCCAAAGAAATCCCAGGGCTGATCTCCTTCAGAATGGACTGGTTGGATCTCCTTACAGTCCAAGGGACTCTCAAGAGTCCTCTCCAATACCACAGTTCAAAAGCATCCATTCTTTGGCGCTCAGCTTTCTTCACAGTCCAACTCTCACATCCACACATGACCACTGGAAAAACCATAGCCTTGACTAGACGGACCTTTGTTGGCAAAGTAATATATATATGTATATATAAATATATAGCTCCCAGGCTCCTCTGCCCATGGAATTCTCCAGGCAAGAATACTGGAGTGGGTAGCCATTCCCTTCTCCAAGGGATCTTCCTGACTTAGAGATTGAATCCGGGTCTCCTGAATTGCAGGCAGATTACTAACCATCTGAGCCACCAGGGATGCCCATATATAGAATTAACAATAAAGTATTAATGTACACCTCAGGGAACTATATTCAATATCTGATAATAATTTACAAGGGAAAAGAATCTGAAAAAAATTTATATACATATACATATATATATACACACACACACAGATGTGTAACTGAATCACTTTACTGGACACCTGTAAGTAATAATATTATAAATCAACTATAATTTAATTTTAAAAAATGAAGTTGCAACTATTTTCCAAACAGTATTTCTCTTCTTTACTCTCAATTTAAATATACTCATCTCAATTATAGCCACAATTGCCTGTGGCTGGCTCAGCTGGTAAAGAATCTACCTGCAATGTAGGAGACCTGGGTGCAATCCCTGGGTTGGGAAATCCCCTGGAGAAGGGCAAGGCTACCCACTCCAGCATTCTGGCCTGGAGAATTCCATGGACTGTATAGTCCATGGGGTGGCAAACAGTCAGACACAACTAAGAGACTTTCACTTTCACCAGTGGCCTAATAGCTCAGTTGGTAAAGAATCTGCCTGCAATGCAGGAGACCTGGGTTTGATCCCTGGGTCGGGAATATACTCTTGAGAAGGAAATGGCAACCCACTCCAGTATTCCTGCCTGAAGAATCTCATGGACAGAGGAGCCTGGCAGGCTACAGTCCATGGGGTCGCAAGAGTCAGACACGACTTAGCGTCTAAACCACCAATAATAAAAGCTTATAATTTTATATGTACTGTAATAATATCAAGGGTACTAAAACAAAAGAAAATGTAGTGCAAATGATCCCCAACTAAAAATGGTTTGACTTAATTTTTCAACTTTACGGTTGTGTGAAAGTCATATGCATTCAGCAGAAACCATACTTCAAATTTTGATCTTTGTCCAGACTAGCGATCTGCAGTACGACATCCTCGTGACACAGGGCAGAGGCAGCCACAGCTCCATCAGCCACGCAATCATGAGGGTAAACAACCAGTACTCTTACAACCATTCTGTACCCATAGGACCATTCTGTTTCTCACTCTCAGCACAGTATTCAATAAATTACATGAGCTAATCAACACTGTATTACAAAATAAACTTTGTGGTAGATGATTTTGCCCAACTGTAGGCCAATATAAATCTCAGCACGTTGAAGGCAGGGTGGGCTAAGCTACAAAGCTCAGTAAGTTAGGTGTACTGATATACTGATGACTCAGAATATTTTCACTTTAGAATGGGTTTATTGGGATTTAACCCCACTGTAAATGGAGGAAGAACTGTATTTGGATATAAGGTTAATTTATGACATAGTGAGGGGCTTCCCAGGTGGCACTAGTGGTAAAAAACTGGCCTGCCTATGCAGGAGACATAAGAGACATGGATTAGTTCCCTGGGTCAGAAAGATCCCCTGGAGGAGGGCATGACAGCCCACTCCAGTATTCCTACCTGGAAAATTGCCATGTACCAAGGAGTCTAGCAGACTATATTCCATAGGGTCACAAAGAGTCAGACACAACTGAAGTCACTTACCAGGCACACATACATGACATAGTTATATGAGACAAGTGAAATCTTGAAGGGGCTGAGCAGGAAGTCCAAGTGCACATCCCAGGAAGTGGTTAAGTTCAGTTCAGTTCAGTCACTCAGTCGTGTCCAACTCTTTGTGATCCCATGGACTGCAGCACGCCAGGCCTCCCTGTCCATCGCTGACTCCTGGAGCTTGCTCAAACTCATGTCCATTGAGTCCATGATGCCATTCAACCATCTCATCTTCTGTCATCCCCTTCTCCTCCCACATCAGGGTCTTTTCAAATGAGTCAGTTCTTTGCATCAGGTGGCCAAAGGATTGGAGTTTCACCTTCAGCATCAGTCCTTCCAATGAATATTCAGGATTGATTTCCATCAGGAGGGACTGGTTGGATCTCCTTGCAGTCCAAGAGTCTCTCAAGAGTCTTCTCCAATGCCACAGTTCAAAAGTATCAATTCTTCAGAGCTCAGCTTTTTCATTTTTAAACTAATTTATTTCTCTTAATTGGAGGCTAATTACTTTATTTTATTTTTTATTTTTTAATTTTATTTTATTTTCAAACTCCACACAATTGTATTAGTTCTGCCAAACATCAAAATGAATCCATCACAGGTATACATGTGCTCCCCATCCTGAACCCTCCTCCCTCCTCCCTCCCATACCATCCCTCTGGGTCGTCCCAGTGCACTAGCCCCAAGCATCCAGTATCGTGCATTGAACCTGGTCTGGCATCTCGTTTCATACGTGATATTTTACATGTTTCAATGCCATTCTCCCAAATCTTCCCACCCTCTCCCTCTCCCACAGAGTCCATAAGATTGTTCCATACATCAGCGTCACTTTTGCTGTCTCGTACACAGGGTTATTGTTATGATCTTTCTAAATTCCATATATATGCGTTAGTATACTGTATTGGTGTTTTTCCTTCTGGCTTATTGTAGTGGTTTTTCCCAGAAAAGGTAATGGCAACCCACTCCAGTACTCTTGCCTGGAAAATCCCATGGACAGAGGAGCTTGGTAGGCTGCAGTCCATGGGGTCACTAGGAGTCGGACACGACTGAGTGACTTCACTTTCACTTTTCACTTTCATGCACTGGAGAAGGAAATGGCCACCCACTCCAGTATTCTTGCCTGGAGAATCCCAGGGACGGGGGAGCCTGGTGGGCTGCCGTCTATAGGGTCACACAGAGTCAGACATAACTGAAGCGACTTAGCAGCAGCAGCAGCAGTGGTTTTTGCCATACATTGACATGAATCATCCATGGGTGTACATGTGTTCCCCATCCTGAACCCCCCTCCCCCCTCCCTCCCCATCCAGGCCCTCAGGGTCATCCCAGTGCACCAGTCCTGAGCACCCTGTCTCATACATCAAACATGGACTGGCAATCTATTTCACATATGATAATATACATGTTTCAATGCTGTTCTCTCAAATCAGCTTTCCTTATAGTCCAACTCTCACATCCATACATGGCTACTGGAAAAACCATAGCTTTGAATAGATGGATCTTTGTTGACAAAGTAATGTCTCTGCTTTTTAATATGCTGTCTAGGTTGGTCATAACTTCCCTTCCAAGGAGTAAGCATCTTTTAATTCCATGGCTGCAGTCACCATCTGCAGTGATTTTCGACCCAGAAAAATAAAGGGTGTCACTGTTTCCACTGTTTCCCCATCTATTTGCCATGAAGTGATGGGACCAGATGCCATGATTTCTGTTTTCTGAATGTTGAGTTTTAAGCCAACTTTTTCACTCTTCTTTCACTTTCATTAAGAGGCTCTTTAGTTCTTCTTCACTTTCTGCCGTAAGGGTGGTATCATCTGCATGTGTGAGGTTACTGATATTTCTCCCTGCAATCTTGATCCCAGCTTGTGCTTCTTGCAGCCCAGCATTTCTCATGATGTACTCTGCATAGAAGTTAAATAAGCAGGGTGACAATATACACCCTTGACGTACTCCTTTTCCTATTTGCAACCGTCTGTTGTTCCATGCCCAGTTCTAACTGTTGCTTCCTAACCTGCATACAGATTTCTTAAGAGGCAGGTCAGGTGGTATGGTATTCCCATCTCTTTCAGAATTTTCCACAGTTTATTGTGATCCACACAGTCAAAGGCTTTGGCATAGTCAATAAAGCAGAAATAAATGTTTTTTTTCTAGAACTCTCTTGCTTTTTCCATGATCCAGTGGATGTTGGCAATTTGATCTCTGGTTTCTCTGCCTTTTCTAAATCCAGCTTGAACATCTCAAGTTCACGGTTCACGTACTGTTGAAGCCTGGCTTGAAGAATTTTGAGCATTACTTTACTAGCGTGTGAGATGAGTCCAACTGTGTTGTAGTTTGAGCATTCTTTGGCATTGCCTTTCTTTGGGATTAGAATGAAAACTGACCTTTTCCAGTCCTGTGGCCACTGCTGAGTTTTCCAAATTTGCTGGCATATTGAGTGCAGCACTTTCACAGCATCATCTTTCAGCTCAACTGGAATTCCATCACCTCTACTAGCTTTGTTCATAGTGATGCTTCCTAAGGCCCACTTGACTTCACATTCCAGGATGTCTGGCTCTAGGTGAGTGATTATCTGGGTCATGAAGATCTTTTTTGTACAGTAGCACAAGGTTTGTTTGAGCCCTCTGAGCATCTCTGGCAGAAAAGGAGGAAGTGGTTAGCCCTTCCCAAACCAAATAACCTAATCTTGGGGGAAATGTTCATGATCAGCCAAGGCAGCCGAGATCTCCCCTTCAAGCCCTTTAGAGCTCTCAGAGCTGTAGCTATCTTGACACATAAGATGGCACAGCAAAGAAGTCATTTGCCTTTATCTCTGGGTTCAAAACCATTGGTGCAAAACCAGAAATTTTATTCAGAATGAAAAACTGCTCCTGGACCCCCCAGAGAATTCCTATACCTGAGCAGTACAGAACTACAGGCATACTTCACCGAACCACCACAGAAAAGCAAACACTGCAATAAAGCAAGTCCTGAAAATTTTCTTGTTTTCCAGTGCATATAAATGTTTAGACTATACTATAGTCTGTTAAGTGTGCAATAGTATTATGCCTAAAAATGTCAATGCCTTAATTTAAAAATACTTTGTAACAACATTGCAAAGTAACTGTACTCCAGTAAAAATTTTTAAAAATGAAAACCACAGTGATTAAAAAAAAATGCATTATTAAAACATGCTAACAATCATCTGAACCTACAGGAAGTCATAATTTTTTTTCAATAATAACATCAAAGATCACTGTCATATGTATACCTATGGCTAATTCATGTTGATGTTTGACAGAAAACAACAAAATTCTGTAAAGCAATTATCCTTCAATTAAAAAATAAATTAAAAAAAGATCACTGATCACAGATCACCATAACAAATATAATAATAATGAAAAAGTTTGAAATATTGCAAAAATTATCAAAAAGTGACAGAAGCATGAAGTGAGCAAATTCTATTGGAAAAATAGAGCCAATACACTTGTTTAATGCAGGGCTGCCCTGAACCTTCAATTTGTAAAAAGTGCAATGTCTGTGAAATGCAATAAAGCAAAATGCAATAAAACAAGACATACACAAGTATATACAAGTAACAGCATTGTAATCTCATGTACAGGTACATACAGGCATCTCCCCTTTACGGAGGATACATGCCAAGACAGTACCAACCCTACAGATGCTATGTACAATCCCCTGGAGAAGAGAATGGCAATCCACTCCAGTGTTCTTACCTAGAAAATCCCACGGTCTGAGAAGCCTGGTGGACTACAGTCCATGGGGTCACAAAAGAGTCAGATACAACTTAGCAACTAAACAACAATACATAGGTATCTTCTTTTCTTATACATGCATATCTATGAGAAAGTTTCATTTATAAATTAGGCACAGTAAGATATTAATAATAACTAATTATAAAGTAGAACAATTATAACAGCTGCTGCTACAATTTTAACAGCATATTGTAATAAAAGTTTTGTGAATGTGATCTCTCAAAATATGTTATTATACAAATTTAATACCTTTTTCAGCTTAACTGGGCACTCATCATGCACTATGGCTGTAACTTGCAATTTGAGATGCAGCAAGGAAACTAGTACAAATTTCTTTTTTCCTTCTTCACAGTTTCAGGCTGAAGACTCATTCTCACCATACATCTTAGCAATCTCAGCATACAATCATTTACTTTCCTTATTAAATCGAGAATATTCACCTTCACACTTTAAAGAAGTACTTCATGGCTTCTCCTTGGCATATCTGAATTACCAGCATCACTACTCTTGCATCTGGGGGCCATTATTAAGTAAAATAAGTGTTCCTTGAACACAGTCACTGTGATCTGGCAACACTGATGATCATGGATCTGATTATGGAGTAAGTAAGAAACTAACCAGTGGACATGCTGGACAAAAGGATGATTCTTGTCCAGGGCAGGACAGAGCAGGAAGGCGTGAGATTTCATCATGCTACTCAAAATAGCCCATAATTGAAAACTCATGAATTGTTTATTTCTGGAATTTTCCATTTAATATTTCCAGATCAAGGTTGATGCCACATATCTCAAACCATGTAAAGCAAAACCATGGATAAGGTGGGGACTGTTGTACATATGTACACATGCTGTACATATGTTGTACATATTACCACTATTTATTAGTCTTCTACACAAAGTGGGGCTGCCCTTGGGAGTTGTCTAAATCCCCACCTTGTCCTGAGGAAATGAAAATAACTAATACAGCACACCTATTTTTCCCTTGACTCTGTGATTTAACTACCTGAAATAAAGTTTACTGTGAAACATTTGCTCATCCAGGTTTGTAATTCGTATGTTAAAGTCTTCCAAAAATCAGAGGAACATCTGTGATGTTCCTGCTTTTCTAATCAACCCATACCAAAGCACTGATTCATTTCAGTGGTCCTAAAGGAGGGTTTATCTCATCAACATTTAATAGTCAATACTCATAGCAAAGTAAGTGGTACCTCAGGCCAATAAGTCTTAGTGGTCATTAAAAGCAAACAAATTTAAAAAAAAACCAGACAATTAGAAGTCCTGAGCTTTGGAAGACTTCCAATTCAGGCAGAACTTCTAAAGATGGAGTCTTTTTCTAAAGAAGAAAATAGTCATTACTTCCTTATTTTAAAAAATGAAGTAGAACTGATTTCCAATGTGTTAGTTTCAAGGTATGGAGCAAAGTGATTTGGTTATATATTCATATACATTCTTTTTCAGTTTCTTTTCCATTACAGGGTATTTTACAAGATGTTGAATATAGTTCCCTGTGCTATACAGTAGGTCCTTGCTGCTTATCTATTTTATAAATATATACAGTTGTGTATCTGTTAAACCCAAACTCATAATTTATCCTCCCCATCTCCTTTCCCCTTTGGTAACCAAAAGTTTGTGTTCTATGGCTGTGAATCTGTTTCTCTTTTGGAAATAAGTTCTTTTGTATCATTTTTTTAGATTGAACATATTGGTGATAACCATTACTTCTAATTCCATGCTCTCTCCCTTTACCCCACAACTCACACATGTTTGGTTCTCAAATAAAGACATACTAAGCTGTCCTCCTCGTTTATCTGATTCTAATTATCAAAACAAAGCCCTCATCCCTATAAACTTTAAACACCTCTAATTAAGATAATCAACTGCAAAAAAAAAGAAAAAAGATAATCAACTGCCAATCAAGGTGTACCCAGTGCCTTCTTTGACTTCAATGAAGTAGGTTATCAGTACTTACTCTGCATCAAAAATTTACATTAATCTGTACTACTCCCTGTGCTTCTCAGGTGGTGCCAGTCGTAAAGAACCTGCCTGCCAATGAAGGAGATGTAAGACACATGGGTTCGATCCCTAAGTTGTTAAGATCTTCTGCAGAAGGGAATGGCAACCTACTCCAGTATTCTCACCTGGATAAACTCCAGTATTCTTGCCTGGAGAATCCCATGAACAGAGGAACCTGGTGGGCTACAGTCCATGGGGTCACAAAGAGTCAGACATGACTGAAGCATCTTAGCATACATGCATACACTCCTTAGAAGCACTGAGTTATCAGGAAAATTCAACCAAGTATAGATAATCAAAAGTATTTTTAATAAACATTAAGTAAGTTCGAAGGGCAAAGGATGTGTTTCAGAAATAACAGGTGACCATGAACAAGTTACTTCCCTATTTACAGAGGGTTTCCCCTGTTAAGTGAAGGAACTGGAACATATGGTCTCTATAATCCCATCCAGCTTCAAGTCTCAATGACTCTGAGACTATAGGCTAAGCATAAATAGTAGGAAACAGAAAACTACTCTAGGGATTTCCCTGCGGTCCAGTGGTTAAGACTCCCCACTTCCACTGCAGGGGGCACGGGACTGATCTCTGGTTGGGGAACTAAGATCCTATATGCTCCATGGTGCAACTAAAAAATTAAAAAAAAAAAAAGAAAATAGAAAACTACTCTAAGTAAAAGGATTGGCCTGTAATATACATCAGAGATAATAAACACATATCAGTACACAAAGACAGGCTAACCATCTCCACAGGAATTCAGAAAGGGACAAAATCAATGAAGGCTAGAGCTGTTTTCTAACTGGATATGGCTTCTGTAAGATGGAAAAGATGTGGATACCCAGAGAAGTGGACAGGCTTCCAAGCAAAAATAACAGCATAAAGTCAGCAAAGAAAAAAATGAGCAAGAAACAACTGATAGAACTGGACATGGAACAATGGACTGGTTCCAAATTGGGAAAGGAATACATTAAGGCTCCATACTATCACCCTACTTATTTAACTTATATGCAGAGTACATCATGCACCATGCTGGACTGGATGAAGCACAAGCGGGAATCAAGACTGTCGGGAGAAATATCAACAACCTCAGATATGTAGATGATACCACGCTAACAGCAGAAAGAGAAGAGTATCTAAAGAGCCTCTGATGAAGGTGAAACAGGAGAGTGAAAAAGCAGGCTTAAGACTGAACATTCAAAAAACGAAGATCATGGCATCTGGTCTTATCACTTCATGGCAAACAGATGAGGAAAAATGCAGTGACAGACTTTATTTTCTTGGGTTCCAAAATCACTGTGGACAGTGACTGCACCCATGAAATTAAAAGATGCTTTCTCCTTGGAAGAAAAGCTATTACAAACCTAGATAGTGTACTAAAATGCAGAGACATTACTTTGCAACAAAGGTCCGTATAGTCAAAACTATGGTTTTTCCAGTAGTCATGTACAGATGGGAGAGTTGGACCACAAAGAAAGCTGAGCACCAAAGAACTGATGCTTTCAAACTGTGGTGTTGGAGAAGACTCTTGAGAGCTCCTTGGACAGCAAGGAGATGACACCAGTCAATGCTAAAGGAAATCAACCCTGAATATTCATTGGAAGGTCTAATGCTGAAGTTGGAACTCCAATACTTTGGCCACCGGATGTGACGAGCCAACTCACTGGAAAAGACCCTGATGCTAAAAAAGATCGAGGGCAGGAGAAGGAGGCAACAGAAGTTGAGAAGGTTGGATGGCATCACTGACTCAATGGACATGACTTTGAGCAAATTCTGGGAGACAGTGAAGGGAAGCCTGCCTTGCTGCAGTCCATGGAGTTATAAAGAGTCAGACATGGCTGAGTGACTGAACAACAACAACAACGACGTAGATTAGTTTTGTTGCCTAAATAATCTACGCTATTTCTTCTAAATTGCATTTATGATAATACACTAAACTGCCAAATTAATTAATTTCTTTAATTTTTAAGATCTTTGAAGTCTTTGTTAGAAGAGCTGATAATTTACTATTGTGAATTAAAATGTCCTTTCCCTTGATAACTAAATATATCTTAATATGCAGGCCATTAATCATTAAGATTTTATGGGTCATTGCTGACCATTTTGATATGCAAGCCTACTGTCTTAATGCTGGCTGCATACCCTCCTCTTTCTACCAAGACCAGCAACATTTTTAATGACTGATTATATTCTTCATGTATCTTCTATGGTAAGGTCATAACCAAAATAAAAGAAACAGATTTCAAATCGATGTCCGTCTGCCTTTATAAATAAAGATCTATAATAAGGTACAACATACAATCTCTAAGTTTTAAAATGAAAGGGGGCTTTGCTGGTGGATCAGTGGTAAAGAACCTGCTTGCCAATGCAGGAGACATGGGTTCAATCCCTGATCCAGGAAGATCCCATACACCTTGGAGCAACTAAGCCTGTGCTTGTCAACTACTGAGCCTGTGCTCTAGAGTCCAGGAGCCACACTACTAGTAGAAGCCCACAGGCCCTAGAGCCCATGCTCCACAACTGGAGAGGAGCCCCACCTCGCCATAACTACAGAAAAGCCCGTGCACCAGTAAAGACCCAGCACAGCCAAAAACAAAATAAATCACTAAATAAACTTTAAAAAGAAGGGCTCAGTTTGAACATTTTTTTCTTGTGGCATCTCGGTTCCCTGACAAGGGAGCAAACCTGTGTCCCCTGCAGTGGCACCATGGAGTCTTAAACACTGGAATGATAAAACTATCTTCTGACCCTTAAGCTTACTGCTCCTGTCAATGAAGAAATATTTCACTTCACTGATAGACTTCATTTCAATATTATGAAGGGTTATCATTTCTTTCAAGTCAATTGTTTTAAAAACACACACTTACCCAGCATTGTTGCTGACTGCAGTTAGTCCTTTTACTCCAGTCTTTAGCAAAGCTCCTATAAGATTCTCTGGAATTCCACATAACCCAAAACCTATAATGGGCCAAGAAGATAAATAATTTTATGTAGAGGGTAATTTTCTTCCAAGGAAATGTATCTGTTACTCTTTTCTTAAAAAAGAAAAACGTACCAGCACATTATTAGACCCACTATGCAAAAGCACAGATACATCTCAGCAACTTAAGAAGTGGTCATAGACAGTAAAAAGATCAACAGTTGCCAGGAATTTGAGGGGTGGGGGGGAGATGAATACACAGAGTACAGAAGTTTTCATGAGCAGTGAAATACTTTGTATGACATTATAATGATATGTATATATGTCATTATACTTTGGTCCAAACTCATAGTATGCACAACACTATTTACTTCATTAAAGTGAACCCTAAGGTGAACTGTGGATGTTGGTGATTCTGTCAATGCAATTCATTCTTGGTTGAAAAAAAAAAGTACCACTCTGTTGATAATGGCTATGCATGTATGGGGAAGGAGTATATGGGGAATTTCTGTACCTTCCTGTCAATTTTATTATAAACCTAAAACTGCTTTGAGAAAAAGTTTCCAAAAAGAAAAAAATTAACACTCAGGATAGACATTTTTGAAAAACTTTTGTTTCACTTATATATGTATACATATTACATACATGTGTGTTTGTTGGATTGTGATGTAAAATGTGTTTTTAGATCAAAAAAGTTTGCAAGTCACTTTACTAAAGTTCTACTGGCAAAACAAAGCAAAAATAAACCTCAAAAAAAATGAAATAAAATAAATGGCCATACAGCTATCTCCAAATGTTTTACATAATTATATAGCATCAGACATCACTGCCAAGTCCTTGATTCATAAGTATAAAGCCAAGTGCAATGCGTTAATACAGCCACCTACACATTGCTCTTCTTGCACTTAACTACATATTTGTTATTTTCCCACTTTAAAATTGAACCTTTACACAGTTACTTTTTCAAGCATGTTTGTTTTACATTCCTGGGTAGATTCTGCAGATCTAGAAGCCTAAGCCAATGACTTTCATTTCTTTTACACAATTCCTCAAAAGGGTATTAGGTCTAAAATTCAATGACTGCTGAGTTGAATGAATGAATGAAGAACAGCCCTAAAAATAACACTTGATTTTTATGACCAAGGCCTAGAAATCCAAAGAAACGTATAAGAATCAGGCAACAAGTTTAATGAGTGTGAGAGAGGGGTGGTAAAAGACATTCTAAACAAAAGAAGCAATAGAACTTGAGAGGCTCACTAACAGATAGATGTGGATGTGCTCTCTAGCTTCCAAAATGAGAAGGAACAAAAGGAATGGCCAGTGTGGGCTGCTAAGATACATGCAAACTTTTTTTTTAATGCAAACATTTTAAGGTAAGCAGAATTCCCAAGTATCTAGGGATTTTTCAAAGCTACTAATAAGATATCCCCATTTAAGGTGTCAGCTTTTCAAATAATATAGGAAAAGAAATAGAAAAGGAAAGAAAAGGTCAGCTATAAAGTGCTAAACCTTGCTAAACTTTCAGAAAGGGGACACTATAATAAAAAATAGATAATATGTAATAAATAAAATAAGATAAAGAATTGATAACTAAACAATAAAATAACTGGCATTTCTAATAACTGGCATTTATTAACAAAGTAATAAAATAATTAGCCTTTTTAATCACCTCACCATTGTGATTTCCCTGCTTTGCGAAAATCAAAAGGAAAACAATACTATTACTCACCACCAACCAGTATTGTTGCACCATCAGGAATGTCTTTTACCGCTTCCACTGGGTCTGTATAAAATTTGGTATGGTGACGTGTGCTAGTTGAAAAGTAGCAAATACATCCCTAAAACATTAAAAAACATCTTTAAGTGAACAAGCATTTGTAAACTTGTGTTTACTTTGCATGCATACGAATATATTCAATTATTATATATACAAGGATAATTCCACTAGCTTGTCTTAGAAAGAGTGGGGCTGTAAGTAGTTCATCTTAAGAGTAGGATGGACAGAGACTTCCCTGATGGTCTAGCGGTTAAGACTCCAGTCAGGCTCCCACGGCAGAGGACTCAGGTGAAATCCCTGCTTAGGGAACTGTATCCACATGCTGAAACTAGAGTTCACGTGCCACAACTAAAGATCCTGCATGCCACTATTCACAATAGGCACAACATGTTAGCAACCTAGATGCCCATCGACAGGTGAACAGATAAAGAAGTTGTGGTACATATACAGAATGGAATATTACTCAGCCATAAAAGGAACAAAATGGGGTCATTTGTAGTGATGTGAATGAACCTAGAGTCTGTCATACACAGTGAAAGAAGTCAGAAAGAGAAAAACATATATTAACGTATAGATATGGAATCTAGAAAAATGAACCTATCTGCAAGGTAGGAATAGAGACACAGATACAAAGAACAGACTTGGGCACACAGAAGGGAAAAACGAAGGCAGAACAAACAGAGAGTAGCACTGACATATATATGCTACCATGTGTAAAACACAGCTAGTGAGAAGCTGCTGTAAAACACAGAGAGCTCAGTGTGGTGCTCTGTGATGACCTGGAGGGGTGGGGTGGGGGCGGGGAGGGAAGTTCAAGAAGGAGGGGATATATGTTATGTATACTTATAGCTGATTCACTTTGCTGTACAGCAGAATCTAACACAACATTGAAAAGTAATTATCCTCCAATTTTAAAAAATCCTATGGTAAACCATAATGGAAAAGAATATTTAAAAAAATGTATATGCATATGTGTGTGTGTGTGTGTGTGTGTGTGTAAATGAATTACTTTACTGTATGACAGGAATTAATACACTGCAAATCAAACATACTTCAGTAAAAATAAATAAGGTAAAAAAAAGATATTGTGTGTGGCCACTAAGACCCAGAGTAGCCAAGTCAATAAATAAATATTTAACAACAACCAAAAAAAAAGAGTAGGGTGGACATACTCTATTCACAAATTACCACCAGAATCCCTTTATGATCCATATCTTCTATTACATAAGGAAAACTTTGTGTCATTTGGGGCCCCTTCAAAGAGTAAAAGAAAGTAGATACTGTGTATGATGGGACTCAAATTCACAGTATCAGTGTCAATATCGATTTTTGATAGCAATACAACTAACAAATATTTCCTGAGAACCCATATGTGCCAAATACTCTGCTATTTATTCCAACCTAGTAAGTATTAAGATACAACTGCTGCTCTCAATATTATAAATACTACAGATTTGGCCTTGATCCAATCTTGGGTATCAAAGAATACCTCTGGAAAGGACAAGAACAGCACACAAAAAACTCATTCCCTTCTGGAGCCTAGAGTTTATGGATGCCAGAGAAAAACAGCAAACTCTTAACTCCAAGAGGGGCGCGGCCAGTCTCATCACAGTGTACTATCTGGTGCAAGTCAGGCTATCTGGCGCGCATTCACCATCAGTTTTAAACTGTTTTCCCTCTTTACACTTCACTCACAGTATGAACAGGAAAAATGATACAGTCGATTGAGTTGCAATCAATCACTCATACTTAACATCATCTCTCCTTTATTCTCACTATGTAGTCAACCTAAAAAAAGAGGGATTCCCCAGTGGCTGAGGGGTAAAGAATTTGCCTGCCAAGCAGGAAATAGAGAAGATGTGGGTTCGATCCCTGGGTTGGGAAGAACCCCCTGGAGGAGGAAATGGCAACCCACTCCAGTAGTCTTGCCTGAAAAATGCCATAGACAGAGGAGCCCGGTGGGCTACAGTCCATGGAATCGCAAAGAGTCAGACACAACTGAGCACGCACACATAAAAAGAGAGGGGGTAGAGAGAATGACACCTGACTCCTGAGACACTGTCCCTTAACCCGTCCATCGATGTTGTAAGCTCACACCCATGCCTATCAGAGCCTCCCAGACAGAGAACCCCAGGGGATCAAAGCAAAAGCATAAATGAGTGCTCTCATTTTTTTCTCCCTCCAAAATCTCCTTTCATAAAAAGTATCAGTTCAGTAAAGTTCAGTTCAGCCACTCAGTCGTGTCTGACTCTGCGACCCCATGGACTGCAGCATGCCAGGCCTCCCTGTCCATCACCAACTCCCAAAGTTTACTCAAACTCATGTCCACTAAGTCAATGATGCCATCTAACCATCTCATCCTCTGTCATCCCCTTCTCCAGCATCAGGGTCTTTTCAAATGAGTCAGTTCTTCGAATCAGGTGGCCAAAGTATTGGAGTTTCGGCATCATCATCAGTCCTTCCAATGAATATTCAGGACTGATCTCCTTTAGGATGGACTGGTTGGATCTCCTTGCAGTCCAAGGGACTCTCAAGAGTCTTCTCCAACACCACAGTTCAAAAGCATCAATTCTTCGGCGCTCAGCTTTCTTTATAGGCCAACTCTCATATCCATACATGACTACTGGAAAAACCATAGCTTTGACTGCTGCTGCTGCTAAGTCGCTTCAGTAGTGTCCGACTCTGTGCAACCCCAGAGACGGCAGCCCACCAGGCTCCGCCGTCCCTGGGATTCTCCAGGCAAGAACACTGGAGTGGGTTGCCATATTCTTCTCCAATGCATGAAAGTGAAAAGTGAAAGGGAAGTCGCTCAGTAAGTGTCCGACTCTTTGTGACCCCATGGACTGCCCCCTACCAGGCTCCTCCGTCCATGGGATTTTCCAGGCAAGAGTACTGGAGTGGGTTGCTATTGCCTTCGGACCTTTGTTGGCAAAGTAATGTCTCTGCTTTTTAATATTCTGTTTGCTGCTGCTACTGCTGCTGCTACTGCTGCTGCTAAGTCGCTTCAGTCGTGTCCGACTCTGTGCGACCCCATGGACTGCAGCCTACCAGGCTTCTCCGTCCATGGGATTCTCCAGGCAAGAACACTGGAGTGGGTTGCTATTCTGTCTAGGTTGGTCATAAAAAGTGTCAATTAATACAAAAGGTAGAGAAGGAAATAGCAACCCACTCCAGAGTTCTTGAATAGAGAATTCCATGGACAGAGGAGTCTGGTGGGTAAGACCCCCTGGGGTCGCAAAGAGTAGGACACAACTGAACAACTAACACACAACACAAAAGGAGATTAAGAAACTATACTGAAAGTCCAATGAGATCTGCAAAGGTATAGGTGCTAAATGACCTTTGTTCTTTTAAATTGCAACCTTGGTCAAGGTCAGATGAGGAAGAGTGGTTTACCGTGGCACACTGCCCACACAAAGGGAAATAAGCAGAGGTGGGGATAGGAAGGAAAGAGCTTGAACCACCAACAGCGGTCTCCTCTGTCCTATACTCAAGTAGCAGGGATTTACTTGATTCTGTTTTAACACACACATATATATGAAAATATGTTTTTAATCTTAGAACTTAAAACTTTGATAGCCTAACGAGGCCAACATATATATCATAAAATGAAACTGAGGATATCTCCTAGAAAACAGGGGCTTCCCAGGTGGCACAGTGGAGACACAAGAGATGGGGATTCGATCCCTGGGTTGGGAAGATGCCCCTGAGAAGGAAATGACAACCCATTCCAGTATTCTTGCCTGGGACATCTTAAGGACAGTCTGGCAGGCTACAGTCCATAGGGTGGCAAAGAGTCAGACACAACTGAGCACACATGCACACCTAAAAAACAGAGAAGAGAAAAATACACACATATCTAATCCAATCAACTCATTTTACAAGTGAAGTTTCTGAAGATATAAGGATCTTGTAATTTACTACACAGTGTTAAAGCAAGACCAGTTCCCAGGTTTAGCCTTCTATCACTGGGGCCCTCTACCACAATATGTTCCTCTCTGACCTTTTCAAAAATCCTCAGTCTTACACTACTTCTATTTTATTACTTATGTACAACAAACCTTTATGAGTGTCTTATTTTTTCATGAAGAACTCTTGTTGTCCTTATTTTCAGTGAAAGGTAAAGAGGGCCTTAGTAGGAAGAGGAAGAAAGTTAAAAAATTTGGGGGGGTAAAACTGCTGAAGACTGGAAATTCTCTCAATATGACCGTACACTCTAGTAATCTAACACAATTATCTATTAATGTTTCCAAACTTATAGCTCCTCTGACATTTTTTACTGTAGTTAAAATTGGTTGTTGTTGTTCAGTAGTGTCCAGCTCTTTGCGATCTCATGGACTACAGCATGCCAAGCTCCCTGTCCTTCAATATCTCCCGGAGTTTGCTCAAACTCATGTCCAGTCCATTGAGTTGATGACACGATCCAAACATCTCATCCTCTGTTGCCCTGTTCTCCTCCTGCCCTCAATCTTTTCCAGCATCAGGGTCTTTTACAACGAGTTGGTTTTTTGCATCGGATGGCCAAAGTACTGGAGCTTCAGTTTCAGGATCAGTCCTTCCAATGAGTATTCAGGATTGACTTCCCTTAGGATTGACTTCGTTTGATCACCCTGCTGTCCAAGGGACTCTCGAGAGTCTTCTCAATCACCACAATTCAAATGGCAAGCCACTCCAGTATTCTTGCTGGAAGAACCCCGTGAACAGTATCATTCATTACAAATAGTCATAAATTACTGAGAAGCGGACTTACCTGGTGGTCCAGGGGTTAAGACTGAGCTCCCAGTACAGGGGGCCCAAGTTTGAACCCTGGTCAGGCAACTAGATCCAACCTGCCACAACTAAAAGTTCGCATGCTGTGATGAAGATCAAAAGTCCCAAGTGCCACAACTAAGACCCACAGCAACCAAATACATATGTAAATCTTTTTTTTAATTACTGAGACTCTTGTGCCACATCTCTCCCCAAAACAACTTCAGAAGTATTTTAGAAAAAACCCAAGTGAAGCTTAAAAGCAATAAACTAATTCGTATTTTCAGAGAGTGTGAGAAGGACTCAAGATAATAAAGAATTTACAGGTACTCAGCATTGGTCTGTTCATTTTGCATATGTTCAATTAACAATATTTGTTGATATGTATTATCTATTTATTATAACAACATTTGATATCTATTGACTGAGAAAGAGTGGCATAATGGGCCACACTCTATTAATCTCAGTCTAAAATATCCTTGTTTCAAATGTCAGTAGAAGTATTAACTGGAGAAAATTACTTAACTTCTGAGCCTCTTTTTTTGGCGGGTGGAGGGGGGTGGCAGTGACATTAAGTTTACAAAAGTGAAAGTCGCTCAGTCATGTCCAACTCTTTGTGACCCCATGGACTATACAATCCATGGAATTCTCCAGGCCAAAATACTGGAAAGGGTAGCCTTTCCCTTCTCCAAGAAATCTTCCCAACCCACGGATCAAACCCAGGTCTCCAGCATTGCAGGTGGATTCTTTACCAGTTGAGCCACAAGGGAAGCCCAAGAATATTGGAGTGGGTAGCCTATCCCTTCTCCACCGGATCTTCCCAACCCAGGAATCGAACCAGGGTCTCCTGCATTGCAGGTGGATTCTTTACCAACCGAGCTATCAGGGTTTACAAAAAGATGATCATTTTTTTTTAAATTCCTGTCAATGATTTCCATATAATTAGACATGTAATTGTATCACATAAGACACTCTTAATATTTTTTTTTTAAAAAAAGCCTGATACAAATGATGATAACTGTTTCCCAGGGATATAGTACAGATCAAACAATTATGTATTATTATTAAGCTAAGAAGCACTTAGCCCTGAGCCTGGATTACAGAAGATACCCAGGGGATATGATCTTCACTTAGGAAATGCAACCTTTTCTCCATTCCCCGCCAGGGCAGTAAGATTAACCTGACACTGATTGGGAGTTTAATTTTCATTTTTAACCTCCCCACTCTACCCTCCACACATGCAAAAACAGACACATTACTGATTTTACAAAGAATTTAACATGATCCATACTATAGCCAATTAATCCAAGCAATCTTTGTTGGGGATTTTGAAAAAAAAAAAAAAAATGAGCACCAGCTTTAAGATTACTTTAATGTAATTACTTTATTTGCAATCAAGCTGCCAGTGTAAGTATCCAAAGATTATTGGGCAAACAGCAATATGAACTGCAGGCAGTGGGACAAAGAGGAAGCACGATGCCTGAGGCCAGTTACCACAGAAAGTCTGCTGTGGATCTTCAAGGCCTGAAGTCCAGCGAACTGCCCACAACCTGGAGGCAGCACCCCTGAGAAAGCCTTGGAATCTGTTCTCTGACACACATACTCCTTGCCCACTATCCCTTCCCACATTCCCTGCTTCTGGTGGTCAAGAAACAGACACCCAACACCTTCCAAGAATTGGCAGGGAGGTGGGGAGAAATATGTTTCTAATTACCTACCTTAATTCCTATGATAACCGAATTCAAGTAGAGCTCTAAACTGCTCTACCTTCCACTATATTTTAAATATTAAAATAATGATGTGAAAAAACCCAAGCATCATCTACTACAAAAATAAGGAAATAAATAAAATAACCTTCAACTTTGCAGCAGTTACCTAAAAGACTGAAGAGTAATGAACACTGTACAGCTTTGACAGCTACTGATTCTAGGAGCATTTTTTTTTCCACTGAGATCTTCCTTTACATTAACATAATATATTTTGTTTTGTTTTTCCACCCTCCTACCTTCTGCAAAATTCCATCTCATTGTTGCCACTAGTTTCTGCTAACACTATTGAGGGAAAGAAATAATAGTGATTCAGTACATAATGAAGCTAAGAAATAAAATTCTTACAGTGCAAAATTGTTTTCTACTAAATCTAGTTCTTTCAAAATCTTCTCCCTCTTCCCACTTTGTTCTTATCTTCAAATTCTTACACTGAATCTTTGAGATCAGATTCTACTGTGGAGCCTATGTTTTATCTCATGACTTCCCAATCCAGAACTCCTTCCTTTCTAACCACTTCTACCACTAATTCTTTCACCTAAATTTCTTTTTTCTGTCATTCAACACTCCAGAACTTAGTGAAATGAAAATGCACTTCATTTTGAAGACGTCTGAGGGAAAATTCACAAACCACACTTTTTTTATTTTTAAACAAATTTTATATTAATGATAGGAACTATACAACTACATGCTCTCTCCCTTGTCACCCTATAGTTAGTTAAATATATCAGGACACAGAAAGATTGACATTGCCCAGGTCAGTCTCAAAATTGGACATACAGATATAGAAGTGGGGAGGATAGGCCATCTGGAGAGAGGTTCAGAGAACACCATTAAAAGGAAAGGGTGTTAACATTTAAGTGGATATACACAGTTTTACAAGACAGCATGGCATTACTGCCAAAAGGAAGTAGTGACATGTGCTAAAATGCTTTAGGTATCCAGCACCGGACCAGCGTTGACCAAAGATGGACACTATCATGAATAATTAATCACTAACTTATGACACAAATGAATCACAAGGAGCTCACAGGACTTGCTGACATGGGCCAGTGCTCTGCAGCAACAGCATACTTCGTTTTTTTAGGGAATGTACATATTTTATTCCAATTTGGAGGGATGCCCTGAAGCACTCTGAAGGATCATAGATGAATAAGCAATGAATTCTGCCTAGCAGATCAGAAAGTGTAAAAGTGTGCCAAGACTTAAAAAAAAATAATGAGGGTGGGGATTCCAGAAAGGGGGAGCTGCCTGAGCAAAGGTACCAAGATGTGGCTGCTGCTGCTAAGTCACTTCAGTCGTGTCCGACTCTGTGTGACCCCATAGACGGCAGCCCACCAGGCTCCCCCGACCATGGGATTCTCCAGGCAAGAGTACTGGAGTGGGGTGCCATCGCCTTCTCCGACCAAGATGTGGAAAGACTGTGTCTTCAAGGGCATGCAGGATCACACTGTGGAGAGAAGCTCATGAAGATCAGGCTGGTAAGGGAGTCAGGGCAATTTGCAAAAGGCCTTAAAGACAACACTAGAGAGCTTCAACTTCATCCTTCAATGAGGAAAGGACAGCAAAGTGTTTTGTTTTGTTTGAAACAGAGATGTCACAACTCTCATACAAAAACTTGAATCAGGAAAGTGGCAGGGGAACTCATTCTTTCATTCATTCCTCTATTTGTTCTAAAATACCCATTCTGGTGCCTCAGCTGGAAAAGAATCCGCCTGCAATGTGGAAGACCTGGGTTCGATCCCTGGGTTGGGAAGATCCCTGGAGAAGAGAAAGGCTACCCATTCCAGTATTCTGACCTGGAGAATTCCAAGGACTGTATAGTCCATGGGGTCACAAAGAGTCAGAGACACTGAGCAACTTTCCCTTTCATACTTAATACTGAGACTAGAGAGTTAACGAACAAATAAACTCACAAGCATAGTCTCTGCTCTAATGAAACTTACAAGGATAACAGCCACTAAACAACTACAAAATTATTACACGTGACACTGGTAATCAACTGCAAGTTAAAGAAAGGAGCAGAGGAGAGAATGGTTCTAAATTTCCAGCTTACATTCTGGATGGATACCGGTGCTGTTACCCATAATAAAAACAAACAAGGAAGGAAAATGCCACATTACAGCTGGTTCATTTTTGATCAGAAAGACTTGAGAAGTACTGAGTGACATGAACCAGTAAGTTGTACTGGAAGGAAGGCAGTTCAGGAGAGTCTGGGGTTGGAGATAAATCTGGAAAAGATGGTTTTCAAAGAAGAGAAATAGCTAAAGTGTTAATGGTAGTTTTAAGATTTTTATTTTCAGTAATAATTTTCTATAGTCAATGGAAAATAGTATTAAACATACCCTCCAAAACAATCATGGACTAAGGAAGATGGAAGATACCTTCGGGTAGTCTGTTTAGGTCAAAGCCAATGCCACTGGCTCTGCAAATGCAGTCCTCAGACCAGCAGCTTTACTATATGGGAACTAATTAACGCAAAGTACTAAGCTCCTACCAGGACCTACTAAATGGGAAACTCTGGGGATGAACACAGCAATCTATTTGATAAAGCCTCCAGGTAATTCTGATGCACACTCAAGTCTGGAAGACATGTTTATCACAAACAAACAAGAAAAAAAAAAAAAACTACCTCATTTTACCTGTTGGTTATATTTAGTAAAAAAATCTATGTCCTCAAGGTTACTCCATAAGTTTGCCCACAGTGTTTTCTCATCCACGTAGGAAATGTGTTGAGTGTCTATTCTATGCATGGCAGTGCGTAATGCTCAGAGAGATGGAGAAAAAGGCATACAATATGGTCTGCAAATTTCATCTGGTTATGAAGATGATGTCTACACGTTCAAAAAGTTAAACAAGTATGCAAATGTTACAGTTAACACAAGTAGGAGGTGAAGATTTAAGGGGTAAACACTAAGGGATTTAAGTGCCAAATGCTGGAGGAACACGGAGAAAGGGGAGTTGGACCTATGATCAAATCCTGAAGGAGAGATGAGACACAGGAAAATCCATAATTTGTAACTCGGCCATCTAAGAAGACGCTTGCTGGGCTTTGGGAATAGTTTAATAATACAATAAGAAAATAAGTAAATTACACTTAGGCAAATAAGTAACTAGCAGGGCTTCCCAGGTGGCCCAGGGGTAAAGAATCTGCCTGCCAATGCAGGAGACACAAGAGACGTGGGTTCGATCCCTGGGTCGGGAAGATCCCCTGGCACAGCAAATAGCAACCCACGCCAGTATTCTTGCCAAAAAAATTCCATGAACAGAGGAGCCTGGCGGGCTACAGTCCATGGGGTCGCAAAGAGTTGGACACGACTGAGCATGCACACACAAAGTGCCAAAACAAGGAATGTTATTAACCTTGGCCCAAGGAGGTCGCTGTGTCCCGATTTGCACTCGTTTCAGCGCCCACAGCAATGACAGAAGGTCGAGCTCCCTTCTAACAATGCTTTACAAATCCAAAGCTACCTGCAATTATCAAAATGCCTCCTAACAGGCATTTATGTGTAAATCTTTCCAGTTCTTAATCACCATCTAGCACTCACCTACCGGTGAGTCACAGCCCCTCTCCGTTCACCGCTCTCAGAGTGGATGCCAGTAAGATGCCACAACAATGGGGAAGAAGAGGAGTTCCTTGTGAGGAGGTAAGTGTTCAAGGCACACTTTTAAGCTCAGAACTATTATTCAAAAACATCACTTTTCTTTGTCTCTTCCAAGGAAAAGGCTCCCGTGGTGACGGAAGTAGCGGAGGTAAGCTAGTCTCCTATACTCGTCACTCTGGTCCTGTCCGAGGACTCCGGATAAGAACCGCACCAGGGCGAGGGCTTACAGGCGCGGACAGGACACGCGGGGAAAAAGGACTTCACAGCCCACAATCGCAGCGCGAGGGCCTCGAGATACTACCGTTCGTGAAGAGTTTGCAGTGAGAGTGGACAACGTTTGCAAAGAACTTTGAAAACGGAAATCCCAAGGAGCCTCAGAAGAAAGGGATGCCCGCGCTCGAAGCCCGCGTCCTGGCACCGCCAGACCTCCACAGGCTACTCGGCGTGGCGAGGTAAACGCGCCGGCAAGCGCTCCAGTCCCGGTTCCGCTTCCCACCGCCAAGGTGCAGCGCAGCCCCGTAGGGAGAAGAAGGGGCGCAGCGTTCCACCCCCTTGGCGGCAAACTCGAGCCGACCCCTGGCTAGCCCAGCCCTCAGTTCCGGGCCTGTAGAGGGGCCTCCGCCCCGAGATCCCCAATTCGGAGCGCAAACCTACCCCTTGCAGCCGTCGCCCCTTGCCCTCCTTAAGCCGGCGAACCCTCCCGGTCGTTCCTGCCGCCAAAGCCCCTTCCCAAGAAACTGCCCGCGAAATGGAGACGCGAGCCAGGGCCTCTCCGCGCACTTTTGTGCCTCGTCTCGCCTCACTGGGGAAGCAGGTGCAGAACCAAATCAAGGAGGCCAGGCGGAGAAGCAGTGAGGCAAGGAGGCCAGGCGGAGAAGCAGTGAGGCAAGGAGGCGTCGGCGCGCCTCGGGGCCCTGGGTACTGCGCCCAGATGCCGGCTCCCCGGCTGGAGAGGCTGGGTGTGGACAGACCAAAAAAAAAAAAAAACGCTCAGGCTTTCGTCCGCGTTCTTCCGGGCGAGGCCTTGCTCTTCACCTGCACTTTACCTTGGACCAGACGCCCGCTGAGGAGAGGGCGGAGGCGCAGAACCGCAGGCGCGAGGAGAGGCGTGCGAGAGCTGCCATGCTGGGGTGGGCGCAGGCCGGGCCGCAGCGCGCGTGTGAGTGTGTCCACTGACGCCGCCGGGCCGCCGCGTCACGGGACGGGAGGAAAAGGAAGGCGCACGGGGGGCGGGCTGGAGGCTCGATAGCGCTGCGGTGACGTCGTGGGTCCTCTGGCGCCGGGGCTTGGCAGACGGAGCAGCGAGGATGGGAGGGGCTCGCGGGTGGGGCGGGTCGCGGGGGAAGGTCCCGGCCTGGCGGCGGTCGGATACATCACGCGGTCGGGCGTGCCTTGGTCTGCCCCGGGGCGCTCACTTGCCGCAGCAGCCGGTAGGGTGCGAGCGGTCATGAGGTACTGTCTTTGCCAAGGTCAGGGATAGGTCTTAGCCTAGTGTTCGGGCGGTGGAGCTTGTTGCTCTTTCTTATCAGTGTCTGGAACCTGTGGAGGCTGCAAAGGTGGACCCGCCTTGAGGCCCTTCCCCATCTGTGGACAACGTTCCCACGTCTAACGTTTCTCAGTCTTTTCTCCCCACACCCGCCCTCGGTTGTGTAAGAGTATTACTGTTTGCTTCTCAGAGCAAACAGCAAACTGTTTGAGAATCAGCCGGGAGCCGTCTGCCCTGAGATATGATCAGACAGGCTGCATCAAGATGGTCCCTGGTAAAGAAGGCTAGACGAGGACTGGCCCTCCGGGACCGGATGTAGGCACAACTTTTCCCTGCTTGGCATCATCCAAGTCTACCTTGTTCAGGATCTTCGGACACTGGACTCCTGGAAAACCCCGAGATTACTCACCAGATGCAAACATGCAGCTGGTAATCCCTTTGACAGATCTGAGACAAATTTCCTAACTTTACTAAGCCTGCAAATTAAAACTGTTAAATACTACTCAGAACTGTTGTAAAGATTACATGAGGTAATTCATGCAAGGCTTCTGGCTCCATTATAAACACCCAATAAATCTTAGGCATTATTCTAAGTTTATTCAAGTTACAATGGTGCATTGATACAGCACATATATTCAATCCAAGCCGTATCTTTTAGCCAGCTAGCTCCTTGAAGACCTGAGCCAAGTCAGGTTTCTTCAAAACCATCTATGCTCTTAGTAGCTGGATGGAAGGACCAAGTGAAAAGTCCATAATCATTTTATTTGATTAAGGGCTGACGGAAGGAACGTGGTTGTTAGTTTTAAATCAAAGCAAAGCAAACACGAAAATTAAATGAGCCCATAGCTTCCTTAGCAAGTACACTGAGATTCAAATGGACAGTTGGTCCAGTTCAAAGTCTGTCCATCAAAGTGCTTGCCCTTTCATGCTATTCTTTCAACTCCGAAGTTTTTCATTTTTCCTATAAATACTATAATTTTAATTAAAGTCATTGAGGGAACAAAATACCAAATTAAATTGTCCAACTACATGAGGAGAAATTAACTTTGCATTGCCCAATATTTTCAACACATAAGAAATTGGATGGAGGGGAAATCCAAGTATTAGAACTAAAGTTCCATTGCTAGTCGCAATACAGTATATAACAGTTATTGTGCTGTAGCTGATAGAATGTGAAAAAGCTATCCTCACAACTGGGTCTGCTTTTCCATTTTTGCCCTTCCACAGGGCACATGAAATGGAAAATAGCATTAGTAACTTTGTCAAACTGTGGTCATATGACACACTCTTCTTGGCTGGTCTCACCCTGTTGCTCCTGGCTGAGGAAAAGATGCATATTTTTAGTGTTACTCTGTGTGATTCTAAATCTTGTGAAGAAAATCAGCCTCGTTACTTTGTGGTCAAAACACATTATTATTTTTTGGTGACTCTATGGCTCTGTTTTGTACTTTATAAATAAAACATGAGTATCTTCAACTGGAACAAATTATTGAAAAGTTTTTCTGTACAGATTTTCCTTCTGGTTCCACAAAACCATTTTAAATTTAATCAGTTTGAAATCAACTTTTTAAAAATATCTTAATTTTTCTGAACTAATAAGAATAGCTCCCTTTTGTTTAAGGAGCAGTTTGTGACAAATATATATCATATTCTGGAAACTTTCCTTCAGGTAATCTTGTAGTGCTTAACTTCCACATTCTTAAAATGGGGGAATTGAATTGAATTCAAAGCTTTTAAACAAATGATCTGATTTTAGACATGCAATAGGAAAGTTTATTTTGTATTTTGTTATTATATATAAAAATACATATATTTTATACATATTGCATTTATTATTATTTTTACATTTTTTAATTTCAAAATTGATTTTATTGAAATCAAAACAGTGTCATTAACTGTACATAATAAATGGCTCAGTCAGTAAAGAGTCTGCCTAAAGTGCAGGAGACCTGGGTTCAATCCCTGGGTAGGGAAAAATCCCCTGGAGGAGGAATTGGCAACCCACTCCCAGTATTCTTGCCTGAAAAATCCCGTAGGTGGAGGAACCTGGTGAGCTACAGTCCATGGGGTCACAAAGAGTCAGACATGACCGAGTGATTAACACTTTCACTTTTCAATAAACTATTATATATATGTATGTGTGTGTTAGCAACTAAGCACATACATCTATGTATACTTACACAAAAACATTCCCCTCCCTTTATGGCTCACACACTGAAGAATCTGCCCACAGTGCAGGAGACCTGAGTTCAGTCCCTGGGTTGGGAAGGTCCCCTGGAGTAGGAATTGTCAACCCATTCCAGTATTCTTGCCTGAAAAATCCCATAGACAGAGGAGTCTGGTAGGCTACAATCCATAGGCTCCCAAAGAGTCGGACACGACTGAGGGACTAACAAACCCTTTCTATCAAATGATTGCCATCAGTGTGTCAGAGTTGGTTAGACGGTAAGTTGTCATTCTCTGTTTAAGAGAGTTTTATTTAAATTCTCCTAAAATACGGTAGTTATCATCTCTCATTACTGAAAGATAGGACATTTTGCCATCACGGTTGGATATTTCTTCAAATTGATAATCAGGGTATTTGAAGACTTGTTTTCCAATGTTGTTTGACTGGTTTAACTAGTAATAGGAGTTTTTAACCAGGTCATTTGAAGATTAAAAAAAAAAATCTATGTATGCTTCATTTAATACAATGATTCTTAAACATATGGAAAACAAATCTCTTCAGACAGATAGTTTTCCTCTAATAGGTATGAAAGACATAAAAAAACTTTTTACTTTGCTGCTGCTGCTGCTGCTAAGTCACTTCAGCCGTGTCTGACTACATGCAACCCCGTAGACGGCAGCCCACCAGGCTCCCCCCATCCCTGGGATTCTCAAGGCAAGAACACTGGAGTGGGTTAATCTGTACTAATATTTGTTCACTACATTAAAAAATTAGTTTAATTTTACTTACAGTATAGTTTTTTTCCTCAGGAAAAAATACTAAAATAAACGCATAAAATGTTTGGAGACTCAAGTCCTGGAATGAATTTGAAAATTATGTTAAAGTGCTAAAGAAACTCAAAGAAGCAAAACATACCAGCATTATCTCTCATGCACTCAAGTCTGATCATGTTCACTTCAGTTCAGTTCAGTTGCTCAGTCATGTCTCTTTGTGACCCCTGGACCACAGCACACTAGGCCTCCCTGTCCATCACCAACTCCCGGAGTTTACCCAAACTCATGTCCATAGAGTCAGTGATGCCATACAACCATCTCATCCTCTGAGGTCCCCTTCTCCTGCCTTCAATCTTTCCCAGCATCAGGGTCTTTTCAAATGAGTCAGGACTTCACATCAGGTGGCCAAAGTATTGGAGTTTCAGCTTTAACATCAGCCCTTCCAATGAACACTCAGGACTGATCTCCTTTAGGATGGACTGGTTGGATCTCCTTACAGTCCTAGGGCCTCTCAAGAGTCTTCTCCAACACCACAGTTCAAAAGCATCAATTCTTTGGTGCACAGAGTTGGACACGACTGAAGTGACTTAGCAGCAGCAGCAGCAGCTTTCTTTATAGTCCAACTCTCATATCCATACATGACCACTGGAAAAACCATAGCCTTGACTAGACCTTTGTTGGCAAAGTATTGTCTCTGCTTTTTAATATGCTGTCTAGGTTTGTCATAGCTTTTCTTCCAAGGAGTAAGCATCCTTTAATTTCCTGCCTGCAGTCACCATCTGCAATGATTTTGGAGCCCCCAAAAATAAAGTCAGCCACTGTTTCCACTGTTTGCCATGAAGTGATGGGACCGGATGCCATGCTCTTATTTTTCTGAATGTTGAGATTTAAGCCAATGTTTTCACTCTCCTCTTTCACTTTCATCAAGAGGCTCTTTAGTTTTTCTTCACTTTCTGCCATATGGGTGGTGTCATCTGCATGTCTGAGGTTATTTATATTTCTCCTGGAAATCTTGATTCCAGCTTGTGCTTCATCCAACCCACCATTTCTTATGATATACTCTGCATATAAGTTAAATAAGCAGGGTAACAATATACAGCCTTGACGTACTCCTTTTCCTATTTGCAACCGTCTGTTGTTCCATGTCCAGTTCTAACTGTTGCTTCCTGACCTGCATACAGATTTCTCAAGAGGCAGGTCAGGTGGTCTGGTATTCCCATCTCTTTCAGAATTTTCCACAGTTTGTTGTGATCCACACAGTCAAAGGCTTTGGCATAGTCAATAAAGCAGAAATAGATGTTTTTCTGGAACTCTTTTGCTTTTTCAATGATCCAATGGTTGTTCGAAATTTGATCTCTGTTTCCTCTGCCTTTTCTAAAACCAGCTTGAACATCTGGAAGTTCATGGTTCATATACTGTTGAAGCCTGGCTTGGAGAATTTTGAGCATTACTTTACTAGTGTGCGAGATGAGTGCAGTTGTGCAGTAGTTTGAGCATTCTTTGGCATTGCCTTTCTTTGGGATTGGAATGAAAACTGACCTTTTCCAGTCCTGTGGCCACTGCTGAGTTTTCCAAATTTGCTGTTATTTTGAGTGCAGCACTTTCACAGCATCATCTTTTAGGACTTGAAATAACTCAACTGCAATTCCAACACCTCCACTGATCATGTTACTTCTGCTTAAAACCTATCAGTGGTTTTCCTCATAGTCTTTAAGATCCAAAACTCCCACTAACTTGGCATAGAAGGAGATCATCTCTTTTGGTTTTTCTCATCACCTTTAAATTCTAAAGTCTAGTTGCCTCTTGATTTTCACAGGATGAATCTGCACAATTCAGAATCAAATTCCGATATCAAAATAATAAAGAGCATGGACTCTGTAGTAGCAAGACTGGATTAAAAATCTCAGCTCTGCTGTTGCCTAGCTACATGGCCTCCTGTGGTGCGATGGTTAAGGAGAGCTGCCAAACAGCAAGATAAAAGTCATGTCTGGACCAATACCTGCTTGTACTACTCTGTTTTTAAAAGATTATACTCTGAACAAATATGTCAAACATACACTGTGAACATCTTACACGAATACCCTAAAGAACTATTTCTTCAAACCAGTATTTCTCAAATACTTTCTATGTTTTCATAAACTGAGAAACATCAAATGCTGCACTGTGTGGTGTTAAACACCTCCTTCCTTATGACGTATCTTTGAATCGGATTCCACCTCCACAGTTTCACTCATTTTGCCCTAGTGCAGGACTTTCTCTAAACTAGATTATTGCAGTTGCTTCCTAAATGAAGTAGTAGTTGTTCTTTTTGTTGTTCAACATGTCCGACATTCAGGCATGTCCGACTCTTTGTGACCCCATGAACTGCCGCACACCAGGCTTTCCTATCCTTCACTATATCCCCGAACTTGTTCAGACTCATGTCCTTTGAGTCAGTGATGCCATCCAGCCTCCTTCTGCCCTCAATCTTTTCCAGCATCAGGGTCTTTTCCAGTGAGTCAGTCTTCACATCAGGTGGCCACAGTATTGGAGCTTCAGTTTCATCATAGTCCTTCCTATGGTTCTTCAGGGTTAATTTCCTTTAGGATTGACCGGTTTGATCTTCTTGCTATTAAGGGGCTCTCAGGAGTCTTCACAAGCACCACAGTTTGAGCGCATTAATTCTTCAGCACTCAGCTTTCTTTATGGTCCAACTCTGACATCCATACATGACTACTAGAAAAACCATAGCTTTGGCTATATAGACCTGTGTCAGGAAAGTGATGTCTCTGTTTTTAATACACTGTCTAGGTTTGTCATAGCTTTTCTTCAAAGGAGCAAGCATCTTTGAATTTCCTGGCTGCAGTCACTATCTGCAGTGATTTTGGAACCCAAGAAAATAAAGCCTGTCACTGTTTCCATTTCTTCCCCATCTATTTGCCATAAAGTGATGGGGCTGGATGCCATAATCTTAGTTTTTTGAATGTTGAGTCTTGCGTCAGCTTTTTCACTCCTTTTTCACCTTCATCAAGAGGCACTTTAGTTCCACTTTGGCCCTTGACTTCACACTCCAGGATGTCTGGCTCTAGGTGAGTGACCACACAATCATGATTATGTATGTCATTAAGGCCTTTTTTCGTATATTTCTGTGTATTCTTGCCACCACTTCTTAATATCTTCTGCTTCTGTTAGGTCCATACCATTTCTGTCCTTTATTGTGCCCATCTTTGCATAAAGTGTTCTCTTGGTATCTCTAATTTTCTTGAAGAGATCTCTAGTCTTTCCCATTCTGTTGTTTTCTTCGATTTCTTTACACCAGTTCACTTAAGGCTTTCTTATCTCTCCTTGCTATTCTTTGGAACTCTGCATTCAGATGGGTATATCTTTCCTTTTCTTTTTTGTCTTTTGCCTCTCTTCTTTTCACAGCCGTCTATAAAGCCTCCTCAGAGAACGATTTTGCCTTTTTTTGCATTTCTTTTTCTTGGAGATGTATTTGACCACCACCTCCTATACAATGTCATAAAACTCTGTCCATAGTTCTTCAAGCACTCTATCAGATCTAATCCCTTGAATCTTTCAGTTCCACTGTATAATCATAAGGTATCTGATTTAGGTCATACCTGAATGCCCTAGTGGTTTTCCCTACTTTCTTCAATTTAAACCTCAATTTTGCAATACAGAGCTCATGATCTGAGCAACAGTCAGATCCCTGTCTTGATTTTGCTGACTGTATAGAGCTTCTCCATCTTTGGCTGCAAAGAATATAATCAATCTGATTTTGATGTTGACCATCTGGTGATGTCCATGTGTACAGTCATCTCTTGTGTTGTTGGAAGACGGGGTTTGCTATGACCGGTGTGTTTTCTTGGCAAAACAAATTAGCCTTTGCCCTATTTCATTTTGTACTCCCAAGGCCAAACTTGCCTGTTACTGCAGGTATCTCTTGACTTCCTACTTTTGCATTCCAGTCCCCTATAATGAAAAGGATATCTTTTTTTGGTGTTAGTTCTAGAAGGTCATCATAGAACCATTCAGCTTCAGCTTCTTTGACATTCATGCCTGAGGCATAGACTTGGATTACTGTGATATTGAATGGTTTGTCTTGGAAATGAACAGAGATCATTTTGTTGTTTTTGAGATTGCTCCCAAGTACTGCATTTCAGACTCTTTTATGACTGTAAGGGCTACTCCATTTCTTCTAAGGGGTTCTTGCCCATGGTAGTAGATATAGTGCTCATCTGAATTAAATTTGCCCATTCCCATTCATTTTAGTTCACTGATTCCTAAAATGTCAATGTTCACTCTTGCCATGACCCAGATAACCATGATGGTGTGATCACTCACTTAGAGACAGACATCCCGGAGTGTGAAATCAAGTGGGTCTTAGGAAGCATTACTATGAACAAAGCTGGTGGGTGTGATGGAATTCCAGTTGAGCTATTTAAAACCCTAAAAGATGATGCTGTGAAAGTGCTGCACTCAATATGCCAGCAATTTGGAAAACTCAGCAATAGCCACAGGACTGGAAAAGGTCAGTTTCATTCCAATCCCAAAGAAGATTATAATAGCAAAGAATGTTCAAACTACCACACAATTGCACTCATTTCACATGCTAGAAAGGTAATGCTCAAAATCCTTCAAGCTAGGCTTCAACAATATGTGAAACGAGAACTTCCAGATATACAAGCTGATTTAGAAAAGGAACCAGAGATGAAATTTCCAAATCCTTTGGATCATAGAGAAAGCAAGAGAATTTCAGAAAAACATCTTCATCGGTGACTGTGCTAAAGCTCTTGACCCTGTGGATCACAACAAAATGTGGAAATTTCTTAAACAGATGGGAATACCAGACCACCTTACCTGCCTCCTGAGAAACCTGTATGCACGTCAAGAAGCAACAGTTACAACCAGACATGGAATAACAGACTGGCATGCTACAGTGTATGGTTATGCAAAAGTTGGACATAGTGAGACTGAACAACACAGGCTACAGGTTAAAGTTCAACATCCAATTATAGCCAAGCTCTTTCTGAACGATCATACCTTAAGAGCTTTGCAGAAGTACTTCAGGTGTTATACAAACATTTAATTTTGAAATTAAATTTTAAATTATATTTTTACTTTTCTATCAACTCTAACAAAGTAGTAGCTTCTACGCTCAATTGTGGTGTAACTGATTTTAACCTATTAAAGATTACCAGATCATGCACCTGGGAGGTAGAACTCAGAATAATATATGACAGATTGTCTTTTTAACTAGCAGAAACAGATTAACTAGTCCCTGAATTGGATTAGGAAAGTTTGCTGTAAATTTAAAAATATATATAGATTGCTATATCTCAGAGTATATATAAAATACAATCCAGGTTGATTGAACTACTAAATATATTTTAAAAGACAATTTTGCTGCTATTTGATACGAATGTTTACCTCTACCTAAATACCTCAAAAAGGGTAGGGACTCTGTCTTTCTATGTCTTTCTTAACCCATCGAGTCTCATAATATAGTACTTAGGCTTCCCTAAGAGTGATGTGAGCCATGATCCAACTGGCAAAATAAGTCTGTAGAATTTACTTGACATGAAGTGCTTTTGGAGCTATTTACGAAAAGGTGACAGTCTAATAGTCCAGGTCATCTGTATGAATGAATAATGATTGATTCAGCAACAATGAAAATCAACTACCTCAGAAATCAGCTAATGACTATGTCGCTAAAACCCCCTATGACACCTAATTGAAACAAAGCAAAATATAAAATAATCTTCTGCTGCCCTCTTCTCCCTTTGCCTTCAATCTTTCCCAGCATCAGGGTCTTTTCCAATGAGCTGGCTCTTCATATCAGGTGGCCAAAGTATTGGAGCTTTAACTTCAGCATCAGTGCTTCCAATGAACCTTCCAATTCAGGGTTGATTTCCTTTAGGATTGACTGGCTTGATCTCCTAGCTGTCCAAGGGTTTCTTGGCACAATTCAAAAGCATAATTTTTTGGTGCTCAGCCTTCTTTATGGTCCAACTCTCACATCCATACTGGAAAAACCATAGCTTTGAGTCTACAGACCTTTTTCGGCAAAGTGACACTTCTGCTTT
This sequence comes from Bos javanicus, assembly GCF_032452875.1. Classification (NCBI taxonomy): domain Eukaryota; kingdom Metazoa; phylum Chordata; class Mammalia; order Artiodactyla; family Bovidae; genus Bos; species Bos javanicus. Next base: position 32,567,496 of record NC_083887.1, on the reverse strand, counting down.
TTAATGTGCTGTTCAGATTTGTCATAGAGATGTATACATACCTCCTGCTACTCAGAGGTATCTTTCTCCAGGACCTGAAACTATTTCTTGGAAATATAATTATCAGGATGAATTGGGCCTTTGTCTCCTAGTCTCAGTGAAAGGATAGAATTTCAGTTTCCTTAACTGCCAGCTGGCAGACACAGCTAGCCTAATCACTTTGATACCACCCTTTGTAGTTGCAATTTTTCTTTTCCCTCTTTACTTGAGCCCTGCTCACTCTTCCCTACTCCTTCATTCTGCCATTAAAATGCCGTCATCTGTGCACTAATCAGATGGAGCTCAGCTCTTGCCCCTACAGTCAGTAGTTATTGAATAAAATCTGTTTTCAAACTTTAATGTCCTGCTTGGGCTACAGTCCACGGGGTTGCAAAGAGTCGGACATGACTGAGCGACTTCACTCACTCACTCACTCACTCACTTGCTTATCTTTGACACTGGCAATACAGGAACAGAATTTTCTATATAGCTCCAATGACATCACTTGCTTAGCAAACCAAATATTATTTCTGCAAATATACTTTAAAGACAGATTGTACACAGAAATATAAAAGAAATATAAGAATTAATCCTCTTAAATAAATAACATAGAATTAACATGAGATTCAGTAGTTCATATGCATGTGAATTTAATATGTGGCTAAACTGGTATTTTTTAAAAAATATTTATTTATTTGGCTACACCAGGTCCTAGTTGCAACATGTGAATTCTTGGCTGCAGCATGTGGGATCTAGTTCCCTGAGCAGGGGTCAAACTCAGGCCCTCTGCATTGGGAGCTCAGAATCTTAACAACTGGACCATCAAGGAAGTCCCTAAACTGGTCTTTTTGATTGGTAGAAAAAGATGAGTTAGTTCCTCAGTGGTGTTAATATGTATGAAGTAAATGAAGTATGTAGAAGTAAATGTAGAGGAATTATTTTATAATCTTAGAAAGGGAAAGGCCTTTTCAAAGAAATCATAAAATCCAGAAGGTATAAAGTGAAAGACTGATAGATTCAACAAAGCACATAAACCTTAAAGCCATAACCTCATACTATGAGCAAAATTAAAAGACAAGAAAGTGGGAAAAAGTATTCTTTACATATAAATCTGACAGTTAATAGCTATAACTCTAATGTCTACAAAAAGAAAGCCAAAACATAGTCACCAAAAAAGAAAAATGAACACACATAATGGAAGGATAAATGTAAATAACTATTATATGAAAAGATGGTCTAACCAAGGAAATGCAGTTTCAAATGAGATGTCACTTTTTGTTTGTCAGATAGGCAAAAATTAGAGAGATTAATTATAAACAACGTTGTCAAGAATGTAGAAATAATCCTCTCATATTTTACAAAGCAAACTATCAAACTTGAAATTTGTCCCTCCTTCAACATCTTGTATCTTTACTGTAGGATGTTGTTGTTCAGTCGCTAAGTTGTCTCAGACTCTTTGTGACCCCTTGGACTGCCGCATGCCAGGCTCCTCTGTCCTCCCCTATCTCCCAGAGTTTGCTCAGATTCGTGTTCATTAAGTCAGTGATGCTGACTCTACTCTACTTCCCCCTTCTCATCCTCTACTGCCCCCTTCTCTTTTTGCCTTCAATCTTTCCCAACATCTGGGCCTTTTCCAATGAATTGGCTCTTCGAATCAGGTGGCCAAAGTATTATAGCTTTAGCAACAGTCCTTCCAATGACTATTTGAATATTCAGTGTGGATTGACTGGTGTGATTTCCTAGCTGTCCAGGGGATTCTCAAGAGTCTTCTCCAGCACCACAGTTTGAAAACATCAATTCTTTGGCACTCAGCCTTCTTTATGGACCAACTCTCACACAGTAGTAAAAAAGAATGAGAGGGATCTTCACATACTTACAGTAACACTTTACCAGGATATATTGTTAAATAAAGGAATCAAGTTGCAGGATAATGTCTATGATGTGATTCCACTTATGTAAAAAAGAAATAGATCAATTCTGTATTAGTGGTACTTGTATAGAAATTCATAGAAAAATTAAGGGGATTTACAGTTTTCCATTTATTATAAACAGAGCTGCAATGAACATTGGGGTACACGTGTCTCTTTCAATTCTGGTTTCCTCGGTGTGTATGCCTAGCAGAGGCATTGCTGGGTTGTATGGCAGTTCTATTTCCAGTTTTTTAAGGAATCTCCACACTCTTCTCCATAGTGGCTGTACTAGTTTGCATTCCCACCAACAGTGTAAGAGGGTTCCCTTTTCTCCACACCCTCTCCAGCATTTATTGCTTGTAGACTTTTGGATTGCAGCCAGTCTGACTGGCGTGAAATGGTACCTCATTGTGGTTTTGATTTGCATTTCTCTGATAATGAGTGATGTTGAGCATCTTTTCATGTGTTTGTTAGCCATCTGTATATCTTCTTTGGAGAAATGTCTATTTAGACCCATTTTTTGATTGGGTCGTTTATTTTTCTGTAATTGAGCTGCAGGAGTTGCTTGTATATTTTTGAGATTAGTTGTTTGTCAGTTGCTTCATTTGCTATTATTTTATCCCATTCTGAAGACTGTCTTTTCACCTTGCTTATAGTTTCTTTTGTTGTGCAGAAGCTTTTAATTTTAATTAGGTCCCATTTGTTCATTTTTGCTTTTATTTCCAATATTCTGGGAGGTGGGTCATAGAGGATCCTGCTGTGATGTGTGTCGGAGAGTGTTTTGCCTATGTTCTCCTCTAAGATTTTTATAGTTTCTAGTCTTACGTTTAGATCTTTAATCCATTTTGAGTTTATTTTCATGTATGGTATTAGAAAGTGTTCTAGTTTCATTCTTTTACAAGTGGTTGACCAGTTTTCCCAGCACTACTTGTTAAAGAGATTGTCTTTTCTCCACTGTATATTCTTGCCTCCTTTGTCAAAGATAAGGTGTCCATAGGTGCGTGGGATTATCTCTGGGCTTTCTATTTTGTTCCATTGATCTATATTTCTGTCTTTGTGCCAGTACCATACTGTCTTGATGACTGTGGCTTTGTAGTAAAGCCTGAAGTCAGGCAGGTTGATTCCTCCAGTTCCATTCTTCTTTCTCAAGATTGCTTTGCTATTCAAGGTTTTTTGTATTTCCATACAAATTGTGAAATTATTTGTTCTAGCTCTGTGAAAAATCAGCAGATGAATGGATAAGAAAGCTGTGGTACATATACACAATGGAGTATCACTCAGCCATTAAAAAGAATACATTTGAATGAGGTGGATGAATCTGGAGCCTATTATACAGAGTGAAGTAAGCCAGAAAGAAAAACACCAATACAGTATACTAACATATATATGGAATTTAGAAAGATGGTAACAACAACCCTGTATGCGAGACAGCAAAAGAGTCACAGATGTATAGAACAGTCTTTTGGACTCTGTGGGAGTGGGGGGATGATTTGGGAGAATGGCATTAAAACATGTACAATATCATATAAGAATTGAATCACCAGTCCAGGTTCGATGCAGGATACAAGAAGCTTGGGGCTGGTGCACTGGGATGACCCAGAGCGATGGTATGGGGAGGGAGATGGGTGGGGGGTTCAGGATGGGGAACACATGTACACCCGTGGTGGATGCATGTTGACCTCTATGTAGAATGTAATTTCTAATTAAATTGTTTTTAAAATACTAAAAAAAAAAAAAGATATTACCTGAAATTAAAAAAATAAAATAAAATAATTTTCTGTGAAAAAAATTTTTTAAATAAAATTTTCCATTTATATGTGTTGCCTTGTTTTAATTTTTACTATATTTAGTACATATTATTTGTATAATTCTAAAAAGTGAAGAGCCAATAATTATCTAATAATTTCTTAAACTCAATTTTATATGTTCAGCAATATTAAAAAGAATGACACATTTCAATATCTTCAAGACTTTGACATGTCATAAAAACAAGTTAAAACCCTATAGTTTGGTTCCATGAAAAAATTTGACTTCTGTTTGTGCAGAGATATCTGGAAGAATATTTATGGACATTTTACTAGTAGTCACATTTATTTCAGGTGATTTTAACTTTTTTTTCCCTTTTTTTCTTTTTTCTTATTTGGCTGCACCCCACAACTTGTGGAATCTTAGTTCCCTGACCAAGGATCAAACCCAGGCTCCCTCCATTGGGAACATAGCGTTTAGCCACAGGACTACCAAGTTACACCACTATTTTTGAAGATGGAAGAGGGAGTCATGAGCCTAGGGATTCAAGAAATGTAGCTCTAGAAGCTATGAAAAGACAGGCAATTGATTCTTCCTTAGAGCTTCTGGGAGAGTGGGCCTGCTGACACCTTGACTTTAATCCAGTGAAACTGATTTTGCAATTCTGACTCCCAGAGCCATAAAATAATAAATGCTGCTGTTGCTGCTAAGTCACTTCAGTCGTGTCCGACTCTGTGCGACCCCATAGACGGCAGCCCACCAGGCTCCCCTGTCCTTGGGATTCTCCAGGCAAGAACACTGGAGTGTGTTGCCATTTCCTTCTCCAATGCATGAAAGTGAAAAGTGAAAGTGAAGTCGCTCAGTCGTGTCCAACTCTAGCAACCCCATGGACTGCAGCCCACCAGGCTCCTCTGTCCATGGGATTTTCCAGGCAAAAGTACTGGAGTGGGGTGCCATTGTCTTCTCCGAAGATAATAAATATCTGTTGTTTTAAGCCACTAATTTCATGTCAATCTGTGACAGAAACAATAGAAAACTAATAAATTGAGGTTGTAGGAAGAATCTGTTTCCTTGCCTTTCCAGCTTGTAGCAGCTATCCATATTCCTTGGCTCATAATCCCCTTTCTCTATCTTCAAAGTTAACCATGGCAAGTCAAGTTCCTTCTCAGAAGGTATCACTCTGACCTCTTCTTCAATCTTCCACTTTTAAGAATCCTTGTGATTATACTAAGCACATCCAGATAATGCAGGCTAATATTGCAGTATTAAGTTCAGTTGATTAACAACCTCATTTCCATCTGCAACCTAATTGCCCTTTGCCATGTAACATGCTCACAGCTCCAGATATTATGACGTGAACGTCTTTGTGAGGCCGTTGCCCTGCTCACAGGGAGTTAATTATTCACTTAGTAAAGTTGCACATATTAATCAACACTCTGGCTTGAATAGTTCCTCACCTCAATCCAGAAATGGAAAGAAGTTTAAATATTCAGGACTTTGGCTAGCCGGATTGGACCGGAGTGGGGCTGAGTGAGCGATGGGATTAAGAGTGATGCCATGGTAGGAACTGTGGATGCACAGAAGGGCAGAGGGTTGGGGATGATGATTCTGGGTCTGGATATTTTAAATTTGAAGTGCCCATGGCATCTGCAGCTGAAAATGCCTAGCAGTCAGTTTTGTATGAGTATATGGAGTGTGGGATTTCCCAGGTGGTTCAGTAGTAAATCTTCCTGCCAATGTGGGAGGCCCAGGTTCGATCCCTGGGTCAGGAAGATCCCCTAGAGAAGGGAATGGCAACCCACTTCTCTATTCTTGCCTAGAAAATTCCATGGACAGAGGAAGCTGATGGGCTACAGTCCATGGGATCAGAAAGAATCCAACATGACTGAGCAACTAACACAGGCACACACAGTATAGGTGGTAGCTGAAAGCATATGTGTAAGGTATGTTAGGCAGGGCAGGAGAGTGAGAGGCAAAAAAAGCAGTGAACTAAAGACAGAATGGGAGGGAAATTCTCACTGTAGAGGAAGCTATACTGCACCCTCAGTTCACCCTTCACAACCAAGGCACTCACCTCCCCAGATTCTAGGAACACTGACTGTGGATTGCTCCCAGCTCTGTCAGAGGGATCAGAGAATACAATGGCAACCCACTCCAGTGTTTTTGCCTGGAGAATCCCAGGGACGGGGGAGCCTGGTGGGCTGCCGTCTATGGGGTCGTGCAGAGTCAGACACGACTGAAGCAATTTAGCAGCAGCAGCTGTCAGAGGGATATCACTTCTCTAGAATTGCCCTACACCCAAGGGAGATGCTTTGCCCTACTTTGAACCAGCCCATTCTGTGGGGATATCCCTCATCCAAGGAATGATCAATGTAGAAATCCAATGCCTTGGCCCCTTTGCATCAATTTGTGACATCAATCAAGGACCGTCTAATTCAAGAACTCTGTACAATCAGTAGAGGTTTCTGTTGCAACTGTATCACAGTTCACCTTGTCTCTTGCCTCATCTCCCTCTCCTATTGATAATCATCTTCCTAAGAGCAGTCCAAGCACACACCTACACTCTTCTCCATTTTAGTGTCCATTTCCAGGGAAGTAGCTCAAACTAATCCTCTGACATTTAGTGGGATGGTAGAAAAGTTTAATTTTGTGGAAAGGACAGTAAAGAAATGAATTAGAACAGTATTAAGAGAGTGCAGTCTTTGAACTGTGAAATGAAACAGTGTCACATGCTGCAGAGATGTTTGGTAAGATAATGAGTGGACCATGATGAGGGAAGAAGACACACTGAAGTATGGTGATGATTCTTAAAGCATAACGATCGGTGACAGGTAATCATGAGGGCAGTCTATGCTTCTGCAAAGATTGAATGTTGGGATTGAATTCAGAATGGGAAGGAGCCAGAGAAGAACACAGGAACAATGAATGGGAGAAACTCAAGCATTTTAAAGGTGCGTTCATTTGTTAAAAAAATAAATATTTAACAAATTAATTAACATTTAATAAGTTAATAGATAATTATGTCTGTTATATAAATCAGTAGTCATATGCAAGTGATATGACTGCCCATCAGGCACTCAATTTGCCCTCAAGGAATTTACTGTCTGAAAGGAATGAGAGGAAGCTGACTAAGGTAACTGACTAGGGACTGCTAGGCAGTAGGAAGGCTCCAGATCAATTTATAGTCTGTTGGCAATAAGTCTGCATGCCAGTCAGTCTACTGGCAATAAGTCTGTTGTGCTTCCCTGCAGGGCAGAGGAACATTCAGTGAAGATTGTCAGAGTTTTTAGAGTGGAAGGATAGGAAACCAAAGTGCCCATTTGTATGACCAATCTTGTGACCCAGGGGAAAGAGGCCAGAAAGGACCTAAAAGAATTGAGAGAATATTTCGCCGAAAGGTTTTTTTAGATTGAAAATCTGCAATGTTGTAAGATCATGAGAGAATGATAAAGGATATATGGAATGTAGTTAGAGACTGAGTTTTGGAGTTTAAGGCTTCTGAGGGCTATAGCCTGGTTCATTGGTCCACCATGATGTTGGGCTAGTTTAGGCTTATAGCAGGGTCTAGGGTGAAGGTAAATGATGTAAATCAAGACAATATCTTTACTGAGTTGTGAGAGGGAGCCAGAGGTCAAGAGAGGGGAAGAGAATTATGAGGGAGCTTGACATCAAACAGATGAAGTATTAATAGGCAAGTGTCCATTGAAATAAATAGATGAACATTTTGAGGAAATAGATGCATTTGTTAACATTGAAGCTAGAGTCCCAGGGCATACAGTGAAAAAAAGTGGGAAGGAGGTGATTGTTAGGAAGAATCTTGGAAAAGGATGTTCAGGATAATAAGGATATGAGGACACAAAAGCAGATTGTAGCTTGTAGGACTTCCCTTCCCTAAGACCACAGGGTTTAAAAATATGGTAAAAAGTGACTGACTCCAAATGATTAACTTGACACAAGTTGTCTTGAGTCTATACAACTTGGCACAAGTTGTTTGCATTTTACCCGAGGCAGTTAATTATTACTGGCAATAAACTCAAAAAGAGGTTTCTGGGTCAAGTACAATAAATGAAAGTTCATTCAATTTTGGCAATGTAAGAAGTGGAATTTTTTTAATTAGAAAAGTATTAGCTTCTCTTTTATATGGTATTTTATTGTCTTAATTTTTACTGATAAATTGAAAAGAAAAACTAAAGCTGCTAAGCCTTGTGCATTAAAAGTATTTTTAAAAATCACTGAAGTTAGTATAAACAGTAGTATACAGTGGGGTAAGGAGAACTTTTACTTCGGTGGATTCAGTAGAAATTAAAGGATGGATTTTTCTTACTAACAGGCACAAAGCAATGCTCTTGGGCTTTAACTTTGTGCTACATTACTGACCAATTCTTGGTCAGGACCTTGATTTTGTACAGGTTTCCATTTTCACTCTTCAACATATTCTTCACAGGTTTGGCAATGGATCTTGTGATGATTAATTTTTAATTAATTAATTATTAGGCTGCTTCGACTCTTGGTTGTGGTAATGTGGGATCTTCCATCCTTCTGCTGGAATGTGGCCTGTGGGATATACTTCCCTGATGAGGGGTCAAACCTGGGTCCCCTGCATTGGGAGCTCAGAGTCTTAGCCACTCAATCACCAGGGAATTTCTGTGATGATTACTTTTATGTGTCAACTTTGGTAGACTATAGTATTAAGTTATCTACTCAAGTACTGACAAAGGTGTTGTTGTGAAGTATTTTTTAGGTGAGGTTAACATCTATGAGTTGACCTTCAGGGGATTATTTTTGTGACATATATGTGTATATATCTCTACCTATATATCTATCCCCTATTGGTTCTGTTTTTCTGGAGAACTCTGACTGATACAGACCTGATTGGTATAAGGATAATTTTAACCCAGTGTTAACAATTGGTTCTGGACCAGTATGTGACCCAGACTGAACCAATAAAGTGTGAGGGAATGTTTGATATGGGCTGCTAGAGAAGTACTTCCCTATAAATCTGTGAGAGTTTCCACTAGTACCTGCCTCTCTCTTCCTCTGACAGTAGTTTCCTTAGATATGAAGCATGGAATGGGTGCATCTCTTTCACTGTCAGGTTGAGTATGAAGCCAACAAACAAGCAGAGCCAAGACACTTGTAGAGACATGGAGCTGGGGCTGCTGGTTTAATCAGCACTGAAGCCTGTCCTGCCTCTGAGATTCATAATCCAAACCATGTATCATATTTCCTCACTGTTTATCTGGTAGTTGGGCTTTCTGAGTCCTGCAGCCAAAATTATTCTACCTAATACAACACTTTTCCTTAAGATGAGTTCTTTGGGATATTAAGAAACTAGTATATTTGATCTGTTAGTTGAAATTTATGTCCTGTGTGGATACTTTTTTTTTTATAATATTTGCATATTTGGGATTTAAAAACAGGTAATATAAATCAAAGAATAGCTTTTAATTGAATCTTTGCAAGTTAGACAATGTGTTGTTTGTAAAGTTTCAATGTGTTCTGTTAATTTGTTTTGTAAGTATTAAGATTCTTAAGATTCCAGTGGACTTATATCATACCCAGTCTTTTTTAAAAAACTGGGGTATAGATGCTTTACAATGTTATGTTAGTTTCTGCTGTACAACAAAATGAATCAGCTATATGTGTACATATATCCCCACCCTCTTGGACTGCCTTCCCACCCCACATTACCATCCCATCCCTCTAGGTCATCACAGAGCACCAAGCTGAGCTCTCTGTACTATACAGCAGGTCCCTACTAGCTATCTGTTTTACACATGGCAGTGCACATAAATCAAGCCTGATCTCCCAATTCATGCATAAGTCTTTTTTTGCATTATGATTTTTTCAGAGTATATGCCTAGTAGTGGGATTCAGTTCACTCACTCAGTCGTGTCCGACTCTTTGCGACCCCATGGACTGCAGCATTCCCGGCCTCCTTGTCCATCACCAACTCCCACAGTTTACCCAAACTTATGTCCATTGAGTTGATGATGCCATCCAACCATATCATCCTCTGTTGTCCCCTTCTCCTCCTGCCCTCAATCTTTCCCAGCATCAGGGTCTTTTCAAATGAGTCAGCTCTTTACATTAGGTGGCCAAAGTATTGGAGTTTCAGCTTCAACATCAGTCCTTTCAGTGAATACGCAGGACTGATTTTGAGGATGGACTGGTTGGATCTCCTTGCAGTCCAAGGGACTCTCAAGAGTCTTCTCCAACACCACAGTTCAAAAGCATCAACTCTTTGGCACTCAGCTTCCTTTATAGTCCAACTGTCACATCCATATATGACTACTGGAAAAACCATAGCTTTGACTAGATGGACCTTTGTTGGCAAAGTAGTGTCTCTGCTTTTTAATATTCTGTCTAGGTTGGTCACAACTTTCCTTCCAAAGAGTAAGCATCTTTTAATTTCATGGCTGCAGTCACCACCTGCAATGATTTTGGAGCCCAGAAAAATAGTCAGCCACTGTTTCTACTGTTTCCCCATCTATTTGCCATGAAGTGTGGGACCGGATGCCATAATCTTAGTTTTCTGAATGTTGAGCTTTAAGCCAGCTTTTTCACTCTCCTCTTTCACTTTCATCAAGAGGCTCTTCAGTAGTTGGATTTCTGGGTCTAAAAACAGAACTACCATATGACCCAGCAATCCCATTACTAGGCATGTACCCAATATTTAAATGCCATGTCACTGACAAAGCACAGAACTTGGAAATTATTTGATATTGCATCAATAGTGCACACTTATTAGATAGTTAATATGGCAGATATATATTGCAGGTAATATGGATATCACTAAAAATGCTAAAGGAAAACAGCCAAATAAGGCTGCCCACAGAATAGGGGAAGTGATTAATTACCTTGGGGAGTGGAAAAGGAGAAACAGTTTCTTGTAACATAAAAATAGACCTAGAAAACCTAAATGGCACAGCAGTCTTTCTGCTCTGTTCAGAAAGAATTTATTCCAGAGCTTAAATTATATATTTAACCTTTTAATCATCATGCTTTTAATATTTTGAGTCCTTTTGCACAGGGTGCTGTTAATTACCAGTATGCCTATAAAGAATCACTCTCTCTCTCTCTTTCTCTTTCTCCCCAATGAAAACTTCAAAAATTAATTGCTAATTACTTTTTTAGATGAATGTAAAAACTTAGATAAAAGTTTTAGTCAGGGACTTAAGTACATGCACATGCATGTTCACAGAAGCACTTTTCACAACAGCTGAGTGGTGGAAACAGTCCAAATGTCCATCAACAGTGAGTGGTCAAACAAGTTGTGGTATATACATTCACACAATGGAATTTTATTCAGCCATAAAGAGAAGTGAAGCACTGATACATGTTACAGGATGTAACACCTCAAAAACACTATGCTCAGTTTAAGCCAGACAAAAAAGAGCACATGATTTTATGTCTGTGAATTACCCAGAATAGGTAAATCCATAGAAACAGAAAGCAGTCTGGAGTTGTCAGGAACTTGGAGGAAGAAAGAGTGAAGATGGTTGTTTAACGGGTATGGGGTTATCTTTTGGAGAAGTTAAAATGTTTTGAAATTTGATAGAAATGGTGATTGATATTGTGAATGTTCTAAATGTCACTGTCACTAAGCTGGTTAGTATTATTATATAAATTTTGCCTCATTAAAAAAATGAGGGAAAAGTTTTATTGAGCTTAGGTTTACATATGCTGCTGCTGCTGCTGCTGCTGCTAAGTCGCTTCAGCTGTGTCTGACTCTCTGCGACCCCATAGACGGCAGCCCACCAGGCTCCCCCGTCCGTGGGATTCTCCAGGCGAGAACACTGGAGTGGGTTGCCATTTCCTTCTCCAATGCATGAAAGTGAAAAGTGAAAGTGAAGTCGCTCAGTCGTGTCCAACTCTTAGCAACCCCATGGACTGCAGCCCACCAGGCTCCTCCGTCCATGGGATTTTCCAGGCAAGAGTGCTGGAGTGGGGTGCCATCGCCTTCTCCAGGTTTACATATAGAGCTCTACAAATCAATAAGGCTGAATTAATTCTTGCTTTTCCCCACAAATCTGTTCCTCCTGTATCTTCATCTGAGCCAACAAATGTCACTGCCATTGGTCAAATAGCTCTTGGCAAAACCTGGAAAACATTCTCCATACCTCTTTTTCCTTCTCCTCTCCCATCCAATTATATCACCAAGTCCTATTGATTCTTCTTTTATAGTGTGTCAAATTTAATTCTCTGTATTTCAGCCGTGCTCATTCTGATAGGAATTATTCTATTTTCATCCAGAGAACTAGTCTCTCAACTGAACTACCAAATTTTCTTTCACATTTCTGTCATTCCATTCTAGCCAGAGTGAGTCATTAAAATGCAGTCTGATCATATCAATCCCTTGCCAAAAAACACTTTGATAGCTTTCTTTTTCCCATTTAAGATAAGTCTACAATCTCCAACATGTTATCAGGGGCCTGCTTGATCTGCCTCTACTGTCCTATATTCATACTGTTTATATATATATATATATATATATATATATATATATATATATAGTATTTTATTTACTTATTTATTTGATTGTGCTGGGTCTTAGTTGTGTTCTATGGGATCTAGTTCCCTGACTAGTGATCAAACCTGGGGCCCCAGCATTGGGAGCTCTGAGTCTTAGCCACTGGACCACCAGGGAAGTCCCTCTGTTTAAGTTTTTGTTTTATATGGCATGCAACATAAACTGACTCTAATTAGTTTCAGGATACAGATACAGGAGACGATTAAGGAACAGTTGAGCAATCAAGACAGAAGTGGGGAGTTAAAGGAACCAAGTCCTCCCCAGGGACCTCTACAGCAGCAGGTGGGTTCCTCTCACTGGAGTGCTGACATGGATGTGTTTAGTGTTCTGTCTTTAGTGTCTCGGATTACCAGGGGAAAGAATCTAATTGGCTTGGCTTCTGTCAGACTTTTACCCCTGGATATGTTTGTCCTTGAATTTATCTCCACAAAGATAGGTCTGTCTTGTGCCATATTACATGTGCCTGGCATAGAGTAGGGGCTCGTTCAATAGTGAACGAATTTATGTCCAACTAATTGAATAAATGAATTGGCCATGACCATAAGACAAAGCTGATTAATTCAGCTTGGGGCTCACTTCGGGGTGTGGAGTTCATTTCCATGGTTGAGGGTTAGGCATCCACCTCAGGAGATAACCTCTCACTCTGCTGCTCAGCCTCACCTTGTTCCACTTTCCTCCTTGCACCAGAAACCTTTGCCCTTCTCTCATCCCTCAAAACTCTCAAATTCTTTGTAAACTCAAAGGCTTTGCATATGCTATCTCCTGTGCCAGATATGTTCTTCTCCATTGTTGCTGATTGTAGATTTATTGCCTCTCGGCTACAAATTTATTCATTTTGCCTGTTTTGTGAATATGTTTTGTGAATATATATGAATATATTGTGAATATATTCACAGGCTCCTCCTCTGTCCATGGGATTCTCCAGGCAAGAGTACTGGGATGGGTTGCCATTTCCTCCTCCAGGGGATCTTTACCCAGAGATCGAACCCATGTCTCTTAACCTCTCCTGCATTGGTGGTCAGGTTCTTTACCACTAGTGCCACATGGGAAGCCCATGTATATATATATATATGTGTGTGTGTGTGTGTGTGTGTGTGTGTGTGTATGTGTATATATACATATGTTAGTCGCTTAGTCGTGCCTGACTCTTTGCAACCCCATGGACTGCAGCCCACCAGGCTCCTCTGTCCATGAGATTTTCCAGGCAAGGATACTGGAGTGGGTTGCCATTTCCTTCTCCAGGGGATCTTCCCAACCCAGGGATCAAACCCAGGTTTCCTGCACTGCATGCAGATTCTTTTACCAACTGAGCTACAAGGGAAAGTGAAGAGGAACTCAAAAGAGTCTTGATGAAAGTGAAAGTGGAGAGTGAAAAAGTTGGCTTAAAGCTCAACATTCAGAAAACGAAGATCATGGCATCCGGTCCCACCACTTCATGGGAAATAGATGGGGAAACAGTGTCAGACTTTGTTTTTCTGGGCTCCAATATCACTGCAGATGGTGACTGCAGCCATGAAATTAAAAGACGCTTACTCCTTGGAAGGAAAGTTATGACCAACCTAGATAGCATATTCAAAAGCAGAGACATTACTTTGCCAACAAAGATTCGTCTAGTCAAGGCTATGGTTTTTCCTGTGGTCATGTATGGATGTGAGAGTTGGACTGTGAAGAAGGCTGAGCGCCAAAGAATTGATGCTTTATTATTATTATTTTTTTTTATTGAAATGAATCTGCCACAGGTATACATGTGTTCCCCATCCTGAACCCTCCTCCCTTCTCCCTCCCCATACCATCCCTCTGGGTCTTCCCAGTGCACCAGCCCCAAGCATCCAGCATCGTGCATCGAACCTGGACTGGCGACTCATTTCATACATGATATTATACATGTTTCAATGTCATTCTCCCAAATCTTCCCACCCTCTCCCTCTCCCACAGAGTCCATAAGATTGTTCTATACATCAGCGTCTTCTTTGCTGTCTCGTATACAGGGTTATTGTTACCATCTTTCTAAATTCCATATATATGCGTTAGTATACTGTATTGGTGTTTTTCTTTCTGGCTTACTTCACTCTGTGTAATAGGCTCCGGTTTCATCCACCTCATTAGAATTGATTCAAATGTATTCTTTTTAATGGCTGAATAATACTCCATTGTGTATATGTACCACTGCTTTCTTAGCCATTCATCTGCTGATGGACATCTAGGTTGCTTCCATGTCCTGGCTATTATAAACAGTGCTGCGATGAACATTGGGGTACACGTGTCTCTTTCCCTTCTGGTTTCCTCAGTGTGTATGCCCAGCAGTGGGATTGCTGGATCATAAGGCAGTTCTATTTCCAGTTTTTTAAGGAATCTCCACACTCTTCTCCATAGTGGCTGTACTAGTTTTGCATTCCCACCAACAGTGTAAGAGGGTTCCCTTTTCTCCACACCCTCTCCAGCATTTATTTCTTGTAGACTTTTGGATCACAGCCATTCTGACTGGCGTGGAATGGTACCTCATTGTGGTTTTGACTTGCATTTCTCTGATAATGAGTGATGTTGAGCATCTTTTCATGTGTTTGTTAGCCATCTGTATGTCTTCTTTGGAGAAATGTCTATTTAGTTCTTTGGCCCATTTTTTGATTGGGTCATTTATTTTTCTGGAGTTGAGCTGTAGGAGTTGCTTGTATATTTTTGAGATTAGTTGTTTGTCAGTTGCTTCATTTGCTATTATTTTCTCCCATTCTGAAGGCTGTCTTTTCACCTTGCTAATAGTTTCTTTTGTTGTGCAGAAGCTTTTAATTTTAATTAGGTCCCATTTGTTTATTTTTGCTTTTATTTCCAATATTCTGGGAGGTGGGTCATAGAGGATCCTGCTGTGATGTATGTCGGAGAGTGTTTTGCCTATGTTCTCCTCTAGGAGTTTTATAGTTTCTGGTCTTAAGTTTACATCTTTAATCCATTTTGAGTTTATTTTTGTGTATGGTGTTAGAAAGTGTTCTAGTTTCATTCTTTTACAAGTGGTTGACCAGATTTCCCAGCACCACTTGTTAAAGAGATTGTCTTTAATCCATTGTATATTCTTGCCTCCTTTGTCAAAGATAAGGTGTCCATATGTGTGTGGATTTATCTCTGGGCTTTCTATTTTGTTCCATTGATCTATATTTCTGTCTTTGTGCCAGTACCATATTGTCTTGATAACTGTGGCTTTGTAGTAGAGCCTGAAGTCAGGCAGGTTGATTCCTCCAATTCCATTCTTCTTTCTCAAGATACCTTTGGCTATTCGAGGTTTTTTGTATTTCCATACAAATTGTGAAATTATTTATTCTAGCTCTGTGAAGAATACCGTTGGTAGCTTGATAGGGATTGCATTGAATCTATAAATTGCTTTGGGTAGTGTACTGATTTTCACTATATTGAATCTTCCAATCCATGAACATGGTATATTTCTCCATCTATTAGTGTCCTCTTTGATTTCTTTCACCAGTGTTTTATAGTTTTCTACATACAGGTCTTTAGTTTCTTTAGGTAGATACATTCCTAGGTATTTTATTCTTTCTGTTGCAATGGTGAATGGAATTGTTTCCTTAATTTTTCTTTCTGTTTTCTCATTATTAGTGTATAGGAATGCAAGGGATTTCTGTGTGTTGATTTTATGTCCTGCAACTTTATTATAATCATTGATTAGTTCTAGTAATTTTCTGGTGGAGTCTTTAGGGTTTTCTATGTAGAGGATCATGTCATCTGCAAATAGTGAGAGTTTTATTTCTTCTTTTCCAATTTGGATTCCTTTTATTTCTTTTTCTGCTCTGATTGCTGTAGCCAAAACTTCCAAAACTATGTTGAATAGTAATGGTGAAAGTGGGCACCCTTGTCTTGTTTCTGACTTTAGAGGAAATGCTTTCAATTTTTCACCATTGAGGATAATGTTTGCTGTGGGTTTGTCATATATAGCTTTTATTATGTTGAGGTATGTTCCTTCTATTCCTGCTTTCTGGAGAGTTTTTATCATAAATGGATGTTGAATTTTGTCCAAGGCTTTCTGTGCATCTCTTGAGATAATCATATGGTTTTTATTTTTCAATTTGTTAATGTGGTGTATTACATTGATTGATTTGCGGATATTGAAGAATCCTTGCATCCCTGGGATAAAGCCCACTTGGTCATGGTGTATGATCTTTTTAATGTGTTGTTGGATTCTGATTGCTAGAATTTTGTTAAGGATTTTTGCATCTATGTTCACCAGTGATATTGGCCTGTAGTTTTCTTTTTTTGTGGGATCTTTGTCAGGTTTTGGTATTAGGGTGATGGTGGCCTCATAGAATGAGTTTGGAAGTTTACCTTCCTCTGCAATTTTTTGGAAGAGTTTGAGCAGGATAGGTGTTAGCTCTTCTCTAAATTTTTGGTAGAATTCAGCTGTGAAGCTGTCTGGACCTGGGCTTTTGTTTGCTGGAAGATTTTTGATTACAGTTTCAATTTCCGTGCTTGTGATGGGTCTGTTAAGATTTTCTATTTCTTCCTGGTCGAGTTTTGGAAAGTTGTACTTTTCTAAGAATTTGTCCAATTCTTCCACGTTGTCCATTTTATTGGTTTATAATTGTTGATAGTAGTCTCTTATGATCCTTTGTATTTCTGTGTTGTCTGTTGTGATCTCTCCATTTTCATTTCTAATTTTATTGATTTGATTTTTCTCCCTTTGTTTCTTGATGAGTCTGGCTAATGGTTTGTCAATTTTATTTATCCTTTCAAAGAACCAGCTTTTGGCTTTGTTGATTTTTGCTATGGTCTCTTTTGTTTCTTTTGCATTTATTTCTGCCCTAATTTTTAAGATTTCTTTCCTTCTACTAACCCTGGGGTTCTTCATTTCTTCCTTTTCTAGTTGCTTTAGGTGCAGAGTTAGGTTATTTATTTGACTTTTTTCTTGTTTCTTGAGGTATGCCTGTATTGCTATGAACTTTCCCCTTAGGACTGCTTTTACTGTGTCCCACAGGTTTTGGGTTGTTGTGTTTTCATTTTCATTCGTTTCTATGCAAATTTTGATTTCTTTTTTGATTTCTTCTGTGATTTGTTGGTTATTCAGCAGCGTGTTTTTCAGCCTCCATATGTTGGAATTTTTAATAGTTTTTCTTCTGTAATTGAGATCTAATCTTACTGCATTGTGGTCAGAGAAGATGCTTGGAATGATTTCTATTTTTTTGAATTTACCAAGGCTAGATTTATGGCCCAGGATGTGATCTATCCTGGAGAAGGTTCCATGTGCACTTGAGAAAAAGGTGAAATTCATTGTTTTGGGATGAAATGTCCTATTTATATCAATTAGGTCTAACTGGTCTATTGTATTGTTTAAAGTTTGTGTTTCCTTGTTATTTTCTGTTTAGTTGATCTATCCATAGGTGTGAGTGGAGTATTAAAGTCTCCCACTATTATTGTGTTATTGTTAATTTCTCCTTTCATACTTGTTAGCATTTGTCTTACATATTGTGGTGCTCCCATGTTGGGTGCATATATATTTATAATTGTTATATCTTCTTCTTGGATTGATCCTTTGATCATTATGTAGTGACCGTCTTTGTCTCTTTTCACAGCCTTTGTTTTAAAGTCTATTTTATCTGATATGAGTATTGCTACTCCTGCTTTCTTTTGGTCCCTATTTGCATGGAAAATCTTTTTCCAGCCCTTCACTTTCAGTCTGTATGTGTCCCCTGTTTTGAGGTGGGTCTCTTGTACACAACATATGTAGGGGTCTTGTTTTTGTATCCATTCAGCCAGTCTTTGTCTTTTGGTTGGGACATTCAACCCATTTACGTTTAACGTAATTACTGATAAGTATGATCCCATTGCCATTTACTTTATTGTTTTGGGTTCGAATTTATACACCGCTTTTGTGTTTCCTGTCTAGAGAATATCCTTTAGTATTTGTTGGAGAGCTGGTTTGGTGGTGCTGAATTCTCTCAGCTTTTGCTTGTCTGTAAAGCTTTTGATTTCTCCTTCATATTTGAATGAGATCCTTGCTGTATCTGATCTGATCTGATCTGATCTGATCTATGGGCCCTTTAATTTTGGTCAGCTGATATAATATTAAACTTTGTCAGTAGAGGGAGCTAGAGAGACATTGCTGGAAACATCGTCTTCGGGGTCTCCTGTGCTTTCTTGGCAGACTTTTATAGCACTGCCAGCAGCTTCTCCTGGCACCTATCTCAGACATGTTTCCTGTAAGACACCCCGCCATAAGCAGCTTTCCCAGCACCTTGAGGGCAGATTTCTGGCAAGTCCCAGAGGGTAGAGTTCCAGCAAGTTCCAATGGTGTGAACTACAGTGATTTCTCTGCTGGCTAGCTATCCACAGACAGAAATTCTCCAATAAAGTCTAGATTTATACCCCAGGGGTAGTGGCTGCCCCTTGTCCCTGTTGTTTCTCTATTCTTACTTCTTACCAGCAGTCCATTGTGACTTCAACCCCTTGTTAATAATCTTTTTTTTTTTTTCGTTTTTGCCCATGCTGTGTGGCATTGTGGGACCTACTTCCGTGATCAGGAATTGAACCTGGATGCCCTGCAATGTAAGCATGTGTTGAACAGCACTGCCACCCTTGGGATATTACTGGTATTGCATTTTGTACTGGCAGAGGCTTCTTTTGAATCCTGTGTCCACATAATGAGATTTCACATCAAGCAAAGGGTGCCAAGCTGATTCTTGCCAGGAACCAAAATCTACTACTGCTAGCAACACTCAAAAGAGTGCACACTTTCCCCTCCTCCCTTTACTTGCTATGTGTTTATAATTAGATTAGTTACAATTAGGCTCTGGAGTCAAGCAGACCTGGTTGGGTTTCATGATCGATTCTTTCACTTCCTAACTTAGGTGAAGATATTTAGCTTTTCTAAGCTTCTGTTTCTTCCCTTGTATGGGTGAGATAGAGAGTAATACCTATATCATAAGGTAGCAGGTAAGGATTAAATAAGTTAATGAGTACTGCTTGGCAACAAAGTGTATGTATGTAGGCTAGCTGCTGTATAAAAGGCCCATGAAGATAAATCCATTAAGTTTTTGAAAATATGAACACTTCTGATATTAAGAATGTTCATATTAGCTAGCTTTATTTCCCACTGTTTCTCAGTCAAAGGACTGCACAAAGTTCTCGGGATCTTCAGTTCAGTTCAGTCGCTCAGTCATGTCTGACTCTGCGACCCCATGGACTGCAGCGTTCCAGGCCTCCCTGTCCATCACCAACTCCAAGAGTATACTCAAACTCATGTCCATCGAGTCGGTGATGCCATTCAACCATCTCATCCTCTGTCGTCCCCTATCTTTCCCAGCATAGGGGTTTTTTCAAATGAGTCAGTTCTTTGCATCAGGTGGCCAAAGTATTGGAGTTTCAGCTTCAGCATCAGTCTTTCCAATGAATATTCAGGACTGATTTCCTTTAGGATGGACTGGTTGGATCTCCTTGCAGTCCAAGGGACTCTCAAAAGTATTCTTCAATGCCATAGTTCAAAAGCGTCAATTCTTAGACACTTAGCTTTCTTTATAGTCCAGCTCACACCCGTACATGACTACTGGAAAAACCATAGCCTTGACTGAATGGAACTTTGTTGGCAAAATAATGTCTCTGCTTTTTAATATGCTGCCTAGGTTGGTCATAGCTTTTCTTTCAAGGAGCAAGCATCTTTTAATTTCATGGCTGCAGTCACCATCTGTAATGATTTTTGAGCCCCCCAAAAATAAATTCTGTCACTGTTTCCAGTGTTTTCCCACCTATTTGCCATGAAGTGATGGGACTGGATGCCATGATCTTAGTTTTCTGAATGTTGAGTTTTAAGCCAACTTTTTCACTCTCCTCTTTCACTTTCATCAAGAGGTTCTTTAGTTCTTCTTTGCTTTCTGCCATAAGGGTGGTGTCATCTGCATATCTGAGGTTATTGATATTTCTTCTGGCAATCTTGATTCCAGCTTGTGCTTCCTCCAGCCCAGCATTTCTCATGATGTACTCTGCATATTTTAAATAAGCAGGGTGACAATATGCAGCCTTGACATAGTCTTTTCCCTATTTGGAACCAGTCTGTTGTTCTGTGTCCAGTTCTAACTGTTGCTTCTTGACCTGTATGCAGGTTTCTCAAGAGGCAGGTCAGGTGGTCTGGTATTCCCATCTCTTTCAGAATTTTCCACAGTTTATTGTGGTCCACACAGTCAAGGCTTTGGCATAGTCAATAAAGCAGAAGTAGATGTTTTTATGGAATTCTCTTGCTTTTTCAGTGATCCAATGGATGTTGGCAGGTTCCTCTGCCTTTTCTAAATCCAGCTTGAACATCAGGAAGTTCACAGTTCACAAACTGTTGAAGCCTTTCTTGGAGAATTTTGAGCATTACTTTACTAGCGTGTGAGATGAGTGCAATTGTGCAGTAGTTTGAGCACTGTTTGTCATTGCCTTTCTTTGGGATTGGAATGAAAACTGACCTTTTCCAGTCTGTGGCCACTGCTGAGTTTTTCAAATTTGCTCGGGAGCTTTCTGTGGCTCAAATTAGTTGTCTTAACCACTGGACCATCAAGGAAGTCCGTGTAATAATTCTTTATATCAGACTTTCCCTATTCAAATGCTCATGTAGTTTCTTTCTCCTAATTGGGCCCAGGTTGGTACATATCCCTACTATTCACCTGGGTAATTTTATTTGTCCTTTAGGTGATAATAAAGTGTAAAGGATTTTATTAAGTCCTTCTCTGAGATCACAAGCCAAAATATTCCTCTGTTTTTCCTTTATAACATCTTCCACAGTTTTAAACTTATGTATTTGTTTGTGTGATTCTTGCATATCTTTATCTTCCCAAACTAGATAACAGTCTTCAGGAGGGCATTGATCACATTTATTTTGTTTACTGCTAAAAATCTGGTGCCTATTACGGTACTTAACCCAATAATGGGTCATTAAATGAAAAAGAGAGTAAATCTTTTTTAAAGGAGAATTAATTATTTATTTTTGGCAGCTGTGGGTCTTAGTCGCTGCTTGTGGGCTTTCTCTAGTTGTGGTGAGCGGGGGCTACTCTCTAGCCATGGTGTGTGGACTTCTCATTGCGGTGTCTCCTCTTGTTGTGGAGCATGGGCTCTAGGAAACACGGGCTTCAATAGTTGTGGCACATGCACTTAGTTGCTGCCTGACATATGGAATCTTCCAGGACTAGCGATCAAACCTTGCATTGGCAGGCAGCTTCTTATCCAATGGACCACCAGGGGAGTTTGAAAGTAAATTTTTATTGTGGTTTTATAACAGTCAAGTCACTGGTGGCAACTGAAAAAAAAAAAAAGAACTCAACTTCCTGTTCACAGGGGGTTGACAAATTTATATGAAAGAATAAGACCTGCACAAAAAATGGAAATCAGTAAAGAGTTTCAAAATAATGGTGCAAGTGGTAAGTACTAGTAGTTCAGAGGCAATCAAGAATTTTATTTTTAAAAAGATTTTTTTTATTTTTATAGACATCCCTAGAAATTAATTTCTTCTTAGCTAATTGTATTTTATCCATTATATATTAATGGGGAGGAAAATGGCCCAAATTAGATCAATTATTTTAGAAGATACTTTTTAGTAGATTCATAATGAGTTATTAATCTTTCTGGGAAGTTTTTAAAATCTAGCATTATATTTTAATTCATTCTATGCATTTTGGCCTCACCATCCAGCATGTGGGATCTCAGTTCCTCAACCAGGGATCGAACTCATGGCCTCCCATAGTGGAAGCTCGGGGTCCTAACTGCTGGACCACCAGGGAGTCTGCTCTTTAGCCCACATCGATCACATAATATAACATTCCTGGCCTTCAGTTTCCTTATTAGAGACTGTCCTGAACATTCATTGGAAGGACTGATGCTGAAGCTGAAGCTCCAATACTTTGGCCACCTGATGCAAAGGACTGACTCAGTGGAAAAGACCCTGTTGCTGGGAAAGATTGAAGGCGGGAGGAGAAAGGGACAACAGAGGATGAGATGGTTGGAATGCATCAGTGACTAGATGGACATGAGTTTGAGCAATCTCCGGGAGTTGGTGATGAACCGGGAAGCCTGGTGTGCTGCAGTCCACAAAGAGTCAGACATGACTGAGCAACTGAATTGAATTGATATTGACAAAATAACATGAAATTTTTTTAATTAATAAACTTTTCCTAAGTATTTATTATGTATCAGGCACTATAGGAATCACTGAGGACACAAAAGTAATATGTTTCCTGCCCCCTATATTTAGGGTGAATTGCAGAAGGAAGAAACTTGTTACAAAGGCCAGCTAAGAAAGCCACTGTGGCCAATCACTTATAAATCACAACACACAATTTCCTCATGTGAACTGAAAGAAAAAAAATGCACAGTGAGTTGTGAGTTAAGTTTTATTTGGGACCTGATGAGGACTATAGCCTGGGCTGTACATAACTCCTAGGACTGTCAGTATATACATGGTTTTAGTGAAGGGGGATACTTGCAATCAGGCACACATTTTTGCAAAGGTTTGATGCTAGTCATGAGGAACAGATGTCTCTGTTAAAGACTAGTGGTTTTCCAGACATGAGAAGATACAAGGAATTGGGCTCACAAAATCTTCTGAAAATAACCATCCAAAGGCCTGTTCTGCCAGTTTTTCCCAGAGCACAGTATGCCTCATTTCTAATCTCTTCCCTGAATTCCTTTCAGGTTGTGTTGAAGGTCAGTGACAATAATGGCTAGTGACTTCATTCTTGTAAAATGGCAACAGATGACGAGTGACAGTTTTTAGTTGGCACCTATTTTTAGTATCACTTATTAAATAAAAAACTAACTTCCATAAGACAGAAGATAGGATGGAGATTATTCAAGATACTGTGTCAAATCAAAAAGTGAAAAAGATGAATTAAAGGTTTGTTTGATCAAAGGCAAGAAAATAGGGAATGCACTATGGAAGTTAGACTTCTAAGTGCTTTGAGACTCACAGTTGAGAAGAACTTTGCACATGAAGTTTTTTAGACCCTCTTTAAGGGAGGGTCTAGAGATGTGTGGCAATAGAAATTTTTGTAAATGCAAAATTTTTGTACACTGGGACAAGATGAATATGTTAAATGTGAGCTAGACAAAGCAGACCAAAAATAAAGCAAACCCAACTGCTAAAATTCAACTTTAGAAAAACTCAGCCACATAGACTGGGAATTTCCATCAGAGTTTAGCGGTCCCGTGGATCCAATCCCTGTCTCCTCCATTGCACACATATTCTTTACCATTGAGACACCAGGGAAGCCCAACTAGACCCACAGTAACCGCTCAGAGATTTGGATATGCTCCAGAAGAGCCAGTAGGGCTTTCCGTATTTTAGACAACCAAAACCACACAGCCCTATTTTCAGAGATTAACGTCTGCTCTGTTGAAGAAGTGAAGTTACTCAGTCGTGTCCGACTCTTTGGGACCCCAGTGGACTGTAGCCTGGCAGGCTCTTCCATCCATTGGATTTTCCAAGCAAGAATACTGAGTGGGTTGCCATTTCCTTCTCCAGAGGATCTTCCCGACGCAGGGATTGAACCGGGGTCTCCCGCGTTATAGGAAGACTCCTCAACGTCTGAGCCACCAGGGATGTCTCACAGGAGAATCCCGCGCTGCAGCTATGCTCTCCAACCAGTCCCCGGAGGGGGCTTTTCATTGGATCAGCGCGGGGACAGAGCCAGCTCTCTATTGGTTTAGAAGCGGGGCGGGAGGGAGGCGTGTCCTGACGTCATGCCCATCCTCAAAGTGCTTACTCAGGGCTGTGGAAGAAGTCCAAGAGGAAGAGGATAACCCGGAACAACCTTTGCGGTCCTGAGCCATCCCTTTCTCGGAACTGGGGTCCCCTCCCACCAACCAAGAAAGCTCCGCCCAAAGCAGCCCCGCCCGCACCAGGGGATCAGGTGACCTCGGGCCGGTGCGGTCACGTGACTGGGCGCGCCCGCCCGTTGTGGCCATGGCGGCCGCAAGCTCTAGTGTGGTGAGGCGAGTGGAGGAACTCGGAGACCTGGCTCAGGCCCACATACAACAACTTAGCGAAGCCGCCGGCGAAGATGGTGAGGGAGCTGAGGAGAGGGAGGCGGTCAGGCGGGCGGTTGTTCGGAGCTGGCTCTCGACGGCCATAGGGGCTGAGGCTGCGGCCTGTAGTCTATGGATTCCAGGCCAGAAATACCGAAGGTGTTGCGCTTCTGGCCCTAGTTGGGCGTTCTCTTGTCTACCTCCAGGAGCTCACATCGGTTTAAGGCAAAGGCGTTTACTTCCGGACCAGGTTTTTCATAACCCGCGAAAACTGTTGAAATCTCAGGCAAATCAGTGCTTCTTGTCTTTAACTGTCTTGGTCGGTGGCGACTGGCAAAGGGGCGAGATCTGGATGAAAGTACACAGGGAAGTTTAAATGAGTGGTTAAAGTTGGATGATGGTACGCAAATAAGTAATGGTAGTTTTGCATTTCCTAAAGATAGTTTGGCGTGTATAATAGTTCTGCTTTTTCATTGCTACGTTGTAAATTTTTGTGCTGTGTTTTGGAGTCTAAACTCAACTGTAAACAGTAGTCTACAGTCGAGATTTACATTGGAGTAATTAAAACGATTCTCTCACGTTCATCACCTCAGTTGTCACAAGGGCCCTGTCAGTACTGGAATAACTTTTTTTTTTTTTTTTTAAATATCTAAGCGGTTTCCTTGGATTTCCCTGGTGGCTCAGACGGTAAAGCGTCTGCCTACAATGCGGAAGACCTGGGTTCAATCCCTGGGTCGGGAAGATCCTCTGGAGAAGGAAATGGCAACCCACTCCAGTACTCTTGCCTGGAAAATCCCATGGACAGAGGAGCGTGGTAGGCTCCTACAGTCCATGGGGTGGCAAAGAGTCAGACACGACTGAGCGACTTCACTCACTCAAGCGGTTTCCTTAGGAAAGACTGACACAGAATCACCTCGACGTTTGCTCTTTTTCATTACTTACCAGCTGCCTATAGGTTTCTACATTCTTACCGAGTTTTGCACCTTTACTACAGATAGAAAGTTTAAAAAAATTTTGTGGGCTGTCTCGTTGTCTTCGGAGTCATAGAGAAATAGTAGTGGAACATTTTCCCAAGCGATTGAACAGTTGGTGAATTTATTGAATAGGGTCCATGATAAAATGGCTCTAGTTCCATACAGGACTATTTGCTGGATTTTCTTTTCTTAGGGGTCTGTTGTTAAAAATCCACAAGACTACCCTGAAGTAGTTTCCTTTTTTGGTTTGTGGTAAGTGAATCACATGAATAATTTAGTTCATGGACAGTAGTAGCTATTCCAGTAGCTATTGTCTGGAAGTGTATCTAAGTTACTTCCAAATAAACGTCAGTGATTTCCACCCCACTCCAGCTCCATTACAACCAGTCTGAAGAGATGAAAGAATGTATGCTATTCACTTACCAGTAAACCAAAAAGCCATTCTCATTTTCCAGTGGAAGTGTACTTTAATCCAGTCTAGAGTGAAGGGTGAAAAGTAAAGTATATATTCTTGTTTGGAGGCTTTAAAGTTCTGAAATGTACTAGAATTGCAATAATAGTGGTCAACGTTATGAACTGTTCAGTATTACTAGCAAGATTTTCATATTTTATGAAGTTTAACTAAAACATAGTTTCATATATTTGAACTTGTATTTTCTAATATAGCAAAAATAATACACAGTAAAAATTTGTTTTTTAATGATATTTATGTTAGGTTGTAGGGATTGATAATTCCTGTAGTTTTTTAATTGATCACATACAGCCAGACACTAGTCCATGTAAGAATACTCTCCTTTGTACTACTGGTCAATTTTGGTTCATTTATTTCTCATTGTACAAGCACAATGTGTTTATGATATGGAAATATACCATTAGAGGGACCTTTTCTGGGGACTGTGTTAGAATCTCTTATCTTTGCCTTGTCAGTCACTATTTTGACTGAATGGTTAGGAAAAATTCTACATTTCATAAAAATTTTCTAAAATGGTGAACCATTATCCCTCCACTTCTCTATGTCATGAGTTCATGTGAAATGCTCCTTCAGCAATGGTTTGATGAATTCAATGCAGGCCTTTACATTTAAAATAATCCTGCAAATTAAGAAAAAAA
Source organism: Bos javanicus (assembly GCF_032452875.1). Taxonomy (NCBI): domain Eukaryota; kingdom Metazoa; phylum Chordata; class Mammalia; order Artiodactyla; family Bovidae; genus Bos; species Bos javanicus. The sequence continues at coordinate 32,541,220 of NC_083887.1, read as the reverse complement.
TATCAACTCAGTGTTTAAAGAAGCTCCTGAGGGGTGTTTTGTTCTAAACCATTTCAGTTCACAGTAGAATCTTTTTTCCTGAGCTGTATGGGTGTTACTTCTGGACTGAGGAGAGATAGGAAGGCCGTGCTGAAGAAGTAGTTTTCAATTTAGGTGAATAGTGGACCTTAAAGCGTTCAGAATCTGGTCTAGATACAGGTTCGGCCTTACCGGGGAGAGTTTAAGGTTGTCATATTACTGCCAACAGACGCAACTTAAACTGGTGGTGCTTTTGTTCCAACACTGATCTGCTTACCTACTTGTGTAGGTGCTGAGGCTGGATCAGATGGACCCTCACCAGGTCCTACATTGTCCGTTTACCAGTGAGGGGAAAAGGTTATATATTTCAGGAGAAAGCTACAGAGGGGCAGTCTCAAGGATCTAAGTGTCTTGATGTTGGGCTTTTTTTTTTTTTTTGATGGTGTGTGTATGTGTGCTTAGTTGCTGAGTGTCCAACGCTTTGCAGCTCTTTGAACTGTAGCCTCCCAGGCTCCTCTGTCCATGAGGATTCTCCAGGCAAGAATACTGGAATGGGTTGCCATACCCTCCTCTAGGGGTTCTTCCCAACCCAGGATACACAAGGGTGGATAGCACCTTGGATGCATATGGACAATTTGTAGGTTAGAGAGGAAAAATTCATAAGAAAAGGTGAAACCATAGAAGCAAAAGAAAAAAGGAATAAGTTAGACAATGTAGAGGGAAAGTGAGGACTATGCTTTGGTTTTGATTTGTAGGTTTTTAAGAAATAAACTACCCAGGCATATTGTGTAATTTTACTTACAACAGCTATTTGTATACATAAATATGTAAGTATAATTATAAAGTTAGAATTTCATAACTAACAGCACTTATATTTTATGAGGCATTTGGTTTAATCAGTCTTTTTCCTTCACAGAATGTATTTATGAAATTACAAGTTTTTAGTGGAAGTCCTTTCTATACATTTATATATATTATTTGTACTCTTCCAATAAAAGTTTTAAATTTAATGCTTAAACATTTTGAATATGTCAACATCATAAAATAAACATTATGAAAGTACACGTTGTGCTTAAGAAATGGCAACTGAACCTAGAAAGTTTTAAGTCTAGCTTTTAAGAAAAAATTTCCATGATAAATTTAAGTAGAGTTAGGCATTATGATATACTTCATGTTTTACAAAAGATATTACTATGTTGTATTAATTTTATCATTTTAGATATGTAGCTTTTTTTTTGTTTAAAAGACACCTGAAAATAGGTGAAGTAATCATATTTTTATCTCTTATAGATCACTTTTTAATTCGCGCCTCTGCAGCTCTAGAAAAATTGAAACTTCAGTGTGGAGAAGACAAAGAATGTTCAACCCCATCAAATCTTCTAGAACTTTACACACAGGTACTGAATCAGATGGTTTCTGACATATTGTGGGGTAGGTTGCTTACTTAAGAGGGTTGACTCCAAAATTTAGGTTTAATGTTCTTTATTTAAAATGTTTTTGTTCAAAAAACTATGTATAAGGCATATAGACTTGAAACTGAGGCAGTTTGCAAAGAAGTAAAGTTTATTGGATGTGTGGATTATAAAGTCAGGGAAAAAATCTTACATATAACAATATTGCTTCCCTGTATAGATAATTAAGAAAAATACTCATATGCGCAATTTCCAAGCTCTGAAATGTTAGAGGGAATGGAGATTTCTATAAGGCCTCTGGTTATTTTTTTTTTTTTTTCCCTGAAATTTACCTTTCCTTTGGATTCTTCGCTTGACTACCTGTGATTTTGTTGTGCAAGTCCATAAGAACAGAAAGCTGTTCCCCCTTCTTTCCCTTTTCTTTCAAATTCAGACCGCTCTATAGACAAAATCTGTTTTCTAGGTTTTCTCAAACTGCTGAGGCAAGTTCACATTAATAAACATAATTTTGAGGGACTTCCCTGGCGATGTAGTAGTTAAGACTCTGTTCTTCCATTGCAGAGGGCACAGGCTCCACCCTGACGGAGTTCCGTCAGTGAACCAAGATCTTGCATTTGCAACAAGACCTTCAAATATGACTTCAAATATGACTTGACTGCAAATATGACTTGTCTTTGGTTGGTTAGATAGAACTAATAGCAGAACTCAGTTTCCTTAGTTTTCATGCAGCACAACAAAAAAGCAAAACCTTAAAAAAACATAATTTTATTATAGTATCTATCATTTATATAGCACTTTATAGTTAACAGAGTGCTTCATATGCCCTTACTTGATTGCCAGTTGTTATAGGAAATAAGAGTAAACTTAGTCGAGTTTCCAAAACACACATTCATAGCACTTAGCTGCCTGATGCTGCTTTCTGTTAGGAGATACATGGGCATAGTTCTGCCTTCAGATGTGGTTGAATGAGCCTCTGACAAGTACCCACAAACCCCAGAGAGCTATTTCAGCTTGGGAGAAATTTCCTTCACTTTCCTTCCTTTCAGAAGGTTCCCTGTTTATCTTACTTCTTTCATATAGGAGAGCTGTAAACACTTTTAACTTATTTCTGAGAATAAGGCAAAAGAATTAGAGATATAATTAAAATTCCTCAAACCTTTCTGGAGCTTACTTGTGGTTCTGAATCAACAGGTCCTTTTCCTTAGGATGATGATCTCTCCCTTCCTGGCTCAGGCCTTCTAACACAACAGCACCTGTCACTTAAGTAGTGCTGTGTGCCAGGTCATGTTCTAAGTGATTTACATATGTTAATTCATTTTATTCTCAAGGCTGGGGACTTTAAAAGACAATTTGTCAATGAAGTAACTGAGGCTTTAAAAAAGAAGTAAAATATGACTTGTCTTTGGTTGGTTAGATAGAACTAGTAGCAGAACTCAGTTTCCTTAGTCTTCATCAAGTAGATTAAACAGAGACAAAGGATTGAGTAGTTTGAAAGAGCTGACTCTTCATTTGGGGAAACAGGTAATCCTTTGAAGATTCAGTGTACAAAACTGGAGGTAGTGACCTTTTCTTGATACAGCAGGCATTTAGAAAATGTTCAGAAAGTAATATATGGAAATAACAAAGAATATAAAAAACTTTTTATATTGTATATGATTAACTTACCTGAATTAAAACATAAATATCCATTTTATTTTTTGAGGAAAGCTGGATTATCTTAAATCAGTGTTTAGTTAAATCTTACAAAGTTTACTATAAATTCATCTTAGATTATATTTACAGCTAGGACTGACTACTGGGGCTTCCCTGATGGCTCAGTGGGTAAAGAATCCACCCACAATGCAGCAGATGCAGGTTCGATCCCTGGGAAGATCCCCTGGAGAAGGAAATGACAACCTGTTCTAGTGTTCTTGCCTGAAAAACCCCATGGACAGAGGAGCCTGGAGGACTACAGTCCATGGGGTCGCAAAGAATATATGTAAGATTAAACTGTAAGAGTTATTCATTCTAATTCAAATCTTTTATATTACACTTTTTTCTCTCTTACTGCAGGCTATTTTGGACATGACATATTTTGAGGAGAACAAGCTAGTAGATGAAGATTTTCCTGAAGATTCTTCACAGAAAGTAAAAGAGTTGATCAATTTTCTTTCAGAACCAGAAATTTTGGTTAAAGAAAATAATATGCATCCAAAAGTAAGTTTTGCACAACTATGAATTATGGTGGAATGCTGCTAATTCCTGCTAGACTACCCTTTAGGATCTGTGTTTTTTTCCTTCTTAAATGTGTCTTTGTCTCTGTTTTAAATTGACTGAAGGAAGGGTATATGAGAGTTGAACGTTTCAGACTGATGTCAAAACTAAAGTATCCATTTTTATAAATATGTTTCAGAACATTTTCTATGATGAAGTTATACACAGTGCATAGTCATTTTCTAAAGATACACATTTGCTATTTCTGCTCCCTTTACTTTTGCAGATGCTATGTTTTCTTGAAGGTTCCTAGTGATCTTAATGACCACGTCTCTGGTTCTTTCACAGTCCTCTTCCTCCTGGACATTTGCTGTCTTTCCAAGGATCATAACATCCCTAAAGGCCTTTCATGCTTCTCTTCATCTCTGAGAAGCCTTGCTCTTTCTCTTTCTAAGCATCTCACCTCTCTCCCATTCTGGAAACATAAGCACTCCCCAAGAATATCTCCTTAATCCTCTAATAGTTTCTATTTTGTCTTTGTCCATACACTTTTTACTGCTGTCTCTATTTCAATGATTCCCAGGATTTTTTTATCTAGCCCTGACTACTTTAAACCCCTGGATCAGCAGGGAAATCCATTCATTCAGGCAAATAATTTCTCATCTTCAGCTACCTGCTGGCTGTCTCTACTGAGATATCTTTGTTGCTCTCTGTTTTATCAGGGAATGCTAATTGTGTAAATAAATAATCCCAAGTTTTAAAAGATACCACATAATAAAAGTTTGATTCATTTAAATTGTTTTTGTATATATCTTTTCATTGTTTTAATTTAGTAGTAGTAGAAAATGTTTCAAGTAACATATATATATATATATATTTCTGAAAACTTATTTTTCCCATCAGACTGTGGAATACTTATATTTGAAATACATTAGAGGATTTAGTTACTTAAATACTTGAATATCAATTATGTAGAAATACTTGTAAATTAGAGTAGTTATTGTAATTTTTATGTAGCAGTAGATGTCTATATTTCTAATTGATTCAAAGTAAGTCATTCCTGTGTAGGTCGCAAAGTAAAGGGCAGATTTTATGAAATGAATATTTTTAATTTCTCAATATTTTGAAATTTAGTTTTTATTTTTATAGACATGAAGTTTCTCTTTTTAAACTGAGTCTTTGTTGTATTTCAGCACTGTGATTTGCTTGGAGATGAACTCCTGGAATGTCTCTCCTGGAGACGAGGAGCCCTACTCTACATGTATTGTCATTCTCTGACCAAAAGGAGAGACTGGCTCACAAGAAAATCTAGCTTACTTAAAAAGGTAAAAAAGCAAATTCCTCATACATATTTGATTATTGACATTTAAATGTTTCTAAAATCTGTCTTTAATATAGGATTAAGAACCAAGGAGTCAAAGGGCCTGGGTTTTCATTCCAGGCCTGTACTTATCAGCTGTGTAATCTTAAATTGAAATTACTGTGAAGATTAAATAATATGGAAAAGAAAAACCATAAAATAACATGTGAAACTCCTTTGTAAACTGGAAAGTTTTACACTTTTTTTTTTAACTCCCAGATTTTTATTTTTTATGATATAAGACAGATAATCTGTATTAATTTCTAAGCATATTTTTTGGCCTGAAGAAAACAAAACTTGGTAGTGAGCCTCTTTCTATTAGCAGATCACTCCTAAAGATTCCACATGACCCTGCTCTTAGAAAATTGTGGCTCTCTGATTTTTCCTGATTCTTCTGACCAAATCAGTAAATGCAAAGATCCTATCTTAATGTTTGTATAACTATGGATCCTTCCTATCTTGAGTTGGTTGTACACACAGTTTATGTGGGCCTGCAAATGAGAGGTCACAGTTTCAGATATAAAAATTTGATTATAGTGTTTCTAAATTATAGTAAGTGTATCCATATTTTTAACAAGTTGATATTGAACATATCTTTATTATCTTTACTGATTTCTTCCTCTGATGACATTTTTGACAAGTATGTTACTGAATCATGTGTTCTTAATTAGTGATTTTTCCCCCTGTTGTTCAGCCCCTAAGTTGTGTCTGACTCTGTGTAACCCGTGGAATGTAGCATGTGAGGCTCTTCTGTCCTCCACTATCTCCCAGAGTTTGCTCAAATTCATGTCCATTGAGTTTATGATGATATCTAACTATCTGATCCTCTCCTGTTGCCTTCAGTCTTTCCCAGCATCAGGGTCTTTTCCAGTGAGTTGACTCTTCCCAAAACATGGCCAAAGTGTTGGAGCTTCAGCTTCAGCATAAGTCATTCCAGTGAATATTCAGGGTTGATTTCCTTTAAGATTGACTGGTTTGATCTTGCAGTCCAAGGGACTCTCAGGAGTCTTCGCCAGCACCATAGCTCAACAGCATCAATTCTTCGGCGTTCAACTTTCTTTATGGTCCAGCTCTCACATTCATACACGACTTATGGAAAAACTATAGCTTTGACCATATGGGCCTTTATCAGCAAAGTGATATCTCTGCTTTTTAATACACTGTCTAGCTTTGCCATAGGTTTCCTTCCAGAAGCAGATGTCTTTTAATTTCATGGCTGCGGTCATTGTCTGCAGTGATTCTGGAGCTCAAGAAAATAAAATCTGTCACTGTTTTCACTTTTTTACTTTCTATTTGGCATGAAGTGATGGGACCAGATGCCTTCATCTTGGTATTTTTTTAGTGCTCAGTTTCAAGCCAGCTTTTTCACTCTCTTCTTTCACCTTCATTAAGAGGCTCTTTAGTTCCTCTTCGCTTTCTGCCATTAGAGTGGTATGATCGTCACGTCTGAGGTTGTTGATACTTCTGGCTGTCTTGAGTTCAGCTTGAACTTCATCCAACCTGGCATTTCACATCATGTACATGTACTCTACATATAAATTAAATAAACAGGTGACAATAAACAGCCTTGACATATTCCTTTTCCTATTTCTCCTATTTTGAACTGATTGTTCCTTACATGGAACAGTCAGTTGTTCCATGTAAGGTTCTAACTGTTGCTTCTTGATCTGCATACAGGTTTCTCAGGAGGCAGGTAAGGTGGTCTGGTATTCCCATCTCTTTAAGAATTTTCCACGGTTTGTTGTGATCTGCACAAAGACTTTAGTGTAGTCAATGAAACAGAAGTAGATGTTTTTCTGGAACTCCTTTGCTTTCTTCATGATCCAGAAAATTGATGGCAAATTAGTCTCTGGTTTCTTTGCCTTTTCTAAACCCAGCTTGTACATCAGAAAGTTCTTGGTTCAGGTATTGCTGAAGCCTAGCTTGAAGGATTTTGAGTATAGCCTTGTTACAATAGCGTGTAAAATGAGTGCAATTTTGTGGTTGTTGAAACATTATTTGGCATTGCTGCACTTTGGGATTGAAATGAAAACTGATCTCTTCCAGTCCTGTGGCCACTGCTGAATTTTCCAAATTTGCTGGCATATTGAGTATAGCACTTTCACAGCACCATCTTTAGGATTTGAAATAGCTCACCTGGAATTCCATCACCTTCACTAGCTTTGTCCTTAGTAATGCTTCCTGAGGGCCACTTGACGTCACACTCCAGGATGTCTGGTTCTAGGTGAATGATCACACCATAGTCGTTATCTGGGTCATTAAGACCTTTTTGTATAGTTCTTCTGTATATTGTTGCCACCTCTTCTTAATCTTTTCTGCTTCTGTTAGGTCCATACCATTTCTGTCCTTTATCATGCCCATCCTTGCATGAAATGTTTGCTGGATATCTCTCATATTCTTGACGATATCTTTAGTCTTTCCCATTCTATTTTTTCCTCTATTTCTTTGCATTTTTCATTTAAGAGGGCCTTCTTATCTCTCCCTGCTCTTTTTGGAATTCTGCATTCAGTTGGGTATATCTTTTCCTTTTTCCCTTGGCTTTCACTTTTCTTCTTTTCACAGCAATTTGTAAAGCTGCCTCAGACAATCACTTTGTCTTCTTGCATTTCTTTTTCTCTGGGATGGTGTTGGTCACTGCCTCCTGTATAGTGTTATGAACTTCTGTCCATAGTTCTTCAGGCACTCTTGTCTACCAGATTTAATCCCTTGAATCTGTTTGTCACCTCCACTGTATAATCATGAGGAATTTGATTAGGTCATGCTTGAATGGTGTAGTGGTTTTCCCTACTTTCTTCAATTTAAGCTTGAATTTTGCAATAAGTAGCTCATGATCTGAGCCACAGTCAGCTCCAGGTCTTATTTTTGCTGACTGTATAGAGCTTCTCCATCCTCAGCTGCAAAGAACATAATCAGTCTAATTTTGGTATTGACCATCTGGTGATGGTGGTATGTCCATGCGTAGAGTTGCCTCCTGTGTTGTTGGAAAAGGGTGTTTGCTATGACCAGCATGTTTTCTTGACAGAATTCTGTTAGCTTTTGCCTTGCTTCATTTTCTACTCCAAGGCCAAACTTGCTTGTTATTCTTAGTATCTCTTGACTTCCTACTTTTGCATTCTAGTCCCTTGTGATAGAAAGGACATCTTTTTTTTTTTTTTTTGGTGATAATTCTAGAAGTTCTTGTAGGTCATCATAGAACCATTCAACTTCAGCTTCTTTGGCATCAGTGGTTGGAGCGTACACTGGGATTACTGTGAATGTTGAATGTTTTGCCTTGGAAGGGAACCAAGATCATTCTGTCATTTTTGAATTTTGGAGTGCATTTTGGACTCTGTGAGGGCTATTCCATTGCTTCTAAGGAGTTCTTGCCCACAGTAGTAGATACAATGGTCATCTGAATTAAATCCACCCATTTCTGTCCATTTTAGTTCACTGATTCCTAAGATGTTGATGTTCAATCTTGCCACCTCCTGCTTGACTACGTCCAGTTTACCTTGATTCATGGACCTTACATTCCAAGTTCCTATGTGGTTTTGTTCTTTATAGCATCGACATCCTCTACTGGCATCATTTCTGCTTTGGCCCAGCTGCTTCATTCTTTCTGGAGCTATTAGTAATTGCCCTCTGCCCAGTAGCATGTTAGACACCTTTTAACCTTAGGGTCTTGTCTCCCAGTGTCATATCTTTTTGCCTTTTTATACTCTTCGTAGGGTTCTTAAGTCAAGAATACTGGAGTGGGTTGCCATTTCCTCCTCCAGTAGACCACATTTTGACCCATCCATCTTCATTATGACCCATCCATATTGTATGGCCCTGCACAGCATGGTTCATGAGTTACAAAAGCCCCTTCACCACAACAAGGCTGTTATCCTTGAAGGTTTTTTCCCACATACCCTTTTACTAGTTGGCAGGTTATACTTTAAAATACCCTTTTAAAAATTTCAAGGTAGTGGGTCCTTACAACATTGTAATGTAATAACCATAAGACATATCTAGTAATAACTATTAGCCAGTATTCTCCTGAGTGAAAATATTAACATTTGAAGTTTCTGTAGCTCTGCATTTAATAACCCGGATTCTTTGTTTTTGGCTTTCATTTAGTACCTTGTTGATGGAATCAGTTACTTACTACAAATGCTGAATTTTCGATGTCCCATCCAGTTAAATGAAGGAGCTTCTTTCCAAGACCTAGACACAGCTAAATTACTAAGTGAAGGTAATATGATTCTTTTTTCAGTTTTCTAAGTGTTTCAAAGCATTTTAAGATTTTAAAATGTTTCTTAGATTTAAATGATTTAAGTAAATTTCAAGGTTTACATTACAGACAAAACAATAATAAAAGGCTTTTTTTAAAAATTGGAAGTCTTATGTAATACATAAAAGTACTGCTAATCTCTGTTTAATAGTTTAAAGAAATTAATTTATCATGTTGCTTTTACTTTCTTTGCATCCCCACCCGGCCCTGATCAGGCTCTGGTATGGCTTCTTATAACAGGGACTAGAAGTAACTTCAAAACAAGAAGAAATTTACTGCTTTTTCACTTAAAAAAAGGTCCACAACTGGTTTTGGTGGCTTCATGGCATCAGATTCTTGTCTTTTTCTTCTATCGTCTTTTGAAGTAGAGCCCTGCGACTTCAGAGGGATGTGCTTTATAGAATTCATATAAACAGTATTTGCCAGAGTTGTGCAACAGGCATACCTGTTGAGGACATTGCTTCCATTTGCAGTGTCTCAAGATGCTGCTGGAGCTCCTTCTGTTTCAGCTATGTTTCAGTCTCTACGAATAGCAAAAGGAAGTTTCTTTCAGCCAGGTCTTACAGCCTTATTAGAAGCTTGTTACAACACTGAGAACACTTCTGCCAACATTTCACTGGCCAGAATTTAATCACAGAGCTTCATATAGCTAGAAGGAAATCTGGGATGTATTGCCCTTTACATTATACATTGCCATCCCTAGTAAAGTCTCTTGACTAAGAAAGAAGGGAAGAGTGCATGTTGGATGGTATCTGCTGGTTTCTGTCATAAACATCTGTGCGCTTAAAAATGTTAGGAACTGGAAGTAGAGCATCATTTGGGTTTTAGACTGAGGTTTGAGAGGGAAGAACCTTTTAGTTTTAGTGTCTCTTTTTACAAATGGAAGAACTGAGGTCCTGATAAGCCTGGTAAGGTCACATAGCTGGCAAAAGATGTTAGATTATATATGTAAACTTTCTTTTATGCTTCATGTGAAATTCTGGGGAACCTTGATGAGAAAAATCAAACATGCAGAAGAACAAGAAAATTTCTTAGGGAAAATTCTGTGTCTTAATTTTATAAGTGTGTTTTAATTCTTCTTTGTTAACTGCTGTAGACTTTCCCTTTCTATTAGAAAACATTGCATGGAAAAAAAAAACACTGTGAATTAAGTGCCATTAACATATATGACTGGCTACAAGTGGCTTGTCCTTAAAACAACTTGTTGTAGATATAAAGTGAGCATGATGTTTTGACAAAGATGGTGTTTTGACAAATGTGTTTTGATTTATTCGTGAGAAGTATTTATTCCAGGTAACTCGTGAATTGATTAGTTGCATTGAAAATGAGCTTTCTAAAATTTCCTCACCTGCATGGATTGATTTAAAAGAAGAATCAGAGATGGACATTAAAGCTATTTAAACTCAAAGAAAGAGGCAAAATATTTCCCTTATTCTCCTATTTCTAGACATAAAGTTATATATTGTCATGGCCTGGAATTTTTTTTATCACTATCCTTATGATCAGTTCAGTTCAGTTCAGTTGCTCAGTCCTGTCTGACTCTTTGCGACCCCATGAATCCCAGCACGCCAGGTCTCCCTGTCCATCACCAGCTCCCGGAGTTCACTCAGACTCATGACCATCGAGTCAGTGATGCCATCCAGCCATCTCATCCTCTGTCGTCCCCTTCTCCTCCTGCCCCCAATCCCTCCCAGCATCAGAGTCTTTTCCAGTGAGTCAACTCTTGGCATGAGGTGGCCAAAGTACTGGAGTTTCAGCTTTAGCATCATTCCTTCCAAAGAAATCCCAGGGCTCATCTCCTTCAGAATGGACTGGTTGGATCTCCTTGCAGTCCAAGGGACTCTCAAGAGTCTTCTCCAACACCACAGTTCAAAAGCAGAAATTCTTCGGCGCTCAGCTTTCTTCGCAGTCCAACTCTCACATCCATACATGACCGCTGGAAAAACCATAGCCTTGACTAGACGGACCTTTGTTGGCAAAGTAATGTCTCTGCTTTTGAATATGCTATCTAGGTTGGTCATAACTTTTCTTCCAAGGAGTAAGCGTCTTTTAATTTCATGGCTGCAGTCACCATCTGCAGTGATTTTGGAGCCCCAAAAAATAAAGTCTGACACTGTTTCCACTGTTTCCCCATCTGTTTCCCATGAAGTGATGGGACCAGATGCCATGATCTTCGTTTTCTGAATGTTGAGCTTTAAGCCAACTTTTTCACTCTCCACTTTCACTTTCATCAAGAGGCTTTTGAGTTCCTCTTCACTTTCTGCCATAAGGGTAGTGTCATCTGCATATCTGAGGTTATTGATATTTCTCCCGGCAATCTTGATTCCAGCTTGTGCTTTTTCCAGCCCAGCATTTCTCATGATGTACTCTGTGTAGAAGTTAAATAAGCAGGGTGACAATATGCACCCTTGATGTACTCCTTTTCCTATTTGGAACCAGTCTGTTGTTCCATGTCCAGTTCTAACTGTTGCTTCCTGACCTGCATATAGGTTTCTGAAGAGGCAGTCAGGTGGTCTGGTATTCCCATCTCTTTCAGAATTTTCCACAGTTTATTGTGATCCACACAGTCAAAGGCTTTGGCATAGTCAATGAAGCAGAAATCGATGTTTTTCTGGAACTCTCTTGCTTTTTCCGTGATCCAGCAGATGTTGGCAATTTGATCTCTGGTTCCTCTGCCTTTTCTAAAACCAGCTTGAACATCTGGAAGTTCACGGTTTACGTATTGCTGAAGCCTGGCTTGGAGAATTTTGAGCATTACTTTACTAGTGTGTGAGATGAGTGCAATTGTGCAGTAGTTTGAGCATTCTTTGGGATTGGAATGAAAACTGACCTTTTCCAGTCCTGTGGCCACTGCTGAGTGTTCCAAATTTGCTGGCATATTGAGTGCAGGACTCACATCCTTGTGATACTGGTCTTCTTTTGGATTATAATTGATTACACTTGCCTCTACCTTCCATTGCTTCTTCAACAGGGGAATCAAAGGCACAGATACGGTCTCTCTTTTTTTCCAGGAAACAAGAAAGTAAAATCAGCTCCCTAGCAGTTTTGCCACAGGAGTCAGTCCTCTTGGTGTTGGCTTGCTCTCAACTAAAGCAGTTTGTTCTTCCCTACTTGATTGCTTGAGATGTAGACTAGTAGCCAGGAAGCCTACTTCTCATAGGCTAAATTACTCTTAAGACCCTGGTGGAGTGGTTCTAAATTTTTTTTTTTTAATTTTGTTAGCCAGTATAAAAAACGTAATTCAGAATAATTATTATTTTTTCTTTTTTGACTGTGCTGTATCTTCGTTGCTGCATAGGCTTTTCTCTAGTTGCTGTGAACGGGGGCCTACTCTCTAGTTGGAACACACGGGCTTCTCATTAGGATGGCTTTTGTTGTTGTGGAGCAGGGCTCTAGGGCATGCAGGCTTCAGTAGTTGGGGCCTGTGGGTTCTAGAGCACAGGCTCAGTGATTGTGGCACATAGGCGTTAGTTGCTCTGCAGCATGTGGGATCTTCCCAGATCAGGGATCAAACCTGTGTCTCTTGCATTGGCAGGTAAATTCTTTACCACTGAGCCACCAGGGAAGCCCCAGAATAGTTTTTAATGCTAATTAGAGTTAAAAGTTCTTTAAGAATCATCAAAACTTTTGTGACCAGGTCTTAATAATAGTTTGCCTGATTTTTGATAAAACTTAAAGCAGTGTATGCTTTCAGTGATTTTTATGTCTTTTTAGAAGGTGAGATAATCATTTTGTCCTTTGATCATTACCTGTGTGCCATTAAATTTTTTGCTTTTAGAAATTATCAAGTAATGTATTCAGTAAACCTTTTTATTTCATTTCTGTGTTTCATTATTCTGTGGGCCCTTATAAAAATAGCCTTGTCACTATAACCCTGGAGTTAAATAGGTTAAAGGACTGTTCAGCTGTGTGCATCCTTGGTTCATGCCCTTTTTATGCCACTAAGAACCACCCATCCTGGCAGCCTTTGGCTCATTGCTTAGCCCAGAACCTGAATTTCAGATGTCTTGAAGGAGGAGCTCTGAATTGAGATCACTAATTGCCTGGGTAGCGTGTGAAAAATACTGATTTCTGTGTATCATCTTAAGGTTCTGATTCAATATCTGGAGTCCAGGAATCTATTTTTATTACCTCCTGTAATTATGATGCAGTCAGATTTAGATATCACTGCTTCTAGAGAATGCCAGTATGGCCACTTTATTTTTTTTTTTTTTTTTAACATAAAAGTCTCTGTCCTCACTCTTACTTCATGGATTATTCATCCTCTCCCTCCCTTCATCCCCCACTCTCACATACATGTTCACTAAGCATATGAACAGTAAATAGTGAAGTATTTTATTGAAAACCATGCTGAAACTTAGCAGAAAAATATCAAAGAAAATTTATAGCACCAAAAACAGTGTAACTAGAGAGTAATGGATTCCTTGAGAGAGTAGGGAGGGAGGAAGAGTATTTTTTATGTTGTTCATCTCTTCCCTTGGTATTTTGAAACAATAGTTTAGCATAGTTTATGGACCAGCAGCCTCACCCTAGATTCTAAGTCTTTGTTAAAAATGCAGATTCATAGATGCAATTCCATATCTGAATCTGCAAGTTTTAGAGGTGGGAATCCAGCAACCAGCATTTCATCATGTCCTCCAGGTAATAATTCTAGTGAAGTTTGAGAAACACTCTTTAGTATATAGCTGTTCTTTTGCTCCTCAGAGACACCTTCCTATAGGATATCTGTGTACTTTTCTTAGCCTTAACTCCTTGTTAGTATAAAGGATGAGGCTAGCTTAGAGTTGGGTGTAAACTGGATGCCAGATCTCCCTTAAACAAACCCTTCTCATCTTTCCCATGTGGCCTCACTGTGTGGGTCTTCAGCTCTTCTTTCTAAAGATCTAGTCTACTTAAAAGTTCAACCTTTCATTCAGTTTTGCTCCTGTCTCCTTACTTTACCAGTCTTTTTAGGAATAATTAGGGTGTAAGATCACAAAAATGAGAAAGGATACTCATTTGATGAAATGCCCTAATATGAAATATAATTCTGGAGTGAAAATCTTTAATTGGGGATGCAAAAAAACCCCACCAACTATTCCTTAAGAAAACTTCATGAAATTAAGGAGAGCATGTGGAATCTTGATTTTTGCAAACTGGGGCCTAAAGAGCTTTGATGAGTTGCACAAAGTTAGTAATTTTTATCCAGATCCTCTCAGATTCTAGGTCTGTTTCTTTTTACATTCTGAATAATATCTAACGCTATTCTAGCTTTTTCTCTGAAGATTTTGATCTTTTAACTATGAAGAAATGAAATGAGAAAGAAATGATTATGGGTAATATGTACAAAACAGCTTCATAAGTATAAGGCATACTACCCATAATCTTTTCTTTTTACTTCATTTCTTCATAGCTAAAAGAGAGAAAAAATCTCAGAACAAAAGCTCATTAAAATTCCATGAAATAAGTAGGGCATGTGGAATCCTGAGTCTTGCAAACTGAGGTTTAAAGAGCTTTGGTGAGTTGTACAAAGTTGATCATTTATCCCCAAATCTTTACTATTCTAGGTTTTTTTTAAATATCAAATTAATAAACTCTGTGTGTCATAAATGTTTAATCATATAATTGCCTTCTATAATCATGCTTTCAACTTTTGATGGAAATCCTGCAGTGTATTCCTTTTTCCTGAGAAGATGAAGCATCTTGGATACAATTTAACATCTTTAGTTATTTCAAATTTTATGGCCTCTAAGGGACATGATTATGCAGGATTGTATCTGTACACTATTGTAGAAATATAGGAACTGTATTACTGATCCTTGAGTATACCCCCTAAATAAAAGTTCTGTTCATGAATGGGATCAAGGGAATCTTTGAGTAGTATGGGGAATATGCAGTGCACGTTTCTGGGAGAGGTTCCATTGATTTAGATTAGATTTTCAAACAGATCCTAAAGATAATCCCAGAAAGGTGAATACACAAACCTAAATGATTCTTTAAAAATAATTTTTGGGGAGGGTGGGATTTGGCTTCTTTTATAAAGTAGAGATGAAAGTGTCAATGAAATGAGGATTGTGTTAAGTGATATTTGGCTTTTCTAAGTATAACTGTTAAATGAGAAGGGAAAATGCTTAATGATATAAAAGGATTTTATTAGAGTCTTAATCATTAGGGTTTCTTTTAAAGTTTTTAAATTCTAATCTCTCAACTTAAATGACTTTCCTAGGAATATTTAGTGACATTCATTTGCTGGCTATGATGTACAGTGGAGAAATGTGTTATTGGGGATTGAAGCATTGTGCAGATCAACAGCCAGAAAATCATGAAATGGATATTGGCGTTTCTGGAGCAAGTTATGCTACACACAAAGAACCTTTGGATTTCCGAGAAGTAGGAGAGAAAATTTTGAAAAAGTATGTATTTGTATGCGAAGGACCCCTGAAAGAACAAGAATGGAATACAACAAATGCAAAACAAATTTTAAACTTCTTTCAGCATCACACTAACTAGTAAGTTCTTCTAGTCCTTTTCAAACAGAAAAACAAAAAGACTCAGGAAATGAAAATTCCAGAAAAGAAGACATAATGATACTGAATTTATGAACATTACACTACATAAAGATAGCCAGCATGGTTACCCTTTTTTAAATGCCATTACTGTCTTTCACTATATATTCTTAAACCTGTGAAGGAATGATTCTTTAATTTCTGAAATGGCATTTACATTATTCTAACTCAGCCTGAACTACAGATATCCTGTGACTAATATTAAGAAGGAATCCAATTTATCTCTATAAAGATTTTTTCTGTTATTAATTCTTTAGATTTTTTTTTTACTGTGGTACAATAGACATAACATAAAATTGAACATTTTAACTGTTTTTATATATTTTTTTAGTCTCCCTCTCTTGAAGTTTGCTACACTTCAGAGATTAAAATCAAGTCACCTCTTTGCTTTGGATATATGCTATGAGTGTATTTAAAAATTGGCAAAATGAAAAATTGTGACTTGTATCTATGTACCATTTTCAGAGTAAGATAAATAATGAAAGACTCCACAGAAGAATTTTTGTTTCACTACATAGTACTAATGGCATTTAAAATTTTTAATCTGTTAGGCATTTTATAAAAATTTTAAAATGATTTTTCTTCTTTTGTTTAAAAGAATATGCATGGTTTATTAAACAAATAAGATAAAACCGTTAGGTTACTCTGCCATTAGTCATGTGTCTTAGGGCACATCTTTTCATACATTCTGAAATTTTAATATTTTCTGTCTTTGATTGTAGGGGTGAGTGTTAAAGGCCAAGAGCCCAGCCTGCTATCTCACTGACAGTCTTTCTGTCTACCTCAGTTCCTGTTGTCGTCTAGGGATGACCTGGCTGACACCTTGCCAGTATCCTCAATCTCTGGGCCATTGACTTCATCACATTCCAGGAACTTGACTCCCATGGCCACTCCATGAATATCACCATCCTGAGTTTCTGTTTCTGAAATCTTCAGTTTCAGTAACTAATGACATTTTCATCTTTCCAACTTTTTACTTTCTCATTTTTGTTGATTTTTCTGTCTTACTGCTCTCCTATCTCTTTTGCTTCTTCAGAGCCTCCTGTTACTACTACTTTTTTCCTCACCATCAGCCCCTTTCAGAGTTTTCTTCCTTCCCTGTCCAGCCTTGGTTTTCTGGGACATCACATGAAGAGCTTTCTACAGTCCCTTCAGATCCCATCTTCCCCTTGTCCTTCAGCCTAATCATTCTTCAGGCCTTCTCTCTATATTGAATTAATCCTATCATTCCCCCTTCTTTTCTGGGATACTGAATTCCATGTGAAGTTCCTGCAGCCCTTCAAAGTGGAGTCACTCTAAATATCTCACCTTCAAGTTTAGAAGAGCCCTCAGCGTAGGCCATTTATCTGTCCCTTTCCCCTTGTGACTCACACACACCTCTGACTTGCCTCATCACTGTTCTCTGGCCATTTGTCCCCTCCCCTAGCACATGGCTCTTAGTCTTGTCTTAACAGAAAATAGAGACTATGCGGAGGTCAGTCTTTGTTTCCCCGCTTTGCCCTACTCATTTTCCCGCTTTTTCGAGGAAAAGAGGTCTCCACCTCTTTTCCTCTCCACCAATTTCCCCACCTTTCCTTTCTGCCGACTTTTCTCCTTTCTCCCAGGGCTTCTCTTTTTTTCTGTTTGTACTCTGTAGGTATTACTATTTCCCAAAGTACTATCCTTTTTCTCTTTTTCCTCCTTCTCCCCTATTTCCTTCCTACCTTTCTCTTTTTTTTTCTTTTTTACTTACTCTAAATATAGTTGACCCTTGAACAATGCAGGTTTGAATTTTGAACTGCATGGGACTGCCTATAAATTTTTTTTTAAATCGTTAATACTACACTTCTACACAACCAGCAGTTGGTCATATCCTCAGATATGGATGGCTGACTCTAAGTTATATTCTGATTTTTTACTGCCAGGAGGATTCATCCCTAATCCCCTCATTGTTCAGGGATCAACTGTACTTCTGTGTGATGTTATTCATAGCCATGGCTTCTACCACCTGTAATGTTAGGCTGACTCCAAAACCTGCACTTTGAATCCCAACTTCTGCTCTCTAAACCTTCTTTGTAATTGCCTATTAAATATCTTCACTTAGACATCCCACAGTGATTTTAAATTTAACATGCTCACACACAACTAATCTTCATCTTTCACCTATAATCTTTTCCAGTTCATGTTTTCTTTTTTTTTTTTTTCAATCTTTCACAAAGCAGGGCAACACAGAATGCTGTAATCTGCTTTCTTCTGCCTACCTTGCCAGTCTCATCTCTGCAGCTCTTCTTGTGTGATCATATTCTAGTACAGTGTTCCTTAGGCTCCTTTTTGATAAATGTTCTGATAGAACCTCTTGGGACAAGTGGAGACTTTCTCCCTATCTCTGTCTCTTGTTTATCCTCACACAGCTAAGAATATTTTTATTTAATTCAGTCTTTAACAGGTTTTGCTGTGAAAAATGCCTCTATGCTTTCTAAGCATGAAGATTTAAATCACAGACTACCCATCCTCACTCCACCCCTTTTGGAGCATCATGATCAGTCACAAGTGTACCAGTTCCTTTCCCAATGTGCTATGTGTTTTTTTTCCTTTGTTATTCTTGTTACTTCTAACTGGGATGGGTTGCCCTTCTTTGTGGCTAAGGGAATATTTTTCCTTAAGAACTCAGCCCCAGTGATACATTGTGTCTGTAAGGCTTTTTCCAGCCCTTTTCAGTCAAAGTTACAAGTTTCTTTGTTTCTGCTCCCTGAATCTTTGCCTCCCTGAATCTTCCCCTCCCATGTTATTTTATTGCTTTATAGTCATTTTTCTTAAGAGTTGACAAATTCCATGTTTTGAAAATTTATCTTTATGCATAGTGCTTAATGAATGATAGGCCCTTAGTCATGCTTTTTGAATTAATAAGAGACATGATTCTTAAGTGCTTAACTCTGCCACAAAAGGGTTTCTGATATCTGATTCCAAACTGCCATGCCCTCTTGTACCAGTGGTTGACAAGGCCAAGAAGGAATTATTCCTCAGAGGAGTAAAGTATTGTTTAGATTTAGAACCAGAGAAAAAAAGAGAACTTTGTCTTTAGAAGCTAGAGACTCCATTTTGTCCTCAGGACCCCTGTGAAACAGCCCTTTTGGGTCTCTCACTGGTTGGTATACTAATGAGGGTACTGTTGGGGTGCTTTCTGTACAACTTTTTCATCCCCCACACAATTGGAGAATAATTTGTAGATCATAACATTTACAGTGCTTTTTACTGTGATATATCACGAAGCAATGAACAGTACATTTTTATATATTAAAGCCTGATAAGTGAATTGTTTCATTTAGAATGGATTAACTTCAAAATACCAAATATTCCACATAAGGAAGGTACTATAATTCACTGATCAAAGTATTATAATTTACTTATCAACACGTGCCTGCTACATGCTGTTTTATCCTTTAGCCCTTCGAAGTGGAGTCACTCTAAGTATCTCACCTTCAAGTTTAGAAGAGCCCTCAGCATAAGCCATTTATCTGTCTCTTTCCCATTGGACAGGGACAGACTTCACACAGAATTTCCACTTTATCCACTGAGAATATAGCTTTGTAAAACATCAGAGTTTATATTCTAGTGGAAGAAGTTAATGCATTTTAAGAAGTAAAAATATAGTGTGGTGAGTGTTGAGTGCTATGAATAATTAAGCAGGCTAGTGTGACTCTTAAGAAAGGTGCTGTTTTATTTAGGGTGGTTGGGAAGACACCTCCAAGCACCTATCTACTTCATCATTTTTGTCTCCCCTCTGTTTAAACACCATCAAATGTGCCGTTTCACATTCAGTGTATTCATAAAATTTCTCTTTTGAAAGTTTTGATGCTGGATTAAAGAATGAATCACTTCCTAAGAACTTTTCATTTTGATCACATTTAAAGGGTTTCTCTCGAATGTGGGCCTTACTATTGGGTAAGTGATAACCTAAAGGCCTTGTAGAATTTATTACACTTGGAGTTCCTCTCCATTTTGAACTCCTTGATGGGTTACTAAAACTTTAACTCTGATAAAGGAATTTTCATAATCCTTAAATTTGTATGGTTCTTTTCCAGGATGAATTTTCCCATGTTAACTAGGCTTTGAGACTTAGTTAAAGGCTTGTCTGCTTTGCTGCATTTATAGGGTTTCTGCTATTGTGAATTGCTTGATGCTGATTAAAGTGCACATCATGACAGAAGACTTTTCTTATTTCTTCGTGTTCAGTAGAGTGAAGTGAGAGTCATGGCTAAAACCCCACAATAAAATTTCCCTTCTTGCCTTGTTACAGCAAGTAAGTTCCATCTGTAAGTTCCACTGGAAATTCTGTAATGTAAGTGGGTATGGTCTCTTAAAGGCTTTCTCAGATTCTTTTTAATGCCATTTTTTAAATACTCACAGCTGGCTGATAGGCTAGTTGTAGATCGCTTGTCACTTTTTCTTCTCCACTTTCCAGGGCTCCTTTTCTGGCTCCCATAAGGATATCCCTTCTGCACAGAGTACAGGATTCCGTAGTTCTCTAGCATCACTTTCTTGTATTATTTTTTTTTTTAACACAGTATGAGCTGTCATGTTATGAAAGTATTACACGAACATACATTTAATGTATCCACAGTAAAAGTATGCATTACGTATTTGTGCTGCTGTCCCTTACTGGTTTTTGTTTGTTTTCCTACTTCTAGTGAAAATTTCCAAGTAAAGTGTTTTGGAGCATATAAAATTAAAAAAAAAATAAAACCATAATCCCATATTTGTTTTTTGTTCGTTCTTTGTTTTCTTTAAATCTGGGTATTGTATTAGAATGAAAACTTTCATCATCTTAATTTAGTGTTTTTAACCAAGCACAACCTTATGTGGCCTTTCTGAGACGGATTGCCTCCTCCGCCCACTGTGTCCTCTACCTGCCTCTTCACAGAAGAACTTCAGCTTCCCAGGCCTTCCCCAAGTTCAAAATAGAAATTTAATCAGAGAAGTGAGAAAATGCAGAAACAGTCAAACAAGACAAAATAATGATTTAGCCATTAAACAAAGTCAAGGAGCTTTAGTTCCTCCTCAGAGTTTATAGATAATGTTATAAACCA